>NC_089154.1:0-2847500 GCF_009819655.1 Sylvia atricapilla
CAATAATAGACCTTAGGAAACTGCTTCTAAGTGCACACATTATTTAACTCTTATTGAAGATTTCACAGTAACCTAACTCTGTTTACACAAAACCAACATAGACTGTTCAGGACAAGACAAACCTTTCCTTCTCTGCAGAACTTTTTCTCAGTAGTTTCTCCTAGAGAGTGAGAACATCATTCAACCCTCATCCAGGTTTGGGACAGGTGCAGCTGAGACAGAAACCCTGGGACTGGTTCATGATTCTAAAAGTGTATTGAAAAAAAAATCATTCACCCTTCTGTCTCCTAAGACCCATCCCATCATGGGAAACAACCTCCCTGCCTTGCCAGTGGTTCTGGAAACACTTGCGGTGTGCAGTGTACAATCTCTACCAGTGATTTCCTTAAAAATAGCCTGTGCACTTGTAACATTTGAGCAGCATTGAGGATTTATGAGAAAATTTCAAGTACAAAAGTGCAGTATCAAGGTGTGCTGAGCAGAATCTGTTCCAAGAGTCTGGAGAACGACCACTGTCTACCTGTGGTCAGTTCTTGAAGAGCTCTGGCACTCAGCATCTTTATTCTGATATGTGCATAATTGCTGGAAGGAGCAGAAGTCTCAGAAGAAAAAATAATTCCAAGGTTGGTAACTTAAAAATATGTCTTTACACTACTAAATTTTACTCTGTTCTTTAATTTTCTTGTGTGGTAAGTTGCTCACTGATATTCAGGCAGATGAATTTTAAGATTTATCTAAAAAGTCTATTGAAAATGTTTTATCTGATTTTCCTTTTCAAGTTTAGGTTTCCTTAAACAGAATTAAATGTGAAGTACTGCAGTTCATAATAACCTACCAAATAGGGTTCACATGTACAGCTGAATCTTAGATATTCACAGAATTCTTGCCTTTAGTAGTTGGAATGTAATTAATGTAAGTGTACACAAACATATATATATATGTGTGTATATATACATACATACACGCATACCCACACATTCTGTCTATGCAACTCCATCTTAGCAATACAGTAGATTTTTTAGAATTTACCTATACCCCAGGCCCACAGGGTGACTGTGGCACCCATGGAGATCACCCAGTCCAACCCCTTCCTCAGAGCAGCACCAGCTACAGCAGGTTGCTGAGACCTGTGATCACTCAAATATTAATACGTGCAAAAATGGAGACTTAAAAGTTTTCCAGTTTTTCGGGGTTTTTTGTTTGGTTTTTTGTTTGTTTGTTTGTTTGTTTTGGTTTGGTTTTTTTTTCAAATACTTTAGAGGTTAAGAAATACATGATTTCTGAAAATGTTGAGATCAAGTTTGCCAGCTCACTCAGATGTGAAAAAACAACTGATATAAAGAGTAAACTGAAACGAAGAATACTGTAAAGACTCAATCTCTTTGGTTAAGATAGCATAATAATGACTTGTTGGCATTAAAATTTAATTTGTGCTGATCTAACTTGAATAATTAATGTTATTCTCATATTAAAATGCAGAAGGCGTCTACTTCCTATTTTCTAGCCTGAATATATTAGGAGATTAGCTGTCAAATGACTTGACAGAGAGCCAAAAATTTGCAGAGATACTACTACCTGAGACCACATTTGAAATGGGAAAATGCTGTTATTATAGCAAAGCTCCAAATAATTATAGCATATGAAACAAAAGGTCAAGCCAAGGTGTTCTCTCACTGAGGAAACTCTTGATATTACAAGAAAGAAAATCACTTTTGTTGAGCCCTTTTGACTACTGATTGTTAAATCTAAAGCTCATCAGAGACCAATTGGCCCATTTCAGGAGAAAATATGTAGTGAGGTACATCAAGATGTTTCTTTAAAACTGCTTTCTTCTCTCATTTGTCCTTTTGCACTTCCTCAGAACAGATGAAGTATATGCAGAAGTTAAAGAGAAGAAAATAACTGGTGATGGTCTAAAAAGGGATCAGTTCCTTAGGGGTCTCAAAGTCTATATGGAATCATTACTTTACGGGACCATAGACTACAAAAAACCCCACTATCTTAGAGTTGATCAGAGGAACGAAACTGCTTCCAACATCCTAAGGATATGTTTAAATGACTATGTTATGTTCTTTATATCCTCTAAGTCTATGGCAAATATCAGCATTTTGGCAAGAGCACACTCCCAGGAAGAGCAAGAGTGAATGGTTCCAGTTACTAGACCTGAGTGACAGTCAGTCCTATAGCAAAGAGCTTTCATAGCCATAAAAAATTTTCTTCATACTTTGAAATATTTCTGACAATTTTATTTCTATGAGATATTTTTGATTGACTAACATTTCTTTATGTGAACAAGAAGAAATGTAGGAAGAAATCATGGTTGATGGCACAATTGTTGCATGCTAGTTACACATTAGAAAATACTAAACCACCTTTTTTCTGGCCCATACTGGAAAATAGAATAGAAAAAGTAAAATATAAAAAGAAATTTGAATAAAATGCCAAAAAGTATGTACTTTCAGATAGACTCTTTAAGACTGGAAATGACCTCCAAGTTAATTAGGTCCAACCTTTGACCAAACACCACCATGTCAACGAAACCGTGGCACTGAGTTGCACACCCAGTTGTTTCTTGAACAGTTCCAGGGATGATGACTCCACCACCTCTCTGAACAGCCTGTTCCAATGTTCAACCATCCTTTCAGTGAAAAAATTCTTCCCGATGTCCAGCCTGAATCCCCTCCGACACACCTTGGGGCCGTGTCCTCTTGTCCTGTCACTGATTGCCTGGGGGAAGAGACCAACCCCCACCTGGCTACACCCTATATCCAGGGAATTGTAGAGAGTGAGTTCAAATCCTCTCAACCTCCTTTTCTCCAGGCTTTACATCCCCTCAGCTGCTCCTCATAGGACTCTCCAGACCCTTCCTCAGCTCTGCTGCCCTTCTCTGGACTTGCTCCAGCCCCTCAATGCCTTTCTTGGAGTGAGAGCCCAAAACCTGACACAGGATTTGAGTGTGGCCTCACCAGTGCCCAGCACGGGGCACATGCACACACATATTTCTATATACATCCATGCACAAACAGAAAAAATGGAAATCAGTGATCTGTTATTCTGTTCTTCTTGGAAAATAATTTTTTAAACCTCAAGAGAAAATTCATCACAGTAGTTTGTTGTGAATACAGGATTATATGCAAATTACTGCAGAAAGCAATCTTGAAAACCCAGATTTTCCGAAAGAACCAGGCACAGGTATCATACCTACCATAGAACCTGACAGTTTGTCAGCTGAAATAAGAGACATTTCTGTGTGAACCTACACAGAACAAAAACCGAACAAAAATGCCCAAAAACCAGGAGATGAACCAACTAGTAATCAAAATATATATATATTGGCTCTGCTTAAATACTTTCTTTCAGGTGGTCTAAACCTACATAATCCAACTTTTAAACAGGAAGTACCTAGGCTGCTTTCCAGAGTTGAATTTTACAAGTCAGGCAGACATCTTCCATTATTCAGAACTTTGATAAACATCTTTTAAGAAACAAGGCATGGAAGCAGAGGCTTTGAACAGATAAGCTAGCATTATCAGAAATAAGGTTTGTGGATAATTAACCTGGGAATCCAAGATGTTGAGAATATTACTATCATCTGTTTGTTGTTTTCTCAACAAATGATCATAAACCTATAATCATTTTCACCCAGTTACACATCTGTGCCTACACTGACTTAGCTGATTTAGGTTAACTGTAATCTGTACTGCTAAGCAGGACAAAGAACTGTTTGAGTTCAAAAAGCCTCCAAAATTACAAACACCAGCCCGGTTATAAATTCAGAAGCATCAATTCTGAAAGACCATATCACACAGATCAGTTTTCAAAATCTAACCTATGTGATCTGCCTGGGTTCTTTAGGATGAACAAATTTTACCGAAGTGCAACTTTTTTTTTTTTTTTTTTATGAAGTTATTTTCCTACTTTTGTCTTGTATGACACCAAGACTTAATCAGTTAAAAAAGAGCACTGGGGTATGCCTACATGCTTTTTTAAGAGAGTGTTTTACCAAAAAAATAGGCTGTGATGCACTAAGAATGGATCTATATCTGATTGTTGGCAACAGAGGCCCCATAAACTGGCATTTTATTATAATTAGCAAAGAATAATTCAAAGTTTTCCTTAACCTGAATTAATTTGTAGCTGTGTAGCCTAAGAGTAAGAAACTGTGTGGCATATCCTGCTGGGAGTGCAATAAATTAGTCCATAAATTTTCATTTATGTCTGCACAAGTGTCCACAGTGTTAGGGGATTAAAAATGAATTCTCACAAAAGTGATATGAAGTTTATATACAGTTCTGGGTATATTTCCACCTCTTCTGTTATCCTTCATACAGAAGCATAAGAGGTATACACCTATTTCTTTATTATAATAGAGAATAGAAATGAAAAATCTTTCTCTAAGAATGACCTGTGGATAATTTACTGGATTTACTGTTTCAAGGACATCTGTCATTTGACACTTTAACTAAAATTACTGCTACTCCTCTATAAGCAGAGAATGAGAAGCCAGGCACATAATCTCCACTCTTCATTTTCATTTCAGTTAACATTTTGTATAAATTTTCATAATTTATTCAATATATTAAAGGTAAAATTGCAAAGAAAGTTTTATTATTATTTGCTACTTTCCATAGTAGAAAAAAATCCATAGATCAAGCTGTTGAGCAGAAATTATCTTTTGCTTGAAATGAATTTTGACACATTTTCTACTAAATGAGAAATCTTATGAAGTTCAACTTCCTTTGCACTTTATAATGACAAAGATCCAATCTAATGAACATATATTTACTTATGGGCAAAAATGTCTAGAATTAACTTAAAAACAACATGAGGAAGTTACAATAATGACATCTTTTTACCATAGTATTAAAAAAACCAAAAAATCCGATTGCTACTTGTTAATGAATGTTTAAAAAATCTTAATTCTTACTGCAGTTCAAAAATACTGGTTAAGCATGAGCATAATGTGAACATAAGCAATTCTAAGGAAGTAAGTGAGGCCATTCTGACAACGTTCTAACTTGAGCACGAGTTTTACTGAATTAGAGCCTAATAGAGTTTCTTGAGTAATATTCATTATTTAAATATCAGAATATAAATACTACTACCCTGGGCACACCACCATTTAAAAAGTCTAGAGAAGAGGTGAACTGCAGCCAGCACAAAAAAAAAAAAAAAAAAAAAAAAAAAAAAAAAAAAAAAAAAAAAAGCAAAGAGTTGGAAGCAAGAAGAGATTATCTAGGAAAAAACTATCTAAATACAGGCAAGATAGACAATCAAATATTTCTAAATATGGACAGCAAAAGCAATGAGACTGTCTAAAAGAGACTGAGAATTAAATAGCAAAATGCTTAAGATTAATAACAAATTTGTTTTCAAACAAATAAGTAGAAAACCTTCCAGAGAATCTTTTTATCAGTGCACAAAAGCAGTGTTAATCAATTCTTTTGAGCACTGTTCACTTCAGGAGACATCCACACCAGCAGAGGGTCTCTCTGAAACTGAAACAGCTGTGGAAGATGTTAAAGAAAGCTGATACTAAAAAAAACTGCTTAGGGCAGCTGTCATTAATCCAAGAGGTCTGGAGGACCTGAGAGAAGGATAGCTGAAGCAATAAAGCTCATAACCTCTCTTTTAAGATGCCTTGATACTTCTGGCTAAATGTTGGAAATATGATACACTTGTTTAAAGAATTTATGGATTTCTCCTGGAACTGCAGCCCTCTAATCCTGTTGTTCTAAGTGAAAATTAGAAACTCTAATGGAAGACAAGAATTAGTAGATACTGGCTTAAAAATAATCAGTATGAAAGGTTCAAAATGACTTTTACAAAAGTAAGTCCTGTTTTATGAGAGTAACGGTATTTATAGTTCTGGAGCAGTTGAACAGGGGTGATTTGCTTTGTGCAGTCTTGAATTCCTGGAAGGCTTTTGACATTGCAAGACCAAAAGCTTTTAAGGAAATGAAATTATCATGGCTCAGGTAGTAAAGGAAGAGTTTTCACAATATTGGGAACCCTGGAATTCTACAGGCATCTTTGTTGGGACTTATGCTGGATTTGTGAACTATCTTAGAGAAGAATATATCAGAGAGTAAGAACATTTTGCTGATGACATTAATTTCTTGTTCTAAGGACGAGGACAATTCCAGATAGTTGAAGAAGGATCTTATAGTACTCCCTGACTAACTGGAATGTCAAAAGGAACTCAGCATTGAGCAGTGCATTTGCCAATGACAAACAAAACTCCTACAGATAAATAATGTACTCACAGAGGACCTTTGAGCTGATATTATCACTCAGGTACAACTTGGGTTTTATGTTGGATGATTCCTACGATATGCTTTCTTTTATTTACTGCTGCTCAGAATTAGGTTGATGTCATGAAACTGATAGGTAGGGAATACAAAACCAAATGGAGAACCTTATCATTTATGTGTTTGAGACGGGCAACTGTGCTTTTGAAGTCCCTACATCATGACACTGCACAATGCCATGAATAATTGTAAGTGCAGTGTGAAAGTGCTGTTCTGGTACATTCATCTCAAGAAATCCATGTTTGATTCTTACTAAGCTTCAAAGAGAAAGTTGATCAAATGTATGGAAGAGCCTGTGTACAGGGAAGTAAACACTTCAACGTCAGCATGGAAAAGATATGCTTAAGTGGGGGTCTACAAAATAATTAGCAGCATGGTGAACAGATTATTGTTCACACCCTCTTCCAGCACAAGAATTAATGATGAGCCTGAAAATGCTTTTAGCAGCCAGTTTTAAAGCCAAGGGATCTGATTTTGCTGATAGAAGAACTGTAGCACTTCTGTCAGAGTGTTGTGGCTGCTAAATTTGGGGCTTGAAGGAAAACTGGGCAAATGCTTAGAAATGATTTAGTGATGATCACCTAATGTGCAATCTTGCACTCAGAATATTACTGTAATAAGAGGCAATATGCTGTACATGTGAAGCCAAGAACTTAATGACAGCTTAATTAAAGCTTAACAATATAATAAAAAAATGCAACAAAAAGTTACTTGTTCAATTAAAATAATTCTGAAATTGACAGAGCAAATTAAAAGAGAATATCTGCATTGCTAATAATATATCTAAAACTACTATACAAGAAAACTTACTGATGTTTACCTATTGCCTTTTTCATTTGATCATTCTGCAAAAAATTTCCTGTGGACCTTTAGGCTGACAGCAACAGTTTTCCTGAGTGCATAGCAGCAGGGAAAGTGGTATCAGTGACATTCCTAGTTCTTTGGTGCAAGGAACAATGTGCTGTGGGCAAGAGCAATTTCTCCTCACTCTTAGACCTGTTTTTATGTTTAGCGAGGTCTGCTTCCATTTCCCTGGCTCCCAGGTAAAGTTTGAAAATTGTGCAGTAGCATTTTACAGTCATTACTTACAGAAAGTGCTCTGTTTGTAATGCAGTGATGAGCCCAAGTTTTCAGACCTCATAGAGATATTGGTGTGTGTAGAGATTAGGGACACACACTGTGGAAACAAATTAGAAATAGCTCACATGTAGGCAAGCTCAGAACAGAGCTGAGACCCTGCATTATCAGGTCAATAAAAGACTTATGGCCTTCTAGTAATAAAGGTTATGTTCACTATGTTGCAAAAGAAAACATATCCATCTCAGTTCTTGGAATTAAAATAGCCCAAAAACCCCATAAAAACCAACCAACCAACCAACCAACCAACCAACCAACCAACAACAAACAAAGCAACAAACCAACCCTCCAAAAAATCAGACAAAATGTGTACCACATTTTTTTTTTTTTTCTTATGAGTTCTGTTAGAAACCAAATCTTCGTGCCTTGATCTCACACAGCATGGTTATTATTCTCTCTAAATAGGTTAATACATTGCTTCTTAACTCCAGCAAGTTTTTCTGCACAGTTTTTCTGCAACTAACCAGAAAGTAAAATTGAAGGTTTCACTTCTAGCTGTAAATATGTGATATTTGCCTTTGGATTTCCCCTCATGACTTCTCCATCCTGCACTTAATTCTTAGGTTGAAGGCTATCAAGGGTCTCCTGTCAAGAGTGGCTTGACAGAGTTCTGACGCTGTTTCTGCAGACTTAGGATTTGCCCCCTTAGACAAATTGAAATACTTTATGATGAAAAGTTAATTTTTGTAATTAACTTACAGAATTTTGCATGATTTCCTGCCAGGCCAATTACCCTTCTGTCTTGTGAGAAATGTTTTAGATCTGTTTTTCTCACCTGCTCACAGAACAGGACAAATACAGAACAATGATCCTGACTCTCTTAGGTCTTTCCATACTATCAGGATCTTAGAAACATGTGCAAACACTGCCAATCCAGGTATTTTGTCATTTTTCATCATACCTTCTGTACAGTAACATCAAGGGCTTTGTCATCTTACTGCTAAACCTCATCTGACCCTTGAAGACTGAAGAGTAGCATCCAACAGAGGACAACAGTGGGCACCTGTAGGAGTTAATGTTGATTTTAGTCAGCAGTGGGGAGACTTTTCATACTTCATAGCAGTCTGTGGCAGTGTAAAGTGGAGTTCCTGGAAATAGACATTTAATTTTGGAATTAAATTGTTATGTTGTTTTTTTTCAAGAAAGCATACAGAAGACTTTAAATGTGGTAGAAAAAAAGAAAACAAACGAACAAACAAACAAAAAACCGAACCCAAATCAGAAACATAACCGAACAACTCACCCACAAACAAACAAACAAACCCCACTCCAAAAGATCCCTGCAAGATCTACATGCCGAGTTTAGTTTCCTTCTGTAATGGGAAAAACTCCAAGCCACCCAACCAGAAATCATTCATAAAAATAAAATGTACTCAAATGTATTTTCTAGGAAGAAATGAAACACATGGATCATTGCAGTAATTGCTGCGCTAGCCAAGATGTTCACCTTACTAGAAGGTACCGTGAAAAAAATCCCCAAATTCCTTAACCCTCCTTTCAGCCAGGAGGAATTCTAGCACTTTCCTATTACTGTCAAAGCCATAAATACAATGTATAGTGTAGATATCTGGAGCTCTCTATTCAGGTTCTTCTTGGTCAAAGTACATTTCATTCTGAATATTAAGAAGGTAGTTTGAAGTACTAAGCCAACCCTGTTTGCTAACTTCTTGAGAAAAGTAACATTTTTGCTTTAAATAAGACTCTCCCCTTCAAGAACACCCACTATCATACAAAAAAAAAAGAAAATCAATATGTGAAAAATTTATATCACATATTACAAAATGCTATTAAAAGTATAATCTTAAAAAATAGTATTGAAAGTGGTGGTATCTTTGTAAACAGAACAAAAACCACATTCAAAATTATAGAAGGATGGAGAAAAGCCACCTGTTCAGCCACCTTATCCATTCCTTGTTAGTGAAAGGCTGTTCCCTAAGGTCCACACCTAGTGCTTATTAGCCCTTTTCAAAGCATCAAGCACTGTAGCTGCATTCTGCTCCCATGGAAGATTATTCAGTGACTTCAGAGATCTTACTGTCAGGAAGATTATCAGTATGCTATTTAACCTCAATTTTCCTTATCCTACTTTAGTGTCATTACTCTCAGTTACCCCATCATAACATGTTTGAGATGTAATATGAACAAATAGATAATTAACAACAAGATAAACACCCCATCAGCTTTGCATAGGGAGGATTATTTTTAGATTCTCTTTAAACTCAAAGGATCTAGTCTGATGTCTCAGCTGAGGCAATAAAAATAGTACAAGAAAAAAGAACGTTGATGTCAAACCATGCATTTTCATAGAGAGTACCATGTAACAATTACTGCAGGAGCTTTGTAACTCTTCCTTTTTTTGCAGTTGGTTATCCCTGAGTGACAGTGTCATAATCATTTTGCTAACTCAGATTTGCAATAAAAGATGGACAAAAAACCCCAAAACTAGCCTCAGGATGAACAATATAATGTGCAGAAAAAAACCTCAGAATACTCCCTCAGCAAAAAGAACAGCAGATTCTTGTTTTCTCTATTGCTATTTTGTTTTAGACTCTTGAGTTTAGAATGCTGAAAAGCCAAATCTGATGGTTGTTATAGCTCATGGGATTTTTTTCAACCAAAAAAGATTAAATCCACAGTATTGTAGTATTACAAGAAGGACTCAACTAATGCTGTTGATAAGTTTCCCTACTAAAAGAGCTCATACCTGTGTCATTTGGAGGGATACTAATTAATTGACAAAGCTGAGTGATGTATGCCACAAAGAGAGGGGCATGAACTGAACTTGCTCTAGATGTCATCATTATGAATGCTAAACAAGCACTGTTTGTTTAGCTTTTTAATGACCTAAAAATGTGGGTAAAATTCAAAAGTTTTCCAGACAAACTCACACAACCAAGTCATTGCACTTCATTCCACCCCCAACCTCTCCTAAAAATATTAATTGGAGTATACTTGTTTCACTACCAGTTACACCTATGAAAATGTTTAAGACAGGGCTTCACACATTCCATTACAAATCAAGTGTTCAGCTACCTCTTTATCTTGCCTTTCCTAAGGCATTCCCCTTCCACGCCCAAGGCACAAGTTTGTCCATCTAAATGGCTGTGCTAAACATGTGCTCATGTTCTAGTTTCCCAAATTCCAGGTTTGTCAGTTTTTCTAACCACATCCCAGACATCAGAGTGTGTATAAGAACCACAGGAGGAAAGAAACAATAGACATTTCTGCCTTACAAGATTGGGCCTCTATCCCACCACCTCTATCCCTCAATTATTCAGATATAAGAGTTCAATGACATAAAACTGAGCAAATCCAATCAGGCAGTTTAAGAGTAGCACTCCAGTACAGTCTTAACAGATTTCCCAATATATGTGTATATATGAAATTTTCATTTAGTATTTATTTTGTTAACATAAAACCATTCTTAGAAGGAATATTTAAATTCCATGTTGCCAGATTCCATATTGTCAGTTCTGCCTTTTGGAGCCAATCTGATTTTATTGCTTACCTTATAGCTTCTTAAAAATACATATACAGAAACATACAATTATCTTACAATAGGAAAACTCCACAATTACTGAAGGCAGTTAACTTCAGTTACTTTGAAGAACTTATCTTTGGCCAGGAATCAATATGGAAATTTTCAGTCCAGAAGGAAAACCATCAAGAAGGTATCACTGTCAGAAAACTGGGTGTGATTGTAAAATATATTTTGCAAACATAATGATAGTATTTCCTTCTCAGTGACAGCTATAGCAATGATTTGCTGCAAGATCACATCACAGATTTCAATAACTTTTCCATTCTCAGCATTTGGACACTGGCAGGAGAGATAGTGTAATTAAGGGAAAGAAAGAGAGGGTGTCATCCGTTTATGTCTTCACCTTTTACAATCCAATTTCTCCAACAGATTTTAAAACCAATAGATGAAAAAACATTTACAATTCACAGAGTGAACAGATGACACAGCAGCATTGAAAATGACAGTGTACACACACCGAATGAACTGGTGTTCTGCTCTAGTTAAGAAGCTGTCAACATTTGTATTACAAACTTTGGATTTCAAGGGTTTGTAAATTGTCTCTTTTAAATAACATCTGGAAAGATTGGCTTACAAGCTACATGCCTAGGTACCATGTAAAAAACAAAACAAAAAAGCATGTTTATTACTTTCATATCCTTTACACAAACAATATTGTAGATGTTAGCAGTGACTTCAATTGTTGAGATAGTGCCTTTATTTTCCAGAGGGATTTGAGCAGGCAGGTGAATGTGTGGAGCGGCTCTGCTGGCTGGGCACAGTAAAGTGTGGCTGTGCCAAATCTCCTCCTTTCCACAGAGTCTTTAAGCGTGACTGCTGAGACCTGCCCAAGCACCCAAACACTCCCTACCTGGGATGTTACTCTCTTTTGGGGCGTTTCCAGACCCTATGCACAGCTATTCCCCGGGACAAAAGTGATCAAGATGCCAAACACAAAAGATAAGCCACTTTAAGTAGCACTACAGATAAAGTAGCATAATGTTTGGGTTAAATACTGTTTTGAGCTTAGAAAGATTGCAAGCTGTGCTGAAACAATTAATTTTTGTGCTAAGAGTCTCCAACAGTGGCTTGCATAGGGATAGGGGGAGCTATGCATTGCATAACAATCCTGTTTGTATAAGATGTCAGTTTTGGTCACAATCTAAAATCAGAAGATTGTAGCATTTTGCCTTGAGAAAATGTAATGGTAGCTCAGGAGGGATTTCAGGATTTGTCTCACCAACCCAACAATTTTAAATTATATGCTGCTAAGCACTAAACTGCTTACAGGATTAGTATCAACATATTGTGCCCACTAGCTGTAGGTTTGAATCTGTACCACAATCTCTGTGGCTGGCAGTAATCTTGTATTGAACATAAAGCCAAACTTTGGTCTTGATAAACGGGTCTACAGTGTTTGGTTTTGAAGTAAAAGTGAGGAATCAGTAAATATTATAGTAATAGATTCACTGAAGCTATTCTATGAAGGGGTGTTTTGGACTGTGAAAGAATATATATAGGAAAAGCAAAGAGTTAAATATATGTACTAGAAGTAATAATGTGATTTTCAACTTGGATAACTGTGACCTCATTCTTTCAGGAAGAAAATATCAGGAAATGAACAAACTAACCAACCAGTCAAATTGGAAATTACATTTTTAGTGCCATTTAGAGGAAAAGAAATACAGTACAATCAATCTGAGCTGCACCCACTGAGACATCCATATGTCAAAGAGATCCTTTCAATGGAATTACGAGTCATTCTCCTGAAGTCCTAAATTAGGATTTTCACAGGAGTTTGTTTCCAAATGCTCCTAGAATTCCA
Organism: Sylvia atricapilla; assembly: GCF_009819655.1. Lineage (NCBI taxonomy): Eukaryota > Metazoa > Chordata > Aves > Passeriformes > Sylviidae > Sylvia > Sylvia atricapilla. Next base: position 12,794 of record NC_089154.1, read on the forward strand.
TGCCCCAGGCACATTTGAAATTCCTCTTTTGGATGGAATATGTATTACAAAAGCTCTTCGGTTTCAGTACATTTTCAACAAAATCTTGAGGCATTTAAGAAAAACAAATATAGATAAAAGGCTAAAAAGGAGTGAGAGATTAATGTAAAAAAAAAGAATATTAATAACTTTGATTAACACTGAGAGAGTAAGTAGTGAGTGAATATATTTGCTGGTATATTCACTTATATTCCACTGTGCAGCCAGAATCCAAGTGAAAATGGGATAAATAACTAAAAATTTCTGATTTGTATGATGTGACTTCGAGCAAATAACTAGATTCTGAAAGAAGAAAGTTAAGAGTAACAGCTTCAAATACAGAAAAGTGATGATAAGTACCTAGGGAGGAGAGAATACAACCACTTAAAATGAAAGTCTCATCATCTGTCCTGGGTTGTAGTTAGGATGTATTCTATCATCCATCTTCAGTTAATGGCCCATCAATGCCTTTTGCATGACTCAGAGGATAACTCCCCTCGGGAGTTATCTCTCTCTTTAATGGGCCATTAAGGCTCTCTTCCATGACTCATCATCCATTGTGAGATGCTCCGCCCATGGGGAAGAGCCAAGCATTCTCACCTGAGATAAGCTGGGATTTGGGACAGTAGAAGCAGCCCTCACCCACTGGATTCCCAGAGGACCGGAGCCTACCAGACCTTTCTACAAGATTTCTGTTTCAAGGAGACCACCTCGTCTGGACTGTTTCCATCACCCTGATCAGGTTGTATTCTGACTCTGTCACTGGTTTTTTTCTTTTTGTATTTATTTTATTTAATTCTATTTTATTTTCCTTTTCTTCTCATTAAATTTATTTCTGACTTAGAGCCTCTACTTGGTTTGTTTTTAAACCACAACATATTTTTGGCGCCCAATGTTAGGCAGAGGCAATAAGAAAAGTCAGAAATTACAATTTTATTGAAGAAGACACTGTCTGTTATGATGCCCACTGCTTACATGTGTCTTATACCTATCTCTCTATATTTTTCCAAACCTGGGGCACTATCTGCCGGCCTTAATACTCCTGCATAGACCAGGATATGGTACTAAAATTGCTTTACTGGTCTATTATGTCCATTGCTTGATAAAATCTGAGGCAATGAACATTATTCAGAATATATACCCAGTTTTGTATTCTTGTTCTAGTCTAGGATGCTACGTCTGGAGCCTCAACAATCTCACCCAGCCCCTGTGGGGAGGAGTAAAGAATGATTTTTTCCAGCTTTTCAGGAAGGACACAGCAGTTTTTGAAAATATTGAGTACCCTCTGGATGCCAAGGACAGCATAATGTTCTTGTTAGTCCTGCTTTGTTTTCTCTGCACCATGCTTAGAATCAAAACACTGCATGGTGTGTTGGAGCATGTTCTTAAAGAAGTAGAAGAGGTAAAAAGAAGCAAAGCAATAGCATCGACGACTACACAGACTGTCACAGAGGAGAAAGGAACCAAAAGTGCTGTCAGCATCTCCACACAAACCGTCACTGAACCAGAACAGCCTAAACCAGTAGCAGTTGCCACCACTCAGAAGAAGAAATCAAGGAGCAAATCAGTCCGCATAGCGACTGACGAGGATGGAGCAGGACCTTCGCACTCAGCTGAAGAGACAGAGACAGAGATCATCACCCGCTCTCTATCTCTGGGTGAGCTGCGTGACCTGCGAAGGGAATTCACCCGTCAGACCAACGAGTCCATCCTCACCTGGCTGCTCCGCATCTGGGATGCTGCAGCCAATGACACCATTCTGGATGGAACTGAGGCCAGGCAACTGGGATCACTGTCCCGGGATGTGGTCATTGACCAGGGAATTGGAAAACCCAAGAAACTCTCAGCCTCTGGCAGCGACTGCTAACAAGTGTGAAAGACAGATACCTTTGTAAAGAAGACCTCCTAGTGCACCAAGGAAAATGGAACACAATAGAACAAGGTATCTGATGCCTAAGGGAATGGCTGTGCTGGAGATCATTTTTGCAGAAGATGAGAGATTTCCTAAGAGCCCAGATGATGTCCAGTGCACATCACGGATGTGGTTGAGATTTGCACGGCTTGGACCAGAGATGTACTCACGTTACCTGGCAACACTGCAATGGAGAGAAGGTGAGGACAAGGTGGGTGTCCTGGCTAATAAACTAAGGATTTACGAGGACACTGTCACCGCCCCAGTTCGTGCCCATGTCTCATCTGTGGAAACAAGACTGGCTGAGCAAGTCAGGAACTTAATTGAAGAAGGCCATCAGAAACTGAAAAAAGAACTTAAGGAAGAAATTTACGATATTTCACCAGAGCCGACGAGAGTCTCTGCGATTAGGAGCAGGCGTCCCCCAGCCAGGGAGAGAGGATACACACCCCGAGGTAACCTTTGGTCTTTTCTTCGGGAGCATGGAGAAGATATGAAGAAGTGGGATGGAAAACCTACCTCCTCCTTAGCAGCCCGGGTACGTGAACTGAAAAGAGAAATGCCTACCACAAAAAGCTCATCTAGAATCAGTGTTGCTCCGGTCTCTCGTCCACAGAACTCCAGACGTTACAGGAATGATGATATGACTGATCCTCTTGAAGGAACCTCAGCAACTCATTTACAGGAAGAGAACAACGTATGCGATGACCAGGAATAGGGGGGCCCTGCCTCTAGCCAGGAAGAGGAAAGGGACAATCGGATCTACTGGACTGTGTGGATCCGATGGCCTGGCACATCTGACCCACAAAAATATACGGCATTGGTTGACACTGGGGCCCAATGTACCATGATGCCATCAAGGTATGTAGGAACAGAATCCATTTCTATTACAGGAGTAACAGGAGGGTCCCAGGAACTGACTGTATTAGAGGCCGAAGTGAGTTAACTGGGAACGAGTGGCAGAAACACCCTATCGCAACTGGCCCAGAGGCCCCATGCATCCTCGGCATAGACTATCTCAGGAATGGATATTTCAAAGATCCAAAAGGATATCGTTGGGCTTTTGGGATAGCCGCAGTAATGAAAGAAAACATCAGACAGTTGAATACTTTGCCTGGTCTCTCAGATGACCCCTCTGCTGTGGGACTGCTGAAAGTAGAAGAACAACAAGTACCAATTGTCACAGCAACAGTACACCGTCGGCAATACCGCACAGACAGAGACTCTGTGATCCCCATACATGAGATGATCCGCAAACTGGAAAGCCAAGGGGTGGTCAGTAAAGCCCGTTCACCTTTCAACAGCCCGATTTGGCCGGTGTGTAAGTCCAGTGGAGAATGGAGGCTGACGGTGGATTACCGTGGTCTGAATGAAGTCACGCCACCACTGAGCGCTGCTGTGCCAGACATGTTAGAGCTTCAGTACGAGCTGGAGTCCAAAGCAGCAAAGTGGTATGCAACCATTGATATCGCCAATGCCTTCTTCTCCATTCCTTTGGCAGCGGAGTGCAGACCTCAGTTTGCCTTCACCTGGAGGGGCGTGCAGTACACCTGGAACCGACTGCCCCAGGGGTGGAAACACAGCCCCACCATCTGCCATGGACTGATCCAGGCTGCACTGGAAAAGGGTGAGGCTCCAGAGCATCTGCAGTACATTGATGACATCATCATATGGGGGGAATACACCAGAGGAGGTCTTCAAGAAAGGAGAGGAAATCATCCAATTCTGCTGAAAGCTGGTTTTGCCATTAAAAGAAGCAAGGTTAAGGGACCAGCTCAAGAAATCCAGTTCTTGGGGGTCAAATGGCAAGATGGTCGTCGCCAAATCCCCACAGAGATAATCAACAAGATCACTGCCATGTCCGCACCTACCAACAAAAGGGAAACACAAGCTTTCCTAGGTGCCATAGGCTTTTGGAGGATGCACATTCCTGAGTACAGTCAGATCGTGAGCCCTCTCTACTTGGTGACCCGCAAGAAGAACGATTTCCACTGGGGGCCTGAACAGCAACAAGCTTTTGTTCAGATCAAGCAAGAGATTGCTCATGCAGTAGCCCTGGGCCCAGTCAGGACGGGACCAGATGTGAGGAATGTGCTTTACTCCGCAGCTGGAAACAATGATTTGTCTTGGAGCCTTTGGCAGAAGGTGCCTGGGGAGACTCGAGGCCGACCATTGGGATTCTGGAGCAGAAGTTACAGAGGCTCCGAGGCCAACTACACTCCCACAGAGAAGGAGATCTTGGCTGCCTATGAAGGAGTTCAAGCCGCCTCAGAAGTGATTGGCACTGAAACACAGCTGCTTTTGGCACCCCGACTGCCAGTGCTGGGGTGGATGTTTAAGGGAAAGGTTCCTTCCACACATCATGCCACCGATACCACATGGAGCAAATGGATTGCCCTCATTACACAGCGCGCCCGCATTGGAAACCCAAATCGCCCTGGGATTCTGGAAGTTATAACGAACTGGCCGGAAGGTGAAACTTTTGGATTATCGTCTGAAGAAGAAGAAGAAGAAAAACAAGTAACACGCGCTGAGGAAGCCCCACCATATAATGAGCTACCGGAGACTGAAAGACGATATGCTCTGTTCACTGATGGCTCCTGCCGAATTGTAGGAGCTAACCGGAAATGGAAAGCTGCAGCATGGAGCCCCACACGACAAGTTGCACAAGCTACCGAGGGACAAGGTGGATCGAGTCAAGTTGCAGAGCTTAAAGCTGTCCAGCTGGCTTTGGAAATTGCTGAACGAGAAAAGTGGCCGAGGCTCTATCTCTACACTGACTCATGGATGGTAGCTAATGCTCTGTGGGGATGGCTGAATTGCTGGAAAAAGGCCAGTTGGCAGCACAGAGGAAAACACATCTGGGCCGCTGACATTTGGCAAGACATCGCCGCCCGAGTAGAGAGGCTGATAGTGAAGGTTCGACATGTGGATGCGCATATACCCAAAAGCCGGGCTAATGAGGAGCATCGCAACAACGAGCAGGTAGACAAAGCTGCCAAGGTGAAAGTATCACAAGTGGATCTAGACTGGCAGCACAAGGGAGAATTATTCCTAGCTCGTTGGGCCCATGATGCCTCTGGTCATCAGGGAAGAGATGCAACATATCGATGGGCCCGTGGCCGAGGGGTGGACCTCACTATGGACAGCATCTCACAGGTCATCCACAACTGTGAAACCTGTGCTGCAATCAAACAGGCCAAGCGAATGAAGCCTCTGTGGTATGGTGGACGATGGCTGAAGTACAGGTACGGGGAAGCCTGGCAAATCGACTATATCACCCTTCCCCAAACACGCCAAGGAAAGCGGTACGTGCTGACCATGGTGGAAGTCACCACTGGATGGCTGGAAACCCACCCTGTGCCCCATGCCACTGCCCGGAACACCATCCTGGGCCTTGAAAAACAAATCCTGTGGAGACACGGCACCCCTGAGAGAATTGAGTCCGACAATGGGACCCATTTCAAGAACAACCTTATAAACACCTGGGCTAGAGAACATGGTATTGAATGGATATACCACATTCCTTATCATGCACCAGCTGCCGGGAAAGTTGAACGGTGCAACGGACTATTAAAGACTGCCCTGAAGGCACTTGGTGGGGGAACCTTCAAGAATTGGGAACTAAACTTAGCCAAAGCCACATGGATAGTTAACACCCGAGGGTCTATCAATTGAGGTGGTCCTGCCCAGTCTGAACCCTTACACACAGTGGATGGAGACAAAGTACCTGTGGTACACATGAAGGGCATTTTAGGAAAGAGTGTTTGGATTAATCCCACTTCAGGCAAAGGCAGACCCGTCCATGGGATTGTCTTTGCTCAAGGACCTGGCTACACTTGGTGGGTAATGCAGAAAGATGGAGAAACCCGTTGTGTACCACAGGGAGACTTAATTTTAAGTGAGAGCAGTGTGTAAGGTTTCATTCTGTATGTATATATGCATTCATCTGTAAGAATGTATTGATTTAGGCATGTTGTAGATGGTAATAGAATAAGGGGTGGATTGTCCTGGGTTGTAGTTTAGGATGTATTCTATCACCATCTTCAGTTAATGGCCCATCAATGCCTTTTGCATGACTCAGAGATAACTCCCTCCCTCCGGGAGTTATCTCTCTCTTTAATGGGCCATTAAGGCTCTCTTCCATGACTCATCATCCCATTGTGAGATGCTCCGCCCATGGGGAAGAGCCAAGCATTCTCACCTGGATATAAGCTGGGATTTGGGACAGTAGAAGCAGCCCTCACCCACTGGATTCCCAGAGGACCGGAGCCACCAGACCTTTCTACAAGATTTCTGTTTCAAGGAGACCACCTCGTCTGGACTGTTTCCATCACCCTGATCAGGTTGTATTCTGACTCTGTCACTGGTTTTTTTCTTTTTGTATTTATTTTATTTAATTCTATTTTATTTTCCTTTTCTTCTCATTAAATTTTATTTCTGACTTAGAGCCTCTTACTTGGTTTGTTTTTAAACCACAACATCATCTTTTAGAAGAACCTCAATTTCTGTTCCTCACAGAACTAGATTAGAGCTGAAAGGTGAAAGTTGCGTCTTTCAGTGAATGCAGCAGCAACACTTGCTATTCCCTGTCTCAGAGAGCTGCCTGTAGCTGTCTCCCTGTTCCCAGTGAGAACCCATTTCCTATGGTCAGGCCTCCCTCACCTTGATCAGATATTACATTGTTAACACAGGATTTGATCTCTTTTACCACACAGATCCTGTACTCACTGTGCCCAGGCCGTGCCCCTCCCCTGGCTCCGATCCATGACCTCATGTACGCCTGGGGCTGTACATGTGTACTTGTGTGTCTCCTCTGGCTCTCTCCTGTGCTCCATTCATTTGGAGTCCGTGATGTACTGGCTCCCATTCCGTGTTGAGTAGCACCTTGAATTTGCATTTTGAAATTAATGCATTTTGGTTTCTGAGGAAAAGCTAATTAAGATACATAGTCTTGATCCTTTTCATCATTTTTGAAGAACACAAGATTCAAATATCTCAGTACAGTGTTAAGATAAAACCCACGTTTCCCCCTTCTCTAGAGATTGTAGGGACTAAATTACATGATTTCCATGCATTAGAAAGTAGCTTTCGAATTATGCTTTGGAATTTGATGTCTTAATAATTGACATATTTCACTGGAATCACAAATTAAAGCTGGATGTTTGATAAAGTAAGATATTATTGAGAAATTTATTTTGCCCAAGCAGAAAATAAGTTCTACAGTTTAGATTGATGTAATAAGATTTTCAGGAAAATCAAAACTGGAAATCTGTGATTACTGACTGTGACATAATCCAGGAATGTTCTCAAAGGCCAATGTTAAAATACTCTGGAAAAACTGGAATATGATGATCTTTATTGAAAAATATTAGAGAAAACATGAAATGCTGTTTGTTTTCCAAAGACTTTTTAAAATTGTAGCTGTCTTCAAATATTGTGTTCAACAGACACAATCCAGAAAATGAGCCACTTTTTCTGTCCTTGCTGAAAAAGTGAAACAAACACACATGACAGACTGGAAGTCTCAGGTCTTGTATATTTGGCAATGTTTGAGAGCAAAAAAAAATCCTATTTTGAGAGACTGCAAGGTAATCTGAGGTGTCAGTGTGTGCAAGCATGGCCTGAACTCTGGACTGAGATTCTCAGTGCCACCATCTTCCCAACTTTTCTGATATATATGTACGTCCGCAGAACAGATCAGTGTTTACTGCTGTTTTTCTCTGCTAATAATGTGGGTCAGCTTCAGCTGTTAATGTCTTGCCTTCCAGGTATCTGAAAGCGTGGGTATATCTAAATGAGGCTAATAAATGCATGCCTGCACTGCACCAAACAGAGCCACCCAGGTTCTCTAGGAATTTGCTGATTCCTGTGCCAAGATCATTAATAAAAAATACCAACAAATATTTGCTGAATTGGAGAGCAGTGCTTGGCAAACATTACTAATAACTTCATTTAAACCTAATATTTTTTCTTCCAAGACTCTTGAGTATTGACCTTTTATCAGGCCCTTTCCTGTGTCATAATACTTTCATTGATTCTCATATTTTCCATCTTAATTAAGAAGTTTCCTAATCTGAGATTTTATAGAATTCTACTGTTGTTTAAATAATGAGATTTACCACATACAAAAAACAGTTAGAAAGAGATGCTAGCACCTAGATTTAATATCTTTATTTTTATATTTCCTTTTATTTCTTTCATTTCCTCACTCCATTAGCCCTGGCTGGCATGGAAAATGCTTCTGGACATCACATGCCTTGTGGTTGCACAGATGCTCAGCCCTTCATTCAGGTCAGGGCTGCATTCGCCCCTGCACAGAGCTGTATATTAACAGATGTCAGAATAATGAGCCTGAAAGAACCAAGATCACTTCACTGTCTTTTTAAAGCATAAATGTTCCTGAGACTCCAATTTCATGCACCAATTGTTTCAGATTTCTGAAATGAAGATTACCTGGTCCCTTCCCTCACTCAAGAGGACTAAAGTCTTTGAGTTTCCTACTATCTCTTTTGTGATAATTTCTGTTTCCATATTATTATTGCTTCTTTCTAATCCTAGACTCAACAATCATTTTTCTTTCCTGAGATTTTCTTCAATAACAATGGAGAGGATAGTGAATCTGAGCCATGCTCTCATTTTTTAGTGATCTTTTAGCTCTACTTTAAGCCTTATGCTGTCGAGACCATAGTTTTACTGCTTTCTTAACTTTCTAGCCAGTGACATCTTTGACATTTTTTTGTTTTACCGTTCTTCTTGGTTTCTAATTATTTTATGAACAATAAATATTCTGCTGGTCCACAGAGTTACATGGTCAGACAGAGTCCAGACACTCTTTGGACAATTACACTGTCCACATTTTCTTTCTCACCAACTCCTGTGTTGTTTAAACTTTGCCTTTAAACACTAAGTTTAAGTACATAAAATTAACTTTTTATTATGTAATTCAATGAACTCCTACTAATATGAGCTTTCTCACTTTTTCCTCAATGTGATATGCAGGAAATGTTCCTATTTCTTTCACTTCCCTTGCCATTGTTGTCTTCTACTGCCCAAATTCCTGAAGCAGTTTTCCAAAATTATGGCATCATATCCACACATCATTCCCCACCTGGAAGAGGTGGAGATTTTCATTGTGTTTAAACATATAGCTATACTGTCTGCCAAATTATCCCACCACCTTACTTTCCAGGCTCCTGGTGTTCATCCTTTTATTCACAGTTCTACTCTCAAGTTTTAAGTCAGTCAAATTCCCTCTTTTAAACCTAGAGAGTAAGTTGATTTTCTATTAATATTTTTATTTATTTTTTAATGGTAAAATCTTCATATTTTGGTACAATTATAGGTCTGTCTTGGATTTTAGAGCCACATGAAAACCCTTTACCTATTAACTACTGGTTACTGACAGGGTATTTTTACCTCTAACCTAGAAACTATGCCTGTTGCAAAGTGTGACAAGACTCTGGGGACTGGCTCCAATAAAAAATAAATAATACAGCTATCCCAGTCATTATCTGAAAGCTGCATTGAAATACATATGCTAAGTTTCACCGTAATTTTTTTTATCTGTCTGTCTCCAGAACTGACTGAGGAATCCAGTGGCTATTGTGTGTTCTGAGTTATTCCAAATGTCTCAGTGAGAAAGAAAAAAACCCTTTCCTTCCCATAAAATAGATAAATCTGTATTTAGGACTGCAAAGAAAAGGTGAATATAGCATATCTTCCTTTCCCTGTCCCTTTTATTAGTTTATAATCACCTGTTTCATGAAGCACACATGAATCTCATCTGGTGTCTCACTATGGTGAATGGTGTTTGATATTTTGTGAACCATTTTGCCACCCAGCTGCCCACGGACTGTTACTGTAAACATATATTTCTTCAAACACATAAGGCATTTCACAGGAACCCCATGTTTCATTAGCTATCAGTTTTGTAGCTGCAGACATTTAAAAGAAATTGTCGAAGAACTCAGTTCTGCTTCTCCTAGAATGAGCATCTTTCTCTCTTTAGTCACCGTTAGTTTGAGAATTGGAGGACATGCAAAGATGAAAGAAAATTGTGGTGTTGCCATTGGTTGTCTAAGACAACCAACTGCAGATCTTAACAATGGAGAATGGAAAATAATTACTTGCTGCTGTTCAGGCATATTGCATAAGCCTGTTGAATGTTTGCATCATTATCTATGCTGCATATTCATATACACTTTATCTGAAGAGCTGACAAGATAGGTAGATCCCAAAGGTGGCTCATGAGAAAGACAACTAATGCATTTTTATGTTCAATTTTATAAGAATTGAACATGGAAATGGGATATACTTCCCATTTTAGTATACGGAAGCTTTAATTGATATAGTTAGTAATGAAGAAATTACATGGCTTAAAATGCAGGATCTATTGTTCATATATTTATCTTCTTGTTTCAGTGATATATGAAGGACAACAATAGTATATATTTCATGTGTTAATTGTATTTTCATGCCTTTTTTTAAATGATTGCTATAAACGTGTTTTGGAATGTAGTAGTATGAACAAAATGTGTAAGATTATGCTAGCAACACAATGCATTGATCAAGTTAAACTTCTGTGCACATTTTAAAAGTCATCTTTCACACATGATAATATTCTTTAAGCATCTTCTGTTACTCAGATTAAGAAAATCAGAGAGTTATTGAATAATTCAGGTTAGAAAAGCCTAATTCAGGTTAGAAGGACATCTAATAAGAAAAAAGTATACTTTTACTTTCAAAGTTTAGGCATAGATATTTGAGAATCAAAACATGTTTACACACCCTGTTAGAATAGCGGAATGTTATTGTTCCTGGTTTATTCTCAATTTGCTCTGTTTGTAATATTATTTTATCTCAAATTCCAGTTTTTTCTAAAACTATAATGGAACATCCTCTATCAAATATTCTTACAGCATAAAAGCTCTGAATCTTCTCCCCTAGGTAAAATGGTTGCATCCAATATACAGGATACCCCTGTGTATTGTGTAAAACGCAGGAGACGTGTTTCTGTTTAAAATGAGATAATATGTCCCATTCAATCTCCCAGCTTGGTTTGTTTAAGATTGACTGATATTTTCCACTTGCTTGGAAGTGGTCTCCTCCTCTTTGTCTGTAGGTGGTCTCAGTGCAGCAAACTGAAGGACCATCCTGCAGCCTTTTTTCTGTAAATCCTTCTCTACCTACAGACGTATCTTCTTGACATAATGCTCGTGCAATTCCAGAAGTCCATATTTCAGTCAAATCTGGTTGACAATCAGTTTCAGGAGCTAAAAGAGTGGTAATGTGTCAACAGAAATGGAACACATATGTTTTGATCGTCTGAGCTGCCTTAGTTTGGCTGTCAGATTGGAGTGCACATATCTAAAGTCAAATTGAAGCTGCATCCTAAGGCTTTGCTCTTTCCCAGCAAAACACCTGAGGAAAGCAACTTGAAAGCTGGGTCAGAATGGAAGATCAACACTGTACTACATAGTGCTATCTCTGTTACACTAGGAAAGCAGGGCTCTTATCTGACCTGACACTCAAGATTAAGAGCTTTGCTGATAATGCAAGATGCATTTATTTTGATAAATACAATAACTGTGCCTGAATCCAACTGCACCTCTCCTCTGCGTGTATGAGAATGCCCAGTCTGAGCAAACTGCTCCATACTCTGCATCATTCTCCACAGTGTTATGCAGAATAGTGAAAGATATTCTGCTGCTAATGAAGAGAGGCACTTAGGGAAGGATTCATGGTTATAGCCTGCAGGCAAGAAAACAACATTAAGAGTAAAGAGTGTCATTTAAACGCTAAGGGTTATTTAAGACTGCAGAAGTAAAATTACTTCAAAGGGCTGAGTTAACAGCTTTGGCTATAAAGATGCATCTTAGAGATATTTTTCTTGAAGTGATTGCATGCTTATTTCTGTCATCTTTCCCAGTCCATTTGTCTTTACTTCCTAGGACTTTATAAATGATTCTTAAAATTCAGTAAGCTGAGGATAAACACTATTCTGTGTGAAGGAGGGAAAATGAGAGCCATTGTCTGTGGAGGATCTCCACACTGCTGCTCTTGTTATTTAGTTTATATAGGTGCTGGTGGTCTGGTTACATTAATGTTCCATTGTTTTCTCACATGCACAAACTTCTCACTGTGATTGCTGCTGCTGCCAGTGATAGACAGCCTGTGCTTTTTCTGCTTCCTCACAGCAGAAATGGTCTCCATATTTCCTCATTCCCAGAAGAAAGAACTTTGAAATTATATTAAAAAAAAAAAAAATGCTGAATCTCTGAATCCACCTGTTCTGCTAAAGCAGGAGGTTATTGTATCACTGTGGGTAGACAAGCACGAAGTCAGCAGGGGTGGAGAAGAAAGAAGTGGGATAAACCAGAATTGTGACATGTGCCAGACAGTGAGGGCTGTGACCTCCTCTAGCACAAGTGGGGAGAAACCAGCAACAGCAGAGCCTAAAGAGGAAGGGAGGGAAACCAGGGGAGCCAGGGCTGGACAAGCACCATGGAGCAGAGACTGGAGGTACTGCTCTGCTACAGATGTGGTCAGGGGGTGGTTTAGGACCTCCTGCAGAAGCTGAGCTGCTGTCTTGTCTCATGCCCTGAAGAAAGGAAAATAAGCTAATTTTTGTAAGTCAAATCAGTGGAAGTGATTCATAAGCTGAAATGTAGCATGCCTGTAATAGGGAAGGGTAAAGAAAACAAGGGGTTCCAGAGCATTGCCAGAGACAGAGCAGGCGGGATGGAGCCTGCTGGAGTTTGGACTCCAAAAAAGGCATGCACTCATTTTTAAGCAGGCAGAAACAGAACGGAATAATACCCAAGAATAAACAGAATGAGCTTTATAAATCAATGACTGGAAAGCAAATATTTTGGTAGTGCTGGTTGAGAAAATTGTCCTTGAAAATAACTAAAGCAAAAGGAATGGTTCTTGTTTCTAAAATCGTATCTCCTTCTCAATATCTTCTTCCTTCAACCAGAAGTGCAGCAGACTTTCCACACAGACTGAAGACATTTCCAGAAATGTAACCTGAGCTAAAGATAAAAACATAATTATTATAAATCCTGACCTGGACATAGAAGTTTGAGGACAAGGTGACTTTTTTCCCTCTTGTTTCTGTGGAAATCACCAAAGGATTCAGTTTATCAAAAATGCAGTCTGCTCCTTAGGGACAGGTATATCTACCTTTGTAAATAAGAAGAATCCTTGGGTTAAAGCAAGTATTTCTCTGCACATTATCAGTGCAGAGGACTACAGTGCACAGTAGTATCAACTGCAATTTTTTTACCATAACCACTTCATATAAAAATAGATGCATCAAAATGTTTGTCCCAAAATGCCCTCTCAGCTTTTAGCTAATGCATGTTTATCAACAAGTTATAATTTAAAACAAAGGGCAGCAACAAGCAGTAACTTCTGTATGTATTTTCTCAGTCTTTCTAAAGGATTATTCTGTTATTTATTATGAACTGGTCATCTGTATCTCTGTGAGGTAGGATTGTATCCTTCTTTCCTTTTGTCCTCCTAAGCTGATATCAATTTTCAAGAGCAGAATTGAGAGATAAAAAGATCCCATAACTTCCCATGCCATTCCCTTAATATGAATGAAGCACAATGGTATTTCAGCCAAGTATCCAAAACCGCAACAATATTTCATCTGCAGTAAGATTCTGAAAAATTATCATTGTCAGCAGATACAGGCTGATGTATTTCCACAAGTAAAAACTGCCAGGTTATACTAAGGTTTGCTGTGATCTTGAAATGTCCTGCTTTATAACAGAAAATGGACAGTGCATTTGAGCTAACTATGGAGAACTGTTTTATAAAATATCTTATAAATAATTGTTGCTACATCTATGTTATGGATTAGTGTTATAAATGAGAAGAAGCCAATTAAAAATAACAGAATTTATTTAACAAATTAAAAAGACAATTAAAAAAATTAAAAAGCCACAATAAAATTGGACAACATTGAAAGTCCTCCTCTGCCTTTCCCTTCGCCCATGGGGTAGCAGTCCGCAGCAGGGTAACCCATCTTCTTGGCAGCAGGGGTATGTTTTTTTTGGGTCCTGTTGGTCCAAGCCACAAACCTCCTTTAAAAGACACTCCACCGGGACCACCTGACTGTATCTGAGTAGCAAGGTACTTTGATTGTCCTTTGGCACTCAACATCGAGCACTTTGGCCACTGCATCCAATTGTTCTTTTATTCCCTTTTTATATATTTGATACCACTCTGGAGAATCTAACTCCAGTAGACCCAAGTTAGTGGCAATTACTGAAAAAACGGCTAGTCTCCTTTTGCTCTTCTTTCAGACAATTAGTACACAATTCACTTGGTTTACGCCCCCCTTTACAATGGGTAACTTAAATATGCTTACAGTATACACACTTAAAGTAAACAAAGGGAAAACAATCACAGTTTGGTTTTATACAACTTATCTGATCCCCTCTGTTCATTTGTGGTGGCGTTGAATTCTGATTTTCAAGTCTCCAGGAGACAAAGATACTCTCCACTTTGGGGCAGTGCCTTGAGACTCAACCTTCTTTGTTCTTGAAGCGTGCATCCACCCTTTTCTGTAGTCCTGGTTTCTGTATCTGTAGTAAGGACAGTGAAAGGGCCTTCCCAATGAGGTGCCAGAGGGACTTCCTTTCAGGTTTTTGGTTGTTTTTTGTTTTGTTTTGTTCTGGGTTTTTTTGGTTTTTTGGGTTTTTTTGTTTTTTTTTTTTAAATCAAAACTTCATCACCAGGATTTATTTTGTGAATAGCAAACCCCAAAGGGGCACTTTGAGGAATGAGCCTCTTTCTCTGTAGGTCCTGTAAATTTCTGTTTGTGGCTGAATCTGGGTATCCTCTATTTGAGGATGCCCAACCAGTACTCTGTGTCTGTAAGGCATTCCATAAAGCATTTCAAATGGTGACAATCTTGTTTCTGAATGAGATATAGTTGTTATGTTTAAGAGAGCTAGAGGAAGGCATTTTACCCAAGACATTTTAAATTATCTCAAAGAAAGATTCTGTTAGAGCCTGTGCTCCCCAATGTGTTTGCCGATTCAATCTTTTCAGAATTTTCCTGGTATATTCTTTTGATACCAGTTCCCTCCCATCAGGTAATTTCCACCTTCCTTCCTCTAACTTACCTCCTATTTTTTTCATATTCCTCAATTTCATTCTGAGAAGGGTGAGGGGGATATTCCAGGGTCTCCTCTTCCTGAACCTCAGGGATACTTACTTTTTTTTTTTTTTGCCTCCTTGTCTGCCAAATTATTTCCTCTGGTCTGGAATTGCATACCCACCTGGTGTCCTTTGACATGGACAATGGAGATTTCTTCTGGATCCCTGATTGCCCCCAGGATTTGCTTTATTATTTCCCCATGAATTAACCCTCATCCTTGAGT
The DNA here is from genome assembly GCF_009819655.1 of Sylvia atricapilla. NCBI lineage: Eukaryota > Metazoa > Chordata > Aves > Passeriformes > Sylviidae > Sylvia > Sylvia atricapilla. The sequence goes on from NC_089154.1 coordinate 28,124, forward strand.
GTTAATTAAACCTCTTTTTTCCCATATTTTACCAAAAGTGTGTGCAACTCAAGTGTATTTTGAATCGGTGAAGACAGTGCCTCTTCTTCTTTTTAATCTTTTGAGTGCCCTTAGCACTGCATATAATTCACAGGCTTGGGCAGACCAATTTTGTGGAGAGTTTGTCAGAGGAATGGCTGCGTAGCAAGGGCCACGATACAATCAGACTGGTCAAAGTGTAGCCATCAGCTACGTGACTGGTGGCAAGTATATATTGCCCTTGAGCACGAATGTTGGTTAAACACAGAGATGTTGAAAATACATAGTATGCAGAAAGATACATAAAGCAAAAGAAGTTGCAACAGCAAGGCTAAACACAAAAGCTATATGCGTCATAGAAAGTATAACCAATAATAAGCTGTATTTTTGCAATATGCATGAGCTAATTACTGTCTGTATAGGTATGATAACTTTGGAAGCAATAAACTGAGACTTGTTGACCATGATAGCATGAGACTCGTCTCCCGCGGCTCTTTCCAACAAATGGTGACCCCGGCGACGTCCAAAGAAAACGGGGGAGGACGCACTACCACGGTTGGAGGCTGCGTTGGGTTCGGGTTCTTCTCTGCAGCCAGAAGGATGACGAAAGAGCATTAAAAAAGGAAGCTCCACGTCCCCAATGACCACAGCGGTGGGCTCGGCCGATACGTGCTGCCGAAGCTTGGAGAGGCTGCAACAGCGCTGATGTAAGTATGGACAAGCAAGCTGCATATAATTTATTCACAGCCTTTTTGAGGAAAAGGCAGATTAAAGGAATAGATTTAGACAAAGAACTCCCCTCCCTCCTGCAGTATGCCACTTCTTATAGGTTCTTTCTAAATCCCTATACAATCCATGAACTAAGAGACTAGCTCAGGTTCGGTGACAAGTTATGGGAAGCCCAGCACCGTCCAGCTGAGACAAGAACAGCAGACAGCTGGGAGCCTGGAGGCGGGACGGCCCACTTTGCAAAGTGGAGCCGCAAAAGTTTGCATTGAGTAGAGAAGATGGCTGCAGTAAGCTGAACTTGGGACACAAAGAATCAGAAGGGAAAAGATGTGGGTAAAAAGTTTCAGACAGCTACCTAGCTCATCTCAAATATTCTCTCTAAGAGATATTAATCAATTAAAGACAATGACTGCCCTATGGGCTAGAGTGGAGAAAATAGGAAAAATACTGTGGGACTGTATAATTTGGAGGTGGAAAAGACAGAAAAACAGCTCGGGAGTTCGGTGTGGTTTGGGAAAAAAGTTTAATTACCTGGAGACTTTCTCGGCCGAAAACAAAGGCTGCCGAAACTGCTGAGATCACCATTCAGGTTTTTAACGGAACAAGGAATGACGCAGAATTGCAAAAGTCCTCCAAAACTGCAAACTTTTTCAGTCTTTGTAACCCCTGTCCCAATAGACCGCGTGGCTTTAGGAGCGGAAGTTCTCTTGCCAGCTCTGAGAACAAACTGACCGATCAGGAAGTGGCGCAGCCGCCAGACCCTGAGGGCGTGATGAAACACAAGAAGTCAAGCAAAACGGAGAGCGACAAGGGGGGCTGGCAGCGAAGACAACACAGGAGGCGGAGTGTGAGCCAGCGGCAAGCGAGGGGCCCGGCCCCCTCCCCTCTCCCTGAAACCGGGATGCGGCGAAGCGCAGGAGGGGGGAAGGCGGCGGTGAGGGAGACAGCGGCTGCATCTCCCACAGCGGCGGCGGCGAGAGAGGTGGCGGAGCAACCCCCTCGATTACAGCACAGCCCGGCACCGCAACAAAAGCGGGGGAGAGAGGCGGCGGCAAGAGAGGTGACAGCAAACGGTGTTCCCTCCCCCCACCATGATCAGAGAGGAATGGAAAAGTTACAGCTTTTGAGTTTCAACACAAGAGTTGAGCCCCCACTCCTCATATAGGAGAGGGAGAAACGTGAAAACCACTATATACTTGCAATGCAGGTGCCATGATCACAAGCAAAGTACGCAAAAGAAAATGCAGTAATCGTTTATTTTTGTTGAAATAAAAGTAAATTTTTAATTGTAATAATTTAATGTACTTAAATCCAAGTTAAATTGTGTTTTAGTATTTTATTAGTATTAAAAATGATTTTTATGTGGTTTGTTTTAGATTTAAGGATTTTAAGCCTAAAGTTTAAAGTTTTTAAGTTTAAGACTTGTTAAGTATAAGTTACATTTTAGATTTATGAAGTTTAAGTAATAATAAAATTGATTTTAAGTTTAGGCTTTCATAAGTATAACCTAAGATTAAGGTTTTTAAATTTTAAGTAATAATAGAAGTTTAAGCTTTGATAAGTATAACCTGAAATTGAGATTTTTAGTTAATTATAAAGTTTTTGTGTTTTAAGATAAAAAGTAAGTTAAGATAAGTAAGATAAGTAAATTAAGTTTGAGATGAGTATTTAAAAGATATGACATTAATTGATTAAGTATTTTATTGTTGCTATTGTTAAGAGTTTTGTTTTAAAAATGTTTTAAAAGATATCACTCTAAGATAAAGCCGAAGTCCTGGCCACACTTTGACTTTAACTAGAGAAGATGTTTTCATCAGCAAACCTAGATGTTTTCTGCACAACAAAAACTAAATACAAGTCACTTTGACTTGACAATTTAACCTTATCTATATGACAGCTGAACAGACTTTTAAGGTAAACTTGAAGAGCCTTACTCGAAGAGGCTACCTAAGCCCTGCCTAAAAAATAGTTTTTCAACTGTTGCAAAATCTGGGACAACGAGATAATATTTTGGTAATTGACAACCAGAAAAAAAGGGACTTCATGTAGTCAGACACTTAACTAGCTGCTTTGCTGTAATAGGAGTATGTAAGCAAATAAAAATAGACAATGGGCCCTCCTATATTGGTCAGAGAGTTTAGAGATTTTTAGATCAATGGGGAATTAAACATTTGACAGAAATACCCCACAATCCACGAGGGCAAACAATAGTGGAACGGGCTAATGGCACTATCAAGAGATATTTGAAAAAATTTAAGGATATCTCGGATGTGCAAAAAAAATTGTCTAGAACATTGTTCGTATTGAACTACCTTTGCATTTTTGGGGCATCAGAAGTTCCAGCCGCTGTGGCTCATTGAGCGAACAATTCTATCAGTGGTAAGGACGATCAGGCAAAAATGTGGGTCAATTACAAGTGTCTTAAGACAGGAATGTGGAAAGGCCCAGCTAAAGTACTCTATTTGGGTAGGAGTTATCTTTGTGTTTCCACCCCTACAGGTACTGAGTGGATCCCTGCACGCTGGGTCAAGCCAGCAAAGCCACTGCAAAGTGGAGACCGTCAGGAACATACAGCTGCATCTGAAGCTGCTGATCCAGCCACATCGACCCTTTTTGCAAACCATTTTTAGCCCAGCCTTGGTGGACGTGCAGACACTGGATCAACTGGATTACTTGCTTGCTTGCTTGGCTAACTATCGTAATTGAAAGATAAGTTGTCATGCGTGCTTGAACTGTTGGGAGCAAAGTCATTGTGCTTGGTTGCTAATATATTGCGGGGGGTGTAATCAGAAGCTGTGAGTTCACCAAAGAGTGACTGTTGGGGAGACGTGGTGTGCTGTGTATAGAGAGCAATGGAGACGTAACACCGCTCAACAAGCCCTTGAATTGAGTACTGGGTTATCGTTTGCTACAGCAGTCCAATTATTTGAGAGCCCAGAGCAACAAGCCTTGGCATATGCTCGCTGGGAACTTAGTCATTTGATAAAAAAAGCTAAAGCCCTTCGTAAGTTCCAAGTGTTGCAGAAGCAGTGTAATAACACCTATAAAATCCCCCGACAGTAGATGGTGAAACCTAAAGATTGGGAGTGCCTTTGCCATAGATTTATACAATTGGCAGCCAAGAGGCACAGGCAAAGGCGTAAAAGAAGGAGCAACAATGAAAATCACACTGGGTAACCTAATACTGCTTATTATGATATTACAATATTGTAGTCTCGCTAGTGCCTTTTGGATACCCCCACAGCCAAAGAAAAACATTTGGGTGACTTTGGCAAATAAAACAGGACAAGAGGCCATATGTTTGGCGCTGTCCTCACCAGATAACCCATTTTCTACTTGTTTGGTAAGAGTGCCCTTGGATAAACTGCCCTGTCCATCAGTGCCAATTTGTCAGCCGAATAACACAAAATCTTACGCTGATCAATGGAACAAAGTGATACCCTACTTCCCTGCAGCCCCCTTAGAGCCTCAGAAAATTGAGATATTGGAATCCTTGAAGGCAAATTGGTATATATATTTCAATTGGACAAGTGTATACCGTGCCAGACCAAGAAGATCAGGTGTCAATCTATTACACCCGATAATTATCAACTCTACATTGTTAATATACAGGAATGACACTCAATGGTGTAACTATACAAGTACCAAAATATCAAGATCATCTAATAGTCCCATAGCATTACCTTACGGGATATTCCTCATCTGTGGTGATCGAGCTTAGGCCGGAATTCCCTCTAAATGATTGGGAAAACCATGTACTTTAGGCCGCTTAACACTGCTTACACCAAACATTTCTATGATTCTTCAAGTACACAAAAAGCATCACAGAGTGAAGAGAATGGTACATGCTTTTGCATTGAACTGTAATGATAAGGTAGACTTTTGGTCAACAGGAGAAAAGATAATGGGATCCCTTCTTTCATCGATTGGTACAGCGCATGCACTGTCTTCGCTAAATAGATTAGGCTATTGACTAGCAAAACAGACAAATGCTACCTCAACAGCATTATCTCAATTATTGATGGATGTAGACTCTGTAAAACATGCCACGCTCCAAAACAGAGCTGCAATTGATTTTTTATTGCTGGCACAGGGCCATGGCTATAAGGAATTTGAAGAGATGTGTTGTATGAACCTGTCAGATCACTCTAGCTCTATACATGCACAAATACAAACCCTACACACATTAACCACACATTTGCAACAAAACAACAGCTTTGAACTTGATAATTGGCTAAAGGGGTTAGGATTAGGGCCTTGGCTAACTTCTTTGCTACAACATTTGATTACAGTGGGTATTGTGATTTTTGTAGTATTGCTATTGTTACCTTGCCTTTTTAAGTGCCTGCAGAATGCGTTGATGAAGAGGGTCACTGACAAGTGGAACACCTCTCTGCTAGTGCAAAAAGAAAACGGGGGAAGTGTGGAGAGTTTGTCAGAAGAATGGCTGCGTAGCAAGGGCCACAATAAAATCAGACTGGTCAAAGTGTAGCCATCAGCTACGTGACTGGTGGCAAGTATATATTACCCTTGAGAACGGATGTTAGTTAACAACAGGGATGTTGGAAATACATAGTATGCAGAAAGATACATAAAGTGAAGGAAGTTGCAACAGCAAGGCTAAACACAAAAGCTATATGCGTCATAAAAAGTATAACCAATAATAAGCTGTATTTTTGCAATATGCATGAGCTAATTACTGTCTGTATAGGTATGATAACTTTGGAAGCAATAAACTGAGACTTGTTGACCATGATAGCATGAAACTCGTCTCCTGCGGCTCTTTCCAACACAATTTGCCTTCAGAGGCCTTGTTTCTACTACTTCTCCAGATTTGCCATCTATTATGGCATATCCTGGCAATTTTTCCTTTTATTACCCTTGCTGATCCATCTACAAACCATTTTTCTTTTTATTCCAATTTTTCCTCTCCCGCATCTGGTCTTACCTTAGTTTACAGTTCCACCATTTCAGTGCAGTCATGGGAGGTTTCCTCCAGTACCTCTCCAAACAGAAACTGGGCTGGGTTCTGAGCAGCTGTTGTCTTATGTTTTAAACCATGTGAATGCACCAAAATAGTCTTATACCTCAAGAGTCTGGCATCTGTGAGACATTTATCTGCCCTTTGCTGCAGAATGCTCCTCACATTGTTGTGGTTGGATAGGGACAGGCGCTCGGAAGATATCGGTTGTAACGGGAAGAGCAGAGAACACTCCAACCCCCCAAAGATAAGCTATCACCACAAGAATGTAAGCTCTTACTAACATGTGCCAGTACTTTTCCATTTTCCCTTCTAACCCAGGAAGTTTAGCAAGACCCCTCTGACGTAGTAAAGACCCCAGGGTATTTAAACTGCATGTTTGAGATAATGAACGCTTGTAACCGTCCACCACATTGGCGTAAGCGTGTTACTAAGCCCGGCGACACCAGCAGCATGTGTACGCCGTGCTGTCACTCCTAAAAGACCAAGCCACCCCGTTGCAGAAAAGAAACAGCAACACATTTTGTGGTGAGTATACTACTGGGGGAGCCCCAAATGTTACCTTTTTAGCTTCTTCCACCAGCAGACCTACTGCCACAATAGCTTGCAAGCAAGTGGGCCATCCTCTGCTCACTGGATCTAAAAGCTTAGAGACATATCCCATAGGTGTTTTTTTTTGTCCCTGCCCAATTCTGAGTTAAAACACTAATCCACAAACAACTGAAACCACCTATTTACATCTTACAAATTCAACACAGGAGCAGTTATTAGTGACACCTTTAACCTCTTAAATTTTAATCCATCTTGTTCAGTCCATTGCACTTTATTAGTATTTAGTTTCTCATAAAGAAACCTTACTTTTTTACTATATTCTTCAATCCATTGTCTGCAGTATCCTTATAGTTCAAATATTTGCCTAATTTCCCTCTTTGTCCATGGAGGAGGGGCAGAGCTATAATTCCAGCCACCCTTTCAGGATCTGATTTGTTTTTACCTTTTGATACCCAATTAGGTACTTTACCTTTGATTCAGCAAATTGTAGCTTTGATTTTGAAACTTTTAATTTTCAGAAAATTCAACGAGATTGTAAATATTCCCATTTGCTCCTCCCTTGGGCCAGTTATTAACAAATTATCAATATATTGTAATAACTTAATTCCTTCTGCTGGCACGAATTGACTTAATGATTGTTTAAAGGGCCAGACCAAAAGGGTTAGGAAAATCCACTATTTTTTTTTTTTTTTTTTTCTGCAAGTCTAAAAGGCATCTTTTAGACCTATTACACTGTATCACATTCTCCGGAGGGATCCTGTTTAGAATAGGGATTTGCTACCACGGGGAAACTTTTAATTGAAATTTGTTCAATTTTCAACCTCCCCGCCCGGGACTGACACGGGGGCCGGGAAGAGACACTCCCCCTGCTTTAGTGGGGGGCTGCTGTGTCGGCAGCGGCGTGCCAGAGAGGGTTAGTGGGGGGGGGCTGTGTCGGCAGCGGCAGTGAGCCCGCCAGAGAGGGTCAGGTTACAGGAGCTAGGTGGGGACAGGACTCCCCAGGGCTGGGGAGGAGCATGCGCACACTGCGCTCCTGTCGGTGGAGCTGCCGCCGCAGAGACGCTGAAGCTGGAGGTAAGGGGGGTTTTGCCCACCAGGTTTGGAGCGAGGGTTTCAGACCGGGGGCAGAGCCTGGGTTTGTATGCGTTTGTGGTAAAAGTTTTACCTTACACACAAGGCTTTTAGGTGCTTGCTTTTCCCTTGCCCCATGATATTAAAAAAACTACACACAAACAGATGTTACAAGGCTGGGAATTTGCTGTGGCAATACTCACTGGGAGGGAGTAATTTCATTCTGGCATCAGGAGCTTTTCAGCAAAGCTCTGCCATAGTAATTCCAGTGGATTGCAGTGACTACCAATGACATAACACCTTCCTGTGGATTTGTGGATTTTTTCCAGGGAGATTAAATCACTGGAGTTCAGTTCTAGGGCAACGATATAGAAAAGCACAATAATGCTTTGCTACTTGGTTTAAACAGGTAAAAAATTACTAGTTTTGTCTTCAAGCAACTGAAGCCTTCGTAACACAGATGTTCAAATATATTCTTGATTTTATGTTTCATTCATAGATTTTGCTTTGGTTCAGTCTTGTCGCTCAAACTTTTATTACCCCTAGAACTGAGAAATAAAAGAAAAAAGAAAGAAAAAGAAATCTGGAAGGAAAATAAGAGGCATATTTGGTGACTTGCATGCACCACAGCAAGCTGAAATACCCTGTACTTTACAAAGCAATTTAGAAATGCCTTTATTCATTCCTTATAAGTAATATCTTTTAGTGATTAAATTTTCAAAGGTAAACAAAATATATATTCTGAATCTTGCTTGAACCTTCTCTTCAGTGTAAATGTATGTTTTACACTCATGTAACAATTGACCTCAAAAAAGTTTAAAACATCTGGTAATACCTAATTTATTAATACAGTCTGGCCAATCACACTTATTCCATCAAATCTCTGTATTTTTTTTTCTGCCCTTATATGTTTGACATGAAGTAAGAAACCACACAAGTTCTTATGCAGCTGTTGTGCCTTCCAAATTTTCGAAGCAGCATATCTTTTTATGTTACTCTTACTGCTCAAGTTCTTTATTTTGCTACAGTAGGAAAAATAATAAGTTCCAAACAAATCAAGGAAAAAATACTGACATTAATATTTTTGACCGTAATAGTAATTTGGACATGTTATAAAGACACTGTTAGAATTAATTTCCTAAATTATGTATCCTTTGCAATTTTAATATGCAGACAAATTTTAGATAATAAAATTGCAGAAGTGACACTGATACAGAAAAGATCCATTTGTCGATGACATTAGTATCACAGTTCATCTGCATTACAAAATGTATTGTCTCCCCAAAATTAAGATTGAGTTAGGCAATTGTTAGGCATTTGTTATTCTAATTATTTTTAATAGAGGCTGGACTGTATGCTACTGAGTGCATCTCATTCTTCATACTTCTCTAAAATTCCTTTCCCTGTTCTGAAAAAATTCTCGGGTTGTAGATACTCTTTGGATACTTTTTTTCTTCTTATACTATTTCCTTTTGTTGTGTTCTCTTCCCAAGGTGGATGTTTACTTTTTATTTTAACCATGAAGACTTAAAGAATGGAGTATAATATAAAATACACTTGTTTCCTAAAAATATATAAACATCCCATCACATGGCAACAAATAGATAAAACAATGCAGTGTGGGTTTTCACCATTTGAATATATTGAAGCTACACAAAATAATTAATTTCCTCTAGTGTATTAGAGGAAAAATAATTACAAGATCCAGCACAGTTTTACTACTACAGTCTTAATCATCTCACCTCCACCATAAGGTAATCTTCTCCCAATTATAGATCCACCTGGAAATGGGTTTAAAGCTAGATTTAGGTTTTTCTTGGCCAAGTGTAGGAACAGAAATGGCTTGACAACATAATTAATAGAAGCACCACTAACATTAAAATGCAGACTATGCAACACTCCATGTGCCAGGTGCAATGTTGTGTCTTTTTTACTTAATGATTAAATTTGAAGCAGCTATGAAATGTTTTTCTGTTATTCTCAGTAAGACTGAGAATTAAATTTCTTATTTAGAGCAGGAGTATTTTAGTGGTTTAAGGTTAATCTAGTTAAAATGCAGCGTTATACTGGAAATTTTGTGGAGATTTTTCAAAAACGAAGCATTCTGCAAACTTGAAGCATTTGAAGTTCTAAATATTGGTGTTTTCTAAGCCATTTTTTGTGAAATATAAAATATTCGTGAATGACTTTTTCAGTAAATTCTCTGTTTCCATATTTGAGCATTGTCAGATGTCTTGCAGCCCTTTTTGTAAATGAAAGAAGGGCATGTCATCTACTCATAATACTCCTTCCTGAAAAATTGTAATAGCAAGTTTCCAATAAGTTAATTATTGCAATTTTCTTCAGTCTCACTTAGAAAAAAAATTTCACCCTGGTAATTCAGTCAAACTTCTGCTACTCAAAGCTAACCTGTGTCTTCCATTTTGTCTCAGGCCTTTACAGTAGCGGGCACAAGATTTATTTTACAATCTTTCAAAAATCTGTTTCCAGTCTTTGAGATCTTGTAGCACACCCTTGGTCATGGTGCCTTTCTGTTATTTTCTTTTCCTTGCTTCTCTTCTGACCCTTAAGATCTCTTCTTTGTCTTCATTTTTCTTTCATGTTTTTTAAATAGGCAGAAAAGCCAGCTCAACTAAACTCTCCAATTATTTTAATATTTTAGTTTGTCAATACTTAGAAGCCAAAGTAATTTTTAAGTCGTGAAGCTTGATTCTTCAGTCTTCAGCTCCAGATGTCTACTACATTTTCTCTAAGACACTTCTGTCATTCACTGGGCAGGCTGTGTGGAATTCACCTTTTGTAGCAATAATGGAACACCTTCATCCACTTTTTAATTTTTGGTTTGTAAGCCTACATTTCAGTTACGTGTGAAATTCTTTCAACATCTGTTCTTTGTTCAGAATTGGACATGATGAAAAGTTTAGTTCCCTTAGAAACAATTCCTTTATCTGTGCAGAATGTTTGTTAGGTTGGCCAAAGCTCATTTTTGCTAATAGCATGTGCTGGGTGAAGTCAGCTCTGTGCTGTTATGGACAGCTACAATTTGGAGGCTTAGGTTAGGGTAGTTTCAAAGCATGAACAATAAACCCATTCTGTGTGTTCAAGCTTGGCTGTATCATGAGTGCCTGGCTTTTAGGAAGTAGATTTACAGGTTTCAAATTGTATCTTCAGACCAGAAAGGTGGTACCACACTGACTGCTTTGAGTGATGGATTTCTGATCTGGGGTGACTGCAACATAGTGTGAATGTGCGTAAGTTATTTTTCAGGGAGCCAGCTCACCTCTGGGTATCCATCTATTACAGCAGCAGGAAGTGCAGTTTGGCATCATCATGTCGTTAGGACTGATTCCAAATCTTTGACCTCTGAAAAACTGACAAAATACTAACAACCTGCCTTGGAAAACAGTGAGCCGTATATTTAATAAGCCTCTTTTCAAAAAAATTACTAACTAAAAAACACCTCACAGACATTTGGATCTGCAAAGTGGTGATTCATCAGGGATGGCACTTGGATTTGTTAAGATGGCCGAGGGCTAGGATTAGGATGGATAATCTTTTTTTGAACTGTTTTTCCTGTTATTCTCACTCCTATTGGTCAATGGTAGGCTTTCCTTCTTTTTCACACAGTCTTGATTCACTCTAATTTACTTCTCTTACCTCAGCTCCCACAGAAATAATGTTGATCTTTACTATAGAGTAGGAATCGATGATTTCTGGATAGTTTTACCCTTTTCCTCCTTACCCTGGTCCTCTTTTCCAAAGAAGGAACTCTGTGAAGGAGGTTTATTTTGTTTTAAGAATTGAAACCATGCCTTTTCACAAATTTTGAAGTTTTTCAGCCAGTTCAAAACCTAATCATTTTTCATAAAAGTTTTTGCACCTTTTCAATAAATTATAATTTACTTTTTCTTTTGGAGATTGCTGTGAAAATGCTGGCAAAATTAAACGGACTGAACTCAGAACCTTATAACATCAAGCATGATGCAGCCTGAAAGGGTGACAGAGTGATCAGCCACACTTAGAGCTGCAGGATAAGCAGCATTATTGATTGTGAGGTGCTGAATGCAGCTTAGCTGTCAGCCAGCTGCCTCACATACAGGCAAAAGCCTAAATATAGGATCAGAGAGCTCAAATCAGGGTCACCAGGCTATATATGACAGCCTTAGCTGACTGACTGCTGGTGAGCAGAAAAAAGTCTGAACAAGCTTCCAGGCTAACCACAGCCCCTTTCAGAGACATGTCACACAGAATGATTAGCAGTTCTGCAGGCACATCTGGGGGACAGGGGGGTGATCTTGTGCTTAAGGAAATCAGTTTATCACCTAAAAAGCTAATCCTTTATGCGCAAATATAATAGAAATAATGCCAAAACAGTAGAAATCCAGCTGAAAAGATGAGGGTTTGATGCACAGAATTTTCTCAATTAAGGAGGTTTTTAAAATACATGCAAACTAATCTGGGTCTGCTTGGAACTTTAAAAGACTTTCACAATTGCTAAAATGTAGAAGTCATTAATCATAATACAGTTTACAAAGACATTTCATCATTTGTACAATTGAATGTAGAAAAATTAATTTCTCTGATAAGAATTTTTACTGTGACCAGATGAAAAAGCAAGCTATAAAAATGGTCGAAAAGAAAACATTGAAAATTACTTGTTTTCTTTTTATCTGTTTGTTTTCTGAACAATTGGAAAAATATTTTAAAAAAAGAAAAAGAAATCCCTCAAGCCTTGCTAACCCCTTAAAGAATTAAGGATTTGAACTCCGCCCAAACTTCCAAGTTTTACTCAAAATGGCATTTGGGTTTTTGTTTTAGCACAGCTTATCCATCACCTAATGATAGAAGATTTTTTTTATCCTGCTGTATTCTGTTCCTCCTTACTGAATTTTTTCTTCCTTCACTTTCTTGTCTTCAACTGCACTTCTCTGGTATTAAGACCATTGACACAACCCTGCGTGAGCACAGCCTGTGAACGGGAGAGATTTGTCCACAGGGGTGAGGAGGGGTTTCTGTTAATGCATGTGTGTGTGTCTCAAAGTGTGGACAGGCTTCAGGCTGCAGCTATGAGAACCAGACACTTGGAAGTGTTCATGTGTCTGCAGAGAATTGGGTCCAGCGCATGTTATAATTCAGGCGGATAATCTAAAATACTTCTTTTATATTGATAACTGAAACCTGCCATCTCAAAGTCAAGAATTCTTCTCCTTTTAATCTTCACAAGCTAGAAATGCTTATCTCTGTAAATCCTGGAATGTATAATTTCTAAATTAAGTTATCAAGGACTAGGTTCATATTCCACTTGGTTGTAATTTAGTTTCATTCTTTACCTGTATCACAAAAATAGTTTTTTGTAGTGGATTTAAAGAATTCCTTTCCCTTATATTTTTCTATAATATTATTTCTAAGGTATCAGAATATTTATTAGTTTTAAGTAAGAGTTATAATCTTTTATTTTAGATAAAAATTGCATCGCACAGCATGTTTTGTTCTCTGTTTTAACAAATATGTATATAAACACCTGTTAAAAAAACCCCCACCAATCCCTATGTTAAATAACTGAAAAGGCCTTGTTTTCTGGAATAACTCTAGACCTCATCTTATGATGGACCTTAAGAAACCACATTCTCTATCTTGCAGGAGAGCTTTGGTCTCATTGTAGGGAGTTTCATTGTGCCTACAGGTTTATCCTTCAGGTTATGATTTTCAATCTAGATATTTTGGAAAATTTTCATATATTTCCAAACAATCCAAAGACAAACATCTTGGACCAAAATCTCTCTTAGTTGTATAATCAGAAAGAGATATATATAGATAAGTATTTGGAAAATTTTGTAAGGCAGTGATCAGATTATTTCTGTAACTCATTGAAATAGTGAAATAAACCTTGAATCAACTCCAGCCCTGCTGAGAAAATCCTGCTATGAACCTCTTCTTGCCATTCAATGACTAAATAAATTTGAAAACCTGTCCTTTAGCCTGGAGATCAACTCAAACATCCAGGGAAAAACAGCATAAAGAGTGCAGATCTGGCATCCTTGTTGCCGAAGAAAGGGTGATTAGTACTCTAGCTATTAGTGCTTTTAATATGGACAAAACATCTTTGTGTTTTGACTAACAATGACAGAAAAGCTAAGGTAAAATGCTATTATGCTACTGTCTTCCAGACATGTTTGCCTTACTCCTACTAATGATTTCTTCGACATTGCATCATTTTGTGAAGAACTTTGGAGCATAACATTTACCTAAAATTTTTTGAAGTCATCTAAAAGCCCAGAGATTTTATCTGCAAATTTGAGAAATACAAGGAAAAAGAGTGGACGTACAATACTTCTGAGAAATTTAATGGTCTAGAGACATAAAAGGAAGATGGTATGCTGGAAAAGTCAATTGATATGAAAAAAGAAGTACTATGCTATTTTTTTATTTTTTTTTTTACAGATCACCTGGCTTTTTGAATATCAGCCTTTTCATTACCCAACAATAGGTGAGAACTGTTACTCAATCTCCCCACAATACTGTTACTTGCAGTCTTGTGGGGAGATTTTCAACTAAAAACAAGGGAGTGGGAATCAGAAAATACAGATCATCAAGGTGTGACAGTACAACTTCACTTATTTGCTACTCAGAGGTGAATATTGTCTCAGCATTTTAAGATGTTGCCTACTCATCTTAACAAACTCAATATCTTTAGTAACATGAGGCCCTATTAACTAAGGCAAAGTAGTAAAAAATATTCTTTTATTTCAAGTAACATTGAATTTACGTGGACTATTTCAAAATTTTTTTGTCAGTAAGTTACTGGTATTAAAATCAGTTTATTATACCAGTGCTATCAACCAAGTCAAATATTGCCCTTAGGTCACAGAGCCAAATACTTTTAGCAATGTAGCTGTACTGCATTTAGCCATAATATCTGTCTTAGAAAAGGTAATTTACACAAGCAAGTGACTGTGCACTGATCAAGACTGTATAGGAAACTGTCTGGCATGAGAAAAGGGAGAGATCTTTACCCCAGAATGTCTAATGTTGCCTCTCTGTGCTGTGTCCACAGACAAGGGGGCTGCCAAGCTGTGAATCTGGAGTAGCATGCTTAAGTCAATGGAATTACTCTGGATTTTCTCCAGCTCAAGGCCATGCAGCTTTTGGCAGTGAGTACTCAGCAGCTCGTAGAATCCTGACCCTCACTTTATGCATTGGCACAGATCTCTTAGCTCATTTCTGACAGTTTTATTAAGTAAAATCAGCTTAAATGAACTGGTGCATGATTTAACTTCAGTTACTACAGAAAACTCCATTGCTGGAGTTACTGTTTTGAAGGCTCTCAAAAATTTAAAACCTTACAAACAATAATATAAATATCTATAGATTATATGACTCCCTATATATAAACACCTTTATATTGATATAAAAATATTTTTATATATAAAATATTAACTATTTATATATATAAATAGTTAATTAAGGCTTAAAAATACTCAAATATGCAGGCATGAGCAATGTTCTAAATTGAGATAACATCTAAACCAGAGAATCAATGAAGAGGAGAATTCAGTGCTTGAAATTAATATAGTTGCATGTCAGGAATGCACACCATGTCTACAGGACTAAAAATATTTTCATTTTGAAAACACTGATATGTTTTTCCACTTGTCTACTTGTGCAGGTTGTCTGAGCACTTTCCAAGTGGGCTTGTAATTATTAGCTGCAAACAGACCTGAACAGTATAATTTGCTGCATATGCACTACTCAGTAAAGAAATGACAATGACTAATTTTCTTAATTAAATTTGCTCTCAATTTCTTCTTTTGTCTTATTTCTCTTATTATATGTTTAAAATACCTTAAAAGAACTTAATTTTTTAGCCAGTGGTAAGATATTTAGTCTAAAATTCCTCAGCATCTATGGATGTAAAGAAGCTGGAAATAAGGGCTTGGGGCCAATCAGTGTCCCTCTTTTGGGTCACAAAATAGGTAAAACTTAAATAGATATCTGTGTTTCTTCTAGATTCAGTCCTCAGAAAATAGTGAAAGATACTGATGATCAAGTCTGCCTATTGATCAGTGTAAAAGAGGAGATCACAATCTTGCATGTAGAGACTTACAGGAATCCCTTAAACAGTTAACACTTGATGGATAATTTCTGCAGTAGTATCCTTCCCTCTGCTTTGGGAAACCTGCAGAAATTCTCAGCTTAGAATGAAAGAGACTCAAAAAATTCCTGTCCCTTGAACAAGCTTGTCCCTCTCCACATGGAACAGACTGGCCTGCAGGTAAGGACGTGCAGGGAATTCTGTGCCAGCTGATGGTGCTGATGGCTTCAAAGGAGTTAGACACATGGTGGAGCAAAGATGATTAGATAGACCAGGCAGTGCCTTGAAAAATTATTCTCAGTGTTTATCACGAGTCAATGCACATTTCCCCTCACATGTGCAGGAAAGTTCCTGTTACTCTCAACAATGAAGTCAAAAGAAAATGAAAGTAGAAATTAGTAAGAATCAATGAAGTGTGTTAATAAATGGGTTTTATTTTATTGAAACCTCTCAGGGAAGCCAATTTATAGGAGGGAGAAGGAGTGCTTTGGATTTTCTATCATTGCTTTATTATATCATTTTTGGCTGAAAGAAATTCAGGTTTGTTAATACATTTAAAAGAAGAACACCTTTTTAATAGAGAACAATATATTGACAATATAATGCATAGTAGGAGAAGTTGTCTGGAATTATCAACAATAGGTCAGCACAGATGCATTGTGAGTTTTTTAAGAAAGATTAGAAAAGGTCAGATATGAGCCTTTCCTTCTTGTACTATTCTCAAATATCTAGCCAAATAAGTAGTGTTGTAGGTAGAAATCAGCTGGTTTAAAGGTGTTTAAAGGGGGAAAAGACCATTCACTCAATTACTACCTAGCTAGAATTTGGCCTTTAATATCAGCTGTAAAACTCACATCAGCTTTAAAGGAAGTGGAACACCAGCCTTACATTAGTTTCAGTAAAGGATCAGTTCTGAAGAGTAAAAACTCTTTGATGTTCCTCCATGGCAAAAGGCTGTTGGGACTCTAAACCTTTAGGAAATGGTAAAAATTCTTTTCTATGGAAATGGTTGTGACTTTTTTGTATATTTTGCTTGACAAATAATTGCAGCAAGGGCTAGAGTAGCTTATTTAAAATGGTGTACAAGGCCTCATTCAAGAAATTGTCATCTCTAGGGCAATTTTTTGTTTGACAGCATCTATTAGATGCTTATGATTTATAGTATCTCTGTCAGTATCATTCTATTTATGTCTTTTCACAAGCCCATTATTTTAAACCTTAGGAACTGCACACTGATTTATATTACTGGAGTTGATATTCTACTTGATTTATCTTTTAATGACTGGTTCTACACTCTTGCAAACAATTTAACTGTAGAATCATAGAATATCCTGAGTTGGAAGGAACCCACAAGTATTATCAAGTCCAAGTCCTGACACTGGTGAGAATTCTGTAACAGGGGCAGTCCAGAATCTTTAATGGTCTTCCTCAGCTGAGAGAGTCTCTCTTTGATTAATATTGTTCCAGTTTATATTCTGGAGAAATATGTGCTCCTCTCCATAATGAATTTATCTCATCAGAGCCAGACAGTCATTTTGATTCAGTGTCATTCTTACTTTTCAGTTTAGTTTATACACCTTATGAAATATTTTAAGAGATGTATCAATGTTCATTGATACATCAATGTTCATTGATCAAGATGTATGCCTCTTGCTAGGAAAAGCTTCCACATTGCCTGAGAATCTGTTGTTACCTGATACTTTAGTTTAACTGGTGACCTTTTTCAATTTACTTTTCCAAAGGATGCATTTATAGATGAGATTTTTTTGTTTTTCATCAAGGTAACTTTTTCTTTCTAACACCTAATGACTTGCTGATACATGAATGTTCAAGAAATATCTTTCATAACTTTTCTCACCAATCTCAGAAAAAAAGAAAAAAAGTACCCTAAAGAAGCCATTTTCTATGATATTCTCTAATCATATGTCAGTCTTATTTGTGTTAAGTATTTCACAAAACTAGTTCTAGTTATGTGTGTGGATTGTGCAGACTCAGTGCTTTCAACTTCAGAAATGTTTCTCAGTAAAAATAAAAGAGATTAAGGATAAAATAAAAGAAAAAAGTCCCAGCTATAATATTTCAAGCTCAGAGATGTGTGTATCTCTTCCTAACTGACTTGCCTTTCTACCTTAGCTCTCTTCAGCTGGCCTTGAGGAAATCAAACAGTCAACATGTTAATAAATAGCCTCTGACCTAAATTAAAACCCATCAAATCCAGCTGGTTTTCAAACAAAACCAAAGGAGTTTGAAGAAGATAACATTAAGGCCTTAGAGGTGCGTAACCATTGTTCCCCAGTTCACTCATGTCATTGAACCCATGTTCCCCATGTTCACTCAGGACATTAATTGGCATGTCCTCCCTATGTTGTGATTTCCTTTTGCAAACCTTTAAGCTACCCTACATGGCATTTCTTCACTTCTGTTTTTAAGAAAGTAAAACATTGTGTTCAGTTTTGATGAAGAGTTTAATCTTTATCAGAGAGTGTTTTTCAATGCCATTTTACCAGTATTTAAGCTTTTTCTCATGTTACTCAATCTGTCTGTTTTTCAGTTTCTCTGCTACTGGTCTCTGTTCCTCTACCTGCAATCTTACAGGCTCTGCATGTGTGAAAATCTGGAACAAGTCAAGCCAACAAAACTTGATTAATTAAGCACAGCTGTTAACTAAGAGCAGTTGGGGAAGAAAAAAGGAAATGGCTGGATCTATGGAAGATGTATCTTCCTGTCTGAATCAGATGAGTATGCTCAGTGCAGGGACCACCTCTTGCTTATTTTTCAACAACTGAAAAATGTAATCTATATTCAGAATCTCAGCACTGACTGCTGTTAACAATTTCCTCTTAATAGAAGCAATAATTGAACACCACTTCTTATAAATGAAATCATAATTATATTCTCATTATTACACTGGCATCATTTTCTTGGAGAACAAGTTTCCTGAAGGTGCAATTTTACTTCTAATTTTAGTTTTAATAAAATACTTAATGCATTGAGACCAGCTGATGTTTTGAAGGAATAAAATAACAAGGAACATGCAGAATTCACATATTTTGTCCTTTTTTGGAAATGATAATTGAAATTGTAAGACTGCGTAAAAATATTTTAGTGTTAGGTACTCAAAGTAATTGTAAGACTGCATAAAAATATTTTAGTGTAAGATACACTAATAGTGTCACTAATAGTGACAGTCTTCATACCTAACATGTGTTTATAGTCCCTCTCAGGAGAATGTGTGTTAGGCTTCATGTTGACTCTGGAGTTTCCAGTAACTTTTGGAGATATTAATTAATAAGTGATTTTCAAAAATGCCCTAAGGCTGTGTCAGGTAACTGGGGTCAAAGGAATATCCAGTGAAGTGGTGTCCAGGGAGGTCAACTGGCTGGACTTCAGCAAAGCTTCCAACACTGTCTCTTGTGATATCCTCCAACAGACAAGTTTAGAAACTACAGACTGGATGAGTGAACAGTGAGGTGGATTGAGAACTGCCTGAATGACAAATCCCAGAGGATCATAGTCAATGGAACAGGGTCTAGTTGGAGGCCTGTCACTAGAGGTGCCCCTCAAGGTTCAATACTGGTCCCAGTATTATTTACCTGATTCATCAGTGACTTGGAGGAAGGGGCAGAGGCCTCCTCAGGGAGTTCACTGATGGTACAGAGCTGGCAGGAGTGGCTGACACCCCCAGAGCTGTGCAGCCCTTCAGAAGGGCCTTGCCAGGCTGCAGAGATGGGCACAGGAATGGTGTGAAATTCAGCAAAGGCAAATGCAGGGTCCTGCACCGGGCAGGGACAGCCCCAGGCACCAGCACAGGCTGGAGCAGCTCTGCAGAGAAGGGCTGGGGCTGCTGGTGGACAATGAGCTGTCCCTGAGCCAGCAGTGCCCTGGGGGCCAACAGGGCAATGGGATCCCGGGGTGCATCAGGGAGAGCATGGCCAGCAGGTCAGGGAGGTGATCCTGCCCCTCCACTCAGCCCAGGGAGGCAGGTCTGGAGTGCTGTGCCCAGTTCTGGGCTCCTCAGAACAAGACAGAGAATTTCCAGAGCAGATCCAGTGGAGGACAACAGGAATGACAAAGGGACTGGAGCACCTCTCTTACAAGGAAAGTCTGAGGGAGCTGGGTCTGTTCAGTCTCAAGAAGAGAAAACTGAGGGGGGACCTCATCAATATCTGTCAGTATCTGAAGGGAGGGTACCAAGAGGATGGAGCCAGGCTGCTCTGGGTGGTGCTGAGCAATAGGACAAGAGGCAGAAACTTAACAAGAGGAAGTTTTGCCCGAACATGAGGAGGAATTTCTTTGCTGCGCAGATGATGCTGTACAACTGGCACAGGTTGCCCAGAGATATTGCAGATTCTCCCTTACTGGAGATATTCAAGAAACTTGTGGACACAATCCTGTGCCATGTGCTCTGGGATAGTCCTTCTTGAGCAGGGAGGTTGAGCCAGACGACCTTGCTCGCAGTCCCTTCCTACTTTAATCATTCTGTGATTCTGTGAATGTATGAATATAAACTGCACTTCTGGGACCAGGTTTTGCTCTCAATGATGACATATTACTTAACTATAGCTTTAATAAAATCATCCTTATTATCCCTCACTTTAAAGCATAGGTTTGACAAGCACAGTTGATATAGGACCATAACTGGGCAGCATTCCCTTTGATATCTCTGGTACAAGTGCAAGCACTGGAATGTATCTGTGTCTGCAGGAAAACAGGAGATCCTTACATGAATCAGAAATACATGAACCCATGTCTCACTTCCCGAGAGACAAAGCACCTCAAACCCCACTTAATACTAACCAGTATAATAATTCCTGATGCCACCAAAGCAGGATTTTATTTTCAGGCATAAAGCAAATGCAGAAATAGACTGGGAAGCTCGCAGATCTCAAGCACCCACATACGGAGCTATACAATAAGCAGGGCAGCATCCAGCATCCACAGCCATGTTCACAGTCTGTCAGTATGTGGCTCCCTCCTAGCAAACATCTCACAAAGGCTGTCAGTGTGTGACACGCCAGAATGAGGTCTCTGGCTCTCACTGGAAACATTTTTCTGGCTTCTGTAACTCAGCTCCTCTCAGCCAGTTTTTTCTCATTAAAAAAAAAAAAAAAAATCCTCTTTTCGCTGTTCCCCAGCCATGTTCAGGCTAGCACTTGTTATTTTTTCCAGTTTGTCCTGGTACTGTCCCAGAGAGACGATTTGTTTTTTCAGGTGGAGATGAAGGAATCTTTCTTTCATTTCCAAAACCTATGATCTTTGCTACAACTCCAGGAAAGCTGCACTTGACAAATTCACAGGTTTCTGAGGGGGAAAATAAAGAAATCAACCTAAGTAGAGAAATAGAGAGGCACAACATATATTTTACACTCTAAAAGAGACAGTAAGGTGACTAATTAAAATAAATGTTTTCTTTAGCTTCTTTAATACAAGACTATAAAGAATATTTTATTTTTTAAAATATAAATATTTCCAAAGCTTTCTTTTCTATAATATCCTCCAAATATAATGGCAATATTCTCCAAATATAAAATTTCTATAGTATTCTTTTTCAACTCATACAGACAAAAAAATCCTCCCCACTACTTTTGAGGTGAAAAAAGGAAGTATAAGAAAAAAAATCAAATGTGTACAGAGCTACGCATGTGAATTTTTCAACATTTTCCAGACTCTCATATTGAAGATATTTAATTTGGAAAATGCTGACAGAAATAGATTATATGAAGGTTTGCTATGAGAAAACAGATTGTTTACTGAAAGGTTGATTGCCCACATGAGAAGAAGCACTCCTCTCTCATTATGGACCTGGAAAATGTACTGCCTGAGATTTGAATCATGACAAAATAAAATAAAAATTGAGCATAAGTGTCCAGAAAATTTTTAGTTACGCATATGTTTATTTCTGAAACCTTATAAGATTCCTTATATCTGTAATAGATCCAACCCGAATTTGCTAAGTGTCAACTCATTTTTTTCAGCTGGAAAGCCAACTTTCCCTTCAAATTCTGAATTAGCCCCCATTTTATTAAATAAATGTGTAACAAATCAAATGAAGGAAAGAAAGGAAGAGTGGAGGCAAACACTCAGACATAAGTATTTCATAAAATAGAGATTTGATCCTCTAAGAAAGCAAATCTTAAAGTACTGAGTTGTACTTTCAGGTATGGAATATGAAACTGTGAAATAACTAAGGGATTTTTGCTGTGTATTTTGTTTGTATCAAGTTGCTTTATGGTTCAAGAAATAAGAACCTTATGTTGAATTTTACTAGAATGCCATTAGGTTTATGACATTTATCCTGCAGACATTTATCCCTCTGTTGGGTAAATTAGCTTTCAGTAAATGAAATGAGCAGTGCAGTCATAAATTAATGTATTTTAATTAACTTACTTTTACTATCCTGAACTTATCTTACTTTTGTTGCAGTTGTGCAAGGTTATGCTTTTATACATGCTAGTGAAAAAACTAAACTTCTCTAAACTAAAAGTCCCTTAAGGAAAGAGGTGATATTTTTTAAAAATTATTTTTATTGCCATTGTAGCAGCTGAGGAGTTAACAGGTGTCACGGAATGTGAATTTCAATACAAGTTTACCTACAAAATGCTGGTCATACAGGAAGTAAAGAGGATCATGATCAGCCATAGAGAGGTGTTAGTTTACCATCTTTGCCTTAAAGTAGATGATGCTGAGCAGTCACAGATTAAGAGCCAAGGACTGATACCTAAATCATAGTGAATATACTTTACTTGTATAAATATGGGTCCCTATTGAAGTAGAGTTGGAGCTATCTCAATTTCCTTATCTTCCTCAGAGTTGCAAAACTTGGTCTCTGGGGTTAGTGCAATTTTCCATCCTGTTCCCAGAGACTTTCAATTCTTAATGCTTTTAAGATGAGGAGTTGATAAGCTGAATGTGAATTAACTGAAATCATGAGCAAACTGCCTATTTCTTTACCCAGTGTGAACACTGGCATACCCAAGGTATATGAGATTCTTCTTTCACCGTTACTGTAAAGTTTTCTCATTTTGCTCTTTCATAATGGAAGTCATTCTTAATTCCACATCGATCCCAGAATGGCTCTTCAACAATTCACAAAGAAAATGGAGTAGTTAATTTCAAATAACCAGGTGTTACACTGGTGACCAAAATAAAAAAAAAATACACCTTCCCTCCTCTCCTATAATTTTACAGAATAGTGATTTTCCCCCATTAACCTGTGTCTAGAGTTTCAAGCAGGCCTCATGCATATGGATTCTAACCAGGAGTTGAGGTCTGTGTGGCACAAACAAGGTGAAGCTCCCAGACAGGCCCTGCTGAAAACAGCATCTTCTCAGTACTTGTGCCTCTTCTCGTGTTGTAAGGGTTTAAAAGCAACTCAGGAAGATTCAGCTTTTGTCAGATTGAGACAAAGTGCAGATGATTCTACATGGACTCTCTTCAAACAATGAGTTTTCATACACTGGAGTAATGAAAAATCTTGGACTAGAGATCAAAATAACCACACTTAAAAATACCTTGAAACGGTCAGTGAGCATCCATTTTATAGTTTTGGGTTAGCATTGACTACTCACCATTCAACCAGTCTCTCAGGCTGCCACATAGTTTCTCTGAGCTTCTGTGTTTGATTTCTGTGTTTGCCTACTACTTGTTGATGTGCTAAAGGTTGAGATTGATATTTTAGATTTTACTTTTAAAACCAAATATTTTGATAACATCAGATTCAAAATTTCACATTTGGAAGAACAAAGAAAATCTCATTTTAAAAGAAAAATTCTAGCAGAGCCAAGTTTCATTGACACAAATTACAATTTATTAAGGTTTAGCCTCAGTAGGTAACTCAGCCTCACACAGCCCCTTTCTCACTTAGCCCTGCTGGGGTGGGGGACTGACAATGTACTGTACAAATAAAAAAGACAATACTGGAACTATTACTGACCATAGTCAAAAATATCATCAGTTTGGTACAGATATGGCTATTTTTCAACTCCTCCTCCTTTTTTACTCTAAGCTCACTCCTTTTGAACATTACTTACTTTCAAATACTGTAAAGTGTCATTCAGTAGTTGTGCTATTGTTATTTGGGTAGAGACAAAAAAAGAAATTGTTCTGCTGCAGAACTGGTAAGAAATTAAAATTAGACTCACTGCCACCAAATACTAAGAGGAAATGTTACAATGTCTTTCACTAACAATACACAATTAGAGCTGAAATAAATTCCTTAGAAGTTGAAAAAGTCATCTGTCATTTGAAATTATCTTTACTTGCTTTCATTCACAGAGTTTGAGACATCATTCAAGACTTAGAAAATATTTTCACGTTCTCTCTTCAAAGACATTTACTAATACTCCAATTTTACTTCTATAATGCAACTCTCTATCCCTAAATCACCCCAAAATGTGTTCTTTTCTCTCCTTTTATTTATTTTACCACACAGTTAGTGGCTGGTGCAATTAGGATTAATGATCAAATTAAAAGGTATCCCAGTGGGTGACTTTATTTAAATATTCGTATTACACCAGTAATGTCTTGTTATATCTAATAGATCTAGAAAGCTCAATTAAATCTTTACTCGAAGAAGGCTATTGAAGTTTCCCCCAGATTCTTTATAAGACTGACTTAAATCAGAGGAATTCTACTTTAAGGGAACTCTTTTTCTCACATAATTGCCATGAATGGAATTGAACTGCCCTGATGAATCTTATTAGATGTTTGGACTTCTACTTATTCTCAAATTAATATTCCACTAAACTTAGTTAAAAAATTAATATTACCAAAGTTGAGAACAGAAAAGTATTTAAAATATTGATGAAAAACCACTTGTTTATTACTCAAGAAAGCATCAAAAATAGGTGATATTAGGGAAATATTTACAGATTTCTTTTAGTTTGAATGACAATCAACACCATGAGATACAAACTAAGACCTTAGGACAACTTTTAGTATTACCACATAGTATGATGCTTGCAGAAAGCTAAAGAAATCCAGCAAGTATCACCTGTTCAATGAGTTTGGTGAATGTAAGCATTTTTTGTCCCTAAGAGTAAATTGCTGAGGAGAATGAGATTTGTTAGATGGGTTACTTTTTACAAATATGAGTGGGTAAAATTTTCAGTTCTGTTAAAGGATTGTATATGAAAGTAAATTTTAAGTGTATCTGGTTTTCAATGTTGCAGGGAATATGAGGGACTCCATACATGTCCCTTACGCTTAAAAGTAGGATTGATTTTTTTTTTAGACATGTTTTTTTTCTAAAGACCAAGATTTGTTGAAACAAGAGTTTGTGATTTACCCTATTTAAGATCACATCAGCCACAGATACCTACACAGAGAAACACAGAATCACAGAATCACTGGGTTGGAAGAGACTTTCAAAATCATCAAATCCAGCCTTAACACCTCAAATAAACCATGGCACCAAGTGCCGCATCCAGTCTTTGTTTAAACACATCCAGGGATGATGACTCCATCACCGCCCTGGGCATAACATTCCGGTACTTTATCACACTTTCTGTAAAAAACTTTTTCCTAATATCCGGCCTATATTTCCCTTGGCACAGCTTAAGACTGTGTCCTCTTATTCTGTCAGTTGTTGACTGGAGAAAGAGATCAAGCCCCAGCTGACTATAACCACCTTTCAAGAGGAGTCTTTCAGTAGAGAGTGATACCGTCACCTCTGAGTGTCCTTTTCTCCAGGCTAAACAACCTCAGCTCCCTCAGTTGTTCCTCACAGGGTTTGTGTTCCCAGCTCCTCACCAGCCTCGTTGCCTCTTCTGGATGTGCTCAAGAATCTCAACATCCTTCCTGAACTGAGGGGCCAGAGCTGGACACAGTACTCAAGGTGTGACCAGTGCTGAGTACAGGGGCAGAATGATCTCTCTGCTCCTGCTGGACACACCATTCCTGATCCGGGCCAGGTGCCATTGGCCTTCTCAACCACCTGGGCACACTGCTGCCTCATGTTCAGCTGCTGTCATCAGAACCCCCAGGTCCCTTTCTGCCTGGCCACTGTCCAGCCACACCATCCCCAGCCTAGAACACTGCAGGGGGTTATTACGGCCAAAATGCAGAACTCAGCCCTTGGACTTACTAAACTTGGTCTTATTGGACTCTGCCCATCCATCCGACTGCTCCAGGTCTCTCTGCAGAACCCTCTTCCTTTCCAACAGATTGACACACGCTCCCAGCTTCGTGAGTCTGCAAATTTACTAATGAAAGACTCAATACCCTCATCCATGTCATCAATGAAAATACTGAACAGAACTGGCCCCAGCACAGACCCCTGAGGGACACCACTGGTGACTGTCCCCAGCTGGATGCAGCACCATTCCCCACCACTCCCTGGGCCCAGCCGTGCAGCCAGTTCCTAACCCAGCACAGAGTGCTCCTGTCCAAGCCGTGGGCTGCCAGCTTTTCCAGGAGTGTGCTGTGGGAAACAGTGTCAAAGGCCTTGCTGAAATCCAAATAGACAACATCCACAGCCCTTCCTGCATCCACCAGGCAGGTCACCTGGTCATAAAGGAGATCAGGTTGGTCAAACACGACCTACCCCTCCTAAACCCATTCTGGCTGGGTCTGATACCCTGGCCATCCTGTAGGTGCTGTGTGATGACATTCAATATAAACTGCTCCATTACCATCCTGAGGTAAGGGTAACTGGCCTATAATTACCAGGATCCTCCTTCCCACCCTTTTTGTGAATGGCTGTCACACTGGCCAGCTTCCAGTCATCTGGAACCTCACCAGTGGGTCAGGACTGCTGGTAAATGGTGGAGAGCAGCTTTGCAAGCTCATCTGTCAGCTCCCTCATCACCCTGGGATGGATTCCGTCTGGTCCAGAGATTTATGACATCCAAGTAGCTCAGCAGTTCTCTGACTGCCTCCTCCTGGATAACAGGGGGACCATTCTGCTCCCTGACACCATCTACCAACCCAGGAGGACAGTTGTCCTGGAAGGAAAATTGTCTTCCCACTAAAAACTGAGCCAAAGAAGGCATTAAGCACTTTTACCTTCTCCTCATCTGCAGTTACTGAGTTCCCTCTCACATACAGCAGAGAACAGAGGTTGGCCTTACCTTTTCTTTTGCCATTAATATATTTGTAAAGAAATATTTTATTATCCTTTACAAAAGTTGCCAAATTAAGTTCAAACTGAGCTTTAGCCTCTCTAATTTTTTTTCTACATGCCCTAGCAGCCCCCTTAAATACTTCCTGAGAGACCTGACCCAGATTCCAAAGATGATACATCCTCTTTTTCCTAAGTTCCTTCAAAACCTTATTACCAATCCAGGCTGGACATTTACCTCACTGATTCATCTTTTGGCTCATAGGGACAGTCTGTTCCTGTGCAATCAAAATCTCTGTTTAGAATCATGCCCACCTTTCCTGGACTCCTTTGTTTTTAAGGGCTGCTTCCCAAGAAACTCTTTCTTAGTTAGTCTCTTAAATAAGTCTGTCCTGGTTTGGAGTAAATTAGGGAAGAACCTCCAAAAGGAGTCCCCTAAACCAAACCTCCACCACCCCTTCCCCCCCCCAGCCCTGGGTTCGGGAAGGAAAATAACTCGGAGGAAAATGGAAAAACCGGTTTATTGACAAAAATACACTCCCCAACACCGAATAATGGGAAAAGACGGGTTACTGTGGCGATGGGGAGGGTGCTGACGCGTCTCTGTCTGGCCCGGGTCTTCTCCAACTCCTCAGGTCAGGTCAGGTCTGGAGCCGGTTCAAACCTTGGGAGGGGGGGGGGGAGAAAGGAAGGAGGGAAAAAAAAAAACAAACAGAAGCAGCGGGGGGGAAAGAAAAACGGTGGCAGGGGCAGCCAGAGAGCAGAGCGAAGCAAAGCGAAGCGAAGAAGGCAAAAGCAGCCGAGCTAGCTGAAGCAAGACCCGAAAGCAGCCAAGAAGGAAAAAGGAGGCCGGAACTGCCGGCTCCCGCCCAAGAGGGTGAGATTCAGCTGCGAGACATAACAACATATCCAAGATACAGGATGGATGTATGGGATAGGAGGCAGCTCAACCCAGAACATTCCACCCCTTATCCCATATATCCATCCAATTAAAACTTTCATCTCACTTACTCAGACCTTTGACACTTATACATTTCCGTCCGTCTTACTTGCTCAGACCTTCGACACTTACACATTTCCTTCTGTTTCATGTCTAACTGATCTAACACGCAGACAATGGTAGTAACATTCAGCACATATCAATCTTACCCCATAT
Source organism: Sylvia atricapilla (assembly GCF_009819655.1). Lineage (NCBI taxonomy): Eukaryota > Metazoa > Chordata > Aves > Passeriformes > Sylviidae > Sylvia > Sylvia atricapilla. The sequence goes on from NC_089154.1 coordinate 55,782, forward strand.
TCAGATCTCCCTAAGGTACACATCGCATTGTTCCATCTTTCTGCATTATCCACCATGTACAACCCGGTCCTTGAGCAGAGACAACTCCACGGATGGGTTTGCTCGTACTCGAGTCAGGGTTGATCCATACTGTCTTTCCCAACAAACCTCTAACATGGGCCACTGGGACTTTATCTGCATCTACTACATTAAGGTGCTGGGACTGAGCAGGACCCACTCGGTTGGTGGAACCTCGAGTGTTAACTAACCAGGTGGCTTTTGCTAAATGCTGCTCCCAGTTTTTTAAGGACCCTCCACGCAACGCCTTCAGGGTGGTTTTTAACAGCCCATTGTACCTCTACACTTTACCCGCAGCTGGTGCATGGTAGGGGATATGATATACCCATTCAATGCCATGTTCCCTAGCCCAGGTTTTAATAAGATTATTTTTGAAATGAGTCCCATTGTCTGACTCAATTCTCTCGGGAGTGCCATGCCTCCAAAGGACCTGCTTTTCAAGGCCCAGGATGGTGTTGCGGGCTGTAGCATGAGACACAGGATAGGTTTCCAACCATCCTGTGGTGGCTTCTACCATGGTCAGCACATGACGCTTGCCTTGGCGGGTTTGAGGCAGTGTGATGTAATCAATCTGCCAGGCCTCCCCATACTTGTATTTAGACCACCATCCTCCATACCAGAGAGGCTTCATCCGCTTGGCTTGCTTAATGGCAGTGCATGCTTCACAGTCACTGATAACTTGAGAAATGCTGTCCATGGTTAAATCCACCCCTCGGTCTCGTGCCCACTTATAGGTGGCATCTCTACCTTGGTGACCTGAGGCATCATGGGCCCATCGTGCTAGAAATAACTCTCCCTTGTGCTCCCAGTCAAGATCTATCTTCAACTCCCCTATCTTTGCAGCTTGATCTACCTGCTGATTATTTTGCTGCTCCTCATTAGCTCTACTCCTGGGGACATGGGCATCTACATGGCGAATCTTCACAGGTAGGGTTTCTAACCGGGGAGCGATATCTTTCCACTCTTCAGCAGCCCAAATTGGTTTTCCTCTACGCTGCCAGTTCGCCTCTTTCCATTTCTTCAGCCATCCCCACAGAGCATTGGCTACCATCCAAGAATCAGTGTATAGATAGAGCCTTGGCCACTTCTCTCTCTTTGCAATATCTAGGGCCAGTTGAATTGCTTTAAGTTCAGCAAATTGACTGGATCCACCCTCTCCCTCAACGACCCCTACGACCTGTCGTGTGGGGCTCCATACAGCTGCCTTCCACCTCCGACCCATCCCTACGACACGGCAGGAACCGTCGGTGAATAAAGTGTAACATATTTCCTCTGCTGGCAACTGGGCGTATGGCGGAGCTTCCTCAACCCGGGTCACTGGTTCTTGCTCTTCATCTGCAACACTGAAACTTTCACCTTCGGGCCAGTTTGTAATTACTTCCAAAATTCCAGGGCGATTCAATTTCCCAACTTGAGCGCGTTGTACAATGAGGGCAATCCACTTGCTCCAGGTAGCACTAGTGGTGTGGTGGGTGGAGGGAACCTTTCCTCTAAATATCCACCCTAGCACTGGTAGTCGGGGTACCAGGAGGAGTTGTGTTTCCATACCTATAACCTCTGAGGCAGCCCGAACCCCTTCATAGGCTGCTAGAATTTCCTTTTCTGTTGGAGTATAACTGGCTTCCAACCCTCGGTAACTTTGACTCCAAAATCCCAGTGGTCGGCCTCAAGTCTCCCCAGGCACCTTCTGCCAAAGGCTCCAGGACAGACCATGGCTCCCGGCTGCAGAATAGAGCACGTTCTTCACGTCCGGTCCCGTCCTGACAGGGCCAAGGGCTACTGCGTGAGCAATCTCCTGTTTAATCTGAGTAAAAGCGTGTTGCTGCTCAGGGCCCCACTGGAAAGTGTTTTTCTTGCGAGTTACCAGGTGGAGAGGGCTCACAATCTGGCTATACTCTGGAATATGCATCCTCCAAAAACCTATGACACCTAGGAAAGCTTGTGTCTCCTTCTTGTTAGTTGGTGGAGACATCGCTGTGATCTTATTGATGACATCAGTGGGAATCTGACGCCGTCCATCTTCCCAATTAATTCCCAGGAACTGAATTTCTCTAGCAGGTCCTTTGACTTTGCTCTTCTTGATGGCAAAACCAGCTTTCAGGAGAATCTGGATAATCTTCTCTCCTTTTTCAAACACTTCAGCTGCAGTGTTCCCCCACACAATGATGTCATCGATGTATTGCAGATGTTCTGGAGCCTCACCTTCTTCCAATACAGTTTGGATCAATCCATGACAAATGGTAGGACTGTGCTTCCACCCCTGGGGCAGTCGATTCCAAGTGTACTGCACACCCCTCCAGGTGAAAGCAAACTGAGGCCTGCATTCTGCAACCAGAGGAATGGAGAAAAAGGCATTGGCGATGTCAATAGTGGCATACCACCTTGCTGCCTTGGACTCCAGCTCATACTGGAGTTCCAGCATGTCTGGCACGGCAGCACTCAGCAGTGGAGTCACTTCATTCAATGCCCTGTAGTCCACAGTCAACCTCCATTCTCCATCCGACTTGCGCACAGGCCAGATGGGGCTGTTAAAGGGTGAGTGGGTTTTACAGACCACCCCTTGGCTCTCCAACTCACGAATCATTTTGTGGATGGGAATCACTGCATCTCGAACTGTTCTATACTGCCGCTGATGCACTATAGAAGTGGCGACTGGCACCTGCTGATCTTCCACCTTCAACAATCCCACAGCAGATGGGTCATCCGATAGTCCAGACAGGGTGTTCAGTTGCTTAACACCCTCTGTTTCTACAGATGCTATTCCAAATGCCCATCTGAATCCCTTCGGGTCTTTGAAATACCCATTCCGAAGAAAATCTATGCCCAGAATACACGGGGCCTCTGGGCCGGTCACAATCAGGTGTCTCTGCCAGTCCTTTCCAGTCAGGCTCACCTCAGCCTCCAACAAAGTCAACTCTTGTACTCCCCCTGTCACCCCGGCAATGGAAATTGGTTCTGCCCCCACATGTTCCAATGGCACCAAAGTACATTGTGATCCAGTGTCAACCAAAGCCTCATGTCTCTGTGGCGCCGATGTGCCAGGCCATCGAATCCACACAGTCCAAAACACACGATTCTCCCCAACCTCTACCTGGCTAGAGGCAGGGCCCCTCTAAGCCTGATTATCTTTCTTTCTTTGGACATATGTCCTAGAGGTTCCCTCCAGGGGATCAGACATATCATCATCGTCCCGGATGCAGACAACTGGTGCTGCTCTCTGTTTAGTAGGACTTTCTCTTTGAATCCTACCTTCCTTCAATTTACGCACCCGTTGTGCCAGAGCAGCAGTGGGTTTTCTGTCCCACCTCCTCATGTCCTCCCCAGCTTCACGCAAGAAGACCCACAACTCGGTTCTCGGAGTGCGCCTTCTCTCCCCAACAGAGGTACGCCCGCGTTGAACACCAGGGTCTCTAATTTGAACGGCCGAAATTTGGAGGAAGTCCTCCCTAATCTCTTCCCTGAGCTTTTTGTGATTTTCCTCTAATTTATCTTCCAATTTCTGCAGTCGTGTTTCCACAGCTGCAATCCTGGCGTGAGTTGGGCCATGTACTGAATCAGCATATGCTCGAAGCTTTTTCGCCATATTGAGCATGATTTCATGTGTCTCCTCCCGCTTCATTATTGCTAGAGCAGAAGCGTATTCAGATGGTCCAAGTCGTACAAGTTTTCACCACATCACGGGTGTACATGGTACCAAATCTGGGTTCTTAGTGTTTAGGTCATCTGAGAAGATAATCTCTGCCACTGCCATTTCTCTCAAGCGTTGAATCCCTTGTTCTATGGTCTTCCACTGGGTCTGCTGCATGTAGAGATCGTCTGCGCACAGGTATCTTTGTGCCACACTTCCCAGGACTCGTTCCCAGAGACTGCAAGGGGTAGCCACCCTCATCATTCCTTGGTCAATAACTGGATCATGTGACAGGGAGCCCAAATGCCTTGCTTCAGTGCCATCCAGAATTGTAGCTTCGCCTGCAGCATCCCAGAGACGGACTAACCAACTAATTATAGACTCATCTGGTCGTCGGGTGTAATCCTTTCTCAAACCTCGGAGGTCCTTCAGGGAAAAAGCATCAATAGTGGGTCCTGATCTTGTGCCAGCTGGTTGGACATTTGATCTTAGGCCACTTGATCTGGCTCCCAATTGGGTGTCAGTTAGTTCGGCTTCTGATTTTACATCAGTTTGTCCAGCTTCTGATTGGGTGTCCTCGGGAGGCCTTGAGGGCCCTTCACCATCATCATCCTCTACTGGTCGATCAGTCTTTCGTGCTCTCTTTGCCCCGGCGACTGCCAGTGTCTTAGACTCCCTGTCTGGTTTAGCTGTTGGCCCGGAGCCCAGGATATTAGCTGCAGCCTGAGTGACTGGGGTGGTAACTAGCTTATCTCCCTGTTCCCTTTCTTTTATCTGCTGTCCTTCAGTATCTAGCAGAGTACGGTAAACATATGCCAGGGCCCAGCTCACTGCAACAATCCTTTTCTCCTTAGTATTACCACAACACTTCTCTTTCAAATACTTCGCCACCTCAGCTGGGTTCTGAATTTGTTCAGATGGGAAGTCCCAGACTATAGGATCAGAAAATTCCTTTAAAATTTGGCCCATATCTTCCCATTTCCCACTCCACTCAAGATTCCTCTTTGTGGGCTTTACCCCTAAATCAGGAGTCTCATTAGCCCTTTTAGAAATCTCAGCTTTCATTTTATATAAACTGCAGACAGTATAGAAAAGACTTACTAGATTAAATGCCAGAAAGATGGTCTCTTTAACACTCAGAGGAAACTGAACATTTTCTAATAGAGATGTAAAAAATTCAAAGGAGAAGAGGGAAGACAGAGCCTGAAAAACCTCTCCCCCTGCTTCACCCCTAACAAACTGAATGCACCACCATAACAATGAACTATACACTTCTGGAACAGATTTAAGCATCTTAACAGCCCTTCTATAAAGCATCACAAGCAAGCCTAGTCCAATGAATATTCTGGTTAGTACCCCACGGCCCCAAAAGCTATGTATCAGTAGCAATACCAGAGCTTTTTCTATATAAGGGAATAACCCTAGGTACCACAGAGGTATTAAAACCTCAAAAATCCCTGGGGACCAGAAATATTGGCAGGCTTTCACCACGAATGACATTATGAATCCAGAAAAAAACATCCCAATACACCCACAAAACAACTAGAACCACCAATATTATTATTATTAAGGTTTTTCCACTTTCTCTGGTCGTTTCCTGGCCAACGCACCAAGAAATGTCCTGGTTTGGAGTAAATTAGGGAAGAACCTCCAAAAGGAGTCCCCTAAACCAAACCTCCACCACCCCTTCCTCCCCCCAGCCCTGGGTTCGGGAAGGAAAATACCTCGGAGGAAAGTGGAAAAACCAGTTTATTGACAAAAATACACTCCCCAACACCGAATAATGGGAAAAGACGGGTTACTGTGGCGATGGGGAGGGTGCTGACGCGTCTCTGTCTGGCCCGGGTCTTCTCCAACTCCTCAGGTCAGGTCAGGTCTGGAGCCGGTTCAAACCTTGGGGGAGGGGGGGGGGGGGGGGGGGGGGGGGAGAAAGGAAGGAGGGAAAAAAAAAAACAAACAGAAGCAGCGGGGGGGAAAGAAAAACGGTGGCAGGGGCAGCCAGAGAGCAGAGCGAAGCAAAGCGAAGCGAAGAAGGCAAAAGCAGCCGAGCTAGCTGAAGCAAGACCCGAAAGCAGCCAAGAAGGAAAAAGGAGGCCGGAACTGCCGGCTCCCGCCCAAGAGGGTGAGATTCAGCTGCGAGACATAACAACATATCCAAGATACGGGATGGATGTATGGGATAGGAGGCAGCTCAACCCAGAACAAAGTCAAAGTCTGCCCTCCGGAAGTTCGATGTAAAAGTCTTACTGATGTTCCTCCTCATTTCACCAAATATCAAGAACTTTATAATTTCATGATCATAAAATAGTCATTGTGCCCCAAGTGGCCTCCAGCCACCACAAACATCATATTACGAGTAAGATGAGAGATGTCAAAGATTTTATGCACCCATGCTAATCTGAAGGGCTTGTATGTCTAGTAACGGCGATTTTTCTATACCATAGATGAAGAAGAAGGAGAGAATTTGATAAATAATTGAGTTTGTTCCAAAAAATTCTGTGGCACAAAGTAAGAAATATACATGAAAGGGGGTGAAGAGAATGGATTTGCCAGAGCTAAGGAGTGTAGGAGGAGATGAAAGTAAAGATGTAGCTTTGAAAAAAAGCTTTGAAGGAAAGAAGAAGCATGGATAAGGGAGATTTGAGGAGATACACTGAGAGAAGAGCCATAAAGAGCTGACTTTCAAGTGCAGCTGAGCTGCAAGCATCGAGAGTGAGACTTTATTATGGAAAATAGGAAATTAAGTTTAATATTAGCAGTGAGGATGACAACAGAGAGCACAGCTGGGGATGTAGACAGTGGAGAGGCTTCAGGGTTTGGATAGAAGGCTTCTGCAGGTGAAAACAATGGGGATACCAGCAATAAAAAGGCTGATATCATCAAACTAGTAATAGGGAAAAGAAATGTGATATTATTCACACTGAGTCATATTCTCTATGACTTAAATGGTCTTCCCCAAACAGAGTTTACCTAGGTGCACTACTAAGAGATTATGAGAAACAATGATTTCAGAAAAATATGGACATTTTAGGTGTAACAGGATCTGTAGAAGATGGGGAGACAAACTTCTGGGTATGGCAGAGAAAGCCACATTTAAGACGGAAAGAGGTAATTAGTGTGGGGGATCTTATCTGAGAGAAAGTCAAATTAAAAGCTTCAGAATGTAACCTGAGAAATGTCACTGTTTCTTATCAGTTCTGCCTTTCCTAAAGATTTATCAAATACATTTATTGCACCAAAGAGTTGTTACGATGCTAGTGGACTACAGATACATGAGCAGAAAGATTGGCACTTAAATGAAATTGCCTCTTGGAAGAAATGCATGACAGTCTGCATTTTTAATTTAGTTTTCAAATATTGATTAAATCTATCTGCGTCTTCCATTTAAGTGGAAGCAAGCTGAATCCTAATCTCACTTTTTCAGTGCTCTAGGAATTTGGGAAAAAAATTGAAAAGCCTGAACTCTACTTTGAAGAATCAGCATGAATTTTGAGGAACTTCATATCTAGACACACAGAGCTGCATCTTTGAATTTTTTTTACAAAGTGTGTTTGTGGTAAATATGTTCAATTAAACCATCACACTTCAGGGATGTAGTATAAAGTCCATAGTTTCTATTCTCCTCTGCATTTTATAAATAGGAAACTAACTTTGATTTCTTGTGAAAAGAATGCATTGATTTCCTAAAAATCGCTAGAGAGTAAAGACACTTAAAAGACAGGTTGGTGTTTGGTACCTTTTGACATTCTTGAATTGTCCTGTGCAGGATCTGACATTGGACTTGATGATCCTGATGGATTCTTTCCAAATCTGGATATTCTGTTAATCTGTGATATTTGACAGATTAGCAAACTGGGCTGTTTGTTTGATTGTTTAAATAGAGAATATACTTCTGGAAAGTTTTTCATGACCATTCCTTGAAAACCAAGATGCAGCTCTACCTGGTGATTCTTTAAATTTCTTTGAGAGGAATAGTCCTTGACCAAGGATGCTGTGAGGGAAAAGGGGCTAGCAGTGCTTCTCTTCACTCCTGGGAAGTAGAATTATTGTGGCAAAAAGATGTTAGTGGTCAAGGGTGTAAATGGATGTCACTGAGGTCAAATATACACGTGAGTTCATAGAATGAAAAAATCAGACATAATTTCTCTGAATAGGAAGTCCTTATGAAAGGCAAAAGACCAAAAAAAAAAAGAGAAAATTTCAGCCACAGAACTAGAAAAGATCAGTTAGAAGACAAAGGGCAGCTACTGAACATACTTGGAAAGGATTTATGTTAAAAACAGTGTATTGATCTAAACAGGATATTGAATTTTTGTCCGGGACAGGAAAGGGAAGTGTTTTTTCTTCCACTGTAAGGTATTACTAAAGTGTGCTATTATGGCATACTATGCCAAATATGCATTTGACAGTGCTAGCCAAATACACTAGCACTAAAGTATGCTAATTTGGCATATTAAGATGAGTTGGGAGAATAAGGAAGATCCTTTATTTTTTGAGATTTCTAAGGCTGAGATTTTTTTACACTAAGAATGTTGTTTTGATATTTGAAAGTGATTCTCTTGCTTGATAATAGAAAGAAGAAAAAGGGCAAAAAGTATTACAGATAATACATTAATAGATAAATAAATAGCCTGAATTATAAGGAACTGACCTGAGGAATGATTCTTTGTGACTATTCTTCCTGTCATGCCTTTTGAATTCTTTGTTCACCATGCTTTGCTAAGGTGAGCATAGAGAGAGGCAATGACATAAATGAGAATACCAAAGTCATAACAGATACACAAATTTTGTGTTTCAGTGTTTTGGTTTTTCAGGCAATAGAAAATATCTCTTAATACCTCTGTTTCTAAAATAGCTTAAATATTGTTGGATAAAGTAAAATCTTAGAGAAACAGAAAATCTTAATTGGTCATTACACCCTGATTATAAACTGATGAACAACAAAGTATATTCCTTTGGTTTGATTACCATATGAAATTAAATTCTAGATATGTGTTTTGGGATAAATGGCAGTGCAAAGTTTAATGGCAGAACAGAAAATTCATTGTGCTTTTTTCTTTTGCTGTTTTTTCTTTATAAGTACTTAAGAAGACACTAAGTGTCATGTTAAGGTTGCTTTGGAAGCAATTTCAAAAATATAACCAGATCTGAATATGAAATAACATATAGTTCATACAAAGCAAATCTCATTTGTGAAACAACAAGTTCCTCCTCTTTAATAATTCTACGTCTAACTTCTTCCTCTGCTGTCCTCAGCTTTGCCCTTGGCAAAATGCAGTCCAAATGCAGAGGGCACATGCAGAAATTAACTCATGAAGCATGCAATTTAAGATACACCAAAACCCATGAGAATAAATTGAGTGCTTCTTTAAACACAAGAATTACTAATATTTATATTTAATGAAACAGTGGTGGGATGAGTATACATTAGAGATTGCATACTCTGCTCCTCAGTTTAAAATACTTCCATAGACCTCAGCTGTTTTTTGTTTGTTTGTTTTGGGTTTGTTTGTTTGTTTTTAGTGGAATGGGAGGAGCAATACAAGATAAATGGGCAAAATTATAGCAGTAAAGTATTAAGCAAATCCCTCAGGATACAGAAGGGAGAATTTTTCAGGAAAAGATAAAGTTACAATCAATAGCACTTCTTTTTTTGAAACACATGTAGATTCTTTTGATCACATAGTATATAAACCATTCCTTTTCCACCAAAATTCAGACATCTTGTTTCTTATTTCCTGCTTCTACAGTGACAGGATACACTGCAGATAATAAAGAACTAGCAAATCTCTTTGAAATGTGAAGTGTAAAAAGAAACCTTTCTTTGAAAATATCAGTGAGTAATACTGTACTACCAACAAAATTACCAATCACTTCTGCTGAACTTATGTAGTCATAGGGATTTAACTTGAAAATAATAGATGGATATAATAAAAAAAATGGAGAAAGGGACACTGATGTAGGAGTACACTTGTTCAGAAATACATTTCTACAAAAGTACTGTAAGTATATAAATAGATAGATAAAATAAGAAAAGAACAAAAGCAGACTAGAGTCCCAGTTTATAGAAATAAATTTACATGAATTCTTCAGTCTAAAGGCTGCTGTCTTGCTGTGAGTTTGTATTCTCATCTATAGTGGAATGATTCTCCCACCAAAGATGGGGAAATCAATGTGGACTCAGCTCTGATTTATGATTTGTTAAGCCTCTTGCCAATCTCTGCAGCCTAAAGTATTTTTAACTGTAAATACATGACATTCGTAATAAAAAAACCTCAGCACTCAAAAATCAAAAATGTCCTTTCCATCATTTCTTCATTTCTGATATTATAGTATTACTTTGGCAACCTATTGATAAGCATTGATTTCCTCTAAAAACCATGTAATGGATTCTAGCAGCTCTAAAAGTCTTCTGTGCTTAGAGAGAAACCTTATTGAATCCACATATGCTGTATGGGATCCATAAGCTTCATTTTCAATGTAGTCCTTGCAACACATGCTAAGAGATATGTTACTGTTTTCCATATCAAGTCACATGTGAAGAGACAGTGTAAAGCAATTAATTATATCCTAGTTCTGAATTTCACTTACTAAAAAACTTACTCCCTGCAGGCTGACTGTAAATATTCAGTCAAGTATTTTTTTCCCCTCTGCTACATTTAGAGCTGTACAATTAAAATCCCCAGAATGGATAGTTTAACTCAGGTGAAATCTGAACAGAAAGAGTATTTGATATGCATTACATTTTTCTAGTGCTTTTGACAAGAGTAAAACCATAACATTTATTTATTTTAGCAAATGTTAATCAAAGCTCATATAAATTTGATTCAACATAAATGCCAGTATATTCAAAGAGGATGGGGGAATTATTGGTTTTATAAAAATGATGAGATATTTATCCAATCACATATTTAACAGGAATTGCTCAAGAAGTGTTTTAAAAATATATTCTAAATAAGTTTTATCCTTAAAAGAGATTCATTCATTTAAAGAAGCTGAGGAGCAAAATTTTTGCCAAAAGCCACAGAATTCATTTCTTCCCATATTTTCTTACTTCTGAACTCACCCAGAATGCAGCATTCTCTGTATGAAGTGCTGGAGTCACCCCCTAACTCAGTGGAGTCCCTAGGATAATGCTGGGAGCACCATGGTTTAAAGAAGCAGAAGTTCAACAACCTTAGTAAAGCTGCCACTCTTAGGTCACAGACAAAGCAATTTTCTTGTAGGTATTAATAATTTTGTACATGTAGACAGCTGCTGGAAAAGCAAAAGCAGATAATTTCATCACGAAGGACCTTGAACAAATTGTGAAAACAGTCTTTGGGTTTTTGTGAAAAAGCACTGTTTTTTAGCTCAGATCTGTGTAGGAGTGCTGCCATGATTCTCTGAGCATTACAAACTAGGCATCCAGGAGTGTAGTTATGAATGTAAGTTTGCATCATACCTCCTTGTGAATGGAGGAAAAAATGTCAGATCCATACCAAATCTGTATTAGTGCCTTGTTTTCTTTGCCAAGCTAAAATAATTAAGATAGAAAGTATTTTGCACCTCATTAATTCCTAATCATTACCTAGAGTTGCTGTTTTGCTTTGGGTTTGGGCTTTTTAAATTATTGTCATTTTATTGAGTTTTCATTTCATTATCATAGATGTCATATTTTTATAAGCTAGATCTAAGTTAAGGCCTAATCTAAATCAAATTGGTTTTCCTTCATTGCATTATTAAAAATATTGACATAAATAGCTGAAATTACTCTTAAATATTTTCAGCCTTGAAACAGTAGTATACATCCTATCCACTGTATGTGCTTGTGATGGTCCATCAAGAACATTGAATCAGTGCCTGCTTCCACAAAATCAAAACAAAACAAAAAAACTCCCCACCAAATAGCTCCCATAGCCTGAACTAATTCTTATTATTGAGTTGAATAAATTATTTATGAAAAATGTTATAGCTGTGCTTATTGGAATAACTTTCATTTTTAAAGTTTGTCCCTCAAATCTACCTTGAGGATTCTTGTACCTGCTTGTGTGTAGACTTATAGTAATTCCTTTATCTAAAGTATCAAAAGTATTTTATGATATGAAAGGAGACAGTGTCTTTCAACATATTTTAACAATAATTTATTTATTTAAGTGTGTTGCCTTTGATCCATTCTGAATTTATAAAGGGAATGCTTAATGGAACAAGAAACAAAATATTTTGAAAACCCAACTTGTTTGAAATTCTTTTAGAACAGGGAATGTGTTGCTCTTGGGTTTTCCTTGTCTCAGAAAGTCAGAGATTATTACTATATTTTTTTCCATGTAGAAAGGACAGGGCAGAATTCCAAAATTTGAACATTTCAGTGCCCCAAATTCCTAATCTGCATAAATTATTTATTTATGGACCCATACATATATTGGAAAGATGAGTCTTAAGAGCTGATTGTCAAATGACACAAACCTGTTTCAGAGTTTTCCTTAATTTGCCCAGGGTATAGGTATGGGATCATCACATCCCTGCATTCCCTCTCAGCCCTTGGAGCCAGCTCAGGTGTGTGATGGGTTTTGTGTTACAGCCTGAGCAGCCTTCTCTACCAAGAGCAAAGAAACCAAAGTGTAATCACTGCTGCATGAGGAAACTACACCACGTAAAAAACCAGATATTAACAAAAAACTGAAGTGAACAAATTTAAAAATAATAATAAGAAATCAGGCATTTTGCTCTTTTGTGTTTATCCTTGTTCTCTGTAAAATATTCAGGATAAAAGTTAAAAAGCCAGATAAATGTATATGTTGCTCATATAGTTGAGCTTGTTATAATTTTATATATTTTAGCAAAGTGTAATACACTTTGCCTACCAAAGTCATGCCCAGGTGAGCTGACTGTCACATTCCAGCTGTGCCTTTGCTCACATGAAACTCCCCAGCCATGGTACACAGTGTATGACCATAGGTTTAATTCAATAAACATTGCCCTGTTTCCATGTGTATGTGATGTTTGAAGCACCTAGATATAAAACAACACTTAATTCTCCTTAAAAAAATTCCATGGATGGAATGAAAACATTGAAATATCTCATATCTTCCACATTTGGTAGGACATCTGTGGCAAATAACACTAAAGCAATTATAAAGTTGAAGAATTTTACCATTTTATCATAATAATATGAAGTATTTTATTAAGGAAAATGTAATAATTGTGAATTGCAAGCCCCCTTTCTACTATGTAATCTAAATTGTTAATGTCTATGCCATTCTAGATCAATGCATACTCAAGTCTGGAAAATAAATTCAAAATAGAACTTGATGTTCATTCACCATCATTCTTTTTTACCAGATATTTTTGATGATAGCTTTGGTAGTCTTGGAATGCTTTCTTTATAGGGGAAAAAAAAAAAAAAAAAAAAAAAAAAAAAAAAAGGTGTTTGAAGAACCCTTGACCGCAGAAATTTCTTTCAAAGTATATTTAAATTGCTGTATTATTTCCCCTTGCTGATACATGTGGAAAAGAGGGAAGGGAAGGGAAGGGAAGGGAAGGGAAGGGAAGGGAAGGGAAGGGAAGGGAAGGGAAGGGAAGGGAAGGGAAGGGAAGGGAAGGGAAGGGAAGGGAAGGGAAGGGAAGGGAAGGGAAGGGAAGGGAAGGGAAGGGAAGGGAAGGGAAGGGAAGGGAAGGGAAGGGAAGGATGCTAATATGAAAATTTTTATTAATTAGAGTAATTGTTATAAAAAAGATTAACACTTCTGGGTTTACTGTCATCCTTGGGAACTCATAGACTATCTAGTGGGTGTGAATCTCTGCCTGTTTTGTGAAATCAGAATTCAAAGGTTCTTTTGGGGACAAGAGAAGGAATATTCTGAATTTTTTGTTACATTGTGTATTTTACCTGTCATTTCAACGGTAAACGCCACCAGATCCCACAATACAGCACTTTTTCCAACCGATTTAAACAGCCCAGTATCAGCTGACATCTGATAAAACCCAGCTATTAGTCTCATGGAGAGAATTAATTTGGAGTGTATATTTTGATAAATTATGTTGAAGCAGTATAATGAGTAAGAATTTAACTTGGCTATGAAGTGGAAGCCCCTAGTCCATTTCCATTTACAGCCTTTTTGTTTTTTAATGGCATAGCTAGATAAATTATGTGGGAATGAGAGAATCAAGGAAACAGAGGGAAGTAATAAAGAGGAGTGAGTAGGGTAAGGAAAAGTACATACATCAAGCAGAGACCAGGCTAAGAAATCAAGTAGTGCTTTCTTTTGCAGATGCACTGTGCATCCGCAAGATGCAGAGAAGTGCACTGGCTATGCTCTTTTATAAAACAGATGAGACTGGCATTTGTTCCAATGTGTTCCTCCTCAAAATAGTTACCTGAGATCTGGTAACTAAACACTGCTGGCTCACAGAAGAAAAACCCAAACTCCACACTACTCAGGACACCTGTCTTAAAGGACATATTGCTGTCACAGAGATATAGCTCAAAGACACAAAAGACACTGGGGAGGGAATCACATTTATCTTTGGGATTTTTAGCCGCAAAATTTCCTGTATTCTTCAAACACTGTTAAACAGGGCTTCCTTGTGCCATTTAATAGATGTTTCCTTAGACAAATGGTACAGATGTCCTCTCAGGTAAAAAGTGTTATTTTTGGACTGCATGATCAAATATTTTGCTATTTAATTAAAAAGCAGTGGCTTGGAATGCCATGGTGTGAGTTTTAAAACTATAATGCAGCTATGATCAGTAATCTTCAGAGTCCTTTGTGTGAAAGTAAGTAGGAAATGGTTACCAAAGATAACTAATGAGTCTCAGCTGAGTGAGAACTCAGCTTTACTTTCTTTTGCCTTTTCTTGGTTTTTACAGTTGCCTTTTGTAAGGCAGTAAATTCTAAAAGATGTAAATCAATTTTACATTAACATGTAAAAATTAAACTATTTCTTAAATTTTTCATTGACAGACTATTCAGATCTCAGTCACCCAATTTTGCAGTGCCTAGAATGACCTAGTGAATATAACACCAGTAGGCAGTGTATTTTAGCTTTGTTTGCAAACAGCCCACTGGAAGGCAGTGTTTGAAAACTGTGTAGAATTATGTACTCATGCACTTCTCATTTTGTAGTTACCAATGTTTTCTGTTTCTTATTCTATACAGTAAAGCTTACTGTTTTCCAAACATGTGATGCACTTCCAAATATGTGAGGTTTGCACTTCTTGAATTATGTAGCTATGGTTCCAGTTTATTTTCCTTGATTCTACAAAGTGATTTTTCTTCCCTTTGTAGAAGGAAAAGAAATACTCTTAGCTGTTTTTTCTGTTTGTTGGTTTGCAGTTTTTAAAAATGAACCTATACAGTGCTTAGTCAATTGAATTATATTACTCATCGTTAAAGTGTAATTTGGAATGTTTTTTTTTCCTATCCCTTTGTGAAGGTTTTAGAAAATAATCTATGAAAAATTAAAGATTAATATAACAAGTTTATGTTTTTCCAATAGAAATAGTAGCTTTCTACACTCTAAAACAAATGGATTTTAAAATGGAATTATTATCACATCCCTATCTTCATGTTTGTGCATGTGTATGGGTATATTTGTGCCTGTGACTCCTGTCAAATAAGGTCAATTGATTAAATGCACAAATTAATGGCAGTGGATATTAATACATCTTTGTAATTCGTGTTGTTGAAGGCAGCAGATGGAATTTTGTTCCCTTATGTATTGTTATCCACTCCATCAAAATAGAGTCAATGGTCAACACTCTCCTCTTATTCCCAGCCGAAGAAATCAAAACCCTTCCTAGCAACAGAGCTCAGAGTGCAGACTGCCATGCAAGCTACCCACCAGCTTTGGTAATCAAGCCCTTAGGTACAGGCTAATATTGATTAACTTACAATGGCCACTTGTCTTCTGAGAAAAGATGTGTTGTGCCTTATAAAGCTCTGGAACTTGATCTGTTCAAATCTGCCTGTGGCAATCTTATTTTTAAGGAAATAAAGCCTATCTTCTCCAGTTTCCTAATTTCTAATGCTTTAAAAATACAAATACTTATAGCCTATAACATATTTTACAAAAATAATTGGAATTTGCCGTACATTTCTTTCAGTCCTTCTGTTTTATGGATGGAAATATCTCTTCAGCTTCTTGGTACTGTTCCAGAATGTCATCATATTTGATAGGTTAGGCTCAGTCTTCTTTAAGGCTGTATAATATGGGAGACAGATTTTAAGACAGGGAATATTTATTTGATAGTGTAGAGGGGTGGAAGAAATTGTTTTACATCATTAATAAATCTGCATGTTCATTGGTAGATAGTTGATAGTTCTATGGAAACTGGTTCTTTGGAGAAATGTCCTGCTATGATAAACACAGGCACACAGAGGTCACGGCTTGTGGACAGGACAGAAAACCAATCTTGTTCTCCTGATGAAAAAGCAGTAGCAAATGAGCAAATGGAAGTACTGAACCAGCATGCCTTGTCTGCCTGCCAGGAACAGCTATTTTGGTGCATTGCCAGGTGGACAAATGCTGAATTGCTCCTGGCCTGTGAAGGTGGAGGGAAGTAATCCAAGTGTAGGGTAGCAGAGCTGGCATGACTCAGAAATTAGAGAGGAGAAGCCTGGCTCATATCCAGATGAAGGAATGGCAATGTGGATCAGGGTGGTGAAGAAATGCAGTTTGTAAGCCCATACATGAACCTTTTCCCTTGGAACCAGTGGTGAAGCCACATCACATTATAAGCTCTGGAGAAGAAATAATGACAAAGGCTGGTTTTGAGAGATACAGTAAGAATAATTGTTCTTTATGATCATGTAGTTAAAGTCCCCGTAATACATCCTCAGAGTGAAGAGGCTTAATCCCTCTCTTCCTTTCCTGTAATGATATTGAAGTGTTTTAATTTTGACTCTGCCTGCCCACACAACCTTTCTGATGTTTTACAGCTGTCTTTTGCTAGGAAACACTCAACCACTGTGCATTGCTGGGGCAGGCTGTGTGTAGATGATGCCAGGCTCTGCACACGTGGCAAACAATGCAATTCCCATGATGTGAACTCTTGCCAGCTCATATTTCTGTTGTGAATCTCAGCTACAGAACTACCTTAAAAATGCTCCAGAGATCTCCAGATGAATGCAAATCTAGAGTAATGAAATAATGATTTCCAAGACAAAGTGCTGAGAATGTGGTTTGTTTGACAGGGACAAGAGGAAATTATCTCAAGTTGCACCAAGAGAGGCCTTTTTCCAAGACTGGATCTTGGGAAAAAAAAAATTCTTCACCAAAAGGGTTCCCAGAAATTGAAAACTGTTCCCCAGGGAGTGCTGAAGTCATAATCCCTGGAGATATTTAAAAGATGTCTTGTTGTGGCATTTAGGGACATGGTTTAATGGTGGATATGGCAATGCTGGGTTAACAGTTGGACTTGATGATCTTAGAGGTTTTTTACAACCTAAACATCCTCTGATTCTATGATACTTATCACCTAATAACACCTTGTAGCTTTCAAATCATTTTACTGAATGAATACTTGCAAGACCTACATTTTTTTTATTTTTTCCTGTTTGGAAATTATCTGTTTCCTAGGTGAGCACAGAATTTAAACTGGAAAAGTACATGCACATTAACACACTGTAGTCACACAGTAACATGGAAGAAATAACACCTGTAGGAGTTCTTCATTTTACAAAGTGAAAACATTCATGTCTTGAGACATCCAAATTAATTTTGTCCCTGCCCATGGCAGGGTGAGTTGAGACTAGATTATCTTTAAACTCTATTCAAAACCTTTAATATTCCATGGTTCTGGGAATTCCCTTTCTCTGCTTGATGGACTTCTAGTCTGTATTTCAAGTTTCTGAATAGGGCTCAAACCACTGTAACTGCAGTAGTCCTTACAGGCTTCTCTCAGTCTCTGTTAATGTTTTTTGCTCTTCTGAATGAATATTCAGTAGTAGAGGGACTGAGTCTCTGTCATCTCCTGAGTTTTACAGTTAGAGCAGAGTAGCATTTTTATGTTTTGGATGCTTGGGTTTTTCATTTGAGTGAGAGTGAGGGGTGAAAAGCAGAGAATATTAATTTAGCAGTTATTAATTTGAAGTTATGTATTTTTGTATATTCTCAATGAGCTGTTCTACTTTCTATAAAAAATATTTAAGTGTTGATAGTGGTTTTCTGGGAAATGCAACACCTGAGTATAACATCTGTTCTGAAACACATTTAGTTTTGTGTAGAAGTGGAAAAGTATCAAGAGAATACAATGAATTAGCTTATAATTAAGTGATTATAACTTGGTGAGTCCCTAGAAATCAGGAGGTGGTATCTTCAAATTAACTGAAGGAGAGTAAAAAATTTGAAAGATCCCTCTCCCGTCGTGATTAGATGCCCAACCTCGCTGTTACTTGACCATATACACTGCTGCTTGTGTCAGTTTTGTGAAATCAGCCCTTCATTTACTTTACTTTTCACATCTTCTCTGAAATGCATTATTTCATTTTGTCTCAGAGAAATGCAATTTAGACTTAAGTTTGGTTTTGAGAAGAAAAAAGCCTAAACAAGGAATTTTTATCCAATTTGTTTTTTCTAAGTTGGCTTAGTCAGTCAATGAAGTGGGCATGGGGGAAGGGCATGGGGACATGTGATTCTCCTAAAAATTTTCCCTTTATAGGCCAAGAAAACAATATATGTGTCTATTTATTCAGAACATGAACAAGGATGAAAATCAACACACAGGAAAATTTGCTGCTTGGATAAAGAGAGTTCTATTATGTTTGGATTAAGAGAGTTTCTATTTCCCCACAAGTAGTACTGTCTAAATCCTTTTCCACAGTACGTCTGAAATCCTTCCAGTGCTTTGCAGGCCTCTGTCTACAACTTGTAAATACACAGGAAAGAAGAAAAGCAGCAATAACAGACTAAGACAATAGTAATGAACTGTGGAGTCAAACTGCTGATAACAATAAGTTTAATATTAGCCATTAACCTCTGCAGCAACCCTGCATTCAACTTGGAACCAGTTCTCAGAAAATATTACCTTCCCTATTGACATGCAACCAAAAGAAATATTCACTTCTGAAGTACATGGAATTACAAACTGTGTTGTTTAAGAGTGTTGAGAACCAAAGAGCTGAAGTAACAGTGAAGTTCAAAATGTGGGGATTCTCAACATTTTGCGAGCAATTTTTCATTGTTGTGGAAGGATTTGTCACTTCTGTTCACATAAGTGATATCTCCTGCAGAGACTGCAGGTTATCTTCAAGAGTTAAAGATGGATTTCTGAACTGCAGGAGGCAGGGAAGTGCATGTCTAGCTGAAACTTCAAGCAAATTCCTGAGTTAACTGAGCAACTAAGAGTTTATGTGCAGGTCAAAACACACTACAGGAAAAGCACATTTCTGAGTGTGGTAGGGGAAAGAAAGGGAGGGAGACTGAGCATTTCCTTCAGTATCGTGTTTTAAGCCTCTCTTTCCTTTGAAAAGACTGCTGCTAGCTCATAGGATGGCTAGAGTTTTCATGATGAGAAGTGGCCAAGTTTGTCAGGAAAAGATGATGTATTTTACTGACTAGAGTTCACCTTCTTCCAGTTTTATCAGACAAGCTTCTGGGAACACAAGCTGAAATACATTCCAGTGGCTCTAATACAACAAGGGTAACAAAAATAGTATTCCTTCCTGTCAAAAACTACCTTGCATTTAACTTTAGGTTTTGTGGATACAAATAACGTTATTACTATGAAAATATTATTATGATTCCCCATCATAGTATGGGGAATTTTTTCAGTTTTGGAACTACTCACATGTCAAATTTGTTGCTCTGGAATCATTTGACTCTTTGAAGCATGATTATGCTTACTATTATGCTTAGTAAACCTGGATTAATGTTCTGGGTTGAGCTGCCTCCTATCCCATATATCCATCCCATATCTTGGCTACATTGTTATGTCTCGCAGCTGCCCCCTCCCTCTTGGGCGGTGCCTGCAGGTTTTGGTTTTTTTCTGTCTTTCCTTCTTTTCTGTTTTCGGCTCTTGCTTCTGCTAGCTTGGCTGCCTTTGCCTTGGCTTTGCTTCGCTTTGCTTTGCTCTCCGGCTGCCCCTGCCGCCGTTTCCCCCACCCCCCCGCCCCCCCCGCTGTTTCTGTTTTTTTTCTTTTTCCCTCCTTCCTTCTTCCCTCCCCCCCCCACCCCAAGGTTTGAACCGGCTCCGGACCTGACCTGACCTGAGAAGTTGGAGAAGTCCCGGGGCTCGAAACAGACGCATCAGCACCGTCCTCATCATCACAGTAACCCGTCTTTTCCCACTATTCGGTGTTGGGGAGTGTTGTTGTTTTTTTTTTTGTCAATAAACCGGTTTTTCCACTTTTCCTCCAAGGTATTTTCCTTCCCGAACCCAGGGCTGGGGGGAGGAAGGGGTGGTGTAGGTTTTGGTTTAGGGGACTCCTTTTGGAGGTTCTTCCCTAATTTATTCCAAACCAGGACAATTCCCTAAGCTCAATTCTTTTGGAAATTAAAAATCTTATCTATAAAAATATATGAAACATTCAAACTTCCTTCAAGTTCCTTTTGTTCCTAAATTTTACATTCAGTATGTAGAACCAGAGTAGTCTGTGTTTCTTTCATTCTGTGACTATTTGAAAGCTTTTCTCTAGCACTATTGGTCTTAGAGAGGGTTATATTATAACTTTGCCATCCTAAAACATCACAGTATTTTAATCATGAATGCAAACAAAACAACAACAAAGCCCACAAACACTTTCACCTGGAAATGCTGCAGTGATTTTGTGATGCAATGAATTTATAATTAATTGGTTAT
Organism: Sylvia atricapilla; assembly: GCF_009819655.1. Lineage (NCBI taxonomy): Eukaryota > Metazoa > Chordata > Aves > Passeriformes > Sylviidae > Sylvia > Sylvia atricapilla. The sequence continues at coordinate 76,247 of NC_089154.1, forward strand.
GTAAGCATTACTCTTGGGCTGTCATCTTATGATATTCTTTTCAAAACGGATCACAATATGAAATGAAAACTAATGATGACCTTTCAGCATGACTAAGCTTGTCTACATAATGTTTCTTCTCAGCTAATTTCTCTCCTTCAGGGGGAAGGTGAGGACAATTATTTGAAATGCTGAAAAAGTGGGGAAAATCTTCAGGATATTTTGTTGGAAACAGAGAGAAACCAAAATTAAAAAGTTGGATAACCAACCCCCCAAACCCCAAGAAAACAAATATTTACATGCTTAACAACGTATCTATATTTTTCCATCTTATGAATTAAAGTAAATTGTGTGCATTTAGTTTAGATACAGAGAAGAAAATTCTAAATTTCAACAATAAAACCCCAGGCTGAAGAACTCCTGTAAGAGTCTTAGCACCAAAGGAAAAAAACCTCTTTAAAAATTCTGAAGTATTAGAGTTCTTCACCATATTAAATGTGGTTCATCATCACTGTCTCCTCTCAACATCAGCTTTTTTCTACTCTTCTGTCCCATCAAGAAAAAAAGTCTTATTTCAGAGGCCAATTCTTAGCATTTTGTAGACAAATCACACCAATTTGTCTCTACCATTATTTTGGATAGTTCAAGTTCCTTCCTAACTTTTGCCTGTCTAATGGATTTTATTGATAAGCATAAGCAATCTATTCCAAGCATCTCTTTTAATCTTCCATCTTGCAGATTTATAAACAAGTTATTCTTAACTGGTTCAATGATGCTATGTGCTAAGGCATTTCTAAAAAAATAAAAAAAATATTTAAACCAAGAAAAATATGAAAAAATATGAAAATGGAAACAAGTTCTGTATCCAGCTTAGCTGCGTAACATAACAATGATAATTACGGAGTCTTTATCTGTAGCCTGAGATTGTCATTGCTTCTCCAGCCAGAACAACTTGGATTGTACCACATATCCTCATGGGAGTTTCTCCTAACTTTTCCCCTCCCATCACTGCTTATTGTTGTAGCTTGCTTTGTACAGCTTTTATTCACTGTGGGAAAGTGTATATATTCCTTTCTGGGAAAGGAAACGAACTGTGTGCTATCTCAGAAAGGCTATGGGGCTAAGTACCAATCCAAAGTTCAACATTTCCTCCCTTCTGTAAATAACTGCAGTGCAACTAATGTAGATGAGGAAACAGCAGTCCTTCAGCAGACAAAAAAAAAAAAAAAAAAAAAAAAAAAAAAAAAAAAAAAAAAAGACTTCTCTAAAGTAGTTTCAGCAAAGTCAGAACATAGTAATTAAGAAATAATTTTCCTCCTCTATCCTTTTAAATAAAAAATTAAGTTCCACAGAAATTAAGGAATGTAGTAGACTCTATTCTTTCTGTTTATGTGTTTTCCTTTGCCATAAAATTGCACAAGGATGTCTCTGGTTATGTCTCAGTTTAAAGTTGAGTCATTTGCGCTGAAAGATCTTGATTTGTCAAAGCAAAAATTCATCTTGTCTAGCTGACTATACTCTGTTCCTGAGCAAGCACAGTGATAAAAACAGGGCAGGAGACTTTTCTCTTTTTTAACGCCCTTATAGGATCAGCTTGGGGTGGGGGCCCAACGGGTCACGCGCACAATGCCACTGCTCCCAGAAGTGATGATGAGGAGGAGGAGAGCAGCTCCATCTGCTGGAGCACAATGTGGACAGGGCGGGGACTTCTGTCCTTGCAAAACACCTGGAGTCACAGTAGGCTCGAAAGTCCAGGGATTTCTCTCTGGGTCAGTCTCATGTGGTCATGGCGAGAAGGGCAAAGCCGGGTGATGATGCCCCTCTGTCCTGAATGTAACAAGTCCTCTTTGGTTTTTCATTTCGAGTGTTGGCTTGTTGTTTGTCAGGGTTTTTCTGTCAGGACGGCGTTGTGCCCGTGGCTAATTTGCCTTCACCTCCTGTCGCAATCTTGGGGAGCAGCAGGGCTTGACAGTGACTGGATGGAAAGGGAAACAGTTGGAGAGGGTTACTGGGAACACTGAACTGTTAACACAGAACACTGAACTGACAACTTGGAACACAACAACACAACAACATGCAATCATCAACTACATCTCCAATCACTTCCTTGATAAGGCTTGTTTATCTCAGTGGTACTTCACAGGTGATGGGGACTGCTCGTCTCATCCCTGCTGCCTTGACCAGGGGAAAACCCCTGGCTGGCCCCTCGGCCCATGAGCAGCCACCCCCTGACCACTGAGGGACTTGGGTGGTGTCCAGAGAGGGCGGCCTTTGTTCTCCACAGTTCTGGATGTATCGGTGCTGAGGGCCAGGACAAGAGAGTAGGGAGGGATCTCCTGTACGGTTCCAAAGATGTTTATCCTTAGGAGGGTCAGGGACAGCAGACACAAGACCTGGGTTTACAGAGGTTTATAAGCAGGGGAGGTCCTGGAAGAGGATACAATTTCTAACCAGTAAGGGTTACATGGTGGAGGAAGGTAGGGAAAGGAGTACAAATGAAAGAACACAGAGGGAGGGAAGAGTCTAAACTAACCACTAGGGCATCGAGGATTGGGGGATTGATAGGGAGCAGTCTGGAAGAATGGGCAAGGTTAGGGAAGGATTGACAATTCTATAGGAGAAGGGAAGGGCATGTCTAGGGAAGATAGACAACCAGGGAAAATCCAACAATACAGAGGGAAAGGAACAATCCATTAGTGATAAAACATATTATAACAATACAAAATGGGGAGGGGGGGGAGGTTATAGAACACACCACTGAAACTGAGCCTCAGTTGAAGACACAATAAAAACACACTGCCGCACCCTGCTATGGGTACAGCCCTTTGGCATTTGCTGTGATAGACAGTTCTGCAGTGATTCTCAGCTGACCCAAATTCAGTGTTCCATGGAAATCTGTTGGGAAGGATGAATCAGGGAAACCTTATAAATATGATTGCTTAGCAAAAGATTCTGAAAATATGAAACCTATAATCGGGATAGAAATGAAAGCTTACTTTGAGTTGTAGGATACTAAGATTTAGTTACTATATAACCTGAAAACAATAGTCTAGCTAGCTGAAGGAGAATCCCTTCTGATTCAGCAGAACCCTTTCTGCTGGCTAAGGGATCCAAAGGTCAGTGTAGCAAAACAAAAATTTAAAAAGTAGTTTTTAGAGTTTAAAATATAACACAGTATAGTAATATAGTAGTTCTTATAGGCTGTATGTAGATTCTATAGGATTTTGTGTCTTGTATTGGTTGGTCACTGTAAATTAGAATATTCATCACAAAAGGAGATATAATGTATTGTAACAAGGACCTCGCTCTCTTACCTCTTAGCTCTTACCTCTTACCTCCTACCTCCTCTTACCTCTTCCTCCTCTCCTTCCTGCTGCTCTTCGCTCGCTCTTACCCTTCCTCTTTCCCCTACTCTTGCTCTCTCCTGCTCTCTTCCCCCCTGCCACTTTGCTTTCTTGCTCCCTTCTCACTTAGCCCACACCCTCCTATTCTTTCTCCCTCTCTCTTTGGGACTTCCCTTCAGCCGAGGCTGGTGGCTGAAGGCCAGGCCTTTTTACCCACGACCCTTGCAATAAAACCACATATTCTAGAAAATACAGGTTGGCAGAATTCCTTGTCCCAGGTGACCGCGGACTCGCCTACAGAAATCCAGAGTCCACTGATGGAGAACATGCTAATCACATCCTGTACAAGGATGAGGAGGGTTATCCTTACAACTGGAAGGAGACAAAGCCTAAATGACTAAACCTCTGTAGAGAGGTGGAAACAGCACACAGACTTCTCTGTCCACTAAAAGGTCACGGCAGTAGATCTATTCTAGCAACCTGTCACTGATTTTTGTTAAAGTGTGCAGGACAAAAACTTTTATTCTCTGTAGATACATGTGTATTTTTCTGCTGTCTTGTGGTCTGTGTCTTTCCAGCCATCCCTCCTTGTACTCCTGCACACATCAGTCAGGCACAATTACACAAACCTATCTGACAGTGCACAGCAAAGAGCAAACCTGCTCATCAATCTTCACAATTCTCTCTGGCAACACAAGAAATATCAAAATGCACTTCTTATCAGTTAACAATTTCTAAAACCAACACTCCTTTTCATTTTACAGGTAAAATATTTAAACTTTTTAAAAGTAACTTGTTTTTAATCTAGAGACTGGATAATTTTTCAAACATTATACTTTTTCCACGTATAAACACACACATTTGTGTGGACATATGTGTATGTGCACATAAAAGAAATACTCTCTTTCCAGAAGTGCCAAGTTAATTTTAAAGACACAGCAAAGCAAAGACATGGGATAAAAGTAGAGATTTTGAGATTTTTGCATCTAAGGATTGACATGCATGATGAATAAATTAATTTTATATTATTCCTAAAATCTGGAAATGAATGCATTAACAATTTAAACTTCAAGAGAGATATAATTAACAGTCTCAGTTCACAGTCAGATTAATGAAAGAATCATTCAAAGAGTGATATGACTAAACAGTTTCAAATTACTTCATTTATGTCAGTGGCAGATGCAAAAGTTTGCATCTAGAAGTTTTAATAGCTATTTTATTTGGGGTCAGTATTACAGAAATAAAATAAGTTTTCACCAAAACACATATAAGTATTTATGGTGGCAAAGTATCTAAAGGGATTTGTTGCTTGAATCTTGAAAGGAGTTTGAAACTCCCATTAGGAGGGCTGATTTTGTGGTTTGTCAGTTGGTTTTTTTTGTTTTTAATTTATTTTTAGGGGAAAGAGAATGGACTGGACTCTCATTTGTCATTGTAGAACCTCTCTCTCCAGCTCAAAAGTTGCAATTTTGCTTTCAAAGTCTTCAAAATTCTCTTGCAGTTAGCATCTTTCCAACTCTGTAACTCGTCTGCCCTTCTCCTTACATTGTTTTCCATAACATCAAACACCAACTCCTTATTTTTACAGAAGTGTCTTAGAGCCTGTCCTTCCTTTGGTTATATCTCTATCTATCTATCTTATTGTAAACAGATAAACTCACAAACTTGCTGTGATTTGAACATAATGTTCTTGAGTATTTTTTCTTATTTTCTGACTTTCCTTGTCTTTACTCTATTCTCTTGACAATTTTTTCCTGTCAAAATGCATGGAGTTATAATTTGATTTTTTCTAAAAGCTTAGTCTTTCTACTCTTCATAAACGTGGGATTAGCAACCTGATCTATTGAATGAGAACCCTGCACATGGCAGAGGGGTTATAGCAAATGATCTTTAAGGTCCCATCTAACCCTATCCTTTTTCTGGTTCTATGACTTTTAGTGAAATTATATTGGCTTTTTGTTCATTACTCATGCTATTGTCAGCTACAATCCGTGCCCTGCTGTATTGTGTCTGACAAAAAAATGTCCTCCTCATTTACATTTTCTCATTCAATATTTGTTTGTCATTACTTCCTTCAAGTGCCAACCTATATTATCTGTGAATTGAGAGAATTCACACTGTAAGACTTTTCCCATTTCAATTTATATGACTGTATTTCCTATTAAGTCAAGTGGAAATTTCTTCTGATTCCACAGAAAAACCCACTGAGCACTTTTCCTTTTTTTTCCAGTTAAGAACAGTTAATATTACTAAAGGACTGTAAGCAGTATTCATGTTTACATTTCTTATTTTTGTTTTTCTATTAGAGTATTTATTATAAGGAAGCCATTAACTTCACTGTTCTACATAATGTACATGATATTTTTTCCCTTAGTTTTCCCTTTTTTCTCTTAGTTAAAAAAAAAAAAATAAAAAACAAACATGATTTTAAACAGGGAACTGGTTCAATTGTTTATGCTTACGTAAGGCACTGTTAGTGCAAAAGTTCTCTCAGGTGCTTTCTTAGCAGTCAAAAGTTATTTCATGATAATTTTCTGATTTTTGAAAGAAGGGCTAAAGTTCTTACAGGAAGACTGAACTCAGAAGGTACCAAATGTCACCCAGAGCCACTTCTGTTCTGGTCTGAACATCCATAAGCTACCAGTGAAACTCAGACTTAAAGCTAGTCTTTAATAGTCCAAACCAATTGATTTAGCAACGTGAGACACTACAACCAAAAAATGATTAACTGTTTATTCTATTTTCCATGCTAGTTAGTTTCTATATAGTCAATCCATGTGAAGACGTGGTTAGTTCATGGGAAGTAACTGATCTACCTTTCTACTTCCAACATAGTTCCTTTAAAAAATGTATTTTACTGCTAAGACTCCACACATCATTATCCATTTGCACAAGAGGGAAAGATTTGTGGGCTACAACTCCAATTAAAAGTAGTAGAGAGTAAAAAGTAAGCCTTACTGCTCACCAAACACCCATTTCTGCCTTTCTGAATTTTTGCAAAGTCATGCCCACAATACAAACTGAACGGGAAGTTGTTCAACTCCAAGTCCAAAATACCTGATTGAAAAGGAAGATTGTCACTTGGCTCAGAATAAGTGCTGTCAGTCCATCTGCAAGAATGCAAACCTGCTTTCTTCTTTGACTTTCTCGTTCTCTTAATCTCTGATAAGGCAAGAGGGAAAATATGCTTATTGTGAGGAGCTAAAGCAAAAGTTTTAAGCATTATTCAGTTTACAGAAGACAAATTCTGTTGACTTTAGGTGACCCCTCTAGGTCTGCTTTTTCTCATAGGCTTTTCCTGAGGGAAAGCACAAACAGAAAAGAAGATTGGCACAGCTGGTAGGTATGCCCAAGAAGAGTTCAGGCTTCAGAAAAGACCAGCTTGTTGGCTGCCAAGTCTAATTATTATTGCTTTATTGGATGTGCTTATGTCTGGAACAAGGAATACACATATTTTTATTACTATGTTTAAAAAATTGAAATGACAGCTAAATCATTAAGTTATGTATTTCAACTTCAACTTTTTGTTTGACAAGTACTTCTTTATATTCATGGCTATTATTCATTATACTTGGGAAAAAATATAAATATTCACTGTTGCTTAATAATGGAAAATGGATAACATGGACATATAAACAGCCTGGTGTATATTAAAGCACATACACCAAAAGCTGCTGATTGTCATGAGCCTTACTTTGCAATAATGTAACAGAAGGGCTTTTTCAAAAAACAAAACAAAACTCCAAAAGCCAACTAAAGTTTTTTAAAAAATCTTTGAGTGTTTTGTTATAGTTGTAAAGTACATGTTGGTTTTTTTTTCTGAAAGCACTGAAAATTTCTAAATTTCTAAAAATTGTGTACTTTAATATGGAATGATCATAATATACTTCTAAACACATAATTATAATATACTTCTTAGCTTTTCCAATTTAAAAATAATATTATTACATTATCAATTGGCTTCTGGAATCTTTGTCATTAGGATTCTAGCTTTAATTTTTTTACCAATTTCTGATATCACAACAAATACTAAGTTGTATTTTGGGCTTTGGTTTTTTATTTTGTTGGGTTTTTGTTTGTTTGCTTGTTTGTTTGTGGTGTTGTTTTTCTGTTGTTGTTTTGGATTGGGCTTTACACATTGACTACCCATATGAACTTAACCCAAGTAAGCACTCTTTATAGTACCCCATTTTAAAAGTATCTTTAACCTTTTTTTATTTGCAAGAATGTCACTAAATTAGCAAAATCCCAAACAGAATACATATTTCTGTGAATATACATGTGTGAATTGTTTACGAAACCTGGATGAAAAGTATATTGAAAGCCATATGCATTTTGGCTTCATCAAGCTTAAGTATTCCTATGTAAACCTCATATGTTGCTATGCTGCTGGATCTGCATATCTGACTGCCACAAATACAAGTTTTACTTATTCTCCATCAGTAATATTGCAGATTTGTGCTCTGACACTCTGCAAAGCATTTGTTTGGATGAGGTGGTGGCCCCAGAGAGCACAGGGCATGTTCTCCGTGGGACTGTATTTATACTGAGACAGAAAAGAGGTCACAAGATTTTCCATTTGACTTTTTATTTTGAATAGATATGCTGGATTTAGAGCAGCAAGAGACTACTGGGTTTGGTAATGAAAATACAAATATAGATTTAATCTACGAATAGGTCACAACTTTGAGTCCACATAAGTGATTTATATTTTGGCCATAATCACTGTCTCTTTCCAGTAGATGTGCAATATCCTCTTGTCTAGAACGGAAACCCTAAGAAATATCACTCCAGTGCTTGTACCCTTTCTAATAATGGTTCAGAAACAGGCTTAAATTCATGGGTTAGATTGCTTGAGGGTTTCTAATTATCATTATCCATAGCTTTTTTTGCCATAGTAAGCATGTTTTCCACTTTGTAAAACTGTACTTTCTGATTTGTTTCAATGGTATTGCAAGGCTATAGAGTGGAAAAGCATGGCTGAACTGTTTTGTTGGAACTTGGAAAACCCCAACAGCTAGGCCCAGGAATTAAATTTTTTTTAGAAGTTTAAACAGACATCTCTGTTGCACTGCCTTCCATCCAACAGAGGAGTATAAGTATTCCTATCTACACTAATAATTTTTTTTCAGGGAAGAAAATCAGAAATACAATAAAAGAATTAGGTGAAGTGAAATTCAAGTAATTTCTATATCACAAAGCTCTTAATTTGCAAAAAATCAAATGACAGTAAAGATCACAATGAATTTTTATACTGTACAATGAGAGCTACCTCTTTTTAAAAATAAAATAATAATTTTCTTGTATGAACAATCTGGATTGTTTTGTATTAAAGCTATGACAAAAGTTCATTTAAAAATATATCAGACTAAGACATTTATGAAAGAAAAACAGTCACAGCCCATGAAGCTCAACTCACAAAAATTAGTATCTGTGGAAGAAGTGGAAACACCTTTCTCAAATAGTTTGCCATCTTCTTATTATTTCTGAATGTGGAGGCATTTTCTTTTGGGAAAATGCAGAAATGGAAAAAATTCTTGACTAAAGCTTTACAATTTTTTCTATATCCCCTTACACAGCTCTTAAATTTTTGGGTGTCATAAAATTAGGAGCTGAGTACTGCCTTGAAAATACTGAAAAACCTGTGATTCTTCATCTTTGTGTATACACCTTATCAGGCCTCCCAAATTTAAAATTACACTGTATTTCTATCATGGAAGATCCCAGGAAGCAAATGGAGAACAAGAAGCAGCACATGTTGCAAAAGAGATAAATTATACCATAAAACATATTTGGCTTTCATAACACACATTACATTGATGTCTGGAGGAGGAGGGGCCATGGGGGGGAGGGCTTAGATCCACTTTCTAACAACAGGAATACCAAACACAATCATTACATTCACCCTACACTAGAACCTGTTTCCTGGCCCACAGGCTGTTTCCAGGCAACTCATGCACGCTTACCTCTTTCCCATTATTCATACACTGCAAACTTTCCAGTGCATTAACCTGCAATCTTTCATCTCTCTGTAAAACCTGCCTCAATCCTTGCGTGCTTGCCACAATCTTGTGTGCTTTCCCTGGCATACACATGTAAAAAAAAAAAAAAAAAAAAAATCCAACCTTTTAGGATTTTAGCTAGGTTGTCCAGCTCATACTTCTTTTAATTAGTTTATCACTTGCTATACCCAAGCACACTTTCCTGCTGTATAGCTACTAGTCACAAGGCTATCTTAATTATGTTAATCAGACCTTCCCAGCTAACACAATTAACTATAATAGGCTGATCCCTTTCTTCCTACACTTTGTTCCCCCAGGGGGATTAGGAGTTACTAAACTGGATGAATACCCAATCCCTCTTGCATGACTATCCCCCAGAACAGCCCCAGGGCCAAAGAGGCAGGAGCTGCACTGCCCATGCTCTTTCCTGGCCCAGCCCGAATGAGCAGTAGAAGACTCTTCAAGAGGTGTTGCCTGAAAATGTGCCTTCCATTATAATCACTTTACATGGAGGGGGGAAGTCATGGCAAGGCATTAATCATTAAAACATATTTTAAATCTGCTGTGGATTTTCCTGCAGTACTAACTGGTGATTGTCATCAGCTCTGCTGCAGAGGCACACACTGCAGTTACTGCTGCACAGTTCTTTCTTTTCTTATTCATAGTGCAGACAAAACTCTCCTTATAGGCATATAGCTGATTGTCTACTGCCTGACATGCAGAGCAGTTCTGTACAGTTAGATGAGTCACAAAACTGCATTTACAGTCAATGAGTTGCAAAGGAATCATGTCCCATCTGGCATTATTGTTCTGTCACTGTTTTGCCACAAGTGACCACCACATTGTTAATGCAATCTTCAGAGATCTCATATGGTATTTCTCTGTGAGTACCATCACCACCAGTTGCACAGGCACATCACTCACCAGCTAGAGGTTCCAAATGCTTTGTATAGGCTTATGATGCAGAAGGCATATGTAAGATCTACAAAGGATGCAAATAAATTAAAAAAAAAAAAAAAAAAAAACCAAAAAAAAAAAAAAAAACCACCAACTTTGAAGATGTAATTTGACTACTCTGGATGACCTGAAAATACATGATCCAACAGCACAATAAAGCTCTTGAAAGCCTGGTATAATGGAATAGAGAAAAGAGGTGAACATTTCTCAAAAGCATGCTTGTCATCACTAAACAGAAGTACTTGCAACTTGCTGACAAATAGGGAAAATCAGGGAAATTACTATTAAAAAAGGGAAATATAAATGAGAAGGAAAAAAAAAAAAAAAAAAAAAAGGTGCCAGGAGCAGTTTTCAATTAGCAGGCATAATGGTGAATGACAGAATAACCTATTCCAGCTTAAGCTCAACCTTTTACTGACATACTGACACCATTGCTCACTTCCTGGCTTTAATATGCTCAGTGTGCATAGAAATGATTTAGTGACATTGTGCAAGATTTGAAAGTGTGTATCTCTTTACATCATTCTAAGTAGCATTCTTTGCATACTTTAGAATTCCAGTAATTTTTTTTACCATTGTGACTGTAAGTTTGGGCTACTGACAGTGAAATTGTAAATGGCCATGCTACAGGGACAGAGAGCCTACTCATACCTCTCAGCCTCAGGGAGGAATTTCAAATTGAAATCACAAACTGATTTGAACACCTACTGCCATCATTCATCTGTGTATTTAATGACAATAAAGTGACACCTCTGACCTCTGTGAAAATGACAGGTTCAGGGTCTACATGTTCCAAGGCATGTGTATTGCACACTTAAATGCAATTTAAATGCACATTAAAAAGCTTCATGGACAGATTTAAAATGTTGCACGGAAAGGATAGAAGGAAAGTGTGTCAAATGAGACTGCAGCAATGAACAGAAAAGACCAGCAGAGCTTGCAGTGGTAGGGATGAGCTAAGCACAGTTACACCTTGAGATTGTCTAAAGATTAATAAAGAGCCTAGAATATTTGCTGAATGTATGTCTCTCTTGCCAAAGTGGAAAGACACTTTATATATGAAGCTAATAATTTATTGTTAATAAAACTGATGTTTTAACAATCTAATCCAAGAATCATTAATAATCCAGACATATTTATCATGCAAATAAGAACCTTCTATATGGAAAAGTCTCAATGATACAGTTAAAATTGTTTCACATACACTTAGTTTCTACCCCTTGGTGTGATGCTTCCCCTGGTTCTCTGGGCCCTAAGGTTGGTGGTTTCACACTTATGGTGACAGCAGGGTATTTCAGGGGGTTGTTGGCACCTGGAGTCCTCTGCTAGTAGGAATTTGATGATCATCTCGATGGTTTCTTCATCCTCGTGTTAGAGATCCATGTGTAGTCATATTTGTGTGTTTATATCTTTTTACATCTTCCTCTTTTTTATTCATCTCCGTATCCATGTTATTTTCAGTTTCATTGTATGGTACATTTTATATATAAAGATGTTAATTGTTTCTTTTATAGTATGTGTATAAGTATATGTAAATTCTTTATGTTTATATGTCTCTCTTTCTGCACTCATATGGAAATTAACATTGCTCTCTACATTGCACTTTTGCAGACTTGCAAGTGAATGCTTTTAAAAGATTGAGACACAAAGTTTTACATTCATACTTTTCTTACATGATTTCTGTGTGGCAATCATATCCCAGAAAATAATTCCTTCCACTTTGTCTGGGAAATTACCCTGCGTTCCAAATTCTTCACATGTAAGGTATAACTGCTGGGGTTTCATTAGATATTGGTTCAATTATCAGAAGATGTAATGGAATCCAAATTAGCATTAATAGATTTTAGCTCATCACATGTGATACACATTTCTGAATTAGGCTAAAAGTATTTTTATCTGATCTGTAAACTTAATTTATCCTGAAAAACAGATTACATTAATTTTAACTTACTGGGAAAACATACATACACAGATGAACTTTAGAAACAAATCTCTAATTCACATCTTACCTGTTTAATATCTGTGTAAGAAATGAATCTATTGCAAGGGACAGTGTACTTTCAATCCAATTTACTGTTTCCATTTACAGCCATAAACACTGGGACACAATGAAAACAGAATCTGGCATTAAAGCACAGCCTTGTTATAAAGCAGAGTATACTGGAAGTGTCAAAGCCTTTGAGTGTCACTATGATTAGTGATAAAGAGTAGAACAGTAACAAGATGGGTCGTAAATCGAACACCTGTGAGATGGTGGGAGTTACAGATTAGAAACACAGCAGATATAGCAGGAAAAAAATATTACTGTGGAAGAAAAGTGGAAACAGTTTAATTTAGAGAAGTAAATCTGGAAGCAAAGGGATTCAATACCAAACACAACTGTGAGAGCCTGGGAGAAATCACAATAGATGTGCCAGAACAGAAGGAGCATATGGAGGAGGCACCTCTCCTCTAAGAGAAGGTTACAGAGATAACTTTTACCTTTACATTTGTCCCCGATAAGGAAATAACTTTGCCCTCAGATTTGTTTGCAGGATATGAACACTCAGCCTTATTTCAGATGAAAGTATCAAGTTTAGAAAAGAGTGCTCATTAAAATGTCTAAAGCTAATCTGGCTTCTTTGAACTGAAACACATTATAAAACTACATTCATATGAATATATTCTATATTCAGTTACAGAAGTAGTGGAGGCAGCTTAATTGAACGGGGCAATGGCAACCAGTAGGCTGGGGAGCAGTAGGCTGGGGAGCTGCTAGAAGCCTCAAAGCCAGCATTGTTGGAGTCCAGGACATCCCCTTGGATGGCCTGGGACCCGAGGAAGGGAATTTGAGCCCTGGACAGGGGGGTGTGGAGCTGGTCCAGGGGGCTTGGAGACCTTGGCACAGAGCCCAGGAAAACACCGGGTTTGATTTTAATCCATGGGAAAAAGCTTCCAACATTGCAAAAGGAATTACAAACCACCGGGATGTGAAAATAGTAGTTTAGCACAGTAGACGATATAGAATTCAGTAGTTTTAGAGTTTATAGAATAGAAGTAAATGGGGACAAGATGGTGGAATTTGGGTGGTACCTCATGTACTTCTCCTTCTTCCTCGTCCTCCATCTTTTGGGGTGGTGATGGCACAAAGTAGTTAGAGTGGATTGGAGCAAAGTAGAAATGTCACTTTTAGTGTGGGCACTGGGCATTGGCACAAAATAGTAAATAACCAATACGTAGTTATCTGTATAAATGTTAGGGGACATCCCCTGAGGCGGGCAGTCGCCTCGTGTCCCAGCTGCTGTCCGGACCTTGGCTGGGAGCAGAGAAAATTTTGAGATATCAAATAATAAACAACACGAGAAACCTGAAAACAGACCTTGAGGACTCTGCTGTTTTACACCGACATGACTCGGGGCTTTTAGAGGGCCAAGGACTTTAAACCACCTAAAGCTCGGGTGAGGAAAACCCCCTGACATCTGACGTCCCTGGGTGGGCACCGAGGGAGCACCTCACTGAGAATTGGCTTCACTGGGTGCTTTCCTGTGAACGAACAAAGCCCTCTAAAGGCAGGAAGAAATCCAGAGAAGACAGGGGAAGATTTGTGGCCACAGCAGCTGACTTCAACTTCACCTCGGACAGATGAATTCCAAGGGCCCTAGACTCGTCACCCTGAGATCTGCTGGTCGGTGAGCAGGACACCTCCGGGACGGATTTGAGAACATCTGCATCCTGTTCTTCAGTTTTGGTGAGACCGGTCAAATGGGGGTGGGAGCCTCCCAGGAACAACTTAAGATCCTATCCACTTTTCGGGTAGTTATATCTGCACATCCTGCAGACCTTTCTGAAAAGGAGCTTCAAGCTCTGCTTTTGTGGGTTCGGTGTAACTTTCCACATTGTGAAACCCACGTCCTATTTGAGCCGGCATTTTGGCAAGGGGCAAGTAGGGAACTGTACCACAGGGCAACTAAAAGGGATAAAACGGCTGCGAAGCTATTGCAGGCAGGGAGAATCATGCTAGAGGCAATTTCACGTAATAAAAAGGCAGCGGAGGGCTGCGCAGGAGGAACAGAGCAATGTTTCTTCTGTTGAACAGCAGCCAGCTGCTTCTCAGCAGCAGGCAGATCCCATAACTCCTAGTGAGAATGTGGGAGGAGGGGATAGCCAGCCGCTTCCCCAGGTTATACTGAAATATGGGGTTAGAAACTAGAGGGTATTAAAACTCAAATACTAATTAAAGGATAGGCATTCAGATGGTGTGTAACAGCAGGGGGTAGAGTGCAGGTGTCTGATAAGGATAAAAGACAGGAAGGCAGGATTACCAAGGACAGTGAAACTGGCAGGCGCCTCGAGCACCAAGGACTAGATAACCCTGGCTTCAAAGCTTGAAATATGACCAGAGGATCAGTGGGCATGCGCAAGACAGCAAGGTCAGAAGTTCATCTCCGAGGAAGACTATCCTTCTTCATCTCTGAGACCCCCAGGACGACCACCAGAGACACCTGCGCAGGCGTAAAAGACTGATAAGACAATCAACATACGAAGCGGAGAGAGGAGGAGCCAAGGAATGAATATGCATAGATGTATTGCGAAATTTGATGCATATGTAACATTCTAGAGGATAAAAGAGAATGGAAGTGAGGGGCGCGGGTGCCTTTGGGGAACTACCCTGCATCCCGCCTAGCGCTGAATAAATTACATACCTACTTTAAAACTCACTTTGTCTCTGAGTTTTAGAGGTTTTCCGCGTGTCATTTTGGCGACCACGAAGGGACGTTCTCTGCCCAGCCGTAGGACCGGCCGGGGTGAGGACTTCCTAAGGCGCCCCCCCCGGGATTTTCCCTGGAAGGAACTCCGCTTCTCGAGTCGTTCACTGTGGAGGCAGACAACGACCTCCTAAACAGCGTGAGATATTAATTTTAAAGAATTAAGGACTTTAGTTAAAGTAGACGTGGACTTGCTGATGTAGACTTCCCTTTACATTTTGAAGAGCACGTAGACTCCCCTTTTACTAACTAGACATTGCTGAGGTAAACTTCTTTTTTTAACATAAGCCGGATTTAAGGAACCGATAAATCAGGAGACCTGTCAACTTAATCAATAGACCCCAAGAACACAATGTGATCATAAATCAGATAGTCTTGAGAAAACAGGATCCAGGTGTCACCAACACTAAAAGGTTAAAAAGGCAAAGCGAGGAAGACGCATCTTACTTCATCATTTTGAGACCCCACCCCCTAAAAAGGACCACCGACCCATTTCAAAGAACAAACTACGCATGCTTAATTGCTTTTTGGCTAATTACCATACGAAGCGGGGAATGGGATGGACCAGAGTCATGAATATGCATTTGTGTTTTGGGTATTCAACACTTTTGTACATAAAAAGACCCTGTGATCATCTGTAAATTGCGCGTGTGTATTTGGGAGCTATCCCTCACGCTGCCCGGCGTCGTAATAAACATACACTTTCTAACTTCAAACTGTTAGAGAGTCTTTGTCCGTCATAGTTGGATATTGGTATTAGATCAATATCCATATTTTTTTAACAAATCATTTTGGCGACCGCGGCAGGACACTGCTCTCTCTGGCCGAGGGGCCATTGGGGTCTGGGACCCCTCAGGGCGCCCGCCCAGAATTTCCTGGGAAGAGGGGCTCCCACGGCCTCGCTGACACCCCCGGGGAAAGACCAGAGCCTGCTGGAACTACAGACAAAAGGTATGTTTAAAATATTGGGAACAGGTACCTTGGAATAGAGGCGGCTTATAAGTCATAAGAGACGTCTTATGCAAAGCAGAAGCCTGACTGGGTTTTGGAAACTCCGCGGAGTCTTGTAAATGGTTGGTTGTGTTCCAGGTAGAGCTGGTAACTTGTAGCTCCCTCCCGTAGAGGGGAGGGCAGCAGCGGCCTCAGGGCCATAGGTTTTGTTGTTTGGGGAGCAGTGGTGGCTCCGATTTTGGTAACTTGTAGCTCCCTCCCGTAGAGGGGAGGGCAGCAGCGGCCTCAGGGCCATAGGTTTTGTTGTTTGGGGAGCAGTGGTGGCTCCGATTTTGGTAACTTGTAGCTCCCTCCCGTAGAGGGGAGGGCAGCAGCGGCCCCAGGGCTGCAAGTTTGTTGGTTTGGGGAGCAGTGGTGGCTCCGATTTTGGTAATTTAAAGCTCCCTCCCGTAGAGGGGAGGGCAGCAGCGGCCCCAGGGCTGCAGGTTTGTTGGTTTGGGGAGCAGTGGTGGCTCCGATCTCGGCTTGTAGTTTAAAGGTGCGCCTTGGTGATTCATACTCTGAAAGGCCGGCCCGAGTTTTGGGGCACGGAAGGTGCTGTCTTGGGTCGTGGTCCCGCGCCGAAGGTGTGTGTGTGGTGGTCCTGTGGTTT
This sequence comes from Sylvia atricapilla, assembly GCF_009819655.1. Classification (NCBI taxonomy): domain Eukaryota; kingdom Metazoa; phylum Chordata; class Aves; order Passeriformes; family Sylviidae; genus Sylvia; species Sylvia atricapilla. The sequence continues at coordinate 92,877 of NC_089154.1, forward strand.
GGTGATTGTGTGCGTTTTGGTGAGGAAAAGAATCATTTGTGTACCGTATGTGTTGTGGTTTGTAAAAGCTTGTGTAGTACGCGTTTTGGTTTGTGTGACTTTGCTGCGTGTTACTAACCTTTGTGAGTGTTTTTGGAAGTTTTGCAAGTTTATGTCGTGATTGAAGTGTATCTGTAATTTGAATCAGTGTGTTGTTTAGTAGAAAAACATCTGTGGGTGAACAAATTGTTTAAAAGAAAAGGGAAAAAAAAAAGGAAAAACAAACAAACAAACAAAAAAACCAAGCAAGGGTAAGGGGTTTTCCTTTTCAAAGTGAATGCCCGACACAGCCGCGGTGATTGGGGGGGATTTGTTTCCCCGGTAACCGCAGAGGAATCTAAGCTTGCGCAACCTCAAGCCACGTCCCTTAGCTCTTTGTGAGACGCGGAGAGGTTTTGGCGAGTGGATGTTTTAGTTAAAAAGAAATATTCTTATCTGTTTGTGAGGTTTGCAGTTGCCAGTGTGTGGTAGTATCTTAAAGTGCTGGTGGCTTAATCCTCAACCACAGAGGAGCAGAAAAGCAGTGTAAGATCAAGGTCCCCCCCCCCGCTTTCCTGCGGAAGGGTCTGTGCTACGTCCCGGCTGAAATCTATGGGAATTTTGGCGAGACCTTGTTGAATTTTTTTTTTTTTTGGTTCAATGTGTTTAAGGGCGCAAGGGACCCCGGCTGTTTCTTTTGTGAGCCTAAAACTGTTGGTGTTTGAAGCCAGGTCCCTGCAGAAAAGGGAAACCCGGTCTAGCAGCTTTTGATTGTGTGCAGAGAACGGAAAGCCCAGTGCCAGCCGAGGTGGCTGGGATTTTAGTAGAATTGTTGGATTCCTGCGAGAACTCGGTTGATACTCTGCAAAGTTCACAATTGTTAATTTTAATTATTTTAGTAATAATATACCCAAAGCAAGGCATAACAGAAGACCCGGTTTAATAAGTGATTAATAACCAGCAATTTGGGTCAAGTGCCTGGCTGATTGTGTAGTGGGTTTTTTTTAAGAGGAAATTTTTTTTCCTCTGTTCTTTTTTTCTTTTTTCCTTTTTGTGTGTCAAAAGGCATTGGGAAAAATAGGATCCTGAATATGGGAGCAAATGAAAGCAAAGAGATTCCCAGAGGAAGCCCTTTGGGGTGCATTTTAACACACTGGAAAGAGCCGGTGGGTTGTGATGGTACAGAAACCAGGAGGGAGCTAGTTAAGTTATGTACACAGTGGTGGCCACTCTATAAACTTGATGAGGGAGTGAAGTGGCCAGCAAATGGTACACTGGACTATGAGACACTATTACAGTTAATGCTTTTCCTCTGGCGGGAACAAAGGTGGTCAGAAGTGATATATGCAGATATGTTTTTCAGCCTTCGAAACCACCCTGAGTGGCAAAGGGATTGTGGAATGAAGCCTCCATCTGATCCTTTAGTACTGGCCCTTGAAAAGGACAATAAAGCTACTAAAGGAAAGCCCAAACGTTGCTGCAGCACCTGCTCTATAAATCAGAGGTGCACACATCCTGACAAGGTATACCAAGTAGAGGCTTTGGAACAGGAGACAGAAGACATACTTAAACCACCTCCAAAGAGACAGGAAAGGGAGAGGGTGGTGGGAAATGCAGATTCAGAACCACCATTAACTCCTGCCTCCCCTGCTTCATCTGTGACTTCATCTTCCCTTGGAAGGACAGCAACTAAGGCAGAGGTTTCTCCACCCACTCCTGAACCATACCCACCACTGCCTAGCAGTGACAGTGAGTGGGATGAACCTGAACCTCCCCTGTCACTCCCCAAACTTCCTCCACAAAGGCCTATAGCATCCAGGGCCCGAAAACAAACCACAGGAGTCATACAAGCACCTCTAAGACAAGCAATGACCTCTGATGGAGAAACAAAACTAATTAAAGTTCCCTTTTCCTCAATTGATTTAGAGATCTAGGAAAAGAGTGCTAAGGGTTATCGAAGTGATCCAATGGGAGTTGCTAAGAAAATGAAGTTTATAATTAAGCAGCATTTACCTGATTGGGCAGACCTCCAATTGCTGCTTGATGCCTTAACAGAAACTAAAAAACAATTAGTTTTGAAAGTAGCTAAAGACCTAGCTGAGGATGACTGTAGAACAACACAGGAAGATGTTAAAGATGTGTTTCCCCTTCAAGACCCGGGCTGGGATCCTAATAATGATGAGGGGTTAGGACGGTTAAAGAGATACCAGGAATTAATAGTAAAAGGGCTAGAAAGAGCAATCCCCAAAACCATAAATTGGTCAGCACTATATGCTGTCAAACAAGGCCCTTCCCAAACACCTTCTGAATTTCTAGATCACCTGCGAGATGCGATGCGCCGACACACCACCCTGGATCCTAGATCTAATGAAGGGACACAGCAATTAATAAATTTATTTTTAGGGCAGTCTACAGGAAACATCAGGCGGAAACTCCAGAAGATCCGGGGTCCAGACAGCCGAAATTTAGAAGCTTTACTAGATGAAGCCTGGAGAGTTTTAAGTAACAGGGAAGAAGGATACAAACAGGGGATGAAGAAATTAGTAGCAGAAGTAAGGGAGAGAGAAAAAGAAAAACAGGGGCAAGGTCCACTGAAACAGGGACCACCCCGACTGAGAAAAGACCAGTGCGCATTCTGCAAGAAATTTGAGCACTGGAAAAACCAATGTCCAGAATTAAGAAAGGGTAATGAACATAGAAAAAGTGGTCAAAAAGGGGAAAAGGTGGTTGCTCATGTAAAAGAAGACTGAGGAAGACCGGAGGGCCCTACCCTAGAGGACCCTCTGGTTATAATGAAACTAAGGAAAAGAGAAGAAGAAGTAAAATTCCTAGTAGACACCGGGGCAACATTTTCAGTGTTAAATAAGGCCCTAATACCTGTAACCAATGACTATGTTATGGTAAAAGGAGCAACTGGCCAATCTGAAAGAGCTTATTTTTGTAAACCATTGAAGTATAAATTAGGGAAACAATGGGGAATTCATCGATTTTTATATAGGCCTAGAGCTCCATCTGCACTGTTGGGCAGAGATCTGCTAGAGCAGCTGGAGGCAAAGATAATATTTAAGAATGGGGAAATTATTTTGGAGGTAAAAGATCAACAATATATAGAACTGTTAAGTTTAATGATGATAACCAAAGAAATTGAAGTTACAAATGAAGAAGAGAATTTCAGGAAAGTAATAGATCAGATGTTTCCTAGAGTGTGGGCTTCTGACATACCAGGCAGGGCAAAGAATGCACTACCAGTACAAATCAAACTTAAAGAAGGAAAATAGCCAGTAAGAGTTAAACAATACCCCCTAAAGAAAGAAGATAGAGAAGGGATTAGTCCAATTATTGAGAATTTTCTGAAGATAGGGCTACTGAGGGAGTGTCAGTCTGATTTTAACACTCCTATCCTGCCAGTGAAGAAGCCCGATGGCACATACAGGCTGGTACAGGACTTAAGGGCTGTTAACAAGATAACTGAGGACTTGTATCCAGTAGTTGCTAATCCTTATACCTTGTTGAATCGTTTAACTCCCGAACTAACCTAGTTTACTGTTTTAGATTTGAAGGATGCTTTCTTTTGCCTCCCTCTCCATGAAGCCAGCCAGAAAATCTTTGCATTTGAGTGGGAGAACCCCAAAACGGGACGGAAGAACCAGCTCACATGGTGTGTGCTTCCCCAGGGGTACAAGAATTCACCCACTATATTTGAAGAGCAGCTTGCAAAGGACTTAGAGTCTTGGGTACCTCCACCAGGAGAAGGACAATTGCTCCAGTATGTAGATGACCTCCTAATAGCCACCCAAACCCATGAAACATGCTTGGACTGGACGGTAAGCCTCCTAAACTTTTTGGGCTTGCAGGGGTATCGAGTATCTCAAAAAAAAGCCCAAATAGTGAAGCAAACAGTAATTTACCTGGGCTATGAAGTGAGTGCTGAACAAAGAACCCTAGGGCAAGATCGCAAAGAGGCAATATGCCAGACCCCAAAGCCTCAGACAGTGAAGGAACTAAGAACCTTTTTAGGTATGACAAGATGGTGCAGATTGTGGATTTATAATTATGGATTACTTGTTAAACCTCTGTATGCCTTGATCACGGAAGGAAGCAGAGACCTTCAATGAACAAAAGAAGCAGCTCAAGCTTTTGACCAGCTAAAGAAGGCCCTCATGTCAGCACCAGCCTTCGGACTTCCAGATGTGAGTAGGCCATTCTTTTTGTTTTCTCATGAGAAGCAAGGGATTGCTTTAGGGATACTAGCACAAAATCTGGGTCCATATCGAAGGGTAGTTGCCTACCTCTCTAAACAGCTGGATACAGCAGCTAAGGGGTGGCCAGGGTGCCTCAGAGCCATTGCAGCAGTGGCAGTGAACATCCAAGAGGCACGCAAGTTCACCCTGGGTCAGAAGATGACAGTGCTAGTGTCTCACACAGTGTCTACAGTCCTGGAAACGAAAGGGGGGCACTGGCTCTCCCCACAGAGATTCCTGAAGTACCAAGCTATACTAGTGGAACAAGATGATGTTGAGATTGTGGTGACTAACATTGTGAACCCAGCTTCCTTCCTCAGTGGCAGCATGGGAGAACCTGTGATCCATGATTGCCTGGAGACCATTGAAGCCACCTACTCCAGTCGCCTAGATCTAAAAGATACCCCGCTTGAAAATGCCGAGACCTGGTTTACTGATGGGAGCAGCTATGTCATCAATGGAAAGAGACATGCTGGGTATGCAGTTACCACAAGCAGAGAGGTAATAGCGTCCAAACCATTACCAGCAAATACCTCTGCACAGAAGGCTGAGATAGTTGCCTTAATTCGAACTCTGGAGCTGGCAAAAGGAAAAAGAATTAACATCTATACGGACTCAAGCTATGCATTTAGAGTAGTTCATGCACATGGAGCCATTTGGAAAGAGAGAGGACTGTTAAACTCACAAGGGAAGAACATTAAACATGCACAAGAAATATTGAGACTGTTAGATGCAGTGCAACTGCCTGAAAAGGTAGCCATCATGCACATCAAAGCACACCAGAAAGTAAGCTCAGAGTTGGAAGAGGGGAACATGCTAGCGGATAGAGAGGCAAAAGCAGCAGCAAAAAGTAAGATAACTAATGAGACAATTGAGGCAACATTAATCCCAGATGGAAAAATTTCTATTGAAGGTAAGCCCATATACAATAAAAAGGATAAGAGACTTATTAAGGCAAAAAAGGCAAGTTATAACCAGAAGAGATGGGCTGTGACAGAAGAAGGAAAACTTATAGTACCCTCCTATTTGTTGTGGTCATTAGTACAGAGAGAACATGAGAAAACACACTGGGGAATAGATGCCCTGTATAACCATTTAAGAGAAAGAATCATGGCCAGGAAATTGCAAGGCACAGTGATACAAGTAACTCGTCAGTGTAGTCTTTGCCTCCGAACTAATCCCAAAAACACCCCAAAGCCTAAAGTGGGACAAATTGGGAAAGGCTGTGGACCTAGGCAACAATGGCAAATTGACTTTACAGAGCTGCCCAAGAAGGGAGGATATCGTTACCTATTGGTGTTAACTGATACTTTTTCAGGATGGCCAGAAGCCTTTCCTGCCAAAACAGCTAAGGCCCGAGAGGTAACCAAAGCACTGTTGCAAGAAATAATACCTCGTTTTGGAGTTCCAGCCACCATATCCTCAGATAGAGGACCACACTTTATTTCAAAAATTGTACAGCAAATAAGCAACCATCTGGGAATAGACTGGGAATTACATACCCCATATCATCCTCAGTCTAGTGGCCAAGTGGAAAAAATGAACCACTTGATTAAACAACAAATAGTGAGACTGGGGCAAGAAGCAAATTTGCCCTGGCCCCAGGCTCTTCCATTGGCATTATTGCGAATTCAGACAAAACCAAGGGCAAAAGAGAAACTGAGCCCTTTTGAAATATTATATGGAAGGCCATATGCAGTTCAAGAAGGAACAACACCCATGCAAGTGGGGGAAGAAACCCTACATAGATATATAGTAGCACTAAATAGACAACTCAGAGAAATTGAGAAACATGTGGCTAGAGCCCAAAACAGGGAATTAGATGGGCCAGTACATGATATACAACCTGGGGATTATGTATATATTAAGTCTTTTGCAGAAAAGACCTTGGAACCACAGTAAGAAGGACCATTCCAGGTGCTTCTTACTACCTTCACTGCAATCAAGGTGAAGGAACAGAAGGCCTGGATCCATCACTCCCGAGTGAAGAAAGCCCCAGAAGGAATCTGGAAGATCACACCAGGCGATAATGAACTGAAGCTAAAGCTCACTCAGAATCATGAATAGATGTATTGACAGTATGGACATTATGTGGAAAGTTGTAATTATTGCAGTAATTCCCTTAACCATAACGAGAATCAATGCAGTACCTCGCAGATACAATGTGACTGAGATAAATAGGTGTCAAGGGAGAGCTTATGATGCTTGCTCTCGTAAGGCTCTAAATAAGATGCTAAAAGTCACGAATGCAAGCTTGTGGGAAGGAAGAAATGTTTGGGGATGTAAATATGCATTCGTACAAGATGGGTTCCACGAAGCTTACCACCCACCCATGAGATCCATCCGCATTAGTCCTGAGTGTTGTGACAAATGCTTGAGTAAATGTCCACAGTTTAGGCTCAAAATAGAGGGGTGTGCAATAAGAGGGTATGACATTGACTTTAACATCACTCAAGTATGTACTGAGCTCCAAAAGGACCAGACCAAGATTACTCCACCAGTGCCAAAAAAGGCTGTGATCAACCAGGTGCCAGCTATCCCAGAAGTAGAGGAACAGATAACTCCTGTAATTACCAAAATTGGGCCATATGCTATTAAAAAGACGAAAGTACAAAAACTGATAATTAACCCAAAATGGTCTTTAAAATGAATAGAAATGGGAGTACAAATAAATGCTTCTCACATTAGACCAGAATGTGCTCCATTTCTCAAGAACTCCTTTACAAACTGGACTACTTGGCTCCAAAAAAGTATGCCTCCTGATGTTAGAAGTAAGAGGGATACTACAAGGTTGCTAAGAACAGAATTAAAAATACTAAATACCATAGATTCAGAAGTATTGATGAATAAATTAGCTTCAGTAGGGAATGATTTAGTCCAACTACAACAACCTTTGCAATCCTCTCTACTCTCACTGGGTAACAATCATTGGAAACTAACCCAAATAATACCAGAATGGGAAAATACAGAAAAGCGAGATCACGAAGTAATAATTAATGCACTGGGTACAGCTAGTGAAAATATTTCACTGGCTCTAGGATGTACTCAGGCACAATTGTGGATGCAATCAGTGGCCACTGCGGTTATCAGAGAAGGTGGAGAAAGAACATTCCCTGCTGAAATTCGCAAAATTGTTTAGGATAATGCTTCTGATATGGAGAAAGAGCTTCAGTCTTGGTGGGTGTTGGTCAATTTCACCTATAACCCTGTGACTAGTATAGTGACAGCCTTTGTTTTAACCATACATGATGCCTCAGTGGACCTGATACATCCAATAGTCCCCTTAGGATTAAACCATGAAGGAACTGTATTGTACCCTTCTGAGCACAGGATGTGGGCACGAGAAATTGAAGGAAAATGGCAAACTGTTAATCTAGAGCCCTGCACTGCGAGAAGACAACTAGGATACATATGTGAGGGGACATTAGAAGGTGTCAAAGACACTTGCTTAGATACAGATCAAAATATTTGTCACTTTGAAACACATCCAGGCGAACAGAAAACTTCATTGGTGTATACAGGACAAGGTTGTGTCTGTCTAAGGACAGCGTGCCCCATTATAAGAATAGACAGCCAAATTGTAAGGGAGACCAAATTCAATTTGTGTGTTTGCAATTTTATCAGAATTAAGGGATGTGATTTTTCCTATCGAGCACCTATAGTATCACAACAATATATAAAGACTAACCTAACCACTGTAGAGAAGATACTGCCTGTGCCCATAGGGATGAATTTGACTCTAGTTGCTCAATTGATGAAACACCCTGAACTGAGAGAAATCTTAAAGGAAATTAGAGAAGGAGGCAAAAAGACATTAATTACAATTCACCATGATACAGAGACCATCAAAGGAGTTTTTAAAAGGTTTGAAGAACATTTGTCTCATCATTGGTGGGATGTTCTTTTTGGGTAGTCTCCAACAGCAACTAGTATACTAAACACCTTAGTCCACCCCATAGTTGTGTTGCTTATTTTAGTTAGTATAAGTTTAATTTTATCTGTTGCAATACTTGTTTGGAATTGGAAGATGCTACGACGAGTAACAGTCTTAACCTCACTATCAAAAGCATATGGCTTAGTCTTGAGAGACACCAGCTGTGCGGCTTAGATAGATGAAGAAGACTCTCTATATTGAGTAAAGGAATTTACTCACTTTAAAGAAGAAGTGGGGAATGAGATATTAATTTTAAAGAATTAAAGACTTTTGTTAAAGTAGACATGGACTTGCTGATGTAGACTTCCCTTTACATTTTGAAGAGCATGTAGACTCCCCTTTTACTAACTAGACATTGCTGAGGTAAACTTCTTTTTTTAACATAAGCCGGATTTAAGGAACCGATAAATCAGGAGACCTGTCAACTTAATCAATAGACCCCAAGAACACAATGTGATCATAAATCAGATAGTCTTGAGAAAACAGGATCCAGGTGTCACCAACACTAAAAGGTTAAAAAGGCAAAGCGAGGAAGACGCATCTTACTTCATCATTTTGAGACCCCACCCCCTAAAAAGGACCACCGACCCATTTCAAAGAACAAACTACGCATGCTTAATTGCTTTTTGGCTAATTACCATACGAAGCGGGGAATGGGATGGACCAGAGTCATGAATATGCATTTGTGTTTTGGGTATTCAACACTTTTGTACATAAAAAGACCCTGTGATCATCTGTAAATTGCGCGTGTGTATTTGGAAGCTATCCCTCACGCTGCCCGGCGTCGTAATAAACATACACTTTCTAACTTCAAACTATTAAAGAGTCTTTGTCCGTCATAGTTGGATATTGGTATTAGATCAATATCCATATCTTTTTAACAAATCAAGCGGAGAAACAGTATTTCTTTAAAAAGGGGCCTCGTAAAGACTATTGGTAAGCTGCCCAGAGACGTCTGGGCGCACAAAGACATCTTGGTGGGTTTAGGCTTGCAAGCAATTGCTGGGTCAAACGTGTGACCAGCGGGAGGAACCACTGACCAAGGGAAAGGCAGCGGTGGGGGGTTCGTTGACCGGTGGGTCGGCCACTAGCGATTCTGGGGGTGAATCGGGTGAATTCCTGGTTTATTGCCGCTATTTGGTTGAGTGTGCGAATTCCTGGTTTATTGCCACTATTTGGTTGAGTGTGCGAGTTTTCCTAAAAGTTCGGATGTGTTTTGTGTTTGGTTTTGTGAGTGCCTGAAAGTGTTTGTGAGCTAACTGTGGGTTTGAGGGTTGCGATGTGTTTTTGAGGTAATATTGCCATTGTTGAAAGGTGTAATTGCAGTCAATTACCACTTATATATTCCTTTCCTAATGTGTGCATGAGGAAACTCTTTGCATTTTTACTTTTTGTATTTTCTATTACCATGTATCTTTTGGGTTTGTTTAGTAGTGGTTTTTTCTTGAGTAGAAGATTTAATACTGGTGCTCATTGTGGCATACAGGGTGGTGAGGGCCATAAATCAAAGATTTTAGAAGACTTTCGTGCAAGATCACAAGCAGTCCTGGAGGTTTGGAGTATAAAATAAAAGACTGGGAAGAGACTGTACAAAAGTGTGAGAAAGATTTGAGTGTAAACGGAACAGGAAAAAGAGATAATGGGATCAGGAGAGAGTAAGGGAATTCCTAAAGCAAGCCCTCTGGGCTGTATTCTAACTCACTGGAAGGAGATTGCAAGTTCGGGAGGTGCAGAATCTAAACGCACCCTTGTAAAGTACTGCACACAGTGATGGCCTTTGTATCGGCTAGAAAATAGAGCTAAATGGCCATCGACTGGGACTTTAGAATATAATGCTTTATTGGAGCTTATGCTTTTCCTCAGACGTGTAGGGAAGTGGTCTGAAGTTTCATATGCAGAAATGTTTTTCTCCCTCCGAAATCATCCTGAATGGCAGAGGGACTGTGGGATCAGAGCCCCCTCTGATCCCCTAGTATTAGCCCTTGAAAAGGAAAATAAAGCTAATAGAAAGCAGCCTAAACGATGCTGTAGTACCTGCTCAATAAACCAGCGTTGCACAAATCGTGACAAGGTTTATCAAGCAGAAGCACAAACACAGGAGTTACTAGCTTTATCTGGGCCACCCTCTGAGGAGCAAAGAGGACAAAGGGGAGCAGATTCAGCTCCCTTGGAAGGGAGACAAGCTGGGCCGTCTGCTCCTCCATGCACCTCTGACTCACAAACAATATTATATCCCCCATTGCCTGACAGTGATAGTGATAATGAAGAACCTTCCACTATCACAAGCGGTCCCATAGCATCTCGGACCAGAAAACAAACAAGGGAAATTATACAAGCCCCTTTAAGGGCAGCAGCGGGACCCGGGAGAGAAACAGTGTTAAAGTCCCTTTCTCTACAATTGACTTAGAAGGCTGGGAAAAAGTTGCCAAGAATTATAGGACTGACTCAATAGGAACAGCTAAAAGGTTAAGATATATGATTAAGCAGCATAACCCGGACTGGTCTGACCTCCAGTTATTATTGGATGCACTAACAGAGACAGAAAAACAGTTAGTTTTGAAAACAGCAGGGGATTTAGCAGAAAACTTTTGTAGGACAACACAAGAGGATGTTAAGGATGTTTTTCCTCTCCAGGATCCAGGTTGGAATCCAAACAATGAAGGGCAATTAGTAAAAATAAGAAATTATCAAGAATGGATAGCAAAGGGGATGGAACAAGCCATCCCCAAAACTATAAATTGGTCAGCCTTGTATGCAATTAAGCAGACTCCCTCCGAAACCCCTTCTGAGTTTCTAGATCGCCTGAGAAATGTGATGCGCCGCCATACACCATTAGATCCTGAATCTGAGATAGGGATACAGCAGCTGGTAAATTTATTTTTAGGGCAATCTACAGGAGATATCAAGAGGAAACTTCAAAAGCTCCGGGGACCAGAGGGAAGGAATTTAGAGGCCTTGTTAGATGAAGCATAGAGGGTTTTCAGCAGTCGAGAAGAAGGATATAAGCAAAGAATGAGAAAATTAATGGCAGTAGTAAAGGAGAAAGGGAAAGGGCGGCAGGGACAAGGACCACCTAGGAAAGGACCACCCCGGCTGAGCAGAGACCAGTGTGCAAACTGCAAAAGGATTGGACACTGGAAAAATTAATGTCCTGAACTAAGAAGAAATGGGAAGGGGAGCCAGGGGAAGGAGGTGGTAGTCGCCCACACAAAAGATGACTGAAGGGGACCGGGGGACCTTACCCCAGGAGATCCACTGGTTATAAAAATGAAACTGGAGAAGGAGAGGAAGGAGGCGGAACTTATGGTGGACACGGGGCCAACATTTTCAGTTTTAAATAAAGCCTTGGTGCCAGTGGGGAATGATTATGTTAGGGTGCGGGGAGCAACTGGCCAATCTGAAATAGCATATTTTTGCAAGCCACTCAAATACAAATACGGAAAACAGTTTGATATTCATATATTTCTATACATGCCCAACTCCCCGGATTCACTCCTAGGGAGAGATCTATTGGAGAAATTAGAGGCAACCATTTCGTTTAAAAATGGGGAAGTTACTCTGGAGGTAAATGATCAAAAATACATAGAAGTATTGAGTTTAATACTAACAGCTACTGAGGCTAAAGAAGAAATTAGCGAGAAGATACTAAACCAAGTGTTTCCAGGGGTATGGGCCTCCAATGTACCAGGAAGGGCGAGGAATGCATTCCCAATACAAATTAAGCTCAACGAAGAAAAAGAATCAGTCAGAATCAAGCAGTACCCCCTAAGAAAGGAAGACAGAGAAGGAATTAGCCCGATAATTGAAAATTTCTTACAGCTAGGGTTGTTGAGGGAGTGTCAATCTGACTTTAACACTCCTATCCTGCCTGTCCGCAAACCTGATGGTACATACAGGGTTGTACAGGATTTACGGGCTGTTAACAAGATAACTAAGGATCTTTACCCTGTGGTGACTAACCCATACACCTTGTTAACATGTCTAACACCAGAGCTAACTTGGTTTACCGTTTTATATTTGAAAGATGCCTTCTTTTGCCTCCCTCTCCATGAAGCCAGCCAGAGAATTTTTGCATTTGAGTGGGAGAGTCCTAAAAGTGGACGCAAAACTCAGCTCCCATGGACAGTTTTGCTTCAGGGATTCAAAAACAGCCCCACCCTGTTTGGAGAACAACTTGCAAAGGACCTGGAATCCTGGGAAGCTCCACCAGGAGAAGGGAAACTGTTGCAGTATGTGAACGACATCCTAATAGCCACCCCCACAGAAGAAGGATGTGTGGCCTGGACGGTAAGCCTCTTAAACTTTTTGGGGCTTCAGGGGTACAGAGTTACAAAGAAAAAAAGCTCAAGTGGTAAAACAAAAGGTAATCTACCTGGGCTATGAAATCAGTGCTGGACAACGGACTTTGGGGAGAGAGCGCATAAAGTCAATATGCCAAACCCTGAGACCCCAGACAATAAAAGAACTGAGAACCTTCCTGGGCATGACGGGATGGTGCAGACTGTGGATTTACAACTATGGATTACTTGTGAAACCCCTGTATTCACTCATTGCAAATGGGAGTAGAGGCCTCCACTAGACAAAAGAAGCCACACAGGCCTTTGGTCAGCTGAAAAAGGCCCTCATGTCTGCTCCTGCATTAGGACTGCCAGATGTGAGTAAACCACTCTTTCTTTTCTCTCATGAGAAACAGGGAATTGCCTTGGGAATACTGGCACAGGACCTGGGCCCATACAGAAGAGCAGTTGCTTATCTCTCCAAGCAGCTGGATGCAGCAGCTAAAGGATGGCTGGGTTGCCTCAGGGCAGTGGCTGCAGTTGTGCTCAACATTCAGGAAGCCCGTAAGTTCACCCTGAGCCAGAAAATGACTGTGCTAGTGTCTCACACAGTATCCTCAGTGCTGGAAACAAAGGGAGGCCATTGGCTTTCCCCACAATGATTCCTAAAATACCAAGCTATCATAGTAAAACAAGACGATGTAAAAATAGTGGTAACTAACATTGTCAACCCAGCTTCTTTCCTTAGTGAGAACCAAGAAGAGCCAATTCATCATGATTGCCTGGAGACCACTGAAGCCACTTACTCCAGCCGCTCAGACCTGAAAGACACCCCTTTGGATGATGCAGAAACCTGCTTCACCGATGGGAGCAGCTACATCATGAATAGAAAACAACATGCTGGGTATGCGGTTACCACATCCAGAGACTTGATCGAATCAGGATCATTACCAGCAGGTACCTCTGCATAGAAGGCAGAAATAATTGCCCTAACTCGTGCATTAGAGCTATCAAAAGAAAAGAGGATAAACATTTACACAGATTCAAGATATGCTTTCGGGGTAGTACATGCTCATGGAGCCATCTGGAAAGAAAGAGGACTGTTAAATTCACAAGGGAAGAACATTAAACATGCACAAGAAATAATACGGCTGCTAGAAGCAGTTCAACTGCCTGAAAAAGTGGCAATCATGCACATTAAGGCACATCAGAAAGTGAGCTCAGAATTAGAAGGGGGAAACGAGTTGGCGGACAGAGAGGCAAAAGAAGCAGCAAAAGGTGAAGTAACAGTAGAAGGAGCCCTGATTCCCAATGACCAAATCTCCCTAGAAGGTAAGCCTGTGTACAATAAAAAGGACAGAATGCTAATTGAGGATCAAAAGGGAACATATAACCAGGAGGGATGGGCAGTTACAGCAGAAGGAAAACTCGTTATCCCCTCTCATTTACTATGGCCATTAGTAAGAGAAGAACATCAGAAAACACACTGGGGAATTGACGCTTTGTATAATTAGTTGATTGGAAAGATCACTGCCAGTAATTTATATGCCACTATCACTCAAGTGGCCTGGCAGTGTGACCTTTGCCTCCAGACTAACCCTAAAAATACCCCTAAACCAAACCTGGGTCAAATTGGAAAAGGTCGTGGACCTGGTCAGCAGTGGCAAATTGATTTTTCAGAATTACCAAGAAAAGTGGAGTATCGATATTTATTGGTATTAACAGATACCCTTTCAAGGTGGCCAGAAGCTTTCCCCACCAGGACTGCCAAAGCCCAGAAAGTAACCAAGGTGCTACTGCAAGAAATAATACCACGCTTTGGAGTTCCAGCCACAATATCTTCAGATAGGGGACCACATTTCATTTCAAAAATAGTTCAACAGATCAGTCAGTATCTGGGCATAGACTAGGAAATTCACACACCATACCGTCCACAGTCAAGTGGCCAAGTTGAGAAAATAAACCATCTGATCAAGCAACAAATTGTGAAACTAGGGCAAAAGGCTAATTTGCCTTGGCCCCAGTCCCTCCTGTTAGCATTGCTGCGGATTAGAACTAAGCCCAGAAGTAAAGAAAAGCTGAGCCCTTTTGAAATGCTTTATAGGAGACCATATGGTGTACAAAAAGGGATATCCACCCAAATTGGGGAAGAAAGGCTGACTGCTTATATGATAGCCTTAGATAAACAACTCAGAAAAATTGAGAAACATGTGGCGGGAACTCGGAGCAGAAGGCTAGATGGGCCAGTGCATGACATACAGCCTGGGGATTATGTGTATGTTAAGTCTTTTACAGAAAAGACCTTAGAGCCACAGTGGGAAAGACCATTCCAAGTGCTTCTCACCACTTTCACTGCAATTAAGATCCAAGAGCAGAATGCCTGGATTCACCACTCCTGAATAAAGAAAGCTCCTAAAACTTCTTGGAAAGTAACACCAGAAGATAAAGAACTGAAACTAAAATTCACCCAAACAAAATAAGTGCATGGTGGGTGAGAATGTTTTGTAACCTAAGCTGCAAGAGCTTAATTGAGAAAATTTTCTTGTTTATAATCATAATTACAATCCAAAAACTGGGAAATACCTCTAGGCAGAACGATGCTGAGTGGCCCTGGTCCCACGCTTTTACCTGGTACACTGGATCCATAGGAGAGTATTCTAATATAAAGAATCTAAACCTATCAACTGTGGTTATGCATGAAAACCGAGTATATAAAAGACAAGAGTGGCAGAAAAAACAAAAGTTGTGGTCACTCCAAGAGACTGTAGGAAAGGGAATCAAGGTTGGATGCCGGCTGATTAATGGAACCACTCATAAGAAAGCAATCCAAATTAGTGCTTCATCCACTCCCACAGGCAAACAAAAGGAGGTTTGTAGTCGTTCAAGTGAATTGGACTGTTGGTATAATTGCACCCTAGTACAGACTGTTGAAGTGGTCTGCCTTTGGGCCCATGATAAAATTGGGCTCTCCTTCAAATTTAGAATAAATGCCACAACTAAACCCATTACAGCCAACACTAGCAGTCCAGCCCAAACCCAGATCACGTCACCCAGGTTTGGACCCAAAATTTATGAAATAGGCCCATATGTGATAAGGAACATGGGTCAGCAACAATTGTTGTCTAATCCGGAATGGTCTCTCAAGCGTGTTGAACTATTGATGCAAACTAACATCTCTGGAGTCCAGCCAGCCTGCTCTTTCTTCCTAAAAACATCCTTTGAGGGCTGGACAACATAGTTGCAAAAACAAGCATACACCAAGGGTAGAATGCGGAGAAATCTGACTGGAATGTTAGGAACAAGACTAGGAGTTCTGAATGGAATCGATTCGGAAATATTAATGAACAAATTAGCCACTGCAACAAGTGATCTAACTAAATTAAAACAACCTTTACAATCATCTTTGTTGGCATTGGGAACTAGTCAGTGGCAAGTTTCAAAAGTGTTGCCAAGTTGAAAAGAAGCAGAGAACCAAGAGCATAGATTAATCATAGATGCACTTGGTATGGCTCAGAGTAATACATCCTTAGCTTTTAGCTGTATACAGGCACAGTTGTGGTTGCAGTCAACAGCTGCCTGGGTTATAAGAGAAAGAAGCGAAAGAACCTTTCCAATTGAGGTTCGAAAAGCTGTCTGAGACAATGCTACTGATTTTGAAAAGAAATTTCAGTCCTGGTGGACCCTGATAAACTTCACCTTTGATCCAACCATTAACACAGCTACTGCTTTTGTGCTCACCATCCGCAATGCCACAGTTTATGTTATTCACCCCATTATAGCATTAGGACTGAATCATGAGGAATCAGTGCTCTACCCTTCAGAACACAGAACATGGGCACGGAGAGTGGGTAAAAAATGGAAAACTGTGAATCTGGAATCTTGCATTTCCCGGGAACAACAAGGGTTCATTTGTGAGAGTAACACAATCGATGCTCGAGATATATGTCTTGATACTGAACAAGGTGTTTGTCATTTTAAAGTTCATTCAAACACCAGTCAAAGAACTGTACTTGTATATATTGGTCAGAGTTGTGTATGCTTAAGGACTGCCTGTGCTTTTATAGAAATAGACAAAGATAATGTAACTTTGTTTAACAAGGATCATTCTAACCACTGTATTTGTAACTACGTTAAGATTTTAGGGTGTGACTTCCTGTATTTAGCACCAGTTGTTTCCCACCAACTAGTCAAGCCTGACAATACAATATATCATAACTTATCACCCACACCTATTAGGATGAATCTCACTTTAATAAAACAATTAATTGATCATCAGGACCTTGCCAAAATTCTGAAAGGTATTCAGAAAACTGGAGAGCAAACTTTAATTACTGTCCATCATGACACAAGAGAAATTAATAAGGTTCTGCAAAGAGTGAAACAAGATGCAAGTTACAATAAGTGGGACTCACTCTTTGGATAGTCACCCACAGCGACTGGGATCCTAAATACAATGAGTCACCCCATTATTGTCTTATTAATATTGGTTGGTGTAAGTTTTGTCCTGTCTTTTGTAATGCTTATTTGGAACTGGAAACTGTTACAACAAGTAGTAATATTAACCTCTTTATCCCAAGTACATGGCAAGGCACTAAGAGACACATATCATAAAGACTGGAATTCATATTGAATAAAAGAATTTACTGCCTTATTGAAAAGGGGGGACTGAAATACGGGGTTAGAAACTAGAGGATATTAAAACTCAAATACTAATTAAAGGATAGGCATTCAGATGGTGTGTAACAGCAGGGGGTAGAGTGCAGGTGTCTGATAAGGATAAAAGACAGGAAGGCAGGATTACCAAGGACAGTGAAACTGGCAGGCGCCTCGAGCACCAAGGACTAGATAACCCTGGCTTCAAAGCTTGAAATATGACCAGAGGATCAGTGGGCATGCGCAAGACAGCAAGGTCAGAAGTTCATCTCCGAGGAAGACTATCCTTCTTCATCTCTGAGACCCCCAGGACAACCACCAGAGACACCTGCGCAGGTGTAAAAGACTGATAAGACAATCAACATACGAAGCGGAGAGAGGAGGAGCCAAGGAATGAATATGCATAGATGTATTGCGAAATTTGATGCATATGTAACATTCTAGAGGATAAAAGAGAATGGAAGTGAGTGAGGGGCGCGGGTGCCTTTGGGGAACTACCCTGCATCCCGCCCAGCGCTGAATAAATTACATACCTACTTTAAAACTCACTTTGTCTCTGAGTTTTAGAGTTTTTCCGCGTGTCAGCGTCCCAGAGCGTCCTCATGCACTTGCCAACAACAGCCCCCCTCTGCAGCCCTGGCCTCTCCCCCAGCTCACACAGGGGCCCCATCCTTGCAGGCACAGACACGGCAGCACTGGCTCAGGAGCCCCTGTTTGCACTGCCCAGAGCAGGCCTGAGCAGCCCCATGGTGTTGGTGTGGGGAGATGAACCTGAGGGAGCACAAATGCCATCAGCCCCTGGGGCCAGGAAGGGCTGGGGGACAGGAGGGAAACCACTGAGCTGTGTTGTGGCCTTTCAAGTCACACAGAAAGGTTGCTCCCATCAGCTGTGAGTTTCCTGTGCCACTGCAGACGTTGTTGCTCAGAGCCAGGGCTGCCTGGCAGCTACCCTCAAACTACCCTCAGCATTTCCTTGGCTTCACCTTGGCTTTCTTTCCTCTTCCTGGAACAAATTTCTTCCTATAGCCCACTCCTGTTCCCTCCCCTGCAAACAGTCCATCTCTGTTGGCTCTTTCCTCTCTGGCCTCACTCCCCATTTCGGTCTCTGAGCTGGCACCATGGGAACATCCCTTGGGGAGCAGGATCATCCTCCAAGTGCTTCAGGAATTGTCTGCAGGCTCCTGCAGTGCCTGGTGCTGCTCCTTGCCAGAGGCACCACAGCCCAGGGGGGCACATCTGGGCTGCTGTGTCTGGCTGTGGGGCTCCCTGCTCTGGGCCATGAGGAGGAGCTGCAGAGGCTCTGCAGGACTGACAGGATGGGCTTTGGGGCTGTGAGGAGAAGCTGAGGGACCTGGGCTGCTGCACCTTCTGAAGAGGAGGCCCAGGGCTCATCCTGCAGCTGCTGCAAGGGTGGTTTCAGAGAATCACAGAATCAGCAAGGTTGGAAAAGACCTTGGACATCATCAAGTCCAACCTGTGCCCTGACATCACTTTGTCTCCTTGAGCTCTCTTCTCCAGGATAAACAACCCAGCTCCCTCAGCCACTCCTCACAGGACTTGTGTTCCAGACCCCTCACCAGCCCTGTTGCCCTTCTCTGGACATGCTCCAGCCCTCCATGTCCTTCCTAAATTGGGAGGCCCAGAACTGGACACAGCACTGGAGGTGCTGCCCAACCAGTGCTGAGCACATGGGGAAGAATCACTGTCCTGCTCCTGCTGGCCACACTGTTCCTGATCCAGGCCAGGTGCCATTGGCCTTGTTGGCCACCTGGGCACACTGCTGGCTCATGTCCAGTCTGCTGTCCATCAGTCCCTACAGGTCCCTTTCTGTCTGGCTGCTGTCCAGCCACTCTGTCCCCAGCCTGTAGCACTGCAGGGGTTGTTGTGGCCAAAGTGCAGGACCTGGCACTTGGACTTGTTAAACCTCACATTGTTGGATTTGGGCCCTGGATCCAACCTGTCCAGGGCCCTGTGCAGAGCCCTCCTGCCCTCCAGCACATCAACACTCCCAGACAACTTGGTGTCACCACAGTTCCATGAGGCCGTAGAGTGTAACAATTGTCTCCATGATTCTATGGGGCCTGCCAGTGTCACAATGTCCCCTCGGCTCCATGGGACCCTTTGGTGTCACAAAGTCCTTTGGATCCTTGGTCCCTGCAGTGTCACAATGGTGCCCTGGTCACCCAAGGCCCTGCAGTGTCACAAAGGATCCTTGGTTCCATGAGGTCTGGCAGTGCAGCAATGGTCTCCTTGCTTCCACTGTGTCACCATGGCCACTGGGTTCCAAGGGGCACCACGTTGTTATACATGTTTCCCTCATTCCATGAGTCCCTGAGGAGCAACACTGGCCCCTTGGTTCCATGGGCAAGGCTGGGCCACATCAAAGGGCTGGGTCACAATGGCCCCATCAGGACACGAGGTCTTGCTCTGTCCCAGTGCTCTGCATGGTTCCACAAGGCCCTGCAAAGTCACAGTGGCCTCTTGGTTCCATGAGGCCTCAGAGGGCCACCATGAATTCCTTGGTGCTGCAGTGTCACAGAGGAGCCCTGGTTACACAAGATCCTGCAGTGTCACCAGGGACCCTTGGTTCCATGGGGCACCACGGTGTCACAATTGTTCCCTCAGTTCCAAGAGTCCCTGCAATGGAACAATGGCCCCTTGATTCCACTGGGCCCCAGGGGCTCACAAGGGTCTCCTTGGTTCCGCAGTGGCACAGTGGCCCCTGGGTTCAACAAGGCCCCACAGGGTCACAGTGGCCTCTGTGGTTCCACCAGGACCCAGACTGTCACCATGGACTCCTTGCTTCCATTTATCCCCACAGTGTCACAATGGCCCCTTGGCTCTATGGCGCCATGTCATACACAGTGTCACCATGGTCCTGTTAGTGCCACCAGGCCCTGCAGTGTCACAATGGTCCCTTGCTTCCCCAGGGCCCTGCAGTGACACCATCATCAGAGAATCAACCAGGCTGGGAATGATCTTGGAGAGCATCAAGTCCAACTTGTGACCCAACACCACCTTGTCACCCAGACCATGGCACTGAGTGCCACATCCAGTCTTTCCTTAAACACTTCTAGGACAGTGACTCACCCACCTTCCTTGAGATGCCCATTCCAATGTCCAATCACCCTTTCTGGGAAGAATTTTTCCAAATATCAAGCCTAAATGTCCCCTGGTGCAGTTTAAGGCTGTGTCCTCTTGTTCTGACACTGTTCCCTGGGAAAAGAGTCCAACCTCACCCTGGCTGCACCCTCCTGTCAGAGAGTTGTAGAGTGATGAGGTCTCCTGGTCTCTTCTGATGAGGTCTCTTCTCCAGGAGAAACAACCCCAGCTCCCTCAGCCACTCCTCACAGGACTTGTGTTCCAGACCCCTCACCAGCCTTGTTGCCCTTCTCTGGACACTCTCCAGCCCCTCCATGTCCTTCCTAAATTGAGAGGCCCAGAACTGGACACAGCACTCGAGGTGCTGCCCAACCAGTGCTGAGCACAGGGGAAGAATCACTGCCCTGATCCTGCTGGCCACACTATTCCTGATCCATAGGAGTGCCACGGGTTGGATGAGGGAAATGGTGGAGAGGCGGTGAGGACAAAGTCTGATTGATGGTGAGCCATGAAGGGTCTTGATTTTCATATCTGTTCAGACTGCATTAGAAGGTGCTGAGGGTCCATATCATTTGGACATTGCTGAGAGCAATCTACAAACATCAAAACAGCAGATGGGATGGCAGCAGGGGCTGCAGAGCTCTCAGGACCTCAGGGACAGGGGAGCAGGGCACACAGGGAGCCTCCTTGTCCCTGGCCATGACCCAGGTGGGCAGCCAGGGAGATGACCAGGAAGAGGCAGAAGTGCAGGAGCTGCAGCTGCCGCCTGTCTGCCAGTGCCAGCAGGAGGAAGTGGCTGATGGAGCTGCTGTTGGACATTTGCAGTATATTGGCATGGGGATTTCTGTTGGAAAGAGCCGCGGGAGACGAGTCTCATGCTATCATCGTCAACAAGTCTCAGTTTATTGCTTCCAAAGTTATCATGCTTATACAGACAGTAATTAGCTCATGCATATTGCAAAAATACAGCTCATGATTGGTTATACTTTCTATGACGCATATAGCTTTTGTGTTTAGCCTTGCTGTTGCAACTTCCTTCGCTTTATGTATCTTTCTGCATACTATGTATTTTCAACATCCCTGTTGTTAACTAACATCCGTTCTCAAGGGTAATGTATATTTGCCACCAGTCACGTAGCTGATGGCTGCACTTTAACCAGCTTGATTTTATCGTGGCCCTTGCTACGCAGTGATTCCTCTGACAAACTCTCCACAGATTTCCTGTGCAGATGGACTTTGTTTAGCATCAAGAAGTATCACAAGTGGTTTCATCGAGGCAGGAGTCACAGTGACTGTGAGGTGATGAAAACAGAGATGGGATCTGCTTGAGGCAGATGCTGCAGTGGTGCTCACCTGCAATGTGTATCCCTCAGGGTACCTATTTCTTTAGCAACACTACTGAAGACTATAGAGAACTGAAATATGGACCCAAAGTGCAGCAGGAAGCCCACTGCAGTTTAGGTTGTTCTTCAGGGCACTGTTCAAGTTGAGCACAGCCCTTCTGTTCAGCAGACACACAGGCAGGGGCTTCTTGGAGCGCTGCCCTGGCACCCATCCTTTGGAGTAGGGGATTGCAGGGAAAAAGAAGAGAAGCCCATCAACTACTGGAGAGGAACAGTCACTGACAGGAACCAGTGGGTTAAGAAATGTGAGGGGAAAAAAGGCAGAAAAAGTGAGGTGACAAGTGTGAGAAATGGGAGTGAAAAAAGGAGAGAAGTGTGAGGGAAGAAAAGGGTAGGAAACCTGAGTGGGAAAAGGGTGAGAAAACTGAGGGGAAAAGAGTGAAAAATGTGAGTGAAAATAAGAGAGGAAGGTGAACAGAGGAAAAGGGCATGAATTACAATAGGAAAATTCTAGAAACATGAACGGGAAAGGCTGAAAAACATAGAGGGAAAAATGGAGGGAAATGTGAGGGGAAGAGAGTGAGAAACTTTACTGGCAAAGAGAGAGAAACAGGCAGCAAATGTGAGGGGAACATTGTGAGAATCCTGAGGGGAAAAGAGTGAGAAACCAGAGGGCAGAAAAGGCAGAAAACATGAAGGGAGAAAAAAAGGGTGGGAAGTTTGATGGGAAAAGTGTCAGAAAACACAAGTGAAAAAAGGGCACAAAATAGAGAGGAAAAGTATAAGGAACATGAGAGGGAAAGAATGATAAATGTGAGGGGAAATGTGTGAGAAATGTGAGAGGGAAAGGGTGAGAAACATGAGGGCAAAAGTGAGAAACATGAGGAGAAAAGTTGCAGAAAAATGACTGAGGAAAGGAGAGAAACATGAGGGGAGAAAACAGCCAGGATAAGTGAGGGGAATATGGTGAGAAACATGAGGGAAGAAAAAAGCAGGAAACAGTGGGAAGGTGGGGAAATGTGAGAGGTAAAGTGTGAGGAAAGGGAGCTGAAAAGGGTGGGGAAAATTAATAAAAATTAGGAGGCAAACATGAGAGAAAACTGTGAGACTCCAGAGGGGAAGGGGTGGAAATGTGAGAGGGAAAAGAGCAGGAAATGTGAAGAGAGAAAAGGAGAGAAGGCAGTATTGGCATAACAGCTGAAATAATTCCTAACACATTCCCCCATGCATTTGCCCATTTATTGCACAAGGCCAGGGCTTCTCTGTCTGTCCGTCTCCCCTCTGCCTGGATTCCTGTGTGGAAGCAGTACAAGTGCAGGATGTGCCCAGCAGCAGGAGCTGCTCCAGGCTGGGAAGGCGCCAGGTGGTGCTGATTTCCAGAGGCTCCTGTGTCCCAGGGGAGGCCAAGGCAGGAGTGGGTGGAAAGGTGCTGGGGCTGCTGCTCCTCTGTGCCAGAGAGCCCTGGCTGGGCAGGGCACGGCGCCCACTGCACCGCGGGCTCTTTCTCCTGCCACAGCTGGGCACACCTGGACACACACCATGATGACTTGTGGGGAAACCAAGGGCTTTGTGGAGGCTGCACTGCTCTGCACACACCCGGGCCACCTGCAGCACAGAGCTTTGGCCCCAGAAAGGGAAACCCGAGGGAAACAGCTGGAAAAGGTTTCATTCTCACCTGTCAATACAAGTGACTGAAATGAAAGTTACCAAGCAGGGCCCAATCCCTGGTGCCAGGTCAGTGTGAGAAAGGAGACATGACTTTATTTCAGTGCTGGGTGCGTGGGGAATCACTTTCCTAACACGTGCTCACTCAGAGATCTCACCTACTGATTTGTAACCATGGAAATAAGACCTACTCATTGCTTTGCTGAAACTCACAGGCTAAACTAATTCCCTCAAATTAGTTGACATACTTAAATCACTTCTCAGAAGTTACTGACAGGAGAGCAGGGCTCTCTTGAGGGTCTCTGGTGGTCATTTGGGGAACATCCCATTCCTCCAATTCTCCTCTGATGCTCAAGAGCCTCCTACAACCACTCTCTTCCCCTTGAATGCATTCCAGCTACCTTCTCAGGAGGACTACTCTATTCTCGAGGCTGAGGTAGCCACTTGCACACATCAGTCACTGCACTGGGGAATAGAGGGATCAACCCTGTCTGTTAATGTGAACAGAATTCATGATTTGTTACAATTCAACATTTTCTCAACACCTTCCTTCTCTGGCAATTGCTCACAAGCATTTCTTTAATTCACCTTGAAAATGTTTTTGCTGACTGAAGCCACGGTGAGTCTTTCCTTCAGAAATTCAGAAAGAAAACACAAATTGCCTCCTGAAACCCTTCTGTTCCTTTTCAAATCACTTCAGTGCTCAAGCACAACCCACAGGCTCATGCCCAATTCTCTCCATGATCTATGAGGTCATATTTTGCTGCAGCTGAAAGGTTATGAGAAGAAAGATGGAAAGTTGTTGGTTCCTGGTGTTGTTATTTAGGGTTTGGTTTTGTTGTAGTTAATTTGTTGGGTGGTGTTGTGCACTGGGAGAGGGGCCAGGTTGAAGACCAGACCAAAAGGGAAGTAGGATAAGATGGGAGGGGACAGACAAGGAGGTAGTGGGGAGAAAATATAAGTTCCCTAGTACCCAGCTGGAGGGAAACGGGACACGGCTTGCCCTGGGCGCGGCAAGGCAATAAAAAGCAGCATTCTGTGTGAGTGTGTGCTGTGTGTGTGTGTGTTTGGCTCTGGGGAGGGCGAGATACACACCCAGCTGAGGTGAATCCTTCCTAAGAAACAGTTCTCTTTTGCTTTGATGACTTTGTCCCCATTCAATTTCCTCTAAGAGTTGGCTCCTCTCTAACACCTCTCTCCCAGCAGCTCAAAGCTGTATTGCACAGTGCTTGCTGTGTACCCGACAGCACAAAGCAGGCTGGCCTGGTGGCCGTAAATATTTCTGCAGAACACTCTCCATTTCCCCCCTTTGCTGTGGCTCAGAGCAGAACTCCAGCACTGCAGGCGCTTCCTCCCAGAGCTGAGTGAGGCCCTGGCGCCTGCAGATGTGAGCTGAGGAGCTGTCCCTGCCTCCCGCTGGCCTCGGCTCCCCCGGCAGGAGCGCCGTGCCTGAAGGCCGCTGCCCTGTGCTGGAGCCTGCGGAGCAGCCCGGCTCCCTGCCCTGTGCCCAGAGCGCTGCCCACACTGCTCACCTTGGCCAGGAGTTACAGGGCAGCCGGCACAAGGCTGGGGATCCTCGGCCAGGCCTGCAGCCCTCGGCTGTGCTTTGCCTTTCTCTCCTCCTGGGCAGGCTCCGGACGGCCAAAGGCACCAGTCTGTGCTGTGCCCAGCACGGCGACGCTTCCCCTCGGGAGCAGCCGGCTGCCAGCTGGGCTCCGAGAGCGCAGCATTCGCCCGGGGCCACCCAGAGGCACCCAGGGCCGGGCTGCTGCCTCTTGCAGCTCCAAGGGCCTCGCTGCAGCTGCCTCTGCCCAGGCTCAGGCTGCTGCGGGCTCTGCCGGGGCTCTGCCGGGGCTCCAGCCTGGGCAAGGCGGGGCCGGGGCTCAGCCCGCAGCCGCTGACAGCTCTGCACCAGCTCTGCGCCTTGCCGAGCAGCCTCCCTGACCTTTCTGCTTTCCCACTGCGGCAAAACTCCCCTCCGGACAGAGACACTGCGCTTAGGGGTACAAATGCAAGTGGCAGGAACCCAAATGCTCTCGAGTCACAGCTCAAGGCCTGCATCTGCACAGGGTATTTGGGCTGCCCCACTCGTCCTTTGGTTCTGCCTGCAAATGCCACTGCCCTTTCTGCCTCAAACACAAGTGCCACAGCTGGGTAAAAACCAGCCAGTGGGCCGTATGCCAAAGGCACTGTGGTCTGGAAAGGATGACTGACAAGGTCCTTCTCCCCTTTCAAACCATACCAAAGAAGCCATCAATGTCACTTTCTGCCTCTAAGAAAAAACTGACAGTTCAGAAGGAAATGTTGAGCTTTCTCAGAGGCTCAGAAGGGGAATTCTTGAAAGGAGTTGAGGTTTCACAAACTTTATTTACAATCCTATGCTAATATCCTACTCTACAGTCCTAACTACAGTCCTACTCTACAATCCTCCTCTATGCTGGTGATGGAGAAAACAGTTTTAAAGTGACTGTCCCATTCTTGTTAACTCCTTCCACTTGTTCACTGTAATGATGAGTGGCACCAGGCTGGCTTTAGGCTTGGCAGATGTTACAAATGGATGCTGCACAAAGGAAAAGGAACTCAATGAAGAACCATTACTTTCCAAGCTAAGAGCCTCAAAGGCTGGGGAACATTTTTTAAATGAAAATGGACATGAGTCAGAGTAGGTCTAAGGAGCAATCATGGGGCAACAGTGGCACGGCTTGCAGCAAGAGCTGCCAAGTGCCCCAGCCCGAGAAATACTTCAGGTCTGAGCATCCTGATCTGTTTAAAGATGTCCCTGCTCATTGCAGGGCACTTGGACCAGATGAGATTTACAGGCCCCTGACAGCCGAGCCCAGTCTAGGATTCCTGACTGTTTTCATCTGAACAGCACCAAGAGCAGAGGTGAGGAGGAGGGGAGCTCATCTGATGCCTTGCACTTGAGTGCAGGAGGAGCCCATCCCTGGGACACTGTTTCCCCTGCAGCCCCTGGGCATTTTACCTGCAGCAGCTCCTTGGCAGACCAGCGCCGCGCCTCGTCTGTCTGCAGGCAGCAGCTCAGGAAGTCACGCAGTGAAGGGGAGAGGAGCTTGGGCTGCTGCAGCTCTGGGGTCCCTTTGGTGGCTATCAGGAACTGAGCCTGGAGAAAAAGGAAACATGAGTCTCTCAGCTGCTTCTTTCACATTTGGAACTGCTCTCCCAGATCCCACTGTTTCAGCTGCACTCTGCAGTGGCAGTTTCTGCCGTAGCGCAGAGGCAGACATGACTTTCCTGGACCAACAAAAAACCCAGAGCTTGATGCAGTCACAGTTTTTCCAACATGGAGCAGATCTTGCTTTGGCAGCTGATTTCCTTGACTGACCTTGTTAGTAGAAACTACATCAGCAAAAGCACATTTCCTTCTCTGATGATTCACCTGGCCAGCTTGACAGGCTCTTTGGAAGAGGGACTTTGCTCTACTAACTCACTCCACTGTTTCCTAGGATTATTACATGAAAAACATCTCTGCAGTGCTTGTTGGTCCCTTAAGCACAGCTGCCATCAAACGAAAGTTATCAAGCTTTTTGCTTGATTCTTGAAAACAATGGTAATTGAAAGTAAAGAAATGAAATCCCTCAGTTATTCCCCAGATAAAGAAACAAACATTTGGAATCTCATCTTCAACAACAGACACATGAAGAAGCATGCACAAATGTCTTGGGATGAAAATGCCTCTTTAGGCACATAGGAAACACCTGAAGATGTCTCTCAGTAGACTGCAAATTTCAGCTTCCCTTGTGTGGCAAAAGAAAAATTGTCGTGGTCAAATCAGAAGGAAAAATGCCATCCCTATGGTAGGCATCCCTCTGCTCATTTGGATCCTCAAATCAATGCATTAATCGTATGCCCATCCTAGGCAGTGCCAGGAAACAAAGGGGTGGCTTTGGCAGGCTCTCCACGTCACCAGGCTTCAGCTTAGTGACAGGGAGTAAGTGGTTGGGTTAGGAAAGAAAGATGGTCACTAAGTGTTTCAGCATCACTGCACAAGAAGCACAAGAGACTCTGTGGCCTTCGCACCCTCATGTCCAGGTTTCAGGCAAGTTTTCCTGTGAGAAGAATGGGGTGCACTTCTTCTCTCCAAACTACTCTTTTAAAGACTTTGTTGGGCTTGGGTTTTTTTTCCTTCATTTCAGGAAAGATAACACCACTTCTAAGATGCTTGTTTCCTGTTCTTAGAGCCATCTACACAGCCAAAAGAGCTGGAACAACTTCAAAGCCAAAGCCAAATGCTGTCTGAGAATGGAGATTACAAGCATGGGCTAAGGCTTGAGTTCCCCCACGGATGCAACCAAAACTCCGGCAGATGCTGATGTGCTGCAGGGACATTTTCAGAAAGCCATGGGGGAAGTAGTTCCAGCAGCTGGCAATGGGATTTTGTCCAATGGCACACAGAACGTGGGACAGGGGAAAAAGACAGTGGGATCAGAGAGTATTTACACCTTACTGAGAGAGGACTTTTATTCACATAAGGAACTTCTTGTTCCACGATTTCAACGCCCACAATTCCAAAAGACCGTATGTCTACTTTTGGGCCATATGGTCGACCTTTCACCACTTCAGGCGCCATCCACCAAGCAGTCCCGATCACCGAGCTCCGTCTATTCTGCTCAGGGATGAGTTGAGCAGAGAGGCCAAAATCAGCTGGGGAGAAAGTAAAAGACTGTTTTTATTTGAATGCTGTGCAATTAGGAAAGCAAGCAAAAGAATTTCCCAGTAGAAGTTTGAGAATCTGCTGTTGAATCTCCTGGACAAATGTCCCTGCTCTGTTTTCTCAGGACTTAAGCCCAGGAAATATGGCATTGGCTACTTCCAAAATCCCCACATTTTTTACACTGCCTCCAGCAGTGCCTTTTGTTCCCCTGAAGCTTTAGACTTGTAGCTCACTCCCTCTGGAAGGGACACCACAGAGCAATGCCACTCTGGACTGCTTGTTCCTTGTCACAGGTCTGTGCATGTTGCAGCCATGTGCATGTGGTCAGCTCACAGCAGGGCTCCCTGCACTGCCACCAGCACCATTCTTGGGGGACTGGCAGTTACTCAAAAGCAGCCCCACACCCCCCATAGCCCTGGAATGCTGCACCTGACCAAGAATATACTGACCCAGCTTGACAGAGCCATCAGTTTTGTGTAGGATGTTGAGGCTCTTCACATCTCGGTGCATCACATGGTTGGAGTGGAGAAAATCCAGTCCTTGCAGGCACTGAGAGAGAAACCAGAAACAGGAGGGCAAATATCAGTGATGTGATTCCATCACACAAGAAAGGAAACAGCTTCTAAAGATTCCCTCTCCAGCAGAATGGGGAGTAATGGCAGAGCACAGTGCCATTGAGAAGAAGAGCTTGCTGCTCCAACACTAGCAGAGAAGCTAAAGAAAGGTACGTCAGCTTTTCAAAGAGCAACAGCAACTGCTGGTGTGGACTCTGCCCTGCAAACCAGCTGGAATGACTGCTGCTGCAGTGGATGTGCTCAGAGGTAAAGAGCATTTTGGCTGCACTGCTAACCTTTTCAGCTGAGGACTGAGAGAAATGAGTCTATTTTCTTTGCTGTTCCTTTCAAATGCTGCCACCCTCACCTTTGCTTTTACAGGCAAGGAATGCAGTGCAGACAGGCAAAAATTTAGAGAGGCAAGATGGAGAATAGCAAATACAAGAGCTAGAGTGAGAATGCAACAGTAGGAGAGAAGAGGATTGGAACAGAGTCCAGTGAGTGCAGAGGCACTGACAGGCAGTTCACTTGAGATGCTCTTGCTTGTCCATAGCACTACAGCAACACAGAAACAAAGCCTGGCACATGGAATCGCTTCTGTTCTGAGCCCCTTTCCCAGACAATTGTGCCCAAGCCCTCAGAAGCACAGCTGGGATCCCTGACCTCTCGACTGATGGTTGCAACATGGTCTTCTGACATGTGAACCTCAGTGATTACATCATTCAGAGTGCCTCCATCCATGTACTCCATCACCAGCCAGATTTCCTCATGCACAAGGTAGCTGAAAGAAGGAAACAATGCCATGCATATGAATAGGCGTGGCTACATTTGTTTTTGCTTGATTCCTGTTTCCAGAACAAGACCAGAACAAAATTCAAGGAATAGACATTCCCTCACGGCTGTGCATTGTTTGCAGTCCGTGCAGTCTCAAGGAGAATGGCACATCTGTAATAAAGGAGATGTCTCTGATGGCCAGCAAGCAAAAAGTGCAGTTTAGTAACAGCCAAGATGAAAATTCTGGAAATAAGCACCTAGTGTTCCTGGCATGGCCAGCCATGGAAAAGAGGGGCAACTATCCAAGGAAAATCCTCTCTAGGATGGTTCACCAGCATTGAAGAAATTCAAAAAATCAGTCCTGGGACAACATGGAGGCGGTGAACTCTACAGGTATTGACTGTCCTGGTTTGGAATAAATTAGGGAAGAACCTCCAAAAGGAGTCCCCTAAACCAAACCTCCACCACCCCTTCCCCCCCCCAGCCCTGGGTTTGGGAAGGAAAAATACCTCGGAGGAAAAGTGGAAAAACCGATTTATTGACAAAAAAACTCCCCAACACCGAATAGTGGGAAACGGGTTACTGTGATGAGGAGGGTGCTGATGCGTCTCTGGCAGGCCCGGGACTTCTCCAACTTCTCAGGTCAGGTCAGGTCCAGAGCCGGTTCAAACCTTGGGGGGGGGCGGGGGGGAGGGGGGAGGGGAAGAAGGAAGGAGGGAAAAATAACCAAACAGAAACAGCAGGGGGGAAGAAAAACTACGGCAGGGGCAGCCAGAGAGCAAAGCAAAGTGAAGCGAAGCGAAGAAGGCAAAAGCAGCTGAGCTAGCAAAAGCAAGAGACGAAACAGCAAAGAAAAAAAAAGAAAGAACTGCAGGCACCCGCCCAAGAGGGAGGAGCCAGCTGCGAGACATAACAATCTATCCAAGATATGGGATGGATATATGGGATAAGAGGCAGCTCAACCCAGAACATTCCACCCCTTATCCCATATATCCATCCAATTAAAACTTTCATCTCACTTACTCAGACCTTTAACACTTATACATTTCCGTCTGTCTTACTTGCTCAGACCTTCGACACTTATATGTTTCCTTCTGTTTCATGTCTAACTGATCTAACATGCAGACAATGGTGATAACATTCAGCACATATCAGTCTTAACCCATATTCAGATTGCCCTGAGGTACACACCGTATTGTTCCATCTTTCTGCATTATCCACCATGTACAACCCGGTCCTTGAGCAGAGACAACTCCACGGATGGGTTTGCCTGTACTTGAATCAGGGTCGATCCATACTGTCTTTCCCAACAAACCTCTTACATGGGCCACTGGGACTTTATCTCCATCTACTATATTAAGGTGCTGGGACTTAGCAGGACCCGCTCGGATGGTGGAACCTCGAGTGTTAACTAACCAGATGGCTTTTGCTAAATGCTGCTCCCAATTTTTTAAGGACCCTCCACCCAATGCTTTCAGGGTGGTTTTTAAAAGCCCATTGTACCTCTCCACTTTACCCGCGGCTGGTGCATGGTAGGGGATATGATATACCCATTCAATGCCATATTCCTTAGCCCAGGTTTTAATAAGATTATTTTTGAAATGAGTCCCATTGTCTGACTCAATTCTCTCGGGAGTGCCATGCCTCCAAAGGACCTGCTTTTCAAGGCCCAGGATGGTGTTGCGGGCTGTAGCATGAGACACAGGATAGGTTTCCAACCATCCTGTGGTGGCTTCTACCATGGTCAGCACATGACGCTTGCCTTGGCGGGTTTGAGGCAGTGTGATGTAATCAATCTGCCAGGCCTCCCCATACTTGTATTTAGACCACCGTCCTCCATACCAGAGAGGCTTCATCCGCTTGGCTTGCTTAATGGCAGTGCATGTTTCACAGTCACTGATAACTTGAGAAATGCTGTCCATGGTTAAATCCACCCCTCGGTCTCATGCCCACTTAGAGGTGGCATCTCTACCTTGGTGACCTGAGGCATCATGGGCCCATCGTGCTAGGAATAACTCTCCCTTGTGCTCCCAGTCAAGATCTATCTTCAACTCCCCTATCTTTGCAGCTTGATCTACCTGCTGATTATTTTGCTGCTCCTCATTAGCTCTACTCTTGGGGACATGGGCATCTACATGGCGAATCTTCACAGGTAGGGTTTCTAACCGGGCAGCGATATCTTTTCCACTCTTCAGCAGCCCAAATTGGTTTTCCTCTATGCTGCCAGTTCGCCTCTTTCCATTTCTTCAGCCATCCCCCCAGAGCATTGGCTACCATCCAAGAATCAGTGTATAGATAGAGCCTTGGCCACTTCTCTCTCTTTGCAATATCTAGGGCCAGTTGAATTGCTTTAAGTTCAGCAAATTGACTGGATCCACCCTCTCCCTCAACGACTCCTACGACCTGTCGTGTGGGGCTCCATACAGCTGCCTTCCACCTCCGACCCATCCCTATGACACGGCAGGAACCGTCGGTGAATAAAGTGTAACATATTTCCTCTGCTGGCAACTGGGCGTATGGCGGAGCTTCCTCAACCTGGGTCACTGGTTCTTGCTCTTCATCTGCAACACTGAAACTTTCACCTTCGGGCCAGTTTGTAATTACTTCCAAAATTCCAGGGCGATTCAATTTCCCAACTTGAGCGCGTTGTACAATGAGGGCAATCCACTTGCTCCAGGTAGCACTAGTGGTGTGGTGGGTGGAGGGAACCTTTCCTCTAAATATCCACCCTAGCACTGGTAGTCGGGGTACCAGGAGGAGTTGTGTTTCCATACCTATAACCTCTGAGGCAGCCCGAACCCCTTCATAGGCTGCTAGAATTTCCTTTTCTGTTGGAGTATAACTGGCTTCCAACCCTCGGTAACTTTGACTCCAAAATCCCAGTGGTCGGCCTCAAGTCTCCCCAGGCACCTTCTGCCAAAGGCTCCAGGACAGACCATGGCTCCCGGCTGCAGAATAGAGCACGTTCTTCACGTCCGGTCCCGTCCTGACTGGGCCAAGGGCTACCGCGTGAGCAATCTCCTGTTTGATCTGAGTAAAAGTGTGTTCCTGCTCAGGGCCCCACTGGAAAGTGTTTTTCTTGCAAGTTACCAGGTGGAGAGGGCTCACAATCTGGCTATACTCTGGAATATGCATCCTCCAAAAACCTATGACACCTAGGAAAGCTTGTGTCTCCTTCTTGTTAGTTGGTGGAGACATCGCTGTGATCTTATTGATGACATCAGTGGGAATCTGATGCCGTCCATCTTCCCACTTAATTCCCAGGAACTGAATTTCTCTAGCAGGTCCTTTGACTTTGCTCTTCTTGATGGCAAAACCAGCTTTCAGGAGAATCTGGATAATCTTCTCTCCTTTTTCAAACACTTCAGCTGCAGTGTTCCCCCACACAATGATGTCATCGATGTACTGCAAATGTTCTGGAGCCTCACCCTCTTCCAATACAGTTTGAATCAGTCCATGGCAAATGGTAGGACTGTGCTTCCACCCCTGGGGCAGTCGATTCCAAGTGTACTGCACACCCCTCCAGGTGAAAGCAAACTGAGGCCTGCATTCTGCAACCAGAGGAATGGAGAAAAAGGCATTGGCAATGTCAATAGTGGCATACCACCTTGCTGCCTTGGACTCCAGCTCATACTGGAGTTCCAGCATGTCCGGCACGGCAGCACTCAGCGGTGGAGTCACTTCATTCAATGCCCTGTAGTCCACAGTCAACCTCCATTCTCCATCCGACTTGCGCACAGGCCAGATAGGGCTGTTAAAGGGTGAGTGGGTTTTACAGACCACCCCTTGGCTCTCCAACTCACGAATCATTTTGTGGATGGGAATCACTGCATCTCGAACTGTTCTATACTGCCGCTGATGCACTATAGAAGTGGCGACTGGCACCTGCTGATCTTCCACCTTCAACAATCCCACAGCAGATGGGTCATCCGATAGTCCAGACAGGGTGTTCAGTTGCTTAACACCCTCTGTTTCTACAGATGCTATTCCAAATGCCCATCTGAATCCCTTCGGGTCTTTGAAATACCCATTCCGAAGAAAATCTATGCCCAGAATACACGAGGCCTCTGGGCCGGTCACAATCAGGTGTCTCTGCCAGTCCTTTCCAGTCAGGCTCACCTCAGCCTCCAACAAAGTCAACTCTTGTACTCCCCCTGTCACCCCGGCAATGGAAATTGGTTCTGCCCCCACATGTTCTGATGGCACCAAGTACATTGTGATCCAGTGTCAACCAAAGCCTCATGTCTCTGTGGCGCCGATGTGCCAGGCCATCGAATCCACACAATCCAAAACACAAGATTCTCCCCAACCTCTACCTGGCTAGAGGCAGGGCCCCTCTAAGCCTGATTATCTTTCTTTCTTTGGACATATGTCCTAGAGGTTCCCTCCAGGGGATCAGACATATCATCATTGTCCCGGATGCAGACAACTGGTGCTGCTCTCTGTTTAGTAGGACTTTCTCTTTGAATCCTACCTTCTTTCAATTTACGCACCTGTTGTGCCAGAGCAGCAGTGGGTTTTCCGTCCCACCTCCTCATGTCCTCCCCAGCTTCACGCAAGAAGACCCACAACTCGGTTCTCGGAGTGCGCCTTCTCTCCCCAACAGAGGTACGCCCGCGTTGAACACCAGGGTCTCTAATTTGAACGGCCGAAATTTGGAGGAAGTCCTCCCTAATCTCTTCCCTGAGCTTTTTGTGATTTTCCTCTAATTTATCTTCCAATTTCTGCAGTCGTGTTTCCACAGCTGCAATCCTGGCGTGAGTTGGGCCATGTACTGAATCAGCATATGCTCGAAGCTTTTTCGCCATATTGAGCATGATTTCATGTGTCTCCTCCCGCTTCATTATTGCTAGAGCAGAAGCGTATTCAGATGGTCCAAGTCGTACAAGTTTTCACCACATCACGGGTGTACATGGTACCAAATCTGGGTTCTTAGTGTTTAGGTCATCTGAGAAGATAATCTCCACCACTGCCATTTCTCTCAAGCGTTGAATCCCTTGTTCTATGGTCTTCCACTGGGTCTGCTGCATGTAGAGATCGTCTGTACACAGATATCTTTGTGCCACACTTCCCAGGTCTTGTTCCCAGAGACTGCAAGGGGTAGCCACCCTCATCATTCCTTGGTCAATAACTGGATCATGTGACAGGGAGCCCAAATGCCTTGCTTCAGTGCCATCCAGAATTGTAGCTTCGCCTGCAGCATCTCAGAGACGGACTAACCCACTAATTATAGACTCATCTGGTTGTCGAGTGTAATCCTTTCTTAAGCCTCGAAGGTCCTTCAGGGAAAAAGAATCAATAGTGGCTCCTGATCTTGTGCCACCTGGTTGGACATTTGATCTTAGGCCAGTTGGTCCGGCTTCCAATCGGGTGTCAGTTAGTTCGGCTTCTGATTTTATGTCAGTTTGTCCAGCTTCTGATTGGGTGTCCTCGGGAGGCCTCTAGGGTCCTTCACCTGCACCATCCTCCACTGGTCGATTAGTCTTTCGTGCTCTCTTTGCCCCAGCGACTGCCAGTGTCTTAGACTCCCTGTCTGGTTTAGCTGTTGGCCCGGAGCCCAGGATATTAGCTGCAGCCTGAGTGACTGGGATGGTAACTAGCTTATCTCCCTGTTCCCTTTCTTCTATCTGCTGCCCTTCAGTATCTAGCAGAGTACAAAAAACATATGCCAGGGCCCAGCTCACTGCAATAATCCTTTTTTCCTTAGTATTACCACCAATATTAGTAGTATTACACTTCTCTTGCAAATACTTTGCCACCTCAGCTGGGTTCTGAATTTGTTCAGATGGGAAGTCCCAGACTATAGCATCAGAAAATACCTTTAAAATTTGGCCCATATCTTCCCATTTCTCACTCCACTCAAGATTTCTCTTAGTTGGCTTTGCCCCTAAATCAGAAGTCTCATTAGCCCCTTTGGAAATCTCAGCTTTCATTTTATATAAACTGCAGACAGTATAGAGAAAACTTACTAAATTAAATGCCAGAAAGATGGTCTCTTTAACACTCAGGGGAAACGGAACATTTTCTAATAGAGATGTAAACAATTCAAAGGAGAAGAGAGAAGACAGAGGCTGAAAAACCTCTCCCCCTGCTTCTCCCCTAACAAACTGAATGCACAACCATAACAACAAACCGTACACTCCTGGAATAGATTCAAGCATCTTAACAGCCCTCCTATAAAACATCACAAGCAAGCCCAGCTCAATGAATATTCTGGTTAGTGCCCCACGGCCCCAAGAACTACGTATTAGGAGCAATACCAGAGCTATTTCTAGGTAAGGAAATAACCCTAGGTACCACAGAGGTATTAAGACCTCAAAAACCCCTGGGGACCAGAAATATTGGCAGACTTTCACCCCGAATGACATTATGAATCCAGAAAAAAAACCCATCCCAATACACCCACAAAACAATTAGAACCACCAATATTATTATTAAGGTTTTTTCTACTTTCTCTGGCCCTTTCCTGGCCAACACACCAAGAAATGTCCTGGTTTGGAATAAATTAGGGGAGAACCTCTAAAAGGAGTCCCCTAAAAACAAACCTCCACCACCCCTTCCTCCCGAGCCCTGGGTTCGGGAAGGAAAATGCCTTGGAGGAAAAGTGGAAAAAGCCGGTTTATTGACAAATGAAAAAAAAAACCACTCCCTAACACCAAGGAAAAGAGGAAAAAAAATGCTCAAGTTACTGTGAGGCGGAGGGCGCAGAGCTTCTTCCTCAGGCCCTGGAGATTCTCTGACTTCTGAGGTCAGGTCAGGTCTGCAGCCGGTCCAAAATCTTCGGAGGGGGGTGGAGGAAAAGAAAAGCGGCAAAAACCAGCAGGCAGGAGCGGTGACAGGCAGGTAGAGAGAGAGAAGCAGCGGCCAAGCAGCAGCAGCCAGCAGCGAGCAAAGCAGCCGAGCCAGAGAGAGAGCAGCAAAGTGGCAGCCCCCGCCAAAGGGGGAGGGGCAGCTCTTAGACATAACAATGTAGTCCAAGATATGGGATAGGAGACAATGTCAACCCAGAACACTGGCTAGGGGCAGGGTTCCTCTAGTGCTGGTTATTATTCCCTTCCTGGGCATACATGGTAGCGGTTCCTTCAAGGGGATCTGACATATCATTCTCACTTCTATAATACTTGGTGACTTGGTCATGGGAGGCTGAGGCTACCTTCATTTTTGTGGAACCCCCTCTGTGAGTGTTCCTCTCCTTGAGCTCACGCACCCGTGCTGCCAGGATAGAAGTGGGTTTCCCATCCCACCTTCCCATGTCTTCCCCATGGTCGCGCAGGAAGGACCACAGTTCAGCTCGTGGGGTGTACCCTCCCTCTCTACCTGGGGGACGTTGGGCTCTGACTCTGGGGCCTGTGACTCATACCAGTGCCACCTGGGAATTGTTCCTCCTCATCTCCTCCCTCATCTCCCTCATCTCCTCTTTGAGTTCTTTTATCACAGCAGAGACCTGAGCCTGCATTGGGCCATTGATCATACTTTCATAATTCCTCAGCTTGCTGGCTATAGAACCCACTGTCTCTCGGTTGTTATCAGGATTAATTGTGGCAATGAATACAGTGTAGTCACGTGATCCCTGAGTTGCCAGTGTCCACAGCATGTGCCCTGTGCATTTAACCTTGTCGGGATCATTATCGTCCTGTCTACTCCTCCCAAAGAGTACTTCCAATACTGCCACTTCTCTCAGCCTTTGGATCCCCTCCTCAAGGGTCTTCCAGTTCGTTATATGATGGTGCTGCTGCATTTTTTCTCTGTTGACAAACTTCTTTCTCATACTCATTAAAAGCCGCTCTCAGAGGGAGAGGGGGCCTGGCTCTTTTACAAATACCTGATTTATACCTGAGTCCTGGGTCAAGGGTCCCAAATTCCTTGCCTCACTACCATCCAGTTGTACACCTGTACCTATAGGGTCCCACACCCGAAATAGCCAGGTTGTATAAGGCTCACATCCCCATCGTGCAATATTTTTTTGCAGGTTACAGAGACTTTCAAATGACAGGGATTCAGTGATGATCTCAACTTCTGTTTCCCCTGCGGGTTGCAAGGGCCCTCCTTTTCTTATCCTTATTACCTGGCTGCTCTGATTTTATCTTGTACTTCCTTGATTCCAAAGGGGCGACTGTTGCTGGCTGTGGCTGCCCCTGTGATTCAGCTGGAACCTGGGCGGTTGTAACATCTGTGGGCTCCACTGCTGCACTATCAGACTCTGCCTTTACAGGGCAGGGGGAGGGTTTCCCATAAACAGGGGCTAAGGAGGCTAATGAGGCCACCACTGGGGAAATGTGCTCCTTCATTATCTGGCCCATCTCTTTCACTAGAACCACCCCCCCAGTCCGGGTGGTTTATTTCTGAGGTGGGCTGCGGGGCAGGGTCAGGCAGTGGGCCAGCATCCCTATTCTGTGGGGCAGTGTCAGGCCCTATGGCAGTATCCCCGGTCTCTGGGGCAGGTGTCCAAGTTGGCTTCACCTTATTTCTGGAAACTAATAGATAGATTATGACTATTTGCAACACTTGAGTAGTATTTGGAGGGAATTTAAACCCTTCAAAAGCTGGTAGGGTAGGCACAAAGAACTGGTTGAAGGGCTGAGAGAAAATTTCCCCTGCTGTCATTTCCTCACAGAAAGTACCCTTCTTAAAGTAATTTCAAAAACACAGGCTTAATGTGTGATAGCCATGTATCCATGTGCCTGCCTTCCAGAGGAAGTTAAAAATCCATGAAGGTTTCACCTTATCCACCCATAAAACAAACTGGATGGCAGCCACAGAAGCCTTAGTTATAGGGCCCATGTTTAAATAAGGGCCTGCAAATGGGAGAAATACAGCCACAACCACATGCCATCCAAACTAGGGCAAGTTAGACCACATGATGCTACCTGATGAGATTTCTATATCCAACACACAGAAAAGAAAATACTAGGTTATTTAAGAACCGCTATTTCTTTTTCTCTTTCTTTTTTCAGTGCCTTCAAGCCACACGTTGGACACCAAAATCTGTCTTGGTTTGGGAAGACAGGTATCTGCCAGGGAATGCCAGAGCTTCCTTTGGAATGGAGAAGGTGAACTACCACTATCACCACTCTTTTTCCCAATTATAATTTTTTCAGTTAAAAGCTTTTAGGCAAAAGATTTTGGAAATAGAAATAGCAGTTCTTTACTAGTATGTATTACAAAGTAAACAAACAAACAAAAACAACTACAGCTTTGATAACAAAAACAGTACCAAGAACTTCGAGGACTTTGCTTCATGAAATGAATAAAATGTAAGAGATTCCCATTTTCTTACACAGTCTGCCATTTGTTAAAAAGTTGTACTGTTTCAAATATTATGCCAGTTGTAAACCGATCTGTTAAGCTGTTTGTACCAAAGTTTGTACCCTCAAAAATCTTATTCCAAGTTGTATACCCCCTCTAAAACCCCGGGCCCCCCCCCCCCCTCCGTCGGGCTAGGCTGTCGCCGTTCCCTGCCGGCTCCTCGAGCTGCCGGCCCCGCCTAATAGGAAAATCCAAGGACTTCCATGGTGCACCGCTCCAAAACCGAAGTGCAGTTGCCGGCAAGCGGACCCACAAGCCGTGACCCAGCACCAAATCCAGGTAAAAAGGGAGGTACTACAACACCGAGAAGACCCTCAGCTACCTAAAGACTGAATTCTGCTTCTGCCGCCTCGCCACGACCACAAAGGGACTGGGAAGAAGTGACACCCCTAGACCACACGAGCCCAGTTGGGTTGCCAGGGATTCCCACGAGACTGGAACCCCCGACTCTGCTGCGGCGAGAGCAGAAGGTCCGACTGACACCTGATCCTCAGCGGCGACAGGAGCGAGGGCGGCGACAGGAGCAGCGGCGGCGCAGGCGACCCCTCGAGTTCCCCCTTTAAAGAGCTGACTAATAAAGGCTTTTCAAAGGAGCAGGTCTCCTGGCCCATTTATAACATAATGGCTCCTGCAGACATATCCATCAATATTCCAGCCTCCACTTTTTCTGCCCTGAAACCTTCTAAAGGCCGGGGCCAGGCTTTTTGTGGAATTATTTATGGATCTCATGTCAGGAACAGCCTGTTAATCTCTGCCACTTTCCTGTGGGATGCAGGGACCCTGTTTACTCAGCCCCAGAGGAGGCTTAGAAGCATCCAGCAATGCCATGCTTTGGGAAATCTCGTTAAACGGATGATTAATGGCACCTCTTAGCAATTGTTAGAGAAATTGAAGTGGCTGAGGTTCACATCTCAGCACAGGGTGGGATTCTTGGGGGATCTGTGCTGGGCCAGGGGTTGGTTGATGATGCTGGTGGGTCCTTTCCAACCCAGGATATTCCATGATTCTCTGCTTACTGATGCTATTATAACAGATATTATCACTGATATTATTATTATTGACTTTGTTATCACTGATGTTAACATTACTGATACTGTTATTACTGATATTATTATTACTGATGTTAATATTACTGATATTATAATATATATTATTACTGATATATTATATATATTATACTGATATATTATTTTTTATATATGTTATTACTGATATTATTACTGATTTTACCAGCCAGTGGCACAGGCTGGCATGGCTAGAACCATTTTTGGCAGCCCATTGAGCCCAGTTTGGTAGCAGACAACCAGCAAAGTGTGAGTTCAGGCCCCATCAGTTGGGAAACCTTCAGCATGAATTTTCCCTGTGAATTTTCCTGTCAGTGGCTCCATCCTACGGCTTTTATCTCCTCCTTCATGCACAAGGTGATGATTTATGCATCACTACAAAAGCACAGAAAAATCTGCTGGCTCAGGGAAGCAAAACCCTTAATTTCACGTTCCTGGAGACATTAATTATTCACCTGGACAAGGGTGAATAATTATGACAAGGCTTTGGTTAAAACCTGACTCATTTAGAACTGGGTCCTGAGGAGCTCTGAGCCTGGCCTGGGTGTGGAGTCAGGTTTGGAGGGTTGGGATCAGTTTTTTATTCTCTGTCTGGTGCCTCCGTGTCAGCAGATCCAATGTTCCCATGTTCCAGCCACCGCATCCCTGTCCCTGGACACAGCCCAAGGTCAGGAGGTGCTAGCAGCCCAGGATTGATCCCTCACCAGTTTCCTTCCCCACATCCCATTGTCCTCTGATGGCCAGCATGGAATTTGCACAGCAAACTGGAGAATTCCCAGGGTGGGAAAGGAATTCCAGAGGAATTTGGCTCTTGTCGGGATGGTCGGAATTTCCAGAACTCCCTAAATAAACCTTCACAGGGAAGGTTTGGTGTGCAAAGAGAAAAGGTGGTGGTGGCATCACCCTCAGGTGCAGATGGAGAGAGAATGGGATGAAGAAGGGTGGAAAGTGGGAATCGTTATGGGTTCCCCATCCCTGGTAGTGCCCAACACCAGGTTGGACAGGGCTGGGAGCAAACTGGGACAGTGGGAGGTGTTTGGGTTGGAATTGGATGATCCTTCAGTTCCCTTCCAAGGCAAACTGTTGCAGGATTCTGGGATTCTGTAATTCAGAGGTTCTAAAAAAACCAGGGAAAACAGGACATTTTTTGTTTTCCCATGCAGTGACGAGAGGGAGGAGTGGAATACTCACTCATATCAAGAAAACCCAGCAATAAATGGCTTTTTGAGGGCGCTGAGAGCAGGGAAAGGTCCAGCCCACAGCAAATTCTAGGTGATTTGGGGATCTTTTCCTGCTGCAGTGGAGGCTTTTCAGCAGCAGATGTCATGTTTGTACAACACAACAAGAGAGTGTAGCTACACACGGAGTAACTGCACCTGTCCCACAGCAGGAGGGGCTTGAAATTACAACCTGCCCTGGGTGGGAATAAACGAGATATAAAATTATACCTAATTAATAGATAAAATAGGATATTTGTCTGAATTTCTACTCCCCGTCACTCTGAAGGAGGATTTTTGAGCTCAGTCCAAGGCTCACCCTCTGCTCGGGGCTGGGAACTGGAGGAGTTCAGGTATGAGCAGGTCAGGGCCTGGTTTCCTGCAGGAAAAGGCAGCCCAGGCTTTGGAGCTGAATCTCAGAAAGTAATTAAGAAAAAAAACAATTCTCCAGATTTGCTTCAAATCTCGTTATCCTTGGAAAATTCTGGAGTGCTCCCAAAGGTTGGAAATCAGGAAGAAATAGATTTGGAGGTGGCAGAAAAGCTGTGATGGAACATCCTGTCAAGCCTCATTATAAATGGAATTCAGCTTTCCTGGCTGACTTGGCAGGTCTGAAACACCTGGGAATGATCTTTTTTTTTGCTGTAAATTGGGAGTTTTAGGGCTCTGGCAATGTCAGGAATGGCCCCACTTCACCCTGGGTTTCCTGTGCTTCGTGATGGGTTTTAAAGAACTCAACAATTACTTCCTGTTCAGATAGAACTTTGATACAGAAATCTCTCTAAAATACATTAATTACAGCTCATAAAAATAACTTCTGGATTTTTACACCCCAGTCAAACCCAGTTGGAGATTCCAATCTGTTGTTGGCTCAAATAAAGCAGCAATTATCCAAAGAGGAAGGAAGCACCATCCATCCTCATCCAACACCACCTCACTCCTCACACTGAGGACTGAAATTCCATCACCTGTGTGTTTTGCAGGGAATGGCATCCCCAATAGGGAATTTAAGGATTGTGAAGAGAATCCAGTCCCAAAACACCTTCCCAGAACCATTCCCAGTGTGTCCTGATAATTGTTCCATGTCCAGCACAGACCCTGAGGACACAACTTCTCTCCCCAGAGCTTGGGGTTTGTTTTTCTCCAGGACTTGCACGTGAAGGAGAAATCTTTGTGTTGCTGAGGGCAGAGAG
Source organism: Sylvia atricapilla (assembly GCF_009819655.1). NCBI lineage: Eukaryota > Metazoa > Chordata > Aves > Passeriformes > Sylviidae > Sylvia > Sylvia atricapilla. Next base: position 134,890 of record NC_089154.1, read on the forward strand.
GGCTGGAAAAGATCCAGAAATGGAGCCAAAAAAAACCCTCCAAAAAAGTTTGCAATTCCCAAACCTGCAGCAGCCCCAGTTTCTCTGGTCCCAGAGGAGCAGAAGAGCAGCAGCCCCATCCCACAGTGCTGGGGGTGTTCAGCAGCTTTGGTAACTTACTCCCAGGTTACACCTCAGTGCAAGTGGTGACTCTGCTCTGCTTCCCTTGTCACCAAAAGAGCTCCTGGCTCCCTGAAATCCCAAATCTTTCCAAGCAGCTCTTGAGGAGGAGAGGGAGATGGTCTGGGATGTTTTGCCAAAAGTGGAGGAATCGAGGGATGAATCCTCCCTGGAACCTTCAGGTGTCTCACCCAGCTGTGCTCAGGCAGCCTCAGACTCTGGGGTTCATGGGGGGCTTCAGACCCTGCAGGGAAAAGGAGCAGTTTGACCGCAGCAGTTTTAGGGAATCCCTTCCCCAGAGAATTGTTTTTCCCACCCAGCTTACCTGGGCTGTAGGTGAGGGGTTGCCTTTGGGAAGGGGCACAGGAGGAGCTTTTATCTCTGCAGCCTGGAATAAAATGAGGTTTAAATGTCACTGGGGGTGTCAGAGCAGCTGCAGAACCTCCTCAGCCCCAGCCCCCCTCATCCTGCAGCGTTTTTTCCTGCTGGAAATCCCAGGAATTTCCACCTGTCCATGTGCAAGGGGGGACCAAAACACAAATACAAGGGGTCTAGGTCTGTTTCAGAAGATACTGAACTATTCCCGATATTCAAATTTCTATATCCAAGTTCACACAGTGGGATTTAAATGTAGTATATAATTGAAATATCAGGTGGATATTTTATAATTTCTTAAATATTTAGGTATTTTATATTATTTTCTGGTTTTATTAATTTTATTAATTTTAATTTTACATTTTATATTTTAGAGTTTACATTTCTTTTTATATTTTATGCTTTCTTTATATTTTTATATTTTATAATTTTATCTTTCATATTTTTATTTTATATTTTAAACTTTATATTTTATACTATATATTTTAAATTTTGTATTTTACATCTTACGTTTTACATTCTACATTGTCCTGACCCACTTTTTGTGCAGGCAGCACCCCGCAGTTGTGTCACCAGAGTGAGGATGGATTTTACACCCTCATAACAGGGGGGCAGAGGGCTCAAATGCTGAGATGGTGAATATATGAGGCAGGTATCCTCTTTTAGTTAGAATGGTTTCATTTATTAATGAGAAATAGAACCATTCCTCTGCGTTCTTACAAATGTAAAACCCAGCACATCTCTGCCATGCAGGGACCCTCACAGGCACAGTTACACCTCATTTAAATTGTGTTTACACCTGAAATCCCTCTTGGATTAAGCTCCAGCTACTGAGGTGTGCTTCAGATGCCTTGTGGAAGATTCCCTGGCTGATGGGGAATATTTGTGCAGTTTATGATTACACGGCCAAAAAGGTGACTCTGACCCTAAAAATGGCTGGGATTTTAAACGGATCTGAGGATTTGGAGATTAATTCCTTCTCTCTGTCTTCTGTGAGCAAGACAAGGTGATTTTCCTGCTGTCACAAGGTACTCACCTGGCCTGAAGGCAGCCTTGCACTGGCTGTCCCGGATGGAGCAGGTGCCCATGTAGCAATATCCCTCCCCAAAGTTGCAGGGGTGCCCCCTGACCCTGAAACGATCCTGGGAGCAGCTGGAGGAGCGGCCTGTGCACATCTCAGCCAGGTCACAGTCGTGTTTCACTGCCCTGCACACTGAGCCCGACTTCTTGTACTGACAGAGGGAAGAAATGCCACACTCAGCACCCAGCACCTCCACACTGCACACAAAACCAGCAGCTGGAGGGGGAAAACAGGGATGAAAATCTCATCTCACTGCACACGGTGTGTGAGGAGCAAGAGCCTTGTATCACTCTGTGTTGGATGTGTAACTTCACAGGGTTTTGCCTCCTGTGCCACAGCTTTTACTGCCAGGAGAAAATGGCCAAGCAAAGAAAGGGCTCATTTCTCAGGTATCCTGGGTTGTGAGTATAAGATGTGCACTTATTCTATCACCATCTCATTCTATCTCATTCTATCACCATCCTCATGAACTGTTGAATCCAATTGTTGGAGCGATGCTCTCCCCAGGCCCCCTCCCTCTGGGTGCCTTCAGTTAATGGCCCATCAATGCCTTGCCCATGGCTCACAGAGAACTCCCTCCGGGAGCTATCTCTCTTTAATGGGCCATCAAGGAGCCCCTGTGGGACTCATCATCCCATTGGGAGATTCTCCACCCAGGGGGAGGAGCCAAGTGTTCTCACCTGGATATAAGCTGGGATTTGGGACAGTACAGGCAGCTCTTACCCATTGGATTTCCAGAGGACCAGAGCTACCAGACCTTTTCTACAAGATCACTGCTTCAGGAAGACCACCTCACCTGGACTGCTTCTATCACCCTGCTCAGGTTGTATTCTGACTCTGTCAGTGGTCTTTTGTATTATTGCATTTATTTTATTTTACCTTTTTTCCTTTTTCTTCTCATTAAGTTGTATTTCTGACTTGGAGCCTCTCACTCATTTTACTTTCAAACCACTACATGATGGGAGGCTGAGGGGGTTGATGGTGGTGGTTAAGGATGGGCTGCTGGGCAGTGACAGGGGCTGAGGGAATGGCAGGTGTTCAGGGAGGATCAGGCTGGAGAGCAGGGAAAGGCTGGATTTTGGGAAAGGCTCTTCCCCCAGAGGGTTCTGGCAGTGCTCAGGCTGCCCAGAGAAAGGGCACATTCCCAAATCTGCCAGAACTCCAGGAGAGCTTGGACAGCACTCCAGGGATGCCCAGGGTGGGATTTTGGGGTGTCTGTGCAGGGCCAGGAGCTGGATCAGTGATCCCACATGTCCCTTCGAACCCAGGACATTCCATGATTCCATGACAGTGCCCTTGTCAGTGCTATTAAACATGGAGGATCAGTTCCTACCTTATCCCAGAGGGAAGGGAAAGGGAAAGGGAAAGGGAAAGGGAAAGGGAAAGGGAAAGGGAAAGGGAAAGGGAAAGGGAAAGGGTCTCACCTGGCAATTCTCACAGCAGTCCCCATGCACACAGGCAGCTCCTGAGCTCAGCTTGCAGCTCTCGGGGTCACTGCATTCGTTTGTGCACTCCTAGGACAGAAGCAGCAGTCAGGGCTGGGGACAGGGACACCAAAACACTGGCCCTGGCTGGGATGGAAATCTTGGACCTGCCCTTGGCTTTGTTGGGAAGCACCTTCCCTAAAACTCCCGTGTTTGGATGTGGGAGCTGTGCAGGGAACTTGAGGTTTGGGCTGAGCCCTGGGGATGGCTTTGTCCCACTCTCAGCTCCTCTGTCACCCCCTCCTGACAAACCAGGGCCTCATCTTTCCCAGCACTCTGCATGTCCCCAGCCACCCCAGCTCAGCAAGTTGATGACCACAATTTCTGCTTCAGCAAGATCTGATCTGAAGGACTCAGCCTGGACAAAACCCTTTTTGCTTTTCCTGAGGATTCTCCCATTACCAGGTACCTCAGGAGTGCCTGTCACATTCCTCTCCCTTCTCCACGAATCTATTGCCACAGGACAGAGGGGCAATGATGCTGCTCAGCTCTGGGATGTTGGTCAGGCACCTGGGCATGTCAGCCAGCATGAATTTCTGAAAGCTCTGCAGGAGATGAACTCCATGGGAATCAAGGAGCTGTGGTGGGAAAACAGGAGGATTTGTGGTTGGCACAGGCAAGGAGGAGAAACACCCTTTGGGAGAGAGTTGAAACAGGTGACTGAGCCCACAGCTCTTGGGTGTAATGTTTTTCTAAATACACAAAGTAGTTTTGGGTTGGTTTTTTTGTGGGGAAATATCTGACAATGGCCTGGGATTTCCATCCATTTTTAAAAAAATTTCACTTTTTTCTTTATGATTTGAATAGAATAACCTCACTGGACAAAAACCACTGCCCCAGTTTGTCCCCACAAGTCTTAGGTGTAAATATTTTTCTAAATATAGAAAGCAGTTTTGAGCTGGTGGGGGGTTTTTTTTTGTTATTTTTTTGTTTTGTTGGCTTTGTTTTTTTGGGGGTCTTTTTGTGGGGGGATATCTGACGATGGCCTGGGATTTTCATTTCCCACATTTCCTACAGGGAGCTCCCAGCTGCCATAGGTTGTTGAGCCCAGTCCAGATGTCAGTGGGGATGCCGGGCATGCACCAGGTCGTACACAAAGACGTTTTCTTCCCAGCTGGGAATTGCTCTGGCAAAACAGAGCAATTCAGGGCAATCAAAGGGATGTGTCAGCAAATGGACAGGCTATCCCTAAGCATTCATCCCACCACAGCAGCCTGGGCAAATGGGTCCCCTGCTTCTTCCTGCTGTTGGTTACTTTCCTGGGTCTAAGCAAGAGAAGTGTAGTGTTGGTGAGAGCTGGGGGGGGGGGGGGGCGGGGAAAGCCTCTGTAATCATGTTTGTAGGCGAATCTGCGGACACCAGGGACAAGGAATTCTGCCAACCTGTATATTCTAGAACACGTGGTTTTATTGCAAGGGTCGTGGGTAAAAGGGCCTTGCCTTCAGCCACCAGCCTTGGCTGAAGGGAAGTCCCAAAGAGAGAGGGAGAAAGAACAGGAGAGTGAGAGCTGAGAGAGAAGGGAGCGAGAGAGCAAGGTGGCAGGGGGAAGAGAGCAGTAGAGAGCAAGAACAGGGGGAAGAGGAAGGGTAAGAGTTAAGAGGAGAGGTAAGAGTTAAGAGGTAAGAGCTAAGAGAGCTAAGAGTAGCGAGAAGGAGAGGAGGAAGAGGTAAGAGAGTGAGGTCCTTGTTCCAATACATTATATCTTCTTTCGTGATGAATATTCTAATTTACAGTGACCAACCAATACAAGACACAAAATCCTATAGAATCTACATACAGCCTATAAGAACTACTATATTACCATACTGTGTTATATTTTAAACTCTAAAAACTACTCTTTAGACTTCTGTTTTACTACATTGACCTTTGGATCCCTTAGCCAGCAGAAGGGTATTGTTCAATCAAAAGGGATTCTCCTTCAGCTAGCTAGGCTATTATTTTCAGGTTATATAGTAACTAAGACTCAGTATCCTACAACTCAAAGTAAGCTTTCATTTCTATTTCGATTATAAGTTTCATATTTTCAGAATCTTTTGCTAAGCAATCATATTTATAAGGTTTCCCTGATTCATCTTCCCCAACAATGTTGTACTTCTATCCCTTTTCTATCCCCTGTGTAAAAAACACAGTTTGGGGAAATTTAGGGAATACTATGCCAGCTTTTCTTGCCAGTCCAGGAAAAGGCATTTATTTTCTTTACTGCTTTGGTGTGACCTGTGCATCAGCCTTGACTGGGCCACTGCTGCAGAGGGATGTGTGGCTGGAACATGAGCCTGCAGCTGACACAGAGGCTGTGATGTGGGAATGGGACTTTGTCCCCATTTTCCTTCCTCCCCAGGCTGTGTCAGCAGGGGATGACACGTTTCTGCACCTCTCACCTGTGGATGGAGGCCAGCTTGGCTGATCTGATGCCAATGGAGAACTTGGCGCAGTAGAGGTCGGCTTCAGCCCAGGTTTTGTTGATGGGGAAGTACCGGTAGCAGTGGCCCTCGTACTCTGTCCAGAAGAGTGGGCAGGAGTAGGCATGGACGGGCTCAGGCATGGCTGGGGGCAGAGCAGAGGACATCCAGCAGCTGGTGATGAGACAGCTCAGCCAGGAAGCCAAGTAGGTGGTGGAGGCAGCAATGCCCAGCCCTGCTCTCTCACCTCACCCAGACAAATAACCTCCAAACAAATGCAGGGAAAACCCAACTGCTGCAGGAGCTGTGCACAAGTTTGCAAAAGGCAAAACACATTTTAAAGTTGCAAGTTTCTCAGTTTCAGCATATGTCTAAATCAGGAGGGACATTCCAAGCTAGCTTGACATCATTTTAGGTAGAGGATGCTTAAAATAAAGGCACTGACATTTGCTACTGGGAAAACCAAGATAAGTAAGGGTTTATCCTCTCAGCTCTATCAGCACCACTGGAGCCACTGTGCTGGGATGGAGCTGACAGCCAGGGCTGCAGGGTTATGGCCATGTTGTGCCCTCCTGCAAGGACAGCCTGCACCTCGTCCCTCCAGGAAAGGCCCATCCCCTGTCCCTGTCCCTGGATGCAGCCATGCACGTAGGATTTGGATCCCAGCCCCAGGAATAGCCGCAGGGAGCGGTGCCAGCCTATCTGCCTCCCACCAAGAGATAACACACAGCTGCTCCTCCTCCCCTGTCCCTTCTCAGCAAAGTGGGGAAGTTGCCCCAAAAGAGGCTACTGTGGGGGCAGGATGTCCTTTGGAGCCTTTGTAGTTGCCGCTGTGTAAACACAGCGGTGGCATTAACAGTGTTCCAGCCTCCTCTGTTCTGCTCCCCCACATGGGGGAAGGATGCAGCACTTGGGACCCTCCAGTCTTGGGGCACACAGACTTAACTCTCTCAGCTGGTGGTTTGTGAACAGGGGGGAGTTGCCATCTCCCCTTGAGCCAGTTCCACATCCCCAGGGAGTTGTGGTCTGGGGTCAGTGCTGCTGTTGAAGCTAGTGGGGCAGTGGGCAGGGTGGGCGTGCAGGGGGTGAGGGCAGATGTCAGATGCCATCAGACTATCCAAGCAGGTAACAGGCTCAAGCCCAGAGAGGTCAGGGTGGTGCCTCCACTACTGAGGGGCCAGGGGAATGGCTTTTCCCGAGGGTGAGGAGAGCAAAACCCTGGCAGCAGCAGCAAGGGATGTGGCAGAGGCAAAGGAAGCAACAGTGTGAAGAAAAGGAGAGGCAAGGTGAATCCAAAGCAGCTATGTGCCAGTGCTGGCAGCTCTGGGTGATAATTTCATCTTTCATCAGCTCTTTCCACATGGGGAATCTCTGAGTGTTCTACAAACAGCCACCAGCCAGCTCCCAGGGTCCCTGCTGCCACAGCCCCCTCCCAGGTGACAAACCACAAATGCAGAGTCTTTTTTTGCCTCCTTAGCAAGACCAAGTCAACTGCCAAGCTCTGTGGGGCTGTCACCCCATCAGCCTGCCTTGAGACCCCCAGCCATCCCTCCTGAGGAGCTGAGACTGGGGGCAGCTCTGCACCCTTCAGCAACAAACCCTTGAGGGGCTCAAGGGGCTCTGCCATCCTCATCAGCACTAATTATGGGCTATGGAGGAAAAAAGGTAAGGCTTGCTGGGCTGGAAGAGCAAAATAGCCTTTGGGGAGAGTGGGTAAGATAAAGACAGCTCAGAGGTGATGCAGAGTTCAGTTCTCTGATTCATACCCAGCCATAATTGCACTGGGAAGACCTTAGAACAGCCCTAGGAGATGCAATTTCCTTCACTGTAGCAATAGAGCAGGACCAGGAATTCCAAAAGCTGATGTGATTCCTGGGAGTCAAGCCCTGCTCCCCTCATGCTGGCCAGGGCTCTCTGTCTCCACCAAACCAAAGCAGAACAAAGGTCAAACCTTCAGTATGAAGCTTCAGCTTTACCACCAGGTCACAGGTGAGGCATTTACCTCCATTCAGGACAGGGCTGGGATCTGGTCCTGGCTTGCAGAGACTCCAGGTTGCTGTTCCTTCCCGCCAAGGACAGCCCAGAGCCTGTGCCAGACAAGGCACCACCAGCTGCCCAAGCAATTGGGATTTCATTATAATGCCTTGACAAAAATCCTCACCTCTGGCAGCGTAGTGGCAAAATTCATAGGGCTTAAACCCAGCAGCATCCCCTGCAAATGGAGCCTTCACTCCGAAGTGCTAATTGCAGTGGGCATCCCACTGTCCTGGCTCAAAACTGGTCCATGGGCACCCCAATTGCCAGGGAAAATCAGTTTGTTCAGAGCAGCTGAAACCAAGTCAGAAATTGAGACAGTCCTTCTTTGTTATTCCATACTGCTTCCCATTAAGTAGCATTAATTTTATGAGCTTCAGTGAACCAGAGGTGCCTGGAGGAATTTAAGGTTAAATATACCAAAAAGAAAAATATGGGAGGGCAGCTTTTAATTAGCATCTTTTCTGTTAGGTCAGGATCAGAGGCTTTGGCTGTCTCTTTGGAGGAGAACTTCTGGTCCCAGTTTTTCAGGCAGGAACAATTAGAGGAGCTGCTTATTGGAAATACTTGTAGCAGAAAGACCATAAGAAATCTGATGTTGGTGTTCTGAGTGTAAGGGCCTACTCACAGCTCTACAGGAAAGCCTCACAACCCAAGCCAGCAGCTGTGTGTGGTATTTTGATCTAGAAGGTGACAGGGGAAGTATTTGGGATTTTTTTAGACCTAATCCTCACTTTTACGCACCCCAGCAAAACATCAGCTCCTCCACACAAGGCAGGATCAGCACAGCTAGTGCCTGTAGCATGGGGGTTCGGGCCAGCCCCAAGTCAGTTCATCCATTTATAAAGTTTTGCCCTCTCTGCATTTGTGTCAGTGCCAAATTGGAGTCTTTTTTATTTATTTACTAGCTGAGCCCCACTGTAGAAGTACCAAGAAAATCACTTCTCAAAATCTTACAGAAGCTGGCACTGCTCTGCCAAAAACATTTCACTTCCCCAGCTGGCCTATTTCCAACTAGAAATAATTAACTGAGAAAATCCTAGCCAGCTTCGCAAGGGTTTCTCTTCATTTCAGGATGCTCCTGGAAAAAAACCCTACCACTACAGTTTCCCTGGACTCAGCTGGTGAAAAGCAGGTTTGCTCCTGAAAACTTTATCCCAAGGAGCAATGCTGTCTCACTTCCAGGGATCTGCAAGTTTGAGATGTGAAATATGAGGCTAGGACAAGATTAGCAAGAGTTGCCCAGGCAAGAAACACTCCTGAGGGGCTGCAGCTCCATCAAAGGGTTTTGGGCATCCCACCAGCTCAGGTCAGTGCTGGCAGCAGATACTCTTCTTGTTGCAGAGAATCAAAGAACTCCATTTCATCAACAGATGACAGCTTTCCTCAAAACTTAGAGGTGCTAGGAGACACCCCCCCTTGGCACATCCATAAGCTAATGCTGCCATCTGACCTGAAAAGGCAACTGGCAGCAACTGTTCTCTGTTGACAGCAGCTGAGAAGATCCCTGTCCTGTGCAAGTATGGGTCCTTCCCAGGGCAGAACCCCTCCCCCAGGATCTGAGGGCTGTGGTGGTGGGAGTGAGGGCTGGGCAGAGGTCCCAGCTGGCAGAGCTGGGGCTCAGGAGCAGTATCCTGGTGCTCACCAACACCAAGTCACCTCTCACCAGCTCAGGCCACGGGGAGGACCAGCAGCAGGGCTTTACCCAGGCTCGGAACTGCTGAAGCTGTGGGGAGTTAGAGGGGATGGGTGAGACAACAGGGCTGGGACAGGGGACCCCCAGAACCCACCCCCAGGATGACTTCAGCAGGACCTGCCTGTGGCTGAGCTGGAGGTGCCAGCTGAGCCAGGTGTCCATCCCACCACATCCTCTTTGTTGAGTAAACCCACAGAATCAACATTTAAACGGGGTTGGAGGGCAGGAGCATGTGGCAGGGACCAAGACAGTGCTGTTGTGTGATGCCTCAACTCCCCCACGGCTTTAGAAGCAAGTCCTTAAGCCCTGATATTATAGTCACCATGGGCAAACAATGCCACCTACATGTTACTTGCAGTATTTGTTTTTCATTAACAGATGAAAGAGTGTCACACTGAGCATCCACCTTCAAAGGAAGGGATCAGGGGAGGGACCTTGGTCTCAGTGTATCTGAGTGTTGTATGGAGCTGCAGGGGATGGTATGTTCAGTGATGGGCATGATTCTCATAACTGGGCAATATTTTACACACCCTGAAGTGCTTTTAAGGCACATGTTACAAGTTTTCAAGTAAAATATTAAACATCAGTTGAAGTCCATCAGGAGAGACATCCTCTCACACTGAGGGCTTTGCTTTTAAAAATTCTTTAATGAAACCAAGCTGGTTTTACAGCTTCAAATCCTCTGCCAGGTATGTTTGTAGTCGTGAGGCTACAGCCGGCAGCAACGCTCTTGCAGCCGGCACTGACAGATAGAACTTATCTCACAGTTTTTTTCCTCCTTAATTAGTTTTGGCAAAGCTCCCACGGATTAGGCGTCTGGCAGGAAAGCCAGGCTTGTGTCGATCTCTTTTCTCACCAAACAGCACTTAAGGAGTCCCTTTCCACTCACAGTCTCAATAAACCTAACAGTGTTCAAACTAACTTGGTGCAGCAACTCTCACTTGCACCGACACGGTGGAAAAATTTGGAAGAAACCTAAGTGACATACAGCAGACAGCAGCAGCTCGGAGCAAAGAAGGGGAATAAGGGAGAACCCCGTATTTGTTTTACACGCAGTAAGCGTGAATAAAGGAGGAGCCCTGATGGCCCTCAGCCTGTCCTGTTGGGCTGCATGGGCACAACCCTGCACCCTCCATGTGCTGCCTCCTGCAGCGATTCCTGCACCGCACCCGGGCACGGTCAGGGGCAGGGCCACGGCAGTGTGGCTAGCAAAGGCCAAAGAGCCGACCTGCCACACGGTAACAAAGCCACTCCACACCTGCCATGTTAGAAATGACCAGGGCAGGAGATGATATTAACTCCTTAAATGCCTTTGTTTAAAAAGGGGAAACTCGAGGGATGGCCTACGCCCCTGCTGCTCCACCGAGGAGGAGGTCCAAGTCGGTCCTGCCACTGCCCTCGTTGCTGCAGAGCCGCTGCAGGGCCGGGAGTTCGCCCTCCCGGGTGTTCTCTGGAACTCAATTTGGCACGTCTGGTCTAGGGTTGTCACCTTTGCTCAGTTCTCCAGTGGTCATGGCGAGAAGGCAGAATCAGTCCTCCGGTAGCTGAGGGTCCTCTCAGTATTGTAGTGTCTTTCCTTTATTTGGATTTTGTATTGGGTTGCAGCTTTTGGACCATTTTGCCAGCAACTCCACTTCCTCTTGGAGTGGAGCTTCATGGGAGTCCTTGGGTTTTCCATAAGGGTGGCAACAGCAGTTTGATGGGCAGGCCGGGCACTGGCAGGGAACGGGAAGTGGAGCAGGCAGAGGGCAGGCGGGAGGAGCAGCAGAGGCCAAGGGGTGTACAATACAAGGGGTAAGAAACTGGGGTTTGGGATACAAACTCTTGAGGGAAGGTAAGGGGCATGCAAGTTGTTATGGATACCAGTGCACTCAACAGTAACAAGTAACAGTAACCAAACTTCCAACACTTGAACAACTAGGAGTCCCTTAATTTTATTCACTTCATGCCACACGAAAACAAAGCCACTCCACAGACCTCGGTCAACGTCGGGGTCGCCCTTGGCGCGTCCCCATGGCGAAGAAAAAAGCTGATTTCAGAGAAAGTCAGGGATTTCTGGAGCAGGGGGAAGCCAGCTGCCAGCCCTGCGGGAGGCACACCCTCTCCGTCCCTGTCGCCATTATCGCCGACGAAATTACCGCGCCGAGTACTCACCTTGGCCGATCCTGATGTTGGTCTGGGGGAAGGCGTGCGCGGCCAGCAGGGCGCACGGCGGCCGCTCCCGCTCCGCCGCGGGCTCCCCCGGGCGCGGGGACGCTCAGGGCTCGGGGGCCCCTCCGGCTGCGGGTCCCGGGCAGGTCCCGCCGGCTGCGGGGGTCGCGCTCGGGCCGGGCCCCGCGGGCTGTGGGGTGGCCGCCGGGCGGGGCGGATACAGGGGCCACGCTGCCCCCTCCCCTGAGAGGCAGCTCCTCCGTCCCCGGGCCCGCTCAGCGCATCCCACAGGGGACCCGCCCCCGGGGCGCTGCCCTCAGCCCGCCCCCGGCTGAGTCCGTCCGCGCTCAGCGCGTCCCGGCCGGGGCCGAGGCCGGAGTCCCGTGCACTGCCCCTAGCCCGGCTCGGGCGTACGCTGCTCTCAGAGAGTTGTTGTCACCCGCCGGGCCGCAGGCGAGTAAGGACATCATCCCTCCTCACCCTCCCAGGTGCATCCCGGGGCAGTGTTCAGTGTCCCCATCCCGGGGCGGTGTGCGGTGTCCCCATCCCGGGGCAGTGTTCAGTGTCCCCATCCCGGGGCGGTGTGTGGGGTCGCCATCCCGCAGCGCCCCTCGGGCAGCCCCGGAGGAGGCTCGGGGCAGGCCGGCACCTCGGGGGTGACAGACGGGACCCCGCTCCGGCAGGGCCCGGGCAGGCGCGGCGGCGAAGGGCGAGGGCTGTGATCACACCGGGAGCGGGCACCTGGGGAGGGAGGCAGGGAAAGGCTCCCAGGGCTGCAGGGCAGTGGGGTTTAACACGGCAGTGCCCCATTGTGTGGTGCTGTTTTATTTGGTTTGGTTCAGTTTGGGGGGGCTGGGGTTTATTTTTTTTGTTTCCTGTATTTGGTTTTGGATTTTTTCCCAGAGCAAGGCAATGTGCTGACACACCTGAACAGCCTGGGAGAAGGAACCCCCAGCTGTGCCCAGGGCTCAGAGGCTATTTCAGGAATTCACTCTGTGCCCATCTGCCAGGTCCATGCTGGGTCCATGCCATCATGTAACAGCAGAAAACTTGATACAACAGTCTGTACAAATACAATCCAGCATGTCTACTTCCTGTGGTCAACATTTTGTTACACATAAACTTCAAATTTTTAAAAACCCTGTATAAAATCCTTTTCTAACTGTTGCACTCATAAGCAAATAGTACAGGCACAAATACTAGACAATTTTGTAGGCCTGTTCAGTTTCCAATTTATGCCTTAAATCAGCACTGAAGGAACTGCTTGGGAATACTCTCAATGCTGTTCCCTTTTTATTCTTAGCTACAGATTAACATTTTCAGCATTTTTGACCCATTTTTAGAGATTCAAGTATGAACCATTTGGGGTGACACCAAGCTTTCAGTACAGTAAAGCATCCAGACTTACTCCAGAGACAGTAACTCGTTCAATCAACTTTTCTATATAAAGTTTTCTTCATATTAAATAAAGGCTTTTAAGAATACCTCCCCCATTCCATACATTGATCTGAAATTATCTGGTTCAAGGAAAAGCCTACTGCTACAGCAGAGCACTAAAAATTAAGGAATTGTGATTATCAGAAGACATGCCTATTCCCTTCTTTCCTGTGTGCCATCCTCAGATACAGCCAGTGTTACAAACAACTTCTAGCAAACTATGGAGCAAAAAATCCTTGAACATATTAATCTACTCCCAAAGAACAAATTCATGTTTAAAGGGGGAGCAGAGATCCTGAATAATTTTTATCCTGATTTCTAACAGCCAGACTCGTGGCAGCAGCATCCTCAGCACAGCTGGGAGCAGGGAGCCCCTGTGCTGCCCCTGAGCCTCAGCCCTGAGCCTGGCACAGCAGCTGGGCACCGGCTTTGCTCCCAGCACTGGGAAGCACCAGCACGTCGTGCACACAGTGCCAGCTGGAGCTGCAGCTGCACTCTGCGTTACCTTCCAGCTTCACCAAACTTGAGATGTGCTTCACCTGCTGGCTGCAAAGCCAGGAGCACAGCCACAATTCATCCCTCCTGCTCCTCTCCCTGCCACGCTGTTCTGTTTGCTCTGCAGGCCAGGAGCTCCCCAGTATGCTTCTGTTCTGCTCTTATTGACCTTCCCTCTGGGTACCCTCACCAATTGTTGGCATCCTGTGTACATGACTGCTCCTCCCTGTGGAACAGACACCTTGTGGCTTCAAGGACAGACTCCAGTAAGATTACCTTCTGTTCACATTTCATCCCCAGTTCTGAGCAAAGCATGTGTCTGCTCTTCTGGATGTCCTGAGCTCATTCTCAGGCCCCACATGGAAGAATAATAATGTCAACCACAGTAACTGCTGGAACCATGGCCCCTTGCCTGAGCCTTCATGAGTTACAGGAACAGCCTCCTACAGCATAAGCTCTAACTGCTCCCAGTTCATCTGCAGTGAATAACAATGGGGTAACTGCCAACATTCTGGCTTTTTTTCTGCCATAGGCATAACTGAAGGAGCTCAGCACAAAGGTGAATCCAACAAGTATTACCCCAATCTATGTGACACAATTAAATATAATTTTATTTTCAATAAATATACAATCTGCATCATACCGGACAATATGCTGTGGAAAAATAAAATGTACAGAAGCAACCAACAGAAGAGTTTGACTGTAGCTAAATTCACTTGGTGACCTGAAGAACTACCTGGGTAAACACACACAACACAGAAAGAGCCACTGCAGTCTGTGAGAAAACTAAAATTGTGTTTTCTGGGTCTTCTTAACTTCCAAAGTCCCTGGAGCAGGTTGTTTTTTTTTTTTTGCACAGCACATGTTTGAAAGGACACGAGCTGGTTTTCCCAATAGAAATGCTATTGGAAATGTTTGTTTTGCTATATGAGCGCTGAATCTACTACGCACACAGACTGCTATGAGACTGGCAGGTCACCGCTGATGGGACATGGGATCTGTGTGGGATCCACATCCCATGTGGGGCCACACAAACACACACACTAACAGCAGCTGAATTCTGTTAAAACTAGTACAAAGACAAAACTACAGTCAGAATCGATTTCACCACAGGTTCTACCATTTAAAAAATATTCTAGCCTAATTACCACATTCATCAACAAGAGCACACGGGTACTTATATCTCTGAGAGGATGAGCCATGGATTTGGACTGGAAGGACGACAGAGGCAACTCCCAGCTCCTCCACCCACTCCGTGCTTCCCGTGCACAGCCCCGTGCTCCTGCCGTGGGGTGCAGCCAGCTGAGCAGTGCTGGGGGCAAGCAGCCAGAGCTCCGGCCCCAGGGGAACAGCTGTCCCCAGTGGGACACGGATCGCTGAGGCCAGCACGGCTGGCTGGGTGCTGGCAGCCACTTGAATCCAACAGAGCTGCTGTGGGGTGCGTGTGGGGTGCGAGGTGGGGTGTTTCAGTCATTTTGGTTTGGTTTTTAATCCGGTCGATTGCCCCCTCATGTGGCCTCAAGGGAGGCGGGCGAGACGCGGTCGCAGTCCTGCCGGGAGCGCAGGCTGTGCCACTGCTCCACGGCCGTGCGGTGCGCGCTCAGCATCCGCCGCCAGTGGTTGGACTCGGGGGCGCCCGTGGAGTACTGCCCGATCACAATCCTGCCAATGAAGTCATTGCTGCTCTTCATGTTGTGCCCGTACACTGGGGAGAGCAGAAACAAACACTGTTCAAGGTACAAACACCACTCGCCCCCCTGGAACCCTGCCCCAGGAAAACAAATGTCCTACAAATGTCTCCCCCAACACCAGGAGCCACCATTTTTGGCATGTAACTCGGCATCTGAAAAATGTAAGCGAAACAGGAGCTTGGGAGGAATAAAATAACCTGTACTACAGACTGAAATACAATTCAAATAAACAAGACACAAACTCACGGTTACTACGGTACTTACCATGAATAGGTAAAGCAGATTCATAAAATTATGTAGGTTGGAAGGGATGTCAAAGATCATCCTATTCCAACCCCCTGCCATGGACAGGGACACCTTTCACTGGAGCAGGCTGCTCAAAGTCCTGTCCAGCCTGGCCTTGAAGGAGAGTTACTTCATGTAAAGAAGAGCCAAAAGCTCTGCCTGGGCATCATGAAATCACAAAAGCAGCCCAGCAGCCTGAGCCCAGGGAAATGCAGAAGCAGCATCCCAAACTGCCCTCCTCCAAACGCACAGCACACAAAACATTCCAGCGCTAATGGACAGCCTTCCCTGCTCGGAGACAGGAATTACACAGGTCTAGGCTGTCAAGTAGGATGTTTACACAGTAACAATTTGCCATAATTATCACTGCAGCTACTTGTTAAATGTCCAGGAAAGCAACTGAGGGATAGACATCAACCCAACACCCTGTCCTTTGGATTAGCCCAGTCTGCTGGAACAGAAGATCGCAGACAGCAGCAAACCCTAATGACGGGCCTGATCCTGGGAAAGGCTGAACACTCCCACCAGACAGGATCAAAAGCATTTGGTGTGTTGCAAACTGAAGCCCTGCCTCAACTCATTAGAAAGTTGAAACAAAGTCTTTGCAAGTTGAAGCCAGGATATCCACAGGCACTGCCTGGAATATTAACGATTTAAAAATCTCCTCAGAAAAGAGAGGGATTTTTAAGGGCAAATGTCTACAGGAGGTCCAAATCCAGCTGGGCTGGTGCAGCCAGAGCATGGTTCAGCCAGAGCCTGGCATGGAGCCCCTGCTAGCAGCACCAGCTCTCCAGGGCTGCTGGAAACCAGCACCGGCAGCAAAACAAAGTTAGGGAACCCCCATGGCATCACCCCGATGTGTGCACATTTTCACAGGCAGGCAGGACACCAAGCACAACACACTCAGGCTCACTTTTAACCACGTACCTTTGTCAAGGCTGTGCATTTCCTATTATAATACACCCCCAACTGATCAGCATTACTTTAACCTGCCCCTCTGCCATGTCCACACTCTGCACAGACTGGTTCCTCACCTCTGTACCAGTCTGGGAGCTTGTTCTGGGAGACTCAGGCACCACCTGCCAGTGCAGTCCTGACATCAAGTACTGCCAGGTTACATCTCACTTTATCCATTCCGACAGGTCTGACACAAAGAGTTTATAGGCAGAGATGCTTCTACTCACCAAATCACCTGTGGATATTTTAGGTGACAGCAAACCTTCAAATGCCCAAGTAATTTGTTCAAATAATTGCTCTAAAAAAATCTACCCTGCAACTCACAGCCCTGTAAGTCTGTCTTCAAACGACATTTAGAAATGATCTGGGGTTCACCACCCCAGCAGGAAGGCTGCTTCTCTTCTGCCTGTCACCATCAGTTATCTAGGGCTGATGCCATCAGGACGTGTGCCCCTGTCAAGGGGCTAGGCTGGTGTTTTTTGGAAAGGCCACCTTCTGAGGACACAGTCAGGAATTCAAAGTCATCCATCTCCAACTAATACACAGCTTGTCAGGGTTATTAACGAGTTCTCCCACAAGGCAATGGATCACAGGTGTAGCTAGCAGGACTACAATAAATGTTTTGCTGTGATTTATTAGCCTACAGAAATCAAAGATAGTGATAAAACCATGTAAAAATATCCCCAACCCAAAATTTTCAATAGGATATTTGGGTTGTTTTGGTTTTGGGGGTTTTTTGTGGGGTTTTTGTTTGGTTGGTTTTTTGTTTATTTTATTTTGTTTGGTAAAATGAAAGAAGATGCAGCCTAATCCTGGGAGACAGTACCAAGTAATCTAAACCCAGAAGCCTTACAGGTCATCAATTAATCACAGAATAAATTAACAGTGGAGAATTACCCCAGACATACCAATTCTCCAAAAATACTCCATGCCAGGACTGTGGAACAAGCAGGTGTGCTATATAAGGGCAGCTGTTATTCTGCTGTTGATCCAAGTATTTTGAATTCTTGTAATGCAGCCTGCTAATCTCATTGTGTCAGGTAATTAGCATGCTGAGTCCTTTGGGGTATTAATGGGCTAATTATACAAGCATTGTTGCTTCTATCATTAACTGCTGCAGATAGCACAGAAACATACTGCTCAGAAACAGAGAAGACATTTTTCCAAGGCCAAATGTTTATTCACACATAGACCATAAGAGGTAGCACTAGAGTGACCTCAGGTTTACAAACTCACCGCTTCACCACAGCAACTTTCTCAGAAGATGAGAGGTCTTTGTGTGCTGAAAATTCAGCTTTACCTATCAGTTCAGAAGCCTTTTAAACTCAAGGACATACCTTTCTGGGAGGCTAACTGCTGTATTCCACTGATAAATGGCCAGGATTTGCTGAGCAATCTGCTGATGGCTGAGTTCATCAAGCTGTGGAACAGACCTTACCGGAGAAGGGGCTGGAGTTCACATTGAGAAGATAAACCCTTTCCTTTGCTCACATTCAGCAGCACCGTTTCCCTGTTGCTGACACCAGTACTTCAAGACCAGCTTGAAGTAGGAGCCACGGGCCCAGGTGAGCAGCTGGAAGCAGAGACTGGTGCTCCTGTCCTGACACAGGAAGGGGAAGCATCTCCCCCAGTCCTCCCCTGGCTGCAGCAATCCCTTCTCAAACAGGGGAGGAACCATTTCCTTCAGCACCAGCAAGCACCAGCTATTGCTGCAGTGTTTGCACTCAGGTCTGACCCTTCAGCCTGCCCCACAGCCCTGCAGTGGCAGCACACCCCAATGCACACACAGAACCCTGTGCACCACCCAGGGACCCACCTGCACTGCTGTGCTCAGGCACAGCCCCACAGTTACAGCTGCCCAGACACCAGGTGAGCTGCACTCCAGTGTGGGGCTGGCCCCTGCCCTGGCTAGAAGGGGATCTGCTGGTGCAGCAGTGTCCCTGGAGAGCCCCTTGGAGCAGGAAAGCCCTGCAGAGCTGCAGCACAACCTGCAGACAGGCAACCTCTGCCAGAGTCCTGCACACAGAGGCAGAGTGACACACACACAAGCTCACACCTTCAGCCTTGAGGGGTAAGAAGCTCCTACTCTTCCAGCTAGTTCC
This sequence comes from Sylvia atricapilla, assembly GCF_009819655.1. Lineage (NCBI taxonomy): Eukaryota > Metazoa > Chordata > Aves > Passeriformes > Sylviidae > Sylvia > Sylvia atricapilla. The sequence goes on from NC_089154.1 coordinate 153,236, forward strand.
ACAAGTGAAGGTGGAGAAGCTCCACAGGCAGCAGTTGAGCACTGTGCCACACACTGAGTCCAGGTGACTGTGCAAGTGGACTGAGTTGTGTTCCCCGATGTCTGAACATCCCCTGACGAAGTCTGAAAGGAGCTCATAGTAAATTTCAGATTCAATCTGCCCTTGGCCATACAAACAGTGACACCATAGAGCTGCTCAATAGCAGAATATTAAGTAATTAACATTTGGGATTTTCAGACTGACCAAGACTCTGGTTATGGTAGATGCTGCTTTTCATTTAAGAAGCATATTTTCCTCAGAGAAGCTACACACCTGGTCTCATGAGCTCTTTTTCCACTGTCACACACCCATTTCTAGGCCAACACAGAGCAAAAAGCAATTAAAAAAGCAGAGGTCAAACCAATTCCTTCTGCAGCTGCTCTTTAGAGGGACACATTTGGAAACAGAAAGGCTTCTTTAAAAGGCATTCTTTATAATAGAAGTGCTGAAATACAGAAGAAAATTGCATTTACTTATGTCCATTAAAAGGGTTGAATGCTTGAGGACAAGGTACATGACGTAAATAAAACATTTTCCAGTTATGTACTTACTGATGCAGTCCTCCTAAAGGATCCATACCCAACTGATGGGGGCCTGGGTGCCACATGCAATGTTTCTTTGGGGTCAGGACCCATGTCCCCCACAGGGGTCCTGCACAGGAGGGAGGCTGAGGCCCCCAGCCTGGCTGCCTGCTCCCTGCAGGGTGGAGGCCAGGCCATGCCAGGCACTGTATGCCCAAAAGCTGCTGCCCAGGAGGGCAGCCACTTCCAGGGGATTCAGTGGGCCTTGGAGCTCCAACATCTGGCTCTGGAAACAGCTCTAGCCTGAGCTTTCCCTTTTCTCCTCCAGCGTCAATCACATGGAATCACTTTTTGCCAGTCAGCTGTTTTCCATGTCACTCTGTAATTAAACATAGTGGCCTCAGCCCTGGCACCAGATCCAGCCAAAATGCCAAAATGCCTTTCATCTTTCCCTCTCCTTTGCCTCTACAATGCTTGCAAACTGATTACTTGTGCAGAGCACAACTGCAAATCATTGTCATCTGTGAGTCATATGCAATAGTAAAATTGAGGCTGGCATTTCAGAAACTAATTCACCCTTTGATTGAACATATTAGAATCCTTGGAATGATGAGGGAGGAGCACTAACTAAGAAAATTTCCTTAAGCTAACTTCAAGGCTATCAGTATTATTATTATAATTATATCATTATTGGAATGGGGACAAGCTTGAACCTTGCAGCTGGGGCCATGAAACATCTGCATCTCCTGCAAACCCTCTGCCAGGTGTGCTGGGCAGTTCCTCAGCCATTACTCAGCAGTTCCTCAGCAGTTCCTCAGCAGTTCCAGCTGTGCTGTACTGCCCAGTATGGCCACACAGCACCTCTGCTGCTGCCTCTCCAGGAGCAGCAGCAGCGAAACCTCAGCGTGCTGCAACAGCGGAGATAATAATAAATGCCACAAATAATTAACTTTTCTTCAGTCACCTACACCATCACCTGCAATGTAATTAAAACCATTTATCTCAGAGAAAAGAAACACTAACAAAAACATGCCCAAGCCTCTACACAGGCATGTGGGGGGCAGGGTCCCCCTGAGGACACGGATCTCATGGGTCTCTCTGGCAGAACCACAACCCTCTTGGCACTGACCCATTCACACTTCCTGCATTTCCCATTCAGTCTCAGCACTTGGTGAGGTCTCAGAAAGGGCCCCTTTCGCACACCTGCCCATTCAGGCAGGTAGTTCCTCACCCCATCCTTGGCAGGCAGCAGCCAGTGCCCAGCAGCCAGTGCTCAGCCCTTTCTTGCCCAGCCCTTTCTATACCCAGCCCTGCTCGTGGGGCTGAGCTGCCAGGTTAAATAGGAAACAGGAAAACTGCTTCTGAACTGCTTGACATCAATATTAAAAGGTTGTTTAGTGCAGAAAGGTGCTACGAGGAGCAGCAGCAGCTGGGCTAATGATGCACACTGAGAAGGTCACAGACATGGCCCAAATCCTGCCTCCTGCTCCTCAAGCATGGCCTCTCATATTTAGTAGAAAGGAGATAAAGGCACGGGAGAAGATTTTGTGGTTTCTCATTTATCAATTTAATCTCCATCAGGGTCTGATGGGCACATCAAACTCTCTTTCCAGCATTCCTCTGTGTGACTACTCTCTGCAGTGGCTGCACCTGCCCAGCTCCAGAGGGAATAGGAGCCGCTGGAGTACACACAGACCCAGCACACAGCTGCCGCCCCAGGGGGGAGTGTGCCACACCAGGAGACTCTCTGGAAACCTCCCCCAAGGGCAGCCTGTGTGCTCTGGCTGGGGCTCCCTGCATGTGTACCCCAAACCAGGTGTTTGCCTAATCACAGAGCAAAGTCCTGCAGCAGACAGCAGTGACTCAGGGTGCAGGGAAAGTGCAAATGCACAAGTGTGTCTTGCAGAGATCTCAAGGGCATGCAAGGGATGACACATCATGGAATTACCTCATCAGGAGAACTGGAATAATGGGCTGGATGCATCTATTGCAACAGCCCAGAAGACACTGAAAAGCAGGATCTATGGCTGGCTTTTTCCATTTCCAGTTCCCCCTTTTCTTAAGACTGTATCTCAGTTCTCTGCATTATGAGCCCCAGATGCAGCAAAGCACACAGATGACTTCATGCATATTTACAGACCTCACAGGCAGAGGCTCCAGCAGCAGTGTCACTTACCACCTGCAAACACAGGCAGGGACAGCCATGCAGGAGAGGCAGCCTCTGCCTGCACCATCATCCCTCTCCTGTGACACAGGCCAGACACTGCTCTGCTGCTCACAGCAGCTCCTGCTACCCAGACTTTTCTTCATTTGATACACAGGCAGATTATGGCCTTGCAAGACATTTGAACAATTCCTTTCACTACAGTGTGAGCCAAACAAGATGAAGGGCTGAGGTCAGGAGAACCATGACACTGCTTAAATTAACGTGCTTGGCAAAAGGAGCAAGAACTCATCGTCAGCCTGGAGAGAGGAGGGTTTTCTCCTTCCTTTAGGAGAAAAAGACTACCAAAAGATTCCAGTTGTTATAACCATGATGGAATTAATTCGTTCTTTCTAGATAAATATCCTGTATAAAACATACGCTATATCAAATGCCTCTGTCTCCTTGAAATAAAAGGATGGTGCAACTACGGCTTGTTTCCAGGAACAGGATAACCCCCATCTACAAAATAAAAGAAGGAGTCTCCTGAAGGAGATGGGCCTTCTCCTGAGATAAGATTACTAACGACCCGATGATCTTCACCTGACTGGAACCTTATCTACAAACGGACCAGTGGCTTTGTATAAGAAGTATCAGCTCTGCCTGGAATCCCATTCATCAGACCAGCAGAGGGAAAGAAAAGAAATATGAATTTGAAACTGCCGCAGAGTGGACAATGGGATGAGGCAACTTTTGCCTCAAGCAAGAAAAACTGTATAAAACTAGACTGTGTGCAGGCAGGATTTGTGAACGGGGAGGGATACGGCACGCTGTCACACCTGAGGTTCACCCAGCACTTGATCCTGGGGTCCATGCTCTCTGATTGATTTTGGCTTTTTCCATAAAACTCTATTTCACAATATTCTATTAATAAATTGGCATTTTTTATGAAATTAGACTCGATATTTATAACACAGAGAACTCCAGGACAGACAGTTTCTGCCACATCAGATACAGTAGATTTATTAAGCAAGGCCACTTGATGAATCTAATTCTGCCTTCTAAGCAAGCAACAGATCGGATCAGGAAGCATCAGCATCTTTGTTGCTCTCACCCTGATTAATGGCATTTCACTCCTTGGTAACGCAGTTAGCCTGCTGCAAAAAGCCAAATTCAACCCCAGAGCACCTTCCCTGAGTGACCCCAAAAGAGGACTGACCTGCAGGACCCCACTCAGCATCTCTGACAGACACTCTGCTGTCACCTGCTCCAGGCTGATCCAGTACCTGCCATGGGAGTCACAGAGGCGGACTGAGAATGGAGAGCAGTGGGGTCCCTTCTCCTCCCACAGGAGATTTGTACATCAGGAAATATACACAGAGCCACTGTGAAGAGACTCTGCAGGCAGGCTGGGCTTCAGGGACCAGCACATCTCCCTGAGCCCCTCTCCCAGTGTCCTGCTGGGCCACCAAACCTGGAGCAAGGCCTGGGAGGGCAGGAGGCACCAGCCAGGAGCTCACTGCTCTCCCCAGACCTGGGCATGGACCATATGGTGTCTGCTGCATAAATGAATGAAGTGTTCTGTAACTGCAGACACAAAGGCCAAATTCTGATCTAAATTCAACAGGTATAAATCCCCAGAAAACAGTGCTGACATCAGTGGGGGTTTTCTTCCCATTTTTTCTCCTTTGGCTAAGATAGGATTACACAGGTTTAATCAGGGATCAGGTTTTGCTTCTGAGCTCCAGATATGGGAAATACACACACAGTCCAATACTTCCAAATGTCTAGTAGATGACAAGAAACAATTTTCTAGCAGTGAGTTGTCTAATTATTAGTCCATCTAAGATGTGGTGCTCAACATGATAATATTTAAAAAAAGAAACCACTTCCTCCTCCTGCATTCCAGCATGGGGAAAAAACAGTTTCATTTGACTCATATATTAGAGAAGATTTCTTCCCTATGTTATAAATATTGGGGAATTCATTCGGTTTTTTAGATAGATATCCTGTATAAAAATATATACTGTATCAAATGCCTCTGCCTCCATGAAATAAAAAGTGTGATGCAACTACAAGCTGCTTCCAGGAATAGGAGACACATTCATCTACAAAACAAAGAAGGGTGTCCCTACCAGGAGATGGGATTGCCAACGACCTGGTGATCATCACCTGATTGGGATATTATCTACATCGGACCGATGGGCATGTGAATGCCAAGCTCCCGTAAACCTACTCAAACGCCCCAGCACTGCCTGGAAAACCATTCACCAGACCAGCAGAAGGAAAAAAAAGAAATACGAATTTGAAACACCAACAGAGTTGACAATGGGATGAGGCAACTTTTGCCTCGAGCAAGAAAAGCTGTATAAAAGTGGACCATGCAAGGGCAGACTTTGTAAACGTCTGGAAAGGGAGGATATGGCATGCTGCCGGTTCTAGAGTTCACCCAGCATCAATCCCAGGATCCATGCTGTCCGACTGACTTTGGCCTCTTCCATAAATTCTATTATGCAAAATTTAACAATAAATTGGCATTTTAATGAAATTAGACTCGCTATTTATAACACCTGCATCTGTGTGCAAAATACAAAGTGCCTGAATGTTTGTGGGAAAGCAAAAGCAAGAGGAGAAAGTAGAGATGAGCAAGTCAAAATGTAGATGTGTGATTATTTCAGACACATGGTGGTTTCTATCCCTGCAAACAGCAGCTAGAGGTGATGCTGGTATCTCAAGGTCAGACTTCCACATAGCCAAGGAAATCAAAAGGCATATTTCAAGCATATTTCTGGAGAAGCCTCGGGACAAAAACTTTATCAGCCTTCAACCTCCTAAGCTAATTGGGTCATTTGGAAATTAAAATAAATAAGTATCACTAAAAAGCCTTGCTATCTCTGCATCCTGTTGAAACAGACAGCATTGCTTAAAAAAGAAAACATTTCACTGAAAGCAACCCAATAACCAGAACTACACCATTATCCATACACACCAACAATCACTATTTTTTCCCCTTTAAAAATACAAACTTCATTAAGTGGTCTCCGTATATTCCTAAAGGCCAAGGGAAAATGACCCAACAGAGGAACCAGGTATATGGCTATTGAACTGCAATCTGTTATTTTAATCAAGTACTGCCTATTAACTGGAAGATAATTACAGCCCTGGAATGAAGCATTTTCCCGGGGTCTGAAGACACAGTTTTTACAGCACCTGGGGCACTGAGGTGGCTGATGGCATTGCTGGGCCCCTCTGCTGTAGCCTTTGAAACCACAGCTACAGGTCTGCAATGTCTCAACACTCTCTCAGAAAAAAAATACTCAGAAATAAAATGGAAAAATTGGTTCTAAATCTTTACAGAAAACAGAAACATTGGCAATTTAAAAAACATAGTGAAGAGTGAGTAGGATCATCACATCCTGCTAGAAGACAGAATTCCCATTAGCTGCACCCTCAGCCAGGACTGACTGTGAAGACCTCAGCAGTGCAGGTCACATGCATATCCAGGTCCTTCTCTCCACCAACAAGCACACCCTGCTTCCCTCTCCCACGCAGAGCATCCTGCCCTGCTGGAGCCATGGCCACTTTCCACACAGCAATGGAGCAGTGGGCTGAGCCCCACCCCTGCCCCCCATCAGACACCACACCCCAGGGTACTTCCTAGCCCAGCTACACTTTCAGCCAGGTCAGAAGGCAAAGCAGATTTTACCTCTACAGTTGCACAGAGAGCACCCAGAGCATGAAGATGATTTCTCCCTCTTTGAGGACCCTACTTGTGTCACAAACCATAACGATCCTGCCATGCAAACATGTCCAAGAGCTGATTTAAATGGATAAAGAGACACAGTCACCACAAGGACCTTGGGGAGACAAACATCCCCTGACTGTGAGTACTGAAGGTTGTCTTTTTTATGGTAAGTGAAGAAAAGATGCTCAGAAGTCACTGAGCCACAGTTTGCTCTGGAGTGCTGGTGGTTTTTATTGGGCCATCTGGGCTTTACTGAAGTGCAAACAGCATTACTGACGATTGTTATTAACATCATAATCATTAACAAAATACTAGAGTGCTCAGGTTTTGTCTGTTGTCTGCATTCCTGCTGCACAGCCCAAGCTTTCTGACAGGCTGAGATTTAGAGGACAGCCCAAAATCCCTCAGCAGGGAGAGCACAGTGTCTCTGGGTGCCCATCATCCAGCCCTCCCAAGCACAGAGGCTGCACTTGCATCTCAAATACTCTTTTTTCTTTATGGAAATGACCTTGGGCAGCTGCTGCCAGAGCTGCTGTTGGGGCCAAACTCCACCTTCCCCTTGTCATCAGACAGAGTAACTAACACCCCGGTCCACAGGTGTACATGGTAGGAGAACACTCTGCCTTTCAGAGTCTACCCCATTTCCCCACAGGAGGGGAGTCCATGGCTGGCCTGCAGTCAAGTAGAAGATAGCACACAGTGGATATGTGTCAGGTTGCCAAAAAAAAACCCCAGAAAATGGAAAAAAGAACCACCCACAAGAGTGCATTTCGTTCCAATATGCATATGGCTGCTCATTACCTAGACAACATTTGATGAAGTAAATGAAAATCAAACATCCTCTCTATCAGCTGTTGCCTCACTTTTTTTTTTTTTTTTTTTTTGGTCAGGACATTAAACTTGTTATGAGTATCAGTGGCTTTCCTGGTTTCAGCCTTTTTTTTTTTTTTTTTCTGGGAGAAGCTGTTAACAGACAATACTTGTACTTGCAGCAGCAATCCTGACCCTGGCTGCTTTTTCCTGGAGGGGATATTACTACAGAGCTCATCCCACCTCATTCTGGGCACTGAACTGGGACATGAGAGCTGGTGACAGCTCCAGTAAGCGTCTGAGGAAGGAACAGAGAGGAAGGCAGGAAGACAGCTGGTACAAGGTGTCCTGCACCAGTGTGGAAGGAGAAGCATTTTGGTCTGTTAATGCAAATAATTTACAGTATTGAATCTCTGTATGCCTAAGGAGGAGGAAAGACCAAAGAAGCAGTCCAATCACCCCCTCCTCCAATCCTGGCTAAGGCAGAGCTCTTCCTGTGCTCATCATCTTGGAGGCACCCAAGGCCCCTCTCCAAAACCAGCTTTGCTTCAGCCCTGAGTTTGGTCTGGAGTTCAGCTCTCCAGAGCACCCCCCAGGAATGCAGGAATGGTGCTTTACCATATGTCTTCAATGTTTGCACACACAACCTTTGCTAAATCACAGCAAAACAGTGCAGAAATCTATACCAGAGTGCACTGAACACAGATAGCTTGATTCAAGATACACAGGAGAAAAATACCCAGGGGGTAAAACAAAGTTAATCTTACTTTGTCTGGGTAGTGCCTTACTTTGCAGTGTGATACCAGCCCCACTTGGAGCCAGGAGCCCCAGCTGATGGGAACTGGCAGAATTCCAGGGCTTTCTAGTGAAACCAAGCCAATGTAAAGACAGCTGCAGACTGGGTCCAAAATCAGAAGCCACAATAAACATTCCTTTAAATTATTGAAGACATACTCACTTCTGGCTCCCATGACTGCTTTTACAGTTCTCTCTCTCCATTCAAAGCATCATCACCCACCCTTAAAGTAGGATTGTTTTGTTTTCAATTGGACTTTGACTCAACAGCAAATTTAATTAACTGACCTAATGGACTAAAGATGTGGATTAGAAGAGAAAATAAATAAAAAACAATTCCAAACAAAACACACAAGATCACTGCAGCAAAAAAAGAACCCCAAAGCACCTAAGTTAAAAAAACAACAAAACTACACCCCAGCTATGCAGAGATGCAAAATAGAGCTCCTCACATTGCAAGACACCCAAATTGGCAAACATTTGTTCTTGATTATTCTTAACAGAGTGTGGTAAATGTAATGTATAAATTCGTGTATCAAGGATTTGGTTTATTAAAAGCTACTTCCAAGCTACTCCTTGGAATCTCCGAGATTCCAAGACCTGTGGTGCAAGCCTCGAAACCTCAAAATTTGCAACAGAAATGACATAGCCGGACTGGAGATGGCCCATTCATCAAGGATGGGCCTCCACTTAACAGCTGCTTGACATCTGATGCCAATCTTGATAGAGGATCCTGGAGGATGACCAAATCAGCACCCCAAAGACGAGATCCGGGAAGACTATCAAGTCTTCTCACACTTACACGGGAACCTCTGACAAGACCTCGCTTGGAAATAAAGAGATACACCAATATTTGGACTTTCAATGGATTTAGCCTCAGGACAAATAAACCGTATAAAAACCCTTACACCAGGACATAGGGTGTGTGGTTGAGGTTGGACGGTACCGTTGTTACTGTCACTCTGCCCACCCAACATTCGATCGATGTTGTCCAATTTTTAATTGGCTTTTTAATTGTTTTTTTATTGTTTTTTTAATTGTCTTTTTAATTTGTTAAATAAATTCTGTTATTTTTAATTGGCTTCTTCTCATTTATAACAAGAGGATCCCAAAGCCCTCCATGAGTCCTTAAGCTGCAGGATACTGTACAGTGCCAAGAAGTAGCTCTATGGGGAACATCACAACCCCCTTCCCAGAACTTCAGAAACTCATTTCAGCAGAATCCCACAGATGCACACAGGAATAAACTGGTGCTGCACTCTCTGTTGGGGACACACCTCCACCAACATCAGGAGCAAATCTGTCACTCGGATGAACACTGAATGTGGGTCAGCATCTTCACCACCACCATGTCCCCTGATCCAGAGGTCCTTGTGACAGACAGTGCAGGCACTGACCCAGCAGGAGGCTGTACACACAGCAACATGACCAGCACCCCTGGCTCCAGCTCTCTGCTGCCTACACCAACCCCACATCTCACACCAAAGTGTTCCAGGCTCAACAGAGGCAATGAGATATTAATTTTAAGGAATTAAGGACTTTAGTTAAAATAGATATTGCTGACGTAGACTTCCCTTTACATTTTGAAGAATAAAGGACTTTAGTTAAACTAGACATTGTTGACGTAGACTTCCCTTTTACTAACTAGACATTGTTGAGGTAAACTTCCCTTTTTTTTTTAACATAAGCCTGATTTAAGGAACCAATAAATCAGGAGACCTGTCAACTTAATCAATAGACTCCAAGAACACAATGTGATCATAAATCAGATAGTCTTGAGAAAACAGGATCCAGGTGTCACCAACACTAAAAGGTTAAAAAGGCAAAGCGAGGAAGACCCATCTTACTTCATCATTTTGAGACCCCACCCCATAAAAAGGACCACCGACCCATTTCAAAGAACAAACTACACATGCTTAATTGCTTTTGGCTAATTACCATACGAAGTGGGGAATGGGATGGACCAGAGTCATGAATATGCATTTGTGTTTTGGGTATTCAACACTTTTGTACATAAAAAGACCCTGTGATCATCTGTAAATTGCGCGTGTGTATTTGGGAGCTATCCCTCACGCTGCCCGGCGTCGTAATAAACATCCACTTTCTAACTTCAAACTGTTAGAGAGTCTTTGTCCATCATAGTTGGATATTGGTGTTAGATCAATATCCATATTTTTTTAACAAATCAGCACCAGCCCAGGGAGCCCAGCAGCACTGTGACCACACTGCTCCTCACCCTTCAGTCCAAGAGCACCCAGGGGAATGGCCCCACAGCTCCTCCCAAAGCTCTGCACCTTCCTCCCCAGCTTTGGGATTGCTGGAGACACCTCTGGCCTGGGATTATTTATTGCAACATTTAGAGCAAGCAATATGTCACTTGGAAATTGAAGCCTCACTTAGGAGGCTCAGTGCTGAAATCTGACTGTGTGACACAGGCTGATGAATCAGCCAACTTCCCACTGGCTCATTTGGGAATACACCCCTTTGCAGAAAAAAAACAAACCTCAAGAGATCCACTCATTGATCCTAACTTCATTCACTGTGGTGAGGAGGGTGCAGGGTGTTTCTCTCACCCTCCCTATTGCAGAGAGGTTTTACTCTGTTTGCCTTTTCCAGTAGGAAAAGGGGAAAACCAAGAATCAAGTGATTCACACCTGTCACAGGATCACCTGATGGAAGCTTCCAAGAACAAATTCAGTGCTGCACATGCAAAGTACAGTCAGGGTGACATGCATGCCAAGCAGTGATAAATTACAGGTGTTTTGCTGAGGAAATTTCTGAGCATGAAGGGCAAAATTTAAATTGCTAATCAGCATCACTTTTTATTATAACATGTTTGAAAACAAACTAATGAGTTGGAGTAAGCCTCCTTGAACCAGCTTTGACACCTGTATCTTCCAAGCAGAAAGTAAAATTTAAAAATACTTTGAAATACATCCTTTCAGAAGCAGATTCTTTTCATCAAAAGAAATGGTGGGCAATGGGTGGCAAGTTGTCAAAAAAGTATTTGTGAAGCATGAGAGTCCATGTGGTGAGAGAGTGTGGGCCCCACCACCCAGCCTCTCTGACCCGGCAGAGGGCAAGGTCTGCCCCTGCTCCTGATGATGCCTGAGCTCCACAGCGTGGGTGAAGTCATGGCAGGGGAGGGACCCCCACCCTCCACAGGGGTCCTTGCAGCCCTGCTCAGGGCTTTTATGGTAGCAAAAGGCAGAGAATGCCACCAGCCTCAGCAGGTTGCTGGCTAGGACTGCAGCCCAGCCAGGGACCATCCCTGTGCCCTGCCACTCCTGCTCACAGCACCAAGGCTCCACTGCCTGTCTTCATGCCTCAAGAACAAATACAGGAGATTCAGGAAGTGTTTAAAAATAGAAATTCCTATCCCAGCCAAGCATTTCCAGCGCTGACAAAACTCTTGAGTGAGGTCAGCACTGAGCCTGCTCGTGGCCCCCAGGCTCTGGGGTCTGGATCTGGGTCCATCCCAGCTGTGCCACACAGGGCTTGGTACTGAGTCCCAGCCCTTTAGAAACAAAGACATGAGCAAGCCCTGCTTACAGAACAGCCAAGGTCACTGTGGAACACATTTAGGTGCATCCTCTCACCAGCAAACTACATCAAGTAACAGAAGTTCTTCTGCCAGTGCCTGGGCTCTGTGATTGTTCACTGCTGTCCTCTCATTCTTCTCAGCTTTGACTTTATGCCCAAGTTGGGTGTCACTGAGAAGGGCAATTATTGCTCCTCCTCTTCCTCTGCACAGAAGCATTTCAAATGAGACCAGTTAAGCACAGAACCGACTCCCAGCCAGATCCAGCTGTCGGGGGGCAATGCTGGGGACAGCTTCTGCAGAAGACAGAGTGCTAATTAAGCTCCCCAGGAGCCTCCAGTGATGGGCACCCCTTGCAGGGTGGGACAAGCAGTCTCCTGCACATCAAGAGTGGCTGCTTTGTTCATCTCAGAGCCAACCACGACCCTGCAGAGCTGGTACCACCACCACAATTACCTGTGAACACCAGGCTGGCATTCTCCAGCTCCTCCTGTGGAACCTTGAAGCTGAAGGACTCATTGTAGAAGGGATCTATTGTGCCCCGCATGCAGGAAGTCTTCTTAGTCTTTGTTAATTTTAATCCATGAACAAGCTGAATTTTCACAAATGGATCTGGCAAAAAGCACAAAGCACAGGCCCTGTGTTAGGGGGACCATGAGTCAGCAGCCCTGTGCATGAGGGCTGGGCCCCACAGGGATGGACTGTGCTTCGAAATGGCCTTTGGAAACGGCTGGGACCTGGACCCCCACACTGCTCGCAGAAATTGGCAGAGTGGGGACAAAAGTCAGGCAGCTGGATTAAAAACATTCCCTGCCAAAACCACAGTTAATGCCAGCCTTGACAGAGACCACATATACTGTTCTTTTTGGAAAATGTCAATATTCTGGCGGCAGCACAGGCTGGGGCAGGAACGTGGGAAAACCACCTGAGGACAGAGGCACAAAGCAGTTCCCAGCCAGAGCTCCCAGAGCCAGCAGGGAGCAGTGCCCACAGGCCTTACAGAGCACAGCACAGGGGGATCAAAGCTCCTGCTTCCTCATCTCAGCCTGGCTCAGAGATCTTTACTTCAAATTTGGCAAACCCTCCATTGTATCTCAGGGTAAGTGTTCCAAATACTTTCATTGTTGTTATCTATACATACAAGACAACAAAGCTTGTATTAACAGGACCTGAGCACCAAATCCCCCTGGGTCCCCCACAGATTTCAGCCTCACTGGTCTGCTTTAAAGGCACATACAATCTGTGCATGAGTAATGTGAGAAATGCACTGCCCTTTACCTGAACCTTGGCTCATGTCTGTCTGAAGCAGCTGTTTTGCTCTAATGATGTCCACGTTCAGTCTTCCTGCACTTGGTAGGTAGTTTAGAGACAACAGCAGCTCTCCCAGCTCCACTTCATTCTGCAGAAGAGAACGTGGAAAAGAGAACGTGGAGGTTTAGAACAGAGCTTAGAGGGGAAGAGAAGGGAGAGAAACTAAATAAATCCCTTTTGTCTAAGTGCCTGAAAAATTACTTTTAGTCACGCTCTGAACTGCAACCAAGAACCATCTGGTGGCTCCTCGTGCTAAGCAGAAACAAGAAAGAAATTATCCCCAAACAAAGATCTTTCTCTAATCACCAATCCTTTATTAGCTTCCCAATAGCCATGCAAAGAGGACCTATAAGGAGGCAGGGGGACATGGTCAGTAGCTTCTACCTGCTCCATCTGTAATGGTTCCAGGTACCTCTGACCTTATCAATGTGCAGAACACAGACCCACTGGAGAAGACATTCTCTTCCTGCCCAGCCACTTGGGAAGTTCAGACATGCAGTGGTTAAAGCATCCCTGGGTCACAGCAAGGCAGTTGAGAGGAGATATTCCCTTGATCTACCAGAGCCCATGGCACAGCCTGACTGTGCCCTTGCTGCTCACCAGCCTGCACCATGGCCACAGCTCCACATCAATACAGCTGCTCAACCATCATTGTTTTTCCTTTTACTTAATGATGCTTAAAACTAGTAATTAAAGAGCTGGAGAGCTCACATCATTACTCCTCAGACATGAGGATAACCTCTTCCCCCCTTGCCACGACCTGGCTCTGAGAGGCTCTTACTGTCAGATGCAAAATACACATACTGAAACAGCTCTGGAGACTGGAAACACACCAGCCAGCCCAGGTAGGGAATTGATCCATCTGCCTAATGTCAAGTCCACTCAGGAGTGCAGAGCTAGTGCTTCATCCCAAACAGTCAAACAGTCCAAAACCAACCTAGATCAGGCGTCCGAGCCCATTTCCAAGAGGAAAAGGAGCTGCAATGGTATTGCAATCCTAACAAAAGGTTCAAATATCTTTACTGATCCCCCAAATATTAGATTACAGAAACTAGAGACTGTGAGTAGACAGTAAAGTAAAAGGCTCTCTCTCAGAACAGTCACAGCCTGAACTGACCCAAAGAACCAGGTCCATAAGCAGATGGGGCCAGCACACAAGTCACAATCCCTAGCAAAGACATCAGTGGCTCAGGGAAACTGAGGCTGGGGCTGCTGGGAAAACCAACCAGGAAAAGCATCTGATATCCTAAAGGAGTGACACTCCAATTCCTTTTGTCACAGCATCTTGTGGGTCACATTGTGGGGCAGTATTGTGACTCCACAGCATCCACATTCACATTTAACACATGCATTTCCTTTTGTTGCTACAGTATTTCTACCTCACCCAGAAGGCACCTCTCTTCCATCAACCTGGGCCAGCTCCCACACCACAGTGCTGTTCAAGATAGGATGTTTTACGTTCTTTCCATCAGAAAGCCACTCCCCAACACAAGCCTGACCCAATATGCACACAATACTCACAACTCTGGTTAGTCCAAGCCATACTTACACACACCATGGTGTGCCCTGGGGTTGCACGAGGTAAGGATCTAAGAGTCTCACTTCCAAGGTGGTCTAAACACCATCTAATTGATTTAAACTATCATCTTTCATTCGATTTTGCACAAAAATGCTCCTATCAGGTCTGTGGCTGGAACAGCCTGCAGACACATTTATCATCAAGAACAGTCAGTGATTTTTAATCCTATTTTAATCCAGGACAGGATGGAAGCATCACAGTGCCCACACCACCACCCTCAACAGGAGGCACACGAGGCAGCCCTCTATCCCAGCTCATTTTTTATAACATATAAACAACACTTTCAGCAAACCCAGTCCTTCTTCCACTTGCATTCACTGCTGGTCAGGTTCCATCAGGCCTAAATTCCTAGAAATTCAGGTGCATTTGGACAGTGTAAATTAGGAAACTGATCAGCAATTTTACTACCTGCTGGGGAGAGACAAACAGCTCCAGCTGCAAATACCAAACTTCTGGCACAACCAGGTGGCAGGCTGGTATGGGGCAGTCACCTCAGGCTTAGAGTGCTGAAAATTTGCATTAAGATTTGGGATAATTACTTGTGGAGTAAGTTCCATTGATGGAACCTGTTGATCTTATCCAAGAACTGCAGGAGAGAAGGCGTTTCCCTGGCCAGAGAGGAGCCATGGAGCTCAGCAAGGGAAGCATCTCCATGCTTCCAATTCATTGGCATTTATGATCCATTTACAAAAAAGAGCCCATTTTACACTGACAGTGTCAGGCTGCATCTGTAACACCCACTTAGGCATCGGCAGGAGAACCATGTTCCCCTGCAGAGATTAAGGAACGAGCCATTACAGTGTAACCATCACACTGCTGCCCAACACACCCAGCTTCCACAGGAAAACGCAGGGCCCAGTTTTTCTGCAGGACCTAACCTAACACGGACTTCAGCACCTCAAGAAAAATCTTTTGGGCTATCTAGGCTTAAATTTCAGAAAGGAGAGATATAAAATGCTATATTCTGTAAGTGTGATCCACTGAAGACAGCAGATTATGAGTAGCTTTAATCAGTCTCAGATCAAGCCTGATCTCACAAATCTCAACCTTCTGCCACTTCATGCTTTTCAAGAGCGCCCACATTTGTGTTAATTATTTTGAGGGAAGGACCATAGAGCCCCTGCCTCGAAGGCCATGGCAGGATGGGTGTGCTCAGCCCCACTGCAGGCAGAGCAGCAGCAGCATTTGTTATATTGTTTTCAGATTCCCAGAGAGCTCACCCCCCGGACAAGTGACTCAGCCTTTTCAAGGCACTGAATGCCAGCAGCCAACTGCCTCTGATGTTATAACTGCATTACTTCTAGCTTAGCCACAAGGAGCTGGGAAACGTGCTTCAAATGCTGCCCGGTGCCTTAGGGGATGTCGAACACGCAGGAAAATGAATCAGTGCCTGAGCATCACCACAGCTGGCACTGTCCCCGCCGTGCTGAGCTGCACCAAGCTCACCAGCTCTCTCCTGTGCTTCAGTCACCTGCCATAAGCAGCAAACACTCCAAGAATTCATGGGCTGCCCCAGGAAGCAGGAGGTTTTCATTCCCTGCGCTTTTCCTGACAAGCTCATGCCACGGCTCCCTTTGCTGATGTGATAAGTCTTGCTTACTCACAGCTTGGAAACACTCCGTGCTGCCAGAACCTGCCTGCCTCAGCCCAGCCCCGTGCTCAGAGGCACAGAACATCTCCTTGTGTTGTGTCTCACATTGGGGCATCCTCAGAGTTCATGGGCTGAGCTGAGGAGAGGGGATGTGACTTGATGCACAAGAGGTGCCATGGGCACACTGCTCACTGTAGAGTAAGGAATTGCCCCAATTTTACGTTTTCTAGATCTTTTCATCAGGAAACTACAGTTGGTTTTGCCTTCAATGTTTTGCTCACAGCAGGCAGCATGCGAGACGCCCTCAGCACCGCCGGCCTAAGGCAGCATTTCAGCTGCCATTATTATGCTGGTGATGAGCTGATTCGTGCCGAGATCCCAGATGACCCTGAAAAAGCAATTTCCTGTTTGATGAGATGCCGGAGTGACACCAAGTCTGGGATGTCTGAGACTCTCCTGAAGCTCTGATTAACAGTTCACTCCTGGCTGTATTACACTGCCAGGTTGGATTTGCAGCCTTGGGCTCGCCTGTGACCCAGAACCTTCTCCAGTTACTGCCTGGGCTGAACCCAGAAGTTTTGAACCAGAACTTTTCTGTTCTTTTCTGTCATCTCTGAAACACAAAGAGACTCCCCGAAAGGAGATGGGCCTTTAATTAATGCCATTCTCACATCTTGTTTGGACCACATAATTCCTTTGCTCACAGCCCCCCAGACTGTTCCTTGTGCATTGCTGCAACACCAGCAAAATTCTGCAGCTGAAACCTTTCCCAACAGGAGCCAGAGCACATTACCTCAGCACTGACATCTATGCATTGCTCCTAATGAAGTTTCAGAATGATTTTCCTCCTCAAGGTTATCTGTGTTGGTACCTCCAGGCACACTAGAAAACTGATGGTTTAGAACAGCTTGCTCTAACAGGTTTTCTACAGCATCCTGTGACACAGTCATTGTTTTTGGAAGGTTGAGCTATTAAGGACCAGAACCTGAGAAAAAATATACTTACCAATGAATAGGAGCAGTAATATTCCTACATAACTGACACCAACTGGATGTATGATGAAGAGTGTCACAAATTCCCTTCTAAAGTCAAACTGGCTTTGCATCAGTTTGAAAGGCCACGACAAAGCCTCTATTGTGCAAAAAGCTTTAGGAAGAAGATATCCTATGGAGAAGTCCTGCTCCTGGACCCCACCAGCCTCTCCTCTGGGTTCCTCCTCCACAAAATACACTCCACAACACCCCAGTCCTCTGCAGGAAGGGCAAGGAGTGAACAGCACTGAGGGGAAAGGATGAGGTGACTGAGAAGACAGATAAGGATAAAGAGAGAACAGTGAAGAAGAAGAAATTTTCAGTGCTGGAGCTTTAAAGACTCAAAAAGGAAAGGTGAGGGGGGAACCACAGAAATGGAACTGAGGAAAAACAAACATACAGAACAAACATACAGAAAAGAAGATGGTAGAAAAACACAAGACAAAATATGAAAACAAACCAGAGGTTAAGAGCTAAAATGTTGTCATCATGATGGGCAAGCATCCATCGCAGCATCCCATCACAGTTCTAACTTCAGTGACATGTGGGGCGGGGATTTCCTGCCCTCTGCCAGGCTTTGCCCAGGGCATCTCCTCCACTGGCCACAGGTGAACTTCCAGGGTGATTTTAACATCCAGCTGGTGAGCAGACATGGCCCCATGCAACTACCTTGTACCATCCTGAACATCAGAACTGACAGGTCATTCTAGTGCACTCGTAGTATGAAGTAAAAAAGCAAGCCCAATACACACTCCTTCCACTATAAAAATGGCTTGAGGGAAAACAGAATTTCATGCTATTTTCCCACCACAACTAAGCAATTTTTTTTTCTTTTGCAGAAAAATCGTCAAGCTCACATCACTGCTGGTCTAAAACATTCATTCCTGCCCACTCAAATCTGCCAAAAGAGAAATGAATCATATGTCAATAAAATTTGGGGTCCTGAACATGTGCTTCAGAATTAGTTTTAGTGACAAAATATGTAAATCTGAGCCCAGCAACACCGAGGCCTGCCAACTTCATTCATTGTAATTAAGCAAAGCCACACGCATTTCAGGGGATATTTAAGGAGTGCAGAGTGTTCCTATGGGGACTGGACTCAAGAGCCTTGCCATGAGCAGCTACTGCGCTTTAGAAAGGCATTAATTACCCTGCAAGAGAAAGCCTCCTAGAACTACCAAGGATAAAGAATTTTGCAATACCTGCACTGACATTTTCCACAAGGAATAAGTCCTTCTGCTCAGCTGCTGGCTCTGATGATGCATTGGGCAGCAGCTCCCCCATGCTTCAGCTTGGGGCTCAATCCCCCCAAACACCAAGTGTGTTGACCCCAGCTCAGAAAGTGCTTGTGTGCAGATACAACCTTCTGCCTGAGGCTTGGCATGCAGTAGTTTGTAGCTCTGGTTACTCAGGCTGAGAGGATAGCCTGCTGCTCAGCTGTACTTGGGTCCTCTGCCCACCCACTGCTAGCAGTGAGCAGGACAGTGCTGCACAGCCAGTGCTGCACCTCCTCACAGCAAGGAAAGTGCTCTGCTTGTTCACTCACAGCAGCTTTCTGAGCTGGTGATGAAGATATTTCTCCAACAATGAGGAGCTGTACATCCCATCCACAGGCCTAAGGAGCTGGGTCCAGCTCCCAGGGGAACCAACAGAGCTGTTGGCTGTAGATGCTGGACCATGCCTCAACTGGGAGAAGCTTGCTGTCCCTGCTGATGCTGCACATGCCAGGAGACTCCTGGCTTTCCTCACCTTTTGCAGCTCACAGTGTTGGCACAGCCCTGTAGTAAGGCAGTTTCGGCTCTGGGATGAGGGAACTCAGTGTGACAGTGGCACAAGGATTAGGCACCTGACTTTATCAGCACACTCTGTGTCAGTGGCTTCAAGGTGAAAACAGCAAGTGCAAAACAGATATTCACTTAGCTCATGGCATTTGGCCACCTTCTCTGCTCTTTCACAATGCCTGCTGCCCTCTCACTCCCACCAGCATGAAGAGAAAACTTCTCCACAGCTCCTGCCATCCGGATTTACTTTCCTCCATCTCTCTCCAGCTCATGATGTTTCTGTCTATAAATTCCAGGTTAAAAAAAAAATCACGCACTTTGTCTCTTTCATCTTCACATATCATGTCTATGACTGTCTGTGTTTCTCCCCCTTCTGTTACTGCTTTTCCAAACACCTGCTTCAGCCTTTTCTCCTGTGGCTGTGGGGGTGCTGCCAGCTGCTGCTCCATGTCACAGCCCCAGGGCAGCCAACCCAGACTGGCAAATTTTCCTCAGCTAATGATCAGAACTGCACCACAGTGGTTTGTGGTGCTCTCCAGGATCCAAGGACACCTTTTGCAAAATAAAATGCAATTGAACGTGTATATATATATATGTATATATATGTGTATATATATATATGTATGTATTTTTTTGTCCCCATCCATCACAATCTCTCAACACAAAGCACACTTCAGCGGGCTCAGGTTCAATCCAACCAGAAACTGATAAAGGCTGTCTGTCCCTCAGCTAATCAAGCAAAAAAGGGAGAAGTATGAAAAAAATTGTCAGCATGTCAAATCTATCCTTCCACAGGCAAAAGGCTCCAACTAGTATTAAAAAAACCCTCAGAAAATTCTAGCACAAACATCACTGTTATCAAGAGACATTAAAATGTATTTTTTCAAAACAATAAGCATTACTGTTTTATTTCTTCCAGGATTTATCTTAACCCTTTGATCAATGAATTTAATCACCACTAGGATGAAGCATGCCTTACTCAATGAACTTTAAAAATTTTATAATTGAGAAAATATGGGAAGACGATGGCAAACATCATCCTTGGATGTCTGTACAAGCACTGTTGATCCCTTTACAGTTGCAGTCTGCCAGCTGAGGTAAAAACAGCAAAAAGATATGAAAGGACCACTTAACTGATCAAAACGGGGAGGAATTTTTGCCTAAGTTTTTCTGTATGATAGCAAGGGCATAAATGCAAAAGGCTTTTAAGCCTGTGCATTCAAATGGACTTTTGTCTTTCTCTTTCCTTTTATAAATATCAGAAATGCCAACTTCTGCATAAATAATTTATCTTGAATGCTGGTGAAGCAGACAGCACTGCTGAAAACCGCAGTAGCTTTCAATGAAACTTTGGAGAGGGGGAAAGAAAGAGTTGGCTCCGAGCTTGGCACATAAAGGCAGAGATGATCTTTTCTAATCAAGGTCTGTATTAGCTGTGGAATGAGTCCATGTTACTCATAAAGAGATGCAAAACACAGAGAAGTATTTGTCATGCAAAAGTAGGGAGCAGGGGGAGAAGCAAAACTGCATGGTGGGAATCACAGGAGGATAATGGGATGCAACGACATGCCCTACTAAAATACATGTTCAGGGAGCCCATGACTATGACTTGTCCACCGCTTTCAAAATTTTATTTTCTCGCCTGAACACTGTTCAAGCTAATCCCATAACATTCCTACTTCTGTTACAGGAAATCCAGCTGGCTCTCCTGCAGTTACCTGGAGCCCTTATCTTCCTCCTTTTACACAGTGCTGCATGTCTGAGCAAGAGAAGAAAGTGCTCCCAGCCCCTCTGCACACACAGAGGGGGCAAAGCAGAGTCAGAGCCCCAGCTGGCTTCACTTCCAAAACACTGCTTGGAGTATTTCCCTTCCACAAGTGTCTGATCATTAATTTCCACTGCCAATCAGACTCTTGAACCCACAACATAAAACAGCAGTGAGGCCAGTGATTTATTGCTCATTTCATCCAGTATCTCTGGCTATGGCACCCTTTTGTGAACACCTACAAATCAAAGAAAAAGTGAACCATCCAACAGGGCTTAATTCAGCAAAGACTCCTTGAAAATAGCAATTTGTGAGCTGGAAAGGAACCGGGAGAGGCCAGCTTGTTACAACAACTTCGTGTGATATTCCTGTCTTTAGTACAAACATTTGAGATGCTGTTCACACTATGTTCTCCTCTTGCCTTTTCATGGGGTTCTGTGCATCTAGCTATGTGAGTGATGCCACTAGTGGTAAATTTGGTAGGTAACTACCATTCCTGGCTGCAAAGCTCAGATCTTTCCACTGAACAGCCCTTTACTTGGCTGGCAAGAAGGTGGCCCTTTCCTGAGAACAGAGGTGAAAGCACACAGACCCTCTGCATCTTCTCTTCCCATCCCACTGGATGGTTGAAATGCCCAAAATGCATGCAACATCCCGCTTGCATCAGACAAATATTTATGGCAAATTTAGTTTCTTCAGGCATCTGATGAAAATAAATCTACCACTCCTGTGCAGATTGTTGCTTTTGCATTATGCCACAGATCTGGGCAGATTACATCTTCTACATGTTTTATTGAATCAAATCATTACTGAACTGGCAGCAGGGGTTCCCCTTGTGTCCTCAGAGCACAGGAATGACCTGGGTGTGACAGCATTCCTGAGAATGGATGCAGGTCGCTGCAGTGACAAGAAACACCTTTCCAAAGGTACAGACTTCCAGAGCAGGCTTGAATTGTTCTCGTTTAAGCTGACGTAGGATCTTTGCTCATGACTATAAAAGACAGCTCCTCTACCTCACACTGTTAGTTATAAAACCAGTCACAGGCCCACATAATCCCAACCCAGCAGATGCTGTGCTAACAAAATGACAATTACTAATTAGAAACAGCATTACTTGCCAACAGGCAAAGGAACCACACACACACACACCAACTCCCAAAACAGCAAGAAAAACTGTGGCAATAATCTGATAAATTCTGTTACCTGAGAACTAGGCACAAGGGCTTTCCACCAGTGTCCACCTTTCACAAGGTCTACATCGCTCAAGGGCACTGACACTTTGCCAATAACACAATGACGTGAGAATTTGTCAAAATCCACTACAGTTAAAAGCAGAGTTCTTCTCTGGGCTTCTAAAAAGGGGATTTCAAATGTGTACCTCTCCTCAAACACTGGGTTCTGCGTTTTGCGTTTCACTCCGGTCTGCTTGGAGTTCTTCTGGTCAGGCAGAAGGCAGATCTTCACATAGGGGTTGGAGTGAGCCATGTCTTGCCTTGAGCCATCATAAGAAATGGGAGGAGGCAGATCTTTAGCCTCAATGACTCGCACTATTAGGTAATTATGCAACAGATCATACTGTGTGCTAAAATGCAGCATGCCCAGCTGGTACTTGGACAAGATCTCCTCATCTGTCAAGGAGTCCATGTCATTGCCATTTGAGTCAAGAGAGTACAGCTTTGGTTCAAATTTTCTAAAATAGTCATCTGGGGTGTAGGTTTTTAACAGGATAGTTGGCTGAACTATTTCTTTCTTGGCTCCTATTATTCCAAACTCGATGGGTTTGATGTCAATTAGTGGAGAACTTGGCCTCCTTGACTCCAGGCCTGAATGAGAGAAACACACAAATGACTGTTAGAAAGTCCACTACAGCAATTACAAAAAATTCAGAAAGTGAGAAAAATCAGCTTTGGGTGCACCTTCAGGTACTCTGTGTCTGTACAATACCAGCACAGGCTCTACAGTGGGACTTTTAACAGCACCCTCAGCTAGGCTGAAGCACAGCCTTGCCCGCACTTTTCCTCCCTGTCCATCTGCACGTGCAATTACCCTGCTTGTGCTTCAGCAAGAAAAACAGGGCTGGCCACTTCCACTGTGCTCCTGTGAAATAGGAAGAGATTTTTATCAATGTGCCTTCAACTTGACATGGTTCCCTGTCCAAAAGATGAAAGAGCAGGCACTACAGTTTGATTTTCACCCCCACAAGAATTACATTAACGCTAGAAGGACGACCTTACTTGAGATCCGTCGCGTGAGGCTGTAAGTGGACCGTGATGTATCTGACGACGATCGCCTTCTGTCAGGGGAAACATCGTGAAGAGTGGGAGGCAGCTCGCTGATTGTATTATCAGAGTCTCCATCTTTGTCCTCATTTTGGCTGCTTATCCTATTATAATGAGAGACCTTTGGATGATTCAACCCAGCACAAGGTGTATATACAGAATAACAACGTGTTCTGGCATTC
The DNA here is from genome assembly GCF_009819655.1 of Sylvia atricapilla. Taxonomy (NCBI): domain Eukaryota; kingdom Metazoa; phylum Chordata; class Aves; order Passeriformes; family Sylviidae; genus Sylvia; species Sylvia atricapilla. The sequence continues at coordinate 176,349 of NC_089154.1, forward strand.
TGGGGCTAATCTTGGGTGCTTGTCCCTCAATGCTGTGAGATATCTTCTGATCTATCTGGCAAGCAAAAGGCAAAGCAACTGACTTCAGACCTTTTTAAAAAACAGATTCTTCACCTTTCTGCCTGTCTTTCAAACAAGGTTTTATCAGTATTAGAGCATGACACAGGCTACTAAGGCACACATAACTCAGATGTTGATCAGAAATATTCTACTTCCCTCTAAAGAAAAAAATCAAACCAAAACCCCACAAACCACAAACCTCAAACAGTGGCTTCTTGCTGTAATTCACAGCTCTGGAAGCACAGACTTCACTAGGAATGAACCAGCACAGAAAATCACAATGCTCAGATATCCCAAACCTACCGCACACCTCCTGGTAAAATATTGCAGGTTTGCCAGTAAAGTTTCAAAACTTGATCTTACAGACACAATTCATGATTTGCTATTTATTGGCACGCCTTTTAAAATATTTGGCTGCTTTTTATCGACTTCTATAAACCAGATGTGATTCTCAGCAGACAATAACTTTACTGTCCAGGGACCTTGGTGGGAGCAGGGAAGTTGGCAGATCTAAATGACAAAGCAAGTTTTGTAGCACCTTTGAGAAGACTCCACAGAAGGCTGGCATCATAGAGAACTCCACAGGTAACTTCCCTTTCAGTTTGTTTAAATGTATATATGTATACACAACTTATTTTTGTATAAAATGACATTCTAGTTAAAAATTCCAACATGTCACAGCTGCAGTGGCTCCTGAAAGAAGCTAAGATCTCCCAACTTTGACTGAAAGAAGGGCAGGAGCAGATAGTAACAACTGTAGGAGGTAAAGTCTGCAGCTGTGTGCTCAGAGGGGAGTGCAGCTGATGGAAATGGAATCACACAGTGGGTACATGATGTGTGGTGCATCCTGTAAAACAGCCAGTCCACCAGACAGAAAACAGCAGCACATCACAAGGAAAGCATTAGCACAAAATGAGCAAAGCAAAGGGGAATTCTGTGTGAATTTTGCTTCCAAACCACCCTTTCTATGTGCTCAACTCAGCTGGATACAAATGAAATATGTTGAATAATTTTGATTAGCAATCAATGACTGGAGCAGAGCAATTGATATATTTGCAAAAAGCAGTAAACTTGCAGAAAAGCCCAACAAGCATAAAAACAAACAAGCAAACTTCCCAAAACCAACTGGAAATTCTTATCTAAGCCCACAAAGTTCACAGCAGGATCCATAAAAAATTTCACCAAGTCAAGACTCACAATACTCATCCACAAAAAAACAAAAAACTCAAAAAAAACCAAAAAAAACCCCATCCCAAAACCCCCCCAAACTGTTAATAATCAAAACCAAACCCTCTGCTAAAAGGGGCGTACAATATTTGCACAGTTCTGCAGCCCATTAAAGGCAGTCCAAACCATACAGTTTGATATATAATCACTACTTGGAACACAAATAGCTTTTTCATGTCTAAATGCAGGTCCACACAATCACAGGTGGCATTTGGATATGCCTGTGTTTGAGAAGCAAATGCACAGAACAAGGCAGGGTAAAAAGGGAATCAGGAAGAGAGGCATTAAAGATGTTCTACAATGGGTAAACGTAATAGTGAGTTAATAACATACAGATGACCTTTAGTAAGGAAATTGCTGCTGAGCCACAATAATTTTTCCTCAAATAAACTTTGGCTCTGGTTAAAGCAGCTCTGTTTCTGTTTAATCCAAACCTTTGGAAAGAGGAGTCGTGTCCTGATTTCAATTCAGTCTCACAGTGTGCACTGTTTATCTTTGGGGATTGTGTAGAATATTCCATAACAAGCAGCTCAAACATCCACTCTCATTCCCAGGCCATTTCTGCAAGGACCAGGATGCAAGTGCTCCTCATGAAATAACAAGAAGTTCCCATGCACTCAGGTCAACACAACCGGACTCACTGCAGGAATGTTTTTATGGGTTTTTTCTAAATTGCCACTACAAAAAATTCAGAAAGTGAGAAAAGTCCATATTATCCAAAGAGGAAGGGCTTAAACTTGCAGCTTTATCATCCACTCCTGAATTTCCAGGACAATGAGGTGTCTCAGCCGCCAAAGGGAAAACCTAGGGCCAAAATATAAAGGATGGGTCATCAACCATGGGCATTTCCACGTCTGCTCATTCACCAATGAGGACCATAAAAACAGTTTTCCCCTGGGGAGTGGGTAGGAAGGTGAGGAAGACACAAATTGCATTCTACATTTAACCAGTGTCTCAGGCCCATGAAGAATAGGCAAGATGGAGAGATCTCAGCTGAAAACGTAGATCTATTTTTAAAACACTTTCAGGCTGCAAGCAGAGAACACAATAAATTGATTTGTTCCCAAATTCAATGTGTGCATCTAAATGCAAAATAAGGTGATGTCAAAGCTATTTTTCCTTGTAGGGGTTTACACTAAATACAAAAGCTCCCTCTTCAAACATAAGAGAGAAAAAAATTAGGGGTTCAACTGGCATACACAGACCTCTGAGCACTTAAAAACACTAAAAACCTTATTCTAAGAACAAGTCCAAACTCTTACTCTGTTCACACATCTAACTCCAGAGATCATTCCCTACATCCAAAAATGCATACAGAGATATAAAAATATAAGATCAACACAGTGAAAACAGAATTCTTCTTTGTTTCGAAATTCTGAGGTAACGTGGGATCATTTGTGTCTTAAAGAAGCACACAAGAAATTTGGGTCTCCTATTCATCAGCAAAAAAAATATACCAAATCTGGCTCTGGCCTCTGCTTTTGACTTTCTTTTCATCTTCCAGACCCTTGTTCCTCAAGAGGCTCATTTCTTCCCCCTCTCCTCTCAATCACATCCCCTTGGGTCCTCTGCTTCTTCCTATCTTTGCCCTCCTCACTTAAATAATTTTTCTTTCTCTTTGTCCTCCTGACTTAAATAATTTCTGTGCTCCCTCGCCATTTTTCAGCAAAATCACCCAGGAAGCACAAAGCATTATCACATTGTCTGTCACCAATCTGGGTCCATGCCAGCTCAAGAGGAGCCCACAGCATTTTCAAACAAGCAAAGCCTCATCTCCAACTTCTACATCAATGTATGTCAACAGGCATCCTTAGAGATCACAGGTTTGCAACTGTGTCGCAGGAGATGGTGACTTCAGTGACCCCAAGGTCTCCTGGCAAAGCAAAACTCCTTCTCTCCTGTGTCCTCCTCTTTGGTGCCTGCTGCCCCTCTCAGGCTTTACCTGTGGGAACTGACCTTCCCTCAGCATTAGAGCAGAACAGGAGACCCCAACTGCACCAAACCACCCAGAGCTGGATGGAAAGATAAATAAATGGCCTGGGCTGGGGTCACAGGGACCCTTCCCAGGGCTGAGCATCTGCAGGTGAACCATAAAGTGCAATAGTGTTGAAGAAATGGGCTGTTTTTCACCAGAGAGTGCTGTCCTCTGCCATGCCAAGAATTTATTTTAGAGACTTTCAAATGGAGCAGGACCAGAGGGAAACAATACAGGCTGAAGAGAGCATTTTATGAGTCCAAAGGTCTCCATGTTCTCTGCCCATGGCAAAGTCCAAGTCATCTGCAAAGCCACCATACATCTGAGATTTGAGATAATAAGAACAGGGCTTCAGCATTCACATCACCTCCTCAGCCAGACAGATAAAGAATCCAAGAGTCAAAACCTACACCCTGGTACAATCACTCCACACCCCAAAACACACAGGATGTCCCTCCTGCTGCTAAGCATACCAGGTAAGCTCTGAATCACGCACTTGCCACAAGCCCAGCTACTTGTTCCCAAGATGTAATTGCTCCTGCACCAATCTTTCCACGTCCAGTACTGCAACCTCATCACTCACTGCGCTCTCCTGTGCGTGATGCTTTCCTATTTAGCATTGATTTTGTTTCCATTCCACATTAATTGCAGGTGAGTACGTTTCTGAGCATATATTAGACTCTTAAATACGCTGCTCCACATTTAAAAAACATGCTAACACATCTTGAACAGCTCTATTTTTATTGCTTCAGTATTAATTACCATCCTGTTCTACCTAAATTCAAAGGCGTTCGTGGACAAGACTGCGATTTAGGCCTGAGAAAATTTATTTCTTGCAGCATCAAGACATGAACCTTGCAGAGCTGACACAGAATAACAGCACATACTCACTGGAGTAGATAAAATTACCTGCGTGCCTCAATGCCCAGGCACCAAAGTCTGAGCATCACATGATGCACTGAATAGGCCTCTCCTGTGCCACAAGGACACTGAAGCTGTGTCCATCAAATGGTCTGCTCCACAAAGACAGCCCAGCCCAGCTCAGCTCACAAGGCAGTCACTAAAACGCCAGAGAGCTCTGCTCCCTTCTTGGTTTCACTACTGCCTCCACGGGGTCACCTCTGTGCTGCGGATTCCTGACTGAGAGGGAGTAAAAGAGGAAAGACTTCACTGACTTCCTTTGTAGCAGATTTGCAAACATACTAATCAAAGCCCCAGATAAGACCTGGTGCTGTGGTCCTTTAATGATTTGAGAAGAAATTCTGAAGAGTACTATGGTGATGCAGAAGATCAAGTCCTGCTAAACGAAACTTTAAATTAATTTCCCCTTCAGAGCACATAGGAGCTATGCCTTTCATCTGCCTATATGATAACCACCTTCACACTAGGATAAGAAAGGATTTCAAAACAACCTCATCAGCATTTCAGCCAAGCTGAAGTTCTCCAAAGGGTTGGTCCATTTGAAGAGGAAATAGGACTGAAGATGAAAGGCATCTTTAGAGAAGGGGGCGGAGCTAAACCAGTTATCAGCTTGTTATGCCAGCTTACAAAACAGCTTCTGTCTCACCCATCAGAAGAGGTTTTTACAAAGACTAACCTTGCAATTTGAGTTAAAAGAGCTTTACTCCTTTTTCACCATGCCAGGAGTAGCCTGCATTCCCACCCTCAGGAAGTTCCTGCTCTCTAAGTGGCATCCTCTGAATGTCACATTGCAATTCATATCAATACGCTCATCACAGCTGAGCAGTCCTACATCTTGGTTAAAGCTAGGAAATCATGCATCTAAACTTACAGCCAGGCTGGAGTTTGAGCAGGAAAAGGTCCCAGGATTTCAACTTCATCTTCATTTGTTTGACAACAGCTACAGTCGAAACACTTCTGACAACAATTTCTGCAAGTCCACCGGCACAGCAAGAGATCAGAGATTCGAGCGAGCAGACCCTGGAGCCATTGCAAACCAAAGTACAAGATTACAACCCATCAATAGCTATTGAGAAAAAAACACTCAACTGTATTTGTGTTTGTGTTTCTCCAACAGAACATTAAGAACTGTATTTATTTCATCTATACCAACAGACAAGTGCTATGCAGTTACCAGCCCAGCCCCACTGATGGCATAACAAGGAAGGAAAATAAGCATTCTCTGCAGGTATTTTCCTGTCTAGTAGCAATGTATCATTATGTAGGTTGGCAAGAGGGTGATTTACAAAGCACTATGGCACAACAATATGCTGAAGTGGAAACATGCATATTCCTCCACACACATCAACAATCCAATATATCATCAAACTTAAAACAGAAGGAATTAAAAACAGAAGATAAGTGAAAGCTTCAACTTAATCCAGCAAGGATCTATTTAATTGACACAGCAATGTGAACACACTTCATCCCTGTTGATGTACAATCCATATACCTGGAGAATTACAGCCCAACAAACTCACCACTAAAATGGATTAACCAGAACACACTACCCTCATGCTTCTGCTCTGCTACCATGATTAATTTAATGAAGAACTTTCAGTGATATTTTTTAGAATAATTGACCCAGAAAAGTCTTTCATTTCCTAGGCTTCTGTGGTGGCACTAGCAGCACCCTTTGTAACAGAGCTGTGTCAACTCCCCACTGGAGCAGCAGCACCGTGCCCCACTCCCATGCCATCCCTATAGCCTTCCCCCCACTTCAAAGCTCTGCTTTGAGAGGAGGAGAGAGACAAAGCTCAGCTCACTTCCCGCCACACCAACCCCAACTTCATGAGAGAGAGGGCTCATAAACAGCACAGGGGCACTGCTCTGTGGGCACGGTGGGAGACACGCAGGTGCAAGGGCACAGCATCTGCACCCAGGATCAAACTGCTTTACAACTGTGTGTGACCTTGAAATGATCCTGAGAAACTGAAGAAATAAAGCGTATGAGAGATTCTCCATAGTTATCTCCCCAAACTACTTGCAACATTTGCAGTATTCATGAGTGTGGACCATGTGGAAGGGTTTCTTCAAAGGAACCTGATCTGCAGGGAAGACTTTTACAGGAACATGGCTTTTTGCTACAGTAAAACACACATTTTTTTCCATAAACAAAATCTGGGCACTGCAAACCAAAAAATTACCAGCCCAAAATGCAGTGCATTACTTAATATCTAGGACATCAGTAAAGAGCAAGAAAACACGAGACAATCCCCTAAGGATGGAGCAAGGAGACAGCGGGGAGTGAATCATCAGATTAACTCACCTCATTTATTGGTTCCAACTGTCCTTTTAGACATTCAAAATGAAGCAAAGGGGAACAAAATAGAAAAGACAAAAACAAATTAGCAATGCTCAAACAATTTTAAATTTTCTGCCATTACATGCCCCAGCCTGGGATGAGTGTGAATTTCTGGTAAGACAGTACCCTATAGATGCTAGAGGTCTGACTGGGCATCAGCTTCTGCCATTTCCAATCCTTCTCTATAAAGCTCCTTCTGCTCCTCCTTTCCCACAAGTGAAACTCCCAAACCCATTCTGAAGCATGAAAATCCTGCTCATTGCTCCTTGCTAATGGGTATCACATGCAACCACTTATTTTGTTTTCTTTAATAACCTGCCTCTAACTGCACCAACTACTTGCTGCTGCAAGCCATATCCAAAATTTTCAGTGGAAGAAAGGCTTTTTTCCACATTCAGCCCATATCAATACATTCCAAAGACAACTCATTAAAGCAACATTTCTAGGAAGGGGTACAGACTACATTACATACGCCTCTCTGGGCACCTTCAGCATCATCCTCAGATGTGACTTGAAGAACACAAAAGATAGAATTTAAAAGCTTGAGTCCCACACCCCATTCTAAAATCTGCACTGCAGCCACCTCCCCAAGCCACAAAGAAAATCTACAGCAAAGGAAGAAGTCATCACAAACCAGTTTTTTATTCACAAAGCCACCCTTGGAACATTATATATATATATATGTATATATATATAATAGACCCATTTCCTTTGGAGATTCACTAGCATTTCTGATACCTCCTGAAATGTCTTACCTATTGCATTCTCTTGATAATGTCTATAAGTTTCCTATTTGTCCTGGCTGTCTTTGCATATGGGAAACTCCTAAAAAAAAACCCAAACAAACACAAAACCACAGAACAAAACAATACCAAAAAAACCCCCCATGAAAAGCTCCATCCTGTTCTTCCAAATGCAGAAATTGGTTCGTAGCTTTACACTCATGACATGACATGAGCATACTTTTCTGAAGAAGCCGGGATGTAGAAGTTGCCTTTAGTTCCAATAATTCTCCCATGGCTCACGTTTTGGTGCAAGGCTTCCTTTTAAACATCTTGGAAGCCAGTGCTTGTCAAAAAAGTCACCACTTGCTAGGAGCAGTTAAAAAACTAGAAGAGCTACAGTGCAATGAGATAAGACAGTGATTACAGATACCCATGTGCTAACTGTTTAAGAAAATGCTAAATGGTTAAAAGGGCTTTATCATTCCTTATTAATGCAAAGTTGCAGCCAAAGCGACAGCGGTTTAGCAGAGCTGCAAGGAGGCTATTTAAGCTGCTCTCAAACAAAGCGGCTGGATCGGTGCCACTTGCCATGCCAAGAGAGGGCTTTTCCAAAGGGCCCGCAGGGAGGGACACACGGCAGGCTCACACGGAACACCCTCCTGGTCATCATCACTCACGGCCATGTGCAGCCACCACCCCTGTGTGCCACCAGCCCCGAGGGCACACACCGCCATCCTACAGCACCGTGACAGCGTGAGCTGTGACCACCCACAAATGGGAGGGCAAGGGACAAGGACTGAATATTACAGTGCTGGAGAGGTAAACAAGTCAACAGCACCACGGAGGGCTGAAATGCAGGGGCCCGTGAAAGGAAAGCAAACACGACCACCTGTTCACCCACCGTGCTGGCACCAGGCACGAGGGGCAGGGCTGGGGAAGGCAGGGGTTTAGGGAGGGCTGGAGCTGGGGGATCCCGGGAAACACAGCAGCTGCGATGTGCTCAGCAACGACTGGGGAAGGGCTCAGCATCCAGGGTCAGCGAGGCACCATCGTGCTCTGCCACATCATCCCAGTCGGCCGAGCAGAGAACAGACCAGACGGGAGCCTCCAGCCACGAGTGAATCCTCATCAAGGGCAGCCTGGGGGCAGGGCTCCATCTCCACAGCCTGCTGCAGGGCCCCTGGGTGGGGGTTACCTGCTCCAAGTTAGCACAGCCGCCAATCCCAGCCAGGTCCTCAGACCAGTGACAACAAACCACGGTGGCAGTACCCCCAGGAATGCTGCAGCAGGGTGGGGTCCTCACTGCTCTCAGGCCGCCTTCTGCCCCGCACTTACACCCCAGGAAAGGCTCACAAACTCCATCGGCAACGGACACCGCAGCCTAGGGACAGCGTGGTCCCCTCAGCCACACATCCCCCACTATCTCACCATGACTGAGACGCCGGTGTGGGGATAACGGGGCGTTGCTGATGTCCTACTCCGCACTCGGGTAGCCCCCACCTCGTACCCACGGGCCCCGACGGCCTTGCTGCTGAAGGCCTGCCCTGCCCCACTCCAGATCCCGTCGAGCCGGGAGCCCCCAGTCCCGCAGAACACCTCGGGCGGGGTCCACCTGCGGCTGTCCCAGCCCGACTCCCGGGGCATCTCCCTCAGCATCCCCGCTCCCATCCGCCGGGCGCGGCGGCGGCTCAGCCCCGAGCGGGAGGGGACCGCGAGGGCACGGCGGGGCGAGCCGAGAGGGACACGGCCCCGCGGGGCACGGCTGGCGCCGGTAGCGGGGTCTGTACCGGCGGCCGCGCGGCTGGAGATGCCCAACCGGCTCGGGTTCATCGCGGGCTGGGCGGCTGCGCTCGGGGCAATGGCTGGGGAGTGGGTGGCTCGGGGGTCGCTCAGGGTCTGACCCAGCCCAGACACTGAGCCTCACGGTGCTGGGAGAGCTCATCCATCACGGCGCAGCCCGAGACTCCCCGCAGCCCAAGGCGCGGGTGTTCCCCACCCCGCCGGTGCCCCCCACCCGCCGGACCATGCCCAGGCTGGGCGGCCCATCGCATCTCAGTCTGCCCGCAGGGTTCAGCATCCTCCTCCCTCCAAGAAATCCTTGTGCGGGATAGGGATGGGCTTCCACGTCCCCGCGGTCATCCCGCTCCCCCAGTAAAGAGAGGCCCGAGGACTGCTCGCCAGCCCCGCAGGGATCCTCTCCTGCCCCGGTGTCTCGCTAGCAACAGCTGCTGGCCCTGCTCCGGCCCCGGCCACGCCCGGCCCCTCGCCGGGGGTTGCTGTCGTCTCCGTGAACTCCTCCCCAGAAGTTAACCCGAAGTTGCGCACCCGCCCCGGGCACAGAGCACGGGGGGGGGAGGGGGACACCCGCCGCGGCACCGCACCCGTCCCGCAGACTACCCAGAGAGACAGCCCCCGCTCCATCCCCTGGGGATCCCCCCTGGCCCGCCGCTCCGCACGCACCTGGATGTACGCCATGGCTCCGCGGGGCTCCGCGGCGCGCACGGCACCTTCCGCCGCGCGGCCCCACCCGCGCCCGCCGCGCCGCAGCGCGGCACCGCCCCGGGCGGGGGGACGGGGGCGGCCCCGCGGGCAGCGCTGGCTCCGCAGGCGGCGGTGGCAGCGCGGGGGTCCCTCCGCCCCGGGGGCGATGGGGCGGCCGGCGGGAGCGGGGCCGGAGCTCCCAGCGGGCGGACGCGGCTCCCGCCCGGCCCGGCCCGGCCCTGCCCGCGGAGCCTCCGCGGGCCCGCAACAGGTCCGCCGCAGCGCGGGCGAACACTGACCTCCAGAGGGCCCGGCGCGGAAATTCAGGGATGCGAACCCCTCCTGGCCCCCGGGACACGGTGCCGGTGGAGGCGAGGGACGGCTGGGCAGGTGCGAGCGGTGGCCGTGGCTGATAAAGCCATTTCACAGCAGCGCTTTCCCGCGAAGAGTTCGCTGGATGAGAAGACGCACCTGAGTTTCCGGAATAGATGCAGTTATTTCGTGAGCTTGAATGAACGGAGTCAAAACGTACAAACTCACACCTTCTCCAGCTGAGATGAGGAGCTGGAGTGAGCAGTGAGCTTGTAACCCACAGACCACAGTGAGCATCCTGTCTCTGTGTTGGGTCCAGCCAGAGGCAGGGTGGGAGGGAACGTGGTTCGGCAGTGCCAAATCCCAGCACGGAGATGGTTGGACCTGGAGAACTCAAAGAGCAAAACACTCCTGAGGTCAAACTCTTGAAAGGGAAAGCACAGGAAAAGTGGAGCTTTTCAGCTGTTCTCTTGGTCACCACCTTGGTGCCACACAAATTGGAGGCTTCCCAGCATCCTGGTGTAAACAAAGTCTTCTGCCCTCGATTTTGGAGGAAGCTTTCAGGCTACACTTCTGGCCCCTTCCTGTTACATTGATTCACTCTGAACCCCGGAGAGAGGCGGAGAGAGGCAGGGAGAGGCAGCAGCTTTCAGCTCAGACCAGCTGGATGGTCAGGGCACCTGTCTGACTCGCACCAGTCTGACTCACCACATTTCATTTTACTGCGGTGAGTGGTGAAAACATCTCCTGCTCTGGAGAAGGGGACACTACAGCTTCAGATATTGGCCAGCCTAAGAACACTGGTGACTGCTGCTCCCTGTGGTAAGGAGGGAACATCTGGGCCAGGATGTCTTTGGAAAGCTCTTGCATTACTGATCTCATTTAATGGCCCATTTAAGTTCTCACTGAATTCAATGAAAAACTGCCTTGACTTCCGTGGGAAGGGCCATACTCTGAATTTTTAAAAAAAATAACTGTCTTTTTCCCCAAGGAGAGCAGCTACTGCTTTAGAAGAATAATTATCACAGTGTAGATAAGCAAGAAGAAGCCTATAATTCTTACTTGTTTCAGGCAGTTTTGAGCATATGATTAAGTGGTGATACAAGTTATTTGTCAATTTTTGCTCTGCAATTTCTTTTATTTCTACTTCTTTCCAAGTGCCAGTGTTTAAAATGTCAACCTTTACTTTGAATATTGTTGCTCTTTTCACCACTGCGTCAATGCTGCTTGCAACAACCAAACACACAGATTTTTTTTTCATGTTGCAACATAATGAGGAGAGAGGCTTAAGCTTTCAGACAGACTTTTTTTTTTTGACTCTGTAAAGGCAGAATGCTGTGAGTCACAAAACTGGCAGGCACTACACAAACATTATATGCATATTTGTACTTATTCCTTTAAAAAAACTTATACAGAAGAGAAAGATCAGATGCTGCATTACTTCACAGTGACTTTTTCGGCTGACACATATAAAAATTATGAGCCAAACAAGAAGAGCAAAAGAAGTCTCTATGGGGAGTCGCCAATACTATTGATTTTTACATTAAAGGAATGCCCTCTTTTTTCCCCTTCACATGCTTTGCTAGCAGCTTTTAGCACAAAGCCATAAGATACAGGTTCTCCCCTTGCACACTCATACATATACATGCATTTAAGTGCTTTTTACATCATGGCATGAAGGCTTTTAGATGATTTTCTCCCAGCACACATCTTCACTAGGCAAGCACAGCTCTAACCCAAGGAATATGACAAGGATTCAAAACATTAGACAGGTGGTTATTGTAAAATCTAATTTCAAATCTGCATATGGCTGATGCTCTGATTAAGCTCTGCTTCTACAGCACTCAGAATAAACAGATCCATTTGACATGATGACAATATAACCTTTGGATGTCATTTGCTGTGCACACTCTGTGTCTGATAAGATCCATTCCATACTTCCCACCAGTAATGGCTGTGATGCAGATGGTGAGGCTTGCAAGTGCAGACTTTTTAAGCAGAAAACTAGGAAATGAATAGTGCTTTTGCAGAACGGGATTTTATAGCAGATTTCTATTCTTACTAATACACACTGGGAATAACATCAGCTACATCCAAAGCACGCACTCAAAACATCACAACCAGCCCAGCAAGTAGCAAAATCTACCTCCAGCACAGCAAATCAGTTCAGCAGCTTCTCAGACAAACCAAACCAGGGATGTTGGCATTAAAAATGCTGTGCCATGCCCAAACCTACCCAAAGATTTTCAGCCTCTTTGTGCCTTAAAGTTAAGAGAAAAGAGCATCACTCTGAAATGTAAAGAAAGCAAAGGAAGGCAATCTGATGGCTATTTCAGAGCATTTTCATTTGAATCATACTAAAGCAGTTGACAGTGCTTTCTGCTGCAAGGGAGAAGCAAGAAGAACAGAGGCTGTACAAGGTAAGATGAGGTGTTTTCCTCTGCTGGTCTTTTGCCAAATCTTGATTATCACTACTTGAGCCTGCTGGAATAGCCACCTACCACTCTGCCTAAAAATAAGCTTTTTATCTCCAGATGTTTTTATAAATGGCAAGCCACTGTAGCTGGTGCTTCCCCACTGCTGTTGGCAGCTGATAAAGGTCCATCTTCTCTTGTCGTTATAGAATTGACTTCATTTCCTCACAGCAGCATCCCTCCAATAAAGGTATCTGCAATTAACTCTTCAGAACCATCTCTAGCAACGTTTGTCTCTTTACAGACTTCATGGAAATGCAGTTTCTTTCCCTGTGTGGTTTTCATGCCTTTTTCTTGGGTTTGTATCCTGAAGAGGCAAGTCCAGGAGGACTTCAAGAAGTCCTGGGAATTCAAGAAGTTCTGGGCAACTAGAAGCAGGACTGTTTCCTACAACCTGTACCCAAGAGACGCCCACCCTCCCAGTCTTTCAGCAGCAAGGATTAGCTTTAACTTTGCCATAGGGACCTGTATTTATGCTAGCTCTATGACTCAGTGGCAGGGGCAGTGGCAGGGAGTGTCTGAAGTGAGCTAAGCTGAGCTCTGTGCTTCCTGCTGATGGCAAAGCTGCAAGCTCAACCCTGCCAGCTGCCTCCCAGGCCCACGTGCTGTTCCCTTCAGTCCTTTCTCCCAAATTCCCACTGGGCATCGTGTCCAGACAGCTCAGTTTGGAGTAGTGAAAGGTTACCCCCTTCTCCTACATCATTCCTGGTGTACTTCAGGGATCAGCAAGAAGCCTGGGCTCCAGCTTCAACTCTAGCTCAGGCTCTGGCCCCTTGAGGCATGAAAGAGTCACAGCAACTGATCTTGTGCCAGTGATGATGCAGTTTCTAGGAGGAACTGGGCTGACATCAGTGTGACAGACACAGATTCCAGCTAGTGACAAAAGGGGAAGGTGCTACAACCCATGACTCACCCAGGCTTTGGTCTCAGCTGCCTCTAAATCAGCCCATCAACACCACAGACACGTTTGCATCTGTGTGATGTGGAGTCGAGACACCATTTCCAGGCTTCTGCATTGCCAGTGGCCAACTGCTTTTTAGATTTCAATGCATTTCCCTCCTTCTTCTTTGCAATTTTTCTAAGTTCTTATCCCTTTCTGGATTGATACTACCTATGCCAGGCTCCCCCTCTTGTGACATCTCCCAGACCCAAGTCCCACCTGTAGCCAGGAGGAACCAGCTGGTGCTGTGCCTCGGAAAACTCTCCTCTGCTTCACTTCATAAACAGCCTCTGCTGATGCTGCATCTTGCAGCACATCTCAGTTATTAACCTCGCAGCTCCCTAATTGGTAGTATCAGTAAAAGCACATTTTCCTCTTTTCTTAATTCTCCAGATAAAGCAGTTAAATTTGATCTAACATCCTCACGTCCTCATTGCCTCATATAATTTGTAATGACCTTGCCTATGCCACAAAAAAAAAATTGCAGCTACTTTTTTTTTCACTCACACACTTCCTAGTTTCTCTTTATCATACACTCTGGCAGGGAACTGAATGACACGGCATAATCTGCTAAAGATTTTCTGTAGTAAACAGAGAGAGAAACCACAGCCAAAGGGCATGCAGCCTCCGAGGAAGCAAGCACCGTGTGCTACGGTACCAAGCACTCCAATGCGAGTTCCTGTTCACAGGAAAGCTGTCTCTGGAGGGAGCTGTCACCACCCGATGAGGTCATGCTCCACTCCAGCAGCTGACCACGGCCCAGCTCCGCTCTGGCACAGCAGACACCTCGGTGGCTTCCCACAGTGTCCCAGTGTGAGCCCAGTGATGTCAGCAGAACGTGTTGAAGGGGCATGGTGGCTGCTAGGTCAGATGTATAAATAGGAATTTGAGGTCGTGTTTTTTCAAGGAGCTCGTTTGGCACTGAAGATGGGACCTGTGTGAGCTGTGACTCACTGGGTACCCCCCGCGAGGAGGCACAGCCTCGGCAGTGGGAGAGCCTGGAGGAGGCACAGCGCCACGGAGACTCTTCTGCTTTGGAACTCATTCCCTGCATTGAGGCCAAAAAAGCTTGGATACGGTAGGCTTTGGGTCAGGCTAAAAAGCCTAGAGTATTTTCAGACTTCCGAGGAGAGAACCTTGTATTTATACGGAAGTTTAGCTCTTCAGTTGCTTTTGTAGTTGATTTTGTTTATGACTGGTTTATTCAAGCTGTAGAGCTGAAGAGTTAGCTGCTCGATTTCTTTTCCAGGCTCACAGTTATAACTGTTTGCAGACATAGGACAGAGCTATTTTTGTAATATATATCATTACAGAGAGAATATAATAATAATCTCAAAGTCCCCACTGAAGTAAATTCCTAAGGAAGAGAGGTCTATTTTAGAAGTAAATATCTACTTTGTTTTTTTCAATTTAATGACCGAGAAACAAGGAACACCAGTCTGAAGCCAATCAGTCTCCCCATTTCTCAGGAAGACAAATTCAGTGGAATAAGAGTCACTCCTACCAAGAGGAGCTGGGTGGGAGTTGCAGATGTGGCTTCCCAAGCCCTGGGCGATTGAGTGTGATCCTGGTGAAGGGGCTGAGCAAAAAGGGACAGAACCTAGGCTTCAAGGTGACACAGCTTTAGAGATAAAGGTACTCAAGACACTTCCAGTACCCACCTTAAGAAGTAAGATAATATCTTCTAAAAAGGCCAGAGTGTGGGATTTAATAGCCTAAGACAAACTCTGTCTCAACATCATCTGTCTGAGACTCAGGGACAAAGTTGTAAAATAAATGCTGAGAGCTTTGGTTGTGTTACAGACTCATGGATGACTTATTTTAGAAGAATTCATTCCCTGGAAGTTGTTTGAATAACTGGGCTATGACTTTTCTCATTTAATTCACACTAATTTGGCAACTCACAATTAATATTTATAGTAGCATCAAAAACTACATCAAACCTAGCAAGTGTACAGGGAAGGAATTAGAATTTACAGTTTCTCCTTTCCAGCAGTGGCTTAAAGATGTAAATTGACACAGAAACAGATGTGGTCAAGCACACTTTATTCAACTGAATCAGCAAGGCCTTATAACTGAGCCCTGGCCATGCAGCTGTGAAATACAGGAAAAGTTATCCAAAACCATTTCAATGTAGCTTGTAAGAGAAAAGCTTTTAAATTATGAAACAAATTAACAAAACAGAAAAACAGAGATTGCTTAAAGCCTTTGGAAAAAAACAATATCAACGTCAGCAAAATCCACTTCTGCTGTAAAGGAACAGCTACAAGAATATGTTCAGGATCATTCAGCTGCAAATATTAAATCATGATTTGCAAAAATATGCCAAAGATAGCTTCAGAATTCAACAGGTTCAGAGGGCCATGACTGGTTTTATGACAAAAGGTTCTCTTTCCAGTTGTCTCCTCACAGCAGCAGAGACCATTACATCTGGTTTTCCCATTCTGCACATCTCATTAAGCAGATGTGCAAAGTACTGTATCGTGCAGTAGAGCTAAACTTGGTGGGCTAAAGGAGCAATTTGCATTCTAAAGCACTGCAGTGCTGTAGCTGAGAAATAAATGGAATTTCTGAATATTTCCTTGTAAGGACCCCAGTTTCACCTGTCTGTTTCTGTTGTTGAATTCTTTCCCTCCTCTCCATTCTATGCATTTACCCTCCAGCGTTTTCAGTGGGACACAGCTCTGCTGTGGAGGAAGGCTGCAAATCCAGCTAAATGCAATCAATATAAAGAAACTGAGTCCTTTCTAAATTTCCATCTCACAAGGAATCTCTTCTTTGGACATTAATGGAAACTAAAATCACTGCACACACAGCAGCACACACCCTGCTCTCTGCCATTCAGAGCTGAACTTGGAAGGCAAACCTGTTTCCATCACAGACTGAACCAGCCTCCCATGCAAATGTCTTCTAAAATCCAGGTGATAACATTTTTCCTTGCTGCTGGGAGTTCCCCTGGGTGTCTGACTGAAAACCCTGTCCTTGCAGATCAGATGGGAACACTTTTGATCTTGGAGCTGCTCTTTATATCACATAGATAGCAGCATGTTACATTCCTCCCCCACAATAACTTGCAGCTGATTGAGCAGTGCTGTCAGGAAGATGTCGGTGCTCCTAAACAATGTCCTGGTGTGGGTCCAGCCCCACCCTGCACCTCATCCCATAGTGCCAATAGCTCAGCCTGTGTCACCTGCCACGATGGGTGACAAATTGCTTCCACTGGCTCCAGCAAAGCAGTTCCTATGAGTCAAGGGCTGCTCTAGCCCTCTCCCAAGGAAAGAAGGTTACTTGTCCTCCTCCCTACAGCATTCCTTTTACAGCCTTGGACTGAAGACCTTGTTAGCAATACAAATAAGTTTCCAAGCAGAAAAGGGACAGAAGTAAATCTGATCTCATCCCGGCTTCCTCCCCCACTAGAAGAACTAGAGTGGCTGTGGCCAGCACGTGACTGCCATCTTGTCCCCATGCCACAGGGATGCCATTGAAAGGTTATGAAAATACTGTGCAGGATGGAGAAAAAGGCATCCATCTGCTCCCTTCACTGCAAGGGCCTGCTGATCTAATGAAAACAAATCCTAGGTGCTCTCGAGGGGCAAAGATGTGCCAGAGCAGTCAGGACAGCATATTCTGTGTGTAGGGTCCTGTGTTCAATCAGAGACGCAACTTATTTACTTAAAATTAACCTTCTGCTCTATGGTTTCAAAGTTTCTAGGGCAGCTGTGTTTTGCTGACCTCTGAGAGTGAGCAGTTTTATACAAATAAAATACCTGTGCACTTTACATGCAGCCAATCTAGTGGCAGTCAGGCAAACAGGTACTCAAACTGCTGCACTGCGGGAGCCCTTTGAAATGAAAGTCTCATTATGAAGGTCTTTATAAGCCAAAGAGATAAATTTCACCACTGAACTGACCCTTTTTCACAGTCCCTCCAGCTGCCAGAGACAGGTGAACAGCACTTTGACCAGCTGACATTTCAGAAGGCAGGAAGCAGGGCTCACACATCTTCCACAAGAGTTAAAAGCCCTGATAGGTTTGGTTGAAGAGGTTCATGCATATCCCATGGTTCTCCTTCAGAAACACTGTCATATTTTCCGTTGAGGGCTGACTCTTCTGATGACCATCCAGTAGTGACCATGTTCCCTAAGGTGATCACCTGTCCCTCCTTGCAGTGTACCTGCTGCCTTCCCTACTTATCTCTTTCCCCCACCATCTCCCCTCCAGCTTATCTATGTGGATGTCACTGTTGTTGTTTTAAGTCAGATACTAATCTCATGCAACAGCATCTCATTATAATTAGCTCTTAATTGCCACTTAACACAGGGATCATTTTGGAAAGCCATAACAATTCTCCCTTGAGGAATTGAGAGTTAAAAGCTTGTTATGGGCCCCTATACACCCTTTGGGTAATGAAAATTATTTCAAGAGGCAAATTTAAAATGCTGTTGTGCACACAAGGTTTATATGGTTTCCTGGAGCACTAGTGGCATTTTCAAGGAGCAAACTACAGAAGTCAATTTGTTTTGCAACCAGTCTCCCTCTGTCTCTCCCTCATGCACTCACCATGTCTGAAAGTCATTTCATGTAACTAAAAGTGGGAACAGTTCAAGAAGCACCTGTAAAATGCAAGGGGTTAATGCCACTATAAAGTTGCATTGCTACTGCTCTGCTGGAACTGGTGCCCCCAGCCAGGTGCAGCACATTGTGAAGAGTCTGCATTTCAAGGTAGGCAGGACTCAAAGAGCCAGGAGATAAACAGACTGTCAGATAAAACTCATCCTTAGGCACATACAGAGTTTCAGCCAAGACTTCCTTCATTCCTGAGCAAGTTAGACTCCTGAGAGACTTGAAAATGCACAATTTGCCAAATTCTTACCAAGATCTCCAGAATCCCCACAGCAGAAGCTACAACTGAGTGCCAGTTCACTGTATTTAATCATCTATCTGTCAATGAGGAGACAGAGAGGCCTGATGCTTCTCAGGTACTGCCCCATTCACACTGTGCCAACAGGCACTTCAATGTCTGTTCACAGCACTCAGGAAAACACCACACTGAAATAAAAGGGGAGAAATGTTGCTTTCTCAGTGCCTACTGCTTCTGTTCTCCTCCCCACCCCCCCCCTTTTTTTTTAATATTCAGGAGATGTCATTATTTTTGGTAGAGCCTGAATGACTGCTGGGCTCAAGTGGCTTCTGGGGAAAGCATAAAGGCTCTGTGCCAAAATATTTTTTGGAGAAGTGTCCATAATTCACAATCCCTATGACTAGCAAGTTTCTCTATTTTGAAACACACTTCAACAAACTTCCAATGGGGCATGACAAAAAGAGATGCTCAGAAGACACACTCATACCCCCATAAAATCACCTCTTGGGCAGCAGCCCCTCCACCAGCAAACAGACCCAGAGGTGAGAACTGCACAAAATTCAGGGTTCCTGAAAATCCCTCCTGTAGAAGCCAAGTCTGCATAGCTGATTTAAATGGGAAAAAAAAAAAAAAGTCTGTAATGTGCCTGTTCATTTGCTGATGTTTTTATGCCTAAACGTGGTCCTAGAACTTCCAAGAAGTAGTAGGAATATATTCCTAAATGCATTGCACAGCACAGAGAAGTCTTTTGCAACAGAAATAGAGGAATGACTCATTTCCTTCATTTCCTCTGTAGCGGCTGCTCTGGCCTTTCACTTGCACGGGCAGTGGAGCAGCTCCCTGTGCCATGTCTGGAGGAACTGGAAAACTCAAGAGCAGTTTCCAGCATGTGTAAACCTAACTGAATTTTGACTTGTCTTCAAAACCAGAGATCCCTAACTGTCATCTGGAGGAGCACGGGAGACAGATTGGTAATCCTGCCCAAACACTCCCTCCCTCGATGGGAGTTTTGTATTTCAGCATTTTAATTTTGCACAGGATTAAACCCTGAAAGAGAGCCAAGAGTTGCCCTCCCCTGAAGCAGTACACACATGGATTTGCCAGTGAATTCAGCTCCAAGTTTCTCTTCTCCCCTACGTGAAACTGAAAGGAGTGTACTGAAATTGCTGGGGAGAAGTGGGCTATGGGTTGGACTTTGCTACTGTTCTTCCTTTTTCTACAGGTATTTTTTTCCAGTCAGTACAGTGAGACTTCTCAAAGCAACCCTTTGACTTTCTCCCCTATGAACCTGTCATAAATTTTTGGTAATTTTTGGTAACTTTTCTTCTTTAATTTGATAGCTGGTAATCTTCACAGCACTATCTCCATCAAGCCAGTCTGCTCATTTCCTTACATCCCCTTTTTCCCTCCACCTCCACCCCAGATTATTGTGGGACTTTGTAGCAGGGATAAAAGCCAAATATCACAAAATCACTAACAAACCCTTGTCAAACCCAGCCCAGAGAGATGAGTATTCTCTATGCAGCTCTGGTCCCATTTTTTTCAGGGCTTTGGTGGTTGGTGGGTTTTATTTGTTGTTGTTGGTTTTGTTTGTTTTGGTTTTTGTTTTGTTGTTTGGTTGGTTTGGGGTTGGTTTGGGATTTCTTTTTGGTGGGGAGGAACTCCCAGAAGTATCAAGAAAAGCAGCTTGTCATTGGAGTATACCAAATTCTTCCAAGTCCCTTAATCACTATTGCTATCCTTTAAACATAAAGAAACAAGGCTTAGCACAGAGCCCCGTACATGATGACATTTGATGCATACGTGTTACTAACAACCTTTAAGCGTTTTGCATATAAATCCTTACTTGAATCCACAGGCTGTTTACACACACAGAACACACAGAACCTAAATAGCTCTGCTGCTGATCTCTTACAAAGCGGTTGCAAATATGCCAGTTCTTGGCTATTTATTTAAAATAGGACATTGAAGGCACATGCACAAGAGCAGAGGTAGTCTATTAATTAGCCACCTCATACGTTTGAGAAACCCAGACAGATCTATCCATGGTCAGCCCTCCATATCCTGCTTATTTTAGAGCTGGGAGCTACTTCAGGCCTCTCAGTTAAGGACAGCACAGTGCTCCAAAAGCATCAGCACTGAAGGAGAATCCCTGTGCTTGAAGGGGTGCCAGTCCTTGGTCCTTCCTTCACCACCAGCTCCCAGTGCTGTCAGCCCAAGAAAAGTGTCACTGGCTGCTCTTCTGCCAGCTACTGAAATTATGTCACTTATCTCAGGGAAGACTCACCATGCAGATATTTAAAGAGGTGACACAAGAAATAAACCAGCCTGGACAGGAAAGTTCCTGTGTCTGAAATATTTTGGACCTTTATGAAAATGGAATGCACAAATAAGTCTCCCCTTCCAGACAGCTTTAACTTGCATTAGCAGTATTTGATCAGCAATTCACTGCTGACCTTAGCTGCATTACAAGGAGGTATTTGCAAAAGGATGGTAATATTTTAAGCAATTTATCCAATGAGTTGGATGCAAACAGGCTTTTCTTTAAACATCAAGCATGCAAGTCCTTAGGCCAGTTAATTTTTTGTTAACAGATTTATCACAAAAGGAAAGTACTGTGTTTCTTGCCTGTTGAATAGGAACTCAGGCTTCAAACAGAGAAATACTTCAGAGCAAGGACTGAATGGAGACCAGAAGATGGCTATTGCTTTTAAGGAAGGCATTAATAAGAGAGAATGTTATTAGAGGTAAAGCTCTAAATACATTTTCACCATGCCGACTTGGGTGGCTGAGTATTGACACTAAATGTTGACTTTTTCCAGACTTTGCCAGCAAGAAGCCTATTAGCCACCCTGTGCCAGCAACAGCTGCCCCTCTCACAGAAGCAGCTCCTGCAGAGTAAAAGCAGGCACACAAAGACCTGGAGAAAGCCACTTCCAGCCTGGCTCTGATACAATGATTTAAAAGCTCAGGGTCTTGCTGTTTTTTCATTAATAGGGAATACCAGCACAAGCCATGTGTATAGTTCTTGCATCCTACCAAAGACTCATGAAGGACAGGTAATTTGCTGGCTCATCCACAAAACTCCAGCTGGCATCAGCAGGACTTTTCTCATATTTAATAAAAGCACGACCTACACGGTTTGGAATGGAGGGTCTGCACATGCCATGCTGAAGGATCACACTAATACTGTGAAATGAAGTCCATGCTTTTCATCAAGCACCAGAAAGAGCAGATTTGCAGCAACCCAACACTGGAGCCAAACAAACAGGAACTCTGAGCAAGCCAACCACAAACCCCAACGTGGTCCATGTCAGAAGTCAGCACCAGCACAGACAGTGCCAGCCGTGCTTCTCTCTCTTCTGGCTCCCCTCCACATCCCTCTGCACGACTCCCAAGGCGTGGATGTCCTGCTTTTCCATCATTTTGCCATTTTAGTAGTCTTCTAAAGAGCACATAAACCTGCCAATCACAGTTCTCTGGCTGCAGGTAGCTTTTAGTGAAAAAAAGGCAACAAAGAATTTAAATGTTGAGGCACAGATGCTTTAACACAGTTGTTTATTATTACAGTAAAATATTCAAACAAAACCAACTTTTCATGGAAACAAAGTGCAAATGTATTTTGGAATTAAATAGGAAATGAATTTATAAATGTTTCATTAAAATAAGCTGACACTTCGAGCCTCTAAACACTTTTAAAAAACCAAAACAATAGCAGCTGAACACTTCAATTTTATCTTTGGTCTTATAATTAACCAGCAAAAATTAGTTGTACCAGGAATGTCTATTATAAACAGATATTTAAAATTTACATTACTCTGCAAAGATTCAATATCAAAAGAGGAATGTTTCCAAGATATTTGGAGAGAAAAAATGTAATGCCTTTAAGAAACAGAATTTTTCAATACAAAATGAAATTACATATATGAATTTTGGTACTGTAAATTAACTGATTCTCTTGCAGTTGTGACTCCTCTTCCCAATCAATGTTCAATAAAAACAACTTCATTTGCACAGTCTTTGCAAAATTAGGTTGCAGGGAAGAGAACCAAGAGCCCAAGTTATTGCTAAATCACATGCTCTTTTTTCTGTGTTTGTGTTTCTGTTTACACACACATAGGCAACCCTACTGAATCCATGCTGCATTATAACAGCTACAGCCTTAGCAAACAGGTGTTCATAACTTTGTTGCGTATCCATGGGCTGAGAGAGGAGGAGGAGGAAGGCAAAAGGGCCACAGGATTACTCATATGGGTCAAGTCCATGCAGATAAGGCCCTGTAACAGCTCCAGCACACAGCAGGCACCATGCTGTCATGTTTCTGTGGAATAAGATGAATGTTGTAAAAGAAACTCAATTTCTATCAGCTCCCTTCCTCAATCATATTCATGAATGCATGATTTAGAGCAGATAAGGAGAATACATTTAATATCTCAGTTGTACACCTGAGCCACCAAGTGCACAGACACTGCTTCATGGCAGGATGCCCCCACTTCAAGAAGGCTCACTCAAGCTTAAGGGGAAAGCACACATGCATTTTCTCCATCACAAACTCAAAACATGCCTTGCTGAGCAAAAAACTTGCGCTGAAGATCCACCTGCATACCTAATGAAGTGAGGGTGTGCCTCACTTTTTACCCTGGTGGACTCAACTGCTTTGGAAATATTGTCAAAACAAAACCCACTTCAATCTCTTTACCCTGCACTCCAAATCCACTTGCTTTTAATAGTTCTCCAATTTTACCCAATGTCCTTTGGCTTTTTTACAGTGCATCTTCACTGAGAGTTTACCATCATTGTCACTCATCCCTCAGCCCAACTTTCATTTTCTAAACTACTTACATTCTCCACCATCTCTTCTTGTCATGTATTTTCCAATGCAACTCTCTTCTCCTGAACTTACTACATTTTAGTGAGGAAGTCCTTACCAAGACCATCACAGGTTTCCACGTATTGTGACAATACTAAGCAAATGTACACCCCATTTCAGAGAACAGATCCCTTTTCAGAAACAGAGGCAGTGATACAGACAGACCGCTGACTGAAGTGATCATGATGCCAGATTTAACAGCTCAAGGGTTTTCATGTCAAGAGTTCAGGCAGCCACAACAGCCTGGGCTGGCCACCCAGTTCTTTGGGCAAAAGCTTCAATGGCTTTGACTGCAGAACTGCATCTTATTTTAAATACCAAGAAACCCAAACCTGCAAAAATAGTACGTATCATGGTCTGCTACAAAAAAGAAACCCAACAACCCAAAAACACCAATGTAGCTGACAGTCTTAAATACCATGTGCAAAGAATATTTGATCAATACTACCTATAAATACACTATTTGTATTTGTAGAAAGGAGAGTGCTTCAAATACAAAAATAACCCAGTTTGCGGGTGTGACCTATGCCATAATTACCTGAAAATATGACTGCAAGAGCAATTAAAGAAATAGATGGAAGTAGGCAAACATCTCCCTAGGGAGTGTTTCCATTTAGAAAAATAGATTTGTATAAAGTTCCATAGATTTTGAAAATGTTTGTTTCATGTTCTGAGGCACAGAACTGTAGGCACACCAATACATCAGGGAGAGGAAGATCAGGTTAGTAACTTCAGGCTATGCTAAACCTTCCCAGAAGTTACACTTGGTCCTTCACAATTTGAGAGTGCTCATTTGGGACACAGCATTGCAGGTAACAAGGCACATGCTCAGCTTCCTGAGCACCAGCAATTTAGCAACACATTTTGGGGACTTAATACATCAAATACCTGAGCAGGTGACCAAAAAAAGCAAGGACTCGAAATTCTGAATTCTCTGACACCCTGGCACACCTGTGGTAGGTAGCTAAGGACACTTGCAAACCTGGCTGCATCACAACTCACCAGATTATTCCAGCAACTGGAACATAACCAGACAAAAAGTGGCAATTATCTGCCTGATATTTATACTCAGAGGACACCAGAATGTGTACGCCAAGAATGCCACTGTACCACGAATCAGTGCTAAATAATTCTGAAGTGCCCTGAAATATTTTACTTCCTTCTCCCCATAATAAAATAACAATTTGTTATAGTACAGCACTAGAAAATCCCATCAGGGTTATTTGGTTCAAACACTGACACAATCAGACAACTGGTTAGGCAGCCATCTAAAAATCCCACCAAACTCCTACCAGGGAGCAGGAGGGTGCCAGAGTCAACTTATGGCACTGAGATTGGGACTGGTTTAAGGTTTGTTCCAAAATATAATACAGAATTTCTCATCTTGTTGTTGGTCCTTGTGGTAAAGCATAGTCTAAGAAAATAATACTTGAATACAGAAACGAATAATAAAAACCCACAAATGAATGAACCTCAGAGTATTTCTTTAAAAGATTTTCCTTGGGGTAATTCAAACACCACTCCTTTAACAAAATACTAATGCCTCCTCAATAGCAATATTTAGTGCAGCCAATTATCCTAAAAATAAGGCCTTTGTGAAAATAAAGTGCTATTTTTTTCCTTCTATTTGGATTTCAATCCTTCACCATAACCTTCACTTGAACACCTAACGTGAAGCTAGATTCTTCATCCTGTTATCAGAGCAGTTTCACTTCTTCCCTCAAGTTTACATTAACATGTGTTACATTTCTATTTAGCATAATGTGCTCGATTACCCAGGAAATTTAAAGCACGGCATTGAGCATTTCAAACTGTGATCCACACCCATGCTCTAGTGCTTATCACATCTTAAGAAATCTTGGTACATTGACGGATTGGGGAGTGGCTGTTTGCACTTAGAAGATTTTTAAATCCCACATGGATTTTGCATCATAAAAAGAAACTCAGAAAAAGCTCTATTTTGCCAATAAGACAAAAAAGTTAATACGGATTTCTAAAAGTGTCAGTTTGAGCCTTTTAGTTTGCAAACTGTCGACTGAAGGCAACTCTTGACGATTGTGGCACTTCCCCAGAAATGTCAAAATTCTCCCACGTATAACCAATGAGAATGAGAATCACGACCTCAGTAAGTCTTGGCCTGGTCTTCTCAGGTCCGGAACAAAACCACAGAAGCACATTTCATCAGTCCCACCATCCGCAGGCAGATGCAGGCTTATAGCCAAGTCCCGGAGAGTCCCTAGGTGTCAGCCGCTCTCCCAGAACCAGCTCACTCTGCCGGCAGTTCCTGCTTGTCCTCAGCCGTGTGCCGGCATGGGGCGGGCACCGGGCGCAGGTACCGAGGGCTGCTGTACATCCTGATGATGTGTGGGGCCTGCATCCAGGTGCTAATCAGCTGGAAGGCTACCAGGTCCAGAGTGGGCGCGTCAAAGACAGACAGCAAGTTCACGGGCGCCGCTTCCTTGAGGAACCGGGGCAACGCCACAGCCTCGGGGATGCTAGTGTTGCCCAGGAAGAAATCCATCAACACCTGCTTGCGCAGGCAGTCCCTGAGGTACACCACCAGGTCCTCCAGCCGCTCCACCAGGAACCGCTCATCCCAGGCCTCCAAGGGCCCCTGCAGCAGCAGGGAGAAGAGGGCCGTCTTCAGCAGGTAGGAGGAGAGCACTCGGCCCCACTGGGAGCAGAAAGGCTCCTCCAGGCCGTGCCTGCGGAGGTCCCGCAGGCCCTTGAGGATCTGCAGGCACTTCAGGTGGCAGGAGGCGGCCGGGGCCTGCTCCTTCAGCCAGCCCAGCAGCCGCTGCTCCTGCCGCGAGGCGTTGAGGCCCCAGAGCGCCTCGGGCGCCAGGGAGCCGTGAGGGCCCTCGGGCGGCAAGGCTGTGAGGTAGAGCGCGTCGCCGAGAGGGATGGCTGGGATGAGGCGCACGGCCATGGAGATGTGGCAGCAGACGTAGTCGGAGCAGGGCAGGATGTGCAGCGTGGGCGGCTGCCCGAGGCACGCCGAGAGGCTGACGCGGCACCGCTCCTGCAGCCGATAGCGCACGGCGCCCAGGCACCGCTGCAGATGGCCCTGGAACCAGCGCAGCACCAGCCCCGAGGAGAGGTGGCTGCGGCCCTGCAGCTCCACGCAGAAGCCCTCGGCAAAGGGCCGGCAGCGTCGCGTCCAGCCGTCCCTCGCCCACAGGCCGCAGACGAAGGCGCCGCACGGTCCCAGCCCGTCAGCACGGCGCGGCTGTGGCTCCAGGTGCGGCGGCAGCCGCAGGGGCACCAGGATGTCGAAGCAGTCGGGGCTGCGAACCTTGTGCTGCTCGTAGGCGCTGCCGATGCGCACGAAGTCCCCGCGCAGGCTGAGAGCCAGCGGGCCGGGCTGCAGCCCCTGCGCCTTGGCGGCGCGCACCAGCTCGGCCACCACCCGCCCCACGTGCGCCTTGCTGTGCCCCAGCACGTGCGGCGACACCCGCAGCTGCCGCGCGTGGAACCGCTCCAGGGCTCCGCGCCGCGCCCCGGCCGCCCACCGCGCCCCGCCGCGCCGGGGGCCGCCGCCCGCCGCGCCGCAGCAGCGGGCGAACAGGCAGCCAAGCAGCAGCAGCGCCGAGCCCTTCAGCAGTGGCACCCCGGCCCCCGCTGCCTCGGCGTCCCCCGGGCCCCCCGCGCCCTCGTCGGCCGCGCTGCCGCGCAGCGCCTGGTAGAGGCAGAGGAGCGCGGTGCAGAGCGCGGTCAGCAGCGGCCAGAAGCCCCGCACGCGGAGGAGGGAGACGGGCAGGGCGCGGCGGGGGCTCGGGCCGCGGGGGGAGCCGCCGCCCAGCCCCGCGGGCGGGGAGCGCCCGCCCCCGCCGGCCCCCTCCTCCGCCGCCCCGGCCGCCCCCAGCGCGGGCCCGCCGCCGCCCCTCGCCCCGCCGCGCCGCTGCCCGCCCCGGCCGCCCTTTCGCTCCGCCGCCGGCTTCCTCTTCCGAGGGACGCGGCCCCGCGTCAGCCGCCGGCTGAGCTCAGAGGAAATGCCGCGGGCGGCGGCCCGACGGCCGGGGGCGTTGTCCGACGGGGCCTGGCCTGGGGCGGGGAGCGGCGCCGCCCGCGAGGTCGCGGTTTCGCGACTTCCCGCTTTCTCGTTTTCCCGGTCTCCCCTTGCCCGATTTCCCGCTTCCCCTCTTTCCCGGTCTCCTGATTTCCCGCCCAGGCAGACAGTCACTGTTGCCCCCGCCCCGGGCACATCCCCCGCAGCCCTGCCCGTGCCGGCCCTGAAAGAGAAGCGAGAGTCGGGTTCCGCGCCCCCCTCACTGCAACAGCGCCCTGCAGTACGTTTCGGTGTAAAACTGCGAGTTCTGTACCCCCCCATGACGGCGGCGGTGTCGGGGAGCGCTCCCGCCCGGGCTGCGGGGCCGTGTCCTCCACGTTGCACGTTTTTCCTCAGATCAGTGTTTCAGGCCTGTCCACTGCAGGGAGGGGAGTCCCTCCAGTTCCCAGCTCTCCCTGAGGGCCTCGGTGCCGATGGAGCAGCTAAGTCAGGGTGGATACGGGCTGCTGCCGTATTCACAGCTGCTTGCAGTCATAGAATCATTCAAAATCCTTGGGTTTTTTACCTTGTGCCCAAATTATTAAAAAATTAAGAGAGAAGAAATAACACCGGGGGTTAAATCTACAGAGATACTTGAGATAGTTTTTAAACACACCTTTTGCTGGAAGTATGCAAAAATGTCTCAATTACTGATGGGGACAGAGTCATCATCCTGAGCTTCTGTTTGCTTAATATATATTTACAGAATTTTGAAGCTGTTTGCTGAAGTTTAAGGACCATTGATGTAAGCATTCTGCTTGGTTTAATTTTGGGTGATAAATTTCCTGCTGCTGCATCTGCACGGTGTCCTGGGTGGCTCCACGAAAGTGAAAATCAGTGCTTGAACACAAGAGACTGAACCCAGCAAGCTGCAAATGTTGTAACAAGGAATGAGTCAGAGAATCAAGAGATATGCCATACAAATGTTTGGTTATGTAATTTGTGTTTATATGAAACAAAATATGACTTTAGGTACATAAAAATAATACCTGACAGGAAGTAGCATAAGTTACATAGCCAAGATGCTGTATACTAAGTCAAACTAGGAAACCAAGGTCAAGAAGCCTGAATTAATTCACGGGCAACCAAACTAGGGTGAGAGTCAAGAGTACACTTGAGAGATACAAAGAGAAGTCCTAATCACTCCAACTCTGACTCTTGGAGTTACAATCAGGAGATCGGGGATTTTTAAAATTAAAAATAAACCAGACGTAAAGGCAAGAAACCGCAGACAATTTTGTAACATCTCAGCCAGCAAAATATTCTATGCCCTACAACCAAAAGAGTGTTTTCTGACAGTTCCAGCCAGCTAAGTCCATAGCCTTGCTACTCAGAAATATCATCCCACAAGAGCTGTATCTTGCAATGAAAAGCCAGGAAATGAAAAGCATCTTTTTTCCCACTCCTTGTTTCATGTTTTCCTATATTTCTTCAAAAGGCTGAATGAGGGGACAAAAATATTAATTGTTCTGCTCATTGCCTGTGACTCATCACTTCACTTTGCCTGCATCCCCAAAACTCTAAACTGTTTAAATAACACAGCTGTCCTGGTATTAACCTGATCCTTCAAGATGTTTTATTGGAAAATACTGTTGAACTCTGTGAACCCTTGGCTCACACATTCAATTTTTACTAGCCTGTGGGGTTTTTTTCACCCTCAAGCCCAGCATGTTTCACATGCCTTTGGACCTTGCTCCAGGCACACTGATTTTTCAAGACAGGCTGGGCTCTTTTCATGCAGGTTGATTTGACTAGCTGCACAGCCACGTTCAGGAGACAGACAGCTACATCTGCAGCAGCTGGCACAGCCCTTCACACCTGCTGCCCACGGGGAGACCTGGAGCTTCCCAGCGCTGCAGTGGTCCCTATGGGACTTCTGCACAGGGCAATGCTGCAGCTTCCCAGGCAGCTGTGGGACCCAGGGGCTGGAGCAAACGCAGATATCACCCCAGCCAGTGGCACAGAGCCAGGGGACTGCTGGCCCAGAGTGTGTGACCAGCCACATCAAGCCTGGCAGTGCAAACACAGGCTCAGCACATGCTTCTACATGCTCAGGTGGTGCTGGGGAAGACTCTCTCAGGCTGCAGAGTAACAGGCTGAAGGCTAATAATGTGACCTTAACATCAGAACCAGATTAAATCCACAGCTCTGATTTTTACCACTACTGTTTAAATTACTAGCTAGTCCTTTCTCTCCTCAGGCACAATGAAATCTGTAACGCCTTGGGCTGATAAAAGATGGCCAGTGGCCTGTTTTCTGGGACCTTGGCTGCTTCATGACTCCCTGAGCACAGGGTGAGTCTCTGAGAAAAATGCGGATTATATCAGAGCTAGAAGACATCCCAGAGGTGCTCAGCTTTATGAAGTTTTCAATAGCAATTGCATATTCAAGAAAAACAATAGGTTGTACACTAATAAACATGACCTCAAAATTGTGACCAGAGAGAATTCATAACCTCAATTTTTATTACCATTGTTTAAATCACCCATTGTTTAAGTCGATATTATCTAAACACTCACTCCAGAACATCCCATATACAGGGTATCCTGTCACTAAATAAGGAATAATGTTACTCTTAAACAAGTTGAGCTAAAAATAGCTCATGATAGCTCTGGGGGAGATTTGCAGAGGCAAAAAAAAGCAGTGGGTCAGAGTATCCATTAAGGTTTCTCCACAGCTGGCAGTATTTCATACATCTGTGTGACTGATCTGTTCATGCTACAGTACACCAGCCACTGTCAGACGTAGGCAGAGCACACCACCTGAGGAGATAAAAGAAGTGGCAGAAAGACAGAAGGAACAAACAGATGATGTTATTTGTCAGATGCTTTTATAATCTACCTGAGACACAAGCCTGAGATTTCCTCCCAGCTGTCCCTGGTCAGTATCTGCCCTGCTGAACCAGAGCTGCACACTCTGCTGCAGGTGCAGCAGGAAGTCTCTGGGGATCCCTTCCTGCACCAGTGCTGTACAGCTGCTTTTCTACAGCAAGTGGGTTATACCTCCATCTTCTCATACGCACTATTAAACAGTCTATAGCAGAAAAGTACAATAATTGATTGCAAAAGAATACAAATCTGAATGGTCGGCCACTTGGGACTTCATGTCCCAGTAATTACTCCTTTAATTATTTCCTCTGAAAGCAAAGTTACCAGCACATCTCTCCCGCAGCCCACTGGATGGTCCAGCCAAGGAGATGCTATAATCAAAATAAACGTCTTTTGCCTGTCATTCCTCTGACTTCCAGATTTTATAGGATACTATTAACTATGATACAAACCAACAACATCAGACAGACATAAATCCATTTTTTTTTATTGTGGACTAATGAATCTCTGCTCATCACAGCAGCAGGGGATGAGAAAACAGGAGAGGGTGTCTTGCTACCACAAACAGCTGAGGGAGCCAAACCTCCAGAGCAGTACATGGACATGAAGGAGTTTAGGGATATGGGGTGTTACTGCACATTCTCTCTTAAAATATTTTCTGTTTACTAAGTCTGATGTGCTTACCACCTCTGCCAGTCTGTTTGCTCACTATCAGCAGGGTATAGCACTTCTGAATCTGATAGCCTGCAAGCAGACTGGGTTGCTGTAAACCACACACAGCCCAATACAGGATTTCCTTTCTCTAGGAGGACGGCTTCCTGAGTAATTCATACAACAATCTCTTGTCCAAGCCTGTCCTTGTCACAAACAGAAATACCCTGGCTCTGGGCTGGTGATCAGTACCAGCATCAGCTGCTTCATTTCCAGCTTATCCCATATCATTTGAAAACCCTCAAAGATTACTTTTTTGCATAGAAACTTGTTTGAGCAAGGCATTAATACTTACCCATTACATGGCATTCAGGAAAATATGCCTATGTGTTTCCAGCTAAGTCATGAACCAGGAATGAAACCCCCAGCTCATCTGCATCAGTGTAATTGGCATGCTGAGTTCTGTCTGGTAAGCTGTGAGTCTGGCACTCTGGTGTCCCATGGTCTCCATGAAGCTGAAGTGGCTCATGTTGTGAAGAATTCCACTACAGCATCACAAAAAGGAAACATCTTTCAGCAAGTACACAACCATCATACAGAAGGGTTGTCAGCAGTAATGGGAATGTTTCTTACATTGAAAATGGAAACATGAAAACTCTCCTGGTCAAGACTGTAAGTCTTGCCGTTGCTCTTAAAGTTCAGTTTTTGATGTAATCCACATTTGAATGACAACAGTCACAGCTTCCAGTGCTGTTTCTAAACACTCCAGCCAATAAGCCCTGCCAACTCTCCCAGGGCAGCAGAGGAGGTGATTACGCTGTGCTGGTGGCAAGGCCCCAGTGTGTCACCTTCCATGCAGGACCCTCCTCAGCCTTGCCCTTTCCCTGCCATCCCCAGGGCTCAGCAGATGTTGTGGGTCTGAGGATCCCCGCTATGGAATCCTCAGGTTTAAAAAGCATCAGATAAAGCCAAACCTTGCATGTGCTGGAGTTAAAGTAGTTTAACAAAAAACAGTTTAATATCAATCTAATTAAACTTGGACACATTTGTGTGTGTTCAAATGTAAATTTTATCACTGACTGAAACAGTTTAGCTTAATTAATGGCAAGTCACTGAAATGTGTATTTACACCGTAACTTGCTTAACTAATACAAAGTGATCACATAGCTGAGCCCTAATTTACTGATTAAAGCATAGTATTTTAAATGAGAATCATAACAGTTTCATTATACCAGTTTGGGGTTGTTGTGCTATTTCTGTTTTTCACAATCAGTGCAACAGAACTGGAGAAGAGACACCAGGCTTGTCCCAAGCTCTGTGCTGGTTTCAGCAGGGCTGTGTCAGTGTCACTGGTGGCCTTCAAAGCAGCAGCAGCCCATCCCCTCCAGTGCCTGTCACTTACTCGGTCTTTCTGCTTTGGGTTTCGCACTCCTTAGCTTGCCATGAGATTAGAGAAGAGGTTTTGTGCCTGGTAAATACCCTGAAGCAGCGAGCTACAAAGACAAAGTTTAGGCACAAAGTTTAGAGCTGATGAGATACAGCTCACAGAATCAAAGCAAAGCACACAACAGGGAACAAGCTCTATTATCGGCTTACAGCCCAAATAATGAGATGATCTTGGCTCAGCTGACACTCTCCTGATGACTCTGAGGTGGATCCCCACCCAGGGAAAAGGAGGAAAAATACAGTGTGGGAGGAAACTTGAGTGTGGGAGGATCTGTCTGGGGAAACTGGCTTATCAGCACTCAGCAATTAGGGTGGGTAAAGCTGAAGCTCTGGCTCACAGCACCTGTTCTGCAGGGCTGGAAGGCAATGGTAGCTCTAGGAAGCCCTGTCCTAGGCCTTCACCTCACCCTGCCAAGGACAGAGAGTGGTAAAGGTAATGTTTAAAAGGAAAGTGACCTGCAGAGAAGGCAGAGCAACCCCAAACTATCAAAGGACCCAAGCCAGCAGTGTTTCTCATTGCATTCCCAGAGGGATAGGAGCAGAGGTCCTATGCTCAGAGAGGTTTCACACCACACCCAAATCCACACCTGGAGCCTGGCAGCAATCCCCAGCTGGATTATCTCCATCAGGAAACATCACCCCAGTGACACCAGCCCACACAGGGCAGTGTCCTGTGCACTGCTCTGGCCCACCCAATTTGGGTGGAAAGATGCTGGGGAGATGCTGCAAGCGCTGCTCAGCATCGGTTGAAATTAAAACCTTGCAGCACAGTGCCTAGATGTCTGCACAGGGAGTTGCTGAAATTTTGGCTAAAAATCAGCCTCAGTCATTTAATCTTCCTGGTTCAAAGTAAATTCTTTACCTGCTTGGCTGCCCTGCATTAGGATGAGCATTACAGTGATGAAGCCTGAAATCTCACCAGCAGGGCTAAATTTGATCTCTTCCCAGTATCTCTCCACAGTGATTTCTCAGGCTGCATCCCTTTAACTAAGATTAAACTTTCCACAGATCAATGCAAAGCAACACAATTACTTCATTTGCAAGGCACCAAGGGCAACATGTTCCTGTCTTTAAGGCCATTCAGATGAGCTCATTTAATGACAGCTATTTTTATGTCTGGTGTTGTAGATTTCATTATTACAGCATCAACCACTTTAACAGAGGTGGGAGCATCTTTCATTCTACGTAATGAATGTTGTTCTACTTAAATAAATTTAAATCTCTTTTTTTTTAATTGATGATATACAAGGCATCATATTTACTCCTTGGAACTGTAAAATACAAGATTGTCACATAGATACAAATGTAAAGCAAATCCACTGAAAAAACAGGAATGATCCAGGCTCCCCTAATGGAGACTGAGGTCAAGCAAAACTGCCTTTACAAGCTGGTTCATGTTTGAATGTTATTGCTTTACTTCCAGAACACATTCTGTCTTCTGTTCCCTTTGCTATCCTTACCCCCTTAGGTGGTACCTGCAAACAGGGGAAGAGAATGGTGAATGCAAAAGGTTCACTTTCCCCATCTCAGCATTTGTGTGAACAGACACATCCAGGACCTGGCTGAGGTCCTACCAGTGCAAGGGAGTGGATCCCTGACTGGGGGCGTTATAAACATCTCATCAGCGCTGGGTTCATGTTGCAGTTCCCAGAACCAGCCCCTTCCCTAGCCAGAGGGTCACCAGTGCCCATGAGATTTATAGCTGAATGGAAAAGAATATGCTTGCAATGGAAGGAGGACATAAATGTTAAAGAAAGCATGGAGCAGTAAAAGACTTCAGCCCATTGCAGCATCCCTCTTTAGGGACTGTGGATGTGGTGCTGCAAAGCACAGATGTGCCAGCCACCCCTGCAATGATTTTTCTGATCCCCAGGGTAGCACAGAAAAAGAGATATCCGTGGTGGGCAAAGAATGAAGAGTGTGGACTGAAAAAACGAAGAACTGAGCCTACCCAAAACCAAGCTTCTACTCAGATTGCATCTCTTTAAATGACACAACACTGTCCTCATATTAATGTGTTTTTTCCTCCATCTCTCTGCTCTGCCTGCTGCCACAGCATGACAGATGACAGAGGCTTGGGGAGAGCTGCCTCAGGCTGCACGAATTTCAAGCTCTCTCTGAGAGCACTTTGATACTGGAAGTTATATGCTTGAAATTTCCATACCTTGTGCTCTGCTGTGGTCACAGCTTTTCTGGGATCTGTTCTGAGGGGAGCTTGAACAGCTAATCTCTGTGGGAAGACTTTTAGTCATTTAAGAAGTACTATGAAATATTAAAGGTTGCATCTGAACTTGCTAAAATATTTCAGTTCACACAATTTCAGCACTTTAGTCTTTGGCTCTGGAATAAATAATATACTCTATTTCTAGATCAATTTTTTGACAGGTTTATGAATTATAGACCGAATAAATATATTTTAAATATCACTCCTAAATATATTAGAGAATAATGAATTATTCATGATGATTGAGTGCTTCATGGAATTTATTTCCCTTGATTTAGCTCCCCAAGTAGATTAATATTACAAAAAACAGGTATGTCCCAAGACAGCCAGGGAACAAGTCCATTTACAACCTCTTCACTGATCAAAGACATGGAGTAGAAACCTGCATAATTTAGTTTTAGTGGCCATCCTCATCCATCAGAAAAAGGCAAGGCATCCAGCTGAAAACCTACCTGAACATACATTGGCCCACTATGAGGAAGCCCAGTGGCAGAGAGGTTGTCCTGCCATGTTTGCAGGTCATTGGGACAGCATGAAACCACCTCTCTGCAGCTTCAGGGAAGCCCAGCTCCTGCTCAGCAGTGCAAGCTCCCCCTTTGTTACCAGCTCACCAAGAAGGGCTGAAAGGCTTTGAGTCCAAGACAGCCCGGAATACACCTGTGTGCTCTCAGCAGAGAGTGCTCTCTGCTCTGAGAGAAAGACACATTGTCCACTCTGTGAGCCAGCAGAACTATATGATAAAGAAACACACACTGATATGTACTTGCACAGATACTTCCACCAACCCATGAATAATGACAGTCAATTGTTATGATAATGCTTCCACTTGTAATTTGTTACCTTTGGAGCAGACTTGGATTCTGTGTGTAGCTCCCTGAAGCATTGCTAGGTAAGGGGCACAGCTGGACTTGCCAATGACCATATGATTCAAATAAGCCACACTTTATAAAATTATTTTCGAAGCCAAGGAAAGCAAAGCTCACAGAAGAATCAGACGCAACTTATGTCCAAGAATGCAAAGAGAAATGAAACACCTAAAATTCATTTTAGAAGTTGTTTGATTTAAGGCAAATACAGATGAGTAGTGGCTATGACTTCTGAAACCTCAGAACATGCAAGTCTAAACACAGAGGTGCTAAGTAGGGGGATGAGTGCAGCTCCAGAGACCAAACAGACTTTGATCCACTTTGGATTCTTCCTCCCTAACAACAAACAAAAGCAAGCAAACAAAACCAGATACTGAATCAAGTCCATGCTGGTATGCTGCAGCAATTTCAGATCATGACTGTTTGTATTAGAAGCAGATTAATATCTTGGTATGTGAGAGAACTCAGGAATGAGTAAGTGTTGCCTAAGATAAACAGGGTGAACATTGAGTAAGAGCAGAGTATGGCATAATAATTGCCAGATGCAGGAAAATTTATCACTGGTTTTACAATGTGGATGAATATTCTCTAGGAAATATCCTCTGCAAACGTCTTCTCTTGGTTTTATGCTGTTTTCATAACCCATGCAGGTCATGTGCATAATTTTTTCTATTAGTTTCTCTTGGCTGTGATAATAAGGCTGTTTGGGGTTAGGTTTTTTGAGTTGGTTTTCTTTTCAGTAAATCAAAGACAAATGTATTAAGAGTTCTGCTGATTATTCCTAATTCAGTACAGGTCAGTTCAAGATGACACATCATCTAAAGACAAAGGCTGTAATAGTATCATACATATTTTGGAAAGTGTAGGGAGATAAAAAGAGGGAAGAGTATAACCACGAATTTTCTTGTTAGTTGGGAAATCATGAAAAACAACACACAGGGCTTTCATCACTGGGTCTAGTGAGTTATTTCTGAATACAAAGCCTGTGAAGAGTGAGGGAAAGAAAGAATGAACTATAAGGTCATTCCAAAGCAGTAGCTTCATGTAAATATTTTTATCCCAGGAGTTTGCAACATCATATCCAAACAATGTATTGATGCCTTAAGTTTTACCTTTCATGTTTTTCAGATTCTGTGCTGGCAAGGGTTGTAGTTGTGGGCCTCAGATTAAGCCCTCTGTCAGCTCTCTTCACAGAGAGTAGGTAGACAAAACAAATCCTTTCCCAGATGGAGACCAAGGACAACTGTTACAAGTTTTCAGGCCCAGAAACATAAACAAAGGTGGACTGAAGAGAGAAAACAAGAAGGATGGGATTTCATAACGTGAAGCTGTAATTGGACAATTAATCCCCAATATGCAAATGGATCAAAACTTAGAAAAGTGTGAGACCTCATGACCAGTTGTCCTTTTTGTGACCACTTTAAGTCCATCTTGGGTGTAGCCCTGGCCAGGCTCTTGTACTGCCCAAGGTGTATCCTTAAAGGACTTTTAATAACTATATTCTCTAGCTCTGTCCATTCTCTGTTCCAGGTGAGCCTTCCCAAGGTATCTGTTTTAGATGAGTCCAGGTAGCTGCTTCAGCAGCTGTGAACTGTCAGAAATACAAGCTGAAAAACAGGCCATACTTTTCTGCCCTATCCGTGGAAAAACCCCAAATGGAGCAGCAATCCACAGGAAAGCTTCAAGAGTAATCATACCAGCTTACCAGGATAAATCCTCTTGCTGGTCATCAGCCTGAAATATCCAGTGAGCACTGGAATTCATGTCACATCTGTTGGAGAGGACCATATGTTCCAGCTTATGCTGAACTAATGCTCTTGCTGTCTCTGCATTTATGACAAATGATAAGCAAACACAGCCAACTCTAGAGTCTGTATATAAACACATGTATCTGTCATCTTCCTCTGCAAGGCTTGGCTCCCTGAGAAGGCAGAACTGATTCTCATGCATTATCTCTCTGAGCATATGCCCCATGTCTTACAAGATTCTCACATTTTGTGTAAACAATAGCACTTGTGTCATTTAAAATTGAGACATAATTATTTCTCATTAGCAAGTACTGCTGTGATATTTGGGTGGGAGGAATTGAAAAGCGGACAGTTATTAATTAAAAAAAAATCACATTTCAACCATGTCTAGTCTTCTTTCAACCACCTTCAAAGTATTCAAGTAAACAGCATTTTTCCTGCCGAAGACAGAACAATGAGAGCTGACAAGATGAGGTGTGGAAGACAGCTCCTCATCTGTCACTAGCAGTTACCTTCCCAGGTAAGGGCTGGAATCAAACCATTGAGCTACACTTGCAGAACAATCTCACCAGTGATTTTAAATCCTGCTGCTCTTCTTTTGCTGGATAAATCCCAACTTACAAGAAGAAGGTCAGCATATTTTCACATACCAGGAGTGCTGTATGGTTGGACAATAATACAGCCATAAGGGAGATTTAGCTCCTCTCAAACTGTATTTCCAGTGTAATCCTGCCACAGACCTGGTGGGAGCATGGCTGTGCCCCACAGGAGGGAGGAAACAATCTACCATCAGCACGATGAGACACAGCCCTAAATCAGACATAGGCTACTGCTTAAAAAGGAAGCTCACTTTAATGCAGAGATAGCAACAAAGATCAACAGGATTGAGTCATCAGCCTTGATACTGCACATCTGTCTGCACCTATAAGCAAAGGCTTTTCACTCTACTAAATGTTTCATCCATTTACATACAGTTAGCAGCCTCTGACTATACAGGTGCCCTCAAGCCACATGCTTGGGATAAATTCTTGACAGCTTGCTGAAAGACTGCTGGGAGAGCTTGTCTTCAAAATGAACTGCAAGAAAATTCAAATTCCCCTCACCCACTGCTGCCTTTGCTCTGACCTGGACAGCCCAGGCAGGTAGCTGGCCAGCAGCCATGAAGAAAACAGAAAAGCACTGTTAGTGCCAGAAATAATATTTTTATTACAGTCCAGAAAAGGTATTTTTAATATGAAAACCACCCACTGTATGTATGACTTGCTTTCATTAATATCTTGGGCCACACATGTCCACCTGTACCATAAAAATAAATAAATTCATCTGTCCTAGGCACAAGTAACACTGAAAAACAGATCACTGACATTCAAACAGTTGGGTGGAAAACACCTGCAAGGAAAGAAGACATATGAAGCCTGAAGTCTTAAGCAATGAAACTGTCAAGGTGGTCATTGGAGGCATCCTTTCCTTTGCTCTGTGCCAGGTCAGGAGCCAGGCATTGCAAGGACAGCTAATCTGAATGAGCTAATAGTCGCCTAAAACTGCTTGAAGGGTATTTACCAAGATAGTGGAGGCAAACTCACCTGCATGATGCTAACTTACATAACAAGCAGCAGCAGTGACAGTCTTGGAAGGTACTGGATAAATATCAGAAATAAAAGTGCCACTAGTAGGGTCATGCAGGACCAGACCAGGCTGCCCATAAAGGCTGTGAAATTTCTGTCCTTGGAGATTTTCATCACCTGTCTGGAAAAAAATCATGGCTGACCTGCTTTAGTGCTGGCCACAGTCCTGCTTCCAGCAGGAGGTTGGACAAGATGACCTCCAGAGCTCCTTTCCAAGTAACACTGCAAGGACTCCTGAGCTTCCATCAGAACACCATTTACTTCCAGCTAAGAACAAGGACAAGTAAAGGCAGTGCCACAGCCAGAGTTTGTGAGACAAAGATCTTCAGAACCAAAACAACCCTCATTTTTAAAAATATCAGCATAGGTGTATTAATCTGCTTCCTAACACAAAGAAACACTGCTGCTGCCATAAGCTGCAGTTCTGGACACCGAGGTACCACCCCCTGCTCTGCAAAACTGTCGCAGAAGGAAATACTTCTCAAAAACACCTGAAGTGAGCAGGAGGCTGCATTTATTGAAAGCA
The DNA here is from genome assembly GCF_009819655.1 of Sylvia atricapilla. Taxonomy (NCBI): domain Eukaryota; kingdom Metazoa; phylum Chordata; class Aves; order Passeriformes; family Sylviidae; genus Sylvia; species Sylvia atricapilla. Next base: position 215,500 of record NC_089154.1, read on the forward strand.
CCTAACAACAAAAACTGGAATTTTCATTCTAACACAGTCAAGCTTTTAGAAATACATTTCCCACTGAACCTGAACTGTTAACTCATTTACTCAACATTAGATTAGCCCAAAACTCTGAAAAAGAGTATCAGCAACTGTTCCCAACACAAGCTTAAGATCTGCAACTCTGGAAGTACAACTGCAAAGCTGCTACCATTCTCCTAAATCCATTCAGAATTTTCATGTCAGATACAATAAAAATGGAAGTAACAAATAGAAAAATGGTAGTACCTTTAGACAATCTCCTCCCTTGTAACACACATTTGTCCTTTAAATTGGCCAATATTTCTGCCTTAGACCTTTAAGCCTCCCAAGCAAAAAAAATATGTGCAGAATTCAATGCAAGTGACATGCCACAACTCTGAAGCTAGTGACAAGAAATTACTCCCATTTGAAATTATGTCTTCCCTAAAGTCAAGTTACAAGACAGATGCATATAGATTAAATAACTCCTGTAATACTAAGAACAAATAGAGATGTACAATCCATGTCATCCCCAGCACAGGGACTGTATGGCACATCCTCAGCTGATCACAAGCCTAGCTCTGTGTGCTTAAGTGAGCCACACAGATTTATTCCAGACAAAAACGAAGCCCAACACAGACAATGATTTAGCTCTCTGCCAAACAATCCTGTGAGGCTCATTTTACATAATTTGCATCATAAATCACAGAATCAGAGTGGTTTGGGTTGGGTTGGAGAGGACCTTAAAGCTCACCTCGTTCCACACCCCTCCGCCTGGGCAGGGACACCTTCCACTAGCCCCATCCCACCTGGCCTTGGACACTCCCAGGGATGGGGCAGACACAGCTTCTTGAAAACCTGTGCCAGGGCCTCACCACCCTCACAGTGAAGAATTTCCTTCTTCTATCTAATCTAAACTTGCCCTCTCTCATCATAAAGCCATAAACCCTTGCCCTATCACTACATGCCCTTGACAAAAGTCTATTCAGCTTGTGTCAGCATCACCTTGTTAATCCCAGTCACAGGGATTTGATTTCTGCCTGGCTACTGCTGAAGCATGTCCTGGCACAGCCAGAGCTGCACATCTAAGGCATCACACATGCCTTCTGCAGTGCCCACAGTGCAGAGATCCTGCTCCAGAAACAACCCCAGTGCCCAGCACAGGGACTGCACCATCTTACCGTGTCACTCCCCTCCAAGCACCATCTTACCTTTATTGCTGACTCAGCAGCTTTGGAGAATAGGGGCCAGGTCATCCCCAGCACTGACTGCAGAAGAAACCAGCAAGAGGTGAGATGCTGTTCAAAGAGCAGGTAACAGCCCTACAGCCCTGCACACATACAGATGGGTACCTGCTGCTTCTCCTCACTGAGAAATACAACTGCTTCTTCATGAGAAAACTGGGATCAAGCCCTGGCTTATCACAAGAGCTACAAAAAGACCTATGAGGGGAGGGATCTCATCCCACTGTGTATTATAAAACCCAAATTATGTGTGTATTTTATCATTTACAAGGAAGGCACAAAACCCAAAGGCACAGTGAAGATCCTGTCATCTTCTCCACTCCCTGTTCTGCAAATGCAGCATTTCACAGTCTTTCTCTGATCCAAGCTCCCCTTCCTCTGTCAACGTGACCAGAGTGCATTGAGGATCACTATGATAACAGACCTGTATAAGCTATATACTTTGGCCTCTGCCTGCCATTAACCCCTGCTGGGATGGCTGGTATTACCCAGCTCAATTCTGCCTCAACATAAAAAAATAACTACAGCCTTGCAGCAGCTGTACAATAGAATTATATAGCACTAAGCACCTCTTGTTCTTTTTAACATTTTACCACATTTTTTCAGTCTTTCAAAACCTGAAACAGGTTTTTAAACAAAACCAAAAAAAGTCCATTTTCCATAAGAAAAATGAAAATCAACTCCATTTTCTATGCAAAACAATAACAATAAAAGAGTAAACTTCCAGTGAGCAGGAAAATGCATAAGCTTTGGCAGTGGCAGAACAGCCCACCCACACTTTATTGGATGGGTAGCAATCTGCTTCTCCATTAAAGAATGAACAAATCCTGCTCAGGAGCATAAAGCAGATATGATCTCTCAGTTCACATTTCATGCTTGCAGCTGGAGACAGTATTACTGTCTGACATCTTTCTCAAATGTGCAGGATGTGTTCAGCTGGTGAGGACAAAGAACTCTCTATGAGCACTTTTGATTACAGCAGATATGACCAAACACAGGCATCACATGGCAATTTCTTGGTATTTGATGTTCCCAGGCCTTGGCCAAACGAAATACATTTAACATGAGATGTGTCTCTTAAAAGCTGTTGCCCCAAGTGAGCAGTGTGTGATAGTCTAGGGGCCACCCACATCTTGGACAATCACATGAGCATGTCTCTCTGTCACTCTGTCACAAGCCAATCCTGCCACTGCTGAACACCACCGCAGACATCTTCAGAGAATCTCTGCAACCACAGAGAGAACACAAGGCTTCAGCTGAGTACCAGCTCTCTAGGGAACACCCACAGATGCTTTGTCCAGCTTTCAATCCTGATGTAATAGCTCAAAGACCAGAAACTGTCTGGCTCAGTTTCCAGTTTATCTCACAAGACCATTGTATGTATGGGCACGCAGTGTGCAGCTTTGAGTCAAAATACACCATGCCCTGCCCTCCCTCCCCTGCAATAATGGACTTATAAAAGATACCATCCCATGCTGCCCCTGGTATTTACAATGGACTATTCATCAAGCAACCTTTTTTCTTTCTTTTACTCAATTATTAAAGGCCCTGACTTACACAACTGCACAGCACAGGCTTCCAGCACCACTTGTTACTCCTCTAACCACTTTAGTTAATCACTCTTCTGGGCTGATTCCTCTCTCCTCCTGGGAATTTTCCACATGCATATTGAATACTTTAGAGAAAAAGGCAAGAAATCTGAAAGATGTAAGTTTTGTTCAGAGAATTGGTCAAATTAGGGAAGACATTGCATTAGTGTAATAGGATGGACCTTTAGTAATCTTGAGTTTTCACACATACTGCTCACAACTGTCTGTGGCTGAGGCAAGTACAATGAGAGTCCCTTAGAGTTATCTTCTGATTATGCAGTCCCTGGGAACATGTGATTTAGCTTTGAGTTCTTTGAGTCAAGTTATTCCAGTGGGTGTGCAAACCAATCAGAGAACCAAATGCTAATTTGATTGAACAAAGTAAATAACATCAAGTAGTTTGAGTCTAACAAGGTGAGGCTTGCAACAGTTTGAGATATTAAAGAACATACAAAGTGACAGTCATAACAAATCACGCAGAATAGGAATTTCTCTACATTAAGATTTAAATTTCTGCCTAAGATCCTTCAACAAAAAAAAAGGGCAAATAATCCTCTTTAAGAGCCTTTGATGACAAATTACACACCAATCACTACCTACAAACACTAACAGAGCTACTAAAAAACGCAAGCTCAGATGCACCTGGATTAAATGCTGTCTGAAGCAAAGTAAGATAAGCTTGAAAGCTCTAACAGAATATTGAATGCAATTCCACAGTTCTCCAAGTTGTTCTCTCCACCTGCTTATGGCAGGGATCAATTCCTTACATGCTCAGGTAAAAAACCAAAACCACAAACCAAACAACCCCAAGAAAATACCAAACAACAACAACAACAAAATCCCCACCACCACCACAACAACAAAACCATAGTAAGTAAAATTCTACTTGAAAGAATTTGGAACTGTGCCTGAAAAAAAAGCCCATCCCAAAACAAAAAGACGTCTTTAAGTAAAACTGGTCTTATAATACCTATTTTTATTCAAGATGGACTGAAAAGAAATACTTACTATTACTTGATTCACCCTGAAAACATAAAAAATGTTCTTTGTCAGTATTAACTATTTTAAAATTAGCTGTTCCAGCTTATTTCAAGTACACATTAATTTGAAGGCAACAGAGAATGTATTTACCATTTTTATCTGTGTGCATCCATACACAAATATTGTATATATACACCACGTATATACATATTTTGCTGCCACCTTGTGAACAGTCTCTGAATAGGGAAGTTTAGTTCACTCAGTTCTTGCCACCTTTACTCACATTTAGCTCAACTGACTTTAATACAGATACTTTTTAAATGGGGACTCAATGCAACAAAGGATGGCTGAATCAAGTGCTTAGTGCAGAAAAATTTAAAAGGCTGAATAAAATAGCTGAGTCTTCCACAATTTCCATACACTTTCGTATCCCAGTTTATTACCACAGCATTAAAGAAAATATAATTAAATTCTTTCTGATAAAAATATTGCGGCTTTGCATCCAAGTTGTATGGCTGTCTTCAAAACAGAATAAGCTGGTGTCTGTAAAAAGAATAAAAGATTAAATACATTTACTGAAGTGTTTTGCTTGAACCAGTTTGTGATAAAGAATAGTAAGCACTATTTTAAAAAATCAAAGTAAAAACATATGCACACCAGGAAAACCCCACCTGTATTTGCAGTCTAATCTATCCTAGAGAAAACTAAATTAAAATTTATCAACTTTTCAGAATATCTCCATTTCTCCACAAATATAAGTCAAGAGAAAAAACAGGAGAGAAGTCACACATTCTTCATAGAGTATCCAAGGGACCACAGAATTTAATTCAGTATTTCACACTTCCTAATAAGATGATGCTTCCAGTTCCCAGCAATGTATGGATAGCACTTACTAGGCTTATCTTCAAAAATATTTAATTGAAATTAAAAGAAAATCTATCTATTTGCAGAGAATATCTCTTAGGAAAAAAAATCAAAACACTTTAACATTTGACATGAATTTGAACAGATTAAGTTGTGGTCTAGAAAAATGAAAGTTATAACATGCAGGAAATTCTTATATGTATCTTTGGGAAAGAGTATCAAGACTTATTTTCTGTTTCTCAAAGAACTACATCCCAATATCTAAGTAAGGAAGGTAAGAGCAGCACATCTACATCCTCACTGACAACATCAATTAGTCAACATTCTACTCACAGCTTCTGCATCATGCTCAAGCCCAATGTCATGGTGCTCCTGCTCTTCATCCCGGAATTGCTTTATTACCTTTAAAAACAGCAGTCAGTGAGCCTGCTTTGCAGAGAAACCAAGGCAGCCAGTATGCAAAACTAGATGCTGTTGCCTGTTGTGTGCACCATGGCAAGCCAGGGTCTCTCAAAAACTTCAAAACTTCTCAAAGATCTGAACCTCCAATTCAGCAAGAAGGGAATTATTTACAGCATTCCCCTTACCTGAAGTTCTTCTAGTGGTACCTAAAGAAGTCTTTAAATTCAAACTGCTGTTTAATTAATATATCACTATCTTTTTCACTGTTTCAAAAAAACCTGTAGCCATAGTAACTTTTAACACTGACTACACATTATTCTGACAATTTGACACCCCCACATTATTCTGACAATTTGAATAAAGGAATTAAGGTCCCTGCCTTGCTAATCAGTAAGGGTGTTCCCCCTATAAGCTAACCAAGTTTCTGTCCCTTCTAGCATACTCTAAAGAACAATTTTTTGTCTTCTAAGTTTTCAGCTGGGACAAAAAGGTTTAGAATATTTTCTCCTGAGATGCCTGCAGATGACCAGGATTACATAATGAAGAGCTCAGCACTTACAGACACCTGGGAACTGTCCCTGCCCAATAGGTTTGCATTGCTTTTGGTGTCCTCGCTAGTTCTCCTCCCACTGGCCCTGTGAATAAACTCACTGCCTAGAATTTTCTCTTTATTTTGTGCCATCTTAATCTATTTCATTATATCATTATCTTTAGGGGTGGTATTTCCCTGGTGCTCCTCAGCACAACCCCGGTTAGTTCAGATACAATTTCGGTAGCAATGGGATACATTGGAATAATCAGGTTTTGCTACATGTTACACATGCACTATTGAACACACTGGCAGCCAGCAAGGCCGGAAATTAACCAATTCCAAGTGCTGCCTAGGGAAACAGCTCAATCTCCCACAACCACCTTACAGGAATGTGTCCCAATTTGATACCTAAAATGCCTGGGAAAATATTTTCTCATAGAACTGATAAACATCAGCTCCTCACACCCTCTGAGAGCATCCAGGACTAGAACATGAACAGGGTGCTGGTCGGCAGCAGTGCCAAGAGGGCAAACCCCACCCGGGGGTGTATCAAACACAGCATGGACAGAACAGGGGGTCGGTCATCTCGAGCTCATCCTGAGCACTGTGTGTAGCTCTGAGCCCTACAGATTAAGGAGCATGTGAAGGTACTTGAATGCCTTCAGAGGAGGGCAACATAGCTACTGTGCAATCAATATTTCCTCCTTTTGTTTCCTTCTAGGCCCTTCCTTTCAAGTAAAATTAATCAAACTTAAAGCATAATTCTCTCACTTGAAAAGGAAACACTGCATTACTGAAAGCATGCTGAAGATAATCCAACATATGTTTTAATTTTGGTGCTTAATCAATTTAGTGCTGCTGAAGGATAAAGCATCCTTTTACTTTAATAGTTTCTGTTGACTTCAGCATTCTAAGTGGCAGAACAAATGATCCACTCTAAGTTCTAAAAGCATGTTATCTTTAAAAGACTAAATCACATTGGATAATTCAATCAATTTGTTAAACTGCTTTTAAGTCATGGTTAAATACCTGCAATAGCTCTTTGTACTTTTTTGGATCTTCTATTAGAGTTCGGATCTGGTTGTTGTAGTGCTCTGATATACTCTCTTCCACAGCCACTGTGCAAGCCATTGCACCCTTCTTTCCAAGTAAAGCACTTCCAGCCCCTGGGATTGGGGTACCAGACACATGAATACAATTAAATCTGAGGCAAAACAAATAATAACACAACTGAAGATTTCAAAAAACAACAATAATAGTAATTATACAAACTCACCTAAAACAAAACCTGCTACATTCCAGAAAGGCAGTAAAACAGTAGGTCGAACTCTATATGCAACCATGAGCTCATTGAACTTTTTCAGGTGAACTTTTTCTTGATTCCACATTTGCTGCAAAAGAGCCATTTCACAGAGAAGCATAAAACCACGAGAGATAAATATTTCCAGTAAAATTAATAAAAACCAAAACAGCTCAGGCCACATATGCTGTGATAGCTGAGGCAATACTGTAACACTGTAGCATCACAGAGAAGAAACGGTGCAGAAAGGCAGGTGCAGATAAAAAGGACAGACGAGGTTAGTTATAAGATAACATAGAAACATTTGCAAAATACGACAATAGCTTTGGTAATTCCGTTACCAAGTACGCCCACCACTCTTTGTAAACCTGCACGTTTGGAAGCGCATAGAAAAAAAAAAAGGCAATAATCTTACCGTGAAGGCCACGACCTTTCGCCGTCCCCCGGCCGTTGTTAGTCAAAGGCAAATTAAACAGAAGCACGGGGATCGCTCCTAGGCGCGCTCACCTGGATGACGGGTCCCACGCTCGACCTGCCCAGCACGGCCATCTGCCCCGCATAGATGCGGTTCGCCCCGTACTCCCCCGCATGGTCCACGCGGATGATGCGGTCTATGACGGGCTTGTTGATACCCTCCTGCTCCATCCGCGTGCTGCACAGCCTGAGGGCAGCCCTTCCGCCGGGCACAGGCCGCAGACCTGCCGGAGAGACAAAGGTGACGCGAGCTCCGCCGCCGCCCGGTCCCCGTCCGGGACGGGCGGGTGGACCCTCCCACCCGCGTAGCCGAGCGGCCTGAGGCGGCCCTGAGCGGCGATGCGAGGGCCTGAGGGGCGGGCAGGGAGAGGAGCCGAGCCCTACCCGACCCGCAGCGGAGGGGCCGGCGCTGCAACAGCGAGCACCGCACAGCCGGAACCGCGGCCGCCGCCATCGCGCTGAACGTTACGTCATCATCGCACGCCGCCTTTTCACGATTCCAATTGGCCCCGCGCTGCCGCCGCGCTGGTCAGCGCAGCTGTCAATCAAAGCTTGCGTCCAGGTTGCCATGGGAACGCGGGGTGGCCCCTGATGGGCGGGAGTACGGCGGGCGGGCGGGCGGGAGTACGGCGGGCGGGAGGGCGGGCGGGAGTACGGAGGGCGGGAGTACGGAGGGCGGGAGGGCGGGCGGGAGTACGGAGGGCGGGAGGGCGGGCGGGAGTACGGAGGGCGGGCCCCCACAGCCATAGCGACCGAACAGCCACAGGCGCTATCGTAAAAAAAAAATAGCGTTTATTGCATGGTCATTCCTTTACAAGGAGTACAGAAAACATTCCAAAACATTCTACAGAATGGATGGTGTCTCACATAAACTAAGAGCGGACTGATGGAGATTTCAAATAATAAACGCAGTTTTGTACAGAAATTCCCTAACTACAATCTTTAAATAAAGGACTGGTTTACTAGGCTACAGGAATACACAGTTCTCTGAGACACATCGTCCCAGCAGTTTAGGTAAGAGAGAGGAAATATGAAATTAAGGAGTACTAACACACAGTATTGCCACCCAATAATTTAACCCTGAAATATTCACATTTTAGAACACATAGAACAGTAGTCAAGACATTCGTATTGGAATGAAACACAAATTACTTAAAACATTAAGAAGGGCCCTCCACAGCAGCAAGGCTGGTGCTCCAGCAGTGCTGTGCCTGCCGTGGCTGCTGGCTTCTTCCTTCCCCGAGTGTTTCTTCAGAGCTTTGGCGTCAGCTTATTTTCTCTGAACCATTTTGTGACCAGTTTTCCAGTGTTCAGCTGCTCTTGCTGCTTCAGAGCAGCATAAATAGCAAACCCTTACCTCTAAAAATATCTAGAAAACTGATTTCAAACCCATATCATATTTTCTTTTCCTAAGCACTATTTCAAAATACTTCTTTTTAAAACCATAGCAAATGAAAGGCATTGAAAACATGTAAAACCATACCTTTCCCCTCTCTCGTGATTCTTATAGCATAATTTGTAAAAACAGTACAAAAGATTTCAGTTCTGATCATATTTTACCCAAATTCCCTGAAAAAACAGGGATGTAACAAATCCCAACAATCCTGAATCTGTATCACCATTAAAGTATCCTTTTTTCAACAGCTCTATCACAGTGTAAATCAGGTGAATTTCCAAGTTTTGGAAGCCTTAAGCCCCACTAGCTTAATCAAGACTCAGACTACAAGCACCCATCACAGAGATCACAGGCCCAAGGTGCTAGTCAGCTCAGTTTTTAGAAGCTGCAAATGCTTCTGCTGTTATCTTCTTGTTCTGGGAGTTTCAGGAAGTCAAGTTCTTTTGACCAGTGTGGTTTTCAAGGATTCCTCTGAGCGTCTGCTATCTTTCTGATCAGGAACATCTTGTCACGACTAGCCTGGAAAGACATAACAACAAGTATGCTCCACACTAACAGTGTTAATACAAGTCATCTACAACAGCTCCTTTCTTCATTAGAAATAGGTGCACTCACCACATTGTACTTCTCCAGCACACTCTCAACTGCCTGAACAATTTCAGAATTGAAATTCAGAATTACAGAAGTCTTGACTTCATTTATCTCACCTCTGGTCACACATTAACAGTTCTGAATTGAGCCTAGTAAAAACATCTCACATACCTCAAAATTTAAAACCATGCTTCCAGGAAGTCAAACAAGAGCAAGCAAGCAAGCAAGCAAAGAACAGAAGAATTTTCAGAATTCCAGCTGATTTGTGAACCCTTCAAAAAGCAGAAAGACTTTTGTTCCTAAATTCCTCAATCCTCAAAAATCTCCCCCCAGTAATGTCTTGTCTTTCTGCACACAGGTTGCTAAATGATGTATCTAAAAGAAGCAAATATCAAGTTATGGAGTGTTTTCAGCCACTATTCAATGTAATACCCCGGGCCTGGCCTTGGCAAGACAGACTCTAGCTACTCCTCCTGCCTGAGGGGATGCTTCCAGTGTGCTCTGTGCACAGCAGTTTGGTCGGTTCTGTCTCCCCTCAATGACCTTGGCCTTGTGGTTCTTTGCCCCTCAGTGTGTCTCTGTTGGCTTCAGGTCAATGCCCTCACCTGCCCTTTCCCTGCTCCCAGACCCTCTACTTCAGGGGAGACGGAGCTGGGGTTCCCTCTCTCGCCTCTCACCCTCTCTTCTCTTCGCCTTCTCCTCCACCCCGCTTCGGGGTGGGGGCAGTAAAATAAAATTGACTCTCGTGCTTAACCAAAGACATTTGTCTCATCTGTTTGCCTGCACCTCCCTGGACATTCTCCATTCCAAGGGTCACTGTTCCCACACGAAGCAACATCAAGGAATGGGTTATTTCATAAGAAGGTCTCAGCAGGGAGACTTCTCACTGAGTTCTGACTTCAGCAGTTTGTCAGCTCACAGCACACAAATGCTGCCAAATCTGGCAGTGGCTTTTGACAGCCACAAAGCAGCATTTCTGCACTGGCAGCCTTCTCCAGAGGGCTGAGTAGTGGGGACTTGTTCCACTTTCAGTACCTGCTCAAGCGCTTCTGGGCTACACTCAAGAACAAGCGCAGAAAAGATGCAGTAGAAATACAGGCCTGGAGGGAAAGGTAGAGAGTTGGGTGCCTGTTTGTGAGGGCAGAGAAGGAAACAAAAGTGGAGGTTGTGCAAGATGGTGGAGGGGAGAGGAAAGACAGGATTCGGGTACTTCTTTGGCAGAAAAAAAAAATGCAGATAAGTGGATTTCAGCAAGGCAACTGATGAAAAACCAGGACACAGCTTCTCAGGGGGATATCTCTTGCACGATATAACCAGATCTTGTTGTAGTTGCAGCTAGTACCCAAAAAATCAACTCCACTGAGAAATACCACAATGTTTTGGTTATTTTTCCTGGGTAATTTGTAAAACATTCCTCACTGCTTGTAGCAAACACCAGTTCTCAAGTATCCACAAGATTGTGAAAATCCGTATTCCCCTGCATGCCTCATTTCTGTACCCTTAAAGTTCTCTTTGTTGTGTCAGTAAAATGTTGGGTCAGATCTTACCAGAACCAGTTGTTCTCTCAGCTGTTCAACCACTCGTTTGTGTGCTCGATCCAAGGCAATAACATAGAACATAATGATGCTGTAAACAGCAAACAAAAAGAGAGGACTTGAGATTTCCAACATACATAATAACAAGTTCAGCTCAGGAGAACACATAAATGTGTGCTACAGAAGGAAGGGCTGGGTGGAGTCCAAAATAAGCCACATGGTTTTTCAAGCATAGGAGTTTTAGAAAGTATCAGGTAATAAGGCTCCAAAACTTGCAAAAAGTTTAGTTAAACTGAAAAGCAAAAAACTCCATTTAAATTTAAGAAAAAAAAATCCTTTTTATTGGGAGACTGACCAGATACAGGAACAGACTGTTGTGGAGTCTCCATATCTTTGGAGATACTGAAATTCTGACCCTGTTTTGAATAGGAGAGTTGGGTTAGATTCTCTTTACAGGTGACATCCAACCTTAAAAATTCTATGACTCCACATTGAATTTCTTCTTACAGAATGACTGTTTGGGGAATTTTATTTGTTTTTTCAGACTAGGATTTCTGGATAGGAATTGTGAACACAGGGCTTACAGTACTAATTTGCAGAGGATTCACAGTTAACATTTTTGAGACAGACACTGTTGAATATGGGATGTGCAAGAGGAAATGGAACAAAAGTGATGAGTGTCAACACATGGGAAAAGACATAAGGGGTGAGGATTCATATGAGTTTTGATGCTTTTGACTGCTGTTGGGGGTTAGGTTTGTTTCTTTTTACTCTAAAGAATTTTTTCCCCATAAGTTACCAAGGAAACTAAGTGTTGGATACTTAAGACTATTTAACAAAAAACAAATACGTGGTCAAAGCTCAGAGGGAGAGATTACACGAGTTTTGAGGCAGGTAAAGGACAGAGCTTGAGGCAGCTTGGCACTCTGTTTTTCGGCATTTTGGGGAGAGAGAACGGCTGGTTGCTGCTTCCTGGGAGAGGAGTTCACGGTCTCTGGAGGGGTCCGGTTCTGGGAAATCTGCCATCATCTGCTCGCCCTGGAATTCTGAGCTTCTCTGCCGCCCTGCAAGAGCTGGGCCAGCCCTGCCCCACTGTCGTGGTTCCATCAGCGCTGCTCGTGTGCTACAGAGTGACCCTGCATCCCCCAGACTTGCCGGGACACCCTGCCCCTGCCCTGCTGGGTCACCCTGCCCCTGTCTGCCAGGACACCCTGCCCCTGCCCTGCTGGGGACACCCTGCCATCCCAGCTACCAGCCCGGGACTTTTCCACTGTTCCCAGCCTGGTGCTCTGAGGATCCTACAAAGGCACCGAGACCAATCTGCTCTGGGTTTTTGTGAAGCAAAGTCCTCGAAGCTCTTGGTACTGTTTTTGTTATTAATGCTACTGTAGTTGTTGATTTTGTTATATAAACTAATAAAGAACTGCTATTTCTATTCCCAAATCTTTTGCCTAAAAGCTTTCAACTGCAAATTTATAATTGGAAAAAAAGGGGGTGTGGGGGTGGTTTACATTCTCCATTCCAAGGCAAACTCCAGCTTTCCCTGGCAGATACCTGTCTTCCCAAACCATGACAACTGCAAATGGAAAATCTGGTCTAATGCTTGGTATGAGTTCAGCAAGCAAGGAAATGAAGCTGCATAAGTGAATCAAGTCTCCACAGTACTCACCAAAGGATCACAAAAAAAGGTACTGCAAAGGCTTCTGATGTCATGCCAAAAAGGACCTGCTGCAGACCTGTTGGAAACTGAAGTATTGTATCTGGAATAACTTCCCATGAAGTGTTAAAACTTCTGAATGGCCCACATGCCTTGGAAGAAGGGATACTGTCAAAGAAGCAGAATAGAAAGATGTTACAACAAAATGTAAAAATAAAATAATCCAGCACAAGCCCAACACCAGTTTGGTGATGCAGTAAAAGTGTCCTATGTCTACAAACCTGTAGTTTTTCTTTATATGAACTAAGCTATAAGTTTATGCATTATATCCTATATATTTTATTCCATTAATCATTCAAAAGTTCTGTGTCTGCTTTTACAGAACTCACAATCTTAGAACAAGTGTCAACTTCACAAAACTTAAAATCATCACTTACCGTGCTATGCTGACTCCCAGAGGAATAAAAGCCAAGAGGAGCCCAATCAACAGCACCACCAGGAAGAAAAAGTTGGAACTTGATGCCCTTATAGGCCTTGCTGCAGGTTTGCGTGTGTGTATCAAAACAATCTGAAGAGGGCAGGTGAATAAAACTGTTACCAGCACATCTATATAGATACACATCCAAATATACTTCCCCCAGCAACTGAATTTTCCATTCTCAAACATGCGACCAGCTACCACAACCACAACATGCCACACAACCACTTCCTTTGATGTGCATGGGCTGAGAAGGGCTAAGACAAGACTGCTTCATATTTTGCTATAAGTCAATGTCTCCTAATTTGTGTAAGAATTTGATCTAGATGGCCTCACACACTTGCACAAAGTCAATGAAGACAACCATCTGCACTGCTCTTGGCTTTGTTCTGCCACATCTCCACTGGATACATCCTCTCCTGCAAGACCTAAAGGATCAGCAAGAATTGGATGCACAGAAGGAGCTGTGGTCACTGAGCAAGACTTCCGGCAGTCAGAAATCACACAAACATCCAACTCAGCTTGGATTTTCCATTTTGCTCCCAAATTTGTAGCAATTTTTGCAAAAATTTGTCCAAGTTCTAAGCTGTGCTGCTAGTAAATAGATTACTGCAGGAAACAAACTGGCTTTGTTACATAAAAAGCTTTTCTTTGAAAAGAGACAGATAATTTGAGAAGTAGTAATTGAAATGTGGCTCTGCTTGATTTCAAAGCAAAACTCTACCTTCTGTTAAAAGCACAAAACCTTACTGAAAATGTAATATCATTGACTCATTCCATCCACTGCATCCACAGGTGGTTTTCTGTTGGTTTTAGATCACCTGCATATGTATATGCCTGCATTACAAAAACCACAGAGATGTACTCAATCACATGCCTTCATTACCTTTTTAACATAGAAGATGATGAAGTATTTTACAGTTGCTATTGCAGGGAGAAGTGGTGAAAAGAAGGTTCCAATCCAGCAAATAGTCTGCCCATAAATGATTTCCAGGACATTGTCAGAAATTTCAAATTCCTTATGTCCAAACCACTGAACTAGCTTCCAAGAACAATGAGTAACTAACAACCTAAAGCCAAAGAATATTATTAGTCCTAAATTGAAGTTGTAGATTTTAAATGCATTCTAACACATTTGAAACACACAGAACTTAGCATTTAAACACTAGACAACATAACTGAAAATGTCTGAAGAAAAAGCTCTCAAATATCAAAACTATACAGCCATCTGAATAGCAAACAGGTGCTCAAAACACCAGAAATATGTTTATGCTTTATTTTAAAACTAGTAATTTGGTTAGAAATATGGGAAATTTAAAGCTGAAAAAAAGAAAGTGTGTTTCATATGTCACTTGTAAAAATATGCTCAAAAAGCTTATATACATACTTTCTGGGGAAGTCCACAAAGAGGGCCACAGCAAGAATTACAATAAAATCAAATATCATCAGTTTGTACATTTCTTGCCCAACATCAGATTCCCAGCACTATAAAACCAAATCAGGAAAAACAAGATTAGCAGTCTAAATAAACAAGTGAAAAATCTGTCTATCACTAAAGCAATAACTCTCTCAGTTAACACCATAAAGTTTAAATGCTATTAACTCCAATTTCTGAAATATTCAAGTGTTTCAAAGTTCCTGTGCCAAGCTTTTCACTTTTTTTTTTTGGTTTTGATTTTGGGGTTTTTCTGTGAAGTGGGGTGGGAGGATGGCTGGATATGTTTGGTTTGGTTTTGGTGGTTGGAGGTTTTGTTGTTGCTGTTGTTGTTGTTGTTTTTTCTTTTGAGGAAAACCCATTTGCCTTAATGCCACAAAAGGCAGTAGCACAGTGTCTCCAAAACACTCAGACAATCCTCATGGTGGACAGAAAGTCTGTGCTAATGAATCATCTGCCACTGGACTAATTCTAATCAGAGGTTTAGACAAACAAAGGATCTATATGTAACAACTGAGCAGTGGGAATCAACACCAGGTATAGCATAAACAGCAACCCCAGGGCTCATACTGAACACCTCTAGACAAGCAACTCTCATGGAAAACAAATCTCTGTTCACAAGCTCAGATGATTAAAGACCAAAATAAATCTGCTTACAGGATAGAGTTTGTAATTGTATCCACAGGGTTTACACTTGTCACTGCCACAGTCGGAGATCTGACTCCACAGTGAGAACAACAGAACGCCAATATTGGCCAGCCTCACGAAGACACATCTGGAAGAAAGGTAAAATCTAACTCCAAACATGCCAAAAAATAGCCACGTTAACATTTGGCTCACCTTGTACAGGAGTCCAAAGAAGCCTTGAAACACAAAAGGGTCATGCAGACCTTTAATGGGGCAGCCAGACAGATAATGAACACATTTCTTTCCTTAGTAGTACGTTAAAATTGCTTATGACTGTCCCAGCTTTAGGCTACAGTCCCCTTGTTGCTTTTCTCAGTAGTGTTCTTAGATCAGCCATTTCAGTTGCAGGTCTTGATGCTGCAATGGGTTGCAATTCCCTCAGGTACAGTTCTGTGTGCAGCATTTCCATTTCACGTAGCTTCAGGCCTTCTGAGGCCAAATCAGAAATATAAAGCATGGACTTGCAGAGTTCAGGTGCTTCAACCCAGATCTTACTGCCTTAAGCTGCCAAACACCAGCTCTTACACTGAAGTATCTTTTATTCCAAAACTTTTAACTTCTGCCTTGAGCAAAGCTGTGCTTCAGTCACTGCTGTACACACACAATTGCTCATTCAGGGAACTGCTACATGCAAAGCAGTGAATCCACTGCTCTGCAGCCACAAGTTCTCTACTGACTATTTATTCATGTTGAAGATGTCCAGACCACACGCTAAATGGGACCAAGAGAAAAACCTTGACACTGAGATGATTGCACTGCACTGTCATCAAAACACATGGTTCCCAGATTTAAAGTTTCCAACTAAACACTGGCCAAACAATGCCTCCTTGGTTTCCAGTGCCAACTTCTCTGCCTCTTGATGTTTCAATGTTTACAATATATATAGCCTACCAAGAACAATTTGTTGAAACATCCAAGGCCACAATAAAAACATCTTTACCTCAAGAGTGTCAGCTTGATTTCAAAGGCTGGCGTATAGTCTTCAAATCTGATCACAAATGAGAAGATTAGAGGACCAATGAAGTTGGCCAGTGTGATCACCATGGAAGGCAAATACTGCACTAAGAGATTGACCTGGGAGTTCGCATTGTCAATGTCCTGCAGAAGAAGAGATGAGAGAAACATAATGCTTAGAGAAACACACCTTCCTTGGCATGCTGTCTTCGGCTACACACCAGCCTGCCTTGTCCAGGATTCAGGCAGCATCTTTTACTCCTCCTTCATCCTCCACTGACATTTGCACCAGGCAATAGCAATCAACACCAGGTGTAACACGGTGTTACATGGCAAATGGCAAATCAGGGCTGATTCTGAATACCTCTAGACAAGCAAGTTTCACAGAAAACAAATCTCTGTTGTTTATACAAGCCTGATCACTGCTATCTCTGCAGTTTGCTGCTACACACCCTTGCTTTCTCCTGCTCCCTTCACCAGGAACTCACTCCCCATCTGGATAAGAGTATTTCTGTGCTTCCTCAAAGCTTCTGTTTAAAGAGGTTCAACTCACCAAGGTTTGTGTCTGACTGTTGCTAACCAGCACCAAGGCTACCAGGTTTTACAACTATTCCAAGTGCAGACACTTTTCAATTTATTCTCACTGGTGCTAAGCAGCTCCCCTGACTTTCCTACCGTCCTGACAAGCTCCTCTAACTGCTCATTAAGACAAGATATCTACTCTTCTACTTAAAGCCCACAGTAAGTGAAGCTGTTCTTGAAGTTGTTCAGTGTTCTGCAGTCCTCTGCCCTCAAACAATACCTTTGACACATAAACTCATTTAGCCCCCATTTCCTGCTTCTGTCTGCAATACTGGCAGTTTGCAGAAGTTCAGAGCTATGTCACCACGAGCAAAACTTTCCTTGAGAACAGCTAAGTCTATCACACCAGCAACTTACACAGGGGAAGGAAAAAACCCATGGTCCCCATTTCTACCAGATTATAAAACCCTGGGGTCCTACAGAGAAGTCAATTACTTTTGTGAAGCTGTTACAACCAGAAGTTTGTCTGCTTTGTTCTGCTTCTGAAGCCCTCTTTCCATCTGCTTGTTCTGCCAGGGGTGAAACACACCCAACCTGATTCTTTCTGCTAGTGATGTAAGAACCTTTGCTTCTGAAACTCTGTGTTCAAAGCCTTCCTGTTGCCCCACACAACGGTAATTCAAGCCAAAAGACAGATCATAATCTTCACTCTGCCTTCCCCTGAAGTACATTTTTGCAGTTGACAGCGAACCAGGTCACGTGAAACTGATCATGATGAAGCTTGGTTTAACCAAGTCAGTTCTCCCAGCCAATTCACTGCACAGACCCAGCAGATCACAGAGAGGTGAGCAGAGTTACAAGGGAAGGGTAGTGAGGGCTGCTCTCCTTGTCAGCTCCAAGGCACTCAACACTGAACCCTCTGCAGCAATGGGAGACATTAGTGGAGAGGCTTTTTTGGCATATGGTTCTTGATCTTTCCTGCTCCCATCTACTAAAAAAAAAATTAAGTCTTTAGGAAGCATTTTCAGATCCCTGCCTGAAAAGTGCTATATTAAGATATTTGACTCTTTCACAATAGTTCCTCTTGCTGTAATTGCCAGCCTTCACCAAATCTGTCCTAGTGTCATTTCTTATACTCACACTGGAGTTTTCTTGCGAGAAGACAGTTACTCTATAAATAGAGTAAAAACATCCTGATAAAATGGCAATGACAATTATATTTATAAATACTCTCAGAGAGTAGATGCGTAGCTTTTCTTCCATGCTCCTCTCAGCTATTTTTTGCTTCAGTTTTTCTTCCTGCAAGTCCGTCTACAGAGAAAAGAAAAAAAAGAGATGCAGCTTTTCAATGCAGCATACAACACTTAACACCAAGTCTTCTACCCCTGAGAAGTGCAAATCTGTAGCCTGTTCTAGGCGAGTCACTCCAATGTCCACCCAGGCACACAGAACTGAGTGTCTTTGCCTTGACAAAACAGGTCCATGCAGGAATAAAGCCCTCTCAAGCTGAGGACTCTGTAGCCAAAGGCAAGTGTCCTGCAATCCTCTTACCTCTACTGTATCAGTAAGCACTGTACTGTATTTCCTTGAGGACAGACAGTTTGCCTGTTTGTTGAGAGAGACTGATCTCAGCTTGATACTAAACTCTGAAAAGGGTAAACCAGTCACTTATCTCATTCCTTCTCCAGGTAAGTACCAGCCCTCAGCACTATGGCTCAAAATTCCTTCTACTCTTTGTGAAGGAAAATTGTGAGATGGCACTGAAAGAAGGAAGTACAGCTGCTTGAGCAACTTGTCATGTAAACTTGGTGCATTTCACCTTAACTGACATGAAAATACAGTATCTCCTGTGAAGGCAATTTAACTTGGGGAAACCCATGTAACATCCCTATGAATCTATCTTCTGAGGACTTATGTCTATTAAACAGTAATATTAAGGAGCTAGTGCTTCTAAGATGTGTGTTCTGGAAGCAAAAGTGTAGCAAGTAAAGGAGGTTCTGATTCTATGATGAAAAAATATGGCTGTGAACTTCACTAGAGCAGAAAGCAACTCACTGTAATTTATGAAATCTGTAATTACCACATTGTGGTTTGAAGTGGAAGCATTTTCTCAAATGTAATTCTTTCACTACACAAATCTCTGCTTCCAGTGTACAGAGCGCAAAAAGAACGTCTGTGTTTTACCAAAACAGCCTTTCAGACTTTTTTCAGAGCTTTATGATTTGGGAAATCTATAGCTGCCTCAGCATTTTGTATGTGCATGTGTGCTAAAGACACCTGGTGAAAATCTTTCATTATCTTCTTACTGCAACAATACTCTCAAACAGTTCAAAGAGCACCATCTGAATTTTATTTCTCCCCAAACTCCTGCTTACTGCACTGCACACTTAAACCCCAGAACACTCAAACTGATCCCTGCAGGGTTTCGCCTGCAGCTGGGACAGCTTTTCCTGTTGGACTATGCAGAAACTAACACAGGAAGCAGGACTGGAGCGTGAGGAAGAGGCAGATAAGCAGCTAGCAGGCTGGCGTGGGTCGCCAGTGAATGGGGCAAGGGCCAACGACATCCCTGCCAATCCTTCTCACATTACACCAGACTCCAGCTACCTAGAAAGCATGCAAGAGGATGTGGGCTGCACCCCCAATACAAGTACTTCAATCCTTAACTTCAGTCCCTTATCTGCAAAATTACACACGTCTCTTTTTTAGCCATCTTGGCTGCATGAAATCATAACCCAAAAAGGCAAAAGTTACTCACCTGGAGCTCATACTGCAAGCTGCGATGTTTCAGCCGGGCTGCATTTGAATCTGTAATGCAGAAGTCCCAGCCTGCAAAGACTTTGTTACAGTAACTCTGGAAGGGATCTGCATCATGCACTAAGTTGTGCTTAAAGCCTTCCACAGATCTAGAGAAAAATTCATAAGATGTATTTTACGCACAGGAAAAACACACACAAGCAACCTGGCTCATCAAAGAATAAATGACCCCCTCTGTGAGCAAACTGTCGCCTTTGCTTTGTACCAGCCAGCGTCTGGGACACTTTCAGTGTGAGATTCTGCAGCAGCTGACCCTGACTGACAGAGGTTATTGCCACCTGCACTTCACCAGTCATCTTCTCACCTCACCCAGACACAGCAAAGGAAACTGAAGGAATTTGTGTGAAGGAAAAACAAAAGAAATTTGTGTGAAGCTCACACAAATAAAACTCAACCAAAAATCCCTAAAGAAAATCCTCCAACAAATTCAGTATTGTTGAGGGGCTTTTACTTACAGGTATGCATACAAAAGAAAAACTGATACTTCAAATTGTTTTTCCCAAGAACACCAAAGGTTACCGTGGCATTGCATCCTCAGACAGAAGACTCCCCATTTCCACATAAACAGCTCTAGAACACAGCGTGTTTCCTTCAAGCAGGAATACAATGTAAACTGTGCAACAAGTAACAGTAAATAAACAACACCAACATCTTTACCTCTTTATTATCCAGAGGAAACTTAAGGCAAGGTAGGCAAAAGTAGTCAGCAGGTATGCGAGTGGCAAGTTGTACCTCATGATACTGATGCATACAGCATCTATTAAGTAATAGCCATAAAACAAACTTGTCACTTCAAGGAATCCCTGCAAAAATGAAGTTGAAACAGAATTTGTACCAGCAGCAACAACCGCCCCATTAAATCCAACCTGGCATTAAGCAATCATTTTGTAAATTTAAAATTAGGGCTCCCAGCAAGCTACAAGTCTGTAGCTTCTAAATACTGCCATTGCCTCTACCAAACTGTAATGCAGGCTGTGTGTGCTTAAAATCCCTCCCCTCTCCAATCAAAGAGCTGCAGGACACGGACACTGGGACCCTACACAGAAAGCACAATAGGCAGTGTGCTCCAGAATAATGAGGGGTAGCAGCTGGGGAGGAGAGGCACAGGCTGCAGCACGTGGTCAGACAGGCCTTGTGGTTGCTCAGTAAAAGTCATTTGAAAACTGCCCTTTTCAGAGATAACACACCCCAGTGATGCATACACCTTGCCATTTTTCAAAGCTTCGTTCCACAAGTACTTTTTTTTTTTAATCTTAAATGCTATGTGAGACACTTAATTTAAAAAAAAAAAGTACTTACAGTGCCACTGAGCAAATCTTTGAGGTAAGTATAGAAGTAAACAAGTCCCTTATTGCCATTAGGTTCATAAATTGTGCAGATATTGTCTGTCAAAAGAAAGGCATGAAAAGTCACTCAAATGGTAATGCCCACTGAACTGCAGATCACGTTAATTCAAACATGCCACACTCTTATAAAAAGGCTTTCCTTTTTATTCTGGGAGATGGAGAGGAAGCTGATGGAAAGGGGGAATGTTACAACAGCTGTACATAGAGAAGATGTTTACCTATGTTCTTTGGAGAAACATAAGCAATGGTACTGTTGAATATTCCATATTCAGAAATTATGGTGGGAAGAGTAACAAAACTGAACATCAGGATAAAAATTATAAAGTTCAGTAGGACCAGAAAGCGCAGGAAGGAGAAGTAGGACTGGATGCCAGTACCAAATTTCCCTAGAAATAGAAGAAACATATGCCAATAATTAAGATGATAAAACCATTGAACATACAAAGAAAGCAGATTATAAAATCAGTTTCACTGAACTCAAGAAACACTGTCAAAGCTAGTTTTAAGTACTACAGACTTTTAGCAATATAACTGAAATGCAGGTTGGACACAGTAACAATTTTTTTCCAACATATTTCCTTCTGCCATATCATGGATTTTACATTCAGGAATAACAAGGGAAGAAAGTAACTTCTTAAGCACATGCAGTTATATCTGAAACTATGCTCACATAGGTAAAATTGCCTATAACAAAACCAACTTTCCAGAGGAGAAATGGACATCAGACAAGAAATACCTTCTATGTTGTGAATATCATGTCGCCAAAGTACCAGGTAAGATGACAAGCCCTTGACTTCACTGAGTGCTTTTTTCAGTGATTTACTGCTAGTTCTTCTCCACTTCTCCAATCTAGACAAATGTTCTGTATCAGCCTGCTGAGAGTCCCTAAGAATCCAGAAATACAGTTACTGGGCACAAGAAATAATTTTTCACTCCACATAACAGGGCTTAGCAGGATGGAGCCTGCCCATGACCCTCAGGGGGACAGCTACAGTAACACACACAAGCTCTCCCCAAATGATCCTGCTGGTAATGGCAACATGAACTGAATTCAAATAGGGCAAGCTCCCTCATGAAAAACACTCACCTCTCTAGGAGGGGAAAAAAAAAAAACCAACCCCAAAAAAACCACCACCCAACAACAACAAAAAGAAAAAAAATTGACAACAATAAATTCAATGCATTTGAGAAAATATTTTTTTGCTAACACCTCTGGGGATGCACTGTTCTAATAACAAGCTGCAAACAAACACTGAGAATGTGTCACTGTCTAATTTTTAATCATTCACATATGGATTTTCATAGTCTGTGAATACATTTGCATTTTAAAAATTGCTGCCTGGTCAGCAACAGCATCAAGGAGAATTCTGAGTGGCTCAGAGCTTTCATTTTCTTGTTTCCTTTAAGAAACCTTAAAACCAGACAGAACTTCACAGAAACATAGCTTGAAAATGGACTTGTATACAGCAAATTCTATTCTAGCCTCTGATGCCACAGAAGAAGGGCAGCAATTAAGTACCCATGAAGACACAGTGCTGGGATACCAAGGTTTCAGTTTTAAAAGACTTGTACTCAACCCTACTCATATACCCAAGGGATGCACTGCTACGTGTGCTCTGTGTTGCCTGGTTCCTCATTCTTCCAGCACTTTGGCAGGAAACCAAATTCAACCTACACAAACAATCAAATAGGCAGCAGATGACCTCAGCTTTAAGAGCACATGCAGTTTCTCTCAAGAGATTTCATTCTGTGGAAACTACAGGCTGCAGTTTGCAGTGTTTTAAACTCTGCAGAACTGCCTGGCCCGTGTTCGGTTTGCATTTTAAATAGAAGCGTGGGCTGCATATTCATCTGAGTGACAGAAGTTGAGTGTTCAGCCCTCAGGACGTTTATGCCAAGCACTTTGTGTTGGTAGCTGCCGCACAAATGCAGATCACTGCTCTGTAGAAGTGCCAAGAAGCCCCACCAGAATCTCTCATTGCTAACATGTGTAAACAAGCCTGGACATTGCAACTCCTCCCTCCAGTTCCTTTTTCTTAAAGACCTGAACTTTAGATACTCAACTTCAAAGAAAAATTCAAGGTATCGACTACTTTACCATGACCGAGATCTTCTACTGTTTCTGATCTACAGGCTATAGGGTTAAATTCCAGGGTCAGGCTGTTTGCCACTGCTCCTGCAATAGAGTAGCTCTTGTTCTCTCTGGAGTACCAGACATTAATTGTACTTCCACCTCTCTCCTGGTTCCTAACTAGGTTCCTACAATGTACCTGATTTAAAGGTGCAGCTGTTCTCTGACAGTGCAAAACCACATCCTGTATCCTCTGCGCTCAGAGCAGCTTTCAGCCCAGCAGTGAGACATGAGACGCGCACTGAAATTCAGGCGGGGCAAAGCAAGGTCTTTGCAGTTCCTCCGTCCGGGGGGTTACTACCACCAGCAGGGCAGGAACAGCGCACAGGAAAGAGTCATTTTAAAAGGAATGGGGCGGGGGAGAAGATAAAAAGAGGCAAAGGTCCTGGGAAGCTTCCTATCAACTACAGAGCCACAGCAGAGAGCGCATTACATTGTGTAAGAGCAGCCAAGCAGACTCAAGAGCAGCAGCGGGGAGGGGAGAGGGGGCTGCTCATGCAGATAACTCCCAGGGACCCTTGAAACTACAAAACACTGAGGGGGAAAAAAAAAAAAAAACAAACCAAAAACAACAACAACAACAACAAAAACCACCAAAGCGCAAAATAGTGAGAAACGCCTTTGTTTGCTATAGGTATTTCCCAGTTTTTACTAATTCCTTCCAATTCAACCTACTGCTAGCCCCAGTCAGCGACTCCCTCGTGCCAGCCAAGAGTACTCAGGTACCTTCTTGTAAGAATCACATGCCGCAGGGCGAAAGAGACACAGCCAAACCCAGTTCTGCTTCAGCCTTCCAGCACACCTGGGTTGCGCTTAGGAAAGTCATTTAAAAAGCAAAACGCAAGGAAGAAAAGCGTGAAGATTAACCTTGTTGTCCTCCTCTCCGCCATGCAGCCCGGGCGCTCTCTGGCAGGGCGGTCGGGCAGCTCGCCTCTGTCCCGCAGCAGCGCCCGGGCCGCGGCCCCGCGGCTGCCGGCGGTGCCCAGCGGGGCCGGCCGGCTCTCCTGAGTCCCCCCGCGCCGCCTCCGCGCCGACTGGCAGCTGGGCAGCTCCTGCAGGAAATCCACAGGTGCGGCGCCGTGCGGCTCCTCGGCAAGGACAGAGAGCCCTGCGAGAGAGAGACAGGGGCTGCGGGTCGGGGCTCGCCGCAGCCGGAACCCCGCCGCGCCGCTCCCTCCGCTCGCGTCCCTCCATCCTCCATCCCCCGCCACCTGCGGGGCCCGCCCGTGCCGCCGCCGCTGTCCCGCCTGCCCCGCGCCCTCACCGCCGCCGTCCCGCTGCCGGCCCGGGCCGGCGGCAGCGCGCAGCCCGCTCATGTCTGCGGGGAGGCAGAGCCCCGCGGCGCCGGGCCGTTTCCGGGCGCGCCGGGGCCGTGGGGCGGCGGCTGCCGAGCGCGGGGCCGGCGGGCGGGGTGCGGCTGCCCCGGGGCCGCCCTCCCCCAGCCCCCGCCCGCCGGGGCCGCCCGCAGCCCGCGGGATCGCCTTCTGGGGCGTCTGAGTCTTTCTGTTCCTCTTACCCCAGGCTTGTTTTAAGGTTACCGTGAAGACCCACAGCAGGGTGTACCGGCTCCTGCCACCGGCCCGCCCTCTCCGCTGGAAGGGGCTCAAGCGCCCCAGGTGCGGAGCTGGGGGTGTTCTGCCTGCCGGGCATCTCTCACCGACCCTTGCTGTGGAAATAAGTTTTGTTTCAATGTCTTCCGTCAGTATTAACTGCCCCTGCCCGTGTTGGGTGCTGTAAAAACTTGGAAACTCCTATACTTGGTCAACTCTCATTAGGTCACGAGGCCGAACTCCCGGCTTGTTTTGTGACTGAATTTCAGTGGTGCAGGTTGCAGTGGAAACCACAGCTTTACTCTTGAATGTGAAAATTTGGCGTGAACTGGAGCAAGTAAAGTCAGTAGATGCTGAATCTTTTTTTTCCCATCGAGACCGAGAGTGAGTTTTGTGTGAACTTGTAGTAAACGCCTCAGAGAGACTTATTTCTTGGAACAATTCTTTGGTGAAAACAACAGCGTGTTTGACAAATAAAGAAAGGATACCTCCAGAAGTCTCAAAAGCCCTATAGGGAGGGGGGGGGGGGGGAAGGAATTCTAGTCTCTCTTACTTTATTCTCCTGATAGTTAAAAGATTACCAGATTTTCCTGAACATTCTTAGTGCACTTTCTGCAGTAGTTTTAAAAGTAAGTCATTATTAGGCTACAGAATGCTGACTCAGACACAAATGAGTGTTCCTTCTATCAGCTGTGTGTCATCATCTCTTGTGATTTTCAAATTGCTTTCCCAGCAGTAAGAAAATATGTGGGCAATCTGTCTTGATAATAAAACCATAAAATATCATTGATAAAAATAAAATTTCTCAAAGTACTTAGATGTACATGTTTGTAATCTGTGTTACAGCAGAGGTGAAAGGTATATCTTAAGGGGAATTCTTGTGAAATACAGAGATGTGGAATTAAAGCACAGCAACTTCCTTATTGCACCGCATGATTTAAAAAAACAAATGAAGAAACACTGGGGAGGTGTGCTTGCCTTCGTGCTGGCGGGTTTGTCTTTGACAGTTGGACTTGATGATCTCAAAGGTTTCTTCCAGCCTTGATGGTTCTATGATTCTATAACTAATATGGATTTTTAGCTATTTTTGGTGAGAACAAGCTATAACTTGCCCTCATCCTTCCCTAACTCACTCTGGAGGCCTATTACTTTTTTACCTTCTCATCTTCACAGATCTCCAGGATGGTTTTTGCCAGGTGGGATTTTTTTGTATTGCAAAGGCTGATGCTGTGAGAGTTTCAGCAGGATCAGGGTGTTGATAACAGAGCTGGACACTCAGTGATACACATTTGCACAGGTGATTTGTGTTCCTTGGTTGAGTAGATCCCACATTTCATGGGATTCATTTGATCAACTCCCAGCTGATCATTCTGAAAAACTCAGGGGATGTAAAATAATATCCCTCAGCAACATTTCTGAAAAATCATTTAGTGGTTTTGAGCATTTGTGCTGAGTGTGTGATTCATGTGCTGGATAAGAATGTGCATTTGTACCCAGTGTTACTTGAGCCTTGAAGCCACCCAAGCATGGGACATCTTTGTGTGGCCCTAAATAGGAATATTTATGGGGTAAGGCTGCCCTGGGGTGTCATCTGGAGTGGCAGTTTTAGTTTTTATTTCTGTTTCTTTTTATTGCCACAAAAAATACAAAGAGGAAAGGTGAATAATATGCTTGAGGTTAATTAGACTCTTTCTGAAACTGTGTTCTAGAGAAGTATTGTGTTAATGATCCCTTGAGAACAAATTTAAATAAAGATTGGAGGAATTGAAACAAGATTGACTTCCTCAGGAATTTTGTGAGAACATTCTCTAATGTTATTTTTTTTTTCAGTTGAGAAAGTTTATGACACATGGAAATGTTTCAATGAATTTTATGGATCACAGCAATCCCAGGTGGAAAAACAGGAAGACAGACATGCTGAGGAGGAGAGAATGGATGATTCTAGCAGAGCGCAACAGTCACATAAGGAGTGCAGTAAGTTCCACTTGTACATCATTTGTCCAGTGTTGTTTATCCAGACGAGCAGCAGCTCTCAGTCTGTGCTGAGCATGGAAGCCAGTGCCATCTTCTGTTTCCCAGGATGCTGGAGATCCGTCTGTCGCTTTTAGCAACGCCATCCATTTCCAGGACAATTTTTCTTTTGTATGGTTCCTCTTCCTAATGCCACAGCTCAAAAATGTTTCTAAACATTCAGAGAAGTTCTGAGTGATTGCTTTAATTTTAGGGGGGTTGTTGGTCTCACATTTGACTGCCCTGGTACCTTGTGCTGTGGTGCAGGCAGCTTATGCAGTTTGCAGGCAGCTCTGGGTCAGTACAGATCTGCAGACAGGTTCTTTGCAGCCAAGCCAGGAATGTTGCTTTGGGCAAAACGTCATCTTAAAGTTGTGTTAGAAAATTTCACTTAAGTCTTCTGGCACAGGATAAACATGTTTTACCAAGTTTAGGAGCTGGAATAGCACTAGTTATTTGGTAAAAGTGATCATCAGCAGTTACACCGGCACAGTTTCTGTACATGGAGCAAACTGATTTATTACCAGTTCCCTGCTGGCACTAATCCAACGGCTGACAGGGGTATTTTTCATTTGTTTGTATTTTTAGTCTTGCTGACCAGAAAGGTTACTTAGGAATAGTTGGTAGAAGTTTTAAGATGTGTGGTTGTCTGGGGAGATAAAATATGCCCAAATGGCATAACAAGCTATCAACACTAAAGCAGCTGGGGGAGGTCTGTAATCTATTCAGTATTAACAAAAAGGAACAAGGCAGTGGGCAGGCCACAGGTCTGGGACAGGAGAGCCAGTCTTTTCCTTGTCCTGTTTCCTATTTTGTCTGTGCCCACCCCAGTGGTGGCTGTTTGGCCCCTCATTCAGTTTGAGGCTGCTCCTGCCTTGGCCTTTGGGAGGGCCCTGGGAACACCCTGTCAGTGGCTGGGGTATCCGAGTCCAGCTGCAGCAGAGAGAGTGAAGGTGATGCAGGCATCCCTGCTAAGCTGCTTTGGGATAGAAATTCCTCTAAGAGGCACTACCCCAGCATTTTGCTGGCTTCTGTGTGTTGCACCCTGCCTGGTGCTGAGGTGGAGCTTTGTCCAATCTGTAGTTTTTCATACCTCTGCATGGAATGGGAAAAAGAAAAATCAGTATCTCTGTGTCAGACTAAAGGAGAAGTTCCTTCTGGTCCATGCAGAGTACAGGAAGGGCTGGTATTAAACTCCCTGTCCAGGAACTGTGGATTATCCTCTCTGCTACAGTGAACTATTTTTTCTACTATTTTTTCACCCTTAGAAGTGCCTTCCTTTAAATTCAAGTAAAAATATGTGAGGAAAGATCCTTCCTTAGCTCAGCTCAATAAATGATTAATCCAGGGATAAAGGTAATGCATCCTGTGTCTGAAAACTGCCTCTCTCTGTCCTTTTATTGTGGTGGTGTTGCTCTCCCAAACAAAAAAAACCCCAAAAAACAAAATAAAACAACGACAACAACAGCGCATGTTTAAATTTGTGGGAGATGGAGAGTGAATGTCTTGGATCTCAAACAGAAACATAACAACGTGCTCCACGGTAGGTAACAGGAAAGAACTTCGCGGGGCTGTTTTTCTGTCTCGAGCTGAACGAGCAGGACCTCGACTCCGCTTTCCGGCGGAGGGTTTCCGTTCCCAGCCCCTTCAGAGGGGAGGGAAGGGGAGGGAAGGGAAGGCAAGTGAAGGCAAGGGAAGGCAAGGGAAGGCAAGGGAAGGCAAGGCGGCGGCCACAGCGGGTCCCCCAGGCGGCGGGAGGAGCGGCCGGCGGGGCGGGGCGGCGGCTGCCGGGCACCTGCAGCCGAGGGCCGGGCGCGGGTAGCCTCTCCCGGCGGCCAGGTGAGGAGCGAGGTGAGCGGCCGCGATGGGCGGCTCCGGGGCTGTGGGTCCCGGAGGGGCTGGACAGGGCCGGGGGCTGCAGCGGGCAGCGCTGGCCGCAGGGTCCGAGCGGCGGCGGGGCTGGGGCAGGATTCCCAGCGCACCGGGGCGGGAGGAACCATCCCGGCCCCGGCAGGTGGCTGCCGCTTACACACGGCTGCGGCTCATTAGAATGATGGGAGAGCAAGAGTCGGACTGCGGCCGTGTCGGGGATGTATTGCCTTCTGCTCGCTGAAAGGTGAATAAGCAGCCAGCGCTGTGGCCAGAGCTTGGTGTCAGCCGTGCTGCGCGAACGGCACCTCGCGGCTTTCTCGCTCCGTTAGTCACTCCGAGCCTCCTCTGCCTTCTGCAGGGAGGGTTGCTCCATGGGAGAACCAGCCACACTGCCCTGAGGTATTTAGCCAGTGTGTCACTCTTCCTTCTGAGGTGTGGCAGCAGCCTGGCCGGGATCACAGCCTGGAGCGTGACATTTCCCTGTGCTCTGGGTTGCGTGTTGGGGTCTGCTGGCTGGCTAATGGATGTGGCACTGCGTTTCCCAAGTGGCAGCTGTGAGTGTTTTGTGTTACGATAGGTAACGGGAGTTTGTATTAAATAGGTGGGGGAAATCTCGGGCTTCAATATTCGTGTTCTTTGTGGTTCTTGACTCTGTCAGCTCCCTCAAAACACACAGACTTACTATTTAACCTGCAAAGGCTGAAACGTTTCTATGCGGAATACTTAATGCACATCCAAAAGCCAGATCTTCATGTCCTGTATTTTATTGCGAAGTCGCTGTCATTAGTAATGCTCTGTTAGTAAAGCAAACTGCGAGCAGTGGCAGTGCATGGGAGCTGTGCTGACTGCTGCTTCCCCTGCTGAGTGTCGCTGCTGTCTCCTCGGCCAGCCCCGCGACCCACGGCAGCCTGATCCTGCTCTGTGTGCCACGAGCAGCCGGTCACTGGCTCCAGACAGGAGTTCAAGGTGCGAAAGTTCAGGTGTGGGTGTATGTCAGTCGCTGCCCGTGTGACACAGCCCTACTGCAGAATGAGGGTCACAGCAGACTGTGCTAAGCAATGGAGTTGAAACGGCACCTCTGCTGGGCTGATATGTCAGTACTCTGTCCAAAACAATTAATCTCTAATTTTTTGAGATTTTGTTGTTGTTGTTGTTTGTGGGTTTGTTTGTTTGGTCGGTTAGTTGGTGGTTTTTTTGGTTTGTTTTGGGGGTTTTTGTGGTCTTGGTTGTGTTTTTTTTTTTTTTTTTTTTTTTTTTTTTTTTTAATAGTCTTTTGGTTGTTTTTTTCTCCCAAAGTAAGTTTGTCAGAAGGAATTTTACCCCGGAAAGTGATCAAGTTCTGACGTGGTGTGCTATGGTTGTATGGGCAGGTATAAGAGGAACTGGAACTTTACAGTGGTGTCCTCCTCATGTGTGGGTGAAAAAGTCTCTAATTGCCACTTGTGTAGTCCATAGGTTGTGTATGTTCATTATAGAATAGATCTTTAACATGCTAATAAGCCTACATTGGATTTTAATGGAGCTGCATTTTGTCTGCAAAAAAAAGTACTCAGTTTATGTGAAATTATTTGTCAAACAATTTGAAAACTGTATATAAGGATTTTTACAAAACAAATTCTCTTCTTTTGACTGGTTCCCCCTACCAATGTTCTGGTTTCTTGGTATTCCAAATATTCTGGCAGATAACTTTTTTGTTTTGCCTCAGGGTCCATTTAAATGCTGCTACTGCAAATAGTAAGAGGACAACTATATCCTTAACAGGAAGTTATGGCAGAAATTACAAACCAATCAATGCTCTTTTTCAGTCCAAGATCCTTGAGTGTATGTAAATCCGTGTTTATTATCCAAGATGGTCATACGTGTAGTCCTCATAAGCCTTTCCACTTGAACTGGTGAATGATACTCCTGTAACTGATACTGCTCAATAAAGTACAATTTGCAGGTTGTACATGGAGAGGTATCCATTGCAAATGCAGAATAAACAGAGCTTTCTTTTAAGGTTTTCTTTTAAGTCAGATTTGTTCTAGTAAGCAGTATCTTCTAGACCCGGTGTTGTTGGCTGCCTTTCCAGTGGAAGCAGAAAATTAATTCCAACCAGGTACTCAAAACTCACTTCCTTCTTTTATTTGTAAGCACTTATTTCCTTCAAATACAAGTAGCTGGTAATGTTGGTTAATAGACTTAAAAAACTTGTTTTTCAAAGTGAGATTTAGTTCTGCTAAACGCAGAGAATGTGACAGTCTGCAGTTTGGAAATTTAGTCACAAGACTGACTTGCACCAATATGAGATGATTCTTGCTTCAGCCCTTTTTTCCCTATAAGGGTCAAATGATGAGCTAGGTAATGTTTTTCAAGGATTAAAAAATAATGTAGAGTTCTGTTTCTTATTCTTGATAACCTTGCATCTCTCTCTTCTTGCTCTTCAGGTATACTGTTCTTGCTCTTCAACTCCCTTTCTCTAATTTTAGTACTTATATATCTCAGTGCATATGATTTTCCTAATGAATTAAGTTTGCCCTTGTGGTCAGAATTAGGAGAATAAAAGCAGCAAACACAAAGAGGTGCTTTCAAAGGAGCCTTCAGGGAAAGCACTAAAAGTCATTGTCATATGCACTTCAGTCCACAGGAATTGGATCTGTGGGGCCTTTTGGGTGGAGAAACAGGGATGTGTGTGGTAGATTAGGGAGAGTACTATGAATTTCACAGAATTCATGAAGTATCTGAACTTTCACCCACTCCCTTTAAACAAAAACTGAATGGGCCTCCACTTAATAATACAGTACTGGGCACTAAAATTTAACTACATGTTCTAAGGATTTTTTAGATGTTTCTGGGGTATGTTTATAACACAGGTTTCTAAACTCAAGTGAAGAAGTAGAGCCCTGTCTGAGACACGGCAAATGCAAAGCAGCTGGCAGGCCTTCTCCAAAAACCCTCTCTAAGCAACCACAGGTGATACAAAGGATTTAACTTGCAAAGAAAATGAACACGATGAAAATATTGTAGTCTTACTATACTGTGGGGGAAGTACAAGAGGCAGTTTAAACAGAAGGGATAAGGCAAAAAGGTTACTAGGTGCAAAAAAATAGACAAAGAGTAAATAAGGAGCAGAGCTCATGATACTGAAGAGCAGCTGGAAGCAAGCAGACACTTTTCTGCTTCCTTTTGCCTGAGTGCTCTCTGGACCCCACTCTGGCCAGGAGCAGCTGAGGGATAGGGAGAGTGGGGTCTGGATCCTGGTAGGTGCCATTGCACTGTAGGAGTAGGAAGTAAATCCATTTGGGCTCCAGATCCAACAAGCTGTTGGGAGATACAGCAGCATGGTGGCTGTGAGGAGGATGCTGTCACTCTCCCTTCCCAGTCTGTTTATCTCTCCCTATGCAACAATAAGTCTTTAGTGAGTCTTTAGTGTTGCTGCATGTCATCTGTCACCAGGAAGATCTCTTGTAGCAGAGGCACAATTTAGATTGCTTGAATTGATTTCAAGATCTGAAATAGTAGAGTTGCTGTTGGTTCCTGCTGACATCAATAAAAGCACAATGGGAGGCCTGTAAGAGGTGGTGTTTGTTGGTGCTGGTTGGGTGCTTTGGCAACATGCAGCAAAGATAAGTGGCTTTTGCTTCCGTGTATGATTCAGGCTGTTTCCATTGCTAATACATCATTTAGAGATGATATTTTCTTCAGTCAATTCACAGGCCCTCTAGATTTTCTGAGAGGCTTTCCTGGTCTGTTGCAAAAGTGTTGAAGCTGTTGGGAATGAGACAGTGGAAGAGTAGTTATCAGTACTGGAATCCAGCTGCTGATGCAGAATGTAAAACTTCAGCTTGTCTCTCAAACTCACTTTTGGCTTCCAGAAATCAGTCTGGTTTGTTTTGGTTTGTTTGTTTGTTTTTTCACCGTGAAGATGTGTGGAGCACGTTAAACAGGACAGGGATTAATGAATAAAACTTGGGTAACAGTGAAGCATAGTCATACCTTACAACTAAACTATCTTTATGGAAACAGAGCACATTCAGCCTTCTGAATCACTTCTTCCATGAGTTCTGTTCCCTTCATTCACCATTATTAAGTTATCTATTATGTAGTTCTGGAATTACCTGGCTTTTATTCCGCTTCAATATGTGTGTTTTTCAGCTGTTTTTATTCGACTTCAATATGTGTGCCAATAGGATTTACTTCATGAAATCTTTTTTTTACTGGGGGATTACAGGTAAGGCACTTGAAGGTCTAAGTGGCTTTCTTGAAACTTGATGCCAGGACAAAGTGCTGTTTTGGCAAGACATTAATGTTTGTTTCCTTATATTTTACATAAAGATTAGTGTCTATAGCAGAACATTACCTGTACAGGAAGGGATTACCTGGAATATTTTGTCATGGTTGTTGATCTGTGACTTGAAGGCAGTTATTTTCTGGGAAATGATCCAGAAGTACGAGTCTGCACTGCTTGGAGTTTCCTGGTCTATATCATTATAGGGCGGAACAATTTAAGCAGAAAGCACCCACCCTCCACAGATCTTCTAACTTATTTACATATCAGTGACCATTAAATGCACTGATCTTCATCGCTTCTCCACTGAGAAGGTGCACAGGGTTTGTTTGTTTCAGCAAGAAAAGTTGCTTGCTGAAATCCAAAAATGTAATCCACAAGTGGATGCCACTCTTTATAAGGAAGATTTGTCAAGATCACGCTTTCTGTCTTTCACAAATAACATCTGTCCTCCAGCGACATTTTTTCCTTCTAAATAATTTTTAAAGGAAAAACTATTCCATCCATCATAGGCTGAAAAGTAGAAAGAGATGGTTTAGTTTGAATGTAACCTGCTTTGGGTTCTTTCCAATGAGCTATGACTGGTCAGAAATGTATAACCTACCAGATTTAAATTTGCTTCAGCATATGTGGAAAATTTATTTCAGGTCATTAAAACTTTGTGAGTGGAGAAAAAAATGGTGTTTTCAGATGCTGGGTTCAGTGTTAGACTGTAAATGTCCCTGTGGATTTTCATAGTGATCCTGGCATGCAATGCATCATAAGACTCAAAGAAAATAAAGTGGATAATGATGGAGCCAACAATGTATCTATGTTTGTTTTTTTTGAGTTTCTGAGGAAGCCCTTATGGGTACACCTTGAGGTCTCTCAAATGGGTAAGAGAGAAAAATACATCCAGCATTTCCCAGCCAGGCTGATCTGTTTCTTCTGGCTGCTTGATGTCAGCAAATTCATTGATAAGGATGGCTGATGCATTCTGCAAGTTTGCTTCTGGGCAATGCTGAGTCTGCACAGCCCATGCACTTCCATCAAAATGTCTGTGCTCTCTACAGCTCCAGTGAAGACCAGGCAAGTAGACAAACTCTTTAGATCAGTGCTTAGCTTTCCAGCTGCCTTGCTGGCAAGCTTCCCAGCTTTTTGGATAGCTGAGTCCGAGAGAGTTGGATTCCTGGGAAACCAGTTAAAAAAACCAGAAAAATGTCATTTTCCACACTCTTCAAAGGGAATTGTCTCAGAATGTTCTTCCCCTGAGAAAGTAATTTTTCCCTCTTTAGCTTTTCATTGCAGTTTGAAATATAAACCACATTTATAGGGGATGTTTAGTTTTCCAAGCAATTCTTTGCAGAAGACCACGATAGTCTTTTTCAGGAATCATTTCCATGCTTTTTAATGGAGTATAGGGACAGAATGTACTAATTACTGAAGGGTTTGTACAAAAGTTCAGATATATTCTGAGCTAGTTCTCAAAAGATCACCAAGAGCTAAGTGGTTCCTGTCAAAGAAAATCTACCTCCTCAAGAGATTTAAGCTTCTCATGACTTTTAAGTAAGAGCCTTGGATATTTCTTTCATGTAAGAGCCTTGGGTTCATGGAGCATTTATTAGTTTTTTTGGCGATAAGGAAAGAGGGCTCTGCTAATTACTCTTCTGCTTTCATGAGACTCTCACTCTGTCTCTAGGTGTGAAATCGTTGCCTGAAGAAACACAAGTGTCACTTAGGAGAGACTGTTCATGGTTTCTTTTTGCCAGCAGTCACAGCCCGTCGTTTGCAGGAGTGATGCAGTGTGTGCTCCCATCGCCTGGTGTGCTTTTACTGGGTGTGCTGAATGGCTGGGCCCCAGAGCACCCTTCCTCACACTGTGATCAGAGTGTTCTCAGTGTTCTGCTTACAGTGTAGGACTTCGAATCCAGGCAATCCCTTGTGTTTACAGGCGTCACTCTTCAAGTCAGGGTGCAAAACTTGGGCAGTGTTTTACAACTGTACCTCATACTGCAAGAGTTTAGACAGTGTTCCAAGCTCTTATGGCATGTAAATTACACAATAGTAATTTAAGAGCTTCTCTTGGCAGAACAAGATTTTGAAAAGCCCTCAAAAACTGGATACTGTATAATTATCCATTTTGAAAATACTTTTCATATAACACTTCCTTTGCTGCAGTAAATATCGTGAATAAAATCCACTGCAAATAAAAACGTTTGCTGAGACTCTACTGTTAAATGAGATTCAGCTCTGCTTTTCTAGGAATGGAGCTGAAATAAAAATAGGGTCCTATGGGTTTTGCCAGCTGTGCTCTTTATTGATTATTTTTCCCTTCCCTGCTGTGGAATAGCTTAGGAAACTTGCATGGTGCCTTTAAGAACAAATGCCAAAAATGGTTTCCTTTTTTGAGTATGATTTTTGATTAATTGCAAGAACTACCTGTTTAATTTGGATTCTGTTTTTCTAATGTAACGTTCCCTTTTTGCTGACTCATGAGGACTCCCATTCAATAAATTCTGACTAAGTCTGGCTTGTTTAAGATTAAAATGGAGCACTCTGAGAAATCTAAAACCAGGCCTATTTAAAGGATTGAGGCATTAAACCATTAGAAGAGCCCTCATTAAGGATGAGTCTCCAGATATTGTCGGCTCTGTACAAAGCCACAGTCCTGCAGGTCCCTTATTCACAAATTAGGCTTAGAGATGCACTGCTAGCAAGGAACAGGGCAGGCTTCACCTCTTTAGTTTTGGAAATGCAGTGATTTTTTTTGAGAAAATTTGTGCGTTTGGCTTTTGCTGTCTAAGGAGGAGAGAGAGAACTTTGTTTTTTTCTTAATGCTTTGACATTCTTCTAAAATCTGGCCTCATTAGTATTGGGAAAACTTCTGTGGCGCTGCAGTTCTGTAGGTTTGGAGAGACCTAACTATGGAGAAATATGAGTTCCTATTTGACCTGCAGCTGCTGGTGGACCCCAGTTTCCCAATGGTGATGAATTTACAACCACTGCTGATTTATACAGTTTCATGTTATTTGTTAGTAGAATAACAGAATCTTCTAAGTTGCTAAAATGGAGTTCCTTCCTTTTAATTTTTATGTACCTGCATCTGTTTTGTAATCAGTCTTCCTATTAACATATTCATGAA
Source organism: Sylvia atricapilla (assembly GCF_009819655.1). Taxonomy (NCBI): domain Eukaryota; kingdom Metazoa; phylum Chordata; class Aves; order Passeriformes; family Sylviidae; genus Sylvia; species Sylvia atricapilla. The sequence goes on from NC_089154.1 coordinate 251,258, forward strand.
GCGGTAGAGACAAAAATAAGGAAGATTTCATCCTTCAAACCAAGGACTTGTCATGTCTTATCATTACAATGAAGCCTTTGAAAATCCAGACTACCACTTCTCAGAGACATTGGAAATTGATAGAAGGTGAGTGTATTTAATTTTACTGTGTGACTGTGCCATAAGGCGTAAAGTCATTTATATGCAGAAGATACTTTTTCTCTGGAGTTTTAATTTGTGGATTTATTTTAATCCCTCCTTTATGCTTTCATTCTCAGGTAAATTTTTAAAACTGTTACCAGGAAGGCAGCATTCAAGGGAAATGGCATGTTTACTTTTTACATGTTGGATGAATTTCAGTTAAATGTATTTATGGAGTAATGTTGTACATATTTTTTTTAGATCCAGTAACTTTCACGATGGGCTATGACCTTGGATATCTTTGTTTTCCAAGCAGGCATTCATGTTTAGTTAAAGTCTAAGCTGACTTCAGGTGGAGAAAATTTTAGCCTTCCTAATTCATTTGATGACCAAATCAGAATTACGGTGTTGAAGTTCTAAATACAAAATACCTCTCAGTATCAGAGATTGGTTTATAACACACTCGATTTTGATGACAATAGGTAGCAAATTATTTAGGACATCTACTGAGGCTTTTTATGACAGTCATGGTTTTCTTTTTCATCGCTTACACAGGGGGAGTTCTCAAAGGAATCCATTCTCTCACCAAACTCCTTATGATTCATCTCTGCATGGTTCCTATGGAGAGCACAGAGGGAGGGAGCAGAACTACCCTGTGGCCATCCCAATGTCCTCCCTGGGACCTGCCTCTGGCTACAGCCAGGATTTGCCCAGCACAAGTCTATATGGGAATTCCACAGGTATGTAGTTCCTCTTGTGAGCAGCTTAGAGAATCTGACAAATAACAGTTGACTGTGTCCCAAGGGAGTCATGCAACTCTGCAAAGCTCAACTCTGTAAATATTTTTAGCCTTTTTTTTTTTTTTTTTTTAATGCAGTTCAGGTGTTTTATTAGCAAATTCATGGATTGTCTGTTGTATTATCAGATCAATAAATATTGTCTTGTATGGACAGAGTAAGTTGTTGAGTACTAGGATGTATATTGGAGTGGAATATGAGAGTTTTGTTGAGGGAATAGGTTGCTATGTTGTCAGTAGATCTGGATTTTGTCACGGGATTGGGATTCTGTGTCTGTAAATAGCCCATAGCAGTTTGCAACTTGGTGTAACTCTGATTCCCTTCAACAGACAATCTTTCCTTTGAGCCTGAGCCAGAACTGACTCACACCCCACATTCTACCTTCCATCTTCTGGATTATCCCTACGCTCATGGAATTTCCAGTGGATCAGAAGGTAAGGATTTTGGTGCATCACAACATTGCATGTCAATCTCGCCCTCCATAAAATAATACTAACAAATATTTTAAAGCCTGCTTGTTCAGATATGCATATCTTCATGTAATAAAAGGAGTCGTAAATAGTGTCCTTCCACATCAGAGAGCTGAGCTCCACACTGGGATGTGACACTGGGACTGGCCATTAGCTTACTGGGAAGGCCAGGCAAGGAAAGCTGTGGCTAAACTCATCTGTGTCATGGCTGGAAGGAAGATGCTTTAAGGAGTGTAGTTACCTGTGTTTGAATAAGTGGATGAAAGGAAGTGGAGAGAGCACCTGCATTTTGGCCCCAGGGAAATGGGAATTTGGCACATTTAACTTATTCAGCATGATGGAGTGTGATTCTAAAATGATCCCCCTGAAAGCAGGGGAAGGATTTTTAAAGAAAGGCCTTGTCTTCTAGGGAAGAAAGGCTTGAATAATGAACGAATGCATTTGTGAATGGGTTAGATGAGGTTCTCTATGACAGCTGAAGACGGGTCAGTACCTCTCTTCCAGCATTTATCTGAAAAAGTGCTTGTGGCTGTCAAAGATGACTAGGAAAGAAGTGAGTGGGGGAGTAGGTTTGCATGAAGTTAGTGAGATAGAAAGGTACACTTTTAACTTGTTATTGGGAAAGTGAAATCTGAATTCCTTAAGTCAAAGTGTCAGGACTATCTTGGCTTCCTTAAAAATGTATGTTATTTAGACAGCTTCATTCGGAGACGCAACAGAAGACCCCCTGATGAGACCTTCATGACCTCTTCCAGCATGTTTGAAACAGATCCAGAGTGCAGTGAAGGTAGGGGATTAGATAAGTGGTTCAGTATTTGACAGTGTCTTGTCTAATGGTGTGGTTGATGCTGCTCTTTGATTCTCACCCGAATTGCATGTACAGCACTGCTGTGGTTATGGGGGCAACTTAGGTTTGTTTTATGGTAGTGATTAATCTTTTATGCTCTCCTAACACACTCAAATCCCATGGTAAATGAAATGCAGTGCCGTATGAAGGTGTTAAATTGTAGAAAGAAATGCTAAACTCTTTATTAGAATTTGTTTGACCAGCTGATGGATTGCTTTCAGCCACTGTTCCTGGAATTAGCATCAAATTCCAACTATGCAGAAGCAGCCTGATTGTCAGGTCGTAGAGGTGTGTCTGTGGCATAGATAGTGCTAAGTGTGGGCACTAACGTCAACTAAAATTACAGAAGAAATAATGCAAAAGTTTAGCTTTCAAGTCAGTATGTAACATCATAGAAGTGAAACTATCGAACAGTGATCAAGCATGGACCAGAATCTTGGAATATTGTCAGTATTTTATTTTCTTTATATTGCAGCTCTTTCTGTGAACATTATTGCACTACTTACTTGCATCTGTTTTAGAGTTCTGAGGGAGCTGAAGATATTTTGGGCAATATTATTAAGTCTCAGCTTGTACACCTTGGTAGCAGTGTAGATGAGGGATGTTGTTATATCAGTTTCAGGTTGTGTATAAAAATTACTGTATTCTTATCTCCAAATTTTGTTTTTGCATGGGTTTCGTGCAGAGGAAGATTTAATTGGAAGTCTTGCGTGTATGTCCACCAAAGAAAGGATTAAAGCAATCCAGAAGATGCCAAAGACCATGAAAAAAAAGAGAGAGATCAGGTAAAAAATAGAAGTTTATCTGTTTAGTTTTAAAAACATTTACTTCTAGCAACATCTAGCTATCAGTTGTGAGGTTTGCCATTTGCTGAGCTTTGGTTTGTCACTTTATGGCAAAGTAGTTTTTAATGCACTTTTAAAGAGTTAATGTCTTGCCAGAGAAAGTAATTTAATGATGGAGATAAGAAGAATCTCTCATGACAACATAAAACAGAATAGCAAGGTCCTGAGATTTAGTTATAAAGGATGACCTGAGATTTCTTTTCGAAGGAAACTTGGATGTTGGTCTGAGAAGAGACCACATGATCTCAACCATCCTTTTATCTCCTCACAAAATGCATTTAAATTCTGCTGCCAGTATGAGTTAGTGGAGGGGTTAGAACACGCTGTCATAGCAGGGACAGGAGCCAAGATACCAGCCAATATAAAATGAACCAGTAAGAACATCTCTGTGTTATACTAATTCCATTCACGTGCACAGGGGTGAAACTGTATTTGCAGCATCTTCTTTGGCTTCTTGATTCAATTACAACTCATACTATAATTCTCATCACCCCTACCCTGCTCTTCCACAGAAATAAGGTTCTTAAAGAAATGTCAAAAAAATCAAAGCGCCGTGGTGCTCAACCTTCCTGCTGTACCCAGTGTCTGCAGGGAGCAGCAGTGGTAAGTGCCAGAAACTTCTGTCAGTCACAACAGAGCAAACCACTCTAGCTGCAATGTCATCACTGTCTCCAGAGGAATCTGCTGTCTTGCTTCATGTTACTTACCAAAATTCCAGTTAATTGCTGCAGTGTTCATTAATAATGACTTGCACTGTAGTAGTCCTTAGGAACACCATTTAACCATCCTATGGTGCCTGGAATGGGGCAAATCCATTCTTAACATCAAAGTGAAGCTGTAACATTAAAATGTGAACCTTTATTATGTGAAATTGAGTCCTGTTTGCTTGTTGAGACTCATCTCTCTCCTCTTTTTCCCTTCAGTCATTTCGGAGGTTTGGAAATACCCTTTCAGAATATTTTCACCAACTGCGGGTATGGCACAAGACTCTGAAGATCATTGGTGCTGAGTTTGGAACAAGTGTTCTTTCTTACTTTGTTTTCTTGAAGTGGCTGCTAAATTTTAACATCTTCTCATTCCTCATAAACTTCAGTTTCATCACAATTCCTCAGTTTCTTGCAGCAGAACCAAATAACCTTTCATTCACGGGCCTGGAGCTGTTCACTGGAGCTGTAAGTATTTTAATTTAATCGCACCTATGATTTCATGATTGGAATAGGACAGCTCTCACCTCCAGTAACTGGTCTTCAGATGATGATACTTTCCACCATGGGGTAATAGCAAATATTCTGAATGATGTCTTTGTCTTTTCAGGGTTATTTTCAACAAACAGTGCTCTACTATGGCTTTTACACCAATGCTACAATCAGTAAAATAGAGAATGGTCTCTCTTACAACATACAACTGGCCTACATTTTCACTGTTGGGATATATTTTGTCATCTGTTTTCTTATCTTGTTGTTCAGGTAAATTGACTGTGAATTACTGTTTCTCTTATATTAAGTGGAAAATAGGCACAAAATAAAAAACGCCATTCTGTCAACAGTTAGAAGTAATAATTACTTGAGTATGTTTCTGTAAGTCCTTATTTACAGATGTAGAGTTTAAGTAGAAATTTTTGCGCAAAAGACAGTCTCCAGGAATCAAACTTTTATTACAGAAATTAACAATAACTGCAAAATAGTAAGGGACATACAGAGAATCCCACTTCAGACTGGGAATATTGTGATCCCCATTTGTAAGCTGTTGCTCCTAGCCTTGTTTCTTAGTGATGGGGACTTCCAGAGGTAAAGCTTGTCAGCAACAATCTTAAGATGGAAATGCTGGAGTTTCTTACATTAAATTTTATTTTCCATCTTGTCATTTGTGCCATGCTCTGACATAGGCCAAATAAACTTGTGATGGGATGGAAAAGCTGACAAATCTCCCTCCTTGCCCTGCTGTACAGGCTTCATGAATTTCCCTGTTACACATCTGACCAATTTAATTTTCATTGCAGCATGGCAAAATTCTTCTCCAGGAACTTCATTAACCTTCAGTCATTCTCTGTGAATGCCAGCAAGCTGCTTTGCACTTGGGACTTCAATATAACCAATGAGAAAGCTGTGAAGCTGAAACAAAAGAATCTTCACACACAAATAAAGGTACAAACCACAGGAGGTACAAAACTAAGTGTGTGAGTGTCAATTCTTTTTAGAGACTTAGTTGTGCATACAAATTTGTGTGTGCACATCCAAGTTTCTGGCAGAGTGACACAAGTATGCTAGTCCTGTGCTTAAGAGATTTACATCTTCCTGACTTCCCATGTTTCTTTTGGTCTGAGCTCCTGCCATTGGCTTAGCTATTTGTTTTCCTTTTCTCTTTAAGCAACATATATTTATATGCTTCTGTTCTATTGAATGAGTCTCTCTGACTATTAAATATTTGCCATACAGGGTATTTATTCTGTTTTTTCTCCTTCCTACTATTTAAATACTTTATAAACAAAAGGCAGGCTAGAAATATTATCTGTGAAACCTGACTTCTAGGATAGGAACACAAAGTTGCCCAGTAAATGTTCCTAGGATATTACTCTACCCATCTTCTAGAGCAATATTCTTTCATTCAGTTTCTCAGATAGTTCCTTGAAACAAGTTTTGCCTTATGCTGTTGACTAAGAACTTCTTCATTAGGAATTGTTTTTTTACAGGAAGACCTCACTGAAGTAAACAAAGAAGTTCTACATTTTTCTGTGATGGAGAGAGTTCTTCGTATTGCTGTTCACCTTATTGTTTGGGTTGCTTCCCTGGGAACAGCAGTAGCTGCTTGTACTGGTGTTTACTTCCTCTCCATTAACAACCTCGAGGTAAGGCCAGAATCTGCATTTTTCCCCATAGGTATTTCACACTGAGCACAAGCACTGGTCTGTTCACTGTGAGGAGCACAGGAAAGCAGAGCTGTTGTTGCTGCCAGAGGACACACAAATTCTGCTAGACCTAAAGAGCTGCTTTGCAAGGTCTACCCCACTGGAGACTATGGCAAGAGTGTGGGACCTGAAGGGTCTGAGCAAATCTCCCTCCTGCCTCCAGCAGCTGCTGCCTGGGCCCATGGTCAGTTTAGGGACAGTGCATCTGATGACCTGGGGACAAACAATGTGGAGCAGCCCCAGCAAAACCTGCCCTTTCTTCCCCATTTGAGCTGGGGCTCCGACCCTTGGTCCCACATAATTTAGGGGAAGGGAAGAGGGTCACTGTGCTGCTCCTCATGGGCTCATGAAACATGACAGTCTAACCTGAGAACATACAGAGAGATGAGCCAGGGGCTTCCCTGTGGACACACCTCGAGGCAGCCTTTTGGTTAAGGCTCTAAATTTGGATTGTCTGATTATGTTTTTTTTCCTCTCTAAGCTGTTTATGAAAGGATATAGAAATGATCTAGAGAGCCAAGCTGCCATGTTGGTGCTACCTGTGATTGTATCTCTCCTCAATACATTGATCCCATTCTTCTTCTCCTGGCTTGGGCACCTGGAGAAGTTTCAGACTCCTGGACAGCACATATATGTCACTATTACCAGGTATTGCTTTCTGCCACCTCTTAGTGCTTTTGGCCTGAAGTTGTCTAAGTTCTTTTTGATAGGAAGCTGTGTCTGGGTGGTGTAGGGGGAAGAGGGAGCTATGGAGAAGAATTCATCTTCTCCAAAGGCTTCTGTAAATCTTGTCTTCGTGACCTTTTGTCCTTCATGAGTTTCTGGGATGTTATGTGTCTGCATGAAGATGAGGAATGGTTTCCCTCCCAGATGGGTGCACTGTGACACTGGGCTTGTAGCATTCCTTGATGGCCCCTCCCCAGGAAAGGAAGGGAAGTAGAGAGAGGACTTAGGTCATCTTGCTTAAAAACAGATGCCTGGAATTGACACTGCCTAACCCCTGGTGTCCCTCAGCCTTCCCTCCCCTGAGGAGCCCCCACACCCAGCCAGCAGCCTGTTAAGCAATATTGTGCCAAGGTTGTCATGCCCAGCTCCCTTTCTGCCAGAACAATAGAACAATGCCACACCTGACCTCCCAGGAGAGCTTCTGTTACTCCTGGCGCTCTGCAGTGCCAAGATGAGGTAAAAAAGTGTAACCAGCAGTCATCCTGCCATCACTCCCTCCAGATATGGACCAGCTGTTGGTGCAGTTACTGTTACTTCTTCTTTTTAGGAATATTATCCTGAAAATGTCAATTCTTGGAATACTGTGCTACTACTGGCTTAACATCGTGGCTACCTCAGAGTCACAGGTAAAGTTTCACAAACACAAATCTCTGATTTGCATTCCCAAGTTAGGAACTACTTGGATAAGAGACCTGCTTCAGCAAAGAGAAGCACATGTGGTGTATTGGGAAGCTGAGTTTCCTACCCTAACAGTTTTTATTAGCAACTTGAGAGAAAACAACTGTAGAAAAAAATGAATGGCCCAGCTCAAGTCTCAGCTGGATGGGAGCATTGTCCACTGAAGTCAACTATGATTTGCCAGGCTGCTAGAATATATGATCAAGATTTCAGATCTTTGATCAAGTTTCAGATGCCCAAGCATTCAAGAACAATGTTTAAATCACATAATTTTTAACTTCTAGTATGATTTTTTTTTCTTCTGTTTCTTAAAGTGCTGGGAAACTTTGGTTGGCCAAGATATCTATCGTCTTGTTCTAGTTGACTTCATATTTTGTTTGTTTGGCTCTTTCTTTGGGGAGTTTTTACGAAGGTGAGTACTACTTTTCAAATATTCTTTTCTTTCTTTAATCAAAGATATGATCTGTTTTCTTCATGTGAGAAAATTCCAGCAGAAGCATGGCTTTACATGCCTTGTGTATATTGCTGTTCCCCCTTAGAAGGAGGTCAGTGTGTCCTTGTTCCCTTTGGAGATGGAAACATATGCAGGGGAGAAGCCACATTCTACTCTCATGGCTTTCCTGAGAGTGAGGTGACAACCAGTTGTCTCAAGCACAAACACATCTTTTCTGCATAAGCACGGGCACAATGCTGCCTTTCCTTGGTGTACCCCACTATCACTTTTTCCCTCTTAGTTATGTCACTATAATGTCTACAAATTTAAAGTCTGATTTTATCAGTCTTATTAAGCATATAATGAGTCTCTCAAATGTAGAGGTCTACAGCATTTTACATGAGAAAGTATTGTGGACTGGATGTCAGTACAGCTCCATATGTAAGGAAGAAGTAATTTACTTCTGACATCTGCTGTGTGAACCTTCCTGGTGCCAAACATTGCTTATGGCTTAGGCAGTATTTAATTGTTTGCCAGCTCTAGAGAGCATTTAGATCCCTGGCCATACTTTTGTATAAGAGATCCATTGTTTGCTCTCTGCCCATGAATTGAACAAGACTGGTTTACAAGGTAGGACTTTGTTAACTTTTTGCTAAATTAATACAAAACAATGTTGAGAAGTTCTTGAAGACTTTTCCTCCATGGCTCTTGCCAGTATACTTTAATCCTTATTGTTGTGTTCAGTAGTAAACCACTTCCCAGCAAAAGGTCACAGAACTAAAACTGCGATGTCAGCTGTGATGAATGGCCTCCCCTAAGCTGGGCAAAACCACCTCACATAGGCCCATGAAAGGTTAAAAGTACAATTGCTTTTATTTAATATTTTGTGCTCTGTTGATAATGCAGTTGATAAGGTGGTGGTATCAAGATGTGATAGTTACCAAAATCTTTATTGCTCTTGCTACAACAAGCAAAAAACTGAGTCTCCCCAGCTCAAGAAAAATGAGGTGGTAAAAGGAATTGTTGGTGCTCAGTAGGAATCCTCTCAGTACTTGCTCACCTGTCTGTTTCAGCTCCTTGCAACCTCAGTTGGTTTGAAGTAGGATGTATTCGAGGGTACATTAAGAGTATCAGTGTACAAATTTCATTCTTTTTTAATTGAGCCTGAAAATTCTCAGGACCCGAAAAAGCTGTTACAGTTTTATACTGAGGCCCTTTGACATTTCAGCTGCTTAAGCACAAGGATACTTGAGCTTAAAGTAACAAGTAGTTACTATAGTTTAGATACGTACTGACACAGCAAGAAATCCTTGTTGGTTTTCCGTTTCAGTTGTGTGAAATATGTACTAGGTCTTACTTCGACCCTGCTTTGTTTTACAGGATTTTTTTTTTCAAATAGTTTCATTTTTGCTGTGCTGTCTAATGAACGAGCTATGGCTGCTTTGCATGACACTAATGCAGCCTCTAAATAATTTGTTACTGATGCTTGTATTCAGAAGGTCATTTATAGGAATTTCTACAGAGGACTTCATCATTCTGCAAATGCTATTATGTTATAGTTTTTGGTTTCCTCCCTCCCAGAATTATTGGAACTACAGTCTGCATGAGGCTGGGGCTGCCAGAATTTGACATTGGACGAAATGTTTTAGATTTGATCTATGCACAGACTTTGACCTGGTAAGTGTTAAATTTACAGCCAAAACTTCATTTGCACCTAGAAGTATCATGGAAAAATTCTTATTCTGATGTTTGTGGGTCGTGTTTCCCAGAAAGAACAGGATAAATGGCCAGGAGATGAGCTGTTCAGTGCCTTTGGTAAGGATTGTGACTTGCCAAAGTAATTATGTGGGCAGCAACAATAACTTCAGTCAGTAGCTTACTCAGTGGCCACCTGGTCTGGGAGAAACCTGATAGGTTCCTGCAGGAATATCCTGGAGTTTTGTTTACTTCCCCACTGGGATGATGTTCTTGTTCAAATAATCTCAGTACAAATGCTGGAAAAGATGCCTTATTTCCAAGAATGAGTATGTTACTCCAATTATAAGAGGGTTCTGCAGATCTGTACATAGATATGTGTGTTTAAATTTGCATATTTTCCAAGGCAAACTGCTAGAAGATCAAGAGTAACAAAATTGCATTTCCAAATAACCACACACTATCTTATATGAAGTTAGTGCACTGAAAGCAGAAAAATACCACAATGAGAACTGAATGAAAATAGTGAAGATGTAACTTTTTTCTCCTATAACTCCTTTCTTGTAGGATTGGTATCCTGTTCTCTCCCCTGTTGCCTGGTATCCAGACAATAGCGTTTTTTATAGTATTTTTTGTGAAAAAGGTAACAAACTTTATATGTATTCATCATAAATAATAAAGTAAAATTAAAGGCTGGAGGACTAACACTGGACAAGTGCATATGTCAATATAGACACTCAGCCTGTGGCTGTGACTTTGGCCTCCCAGTTACTCCCAGCAACTCCCCCCACTGTGAAATTATCTAGGCGTAAGCAGGGTGATTCAGCTAAAGATCATGGTGGAAATATCTTCTTTTCCGAATTCTTTCTTTCAGTAGTATGACCAGATAAGTTGTTTGTTGGGTCATGAAGCAGTTTGTAGTGTTGAATATAGAAGAACAAAACTGTAGGTAGAAAGATGGATTCAAATTTCCCTGAACCCTGAGCTTGCATATGCTACAAAAGCAAACTCTACCCAACAGACTTCCGAAGAACCCATCAGAACCTCATTTTGCCTCTTACTATTTTAAGGCTATATTCTTGAAGTTTTCTAAAATGACACTGTATCTGTCAAATACACATAAAAGTTGTTCCTGGGAACTTCCGATAGATGCTCTTTGAGCAATTTCAGTGGGATTGACTTAAACCAAGTTGAAGTGGCAGCATTCCAAAGTACCTTCATCTCTTCAAAGGTCAGTCTGATGAGGAATTGCCAGCCCCCTCGCAAAGTCTGGAGAACTGCTCAAATGATGACATCCTTCATTCTCCTGCTGTTTTGTCCTTCCTTCCTTGGAGTCCTGTCTGTCATTGGAGTCACTGTCTGGAGGTATGGAAGATCACTGGCATTCAGGCCTACTAAATTATGCTGTGTGACCTGATACTAGGCAGAAGAGTCTCCATTTCTCTATTAAAAAAAATGAAATATATTAATTGCTGGTGGAAGGTTTCAGGTGTTTATGAGATGTTCTGTATTCTGAAAACAAGACTTGCTCCGTGAGCTTGTAAGAACTGAGTAACCTGTCGCATGAGCGAGTGGGAGGAGAAACAAAGTTGCATTGAAGTTCTGGATTCCTATTTTAATGCACCAAATTTTACTTTTCCTCCTCTTAAAAAAGTTTCTGTGACCAAGTCCTAGTTCCTAGCTTACTTATAGTATAGGTGATTCTGGATCTGCATCAGAGAAACACTGGGACAACTCAGTTGAGGTCAGCTTCTGGATTAATTATGAACTTTAGAGCTCTTTCTGCAGGCAGTGCTGACTCTGTAATAATGCATCTGAGTTGTTACCAGTATTTTAAAGCTGCTCTGGTTTTGTGTTACTCTGGTCACAGGAAGGAGGACAGCATAGATACACTTTTTTCTTGACAGTAGTCAGCACTATGATTTTGATATTTAGTGAGACAAATGACTACACATGAAACCAGATGGGATAAAAGCTATCACAGCCATCATTTCCAGATGGCAAGTGGGAATTTCAGGCTCTCTGGAGTGGTTCAGTTTCAAAGCACTTTCCTATTTCAGTCTACCTGAAAATGTTAATTCTTATAATGGACTGTCTTATTTTACCACATTCTTTTGTTACTGAAGATCTGCAGTGACTTGTGTCCCTGAAGGCAAAGTGAAATGATAGTTCCTTGTGGTGAAATGTTGAAAAAATCCAGTTTTTCAATTTCCTGTTGCTGCAGTGATTGACATGTTATATTTACTTCAAGATTGTGCTCACAGGGCTTGGTACTGATCCATTGCAGCAAGGATTCATGTCTACTGCATAGTCTGGGGTGGGCATTTAATGGCTGGAGATGGACACAAGTTAAAAATGAAATACAGATCATGGAAATACCCTGGGAGTCCAAAGACAGTAGATGGCTATAGATAACTGAGAAGCATCTTGATGTACAAAATCACAATATTAACTAATTCACTGGTTAACATAAGAAGACTTAAGCAGCTGTTTTTTCACACTCTCAGGGTAAAACCCTCAGAAGAATGTGGTCCTTTCAGAGGTTTGTCTTCAATGTATGCTGCAGTTGCTGAGTGGATACAAATACTCGAAAGTTACACGGCCTCCAAATGGGTAGTGTGGATCTACCATAACTTAATTACAAGTGAACTTTTCTTCTTCATCCTCTCTACTTTTGTACTGTAAGTATCTGCTAATGAAAATAACAAGAAAAAGGCCCTAAGCGGAAAAAGCTGGCAATGACAGTCATTTTATGTTATTTTGTTATCTGAAATGCATCTTGGATTGTTGACTCACTTAAATGTACCTTAAATGTACTTGAATACAAGTCCATACATTTTTTGTCTTTTCCAAAAGAATGTTGTAAGCAATTTCATGCATTTGCCATGTTTTAAGCAAATCCATATGTTTGCCATTCCTTCTGTAATTGTATACATCTATTTTGTGTGTGTATGTGTGTACAGAGATATGTGTATATATGTCTTTTAATGGGTTAAAATGAACAAGATACATTTCTATCTAGACACTGACTAGAATAAAGTGCTCATATGTTGAACCTTGTTTTCTTTTGTTTTGTTTAGAATTGTTACTTATCTTTACTGGAAAATAATAGAAGGAAGAAAGACCATGATCAAACTCTTACATAAGCAAATTACTAATGTAAGTTTGGCTTTCAGCTGTATCTTTTGTATAATTTGGTTTCACTGTTGGTTGTCTCATCCAGCTTTGTGGGGCTGTAACCTGTTTTTCCTATAACTGTGCAAAGGAGGGTGGGAGCCCTTCCCCATGGGAGTTCTAACTAGCAGGGAAATCTAACTCACAAATAGAGTTGTAGCAAAAGAATTTTATCTTCAAGATGTGCTGCTGCAGCTCCCTCTGTTGACAGATTATTTTAGAATAGAAGGAATTCTTTTGGTCACTGGTTACTTACAGGCCTTGAGCCTCTTAAGGATAATTAGTGCATTCCAGCTAATGATCAAATATGTCTTGACTACAGGAAGGAAAAGATAAAGTGTTTCTACTCAAAAGGCTACAGGGACAGCAAAGGGCAAAACAAAGGTCATCTGCACTGGGAGGAAGAGGCCAGCAGGTCAGTCTGACTGCTCAACTTCTGCTGTTTAATTGCTTGGTACAGTTCCATGGGGCTCCTCCAGCTGTGCAAACAGGCTGCTGGGGTTTGGGAAAGGTCTGTACTTAGAACTTCATCTGAATGTTTATTACTTCACTCCAGATAGCAAAAGGATGCTGTGAAAGTTCCATTAACTGTTTGTTCTAGGATGGAATTCAACCTGATAAGGATATAGAAAAGTCCTTACCCTCACCAGACATAATTTATGGTTATGAAACTTCAAGAAAACATTCCTAATGTTCATGTACAGTGATGCTCACCAAAGGGTTTGGTCCCACTTGAACCTTGCCTAGGCTAAGAAGGAGGCTGCCTTCCTCCCTAGCCATGGATTTCCTTACAAGGTTATGATTTGTGGTAATCTTCAGCTGAGGTAAAACTGAGTGTTTTGACCCCATTTTGAATCCGATAAAAGATGGATAGACATCTATTGTCCTAAACTTGAATTCATTTTTCAAGGCAGTCCTTCCTGCTGACCCATCTAATTAGTGTTAAAATGTGGACATAGAGGTTCTGTCTGGTGTTTATATTTGGGTTGAGTAAAAGCTCCTTGACCACCTACTGATAGAGAAAAAGTGTTTGGTAGGTTGTCTCTCTTTCCTTGCAAAGAACCAAATCCTCTTGTATGACTGGCTATCATTAAAATGATGATATAAATAGAAAACCAAATATGTATAATAATTTATATTGATCTGTTAACACTAAATATATGTGTGATAATACAAATAAATATTGACTGTAAAGAGGTAAGTTGAATATGAATGGGCATTTTCTACGTGCTGGGGATTTTCAAACAACCTGTGCCTGTGTTGAGTGTCACAAGTGGGACTCCTGACAGGGAGATGTGTGAATGTTCTTGAAGTTGTTAAGGTCAGATTTCAGAAGGAGAAGCCAGAATGATCTCATTGTGGTTTAGTAGAAAGGCCATCTCCCTGAGACAAGGGGGATGAGCAGTGCTGACCATACAGCCACAGCTGGAAGCCAGAACACAGACTACTGATGATAAATACTGTTTTTCAGAGAAGCTCCTCTTCATGCCAGCCATCCAGGCAACCTGCCCAGGAGGTGCCAGCCTACTCAGGAAGGGAATTTGACAGAAACCAAAACCCATCCTACAATGAGGTGAGATGGTCAAAATGTAAATTCCCCTATACAGAATCTGGGGCATGACATAGGTGACGACGGGTGTATGTGTAGCAAAGTACTGTATGCATGGGAATAACTTTAAAGATTAACTTGAACTGATACAAAAATGTGATCAGGATAGCTATTGAACACTCATAATCACAAACCTGCTCAAGACTTTGAGAGTGTGGTTTTGGTACAGATAACTGGTACCTTTTCAAATACAAGATAACACACACAGGAAGGAAATCATGACCTAAACCTGCTTGTGATTTTTGTTTTCAGCATCCCTTTTCTGCTGAGATCTCGGGCGGCGGTGACTTTCTACCAGGTAAGCAACTACAATGAAACACAGAAAGCTCTTAAAAATTCAGCTCAGTAAAAATGTTTGGGGTACAGACACAATGTGTGACAGCTGCATGTCAGGGACACACAGCATTTTAGCATCTTGCATGAAGAGAAAACAAAATGACTGGGCTTGTGGGATGAATATTTTCTATAGGTTGTGCTTTTTGGTAGCTTGTTCTGGTGTTGGTGGTGGCTTCTAAAGACTGACCACCAGCTTCTGTGTATTAGAGAATGAAATTCCTGGGTAAATGAGGTGTTTTGTCTTATGGGAGCACCCAACAGACAGGGAAGAACTTTAAATCACTTTTGAAACAGACTTCACATCTTGGCGTGAATCTCAGAAGAGATTACTAATGCTGTAGAGTCCCTAGAATATCACCATGCTCAGCATGAAATAAAGCTAAGAGATCTTGCCCGGTAGTTTGAACTTGCACGTAACTTCATTCCAAGAACTTGTCAGCTGAGACTCCTCCAGAGCGCGCGGCGGGGTGGTTGGGGGTTCTGGTGGGGGCGGTGGTCCCCCAGCAGCACAGTGAACGGTGGTTGTCTGCCCTGTGCAGGCCGGGAGCCAGGCCGGGAGCCCGGCGTGTCCCGGGCCGTGGCGCTCGCCCTGCGCGCCCGAGGAGTGGCGCTGGGGGAGGACGGCGGTGCCCGTGGAGGACTCCAGCCCTGAGGGCAGCCAGCACCGAGTGAAGGCATTGTCTGCAGAAAGCAGTCGGCTCTTGTACTTCAGTGTACTGAAAGAACCGCTCAAACAGCTGTTTGACGTCTAAATGGAAGAAAAAAAATAGAAGAACAGATTGCAAAATGTGTCACGACTTGGGTTTTTTACTGTGATAAGGAATATCCACCTGTTGGGGTTGTTTTGCAGCAGTGACAGCCTTCCCCCAAGACTGGCATAGCCTCGATGCAGTAAGGCTTCCTGCACAGCTGACCATGTGTTGTTGTCTAAATACAAGGAAACTTCTGCCTAACTGTAAATAAAAGTTCTGTTTGAAAAATATTTTCTAACAGTTACATTGTTTAAACAGCTTTTATCTGATCTAAGCCAAACCTGAAGTATTGGTCAAATAAGCAGAAATACAGTCAAGTGCAGTTGTTGTTGCTCTGGAAAGAGGCACATCTTTTCTTCTTGCTCATAATTTAGGCTAAAGACAACCCTAACCCAGCCACCACAAGCACAGAAAAAAGAACAAACTTTACACACAATGCAAGAGCAGAGATTCAATTTGTTTCCCTGTGCCAACAGCTGTGGAGCCTTGCTGTGGGCATTGGCCACGGACCTGGTGTTTTCACTGAGGGTGGTGACTCAGCAGAGCCAGAAACTCAAGCAGCAACAACAGCTGGACCTTTGGAGCAAAGGCCATTTGCCATGAAGAGTCCATGCCCTTCAGCCATGTTGGGCTCAGCAGTAACAGCAGAAGCCACACGACTCAGGAGGGGGCAGGGCAGGATCTGGACATTAACCTACACATTCTGTAGGATGTGCACTAAGAGGCTAAGATTGCTGCTTCTGCAGGACAGGGGGGTGAGTGAACAAATGGAAGAGGCTCTTGTTAGCCTGAGAGGGAAAAGCATCTCCTGTGTGCTTCTTTGTGCCTGGATGGAGCTCAGAATACAAACAAAAAGCTCAACCCCACCTCCAGCAGGTTGTAGCATGAATCTGTGGTGTTCCAGAAGTTTGGGTTTACCCTAATTGGGACAATCTGCACTAATTTTGACATTTTACATCAGTGCCCTTCTGCACAGCATATAAAGAACATTTCCCCATGAATTCTCAGAGACTTGTTTATTTTAACTGCAGACTCTTTGGAGTTCAAGTTAAATCTGGATTACAGTTTCCATATACCTGAGTGCCCTTCAATCATGCAACCAAAAGCACACTAAAAAGACATTTCAGCTCTGTTTGTTCTACTGCTTACCAGCACTCAATATACAACTTTCTCTTAAAAATAAATACATTCATGTGCTGTGTCATTTCTTCATTAGGAGAAACAATTTCCTGTCCTCCCTTGCGTCTCTTAAAAGGTCTGGAAGATAAGAAGCAACTCAAGTATTTGTTAATTCTCATAACCTTCACATCACACATGGAAAGTTAGCTTTTTCTTCCTCATCAGGATTCAGCACAGCCATCTTTCCAGGCAGGGCAGGGAAATATACTCATCTTCCAGTCTGGCACCATTATACCATTTTTAAGAACAGTAAAACAAATTATTTTAAGGCGCTGTAAATCAACCTCAAATTAGTAAACACTTGTAGAACATGCTGTTAAAACTACTAACGTCAAGTTATGATTTAAAATTTTGACACCAAAATTGCTGATATAAATTTAGAACCAAAATTTTAACAAAGCTGAGGAATAGCCAGACGATTATAAAGCCACCAGCATTCACAAGGTATGGCCCAATGGGGTTGTCAAATCTGATCCTTTCACATTACAGTGATTTCCTCGGAGTGTGTGTGGCTGTACCACAGCTTTGGCCAGTGCACCAGCATTTGAGATGTAAGCACAGGCAGAAGTCAACTGCTGCTCTGCCCTTCCCAGAGCTCTCCATCTGCATCTCCATGGCTGCAGACCTGCCCCAGGATGCCAGTGTGCTGGGGCTGGGTCAGTAGTGAGGGTCACAGTCCTCCACCAAGCTGTCAGTGATGTAGCTGCAGTCAAGGACACTTTCATAGTAGCTTTTCTCTGCAAACGTGTTCACTGTCCAGGCAACCACTTGAATCCCTCTGGAAGACCAGTGCCTCACATAGTCCCTGCAAGGAACAGAGACACCCTGAGAGGAGCCTGGCACTACACAGAGTTAAAGCAGACAGTACTGAGGCTACAGCAGAGTTTTGGTCTTGCATCAGCATCACGTCAAGGAACAATAGTGTGTCACCTTCTGCAACATCATTTTTTTGTGTTTTCTTATTGTAAACAGGGAAAAGCAACAAACACTTTTTGAGATTAAATGTAGGCTCTAACAGAAGGTAAAAATTCAGATAAAAAAGATAGAGGCTTAAAATCATAAAACAGCACAGAATAAAGAAATTATCAAGATATCTTACCTAGGACTAAATGGAACATTTTGATAAGCACATACTGTGTTAATCCCACCCTACATACTAACGGAAAAGAGTATCTCCTGATATGTAAGCAAACTTTAACACTTACTGAGAAACAAAATTTTTCTGTATGAGGAAAGCTGAAACCCCACATAATCTCCACAAGAAACTGTGTAGGCTCCAGTCCAGAATGACATCCATCACCATATACAAGAAATGCTTCCAGAAGGAATTGAATCGGGGTGTCCCATCTCCCAGGTGACTCAGCTGCCAGGGCCTGTGTGTCAGTGCTGTCACAACGTTTCTGTCAGCTTGTCTCATCTGCAGGACCAAGGAGAAAAGACTGTAATTCATCCAAAAGCCCAGCTGCACTAAATAAAATTTTTGAAATTAGATACAAAGTCCTGGTGTACATTTACAAGTCTACCAGAATCCTTCTGCCCTTCCCCTCCAGATCCTTTTGTAACTCTTTTAGAAAGATGATATTTTATAGGGTTTTTTTTTCTTTGAATCATACTGAATAAGCACCAGCTCTTATGTTAAAAAAATTACATAGCAGTCATGCAATGTATAGAATGGGAAAAAAAAAAGTAACTTGGCAAGAATGAGGAAAGAGTTTTAGGAGTAATCTGGAATAAGAGGTTTATTTAGCAGGTACCTTGCACATGGGTATCTGGCCAGACACCAACTAGAAAAGCAATTCACATCTGTCTGCACTGCTTTCAGAAGGGAGGGAATTGCTGTCGACTCCTATTTGCATCTAATGAGTAATCTAATGAGACTATGCATTATGTTTCATTTGTTTTTAAAAGCCTTAGGAATTTGAACAGTCCAAAAGTTACCTGTAACTGAGAGTTTAATACCATACTGAAACTCCCAGACAGGAGTAAAAAAATAAAAAAAAAATAGATTTTTAGGAAACATCACCTTATAAACAACATCTGGCATGAAAGAACAGACTATGCTGCTGTTATACAACTGTGGAAATTCCTGGTAGAGCTGTTTCAGGGCATCAACTGCCTACAATCAGAGACACACAGAGATGTTATACATATGCTTATATTTAATTTACACTGCAAAGTCATTTTAGAACAATCTCAAAAACACTTCCCTGTTGTGTTGCAGGAGTGAAATAGAAAGGGAGAAGAAAAAAACAGCATCTTGTTTATAGCATTAACATAGAAACAACATTTTGGTTTTTTGCAAAAGAATTTCTGTTCATTACTCTATTTACAAAAATGAGTAGGATTCTCAGTGTTTGAAATACCCTTCAATATGTTGTGGATATAATTTTTTAGTAGTACCTATGTTTTAGTTCAAAAGGAAAATTATTTATTCCTATGTTTTGCTGGCTAAAGAAAAAAATTATTCTAATTTATATAAAATATTCTTGATGGATCATTTGCATCTGCCTTTAGTAATGCAAATTACAGATACTTCACTGGAGGCTGAAGATGAGCCTCAGCACAGCAGTGAATCACCTTTGCTCTGTTTCACAGCATTGCTGTGAGCTGAGTGCAGCACTAGCACAAGCCTTGTGGCGATTTTAAGTTGCAGCTTCCCACGACAACTTCGGGTGACACAAGCAGCAGACCTGGGCATGCTCATGTTAAAGAAGGGACTGTACCACAGAGACCAGTTTGAGACCAACACAACAGAAGGTCAGAAACCTAAAGAAGGGGTGAGGAGAGGTGTCATGCTGCAGTGAGCAGTACCTGATTTGCATGGCCTTTGACATCAAAGTAGATTGTAAGATTGTGATGCATAGACTCCACAACAGCTTCTCTCAGAGTTGGTATCTTTTCATCTTGGAATTGGCTCCTGTAGAAACAGAGAACTCATTGGAATGCGGTCAACACACATGGGCCAACCACAGAGGGGTGATGCACAGTTTGCTGCTGCACTGGCACTGGAAGGTGGGATCCATTGCTCACTGGCCCCATGGCCCACCCCGAAACACCACCCCCAATTCTTCACCTCCTTCCCCAACTCCCACAAACAAGCCTTCAGTCTCAACTGCTGCCTTCCTCCTGTCGTACTGCACTCCCCAGCCCTGAGCCAGAAATGCAGATTCTGGTAGAACAGGCAAGACAAGCTGAGGATTCAGCAGAAGCAGCTTCACCCATCAATAAATCATTCCTGATGAGGTGACTGTTCATTCACTCTTGACAGTGAACAGCAGCTGCTCAGCAGTCACTGCCTGTGGAAACTCCTGCTGCATGGCCCAGGTGATCACCTTTCCAGTGAGACAGGGAAGATACTCCTTGTGCCACACATTTGCAGCTCTGGAATTCCCTAATGCACTGTCTCAGGAGTACACCATGAGTTCTTCCTCTGAAATGGACTCACTTATGATATTGCAGAAGCTACATTGTTATCAAATTCTTAGTAATGTATAAAAATATTTTCCCCTGCATACTCCTAGGAAGGACCTAATTAGCCACTAGGGTCACAGTGAGGCCATCCAAAATCTGTCTAGCTGCTCTTCAACAGTATAAACATGATGTGTAGAATCCTCAAAACACAATCAGTCAAGAAATACACGTGAATAAAATTAATCTTACAAGTAATTCATCTAGCCAATTCTGACATATCATGAAGATCCCAGCACCGTTAATGCCTTGCAGTCAATTTAGGACAAGCTTATGTAGAGATTGACCTGTTTCACATTAGATGCCTGTGAATTTGTCCTTGAAAGCCAGTTTATCTTGACTCTGTTTCACTGTTCCTAATGTAGTGGTGGGTAAAGAGGTATAGTCTCATCTGCCTCTAAAATCAAATTAGAAGTAGCATATAGGACTAAGTTTTAAATTAAGAAAAAATTCATCAGTGATAGATCAAATCAGGAATTTTGTTCAAGAATTATTTTTCCACTATTGAAAGAGAAATTTCAGCATAGTTCATTTACCGCAGCCTGTGTTTTGCAGATGGATTGAGCTTCCTGATTTCCTCAAAAGTCAGGTCCCGCAGTCTCCCAGCCCCATCTGTTGTCCTTTCCACTGTGTCATCGTGCATGAGAATGGGAACACCATCTGCACTAAATTCAAGATCCAGCTCCACACCCGTTGCTCCATTCTCAGCTGCCTTAAAAAAAAAAAAATTAAAAATCCACATACACAACAGAAGAGACAGCTTTATAGATTTGATACAGGTACAGCTATAATTAGCTTGTATTTTTGGTAAAAAAAAAAATAAAATATTAATGTACTTTTCAGTAGTCTTCATCTGCAGAACAAAGCAAGTTTTATTCAGGTCACTGTTAGAGCATTCATAGATCAACTGAACCATCTAATCTATTTTACTGCTGAAACCATAATGATTTTGCCTCAGTCTTGGGATTGGAACTGTTTCAGGATAAAAATGCAGAAAAGAATCCTGCTCTCTCCTTCTGATGTAATAACCGCGGAGCCTCAAAGTTATGTTATTTTCTAAAAGACAAGAGAATCAAATGCCTACAGTTTACATAACTTACACTTTAACACTTAGTCAACTCTGTTTACCCTGTGTGTACCAAGTAGTAGCTGGATGAAGGGAAATCCCTGCTCCTCTTTGAGGAATGGCCTTATCAGAGAGCAAGAAGCAGCCAGGCTGCCTTAGAACATTTCATACATCCTGTTCCTGCCCCGGATCTTTCCCAAGAACTCTTCAGAAAAACACCTGAGTGAAGTGCTAACAATACCAATTGCCCTGAACGACAAATGCCCTCCTGGGAAAAGGGACAATGCAGCAGAAAGACAAAAACCCGGTATGCACTAGAGGTTACCTACAGATGTCTGCTACGTAAGGATTGTGCAGCTTCAGAATTTATCAGGACTAAGAGTCCTGCCTCATGCAAAGGTACGAGATCCTCAGAGCAGCAACGTCTCAACCTCACAGAAACACTACATTCCAGAGATTGATAATCACTATTTCAAATGATTCTCAGAAAGAGACTGTGACCCCTGGCTGTGCCTTGATGCCTTGCAGATAAGGCAGCAGAAAATCATGGCAGGACTGCACACAGTGGATTCTCATCACAGATCTTCAAGGTTTAAAAAACCAAACAACCTGTTACTGAGTTGCTGTCCGCTCTCCGTGTGCTGTTGCTACATCAACAAAATACAGTATTTTATTATCGCAGCACTGCTGAAATATCCATCAGCACCAAAGCCGTAACAGCTCCCATAAGATTTAGATCTGATCTGAAATTCCCTTTGGGATGAAAACTCAACCAGCCACACAGCTTCCAGCAGGTACCGGAAGAACAGCCGGAGTTATGGCGAGGAGGGCTCGGTGCTGGAAGGGCGGACTATCAGACACAACCCACCAGGCCCCTCAGGCTGAGCCTGTGCCCCGCCAGCCCCGGGGCCCGTGCTGACCTGTCGGATGGCCGCCAGCGTGTTCTCGGGCGCGTCGTGCGCGCCGCCGCGGTGCGCGATGCGGGCGGCGAGGCCGCGGGGCCGCAGGACGCGCCGCGCGCTCTGGGGCGCCGCGGGCTCCAGGGCCAAGAGCTGCAGCGCCAGGTAGAGCCCGGCCGGCAGCAGGCAGGCCAGCGCCGGGCTGCGGCTCAGCGCCAGCGCCAGCGCCATTAGCGCCGTCAGGGAGCTCAGCAGGCCCTCCCCGTGGCACAGCATGGCGGGGGCCGGGGCCGGGGCCGGGGTCAGAGTCAGAGTCCGTGTCCGTGTCCGTGTCCGTGTCCGTGTCCGTGTCCGTGTCCGTGTCCGTGTCCGTGTCCGTGTCGGGCCGGAACCGCGGCCGCCGCCTCTCTTCAGGGTGCCTCCGAGGGCGACGGCGGCGCCATCAGCCAGCCAATCAGCACTCGGCTGTCACTGCAGCAGCCAATCAGCGCCCGCAGCGTCCGCCCGGTGCCCGCCGGCCTCTCTGAGGGGTGGCCCGGGCCCTAAGCGCCTCCTCAGGTAACGCTGGGAGAGGCACTGCGGGAAATTGGCTCTTCCGGATAGAACATGGGGCACCGAGGAAAACAGGGGCTGTTCCTGATAGAACATGGGACACCGAAGGAAACAGGGGCTGTTCCTGATAGAACATGGGCCACCGAGGGAAAGAGGGGCTGTTTCTGGTAGAACATGGGCCACCGAAGGAAACAGGGGCTGTACCTGGCAGAACATGGTGTGGATAAATATGAAGGGTGCTAATGGAAAGGTAGCACTGTCCATGGAGTCGCAGAACACCTGTGTGTATGGAGAGTGTTGAGGGCTTTCTGCAGCTATGCCAGCTGGCTAATTAGAAACTTGTGCATCCACAGTGATTATTTTCCATTTAATTGCTGGGTTTGTTATAGACAACTTTCTATGTTGTATGTTTTTACGTGTCTGACGGCAGCCGTGCCTGCCCACAGGCCAGGCCCAGGAGGGGTGGGAGGAGCAGGCGGTGCCTCCTGCCCGGACACAGGCGGCTGCTGCTGGACAAGGACTGCGGCTCTGGCCACCCGACACCTGTGGGAACATCCGCCAGGCATCCGGAGGGACGAGCAACAGGCACGAAAACAACCAGTTAAGTGAAGGTTGGAGAAACTGGGCGTGTTTAGTCTAGAAGTGCAATAGCAAAGCCGAGGAACTAGCAGTTTGTGCTAACGTAAGTGAGGGTTTTGATCCTTTTTTTGGTGTCTCTATCTGTGGGAAGAATGGAAAGCAACGGACTTTCTAGTGAGGAGCTCTGACCGACTAGAGATAGAACAGGCACGAGGCGATCTTCTAAATTGTTGGGGTGGGTTATTTGGTGTTTTTTGATTATTTTTTTTTTTAATTGCTGAGATAAATATCTGCCACATAGTGTCCTAGCTGGTTCTGAGCATTTCAGATACTCTGTCAGTGGTTTTGTGTTTCTGCAAGGTGTAGCTAAAGAAAAATCAGAGATATATATGGAGATGCACAACAAATAATGGACTGTCTAATTAGATGCCTAACATATTTAAAATTTTTTTGATAAACAACAGCATTTGTTAAGATTAACGATGAAGATTTATAAAAAGAACCCCTCAATGGTTGTTGAAGAGGTAACATGATGAAGTTGTTTTTTGAAAGAAGAATGACAGCTTTAACAGCTCTAAATACTAGGAATTGGATGCTTCCATTTATTTAAATTAATTATGCCTGGGCCAAGTGCTGGCAAACAAGCGTGGATTTTCCTTCCGCATGACCTACCTGACAGGTGCGTGTTACCTGCTCCTGGATTGGCTGGGCCGGCAGCTGGCTGCCGCCGGGCCGGCAGGGATAAGGTGTCTGGGGTGGTGCCCTCATGGATGCCGGCCTTGTGGATGCCGTCCTCACAGAGCATGAGGACAGCTGCGCATGTTTATCTTTCTTATCGCAGCGCGCTCGCTGAAACTGATACCTGCGGCGCCACATTCGTGGCCCTGAGCACACAAGGACTGCACACGCGTGTGATATGTAACGGGATGAAGCAGAACAGATTACACCCGTGCCATCAGAGGAATTTGTCTGGGAGAGCTGTGGGTGGAAATGGCTGGAAATCATGTCGCTCCATCCCCTCACATGTCGCTGATCTAGGGCTGCCTTTGCTGGGCGCCCGCCTAGACCCGGCGGAGCTGTCCCGCGGTTGTGTGCGGAGGGAGCGCCAGGCCGCCCGCAGCGCCTGTCCGCGGCCCTGTGGCGCAGGGGAGGCAGCGGGGGCGGGGCGGCGCGGGGCGCGCTGGGGCCCGTAGTGCGGCGGCGCGGCCGTTGTGGCGGCGGTTGCCGAGGAGCGGTGGGGCGGCGCCGAGCCCCGCGCAGGTACTGAGCCCTTGGGCGGGGCCCGTGCGGGGGACGCCGGGGCCGTGCCGGGGGCAATGCATCGGGCCCGACCTGGGGCGGGCTCGGTGTCGCAGAGCGGGCGGGCAGGAGTCCGCCGAAGCGGCGTGCGAGGGAACAAAGCCTTGGCAGGCCTTGGCAGGCGGTGCGGGGCTCGCTCCGGTGGGGACTGACAGTGACAGATCTTTCAGATATTTGGGCGCTTTTAAGGAGATAAGGCTGTATTTTTTTATTTTTTTTTTTCATGTGGTTTAAGTATTGGCATCTGTTCATGAAGGGATACATCGAGGCGGAGTCTCATGGGAGTGAGACACGAATTCCTCCCAGCACCCTGAACATGTAAAGGCTTTTTAATTATTATTATTTTTTTTAATCCAATTGGGCTGAAATTTACTTTGGGCTGGTTTTTAGTGGGGTTTATTTGTTTGTTTGTTTTTGTTTTGGTTTAGGTTTTGGTTTTTTGACAGTTGATGGGATCTGTCCGGTGGAAGATCTCAAAGGTTTAGTCTTTGATGGAAATTATCTTTAGCAGGTGCAGTTTTGTAAATCCTGATTATCTCAATGCTTGCTCACTTCTCTGTACTTGTGATCATGTTTGCTCATATATACAGTCTTCTTTCATAGGGGAAAATAAAGAAGAGTTTTGCAGACTTTGTTAATGATAGGAAGAAGAGAGAATTAGGTTTTCTAATGTAGAATTTGCTTCCCAAAACATAGTGACACAATTAATGGTGATGTTGTTTTCCCTTCAAGGTCTTGGAAGTACATGGAAGGGTAATGTTATTATTCTTTGCAGCTTAGATAACATGAAGATGGAGGACTATGAAATATTCTGTAGGAAGCATCTTTCCAGAATCCAAGAAGAGGCAATAAAAGGAGAAACCTCTTTGACTTTTCAGAACAGAAATACCTCTCTCATTCAATTCTATGGAGTCCCTGTGCTTTCTCCCCTGGTAAGGCCTTTTCTACCCCTTTTCCTCCCTAGTGTACTAACTGTGCTATTGGCACTGGCTTTCATATGCACTTGTATGATTCTTCTGAAGGTGTCTGTGTGAGCTGTCGTCTGACCTGCTGCTTAGTGTATTCTAAGCATTTCTAATCTTAATCTTACTAAGTGAGGGTTAAAATATACTTTTTCCTCCTCACACTGACTGCATTTCCTTTAATATTTTAGTAATTGTCTTCCTAAGAGGAGCACAAATGTTGATGGATTTCAATGACGTTACTGCTGGGCTTCATGTAAAATCATATTGATATTTCAGATATTGAACACATGAGTTAATTTATTGGTGTAAAAAATGCAAATAAGAAATACCAGAATAGTTAAAAGCTTTTGAGGAAATTTTTCTGCATGAGTTTGCATCTTTCTCTAATGTATTCCACAGGCTCATCAATTATGTTAAGTCATTCTGTGCTAATGCAAACTGAGCTAAGCTGAGGATTGTTGGTAGTTTCTGCAATACTGCAGCTGACACTTCCTTGTTTTAGTGATGGGAAGAAATGGGAGTGAGTCTCTAATAACAATGTCCAAAAATCACAATACAGATATAAGTTGCGGATATAATGCCATATTCTTAATTTACAAATGCTTATTTCTAAATTGATATTTGTAAAAGGATATTTTAAGGGATTTTAGAAAAAATGTCTGAATCCTGCATCAGATTAATACCATACCATGTAATGTTCATGGAAAATTCTATAAATGCTGTTTTAAATTCATGTTCATTTGCATGTGTGCCAGGAAGGCATTTTGTACACACTCCCTTAAAAAATTGGTTGAGGAGAAGCTGGCATTTAACATGTGCACAAAATTTCAGGTGATCTCTGTTCTTCTAATTGTTTTGTTCTGCTGTTTTTCCTTTAAATTTATTTCCATAAATATGGATTTCATTTTTTTTATTTTATTTCATTTCATTTTATTTCATTTTATTTCCATAAAAATGAATTTCTGTATTGAAATTCACATCTACTGATATAAACCATGTTTGTTACACTCTGTTTTGCAGCTTAGCCTTGAAAAGAAAAAGGAAATGCAGCAGTATAAGGAGAAAGCACTGGACCTAGAGACCAGGAAACGGGAGTCCCAGAAAAAAACTTTACTGGATCGTGTTCAGGAGATTGTAGAAAATATTCAGGTAGTGTGAGTCCGAAGCTGCCTCATAGATTTACAGAAAGTCACTGCTTATAGACATTTTGAGAAAGTGTTGAGGTTTAAGTATTCCCCAATATAACCTTGAATAGCAACTAACTCCCCAGAACCAGCATTTGCTAGTATTTCGTGCTGTGTGTCCTGATAATTGATTATTTACTGGTACTTATTGTAGTGCATGGGACTTGCTTTTCACTGCTTCTTTTGCTATATGCAAAAGGCAGAGCTCACTGCTTCGTTTGTAAGAGTGTTGGAAACAACTAGATTGTTAAAACAAGTGAACGACTCCCCTGTGTTAGAGCTGCTTTATTTGCAAGCTTATAGCTTAATCATAAAATAATCGATATTCAACTTTATGATTACAGAATTAAAATTACCTTCACAACAACTTGAAATTCTTTTGTGTGCTTTAAAATTTTACTGCAACAATGTTTTTTCTTTACGCTTCAATGATGAATTTTGTAGAGGTGTTAATTTAAAAGACTATTAAATACATCTAAGCAAGGAATTATTATGTGTCTTTGTAACAGCTGTAACACAGCCTTTAGATTAAACTGTTGCTTAAGCAGGTTAATATTGAGTTTGTTGAGTTACCAGGGTGGCAAACAACACTCTGTAGTTTGCATTGTTTACTGAGTGTGTATGGCAACATTCATATGGCTTGGGGTTTGACCAGCAGACCAGGAAAGTATGTTGAATACAAAAATAATGTAAGTTTTTTGTTTGTTTGTTTGTTTCCAATTGTGTCCTTTTGAATATGAGACTCAGCACACAGAATAACTGTAGTGTGAAAATCTGTTTAAACAGATGCTGGCTAGAAGTAACGTGATTCTCACTTAAATAAAATTGGTTTCAAAATTTCTTTTAAAGTTCAGGTGAAGTTTGCAGGAATCTGAGATTTCATTGAAAATCTGTCATTTTTTAAAATTTTAATTTGCAGGTGAAGAAAGGACCTAGCATGAGTGACGTGAACACATTGCAGGCTGAGAGTTCTTGCCCTGATTTGGATTCAAAGGCTTTTACTGATCTCACAGCTCTATCAGGTATCAATTCAGCATGTTCTCCTGAAAGGCACGGTGCTATGGACCTGGAAAAGACACCAGAACTTAGGCCATCAGAAACTGCAGGGCAAATGACATCAAATGTGACAGAAGTAGTCAAAGCAGCAGAAGAAAACGTTTCTTCAAAGCCAAGTGAGAGTTGCTTCTCGGAAGCTGCCGTGTGTGCAAGGGCTGCATCGCCTGGTAAGATGTGTAACAGGCTCCCGTCTCAGGCTCTGCAGAAGCAGGAGGGACGAGTGGGGTCACCATCAGATGAGGATGTCCAAGATCCATGTGTAATGAGTCTTCAGAACCTGATAAAGAAGTCTAGGGAGTACACAGAGAAAGAGCAAAGCAAGCGTACCTCAAAAAGCAATTCAAAGAGGAGTATGAGTGAAAGTCATTCAGATAAAGAAAATGACGGTGTTAAAACAACTGACTCTGTGAAAGAGAGAGCAAAGTTTACAGGCAGAAGTTGCACTGCTCAGATGCTTGATAAACCCAGTCTTAATAAATCAAATACCCTTCTCCAAGGTGCCTCTGCTCATAACACAAGTATGTCCACTTTATCCAGTTTTTCTAAAGTAGACATACCTATGAGAGTTGGAACACTCTCTTTGGTGGATTCGGATTCAGATGAGGAATTGAAAAAGAATTCCATGTATGAGCGTGACAGTAGCATTGTCAGGAGCATTACAGGCTCCTATGCCAAATTGCCAAGCCCAGAGCCAAGCATGAGCCCTAAAATGCACCGACGGCGCCCAAGACCTTTATCCATGGGACACATCATTATAAACAGCCCTGTGAGTGCTTATGAGTTAAGTCCTAAAGGTAAGGGTAGAACAATGGATTTAATCATGCAAGATATTGCAGATAAAAACAATGTGTCTGAATCAGTGCCAAAGTTCATGGCAGACTTCACTTCGGTTTGTCCTGGCCGAATTCCTGTCAGCAGGAATTCTTCAGGCCCTAGTGATGGGTTGGGGATTGGCAGAGCAAATCGCCATTCCTTTGGGCTCTTTGAGAGCAGAGGGACAGTGTCAGCTACAGTGGAAGGACAGGTGGTGATGGACAGTAGAGGCCTGTATAAAGTAGAGAGCAGCACTAGTATGACACCTCCAAGAGTGAATGAGCCCTTTGTCATCAGTCAGTCTGCAGTGACACAGAAGATCCTGGCTGTGAACGAAATGAAACCAGCTACTTTGCCAGAAAACAGTAAATGTAATTCTCCAAAGGAGCTCAACAAATCCTATGATGTGGAAAATCCATCTCCACTATTAACGCAGAGCAAGAATGTGCAACAGCAGATGGATAATACTCCAAGTGTTTCCTCAGCAAATGAGCAGTTCCCAGAAAACTTTGAAAGGGTAAAACGTAGACTTGATTTGGACACTGACAACTGCCAAAAAGAAAACAGTTCCTTTGCTGTACGAGTTGGAATGGAAGAACAAGAGAAGCAGTGGTATCAAGAACAGAAATATCCCGTGGGATCAGTTTACATTACCAAGAATGCAATCCTTGAAAATATGGCAAAAGGTAAGAGATTTCCTGTGCTTGAGGTTTACTTCTCAGTTTATAAATCTTTTAGGTGATCATTAGTCACTGATGTTTCTTATCAGAAGCCTCATTTCTCTAATTTAATTTGGCTTCACAATACTGATTTCCTGTTTCAGTCTAGAAGTTGGAATTTAGTTTTACAAAGAAAATTCTTATGCCACGAGGTCTAAATAAGACTACTAAAAGAAAAGGTAGCCTATGTAAATTAAAAGAAAACCGTATAGGTATTTTCTTCAAATTCGAGATTATGTTACTTGTGCATGTGTCTCTACTAAATGAGGCTGAAGTGGCATAAATAATGGTAATTCACTCCAGCAAGTATAACAATTCTTAGAGCTGTATTTTCCATGTCCCTGTTTTAATATGGGCTTTTGGTGTTACTCCTGTTCCATGCACAAATTCAGTTCACAAATATGAACATGCAAATATTTTGAAGGACTAGTAAATGATGTGATTCTGTGCAATACATAATGGGAACCTAATATCAAAGAAACCTGATATCAAAGACATCTTTTTTACTTTTACTGATGATGAAAATTACCTCTGGTAAAGGATGGATGTCTCTGGCAAAGATCATGTAGATAGTATTTAATATTTGATTCTGTGTTACCTATTTTCTCAGAAGATATTTTGAAAACTAAAATGCTGGCCTTTGAAGAAATGAAAAAAAGACTTGAAGAACAGCATGCACAACAACTGTCGATTCTGATTGCTGAACAAGAGAGAGAACAGGAGAAATTGCAGAAGGTAAGGTCGACAGGAAGAATTCTAAGCAAAGGTTTTGTGTTGTATGGATGTTTGTCAGGCAGCAGTGGGGTTTGAATGTATATTCTGTTGCTTTGCAGAGTTAGAAAAATAGCCTCATGGTTAAATCTTCCTTTTGTAGGAACTGGAGGAGCGTGACAGAAAGTTGAAAGGAGAGAAGGTTACTACAACGGAAATAGAAATTTCCAAACTGAATATTAACAGTAGGATGGAGTTGGAGTGGAGGAAAAAAAGTGAAAGTGGCTTGCTGGAAAGTGTGCAGTCTCAGCTGGAGACAGGCCATAACACAAACTCCACCAGCATTGGTAAAACTTGGAGGGAAGAATATAGATGAAGTATTGTGATATAATTGGTTCTACAGTGCTTGACTGGATCATCCCCACTGTGTGGATAAGTGCAGTGTTCCTGCTCAGGGTACACAGAGGGCTGCTGCCCTCAGCTGGGGACAGCATTTGTGAAACAAAGGCTGTTCCATCTTTGTGTCACTGGCATTTAGCACAGGTTCAGCTATCCTTCAACTGTTCCATGTACTGCATTTGTTATGTAACTGTTGTAGGGCACATCCAAGGAAAACAAGCTAAGAATAACCTCCTTTGATCAAGGATGAGGATCTGGATTTGCATCATGTCCCAGAAGGATTATCCTCGTGCCATGTAGCTGCACAGCACTGGGCCAAGTGGTCACATTTGTGTAGAAGGTTCTGAGGGCCTCTGCCAAGGGCTCCTAACAGCAAGGCAATACAGCTGTTAACTGATGGAACACCTCTCACCTGTTCCAGAACATTGTGAAATGTTTTGTTCTGTCTCCTGTTTAGTAAATTTTGCATGGAAATCAATCAGAAATACTCAGCTTGCTTCTTGCCTATAAATGACCTTGTAGACAAGGCCGTGACCCTTGAGCTGAGTGTATCCACAGACACAAGCATTACTTCATTGGCAGAAGTGTGTGTTCAACTGTGTGTTCTGCTTTCTGCGCAGGTTTTGCTCATACAGCACCCAACACCTTCTCTTCAACAGGTGAAACTTCATTCTATCTCTGGGGACCATCAGGTAGTGGAGTTATAAAAACCTCAGTATGCAGGCCAAGTAGTAGGATCAAAACTAGGTGGTCTCAGGTAAGGGAAAAAAAAAAGATTCATTTTTATCCTAAAAGCCCCTCATGTTTTTGTAAGGCACTGTTAACAGAAAATTTTAGTATCCACTCCTGTTTCAAATTTGATTACATAAGAGAACCGTGTAGGTTATTTTTCTTATTCGCATATGCAAAATAATCACATAGCAATATATTGCTTTTGCTAAATTATGGTGGGTATTTTGAGCCCAGTCAAAGCTTTATCAACAGCTTTTTTCTTACCTGAAAACTCACGTCATTTGATGGATGTTATTTGATAAATAATTCGTAATTGCTTTTTTGTAAAAGGTTTTGAATTTTTTTTAAGGTTTTCACTCCAGACATACAAATGAAGTTCAACAAGATCACTGCAGTGGCAAAGGGATTTCTCACTCGTCGACTCCTGCAGACAGAGAAACTGAAGCACCTTAAGCAAACTGTAAAAGTAAGATAAGCTTTTTTGTACTAGGCAGCTTCTTTCCTGTTTGTTTTTGTTCCTGCCTTCCATTGACAGATGAAATCCTGCATTTTCTGCTCTCAGAAGATTTTGGGGCTGCACATGAACATGTTTCAGTGATGCATTGCTTAGTGTCATAAGGTCCAAGTCAAACAAAGAATCTTTTTGCTGTGTGTACTGTTTGTAATGATTGCTTTGTTATGAAGGGTTATGCCTGGTGCTTACTCTTTATATTTTCCCATCTTTCCCAGGATACTCTGGAGTTCATAAGAAATTTTCAGTCTGAAGCCCCATTGAAAAGAGGAAGTGTGTCAGCACAAGATGCATGCCTTCATGAAAGAGTAATGGCTCAGGTGACACAACTTAAACCTTCTCCTTTGTCTTTCCCAGCTATTCTGCTTTTTAACATAAATACATAAAACCTTGAGAGTGGCGTTGTTTAAAGAAGAGAAAATTCCTTTTTTTTTGCTTGACACAAAACTATTTGAGTTCAAAAAGTGATTTTTGAAGTTATTAAGTGTTTTGTTTAGATTGAAAGCAAAAAGAGGTTGATGTTCAAAACCATGGGCATGTAAACTTGATTGACTATTTTATTAACGTTTTTATGATTCTTTCCAGCTGCGAGCTGCTCTGTATGACATCCATGACATCTTTTTCACAATGGACGCATCAGAGAGGATGAATATTCTGCGTCACGATCGTGAAGTTCGTAAAGAGAAGATGCTCAGGCAAATGGTGTGTTAGATTCCAGGGAATGTAAACTGTTTCAGGACTTTAAGTAATGAGTCATTGTGCATTTAAGAGATTCTTCCTCACCCTGTACAGTGTTTCTTAAATCTAAATTTTTAATTATGCTTTTGTATGTAACTTTATTCTGTATCATCTTTTTTGTAGGATAAAGTAAAGAGCCCAAGAGAGCGAGTGACACTTTCAACTGCTACACAGAAATCTCTGGACAGGAAAAAGTACATGAAGTATGTGCAGCTCTCCCTTGGGTGGGGAGGGTTGGTGAAAGGAGTTCAAGAGAAGGAGTAGGAGGCATAGGAAATAGGAGAAGTTTATGGGATAACAGTTTCTTTGCAAACTGGCATCTCTGCTAGGAAGAATGAGTGAAAAGCTTTCTAGGTGTGTGGTGTCTTGCTAATTGTACTTTGTTCTTACTTCTAAGAGACTTCTTGTTTGTAAAGAGAAAAATGTTTGTTCTAAGTTGTGCATTTACACTATAATGCAGTGGTGGATGCTTAGCTTATGGTTGATTTTGCAGACTGTGAAAAGTGGCCCAAGTGATTTTATCTATCTAAAGTGCGTAGCAATAGAGACATTTGATAGATTATCTCTGGCAAAGTTTTTCTGGGGAATGGTAGCAGGCATTATCTGGCAACACAGTGGACTGTTGTTACACTTGCTTGTGAGTAAAGAAGTGTTAATCTGTAGGACTGCTGTGACAGTATTACATGTAGGTGTAGTTCCTCTTGTAGGCTTTCTCTGAGTGTTTCTGTTCAAGACCTGGATGATGATTTGTTAATTGAAATATGTTTCAATACTTTTGTTTCTCTAGGGCTTCAGAAATGGGAATACCAAGTAAAAAAATAATTATCAAACAAAAAACTGCTGAAAACCGGTGGGTTACTCGTATTAAGATGCTTTTAAGAAACTGTCTTACAGTAATGGATTCTGTGATCTGTACTATCGGTTTGCCATTGATCAGCTCAATTACTGCTACTATTATTATGAAAATTAATGAAATCTGATTTACCATGGCCCAAGAAAAGGGTTTATTAGCTCATTATAAATTAGGAAAAAGATGTTTTCTTCAGAGTCAGTTCTGAAATTTTATCTTCAGAGGTTATTTATTTATGGCTTTAAGTCTTGGTGCTCAGGTTTAAAGTTTTTGTCTGAGATGCACTATTAAGCTTCAGTTTGGCACTACTACTTTCCTAATACCCTCTGCTTTGCAGTGGAATTATTGATAATGCTTATCTTTAGGAAGCTGTCAGAAAAGAAGTGGCTTTCTATTGTGAGGAAAGTTTTGTTCCTAGACTGTGTGATTGTTTGCTCAAATCACAGAAGTTAGTGTTCAGGATGTGTTGGGCAGGCAGACAACAGAAGCTTTCTTATGAGGCCTGTCAGCACACTTACCTTGTATTAAAAGTCAGGTACCTGGCATCCCTTAAAAACAGTTTTTATCCCATGTTTACCCAAAAGCTCTGAAGACATGCAGTCTACGCATGCAGTGCAGCCTTCAAGGGCTATTGTAAGCAATTCAGCCCTTTTTCCTGTGTGTTCTCATCAATGACTGAGAACCCAAGGCACTGTTGAGCGACATCTATCCGTGTGCGTTTTTGTTTCTTTGCTTTAAATAGTGGAAGTAGGAATCCTATTCTGGAATTTTAATTCCAGCCCCTTTGGCTACCATGTCATTTGCATTACAAAACCTGTTAGCCTTTCTGAAATTTTTTATGTGAAACATGATGCATAATTTGGTATTTCTTGAGAGACTTTCATTTTTAAAGAGAAAAAGCACTAATAAAAGTTTGTATTTTGACAGCATACTTCAACCAAACCAAGGACAGAATGCCCCAGTTCATAGACTGCTTTGCAGACAAGGGTAAGACCACAGCATGTTTCTAGCCTAAAGATGAAACTAAATGCAAAGTGCAGTAACAGTGATTGATGAATAATGTTTACACAGAACAGTACAACTGTTGTTCAGAGTAAAAATAATGACTTCTTTCAGCATTTTGAGAGAGTGATGAAGCATTGTTTTACCCTGTACTATAGGAAAATATTTATTGTTGTCATCCTGTTATGTATTGTCTTCATTTACACTGTTCCAACATTTCTATTTGTAACATTCATTCCATGAAGCTTTGTTTCCACTTAATGAACTATGTGTATTTTTATATGTAGACTGTAATGCCATGGTATCTAAACTAAAACAGTTTCTTGAATAGAGTTTTTCAATCTGTTCATGGGGAGATGTTTTTCTACTTAATGTATCTATGTAAGCCATAATAATATCAATAGGAACTATACAGGTGCTCAGGAAGAGGCTCTGTGGGACATTGTAAAAATGTTTTTATGACAAATACATTTTGATAGTGTCTATATATTTGTATACAGCCTTTCAACTTTGTTGCAAGTGACTTATTAACTCTTTTATATTTAATTAGAACCCCTAAGACCACAGTGAATGGGGTTGAACAAAATAGAAGGAAGGCCTCAGGGAGCAGAGTGTCTAACAAGCCTGTTACAGGTGTGTAGAAAATTGGTGCTTGGATCTTACAGTAAATAAATTACTAGTATCTAGAAAAAAATAAATTGGAAATATATTGTTTTCCTTTCCTTGTGCACCTGCTTTGCTATGCCTAAAGTCTAACCTATCTCTTCAAACAAACCTGCACTGGTAACTGAACCATCCACTTTAGAATTCTATAAACATACTATATAGAATGTGCTGCACAGCTCATTTGCTTTCACTCACCAGATGCCCAGTCATAGAAAAGATTGCCAGATATATTCACTGGAACTGTTGAGAAATTGATAGTAGTCAAAAGAGTCTTGGATTAGAATCTTCGTTTGATTCTTAGTTCTGTACACACATCTTCAGCATGGAGCATATTGAAAAGACAGGAAGGACAGTTTCAGACTCTTCAGTGGGTGTTCACTCATCATACAGCCCTAAAATTATTTATATATATATATATATATATATATATATATATATATATATATATATATATTCCTGTTGCATCTTACAGCATGTTTGGGTCTTAATGACCCAAGTTTAAAAGAGGAGTATTTCTGTGCTACCATACAGAGATTACTGATTGGTTACCTTTTATATGAAAGGTTTGATAATAGTGCTGAACCTCTAGTAAATCACTATGAATGATCTTACACAATTTATATTTTTTTAAACTAGATTTTAAATTTCTTAGGTGACAAACCTAGATTTATCCAAAGGTAAAGTGGTTGAGAGGTTTTAAAACTATTTAAGGTCTGAATTACACTTTGTTCTCAAAGGCGAGTTCCACAAGTTAAGTATAAAAATTGGGCATTTTGGGGCTTAATAAGGGAAATGCATAATGTAGTAGGACTTCAAATGTTTTCCATAATGTTTTAAATAATCTGTATGTATTAAGGATCAAACCTTTCCTATAAGGGAAATTCTTATTTGTTGCTGCCCCAGGGCAATGCTGGCAGGGAGTATCTGTGAGTTTGAAGGCAGTGTGTTTTACACTGTTTAAGTGGGATGTTTTCCCAGATGCTGCTTTGTGAAGCCAAGAGAAGTGGCCACAGAACGATGTATAGTGAGGCAGTGTGCATAAACGTAGATAACTGCAGTATCAGAGGGGGAAATAAAAGGCAGGTGAAGAGATCACAACCAGAGTTCATTTATTTTTCTGTTGTTAGTTCTCTTGGTAGTGCTGTCATCACCAAAGCAAAGCAAGGCAATTGTTTGGTTGACTCAATGACACTACAGAAAAGTTAGCGAAGATAATAAATAATCTTCCTTAAATATAAAGCAGAAAATAAAGTAAATAATATAATTTTAGCAACCAGAGGTAGCCATTAAGGCAAGTGTTCATCTGTGAGTTTTCTACTGACTAATAAATAAATGTGCTGAAAAACAGGGACAACAAAACAATCGAAACCTCTACCTCTTGTAGTATTACAGATATTGTGAAAGAGTAGTAGTGTTAGGGTGGTGTCAGGGTCAGGTTTGGCACCATTCAGGGTTTGGATGCCATCCCAAACTCACATGATTCAAACTGAGGTTGTAATGAACCACAGTAGTGTTCACATTGTGTCCGGCACCAGACATCCAGTTAAGCATTCAACACTTTTCTGCGTTGGCAGTGTATGCTGCTCTGCTAAGGAAATCCCTGAGTTTGTCTTAGTCATAATTACCAAAGTTGTGGCAGGTCACACTTGGCAATGAAAAGAATCCTTTGGGATAGATCTCCAAATTTCTCTTTGCCTTGTTGCTATTTATCAAGTATCTGGAAAGTCATTGAATGCCTTCTGCAGTGGCCTTCTTGGAACATCAGGCAGATGTGTCTAACCAGTTGTATGCTGATTAGTTCTGGTTGCTCAGTAACCTCGTGTAGAGCTTGGACATCACATGTTCCTGTGATGCAATACCAACACTTCTGTGTGCTCCTTTAGAAATAGTTTACACTTCTTGTACTAAATGAATAGAAATGCATTCTGAAATTATTACATGGGCATTAAAGAAACAATCTGCATAGTTTTGCAATAATGAAAAAGAATTATGGGTCCCCTTTATATAGGGGTGAAATGTGAATAGTGAAAAGTCTGGCAGTAGGTTAAATAGGGTGGTGATTTAATTTCTTGTCTTCGTTCATTCCTGACTACCAATTAAATTGTGCTTATTAGAGGGGCAAAAAGGTAAGGAGGACTAGTAAGATACAGCTATTATAAATACATTCAGCTTCAATATGAGACAAACCCTCAGAAGAAAACGATAACATACTTGGCCAATGTTTTTTTCTTTTGTCCTCCTGATTGTTGTTTTAAATTCTATCTGCAAAGGGCTTTGTAGCTTTGATACCACTCAGACTCCTTGTTGTCTTTTTCTGGCAAGAAGACATTTTGTTTAGGAATCAAGTGGCAATCCTAAACTTAATTTTTGTTGTTTTTTCTCCTTCAATTCGAAGTTTTGTGCTTAAGAGAAATGTACAGATTCATAAATCAGTATTTTTTTTTAAGTTCAATTAGTTTAAATCAGACCGAGACGTTCTGTCAATAGCCTGCAAGCAGGGCCAGGCAGGGCATTAGATGAGGTCTGATTGTGTTAGACAGAAGGTAGTTGAGATCAGGTTGCTCCTACAAGACCTACTCATCTCCTCTGCCCAGTTTCCTTTCCAGTGGAAAGCAAACAGAGGGCAGGAGGCACACAGAATATCTGGGTGGTGGTAGCACTTGGCCAAGCCAAGGGCACAGCTTGCCCATGTGAGATGATGGCGGCTGTGGAGTGTGTTTGCTTTCAGGCCATACTTCAGGAAGCCTCAGACCTGCTGTGTGTGAGTAGCAGGTCTGTCTTTTGTCCCAGGAGAGAGGCCTTGTGTGATTGCCCCTTGCCACTGGAAAAGGATAGGTGATAATTGTTTTCAGAACTGTCACTGTTTTTATTCATATTTGCCTTCTGCAATTCCTAAGCCTAGATTGCTGGAGGATTTTTGCACACTCATATGCTATTACAGTTATATCCTATTACTTGTGTTTAATTTTTATAAAACTTGGAGGACACTTGAACTGACATAAGGGGTAGTGTTTATCACTGAAAAAGCACCATGTCTGTCCTATGAGATCCCAGGTGATCTGAAGAGCAGAGCACTGAGGTGGGCTGGGCAGTGAGAATGCCTTTTGTGTAGTGGGACCCTGTTGAGATGTGAGGGCTCTGGGTAATCCCAAAGCTGCTTTGGCCTTTGCTGATCACAGCCTCTGGACAC
Organism: Sylvia atricapilla; assembly: GCF_009819655.1. Lineage (NCBI taxonomy): Eukaryota > Metazoa > Chordata > Aves > Passeriformes > Sylviidae > Sylvia > Sylvia atricapilla. The sequence goes on from NC_089154.1 coordinate 289,223, forward strand.
CTGTAAGTAACCACTGCAGCTCTGACCAAGAGTAACCAAAGAGTCTAAAAAGGACTGGCACTTTGTTTGTCACGTTCATTTACTGCCTGGTAATCATTTCTATCTCATGGCTGTCTTCCATTCCCACTGCTCTGCACCCTGTGGTATGATTTTCACCGCTTTGTGGAAGTGTTTGCTCACACTGCTGCACTTTATTGATAACTGCTTGAACCTGAAGAATTCTGAGTTATGCTAATTTTTAGCAGCCTGCTGTGCTGAACCTTCACTTCTAGAAGATACTTGTGCTATGTATAGCATAATATGGATTTTTAAATGGATGTATATATGTATATACTTGCTCCATCTGGAAAGACTTACTTGTTTGTATATTATTTTTTTACTTAAGCATCCTTCCTTTTATAAGGGCTCTGCCTGATTAACTTAATACTGCACTTCTAATTCTGGTTGTCTTATTGACATATGGGAGCCTACAGCTGTCTCTTGTTTTAATTAGTCTGTCAAAAGGAAAGAGTTAACTTAAGTATTCAACTTGTACAATATTTTTTAATTGATAATTTGTTTAAAAGTAATGCATGGCCTAGTTAAACGTACCAAGCCATTTCATCTGTCTAGGTTATATGATAGTTCTTTTAAAAAATTGTGAATTGTGGTTGGATTTCATTGTTTTAGAATACCAAAAAAGAAGATAGAATAGTTATCAAGTAGGGCAATAGAATGTCATTACTTTTGAACCTATAGGTAGTTTTTATAAGGCTTTTGGGGTGTAGCATTATGAAAATTGTCACTTTAAAACTCGTGAATGCATAATACTGAATGCATAATACTACTTTAAAACAAAATTGTCCCAATTTTTTTCAGCTATTTTTGTTGGATAATCCTGTTTCAAAACCCATTACTATTAATTTTAATATGGTAATGTTTCTACTTATTTTTAGGAGCATATGCAGGAAGAACCCAAAGAAAGAAGCCAAATGTTGTGATAATTTGAGGAGACAACATTCACTGGGATAAAATGGCTGTGTTTTAATGATGGCATTCTCAGCACTGTTTTTAATATTATATCTTCTTTACATATATGTATATTTAGACATTATAAACTTAATATGTTATTTTCAGATGACACATTAACACAATCATATTGAAGCTGCCTTGAAGCTCTAATGCTTGTGGGGAAATTGCATGTTAAAACTTGTTGTACAGGCTAGTATTACAATATAAAATATTAATAATCTTGTTTATTTAAAGACTACCACAGGGCAACATGAAGGTCATTTGCGACTTTTTCGCATTTTCTAATTCTAGTGTCTGACGTAGCTTTTTGCATTATTTAGATTTCAATTTCTGTGTATGAGTACCACCATAAGTAAGTCATGGGTATATATTCAGTTTCTTACCATAAAGTTAAAGCAGCTAAATGTGAATAAAACCCCCAAACCTAATTTAAACAAAAGTGAGCTTTCAAGACAGTGAATTTGTCAGCAGCTGTTTTGAATGTACTTTCTGTAGGAATGAGATTAACTCAATTTCAGTACTAAAGACCTTGTCCCAAATGTTTTGCATTTCTTATGAGCTGGACAGACATGGTCCAGATTCACTGTTGGGCTGATGGACATATTACACTGACTAAATCAAAACTGTGCATTTATATGTGTGGTAGATCAGACCACTCTAATGAAAGAGCCCTGGGTTTTTATTGCCCTGTTATCTACTGCATTTTTTATGGAAACAACATCTGTCCAATATGGAGATGTGTAGGTTCTACAAACACTTCAGAAGGTAAGATTTTAACTGTCTTACCATTTCAGACTTGAATAGTTATTTCAGTCTGTAATTGTAATTCAGATATGTTACATTTAATTGACGAGAGGTGCAGGTTTTTTGAGCAGTTTATCTTCAGCTGTGATCTAACAGGCCCTTGCACTGAAGTAATGATTTCTGCAGGTAGAGAATTACTACCACGTCCAAACACTTCCATATTTATGAATATCTAACATTAAAAGATCATGGTCATATTTTACCTTAGTCTTCCATCTGATGGATATTATCCATCAATTTGAGGTGAGTGTAATTCTCCACCTTTTAATGAACTTGAGACATGATATTAACAAAGCTCTAGAGAGAAAAGCTCGGCTGTATAATCTTTGCAGTAGAGAACTGACTGCCGGAATGTAAATTAGGTTATATTTTGGTACTTTTCAGGGTCAATACAATACAACACACTAAACTTTGGAAGCTTTGTAATGTGTTGACAAGAATGTAAGAGAAAAAAGGCTTACTGAAGATTTCATTGTGGTAAATCACAAGAAAGAGGAACATTAATAATGGCATGAGGACAGTACCTTCATGGGCAGTAACGAGTGGATTGGCTTGACTGTAGCACCGGCCTGTGGCGTTTTTCTGCCACAAAGTCTGTCCTCTGCAGCTCATGATGCTGTTCAAAGCAGGTGTGTTATATCAGGCACTAAGTTACCCAAATTGCATGCTTGGAAAATGGCAAAAACACTGCCCAAGCACCTTGAAGAATGGCACTGCTTGGTTTGTTTGAAAGCCTGGGGCCAGGGGTCTCCCCTAATGGTGTAAATTTAAGAGTTGCACCAGTGGAAGACCTGCCTCTTTCATACAAATGCTGTGGTGCTTTAAAATCTCAATTGTCATACAGAAAATGCCCGAGGCAAGTCTCCGCCTCACCCGGTGGGCGTTAAAGCTGTATTTTAGTTGTCACCTTTCCTTAGGAGTGGAAAACAACCCAAGAGGTGAAGAATTAACAGTGACAAGAGTAACCTGTGTCACAGATGACAGAAGGTGCTGTTGATATAGCAGCACTAAAGATTGATGTTTTTAATGGATGTTTTTTATGTGTTGTATTTATTAGCTTATGCAGTATGTTGATGCACAGATAGGTTTAGTGTGTTAGTAGAAATGAATGTTTTCCTTCTCTTAGGGCTTCACATTTGAAGAGCAATCTCTTTCTCTTCAAGCATGTTTCCAGTGTGTAACAAAGCATTATAGCACAAGGGTATGTTTATTTATTTATTTTATTTTTAAAACTTTCATGAGGCCTTTCTCTTTGACAAGTGCCAGGATTTGGTTTTGTACTTGCCGTTTTGTATTTATACATATTTATCTTTTTATTTTGTGTGGAATTGTGATACCATTACAAAAGTCTATTTATTTTTGTACTTCGTTTCATTTTCACCAGTCCGGCTTTTTACTGAAAGCATTCTGCACAATAAACTGAATCCTCAGCCAGCAGCGCGTTTGTGTGCTCTGGGCGGGGCTGGCTCTGGGCGGGGCTGGCTCTGGGCGGGGCTGGCTCTGGGCGGGGCTGGCTCTGGGCGGGGCTGGCTCTGGGCGGGGCTGGCTCTGGGCGGGGCTGGCTCTGGGCGGGGCTGGCTCTGGGCGGGGCTGGCTCTGGGCGGGGCTGGCTCTGGGCGGGGCTGGCTCTGGGCGGGGCTGGCTCTGGGCGGGGCTGGCTCTGGGCGGGGCTTTGCCCGCCTCAGGCGCTTCCTTGGGCGGGGCGAGACCTTCCGGCGGAGGGCGCGGCCCCCGCGCGCTGTCATGTGACGGGGCGCAAGATGGCCGCCTTCCCCTGGTGAGGCGGCGGTGCCGGGAGCTGCGTGTTCCCCCGCGGTGGGCTCTGGGGGGCTGTGGGCCCCCGCGCCTGGGAGAGGGCTTCTGTCGTGCTCGGTGACCCTCGCAGCCGGCGGGCTAAGGCGGGGGTGGTCACGGATGTGCCAGAGGGGAAAGTGCGGGGCCTCTCCGCCCGCGGGGCTGGGGGCAGTTCGGCTGGGGGATACTGGGAGCGCCGCGAGTGGCGGGGGCTGCTGTCTGAGAAACCCGAGGGTTCAGATCGCGTTCTTAACACCCCGGCGTTACACTGAGCGACGCGGGTGCCGGGCGGGCAGCACAGCTCTGCTGAGGCTCGGAGCCGCAGCTGTGAGCCGGGCGGAACGCGATGGCCGCCGGCCTCCCGTTATTGCCCCTAAAGCAAAGGAGCTCCCCCAGCGCCGCTGGCTTTCCCGGGCTGCTGTCACGGAGCGTGCCCTGCTCGTGGCGAGGGGCCGGAGCGGGGCAGGAGCGCTGCGCCCAGCGCCTCCGGGCGGGGTCACTGCGGGCCCGCTGTCCGCCCGCCTCGCTGCCTGCCCTGGAGATCAAGGTCTCCTGCCGTGTTACTAGCACAGTTCAGCCTCTGTTAGTTGTCTTTCACAGGCTCTTTAGCAGTAGACAGAGGCTACAGATAGAGGCGGAGTCAGCTTCTAGCAACGTGCATTTTCAGGAAAATGTGTACATCTCAGGAAGCTGCACTGCGTAGGACATGGAATTAGTCTAGTATTTGTTTGGAAAAGGAAGGATAAAAGAGGCACTCTAACAGACAAAAGCAGTTGCAAAACAGAGTGAAACCAGAGCACAAGAGATGCTGAAAATTTGGGTTTTATATAGCACAGCAATGAGGTAACAGCCTAATAAATAGGTCTAGTAACACTGATGTAGAAGTGGTCATGGGGAAATAACCAGACCTTCACCAGAGTAAGATGTTTCCATCATGCTGTTCTCTAATATGGAAGATATTTTCACGGTTTAGGGTTTAGCAGAACCCTAGTTATTTTTAAGCAGTATTAATGCTAAAAAGCTGCTTTGCAGATTTATTGTCTGCATAGTCATCAGTCTGCATATGAGGGAAAAAATAGCACCTGTTGGTGCTGGAGAGTTTTATTAACATAATGTTCAAATTAAGCAAATCTTAAAAATTTAAACAAATTTGTTAAAGTAGTACATGAAATAATTTGAAGTGTAGGCTGCAATGCATTTTTATAATAATTATGCATAATTATCTAGAAAAATTGTTTTGGTTTTATGTTTACTATTCAGATAATGATAGATACAACCACTATGGGATGTGCCTCAATGTATTGCCAATACCAGTATATGTCTAGTGTTGTAAAGGGACTCTCTTCTGTTTTGTATGCCTGGCTCCTTTGTGCTCCCTGTGAGCTTTTTGAAGGACTTGCTTTAGGATAAGCACTGGCTTTGGGAAGGTGCTGTGTGCCTGAAAACAGTCCCAGGAACAAAGATGGTTTACCAGGAGGAGAGAAAAAGGTTGGTAGGCTGGCAGGTGTTGGAGGTGCAGAGTGGTGGCAGTTGCAGTGCTGCTTATGTGTGGAAAAGGTTTGAAACCCTCTGTTAAAACAGCACCTGAAGCAGGTGTAATCATGCAGGATGCATAGAGGATGAAACCCCAGCTTGGCCAGAGTCTTATTTTTATTTCTTCTCAAAAGTTGGCTGCACTGCTGTGGCCAAGAAAGGAATGCCTAATCTCCTTTCCCTGGAGAGTAAGCACAACATAATGCCAGAGCAAACTTGGTCTTGTGATCTGTATTAGCTTTGTTACAAGCTGTCTTATCACTTGAATAGGCACACTGTACTTTTTAAAGGCTTATTTACAGGGTTTACAGCTCTTGTTCACTCCCACGTGTGTATTATTACCACGTGCATTTACCCAGTGTGCTTGCACTAATTGGAGTGCAGTTGATTTTGGCCTGGGGATGCTGAGAGAGCTGTCAGCAGTTAAAGAAATGTTACAATTGTGTAGTCAGAAAGAGTTTGGAAGGTTTTCCACCCAGATGTTTATTAACCCGTGATGCAAATGAGCAAGAAGAGTCATTGAGCAATGTGACAATAGCAAAAAGAAAAGGGACTGGAGATCAACAAAACAAACAAATAAGCATGTGGATTTCACTGGACTCTATCTCATTAGATGTCAAAAGTTTCTCCTTAGAGAGGCACAGCCATAAATTATCTAATCCATAATTCATTATTAAGGGAACTTGGATTTTTGGGGTACATGATGTCTGTAGAAGAGCTGGCTGCTCTTTTTCAGCACTGCTGAAAATCTTCCAAATTAGTTATGTCTTTGAGTAGGAATGGAATTATTTGAAAGTTTGGATTAATTCTTGTGGGAAAGACGTGTGTTATGTGGGGGAAGTGCTGTTTGGTTTTGTTAGGAGTCTGATCAAAGAATTTTTTGTGCATCTCCTGATTTTACTTGTTCAGCTGAGGCAATAGTGTGTGCCATAAACATTCTCAGGATCTTGACTGAAACAGAAAAGAACAAGTAGCAGCTCTGCATGTTTCAAAGACTAAAAAAGGGTACAACTAAATGGCTGAAAGTAAAATTTCTCCAGTTTTAGTTTTATGTTATCTCAGTAGAGAGAAATTTGGATCTTTATGCTTATTTTTCAATATGCTGTTTTTGTGAATAAGCATCTCTATAGATTTGAATATGGTTCTCTCTTAGTATGTGGTTATTTATAAGCATATATACTTTCCCTTCACTCGTACTTTTTAAGGCATGCAAGATCAAGGAACTATGTGTCAGAATCTGAAGTGTGCAAACTGGAATCTGTATCCTTGGATTTTGGAGATTACCATCCACTGAAACCCATTACAGTGAGTTTTTTCGTGCTTTTGGAAAATATATCTAAATTCAGACTGATTGTGTTCCTCTTTTAACGTCTGTTCCTTTAAAATTAAAAAGCATTGATGGTGGTACTTGTAAAGTTGCTTTCTGTGTTAGTGGCCTGTTTTAGAGGCATCAAGGTTTATTCTGTTTGCCCTTTACAGAAGTTTGCTGGTGTGTGATGTGCCAGAAAGAGTCTCCTGACAAATACAGCACCTTCAGTTTGTAGGCTTTCTTGGTTGCATTAAGTGCTGAATAATGGGTAAATTTAAAATCAAATTGTTGCATTACAAAAGACCTGCATAATTGCTTGATGTAAGGTTTGGTTTTGGGTTAGCTTCCAGTCAGCTGTGTACTTTAAAACATTTTTAATTTCTTTGATGTGTAAGAGGCTTTTAAAGATATACAGAAAAAATCCAGCTTCAAAGAGATGAATTATCCACTGATGAATGGTAAATGGGCAGTAGCTTCTGCTCAGGAAGGTCAGCAGGGAGAGAAGATAGTGGCCTGAGTATGGATTTGATTTTCCAGGCTCGAGTGTCCTAGGAGAAAAGATGAAGCTGGCAGAGGAAATTAAATAGCAAGGAAGAGTTGGGAGGATAGAGACAAACATAATAAAATAGAGGAAAGGAACTAGAAAGATACTCAGTGTGGTTGTTCTTACAATTTTGTACACCTGGAGTTGGAGGGAAAAAAAACCAGTGGAAATGCTACTGAAGAGTGAATGCCTCCAGATTCAGGGAGAAGGGGGGCTTCAACTGAAATGCTGGTGCTCACTCCAAAGAGTTTGTTTGATGTCTCCTTGCCTTCATTGCAACAGCACAATTTATGTAGAATGTATTTCAGTGATTTATTTAAGAAAAGTGAGGGAAAGGAAAGCCTTTTTGTTTAATAGTTCTGACCTTTGCCTTTAGGTTACTGAATCCAAGACAAAGAAGATGAACAGGAAGGGAAGTACTTCTTCCACCTCCTCCTCTTCCTCTAGTTCTCTGATGGACCCACTGAGCAGTGTGTTGGATGGCACTGATCCCTTGTCATTGTTTGCAGCAGCTGCAGATCCTGTGACTGCTGCTCCTCCCACGGTAACTCTGGGGGTAGTTGTCTCAACTAAGTAAAATAAAACCAAAACCAAACCAAAACTGTAAAGCTAACCCTGGATGAAATGTATTGTCTCACCAGCAAAGAGGTTAATATAGGAAATATACCGTATTAATAGAATATTTTTTTTATTTACCTGCTTTTATCTGGTTTATGTTGACGTATTTATTTAAATATGGATTTTTTTTAATAATGTAACTTTTGAAAGGATCAGCCAGAACTTGAAACATTAAGCTGACCTTTGTCATGAGCCTTCTCTTCTTTTTCCAGATCTGTACTTAACTTTTGTGCTTGTACTCCTGTCACAGGATGGTACACGAAGGAAACGGGATAAAGATGAGAGCTCAGCAGTAGGAAGTGACTTTGAACCATGGTCGAGCAAACGTGGTGAAATCCTTGCTAGATACACAACAACAGAGAAGCTTTCTATTGTAAGTGGTGGCTGCCACCGGTTTTTTAATTTGTACTAGACCTTTAATGGATTTTGGATGTTGCTATTTTATAATTCTTTCATGGGTAAATACTGGTCCGCTAGATTTCAGTTTTATTTTTGTAGAAAACTGAATCACAAACTCTCACTTGTAAAGATTGTTCCAGAGCTGAGTCCAAGTCTTTTGTTATTTATACTTTGTCTTTTTGTAACAATATATACTTTGTCTTTTTGTAACAATGCAGATAACTTTTGGTCTTGTGTCTACTTCTAAATGATTAGAGGGTTAATTAGCAGTGTAATTACCCTATGCATTCTTGGAATGCTAGAGAGTGTGTGTTTTCTAACAGTCTGCTTCTGCTTCCTTCACAGAATTTGTACATGGGATCTGAAAAAGGTGAGCACTTTCTTTACCAGTTACAGAGTTTGCTTGAGACAGGGTGCAGGGACAAATTTGGGGTCAAGAATAGTTGAAATGTCTTTTACTGCCTCCCCCATTCTGACATCATGCTTCTTGCTTTTTTGTTGGTAAGATGTCTGGATGTTTGTTTAAAATAATTATTAAAAATAAGCCACTCAACCACCTTGTCTTTTATTCCTGTGGGCTAAGGAATTTCTGATTATTTCACTGCACTGCCTTCCACTGTAGCTTAAAACTTTCTTCCATTTAAACTGAGCAATGATGTTTTGAGGATCATGTTTATCAGCTCTTCTGCTAGCTGGAAGGAAAGCAAACATGTCCTTTGGGAACTTGTTCAGTTATTCTCTTTACATGAAAGTGAAGTGATTTCAGTTGTGTGCTGGATGTTTAAAAAAGAACCAGATATTAAATATTTTATCATGTTTTCTAGCAAAGAGAAACTGGGCTAAGTAATCATAGCATAGTAAATCAGGATTTTTTTATATGAATAAACATGCAGCATTTCAGCATCTGCAAAAATATAAAATACTTGTTTGCAATAAGAATGGTCAGACACTGAAACTGGATGTTCAGGCAGAGTGTGACATTTATATCCTTAGATATTGTTAAATTGACTGAATAGCACCCTGTGCAACTGTTACAACGTCACAACTGGACCTGCTTTGAGGAGGAGAGGTGGACACAGACCTCCATAGAGCTTTTCTGTCCTTAATTATCCTGTGGTTCTATGTGATGATTCTTTTCTTACCAGTAAAGCTTGCAGGAAAATCCACTTATATTCAATTTTGCTTACTTGTCATTGCCCTTGTTCAAAGTGAATGCACTGTAGGTATGTTTAGATGTGTGTCTTCAGGAATAGTCACTAAATGAATCAAACCACTTGTTCTGTCACAGAAGCTGACTGGTCCATGTCAGGCTTTTTCAGATTTGTTTCTCTTTACAAATCCCAGTATTTCAGTGTTAAAGAAACTTAAGTCTGTAATTCTTTGCAGGAAAAACCACAACTACTGGTTCAGCAGTTTCTGAAAAAGTGAGGACAAGATTAGAAGAACTGGATGATCTGGAAGAGGTGAGAAAGTTTTCTGATTAAATTACAGCATCATTATAACAGTGAAAGGAATTTGTGAAATAGAAATCTTCTGTGAAACTTTTAAAAAGGTCCTGATTCTGCAAGTGGAGTATTTAGACAAGTACGTACTTTCTGTAGGAATTCTCTAGTAATTTTAATCCTTATTGTTACAGAATTCAGGCAGAATCATATTTTTATATCACTAGAAATTGTGATGTGAAAATTCACCTGATCTATTGCTGTTAATTTGCCTTCTTAATGCCATAAAATTTTGTGGAGCCCTGTAGGCTAAATATCTGATAAATCTGGTTGCCCTGTGGCAGAATCTGCATATGTCTACCTGAGTTTAAGTTACAATTATGAGTTTGATAGAAATACTGAGTACTGAGATTTTTTCTCAGGCTGCAGGATTTTACTGTGCAAAGGTGAGATGTTTCATAACCTACTTTCCTGAGACCTGAAGAGGAGTTGTAATAAATTTTGTAGGATTCTCCCCCCCAGCATGGTGATTTGAGTCTATAATAACAGCACTCTCCTTCCTTCCCTCCTGCTCTTATTAAGTGGGTTTGTGTCTTCTTGCCAGGGGTCACAGAAAGAGTTGTTAAATTTGACTCAGCAGGATTACATGAACCGAATTGAAGAACTGAACCAGTCTTTAAAGGATGCATGGTCCTCTGATCAGAAAGTAAAAGCTCTGAAAATAGTCATCCAGGTAAGTTTTATGTTTTTGTTCTGTACAGAACCAGGGAGTTAGCTGATATAACTTGTCCAGTTTCCTTCTTGAGAAAAGAAGGATTTCTACTATTTTTCTATTCTTTTCTTTTGTTCTTCTCTGAAGCACATTTGTTCCAGAGTTGAGTTTTATGACTTCAGACAGTAGTTGGATTTTCAGTTTTGTTGTTACATACTGGTTTTGACTAGGTTATGTGGGATAAAATTCTCAGTGAGCCACCAAATAAGGATAGTTAGAACATATAGCATGTAGTGATAGTCAGCTCTTTGTAGGACATTTAATTTCCTTTCCTGTCCTCTTCCCCTTCAGCTCCCAACAAATAATAGCAGAATGGCTTTTTGAACATCAGCATTTTACCCATCCAAACTTAGTAGGGCAATTAAATAAAGGGATTTAGGACCTTGGCAAGCTAGCAAAACCAGCTCCAGTTTTTTAAAATTGTGTGTATGGGGTTTGTTTTAGTTTGTTTGTTTGAGAACTTGTCCACAGTTTTCCTTTGGGTCATTTGGGGTGATATGCTTTGAGGAGGGCATGGGGAAACAGGACAGTTAAATGCTCTTTGGTTTAGCTTAGCCTTTAAAAAAGGCCAGAGGCAGAGTGCAGCAGAGGACAGATGAGATAATGACATCCTTAAAAACTGTAAAACTGATGTAATGCTCGTAGTCATCCAGTGGGGTTATATAAAGTCAGGATATTTTTTTGGTCGTTCTCAATACTCTTGTGAAAACTGCTTGAAATAATTTCATCTTAAATTGTCGTAAAGACAAAAAAGGAAATGAAACATTAATGAAGTGAGATACATGACCTAGGGTGACTAATGTACTATTGTAATACTATGAAATCAGCACTGTTATTGTTATTTTTAAAAAAATCCATATATAGGAATATGAAGTGTGAATATTGTCTTTGGATGAGAAGAAAAGCAGCAGAGATGTACTGTACTTAGAGTGTTTTGTGTCTAAATATATATATATGTGTGTGATAATGCAGCAATCATCTATGCATTGATACTTTCCTATGTTGTTTTGCAACTGGTTCACAAGCAATTTTGAAATAATACAGTTTCTAACATGGGATCCAGTGCTTCCTTTTAGGAAAGTGGTACCAAAGTTGAATGTGTTTATCTCTGCTAAAGTGTTGTTCACTTAGCACTTAATGCTGCAGTTGCTCATCACTAATTGGAAGACTGGCTGAGAATGAAATAGGTACTTGTGTAATTAATGAATTTAAAAGTTTCATGAAGGATAATAATTCTATAGTTACAAAGCAGGATAGGGTAAAAACCTCACTGAACTTTGCTTGTGTTTGCTCTTGCAGAGTGCTGTAGCCTCTGAAAGAGCTGAGTAGTTCTCTTGGCATCAGGCTGTGGTTCTAGGCATAGTCTGTCATTATTATTACAGAGTGGTAATACAGTATTACAGTATTACTGTATTACTGATTATTACAGTAGGAGGAGTGAGTTTGGCTTCTGGTTAGGAACATTTCTTCACCAAAAGGTTCTCAATCACTGTCCAGTCTGCTGGACCACTGCCCAGGGCAGTGGTGGCATCACTGTCCTTGGAGGTATTTAAAATATGTGTGTGGATGTGGCACTTGGGGATATTTTTAATTGATGATCTTGGCAGTGATGGATTAAAGGTTGGACTCAGCAGTCTTGAAGGTCTTTTCCAACCTAAGCAGTTCTATGGTTCCTCAAGTGCCTTTTTGCAAGATGCTTTGCTTGGCAAGATGGAGTATGCTAAGCTACTTAGAATAAGCTGAAGTAAGGTGATTATGTGTGTGAGCTCTAAGAAAAGTGGTACTGGTGAAGGAGAGAAAAAGGATGGAGCTCATAGAAGATATTGTCAGCCTTAGAGACCAGAGAAGACTTGGGGCCAGAGGCTACATTTGGCTTAAGCAAGGAGCGGGTGGATTTCTCTCCCAGCCAGTCATTCACCCTTTATCTTTTGGTAGAAGCTGTCTTGGTTTTTTTTTGGTGAGTAACCTTCTGCCAAAGTTTTTGACTTTAGTTTAATCCTGTAAAACAAAGTATAGCTTAATTAAATATCTTAGAAATATCTTCAATCCTCAGTCTATATTTTGAATTCATACAGTGAGTGGATTGATGTCCCTTCCTGGCCTGACATCCAATGAAAGTAGAACTAAGTGGGTAATACATTTTCAAATGTGACTTTGTACCAGCCATTGTACCATTATAGTCCAAAGGCCGTGATCAGGTTGTGTCCCAGTGGGTGGTGATTGATTACAGAATCCTCTCTGGAGCTGGCTGTGGTTCATTCTGTTTCCAGAATGGTTGAACTAGTTATGTGAGCTGCAAAAATCCATTGGAAAGCTTATTAACTACACTTCTAAAATGGTTTCTTAATTCAATCTATATTACATTTTGTGTTTGATGTGGATGCTTAGAGAGAGAGTGAAAAACTGAAGTGTCCTTAAAAAAAGTGATTTTAGAGAAGAAGTGCCTTTTAATGCTTTGTCTGGAAGAGAATTTCTCTTGTCTGAACCATGCACAGCTCTTCATGGTCAGCTGAAACTCTGCATTGTAGATTACCCTGTATAAAGAAAAACCAGGTCTGTGTAGCTCTGGAAATGAAAAATAACCTGAAAATTACAACAAGCACTATGGTCTGTTATATTGGATGTCCTAGTGCTTTTGGCTTCATAGTTCATACTGGCCCTTTCCATCTGTGAATATTCTTCCATTTCAGCTTTTCTGGAGTAAAAACACAAACTTGTGTTAGCCTCTAAAAATGGTGTTGTTGTGTTTTTTTTTTTTTTCTAGTGTTCTAAGCTTCTTTCAGAGACAACAGTGATTCAGTTTTATCCAAGTAAATTTGTTTTAATTACAGATATCCTCGATACTTTTGGTAAGTATCTACTGTGCCAGACTTACTACACAGTTGTTAATAAGGTTATTTTTTTGTAATGTTACAGAGCATCAAAGTTATCCAAAAAGAGCTGAAATTACTTTTAGTTTTAACATGGAATATTTCCAACATAAACATTTGGGCACCAGTGGTAAACATGGTATATTATTGTAAAAAATCTCCTAAGAGCAAAGTCTTTGAGATAAAAAGGATCTTTTTTGTGGTTCTGTGCTTTATGTATTAGTTAATATCGAGAACAAAATATTAGGAAAAATCATGACCTCTGCATTTTGAAATTTAAAACACACTGTCATTATAAAAATATTTTGGATTTTGGCAGCTTTTTGACATAATATTTCATTGTTCTTGTATTTAAAGAATAGAAGTTAGAAAGTTTTCTTTGGCTGGATAGGGACTATGAAGTGATCAGAAGGAAGTTACTGATTTTTTAAATATATTTTTAAACTTGTTAGTGAAATTGTCATCCACTTCATGTGACTCTCTTATTTTGCTGCCATGTTATGGAAAAGATTTACAATGGTAGTCAAAGTTGATGGGTATTTTGGTGCCAGCAGGATATGCTACGACAGAGATCCAGTTGTTTTTTCAGGTCATGTTTCCTCTTTGTGCTCCTTCCTGCTTGCTGAAAGCTGCTGGAGATAACACAATATCTAAACTCAGCAAAGTCAGGACACCAGCTGTCCTTTCCTGGCCTGGGAGAAATGTGACCTGTCTGTTACCTCTGCTCTTAAGGGAGCCAGAGAATGTTTTTATAGTGTGAGAAGTGCTCAATCGCACTGAACATTTCAGCCTCGCTAGAGGGCAGCAAAATGTCAGTGTTCCAGACGTTTCTGTTTCTTCCATCTAATTTCATTGTATGTTGGAAAGGGAACCTTTGTACCAACACTTTGTGTTTTACAAGTCGTTAATTTTTTTTTTTATTTTACCAGGGAAACTGGTATATGAAAGAATTCTGTCAATGTGTGTGGATAACCGAGTCTCTCTGCCAGGTAACTTTGTTTCCGTTGTGCTTCAGAAAAAAAATCATATCCAACCTTGAGGAAGGTTAAACAGGACCATTGCTACTCTGTCTCTGATAGAAGAGGTTCTGATTTGAATGTAGTAGCTTTTAGTTTTTAACAGGGTAAAAATCCAGTGATTTCAGCTTCCACTATTCACAGTGTTCATGCAAAAAATACATTTTAATTGTGAAGGATATATCTAAGATATAATAATGTGTGCTTATGGTTCTGCTGTTACTCAGTGTAAACTGTTTCTTTCTGAGGCTTGAAATCACAAAGAATCGTGTAAGTTCTCTAATACAGACTTTGTTATGGGACTGGAGAATTAAACAGGAATAGCCAAATTAGATGAAGACTTCTTTTTCCCCTTTTTTTGTCTTAGCATATGCTCTCTTCTGAAAGTACTACAGTTTGGTAGCTTAATGTTAATGGTAGAAATGTAATAAAGCTGAGAGTCTCAGATTTTGGTAAATAGATGCTTTTGTTGCTACACTGGAAGCGTGTAGTTTTGCTGTTATAAGAGAAGAATTTTGGAAGAAGCAGCAGGCTGCTTCTAGCATAATTTAACTGGGGCCCTTTTCCTTTCTTCAGTTTAAGTTCCAACACAATATAAAAATCTAATTTGACATTGCAGGTGAAAGAACCTCTTTAGCAAGAGGTTGAAACATTCTGTGCAAAATACAGGCATTTCCTTGCAATTTGGAGTGCATTAAGTGCACATCTGTGCAAGATGAAACATTCTGTAGTTAGCAGTGGAACAGTACCATTAGTTTGCAGTTAAATCCATAGGATTGGAACTGTAAACTTGAAAACAGCAAATACTGAAATTTGAAATGAACCTAGAGAAAATAATTAAGATGAATTTGGTTGTTGCAGATCTGACAAACTGCTCTTGCAAACATGAATGGAGGCAGGCAGTTCTCATAGCACATCACGATTTCTGGGCACAGTTACCTCTGTTCTGGAGAGCTGAGCTCCTGCTGCAGCTGTACAGCTGCCAGGGGCATTGCTGGTGGGAACTTCCCAAGCAGCTCTGAAAGTGGGAGGGAGAAGGAAAATCTGTGCTGTGCTGACTGCGCATGTGAACCTTTGGGGATTTCAGGCCCAACCCCTGAGCTTTCCCCTTCTGAGCCAAGTGAAACTAAGTTCAGTGAGAGCTCCTGAGGTCCTATGTGAGAAAGATCCTGACTGAGTGCAGGAGGTTCTAACACGTGGCTTCTCTTGTGTTGGAAGTTGGAAACTTGTTGTGGACCTTCTCACCTTCTGGAGGCAGGAGTGGGAGAGCACTGGTGTTTTAAATAGTTTCACAAGGAGTTTGTAAGACAACATGTTCAATGTTCAGTTTACAGAAACAAGGTTTCTGTCCATGTTCAGTATTTCCTACTTCTTGCAGAAGTATTATTTAAATTTTATGTTAACCTTTTAAAAAAAACTGAGTGCTTAAATCTCTTTAGTGTGTTCTCTAGTCATTATGGATTTATATACACATGTTTGTTACAGATTCTCTACATTTTCTTTCTTTTTATTCCAATTTCTGATTTTGGAAGAGCAGAGGCAAAGATTGGATTTCTCAGTAGCACCTCTGAGATGAGCTCCAAGTGCTTGAATTCAGGTTCTGGAATGTTATTTACTACAAGATTTTTACCTTTTCTCGTTATGTATTCAGCTCTGACTGCTGCTCAAGAGAGCTGAGAAGCAAATGTATTGCCTAGTTTATTGTTGTGCGCTTCATTTCTTGAGGAATGGCAAGAGAATAGTTTTAAACCTAAACCTAACATGAAAAGTAACTTGTTTCCAGAAAGAATGTAACTATTTCTGTGTTGTTGGGTTTTTTCCTAGGTAACTTTTCTCCAGAGAGTGTTAATGATACTGCTAAAGAAACTTGCTTAAACTGGTTTTTCAAGATTGCTTCAATCAGAGAACTCATTCCCAGATTGTATCCTTGTCAAATGAGACCTTCAGAGTGTGCCTGCAGGTTTTTTGTAGATTTTTCCAAAAGTGAACATGTTTGTTTCAATAAAACCCACAGGATCTGCTGTTTATGCTGGTTGTTTTGTTTGTTTCAGGCTGTATGTTTTGAATGTACTTTTGAGTCACGTTGCATGGTAAACTGAATGCTTAATTATTGGCTCTGAGCACTTTGGCAGTGACAAAGTAGAGATGATGAATGAAAAAATTTTAAACAAAATCTTGTAGATAAATTGTAAAAATCAGCAAAGTGTAGTGACATTAATTACAGATGGCCTTAAAATATTTTGGATAATATCCATTTGGTGTATATTTGCTTCACATTTTTAACGGTGTGAATCTTAGTTTTGTTCCTTAGCTTGGCTTCAATTCAGTTACGTGGAAGCAGCAATACTGAAGTGCAATAAGTTCCTATCCAAAACGTAAGAATAATGTTAAGTATGGGAAGGAAGTGAATGGGCAGAGTTGGGAACTAATTCAATGAATTAAGCATGAGAGGTCTGTGATTAATGATGGGTAGGGTCTTAGTAGAACTGAGAAGAAGCAGAGAGGTTTTGGAATTTTTAATGAGAATACCATGAAAAAATTAAAGGTGAACTGTGATACACTTTGAAATGCAATAGTGCTCTCAGTTTTCAAATGTAGGTACAAATGTGATATCAGGTGTCACAAATCCCAATGCAAATTGAAAACCAGTGGCTTCTGATGGTGGAGGGGAAGGGAGATTGTTGACATGAGAAGTGTGGGGAAAAGGATAGAAAACTGAAAGGAAAATATTGATGTCCTACTAGGAGAGACAGAGTAGGAGAAATAATGTAGGAGCAATGAACCACCATCTATTGAAAACTTTGGTACAAGTTTAATGTGTTGCCAAACAGTGCCAGCTGCTGAGCAGAAAATGTTCCTTCCCTTGTAACTGTCCTTCAGTTATATATTGAAATCAGTGTTGGAAGGCAAATTGCTACTATGCTGACAACTTTATTATCCCTAAAAAGCAGTTCTTTTACTGGAATTAGTGTGCCTCATATCCAGGCACTAGTACACCTCTGTCTAAAAGGACCTGTGGGAAGTTCTGTCAGCTCTGCTTTAAGCATCTGCTTTCCTTACACTAAGTTACAGCTTTTCCATAGCTCTGCTGTTCTTTAAGCTAGAGGAGGAGTTCTTTGATTTTATTTGTCTTGCTCTGAATAGCACATACTGCAATTTGAATAGAAGATATGTATTACTGTACACAGAAAATTTTACTTACAAAATAATATTTTGTGCTAGTATCCTTTTTCTTTGATAGATATTTCTATAAGTCATGCTCAATTGTTAGTCTACAAGGCAGTTACTGAAGTTACCTGTAGGTGATGTGAATCTGTTATTGACTGCTAAAGCTCATTTTCATTTCTGATAAAAACAGGGGCATTTCGGAATGTCTCCCACGGTTAACATCTATGATTAGAGGAATTGGAGATCCACTGGTTGCAGTCTATGCCAGAGCATACCTTTGCCGGGTAGGTTGTCACTTATCTCCTCTGATTGTATCAAAGGTTTACTACAGCCAGTGCTGCGACTGCTTCAAGGAACTACTGCTTGACTACTACTCAAGTAGTCAGCTGCCTGTCTCTCCCTTTCAACAAACAAAGAAAAAATTATTTCTCTTCTGTTTTACAAATGGGGAATCTTTCTTTAAGTATTTGTAGTAAGTAAGAATAATTTTATGTGCTGCTGTAGGCTGTTGCAGTGCACTGGAGTAGATGCTGATTTCCTCAGTGCTTACAGATCCTTGGAGCTGATGTTAGGATGGTGTTTAAAAACAGCTGTAACTGCCTCAGGGTGTTTGTTAGTGGACGTAGTTGTAATAATAAGCAAGGAAATAATCAGTCAAAAGCGTGTGATTCAAAGCTATTTGTTGATCTGATATGTGTGACTTGGGTGTATTCCTTCAGCAAATGCATTTTCATCTCACTCTGAAGGAGAATTGATAGATTATAAAATCTTTTTCTTTCAGTACAGGTTGGGATGGAAGTGGCACCGCAACTCAAAGAAAGCCTTAACAAAAATTTTTTTGACTTTCTCCTGACATTTAAACAAGTAAGCAAATAAGTGTTTTATTTGCAAAATCATATAAATACACTCCTTAATCAAACTGTCACATATTTAAAAAAAATCTTAGAAGTTCTCAAATCTAGATTTAGGGGTGTTCCTGTATCCAGATATAGTATGGGAAATTTTACATACATTCTGGTAAGTTGAAACTGCTCTATTCAGCATGTTTCCAGACTTGAATAATGTGTCAGGAGCTTGATATTTTTCCCCCAGTTTTGCAAGGAATGCCCCATAATATCTGTACCTTTGTGCTGCTGTCTGTTGTCGTTTCCATTCATATACAAACTTTGACCAGTTTATCGTGTTTCCCATTAAATACCTGTTCACATACTTTTGTCTCTTATTTCAACAGATACACGGGGATACAGTTCAGAATCAGCTGGTCGTGCAATGTGTGGAGATCCCTTTGTATTTGACCCTATATTCTCCTGCTATAGACTGGATTTTACAGTGTATTGCATACCATGCTCCAGACGTAAGTGAATGTGGTAATGCTCAGTACTAAAGGAACTGTTGTGGTGAAGAATTAGTTTTGCCTACTAAAGAAACCACCCCTCAGTCAGTTCTTACATGAGCGAGAAGGCGAGTAAAAAGAGCCTTCATAGGACTGTCTGATGCTGTCTTCTGTACAGGGAGAATGTTTCCTTCCACAAAGCTCAAGTGTGGCCACTTCAAGTTCATAGGCAGCGTTCTTGTTTGTTTCATACTGTCCTTTAGCTAGTTTAATCTTTATTTCCTGAATTCATCAGTTGCTTCTGTCATACAGATTGACAAATGGTTTAACTAAACTGTAACTTAATGTAGTGAAGAGATTGTTTTAATCTCTGTCAGTTTGGCAGAGTTTTCACCTCTCCTGCCAGAGATAACTGACCTGGCTGGCAAACAGTGATTACCTGGAGTAATGGCATGGATGAAAGATTGCAGATTTGACTTCCATAAAGTGGTGGTTTTGGTTGAAATGCCACTGTACCTATTCCAGAAGATGTGCTACACCATTGTTTTCTTGTGCTGTAAATATAGGGTAAGACAGGACTAGTGGAATGTATTGGAGAGGTAATTAAAACAGCTTTTAGTGGATTTCAGTACAGGAATTAAAACTGAATATATTTGCAGAGTCTCTATTCTGTAATTTTAATAAGTAATTTTTCCAGGTTCTGCTTACTGAGATGATGGAAAGATGCAAGAAGTTGGGAAACAAGTAAGTGTTGCCGAGTGTGGAAGGCAGGAGTCTTTAATGAGTACCCCTGAGTCACTGGAATAATGTTCTCTCTCTTTTGGAAACAGGATGCATAGTGCAGCTTTCATTCTCCCAGTAGCTTACTAAATCATGATTATGAGCATCTGCTTTCCAGAGATGAATTCTAAAATCTGGTAGATTGCTTGTCAAGCCGAAGTTAATTTGTTTTACTTGGTTGCTGCATTCTGGCTCCTAAGCCAAAGTTTAGGACATGTAATTTGCTCTCCCTTAGCCATGTCTCAGATTCTTGGTTTTGCTTCGCTTTTCTGAGTTTTTCTCCTTTTCCTTTCCCCTGCCATTCACTGGCTACTCTCAGGCCACAGATGCATTCAGCAAGGGAAGTTGTAAAGCTGCTAGCAACCTTTGGAAGTTGGTAATACTTAGGGAATTATTTTTATCAACATTAAAATTAGGATCTCAAACGTCTTCTAGAAGTCTTTGTGCAGGGTGGTTGTGTTCAGAAGATGGTCTGCTCTGAAGGTTGGATGTCCTCATTGGGTTTTGTGGATGCAGTCTGGCCTGGGGATGGGCTTCTCTTTGTTCATTTTGTTGGGTAGCTTGGCTGAGTTCTGTGAAAGTTTTCAGCTATCTAATTTTTTTCTGATGTGCTTTACACAATCCAATTCTGCAGCAGCTGAGGAACTAAAATATGTTAATCACTTAGCTGAGGAATGCCAGCATTCTGTGACAGGGTTAAGGTGTGTGGGGAAAGCATTATTTAAAAAATGTGCTGTGAAAATGGTATTGTATCAGAGTGTATCAAACAGATAAAAATAATTCACATTCTCTGACATACAAATCGTTTTGTATAGGTGTTGATTTGTTTTGTGGAACTTACTTTCAAATCAGCTTCCTAGCCCTAGAAATGGGCTAGGTTAATCTTCTTTGTTCCTGTTTTCTCTTTGAAGGAAGGATAAAATGTTGAGTATAGTAAGTTTTTTTTTTTTTAATGTTTTTGGGACGTGTCCTTATTATTGGGAAGTTGAGTGATCCAGTTTAAAGCAGTAGTCTTCTTTCGAAGTCGAGTTCTGTGTTTTGTGTCTTCTCATGACTGTCAAAATGCTACAAAGCAAGAGGTATCAGTATATGAATCTTTAAATAATCTCAGTATGTTCCATGAGCTACTTTGCAGCCATCTAAGTGAAAAGTGATAGCCTGGTCCTTTGTATTGCAAAGCACAGACCTAGTGAACTAGAAGTGCTTGTCTAATGATGAAATGCAAATTCCAGTCAAATTGTCATGGGATCACTAAAGCTCAGGCAGAAACAGAAGCTGCTGGGTTATTTTAAGCACTCTGCAGAGTTTCCCTCAAGGTAAACTGCCCTGTATTCAAACTGTTTGAGACTAGTGAAGGGCACAGTGTTTTAGGGGGCAGCTTCTTGAGCTAACTCATGGCTGAGTAAACTGGATATTATAGTGATGCAGAGTTCAGTCTTCCATTGTGGCTTTGGCTTGATGGTAACACAAATATCTGTATGAATGGTTAATCAGAAATGTCTAAATATGTCATTGCCAGTTAACACATGACCATGACTTTGGATTTATTTAAACTCTAACAATGCAGCCGCTAGAAATGCATATATAATTAATTAGGAGAAATTTCAATAGGGATTTGCCCTCCCTAAGTATTCTTCTGAGCTGTAATTAAACAGAAAGTAAGTTTGTAAATATCAGCTACTCCTGGTTTGCTTGATATTTCTAGTAAACTCCTGCTAAACATGATGGCTTCAAAAACAGCTGTGTGGAAGAAGTATTTTACAGGCAGGGTTACCTTTTCCTTATCTGGTGACTTAATGTTTTCTTGTTTTGCTTATGTATTACTACTCCTCATCAAGGCAAGCTCAGTTTATGTGAGGGTCTTTTTATCCTTGTTTCTTTCTTTATTTTTAAATTAACTATAGATGCTGGACAGTTGTTAGTCTAAGAAGTTCAGATTAATGTAAATGCAGCTACTACTAAATGTGAGTTGGTGTTGAGCTGTATTGATCTATGTTGTGTTCCTTGCAGTGCTTTGCTATTGAATTCGGTCATGTCGGCATTCAGGGCAGAGTTTATTGCTGCAAGATCAATGGACTTCATTGGCATGATTAAAGAGTGTGATGAGTCTGGATTCCCAAAGGTAACATTTTATATGTAATTTGTAACAATTCCTTCTCTGTGACAAAGGTCTTTGTGCTTTTAGTTGCCTACATAACTCGTGTGTCAATTGAATAAAATTATTCAAGTGGTTTGATCTGAAAATCTTTCTGCACACTGTACCTGCCAGACCAGTCTTGGATGGATGTGCATTATCTACCTTTAATTGAAAAATTCTCATTAATTTTCAGCATCTCCTCTTTCGCTCCCTGGGATTAAACTTAGCATTGGCTGATCCTCCTGAAAATGATCGCCATCAAATATTAAATGAAGCCTGGAAGGTTATAACAAAGCTGAAGAACCCACAGGTGAGTTACTGTCCATTCTGTTTTACTACTGATTCTGTGTTTAGAGCAAAGCTGTAGCCAGTTGTTCAGTAAGCAGATGCTTAGCATGACATTGTTTACCTTTTCTAAATACACACAGCTGCAAAAAAAAAAAAAAAAGGTGATGTAATGTCTTTGTATCATCCCTGCTTTTCTTAGCTCTGCTGAAGCACAGCTTAATTTTACATAACATGATTACACAAATGCAACTTTTGAATTCTAGATGTTTAGGTCTGCATCAATCATACCTCAGGAGTTAATTCTTTTAAGTGTAATTTTTGCAAGTGTATTTCTCACAGTCTCCTGCAAATATTGGTAATGATAAGACACGTGTATTTCTAGGATTATATCAACTGTGCTGAAGTGTGGGTGGAGTATACATGCAGGCATTTTACGGTAGGTAACAATTACTTTTTTTCCTTTGAATTTTTGTGATACAGACTAAGTGGCTGTGTTAGCAGTCTGGTATTAAAGATGGAAAGGCTTTGACTATTCTGTATAAATGCATAGGAATGAAAAAAAGGTGTTTTTTTCATGAAAGATGGATGGGGACAAAAGATGCAGCTTTGAAGCTTTACTACCCCTGAAAGGTAGTAAAGCTGAAGGTTTAGCACTGAAGGTTTCTTATCCTTTTTTTCAATAGCAGATAGATCAGTTTAAGTAAAGATTTACTGGAGCTATGGTTTTAAAGTTTATAAAACTAGAGCTCCATAAAAAGCTGATGCTTTGGCAAATGGAAATAAATTATCCTACTCAGCTGGTGTTTAGTGACTTGATTTATGTGCCAATTTCATTTTGTAACCTTGTTTTTTGCTACACAGAAGCGGGAAGTCAATACAGTTCTGGCTGATGCTATCAAACACATGACTCCTGATCGAGCATTTGAAGATGCTTACCCACAGGTAAAGAGTTTATTTTGCCAAATCTGTAAAAATCTGATAGGCAGTTTCTTAAATGGAATTAATTCTTAAACATTACTGATAACTCTTATAACAAAATAATTATTTTTAAACACTAGCTATAATTTGGGAAGCATCTTGGAGCACTGGAATGTTGTGATTTATTTCTCCTTTTTTTCCATGCACGTCCATCTTTTAATTCTGAGAAATGCTAAACCTGAATGATTTATGTATTTAGAAGTAGCAATAGTTAACTCCTACATCAACAGTGGTGTTTGCTGAAGGAAGTTAGCAATCATGGTAGGCTGTTTAAAAAGAAGTAAACCATAAAATATTCTATCCCTACTTGGCATTGTTAAGGCTTCAGTGAATTATTGTGTCCAGTTCTTGAGACTGAATGCCAAATGAGATATGGATTAGTTGAGAAGGTTTCTGTGGTTACTTTGGAGGGTAGAAAAAGTCCCTACAAAAGAATATTTAAAAAACTGGTTTGGGGTTTTAGTGCAGAGAGCTGGAGGACATGGAGACTCTAAATTAAAAAAAAAAAAGTGCCTAACTATGGAAGTGAAGAGCAAATAAAGCCTGGGCAGGCTGGTCAGCCTCTGTTCAATATGGTTTCTGAAGGGTATGCTGGAAAAGTGTCAGAATAGCATAGCTATAGTTTGTCCTGCTTTGGGGAGAGAAATTATGTTGGATGAATGCTTGAAACATCTTTCAAAAGAGTTCTCTATGAGTAACTAGAGAAGAATAATTTCTGGTGTGGATAATCTTAATTTAACTCATATTACAATAATTTTCCCCTGTTTTTAAACTTTTCCTTTTTCTCCCCTTTAGCTGCAGTCAATTATTCAGAAAGTTATTACCTATATCTATGACTTTGCTCTGCTTTTTTCAGTGGTAAGTGATATTCTGTTCAATAAATTTTTAAGAAAAACTGCTTGGCAGTTTTTCTGCAAGAGAATTTACCTTGACTGAGATATTTAGATTATTTACAATTTCAGAGAATGCAAGGACTTTTTGTCAAGTTGCTAAGTGCAGAAATATTTTGTGAACTTTCTGCTGCTTACTACTTAAGTCCTTATTATTCCAATTCCAGTTTTCTATGCTTTTTCATTAGGCTGTTAAATTCCCTAAGTTTGTTTGTTTCTGGTAAGTGACAATCAATGGAAGATAAAGTAACATTTATTTGTGTGTATGTTAATGTAATTGCTGGTAGCTGTTTCTGTATTATGGTACATAACATACCCTCTCACAGCATTGACACTTGGCATTGAAACAGAGTGGAACTCAGAGAAGTCAGAGACTATATGAAAAATAGACACAAAGACAGCAGACAGTGTGTGTCAAAGTACAGAAACCATTTGAAGAGTGAAACTCAAGACTGAGGCTGTGGATTTGGGATCAAATCTTGTTCACAAATTGCTTGGATAATTCTGAAAAGCTTACCCTTACTATATTATTGAGATGATACAGAAACTAAGTATTTTAGTATGTTAAACAATCTAGACCCTTTTTTTTTTAAGAAAATTTGAATGTCTTAGACCTTCACTTAGATGTGGAATTGTTGATGATGTGTAGACTATTTTAATTGTTTATAGTATCTTGCTTTTTTTTTTCTCATAGATGTCTGAATTTGTCATGATCTTAAGCTTTTGAAGCATGTGGTTGCTTTTAAAAATAAAGTGCAATGTTTGATTCAAACAGTTCTGTATTTTGTGTTCCCTTCTGGATCTCTGCAATCAATAAATTGATACATCTTTCAGCCATCAGTCTTTTTCCATTAGTTCCACTTTTTCATCCTTTGAGATGAATTACTGTTTTCAAAAAAGATGAAAATAGCTTTACCTAAATAGCTGTGCTTATAAAACTTATCCAAAATATTTACTGTTTTAGTGTGTTGTTTGTAACATACCTAATTTTACTTGTTTATGTATTTGTACTTTCAGGAGAAATTCTTGCCATTTCTGGATATGTTCCAGAAGGAAAGTGTGAGAGTGGAGGTTTGCAAGTGCATTATGGAATCTTTTATTAAGTAAGTGGAGGCCATTGAAGTGAAATGCACTCTGGAGGCTCTTAGAAACTTACTGGAAGATGGCTAGGGAAGAGGAGTCAGGATATTGGCTATTTAGTTTGTGAAGGTGTTCCAGGCTATGAGAAAGAAAAAAGAAAATGTGTCAGTTTTGTTAATCTATTGATGGACTGTTTGACTGTTCACAAATAAAGCTGAGTTGAAGTAAATATATTGATGTTGACTTGCTGTGGGTTAACAGAATAGTTGTTCTCTGAGCTTTTTTTGAGTTTTTTTTTTTTGTTGCCTTTGGTTTATGAAATTTATTTCACATTCCAGTTGCTGTGACAGCGCAGAATAGAGAGTATTGCTACAGTGGAAAATTAACCTAAAAAACAAAAAATACTCAACTGTTCTAAAAGTCCAGCAGTCCTTTTCTTTTCAAATAATTAAGAGGTTTCTTGAAACATTTTTCTCATTTTCACCTTCTCTTCAGGTATTTATATTGGCTGCTGAGCCCCCCAAGCCTTCTCTCCCCTAGGGCACACAGGCCAGCTCTCTTGGCTTTGCTCATATGAGAGATGCTGTGGCCCCTTAATCATCTTAGTGGAGCTGCATTGCACATTTGCCTCTGTACCTAAACCTGACACTGATCCTTTCTGTCTGTCCCTGAGTAGCTGAGAAATTATATTATATCTTTGTAAATCCAGGATTGCTGTGTTCTGATGTTCTTAGATTGCCTCAATGTGTCAAATGTCCACCGTGCTGTGTCCCTTAAGGAATCAGAGTCTGGCTTAGCAATGCAGCTGTGTATATTACGATAATATTTCTTGCAATTATATACATATTAACCATGTGATCAATGGTGTTCCTGTGGTTCACAAATTGCCTTAAATTTGTGCAGTGTCATACAGTGCTGGTGACTGAAATTTGCATTAAAGGGGTGTTATTCTAGTCATTGTTTTCCATTTTGACAGAGCAGGATTTTTCATCACATTTTCTAAAACTTTTTCTAGGCATCAGCAGGAGTCAACAAAGGATCCTGTTATACTCAATGCTCTCCTGCATATCTGTAAGACGATGCATGATTCTGTGAAGTAAGAGGAATTTCTACTGTGAGCTCTCATTTATGCAAAGTTGGGCTGCCTGATGTGGTTTCATGTTTCTGAGGCTGTTTGTTTCGAGGTGGATTAAGATATGAATCCAATTAGTGCTGAGGGAAGAGCTGTGCAGTGAAGTAGCAGCATGTACCATTTGCTCTTTAATTACTGCTCTATTTTGAATACTGAAGCAGAATTTTAAAAGGGAAGTAGCAGTGGTTTTGTAGTTTTCCAGTGAAGCAGAGACACTTTACAATCCAATCTTCAAAACACTTTGGGAGTACAAACAATGTAATCTTTGAGTTACAGTGAATAATAAGCTATTTCTGAGATTCAAATGAATGTGTAGCTACTAAAGCACAGATTGCCATACACAGTTATACCTTTTTGTGGGTCACTGTTTTCAGCCATTACAAAGGGGTGTGAAATCTTAAAAAGAATACCTGGAAGATCTCTAGGAACTTTAATAGGGAAAGCTAGAACTGAGAAGCTGTTGAACCATCTGTATTTTTCCCCTAATTCCTTCTTTTCTATTTTGCCCTTGACCTTGAGGGGCTGAGGTTGTTTGGGATGCCCTGTGCCCTGTTGCACCCTCCCACTGTTTCAGTAGCAGTTGTGCAGTGTGGAAAGCATTGTGGTTTGTAGGTAACTTGCAAAAATCACACCGAAATCTGTGTCTGACTGAAAACAGAGCCAGGATCACAATGCTGCAAATTCTAGCTCTCAGGAGGACAAACCATTTTTTCCTTCTGGTTTGGGTTGAATTGTAAGGGCACAGTTTCTTTTACCATTCTGAGCCCAGAGCCTCTTAGTATGGCAGATGCTGCAAAGGAACTTAAAACTTTCAAATCCTTGATAGGCCATGAATGCAAGATTTGTTGTCAATAAAGAGATTTGGTATATAATTCAAATTTATACCAGCTAGAGTGCTTTATTTTGGGTTAGGGTACTTTATTTGGCTGTATGTTGTACTAAAAGCCACTTCAGCCTTTAAATAGAACAATATATTGTACCTAAACCAGCTTATTAAAAAAATAAAGCAGTTTATAGCAATCCATATTTGATGCTTCCTCTGACACTTTGTCAAAACAATATGAAGTTTACTGGGACCTTTAAAATCCCTTAAACCAGCAGTGCCTTGAGCTAAGATGGTTGTACATCTCTTGGTGTAAATCATCATAAATTCCACTTATTTTTAAGTAACTCCTGCATCTGTTTTTGCTTCCTGGCTCAGGAAACTCCCAGCCCATTGTGTGGGGCTCGCTGACCCCTGTAACAGCTGTTGGAGAACAGCCTTTAGACTGGTAGGGATCTGATTCACAATTGAACTGGAAACCTATTACTGACCTGGAGATCTCATTACAAGCCTTCTGAGCCTTTCAGAGGCCATCAGTTGACTCTTTTTGATGCGCTAATGAACTAATCATGCTGAGGTTTTCTTTCCTCCCTTACTGAATTTGTATAGTAAAACTATTGTTCTCTTCCCATCTGGTGCCTGAGTTGGAAATTGGTAACTGATACACTAAAGGTCAAAGCTGGAGCCAACCTGTAATTTAACTTTCTGTTCATCCATTTTTCATGAAACAGGTTTGACTGACTCGGTTATTATGTGATGTAAATTTGTTTTAAATCAGATTTTGGACTCTGGGTGTAGAATAGGTATGTGTGATAGTTTTGAAAAGAGACTCTATTTTACATACCAGTTTAGTTCAATTCTTACCAAAACAGGGAAAACCAGCACTGTCGCAAGATGAAGCTAATTATTTTTTAAATTCTGAGGCAAGGTTAGTTAAAACTAAAAACCTTAAACAAAACAAACCCCAAACTAAACAATAAACTAATGTTATACACTGTGTAATATTTAAAGGGTATTTCAAAAGCTTTACTCCTTAAATAGGACAACTTTCTTCTAAGAATGCACTTACTAATTTCTTTAGGTTTTTAAACTTAGTTCTTACTCAAGTTCTCATGTTGCAACACAAGACTGAAGCCATTTGTTTGCTACAATGAAGAAAATTAGTGTAGCTTCTTTCGCCTCATGTCAGTCAGTTTTTTAGAGAATATAAAGACACTCAGCAATTTTTACTTTTTTTTTTACATCTGGAATTTAGTTTGGTTCATGGCTGACTTGGTGATATTCACATTAAAATTTGTTTTATACAGAAAAATTTATAAAATATTACATATTTTTGAACCTTTATAGATAAATAGGATAAATAATATTCTAAAATTTACTCCAAATTTTTTTTCTAGTGCTCTAACACTTGAGGATGAGAAAAGAATTTTAGCGTCTTTGATAAATGGATTCATAAAAATGGTGAGTGACAATTTTGTGCAACTGTTGGGTGCACCTTAGAGTTCAGATTTTTGTGTTCCATGAGAAGTAGGTGGCTGTGTGGCTGAATCAGAACCCCGTCTCTGACTTTCAGACCACTGAAAACCACAGGCAGTGGAGTAAGTGTGTCTGCATTCAAAGAGGTGTCACAGTGCTGAAGCTGATACAGTACAAGATTAAAGTTTGAAGTATGCATGTTGTTCATTTAATCATATTTTCTGCTAGTTTTGTGAATCTCCTCTAAAACAGAACATGTATTAAAAAGTTAAACAGCCCCTGAAGCATCAGAGAGGTCATGGTTTATGGGAAGGAAGTTCCACTGCTTAGCTCTAAATGGAACCAATACCAGCTTTCAAAAGTACAAAATGAGTGTAACTTTTTTATTATTCTAACTCTGTTTATCTTAATTTAGAAATAAGATAATTTGTATCATTATATGAGTAGTCCCAGGAGAACCTCCGGTGCTTTGTCTTGAAATTAGTTTTTAACCCATCCCTCCCTCTTATTCTAATAAATCCTTTGTTGATCTCTGTTGGTTTTGAGATGTCAGGGTATTTTAGGGAGGCTTGCTCAAGCTTTTTGTGTTCTCTGACCACTACTCTCAATGCCTGTTTTTTCTTCCACATAGAGCTGATGGGCTTTCTGTCTACTTGCCCTCTTTGTTCTTCGTTGCAGTTCTGTGGATTTACTCTAGATGGTTGCTTCTTCAGCTATAAGGATTTGCCAATTACTGTTCTAATGTAATTTTGCTTTATTGAGCTTTACATGTAGTATAATATAGCATAATTTCCTTTAGGAGGATTGCTTGCATTGCACAAAACTTGATGTGTCTTGATAGTCCTGGTTTAGGGGGAAAAAATCCCATAGCAGCAAAATGACTAGTTATGAATTTAAACCAGCACACATTAAGATGTGGAGGGAAAAATTACAGTCATCCTTACAGTCAGTCTTTTTGGTGGGAATACTTATATTTTTGGCTAAATTTTCTTGAGACTAGGACTCAAGAAGCAGCAGTTGTACAAATAGAGGAAAAGCAAAGACAGTTGTTTGTAATGTGAGAAGCAATCCTTTGTTTTCCGGTGTAGCTTCTTTGATCTTTCACTGTATGGATTAAATGTGAATTTTATTTTAATTTTAAAAAAATTCTTTTGAATGTGTCTTGAGAAATAATAAATAATGCAACCTTTACTTCTATCAGAAAAAAAGAGTGCAGTAGAACACATAAACCTAGACTGCCTGGAGACTGTTCCTCACACTCTGCTTTTAATTGACAGCTGAGACACTCCAGCTGACAGCACTTAGGTTTTTTTTAAATATTCAGGGTTGGACGAGGATTGTTCTCACACAAAGGTTGTTTTTTAACTTCTTTCCTGCCAGAATGCAAGGTTATAGGCTTTTGCCATACTGTATAAGCATATATTTATTAACCAAACTCAAGGAAAACCTGTGTAGTGGTTTGAAAGCAAAACAAGTGAGACACTTCAAGTCAGAAATATAATTTAATGAGAAGAAAAAGGTAAAATAAAATAAATGTAATAATACAAAAGACCACTGACAGAGTCAGAATACAACCTGAGCAGGGTGATGGAAGCAGTCCAAGTGAGGTGGTCTTCCTGAAGCAGTGATCTCATAGAAAGGTCTGGTAGCTCTGGTCCTCTAGAAATCCAATGGGTAAGAGCTGCCTGTACTGTCCCAAATCCCAGCTTATATCCAGGTGAGAACGCTTGGCTCCTCCCCCTGGCTGGATCATCTCCCAATGGGATGATGAGTCCCACAGGGGCTCCTTGATGGCCCATTAAAGAGAGATAGCTCCCGGAGGGAGTTCTCTATGAGCCATGGGCAAGGCATTGATGGGCCATTAACTGAAGGCACCCAGAGGGAGGGGGCCTGGGGAGAGCACTGCTCCAACAATTGGATTCAACAGTTCATGAGGATAGTGATAGAATACTTAGTGCACATCTTATACTCACAACCCAGGACAACCTGCTTTTCTTACTGGTTTATCTAATTAGGAAAAATGCTATTTTCTGTTTGAGGCCCTTTATCAAGTAGAGATTAGAGGAATCTGAATACAGATTCACAGATATATTTCTGTTTTTCTGGGGTTTTTTGTCTTGCTTTCTAAGTATGGTCAAACCAAGCCTTTGTCTCTCCCATAAAGAATCAAGAGTTCTGCTAGTTTTGAAAACACTTCACAAATCTAGGATTTAAATATTGTTTTCTTGAAAAATACCTGATCTGTAAAGTAGACTCTCATGTGGAATATAGACAAAAAAATCAAAACCAAACAATAAAACTTTCATGTTTCCCTGAAGCTCAAGTATTGCAGACAGTTAAAAGAACAGAGATTCTCTGACTGCTGTTTATTCTTACTGCTGAGTTTTCTCCTTAGCAGTATATTGGGATTTTGACTTTTGTGATTTTTCTGCATGCAATTTTACATAGATTTAAGGCCTACAGTCGTGAATCCAGGGGCCTTTTTTCTTTTATAGGTTTCATTTGGCCATGACTTTGAACAACAGCTGAGTTTCTATGTTGAAGCCAGGTCAATGTTTTGCAATCTGGAGCCTGTTCTAGTGCAGCTGATTCATGTAAGCCACAGTTTATCTACATTTCCTTAATAAATCGGGATATATTTGCAGTTCTCTCATTCCCTGCTCAGATTATTGGTCTATGGCAAAATAAATCTGAAATGTTTTAATCAGATGTTTATAAAGTGAACTTTGATCTCATCTCTGGTTTTATCCCCTAAACACTCCGAAGTTCTTGCTTGACCAGCATGCATGGTATTATTGCAACAAAGAAAATGGGCTATCTTGCAAGAGATTTCATGTATAATAAAATAAATGGCACTTCTGTGCATTCAGAATTTGGGTTGCCTCTTCTGTAATTCTCCATCTAGGAAAGATAAGACTGTGTCTGGCTGCAGATCCAGGCAGCGTCCTGCTGTGATTGGGAAGGTTAATCTCTTTTCTGTATTGAGTCACAGGTGAACGAGGTGAACTAAATTGCTGCATCTGATTCCTTAGCAACATTGTATCTTCCCTTAAATCCTTTTGTTATTTTGGTTTATGGTTTTTTAATCTGTATTAGCTAGAAATCATGATTTTTATGCTAGCAAGGAGGTGACAACTCTATAGCTGGGAAGGAAAGAATAAGCTAAAGGCTTGAATAAAACAAGTCTACTTTCACAAATTGAGTCATATTTGCTTTCAGGAACAGTCACTAAAATTCTCCCAGTAAAAAGCAAATAGTACAGTGGGGACACACTGTATCAGGGTTCCTTTGGACTGGCTATTCTCTAAATGCCTGCAGTAAAATGTGCAGGTTGTTATTTGCCGCTGAGGCTGTGCATTTTTCTTAATGGTTTGCTTTTGTTTTGTGTGTTCAGTCTGTGAACCAACTAGCAATGGAAACCAGAAGGGTGATGAAAGGAAATCATTCCAGAAAGACTGCTGCATTTGTCAGGGTAGGTCTGACTAATAAACTCTGAGCCTGCTTTCTTTGCAGGTAATACTGCCTGCTGCCACCTAAGTTTATAATTTTTGCAAAACCAGTATGTTAGTATTTTTGACACTGTGAGTAGTCCCATTTTCTCTAATTACAAGTAGTCTTTCCTCTCTAAAGCCAAATGTTGCTGTTTAAGAAAAAAAAAGACCCAAACCATCTAACAGCAGCTTTGTGCTGAAAAAGAGGAGCAAGATTGACTCCCTCTCCAAAAGAAGGTTCACCAGAGAGATGTTTGTGTAAATTCTGGAAAGCTCAGATTTTCAAATTATATTTGAAATAAAATGCCAAATTTCTATGTAACTCAGTCACAGTGAGAATGGGAGATGGGGTATAAAATATATTCAGACTTCTGTCTTATAGGATCAGTACTGATATGCTGAAATCAGGATTTGAATTTCAAATAATGTGCTCCTTTCAGCTTTAGTACCTCTGAGTCTATATAGAAATGGGCAAATGTGCTTTGACCTGTGCATAGGCCATCACAGGATATCCAGGTTGCTTGCGTTCCCTTCTTCTAATCTGAAATGTGGCACCCAAGGTGTGTCCATTGGCTTCCATGTGGGAAGCTATTTGAGTGTCCAATGGACTCCAGTTCATGGCACCTGTGTGGTGTCCTAGGCAGAAGGTGGCTGGGCTGACCCTGGGCAGCTTCTCTCTGCTTGGGGCTCCTGCTCCATGCAGGATTTTGGGCTATGCCCATAGGCTGTACCTGGGTTACCTCTGCTTCCTCCCTGTGCACACAGGGCACCTGCTCTGACCACTTGGACAGATGGTTTCTCCCTGAGGACACTAATCTGCTTTTCTAGTTAGCTTTGGGTCTTCAGCTGAAAGGTGATTACCTGAGGAGAGAGGAACTCTTTGAGCTACAGTCATACAGAGTCAGTTTTCAGCTTATCTAGTAATAGTAACAATTTTTTAAAAATTATAATTATTGAAGTACTCATTAGAAATTTAAAATTTCTGATTTGGGGCTTCATGTAATACTTGCTTTGTATTGAAAATATTTCCCAAAACTGATTTACAGATTTTGATTCCTAATTCTGTATTAAATCAGTTAAGATTGTTATAAGTCTGAGATAGGAATTTTATCCATTTTTTTTTATATTTACTTTAGGCTTGTGTTGCCTTCTGCTTCATTACAATTCCATCTCTGAGCAGTATCTTCACACGTCTTAATCTGTATCTACACTCCGGACAGGTTGCTCTGGCAAATCAGTGCCTTTCACAAGGTAAGGCATGAATTTGTCTACTTAATGGCTCTCTTATTTCAGAAATATTTCTAACTGTGAATAATAACTTGGTTGATACCCTAAGTCATATGTATATTTATGATGGAATTACGATACAGCTCTGTTTGAAACACTGTTAAAGCAAAACCATGTCCTATTAAAGCAGCTCTTCAATGTGGTCTCAAGAGCCAAGACAGCTGATTGTAGTTGACATACTCCTGGTCATGAGGTAGGCTGTCCTAAATGACTTAGGAATTATGGAAAGTGTGAAAGTTTTTCTCCTGCATAATTATGCGAGCACTCCAATCTCAAATTATTTTAATTTAATTATAATTAAATTATAATTTTTATAATAATTGGGAGGGGGGAAAAAAAAGTATCCGTGTAGTAGTTCACAGGCTGACAAAATTCACTGATCAGCTGGAAAAGAATTCCAGGTTAGGTCAGTGACAGCAGAAACTTGTTATCAAAGCACCTGCATGATAAATGCTTAGCCAAGAAAATGTGCCACTGTATCAGAGTGAAACAGTGGCATAATACCAGATCATATGAAGACTGAAAAATATATTTTCTTTTTTTGGATCTGAATTATTGATTGAAATGTGCCTGAGCACATTTTCAGCCATCTTGTTAGTTCAGTGTTAAGTAATAGGAGATTCTGACAAAAAGTGATCTGCGGAAAAAAATGGGAGCTATTCTGGCATCAGAATGAACATTAAGTCTGTGTCACATTTGATATGATGGCATTCATGTTACAAATGGAAGTCAGTCTATTCCAAATGTCTTCAGATACTTCTAACTGCTTGCACTATTTTTCTTTTCCTTTTAAAAGTGATGTCATTCAACTTTGCTTTACAATTTTAATCCTGGCTTTAAATGTCTGCTCTCCAATAGTAAATGCTTTTCCTTTTTCACGTTTCCAGTGGAGCTGTAAGGGTAATAAATTGGACTACTTTGCAACATTTTTTGTGGTGGCTATTAATTCTTTGTGTTAGCTCTGTGCTTCTTCACGAGAGCTTGTTTTTCAAGCTCTGCATTTACCAGCAAGTTCCCAGCTGCACAAACAAGCTGACTTAGGATGCTGATTAAGACTTTTTAGTTCACGGTGCCTGTTACATTTCTTTGTTTTGAATGGCTGGGCTATGTTGCCCATACAGCAAAGCAGAGGGATTTAGAGTAAAGCTGACTGTTGTGTCCAAGTTTGTTGTGCAAATAAAAGATCTGCAAAGTCTATTGTTGTGCAATTAGCACTGTGCAGTTTCTTTCAGAGTTTACATAAAATGGAATCACTTTTTCTCCCTATGGTGTTTAATTGGCCAACTTACCTTATCCTGTATGTCAATTTTTGTTATTGTTGCTATGTTGCAGGGCTTCTCTTATTGGAAGCAGTTTTTCTGTAATATTTGGTCTTTGAGAATTATTCCTTGACCATGTTGGGACCCACTCTGTGGTTTAATATCTTTCAACTTATAAACTGCTTTTCCACTGTTTTTGTGATCCAGTTCTTCTCTGAGTGAGACTCCTGGGCCCAACAGTTGTCCATATTTTTCAGTGTGAGGGTTTACAAATGTGCATAGCTGTTGTTTGACACATGAGTACAGTGCACTCACTAAACAATTACCAGGATCCTCATCCTGAAATCTTTTAAGGTGGCAGAGTAATCTGCGAAGTATTATAAACTCAGTCTCTGAAATGTATATTTATTAACCATACTGTCCTGAATTTTAGACCCACAAGCTGTAGAGAGGAGCATTTGGTCCATCTCTGCTTTTGTTAAAATCAAGCAAGAACAAAACTGATGTTCAGTAACTCACTTCATTTACCAAGGTTTTAGTTATTCACTCTTTTGCTCCCCTAGCAAAACTATTTTGGGTATCATTTTTACTCAGAGGCATGTAACTTGCATGAGTAATTTAGCATGTGTTAAACAGTTAGGCAGTGTCTTGGGACATGTTTTCTGAACTCTCTTTCCATATATTGATGCTCTGAAGTCATATAATGTGTCCTTGAAAGTTACTTTTCACACAGTTTAATCTGTATCTCAAATGAATGAGTAAGAAGTAAGAAGTACTGATTAATTCATAACAGCAAATTTCACTCCAGTCAGTTAACTGAGTTAACCAGTGCCAATTAGACTCTTATCTACTAAAACTAATGCAGCATGAAGTGAAGATTTAAGAGTGTGCCATTAATGATAGCATTAGTCCAGGAAGGGAAACTGTGCTTTTTCTGTAACTTTTATTTCATGCTGATTTGAATTAGCTTAATTGGTTCAAAATTGTGAAGAGAAATAAAGCTGAAAGGTAATGTACCTGATCCAATAGCTCAGTCAGCAGTGGTGCATGCATGAGTTTTGTGCATGCACTTCCTCCTGGAAGGTTCCAACTGGTGTTTGTAGCAAGTAAAGTCCTGGATTTATCTCAATTTTAAGTTTCTATGGGGAGTCCAGCTGTTTCAGTGAGCTGACCTTTCACACAAACACATAACAAAATTGAGTTCCACTACTTTTGTTGGCAATAGGGAGATTTCTCTATCTTGGAAAAGGAGGATGTGCAGGTGCTAACAATAAATGAATTTATGAGTCTGAGGACTGCACTGATAAGCTATCAGCAACTGGAGAGCCACAGCTAATCTGCTTATAGCTGGAAAAGTTTGAGTTTTGCCTTATTCCCAGTTTCACGGGGCAGCAGTCATAACCATCAGTTCTTCCGTATTGCTTCCATTTCCTCCATCCCAGCCTTGCTGGTTGGATTTGCCACATTGTTAATCAAACCAAATGTTTGAACTCATCCAAATACTTCAGTATTAAAAAATTGTAATTTTTTGTGGAATAGATTTTCTTTTAATGAAGTTGGGTCAGAACTGTGAGTTTATAGGCTCATGGAACTCTGGCATTAATACACTGATGCCTATCTGTCTGGGAACATTCGGAATGTATTAAAAATGACTGCTGTCTCTTTTGTCTCCAGATCCCAAGACCTGCTTTAAATGAAATGAATTTATAATTATGTTTAGAATGTTTTATCTGAATGAATAGATGCATAGGTTGTATCTCTGGAGAGCCTACTAAGAGCCCACCTTTGAAAGGAAGATGCCAGATTTTGTGGAGATGAGCTTTTCATTTTTCTTAACTGAGCCACTAAGCACTGCATGCTGCCAGCAGAGAATAATAAATTCTCATTGGTCATGCTTTCTGTAACAGGAGTGCTTGCACTAAATTGAGATTAAATGTGTGCTCCATTGTGTCACTCTTCTGGACTTCTGAGATATAGGTATGATTTTCATTGCACACATTTCATTCCACATTTCTCCCTGTGGAAAAGCTACTTTTGTCTGTCAAAAAAGAGACAGCATGGGTTTTTAATGTTTGGTCACAGCATTCAGCGGGTGGGTAGAGATGACATAATTTTCTGGTGATGTCTGTTAAGCAGCATTTTTGTTTTAAAGGCTGTGAAATCTTCGTCTCACTTGAAATAACATGCTGAGTGGTAAGGTAATTCAGTTGATTCTGTCTGACTAATTTCACTGGGATATTGTAAAACATTAAACTTTATAAAATGGAGAGTCTGTCCCTCAGATAAACTGTTGCAGACCTTTTTGCTTAGCATATGCAGATTTTAATTCTGAAGCATACAGTGCTTAATGCACTTGTGGGTATTTGTTTAGTTTTCCAGTTGTGGCTAAAAGAAAAAAATTGCAAAGAAAATTTCTTTTCTACTGTAGAAAATGTTACTTTTCCATGAGTGTTCTCTAAGGCTTCAGTCACACTCTGGAGAAAGTATGGTATAGAATATCTAATAAGTAATTTTAAATCATAGTCTAATAATGGTTTAGAGTATTTTCTCAGTACCATTAGATAACAGTTTTTAGTATTTCCTCCTAATCTCCTGAAATCTTTATAGATCTGAAGAATATAAATAGAGAGAATTTGAGGTAAAGAATTTAAAGAAATAGGAACATGAAGAGATTTTCCTAATTACGGATACTAGGACTTGGC
Organism: Sylvia atricapilla; assembly: GCF_009819655.1. Lineage (NCBI taxonomy): Eukaryota > Metazoa > Chordata > Aves > Passeriformes > Sylviidae > Sylvia > Sylvia atricapilla. The sequence continues at coordinate 326,159 of NC_089154.1, forward strand.
TTGTGTTTCTCTGGTGAGAATGGTACATGGTGACTGTGTTATCTCTTCATATACTGCTTTCCTTGAAGGCAGTAAAAGAGCTTTGGGAAAAGAATGCTGTCATACTGTGTTCCTTACAAGTGATGCTAAGTGTTGCTTCATTTGGACAGAATTGTGAGCTCTTCTGTTATCTGGGACTTCCAGAGCTGGAGACTTTTCCCATTCCCTGGGCTTTTTCTTGTTCCTCTCTTTATCCCAGCCAATCACTTTTCTGTATGATATAAGAGAGATGACATCTCTGTCTCTGTAAGCTTTTCATACTAGTACATTATATCAGTTTGTCAGTTCTTCAAGTCTGTCTTCAAGCCTGTTTTTGAAAGTGTCTCGTAGCATCTATTAAGGAAACAATAATGTAGAATGATGCTTCTTGGCTTTCAGGTGCAGGTGATTTAATACATCCTTCAACAAACCTTGTGTATGGACCAGACCATGGAATTTAATAAAACAGTTGGACCAGTCGTTGGGTATTTAGTATTTTTAATCAATTTTTGCTTTTTGGCCACTGTAACTTCATGTGATAGTGAGTTCCACAGTTACCTGCAACTCGGAAGTCTAATGTTTAGGGATTCACTTCTGTTAAATGTTTGGTGAGTGGCTCAGAGCCTGCAGCTGATCTGCTGGACCAAAATTCAGTCATTCCTGATTAATTTTCTTTTTGCTTTCTATAAGATAATGTTGTTGGTAAGTTCCTGAAGAATCTGCTGTCAGTACTGACTTTTCTAATAAGGAAACAGTTCCATGCCCTAGCACCTTTTTTATCTTTTTGTGCTTTTGGAAATGGGAAGATTAGATTATTCCAGGTATGAATGCCCAACAGCAATATAAATGATACAAGGACACCTCAGTTTTCCATTACTCTCCTAGTGATTCTAATAATCGCCTCGCCTTTTCAACAACTGTTTAGGATGTAGTTTTTAGGAAACCATCTATAATGATTCCAGAATATTTCATGAGTGTAAATAGCCTATTTAGAGCTTCTCTTTCTACAGTTATAGCAAGGGCTATTTCTTTCCCCAAATGTCATACTAATATTAGAGTTCATCTGCCGCTTTATTGCCCAGAATCATGAGATCCATCTGTGATGCTTTGCAGTCACGTTCCAGACCAGTCTGCAAACATTGTCACCTCCCAGCTCATCCTAAGGACATGTCTCTGCAAAACCGTAAGGAATGCAGTAGTAGTTATTTTGCTCCACCGTGAAAATGTTTTATTCTCTCTCCTTTCCCCATCCACTCCATCCATTTTTAAGTTGTGTGCCCTCATGAGGACCTTTTTCATTGTCATCTTTCAGCTTAGTTGTTTAAAGAGCCATTTCTATAAGGATAAACAGTAAAAGTTTTTTTAAAACCTAAGTATTTATTAATGGAATTACTTTTAAACACCGTCTTGCTGGTTCTTTGGAAGACTTGAGAGACTTCTGAGGATCTGAGGAATGATTTCTCTCTGCAGAAAACATACAGGCTTTCCAGCCTTGTGTCTTTTTTTTTTTTTTTTTTTTTTTTTTTTTTTTTTTTTTTTCCTCATAGGAACAGTAGAAACTATAGTATTTAACTGCTGCATTTATTACTTCAAAATTTTCAGTATTACTGGTGGAGCTTCCTTTAGAGACCTCACAGTCTTTAGGGATTATGTAGAATTTAGAAAGGCAGGCCATAATTGTGGTTGGTTTTTGGGTTGCTTTTCTTTCTGGGTGAGAGGGGAGGCAGCGGGGTGGGGTGTGTGTTGCATTTACTGATTACACCTTAAGAATAAAATATCTTGTATCCAGTGTCCTTGCTGATACTGTCTGATGGCCCTGTACAGATCTTCCACTTCTGCCTCTATATGCCTTTTTCCCAAAGTTCTAATGCCTTGTAACAATCTTTAATCAAGCTGTGCCTAAAACTGGCTCTACCAAGCTTCATCCACATAATTACCTTTTATCTGCAGCTAATTTGTAGTATGAAATAGTGTGGATTAACACAGTATGTTTCAGCTCACCAAGCAGCAGTGCATTCATTTCCTAATTTCAAGTTTCTTCCTTCAAAGAGTTCTTGGTTGTTTCTGGAATTGGAAGTGATATTTAGAGATCTTTAAGATGGAGAACAATTTGCAGTAGTTCAAGGGAAAACCACATTTCAGCAATGTGGCAGAACTCTCACAGTGACCTCACCAATGTGACAAGAAGGAGATTCAAATGTTTACAATGCTTGGTTGTCAAAACAGTAATGGATTAATTTATTTAACAGAAAAAATAGGGTAGTAAAACCTCTAACCTTGCTTCCTGATAGTTTTTTGCACTGGAGTACAAGCTTCATTAAATTTCCAACATCTGTTGGATGTGGAAGCAGAATCTTTGGAGTATTAAATTAGGTTTGACAGTGTTGTAAGACAGGAAAGTGGCGTGGAATGCAGAAGATGTGCATGGCCCCTGGTTTTGTCCTTTGGGGTGGACTTAGCCTGGTGCAATTGTAGCCATGACTAAAAATACTTTGGGTAGGTATGTTAAACTTGCTCCCTTTTGCTCTTTGAAGGTAGACTTAAGGAGTTTAGTTGTTTTCCCATCTCTGACTCTGTTCCTCCTTATTTTTGCCTGCCTGAAATTTGAATTCATACAGTTTAATTGGCTGTCAGAGGTACAGAAAATACAATGCAAGCTGAATTTTTATATATAGAGATTGATGCATAGAAATATATGGAGGTACATATAGTTGTGTGTAGGTATCATTAAACACGTGTGCATGTGCTATCACGAATGTTGTCAATAGCAGAACATTCAACACCAATTTCACTTGGTTTTTCTTCTGTAGGAGGCTATTTATGGAAGTGCTGACTTGGATTTCCAAGACTGTTAGTTTTTTGTAGCCTGAAGGTCAGCAGGTATGCTTGGGGAAAAGGTTTATAGGATTATGGTCAATCAAAATGAAGGAGCTGCTGTGAAAGGATTAATTTAGTGAAGCATGAAGTCTGTTACGTTCAGAGCACTGCACAAGATATTAACAGCAGTTGGGGAAGGCTTCATCATGGTGATTTGTTGTAATGCACAGGCTGCTCTCCCCTTATCCAGTTTAACAGTGGTTCACTTCAGAAGCAGTACTGTACTTTAGGCAGATAAAGAAAACAGCATCCTTCATCAGAAGAAGCCTTTTTAAATCTTCTTTTTGGTTTTTAATCAAGAACATAAGACTGTTGTGGTTTTCAGTGCTTTTTAAGTGGTTCTTTACATCTTTTGGAAGCCAGAAAAAGCAATGTATTGGCTTTGTTTTAAAGCATCTCTACAGTAATAGTTTTAAAAATTGACTTTTAAAGATACAGAGAAACCATCATGGCATAACCTGATAATTAATGTAATTCAGAATTAAGCACTGATGCTCATTTCATACTTGAAAAAACAGCATGTCTGTGACAAACGCAGAGCATGTAATGTGTACTCTGACACCTCTCTGCCAGGATGGTAATGCTTGAAGGACAGGACATTTTCTGCAGTCTGTAATAAAAACCTTTGCATTGGTATGTTTTGGGGTTTTTTGGTTTTGTTTTTGTTTGTTTGTTTGTTTTGTTTTTGTTTTGGGTTTTTGTTTGTTTTTTGTTTGTTTGGTTTGGTTTGGTTTGGTTTTGCTTCTTATGAAGCAGAATTACATATATCTTGTATAAATGTGCTTCAGTGTTCCAGCATAAAACCATTTCATGGTTAGCACAGATTTGCAGGACTTACTGCAAAGTGTACACATTCTCCTTTACCAATTCTTCTGGACGTACCGAAATGAAACACAATTGTTTTGTGCTCTATTGCTTTTTTGGCTTGCCTTGCTGCATTGAGTGGAGGAAGCGGGGGGGAAAAGGCAAGGAACAAGGATTAAAACTGTGGGGCAAGAGCCTCAGTGTCCCCGTTGTGCTGGGGCAGTGACAGTGTGCGGGGTTTGCAGTGACCCTGTGGCCGCGGCAGCAGCAGTCACACGGAGCCAGCCGCAGGAGCAGCAGCTGTGTGGCTGTTGTTGGTAGGGAAGGCACAGATGGAGGCTCTGGGCGGTTGTGGCACCACGGGCAGGTCCGTGGTGGCGGAGCCAGGCGCTGCTCTGGGCAGCCCAGAAGGAGGGAGTTTTCCGAGGGAGCTCGTGGCTCTGGAGCCAGATGACGAGACAACTCGCGTTCACAGCAATGGCAGGAGGCAGGAGGAGTAAACTGAATCAAATTTCATGGTCTCAAAGTGAAGATAAGAGGGTTTGGGCTTGCACTGTGACAGACGTTTAGAGGGGAACGTGAAGGATTGTGATTGCTGGGAGAGCAAGCAGTAAATTAGGGTGAGGTACTTTTTCACTGTGGACGCTGATTGTTGCACAGGTCATTCTCGTCCTGTTATGAAATAACTTCAGAAGGCAGGAGCATTCCCTGCACAGACATGGGTACTTTGGTACGCAGACTCTTTTCTAAGGCACGTTTTTTCATTTGTCTGGTCACATGTTTTTATTGTATGATGATGTGGGTCATGCACTTTGCACTTTTTTTTGAGACGACTGTGGAAGTGACAGCGTTTCATTTACTTGTGCTAGAATGAACTGCTGCTGCTGCCTTCCTTCCTCAATAAAGCTCAGAGAAAGATTACTTAGCTTCCTTTGGGTTGGCTGTCTAAACTCATACATTGGAAATAAACACTCTTTCACCTCAAAACAAATGTGCAAAATAAAAGGAAGGACAATGGAAGAAGGACAATGGAAGTTTGATGGAAGAGGTCTGCATTCTAAGCACTAAAAAGTCCAGAAGGGCTTGAGCACTTCCACAAGAGTGAGAAGAACTACAGTTTTTCCAAAGCACATGTTTCTCTGGTATTCCTCATAAGCTTAAATTAGATATCAGTTGGTACTATATTTAGCAAATTTGCTTGGAGTCTCAAATGAATTTTTCCAGAGCAAGCTGTGCTCCTGGAAATACCCATGCCTTCCTGTCAGTGGTGTCTCCATCCCAGCCATGTAACACCTCTTGGCTTTCACCAAGAATTCTTCTTTTGCCTTTGATAAAAGTTGATTACATAGCCTAGGTATCTGTTCCTGTAAAATAAAGACAAGATATTAATTCTGAAGGATGTTTTGAAGTATATGACTCAACAACATGAGTGGGATGTGGATGCTTGGATATTCTGAAATGTTGCTAAGAAAGTGCAGAACAATGTTGCTGTAAGAATTTTTTTTGTGAACTCAGCATATATGGGAGGTCTTCTAGTGTAGGAGGTCTTCTAGTGTAAGAGAGAAAATATAGTTGCTTTTAACTTAAGAATATTAATAAACTGAGGAATAGATGTTCTAGTGTTTGGACTTTGTTTTTGTAAGATTAGAGACATAATAAAGAGTTATGAAAAACCTATTTTCTTGGCAGAAAATAGCTATTCTGCCAAGGCTATAATGGTGGATGGTTTCTCTAGTTCCTGTATTGTGATTCTTGGAAAAAGTCCTTTTATCTACGTAACCAGCAATACCCCAGGTTTGAATACTATATTAATGTTTTACTTCTAGGGATTATAAATAATTAGAAATAGGAAATGGTTGGTACTTCCTTAGAACTTTAACAGACTTTTGTGAACGAATTGGTGAACAAGATAGCATGAACCTTTTCCCCCCATTGGATTCCCCACTCTCCTGTCATAAGCATTTCTTTGATAAGTCAATTTTGAATCATGTGCTAATTTCTTATTATATATGCAATACATGTGAAATGATAGTGTGTCCTTATTAGGTAAAGGGGAAGAGTTATAACTTCAGAAGTTTTGAGTTATGTGGGAAATTCCTTTGGAGAAATGGCGTAATTTGAATTAACACAGATTTCTCAAGAATCAGACCACTGCTGAGTCTTGGGTTTCTCTACAGTTCAGCACATTCATTTTCTATAATCTATTTGAAACAAATTCAAAGCAGCCACTGGATCACAGGCATGGCTGCCATCACAGCTGGAGTGATGTAACAGCATCTCTATTTTTATTTTGTAGCTGATGCTTTTTTCAAAGCTGCGGTTAGCCTTGTTCCTGAGGTGCCAAAAATGATCAGCATAGATGGAAAGATGCGACCTTCTGATGCCTTCCTCCTGGAATTCCTTTGTAATTTTTTTTCCACATTATTAGTTGTTCCGGTAAGTTGAGTGTGTATGAATAGCACATAGGTTAGTATAGACTATTTTGATTTTCCTGACTAAAAATTTAGAGTAGACTGGGCTTCTGGAATGGGAGGTGCAAGGATTAATTTTCCGTGAAAAGATAAACTGTTCTGCTCATTGGCTGCAAAATCACTCACCCCAATGCAGAATGGGGAGGCAGAACAGTTGTGTGGAGGTGGAGGTACAGCACTGCCACTCTCAATAACACCTCTCACTAGAAGTGGATTTAGGGTAGAATGAAATACCACCATCATTTAATTGTGTAAAGATCATTTACTGGTTTATTAGCTAAGCACTCAAAAAACTCCTAATACGTGAGGAGGGGAAAAATATAGAGCTATAGTTCCTGTTAGTTTCAGTTACTTTGGTATAGGTCATCTAATCATTTGAGTAAAAACAATAATTAGAAGATATGTTTTGGCATGATCTTCCTCTTCTGATGAATATTTCTCAAAGTACTACCATTCTATGCCCTTCCAGTTTTTAACTAACCGTCAAGTTGAGAGAGAGATGTAATTTTCCCTCTGAAATATTTCCAGTTATATCTAAAAGATGAGGGGAAATTGTAAATTAACCTGGAGGAACAGAAAAAGAAGTTTGAAGTATTCATTTGTTCTTGGAGAGAGTGAGTTTTTCCTCCTCACTGAAACCTCCCTTATGGTTTTCTCCTTCCTTTTTCCTTTGCCTGTTTGGTGAAGCAGCACAGAGTGTGGTGCTGTTCAAATCCTTGTTGTCAGAGCTGTGGATTCCCCCTGTTCCAGTGGCAGGGGTCTCCCAAGCCATGCATGTTCACACACATGGAGGTGCTGTATTAGAAGGGAAGGGGAAGCTGCCTCTGGGATGTGTCATTGCTGTGCACTGACTGCAGGAGTCAGGGACTGGGATTATTAACAGGTGATTGAAGAAGGGACTGATACAATCTCTTGGATTCAGTAATGAAAAATAACTTGCAATGAGATGCCAGGATTCAGAAACTAGCTTCCTTAACTTTGTTCCCTATTTACAGAAGATCAAAAGGAAGTGTCCCCAGTGGACTGTGATTTGTCCTGTGTATCTTGGTGCCACTGATCCAACTGCCAGCTGGAATTAGCTGGATGCAATATTAAAGCTGCTTGTAAAATCTCCCAGCTTATGTAAAGCAGAGTCTTTCTTTTCATTTCATGTGAAAAGATTGTTGATTGGTAAATGACTTCCCAGTGTAGGTGTTCTTCTGAAACTCATAATTACATGAGTAATACACTACAGCTTACTGATACAATTTTAATAATGAAATCTACTCAGTGTTTAATTTTGGAGGCTTAGATGTTAAGAAGCTGACAATTAATTTTGTACTGTTCCCCCATGACTACAAAATAAAGCATTCCAAAGTTTGTCTGTGGAAGCTGCCTGGATCATGTTCTGATTATGGGTCAAATGGGCATTTTAGATGGAAACTGGAAAAAAAAATTAAAGTATTTTCAAGAAGCACACTTAAGAAAAGTAGGTGTCAGCTTTAATTATATTGTAGTACTGCTTTTACAGAGCTCAAACTGCAACTCTACACCAGTGGATGACTGCAAATAATCCTCTTTTTGTTCCAGGGTTGTGGTGTAGTTTTGACCCATCTTTTTTCTTCTCTGTAGGACCATCCAGAACAAGGAGTGTTGTTTCTTGTGCGAGGATTACTAAATGTGATCCAGGATTATACTTGGGAGGATAACAGTGATGACAAAGTCAGGATTTATACTAATGTTTTGCATCTCCTGTCTGCAATGACTCAAGAAGCATTTATCTACCATGTAGATAAAGGTAATACCTAAGATGGGCTCTGGCTCCTTGCACTCCACCAGGACATTTGTAGTATTGTCTTACCACCATAGCCACTTAATGAAGACTGGTGGCAGTCAGTCTCACAGAATGGATTATTGTTCTGTTCAGTTCCAGGTATTGTGATTTAGAATAATCCCAGGAGTTGGGTTCTGAACAGGTGCAGTCTGTTCTTTAGAGTGAATCTGTGCAGAGTGGGTTACTTAGTTTGCTTCTGCTGATATTGGTGCAAATGCTTATAAATGTGAACTTTTCAAGTAAAGATTATGCATATGAAGGGTTTTTTTTAAGTCCAGAGTATCAACTTGATTTACACTTATCGTTGGTGTTTCATCCACATTTATTAACAACTCCAGTTTTCAGAATGTAAAGCCTAGTCTTCATTATTTAAATGATGTATTTGCTGCTTTGAAGGCAGGCTTTCAGTTTTGGAAATTGCAGTAACTTACAGAAATACTCAGAATACCTAGAAAATTCTAAAGATTTTACATTTTGTAAAATTGCTGCCATCTTTTTTGTAATAATTTTTAGAATATTTTATATGCTATAAAATATGAATATTTGTCTTCTGATTATAGATTACTAAATTAGGGTAGGGTAATAAATAAAACATCTTTTAAAGCATTCTTAATGATTAATGAGTCAGGGAGGCCAAGATGGTTTGATTTTTTCTTTCAGTTGCACAAGACTTTCACAGAGGGGCAGCCTGGAATGTGTTCTGCAGTTCTGGTGAATAGTCTGTCAGATTTGCCACCCGTGACAAAATAGCTCTTGCAGTTAGCAGCACAGAAAACAGCTGTCAGTGGAAGGGCTACTCTGTAGTAAATCTGCTGTTCAGATTCTGTAAGGAAGTGTACTTTTAATTTTTCTTTTACTCAGTTTTTTTATATGACCAAAATAGCTGCATAATCTCCAGATGAGAAATCTTAAGTTAATTAGATTTTAATGGAGACAGGCATGGAAATATAAATTAGTTGGGTTTTAGGGCAATAGGGTTTTTTCCTAGGTGCTCCTTGTATTTTAGCTTCTTAAAATGAAGTTTACTTGGAAACAGGATATTATCTTTTATCTTTTGTGCTTTACCTAAAATACATTTAAACCTAAAAATTTCTTTTACCCAGCTTCTTAATAGAACATAAATAAATTAGGGCAAAAGACATGTTTAAAATCACAGTTATATAAGCTGTAAAAACTTGAAGAGCTCTCTCCCTCCCAAAGATCTTTTAAGGTCTTTGAAACTGAAAATACTCTTTGAATTTCTGCCCATTACTTTGAGGTAATAATGGGTTTATTTGAAGAAAAAAAGAACTGCAGTTTCTTTTGAAAATCTGGTTATTTTCGCTAAATAAAACACAAGTTGTTTGGCTCAGTGCTGCTGCCATTATAGATGATGGCCATACTCTTCTAAAGTGATGGGAGCAGGGAGTCTGTCTCTGTGGAAAACCTGAGGATTGACATATGTTGTTTAACATTATGTCTAGGGGAAATACTTGTGAGCCTGGCTGTATCCAGGAATATAGGATTGGCTTTAAGCTAAAAGATTCTTCTCAGTGTTTCGTTCCTAAAATCAAAAGGACATAGTAGGCAACCAACTGGTAGGCACTTAAAAAACATAGTTCTGTTTGTGTTTCATGGAGGAGGATCATTTTATGACTTCCAAAGGTAGTCTCCTATCAATAGCTGATGTTTTTAATAGCAAATAAATGTATAGCTCTTTATCCAGACCTAAGCTTGAATTCATCTCTGCAGTTGATTCCAATGATACTCTGTATGGAGGAGACTCCAAGTTCCTGGCTGAAATTAATAAACTGAGTGAAACAGTGGTGTCACAGATTCTGGATCATCTGAAAACCCTGGGAAAGGAGGAGGTATGTTCTTAGCTTGATTCAATACAAAACCAAAAGTAATTTGGAGTTGAAGAAACAGACCACCTTTGACCAGGAATTGGTCTTTTCAAATGCTTCACAAACCTCATAACAACAGGAAATTGGGTATTTTTACTTGTTTAGAAAGTGAGACCATGACATAGGCAGGCTTGTGGTGGAGACACCTAATGATGTCTAATTCTGTCATGAGCAAAGTGAGAGTTCACAGTTAATTAGTCTTTTACTGGGGAAAATACAATGAAAGCCACCTATAATTATAAAAGTTTCAGATCCCAGGCACTTAGATGATGTCAGGAGAGGGGTAGAGAGGGAGGAGATAGTTGTTTGGTCTTTAGTCTGACTTCAGTATATTTGTTCAATAGAAAATAAAGAAAACTCTAGGCAGCTTATTGGATTTCTTGATTGGAATTCAGAGGCTCTAAGGGATCAAATCTGGCTTAATGGATTGTATGTTCAAGACAAGTGACTGATGTTTACTGAAATAATGAGAACTCACTGTTCTGTTCATGTGCCTGTTCCTGAGAATGGACCCTTCCACAGCTTCCCAATCAGCCCTTAGTGGATGGCTTCTGTTGGTAGAAATCTTGTGGCTCCTGGCCTGGAATGAGAGAGTTAGGGCATGATTGATTTGTTGGAATTTTTCAGATGGGCTGTTTGCACAGTAGCCCAGAGTGTTTACCAATACAGAATGTGTTAAGTGATATCTATCAGGAGGACAGTGTGCTAAGTTTAGCCTTTTCTCTGCCTTTGCTATCCTGTTTGTCCTTCCTTGAGCAATGGCAGAGATGCAAGATGAAAATATCCTTTGCTCAAATCCTCTACATCACTGTACACATCAGCAAAGGGAACAGGAGCTCTTTTTCAGAACAGTAGCAGCAGAAACAACCATTCTAGCACAGCTAAGAATGTCCAACCAGGTCTTCAAAGGAAATGTAAACAAGTTTTCACAACTGTGAGTTGTATGCTAGGGGTTCTTTTGCATCTGACTCCTGTATGGAATTTGTGGGTAGGAATGTTTGAAGAGCTTGAAACCCATGGTTTCTGAAAGGCCTTTTTTGTTTGCTTTCTCCTTTCAAGCCCACTTTGAATAAGAAGATCTTGTGTCAGTTCACTGAGGCTGTTGTTGCATAGAAAACTGGATTTAAGGCTAAGCAGCACAGATATAGGTGCTTGGCCTGCCTTTACCCCTCAGCCTTGGATTTGATCCTCTGTCCATCAGTATTTACAAAGAGGGACCATTTGTTTTGCTCTGTTGAGCGAAAGGCATTGAGATAGAAAATTGCTTTGTAAGAATGAATAGTTGTTTGAGGAAGCTCTTGTTGCTGAGGAAATAGAAGCAATGAGAATATTATCAGAGATCTCTAATTGTGCTAAAGTAAAGCTGGTCATAAAATCACTGTTATTTGGTTTGCTTCACTGTTGGTGACCTTTTATTATTCATCTTCTTGGCTGCTCATTTAAATGAACAAGGCTCTAATGATTTTGTGTTTTTGTTGGTTCATTTCCTTTAAAAGCTATAAAGGAAAATAAATTTTTCTTACAATAAAATCCTTTCACCAAAATGAGAACTTGGAAGAGAACAATGAATCTTATTGTTAACAGAGTGTGGTCTTTTCACAGTATTAGAGAATGCTTCATTTATGTGACAGTGCTGGAATGGAAATTTTTAGTTCTGGACAGTTCTGTAAAGTTCTAGCTGTTTCTGGTCAAGAGATCATGCAGCAGTGAATCCTCTCTGCTTTGTGTGGGGGGAAGACTGCTTTTATGCTCCTTAAGGTCCCTTCTCAGTAATTTTAGGGGAAGTAGCTACAAATATGGTGCAAATTTGTTTGTATCACCAGAGTTTCAGTGAAAGAATAGCAGGGGAAAAACACCTTTGGTTAAATTAATAAATAAAAGTAGAATAGACTGGGAGGAAAAAGCCTGAAGTAGCATTAATTTAGATTGATGATAGTGGTTTCTCTAAAAATTTACAGCTAGGGTGCTCTAAGTGCAAGGTTGGTTGGTGGGAGGGTGATTTCTCTGCAGTTGTAGGGAGTCTGTACTTGTAAATGCGTCAGACCTACATACTGTGCTGTGCCAAAGTGTGATGTAGGAGTCTTGTGTAATTATTTTATTTACAGCAGCTTGTGTTGATTTACAACTACTGCTGTTTGTTGCATTTTGAATGGAATATGAAAACTGTATTCTTATGTCTGTTAACTATTGCTGTTTGTTACAAAATGAGACCCCTTTGAACTTCTGAGAGTTCAGAGAAGCCAGTGAGGTTAGGCTGCGTATTTTGGGATGAGTGTACAGTAATACAGGAATATATTTTGTTGTCATTGTAGACTGTGAAGAGGCAGAGCCAGCTGGCATTCTATTTCTTTAACACCATCCTGGCTCATGGGGACCTACGAAACAACAGACTGAACCAGCTTTCAGTCAGTCTCTGGAATCTTGCTCAGAAGCATGGCTTTGCTGACACCAAGACCATGGTAAGGGAGGGAGACAGACAATGCAGAGAGGTTTTAGTTCTTAATATCTTTTTCCACTCTTTATTTGGGGAAAGATAACATTTTCTTGATCTGAATAAACCTCATCTCTTTACAAACTACTATCTTAAAAAAATAAAATTATCTTAAAACCCCAACAACTTATTTTTCTAAATACTTCTTAATGAACAAGCAGCTTCTCTTATTTCCAGTGTATGTTTCTAGTATTTTAATAGCATGACAAGCATTAAAGAACCTGAAAGTGTTGGTTGTTCTTAACTTTTTGTTAAGTACAGAAAACAAGCTTTAAGAGAAATACTGCATTTTTATTTTCTGGAGGAACTGCCTGGTGAAAACTTGTAAAGTGGTATTTGACATATACGTAGTAATGAGCTCTGGAATAAGCAATACCAACTGCTCACAAAACCAGTGACATTTAGGGAAAATCCTGAGACTGGTTAAAACCCCTTCACAAAGATGAACTGATGGCTATGAAATGAGAAAAGACATTGAAAATCTCCAAATGCCTTTCTTTTCAAACCTAGGTGAAAACCCTAGAATACATAAAGAAGCGGAGCAAACAACCTGAAATGAGTCATTTCACAGACTTGGCCCTTCGACTTCCTCTGCAGTCCAGGACCTGATGGGAGCCTCCTCCAACGAGTCACCTGCAAAAGGGAGCATGGAACCAAGGCCAAAAATCACTGATCTACATTCTGACTGCAAGGAGCTCACTGCATTTTTACTTTCCTTAGTGAGACACATTTACTTGGGCACAGTAAAGGTAAAACTGTTCTGAGTGCAATAATTTAACCTGAGTTTCTGTATCCAGTTTTACCATAGTATTATTATTTTAAATGCCGATTTACATTCAGTAAACAGTATTTTGAATTTGTATGGTTGGAAAAGCCTTTTGAGATCTAATCCGTTGTAATTTTAACAAAAAAGGAAGATAATCTGTACAAATGAGTTCACAGCCTCAAAACTTCATCCCTCTTGCAGAATAGTCTTTCTCCTCTGCAAAAAGCAGCATTTCAATATAATAGTCAGACTAAGTTGTCTCTCTGCTTTGGGATGCTGCCAGCATTTGTCTGGCTGGTTCCAGTAGCAGAGAAAAATGGCTGAGGTGTTGGTGCTCTAATTTCTACAATACATTTTCACAGACATGTTTTCATTTTAGTTCAGTGGTGTTTTGTAAAATGGAAGGAATCTTTAAGTGCTGCAAAGGAAAATGGAAATTATGCAAAGTCCTCTATATTTGCAAAGTACACTCTCACTGAATAAAACTATTTGCAGTTCATCTGTGTGTTCTGGGTGAGTTTCTTTGTGTATACAAATCTACCACCTTACCCTTGTGGAGTTTAGTTACATGTACTGTTTTATTTCTAATAAAATTTCACTCTCACCACTTCTGCCCCATGGTAAGGAACCAAGTTGAGACCTTATATCTATTACTACTTTTGCTTAGTGTTTTTTTTTTTCTTGCTTGGCAAGTAGTTGACAGCTTGAATTCAGCATTTGTTTCAAACCAGAAGAGAAAACAGAAACCTCAACTAGCTGAATTTTAGTAAAACAAGAGCTAAACCTGAGAAAGGCTGGTGGAGGCTGGTGCTGAACACTGAGAGCACTGATGCAAAACAGCCTCATGTTGAGGTAGTGGTGGGTTTAAATGGCACTTCAAAGGAGATGGTTTTCTCAAAGGCAAGTTTAGACCCTGCAGGATGAGCATCTCCCTCTGCCCAGATATCAGAATGGATTCATGGCAACCCGTTAAGATGGGTAATTTTCACTTCCTCTCAGGAGCTGCCCAAATGCATCAGAACCAAGTGCTGTTTTAAGTGTGTTTTCTGCTGGAGGCAGATGCTTTCAGGTAGAGCAATCCATTGCAGAGGACTGTTGTGGAAAGTGAGGCTGTCTTCAAGAAATGTACTAGTTCAGTTGGTGCTGCTCTCCAAAATGCTTATACTTTCACTTTTAGATAACAGCTGCTGATTGAAAATCCAACTGTCAGAGCATAGTTCAAATATAGAGAATGTTTAATGCTATCCATTATTATAAAGAACTTGCTGGATTTTTAAGAACTACTTTCTGAGTTAAAAGTCTGCCCTCATCAAATTTGAGGGCACACCACGAGTGTGTCTTCAAAGTAAAGCACCATCATTCTGTACCACTGAGTATAAAAAATGTGAAGATTTTACAGAACAATAAAATCCTTTTGAATCATTTAAGATATAGATAAAATCAAGTTTATTAAATCAGCACTTAAAAAAACCCTACTGAATCTCAACTAATTGCAGGCATGGCACATATCTTCAGTCTTTGAAGGAGGTTGTCTCTTGCCTTGCAGAACAAAAATTATACAGGTTTCAAAAACTTTACTGCTTGGATGAAGTGACCACCCAGCTCCAGACTCATACATGCAGATGAAAACTTGTACTTCAGGTACCTCATAAGTGAAATTTCTTCAGCATTTTGTTATTTTATTTCAGGTAAAAAGAAATTTCACTCTTTTTATTACTTCTGAGTTTTAATCTTCAAATTTTATGGATCTAGATGCATATTTGTCTATGTAATGTTTTTTGTTGGCAGTATGTTGAAACCCAAGACCAACTCCTCTATGTTGCTTCAAGTCCATTGCTTTATCAAACTCCATCTTCAGTGCCCGCTGTAACTTCTCCTCCCCTTCCTTGTTCAGAGCCACGTTTGGTTTGTTTGTAGTTGCTGAGGGATTTTGCATAGGCACAGAACCCTTTTTAAAACCACCCATCAGTCTAAAAAACTTCATTTGTTCCTCAGAATTTTTAAAAGCAGCTGTACTCCACTGTCCAAGCTTTGTATCCTGTGAGGCAAAACAAAGTTAACAGTAAAATTAAGAAATACCAAGAACAAGGAAGACAATTTCTGGCTGTGTACCATGAGAACAGAACCAGCTACAAAAGCCTGACAGGGTGACAAAGAAGCTGTTATTCCATTGGGCAGTACCTCTCCAGGGTTGTGGTAAAAGACTTACCTAACTGCCTGAGTACACCTTCATCAGTATTTCAGGCTATTTAACCTGGAGCCAGGGGTTAATGCACTTTGAGGATCTCCTTTCCCTCTGGCCTTAGGAATCTTGGCTTTCTGCTCTCTCTTTACCCAGTCCCAAGAGCCAGACAGCATCTCTTATTCTAAGAAAACTGTCAGACTTAATCTTCTTTCACTGTCAACTTTGTAAGGTTATCTTTTCATTTTCCCACTGCCTCGTTTGGGAGCTGCTGTTTTCAGCAGTGTTTTGTTAGTTGTGGACACAGTCTAGTCTAGTTCTCTTAAAGCCTCTCCTCCCTGGCAGCTTGCTGTGTTCTTTCTATTTACTGTATTAGCATTTAACTGTACTCTGGACTAGTTTACCCCTTCAGAATTTTTTCTTCTGTCTGAAGATTCTGGCTCCTTTCTGAGGAGCCAATGTCCAACTAAAATGAGATTTCAACTGTTTGTGGAAAACCCCAGATACACCATAGGATTTACAAAGTTCATGAACTTCTGGCTTACCTAACAAGAGGCTTCATTATTAAAGGGTATATTTGACTCCTGAGTTAGAGATATGCAGTCATTAATAAATATTTCTGGCAGGATTTCTACTTAGAATTTTTTCTTTCAAATTGGGCCTGACACTAAATGGCAGAATGTATGATTAGTAATTAAATAAACTAAGCTGGCTACATCAAAGGGAAAAAAAGTGAACCAATGGCATGTTTATGTCAGCCTGAAATCCTTCCAACAGAAGAGTCAGCTTGTCATTCTCCAGTAGACAGCCAACATGAAACACAGCACACTACACAACTGCAGGCAAGCTACAGCAGAGGTTTTTAAGGTAAAAAAATGCAAGGCTGGAGTGTCATTCACTATCACAGGCCAGACTACCTGGTATTTAAAGACTTTGAAGTATAATACTTCAGCCTTTTGACCTTGCACAAAAGAAAAGGTGCTGTACAAGCCCAGTCTGTGACAGAGATATATGCACACAACCAGATACACACAAGACACAGATTATTAAGTATAAGTCCTCCCTGTGCAATGGGAGACATCTGCACAGATGTAAATATAATTATGGCTTGTCAAAACTCTGTTTTTAAGTGAGCTGCCGGCAGGCACTACACGCAGCTTTTGCTGAAGCATTTCCAGTTCACTCTTTGTGGAGCTGATGAATTAGTTTTCACAGTTTCTATTCTTCTGCATACTACTAAACAGAGACAGATCAGTGCCAAAGAACTATCTCCTGCCAAAGATGTAATTTTTCTCTATGACTTCAGAGACTATTAGACAGTTGTAGTTCCAGAGCTATACAGATGCCCTCCCACTGTGTTAGACCTACAGAAGTTGTTTCTGGCATTTGTTTGAGGCTTATTGCAGCTTTCTAGGCAATCTGGCAGTCCTGCAAAACAACAGAAGCCTGAATTACTAGCAAAGCTTTCTCTCCACCTCAATCTTCTTACCCCTGGCTAAACACTACTGTAAGTTTCCACTACCTTACTGTGAATCTGTCAGAAGCCAGACTGAGTAGGACACAAAAGCAAAGAATCAGGAATCATCTTCCAAAGAGGAGGAGGAAAGATGCAGAAGCCATGAGAGCACTGACTGTAAATATCACACATGTGTATTAACAGTGCCCCCCCCCCTTTACCTTTCCACGTGTGTCCCTGTTGCTGAAAGTGTGCATTGGATACGCTTCAGTGACTGCTGCATCCATAGCCCAAAAATTACTTGTAGTGAACAAAGTGCTTCTGTAGCAATTCTGGATGGCTCATTCTCCAGAGGAACCAGAGAAAATGTTGTTTTGAGGACTGATGATGGGAATTAGAGGACTGTACAATGCCAAGGAGTTCACTGCTCAGCTCCCAGACTCTTGGCATTGTACCAACTTTTTCTATAGTGTGACCTGCAATCTGCAGTCAGAAGGAACACTGTTGTACCTGAGCCACACACAAAAAAGAGCACAGTGTTTTTTTTACAGGAACTTGTCCTGGGACACAGTATTTCCATCAGGCTGAGGTCTAAACTCATACATTACCTGTCCCACTTTGGAACTGAAAGCCTTGGTTTTGCCAGATACTCTATCAATTTCTTCTTGCAGGGCCTGCCGCCTCACCTAGCGTGCAGAGAAATTACACGTGCAGCATAAGACTCTGTGTCCTCTATGTCAAATGACAATTAATTCACAATTAAATAAGAAGAGAAAAATAAAAGAATTAGTTATCTTCGGAATTTTGCATGGATAATTCTAAGTTGCATGGAATCCTTTCAAACACTCGGCATGAGAACTGTAATCTTTTTGTGTACGTTAGAAGTGTTTTGCTGTATCAGGTAAGTCATTTTCTAACTGCAGGCAACAGCTACTCTGAAAGTGCCAATACTGATGAAAGGCAAAGAAATGTGTATTTCATTTATTAAGTTACACAGTTCTGACATTGACTGGAGGTGTACATTTTGGACAACGCATGCATAAAGCACATTTTAAGCAGAGCTTTATTTAGGGAAATCTAGGCATAGGTAAGCAACAAAGCAGTTTTTTTGTATCAATTCCTATGCATATGTTAAATGCTGATTTGCTGCAGGTCTTACCCAGTTAGGACAAAGCATACCTTGTCTATGCTAATTTCATCACAGTTTCCTTTCTTCTCCTGCACAATGATTACACCATCTAGTTGTTCCTGTAAAACAGGAAAAGGCTTCTATCATTATTTTTATCCATTCTGGTTAATTAGAATTTACACAGCTCTTAACACAGAAGTAGTTAAAACACTAAGCAATCAGTAGTACTATTCTGACAAAATAGTCAGATCTAAGATGAAAATGCCAATTAAATCTGTGTATTCCTATGGAAAACCCTCACAGAGAGTTTTTTTTCTTTTAATCAAGATAAATGATTTTTAGATTTATTAAAAGGGACCTGCCAACAACACTGGCATACACAGTAATGTTTGCAGGTAGAATAATTTCAAATTAAACCATTTTGTAAAAGCTTAAATTTATACTTGAAGAAAGGCACAGAGAGAGTGAAAGTTTAAAAAAAATTAGAAATTGGAGGTAAAATAAATAAAGGTCTCTCTGAAACAAACAAACAAAAACCAATCGAGAGGCAGCTGCACTGTGCTCCTTTGTGAATGATGGTCTCCAGGGAGCTCCCTGTCTGGAAGGAGCACAGGGAGAGGCAGGACACATACATCAACTGTCTCCTACAATGGCAGCAAACAGCACATTATTCCACATTTGAGAGCAAGGAACAGGGAGCTGATGGAAGAGACAGAGCAGCTCCAGAAGGAATGGATGGGCTGGAATGGATGGCAGGAGGTAAATCTGGGCAGAGTCCACAGGCAACCAGATCCTGGCCACACTTCTGCAAAGTGCGGCCCCTGCAGCTTTTGCCTCAACCACTGCCCCCAGCCTTTCTCTTCCAAATCTGTCATTAGAAGCTTTTTGGGCATCCAGGATAACAGGATAAGTAGTAAGTCCAGGACAGTGGTAAATGATAGTGATTAGCTTTAGACCAGCCTGGAAAAAGTGGCCAAAGGGAAGACTTATTGATTCAGCTAACGTAATAAACCAAGCATGAAACAGCCAGAGAAACAACAAGGGAAAGATTTGTAACATACTTCTGTCAGCAGAACCTGCTGTTACTTTTTTGAGGCTTTCATTATATTAAAAGCCATCAATGATTTAGCTCATTTTCCAAAGCTACCTTTTATACATTGCTTTCACACACACAAGTACATGCACTTTAAAAAGGCAAGAACACTGTCTGCAGGAAGGAGAGCTCATGCTCTTGGATGAAAAGAAGAAACCAAAAACAACCCCCAATTTACTTCTAGATGGCCTCGTACTGTCTTTTCATATCTATTAAAACAAGCAGGAAAACTGTCCTGACAGGATTCTGCAAACAACTGCAGAATACTTTTTTCTTTTTAGCCAGAAGGAGGGAGCAGCCCCATCCCTGCTAATTCCCAGCACGGTGCTGACCTGCTGAGGGCTACTGAGCAGAAAAAACTACCCCCATGGAGGTGTGCCAAGCTTGCTCTAACTTCATGGAAAAGGAGCACATTCGCATGTGGTAGGGCTGTGCTGCCTGCAGTCACCAGTCCTCACTCCTCCTCACTGCCCCAGCTCACTGCAATGGCATCCGATGAGAAAAACACCAATCACCATATTAAGTGGGTATCACTCCACATTGTCTTTAAAATTTGCTCTTTTATTTGCAGGGCAAGCCCAACAGAGGATTTTTCAAGGCACGCAGAGTGTGTGACATGCTGTAGATTAAAACTTTTCAGGACTATGGCACAGTCAAATTCAAGTTAAATGCACATTATCAGCCATTTATTAGTGCAGTCTTTTGGCCTGGCAGGAACTAGAACCTGATAGAACTGATTAACTCAGACTTCTGAACCTTCAGATTTTGAGTCGTTTTTTATTATTAAAGAAGATGCCTAGGGGAAATAGGAATGAAACATGCATCACCATACTCCCCTCTTCTCAACAGTTTGCAAGGGATTTGCTGTGGTTTCCATATCAACTGGTCATGAAAGTTTACATGTCATTGTAGGGCTTATCTTGCTCAACACAATGTAAGCAGCAACAAAATACCAGTAATGTCGAACAATCTCAGAAAGGCAATGTCAATTTAATCAGAAAATATATCCAGCAATAAAACCACACTGTCCTTTTGAAAGGTCAAAAGGAGAAATCTAGCTTGAAAGCCTCAAACATCTGCTCACCTCATAACTGATAAGCATACACACTCCCCTCACAAACCCCTCTGAAAAAAGCCTGTACTTGGGTCTCCACATGAATCTATAATTAATTATTAGCACTAGACACCAGATAGCTGCCAGGTTTCCACAGAACTTGAGGAAACTGCATCTGAGTCCATGACAAAGCAAAGCACACCATGAAGTGACCTTGTGAAGCAGTATATTATGGTCTGCTCCAACCTTAGCTTACAAAAATCTTCAGTGACACCTTCTTAATTAGTGCTTGACATTTAAATAAGCCAAGCATTCAAAATTCTTGGCAGTAATGAACTGGATCTTCCCATTACCTATGAAAATAAAAAACAATCTCCTAGTGACTTGCAATGTGCCATTTTTAAAGTTACGTTTAAGCAGCTAAAAATACAGATAGATACCTATTGATTTTCTGAGCATCTCACAGCTTAATTCCCAATGCTAACAACAAAAGTTGGGCACGTAGGTACTAACTTTTGGCACCCTTAGCTTTAAAACATGACTTTGATCAGATAAAGAAAAAAAGTCTGTATTTCAAATATTTCATCAGTTCCTCCCCGGTTCTTTTTACCTCGGAAATGGAAAGTACTGCAAGACTCTGGGATAGGATTTCCTTCACCAGGAAAGGATACCATCCCAGTTACCCTCAGTTACAATTTACAGTTCTTACATCTGTTTATTTTCTTGCACAGATTTATTGTTTTAATTAAAACTGTGTGTTTAGGTTTTTAGTAGTTCTCAATCAGAGTTTATATTTCATGCTCTTGGCCCAGTCTACACTTAGGATTTCTAGGATTTTCTCCGAAGTTTTTTCGGAATTAGTCAACAGGTTTTGGCTAACTTTCTCCTTTGTTTCTAACATTACATAATTCCAGCACTGACAGCAGCGAAGCTCGAGGAAAGTCTAATAAACAGTTAAATGAACTCATGTTGCCACAGTTATTACCTGCTCAGAGTAAATGACATGGTTTAAACTCCCGTTTTATGAACAGTGTTGCCACACCGCTAACAGCAACCCAACATTTATGTCTGTACAAACCCACTTTCTTTTTGGGCCAATACTTGCTGCCAGTTGTGGTATTTACATTTTCACAACTGCGACACCGTATGACTACAGCAGCATCACTGTGTGACAAGCTCAGCCCAGCTGGAGCAGGGGCTGGCAGTGTTTGGTCCCTGTGGGGGCCCTTCATTTCAGAGCTGCACCTGATGATCCTTGTGGGTCCCCTCCAGCTCAGAATAGTCTGTGGTTCTGTGAACTGTGACCTGCTGAAATAAATTAGCTAATCCTGCCTCCCAACACCCAGTGGGGGCCCTGGCTGACCTCAATGCCAGGAACAGGCAGAGCAGCCTGCAAAGTAGGAAACTTCCCAAAAGGATTTCAATTCCTTAACAGGAAGGTGCAAAGCTGCCCTCCTCTACAACTTACCAGTGACTCGTTCCATGGTGACTCTGTCTTTACCTTTTCTGTATCTGCTTTCAAACCTGGTTCTTCAGCAAAGGCCTCTGGTGGTACTTTTTCCCTTTTTTTCTTTTTTCTGTCACACTGCACAGGATTACTATTGCATAATGTCCCATCTACAGTATCCCCTGTAACACACTGAGCTTGCTCCTTTTCACTTTCTTTGTTTTTTTTATTGCTTTCTAATGGTATTTTTTGGCTTTTAGAGGCACTGCCATTGTTTAAAGAAATTTCTGAATATGTAGTTTCCTTCTCCTTCCTCTTAATCTTCTTTTTCTTCTTACTGACTTCATTATTATCCTTGAAATTCTTCTTGTGTTTCTTTCCAGACAGCTGTTCTTGTCCAAGCTCACCTTCTTGCTGTGCTGGGAGATACTCATTAAGAAAGCTGTAAATGCAGTCTGGCTTATCTTTTTCATAGGTTGAGGAAGAAATATGTTTTCTTTTCTTCTTCCTCTCTTTGATTATCCCAAAGTTCTTAATTTGGTCCTCTTCTTCTCTGTTTGTCAATGAATATTCCCAGGAATTATGTTTCTTCTTTTTTCTGAAGTCACTTAATGCAGTGGAGCTACCAGAAACTTGATGTACGTTGTCCTGATTATCTGCCAGTGGTACAAAGCAGTCAGACTTATCTTTCTTTTTCTTCTTCTTTCTTCTCACAAAACTCTCCTCCCCATTCTGGGCATTACCTGTGTCATTGTTTTCACCCACAAGACCTGCTTCTTGTGAAATGTATTTGTGGGTGTTTTTATAAACTTTTGCAGATTGCTTTTGTTCACTGTCCTGGATGTCCTCTAATGGAAAACTGCCTTTCTTCTTTTTTTTCTTTGTTACCTCACCATCCAATTCCAAATCCAAAGCATTTTTTTTTCTCTTTTTTTTTAAAGGCAATTCATTTTTCTTAGTACCATCTGTGTCATGATTTGAAAGCTTCACATCACTACTCTCATTATTCTCCAAGGAGAAACGACACTGGACTTTTTTTTCCCTCTTTTTGAGTATTTTAATTTGTTCCTCAGATTCTTCTTGAAGTTGTAAATCCACAGGACCTTTTACATTCACAAAGCTTTCTAAATGAGCTGCTCTGAGTAATTCAGAGCCAATTTCTTTCTTCTTCTTTTTCTTACTATTCTCTGGTTGCCCCTTGTGTAAATATTCATCTTTTAAATTTTCCTTTTTCTTTGTCTTCTTTTTTTTCTTGAGATGGCCATTGTCCTCAGTTTTAATGATAGTTTGAACATCTTCCTCAATTTCAACTACAGTCCTCACCTTTTTCTTTTTCTGTACAGGCTCCTCGTGAAATTCTTTTCTTTTTTTCCTTATTACCATTCTAAAAAAAGGAAATGAAGACGTTAGTGAACGGCTTCAAAGAGATGATGCAAGTCCTAATCTACCTGGCCCTCCTTTATTCTGAAACCATTCCTTATCTCCCACTGTCCCTGACATTCTAATTTCAGTCTGCTTTCCATGATGGGGAACCAGAATATACTGACATAAAGACACATACAGAAAATACTGTTTACTAGGGTGAATCTTTATGTCGTGTTGTTTAGTGTACCTTGTCCTAGTTAGTTTGCAAGGTTCTATCTGCCTGTTTCACAGCGGCAGAACACAACGTTTGCACAGAAATACCTACCCTCTAAAAGTCTTCCCAAAGCCATATCCTTGTGTATGTACACGAATCCACTCAGAGTGGTTCCCCAGACACCTGTGACTTTTCATTTAACACTGAACTTCACACCACTTTGCTGCACACTCAGCACTACAAGATTCTTCCAAGGCATCTGAACCTTCTATTTGCTTCTATCTGTGATTTCTTATCTTTGCTTTCCGCTTCTTTTCTCAGGACACTTACGCCCATGAACCGGTGTCAACAGAGAAGCCTTTAGCATCCTTGCTGAGAAGCTCAATTATTCCTATTTGTTTTGCAATAACTAAGATGTCAACGGGGCATCCTGTTAAATGCCCGTAAGAACACCCAGCCCAGCCGGCGGTCCCTGTCCGCCCGGGCCTGCCGCCGCTCAGCCCGCGCCCCTCCACCTGCGGCACCGCGGGGCGCGGGGCTCAGCCCGAGGCCTGCCCCGGGCCCGGCACCGCCCGGCTGCGGGCCGCCAGCGCACCCCGTGAGGCCGGGCCGACACCGCGCCCCGTGAGGCCGGGCCGACACCGCGCCCCGTGAGGCCGGGCCGACACCGCGCCCCGTGAGGCCGGGCCGCCAGCGCACCCCGTGAGGCCGGGCCGCCAGCGCACCCCGTGAGGCCGGGCCGACACCGCGCCCCGTGAGGCCGGGCCGGGCCGAGCCGACACCGCGCCCCGTGAGGCCGAGCCGACACCGCGCCCCGTGAGGCCGGGCCGGGCCGAGCCGACACCGCGCCCCGTGAGGCCGAGCCGACACCGCGCCCCGTGAGGCCGGGCCGGGCCAGGCCGGGCCGGGCCGGGCCGAGCCGACACCGCGCCCCGTGAGGCCGGGCCCCCCCGCGCCGGGCCCCGCTCACCTCCCGTCGCCACGTGCAGCGCCCGCCGCCGCCCCGGAAGGGATCGCGCCGAGCCCGCCCCACCCCGGGGCCGTCACCGCGGCAACGCGCGGCCATGGCGGTGCGCCGGCGGCGGGGCCGGCACGGCCCAGGTGGGAGCCCCGGCCCAGGTGGGAGCCCCAGCCCCGGCCCCGGCTCCGCTCGGAGCGCCCCGGGCCCTCGGCGCCCTTCAGACCGGCCGCCCGCCCTCGGACCGCCCGCTGCTCCCATGGCCGGGGCGCGGGGCCAGCCCGCCCCACAGCGCGCCCAGCGCCGCCTCTTTCCTCCGCGCACCGCGGCCGTGGGCGGTTCTGCTCACGGGCGTTGTGTTGCTTTTATTGTCACGAGTTCGCGACTCGCACTCCGTGTGTGTTTGTGCTGCAGCCAGCCTGTTGCGGGGGTGTCAGAGTTTGCCCGGCTCTGAGCTGCCCGTTGTGCTTTGGGGTTTTCCTGGGCCGCAGTTAGATATTACCTTGGGAAAGCAGAGAGGCCGCTGTGTCATCATCGGTACAAACGTTAAATGAATACAGAAAGTTAAAATGGTCTCAGAGCACCATTTAATACCAAAGCCCCTTGGCTTCCCCCGGAGCCTGAGAACACTGACACTGGAAAGCTGGGAGACCAGTGCTGCAGTTCCCCGAGGCTCTCGTCATTCAGTACTTCGTAGAGCCTGAAGTAGGCATTTTCCCTTAAAATGTCCATTTCCAACGTCCGTGTAAGGTTGATTATTCGAGCTCAGGACACCTGTAGCACACACGGACTCGGTGATGCCATTAAACCCAACTGTGATGGTGGAACTGAACCTGCTGGGTTTGGCTCTGAGTGGTCTGGACTGGGGAGTCTGTAGGTTTTCTCATTCAAGTTCATTGTCTTGGCCCTTTATTTTTCTTATGCTGAGTCACTCAGTCATGCTTGAGGGTCGTGTAGTGCTTTTAGTTTTTTTGGGGTTTTTTTGTTTGTGTGTGTTATAAATGGGCCAGGAGACCTGCTCCTTTGAAAAGCCTTTATTAGTCAGCTCTTTAAAGGGGGAACTCGAGGGATCGCCTGCGCCGCCGCTGCTCCTGTCGCCGCCCTCGCTCCTGTCGCCGAACTGAGGATCAGGTGTCAGTCGGACCTTCTGTTCTTGCTGCAGCAGAGTCGGGGGTTCCGGTCTCGCGGGAATCCCCGGCAACCCAACTGGGCTCGTGTGGTCTAGGGGTGTCACTTCTTCCCAGTCCCTTTGTGGTCGTGGCGAGGCGGCAGAAGCAGAATTCAGTCCTTAGGTAGCTGAGGGTCTTCTCGGTGTTGTAGTGTCTCCCTTTTATCTGGATTTTGTGCTGGGTCGAGGCTTTTGAGTCCTTTTGCCGGCAACTGCACTTCGGTTTGGGGCGGTGCACCATGGAAGTCCTTGGATTTTCCTATTAGGCGGGGCCGGCAGCTCGAGGAGCCGGCGGGGAATGGGGACAGCCTAGCCCGACGGAAGGGGCGGGGGGCCCGGGGTTTTAGAGGGGGTATACAACTTGGAATAAGGTTTTGAGGGTACAAATTTTGGTACAAACAGCATAACTTCCTTAACAGACAGGTTACAACTGGCATAACATTTTAAACAGCATAACTTTCTTAACAAATGACAGACTGTGTCAAAAAAAGGGAATTTCTTACATTTCATTCATTTCAGTGTGTGTAGGTTTTTTTGTTTCCTTTTTTTTTTTTTTTTTTTTTTTTAAGTGGAGACAGTAATACTTAGCAATGTCTGTGAGATTTAATTGCTTATGGAGGAATCCACTATGTCTACTACTAAAAACAATGGTTAATTCTGCACAAGCATGTGCATTTTATTTATGTTGGAATATTTTGAATTATTATTTTGGTTAAAAACTTTTTTCCTAAAAACAGGGTTCTTTTGTCAGTGAAAACCTTGCACTTGACTTAAAGCTTGAGGGAGGCATGATAAGAATCTCTAAAGTTGTTGCTTATTCTAAAACATTAAATTTCATGTTAAACAAATATTTATTGCACATTAACTTCTGTTCTTTCAAGCCTAAATAAACACCTTTTAAAATAATGTTGGTTTGGGCAGAAAGGAAATATTTTTTAGGGTCTCCTGGTGAATGTTGTACATTTTTTTTACTTTTAGAGCACGAAGCAGAACACTCTCAAATTTCAGATGTTCCTCAATCAAAACAAGATGCTGAATCAAAACAAGAATCAGTGAGTACAGTTCAAGTAAAGAAATCTGCAGAGAGATTAATTTAAAATATTTTAAACAACTAACTGTGAAAATTTGGTACCCACAGGTAGTGTAGGAGCATCTGAGGATGGCAGGGACAAGGTACTCTACTGACCTGTATATTGTAGAACACGTGGTTTTATTGCAAGGGTCGTGGGTAAAAGGGCCTTGCCTTCAGCCACCAGCCTCGGCTGAAGGGAAGTCCCAAAGAGAGAGGGAGAAAGAACAGGAGAGTGAGAGCTGAGAGAGAAGGGAGCGAGAGAGCAAAGGGACAGGGGGAGGAGAGCAGGAGAGAGCGAGAGCAGGGGGAAGAGGAAGGGTAAGAGTTAAGAGGAGAGGTAAGAGGTTTGAGCTAAGAGAGCTAAGAGTAGTGAGAAGGAGAAGGAGGAAGAGGTAAGAGAGTGAGGTCCTTGTTCCAATACATTATATCTTCTTTTGTGATGAATATTCTAATTTACAGTGACCAACCAATACAAAACACAAAATCCTATAGAATCTACATACAGCCTGTAAGAATTACTATATTACCATACTGTGTTATATTTTAAACTCTAAGAACTACTCTTTAGACTTCTTTTTTACTACATTGACCTTTGGATCCCTTAGCCAGCAGAAAGGGTTCTGCTCAATCAAAAGGGATTCTCCTTCAGCTAGCTAGGCTATTGTTTTCAGGTTATATAGTAACTAAGACTCAGTATCCTACAACTCAAAGTAAGCTTTCATTTCTATTTTGATTATAGGTTTCATATTTTCAGATTCTTTTGCTGAGCAATCACATTTATAACGTTTTTCTGATTCATCTTCCCCAACAGGTAGACTCATTCATAAAATGGAAACAAAGCTATTATTTTTCAAACAACTTCATTGAATCAACAAATGTAATATTCCAAATAATAGCTTGTATTTAAAGCAACTTTGTTAATGCTAACTATAAAAGCATTCTGTTCTTTGAAAGGTGAATGTCAGTACTTCTGAACAATATGAGAGAGATATTTAAGCTTCTGAGTGCAAAATACTTATTCAGAAAATGCTACCAGTATTAATTTCCAAATAATTGCTATTTCTTACAATAGATGAAATTTTTTAAAAATTGTGATATCTCACCATATTCTGTCAAAAGGAGCCATATACCTTCTGTTAGGTTTGGATGATTTTACTGTCCTGGAAACTGCAGAAGTTTTTGAAGTGCATTTATATATTGTCAAGTATTCAGAAAATACATAAATAATACAATATTCGAATTAGAAATTATAATTCCATAATTTTTATTTGACGTTATAAACTTTTTTCAGTTGAATTGATTGATTGATTTTTGTCTGGCCTGTTGAGGTATTCAGAAAGGATACATTTATTTTGAACAGGCACCTTTGGAAGCCGCAATGTTGCAGCCAATTCCTATGGAAGAATTTTTTTCTGCCCCTGCAGCCCAATATGTGCTTCCCATACTTGGGGAAGATCCCCCTGGAGAACCCCCTGATCCAAAGAAATGTAAGTAGGAGCATATTTTCAACCCTGCTGTGATTATTTTTCTTGCATATGGCAAGGGTTTGTAATTTAATTCAGAGTGTGAACAGCAACAACACCTTTGGTTGTGTGGAATTTGCAGAGTTAGGCCTCTGGTCTAAAAACAGGGAGCCAGCTTAGCCACTTGGTCAGTGCAAGAAATACCAAATTGTGCATTACAAACCAAGAACATTGAATAGCTGAGGTAGTTCTGTGCTCTTCTGAATAAGTGACTTTTTATTTAGTCACTAAATCAGAAATGGCAGGCATTTCTACCTCTGATTTAATAATGCAAAACTGGGATCAATAGACTAAGTAGACAATTGAATTTGAAAACTGCTGTCAAAATGCTCTTTACTAATCTGATTATGCATTAGAATGGAAACAGCTCTGAAGTTTTGTTCTTCTGCTTTTATCAATTCCTATATTTTATAATAAATTTGCCAAGCAGCAATGCATTTTTATTATGCATTTTAGCCCTTCATTTTGCCTTCTCTTCTTTTGCTCATTAGGAATTTGTTATGCAAGTCAGAAGCAGTGTTACCCTTGGCTTTTATATAAATAGTGTACTCACAATTATGAGCATTTTCTGGCAGTATATGAACGAAACAAAGCTGAGAATAAAATCAGTGTTTCAGCTGTGTTGCCAGAAGAGAGCACTCCTATGGCCTAATCTTTGCAGATCACACCAAAAACTTAATCCTTCCTGAATAGAGAGAGGTGCCAGCCCAGACAGCCCTCTGAGAGGGGACAATTTGGATACATGGAGTCATGTTAAAATCTCTGAAGGATCTGGCAAGTGTGAAGCAATTATGACAAAGAAATCACAGCACCACTAAAATATAAGCTTTGGGTTTTCCTCTGTCTAGAAGTTCAGTTTTATGACTAACTGATAATGCTGATTGTAAAGGGTATGAGATACCAAAGTGATCTTACTGCAACAGTACTGAGTTCAGCACAGGCTAATTTCTTCCTGTCAGGGTAAATTAATTCACACAGCTTTTCACTTCTGTGACTAAACTGCTTCTGGTGTCTGAGTTTATTCACTTAAAACCAAATCTGATGTCTCTTAGGCACACTGAGTTTGCAGTGTTGGTGCACCTTTAATTTGAAATTTAAGATTTGTGTTATGTTGGATGAGAAGTGAAGACAGACCAGCAGCTGTATCTGAAGGGAATGAATCTGCTTTGTCCAAACTGTGATGGCATTGACAAAATGACTGGGACTGACTTTGTGGTGTCTAATGGCTGTTTTTGTGAAATCCAAGTGCTTAGCTCTGAGTGAAGGCTGTCCTGTTTTGCTCAGGTTCTCCTCGAGAATATTTGGAGTTTTACATATTCCCAGTGGTCTTACCTGGGCTGGCTGCACTTCTGCAGAAAGCAGAGAAGGAGAAGTGTTTTGAGGTTAGTTTGGAGTTTTAATTTCAAATCACTGGCAGGAAGTTGCAGCCTTTTCTTTCACAGGCAGTATTTTTTTTTAATCTGGTCTTTTACGAGAAAGCCAACCACAATAATATGTTATAACATATCATGGGTTGCTTTGGATCTGGTTTTAAATGTAGTTTTCTCTAGTAATTCAGAATACATTGCATTCTATATGAACTTGATCATCATGACAATCTCTAGCTCCCTCCAAATCCTCCTTAAATATCTGATTGTATCTATCCTAAATAGTCTTGTGTTGTAGAGGAACAGGCTTCCTTTCAGATAAATACATTTCACGCGTTTGAGGGTGCTCTACAGAACTTGAATTTTACTTCATGACTCAATTATTTTTTGCTTGTTCTGTCATTATAATAGAGATAAGTTTTCTATTTTAGCTTGTTTTTCTCTGTAAATTCCATTTAACTGGAAGACAGGGTATCCAGCATGAATGAGCTTATAAAAATGCAGATTTAAAAGTAATTGTTTGCATAAATACATTCCTCATTGTATCACTGCAACCTAGCAGAGCCCCGGCAGTAGTTTGGGTACTGGGAGCTGAGGGGATTCCCATCATTTCTCCTATTTTCTCAAACCATGGCAATTTAAATTTCAGATGCAAACCTGTACATTTAATACCAGTTATTTCAAAATGTTCTCAGCCTTCATAAAACTTGGTGTGTCTGTAAACGGATGGATTTACAGGTGTGTAAATATGTATCTGTAAGCTGTGATGAATACATATAAAATAGGAAAATGGTTCATTTACATGACATCTGTCTGTCATTCCTGCCATCACATTTACGTTACCTAGCCAAGAACAGATTGAACATACATATTATAATTATTATTCATCACACTTTTAATTCTTTTTTTTTTTTTTCCCAGAGCATGTATCCTTTAGGAGAAAGGCGTGTCCTACAAGCGGTTTAAAATGCAGGCTTTGGTAGATGTTAGCTATTTCTGAAGGCAATAAAGGCAATAAAACTTAAATACAAAAATATTTTAAAAAGATTAAAATTCTTAGAAATATTTCTGTTTCAAACTCAGAACAAATCTAGTTTGCTTTGTCTATTTTTAATCTGAGGAATTTTGCAGATCTTCAGTGGTATATATATTAGAAAGTGCATGTGCTGAAAATGGATTTTGTATGCGTCTGTGTGCTATTTTGTATAAAAATACTAAAAACAATTATTTTCTAATATATAGAATCTTGATAAAGGTAAGTCCAGCTTATAGAAAACACACTTACATAAAAAGAAGCCCTGCTACTGAGGAGCCAAGCCTAGGAAAGCAAGCTGATGTCAGGTGATAGTTTTTCCACTGTGACCTCATTTCTTCCTCCTTTTGAACAGTAACTAGGAAAACAATAGCTCTTTATGCTTGCCATACAATTGAATATTTGTGTTCTTTTCCATTGCTGTCCAGGTGCTTGTACTTGCACATTCTGTTTCCTTATCTGACATAAATTTGTGATTTTTAGTTGTCCTTTAGTTTGGTAAGAAATGTGTTGTTCCATATGGATTTGAAGGGGAAAAAGGCCAACTTGCTATAATTTGTGTTTAAATGGCTAATGAAATAACTTGAACTGAATTTTAGGATCAAAAGCAGAGTCCCTAGAAACCCAAAGTAGGAAGAAGGAGAAAGGAATTTGTGATAAGCACACTGGAATACAGCTTCCAAAAATTAAAGGACAACAAAGATTCAAAAGATTCATGGAATTCATGAGACAACAGGACATGAAGAAGATTAATTGTGATTAAATTAACTAAAGTCATGAAGGATGAGAAAAGAATACTGGGTTTGAATTCTGGCTAGACCTGAGTCATTAAAGCCTGTAAAGGGCAGTTGCACAGAATAATCCAGTGGAAGATAAATGGAAGAAGCACTGGAAGGAAGGGAGGAATACGCAAAGTGACTGCAATCAATGTTGAATGAGTCCAGGAAAAGTGAGAGGATAATGGTGAGAGAGAATGAAGAGTGGGATTTTGATGAGAGGGACTAAAGGTTTTCATGTTTTGAAAGGAAATTAAGATGAATGAGAAGAGAAGAAATAGTTAAATAAGTTCAATTTTGGGCAATTGAAATTGTGTTAAGGAAGATCAGATCCTGGGGCCAACAGAGGAATTCAAGGAAGAGACCAGAGAAGGTACATCCATGTCTGGAGAGAAGGAATTGTACAATCACATGGGAAAATCAGGAAAGGGAAATAGTTGTGCTAGAAGCAGGGATTTGTGTAAAAAAGATATTTTTGAAAGGTGATAAAGAAACATAACAATTTACCATTTAATTTAAAATAGGCTCTCTTGCATTGTGTGATGCATACAAAAAATCTGAAAAGCTAAAGCCTGGAAAAACTAGCAGCTGATAGATATATGTGCAGACTTCAAAGTGACATAAATATGGGAACTGTCTGCAGAAGCTTCATTTTTAAATTAGAGATGAAAGAAACCTATTAAGTTGTCCAGTGTACTCTCTCACTAATTTTTTTTCCTACCATAAGTTTTCCTGTGTTTTATCCCATCTGGTGTCAAATGCCTACAGGGAAAAGACTATTTTCTTAAATCTTTTCTCTCATGAGAACTGACTAATGCACTCATTTTTCAGCATTAAACTGAACAATGTATAAATGTTTTTATCAGAATAACTCTGACTTTTCTTTCTAGTAAGCTATCACAGAAGGAGGAAGCTGTATCAGGCTCTATAACGGAATATATTTTATTTAAAATTATGATATATCAGTGAAAGGGAATGGAAGGTTTCCTAATGACTTTGCCATCTTCTGATCACCAGTATATTTTCATGATTATTACCAAGAACATAATATTTAAACTGAAAATGAATTCTGAATATAAACAGTTTATAAACACATCTGCAGGTTAACAATGCACATTGTACAGATATTTCCTGTTTTTTATCTGGATTCGTGCAGCATAGGAGGAATGTGTCAAAGGCAGGTCAATTTATGTAATTTTTTCCCTTTATAAATGTTGACTGCTGTGCAACTAATGATTTAATTCACTAGCAAAATAAACTGTTTCCTGGCAAAAAAAAAATTAAAAAAAAAAAATCAGCTTGATTGAATTCCTCTCTGCTAAGTTCACTGCCTCTAACAAGGATAAAACAAGATGAATTTGATTCCTTTGGTGATGGCTGTTTTGACAGCCCTGTTCTGACTGTTTTTTCCCATTGCAAAGGAAAAGCAATTTACTTAAAACAGATTAAATTACAACTGCTAGATTAAATTGAATTTTGTTGTCAAACTGTAGAATTTATTCTCTGAAACAATTCCCTAAGTAATGGGACCCATTTTCATCCTGTGATTGAGAATAGCTTGCTTACAGATTCTGTGCAAGTCAAGATTTGTCCATTTAACATCTGAAGTGACTCATAGAAAGCTCTGCAGTGCAGGTCTCTTAAAGTTTAGTTGTTGGGCTTTTGGGACAGCATTTGGTATTAGCAGAAGTGTGAAAATTGCATGAGGAGCTGTGTTTCTTCCCAGCCAAGCACTTGATGGAGCCCTACCTGAACCCCAAAGCTTTGGTTATCACAAAGCAGATCATAAAGGCATGTATGGCTCAGGATTAATAATTGTTTTATGATGATCTCATCTTCTGTTTTTCTACTTTCTGTTTTTGAAAAAAAAAAAAAAAAGGTTTTTGGGGGGGTTTTGTTGTTGTTGTTTGGGGTTTTTT
Source organism: Sylvia atricapilla (assembly GCF_009819655.1). Lineage (NCBI taxonomy): Eukaryota > Metazoa > Chordata > Aves > Passeriformes > Sylviidae > Sylvia > Sylvia atricapilla. Next base: position 359,041 of record NC_089154.1, read on the forward strand.
TTAATGTTGGATTCAGACTGTATGTCTGCCAAGGGTAGGATTCTCTTAGAAAATTCAAAGCTTTCCTGGGTGTGCTGTAGGACTGCCCAGAAGTCCAGCACTGAATTTCACCCGTGTTGTCCCCCAGCTCTGTGTTGCCCTGTGTTCTTCCCTGGGCAGTCAGCACCTCCCATAGTGTTCCTCTTCCACTTCACATGTGGCTTACCCCCAAATTATGACATATGACATGAACTGAAAGAATTATGCTATGTAGAGCATTTTTTCCTTCCTCTCTTTTCCTCTCATGAGGATAAGGCATAGAACAAAGTTGTTTTCATGCATTCGATTTTCAATTACTTGTTTGTTTTCCTTAGCAAGTGGTAGTAGTATCTTAAGTTCTTGTATTTTAATCAAGACTTCAGCCTCTTTTATGACATTAAGTAGTTTCACAAAAGCATTTGACCAGTGTGAGTTGTTTTCCTAAGGAGCAATTATTACAGCCAAATCTCCTGTTTGACAGGGTAAGTGTTGGGATGGGAGCCCAGCTCAATGGCTGCTATTGTGATGAAGCACTTGGTGCCCCAGGGCTGCAGGGGCTCAGTATGTTTTAGGGTTCATTCTGACTCTGCATCCAGAACACATCTCATGTCAGAGGGGTTCTGAAGATACTGATCAAGCTCTTCTGTTATTCCAACCCCAGCTCAATGTGCTGTTCTCCATGTTATAGTTACTGTGGTTTGTGATAAGCTGAATGAGCACCTGTACTCATTCATACATCCAGTCTGTCAAGATGGAAATTGGAGAGGAAATCCTTAAAAAAACCACAACGGATTTCCTAATCCATTCTGGCTTTATCAAAATTCAGATTCTGAATGGCTGGCTGTGGTACCGGCTGCATGAGTCCCTAAAGATAACCTGCTGCAAAACATTTTGCAAAATTCTCTTTGTTGGTTAAGATTGAGAACTGGGAGCAAAGGACACAAATGTTTTGCTGTGAAGCTCCAGGTTTTGAACTTTTTACCTGGTTCTCTGGAATGTCCATGGTTTCTGTGGCTGTGGACATGAAAGAGCCTTCCTTTGGTTTTGCCTTCCTTTCTGGACCGCCCAGCAGCTGATTTAGTCAGAGCAGCCATACAATACTTGCCTGTGTGTATTCACAACGTCGTCAAGCTGGTTTCATGCAGGAGGAAACAATATTCAGTCAGTGTTCCTTCTGTGTTTTGGAACAAATGAAGTGTTTTGAGTATGATAATAGAACTTTAAACAAAATGGCAAGGAATTTACAACAAATTTTCATGTATGAATGGGTTCTGTTAATGTCTTCACAATGGCATTGCCATTCAGAGCACCATTCAAAGATTTTTGTTCTAGATATACTGCAGCAAATATCAACATAATATATACAGAATTTTCTCACTCACAGTTTGTTTTGAAATCATTCCACAGAATTTTAAAATTTTGGCTGAGCCACTGACTGTTGGCAGTAGCAGGAAAGCGTAGACAGACTAATGTACTGTATATTTTATTTAATAAAAGCAGTCAATTTAACTTAAACGTATGATCAAGCCAAAGATAATAAATAATTTGAACGTATCTTCTATCTTTAGGGAAAAAGAACCCCATTTATTCCCTCTGATTTCCTCACTGAGTGGTTATACAAGTAAGTTAATCATGTTTTTTTCTGCTAAGTATATTCAGTGATTCCAAGGCACTAATTTGCAAATTGAATAGCTGAAATTTAAATTAATATGAGTTGTTTTTCTTTTTCTTTAGCAACAATCCAAAGAGGAAAGATGAGTCATTCACAGAATTTTTTTCCATTCCTTTTGTTAAGGACTGGCTTAAGGACCAGTAAGTTATTGCAGTACTCGGAATTATCTTTTCTCCTTTTATTTTTCTGCTCCTGCTGTCCCAAAAAAGTAATAGAGCCTCAGTGTGTTGCAGCTGCACCCTCAAAATGCCCTTTACTCTGTGCAACAAAGAACTGTGTGATAAATTCTAACTGGCTAGTGTATTACTTACAAGGTATTTTGTACCAGAATTGTTCACAGATAAATTAATTTTGAATTCCTAAACATTTTAATTGTGGAATGCAGGACATTTGAGTAGTCTGCTTGTATTGTGAACTTGTAGTTCATAAGGAATACTAAGTACCAAGGAGTAAAACAATGTTTTCAGTGCTGCTTCCTCCTAAGGAAATCTTCAAGAGTATAGTCAAGATGTAAGCAGCTACTTCGAAATACCTGTAACGATCCTTGGTGTCAGAATGCATTTCTGAAGACATTTATGACTTTGAGAAATAAGCACTTGTTTTTGGCAGCCTCAATCATACATTCCTTGTTATTTTTGTAGAACCAAGCAGCACAATAGTTTTGAAAGGAATGCTACTGTCCTTGAGACTGGATTTACTTTAAAATATAGCTGCTGTGTGAGAAAAGCAAAGGATTAGTCCACAGTGAGGGAATAAGAAACTGACAGAGGTCAGATTTTAAGGAAAATTTTCATTTTGAAAACTTAACTGGAATCTGGATTGGTAATTGGTGGAAACATAGATATTAATATATTTGTAGATATATTTATTTTTTGACATGATGGAAATTGAGCTTTTTTGAATTCTTGACCTGTGACACTTGAAACTTTGAAACACCAGTGCAGCAAGAGGAAAACTCCTTATCACAGGTCTTTATGGCAATTGTGTCAAAAGGGTTAACTTTGATTCCCTAAGAGATGTTCATGGTGGTCAGAGTTGTGCAGGACATTTCTGCAGTACCAGACCCCTTTGAAGTGACTCATTTCACCTCAACTCTGATACTTTCAGCCATGGTGCTATCCTGCCACTGCTGTTCAAACCTGCCTCTGGTTCTTGCCAACAACATGCTCGTTAAAGGCTGTGCTTTAGTGCTTTGTGAAGTGAGCAGGAGCTCTAGCCTGGCTGTTGTACCCGTTTCTCAAGCACAAACTGCCTTGGCCAGTGAGGCGGTTTTGTGAGGATTGATGTTTGTACCAAAGATAGAATCTCAAAGATAACAGTTTTACAAACGTTTCTCGTGGAGGTAAAGCTCAACAAAATGTTCCCTGCTCTCTCCTGTTCTTCACCCCAATCTGCTTGTAGGCACCTTAATATCACCTTGTCTGTTTGGTAGGGTGCTTGATTGTTCTAATCAGGGCCCTACTCTGAATTAGGACTCTCTCTGCCAAAATGTTCGAGGAGGGTGTGTACAGCTATTTAAAACAGATAATTTCTCCAATCTGCTTCACCTTGGAGACTGGCAAACCTGTGTATTGGCACAAACAAAGGATTTAAATGAAGAGCTCAGGGCAAGGTGAATAGAACAAATGATCTGGTAAGATAGAGAGGTGATGGCAGGAACTGCTTAAGTCAGCTTTGCCAACAAGAGAAATACTCTGTGGAATCACAGTCTGAATGACTCATAGCTTCTGTTAGTAGTGGTGCTCCTAAATAATGTAGTGACAGGTCCACAAGGACACTGGAGTGTCAGTGTCCTGCTTAAGTTGATACACTTCATCCTAAATCCTCTAAACAAGTAGGTCTTTAAAATAATAATTATTAAAATTATCATTAAATAACTGCTTTTGGTGAGCTTATCCTAAAATTACACATTTAAAAAATGCTGCATCTGAAGTAAATATTACTAGAGCAAAGTGAAAGGCTGCAATAATAATTAAGAATAAAAATAAGAGAATTTATTATTATGTCCTGGATATATCATAAATAGTTTATTATTATATCCTTCCAGCTATCTCACTTAAAATGTAATTGAATCTATGCTTTTTATGTCCTTTCCATTTCTATTTTTAAAGGAATTTTCAGTTTTTTTAACAGGATTAAGAATATATGAGACAATTTACTAAAAAGTGCTGGTCAAATTTTGATGGGAAACATCCTTATGGCAACTGTTTAGATGGGTTTATCAGCACCAAGCAGTCTTAATGCTTTAAAAAACCCCAACAAAACCCACCAAAACCAAAAACCCTAGAGGAATATTGTTTTTGTTGTATCAGAGATCCAGCCTTTTTTTTAATATATTCCATACTTGAATATTACTTTTTTGGCTCTCCTCCAGTGCCTCCAGTTTCTTCTTTGAGGCTCAATTTTTTTTTAAGAATAGTCAAAGCCACAGTCTTATGAGCTTCACTTTTTGTGAAGTGCGTTTCTAAATGGGGTGTTGCAGCCTGCTTTTCCCTAATAAGGAGACCTAAATGCTGCCCTGGTTTTCAGAATTTTAAATGCAAACCTTGTACCTTCAAAACCTAGTTATTGTAGGTGAAGGAGCTTGTAAAATTGGAATTTGTTGCCAGCTTTAGTGTAATAATTGCTGTGACATCTTAGTATAAGTACCTTGTCTTCCACTGAGCTCCGTATGTTACCAGAAGCACTGGCAAAATATTACATCTCTTGGGAATCTTCAATTCCCCAAGCAGATTTCCCAAGCAATAGAAGGAGCAGCTTCAGTGCTGACTGGAAATCTCCATATTACATGCCAGACATTTCTGTTGCCTTAAAGGACAAGCTGCACCTTTCAGAGGGCAGGAAAGTGGAGTTTGGACACAAACCCGGCACACGTTTGCTGGCACTTGCTGAGTTACAAACTGAGGTACCTGTTCCTCCATTCGAGGCTGCTGATAGAACCAAGTGAAGTAAATAAAATTAGAGCTGTGAATAGAGTTGTGTAATCCTATAAGTATGCTAATGAGCACCACGCTTGCCTTTTGTCAGCATTTTCCAATGGTGTTTCTGGTTGAACAGCACTGAAGCTCAGTTGCAAGTCACCAAGCTCTGTGCACTCAATCGGGGCCAGGGAAAGTCAGTGCTCTGATTATACTCTGATCCCTCTGAAATTTTACTCTTCTGGCATAGACAGTCTGAGTAACATGGCAGCATCATTTCCCAACCTGCTTTAGCATATTAATGGAAGAAATATGAAGAAACCCATAAAATACTGTTCCTGCGCTCTATAATAGTGATAGCACAAAAGCCTATCATGTAAATTTAATAATATGACAGCATTGTTCACCATAACCCTTGACCTTACATGTAGTGAGAGAGAGTGGTATACAGTATATGCACCTATGTTAGGAACAAGCATAAGTATTTCCTGGCTTTTGAAGTTCAGATAGAAAATAATTAATGAGATTTTTTAAAATCTGTATCTCCTCCTTTTTTATTAGAGATATTTACTTGCTACCCAGTTCAGAAGGACACATTTCCTGCTTTAATCTGTCTGTGTGTACCAAAACAGACACAGAGAAAATAACTTTATCATTGCTTTACTGAAGTACTGAAGTGGGCAGCTAAGATATAAACGATTACTAAATTTGGAGTCGTGGCTTTTTGCCACATATCTATATATACATATATACACATTGATTATTTTTTCCTCCCTCCCCCAGATATTTTAATTGGGTGAAGTCTGCTGGTCTCAGCTGCCTTTACGGTTGACTTCATTGTCAGCTCTCAGATGGCCAATAGGGGTAATTTTGCATGGGTGACTGATTTCTTTTCTTTCCATAATATGCCCAGTTCCTACAGGCTGTGATTTCTGCACACTGCCATATTTCATTGGTTTGTGTCTAAACCAGCCATGTTTGGAGCATGCTTGATTTGCCTTCTATTTTCTTTAACTTCCTTTAATAATTTGAGCTTTAAATAACATTTTATTGTAATAACAGAAAGTACATCAAATACATCTCCATGGATGTTATTCACTGTGTTTCCAAGTAAAAATTGTCATTCAGCTGTGGCAGAATTCAAGTTAACAAAGGTGAATTTTTTTATTAAAAAACTGTATGTTAAAAGACTGCAGAAATTTTCTGTGTAAAATATTTATATTTTGTAGTGGTGCTTTATGGAGTTGAAGGCTTTATGGCTGTAATATCTGATGCATTAAAAATGCTTTAATTTATGTAAAGGTTGTTAAAATGGCAATGAGAAAACTGAAACCTTATTAGTGCTTTTTGACATCTTCCTAATGTTCCTGTTGGAGCACTAAGGGGGGGTTCTTCATGTTTTCAGCATACGAGGTCTGACCTAAAGTACACAAACTTAGATAGAAACTTTCCCGTTGACATGAGTGGCCTTTGGAATAGGTCCATGTTTGGTTTCCTTCAGTCCAGGCCCACAAACACTCTCACAGACTACATAAATATTGGTCCTATGAGAGAGAAAGCTGAGGCAATGCTTTGTGACTTCCAAAATATGCAGCAAGTATGCAAGCACAGGAGAACTGAGTTGGAGCATTAAAATGGACATGTCCTCTCAAGGAGAGCGTGTTGAGGCAAGAAATCCACTGTGATTTTCACATAGAACTGAAGACAAAAGATTCTTGCTCTGCTATTTTTTGGCATGTTCTCATTACAAAGACTTGCTGTGCTTCCTCTAATTCCTCTGATATTCTTGTTACAAATCACCTGCTCTGCCTCAGTCTTCTGTTGATTACATGACTCTGCCTCTCCACTAAACAACTGTCCCATATTAGTTCTACACTATTTTGTCTTTTCTTCATTATAAATAGATAAGCAAGTATATAAATAATTGGTATGTGTTTAACAGTCGAATGCATATTATCGCTATGGTCACTTGGGTAACACTCAAATGTATTTACAACACTTTTTAATTCAATTCACTACTGATAGCAGAAAGGAACTTTTATTTGGACAAAAGAGTTCTAGTTAGCAGGAGTCACACTTTAGGGTGTCTGCTTGGTTGCAGTTCCTCTGTTAAGAAGTTTAAATTTACTTATTCCCATATTTACAATCCTTCAAAAATGTACTTTCAACATAATGCACTAAAATGTTTTCTTGTATATTGTGAAGGTGTTTTTTCTCAAATACTAATAATCTTACTCGAGTGCATTTAGATTGCTGCAAAAGAAAACTAGTGATTAGGAATTTTTTTCTGACTATGGAATTTTTCTGTTAGTACTGTAAATATTACAAAGAAAGGTCTCAGTTCACACTCTGTTTGACCTGTGAAAACGTTCCAGGGTATTTTTGTCAAGTGTCTGTGGGAATATTTCCCTGGAAAGCTGAGAGGTTCATGCAGTGCCTGTGTAATATTTGATCAATAGATGTAATTGATTTTAAATACCGGATTGGATGAATCAGTACTTCAGTGTCTGATTGCTTATGAACCACCATTTTCCTGCTTTTTGGGTAAATGACCTTAGCAGTATTTATAAGCACAGATTTTTGAGACATTTATTTTGAATCAAAACAATACCTTTTCATTATTGCACACTTTTGGAGATCTGGGTAGGCATGTAAAAAAGACATAAAGAGGGCAGCTGTTGCTGTAGTGTTTCTAGACTCTAAGAAATACTGCAAATATGAAAGATAACTACTTTGAGAAATTTCCTGCAGATTTTTTTTTTTTGGTTATTCAGACCAGCATGTGATTTTTTTTGAGCATTTCCCAAAACAAAGACTTTCTCAGAATCCTTTTTTAAAGAGCTATGCAGATCACCAGAGTCATTTACTTGCGTGTTTTCTATTTACTCCTATTCTGTGGTCTGTTCTTCTGGCTTAGGAGCTTTTCAGTGACTCTGTCATTGCCTGTGTTCATACATGATCTAAATACTCAAGAATAATAACCATCACAGTCAACTAAAGGTGAAGTGAATGTGGCTGTGGCTGTTGTATTGATACTTAAGAGGCCTCATGCTTTTTGTTAGAGTTGCTTCAAAATTTCTAGAGATTTCTAAAAGCAGAGAGAAAGCCAGGCTGTTCTGTGACTGCACCTGCAGATTCCACTCTCACCTGCACAGCAGGAGCCCCAGGCTGCTCTCTGCAGGTTCTTGGCTCTGAGGCTGCTGATTAAATGTGAGGGTTGGCTGCTGCTGTTAGGGAGGATATTGGAATACGAAGAGCCGTTACAAAACCCTGGATTATATACACTGAAAATTTTCTTGATTAATTTTTTCTTATATTTTGTTTCCAAGGAATTGGGAATGTGAAGACAATCAGAGTTTCTGGGCATTACTGTTTGTAAATACTGCCTGAATTCAGTGCCCATCACTATGACTATGAACCCCCAGAGATTATTTTGTCTGTTTTGGAGACAAGATAATGGAGGGACTCTTTTCCTCCCTTTTTCAGAATTCATTGGGAATCCCATTTTCTGTCCATGAGGAAATCAGATACATGTCTTCATTAAGAACCTTCTTTTTCAAGGCCTTGTACATTTATTTAATGTACAAGGCAGTTTTGTATCTTCTGGGTGTGAAATTCCACTTGCATAATGTCATACAAGTATTGAATATCTCACAGAATCAAGATCTGTACAAGTTTGCTCAGAAAGCAAGAAATATTTTTCTGGAATGTAACTTTGATCAGTGTCTGCTTTATGCAGATCTTGTAAAACAAAATAGTTCAGAAAAAGAATTTTTCTGATTCTCTTTTACGGGTGCAACTTATGTTAAACAGTATATGTATATCTAAATAGAGATCACTGTTTCGTATGTGGGCTTTTAAGATCGTCCATAATCAAGGACTAAATAAGCAGAATGTAGTTAGGGTACATTGTAGTGTCAGTTTGCATCTTGGAGGCATACAGCTGTCTTCTGCCGCAAATGGCAGACTCCTCTTGCCTTTGTTCACGGCTGAGGGGTGATTGCCTCTGCTCAGATTCTATTTTTATTTGACCTGCAGACAGTTGTATATATTCTCCATTTATTCCCTTAGACCAAGCTGGACCTGGCATGACTTCTGGTCTTGAAAGCTGTGCCATTGAAAGGATTGATATCTGCCAGTGACTGTCATACTAAAAATTAAATCCTATTTTTGCTTGATTTTTTACATTGCTTTCTCAGTTTTAGTGTTGGATTGTTAAAAGCTAGACATTTTTATAATTTGGAAATGAAAGCAAAGAAATGCTGGAGTTGACCTTGCAGGCTCGGAGAAATCTCTAGTTATTCTTTGGAGATGTACTTATTCTTAGAGAAAGTTCAGTGTCTTTGATATAACTGCTGTAAAATATGTAGGTCTTCCTGTGATTTTCCCTAAGTTTCTGGTTTTCAAAAAGATCTAAAATAGAACAGAGGATGAAAGCCTATCAGGGAAACCAGCACAGTCCAACTTCAGATTTTTAAGTCTGATTATAAGAAGCTGTTATCTCAGGAAGCCTTGCTTGTCCAGCACTTATGATTTCCCCTGAGCAGGAGAAATGCTAATTAGTGTTCACAGAGCTAAGACGGTTTAGCCCGATGGAGAGGCTGCTTTTTATTTTTGCCTTATTTCAGCTTTTCCAAACAGACCAAGGTTTTACTTCACATTTAAATAAATGTAGGCCAAAACCCAGCTGTCATGATGATGAGGCCAATTTAGCTGAGTACACAGACTAAAACGGTGGAGTCAGTGTAGCACTAGATAAGAGGTGAGGCTTTTCCAAGTTGAAATGCTCCTGCAGTGAAGACAAGCCCTGAGAGAAAGACATCAGAGAGCACAGGAAACTTACTAGAGCAGAGACTAATATGAATGAAATTAAGTGAAAGGAAAATGGAAGCTGTCAAGCCTCCTAGCTTGGGCTGTAATATGCCATAAATAAATTTCCAAAGGATATTGCAGCATTTTAGCCAGAACATGTAAGACTGCATAAATAAATAGCTTGTTATTGATGGGCTTTGCAGTGTACGTGTCTGTATAATATAAATGCTGTAGATGATGTTCCTGCATGGGCTGTGTGTGTCTGTAGGTGGGTCCTGCATCCGAATTCATCATGTTGTGTTCTTCCAGGTCAAGGCTGTGTTTGGTCTGTTCCCCATGCAGGGAGAGTGGCTCTTGGCAGCCATTCTAATGCTGTGCTAAGGCTTCTCTTTAGAACTGGTATTTTTATGAGCTGCAGTGTTATTACCCTGTAGTTCATTGGCTGCAAATTACTTATAAAAGACAATTTCTTATAAAAGGCAGTGTAGGAACAAATTTTATTCTGTCCTTTCCAGTGGATGATTTTTTTATCATTGTGTCTGAGAAATAAATCAGCACCCCATAGAAAATGGCTTTTCAGGAGCAAGGTTTGATATAGTCATTAGAGATTTTGCTAATGATGGCTGAATTTAATTACTAGCCCGTTCCCTTTAAAATTGGTGGCAACAGAATCGCCAAATGTGCTTTCAAACTACCATATATTTTGGCTGAAATTGGTTGAGTTCACAAACGTATTACATTCTTATATCACCAGAAGAAAGTGTATATGGTATCAAAAGTAAAATTTCAGCATTTTAAGAACTTGTTCAGACATTACTTAACATGGATTCATGCTATGCAGATATGATAAACATTATTTTTCAGCATGTTTTAAATTAAAGTGCCACCATAATGTAAATGAATGTACTAAGATAGGTTTATATTCTGTGTATTTCATGTAATAAACATCTACAGAAGGTTTTTAATTGTTGCACACACACTAAAACCTTCCCTGCTTTACAAATGGCAGACTGCTTCCCTTGCCCACCTCCCACTGCCACCTCAAACCTTTCCATAATAGGGGGAATTTGAAATACATGCAGAAGAATAAGAAAGATGATTGTGCTTGATGTGCCAGTTGAATATTATTGTTTAAAGAAGAAATTATTGTAGTCTATATAACTATATTTGTAAAAGAAATATTCTTTGTGCATTTTGTTTTCAAGGCAATAAGAAATTGTGTCTTTCAGGCTCCTGAACGTTTCTCTTTTTAATAAAATAGACTGTTAGGGAAGAAAGTGTTTTACATTTATGAGCTGTCTGTTTAAACTTTTTTTTTTTAAGTCCTAGACCACCAATTCCTCTATCTCTGCTTCTATCAGAAGAAGAAGCAAGCATACTAATTCAGTCCTTCTGGAGAGGTTATCGGGTAAGAGTAATCTATAATTATTTTGCTTGATGTTGAATACTTGTAGGACTGTGAAGGCCCCGGGGAAAATCCTTACATAAATTTTAAGTAGGGGATACTATAAATAGCTGCTGAGACCCCTATGGTTCATTGGCTTTGGATGTTGCTCTGCCTTATGCATAGTGACTACAATTTTTTCACAGGCATTTATGCTGATGTAAACTCACTGTTTTCCACAACAACAAAAAATCTACAGAAATTCGATTTCCCAAAGTCAATTAACACTGAACAATTTTCTTTCTTTAATTGCAAGTTGCTTTGGGTAGTTCTCAAGGATGGAGTGTTTAGTGGAGCTTCATGCAGGGATATGTGAGCGTGGAGATGTACTAGGAGGATTGGTGAGGTCTGTTGAGAAATAAAAGCACACAGAAAGAAAGGACAGGAATTGACACCAAGAATGAGACAGGAGATTTATGAGAGGCACAAAGGCTGTTACTCAAGGAAAAAGGAAACAAAATGACAAGCAGATGTTGTAAGGCATACTAGTAACACAGCACTAATGCCATTCCCAGTTTAAGGGGGAAAAGCAAGGTGCATAAAAGAAATACAAAGAAATTGTCCAATGCTATTATTTTGGAGGGTAACAGCCATGCTAGCCCTAGGATACTAAATAAATTATTTTGAAAATCCTGAACAAGTTCTGTCAAATACATTTTTTAAAAGCCCTAATACCTTCACACCTCAGGAAGAAATGGACTTGAAATTCAGGTGACTTTGGTAATGAAGAAATGTCTTTGACTTCCTTTATCAAAACTTAAGCTTCTAAGTAGCCTCCAGATATAGTAGCAATTTTGTTGTGATGGACAGGGAGACATCTCAGGATGTCAGGTGTTCGTCAATTAACAATCAGTATAAAACACTCTGTTGAGTTCTCTACTATTTTTAACAAGCATGAATATATAAGTAGCTCCTATAATGTGCTGTGCAGCCAAAGACAGTGAAGTACCTTGAAATGTTCTTCTTGACTGATGGATTTTTGCGACTCTTTCTGCTTGTTTGTTTTCCTTTATTTTTCTTTTTTTAAACAGGGACAGCCTTGACACTAACATTAATTAGCACTGACAGTATCCCTGCAGGCATCCTTACAGTGGAGGCAACCATTATCCAATAACAGTTATGTTTGCTGAACACTGCAAGGTTGCTCAGATATCTTCTGTTTTTCTGCAGGCTTGTGAAGGGCACAATCCTTCCTTGTATAGATGAACTTCAGGATTTTCACACTGGTATTTATCATTCTAAACCAATTCCCAGAAATGAGAGAGAAACACTAGCTATAAAAGGCAGGAGACATAAAAAATAATTCAGGCTATAAAAGTAGCTCTAAATGTTTTACCTTATTCGAGGTGAAAGAATATGGAGTTTTAGAAATTAAAAATTGCAATCAGAATATAAAATAAAAATCATTAGTAACAGATTACTACACAGTGCAATGTGTTATCCTTGGGCTTGCAGATTAAGAGAATACTAAGCTGAAATGGGATTTCATCACATTAATGATAAGTATGTTATGAAAAATTACCAAAGAATTCAGATTATTTGCTTCTAAAATAAATAGCTCAATCAGCTAATGCTGATTTAGTGTTCATGCTGATAATATACTTAATATACTTGATATACTTATACTTGAATACTTAAAACTAATGTCTTTTTGTATTCTAAAGATATTACTGCGTCAAAATTTTAAATTATTTTCTGAAGGTTTTCATTAAACCTTGTTTTATAATTGAGAGGATTTAGAATTTTGAAATACTGCTCATGAAATAAAAATTTGCACACTGTGATAACAGTGGATAATTAAACATGAGCACAGAGATATGTGACGCTGTGATGGAGAAACAGGGTACTTCATCTTTGGTCTTAGACACATCTTCTATGGACTCAGACTATTTTTTGAGGTATTTTGTTGACCATATTGATTTAGGCAGTAGAGTTTATCTAGGTATATAATTGACTGAACATCATGTTCTTCTCTTCATCCTTCACTTGTTTCTGGTACCTCCAGCTGTTTGAGCATGCCAGTATCAAAAACACATGGCAAAAAATGCAAAAAAGGATCAGGCAGTAAAGATTTTTCTATGTAGAGGGGGAAAAGAAGCTATATGTACAGAATCTTGAGAACTCTGATGCATGATCAAATCAGTAAATGCATCCTTATCTGCAGCACATTTCAGATAAACACCTGTTTAATTGTTGTAGTAATAATTAATGGCTGCCATCAACCAAGCCCTTGCTACAATCTTTCATGCAAAAACGTTGATGGGCATTCTGACAATTATTTCATGTTTAATCAAGAACTGAATTCCAGAACAAATAGCAGTGGAAAATACAACTGCTGAGTTCTCTGAAGAGATCACAGACAAGAAGACAACATCTTGAGAGGCCAGGAGGAGCACTCAAGTAACACTTGAGACAGTTCTGTCATCAAAATTCTTCCTTTTCACTTTACACCATCCTTTTTTATTGAGGTTCCATTCATCAGTCACGGGCCAAGGCAGTACTCAGCTAGGTGGCAATTTCCCAGGCACTTTCCGACACAAGATGATATATTCCTTCACTCCTCTACGCAGAATCTTTGCTTAGTGCCATTTTTTATGGAGTCTTTTTAATCTCTAAAATTTGCGTAGCTATTCGAGACTAACAGAAATTTTTCAATAATAGAATTTCCTCTGATGTCTGTGGGTAAACCTTTTGTGTTATCCTTATCTGTTTGCGCTGGCACTCCCTGTTCTCACCTAGCACTGAAGGCATGGGGGTTTTGACTAAATCTTGTAATGTCTTAGAGTTGAAATTGGACAGCATTATGTAAATATTCAGTGCACTCACGTCCCTTGAGCAAAAGTTGAAGATATAAATGCTTCAGTTTTGCTTTGTATCCTGCAAAGTGGTGTTGTGCTTTTGCTAGCAGAGTTTATATTGCTGTCCGATAAGCTGTGGCTACCAGCAAAGGCTTAGACCCAGAAGGTGACACAAATATTCACTGTTACTTACTGCAAGTGTAGGAGTGAACTCTCCCTTCAAAGCTAAAAGCCCTCCAGGGCTTTAGGCAGTGCTGGTCTGCAGGAGAGACATGTCAGTTGTTTGGACAAGATTCTTGACTCTTTATTTGCCTGGAGATTTTGCTGCTGAGTCATGGCTTTTTCATCATGCTAGCATTGCACTCTGGTTCAAAACAGAAGAACTTTCTAAGGAATTATCAATATGCTAAACGACATTATAGCTATGCTAAACTGTAATCTATTAAGCATATTTGAAACTTTTTAATGTATTTTGTTACATTGCTGTCGCATTTTACTGCAGGTGGCATATCTGTGTTCTTTTTTCCTTTATTTGGTCACTTCTAAAAAGACACTTTGTTCTGGGAGCTCATTTTACTATTTCGTTTAATGCTGACTTGTGAGTATTTGAGTATCTGACTCTGCCTTTATCTCAGAACTCTGTATTTCATTGTATTTCACTGCACTGTCACTGTGTTATTTGCTTAGGGAGACTAAACAGAATCTACTATACCTGCCTTCTATCTTTTAACTGTTAAGAATTATTGTCTTTATCTTCAATATGCAGAGACAACCATGGCCGTGGCATGGGCCAAAATACAGGTCTGACACAGCTGAAGTTGTAAATGGACACATCATGTTTTCAGAAATTTTATATTTAGATATAGAGGTAGTAATTTCTCTATCTCCCTGCCTCTTGCACTTCTGTCATTTATATGCTTGTGTCCCATAAGCATTTCCTTAACTCTTTCCTGTGCAAACAGACTCCATGTAATAAGGAATTATTTGGCTTGTAAAAGCATACATGGCAGCATAAAAGGAAAAATCTCTTGCAAGCCTAAAGAAATTATCCTGTGTTTGGATTTTTGGATTTTATTTTATTTTTGCAAATATTTGATGGATTTAATAGAAAATTATCTCTCTCTTTTTTTTTTTTTTTTTTTTGTATAGCGGAAGATGTCACTAGAAGCTGTAGCTTCTTTAATTTTTAAAAATTAATGGCAATCATGTAAGAAGTCCTTATAACTTTTATAGAATATACAGAACTATTTCAGTATAATGGAATATTATTGGAGGTCTAAGATGTATCTGATCTCAAGTCACTGAGCCAAAGTCTTGGCTGTTTTTATTGATCAAGAAACCTTGTATTGTATTTCTGCCCTGCCAGTGCACTGCCTGAAACATAGCAAGGTATCTTCTCCTAAGTGGATTGCAAAGTGCTATGGGAGTTCAGCTACTGTTTATTACATTCTTAGTTGCAGCACAGAGGAGAAATCTTGGAAGGAAAGAATACTTTTGATAAATAATTTATACTGTTTTCTTTAAGGTTTTGGGTTTTTTTATAACTAGTGGAAAACTAAGTTGTGCTCTTTTGCTCTGTATGTGTCTTAGCAAAGTGGGAGAAAAGCAGAGTGTAATAGAGAAGAGCATATAATAGAGTTCAAGTCACAGAGCAAACTCTTCACCATATCCTATAAGAATACAATAAATACAATTTTATTTAGACATTTTCTAGGGAGTTAAGTGGTTACCTTCCTGCAAGAAAAATGTCTCCAGGAGAAACTGGGCTTATTGCTGCTTGTTTCTCTCATGTTGTTCCCTCTCAGACTGAATGACTAGGACATTGAATCTTAGAATCATGGAATGGTTTGGCTTGGAAGGGACCTTAAAGATCATCCAGTTCCAACCTTGCTCCCATGGGCAGGGACACCTTCCTCCAGAGCAGGTTGCTCAGAGCCCCATCGAGCCTGGCCTTGGACACTGCCAGGGACAGGGCAGCCAAGCCTCTCTAAATGCACTCCTGAAACATAATGACATTTTTATATGTAACATTTAGGGAAAAAACTCCAAACCCCAGGAACTGCATTTGTAAAATAATTCTGTTACAATTTGAGTATGACTCTAAGAGAAAAATCACCAGTGTAGGGTAATACTGGCATGTCCCTTTCCACTGTTGTTCAGGACAGTATCTCACTGGAGGTAGTAATTGTATGAATGCCAACAATGGGCAACACGCTGGTAATTAATCAAATCCTGCTTACAAGTGTAAGTAGCAGAGTGGTAAAAGCTGTTGATGCAGAGCTAGTTCAGTTCTATGTTAGTAGGAGCTACACCAGTACAAAAACAATACTAGAAAAAATCAACTTACATCTAAATGAAATCAAGGCCTTTGACTGTATTTCTTTTCTGGAAGCAGAATTATGCCTTTCATGGGGTGATTGACAAAGAATAGATATCATGTAATGCAGTCCATTTACTTTAAATAACAGATTAATGGCTCTCCTGTTGGTGAAAATTGTGTGGGTGGGATTGCCAGTCAGCCTATTTGCAGCTGGTGGCAGGTGTGAATCAGGTTGATGGAATAAATTTTCTTCTCTATGACCCTTCAGCCTCATCATCTGCTTTGTTATTTTGGTCAGTGTTATGCTTTTCTAAAGGCACTAATACCCTTCAGCATAAGGCATTAGATTTTAATTAAATCAAAGAGTTAGTATCTCACTGCAGTCTCAATCTCAGGAGTAATCTTCATAATCAAAGTGATCCCCTAATAGACATATTTACATTTTCAACTGGATTTTTCAATTATGTGGATTTTATTTCTGTGTAAGCTGAAAACTGTAAACCTCTGGGATTTTGCTTTTACCTCACAGCCAGCAAAGAGGATGGCTGTCACATATTTTCCCAGCCACAGCCTTGTGAAAAAAATTGTATCCTCATCCTGAGTAACACAAAGGCATATAATTTTAGTTTTCCTTTCTGATTCCACTGTCCCAGGTTCGTTGTGATAGTGAAATCCAAGAGCTCCGTCAGTGGCAAAAGAAGCTCAGGGACGAGCGGCACATTACTGAGGTAGTGAAAAGATTCTGGACCAAACAGGAAGCTAAAGGTAAATTATTTCAGTTATGGGGTGTTTTGATTGATTGGTTGGTTTGCTTGTTTTTACATTTTGTTGAATTTTTATACTTTGAGTTGTATTAAAAAATAGGCCACACAGTAGGACACTAATCCCAAGAGAGAAGGTAATGGCTGGTGGAAATGCTTTGGCTGTTTCTTTACAGTCAATACTTATTCTACCTGAGTTGCACGTGTGCTGAAAGTGGTAACGAAAAATACAATCCAGGGCCTAAATTCAATAGCTTCAGAAAACGGTGACAGTTTGCTGGCACAGTGTTTCCTAGGGCAGGATTAGACACCTACCAGCTACTCAACATGTAGAGCTGATTTTTACCAGATGGGTTGTAGTACAATTTTTCTGAACTGTGGGATTTCTGGTAAATATTCTATTGGCACTTTGCTGTAGTTATTTACTGCAGAACTTGGCCTGTACAGATCTAAAAAAAAAAAAAAAAAGAAAAGAAAAGAAACCCAAACAACCTAAAAAATTGCCAAGGGAAATATGGCCAGATTCCTTCAAGAACTGGCACTGTAATGTGTTATTTTTTTTCCCTGTTTGTGGACAAGGCTGTACTGACAGGGCCAAGTTACCATTCACTTAAGCACACAAATTATGATTATTTGCCCAGCCTCTTTGTCTGTTAATGCAGGATTCACTGGCTACTCAAGCAGTCTGCATTTTCCCAGCTGTCTGTCGGCTGGCTCAACCCTGATCCCTGCAGGGAAGTGACCTCCACACCCATGGCAGGAGCTCAGGTGCGAGGTCGTTCATTGTGATGTTCAGGTGTTGAAGAGAGGGAAGATGATGTAGCAGTCAGCCCTGTGTGTCCTCTAGTCTGATGGCACTGTCACAGGTGTGCTCTCAGATGGCCAACCTTTGCCCTGGACTACAGGAGAGGGATAATTTTTTGTGATAGGCATTTGTTACAAGGGCTGTGTAGATTCTCTTAACATTTATTTATATTTATGTTGCAGTTTTAATCTATGAAATATCAGGTTTAATTTACCAATCCTTGAAATTGCCCAAGGGATATTTTATAGCTGAAAATAATAAATTCCGAGGAACAAAATCATACATCACAACAAGGGGAAATCTGTGTTTATATATATGTGTGTATATATGGGGATTTAAGATGCAGTAAGGGAAGTAGAATTCTTGGGTTTAGTAGCTTAGACCTAGAAGATTAAATCCTGTACTAACAATGCACAAAAATGACGAAAAGATAAAAGTTGTCTTCCAGCAGACTTGGCTGACATAGAAAGAAAATTTTGGCAGAGAAACTGAAATTTTCTTCAAGTGGGATTTCATAGCCTCTCTACTACAGTTTATTGTGGGTTGACTTGGTAAAAAAAATGTAGGCATCTTTTCCTTTTAAAAGAAAACACAGATATCTCTGGGTTTAAGTATCTGAAAACAGTAATTTCAAATTTCCTATCATAAAATTATTCTCATTGTAAATTTAAACCATAAAAGATTAATTTTTCTCTTTGTAATATATGGTTAATTCTGTCAGTGTTAATTGTTGGAAAATTGCATTCCTGGAGATAATGAAAGAGGTTGACCTTTCAGGCTTGCTAATGCCTTTTAAGTGATTGCAATTTAATGTTTGTGGCTTGGACTCTGGTTTCAATTTGTTAATATTTTTATCATCAAGGCATGTTTTTTCACACATTCCATTGTCCATGATACGAGTAAAAGTTAGAGATGCATGTTTCCTACTCCAAGGAAAGAAACCTATACATTCACAACACACCAATGTGAAAAGATATAAACATGATATTAGATGATTACCCAGTCAGTGTTTGCAGTCTTCATGCATGTAGTCTTAAAGGTGAAAATTACAAGTCCATTTTCAGAGGACAAGGTGAACCCATTCTCAAAATGCTGCAACAAAGCAAAATAGGGGCTAAAGGTGGACTATGTAATTTGACAGTTGAATTGATTAAAAAACTCCTGTGCCTGAAGAAATTTAATCTTTCTATAAACTATACTTAAGTTGTTTTGGAGACTTATGTATTGATAAGACTTTCTTTGCCAATTGTTTCAAGAGGAAAAACAAATTTCCTGTTAATCACTCTCACAGAGCTTTCCTGTCATCAAATCATTTATTTTAGGACTCTAGGACACATAGCTGTTTTACCACTTCAAATAAAGCTGCAAAGTTGCCCCTTTTCTTTTTTTTTTTCTTAAACCAGTATAAGTTTATATTGCTTATATCAGCTTTCACTATTACCACACTGTTTCTGTAATTTCTTCACTGAGCTCTGCTAAGTTAATTTAAGAGTATCCACACATCAAATAGCCTTGGGGCCCAGACAGATGGCTTTTGGAAACAGCTGGACTAGTTTGAGAAGTTACTGTCCAGGGGTTTTCATTATCAATCTCAGCTGTGATGCCATAACTCATTGTGTTAGTGCTCCAGCTGCTCTTTTTTCTGCTGTTATTATCCTGCTGTTTATTAGTGTCCTTAAACCCTATTTCATTGTAAAGGTTACTTTAACTGCTTTTACCAGTGATTCCATCCAAGCCAGCTGACCTCATGCTGAAGGGGATTGTGAACACTCACACAATCATGAATGGCATAACACAACTACTTTCTAACCTTGTCTTTCTAAGCATTTGGTTTAACTGAATTAATTAATTCAGTTTCAATTAATTTCCTTTAATTAAATCACTGAACTCCTTGCATCAAGCAGACAAAGCATTTATTGTTACTAAAAACTCAGATCTCACAAATAAAGCACTAAGATTCATGGTCAAAGATAAAAAGAATAACATTTTTAAGTAGATACAGTATTTTATTGCGAAGTTAACCACATTAGGAAAAATAATGAAGGATCTCTTTAATTTGTATATAACTAACTCTGTTTATTAGATGCTGTAAACAGTGTTGAATCTAACTGTAGGGGATGAATGGTGAACTGCCAAATAGCTTTTAGAAAATGATGACTCGAGCAGTAATGTGATTCTATTGACACTACTAGAAAGATCAGCATCCCTTCCATGGAAATATCAGCCAAAGACTCAGTTAATGTGAGCTAACAGGCAGAGTCTGCTTTGTTGGGATTTTCAGCACAATGAAACCTTACTGCAAGGGTATGTTCTAGGTAAAAACATCCTTTTCTGGAAAGGTGTTTGTGTATGATACTTCAGAAAAAGGATAGTAAGACATTAGAAATGTAAACTGATTGTAATTAACAAAACCAAAAATAATTATTCATTTATTTTCCGAGTTTCAGAAAGTGTGTTAAGATATGTCCATTAATTTTAAAACAAGCAATTGAGGTTTTATTAGCACTACACCAGAACAAAGTAGTTCTGGAGGCTCCTTTCTTTTTCCAGTAGAGCTCAAAAGCCTTTTTTAAATGGAGTGATCCAGCAACTCACGAGTTCCCCGTTTGAAAGGCAGCCCAGTGCTCCGGGGCCAGGGCTGCTGCCATCCTCCCTCCCTGGGCAGGGACACTGGTGGCTTCCACAGGGAAGGCTCCTGTGCTCTGCTCTGCCCATCAGCCTGAGAAACTGTAATGACACAGTCCTTCCATCCACAGCGAGGGAACCGGTGCACCACTGATCCAGGGAGGGAGAAAAGGCCCTGTGTGGTGGCCACTCGGGGTCAGAGCGCTGCTGTGCCCTGGGAAGGCACGACCACACGGTCAGTGTGATTTGGGGCAGGGCTCTGGTGGTGCCTCCTGCCAACTCTGCTTCGTTCACTCCCTGCTCCCACAGCATGTAAACTCCTCCACTTCTTCCTGTGGAACTCTTTAGTCTTCCCTCAGTCCATCTTTTATACTCATCCTTATTAGTTTTACAAAATGCTCTAGGATAGAAAGTGTGAAAAACTGCAGGAAAATTACTTAATGCATTAACAGCACCTTGCGGGACTGTTGACCTCCCTTAATGCACATGCTGGCAAAATTTCTTTTTGAGTGCAAAGAAAAAAGTGTGTTTCTTTCAGCATATGTCTAGGACCATAAAGCTACAGCATTCTTGGCTGACATTTTATTTGCTGTACTGCTCCACTGCTGTGTAAAATTACATTCCCCAAAATGATCTATAATTAAGGTATGACAGTCCTTACTCTGAACAATTTCATGAAAATGTAGAGATAAACACAACACTTAAGACTCAGTTTAGTGGCTCACAGCTTTAGACTTGGAGGGAAAAAGAATTTTCTCTAATAAAGCACAGCTGATGGGATAAGTTTGTTCCAGAATTTTTTGCAGAATTAAAAAATTGTTTGCTTTCTACAGAAAATACACTTCTTTAAAACTCAGCCTCTAGAGAATGTGAGTGAATAGCAGATTGTGGTTCTGAGAACTGTTTTGTGCAGATTTAGTACTCATAGGACAGTACGCATAGGACAGCATAGGAAATAAAAAAAGTGTCTGTCCTACAATGAAAGGAATTTGAAAAATATTTAAACCTTTTAATGAAAATACCAAAATCTTCATTAATCTCCTATGTGACCAAAACACTTTGTTGCAATGGTTACTTCTCTGCTGTTAGATAGAACATTGCTGCTGTTACACAAACAGTACTTTCAGCTATGTTATGTCCAAGGGGACTTTTTACTTGCTCTGCTTATCTGCATAAAATTTGTAAAATTTCAGTTTGAAAAATCAGTATTCTTAGGTAAAATATTAAAATAAAGAAATATTCCTGGGTTTATGAAAATAACAATTGTGACTGTATTAGCTGGCAGGTCTTATAAATCGACAACAGCCTGGCCTTTGCAAAGCACTTGTGTAACAGAGGAGGCACAGTGTGTGGAGAATGTAGTTAAATCAAAATAAGACAGCAAGTAATCTTCACAGCAGGTGAGGGGGTGATTTCCAGATACAGGAGGGAATATTATTTTACGTTCCATTCAATTTTCAAGCTGTATTTTTCCTTTGGCAGTAGAAGTTATTACTTACCTATCTGGAGAGATTTTAATGGCAATAATCTTTTCCCTTGGGAAGATGCATCCAGGAATATTCTGAAGAACTCAAAATGGAGAGGTTCTGGCAAATCCTTGCAAATATGACTGAGATACAATAGAACAGGCTGCATATTTATGGTGCTAGAGTAGGAACAGGTACACAGTGTCAAGAAGCAAAGAAATGCAGTAACTCACTCCTTATATAGCTGTGATGTCTGCACCTGAATGATGAGGAAGGATTCAAAAGAAGTTAAGCTGAACAGGGGAAGTCTAGTCTGCATCCTTTTGAAGGATGCCTGTATGCAATCATATCACATCAAAGCAAAATTAATTGGAGATGAGGAAAATGTTAAACTCAGAACCTAGAAAAGAAATGGCTACACTGTGAAACTTCTTTAAATTCATTCCATAAACATCCTTATTATTTGGGCTATAAATGAAGTTATAACCACATGCATGTTTGTAGGATTGAGTCGTTTCCCAAAGAAAATATTAAAACAAGGATATATTTATGAACGGGAAATCTTACACTTGGCTTAAGAAAATATTTAAAGTTACTGCAGGTAATAATGTTGGATTAGGAAAAGGCATAGTCTGAATAGCTAACAGATTTCTTAAAGACTGCGTCCGTGTGGTTTATTTAGGAAAATTCAGCCCTGTAAAATATAAGGAATTAATCAGTTTTATGTGAGAGTTTTTTCTTTTCCCCTGCCACTTTCACCAAGGGTGGTTGAAATAATTGAGGAAGATTTTAAACAAAATAATTTGTTTCTAATTTCATCTGCCCTCCTTTTACTGCAGCTGTAATTCTTTAATTAATCTCATAATGGAATTCTTGTAAGTAATGACCTCATCAGATTCTGTGGTTTTAGACTTTATATCTTTTATATGATATAACAGATTTATATACACACACATATATATTAAGATCTTATATGTTGAATGTATTTTTTCTAATAATTTGGTTTCAAACTAAACTTTAGAAACAGGTTAAAAGTGAAAGGCTACTTACTGTCACTAGGACACTGCACTTGAAAGAATTTCACTCTCCGTTCTTTTTTTAAAACATGACTATTTACAGGTATTTGGTTTTTTCTTTCTGAAATCAAAAGTGCTGCAGTCAAAATGGTTTAAAATGGGGGCATATATATGATTGCTTGCAATTTAAAAGCATTTGTATAAAATTTGACTTGAACAGAAGAAGACCATAAAACTTCTTTGTTTGTTTGTTTTTAAGGAAGTAAAAAAAGAAAATCAAAGAACAAAGCAGTACCGAAGGCTGAGTATGTGCTGGTGGTTTTCATCAAGCCTAATTCAAAATGCTTGAGATGTTTCTGAAAGAGTAATCTTGGCACTAACAGCTGAGAATGTAGTGATAGAAGTCATAAGACTCATGATACAGAATCCAATTTATTGGTCCACACCCTGGACTCAGACATCTTTGAAAATTTGTAAAGATTACAGTAACATTTAGTTTCTGAAACTACGTTGGGAATGTTTGAAAAAATAAAAAGGGAAGATGATCATTTAGATAAACTACATTACGTGATCTTCTGAACTGTACTTTCACAGGCACAGCAGTGAGCCTGTGAGCACAAGTCTGAACTAATCCTCCAGTACCAAAGCTGTATTTTCACTCATCACTCTGCAATTGTTAATAATCATTTGTAATGGAAAAAAAGGAAAATTGTAATTTGGTGATTTTTCAGTGATTATATAAACATCTTTTTTGTTTGTTTTCTCTTTTTTTTAAGGAGAGGAGAAATTCTTCATGGGTTCTGCAATCTTCTTTGTTTCCTTTTTCTGGTTTTAACCTTAAAAGTGAAAAACATTGGAGCATTTTTATTGAAAATGCTGCTGGTGTTTTTTGTAAGCCATTTAGATAAGCAAGCCCAAATTTCTATTTATAACTATGGGATGTGTTAGAAGCCTGGAGAAAAGGCTGTCACCAGCTGAAAAATAAAGCCTCCAAATAGTCCTGCAGCAAAACTAGATTTGAGACTCTTGGTTAAAAAAAAGAAGGGGGGAAATGAGGCAGGGAAGGAAAGACCACGAGCTGTTAGTGGAGTGTTAAAATACGACTGAGAATACAAAGGAGGGGGTGACAAATTGCAGAACACAGGAACTGCCTGCCCTGACTCTCTTGAAACCTTCCCTGTGGCATCAGTCACACAGATGTCTTTTCTAATGTAATAGTCTGCTTTCTTACCTGATGCTTTGTTTTAGTCTGTACAAGAGTTTAAATTTGGTAACCTCACAGAACCTATCACAGTCTGCAAGCTGGAATCATGTCAGAAATAAGAAGGGCTAGTGGGTATAAATGCAGTTTTCATGAAGCTGCCCAGCAAATCTGGAATTCTGGTTTTCTCTCCATGTTGGTTTTTGCCTGTGAATCCCCAAATGCTTTTAGCTGAGGACCTGCCACTCTGGAATGATTTATATTTCTAGTAAGTCCTTTCTGTTTCCATCGTTCTCTTTTTCTATCTTAACTATTTACATTGAAAAATACTGCATTAATCAGATGCTCTGGAAATGCACTGGTTGCCTTCATTCTGGATTTTCCCCTCAGTCTGGGCTTGTGTTCCATAAACTGTTGTGTTTTTATGGCTGTTTCTTCATAAATCTCACATCATTGAATGATTTGGAGGACACTTGGATAATTGTAAGCAATAGTCTCCAGTACATCTAATTCTTGGTAGTTTTTTCTCTCCTAACTGAGGTGTTCATGTCAGTTGTTCATCTACTCTAATACTTGTATCTTCTCATATTTCTCTCTTTTTTTTGTACACCTTGAATTGTAAAAATGCCATTCAAATATATTCTAATGAATTCTGAGTCTTCCTGTCAAAATACGAAGAAAGCAATGGTGCATTGCACAAACAAATTCTGCTAGAGATCTTTCAGCCGTTATTTCTCATGTGCATGGCTGAATGTTGGTGTTTGGAAGTCTCTTGTATTTCAGCTCTTGCTTTGCTAATCTGATCCTAAGCAAATTAAAAAATGCCCTGCAACTTTTTGTCCTCTGCAGTCATGAAAGCAAGACTAAGCATTTGACAAACTGCTCCTGATTTAGAGAATTAGATTTGTCCTGTCACTTTTAAAAATCCGTTTTCAAAAGCCTCTTCTGCTGAGTGATCCTCTAACAGTTCCATTTCAGATTCATGACTTGCAGGAGTGTCTATGGGTGTAATTTCCATTTTATCATTTGTTTGGTTAATTTATCTGTATTAAATAGATCATTTTCCTATCACTAGTGACTGAGTATTTCCTGGAGTGAAAGGTTTCACTAATAATTATATACAGGCAGACTTCCAATACTAAGAGGCTAAAATTATAAAACACTTCATAAAAAAACTGTCTCTTTAAAAGTCAGGTCTTATTTCAGCAAGATTGCTGGTGGCTCCAATTTCATGTTCAGGTTTCTTTGCCATTTCATTGGGAGGCTAGGGTGAAACTCCTTTCTATATATATATTTTTTACTCTAAGCCCTGCTAATAAGTTATTGCAATAGATTTTCTTTATTGGATTTTCATCTTCTTATAGTTCAAGTCTATAGTATTTTTCATTACTGTTTTCAACTGTTTAAATTACTAAATGTAGTTCTTAGGTTTCTTTGAAGAAGAAGTGCACTGTATAAAGAGTGTGGGAGCATAAACTTTTCCTAAGCTACTGTCACAAGCCAGTTATGTTATACAGTAGTGCACACAGTTGGTTATAGTTTATTCACTTTTATGCTGAAACAACCAAGTGTCAAACCAGAACATCGGTCCTGTACATTAAGAAGAGAGAAAATTATGTCTGCCATCCAAATAAGAGAATAAGGTTGTTTAAACTTAATGCTTACATAAATAGGACAAAAGCTCCAAGTTTTGCAGATTTTTGAATTTTCCCTTCCTGGGAGCTAATGAACAGTAAATCCAGATACATTCCACTGCTTCCTTTAGCCATCATCTGTGCCTCAGCATTGCAGCACAGACATGACAAACTATGTCAAATGAGCTGCATTCCCAAGGAACATGGCACACCAAGCAGTAGATGACTTTATTGTAAGAGTAGCAGGTCAAAAATAGCAGTTAAACAGTTGTGCTCCTCAAGAACACCCCCACATCACCTCCAAAGAAATTAATCACAGTCCCCACTAGTGCTTGTTATTGCTGTGGTGGCTGTAGTGTCCTATGATTTGGAACCTGCACGTGACTAAAGCACCATTTAATCAGGTTTTCTCATTATCAAAAAAATAAGAGTAAGGAGTAAGAAGACTGAAAAATACAGTAAAGAGACTGAAAGGTAGTGCTAAAAAAATTAAACTGTTCTAATAGGAGAAACCATATGACCTATTCAGGTAGAAATAGCAGTACTAGAAGAAATAAGTGAAATGTGAGATTTTATTTTTCCTTAACTTAAACTGTTACAGCACCTAAAGGCCTCTGTTCCTCTATGTCTCAGGACTGTGAACAGGAGCTGTTTTAAAAGTATATGAAGTACTGATCATGCTGCCAGTGAGCATGATTGTGTTATTTAACTCTTATATTGTGCCTCCTTAAATTAGGCATTCCCTGTAGATAGTTTTCACACATTCAGTTACACAAACATCTTGGGATTTAAAGTGCTTGTAATTTTCCTGAATCCAGCTTTCTGTGAGAACAGTTTTCTTGGCATTGCCCCCGAGACTGGCAGCAGTTGCAATCCCCACTGTGTAAATGGCATCCTGGGGCAGTTTGTTCTGCCCAGTTATGTGCACAGGCCTTTCCCCAACGTGCAGGACATCTCAGCAGAGAAGAGGGAATGGTTCCCATTGCAGCAGGACAGTTGTCATTGCCATGAGCTGGCCCTGCAGAGTTACACACAGTGACTGTGGACACAGAGAGACCAACGGGAACGGTGCTGCTCAAGCTCAAATTTAACACTTTTTAACTGCAGCTGAAAGCTGAAATGGGTTTCTCACTCTGTTGAAAGAACGATAGGACTTCTAGGACTAAAATGGCTAAAATTCAGCATAAGGAACAGCACAGTTGTAAGCCAGGTCGTTGATGTTGACATTTAAACTGTTCATTGCTTTAGATACGTGTTGTGTGAAGGAAATGGGCTGGATTATCAGGTGGTGTAAGTTGTTCTAAACATCTTCCTTAGGCATTTCAAAATATTTTAAGCAAGCTAGTTCAATTTGAGATGGCACATCCTGAAAAATATATTTCTCAAATGGAAATTTCTAGTGAAAAAATGTAGCCAGGCAGCTTCATTCTCCAGTTTATCTGAATCCTGAGGACATCTTACTTTTCTATCTGCATAGGAACCAAGTCTATGTCAAAAACTGTTTAAATAACTGCCTGAAATCCAGATTTATGCTGACAGCCTGTGCTTCCTGCTTGGTGTGATGTGATTGGAAATTGTTATGCTTAAGTAACACAGGTTATGATAAGACAAGGACTCTACTGACTAAAAGCACTATTAGTAGATACCTAACACACCTGCTCATTTTAATGTGAAAGTGTGTGAGCCCTGAGGTTTCTGAATGTTACAGTTTTTATTAAATATTTGCAAATGTCAGCCTCATCACATCCAGGAATATTAGATAAAATTCAGTGCAATAGAAAGTATTTTGCTTACAAGACGTTCATAGTCATATGGGATATTAAATCCACTCTGGGTTTTTTTTCTTAACAGCTGTACAAACAGAAGCCCTAAGATCCAGACAGGTCTCGTGCCATTGAGGCACTGGGAATGTATTGTCTTGACCATTGTAAAAGAGGATTTATCATGCTGCTGCAGTTTCATTTTGGGTTTCTAGGGGATTGCTGTGTCCCTTCTCATACAGCACTTTTCCTGTATGCTTTCTATGAGCTGAGACTCTCCAGGGTGGGAGCACACAGAGCAGTTTAGATCAGCACATGGGCCTGTAGCAGCCCAGTATTCCCAGTATGTACCAAGAGGATTGTGTCTGCTGGTTTTCAGTTGCATGCCTTGGAAGGGTAACTAAGATCTCCTAAAACTGTATGTTGAAAAGGAGATTTTTTGGGGCTTATTTGGCTTTCTTTGCCTCTAGCATAGCTTTTATATATAAATCTCCCAACAAACTTGCTTGATGTAAAAGGTGTATAGTACAGACCCATCTTCTGAAGTGTAGGAAATAGAAAAGCAGGTTTTTTTAAGCTGGAAGGCTGTGTGTAAAATTTTAAAATATCAAAACCAAAATAAGATAGCTGAAATCACACCAGTAGAATGAGTGATCAGAATGTTGTATCAGCAAAAGAAAAACATTAGGTTAATCTTTATTAACAGATGTAACATTCTGAAAGAACACAGAGCTTTGAAAACAGCTTTCACTAGGAGGTGGGACATTTTACTTTCATGTAGAGCTTTTGTTCATTTAGAATTGTTTACTCCAGCAAGCAACCCTGTGCTCTTTGACTGATTTTTCCAGCTTGGCAGACCCTTTGCAATCACATGGATAACATTCTTCTTTCCACTGAGACACAGAAAAACTATTCTTTATTGAACTTGCTTGTTGTCCTAAATGACAAAAATATATTTATATGCTAGGTGAACTGTATGACTTCATCACTGACTTTTAATTGAAAATTCTTCAAAGCAGAAACCTCAAAGAGCTGCTTTCAATTTTTTTTTTTTAACAATCCAGTGATTTCTTACTAGCAAAAAGCTCTGCCCTCAGCTACACATGCACAACTCCCACAGCTGGCACAGAGAACTGTGTGCAAGTATCTGAGTGCTGAAGCTGTGTCAAAACATGAAAAAAAAGCCATATAAAGAAGAAATACACTTTTTGGGTTGGGCAGGGGATTTTTATTTATTTATTGAAGAACAGAGTATTTGCTGTGGAAGAATGGATGTTTTCTTTTTTGTTTCTGTGCCTATTAATTTTTTTGTATGTTTGCAGTGGGAAGAAAAGCAGAAGAGCTGGACAAATGTACCCCAAATCCTTCAACATCACAGTTTTAGTTTCCTCACTAAAACTGAAAGCACAGAGCTCATGGACTTTGTGATACTGATTTAGAAACGCTCTTATCCTTAAAGTTTTACATGTGAGGTATTGTAAATCAAAGACAGGTTATATAAGGACCCAGCATGCCAAGACAAAATTCAGTCTTAGTCTCAGTGAGCGCAATTCTTTTAAAACAGGTGGAATGGTGCACATCTAGCCAAAAATGTTGAATCTTGTGTACCTGACTGCTCACTTAAAATCTTTTCTGACAGGAACAAAACTAGATGAAATTAAATGGGGTTCTACCCACATGCAGGCAAGTGTTAAATCTTCATTTATCATAAACTGGACTTCCCTGACTCCTGCAGAGTTGTGACAATTTACTCAAATCCAGGCTCTGTTCAGAATGGTCTAAGTTGCAGAAACGCTGGGCCCCTGCAATTCCAATGGAAGGCAATGAGAGCTGCATTTCTGCAGGGGAGAAAAGTCAAAGGCCCTTTTGTTACCACTTAGCACATGTGCTGACAAAGTGCAGAATTAAGATCCCAGTGTCAGCATTTTCAGCAATCTTATGCAGGCTACTTACTTATATCAGGTCCAAGCACAGTAAAAATCAGATTGTGCCCCTTGCTAAGGAACCCTTATTATTTTTTTAACTTAGCCCTGTCAAGCAGAGTCCTATTTACGCCTTTATAATTTCACAGTTAGAGAAGATGGTAGCAGAACTACAAATAATTCCATGTAAGTCAAAGATGCAGTTGACTGAACACCTAATAAAACACGGGTGGTCTCTAGGACTTGGTTCCACATGGATTTCTCCCATCACTTGCACGGACTTTGTCTTCACTGTTACACCAGTACCCATCCCTTGGGTTTTTTCTGGTTGGTGATGATGGTTCTTGCACCAGATCTGGAAAATCAAACCATTTGAAGAAAAAACTCTCATCCTGCACTCTTGAAGCCCAGCTGTATTCTCATGTCCCTCTTTTTCACAAGCACAAGCAATTGAACGAGAACAGGAAACTACTGAGCCAACGGGAGGGGGAAAAAATCCGTTTTGTGTTAAGAGTTTGGCTGCTGTGCTCTTTGACTGGCTCACCGTGGGTTTGATAGGTGCCAGAGCTAAGGGTCGGAGTGGGAATGTGGCCAGAGGTGGAGGAATGTGGTTTAGGAGCTCTTTCCTTTAGTTTAACTTTGCTTATATTGAGGAACTGCACCAAGGAGCAATTCTGTCTGTAGCACTGCTCACTGCAATGGAAAAAATCTCTGTGGATTGTAAAACCAAGTGGAGGCAAACATTGTAAGTAAATAGTAAAGCCTTTATTCTCATTAAGAACAGCATTTTGAAAATAAAACATTTGCTCATGCTTTACAACCTTTGTAGTTTTGTGTACTTATGTACAGTCATCATGGTACACATTGATTGTCTTGAAAATCTTTTAAAGATGTACTTAATAAGATACCAGTATGCAACAATCAGCGGAAAAAAGGGTACATTATAAAACACACGTTAATACATTTAATAAATATATATTATCTATCAAAAATGAGCTTTAGCTCTCATCAATTAATAAAAAGCACCTGCTTTGTAATCCTGTAAGTTGGTAGAATAATCCAGTTGTTTTATTATAAAAGCTACAATGCTCCCTTTTGTATGGCCTTTGGTTAGACCGAAGGCATCGAGCTCAAACAAAGCCAGCCAAGATGCCTGTGTTTAGACTAAAAGCAGAAACAGCTAATTGTATAGTATTTCATGTACCTTGTTTATAGAAACAGCTGGATGTATTGAGAGTGTTCTTCTAAAAATGCTACATATTTTCTGGCAAGTGTCAAACACCCTCAACCCATCTGAAAGCAGAACAGGATCTGTATGACCTTGAACTCTTTTCCTGCCATTGATCAAAAGCCAGTCATTATAAATCTTGTTTTGGTAAATCTTGTTTTTTGTAATAGACACTTTTGTCAGATGCTTTGTGATTTCATTTTTCTGCATGGAAATACCATGAGCACATAACCATCAAGGGACAACATAGTAGCTTTTACAGTATAAAAGCTAATTATAATTAGGACAACTGCAAAAGGCTTGTGCTTACTTCATGTTGTTCACAGATGCTCTACATTCTAGGAAACTTTCAAAAAAGGCAAAAGTAAAAACTGTAACAAAAATATAAGTTAACATAAAGGTGCCTTTCTTCAATTACAGTTTTATTTTGGGGCATTTTACATCACAGACTAGTGACTTACAAAAAAGAAAGTTGCTCATTACTAATTGTATAAAGTTGGAAAATTAAGACCCTCCTAAATCTATTGCCACACTTTCACCACCACACATGAAACCCAATCCTGCTAATTTTGAATTCAATGAACAGTCCACATGACTAATCCAGTGAGATTAGTCACATGAATAGCAGTTGGTAAAATCTGGCCATATCTTTGCATAAGCCCTGAAATTCCAAACAACTTCATCAGAAGCAGGATTGGGAACTCTATTTATCAAATCAGTCACATCTAGAAAAAGAAAAAGGAAGTTTCTTAAGATAACTATGTCTTGTATAGATTTTATCAAAGGTCTATAAAATGTGTATTAAGTCTTGGTTGTAGCATGATAAACTTTTTAAAAGAAAGCTGTCCTACCATTTATGCCATGGTCATCTTATATGTTTTTATGATAAGTTTTATGAGGGATTTTTTAAAATTAGTTTTTAAGAGGAAAATTCTGCAGACAAGTAATGGTAATAGTGTTTTTATTGTTCCAAATTACATGTCTTCTGGGTGGCTATCATTATCTTAAATATTATTTTATTTGATCAAAGCTCTGCTCATAGCAAGCAAAATGTATTTCTAAGTCACTGGATAGCATGCAATATCCACCCCTACCCTACTTGGTTACTAAGGCCATCTAGTTGCATACAAAATGAAATAAAGGATCCCTAAAACAAGCACATGCTTCCTTTGCCTCGAGGAGGGGAGGGCAGGGAGGTGCTGACATACTCCTTCACTCATGCATGACAGAAAAACATTGCTTCTGGAGAAGGGCTTTGAAATAAAACCCCATAAGATGATCATGGCAAGAATGGCAATATATACTTTTCCATATATATATATACATATATCTGTGTGCAACACTTAGGGACTGGTCTTGCAGCCTCCGTACCTGTACATAGACCTACTGGTGTCGATGGGACTACTGGTGGGAGTACAAGTCTGCAGGACTAGGTTCCTAATTCGGTAGAAATGGAGGTACATGAGGAATCAGGAAGACTCTTGAAAAATAAAAAGCTTGTATTTCTTCTGCAGTGTACAGCAAGTAACTTCTCTCTGTGAAGTTACTAAGCCATTCAGTTATTTGTACTTTTTTTTTTTAGTTTGAAAATATATATTTTTATTACAGCATATGCAAAGTTTAATTCTTATATGTTTCCTATGCCTTCAAGTAAAAACAATTAGCTTTTAATATTGAGGAAAGCTAAGATTAACATTGGCCAAACAGTGAGGATACACTGATGTTTTCAATGTCCGATATGTATAAAATGTTAAAGAAAGGAATGATTGCTTGAACATAATGAAAAACCATGGCACAACAAATGGGCAATGGGAACCGTTTAAATAACCCAGAGAAAACAAAGATGAAAAGCTTTGAAAAGTCTGCCTTATATCAACTCAAGAAAATGGATGGGGAGGGGAGGAGTAGGGAAGAAACCACCTTAAATAAACAGAAACAACAATAAACCACCTCCGGCACAGAGATTCTACTCTCTAGGCACTAAAATGCACAACCACGTTTAAACGCACAAAGGACTGCAGTCGAGGGGACTGGACTACTCGTACGACCAGGGGCTCGGGGGCTCTCCCCTCTCCGCTGCCCAGTGTCCCTGCCAGGGTCTGCGCTGACAGCTGCGGCCCCAGCGCCTTCCTTCCCTCCTCCGGCACCGCCCGCTGCTGCCGGCGCCAGGCACAGCCCCTGCTGTATCCCAGCCCCTGCTGTATCCCGGCCCCTGTGCTGTATCCCAGCCCCTGCTGTATCCCAGCCCCTGTGCTGTATCCCAGCCCCTGCTGTATCCCGGCCCCTGTGCTGTATCCCGGCCCCTGTGCTGTATCCCAGCCCCTGCTGTATCCCAGCCCCTGTGCTGTATCCCAGCCCCTGCTGTATCCCGGCCCCTGTGCTGTATCCCGGCCCCTGTGCTGTATCCCGGCCCCTGCTGTATCCCAGCCCCTGTGCTGTATCCCAGCCCCTGCTGTATCCCAGCCCCTGCTGTATCCCGGCCCCTGTGCTGTATCCCGGCCCCTGTGCTGTATCCCAGCCCCTGCTGCATCCCGGCCCCTGCTGTATCCCGGCCCCTGTGCTGTATCCCAGCCCCTGCTGTATCCCAGCCCCTGCTGTATCCCGGCCCCTGTGTTGTATCCCGGCCCCTGTGCTGTATCCCAGCCCCTGCTGTATCCCAGCCCCTGCTGTATCCCAGCCCCTGCTGTATCCCGGCCCCTGCTGTATCCCGGCCCCTGCTGCATCCCGGCCCCTGTGCTGTATCCCGGCCCCTGTGCTGTATCCCGGCCCCTGTGTTGTATCCCGGCCCCTGTGTTGTATCCCGGCCCCTGCTGTATCCCAGCCCCTGCTGTATCCCAGCCCCTGCTGCATCCCGGCCCCTGCTGTATCCCGGCCCCTGCTGCATCCCGGCCCCTGCTGCATCCCGGCCCCTGTGCTGTATCCCAGCCCCTGTGTTGTATCCCGGCCCCTGCTGTATCCAAGCCCCTGCTGCATCCCGGCCCCTGTGCTGCATCCCGGCCCCTGTGCTGTATCCCAGCCCCTGCTGTATCCCGGCCCTTGTGCTGTATCCCAGCCCCTGTGCTGTATCCCGGCCCCTGTGCTGTATCCCAGCCCCTGTGCTGTATCCCAGCCCCTGCACAAACACATCCCTCTGGGAAGGAATGGCTTCGCCAGGCGGCCGGGGAGCGCGGGCGCTGCTCACCCCGGGCTTGGGGCTGGGTATCAGGGAATCGATCCCCCGAGGCCGGGGAGTGCGGCCCATGCCCGAGCTGCGCTTCTCCTCTCTGCCCCGAGGAGCTCCATAACGGGCATGAAACACGCCCAGACCTTTCGTCCCTCCAGAACTGCACCTCCTAGGGCAGCTTGTGAAGAGCAGAGCATCAGCCTACAGAGAACTGCGCTGCCACAGAGTGACGGTGTGACTACACACCACGCTGCGTGACTGGAGCGTGCAGCGGGGGAAAGAGCGAACGGGACTTCCCATGGCGCTGGAAATGACAGGGAAAGGAGAAAAACGGAAAGAAATCCTGTGTGTTTTCACACTGTAGTGGCAATCTCTTGTGGCAACACGAATTAAGTTTAGGTGAGAGGAGGGTATTTTCCAAGCAACTGGTAACCACCAAAACCAGGCTTGCCTGGCACACAGGTTACAGACAAGAGAGTGTCTTACAATTCAGAATACAGAATCTTCTCTGTCAATTTAAGGTGTGCCTGCTTCTGTTTTAAATTAGATTCAGCTTCAGTTTCACAATTTTGTTTTTGCAATTCTCCATTCAATGGTGTTCACACTTAGGCAAAATCCTCTGTAGGATTTAGAAAGATCCTGGATCTTTTGTTGCTTTGTTCTGGTACTGTTATGGATTCCTTCCCTCAAAGACACACTGCCAGGGAACAACATCTGCAACAAGGACTCTTATTCTCTACAGCCTATGGCCTTTCACCAGAGATGTCGTCCAGTGTAACTTGGCGGAGCAGTTGGTATCTGGAAATAAGGATAATAAACCCATAACTCAGAGATCTAGACTGTTCAAAAATCAGTGTTATCACACTACATGTACATGACAGCTTTCCGGATGGTAATTCTAGAGCAAAGTGATACAAAGAAACTCATCTTCCACCCATACAAGTGCATTTATCGCACTGTAAAACCATGACTATATATACACATAAGCTTTGTAACTAACTCAGAATAAGCAAAATAAACAAAAAAACAAATTCTCAAGCTCTCATCCTTTAACTGCCGTGTCCCTGAACTGCACATTCTGGTATCAGAAAACAGGCAGAGATGAATTAAAACATCAGGAGGATGCAATCCATCACTCACTGATAGCAAAGGCAAGCCTTTTGATTTTACTCAAGTTGACGTGTTTCACGCAGTCTTACGGACTCGGGAGAATTCTTGTATCTAGTCCCTCTTGTTCACTAAAATCAGCCAAAACTTTACTTACTTACAAAAGAAACCAGACCTGCCATCAGTTCATGTTATTTGGTTTTAAATGCAGAGGTTGAGTTATGGAATCAGCTCATGATTCAAAAGAAAGGAAACCCAACTCACATGAGTACAAACCGGCTCATGAGTAGATTTTTAAGAAGCATGTAGATATGCATGAAAAATGTGAGGATGAAAATTCTTCTTTTTCAACAGTATGCCTGTTATATGAAATGTCTTAAGTGAAAATTAGACATAATGTGGAAAACATTTGTAAAGTCCGTTTGGCATCACTAAACCAATCTTACAACAACCAGGCTGCAAAAATACAGGTCTATCAAAGAATGTCATGCCAAACCATTATCTAAGGAAGAAAAATTGATGCTAATAACATTAAAATATTCTATATTCCTCTTCTATTAATCCCTTTTCAAAATATGTAAAAATCTGTAAGTTATAAAGAATTACATGTATTTTACAAGAAAGTGGAATATATGTGAGAGACCACCATCTGCAACAATTATTTAAAGTAATGCACTGCCTGAAAACATCTGTGTGACTCACATCATCTTGAAAAATATCAGGTTAGAAATGGTGTCACTTAATAGTTATGTTAAATACCTTAACACAAATTTAATTTGAAAGGCCCATTGAATATGTTGTCTCACAAAAAAAACTTGGTCCACTGAAGCTGCACTGCAAAATGTGAACAGCCAAGTAAACAAATGCAAAATACTTGTTAATTACATATTTTCTAGAAAGAAGGGAAGCATTACATGCATACTTGCTGCCTTAAATTTTCATTTACAGCTTTCCCCCTGCTGTGAATAAGCTGAAGCAAGTTTTTCAGTTAGTAATGGTTGTATATATCAGTTCATTTCAAAGATTTCTTAAATCATCACATTTTGATACTTACAGTCCCACCATTTAGCACAACTGCCATCTCAGTTGGCTGATACACATTGCTTCTAAAAGGAGCACTAGGCCGGCTTCCCAAACTGCCATTCCGAAATCCTGCCGTTCTTAGTGCTGTGTTTGGAAAAGAGAGATCACTCTTAGAACACAATTAAAGCTGTGCCATCACAGAGATTCTTCCTTCCAGTTCAGTTATTGGGAACCTTTCCACTGATTTAACTTCCACGTTGCTTTTGAACAGCTGTTTCTCTTGCACGATGGGAACGGATCTCAGAAGAATTGATTTACATTAAATGAATTGTTTGCTAGGGAGGGAGAAAAAGGAACCAAATTTTTGAAGCTTGCTTAATCTCATCTCAGTGGTCCCAGTGTTGGTCTGGATACTGTGGGGTTAAGTAAAATGTGTTACATTTTGCTTTCTATCAAATTCAGTGGACTGGGATCCAAAGCCTTGCTCAAGCCAGTAAACAATGCTCACAACCCCCTGAGCATTACTTCAGCATGACTAGCATGTAAGGATTTTCCAGATGTTTCAGATTATATTTCCTCTGAGGAACTAGAAAGATAGAGTAAATATTGCTTTTGAATAGTTTAAACATGGCAAATCACTGAAGGCAAAGAGAAGATACCGACTGTCCTTTTGGATGTTTATACCAGGAATAAAGCAGTTTGGGTTCAAGATGTAAAACACGAATGAGATATGCATAGTGAGGGGTATGCTGCTCTCTCTAAAGCAGTCTGGGGATTGGCACCTACACACTCTTGATTTTGAGGGTAAATAATGATGTCACTGAACTCAGACGTGGCCAGGGAACAGAGCTCATTTATCCGCACAACGTGCGC
This sequence comes from Sylvia atricapilla, assembly GCF_009819655.1. NCBI lineage: Eukaryota > Metazoa > Chordata > Aves > Passeriformes > Sylviidae > Sylvia > Sylvia atricapilla. The sequence goes on from NC_089154.1 coordinate 395,607, forward strand.
GGTCACAACGGGCAGTACTCATCTGTCAGCTGCAAACAGGAACATGCCCACTGCAGGCACCTGGGGCAAGAACTCCTCTTACATTTAATTCAAGTTACAATTCTACAGTCTCTGCCTGAAATGGTGAATGAGCTGAAGTTTATGAGAATTTTAGCACAGACTTTAATGAATGCAGGATTTATCTCCAATGTAGTTGCTCTGTGTAGAAGATTTAAACGGATCCTACTGCCATATGCTGTCCTCTCTCCACTGCTACTCCTCTCTTTGGGAGTTGTGCACCAAGATGAAGAACAGCATTGATTTAGCATGGAAATTTAGAAATTTCACCCTGCAAATGCTCAGCTGTTGACTTCAGATACATATAGACCCTCACCTGCTCTCTATTTGAAAATTACATATTTTTGCAGAACACTGGGGGAAAAAAAATTATGAAAATGCCTAAACTGGAACGAAGTATTTTTTAATTAGATATTTAACCATCTCAAGGTCAGTAACTTTTTTTTTTGTTATTTGACTACTGCTTGTGTGATAAACACACATGACTGCACTGGTATTTGCTAGTACACACAGACACAAAAAAACCTTTATCGTGCACACCATCATTAAAATATTTATACAGAATATTTACACAAAATATACACAGTCATTTCAAAGCTATCTTAAAGAGCCAGTAAATTCAATTTCATATTGCTAAATTTTCTATCCCTATTATTGCAAACAGCTATGTTTTTTTTGACGTGAGAATCTGTGACAAAGCTTGTAGACAAAACAGACATTTTGGATTTTTTTCTCATACCAGTTTTACCATTTTTGCTTGTCCTTTTTACATTACTATTAAATAAATTCACTTGCATAGGGTATGCACAGGCAAAAAACAAGCAGTACTGAGGATATTTGAGCAAATGTGTCAAAGTCTCTTTTTACCACGTTTTAAATTTTGTTCACTTTGCTTTTAGACATTGACTGTGACGGTGATTGCTAGTACTAGAAGTTATTAAATGAAATTTAATGATACCAGAGCTGCTTGGGCTTGGGTTTCCTGACAGCTGTAGCATTCTGCATTCCACATCCACATTGCTCTTGTTTAAGGCAAATCCTCTCAGCCTACAGAGGTTGTCCTACTAGTGTGCATTGCACTTCCAGAGAGCGCTGCTCTTTGTCCAGGCTTTCTAAATACTTTAATGTAATTTTAGAAGGCACACTTATGAAAATAACTCTTCTAAAGAGATATTTCAACCTATCATATAAATATTAAAATCCCAGATTAGTACGCTGTTTAAATGATGTTTAAGTTACTGACTTTAAAATAGGTTTGCTTTATTAATGCCTAATGTTGTTCCAGGAATGGAGCAACTCTTGTTGCAGTGCATAACTTGAAGCTACATTTTTTGCCAAGAAAGAAGGAATTGAGGAGGACATACATTTGGGTTAACCTGAATGCTGTTCAGCTTCTTAAAATGCTGATTAAAATCTTAAAAAAGAGCAAAGTTATGAAATCGTTTTACCCAAGTATTAGTGAAATAAAAAGAATAATGGAAAATATGTTTGTCCAGCCATGTTTTCTATTTAAAGCTAACTATTTACTGGAACAAGTATTACAGTCAGGGAACTGTTCTCTGCTTATCATGTCTTCCAAACTTTACAACTAGTAGATCTTCTATTCTAAAACATTGTTCTTAAGTATGAAGTAATTGAAGAAAGTACCCTTCTTGTAATTTCTAAACTCTTGATAATGAACTCTCAAATTGAGTCTGATCAAATGGATGAAAGAAGAGAACATTCTCTACATACCTGCAGAGCCAACTGCTCCCAGACTCCTGCTGCTTTGCCACTGACAACCATCAGCATGGCAATCTGACTTACTGCTTTGGTTATTATTGCCTGTATTTTAGTCTGCTAAGTTTTGTCTCCAAACCCTGCTGTCCCAAGCCAGTCCTTAAAGAACTGCCACAAAGGAATATTTAATCTGTTCTGATGTATTAAAAATTCCTATATGCCATGGAAATAGGAATGACAGGAATTTATTATGGTATACATTAATATGGGCATCAGATAAGAAAATCTATTTTGTATTGTACTATAACTCAGAGAGGTTAAAGCAGAACATAAATTGCACTGTAACAGACAGCATAATGATTTTATAGCTATCATGCATCTATCCATTTCACAAAAAAACTTAATTACTGAATGATTAGATCAAAAAGGAGCTTCCAGTTCTTTTTTTAAAATCCATCCATGAGTGGGAATGATACAGAATGAAAGATCCAGTTTTGTTCTTAGATGTGCCTTAGCCAGAAATAGCTTTGCTGAAGCCACTGCAGTTATTTTACTAAGAAATTAATTTAATGGGGGATGGAGCACAGTAAAAAACAAACAAACAAAACACACCACAAAAAAAAAGAGAGTGCTTTTAACAGTCCATGGTGCAATTGTTTCTTGCTTTGGTACATTAGTAATAACAACCACTCTTTTATTCACGTGATTTTTTTGTTTTACCACTGCTGTTATGGTATCTACTCACAGAACAAACTTCCCTACTAGAAGGAGATCTTGAAAGTTCCTGCTAAAAACTTAGAGGAAAAAATGCCTTCCTGACCCGACATTGTGCCAGACGAAAGTGCTGTTTTCCTTCGTGTCTGGTCAGTACCCAGGCAAACATCAAACCCAGAGGAAATCAAACACACACAAAGATGAACAGGAAGGTGAAGTCCCTGGACCACGTGCCCTAAGCATTCTTCCAGGGGCTGCCAGAGCAATGTGGCAACTACTCTCTGAGATAGCAGGCCAGTATTCTTCTCAATTAGAGTGAATAAAAATCATTGTGACTTGTAACAAAGTCCTTTATCCAGGTGTGGGGCAGCACCAAACCACAACCCCCCTAAGAACACCACAGGGCTCCTGCTTCCCACTGCTGTCACAGAGGCATCCCTGGTATTTCTGACATGGGTTAAACGTTCAGCAAGGGTTTGGATCTCTGGAGCATCCAGTTGCTGGTCCTTTCAGCAATCACTCAAAAGTGTTTCCACTGCAAATTTTAATGATGTGTCATCACACATCGTTCTATGAGAAGGAAGGCAAATTACCTCGAAACCTTCATGAAACCTCAGGCATTCAAGCCTTCAGAACAAAGGCTATCTTTGAACTGTCCACAAGCCACTTGGCATTTTTTCCCCCACAGGGACATGAAGTGGCACTAAATCCATTTTAATGGAAATATAATTAATAATAATTATTTTGTTGCTCAAGTGGCTGAGCAATTTGTAACACAGACCACTTTATTTTTTCCTGAGCTTTTGGGAAAGTACTTTGTATTAAATGTTGATAATTGCTATTTACAAAAAATGTCATTTAAATAATTTAAAGGTTATTTTTTCCACAATTAATTTTTTTTATTCTTTTGGTGTTGGCTTTGCATTTGAAACGGTTCTGTTTTTCAAAGAAAAACCATCACACAGAAGAATTATTTTAACCTAACATATGTATTGTCTGCATTTTTTTCAGACAATAAAATTACTCCCTCACTAGAGGATATCTTAGTGAAAATTGTGAAAGGGAATAAGGTGTAATGTGAAAATTGCTGTATTTATTATGACCTTTCTTTTCAACACCCGAACAATGTCTCATACAGAGAGTTTTCTTGACACTACAAAAAAATATGGTCCTTTATAGCCAATCCTTACCTGCATTATGTTCATCCATTGAAAAGGCTTTATTTTCCATGTAGCTCCGAGGAAGCTGTATATCTTCCTCAAAAGCGGTTTCCCGCATCCTTGGCTGTGAAGTATCAAAATAATTGGGTGTGTTTTCCTGCTGTGATGGAAGGATGGTACAGTGGACCTCTGGGATGGCATGGAAAATAACAAACACCCAACCACTGGACACCAGTGCAATAGCCAGGGTGGGATCACTCCATTTGTCTCTTCTCTGGAGCTCAGCGTTCCCAAAGAGGTACATAGTCATCCAGGCTACCCAAATCAGAATGGAAAAAAAAAGGGTTATAATTAGGCATACTCCGTTTTTCTTCCATTTCTTAAACTTTCCACAGAGAGTGAAAAAGGAGAATCCCGTGGTAAATACCATGAGGAACATAACGTAGATGGAAGCCATGGCAAAGTCCATTGGCTCGTAGCTGCAGGCCAGCTTGTTATCCCTGACGATGGTCAGGATCAGCCACTCGCTCGCGATGATGACCTGCACCAGCATCAGGCAGATGGCCACCCCAGCCAGGTGCCAACCTGACGGGCTCTTCCCATGGCGAACCAGCCTGCGAAGCCTCCAGGCCTGAGCTAGCAAGCACGAGAAGCACAAGGCAAAGATAACTCCCCACAGAAATCTTCGGGTGGAGCACAGCACTTCATCTTCCCGGATGATGAAAGCAAACGTCAGCCCAAACAGCCCCAGAGTCCCAAAGAGAAAGAGGAAGTGCATCCCCAAGGGGCTCTTCTTCTCTTTGTCCTTGATGAAGGGCAGTCTCACCAGCAAAATCAGCATGAGCAGTATCGTGGTCAGCACACCTGCCCCCGCCACCGCCTCCAAAACGATGCCCCAGACGGCATCCAGGTCACACAGATACACGTACTGAGGGAGGAGATCCAGCCCACATCCTCGAGGAGTACTGGAGTTTTCTGAAGAGCCATAGCTGATCACGAAGAGGAGGAAGAAACCAATAGCTCGGAAGGTTTTCATTTTTCTGTCCGAGACAATAAAATATTTGTTTAGCTAGAGCTAAGTTGGGAGGATTTCACAGCCACTGAAGCCCAGCTTGCTTCAGTAGCACGTATTTACAGTTTTTGCACTGGATTTGCAGCTGGCACAGCCCCCCCCAGGCCCCCTTCACTGCCCTCCCAAAAGCTGCTTTTGCCTGTTGCACTCAGAATGCAACATGATTCACTGCTCTGTTTGCACAGATTGAAAACATCATTTCCAAACTCTGACCCTGCAAATGGCCTAAAACACAGACAGAAAAAATTACGTGCCCTGTTGCGAATACTACATTATGAGCAATACTCAGACACTTACTACCTTTTTAAATGTAATACCCCATTGAAATCAAGGTGTTTAAAGCATGTTTAAGTTGCACTAGGCCTGATGCAGGTGTAAACTGTATAACAATTAGACCGTCCCACAGCCTTGCTCCTTTCTCTGGAACAAAAGCAGAGTCAAAACCACTTTTTAAATTATTACTTTTTAAAGGATAAAGCAATCCAAGGAAAATAAACATTGTACATTCTTAAAAAAAACCACGAAAAAATCTTGTTTTCCTGCTCACTCCATAGGTAGTTATCATATTCACTTCTTTCATCCTCTTCCAAAGCCCAGATATTAGATTGCATTTGGAAATGAAAATGGCAGTCTAGAAAAATCCCATATTCTGTGACAATGGTGCACACATGCAGTGTCATCAATCAACTAATCAAAACTGAATGCCTCATTGTGCTTCTTAGCCAGTCCAAAGCCATTCAAAGGAAACAAATAACAAAAGCCAGAGCACTGCTTTCTTGGATCCAGAGAGTGGACAATGGTAAACTCTCCAGGAACACAACACATCCCACCTGACTATCAGGACCTAAAGGCGAGATAAATCCCAACTTAGTTTTAGGAAGAACATGGGATAGGTGCTTTAAAAATACTCATTATGACACTTGCTTTAATTAAGGAAAGCAGAGCAAAGGAGAATGTTAAAAATGTAACCTTTAACTCCCAATCTGCCGTGGCCACAGCCGCCCTGTGAGGGCAGTCTGCAGTAAACATTGTGTGGAGCAGATATGAAACCTGACTCTGTTAACCTTCACCAGCAGTTAGTGCTGCAGGTTCCAGCAGGATTTTCCTCTTTGATGTGAGGAATGTTTCAGACTCCCACTTGTACTGTGTGACCATGAGGAAGAAAAGCACCACATAAGCAGGCAGTTATGTTAGTCAGTGTGAGTCACACAGCTCATGGGACATGTTCAGGATGCAAAATGAAAAGTAGGGAAACTATCAGGAGCTCTTTAGTAAGCCATACAACAGCCCTAAATGGTTACCTGTCCAAAGAGATTTTGTCAATTAGAACTGCTTTTAATGAAAACTTTGAAAACTTCAATGAGAGCTGAAAATGATTTAAAGTAGTGGTGCAACGTTGCATTGAGCACTATCAGTCACAACCAACACAAAAAAACAGTTTACATAAACTGTCTGAAACTCTACTGGGTCTCTCAGAGCTGAGAACTATGGATTTTCTCATGCATTACAATCCTGTGCTTTACAGTTCTGTAATGATCAAAATTAAATCTTGAGGATCTGAATCTTCAAACCAATGTTTCACTGTGTGATGACCAATGGCCTCTATCAGGAGATAGATGATGAAGCTTATGATGTTTCCTATTTGGGGCACCAAGACAGCAAACATGCCAATATAAATGTGTCATGACTCTATGGTCTTCATTCACACAGGACACAAAACATCTTGTTACAAACCTTCATCTCAGAAGTGGAAGCTGTGACAAATAATGTGATCTGGGCTTGGACAAACATGAAATGGGTAATGGGAGATCTCTGCCCGCCCACAGAAATTAATCTTTACACTATTGGAAGGGCTGCAATGTTCTAACGATGTAATGACCTACTAAGGACAAATGATTTGTTTTTTCTACCTATATGTAACTTACATTATGGTGGATTGGTAGAATATACACTTGTTTATATCTGATTTGTGTAACAGGTTCTTCAGTGACACTGTTGCAACACCCACATTAAAAAAAATTGACATTACAGACAGAAAACTAATCATCAGTGAAATATATTCATTTTTGTATTGAATATACACTCAATAAATCTCCTTGCTCTTTGAGTACATAATTAACTAGAAGAAAACATTCCAAAGATAGTTCTCCAATTCCTTTTATGCACAGTCAATTCCTACTGCAACTGGTGAATTGCCTCTCTAGAGTGTTTGAAACATCCAAATAAGTGTGAAATGCTCAGTGCCTGCTGACACAAAGTGGGAAAATCCACTGGGATCTACTAAGGCAAAGCTCCAAACCAGGGGTACCATTTCAAAAAGTAGGAGGTCATGTGGAAAATTATTCAAAATTCATTCTAAATGTCACCCAAACTAGAAACAAACAGCCCTCAAGTGAGGGTCATGTTGATTTTCCACTATCCCATCACTTACAAATTATGAGAAGCATGGACTAAATTGCTTTCAGTAGTGGTTTTGTTTATTAGCTACTCTCCAAAGACCTGAGGGGTAATGAATTAAGTGTGAATATCCCCAGTTCTATGATATTTTCCAGTTTTCTGGTTACTTTATTCATGTCATGTAACCCTCATGTGATTGAGCTATTCTAGGACAGTCTGTTTCCATGGAGATTGTGCTGCATGGGTAAGCAGTCATATTGTCAGGCCATCATTTGTTTCCTCTTCCTATTTGGAAGTGTTTGGGAGGGGGAAGGGAGGGTTCATGAATTAGGAGTATTTCCCCCTCCATGAAGAAGTGGTGAGTTTTGGATAGGGGAAATTAAGCTGTGACAAAATATATTCATAATTCAAAATACGTGTTCTGAAATATAGAGGTGTTCAATTCAAGAGGCATTTTCCCAAGTTACTTCTGACTTTTGGGAAACCTGATGGGACATAATCAGTGGTCCTCTTAGAGAGGTCCTAGACAGCCACAGTACTGACCAAGAAATCTCTAGGACTGCTGACAGTTATTCCTGGTGTGAAATAATTTCCTACCCAATGTCACTGTGTCCCACTAAACATTCAATCCTGCTCAGACCAAAGCTGGCAAGCAGGGCTTGAAGTCTCCAAAGGAGAAATCATTTCCTTCTAACTGCTATCAACAAAGCAGTTTGTTTCTAATCTGTATACTATCAATTTCTGCCTAACTGAGTATAAAAACAGGCAATATTAATAATCTACCCCCTGAGACATTACCAGCCAAAAAAATCCTCTTTCTACTGCTGACCCTCAGCACCGAACACAGATAGTTGTAAAAACAAGGGCAAACATTACATTACAACACACAAGTTTGGCAAGTGAATACCACAACTTTAGCTAAAACCACAGATTCAATCATTTTAAGGGACAACTCTGAAGGTTTTTTCCCCAGAAAAGTTTTTTTGGGGAAAAAAAAAATACACCATTATGGGGGTTTTATTAAAATAGCATCTTCCTCAAGCCTGTGCAGTGGGTAGCATGGCTGAGTTCTGTGCCTCTTGAGATTTTATAGTAAAAATTTTACTGCACATTCTTGCTGGTTGTTACTTAAATCAGTAACTGTAGAGGAAGAGTATTTTTACCTCTTTATGTCTAGATTAGCTCTGACTGAAGTTATGCAACCTCACAGTAGTAACAATAGCGCTCTATTCGGCTTGCACTTCACTTCTGCTGCCAGACAACTACAGTAACACAGGAATGCCACGGAAACATTCCAGCACAGATACAGTCAGTGGCACTGACACATCCCCCTCATACTCAGGAACTGTTCACAGGGAAGAAAAGCAACTTAATTTTTTTTTCCCCAAAATTCCTCTCCAAAATTTTATTTTGGTAAAGCCATTAAGGCAACATACCTGAAACCAGAGCAATCAGGAACACTTATAATCAATATTCTAATCAATAAGCCTTGCACATTTTAGGCAAAAGCAGCAAACAATTAGCAGGACAGCTTCAAATCCAGTACTTAATTTTTGGCTCAAAATCTGCCCTCAATGACAGCCGTAATAACTCCACTGTTTTTTACAGAAGTGAGGTCCCCTTCATTACGTTATCTGGCATAGAGTCACTGCAGAAATTGCAGACACAAAGCTGCCCCAGCGGATACAAACTACAATTACAAGCAACTAAGCAGAAACAGAAAATCTCACAGTTGTCATCAAAAAGTTGTCATGGTTAAAAATCAATAAAGCTTTCTGTAGCTAGCTAAAGTCTTCTGACCAAGGCTTGCAAAGGGATCAAAAGGACACTGCTGTATCCACGGCTACAGAATATATATACAGAATAAATCTGTATTGTGCAAAGATTTAAGGTTAGGCTATTCATGGTTAGATGCATTATCTGCTCCTGTATCTGGAGTTCAAATGTTAGTCAGCTGACACAGAGCGATCATTCAATGGCAGAGAAGAAAAACAATCTAGTAAATACAAGCAATAGTAGCACAAATAGTAACTGCTCTTCCACACAGGCAGAAGACTGGTTCACTGTGCAATTTCCAAAAGAAAACCACCCCCACCACGAAGTGTTGTGGAGAGATGAGAGTGAGTGAGGAATTAATCAAAACACAGGATCTCTGCCAGCTGCTTTTGATCAGAACTGAAGAATAAGCTCCAGGACTGATAACAGAGCAGCAACAGCCAAGCTGAGATCAGACTACTCAGGAGATGTGTGTATTTCTAGAATAATAATTAATAGTGCAATTGTGCTTTGTAGGCAAAAAATACAGCAGTGATTTTGACAGCCCCTGCAGTAGATACACATGATGCTCTGTTACAGCCCCCTGATTACAGAAGGCAAGACCTCACTCCAAAAAGGACATGTAGAAAAAGTATTGCTTTCATTTAAAAATACTTTGTGATGCTGAATACCCTATGAAATTATCTTTCTAATTTTCTAGGAGCTCAATTCCCTTGGTCAGAATCTATGTATCACGTGTGCCTAGGTACTCCTGACCATAGCGCCTGGTGTTGAATTCACAACCGATAGCAATCAATTACAGTAATCAGCATTTTATTTTCTTTGCTCATTCTCAGACTATTTCTATTCATGTCGCAGCCTTCTAGCAGATGGGTTCTGTCACCTGATTTCTCCTGATGTAGCGAGACAACACCTCAGCTGATATTCCCTGCTGGTAAGCAGCGAGGGTATCCCCGTAAAACAGCTACTGGGCACTAGCGCTGATCAGCAAGCTGGGTGTTTGGGTTCAGCACGCAGGAAATCCTGTTAGCCCCGGGATAAACATTAGGGCAGGTGTAAACAAAGGCTTCACGTAAGCGCTAAATCCACTCTATGGGTGGCTTTGCGGAGAGGTAACACAGAGACAGAGCTTGGATTAACTAGAGAGAAAACTGCTGCGCATCCGCGCCCGGCCCGAGCTGCCGCCAGCCCCGGGACCGGAGCGCGGCGGCCAGGGGCCAACAAAAGGCGCTTCCTCCTCACTGCCCTTGAGCTCCCGCTGGGGAATGCCACGAGGTGCCGGCCTTGGCTGCAACTACCCCGCGTAGGAGCGCGGTGCGAGGCCAGGCGGCCCCTCCGTGCGGCCGGAGCGCGGCCGCCTCCGCTCCGGGCTCGCCTCAATCCGGCTGCAACCTCCCTTCCTGGACGATACCTATCCCGCTTCAGCCTCCGCTCTTTGGTCCCTTCGCTCATTTCTCGCTTCTGTTTCTTTTTCCCGTCTCTTCCTCCCCGCCTGTCCCCACTCTTCTTGTCCATCCTCCCCGAACTCCACTGCCTTCCTCGCCAGCCCTCCGCCCCGCTCCCCGCAGCGCAGCCCCCTGCTCCAAGCGCCCCCCCGTCCTGCCCTATATATCCCGTCTAATCCCCCCCAGGATTCCTATATCCAGCCTGTTGTCCGCTGGCGGCCCCCGAGCTAATTCTGCGGGCAGCGCAGGGCGCAGAGCCGGGTGAGCGGCTCCGCTAGGTCCCCCTGGCCCGCAGCCCTACCCCGGGCGTACCCCCAGAGCCAGCCCGGGCCCGCCGTCCCCCCCGCCGGCTCACCCGCTGTCTGCTGCGGCCGGGGGCGGCGGGGTACCTCTGTCCGCCAGCCCTCCGCAAGTCACATCCCGGCCCCGGCGGCGCGGCGGCTCCGCGGCGGGGAGCGAGCGCAGCGCCGAGCGCCGCCCCAGCGGCTCATGGAGCGCTCGGCCCGCGGAGCCGAGCGGAGCCCCGAGCGGAGCGCCGTCCGGAGCGGAGTCCGCCGCGCTCTGTGCCCGCCGCTCCGCCGCGCTCCGGCCCCGCGGCCAGCCCCCTCCCACCGCCCCGCCCCGCTCCGCTCGGGCACGGCCCGGCACGGCTCGGCACGGCTCGGCACGGCCCGGCCCGCCGGGACAGGGACCCCGGGAACGGGGCAGCCCTCAGCGCCGGGGCGCTCTGGCCGCGCGGAGCTGTCCGCCTCCCAGGGGAGTGAGCGCGGTGAGGGCGTGCGGGCACGCTTACACACACACACACACACACACACACGCACACACACGCACACGCACACGCACACGCTGCTCACGCTCACCCTCAGACACACACTAGCACGTCCTCACTCTCTCCTGCGCTCGCAGTGTGCGGCCGGGGATGTATGGCCGCTGTAAGCGCGGGCTCGCACGGGAGGACACAGGCATGGCACAGCCCTCCGTGCTCGGGTGACGCCGGTACAGGACACAGGCAGGACACGGCCGGGGCTCCCGCCTGCTCCTGTCCCTGCCGATGAGTGCGAGGGTCGGGGAGCCGCTCCCGGGCAGGCTGGCCGGGCATGCACATACCTATGGCCAGGTGTGGAACTGCAGAGCTGAGGGGCTTTTCAGCCCTCTGACGACGGGGGATTTTGAAGGAAGCTGGACCGTTCAAACCTTCTGCAGATACAGCTTCTGACCTGCCACAGCCCGAGACAACAGCTAAACAAACACTTGGAAGGGAAAACATTGGGAGCCTGTGTACGGAGCAAGTGACACCACACGCAGCACGGGCCCCTGCGAGTGCGAGAGGTGCTGCCAAGGCCGTGCTGGGCCCTGCTCCGTGTCTGCCTCCTACCCTCAATGGGCAGCTGCTGTCCTGCTTTTCATTTCTCCACAGTTCAACCCTGAGACTGTCATAACCCTTCGACAAGACTTTCTACAAACTCCAGGAGGAGTTGTTTGTAGGAGGAAAAGACAGCTTCTGTATATGATGCTCATGAGCAGAAGAAACTCATGATCCTTTTCAACGGCTTAGAGTCCATCTGCCTGACACGTCCGTGACCGGCAGCCTCACCGTGTTGTGCATCCCTGGGTTATGCTCCCACTTAAAGCACTAATGACAGTCCAGGCAGGCACAGCTGACATTGCATCAGCAGCACAGAGTGCCCACAATATGTCCTTCCTGAGCACCTGCCCTTCTTGCCAGGTTTCTATATCCAGAGCCTTCCAAAGGGAAATATCTGCCCTGAAATGGGCATTCTTCAGCACAGCAGAGCTGTAACCTTTAAAGAGACTTTTCCTAACATGCGTGGGCTTATTTACCTGTCATTTATTCTGCCTTGGGGGGTAACCTGAACTTCTCAGCATGCCTGACATGGAGTAAATTAGATGGTGGGGTTAGACTGTAATTGTGTCTGTTTAGGAAGGGCAGCAGGCAAAGAAAAGCTGAGGCACAGGAATAATTTCACATTACTGCTCTTTTTTTGTTTCAATTTCTCTATCTTGCTGCTTTCAGGGTTTAGGCACTGGTTTTATTTGAGTCACATGTACACAACAGCCCCTGACCTTGCATCACTTGGCAGCTATGTTTCAGGCAAAATTAAGCAGGATAATTTTACAGAAACTGAAGTGGTGAGAGGTGAAGTTGCTGTAAACTGCCCAAGGTCACCCAGCAGTCTGGCAGAAAAGTGGAAAATACTGATTCAACAGATCAGTCTGTACCCCTGCTCCATCTTGGGAGCCTGAGCCAAGCACCCAAATACTACAGTAACAAGTAAAGACCTTTTTGTGTATAGATAAACACACAGAGTTCTCTGTGCCGTGCTGGATACAGAGAGGTAGACCGGGGGGAGGATGAATCACAACGATTCATGTGCTGTCGGTCTTGGCCGGCTCACAAGGGAGTAATGTACTGAGCCCTTCAGCAAATGCAAATCTTGGGCATTGTTCCCTTCTTCCTGGTTCCCTGAAGGAAACAGCCTCCCCCATTTGCCTTGTACTGATAGAACAGGGAAGATAATGCCCCTCTCAACCATTACTAGTGGATCAGTACTGAATAGGGCTGATTTCTCTCCTGCTGAAGCAGTTTTTAGGGTTAGCTACCATGAAAAAGTGTAGGACAGGACTCGAATCATACAGGAAATTATAGAAGGACTTGGTAAAGTAGCTGGACTAAATCACAGCTGCTGTTGCATTACGTTCCACCTAGTTAGCTTTGAAAAATATGCTCTTAAAATTGGGGTTTATTTAGGGGATTTATTTCTATCAGTCAACCACAAACTCATCCACACCTTCAGCATTACCTCACCGTGAGAGAGCAGCTAGAAGGATGAGGTGGGTGCTGTGACCCAGGCAGACTGTATGAATTCCCTTATTTCACATGATGCTCTCTACTCCTACATCAGTTCCTGGGACCCTGCAGTGCCTGTAGCCAGAGACTGCTTGCATGTGATGAGTGCTTAGAGGAGGCTGCGGAAGGGGTGAGGTGTGCAAGGCCAAAGTAGAGGCAAAATGTAGAGACCTCCACTTATGCCATGCAATTCTGCAAGAGCTGATGGCCTAAAGAACGGTAAGCTCAATGCTTTTGTTCATCTCCAGAACAGTGAAGAATGTGTATGGTATCTATTTGTCTTTATTTTAGACTGAGTGTACAGTATAGTCAACTTCTAAAAACCCCAGAGCTTTTCAGTAATTTTACTCCTCCTATTTCCTACAGCACATATTCGGTCATTGAACTGATTTTTAGCTTTCCCCCCACAAATACTTGGTTTACTGCTTGTGACAATAGGTAAACGAAGAGTCTGTGTGGTGCTGTATGTTCCCATTGTTTCTCTTCTGCAGCAGTGTTCCCAGCAGGATTTGACAGGAGGGAGTAAGGCTGTTACAGCAGCACTGAGTGGACACCACTCACCATCCATGAATGCCAAATCCATATCCCCACAGACTGTCATCCTCATTTCAGCTGGTTTTCATGTGTCCCAACCTGAGATAAAGGCAATTTCCATGCTCTGTTCTCTTCTTACCCTTCAGAAAGCCTGGTAGGTGTTGGGTTTATTGCAGGAGCAGGCACAAAAACAGTCGAGCAGTGTTTCACTACCAGCTTTCCTTTGTACTGCAGAACCTTTTCACTGGGTACTCCAGTTTTACAGCTCCTGCCAGCATGAAACTATGCTTGTGCCAGTGCAATTTAAGTGGAATATTTCATTAAGAGATCAGCAGCAGGCACATGGAAATGACAGCGATCATTAAGTCTGCATTACTTTGTTTGCATTAGGGAGCTGTAGAGGCCCCAGGCACAGACAGGGCTGCACAGCACAGGGGGGAGCCAGCCCTGTGTAAATCACTTTAGATTGCCCTGAGACACACTGTGTGCCTTAATCATGGGGTGGCCAGGCTCTGGTGTCTGTTCCTAGATGTTGAAATGCCACAAAAATGAATTTGACGGAAGAGAACAAAGAGATGCCAGGTGAATTTGCCCCTGGCAATGGTGTGTGGTTGATTCACACCATTTCTGAGCCCTGAGCAGAGGTACATTTCATTACGCAAATCCCTGCAGCGTGATTAGTTTGCCTAATACTTGCCCTGCTTTTTCTCAGGGCAGGATGGAAATCCTGGTGCTCCCGTTGGTGGGCAGCATCAAGGAGACAGCGAGATCTGAGTGACCGCTGTGAGATGGTTTCTCTGTCACACGTTGCTCCTGGCACTGCCCGGGGCCAGTCTGCTCTCCAGTGTTCTGGGAAATGGCTCTGAGTCACCAAATGGAGTTAGTGAGGAGAAGGGGAGAAGGGGAAAAGGGAGAAGGAGAATCTTGAAGTCACTATGAAGAAAAAGATGAGGGTCAGGAAGGAGATGGATGCATCTCCTAAGGACAGAGAAAGAGAGAATTATTGAAACATTACGGAGAAACATAATCTGGAAAACATCTATCCGTGGCATAAAAGAAAGGTGCTCTCGGGACAGAAAGTGTGGGTAAATGGCCATAGTTTTGGATGTCACATCCACATTTAAATCCAAATTATACTAGTTTTTTCAGCTTGCATTAGGCAAACCGAGGCAAGGACACACTTTTACAGCATTGCAACTACTAATAATTTCTGTCTGGTGATAAATATAGCCTGTCCTGTGGCTCTCCCCATCACTTTCTGAACATACAGGGAAGGCAGTGAGTCTCCTCCACTTACCAGTCACAGCTCTGAGCACCAGCACAAGTGAGCAGCCATGCACGTGAGATTTACAGTGCAGTCAATACGATATTTGTTTGTTTTCTCAACACATTCTTTTGTCACACTAGTAATGCATAAATGCTTTCCTTAAACCGTACAGAAACATGGACATGTTTTATGATTTAATGCAGCTGGTAGAATTCAGTTAAAACACAATTTGAATCAAGATGGTCTGTGACACCAAGCACATGATTAAAATCCTGATGACTGGGAATTTGCACACCTTCAAATCTTGATTTCACAAGGAAAACAACCAGAGAGATATATTTAAGTCAGCATATCTCTAGTACATTGAGTTATTGCTACAGCCTCTCTGAAGCTCTGACCAGATAAATCCCAAACTGGACAAACCTTTTAGATTTAAAACTTATACTTGACCTTTGCACAGACAAAGTCCCAGTTGTATTCAATTAATTTGATCAAGCAAATGATTTGTGTCTTACTGTTCTGAGCATGAGAAAACTTCCTTAAAACTGAATGTGTTGGGGACATAGTGACCCTAGCCAAGAACAGCAACTTCTGCTGGAGAACCTTGAGCTTCCTTGTGGTGTGTAGCTGTGGATGGTGCTGGGTGCAGTGAGCTTTCTTAGGGTGACTGCTGCAGGGAATTGTTACGGTCACCTACAATGGCCACAGAGATTCTTGACATCCTGTTCCCTCCTCAACACATGAAAGGTGTCGGTCCGTGTAACTGTGCCACCCTTGTATAGACTTATGTTTCAAATGAGCTTGATTTATAGGTGCCTTTATTTACATCTGCTGTTCACACCTACGCTGAGGTTTTTTCTGAACGCTGCCGAGAATGGTGCTGGTACCTCTTGAATGCAGAGTCATTAATGCTCTTACCTGTAATGTCTCCTCAGGGAAGTGGTAAATCACACCCGGATTTTTTTCTGGCATTCCTCTTTACTGGCATGTTTGGTGAAAAATATTGCCCCCTGTTGTGGACTGTCTGTGTATCTAAAACAAACAAAAAAAAACACCCCAAAAAGTTTGTATCCTCGCAGATGATTGAACAAGCCCCTCTTCGTGATGTGCTCAGCGTTTCTGTTGCTGAGACTGTCACCTGCTGGCCACGGAGAAGCTCGCCAGGATCTCGGGAGCAACCTCAGAGGCTGATGGATTAAACACTCGGGTTTGCCTTTAGGAATTACACACTTAGATGTTCCTGGTTTATCTAACTCTAAACAGGATAGTAATTCTGTAAATGGAGGTAGATCAGGAAAGCTTCCTCGTTTATACAAGATCGAAATTTCGTGGAGTTTTACTGCAAAGGAAACCAGGTTCTCATCACTGTAAGCATGTGGGGTAAAATGCTGGTTCCAGTAAATTTAACTAAGCTTAACTATGGCAAACTAAGTCATAATCCATAAGCAAGGGAAAGGGAAGAAGAAGAAAAGGGAAGGGAAGGGAAGGGAAGGGAAGGGAAGGGAAGGGAAGGGAAGGGAAGGGAAGGGAAGGGAAGGGAAGGGAAGGGAAGGGAAGGGAAGGGAAGGGAAGGGAAGGGAAGGGAAGGGAAGGGAAGGGAAGGGAAGGGAAGGGAAGGGAAGGGAAGGGAAGGGAAGGGAAGGGAAGGGAAGGGAAGGGAAGGGAAGGGAAGGGAAGGGAAGGGAAGGGGCTGATTATCCTGCCTCTGGCGGATTTTTGTCACATTAGATCATGGACACAAGAGACCTTAAGAAAGGGTAATATCTTTGTATTGACCAGCAGAGCTCAACAGAAATCAAAGGACCTATACTGAAGATCTACACTACAGCTTTTACAGGAAAGGAAAATAATTGCTCTGAAAAGCTCTTTCAGCCCTTCCCCTGTCCTGCCCTTCCCTCTGTTGTCTCTGATAACTCATTTTCTGCCAGTCTTTGGGCCAGAATCTCAGCTGGTGTAAATCTGAGCAAGTCTGAATTCACAGCTGGAATAAGGGTTTGCAGGGTGGTTTATCTTCATTTCAGGAAGTGCTTCCCTGTTCCCCCCAGACCTGAGAGCGGGTTACTACAGCCTGAAATGCATTGTTCAGTTGTGAATTTTCTGTTTCAGACACAGAAATGAGTTCTGAGCTGTACAACAAGTGCTGAACTGCACCTATTATTGCAGTAGAGCACCACTCTCTAGAGTTCTTCCCCAAAATCTGTGGTTTTCTCTTACGTAATTGAGCTGTGTTACCAGCATCCTGCAGGATTACTGATAGGAAAGGAAAGCTGGTGCCACAGAGGCTGCTTCATCACAATTATCCTCAGCTCACTTGGTGTCACACAAGGGTATTGCTGCTTGAAAGCATGTCTAAAGTAACCCTTAAGTTGTGCTGCATGTCATACTGAAACTTTAAAGAAGAGATTTTTATGATGTTTTTCCATAAGCCTCTTAGTTCAAATCTGTAAAAAATAGATTTCATGCACTTTAAAGATACTTTTTGACTGTCTGGAATCAATCCCTGGAAGTGAATTTATGCAAAGTGGCCATATTGTTATTTCTATTAGAAATTAGAATTATTTGTTTGGTGGGCATATTTTTGGTTGGCTGGGGTTTTTGGGTTTATAATTTCCCTTTATTTCTCTTCACTCTGTTCTTGTGCTTGGACACTTACAAGCTTTATTGTTGTTGAAACACTGGGTTTCTGTGCCTGGATGTCTGTCTTATGAAAGCAAGGGGCTGCTTAAAAAGAAAACCAGAGAGATTAGAGACTGTGTGAAATTCCACTAAATTCAGTGAAAGGCATGACTTCAAAGAATTTAGGATCAGATTTCAAATGCATATCATGAGAGACTGGTGGATTAATGCAGGATGCTGAGTCTCAGTCTCCATCCTTCTACAGGACAGATGCCATTTACCTCCCCCAGAGTTGCCTCCCTACTCCCTTCTCATGCACTCTTGTAAAGAGCAGAGCACTTCAAGGCCATTCTGTGCCAAGAGAACTTGAAGAGCTCTGGCTCACAACCAGGTGGGCCCTGGGGCCAGTTCTCAAACAGCAACAGAGAGAAACCACAGCCTCTCCATCTTCCTCGAGAATAAACGAGCCTTTGCCTGAAATGCTCTTTTCAAATTTGTGAATGGTAAACTAGAAAAAAAAATCCCCGTGGCTTCCTTCTCTGCTTTCCTCCCACACTCCTCAGCAAGTGATTTCCTCAGAGCAGTGGGATCTCTGTTCAGGCAGAGGATGTTTGGGGAGCACTGCTGCTGTAAGTCCTGTTCAGGCTTGGGAGCGTGGGCTCTCCAGGGCTGTCACAGCCTCTGCAGTCCCATCCATCACTTTGTTTA
The DNA here is from genome assembly GCF_009819655.1 of Sylvia atricapilla. Classification (NCBI taxonomy): domain Eukaryota; kingdom Metazoa; phylum Chordata; class Aves; order Passeriformes; family Sylviidae; genus Sylvia; species Sylvia atricapilla. The sequence goes on from NC_089154.1 coordinate 413,941, forward strand.
TCACATGGAGATAGATTCCCTTTAAAACTTCTCTTTTGCTGGTAGATTTACTTTGCACCAAGACCTAGTGTGAGTTAATATTCTTTTTGAGGGGAAATAAAGAGCAGTGGAGATTCTAGCTTAAAGAATGTAGCCTGTGGATTTTATCCCTGCATTGCATATACATTTCGATGGTCCTTGCTTTGTATTTTATCCAGGCTGAGTCACAGGCAGATCTTAGTGCTTTGGAAGGAAGGAAATGGAGTTTGGGCAAAACATTACATGTCAAAAATGGATCCAGCAAAGGGACTGCTCAAGCTGTGAGAATACAGTGAAGTATCTCAGCAAAAGGGAGAATTGAAAGTCAAAAAGAAAGTCCTTGTGCTGCATTACAGTTTTCATCACCTGCAGCTTGTCTGGACTCGGTGATGTTCCTGGTGACAGGGCCATGCAGTGGGATAAACCAATCCTGCTCGTGTGCCTTCCCTCAGAAACAGCCCCAGAGTGTTAACTGGTCTTGTATTTCAGTGTCAGGATGATGAACATTAGCCCATGACTTGGGGCTGACACAGTTGCTGTTCTGGGGCTTGGTCAAGGCACAGCATTTTTGACTAAGGCTGTTGAGGAAGGAGAGTAAAGCTCTTGTGTGATGGATACAGGATGTTTCCTTGGCAGCTGCCCTTAGAAATGCTGCTTTTGGCTGGGGAGGAGAGGGGGAACCACACCAGCTGAGCTGGGCAGCTTGGGAGAAGGTGCTGTTTTTTGGGGAGACTCAGCCATGAGTTGCAGTGTGCAGCACAGCATCCAGCCTGTCTCACAGAGACCGGGACATTGCAGAGGTGTGGGCAGAAAGCTGCCAGGCTTGGAGCTCCCCAGGGATCCTCTTGGACAGGCACAGCTTGCTGCAGCTCAAACCAACTGACTTGCAGCCAAGCCTTGAAATAGGGTAGACAGAGAGCAGCCTGTTCTGCCACCAGGACTTTGACTTTGAATTTGTTTAGAAAGTTAAGTGTCTTTTTTTTTTCCCTTTCAGGTGACATCTGGCTGTTTGAGGTCAGAAGCCTTTTGAGCTTCTTCGTGGAGCTCCCCATGAGGGGGAGATTTAGGTATACTAACTCAAAGGTCTGCTCACCCCCTCTCTTTGGTGCAGGATGGCTCTGCTGTCACACTTTGAGAGGCAATGAAAGGCCAGAGACTCTCATTTGTCAGGATGCTTTTATAGGACCCACTCCCTGCTGACAAGAGGCAGCCCAAGCTGCTCCCGTCTGCCGCTTGGGCTGGACTTGGGGCCCTTCCTCTGCCTCCCCTGGAGCTATGGAAGGGCAGGTTGTTCTCACTGCAGCCAGCTGGAAAGCTGGAGAGTCTGAGGCCTGCAATGAGACTGCAGCTTGGGGCTGTGGATTAAATTATCATTAGCAAAGCTACCTAGCAAACACAGCTTCAGAAATGTGGCCCTTTTCTTCCCCCTCCCTTTGGCCAGCTGATGTTTCTTCTATAGGGTACAAAGGGATTTTATTTTGTTCAGGTTCAGGCTGCAAATCTGGCTGATATTGAAAGGGGCTTTGGAGGACATTTGATGTTTCTGAGGGTCACGTTCCTCCAGGCTCTTTCTGGTTTCTGCTTTTTCTTTCTTTCTGGTTTCTTCTACTTTCTTGCAGTAGGGAAGAATAAAAGAATAAAAGGCCCATTTTGTCTTCAGGGCCTAAAATGAAGGAACTGAACAGACAGAAAATTATAAACTTCAATTTAGAGATATTAAAAATTGAATTTAATGAATTCTGGGCCTTAAGGAATGCTATCCAAACAGGTGCTGTCCAGGCAGAAAGTCAGTGTTTAAATGGGATGTGTGTACACAGACTGTCTCTGCAGCATCCCTGGAAGGGCAGCATTTGTTGGCTGTGCACCCCAGCCCAGGAGTGCTTCCAGCTGGCAGGCAGGACCAGGGACCATGCTCTGGGGCAGGAGCTGGGCTGCCACAGCTGGAGATTAAAGCCTGAAAGTGCATTTCGGGTGTTTGGTTTTGCAAACATGGATGCAAGCAGCACTGTGTTTGTCAGCAAGTCCCTCAGCAAGTCATGGCACTGCAGGTATTTTCCAACTCTGACGTGGCCAGTGGAGAGGTCCCACTGGTGGGGGTGTGTGAGCTCCAGCTTCCTGCAAACACAGATCCAGGTGCTGCACACAGTGTTGTACCCACATAATATTTATACTTACCTAATCTGGCAGGTTAATTTGTACACCCATGTGGAAAATAAAAACCCAGCTGGGCTAAATAATTGCTTTGTTTATATTTGGGAGAGAATTCACTTGCCCATTGTTTGCCATTGCACCCTCAGAAGATGGAGGCCAGCAGGATGAAGTGTGGCTTTGTTTTACTATTTACAGTGGCTGGAAAGCACTATGGTGAAGAGTGAAAAAGCATGCAAATAACTTGTTTATCCCCAGAGATGGATGCTTTGTGCTGTCACAAGCTGTGCTGTTGACTCGACCCAGCTTTACTTTCCTGGAACTGGAGGAGCTGACAAAGCTTGCTGAGGAAGACTCTTAAGGCAGAGAGCTTTTGGTTTCATGGCAGCTCCATGAAGCATCAAAATGTTTTGATCTATGGTATTGATTAATGAGAAAGAAAGGAAAAGAAGGTGGGAAATAAAGATGGTAAAATAAAATTCCAAGTGAAGATTTAAAATCCCACAGCAAAAGTTAAGAGCAGGGTCGAGTAGACAGGGGGATGTCTGGGGTAAATAGGGAGGCTAGTGACTGACCACAAAAGATGGATTGGTTATTAAAAACATTATTTGTTGTTCAATATGAAGAGACTTTTCTATACTGAACCAGGCTTAAAAAATTGGGGTGAATTTAACATTTTTACCCAAGCTGCCACTAAGCACTGCCCTGAAAAAACGAGGCTGCCTCCCACCTAGAGCATCCTCCTGTGCTGGTCCCTGGGTCTGCAGGGTTATCCCTGGCATCTGTCACTGGCAGCCCAGTGTCACCTCAGCAAAAATAGGAGCATCTTATGTCGATGCTTCTGTCCTTGCTGTGTGTTTGTGCAGAGCATCATGGACTCTGTACTGGACCACAGCTGCTGGATCCCAGGTCCTGACTTTGACACCTGGGAATGTGGATGGCTGGCTCAGAGGTAAACTTGTGTTTGGTCAGCAAGGTCCTGGTGCGTTGGGAGGAAATGGGAGATCCACTCACTTAGATGTTGTTTGAAGCCAAATGAGCCCAGCTGTTCTCATATGAACAATCCTATGCAATTTTTTTTCTCTAAATCCGGTGAGGCATTTGCTCTGTGTTATAGTCCTATCACTGCAACTCAGGACACACAGCCTTCATGCATTTATTCCTGTGACAGTCCTGAGCATTTGGGAGCGGAGATGTGGAGGATCTGTGGGAAACCAGGAGGCTTTCAGGAGAAAAACAAGCTTTAGTTTGTGTAGTGCTTGTGTGTACTGCATTTTGCTTCCTTATCACTGCCCAACATTTGCTTTGCTTTTAACTGAGAACTAAATGTGGTTGAGTTATATCTTTGGAAAAATGCAAATGAAAATCCTATTGGGTGTTCTCTCTCAGTGTTAACAGTAAATAAAATGTTTAGATGAGTGCTTAGGCTATTGATCCTTCCGAGTGCAATTCTCCTATTACAGAGAGCTTAACTTTTAAAATAAAACTATTGGGAACCTCAGCCAGTTTAGAAAATTCCCATCCGCCGTTCTTATCAGGAGGTAGGCGCTGAACTTAAGCAAACTACAGTGGGTGCCTCACCTGTCTCCAGATTCCCGAGCACATTGCCGCGTTTCCCCAGCACTGCAGCTGATGATAGGTGACTGGATAAGGTGGGTGTGACTGTGCAGCCTCAGCAGCCGCTGCCCCAGCCGGGGTTCCCTGCCCCAATCGGGGTTCATTGCTCCAATCGGGGTTCCCTGCCCCAATCGGGGGTTCCCTGCCCCAATCGGGGTTCATTGCCCCAATCGGGGTTCATTGCCCCAATCGGGGGTTCCCTGCCCCAGCCGGGTGCGCTCCGCACGGCAGCGAAGCGATGCACAAACCCTTCCTCTGCTGACAGCTCACAGCTCGCAGCTGAACTGTGCCAGGAGCTCAATTCCTCGCCGCTCGTAAGGGGCGGGCTCTCCCGAGGGGAGCAGCCGGGCGGGGCTGGGGAGGCGGCAGCCGAAGGACTTCTGATTTTTCATTAGATCTGCCTGAAAACTTTCTGTCAAAATACTGAGCGATGTGGTTTCTGACAGCCGGATTAGTTGTTCCTTCCCGCAGCCACCCCGAAGATGTGGATTACTGCGATGTCTGCGCTAGGAGGCAGAGATCAGCCGTAGGTGCCGACCCCAATACTTGTGTGTCTGAGGAAGGGCTGTTGAGCACAGGACTGTCTGAATTTTTCCACCAAGAACATAATATTTTTGCCTAAATATGGTGACTTTTCTAGTGTGGACAATCTAAATTCAACATTGTAACTTAAGTCATACTCAAATTGCATCATTTCACTTAAAAAAAAAAAAAAAAACACCATCTCAGTGCAAAAGAGTGCATCTGCTGTCCCCAGATTCCTTGCTCTCCTGCCTCTCCCTAAATGCTGAGCATCTCCAGCAGTGGCCCAGGCAATGTGACCTGCCAGGCACTGCAGCCTCACTGCTGGGAATCTCAGAGAGGGAATCCTGCCCAGTGGCTGACAGTGAGCTGACGTCCAGGTCTGGACAAAGCCCATCCCGACCCAAATCCAAGCAGGAGAAAGCCACTGTAATTTCTGTGCCAGCTGAATTGCTGGGCTGGAAAAGTCATTCATGTAAGTAAATGATTAGTGACTGATTGGCCTCTATGTGGTGACTCCATCACCATCAATAACCCTAACACAATCTGTCATCCTTCCAAAAAGACCATCATTAGATGGACTGATGTCAGCACAGCCTCCCAAGTCCAGGCTTTGTTATCGTCTCATAAATTAGGAAGATTTTCAGGCCAGACAACTCTTTAGTGGTCTATGGGGGCATTGAAGGGCTGCTGCAATTTGCCTTGTAAAATGAAATGCTGAATATAAAAAGGAACTGTTTGCCTTCAGCATTCTGGGAGTTGTATGCGTCCAGAATAATTTTAACAGACACGATCAGATCCCATCTCCTTTCAGCATGGAGTTAACAGCTTTGCAGTCACTGATGGCAGGGCTGAGGAAAGAGGCACCTGCTATGACACATGGGACGTGGTGGCACAGCAAGGAGATGAATAGAAAAAGAAACTGCAAAGTCTTGCTGTCAGAGAGAAGGGAGGCTGCTGTGCCTGGTCAGGTGGAGTGAGTGTCTCTTGGCTTTGCAAACAAATCCTGCCCATGGTTATCTAGACCCTGATCTGGCTTTCCCTGAAGTGGGTCCCGAAATGCCTCTTGGGTTCACCACTGCACAACAGGCTCCAGCTTGTTTCATCTGTAAGTGATACTCTGCCCCTGCAGATGATCTGTGAGCAGTCAATGTGATTCTCTGTGCCAGTGGTAAAGCTGAGCTCATGGGGAGTTGTGCCAATGCTTTTAGACAGTAAACTTTTGGGCAGAAGTTATGCAAATGTTCAGATTAATTTAGATATGCAAGTAGCCCAGGAAAATCAATGGAATCACTTAGATGATTAAAATAACTTTGCCCAAAGTGTTTTTAGCCTCTGTACAGGTCCCTGGTCTGTATGGATGGCTTGCACACAGATCTGTTCACTTGCAAAGATTAAAAAAGAACATTTTCATTTAAAAAATATGGCTCTGTTTGAATGCAGAGAAGGTGTCCCTAATGAGGAAGTTATTCTTTTCCCACTGGCATATGTTGTGCCCAGGTCTTTGTGTTCCAGTGTACAGCCACTGTGTGTGAGAGATGCGAAAAACTGTTATGCCAAGCTCTGTGAGTCCCTGATGTTTGGCAGTGTGGTTTCTTTATTTTTAGAAGTTCCTGGATAAGGGCTGAATCCATCCATGTGCAAAAGATCACAACTGACAGAGAGGAGAGGCATGCATGTGTTTCGAAACGTGTGCCTGGGGTGGCTGTGGATATGTAAGGGCTCTTTTGACATAGCCAATTACATAACATGGCAATAGAGGGGAGGAAGGCAGTGCATGAATGCAGAGAGGTAATCTGGCTGTAGCAGTGGAGCCTGTGCCACTGCACGTGCTGGGAATGAAGCAGAAACAGGGTCACCAGGCTGGTACATTTAGGCCTGCCCAGGAAGCTCCAGGTGCTGCTGAGTTGGAACAAGTGAAGCAGGAACCCTCCTGCTGCAGCCCCTGTGCTGGATGGCCATGGGCAGCAGCCATGTGGCAGCACCTCTGCAGGCACTGGGCACAGCCAGGCCATGCAGCTGCACAGTTCAGCAGATGCAGTCTTCGGAAATCTAGTTCTTTCTGTGACAATTTAAACTGCAATGTGTTTGGTGAGCTGCAGGACACCTGGCAGCAGTAGGAGGGGCTGTGCTGGTGCCGGTTTAATGACATGTGTGGGCACAGCCCCGAGAGGATATCAGAGGAGTGCCCAGTGGAGTGAATGCTCCAGCTGTGGGAGCTCAGCCCCCAGAGCAGGATTCACTGTTCTGAAATCCCTGAAGCTGGCACAGGGCATTGAGAAGGGCTTTTCTCAGGGAAAATGAAGTTTAGAATTGTTTGGGCAGGCAGTAGGTGTTCAGCCCAAATCCAAACGTGGACTCCTCTCAGCATGCTAGGACCACTGCAGTGTGCTCACCTTTTCCAGATGTAGCACTCTTGCTCTGGCATCACAGCTGCTTCACTGGTGCAAAGGCACTGTGCCTGTTGGTGGGAAGGGAGGGAGAATGGAGGTTTGTGCCACTTAGCCTGCCCTACTGAATTTCAGACAAGAAATCAGAGATCTCCCATGAGAAAGCCATAATGTGCTTCTTTGTTTCAACCTGTGTCAACCTTTCCAAGTGTAAAGATCAGCACTGTGTCCAGCCAAAGGGTCACAAAGCGCTAAATTTTGTCCCTAGAGCAAATCTATCATCTCCTGCTGAGCCATTTCCAATGAGCCATGCTGTCTGTGCAGCCTGTGGCACGGGCTGTAGGATGTAGTGGCCCCTCTCTGACATCTCTTCCTCATGAGACTGCTGCATTTCACATTTCGCTGCTGAGGGCCACGTCTGTGTCCTCCTGTTGATGCAGTCACCAGGTCCAGCAGCAGGAAGGAGCACCCTGGTGTGGGGTGGATGTCAGATTTGATAGGGTTTTAAGAGGTTGTCTTCTGAGGGGGAGGCACACATTTACCAGCTTCTGGATGATAACCAAAGGGGTGAAACAGGGCCCTGGGGCTTCTATCGGCACCCCGGCCACCCGAGCGAGCAGGGCGCGGTGCCTGTCCCAGCATCCCGGGCTGCTTCCCTGCGTTCCCAACAGATGGTGCTGCGGTGCCGCTGCAGGCGGGCGTGGAGCGGAGCTTTCAGGGGGACTCCCTGCGCCTTCCCCCGCGGTCTCCTCGTTGAACTGGAGCGGGTTTTGTTTTCCTCACAACAATGTGCACAGGCTTTACCTGGCGTCAGTGATTATCCCTACCGGCCCAGCAGCTCTGGCTGGCAGGATCCATCCTGCCCTTGCACAGCATCCGTGGCCATGGCTCTGCTCTTGGGGACGCCGCAGTTCCACTCTCGGTTTGGGGGATTTGGGCCTCTGGCTGCACAGGCACTGAACCCCGGCGGGAAGGGCAGTGGGTGCCACCAGTGTCACCTGGTCCCATGGCACACAGTCTCTTCAGGAGTGTAACTGAACTACTGCCTCCTGGGGAGTACACAGACGTGATGTTCAGCACAGCTTGGCTGTGCCTGCAGCCAGGGAGACTGCCTCTCTCTAGGCAAGGGGGCATGGGCCCCTGGCCTTGCTCCCGTCTGCCTGCCCTGCACTGAGGCGCTCCCTTGCCCTGGCTTGGAGGGAGGGAAACCTTTTTCCCCGCACACTGAAGTCATGCTGCTTTTGATACTGCCACTCTCAAGAGTATCTGCAGGCTGAGGATCCCTCAGGAAGGTGGGGAGGACAGTGTCTGCCTGGGGAGGGCTCCAGATGTGTTGTGTGTGGTTTGGGTGAAGCCCGTGCCCAGCAGCGTTAGGAGTTGTTGGCCACAAGGAGCCGGGGTGATCTTCCATCCGCTCCTCTTTAGAAAACCCTGGGTCCTTTCATCGGTGGGATTGACAGGTCTGTTCCTCGCTCTCTATCCCCAGAGAGATGCTGGGAGGATCCTGGTGTCTAGTGTGGCTGTGGTGGGAGGTGAGTTATGGGGGCATTAATACTGGAGAGGTGGCCAGGCAGAGGCAGCAGCAGTGGCAGGGTGCTCAGGGGGTGGTGCTGGGAGCACAGCACAGGGATGTTCTCTGCCTTGCCCAGGCTGATGTTTGCGCAGGCCTGCACAAACACTGAAGCCTGCTCACACGCCTTCCTCGTGCTGCCTGCATGCCAGCTTCTCCTGGCCCTGTGTCCTTGCAGGCTGCCTGCATCTGATGATGAATTTACTGCTGTGGAACAATAATAGTGCTCAAAGAAGACAATAGGGGAAATAGGAAAATACATTCAAAGAGCTGAACATTCAAATTCACTTTACAGGAGTTCATTATGTCACTACCCAGCCCCTTGCAGAGCCTGCATGACTCCCATCACCAGGAAGCACTGCTGAGGTGGGGCGAGCCATGAGCAGCCTCTCAAAGCATTGATCAAGTCCAATTATTAAGAGACTCAAGAAACAGCTTGGGCACTGATCTGTGAGCTGGCAGCACTGTGCTGGCTGGCCAGGACTTTGATCTAAATGAGTACCCCATCTTTCAGACCCAACTTCATCCTCTTGCCAAAAACTGAAATTGCCCTTTTTTATTTCAAGGCCATGAAATTAAGTGATTCCTTTTCAGGTCATGTGCAACCCTGAAAAGCACAGATGGGACTGATTTTCCAGAAACCCAGGGGAACCCTTGAATAAATGCACAATCAAGTGCCTAGTTGCCCTAATTAATGCTGACAGTAAAATTTGATCCCCACCTCTGTGTAGAGGAAATTATGCTGATATAAATTCATCCTAATTTAGTTGAAATTACCTTTGGTGTATGTGGGGCTGTGCTTTGGAATAGTAACAAAATTTTGTCTCTATTGTTACATGAATATTTTTCCAGTGGATACGGTCTTATTGATTTAAGAAAAAAATTTCAATACTGTATCCATTTAAACAAATTTCTGTTAGTCTTAATTTCTTGGACTGGGGTACTGTCCTGGAGGGAGAGCCCCGGTACTGTTGATGGGTTTATTGTACTCATGTGTGGCAGGAGAAAAACTCAGCAAGTCCTCTTTCTTCTTCTGCCTTCAGCCTGTGAGCTCCAGCTGGTAGCACAAAGAGATGACAGGAAAATATTTGCTGAGTGGGGTATTGAGCAGTCTTGTGTCTAAGCCAGCCTTTGTCACATACCACTGCTCTTAAGAGAAGCAGTTCCCCCAAGGGAATGTGCTTCTTCCATCCTGCCCTTACAGCAGCATCAGCAGGCCATGGCTCTGGTCTTGGGGGTGCTGAAGTTCTATTCTGCCTCCCAGTTTTGGGGATTTGGCCTCACAGTGACATCCAGGAATTGGGTGGCCCTCTGCACAGGGTCTTGCTCGTGCAGAGCATCCAAGCTTTTGGGACTTGCTTGCCTGCCTGGTGCTCTGGGCAGGCTTTGTTGTTGGGACCTTGGCTAATGCACCCAGGACTGGTGCTGGTGCAATCCTGGAGCAGCTGCATCCCTGTTCATGTGTCTGCTGCTGCAGTCATGTGAGCCAGTGACTGTTTGTCACAGGTGAGCCTCCATGGATGGCCCCCTGAGATTCTCATCTCTACTGGAGTCACCAGCAACTGCTCTCCTTTTGGCTCAGCACATCTGCACTGGCATTCCAGCTGGGCGACTCCACTTAGAGATGATAAATCCTCAATTCAGGGAGGTCTGACAGTTCAATTACCCTCTGCAGGTTTTCTGGGCCCATGCAGTGTGACTTTAACCTACTTGTGTGCAATCTGATTTCTGGCTACTCCCAGTTTGCAGTCCCCCTGGGAGGCTGGAACAGTGGGCAGCCCTGCTGGGGATGTGATGGGGGTCTGTGAGGAGGAAGCCTGGCGGTGGCAGTGACAGGTGACAGCGGCAGTGACCAGGCAGGGTCTCCTTCTTCCCTGGAAGAAGCTTGGTGAAGGCAGGTGACGGAGGGTCAGGTTAGAGCCAGCATCAGCACCTCCCAGCTGCCCTCTGCAGAGCGTGTCCCCGAGAGCCCGCACCCCAAAGCTCGGGAGTTTCGCTCCCCATCCTCCCTGTTTGCCGCCTTTGCCTCTATCCGGGTGCCGGTGGGTGAGGCCCCGGCCCACGGCGGGCTGTGTGCAGGAGATCGCGGCCAGAGCTGCCCGGAGCCGGGCCAGTTTGCCCCAAGGGGACGCTGTGCAGAGTCCCTCGGCAGGAGAGCTGCGCTGTCCCCGGCCGCGGCTGGTGGCACTGGGTGGCGCCAGTGAACCAGGAGCGGGGACGGGACGTGCAGGAGTCGGGAGCTGACGCCCAAGGGACTCGGGGGAGCTGCTCCGGGCTGTCTTCAGCTGGGTTATCCTCTGCCGCAGCTTTAGCTTTTCCTAGTGCCGAGGGGACGTGCATCCCTCAGGCCCAGAATACCCGGACTCCAGAGCTGCCTCTGACCCTGGCTCGCTTTCGGCCTCTGGAAGTTCTCCCGTGTCGGTCCCGGCGAGGGCTGTGCGGTCAGTCCGGGGGCAGGAGGAGACCGACGGCGGCTGCTGAACGCCGCGGCTCTCTCCGGCCCCGCGGCACTCTGCGGGGCGGCTGCGGAATCAGCCCTCTCGGCAGCGACTTGGGCGGTGGGAAGGAGAGGATTTTCCTTTTCCGTCTGTCATTTGTCATCTCTCCATTTCTGGCCTTTTATCCTGTTCTTGTCCCTCGTGACGAGGTGTTTGCCATAAGCCCGTGCTTTGCTCAAAGCCAGCCTGTACTGACAGAACTGGCCGTGGGCGCTGCTGACAGCAGCGTGAGTAAGAACTGCAGCAAGAGCTACTCAAAAGATTGCTTTTCCTACAAGATTTTTATTAAAATATAATATTAATCAAAGCCTTCAGTGGAACTAGTGGATCTGGGTTTTGAATTTGGAAAGCAATACTTTCTGGGGGTATTATGGTTGTAAATATTTCATGACTCGCTTCTGCAATACCACCTAAGTGTAAAGTAAAGGAAAAATAGAGCAGAGATAAGAAGAGATAATAAACTACTTGCAGAAAAATTGAGAATAATTATCATAACTAATTAAAATAAATTGCTATAACTGTATAATGAGTGATCAAAATTTGCTATGATGTTATGAGAAACAAATGTAACAACATTTCCTTTTGTTGCAGGAAAAATGACAGTTGCCCAATTGTTCCATCTCCACTCCATGATGATCAGGAGCAAACCCAGCGTGTGGGGCTGTGCTGTCCTGCTGCTGGAATTTTGTCCCTCCTGCTGGTACAGGGAGCGGGATTAGTTGTGTCTCCTTTGGGAACGGCACACAGCCTGCAGTGTGTGCTGGGACAGGCAGCAGCAGCTGCTGGGCCACTTGGAGCTCTATGCGCTCAATGGATGTCCTTATTTTGGAGCAGGACCAGCCCAGAGCTGCCCAGGGAGGACCTTGGGCTGACTCAGAGAATGCAGTGTGAAATTCCTATAGTTACTGCCAGTGTATTACCTAAAGCTTAGGTGGTTATTATGTTTATTCTAAAAATACATTATCCTATTACCCACGGCAATACTGTCAGTATATACTAATAATATGTCATTATATGCTTAGGTAAGTTTTTCTACCTCTGGTTCAAGCTTGTCCCTCTATGGCAAATCACTTTGAGCTCTTTCTTCACAATCTACCTGCTGTGTCTGCTCCTGCCTGCTCAGCACTGACCTCAGCCCTGCCTGATCCCATCCTGCTTCCTCTCCCTCGGAAGGGCAATAGCTGAAATACAGTGCAAGAAACTAATTTCCCCTTAAAATATAAAACATGTCCGTGGTGTATAACTGTTGCTGCTGGTGGTGTCAGTTGATGAATGTTGATGAATTCTTATTTAGGTTCAAATGTGTTCAGCTTTTTGACTTCCCATTCAGAAAACATGGGACAGGGAATAACAATGGGTGAGTAAGCAAAAGTTTTGGCAGCTGGAGTTAAAGATGTTACTGGAGATTAAGCACCAGGAGCTTTTAAAAAACCTTATGTTATCTCTTTAATGCCTAAAATATCAGTTAATGCATTGAATTGACTGTCACACAGGGTATCAGGACCATGATTAGGCAGTTTCTCAGACTTTGCCTGTCAGCACAAAGATATGCTCTTAGTATCTTTTCCAAAATAGTTCCCTGAGGCTTTGTTTTGGGGAGAGACAGATAAAGTTTTCACTGATTAGATGAGGCAGACTTAAGAAACCAAATGGCAGGAGTGATAAAAGTGATGCATGATGTCAGAGGGGAAAAAGCTAGAGACTGCAAGAGATAGAGACTCAGGTGGGGTGGAGAGACTCTGAAATGAGAATAAAGAAATAATTGGCACTGTATGTTCATCTTTTCTTCCCATTTTACTTTTTGCTTAACCTCCAGTTGATCAGACAGACTGACCCATCCTTATACCAAGAGGTTATTTCTTTAAGAAGTGCAGAAGGGACACTGAATCACTGCTTGTACATGATGCTGGCAATGTTGAGCACTGCCTGGTGTCAGTGACACTGCTGGCCAGACTATAGCTGCTGCTTTCCAAGGGAATTTCAACCTGCTGAGTGTTGCCTCCTTGTTCCAGCTGTCCTGAGCACTGCTGTCTGCTGTGCTGTTCCTCTCTTTACAAATTCATTGCTGGGTTGGAACCTTATAGTTTAGGGAAAACAGTCTTCAAATGAGACTCAAGGGAAAAATGCTGGGACAATTCCTTGTTCCTGTGTTTTCTGAGAAGCAGGGTGAGCTTACCATAGGCTGATTCTGTAACATGTCTTCCTGTGTACAGGTACAGTGCTATGGGCTGCATGTCTTTGATTTCTGAGCCTTCCAGACATGGGCAAGTTTCCCTTCATCTGCTCATCAGCAGAAGCATGGACAGTGAAGGTTTTGTGATATTAAGTTGCAATGGGTTCGTAATGTATAATCTTTTATTAGCAGAGTCCAGGAAAGCCTGGACTCTTTGAAAGAAAAGATTTCTCCCAATTCTTTTGGCCAAGGAAACTTAACTCCCCATCTCAGCCTTCAGCAAACAGTGGAAGGAGATTTTTAAAAATTTTTGTTTGTTTGTTTTGTTGTCTTTTGTTTTTTAGCTTGGTGAGGCACACAGAAGGGTACTGTTCTTGAACATCACTCTTTAAAAGCCAAAGGGGACACTGGTTTGTGTTGCTGGAAAGGTGCCCTGCAGTGGTCTGTGCAAAAGAGTCTTGAGCCAGTCTTAAATGAGCCGGTCCTGAGGTCCCTGGGGGCTTGCTTGAGGGTCACAGGTCTGACAGCAGGTGGAACTTTGCCAAAACCATGCAGAGCACAAGCTGCTTGTCCAAGTGAGGCAATGGAGGCTCCAAAGAGAGCACAAATGGCTCAGCTTCCCTACAGAGTGCTGGTGTTGGTGTCTGGCAGCTGTACTGGCCTCAGCAGGATGTTGCACAGCAGGTATGGAACTTCAGAGTAAAGGAAAAAGAAATAATGGTTGTGTCAAGGCCACTATCTCTAAAACATACAGTATTGCTCCACTTAGATTCTGAGGTACTGTAATTGATAGTTCAGCAGCCACCCTAATCTACCCAAAAGCTGTTGCTGAAAACCTTTCCAATCTCATTTTATGCAAATGTTCCCTATTCTCTGAATTTTTGCCTCTTTCCTGTTGAATAGTATGTTTTCAATCAGAAAGATGGGAAATGGGTCAGAAGACCTTGATAAATGTGAATGCCTGCACTAAGGGCCTGATCTGAATGAGGATGAATGCTCCATGCCTGGCATGGGAGATGGGGTGTCTGTTCTGGGAGGATGGTACCTCCCTGAGAGGCTGCACACAAGTCTGCTCTCATGATTGACATCACCCTCATCCCTTTCTAATCTGACATGGGTAAGTTTTTCATTGTTACACTGCACACCAGCTTGCTACATGTTTTTGTGTTGTACAGTCTATCGTTAGATTAGGATGAACTGCAGCATTGTCCTCTCCCCGCTGCAGATGTGCCTGGGGGTATTCAGCAGCTCTTGCTACTGTGTGCAGTTTATCTCCTGGTCTCCACCTCCCTCTGCAGCCCACGAGCTGCCCTTTGGAGTGTTGTCAGTCCTTGTGTGTCCCAGGCTTTGGCAGTGATGCTCTCTGCCCTCCCCTCTGTGGGTGGTGGGACCACCCCCATCAGCTCTGCCTCCTGCTCTTTTCACTTTATGCCATTAAATCGCAGAAGGACAAGGGATGCCGAGTCCTTTGTGCAAGTGGCCCACAGAACCAGGCCACCTGAAGTGTTTACTGTGGTTTAGAAAGGGTCTAACCTTTAGGTTTGAGCTTTATTAAACAGCTGGAGCTATTCTGAGAGTTGGCTCCCCCGGGCACTGGAGAGGCATGAAATCAGTCTGTGCTGCTAATTGCAGCTGCTCATCCTTCACTCAGAGCCAATATCTTTTAAGGGATCAAGGCCACCCCACTGCCTTCAATATGGGCAGGGCATGGCAGGTCATTACAGCATGGAGATGTAGTTAAGCAGCAGGTTTCTGCCTCCCTATTCTTGCCTGGCGAAAAGTGCTGGGAGGACTGTGGCTGTTGCTAGTGTGCCTTGCTTCATTTTTATTCTAGGAAGAGTTCAGTGTGAATGCAGAGAGGGCTTGGAGGCCTGGTGCTGTCATTGGGAAGTAGGACACACAGACCCCCCAGGCAGAAGTTCAGCTCCATGTGCTGGTGTCCTTCTGAAGCCCCAGGGAGGTGTGGAGCATATGGGTTCTGATGCTCCATCAGAGGGCTCTGGGCTACATTGCAGGGGAAAAGAAAATAGGGAGTGCAAAAACTGCTGGAGCATGGACGAACTCTGGTGTTTCCTTTGTATTTTCTGGGTGTGCTTTGCAACGCTGAGCCCAAGTGTAAATACAAATGCAATATAAATAGCTATTTACTACTAATACTGTGTCTTCTCTACTCAAAATCACCCCACTGTAAACTCCATCATGTTGTTAATTAGGGATGGACTAGTGAACCTCTGTTACTAAAATTCTTCCTACTTCTTGCCTTTTAACAAACTACAGCATCTTTGAGCTTGTGCCAACTTCAAACCTTTGAGAAATCTTTAATCTTCTCAGCCAATTTTTTTTTACTACTTTAAAACATTAAATATCCATTGAACATAGATCTTGATGCTGATTAGGATGCCTCTTAAAATGAGATCTATTTTTCCCTACATATCTTACTTAGAGTCAGGAATACTTAGGAGATGCCCTTTCATCAGCCTGGGAGCAAAGGTGGTGGAATAGCAGCTGATTTAGACAGTTTAGGGTGAATGCAGCCATGTAGGAGGTTTATAGTACATTCACATGAGAATAATATATCTGGAAAGGTCAGATGCTGAGCATTGTTTCCTGTTAATGCATACTGGAAATAGAGAGCAGAGTTGTGATTTTTAGGATGGGTGTTTGCCAGAGCCTGATCCTGGGCTCAGAGGTCAGGCATTGCATGCCACATCTACTGAAAAACAGAACTCAGTGGGGTTACCAATTCCTTGCTGATTTATTGACTCAGGTTTTGGTTTATTGCAGTTTTATAAGAGCAGAGTAATTTCTGGTGAAATTTTCTATGTCACCCTACCTTTGGATTTTGGGAAATGTATTACTTTTCTGCATAGAGGAAAAGACCTGAGACTAAAGTAAAGTTGTTCTTGTCCTGGGTGAACCCAACCAGCTGATGGTATCTCACATCTCCTTAAGCATTGAAGTCCAATGGGTATTTAAACAAACTATAAACTATAACAGACTCTAAACTTCAGTTCCAAACACGGTCTTTCAGCAGGTTGTTTTTTAGCCAAAATATCAAATTTTGTTTTCTTGCATTTTCTTATGTAGGCAGGTCTGCCCTCATTACTGCAGACTTGTTCTTATTTTATTCTTTGAGGGTTTGTGCCATAGCAAAACATTATTTGAGGAGTAGATTCCCAGAGATAAAACCTAGTAAAGTTCCTAGATGTAAGCCAGGGAAGGACCGATGCTGACCTGTGTAAAGGTATTCTTAAGCCATTCATGTCTGTTCTTGCTTTGTAATGTCTATGACTGAGAAGCAAGGACCGAACAAAGCTCCTGAGGCTGGAGTTAGAGAAGTTTCATTGACACTTCTAAACTGATGCTGGGCCTTTTATAAAAGTGTGAAAATGCATCTTTCTCCCAAGATTTGCTGGGCTTTGTTCTTCCCTCTCCAGATGTAGCATTGCATTAAGGAACAGCAGCCAGGACTGTCTGACCCACTTAAGATAAAACTAAACTCAAGAAAATGCATTGTCATCTCTTAAATAAGGGCTATAAAAGGGGAAGCCGAAGGAGGAATAACATCCCTGCTCTTCCCTACCTGCCTCAAAACTAATGGCACTCTGTGCTTATCTTCAGTCCTGCTACAGGACAGTAGCTCTGCCCTCTCACAGGGATATCAATGAAAGGGCTTTGCCATGATAAATAATAACTCTAATTATCTCGACAGCTGATGGCAGCAGGTAGGAGGCTCAAAACTTTCCCAGAGGAGGAGGCAAGATGAGAGCAAGCATAGTTAATGTAGCCTCCTGTTTCTTCCTTGATGACTGACAGGGTGGGTCAGGGTGGTGGGTCTGAGGGCAAAGAAGAAACACAGTGGCTGTGGTTTGTGCTGCCCTCCCTGAGTGGGCTCTGCTGGAGCCAGCTGACTTACTGCCAGCAGCCTGGCTGCGGCCACACCAGCACCATGAGGTGACTTGTCAGGTCCAGGCTCTGCTCCCTGGCTGGGCTAGGCCAGCCAGGCTCTCTCCTGTGTTTCTGTCAGTTCCAGCTTGGGGCAGTTTAAGATTAGCTCAGGTACACCTGAGTCATGCCCATTTCCCTGGCTGTTGGGTAGGACAGTGGCATTGGGTAGGACAGGGGGTTAAGGCACCTTGTTTGCAGCATCCCCTTGAGCACCTGCTCTTTGACATTCCTTATCACACAGGTGCTCACCAAATCCTGAACCCCAAAACACTGCCTTGCTGGTGTTAACACTTGTGGGACAGAACATCAGCACCCAGCTCGGATGTTTGTTCTGCTAAAGCTTGTGCTGTGTGAATGTTCACATAAAACAGTCAAATTCCTCCCTAAAATGAAGTCACCCTTGGCAGTGGTCAGCTGAGGAAGGTGAGAAGACACAATTAACAAGGTGACTTTAACAGGCTTAAAAATAAGTCTATGGGAATTCTTTTAAGGACCTGGAAGCTCTTATGTCATCTTGCTGGGGGCTGTGTAGAGGAGAAAACTCTATGGAAAGGTAAAATGGGAAAGTAAAACCGAGAACAGTTCTTATATAGCTGTTCCTGATTGTTTTAAGTGTTTTGGGGTCAGCAAAGATCCGGGCTTTTCATTTGATTATAGCACTGAGCAGATTGTTAATCACCCAAATGAGAACCTTGTGATGCTTTTAACTAAACAATACATACAATTTAATGCTTGTGGCTTATAAGCAGTACAAGCTTTGTTACTGTCTTTAGAGCATGGCTGTGTGGTTTATAGATTGGTGGTCCATGGTGCTCTTAAATGAGCAGGAGCTGAGCTAATAAAACCTGGATGTTCCTATGGTGTCAGGGCTGGACTCCCCAAGAACAAAGCCTTTTGTTGACTTTCAGGCTGTTCAGAAGCCTCTTGGGTGTGAAGTCCAGGTTCGTATTTAAAGGTGTGTGTTGGTACTCTTGTAGTTTCAAAATGAGACGCTTTGGATTGTTTCTGAGCAAGTGCTTTTGAGGAAAAGACCCTGTTTTTATAGTCTTGAGAGCCAAATGATCACAGTGGGTGTGTGGCTCGGGGGGCTGAAACCCCTGACATTCTTCCTGAGCTCTCTGAGAGGTACTGAGTAGGAGAAATGTCACTGACTGGTGGAGAGCTGGGCCCCATGATAGTCATTTCCCAAACCAGTTGTCGTTAGGTAGCTGTGGTGGAGGTCTAAAAAATTAGATGAATCTCTGCTTCTCTTTCCTTTCCCCCTACAGGCCTTTTTACAGTAGTTTGCAGTTTATGGTAAAGCCCCGAGCTGTTCACCTCATGCCTTGTGATGATGCCTGCTCCCCCAGCCCTGTGTGGAGCCCAGGCTGTGATTGCTGCCCTGGTGTAGCAGGACTTTTTCCAGGGGCAGCACCTTGTGTCCTATTCCCCATCCCACAGAACAACCCAAACCCCAGTTCTTCACCTTTCTCTTGGGGTTAAACACAGCAACAGGAAAGAGATTTGCAGTCTGCAGTCCTGGTGCCAAGGTCCTTTCCCACTCTTTGGATTTTATCCTTTCATGTTTGTTATCCTTGCTTTAGCCACTTGCTCCTGCCAGTAATGTGTGCTGTCCATGCCCAGCTGTGCCAGACAAAGCATTTTATTTTCAGCAAAATTATTCTAAAACTCAATTTGGTTTCTTCTCTATTAAATAAAATTTACCTCGGTAAGGGGGACACAATAAATTATGATCTGGGGATAGAGAAGTCACATGAAGGAAGGCAAAAGCTTTGTTTTCCTGGTAAGTAAAATCAAACAGGAGCCAGTCTGAATGTGTGTCACCCTGACAGCCAAAAATCTTGAGCACTGCTGGGAAACATCACTGTGGAGAGGGGAACCTGAGCATTTCACCCCAGGAACACCAGGACAACAAACTTCCAGGATGATTTTTACCCAGGAAACAGCAAACATGTGACTGTTTTGCATAGTTGAGAAACAAGCAGAACATGTGAGTTAATCTGAAGCAACCACTGGAGTGTTAATCTAGATTTGCGGTTTCCCCCTGTTTCCTAGTTAAATCTTCTATCAAAGTGGTCCTGTCTTACTCAATTAAACCTGTTAGGAACTTGACTGTGCATTTCATCTCCCTGGGACAGAACTGTAAATTAGGAGCATATAGCTGAATTAACTTCCTGAGCTGAAGCATAAAAGAACTTTTCATTGGAAAATGTGGCTTTTGTTCCTCTTTTTGATTCTTTTGTTTTTACAAAGCAAACCCAAGTGCTAGTGTGAAACTGACTTGCAGATGAAAACTAATGCATTAAATTACTGCCTTAATGAAGAAAATGCCACTAGCAAGTTGTGAAAAGTACTTTAATCATAATTAATAGAATAAAATTAATACTGAACTTTAACTCTTCTCGGGTGTTTTAATTATAGCGCATCTTTGCAAGCTCTCAAATGCCTGTGACAGGGCTGTTGGGAGAGCATTGTAGTTCTAGAAGCTTCTGTGATGATACATTAATAAACATTAGATTGGACAGACCTTTGTGATTTGCTTGTGCAAATAACCAGTGTGACAAGATCTGAGCATTTGGGCCCAGGGTGTTGTTACATGAGATGTGGTTGTCCATCTGATGGGGCAGATGCTACAGCTGCCTCATGAGCCCTTTCTACTACCTGGTCAGTCTGTTTTGTACTCAAAGTGCAAGTTTTTCTCATAAGTTTCATGTATCATCCTTTTAGAGTACTTCAAACCCTTGCAAAATATCAGCCAGGGAATGGTCTCTGATTTTTATTTTTTTTTAAATCCAGCACGTGCTGCAGGATATTTCCAGGAGTATTTGACTGCAAGAATAGTGTCAGTGCCTGTGGAGGCTGGGTGGCAGCAGGTCTGATCCCTGTGGCTCACAGTGGCTGTGCTCTTTCTCAGTGCTCAGTTCCCCACTCCCGGGCACTTCTTTGTCCCAGCATTCTGCTCCATGTGGGTAGGTTGAAAATACTTCTCCTGGGAGTGCCTGCCTTGTGTTTAAGCTTCCTTCAGAATTACACAGGGCTGAATGGAAAGTGGGAGACTTCCTGAGCTGCTCTGGAAGGGGTTTACAGGGGAGGGGGCTGTGTTATCTGCACGGTGGGATTACACCCTTCCCAAATGTAGGCTTGGATAGGAGCAGCTGGGGGACTGTAGGAATACTCCCTTGTGAGAAGTGCCTGGCTCAGTTTTGTTGTGCTTTCAAGTATGTCCAGCTTCAAAATGAAACAGATGCATGTCCTGCAGGTTAAAAGATGGGAAATGTGAGGATGGAGAAGCCTTCATTTCAGTGTGTGACTTCCTACAGGATTTCTAATCCTGCCTTAGTGAGGCCACTCTTACCTGTGCCTGGGATGTGAGCAGTTGTTCTCACAAGGTCATTGCCTTTGCCTGCAGGTGCTTGTGAAACTTCCTGTTAATTGATGCAGTGGTGAACATATTTGGAAGTATTGTTTGGAACAGCTGACTCTACTATTATTTTTGAAGCTAATCCTGTAAAACCAGAAAATCTCAAGCAATTCCTTACATCTTCCTTTTCTCCAACTTTCAAGCTTCCTTAATGTTTTCACTGTTGCTGCATTCTTAGAATGTTCTATGAATGTGCAGCAAACTGTATAGAACCACTACACATTGGTAAAAAGTGAGCTTTGAGTCCTCATATGCAAATATTCACCCTGGGAAGATGACTGGGTTGTTAAATAGTCAGGGAGTAAACCACTACTGAATTACATGTCAAATCTAAACTACACCAAATTTTGAATTTCAAATCTCAAACACTTGCAACACAGTTCTCATAAACAAGTTACAGATCAGAAATTAGTCACAGAAACCGTTGTGACTAACTTTAAATAACAAGATAGATATGGGGAGGGGTGGCAGGAGAAAAAATCTGCTCAGAGATAATTTGCAAGCTGAATAAAATAATATGAAAAAATTATTCATCAAGCTTATCAAGCTTGATTCTTGAGTAATGTTGTGTCATTGCTAGCAGGTGGTGGGAGAAATGGCACAGCATACCATAATTAGTAATAGCCGTGTATTTTTGATGCTACTTCATCTGTGTGGTTTATGTCCAGATGGTTTTGAAAATGGAATCAAGATAAAATACAACTTCCTGGATCAGAATTTGCATTCTAGCTAATGATATAATTCAAATCTCATTACTGTTTTTTTAAAAAAAAATCTAAATTGCTAAGGAAGATTATTAGATGTTGAGATTAATCCAACTTTATTGCTGGATTTCTTTTTTAGCTCAGTATTGCATGAGAGCACCATCACAGGTATGAGTTAAAAAGCCATCTTACCATGTGCTTGCATATACTGTTTTTTCTTCTTGGTGCAGATGATGACCATGTAACTTAGCCAGACTTTGAATGCTGACCCTCAAAACATTGATAATGGAGAAGTTTGGCTGACCTGTGGTAGCAAGCACTGTCAGCCTTGGTTCAAAGGACAATTAAATGGCTGTTTTGCCATGAAAGGTTGTTGGGTAGCACAAAATTGAACTGGATGCAGCAGGAACTTCCTTAGATGGTCCCAGCCCTCACTTAGAACAGTAATGTTTATTCATGAATTATGCTTGCTGGGTTACAGAGTTCTCATTTACATGTCTGCAGCTTCTGCTAATACAATTCTGCTTTCAAGTAGCCTTCACTTCCAGCAAAATTCCTTTCAGGTTGCCTAAATTTTTTGACCTGGCATAGATTTTTAGGAAATCTCCAAGTAATTTCTTCTTTCCCATGGGTAAAACCATAATCTTGCTTTCATACATCAGCACTGCTGTTTTTCACAACTGCAGACTCCAAGTGCAGAATTTTAGTCCCTCTTCTATAGCTGCAGAACCCTGGGGGTTCCATCCTCCTAGGTTTAGGGTAGCTGTCTACACTGCTCTATCCAGGAGGGAGAAACAGCTCCAGATACATCATACTCCAGAAGTAGCTGAATTGCAGCTGCTTGTGTGATAACTATTTACCACTTATGAGGTGAGATGATTTTCACTGTAGGTTTCCAGATGAGCACAGTGGGCCACTATTTGGTATTTACATGTAGAAGAGGCCCCACTGTTGTGTCTGTAGCCCTGGGGATTTATCCTGCTGCCCTGAACTCCCAGAAAAGACAGCAAGCAATGAACACGTGCCCTTTTCTGAATGGACTCAGTAAAGTTTGTTCACAGGAATTCAAGCCTCTGATGAATAACTCGTTGCTGGGCAGAACAAGAACAAAGCAAAACTACCCGTGGTGAGTGTCCCCTTGGGATGCAAGGGAGGCAGGAAGCTGCATCCCTGGAATAGCAGCTGAGGCAGAGGAGGGAGTGATGTCTGGTACTGAGCAAATGCCTGCTCACAGCCCGTGTCAGTGGGCAGGGGGACAAATTCTTCCATCAGGCTGAACTGAGGTGCTGTGGATTTGTTTAACCCTATTCCATCCACTCTGTTTCCAGAGGTTTTGATGCAAGGAATGTTGTAGCTCCTAGCTGAAGGATGAGTGGATGTGTTAAACTAAACTTGAGTGAGACAGAGAGGCTGGAGACAGGAAACCAGAGAGAAGTAAATGAACAAAACTTCTTTCTCAGATGGGGTGGATGGGTTTGTGGGAAATTCCCTTACCTCTGAAACTGAAATTTGAAAGCCATAACCCTCATCTGCTCCCAAAACTTTTTCAGTACCAGTTATTTTCACTGAGCTGTCTGTGAAAAGGGGGTGTCTTTGGCAACAGATTAACACAAGTTAAAATAGATATGGCACAAGTTTCTGTAAAACATCTGTCTTATCTTTACATAATGAATTAACAAAGATGAACTTGAAAGAAATGTAATAAATTATTCAAAAACCTCCTATACTTCTGAAATGCTAACAAGTCAAATCCTTTGAAACTGCTTGATCAGATTATGGTGTATCATACAGTAAATCTAATTGGTTATATTCAGTCCTGAATTAACAGATTTAGTAATTTGGCAAAAATAATTTAAACTGTGCTGAAATAATGCCAAATGATTTTAATTAAAATAAATTCACATTTACAAAATAAGGAGCTCTACCCAAATTCTTTACAGTTTGGGAGCTGGGAATAATTTTCTCTTTTACCAGAACAGTGCTCAGCAGCAGTGCTCATGGCTTCCCTCTCGTTTTTTTTTTTTTTTTTGTACTCAGCTTGAGACTACAAATGCCCGAATTTGCTCATTTGCCTGGGACTATCTGAGAACCAGTCTTCTTCTAAGGCAAACCACAATAAAGACTAAAAATTCAAGTGGAATTTGAATTTGTTTAATTCAATTGCTTCTGACCTTAATGTTATCATGAAACATACACTGAAGTAATTGGCTTCAGGCCCAGATATATTTTATGGGGGAGAAATCAACTTGCTGTAAGACTCACACCTTGGTACCTTCTTTGTATGTGGGTTGGGACAGATCATTGAGCAAAACTTACGTGCATTGAGGTCCGTGAATCACAGTCTTCATCATGACATAAACGGGAAAAGGACATACCTCCTGCACCTTTCAGACACTGCTGTGAGTGGAAAGACCTTTAAAACCACAGGCTTTAATCTCCACAGATGGAGCTGGGAAATGCTGCCCCTGCCCTGCCTGTGACCACCACCACAGCCCCCTGAGCTGAGGGGCACCTGAGCTGCTCCAAAAGAGACCCTTGAAGGCGAAGGAGAGGAAGGATTTTAAGGCCTGATGAAGTTGGTCTCTGTGGAGACGATTGAAGTTTCAGCTGCAGCAGTTCTGAATGCAGCTCTGGAGGTGGTTTTTCTCTGCAGCCCCATGTGGTGTGAGAACCAGACATTAGTGGTGATTTGCTGCTGTGTGGGCTGTTAACTAATCAAAAAGAGCTGCTGCAGACCTGCCCATTGCAGCTGTTACCAGGTCCTGTTTTGTAGGTGATGTGAAAAGGCATCAAGCCTTCTTTAGGCTCCTACTGTGTAATGGTGCTGGCCTGAATCACCAGCTGGTGCAGATCAGTGCAGCTCCACTGAAATCCATAAAGATTGATCAAGTGAGCGTGGTGGAGGATCTGCACTGCTGGCCTTCACTGAAATTCTGCTAAAGTTGCTGGGCACTTCACATGGGCTTTTGCTCTGGGGGAGGACAACTGAGTGGTTTGAGAGAAGTGAAATATTGATTTGGAGAGACACCACAATGCACCCCTAGTAACCAATTCCAGAACAACATGAGCCTAAGTCAGGATTAGGGAAGAAGCATGTCCTTGTAAAAGCTGTGCTGGCTGAGAGACTCCCAAGATGAGGTGGAGAAGGATTAAGGATTTTGGGTTTAGTATTTGGCAGGGGTTGAGACACACAAAAAAGTTTTGTTTAAAGTTGCATCCATGTCACCAAAGACCATGCAGTAACACACACGTTTGTCCCTGCATCTCTCTCCCACTCTGTATGGGATGGGAAGAAGGCTCTGATTCTGGTTTAGAAATCTTTATTTGGGCACTGGCACTGAAATGGTGAACTCAGCAAGTGACTCTGGACAAACCCAGGCAGCATTGCTGATGCTAGGATGGCTTCAGGGAGTGTGTTTGAGGCACGACTCTTGTCTCTGCACTGACACTGCTGCTGATGGCAAATAGGCCTTACCAAAACACATGCTGAACATGTGCCTTGTGCATGGAAGTCCTGTTAGGTGTGGGGAAATGTTATCAATTATTCAAGCCAATTCAAAATAACAGAATTTATTTAGCAAATTTCAAAAACAACCAATTAAAAGCCACAATAAAATTGGACAACATCGATTGAATGCTGGGTGTGCAGAGTGACAGTAACAACGGTACCATCCAACCTCAGCCACACACTCTAGGTCCGATGTAATGGTTTTATACAGTTTATTTGTCCTGAGGCTAAGTCCATTGAAAGTCCAAATATTGGTGTATCTCTTTATTTCCAAGCGAGGTCTTGTCAGAGGTTCCGGTAAGTATGAAAAGATGTTGATAGTCTTCCTGGATCTCGTCTTTGGGGTGCTGATTTGATCATCCTCCGGATCCCCTATCAAGATTGATATCAGATGTCAGATCTCTTATCAAAATTGATATCAGATGTTGAGCAGCTGTGAAGTGGAGGCCCATCCTTGATGAATGGGCCATCTCCATCCGGCTATGTCATTTCTGTTGCAAATGTTGTGGTTTCACAGCTTGCACCACAGCACTTGGAATCTCGAAGATGCCCTGGAGTAGCTTTTAATACACCAAATCTTTGATACACGAATTTATCCATTACATTTACCACAGGAAACATCCATTAATCCTGTAGCCTCTGACTTTACACAGGGAAGTAGAAGAGCACTGCATGCAGTGCAGGCTGTGCCAGCTGACAGCTGCTGCCTTGTAATCTGTACTCCCATGTGAACAAGACTGCAAAGACTTGGATTTCACAGAAGGGTGATATGGAATTGTCTAAATAGGATGAGATTGTTCACAAGATTTCTTGAAGTTGGAATCACTAGAAATCTGGCTATAGGAAATAGCAAGATTAGTCCACTGACTTACAAATTATGGAGTCTCTGGCAATCCAAACTTCAGAGAGGAATTAACTTTAGCAGCTGACTTATTCATGAACAAAAAAAACTTCTGGCTTTAGTCACTGGTAAAACATTGATATTTCAAACCGTATTGCAGTCTTTTAGATGCTCCTTACATTGCTTTTGTAAGTTTAGCTCAGGCACACAGAGCAAATGACATCTTTTGTCTGTTGCTGTGACTGGAAGGGCAGGTCTTTCCCAGATGATATCTATAGAAAAAGTTCTGACTCCAACGCAATAAGCCTTAAATCCGTAATTAATTATTTTGCAGTTTAAACTGAACAACGTTCAAAAAGGAATTCCTTCCTCCTTCTCCTCTGATATCCAAGACGAGTCATCATTAGTTGGTTTGAAAGGCAAAATACTGAAATTTGATCCTGTAGACTGAAGTCCATGACAACTGATACCACCTTAAGTGCTGTAAATCATAGCTGGGTGATTAAGAGAGTTATCTTGAATATATGTGTGCGCATATCCCTGAAAATCTGCCTGGCTTCATTGTGAATTTGCAATTTTTATTCCTAGCCAATTCTTGTAGGGGTTACTCTATTGAACCACACCAAAAGTCCATCTTTTGGCTACCTGTTTCTGTAACTGGCTGGCAGGTGATTAAGGGTAATTAGCTGCTGCTTTTTTTACCTGTTACCTGTATGTTTTTTGCAAGGAATGAGTTATCAAATGCTGTATTTAGCATTCAAAGTAGACTCAGCAAATGAATGTAACGTTTCTCTTCAAAGCCCCGTGGGGGTTTCTCAGACATTACTCATCCTGTGCTCTTTGGAAAGGTGCATCTGCAGGAGCTAACCTTCTCATCTTTTCTCATGGTTTTCAGTTGTTCTCACTTTGAAGCCAGTGCATGTGCTCTCTCTACACTTGCATGCAGCTAAGGAAGGAGCTGTGAGAACGTGGAGTGGGAGTTGCCGTCTGTGTGCAAAAAGTTAATATGTATTTTGCCCCATATCTGCTCATTTCACACATACACACAGAAATGCCATTTTGCTATTCCACATTCTATTTAATTTTTCTCCAGATCCTGGCAATAACTGATTTGGGATTTTTCTCTCATTTGTTTCCTTCTTCAGACACAGTGACTTTTCCTTGTCCCAGGATCTATATTATTGATCTTGTGTGGTTTGCTTCACTCTGGGAAATGTTTCTATTCCTATTCCAATTGGATTGGCTTAGTCTTGCTGGCCAATTTGAGAACTGGCAAGCTCCTAAGTGGCTCCTGTTGTCTGTGTGATACAGCAAAAGGCAAGACTCAGCTGCAATGTTTCTGAAGGGGGATATTTGTTAGGGCTACTTGATGTTCAGAGGATCTTGTACTACTCTCTGACTTTCTAGCCCTCAGGCAAATTAAATCGTTTACTGTTGTCAGTGTCCCACAGCTTCCTCTGGCTGGGCTTGGTCTGGGGACATTTAAATTATACAACTTTCCTTGTGTCCTTAGAGCAACAGTTTACCAAGAAAATCAGGAAAACTTCCTGATGTTAACTATGTGAAAATATTACAAAATTCTTGCATAAGACCTGTTTGTGCCGATAAAAGACTTTTTTAATAGAAAATATATGTCCTTTTCTATTTAAAAAAAGACTACTGCTCTTGGTGTAGTAGTGGTTGGTCCCTTCAGAAGTCAGCCAGCATTTCAGAGCAGCAATGGGATGAAGCAGTGAGAGCAGCCCTAAGGTGTGCATGAGACATTGGGTGGCTGCTTCTTTAACTTCTGTGCCTAAGCTGCTGTTTTGGGGTTTGCACCCTGAACTTCCCCACCTTTTCAGTTTAACTTAGGGGTATGTTCCCCTTACAGACTGGAAAATCTGTCTGTTTCCCCAACCTGAAGGTGTGCAGCTCTGCTGGGGGCACTGAATCCAATCAACATCATCCCTAAAAAGTTGCAGCTAGGGTCCATTGAAGTGTCTGTGTGCTTTTTCAGGGAGAAGCATCAAGATCAAAGTCTGAGAAAACCATTTGATCTTCCAGCTGTAAACAACCACTAAAAGAGAACATATGCTATATTTAATTACCCTCCATTGAGGTGCTTGCATTCAAACTCAGACAGCTTGTACAGTTTCTTTTCCCCTTGTTTGAAGCCAGGGGTAGTTACAGGGAATAGGCATTGTGAGAAAAAGTGAGTGAAGAAGGTAGAAGAGTTGAACAAGTTTCAGTCCTTGAACCCTTTCTGTTTCCAGCTAGGATGTTGGTCTTACCTTGGGTGTGTACTTGTGGCTGCTCACTCTCCCATTCCTGTGCTCACCAGCTGTTCCCAGAAACATCCTCCAGAAAGCTCTTGTTTGAACCCTTATTCTCAGTAATCTTCTTTTATATGTATCCTCCGAAAAGTAAAACTCACAGATGACTAAATCTGAACATTAGGTCCAAATTTTATTACTAGTTATCAGAAAGACCTTACTTTGCTTCCCAAATACTTGAACAAGATGAAGTGGCGACTTAATCACACCAGAACTGCAGCGTTTGTAGTGGAGTCAGGCTGGTCTAGTAGAGCATTTGTGTGTTGAACTATCAGAACATCAGTCCCTGTCTCTAATTAAATTGTTTCTATTCTGAAGTTCATGTCTGCTTTTGCATTTTAGAGCACCACTCGGATGTCAAAATTCAGAAGAAGGCAGCGGATTTCCTAGTCATTTATGTGAATTATTGAGTCATTACTGTAATGAGAAGTTACTGAACAGAAGTTATCTGTTACTTTGGAAGGTCAATTGATTGGATAACTGATCAAACTGGACTATTTCCAGTGGCTAGGAGCATTAAAAAAAGTAGGCAAACAGGTAAAAATCTGACACAACAAATGTCCTTAACTTGTTCATGAGGAGACCTGCTGGATTATTCACAGGGTGTATATCAACCAATTTTACAAGATTTAAGGTTCAACAAATTCTGCTTCAGTGTTTGATACCTTTGAGAAGTAGTAATAGGTAGTTGGGCTAAATTACATCCCTGGAAATGTATTTCCCTTACTCATTTCCCCCTTTCTCAAGCTTCTTAGCTATGATTTTGTTCCAAAACAATGATGCATAGCCATGAAATGGCTTTGCCCTTTATCACTCCAGCATAAGAAGATAAACTGAACAGATCTGTTTATTCATTTTGGAGGAAAAACAAAATTAAAAGGCTTCTGTGTATTGTGGTAATGTAATTCCTAATCAATGACAGTGGGTTTAACAGAGATTTATGGTTTTTTAATTTGTAAGATTAATGACTACATACATTGATTCTGTCAAAATGACAGTATCATGGTCACGTACTTCATGGAGCAGATAGCGACCTCCTGCCAGACACATCCTTAAGGAAATGCAATTATCGCTGCCCATTTTACAGCGCTTAACTTTTTTTCCCTCAGTAAGTGACAACAGAAAGGGTTTTGGGCATAAATTAATCTTCCTAGATGAACTGTTAACTCTTCATGCCTAGCAGCTGGTTTCACAAGCTCAATGCCTGCATACTGTTTTCTGGGGTGTCCCTGACAAATACAGCAAAGCAGTACCAGAAGCACCATCTGGAGGCTCTCTGGATCAGATCCGCAGCATGACTGTCTCACCTTGGACTTCACTACTGCAGCAGACACTGCCAGAACACTTGGCAACACAGCTTTTCCAAAAGTACACAAAGCACAGAAGTGAGCTCCACAGCCTGTTGTGGGCAGGGAGGAAATGCAGGTGTGGGGTTATCTGCTCATGCTGTGGCTCTTTCCAGGACAGTGAAGGTATCACAGTGTCTGCTTAAGTGTCATTACACAATTATCTGGTGGCCTGTGTCCCCAGAGCTGAGGGAGGTGCCAGGTCTGGGACACGGTCCAGGCTGAGAGCTGCCAGCAGTGTCACTGCTCTGCTCTGGATGGCTGAGATGTCCCATGCCTGCTTGTAGATCTCCCACCTTGTGCTGGGCTGCAGGACACACCAGCACAATGTCTCCTCTGCACTTCAATGTTACGCTTGCTCAGGACTTGCAAGGTGCTTGTCCACCACCACCATCCCCCCAGGGATTTCAAGAGGGTAGAAAGAGGGGTAAATGCATTAACAACCATCGTGGAAAGTACACCCTGGCCTGGTCTCCTAGATTGCCCAACTCTGACCCTGTTTCCACAGTTTGTAGCCTTCTGTCCATTTGTGACTTCTCTTAGTGTTTCATATTAGTCCTTCATGCACATTCAGTGCAAAAAGTGTAGCATGGAGCTCATGGCCTCTCCCTGTTAATGACCTGGTTTGCTGTGTTGGGGCCTGTCCTCTGGAGCTGGCTGCTGGTCTCAGTGCAGAACTCATCAGCATAACAAGGCCAGTGTGACCTACCTTGTTGACCTGGATGTTGATATATGTTCCCTGGAAATATGCACAGTTCTTATTCCTGAATCCTTAAACCATTGAAAAAATCTTCAGCTTTTCTCTCTACAATTAAGCTATGAAAGTGTCTTTGTAACAGAAATTTGTCCTAAGCAACCAGATGTGGCACTGGCAGCATTTGGTGTTATTGATGGAGCCACCCTCAGCTTGTTAATAGCTCTGTCAGGTGACACTGGCTGTAGTACAGCTGGCCCTGCATGCAGGCTGCACATTGTGGTGTCCTGGGGGAGGCAGGGGGCTTCTGAAAATCATGCATTGCCTTTAAAGTGGCTCTTTAATGTAGGATCATCTATTTGCAATAATCCTTCCAGCAGATTTCTGCATCAATGATGGTCTCAAAACAAAATATTTATTAAGAAAAAAAAAAAAAAAAAATCCAGGCACTGACCGTGAGGAGTATTCCCACATCTTGGAGAGCAGCTGTCTATCTTACGCCCAGGTCAGGAAGCAAACCTCTGTACCTGCTGAGAGGCCAGCCTGGCCAGCCAAACCTTAACAGTGGGCCCAGCTCATTAGCAACTGGATTCACAAAGTGCTCCTGTGCCTGCATGTCCTTTGTCTGACTCTGCACTAGCTCAGCCTTCAGCTTTTGCATGTTTATTTACATCGAGGTTGGGTTTAGGAGCTGTAACACTGAGGTGTCTTGATGAGGACAATATGATCCAAAAGGCTGATCCGGATGAGCTGTTTCTGAAATATAATTTCTTCTGATCCCCTGGTGCTTAGCTGGGAGCTCACTGGACATCAGCAGCTGATATTTCCGAGCCCCTGTGTGTCTGGGCTGTGTCACAGACCTCACCAATGAGCATCCTGTGGGCACTGGGAATGTGCTAGTGCTGCCTGAGGAGATGGGGCTTTGCAGGTGCAGAAAATGGCTTTGCCAGGAGGTGAGGTGGGGTGGTGGCACTCCCACACATCAGGAGGCTGGTATACGCGAGCCTGAGAACCCACAGCAGCATTCATTTCTCCACCTGCTTCCCCATCATGGGAGAGCTGTGTCAGGGGCTGCCAAGCTCTCAGGACCCACTGAAGTCAGCAGAGCTGTTTGCTACAGAAGGCTGGCGTGGCTCCAGGTAAAGGTGGGAGTTCTGGGTGTACAAACCTGCTCTGAAAGACAAGGTCAGAACACCTGTAAGAATTCCAAAGCTAGATTTTCCCTGTCTGATACCAACTGCCATAAACTATTGGCTAACAAGAAGGGATCAGTGTTTGTCTTTGTGACCCACTGATCATCAGAGAAATGGATGGCGAGGGAACCTGCTGTGTCCCAGTGTGGCCACACTGGGTAGATGTGTGTCTTGTGAGCCAAGAAGGATGTCTGATGGCCTCCTGGAGACAGGAGAACTATAGGGTCAAAACTAGCCTGAGTTTTGTCTTTTAGAAAACTAAACAAAGAAAAGTATAGCAAAGCCTTTTAACTTGTAATGTAATCGTTTGTTTTCCAGAAAATCACTAGAAAATGTGTGCAATGTAGACTTTAAATGCTCAGTCTCCTGTCAGCATGAGAATGAGTTTTGTTGAATCCATTTAGTAGCCAGTACTTTCATCTCCTGAAACATTTAAAGCTTTTAAACCTGGTTCCAAAACCATATGAAGCTGCTTGAGCTATATCTTCACTCAGTCCTCTCTTGGAATTTAACCCCAGCTCCGATGGGAGCAGAGGCCTGCAATTTCTTGATGCTCATGAATCTGATCCTGACTCTCTTTAGGTGAGTCCTGCACTGCTGAAGGGGCACAGTGGCAATGCTGGTAGGCAGCATGTTCTTCCATTTGGGGCATTCTCACTCTGATAACAACCAAACACCTCTCAAAGTGGGCAAGGCCTGGGTGACTCATCACAGAGAAGGATAACTTGTCCTCATACATCTCCCCAAGACTTTAACAGAGCGGGGGAAAACGATGACAAACTCAGCTGTTAAAAACCCCACGAAGATATTGATATTTCTCCTTTGTTGCTTTATGGGGGCATCAGAGGATAAGTAGTGCAGGGAGGCCTGAGTGGAGAATGGTTTGGTCTTGTTTAATGTACACTGAGAGACTGTCACCTCTGTCCTTGCCTTTGGCTGCTGGACTGTGGTCACATCCATGCTCAGGGCACCTTGCAGTGTGTCTGCCGGGGGCAATGAAGTCACTGGTGCAGGCTGGCAGATGTTCAGTGGTCACTTATCGAGTGTGAGGTTCTATGAAGTGCTGCTGTTAATGTCTGTGATTGCACAGAGCCTTAAAATGAATGTGCTCCTCTGCGAGGCAATGTCCTGCACGGGCAGTGCTGTCTGCTTTGGGACGGGGACGGGAGGCTCCTCTACTGCCAAAATGGTGCTGCCCAACACCAATAGAACCTAGAAGCACTTTCCTCCACAGTGCTGTTGTCCTTATCACTCTGGCCCTAATCAAGACAAGATTGAGGGTTATGGGGGCAGACCTTGAAGCAAAGAGGTCCTCCTGTGTGGTCTGGAGCACCGCCAGTCTCTGCAGGGATCTTGTACAGCCCTGTGAGGTGGTGATCAGAGGAACTCTGGCCTTTCTGCTGCTTTGTGCTATGGCTGCGCTCCGGGAGATTACGGGTCTTTTCTAATGATTCTATGACTCTGTAGTGGCCTAACCCTTGTCTTGGTGCCTCCTGGATTCCTCCCTCCAGAGACCCACTGATGCTCCTGATTTGGATTCCTTTGATTTACTAATGTACTCCTGTGTGAGGTGACAGTCACTGCCCTCTGCTGCTGGACTCCCCTGTGCTGCTCCTCTGTTTCCCCACTTGGAGAATCCCGAGCCGTTTAATAAGGCACATTTCCTCCCCTCGCTGCTCATTCTGCCCTGTGAGTCACCGCTGCAGCAGCTCCCGTTCAGTGTGCTGGCTTTGCACGTCTCTCCGGCCAGCCTGCAGATGCGTGGCCTCATCTTCCCCCGGGGTGCTGCTCTCCCCAGTGCCCCCAGACAGGAACACCTCGTGCGGTTTTCTCCCCCTCGCTGCCCCCCGGGCTGCGCTCCCCGGGCGGAACCGGAGCCTCCTTGCACACAGCTGCCCGAGCCTTAGCCCTGCGGATTGCTGGAGTTTGCCCAAACGCACTCCTGGAAAAGGTCACACCAGGGCCAGATTGGCTTACATGAGAATTGGTTTATTATGCATGTGGCTCTTCCTGCAGGCAGCTGATTAAGCAGCCAGTTGTGGCCAGATGTCTGCTGGCGATCTCTGGGATGCAGCTTCAGCAGATGGGTCGGATGACTTGCAGTAGTGCCTGTTGGTTGGCTCAGCCGGGCTGGGGACACTTTGTGTCACAGCTAGGCTCACTACAACCCATCAGTGCACACAGGGCTGCTCCTTGTCCTCACCACTGATGGGTGGAGCTTTGCAAGGTGAGGATGCACCTCTAGTCCACTTAGAGCTGTGCTGACACTGAGGGGAACTCCTTTCAAACGTTTTTACGTATCGGGGTAGTTCTTGGTTCTCTTTACTTAGTGCTTTTCTAATCTGAGCCAGCTTTAATCTATAAAGCAGCTTCCAGCTAATTTTCCCTACACAACCTCTGTTAATACTGATGAACAACAACAGATGCTGTTTTAAACTGACTATTTGATCAGGCTGGGGACATGTAGACAGTATGATTCATTTGACATCTACAATTTAAAATCAAAATAGTAGCATCATCTGGTCTTGGCTTCTGCACCCCTGGACTCTGTATAATGCTCTCTACTGTAGGGATAAGGGGATGCTTACAGCAGCCCCTCCCCAAACGTCTCCATTTTCCTCTCCATGCCAACTTGCCATGTAGCAGACCCGTGCAGTGTCCCTGCCAGGCAGTGGCTGGACAAAGGGACAGGGTGGACAGCGGGACAGGTGACCATTTCTGAGCCTGTAGCTGCACTGATAGCTCAGAGAGCAGAAGCTCCTGGAGGAGCTGGGGCATGGTTGAACCTCATGGTTCAACATCACCACCATGAACTTCTTGTCTTGAACACAAGCCAAGCAATTATCTGACATCATCTGACCTGTTCAGGACGCAGAGCAAGAGACAGGGGGTTAGGTTGTTTCTGCCTGAATTAGCCCCAGCAATAGAGCATAAAAGAGGAGGTAATACAAATGATTCCTCTGCTCCTTTGTTACTGGGCACAGTTATTCCTTCCTTAAAACTGCCAATTTAGTACAAAACTGTTCAATTACATTGCTTTTTCTGAAATTCATAAGTAAATAAAAGAAAGAAAAACGAGGAAAGAAAAACTCCACAGCATGTATTCTACTTTTTTCTTCCTTAAAGGATATGGGGGAGAGGGGAGACCTATTTAAAAAAAACAAACAAACAACACCCCCCCCCCAAAAAAAAAAAAAAAACAAAACCCCCAAACAAAAAAACCCAACCAACCAAAAAAAAAAAACCCCAACAACCAAACCCAAACCAACAGAAGAAGCTCAAGAGAATGGATCACTGCTAAAGACCATTTTAAGCAATGTTAGCTGAAATGCACAATTGTGTTTGGCTGCAGCCCTGTGTGATTTTAGCCCAATACCTGAGATATGCACTACTCATAGGCTGATGGATTTCCTCCTGAACATGACATCTCAGATTTGGACTTTACTTACACTTTTATTCTAGAAATTTGGCAATGTGAAGGTCCGTACCTGCAGGACAGAAACCTGCTCAATCCAGCAGAATCAGTTACATTTACAAAGATGACTGTGACAAATGACCAGGAAGGTACTGCTGGAAGCCACTGCCTGTCATCAGGCTCATGGTGATTTTTAATTCACAAGGCTCAGTGCCTCCAATCCTGTTGTTGGAAAGTCTGGTTGTCCTGAGGCTGGGCTGCAAACTCCATTATAAAATCCAGGAGGGAAAAGTCTTGACTGTTTAAATTCTTCACTCTTTTCCAAGTGAGCAGGGTGGCTGGTGGAGGCAAGGCTCCACTCACAGCTTTTCTGCACTGCTATTTATCCCTTTATACATATATATATGTGTGTGTGTGTATAGCACACAAAGTCTTATAAAATGCAATTAATACCATACTGTATTGTTAGAAGTGTCTGTGATCACATTCTGGGATTTTTCTCAGCTGCTTTCTGTTGGTGACTCATTGTCATTCAAGCCCAGCTGGCACAACTGGGTTCTTGGTTGTTTCTGACTGCTGAGGTTTTACAGCAAATGTATTGTTACAGGTAAACAAGTGGAGAACCTTGTGTTTATTACTATTGAATTAATCCCATTTTTATCACTGCAGTCTGCAAGGTCATCTGATTCTTACATGAAATACCTGTCCTTCAGTCCTCTGCCAGCAGTATAATTCTATTTTTATAACCTCTACACTTCATCAGTACTTCTCATGGCACAGCTGTTAATGAAAGTATCAAGACAGGCAGATCCCAGGCTCCTTCCTTAAGGAGCTCCTTTCTTAAGCTCTATCAAGTCTGACGTTGCCCCTTTCTGCAGTGCCCCTTTCCCCTCATGTCTCTTTGAAGCTGTATTTTAAAACCTGTTCCCAAGCCTTTTACAGCAGGGAAATGTGACAAGCAGGTCAGGCATTGCCTGCATGGTCCCCTCCTCTCAGGGTGCTTACCCCTACACTGATCTCTAAGACAATGGACATTTCTGGTCACATTCTTTTCTAGTCTCTTCTTAGTTTTAATAATTTTTGTCCTCTTCATGTCCTTTTACTTCTCCAGAGAAACTAGAACTTGATCCCAGATTTGCCTGCAGTGTTAGTAATTTTCATGACAAGAAATGCTGGGCTTCTTCCACTAGCAGTCTCCAGAAGGTTCTGCATCCACTTTCTGTCTCTTATTTGTAGTGTATCATAAGTATCTATAAATTCAAAGTATATCATAAGAATCCATAAATCAAACAGCTCCAAACACAGTAGTAAGTAATGCACCATAATTTATTATAATACAAACAAGTTTGTCAAACACAATATATTGTCTACTTATGAAAATATCAATATTCACAAGTTAAATAAGTGATAGGTCCCATAACTTTATATACCAGCAACTCATCTAAAAAGTATTTTTGTTCCTAGCTGTAGCCTTCAAGAACATATACCTATAAGTAATTGTAAAACTGTCCATTCACAGCTTATTTTTTCTAATTGTAGATATTTGAAATAAAAATTAGAGTACAAAAGACCATCTCCACAACAAAGATGGTTTTGTCTCCAGGATACTTTTCCCCTAAATAATGACACTACCTGTGCTTGGTTACTTTTTTACTACTGGCAAAATAGGAGGTACAAATAATACAGCAAGACAATGGCTAGCTAGCAACAGTCATTGCAAGATGCCTCACACAACCAAAAATAAGGCAAGTGTTATCAACAGCAGCTCCCATATGGCAGACTAAAAAGTCAAGGCTTTATTATCCAAACTGGACTCTAAGAAGGCTTTGAATGTCTGCTAACAAGACACAGCTTGATCCAAAGCCCTCCTAAAATGATGGGGATTGGAAAAACCAATCACAAAATCCACTAGCAGCCTTCCCTTTGACTCCAAAGGGCTTTGGAAGCAAGCTTTTAAAGCCCTAAATTATCAGAAGTGAAATGATCAATCCACTGTACATGAAAATTGCACCTTGTCGTTTCTAAAATGATATGGAAAATGATTCTGAGTTTTTCCAAATAAGTTACAGGAATTTAATGTGTTATTTTTCATAAGGAAAAAAAGATTTTTGTTTTTTAAATATGATAATTTACAAAAATACATTATCAGGACAGAAAAAAATCAGATGACACTAACAGTTTGCAGGATAAACATTATGTTACAAAAATTAGTAAGTCACAGCATGTGAATGGCAGCATATGCCATGCACTTAATTGAATTTTTTAATAAATAAAACCCCTAAACATTCACTATTTTCTTTAAGGTTACTATTATATTAAATAGAATAGTAAACTTCTTGCATAAATAGGTATTTTTCAATAGATACATTCTCAAAAATGAACCATTATTCATGTAGATATTGCACTTCGGACTCATTCACATTTAACTTGGATAAGCATTCCTCATAACAAATGCAGAACAAAAATAAGTTATAAATACAGTGCTTTTCCAAAATGAAACATACACTACCTTTTCCATAAGGTAACTTTGGTTACTATCAACTGACAAAGACTAGAGGGAGGTTTCTGAGAGAAGTGCATGGCCACACAAGTGATTTTCTGTAAAACACTATGAAGGGAGCAATAATTTTAACCTTGTCATGGCAAACAAAGCAAGGCCAAGCATCCCTTTTACACTTCATTATTGCAAGGGCGAAGCTTTGAGATCACAAGGATGAAGAGCCAACAGACTGAAAGCTCCTCACTTCTCTTTGGGGACATTTAAATGGATGCCATCCCTTTGCTGGGTGAGGGTCTCTCAGCGCCCCCATTGCCCTCTCCTTGCTCGGGCCTGTGTGGTCCCTGGGGTGCCTCAGCACCTCGCAGAGAATTTCTGAGAACAAGTTCTGCCCCTGGGAGGGCCCTGGGCAGCGTGGTCCTGGGCATCCCTGGGCATCTCTCTGGAGAGCAGCCCTCCCTGCCTCTGCCTGGGGTCTGGCTGCCATGGCCTGTGCCTCCTGCTGCTCTTCCCTTCCGTGGGAGGTGAGCTGGGGTTTGCTGGCCTTGGCTCTTGCAGGAGATGGGTACCAGGCATTGTGCAAACACCACCTTTGTGGGAGAAGGGAAGCAGGCTCTTGTCCTCAGCATGACCTCACGGCGTTTCTTAGGGAATTTGCACCAAAGCCGAGCCATCTGTGGGTTTTAGAGATGTTTTCAGCCCTCTGATCCCACCTGACTGGATCCCCCTCAGAGGACCTCTCTGTGCTAGCTCCTGATGCACCACGAGCTCCCTGCTGGCACTGGAGGGGGCACAGGCACAAGCACAGCATTAGCACCAAGCCAGCAGAGATCTGTGGCTCCTGAGGAGCTGCTGTGTGCACTGACCACGCTGGGCTGGTGTTCACCACACACCTTCACTGTCCTCACACCACTGAGGCTCTACTGAGTGCCCGATGTAGAATAAAGAGCTTGTGGCATGTCGCTCCAAGAGACCACATGCCACGATCTGAAAGGGAAAGAAAGGAAAAAAAATGCATTTTCAGCCTTCCTGTAAATCTCTTATTTTCTACATTCAGCATTGATGGGATGCTGGTTTTTGAGTGTGAAGGAAGAGAAGATAACCTCCTTTAAATAAGTGAAATCCTTAGATCAGCTTAGACTAAGGCTTTAATGGTTTTAATGCTGTTAGGTATTTAATGAACTTCTTTCACAGTTTGGTTTTTGTTGTTTTGGGTTTTTTTTTTTCAACAACTAAATAGCAAATCTGCAATAGGATGGCATCATCCATCAGGAGAAAATCTTAAACTGACGTTTTTATATGTTAATCCCTAAAGGTCTGAACACGGGGGATAACTGAGAATGTTATATAAGAATAACTTAATTGATTAAGAAGGAACTTGAAGGCTCTGATCACTGCTTACAGGATCAACTTCAGTGAGAGCTCTGCTTTAGGCAGGACTTGATTTCACCCTTGAAAGTCCTTCGACACCATGACTGAAATAGTTGGGGAGAGATGCTGCATTTGTTCTTGGCTCTAGAAACATCCCTCCCTCCCTCGAGCTCCCCTGTCTCAGTCACATTCTGAAATAACGACTTAAAACACAAACAGTGGCAGCTTGCAGGATTGCTTTCCATGCCAAGGCTGCAACAGGTACTTATTGGTCCTTGAGCCTTGTTCAAATGAGCCAAAACCAGGCTTGTCACCATTTGTGTCTCACAGGCTGCCTCCTGCAAGGAGGTCTTCACAGCACAGCTGTGTGTGCTGGCATTTCATGCCAGAATCAACACATAATTTTGGGCAAGTGCACACTCCAGAAATGGCACCTTCCACAGTACACAAAAGCATCCTTTTACTTTTTCGATAGCAAACTGATGGTCAAGTAAGGTTTTGGTGTGTTTTAAAAGGTTGTAATTAAGCACTGCTGTGGCTTTGCCTTTCTGATGACTTTGGATTGCACTGGTGTTGGGATGCAAAACGTTTGAGTGTGACTCAACACTAAGACTTGAACTCAAGCATATTCGAAATGCTGTATAAGAGATGGAGGTGTTTGCCTTCTCACTTTTGCTCCTAAAATCAAGTGCTCCTGTTTCCTCCTGACAGTCTGATCTGCCCCTGGCCACCCAGGGAAATGAAATCAAATGACCTCTCTTCAAAACAGCCATTTCAGAAACTTACATCCTGAAGATGTAACCACTTGAAAAGAACTTGCACCCAGAAACACCAACTATTGGCCTTTTCATGGTGATATTTTTATAGGCTTTCCATTCTTATCATACTGGTAAACAAGCATTTTGATGCAGTGAGAGTTGGCTGGGGAAATCCAAGGGCTGCTTGTTATGGAAAAGTTATGGTTTGTATAGAATTGCACAGGTTGCTTCTGACACTTAAAGAAGGCTTTCAAGGTGGCAGCTGCCATTGTGCGAAATCTCTTGCTAATAAAACAGTAGAGGAAGAAATTAATTGCAGTGTTCAGCAGTGCCAGCATATTGGCGATGTCCGACACAATATGGACCACCCAGCTGTTGTTTATAGGAGACACGTAGAGGTGATACAGTATCATGATGATTCTTGGCGCCCACAGTATGGCAAAAATAGAAGTTATAGTAAACAAAATGGCTGTTGTTTTCCCTGTGGAGTACCCTCGCAGGCGGAAATTGCTCTTCCTCCGCAGCTTGTACACAATGATGGAATTCAGGATGAAGAAGATGGAGCAGGGCACTAAGTACACGGTGAAGCAGTGGACCCAGACGAGGACGTGGTGCATGGAGGTGCTGATGTAGTCTTCAATCCAAATGTTGGGCCACCAGTAGTAGGGGATGCTGGTCAGGAAGCAGGTGACGTAGACACTGACAATGACTTTGCGGGTGCGGGCAGGGTAGGAGACCGTGTGGTACTTGAGGGGGTGGCACACGGCGATGTACCTGTCGATGGTCAGAGGGACCGTGATCCAGATCGACGTGTGGATGGAAGAGAATTCCAACACCTCAATTATTTTGTCCAGTACCTGAGGCATCTGTTTGTTTAAGATGAAGTCCTCCATGAGGAAGTCAACAAAGACGATGAAGAAGAGAACCAGGATGTCAGCAGCAGCCAGAGCTAGAAGGTAATTATAGGAGGACTTCTGCCTGCGAGCTACAAGCTGGGAGAGGATGATGACTGTCAAGATGTTTGCTGTGGAGAAAGAAACAAGGAGTTAGGCCATTAAGAGGTAACATTAGCTTTTCTGAGCACTTGCACTTGGAGTTGTTCAAGCACTTGGCAACATGACCACCTTATTAAATTCAAGAAATCAAAAGGAAAAACACCCCTGTCAGAGAAGCTGTTGCAATGACAGGAGCATGTGGCCCTGCTCTCAGCTGTGGAATCCACCCCCTGAGCAGGGGATGCAGGGACTCCTGTGTGTGCAGGGAGAGGGAGTGGCAGCAGGATGAATGAGAAGGGTAGTGAATATAAACAGCTCTTGTAAGTACTTGAGAGATTTGCTGGAGCACTAAGGTTTAGCCAAATTTTAACTACTTCCTCTTGTTTACTAGAACTTACTGTGTAGTCTTGAACTGGAAAAAAAAAATTCTTATTATTCCTACTCTCAGTTTGGCAAGAATGAGACAGACAAGATTGCTCCCATCAAAGGCTGGTATCACTTGGCTAGAATACCTGAAGAAGTGCTTAAAAATCAGAGATCTGGTTTACTGTACAAGTGACTGCCAAATGTTTGTAGTTGACACTTTCCTAAGTGTTCTGTAAATCACCTCTTCTGTGCATTCAGTGCTTCAAACATTTCTGCCAGCTTTGATGGATTTCCCCCCAAAAATCAACATTAATTGTAAAGATTCCTTTAAACCAGAGAAAAAGGAAGTTGGTAACATAAAGCTAATGATGGCCTAGTGTTGGAGTCCAGGGCATTCCTCTGGGAGGCCACAGACCTCAGCAGAGAGGGTCTTGCATCTGTACAGGGGTGTCTTGGAGCTGTCCAGGGGGGTGATAGACCCTGGCACAGAGCCCAGGAGGACACTGCCTTTGACTTCAGTCCATGGGAACAGCTTCCAACATTGAGAGAAGAATTACAAACCACAAAGATGTGAAAACAGTAGTTTAGCTTAGTATAGGATGAAAACTTACGTAGTTTTGAGTTTTTAGAATATAGGTACATGGGGGACAAGATGGAGGATTTAGGGTGGTGCCCTTGGTTCTTCCTTCTTCTTCCCTGGCCTCCATCTTCTGGTGACAGTGGCACAAAGTAGTTTAAGGGGATTGGGTCAGAGTAGAGATGACCCTGTTAGTACAGGTGACAGGTATTGGCACATCACTGTAAATAAGACACATGTAATTATCTGTATCAGAGGACAGTGACCTCCCATCGAGGGGAGCCGTCCTGTGTCCCAGCAGCAGAACACCTCGGCCGGGCACAGAGAACACTGTGAGAGAAGACTTAATAAACAACGCCAGAAACCAAGAAAAAACAAGACCTTGAAGACTCTGTTTCATTCTCTTGTCTGGCTCAGGGCCTTCAGAGGGCAAAAGACTCTCTGGAACCACTACCTGAATCTCGGGCAAAGAAGAAAACCAAACCCGAGAGCCTAGGACATGTCCTACAAGTGAAAGTGCTTGGTTTTTTTTAAAAACTGTTTTACTTGGCACTGAAAAAACTTCCTCCTTCATGAATGCCTTCAAAGTCTGCTGTCTGGGAGCAGATTTCTGCCACCAGGCAAATGAACTGCAGCAGAGTGAATGATCTTCACTAACAGCCCTCACATATTTTTGTGTTAACTGAATGTATTAATTTTGTATCTTGGAAAAAGAAATCTAAACCAAACATGACAACCAACTGACTCTTTCCCTATATTAAGGAAAAAAAATGAAGAAGAAGAAGCAAGATCTTTCCAATGGTGCTGTCTCAAATTGCCTTCAGGGGAATATTCCCAATTCTGTCCTCCATTAACGTGAATGCAACTGCATTGATTTCAGCTCAGCACAGACGTGAAAGACAAGAGGTGATACAGCCAGAACTGCTGTGTCATTTTTCACTTACTTGCTTAGAAATGCCTCTGCTGTGCCTGCTGATGAGCCCTGGAGGTGCAGTGAGTGATGTACTGTCAAGGAAATCCTCGAGCTGGAGTGTTTATCATGGCTCTGCAGCCACTGCTGGTTTTAGCCAGCCAGGCTGATTGGCTCAGCTTCACAGATATTGGATGTGACCCATGGGGTGCACCTTCTCTTTAAATCCTCTGGACTTGACTCATTCCAGTAGCAGCAGCTGGAGCCAGTGAGAAGCAAGGGCATTGTCTGAAGGCTGGTAACTCTGGCCTGACTGTCAGAGCAGCTTCTGCAGGGATGCTGAAGCCATGCTGTGTTCAGGTACAGCAGCCCTGCTCCTCACACCTTCTATCTATTGCGGGGTCCTGCTGCTTGGTTCTAACCCCCTCTGTTTTGCTACAGGAGCAGATTTATAAGCACTCCCTTGTACCCTTTGCTCCTGCCTCTCTCAGGGTTTCCAGCCACAGCAGTAACAGCGTGTGCTGAAATGCAACTTGTTTATCTGAGGCCAGCAAGCCTTCCTTGGTGAGCCAGATTAGAAATTTGATCTGACACAGTACACACGAGCTCTACCCAATTTT
Organism: Sylvia atricapilla; assembly: GCF_009819655.1. Classification (NCBI taxonomy): domain Eukaryota; kingdom Metazoa; phylum Chordata; class Aves; order Passeriformes; family Sylviidae; genus Sylvia; species Sylvia atricapilla. The sequence goes on from NC_089154.1 coordinate 456,353, forward strand.
TTCTGCAAGGGTTACTGTATCTTGTATTGCAAACGCTTTCCCTGGATCACATTAGAGCTTTTCTCTTGCTGGACCATATGAAATACAGTAACACCATTTACTTTGTGGAAACAGATACATACTGGGCGCAGTAGAAAGTTGCCAGTACGCCAGTGTCTTAGCACAGGGTCTGTGAGTATTTTTCCAGCTGCACACTGTTTAGGGAAAGTGTAGATGAGCTATGGGTGCCTCAGTCCTTCATCCATTTCCTAGCCAGTGGTAATTTGGTCCTTGGTGTGTCCTCAAACAGTATCTAAAGCTCAGTAAAACGGGAAGTGGGTGGGCACAGCACTTTGTGTGACCAACTGTGTCCTTGTGCCAGTCTCTCAGTAACTCCTGAGTGTCTCCTCAGTGTCCTGCTCTCCGGTAGGCAAAAAATTACCCACTGGGGTGAGAGGTGATAGAAGACTATTTGTGACCATATTTTTACCTTGCTGACACTAATTCTTGCACTAGCATGGTAGTCTGTGATGAGAACTATGGCAGAGATGATGATGATGATGGAGGTATAAAAATATCTGTCTCTGCTGTAATTTAGGTGGAGTGACATAAAGCTGCTGGATAGGTCAGCACCCCTAGATTGTCCTGGATGGTACACTGCCCATGTCTTGCAGTGTATTTTCTAGATACTAAGAGGTTAAGATCATTTGAATTTGAAAGAGATTGATCACTGTGCTGGGAGATGATTAGGGGATGACAGATGGGAATTTATGCCAGCGCTGCTTGCTGCAGTGCAGTACTCTGAATTTATAAATATCTGTTTGAGAACCAGGGCTTGATTGGGGACTAGCTGGCTGAAGCCTTGAGGTGCTGCTGGCAGATGATTAGAGGCAACGGTACAAAATGGCAGTCTCAATTCTTTCTCTCCAGGCATGAGGACATGAGACCCTTGAGACAAAGGTCTCTGATACCCACACACCTTTGTTCCTTTGCTCAAAACAAGGCCACCTTCTAACTCAGCCAGGCTTCATCACAGGACACTTACATCCCTCCTTTGACATCTCTTCTGACTTTATCAGCTTCTGAGTACAAACTGCAGCACCAAAATCATGACACTGGAGTCCTTTGTGTCTGAGAGGGATCTTCCTTCAGGAGTAATTTTGGTTCCTGTGTGGATTTGGGGCTACTTCCCCTACCAAAGCTGTGCTGCCTTGGCTGCCTCAAGGCAGTGCTTGTGCCCTAAGGGCACAGTTTTGCCCTCAGCTTCTCATTTCATTGATTACAATCATCACTCATACAGTTCCTAACAATGGCCTTTGCAGGGGATGTGAAGAGCTCCTTTCAGTGACCATTTTCATTGCATGTGAGCTGAAGCAGGGATGATTGTATCTGTGTAAGGAAGAAATAGGCATAGTTCTGGGCTTTATTTGTGGGGGTTTATTTTTTCCTTTTTTTAATTGAGAGCACTTTGCATGTACACAGCAGCCTGTGCCTCAAGTGGCCTTTACAACACAAGCAGCAGCAACTCCCTGCATTGGGAAAAAGGCTGTAGTTCAGCAGTTCAGCTTTATAAACTACCTAAATGAAGTAGCCACGAGTGTTGCTCACTGAGCGTGATAAACATTAGGTCATGGAATATAATGGACACCTTTTATCCAACACAGTTGTTGCTAGGATCCCCACAAATTATTGTGTAATGTGTGAAACTTCTCTGCGGGCTTAGCAGTAATCACCTGACAGAGAGAAAGAGCTTACAAATGGGAAATCTTAAATTGCCTCAGAAAAAAATGTTAGTAACACCTCCTTCTCAGATTTAAGAACGCCAAGAATGTGAGTACAATATGCTAAAAATAAGCAGTGAGAAAAAGGGATGTTCTGATTGATGGGAATAGATGACTTCCTCTAAGCAACATTCAAGTGTAAACAGGTACTGGGTCTAGCCAGCAGATCCGACCATGGCTCCTAACGCAGCTGCTCACCAACAGTTAGCAGACTGGAGATGAGGTTAGCATTCAGCCCTTATTTTGTGTGGAGCTCTCTGGGGAAGCTGATGACAACAGGTGGTTTCTGATAAAGGTGCTGCATAACAGAAGTTATTAACGACAGAAACCCAACCAAGAATACTGTGGCAATGTAAATACACTGTAATTCCTTACATTAGCTATAGCTGGTTATGTGATCTTTTAAAATGACCTCTGGATGCTGTTTGCCCTTAAAGAAGACAGGGTAGGCCCACATTTTCCTCTTACAACCAGTGTAGATCAAACTCAGCACTAGAGCAGATGAGGACAGACTGAATGGTGCTTCAGTTTGTTCCTCCCTTTTATTGTCATATCCTGAGTTCCTTCCTTCAGCTGTTGTGAAGCATAAAGAGATACTTTATAGAATATAATTAGTGCAATACAAGTTTTGTCTTCCCAGGGAGTTCCTGTGAAGATTGATTTTTGAAAATAAATGGCTTTATTTGTTGTTCGGCTGTCTGAGTGCTGTCAAACAACACACAGCAAGGCACCCCCATGAGGGAAGAGCTGTCAGTAGCTTCTGCTACTGCCTGCATCATCTCCTAGGGAATGGAGAGGGATATATGCAAAAAAAAAAAATCATCATAGAACTATGGCAGGCACAGATGCAGGATTGCTACTGGAGGAGATTTCACTGTAGGAGGGCCCTCGTGTGGCTTTTGCTTAGAAAATCCCATGTGCAGGGGCAGACCATGCCACTTCTGAGAGTGAAAGAGCACCTGGAGGTAGAGGATGCCCAAGCACCTGCCCAGGACAACCCAAACTCCCTCCTATGTGCAGGAGCCTGGGTTAGTTACTGCCAGGGAAAACACAGAACGACCTTGGGCTTACAAGTCACAAGTGAATGAGACAGTTGGTGCCAGAGGCCAGGTTCTGACAATGAAATCTGGCCTCTGGGGCCATTTTTCTCACTGACAGCATTTATTAGCTGAGATGGCTCTGGGGAAGGATACAGTCAATGAGGCACTCTGCTCTGCAGCTGGCATCAGCCATCAGTGGGTCACAGAGGCAGAGAAGGATTTTAATCCAGCACAAGCACCTCCTCACTGTCGGAGGGCACCGACCAGCAATGGGAGGTCCCAATGGCTGATGCTCCCTTTGAGCCTTGCCAGCCACTGAGGCTGGAGTGCAAATCCAAGCAAATTGTCTGGCAGAAAGATATAATTACACTGTGCTGCTCTTGGCTTTCCTAGACCACTGGAGTTTTTCTGGAGTAGTCTGTATAAAATAGGGCTATTTCTGCAGCATGAGCATGGCCCAGAAGGAACACTGGACTAGGATGTGGGGAGGGCTGGGTTCACTGGGGCCACACATGTGTAAATGTGACAGGGATCTGCTTCTCCACCTTCACCCTCCTTGTCCACCTTTTCTGAGATGGACCTACAGAGCAGAAAGTCTCTAATGAATCTCAGACATTCCTCCTGCCACTCCAAAGCCTTATTTAGAGGTACCTACACAAGGACAAAAGTGTCTAAAATGCACATCTCTAAGTCTAGCTTTGCATCTTGCTACTTGTACTGCTACTAGAGCAGTATAGCTTTCTAATGGAAACTGGTGCTGGGAACAGAAAAAGTGATCTGCAAAACGGTGCAGAAATCATAAAAGGAATTTGGTTATTCAAACAACATATCTGGACAGACATGGATTTTCAAGGCAGATTGGGTGTCTCATTTGGCAGATGTCTCTGGCTTCTAAATGTGGGCTATCAGTGCAGCGTAAGGGGTCTCAAGCTGAGTAACTTGAGCTGCAGGGTGACAAAACCATTCTACCCTTTTGATACCAAATGCCAAAGTACTGAGGCAGGTGCCAAAGGTGTTTCATGGGATGACTGGGATGGAGACAGGATGTGATCTCATAAGGGCACTGGCATGAATTCTTTACTGAACATGAATAATTAAGAAGATTTTACCTTTGATTGTGGTTTTGCTAAAATAAACCAGTCTTTATGTCTTCCTAAAGCATTAGGTAATGCAACTGGAGCTCATGCTTGCAAACCCCATGGCCAAGCTTTCTCAGAGACTACGCCAATTTTACACAGTAGGCAGGAAATTACAGACTTTGTAAAACCATTGCAGTTTGGCTTTATTCCCCCACAGAGAATATACTGCATCCCCACTAGATATATCACTCTTCGGTGTGCTAGTCAGGGCAGTGAAGAAAACACACTTGGAATGAACAAATATGTGAGAAATATCCTAGTCTGATGTAACTGACTGACAGGTGATTTGTCTTGAGACCAAAAGCAACCTCTAGAGCACCTGTCCGTGCAGGCAATACTCCATATGATAGAAAAGATGGAGAGGATTAGTGACTGTACATTGCAGGGACTCTGTTTCAGGTGGTAGAAGGGAAGAATTTCCATGTTACAAGAGGCGAGCTTCTCTTTTCTTCCATGGGTAAAGGGATAAAATTCTTTTTGGTCATCTTATGTACTGCTAATTCTGGTCCTGCTTGGCTGCCTGCACTTCATTCTCTCTGCACAACCACACTGGGATCCTGAGGGGCACCCCAATACCATCTTCTCCCATGAAGCCACCCCAAGAACAGCACCAAGGGCACTCCAGACATCGGGTTTTGGTATCTGTAAGTACATATCCCATATTCTGCAAAATGAAAACTGATTTGTGTGTAAGGCCTCCTCTGCTCAAGGAGTTAATTTTTGCTTTGTTTCCTTTTCTGGTGTCTCAAAGCTAATGAGAAAAGAGATTATAGGCTCAAAAAGACCACCTGAAACAGAAGGTGGAAGCTTTTGTGGACAGGGATTGCTTGGCCCTTGGTGTGAGAACGCAGAGCACACACCCCATAGGACATCTCCATATTGTTTGTTTGCCTACACTGAACTGTGACGTGTGGTTAAAGGCCTTCTGCTGGCTTGTTTCTGCGGATTCACTCCCATTTTACCGAAGGGAGCAGAAAGAGGATGAGGAGGGGAGAACTAAGTAATGGGGTGGATGAAGAACAGCAGGGTATTAGACTGCCTAGTGCTTCTGAATGTTTTGACTTCTTAACAACTGGGGGCCCTGCATTACCCACCTACCGTGAAAACTGGCTGTGCTCTCTCTTTTGTGTCATTGTCATTTCAAGGAAATATGTACTTTGGAGTTTTTCCTTTCCAATCCATTTTAGCAGCCTGCCATGCAAGGTTGTGCACTTCATAGTCTGCTGAGCCTCCCAAATATGGCACCTCATTATCATTACAGCCCTGACAGTGTTGTTTCCTACTGACGTGGCAGAAGAAATCCAAAGTTAGCAATTGCACTATGTCTAGTGGCATCCAGAAATGTACAATCAACTCCTCCATTATCCATGCATTAGCATGAATTCAGCCACATGCTGTCTTTCAGGCTGCAAGATTTTAGTGGCTACAGGCTCCAGATGTACTGACCAAACTAAATCACTCTCATCTGCACACCTTGCTGCCACCAGTCCTGTGCAGGAACAGAATGAATCTGTTATTTTTCATAACGGTTCTTCTCTCCTAAAGAACAAGCGTTCATTTTACAATAGGAAATGACTCATTTTAAGCATATTAGCAGCAGTTTTGTTCCCCTCTGTCCAGTACTGCCACTGTAAATGAGCTGTAGTGCCCTTCAGTTGCTCCAATTGCCAAGCTAAAGTTATGGCAATCTATTTGTCCCCTTTTCAGTAGGATGCAATGTACTGGCCTTGCGTCCAATTCAGATTTTAAGTCAGAGAATATATGGCCTTTGAGTTAAAAGGGGTGGTTAAATCAGGTCTCGGGAGGGTTTGGTTTTTATTCCCTAAAGAGCAGCAGCAGAAGAGTGCTGTTTTTTCAAGGTCATAACTCTACAATGTGACAACTCTCTCACTCATATTTTCGGATCTTCCTTTAGCACTTCTATTTCTCAGGTATGCTGCCATGAGAAAGGCTATTTATTCAGATGTTGGAAGTGGTCTCTGTAATCAGAAGCCTGTACTGTGATTGCAGAAGAATATACTAGGCAGCAGACGGCAGGAATCCAAAACGAGTCAGACACTTCTACAGTTCTGTGTGCTCTGTGTACACCTACCTCTGCCTGCTTTGGTATTTACTGCTACTACACACCACGTGAGTCACCAAACATTGCGACCTGTCCCCCTTACTGCTCGTGGTACCAACTGGGACACAGCTGTGAGCACAGGGACAGCAATACTCTGCAGGTCTTGTTTCCCCGCCGAGGAGAGGAGGGAATGCAGATGGACTGCTGCATGGTGGTGAGCAGGGGTGCTCAGCCCACCAACAGTACCTGCCTTGCCAGGATGATGACCCAGACATGCACATCTCCCAGAGAGCCTCCTTAGTCCAAACTTTATATAGGGAGAAGGTTCCAGAAGGATCAAGTCTCCATCTTTTCAGCTTGCCTGTGACTATACCGCAGTTTGCACGGGTGCAGTGCGCCCATGTGTCAATCTGGGAAGCATCTGCCTTGCTGTGCAAGGACAGCCAATCTCTCACCTGTTAGAGCAAGGTCCAGAACCCGGATCTGTCTCTTCACAGAGTGTTAAACCAGTTAGGCACCCCTGCTGAGCTGACGTGTTCCTCCAGGTCAGGACTGCAGCTTCTCTCCCTCCACATGGAGCCCTGTGAACACACTCTGTGCTTGGCTGGGCTTTGAATGACCCAGGCTGTCCCCATCTCCACGTTATCTTGTTCAGCAGCAGGTCTGACATGAACACTACCTGTTCAGACCTTCCAGCTGGGAGCATCCAAGCATGTCCAGGCTGTTTTCCCAAGCTTGTGAAGTCCTGAATCTACATTTAGATCAATGTGACCAGGTTAATGCAAAAGCCTAAAGCACCAATAAAAGAAACAGTTGTGGACAAGGCTCCTGAAGCCTGGAGTTTGTAGTGGCACTTCCCTGGGGTATTGCTGTGAGTCTGTTGCCTCCTGGAGATGCTGCAAAGGTGCTGTGCTTTGTGTCACTGGGATGCAATGATCCCTGAATCTCAGGTAGGCAACTGACTGGGGAGCAAAATGAAACCAGCTATCCTACTGGGACTGGCTAAGAAAGCCAGATTTACTCTGCCTCTCACACTGTCGGGAGGAGATGAGTCCTGGGAACTTGGATAGGGCCAAACCCTCATCTATGAAATGCTGATGCTCTGTCCTTTCAGCAGCAATAAACTCTATTCCTGATGGAAAAAGTGCAAGGCCACTTCGTTGCTGCTGCTCCTTCTAATGAAGGAATCAAGGTCAAAGCCAGGTGTCTGCAGCAAGCAGTACTGCTTCTGTGCCTGATCTTCTTGGTTGTGTTCAGTGGCCCCACCAGAGAAGGAGTTCTTTGGTGCAGCTACTTTGTGCAGCTCTCACTGACAAATGGACAGACTGAGAATGGTACCTGTTGCTCTTTGCTTTCTCACCTTTACCAGCCCACACTTAGACTGAATCAGAGCAATTTATTCCCTCCCCCACATCCAACACCATCCCTTCTCTAGCATTTTCTCTCACAAAAGCAAGAAACACCTCCATTTAAGACTCTTCTCAGCCATTCTCTTGCTTCCCAGCTAACTGCAGGCTCTCTCTGACAGACAAGGGTTAACAAAGCAGGGGCTGCAGAACAGCTCCATAAATGAGAACTCTTCCCCTCTAAATGGGAGAGGACCCCACTTCCAGTGCCTCTGCCTCGTGCTTGTTCTGGCATTTTCTCCTTGTTCCCTGCAGCCTGATCCTGAGATGCCCCACTCCTGGTAGCAGGACCGTGAACTTGTGGGACACCTTTGCACACCTCCACTCAGAACAAGTTTCAAAGAACTTTCTCTGTCTTACCAGCCTCTGCTTAGAGGGAAAAGAAGCAGCCTCCTGGCCCAACTGCCTGAAGGCACGATGATCCCTGGCAGAGCTGCAGCCACCTCGGGTGCAATACTAGCCATGCAGGGTCAGTGTGCAGTGCTGGCTCTCTGGGTGCCTCTCTTTGTAAGACGCAGCCTGGCCCTTGCCTCTGTGTGCTACTGGCAGAGCAGGGCTGAAGGGAGTTCACTGTGCTCTCTCCCCTCTCTGCTTTTCCCAGGCTTTCCACTGCCTGGTTGAACAGCAAGGGAGAAGGAGCCACTGCTGAGAACAGGGTTTGCTGAGGTGCCTGGGCTCTACAGGGGTGGGAGGCAGTGGATGATTCTTCTGCACACACAGTGAGGTCTGACATCACTTGGCCTCAACGTGGAGTTGTTGAGTTAGTGAAATTTCCTTCAGACAGTACAGCACGAAAGGTAGAAACAGTTAACTGGCTTCTATTCTCATCAGTCTTTCTCCAAGATGTGTGGCAAGGAGTTAATTCTTCTCATTTCAGCAAAACACTGCACTGGTGCTGTATTTGAGGACAGATCTTAAGACAGGGTTTCTCTTAAATTTTTGGCATCACACAGAGCTAATTAAGATCCTAAGTAGTTCAGGACTCTTTCTAACAGCCAATAAAGTCTGTTACCTTTACAAATTTCTCATGTTAAAAAAACTAAAGAGCAGCTTCAAATTAAACACGAAAAGCTTTTTAACACTGCTGTCACCCTGTACCCCATCCTCAATGAAGCCTGACTCTGTGAGTCTTCCTCTAATCATATCCAGCTTGTTCTCATCTCTGTGCAGTCTCATGAATTTCTCATGCACTCAGCACGCTGTGCATCCACTCAGCACACTGTCCATGTGCAGCGAGTCCAGGTGCCAGTGCCAAAGCTATCCTCAGACAATGTGCTCTGGACACATCCACACCTGATGTAAGCCCACTGAACTCAGCAGTGCTGCACACATGCTTTGGCTAGTTCTGTCAAGCATTGGCACTGGTGCCACTGCTCTAATCAACTGATGTCTGATCTCTTGAGAAATGCACTAGACCATTGCTAATTTGGACCATGTGTGATTCTAACCATGTTCTTAGAATGACAGCATAAGGTCTGTAATTACAATGCAGCATCCTCAGGAAGCTGGTGCAAGTATGTGCAGAGTGTTCATTAAATGATTTCTCCTGTCTGTGCAGGCGAGACTTACCCTCGTTTCAGAGACATACAAAGGCAAGCTTAGCCACAGAGTGCTTCATGACAACTTCTTCACCTGATAATCCTGAGAGGGTCTTGCTCCATTCCTAGGGCACTGGTGCTGAAACCAGAGCCTATAATTACTATGAACATCTAAGCAGATCCTAAGAAATTAATGAAGAGGAAACTACCTCCTATCCCTGCTGGCTGGGTCTCTTCAGGTCAGGGCTGAGGTTCATCAATGTTTTGGAGCACAGATACTTGCCTGTGCTCTGCATCCTCTGTGGGTAAATACAGGACTTAACTTTCCAGTTCTCTGAACTATTAGCCAATTAGCAAATTTTAATTATAAGCCAGAAATGGGGAAAGAAACCCCAAGCCAAAACAACACAAACCACATCAATTCTTATGGACAGTGGTAACTGCACGCATGCTGCTCGGAGGCAGGGTTCTCTTCATGTCTGAAATTCTTCTATGAAGTAATTGCTATAAAAAGGAATTAAGGTGAACAAGAATTCAGAAACTGTAGACCATTACCTATCATTGCTGCTTGCCATTCCACATGACACTTAAAATGTGTAGCTCTACACAGACACAACCAAACTCTCTTTTATCACACCCTCAAAATACCAATTCACTTTAGTGCATCAGAACTTTTCCTGATGCTCCAGAACTCATTCTCCTGGTCCTTGGGATCACTCAAAGTCTCTCTCAGGCTGGAGGTGTTAAGGGAGTGAGCAAGCCTTGCTGTTTGCCCACGCAGGCTGTGCTGAGATGGCAGCTCTGACCCTGCACCTACAGCAGCTCCCCTCGGTCCTGCGTGCCCGAGGCAGCTCACTGGAGGCACAGGCAGCCCTCTCCAGGAGGAGGCTCAGCCCCTGTCTGGCTGAGACAGTACTGCCAAGGTGCTGCCCATGTGCCATCTGCACATTTGGAGCGCTGTGCTGGCACTGGTGCCTCCCAGGTGTTCACATCCAAGCTTGGGATACCCTTTCCTTCCTTATTTGTGCTGTCCCTAGCTTTTCTTGTTCCAAGCACCTTTATAATGTCTTTGTCCCCTTTTTAAGTAGGAAATTTTCCTCAGGATTATACACTCTGGAGACTGGTGCCTGCGAGGGACATTTTTCCAAGCCCTGGACCTGCACTCAGGGGTCTCAGCGTCAGCATCGCCATTGCCTTTGCAGCGCACTGACCTCAAGACTGCACTTTCTGCCTCTCCTGCTCCACCAGCCACAGGGACAGGCTCACGAGCATGACAACTGCTAAGCCCCTGACAGCGTGCTCCCTCCCCAGTCCAGTTCCGTAGTGGTGGCATGTCGCTTTCTAAAGCCAGCCCTGCCCCACGGAGTCAGGTGCGGATTTGCAGCAGAAAAACTCGGCAGCTATCCTTGTGCTCACTGCCGGCCTGGCACGCGATCGGTGAGGACCCGGCCACCGGGGCACGGCTCTGGAACTCACACGGCCGAAACGGCAACGGCAGAAACTTCACCGCAGGCTGACTCTGTATGTCAAGTTCAAAGTCAGGGTGCCCGAAGCCGGTGGGAAGGCGAGGGCAGGCAGGGACGAACACCAGCGAGGGAGGCAGCGCCGGGACGGCAGCGCTCCGGGCGGGGACACGCCGCCCCCATCCCGCCGGGCACGCGGAGCCCGGCATCCCGAGGACACCCGGCGCTGCCCCCGGCCCGCCCCGCACGGCGGGCAGCAAGGAGCCGCTCCGGAGGGGCCCCCGCGGCAGCCTCGCCCGTCCCGCGGCACTCACCCGGCAGCCCGAGGCAGAGCAGCAGGCTGTAGTAGACGACAGGTGCGTATCCCAAGCCGCAGCCATAGCGGTGGTGCGCCAGGAGCGAGCCGTTGTGGAGGTGGAGGTGGTTGTGCTCCATGGACCCGCACTGCCGGCGCTCGCCCCGCCGCACGGGCCGCCCCTCGCACGCTGAGCGGCGGCGAGCGCGGCGCGGCCCCGCGGCGGCACATGGCGCGGCCCCCGGGCAGCCGGCGGGGCCGGGCCGGGCCGGGCGGGGCCGGGCGGGGCGGGGAGGGAGCGGCCCCCGCCTCCCCAGCCCGGCCTCCAGCGGGGCTTCCAGCGGGGCCCGCCGCTTTCCCGGGGGACGGGAGCGGCGGGGAGAGGGGGTTCCCCCCGAACCGGAGCACGAGTCCATAGGAGAAGAGCAGAGGCGAGGGGTGTCACCGCTGCGCCTGGCTGTGCTTCTGAGCGGCTGCGGAGGCGAGGGCGCATCCCGCCATGGGCGCTGGTGTCTGCGGCATCGAGAGGCAGAGCCCGGTTGGTATGGCACCGTCTCCCTTCTGTCCCCGCAGTGCTGCGGAGTGAGGGACGGGCCGGCCGCGGGGACAGTGCTGTGCTCCAGCAATGACACACAGCACGCTCCGGCAGAGACAGCCCCGCGAACGGCTCCCGCGGGACAATGCTGAAGGGAACTCAGAATTTCTAAAACCTTCTTCGCCCTTAAGGCTTGTGTGTGTCAGTACACAGTCCCGGTATAAGTAACAAAGGATTTAGAGTTAGGCTCGTCATGTTAGGGTGATGGAGCCCTGTTCTTTGTGCTGCTGAGTGGGCTGCTCAGGTGTGAGTACATTGATATGTCCAGGAGGTCGTGGTTTAGGGATAAAATAGATGTTTCATTACAGTGCATGCCTTCTAAGCAGAAAACTAGATGTATTTTCACCCAAAGTGTGTGGTGTTGAGCCCCACAGACCATCACTGTGTGTTGGAAGAACTCCTTGGGTTTCTGAGGCTGCCAGATGCAATGCCTGTGAGGTTGGTAAAGGAGGTATGTCTGATAGGATACACACAAGATACAGTAGATCTTACTTACAGAAGTACTTAAAGATGTGGTCCTTACTCTCTGAAAACATCTGACTGTTAGGGTGGATAGTGGTGGACCATCAGATGACTAAGTAAGGACTTCTGCACCTTTAGATCTCCCTGATCTTGTCTGAAAAGCAGTTTAGCTTCTGTTTGGAAACATAACCAGTAGCAAGTAAGGCTCTGGTCTTGCAAGGACTTGAGTAAGTTTCTTTGCTCAAAGAGTCAGTGAGATTATTCATGTGCTTAAATGCTTACTAGGTCTTTCTGAACAGTCCTGAAACTGCTGTCCACTTTCCCAGGTTAAACATGCTGGGGAAAAATGTTTTTCTCTGCTTTTTCAGTGGATGTCTTCATGAAGGCAAGTTAGAGTCTGCTGGTTCAGCTTTTATGTGGATGTATTCCTTTTCAAAAGTATTGTTTCCTGTCCTGATTTGGAATAAATTAGGGAAGAACCTCCAAAAAGAGTCCCCTAAACCAAAACCTCCACCACCCCTTCCCCCCCCCCCCAGCCCTGGGTTCGGGAAGGAAAATACCTCGGAGGAAAAGTGGAAAAACCGATTTATTGACAAAAAAACACTCCCCAACACCGAATAGTGGGAAACGAAGGGGTACTGTGATGATGAGGGTGCAACGAGTCTGTTGCAAGGCCCGGGACTTCTCCGACTTCTCAGGTCAGGTCAGGTCCGGAGCCGGTTCAAACCTTGGGCGGGGAAAAGAAGGAAGGAGGGAAAAAAACCAAACAGAAACGGGGGGGGAACAGCAGCAGGGGCAGCCGGAGAGCAAAGCAAAGCGAAGCCAAGTCAAAGGCAGCCAAGCTAGCAAAAAAGGAACCGAAACAGGAAAGAAAGAAAGAAAAAAAACTGCAGGCACCCGCCCAAGAGGGAGGAATTCAGCTGTGAGACATAACAATATATCCAAGATATGGGATGGATATATGGGATAGGAGGCAGGTCAACCCAGAACATTTCCAAACCATTCATTCAAATAACCAGCAGAAGTGTATAAAGCAGTGTATATGGGGGTGATTATATAGTACAAAGTCCTGTGAATTTAGCTTTGTCTGTTTTTTCCCCCAGTTATTTAACCTACAGGGTTTTCTTCTTTTAAGTTCTTCTCATGTTTCTGCAACGGACCTGAGGAGGAAAGAAATCTTTCATTGCCTCCTGAAAGGGAAGTGATTTTTCCTGGAGCCTTTTCTTGGGAGGAGTAAGTACACCAGCAGGTCGGGAAGCATGACTCACTTTCAAAGTGAAGTGAAGCTAATCAGCAAAACAAAACACAAAAGAAGGGGATGGCAGCGGAGCAAGTAATGGTTAAAAAGCGCCACATCCAGTTTGCAGCACTGTGAGTCTCACAACTTTCCAGTTAACAACAGTGAAATGCCACAAGACTCTGGATGCAAAGGAAGAACCTCTGCCGTCTATTTGCTGTTGTGCTGCTGCCACTTTTGGCCGAGTTTTGAAGTTCCTGAGCAATAGGGCTTCCCTGGAGAGGGCTGGTTCTAGAACAAAAGCATATGTTTCTCAGAGCTAGAGTTGTCTCCAGGGCACAGTTCAGGTAGCTGCTCAGGTGCTGAGGAGAGCTGGCTGTAGTAAGAATCTTTTCCTGTCTTCCCGCCTGGAACTCTCTGTAGAGCATTACAAGAGGCTCTGATGCATGTGACATGTTCCTATTGTAAGAGGAGGAAAACTGGGACATCTGTTCACGTTCACTAACAGTTCCCTCTCTCCTGCAAATGGAGAGGCCACAGAACAGAAATCTGCTCCTTGTACCTCAGCTGGCTTAATTGAAAAGTTCTTGAGGAACTTTTCTACCTTGCTGCACTAAGAGCTAAGGTAGAAGGAACTGGGTTCCACCTCTGATTTGCTTTTGCTTCACTGAAGTAAACCAAGTGAAACACTTTGTCATATATCAGAATTAAGGACCCAAAGTAAAGGTGAAGATTGCTTTTGTGTTCTGTGTGAAAATGGTATTTGGAGGGGCTTTTGTCCTTCAAACAACTTCAAACCACTTTTGGCCTAAATGAAATGAATATGGTTCTTCTGCTCTCTGAGTTGAGCAGTGACAGAACCCCAGACAGAAATAAGGCAAATTCAAAACTAACCACAATGCTTGCTTCCACTTACAGCTATTTATTTTTAAGCTTCTTGCTATTTTCTAAAGGGGTGACATGTATGTCTAACATCAGGGCCACGGTGAGGAGAGCACTGCTCTGCTGCTGAATTAACAGGCACATTCCTCTGGAGCCTTGAGGAGGGCAGTTCCTAAAGCTCATCTCCTAAACAGACACATGCTTAGATAGTGAATGATGTTTATTCTTTTCCTAAGAGCAGTTTATTTGACTTTGTTGGAAAACTAATGTTTTCATGACATTCTACATAACAATAACAGGTGGATGTGCTTCACTTTAAAGTTCCAGAGGCACTTGAACTTGGTTAGATTTTTTTTTTTTTTTTTTTTTTTTTTTCCCAGGAACAATAAGCCCTCCCAGGAACAGCTGGACAGTGATCCTGGGGGCAGGAAGGGGAATGTATGGAGTGTGTAAAAGCACTGGGAGAGACTGTGTGAGGGTAGAGAAGTCTCTCAAAGGAAGAGGTGTCATGTGACCAAAAATACGCATATTAACAGTTACAAGAGGCCAGGGACATTGGCAAGAGAACTGGTTTAGGGCCTAATCAAGGCTGTCTTACCTGTGTAGTAGTGCTGCAGGAATTAAATTCAGAGCTGTTACAGATCAAATGATACCTATAGGAATGACAAGTCTTAGATTATACCTTATTAGATGCTTGTATGTAATTTTGCTGCAGTGAAACCCTTTTCTTCAAAGCAATATTTTTATCTTTCCGTACTGTTAGGCTGCAGGATAATTGAGTCAAACTCTACTCCTTTTGAGTTAAAGAACTGTCTTTATCAATAGCATTCTGCAGGTCTCTCCAGACTTGGAAGGTGAAGGAGACCTTTCTATGTTCTCATAAAAGATGTTAAGGGGAAAAAAAGGTGATTATGAAAGTTCTTTACTAGAGCCTCCTCAGTGCCTATGCATTGGCAGGCTCCAATTTTACAAGAGAATAGTGAAGATTTATTCATTTTTAACGTCAGAAGTGTTTCTTGTTGCCAGGGAAGGCTGTGGGTGCATCATGGCTTCTGCAGTTTGGGCTGCAGGTCCACAGCCTGCACCCTCAGGCTCCACAGCCCTGTAGACTCCTCTTCCTCTGGCCTCGTGTCTCCTTGGAGACCCCATGAAGGTTACAACAGGTCTCGAATCCTGTCCATAATGGAGATTTGTCTATATGAACCGACTGAAAACAAGTTTGAAGCTTTTAAACAACAATTATTTCCTTCTAGAATTAAATGTTTATTCCCTGAACTCCATTTTAGGTTTCAGCTGACAAATCTCGTTGTAATTAATTTGAGCTCTATTGTGAGTACATTTTCCAAGGGAACAGAAAGCAGATGTGATAAATGCCTGAACATGAGATTTAACCTAGCATCTGTTGTTTTAAAGAAGAGTTACAAAACAAACTGTGTTTTGTTTGTGTTTAATTGGTAGAAGATACACCTGATTTTCCATTGTACTCCTTTCAGGTTACATTGAAAACATCTGATAGAAAAGTGCACTGAGATAAGCTCACTTGACCTGTCCAGTTTGTAGTGGTTATGAAAATTTAGTGCTCTTTTTGCAATAGTCAGCATACAGGTGGTGTTTCAGATAAAACAAATCTGTTACACACAATAAAAATCAAACTCTTTCTGGAAGACAAGAAAGTGAAAAGGATCCATCAGGAGCTTGTATGATGTACTTGTATGATGCTCAACTATGGAATGACTGGGCTAATTCATATCTTAAGCATATGCTTAAATCCTTTGCTGGATTAAGACACAAATAAATTAGGATTAAAACTTGATAAACACTTCTGAAGATGGAGGCTAATTTGTCCTCTCCCCAAGGTGAAAAAAAAGCACATGAGGTTCATGTCACAGACTCTACATTTCCTCTACTGTGATTTTAAAAAGTTGGATAAGAAAGTACTCGAATGTTCAAGTTTACTTGGGTTGGAAATTCCAAGTGGTTTAACTGTAGGAAAGGTGTGGCATGCACAGACCTGGCAGTGGAATGGTGGCAAATGGAGGTGACACTTCCTTACCCGTTACCAAGCAGAAATCAGCTCCAGCCTGTGAACACCAAGAAGGGTGAAAACAGTTTAGATTATTCCTTATTTTAAAATAATCATACCAATAATTTTTTACTAATTATTAAAAAAAAAAAGGTATTATTACAACAGTAGAATGAGTTATTGTTTGCCATGCTGCACCTCATTAGGCCCCATTTCAGGATCAAGTCACAAAGTTAAGTACTCTCTTCTGTAGTTCAGGGTTTCCTATGCAAATGCCACGTTTGGCAGGTGTGGTTAAATCCTCCCTGCACATCTCAGAATAAGCGACATGATCTGGATTTGGAGCTGTTCTGTAAGAGAATACATCATCCTCTCCATATTTCCTTGTTGGTGTGTTTGTGTTACTGGAGCGCAGTGAGCAGCAGCCGCATCAATGCTCCCGTTCATGGGTCTGCAGTGTCACCGCTGTCACTGCCTGGTGACAGAGCTCCTACCCAGTGACTTGTCAGGAGGGCACAGCCGTGCCTGTCACAGACACGCACAGCAGCACCCCTGCAGCCCCTGCAGCCCCTGCAGCGCTGCAGCTGTGCGGGTGCTGAGCGCACGGAGCAACGCTGAGAGCAGCCAGCCTGTGCTGGAATGAATGAGGGTCCTGCAGCATCACCTTCACCTCCTGTGCCAAGGAACAGGAGGCATAAAGGAGTGGGCCTCCATGGAGAAGAGGCTGATGCAGACTCTGGTTTTGTGGCAAATTAAATGGATTGCAAGGCAACTTGTTCACTTGTGCCCGTCCGCTGAATGAGCAGCCAGCCTGAGCAGAATAAGATTGCTTTCTCGTTTTACATAAAGCTTTCACATTCTATCCCCCCTATTAATTAAGTAGATTAAAGGTTCTGGCATCCTTGAACTTCTCTTTTCTTGTCTGATACACTTTAAATTAGATGTAACCATTATAAAACGATCAGAATAAAAGACTGAGTTTTTTCTCACTTCCTAGGTATTGTGGGTATTTTTAGGTACCACACTTAGCAGATACAGCAAAAATCCCTGCAGGTGGATGTTTTAAGTGGTTGTAAAAACCACTATTAATTTGGTTTTATTTCCTTAAAAAAAATCTTAGTTTGAATTTTCAGCAAGAGTAATTTGTCTATCAGTGGACACATATTCTCCTCCTTCAGGGTTGAATTTTTGTTGCTCTTATTGTTCTAGGTAAAAAGAGTAACTGCTTAATTAAAAAGTAGTGCCATTAAAAATGTTAATGAGCTTTGTATCCAGTCTTACTGTTGTGTAGTTCCACTGGCTGTGCCAGGATATCTCTTGATTTACTTTGGCATAAGTGAGGCATAAGCAGAATCCATCCTGGGTTAGCCCTAGCTTTACTGTAATCCATGAGGTCAACGAGAGCACAAAAGGAAGGAAGCTCTACATAATCAGAAATCAAATAACACAATCTCCCCACAGCTCTGCTTAGTGCTTGCTGCTGATGTCAAACCCATGTCCAGGCCTACAATAGAGGCACCACCAGCAATTGCCCAGGGGAAGAGCAACAAGACCAGTTGTGTGCCTGAGCCCCGAGACCAGAAATGGTTTTGATTAAATTCATGTCATTTTTCAGGCAGGTGCAGTGCTCTGATATCTTTATGTTTATTCTGCAGTTCACCTGCCTCTGTCTATGGCAAGAGGAAAAAATGTCGAAACACATCATTGAAGAAAGGAAGAAAAAAAAAGGAGGAAAACAAACTGAAAAAATTGAACTTGTCAGTATGAGCAGGGAGAGGGATGCAACTGCAAACAGCCTGATGTGGCTCAACTCAACCGAGACCATGGAGCAATTCTCTGTGCAGCAGCAGAGCTGCAGTGAGCCTGGCTTCTAGGTGGGGACTGGTTTCATTAACTTCAGGAAGATTGCTTCACTGAGTGGGATGAGCAGGATTTGGGTTTTAGAAAACTGCAGAGAATATTATTGCAGGGTTCTCAATTTTTTTCCCCTGTTTGAATTGGCTGCAAAAATCCCTGTGGGTTTGAACAAAAAATTATTTGCAGTTTCCTAGGGGCCAACAACTGTGTCTCCTCTAATCAGATATTGCCCTGAAGGGAGTTTTGGTCTCCCTGTGGATCAGTTATCAGTAATCTAAAGTTACTTAAATGGGGCCAAATCCTGCATGCTGGCATGTTTTGAAGAGGGTTGGTAGTTTATTTTACATCCAAGTCCACAAAGACTCTGGGTGATATACTGTGTGTGGTAAGATTACATGGTAAAAGTTTCTGCCCTTGATGATATTAGTGCTTGGGCACACTTTTGACAAAGACATACAGCTGTGATTTTCCTACCTTGAACTTGAAAGAGAAGTCAGGATTTAATTTTATGTCAGCACCCGGAGGCTCTTTATTTCTTGCCTTTGCTCTTTATTGCTCCCACACTGCAAACACAGAAGTCTCCAATAATACAGCCTATGGAATCAGAAATGCAGGGTCATGCAGTGCTTGCTATTGGCCCCTGAAGTCCAACTTGGGCACTGCTATAAAAGCAGAGACTCCTCTGCCATTGACTCTTCTCGTCCACAGCTGTTGGTGTGGGAACATGACAGCACTTACTGACCGCAGAGCTTTTCTTCCAGACACAAAAGGAGCAGCATTTCCAAAGGGGCCGCTGATCTCTGCCTGTGGAAGCTGTCAGTGGCCAGCAGTCCCAGTCTGAGGCCTCAAGTTGACCATCGTGCGCCTGCTCCTCGTGGTTGATATGCACTGGCTCTGTCAGATCAATGGCAAAATTAAATTCTAGAGTCAGACTTGGCTTTAATATTTTTTAATGGATTTGAGTTTATGTGAGAAGGAAAAGGCAAATCATTAGGAGGATTTCAACCCTTTCCTTTTTTTTTTTCCTTTGTACCAGCCAGCGTCCTGGGTCATCTGATGCAAGTAACCCCCTGTTAATTTTATTAAGTTCCTGTGCAGGAGAACATTGATGGGGTACTGTGCTAGCAAGGAGTTGCCTGCAGCTGTGGCTTAGATGCTCTTCTTTTAGCCTTTGTATGAGCCCCCATATTTTTGAACTCCTCTTGCACAGTATTGGTGGTAGATCTTAAAATACATTTTGGATCAGACAGCTGAGTGTTTCTCCATTTTCAGGGATTTGTAGTGTTTTATGATGGTTGTACAATGACCATTTCAATAAGCACTTGTTTTGCAGTTTGAGGTAGCTAATGGATTTCAAATCTATTTGCTATTGTAATTTTTCTGCCTAATTGTTTTCTGTCTGTAACTGTATGCCTTCACTTCCACTGGCTCCTACACTGCCATGAAGTGAGATTGATGCAGATTCTGTCCACAAAATGACACTCTGTTCAATAGCAATCAGGGATGCAAACCAAGGAGACAGAGGCTGCAAGATTATTTTCATCTGCCACTCAAAATGCAATTTCTAACCTGCTTTTGGAAAAAAATGACACCCCAGCCTGAGAAAGTGGGTAACCTATCATTTTATGAGGCAATCATTTAAAGCTGTTGGGCAGCTGACTAATGAAAGAGACAAATAGGCTGTACATGAGTAAAATTTCTGAGCTGGTTTTACAAAAGTGGTTTTTGCACAGGCTCCAATTTATAACTGTAATAAATGATCAGCCAATTTTATCAATAAAGAAATTTATTGAAAAATTGCTAAATTGAAGTCCGAGAATGCCACAAGCAAAGCTCAGCACCGAGACCAGGGTTGGTCCTGGGTGAACCTCAGATCTGGCCTCTATTGCATGGGATCTCCCCGTTCACCAAGTCAGGATTTGCAGGGTCAGTTTTTCTTACAGTTTTTCGATAGTGGATAGTGGGTTGTCTCATCCTTTTGTCCTTCTTGTCTTCGTTGCATATTCATATTTCTTTTCCTCCTTGCTGCCAGTCAGATGAATAGTTGAATAATTTTCTGGGCAGGGATGGACACTTTATTACCTTACGGGAACCAGGGATTGCAGGATGCACGCCCAGGCCGATGTAGATAAGATTTCCATCAGGTGTTGGTCGCTGGGTCCTTGGCAGACCCGTCTTTGGAGGAGACCCAGCTCCTCTTGGAGCCACCCTTCTTTCTGTTGCAAATGGGCTGCTTCCCCTGTTCCTGGCAGAGGAGAGCACAATTCCTGAACACCTTTATTTCTTACACGTGAATGATTTTATACCACATTTTACAATAAAACACTAATTAATTCCACAAAATATATCACATAACCAATGTGCCTTTTACATCCTTGATTTGGTGTGGCATGTGTCAAGGGACTTGTAGGTCAGCACCATGTCTAACATTAGGATGGTATCTAGTTTCTCTAAATATTGATTTCTCTTTGGACAGGTTGACTTTAATTTGTTTTTAATTAGTAATGGCAGATGTTCAGCTGGGAGAACATCTAGGGATCATTATTCTAATAATGTCCTATTAGCTTTTAAACCTTCCTCTTAATGTAAATCTGTAATTAGAGTCCTGCCTCTATCTGCTGCATCCTACTACCAATTCTATCTGTAAGCCAATACAGTGGGACGCCAAAAAGCTGCAGGGATTGTAAATTGTGTCTTATGACTCTGTGTTTTGGGTAATTGCACACTGAGGACAAAGTAGAGTAAAGCAGCAGAACTGCAGCGGCTGCCCCCACTTCCTCCCAGTCCATGGGAAGGATATTCCCTTGGGAGGAGGGATGCTTTGGCAGCCAGGTGGAGGTGGAGCAGTGGTTGTGTGTGTCCGACGGGGACAGAGCAGCCCTTGGGGAGAGTGGTGCTGTACACAGCCCTGCCTGCAGTAGTGCCTCGGATAATGTGTAGTGGGAGTCTGAGGAGGCTTTCCCTCTGCTGGAAGGTTTTGGCTTTGTGTGTGTTTAGAGGAAGGTTCCTCCCGTAGGTCATTGTTTCCCTGCCTCACCCATGGGCAGTTCTCAGCACAGCAGCACTGACTGAACACTTCCTTGAAGAGATTTCATATCCATGCAGCTCCTCTGGTTCCCACCAAGCCACTGCAGCATCAGACTGACAGGAAATCACCAAACCATCAGCCAGTCAGGCCAGGAGGTGTGTCCATATGTGTATAATTCGCTGGTTTGGTGGTTTCATCCACGTACCTTGTCTCTTACAAACAAAACTCAACGCATTTCATTCACTGTCCTTTGGAGGCATGTTCACTTTTACCCACACTGATCCTTCCTCACAGATCCATTGCCTCTGGGGATCCCAAAGGAGCAGTTAATGTCCGTTTTTGCACATATTGCAACCCAGCTGTGCATTTAATAAGTTTAACCTTGTTAACTGCTTACAGAAACGTTGGCGTTGTGATGGTCTCCAGGGGTTCAGGAGTAAATCCACAGTCTCCTGCTCTCACCCCAGTGTATTACTCACAACCCAAATCCTTTTATATTTTCTATTGCAATAGAGAATGGTAGTCCTTGACATCAGATAGGCGGCATATGTGACCATGTCTATATATATTTCATATTTCCCTTGAGAATATAGTGTCATTAAACTTCTTCAGTGTTGAGTTTTTGTCTTGTACCCACATTGAAATAAAATGACACTCTGAAATACTCACTCCAACTTTCCAGCCTCCTGGAGTCAAGCCTAGAGTGGTATAAATCTGCCATGCTGTCTGTGAAAGATTTATTTCTAGTGTTGCAGTGACAGGATCATTTTGACTTACCTGCAGAAGTTTCCTTCTCTCCTCTCTTCCTGTCCCTCTCACTGTATCTTTCTCTTCCTGCAGGCACAGCTGCACACAGCTACTATTTCAGTTTAAAATAAATAAATAGTGGTCTGAGGTATCCATCAGACTCTCTTCTGGATGACTCTTGAAAGAGATCACTTCAGACCCACTTGGCATGTTGAAGTTACCAGAGCCTGCTGACCTGTTTCTCTTAGTTGTTCTACAGCATTCACACCGACAGAACCTGCCTTTAGAAATTAGATAATCTGCACAAGTGGAGTCAACAGGCAGCAGATGTAGGACAAGAACCAGGTTTCATATCTTTCTTTGCATTTCTTTTGCAAGATGAAGATACCTGATACACTTGAAAGCCAGAAGACGTGTACTGATAGCTAATAAATTGCTGTCTTGATATACAAGCTGATAAATCCAGCTGCTTTCCTTTAAATCCATACCCTGCTGCCTCACAGAGTGCTGTGCAGTCTGGCTTGAAGACTGTCCTGCACGTGCTGATTTAGGGAAGAAACTATTAGGGTTCTTTTTCTAATTACCTTGTATTTCTAAGTGTTTAACTTCATTCTTTGATTCAGGCTGTGCTTGAAGCAGATCCTGCCTGATGTGACTAAGCTGTTGACTCACTTCTTTTTATGGCTGCAATAAAACTAGATCTAATGACCAATGTCTGGATATCAACCACCAGCAGCATTTGCAAAAAATAAATCCAGATTGTTCCTTCTCAGTATTGTGTGCCCTGGTATAGCTTCCACATAATTTATAATATCAGGTGAGCATGGCACTGGTGTAATCACAGTTTTGTTTTTTTCTTTTATAAAAATTATCTCCTTGGCTTTAGCATTATCCCAAACTCTCCAGTTCTGAGTTTTAAATAGTGCTTGCTTGGCATCTGTCCCTGTAACCATCAGTGCTGGTGATTGCCCTCAAAGACCTAAAGTAGACAATTAGCCTTGCACTGGGCCCCAGGGACTTCATCATTCTATTAATCTGGAGCTCTCCTCAGTTTTGCCATCCATCTGGGGTAATTTGGTGGTCTCTCAGCCCCTGCTGTCATCTCAGGTGGGCTCTTCCCTGTCATTCCAGGGTGTCTATGCCACACAGGGGTGGGGAAGGGCAAGCATCTCATTTTGCTTGCAGATTGACCCCAGAAAATTTCCACAATGCAAGGAAGGCTGGGGTGAGCATCTGCAGGAGAAGGTGGCCCTTGCACTTCTGCTGGTGTTGTCTCTGAGTGTAAGGTGAGCATCATGTATGAGAATGGGGCATTTTCCTTGCCAGTGGCAAAATAATGTATTATTTGATGTAGAGTAGGGCATGGATGGGAAGGAGAATCAGGGACGTGGAACTGATTCCCTTGAGCCATCACCATCTGCTGTACTGAGGAAAGCCCACAGCAATTCTACACAATCAGTCCAGAGTCAGAGAAATGATAGGTTTTAGCCCTAAGACATCTGCAATTGCAAGTCTCTCAAATTGAGATTGTATCACAATATTTGATACTGGAGTCATTCAATTACATAAGATTCTCAGTTTCATTTAAAAGAAAAAATAAGTTTCTGTACTGCAGAGTAGCAAAGATTAGCTTGCACAGATGAGATGAGGGACTAGGCAGGGCTTACAGGCCTCACTTTTGTTACTTAACAACTCGTGATTTTAGAATCCAGATCACAATAGAGCCAATCTCTTAATGGGAAGTTGCTTTCAGTGAATGCAAAGTTTTATTTTTGAAAAAAAGTCCCAAGCCAAACAACAGCATTTTCAGCAGATCTGAAGCCTTCTGTGAATTCAGATGATATGCAGCAAATACTTTGGCAGAAAAACTGGAGACATTGCTTTGGATAATCTGAATAATTTTTCTCAAGCATTCTAGCTTTTGCTTTGACACAGTGTTTACATTCCAAAATTGAGTTGTTACTTAAAAAGTAAATTAAACAAAGAAAATAAACAAAACTATAGGGGACAAATTACAAAATGTGGAAGGTACAGACAATTAGATTTGACAGTTTTTACACACATTATATGTACAACACTTATTCTGGAGATTGGGTTTTTTGGGGATGAATGCTGAGAGGAAAGATGCCCTTGAAAGATAAACTGAGGCTGGATTTTAAATGTGCTGCACTGGTTTGTGCCTTTAGTACCAATGGAGAAAAACCCAGCACTCCTGAGAATGCTCAGCACTTCTTTCCTAAAGACAGCAGAAGTTTTTTTGATGTGTGTGCAAGAATTAGGGACTTCTTTCCTTTGGCTTTCTTGTCTTGCCACAAACCGAGATCACCTGACCGTCTCATGCTCCTAGGTGTAATCAGCAGGACTTAAAAATACAATCTAAGCCTTAGTTCAAAAGAAATTTTGAGGTTATATTGGATCATTTTATGAAGTTCAAGGATGCTGACCCTGAATCTGGCTCTTTTTCTGACTGCTGCTTCTTGCTGCCTCTCAGGGGTTTTCCCTTTGGCTCTGAGCCCCTGCAAGGGGTAGCACACAGCGTGGGGGGCTGCAGTGGGAACAGGACTGTGCCTCCCTTCCTGCAGCACAGCCAGAGCTCTCTGAATGGGGCAAGGAAGAGACCACGCCACTGGGCATCTCTGCCAGCACCACTGTGACAAGGATTTCTCCTTTTTTTGGCCACAATTTTATAGAATGGAAGCTCCTTAAGGTAGGGATGGTCAATTTGCTTTCTGTACAGTGTCCAGTATGAGACAAGGACTTCAGACTTCAAAGGTGTCAGCTGATGGCATCATTTGCATTAACGAGGTAAGTGCTACATTTCCAGTGCAAACACTGGTCCATATTGCTTTAACAGTTGCTTCAGAATTTCTGGAAACATCTGACCCTACAGAAAATGGTCCATATACTAAAGCTGCTTGGAGAAAGACACCAATCCTTTATCTGCATTATTTCATGTGAAGCTCAGCCTCTGAGATTCCTTAAATGAACCAAAAGCTAGAGAGGAAACAGCCTCTTGACAGTTTGGGGAGGAAATGGCACCCAGCTTTCCTCTGATAAAAGCAAGCAACAGTCCCAAGGAGATGTCTGAGGGTCTGGTCCCACATTTTGAATTCTGCCTGGGAAACCCCACGGTCTGGATTTACGCAGCTCTCAAAGGGTCCAGGATTCCTGAAAAAGAAGGGACCTTTCAGTGGAGCTGAGCAAGAAGTCTTTATTCCCAACTCTAGGAGCAGAACTGGCTTTTGATAAGTGGTTGAGTGGTTTTAAACAATGAAAAATTAAAACAATCATTCAATTAAATGTGAGCAGATGCCCTGAAGTGAACTGGTGTGGCTAGATTTACAGTCTTATTGACGATAACACATGGAAGTATTTGATCATTCTTATTTCATGGCTCTCTTGTCTAATATTATCCTTTTAAATAGATGAGGTGTTTTTAAAACCTGAGTTAAATTTTTGCAGCAGCAATACCTTTTCTGGAAAAAAAAAAAAAAAAAAGGTCAAATCTCCAGGAGGAGCTTAGAGTATGCTGAGCCAGAGGAGGGTCTTACTCAATTTTATTTAGAACAAAATTTTAAAAGATATTGAGGTATCTGTAGATGAGACTAACAACTGGGATTTTCAGAATCGCTTAGGCAACAGTCCCTTTGAATACTTCTTGAAAAAAAGGTGATTATTTTATATGGAGACAGAAATCCCTACTATTAGGGCAGCCCTGGTGCATTTCCTCCCCTGAGGGCAGGAGCTGCTTAGCATCTGCAGAGGCTGGCATTGTGTGACAGCAGGATCTAAACCCCTTTTAAAGAAAAAAAATCCCATTTTTAAAAATAGGTATTTTATTTGTCCAATTCTTTTGTAAAAACTAAAAGCTTCACCTTTAGCAGATGTCATCCCTATCTTTAATGTACTTTATTGATACCCAAATATTTTTTCAAGGTCTAGGTTTCTTATTTTAGCTTACTTTTCACTCATGTAAGTGTTCTGAGTTAAGGGAAAGTGGTGGGGAGAGCTCCAGCTTGGGGATTCATGTTATTGCATTCAAAAAATGGAAAGTATTCCTGTACACTGGATCCTAGCATAAAAACACCTTGCTGCCTAATCCCCAGGTATAGGGAGCTGCCCTGTGAAGCCAAAACAACTTCAAAGTCCTCATTTTTGTTTCGTTTCCATGAGCTCTACTGCAGACCTTTCTCCTTCCGGGCTGGCTGACACCAGCAGAGCTGTGGTGTGGAGCAGGTCCTGTCCCCCTGAGCCATCCCTGGAGCACTGCAGCCCTGAGCCATGGTGGGAGAGGAGCTCAGGACATCCCCAGCAGCCTCTCTGCCAGGTGCAGAGCTCCCCATGCCCCAGGTCTTGTCAGTGTCCTGCAAAAAATCATGTCATCTTCAGCACACAAAGTGCCTCGGGGACACCAGAGGACCACAGGGCAGCAGACTGGCCTCTTCCCTGCCAAAGCTGGACAATAATGAGGTGACCTGTCCTAAAAGCACTTTGTCTCAAGGCTGGGTTTGTCCTTTGTCGTACCCTCAGTCCACTGTGTCGTTGTCAGGAGCTTTTCTTTGTCATTTCTGTATATATGCGCTGATCCTGCTGGATCTCTGATAAATCAGGCAGTACCTTCGCCCCACTGCAGATGAAGAAGGAGGTGCACGTACTGAAAAGCAAGAAGAGTGCAAATAATTACTTCCTTGGAAAGGTGAAATGTGGTTTACCTCATTACAGTAAACTAATTAAAGCAGGGCTCAAATCCTGTCCTTTGGGCTACACATTAGTACCAGGTGATAATATGGCTAAGTCAATGGGAAATAAAAGTCCCTATTTGTATTAATCCAGCAGAATGAGCTTTGTGCCTTCCTTTGGGTTTCTAAGCCTGAGTATTAACAACTTGTGTGAAAACAATGCTCTAATGCTTCTCTCTGACCTTTCAGAGTATCACATGGCAGCATGCACTTGGGAAGGAAACACGCAGTTCTGGATGAGCAGGTGATTTTCTGGAGGCCAGCCTGTAAAAGTGCTGCCAGCTAAGGGCCTGTTCAGGCTTGACCTCTCTCTAAGCTACCTCACACCCCAAAATGCTTCTCTCTCAGTTCAGGTTGTCCTCAAGAGGTTCACATTTTCCTTCACCATCAAGGTGAGGTGATGACTGTAGAAGTCCTGGTTGGGAACTGGATAGATTTCCCAATCTCTTGCTTATTTTTCTGCCTTCTTTTCCCAACTCTAACATCAAAAATACTTTGGAGATACTTCAGCAGGTTCCCTGCAGAAGTTGCACTGGTATATTTGGGCAGTAATTATGCAGTATGCCCCCTCCTTTCTTGTGTCTTCAGTTCAGTGGATTTTGCATTGAACTGGCATCTAATTATCTGTCTGTCCAGACTGTAGCATTTGTGGCTTTGCATCCCAAAGGGATTTTCTAACTGGGAATGCAATTGCTCATTATTCACCAGCAAAAAACTAGAAATAACCGACCTGTCAGCAGGTGTAGGAAAACAAAGGAGATTAAGAATGCCAACAAGTCAGAGAGCAGGTGACATTTTTGAGGACTGCGGGTGAAACTGGTTTCAGTTCTAGTTTGGGCAAAAAGAGCAGTGTGAGCAGCTCTTACCTGTGCAGAAGTGTGATTTGGAAGGTACTGCTGATGTTGCTGACTTCTTAGCCTTTTTAGCCATGCCTCTGCTCAGCAACTGGACATTAAAATGCCGAAAAACTCTATGTTAAGCTGAAAGAGGAGAAACAGAGATGATGACTTCAAAGTGGGAGGCATCAGTGCCTTAGTGATCCATTTGAGAGTCCCATGAGCAAGGCCATCTGTGAAACCCCAGTCACCTAGGGCCAGCTGAACAAACCAGCCACTTCTCACACTCAAGCTGGATTCCCAGGAGACAGAAGAGACAATTCCACCTTATCATCAGGCTGTAAAACATTTGCAGGATGAGTCCAGGGCTGTGGTGGTGTCCCTGGTGTGGTGTCAGCTGGGACTCTGAGAAACTGATGTTGGTGATGGCAGACTCTGAGCAGCTCCAATCCAGGCCAAGACAGCAGAAAATCAGCCCAGGAAAAGAAGACTCAAAGTGTGGGTGGAACAAGGCTGGCTGCTACAGACTTTTGGGAGGAGTTGCCCAGGCTTTGTGCCTCTCCTCTGAGGACTAATGAGTTACAGGAGAACTGGAAATCCCTTGCTCTCTTCCCTAGATGATGTCCCAATAGATCTGTTCTGCATAGACCATTACTTGGTTACCATTTGTCAAGGAAACATATAAAAGTATCGTAGTTGACATGAAGGATGTCACGCTGAGTGTCTGTATTTGAGGACTATGGGGCAACAGCCCTAACATCACTTGAGATCTCTGAAACACTCCTAAGTCAAATGAAAAAGCTGACTTGAAGTGTGGAGTCTGAAATTAACTGTTTTGATTTGGGTTTGAGCTCTTAAACAAATCCTTTGAGAACATCGATCAGAATCTTTATTTTGACAGAGCCTTAGTCAGTATAAAACTGTTGAACAAATTCAAGTAGGAGTTGTTTTTTTTTTTTTTATTTAAAGAATTCCTTTCAGAGATGCCTGGAGTGAAGGAATATCTATGATCTCTGCTAAACAGTACTCTATAATGGTGTTCTTTATAGGATCAAAAGATTATGTGTTATTTTCTCAAAGGCTTTTAAAATGAAGGACTATATATTGAAGAAGAAAAATCTGTGGACCTTCAATGAAAAAGCAACATCTGTAAAGTAGAAAGTGTGTCTTCCCCACAGCAAAGGTTAATTGTCAGAAAGGGTGGTAGTTATGAATTATGTCTTGGTAAATTGGAAACATCTGAAAATACTGTGGGAGGAGCTGCGTGGTAAAAACGTCCAAATGGCAGACAGGAAAATTAAAGGTGAGGAGAAGGTGAGTGGCACACGGTGCACAGAGTCTAAACCAACACTCTTCTTTGATTAAAAATACACCAGCTAAATACAGTTTTTAAAAAACACTTTGTCTGAGTCAGAATCTGAGAAAGGTTATAAGAAGAAATCTTTTCAAAATGTTTATGGACCACAGGGGAATGTAAACCCCACTTGAGTTTTACAAGCCCAGAGACACTGCTTTGGACTCATATTTTTGTGAGTCTCTTTGTACACATTTAAATAGTGTCCCATCATTTTTTCCCCTTTTTGGAAAGATAGTGCAGATTTCTTTGCTCAGCAGAACAGATTTTAAAGAATCTTTCAGTGAATAAGAAGCTATAAAAGTCTGCTGGTTGCCACAAAGGTTTTGGTTACTAAAAAATTAATCCACATGGGGAGACATTCTCTGCCTTAAAGATGTGGAAATTTTGCAAAAATATGGATGAACAAAGTTTTTAGATCTAATTTGACCATGCAGAAGATCAGTTTGTGTCTGTAAGTGATGGCAGATGTTCTGAAAAATATTATCTTATAAATAAAAGACACACTACCCAGAAGGTAGCACTGTGAATGCTTGTGAGGAGTCAGAGGACACTGTAAGTCCCAAACTGTTCCCATCTTCATGATGCATTGCATATAATTAAGAGGAATGATGAAGAGACTGAAGGCAGAGCCCTCTTGAGCAGAATGTAAGGTGAAATGGTCTCTGTGTACTTATTGAATCTAATAATTTACATCTCATTGAATCCAATCAAGTTAGCAGTTTATCACATTAAGATTGCATTAAGTTGGTTGTCTCCAGTGAGGCTGAATTATTGCTGGAGGGAATCCTACAGCTCTGTGCTCAGGGCTCTTATATTCCCCAAATAAAAGGTCCACCTTTGGCTGGGGTGTGCAGCAGGAAATAAAAGGCCCTTTGCAGGGGCCACCTTCCCTGGTGTAGTTCCATGTTGTGTGTGCTGGTGGTGGGAGACAGCTGGGGGCCAGCAAAAGGAGACAGCTCCACGCTCAGATCTTGCTTACACTCAGTCACTAAAATGTCACAGAACTCAGCAGGTATGTCTTGAATTTTCCTTCTTGCAGCTCAGGGCTGATCAAGTCCTTTAAACGTGGCTTTGTGACAGGAGGCAGCTGTTAGCCAGGCGTGTTGGTGGATGGCAGTGTGTGTATAATCCTGCTTTGTCCTTACCCACTGTGACCACATAGTGATGTGTTTCTTACTGGAATATTTGGAAATTCAGAACTTTAAATTAATATTTGAATTCAGAACTTTAAGTTAACCAGGTGTGATCAGAAAGAAGAAATCAAAGCGTCCAGTTTGCAGTTGTTTCAGTGACGGCCCACAGGCTGCAGAAATAGAGAGCAAGAGTAAGGGACAGGGTTAATCTCAATGCTGAGAAACAGAAGTTAGAAAATGAAATACTTTATGTAGCCCAGTTACAATATCCCAGATTGTACTAAAAATACCAAGTATTTTTGTAACTAACTCTTGCTTATGAGGCAAAACCAAATAACTGTGCTTTTTCTTTCATCTGTAAGTACCCAGCTTGTTAATTGGAATGAACTTGAAGAGAGCAGAGCTCTGTGGAGACTGCTTGAATGTCATATAGATTTTTACGGAGACTTTTGTCTCTGTGGTGGAAGTCTGTTGGGCAACTTTACTGTTACAGTCCTGGGGGAAGATTACTGTTCTATCTTTCAGACAGTCAAAGGAACATTTCCCTGCCTGTGGGAGACAGCCCCCGTGGGGCAGGTGGAGCCTGGCTCTGCTGAGTGGGTGCAGATGAGACTCAGAGCAGCTCAGAAGTCTCCTGACCTCCTGGGTTCTTTGTCTAGTGCAAGGACGGTTCCTTCTGCAGCCCACAGAGTGCCTTCTCCATGACCCCCTGGTGCTGCCTGTTCCCTGCAGGGGTGGGCAGTGCTGCCCCCAGCCCCTCAGGGAAGGGGAGCTCTCATGCAGGCTGTGCTTCACAGCCCCTGTCCTGTCTGGCTGAGGAAGTGCATTGGGGGGAATGTGTTCCTGCTGACCCCAAACCTGGACACTTCAGCCAGAAGATAAAAATACAAAGGGAGAAAATATTCGGAGAAAGTGAGTTACTCTGTGTTGCTTGCAAGTGTGAAGACAAATGTTTTCACTGGAAGTGGACTTTTAAATAGCATTTTCTTCTGGATTGCAGCTGCTGATTGCACAATGTTCAAAGCCTTTTGGTCTGATTCTCCATTTTCTCC
Organism: Sylvia atricapilla; assembly: GCF_009819655.1. Taxonomy (NCBI): domain Eukaryota; kingdom Metazoa; phylum Chordata; class Aves; order Passeriformes; family Sylviidae; genus Sylvia; species Sylvia atricapilla. The sequence goes on from NC_089154.1 coordinate 487,004, forward strand.
CTGCTCTGCAGCTTCCCCACTTTGCAGCCTGCTCACATTCTGCTGAAGAGTGTGCAGAGAAGGGGTTTTAATATTTCTTTTTTTAACAGCTTGTGGGCAATTGATCTAAGATTACCAGTATCCTGCAAATTGGTTGTCATTATTTAAACATCAGATAGAGAATTTTTGCCCTAGAGCAGGGGCCAAATAAATGTGGCTTTGCTGGAAATGGTTTTATAATAATAATAATTTGAACACTAGCTGAAGAGAGGGGAAGGCCTTCATCTCACTGCCCATATTTCATTACAGTTTACCCCAGTGCAGTAACATGGGAATCATCAGGAAAGGCAGCTCAATTTCTATCAAAGACTCCACATTACTTTTTCTTAGGGCTTGCAGTAGCTGGAAACTGATTAGGTTTGTTTTGGAGGAGGCTGGATAAAGCAGAATTCCATAGAGGCTAGATGAAAATCCAGGTATTCCTAAATTATAATTCTGGGATTGCTTGAAAGGCATTTAAATATGTACTGCATTTTCAGAAAGAAATGCAGGTTTTTAGTAAGCTGTTATTTAATTTATGCATCTATTGAGAGTCAGTGAAGTTGCTTTTCAATAGTGACCCAATGTTCATTTCCACATTTAACCCAGGGGGAGTAATTAGGCAGGCGCTGTACCTGACCTCTCTTGCCAGAGCCCTCTGGACAACTGATTCAGGTCCTGCAATCCTTAAATTAGCTGGGCTTTTTCCTCAGCTGACACCTTCCTTGTAATCAAGGAACACTTTTAGTCCTTGCAAAGACCTTTCAGCTTTTCAGAAGGGTTCACACCTATTTTAATTCAGCCAGACATTGGTGCAGAGCCGGGGCTGCAGGGACATGCATGGAGTGAAGCTTGGCTGCTTTGACGATGGTGACTTTGAGCTACCACTGTGCTCCAGTAATTGTGAGATTGGTGAGCTCCAAAGGAAAACTGCAAGGGAAACTAGATTGTATCTGGGCATGATCTCTTTTCTTTGCCATAATTTACATGTTTCTGAGACAGGAGCACCATTAACACTTCCAGCTGATTTTCTATAAGGTCTCATCGAGTCACTGTGTTAGTCCTGCTATTTTTAAGTCTGACTTTCAACATCACAAAAGAGATTAATACAGTAATGAATGGAGTCACTATGTTGAAAATTCAGCCAATGAGCAGCTGAGCAGAAAACACTTTAAGTCAAGACATCCCATAGATAGATGCTCTTTGCTGCTCTTGCTCTTTCTCTGGACACAATCAGTTTAGAGACTATATTCCGAATAATCTATGTGTTATTCACAGGGAAATAACACAAAATATCCAGAAGTGTTGTTCCAGTGATTTCTCCTGGTGAACAGTTTAAACCAGCTGTTGTGTTTTGACAACATGAAAAATCTAATTTCCAAGGCTGGGAAAAAACCTCAATTTTTTAAAATTGGGCATGTTTATTAAACTCTTAAAAGTTAATGGAAACAACAAAAAGCCAATAAGGTCCACAAAGGAAATAACAAAGTTTCTCTCCTTATAAAACCACCTTTGCCTGGGATGGCATTTGCTATTCCCCCCTGCAGGGAGGTGCCTGGTGCCTGGCACAGGGCAAGGTAGGCTGAGTCAGTGGCAGGACTCACAGGTATCCAGCAGGACAGAATAACCCTAAAAAACCTCTCAGAAGATGTGAGCAGCTGGTCACCCTCAAAGCCAGGGATTTGCAGATGAGCTGGTGAAAGCAGCACCTTCCAGGAGAGCCCATCCTGCATCCGAGCAGCTCCTGAGCCTGAGCTGTCCAGGGAGATTCTCAGCAGAGAAGGAGCTGTTTTGACTCTGATCCCAGACAAATAGCTGGGCCTTCAGAGGGAGCAGAGCCAGGCTGCTGTGTCCCCTGGCCAGGTGGTGTGGAGGAGCAGGAACTGGAATTGTATTTCATGCAAGAAGGCTCTGTGATCCTGCACTTGGCCTTAGGGAAAGATTATCAAACACAACTCCCACTTTTTTAACATGCAGAGGAGAGAACAGTTTGTTGCTTATTGACTCCATTTTACTTGGCTTTCACGTTTTCTTTCTAGCAGTCAATGCCTACCACAAGCTTGGCAAATGACTCAGAGCAGAAAACACATGGAGTGACACTCTGGTGGTAATGGAAATGGCAGTGGGAAGGCTCAAACAACCAGCCTAGAGCCAGGTTATATTATAGAAACAAGGACTGCTGTAAAGCAGGGGAAGAGCTCTCTTACTTCTCTGCAGAATAAAATAAACAACAAGGGGGAAGCCCATCTTCTCTTAGGCACATAAAGAAGACACCATAAACCATTTGTGTTGCCAGAAGTTAGGGAAGAGCTGCATTTAAAGAGATACAACGAGATTAGAGCTGTAGCAGATGAATAGATTCCTTGGAAAGAGCTGGCATTTGATTAAAGAACCCTTCAGCACAGAGCCCAGCTGTGACCCTATTTCTCTATAGGGCAATTCTCAGTGCCAGGTGCCTGCCCCTGACGAGAGCAGTGGTTGCTGGGCTGCCAGCCAGAGATGCTGAGTGAGCCCCAGTTGTTAGGAGAATGAGTGCCTTTATTCCTTTTCAATGAACGTCACCATAAATCTGCTGTGGAACTCCAGTGATAAAGAAAACTGAGGTGCACCCCTCCAGTGCAATAAATCTTTGGGCTCTGGCTGTGGGGATGCCAAATCCACTCATCAGCTTGTTATTCTTGAGCCCATCAATTGTGTGGCAGTTGTTGCTGCCTCTGAACACCATTGTTTGTGCAGAGACAAAGCTCTGCTCAGGCAACCAAAAAAATCCTGAAGTGAGAAGCTCAGGTTTTACTTTTCTACACATTCTCAGTTTCCAGTCAAGGAACCTGCCCCCATAATAACTTTAAGAGCCTATTGCTCGCTTTCCTGCCCCATTTCAGTACTGACAATTTTAGATTTTGGTTTTTAACTCATGCTTATGTGTCTGTGTGCACAGTGTAAGCATGTGTGGGGAATTCTATGATGTAACCAGACAACTTCCCAGCCTAAATGTCTGTTTTCTACTGGGATGGTTCTGCACCATTCCTGGTTCTGGAGTGAATCCAGGCAGAACAGACCTTGGTGTCTCTCCTCTGTGTGTATTTCCGTAGAACATGTAGTAGGAAGGATTTGTTCATGGCACAGGCTCCTGAGTGTCTCCAGGCTGAGGTAAGAACATTTTGAATTAATCCACTCACGGGGAAGGTAGGTCTTGGTGGTGAAATCTCTCAGCCTTGGGTTGAAAGAGGTCCTCTGCTGTGAAGCTTTCTGACACTAGATAAGTTGAACATTACCTTTCTTCAAATAAATCACATTATTTTTCTCAAGACCTCAGTATCTTATCCAACTGGTGCCAGGTATAACCCAGCACATCAGGCTGGCTGACTGAAGTATTTGCAAAAGCCATACAGTGCCCAGTGATGGACCATTTGGGGCTTGTCCTCATCACAAGCTTTTTTTATCATTATTCTCAAAGTAGAAGCCTGTCACAAATAATGTATGTAGCGTCTGGCACGAGCTAGCTAATGGCCTGCTGGCAGGATGGCTTTTTTCTACCTACAGTACTTCTTACTTGAATATTCTAGTGAGATGGGAACTGTGTAATCTAACTGAGGTAATGATGGGGCTACCTGCACAAGCCTATATATATGTCCCAGAAAACAGTTCCCTTTGGTACTCATTTGTTCTTCAAGCAACTTATATTACACAGGGAATAGTTCAACTACAATTTAATATTAGAAAATATGGCTGACATGCCAAAAAAACCCATCCCCAAACAAATTAATAACATTGTATATAAATCATATTAGCCTATTTTTTTTCAGAACCACCTTTATTTCTTGAAGAGAGGGTAAGGGACTGTGAGAGTTGAAATTTCTGTTCTGAACAATCCTTATAATTATTTATGTCACAGCATGACAGCAGCCCCACTATGGGATCCTGTCTTTATGGTAGCTGTAGTGTGGAATGAAAGATGATGTTCCACCACAGGAGAGCCATGACAATGTATTACAGTACCTGGAGAGCTTGGGAAGTGACTTGGGTTGGGGAAGCTTGTGAAAATTGTGTGGAAAGGAAAAAATCAGGGGAAATTATTTTAAGAGTGGATTTGTTTTTTCATTTTTTTTACTTGCTATTTAGATCTTTTAAAAATAAGTTAATTGCTCAGAATTTTAAACCACTCCAAGGCTGAGCAAGCAGCTCCAAAATGTTTGGTATTTGTTCTTACAGTTTGTCCTTACAGTGTTGGCTCTGCACCTTTTCCTCTCTTAGTTCCTCATTATCTGCAACAGTGAAAACCCTCTGCAGATTCTCTCTTAAAACTTGACAAAATGTGAGCAGCTGCAGGAAAAGCATTTTGTTGAAGTCACCCATTGCTATTTGTACATGAGTATCATCAGGTTTCAGAAAACATTTCTATGTCCAAAAGGGAAAAGGTGAGGGATTTTTGAGCAAGGATATATGGTTGTAGCATAATCATATGTTTATGTGCCTGCATTATTATTCACATACTTGATTTTTTATGTTGATGAGACAATAACCAAAGCACTGAGTAGCAAGTTGTTGGTGCTGGTTATGCCTTCCTTCTCCCTATCAGGGAGTAATGTTTCTTTTTTACATCCATACATCCAAATTAAATGTGATTGAACAATTCATAAAATACATTAGCAATAGATTAGGGACTGGATCTACTGAAGCTCATGATGCACAAGCAATGCAGGATCAGGCTCATAAACTTTGTGAAATTTTCTGCTGCTTTCCGCATGCATTTAGCCCACTTAACTTGGAATTCACATTAAAAGCTAAATGCTTCAGAAGCCACCATCACTGTGTAATGTGTCAGAAGACTGAGGCTGTTAACATTCTTGCTGTATTAAGACAAAATTGAACAAACACAGAATTTTCCAATTTTTGTTTAATTACCCGAGTCACTTTATTTTATTTTTTTAATAAATTAGGAAGTTGTTCACTACTTGTAAACAAGTCTATTTGTATGAAAAGTTCCGTTCAACTCAATTCTTGCTTGAATTTTGGGTGTCACTTTATATTGCTGTTGAGAAGATGAAATTCAAATTGGTGATTCAAAACAACACCCTGAAGGATTTAATTTGCTTTTAAGTACCCTGAAAATGCAAGTGGTTCAATTCAGACCTGCCAGCTAAGCCGAAGTCGTTACAGTTTCTGGAAATGTGAGAGACACCACTTATAAGAATTATCCACCCCCCACCCATGGAGGTGGGTTTAGCTCTTTGGAAATTCCCTGAAAATGCTCTTTTTTTAGATACTTGGTGGATAGGAGAGGGACAGAAAGAGCAGCTACTATTTCAGACACATTTTGTTTCCAGTCTTATTTTTACTTCTTTTCAGTTGCTATTTATTCTCAGCTATTATAGTAATTCCATACTTAATAAGCACCTAGATAACCAAACAGACAGAAACAGTGATAAATAAAATATTGATGTTATCTGGACATGCTGTGCTCCTGCAGCAATAAAGTAAACTATTTATACTGTTCTGAATAGCAGCGTAAATTATAGATCAGATAATTATACCATGTGATTGTGAGAAATAATAGGATGAAACTGAACCAAAACAAACCAGATGTGTAAGGGAGCAGCCTTACTCTCTGCAGTGGCTTTGTGAGGATTAGTTGTGAGCTAGAGGAAAATGTTCAGGTTTTGTTGGTGCCAACTATACAAGTAATACTTGTATTATTTGTGCAATGGCGGTGTCTAATGATAGCCAGTGGTGAGAGCCTGTACTTCAGATGCTACACAGAATAATAGATTTGAAGAGGGATTTTGATCTAGGAATTTTAAATCAACCTCCTCCAGATTTCTAGAAAATTTGAAAAAGACATATTAGTTTTATGCTTGAGATGTAAAGATTTGACTAACAATTCTGCATCAATTTTCTTTTTAATATAGATACGATATTCTAAAAGAATGAATTGTATTTTGGCAATATTTTAATGAAAACTCTTGTATTTGGTTGAGCTATTGGCAGGTTTTAAATGAAGGCAAGCTTCAGAGCCTTGCCAAAGTAGCACATTACTGATTTTTCCTTCTTGTCCTTGAATGACCAACTCTCCAAAATGCCTGAGAGAAAGGACAAAAGATACAGCATGCCATGAAAATGTGGCAGAAAAACAGGGAAGGCATTCTCCACAGGTGGAGTGTTTTCACTGGGAATTCCTTATCACTGAATATTCTCTTAGACCAAAGCAGCTCTGGTAGAGGAGCGATGTTGGTGTGCGCCGGTGGCTCCTGAAACTGAACCCTTCTCCTGTCTCAGCTGGGTTACAGCTGAGCTGGGCCAGAGGAAGGGCCAGCTCTCAGCTGCCCAGGTCCCAGACCATCAGAGCTCAGTGGTGGGATGGCTGTTACCTGCAGATGGGAAGGCTCCAGCCCCTCTCCCCTTCTCTGATCCAACACTTGCACCCATTTGTACTTCATGCTTACAACCAGCATTTGGCAGCTGGTAACAGGGACCTTGTCTGCAAGATGCAGAGGGACAGGGAAGCCTGAAAGAATGAAACTCTTTGAAGTGGTAACCCAGACACTCATTAAACACCCTGGATGGGCTTTCATCCCTCCTCTGGATCTCTGTCTGCAACTGCTCAACTCTTTGCATTTCTTCCAGATGCACTATTTCATTATGATGCCTCCTGGCTTAGATAGAAGAGCAATAGTAAGTTTTATTGTTTATTAATGATGAGGTTAAGCTAAATTAGACATGGATTTGGGTATGTAATTCTAAATATAATATTTTGAGATGGATCCAGGAAGAGAACTTGTCCCAGCCTCTGGCAGAGGAGGCTGGAGCCAGGTCTGCCAGGCTGCAGGGGACACCTCTCCTCCTCCAGGGCTACCAGAAATGGGGAGGTCATGGGGAAGGATGAGAAGAGCTCTGCACTGCTCCCAGATCCCCTAGCCCTCTGCCAGGGGAGGAGGGAGAAGCAGGAAGCTCTCACTGGCTCTGCTAGTGCTGTCTTCATACTTTTCTCCATTCTCCCTGATAGCAGAAACAGAAATCTCTGGGGTTTTGTCACCTCCTGGCTGTGTCCTTTCCATAGCCTCACTACAGCTGGTGCTGAGCTGGGGGTTGGACTGTGATGACATGAAGTGTCCCATGCCTGGGACAGCAGGAAAGGAAGAGAGGATTCAGAAAGACTCATTTCCAAACCCTTCTGCAGCCCCCCTCAAAAATCCCACTCACCAGCCTTCCTCTCCCAACAGCTCCCCAAGTCTCCTGGTGTCTCCCCTGCTTCTCTTGTCCCCATCACTTGTTTGCCTTGCTTATCCCCACTGCCATGTCCTGACTTCTATGCAGACAGGCTTTGAACACCATGGCTCTCCCAGACAGACACCTCACCTCACCCACTCCCTGCCCTTCTCTCCCTGGCAACAGCACAAAACTGAATTTTGCATTTGTTGCCGAGATGTTTTGGAGGTGGCTCCAAACATGATGTGTTACAGGTGGGCGCTGTGGTGATGAGACACTGTCAGGAAAGGAGTTCAAAACAAACTGTGTTTGTGTCCATGCTCTGGAGCTGCCTGTATTTGGATTGCAGCTCACCCAAGCAGACCACTAATGCCTGGTGGGGGATGATCCTCTAGTGTGGGAACCAGTGAGTAACCTGGTGGCATTGTACATGAACCAAAACATCTGCATACATCAGCATAACAATGTAGGCATATTTATTAATATATTTATTGTCATTAGGCATATGAATAGGTTTATTCATGTAAGCATTAATTTATTAATTTGATTCATAAGAGCCTCCTATATTCTGCTCCCCGTTTTTGTTGCATCTTGTATATATTCATATCCTCTGGTTTGCTTTGCTATGAAAGAAAAATAACAAAAGATGATCCTGCAGGTATTGTCATTGTTTCCAGCTCTCATATATCTTTACAAAGGAAAACTGATTATTTGGAAGCCTAGCTACAGAGCAACATTATCTGCAGCAATATAAGATGCTTTTCCTACCAGTGTAGTAAATACACAGAGCAGTCACACCCCAGTTGTTCCCTGCATTAATTAAACACAAAGCTAAATATCTGCTCAGCCCAAAATCCAATGTAGATAACAGCCTTGCTGTTTTACAGTGCTACTTTTGAAATAGTTGAGGAATGTGCTGGGACATTTTTCTCTGGAGCCTTTTATTCAGCACTTTCACAGCCATAATTAACTGCAGTGAGCTGATGCATCAGCTGATGCAGTTCAGGACAGACAGATCTTCTGAAGTCACTCAAATAATTCCTTCATTAGAGTTGCCCAGCTGTTTGTAGGAATTATTACTTGGTTTATTCTTTGGAGATCTAAGTGTAAGTTAAGGGTCTTCATGTACTGTGAAAATATTCCGTAGCTGTAAGCTAGCACTGTTCTGATAACAGAGATTTTAATAACAGACATTTTATAGGTATGTTTGTGTGTCTTATGTCATGATTTATTTACCATTTCCGTTGGATAGGTGGTGTTAGTTGAATGCTAAATATTATTTCAGGAGATCAGGAAGTAAATTTTGTCATCAAATGTTCATGAGAATGGGTAAACCAGCCTGAAAATATAAATCCATTCTTCTAAAACCTGCTAGCAATGGAGTCTAATTTCAGGAAGAAAACCTATCTAGATGGAGAACCCCAGTGTGCAATGAAGCGAACTGTGATGATTTGGTGGGGTAAGGTAGCACCAAAGAACAAATTCGAGATCACTTTGTGCTATTCCACAAAGGTGTCTGTGTTTTTTGGAGTTACCTATATCTGTAGTCTCAGGCATAGCTGTATATACAGTATTGATACAGTGAGAATAATGCATTAAGAGCAACTGATAGATAGATAAAGATATAGATAGATGTCATAGCCATAGCTATATATTGATATATTCCTTGGTGGGGTTTGCAGGGATGTGACCTGTACTACAGGCACAGAGCACTGGATGTGCTGCTGCAGGGAGAGCTGTCCTGGTCAGGGTCACATCTGTATCAGAGTCACTCCTATTCCCATCAGAAACAGTTATGAAGACCTTTGCAAATTGCAATTCACTTGTCCTTGCATCACCCCTGAAGTAATATCATATCCATTTTACAAATGGGAAGCTGGAGCACAGAGAAAGTAGATGGCTGTCTCTAGCCTCATCCTCAGTCAATGAGTATCAAATTAGCCTAATGCTCATTCAAGGGCTCAGATTTGTCTAGAAGAAAGTGTGATCAGCACCAGATAATGTCATTCATTGTCATTATGGTCAAAACGACTGCACAGCATAAAGATATGTTCCTGCTTGTCCTGGGAGCCAAGTCACACAGGTTGTGTGTTCCAATCATGAAGTTTCACACTACAGATGGTCAGGTTGAAATCAGGCTCAGCTCAGCTGGGGAGAATATTTGCTCTCTCTATTCCCCCCATTAAGTGCAATTAACATAGTTTAATATTAAGTGTAAGAAGACTTTTGAATGATAAATGCTATTTTCTGGCTCCCCAGTTCCTACCACCTATACAACAGGTAGAGAAGGTGTCACTTCCAGAAGGTCATCTCTGGTGAATCCAAATTTTTGTCTACTGTACTGTACTAAGGAGTACTGTGTGTTCTAATAAAATAAATGATTAAAAGAGAAGAAGAAATAATTTTAACAGAGATTCTGGCTAGAATGCAATTATTTTACATATTTATGGAGAAGTAACTCTGTACAGACTATTATGTTTTGCTGGACTTCAGAGCATAGAAGCACTGCAAGTTTCCATGGCCCTATGCTTGTAAAAAAAGTATATGTTAGCTAATCTCATTCTATATTAGTTAATTAGTTAATCTTATTCTGTGATTTACTGTGCATTGGCCCCACATAGAGTACCACAGACTCACCAAAAAGTCCCTGAAAATACCTACAGCTGCTTTCAACGCCAACTAACTGCTTTTGGAAATACTTGGGTGGGCAGTGATTTCCTGTCAGCTTTTATTATCCTCCAAAGGCTATCCCAAAGACAACATTTTGAACACTGAACATCAAGAATGATGAGTCAGAGATGTATTTGTGTTAGACCATAAGCTTCTAGAGACATTATAAAGCTTGAGGAGTCTTCTCTAATACTGCATGTTTTTCCTGTAGATGTGCTGCCAGGCTCTTTTATGACACCAATTGCACTGTTTGCAGATTATGCTGAAGGCAGAACTGCAACCACAGAACAGGCACTTCCTCAGTTCAGCAGGGAGAGGAGTTTGTTCTCTGGAAGACATTGCTCTAAGACATGTTTTGCTCTTGAGCTTTTACCTGCAAATGTGAGAGTATAGGTGACATGAGAAAAGGGAACAAGAATATCTAGAAACTGCCATAGCTGAGGATGCAACCAAAACTCCTCCAGAACCCAGACTAAAGCCCAGTTCCCAGTTTGCAGGTGGCTGGATGACTGCTGGAAAGACCAGCATCCATTTAGGCTGGCTGCAGCAGCCATGGTCCCTTGTCTTTTATTGTTTCCGCTGTTGCATTGAGGCCAGGTTGTTATAATTCTGTTTTCAGTCCTCTAAAATATCAAATGCCAAGGTTCCAACAGGAAAATATCAGGCAGGAGAAACCCAGCTTGGCATATCTGTGTAGCTGAGACCTGGGTAGCAAGAGTCACAGGTAAAGGCTAATGAAGAGACTGGAGGCAGGGAGGGTATTACTATTCTTAAAATACACACTGTGAGTGTCTTTGAGAGAGTATGTAGGAAATTTCCTAGCTGAAGCCCCTGTTCTTTGATAAGTGTCTGTTATTACCATCTCTTCATAGAGCTGGATGCTCAAGGATCCCTCTGTCAGCATCAAGGCAGGCACTGCACTTGGTTTGTTCTGGTGAAAAGAATAGAAGGCAGCATAACCTACTCACCTCTCTTGATGGTTCATTTTAAGTTAAATTCTGGTAAGACCCCTTCTCAGTGTCACCTGATGGCTCTGAAGTCCTTGGTCAGAATAAATTCAGGTGTAGAATTCTACATCTACACACTGCCCGTGTCATGATTTACCACGTTTAAATTCTTCTCAGCATTCATCTGGGGCAGAGAGTTCTGGGTTTACCTCGCTCAGGAATATTTTTTGTTGTCAATTAAATTCGTGGTGTGATGAAGAGTTTGTGTCCTGTTTTGGAGTAGTGAACAGAAGTCTATGGAAAGAAGAGGAATTTCTGTTTTTCATGTTACCTTCAGTATTTGATGCCAGATCCAGGGAATTCCTCCATGTCCTGAACTCGGCTGCCCTCTCTCTAGGCTGTTGTTGTATAACTGCTTTTACCTCAGCAAACTGTAGATGGTATTCAGTAACGGTGTGCACATGCTGGGCTGGGTGGGGGCTGTGTCTGTGCTGTTTCTCTCCAAGGGTTTCCCTTGGCTCTGCAAGTCCGGCACGAGGGGAGCATCCCTTCAGCACTGCCAGCTGCTCCCTGCGTGGAGGCTGTGGGATGTCACAGCTGGCCCCTGGCTTCACAGGAGGGGCCCATGGCTCTGTGTCTTTGACCCAAAGGATTGGTCTGATAGCGTTCTGGGAGTGTGAATGAGAATCAGCTCTACAAAGTGAGTTTGAATATGTCCTGCAGGAGTGCCTCTCTCCTGGGAGAAGCCTGAGCGAGGAGCAGAGGGAGAAGCAACTTCATCAGCCGCTTTTTCCTTGGGAGGAGCATTTTTGTGCTTCTCAGGTATCTGATATATATGACAGGCACAAGGAGACTGCTGCTGAGATTTGAAAATCCTTTGACCCTGGGATTCCTGAACAAGGACAAATTAAATAAAGATTAATACTAAGGCATGATGTACAAAATTTGAATGAGCACTGCAAACGCTAATGCAGAAATGAAATCCAATGAAGCAATATATACTTTCAAAGAAATAAAAGACAGTGCATTCCAGCAGAGTGTTGTTCTGATCTCTGATTGTAATTATTTTGCCAAATCATATTTGAAGAACATGAAGAAACCCAAGACAGAACAGCTGAAGAATTTTCAAATGGAATAAGGAGTGCTGCAGATGTCTCTTGTAATTGCTGTTACATATTCAGCCTGGGTTTCTCTGCTTTGAGACATATGTATAGAGATCTGAAAGGGCTGCAATAACATCTGGATGATGTTTCAGTGTCATAATGGGCTGGTAAATAACATTACTGGAAGTGAGGAATGTTGCTCTGCACATTCTTTTTTCTGTTTTCCACTCTGGCAGTAATTTTCAAAGTTAAAATGAAGATGCCTGATAATGATTCATCCAGGCACTTTTATCACATTTGCAGTGGAGTTCTCAACAGTAAAACTCACTAATAACTAATATTTGTTCTATTAAGCTTCTTAAACTGAAGTCTGACTGACCTGGTGGAATCCTAAATCCTGAGCAAGAGTGCTGCTACTCTTCAAAGAAATTGGGTAGCCTTGATGATAAATTGCTGGCCCTAAGGGAGACCTTCAAAGCTAGAAAAATGTGAGGAGCAAAAAAACGAAAGCATGCACTTTACACAAAGCTGTCTGGTGCTGATGAGAAGATGACAAGATCAGTCATCACTACGCCAGTGTTTGGAAATAAAAGGTGGGATTTCTGACAAGCACCTACCCTGACTTTTATAGCCAATGCTCCAGTTGTAATAACCAATTCTTTCCAGTGCAGTCTTTGTGATATGCCAGTTTACAGAGGTGAGAGCTGTCCCCTGTACTTCAGCAGACTGTAAATGTCAGCTCTTAGCTGCAGAAATAGAAAAAACGGAGCCCTGTTGTGCCCTGCATGATCATCAGCCCTTAATCCACTTAATCAAGCAGAAATAATAGAAACTGGCTAATCCTGGCACCTTCTTTCCCCTTTCTTGGGGACAGTGTTGACTTTTTCTGCAATCCCCATATTAATGAATTTTCAGTGAGATGAGGAAAGGGAGAAAAAGAAAATGACAGTGAGTTTGCTATTTGCATGCATCTTCCTATCACGTAACTTGAGGCTAATCCCAGCTGTTCACATCAAGGTACATTCCTGTCTCCAAATATTTCACTGCATCATTTTCTTAGCATTCTGCTGAGATACTTTTCCTATGTTTTCAAGACTGACAGCGGAAGTTTGTGTGGAGTTTTTTTGGTTGTTGTTTTTTTTTTTTTAATTAAACCAAAACTAGTCTACTTGGAAAGCAGACAGTTAAATAAAGTCTTGAATAAAATAAAGGAAACTCCACAAGCTCAAGTTAATTTCTGCTGTATGTATTTCCTTCTATTCATTATAGCACTGCAATAAAAAGGCCAAATAAATAAATATATAAAGGCAAATGTTACTCTATCTTAGAGATAAGTTAGACCTTAGCTCTGGTATATTTTTTTTTCTTTAGTATCTCAACCACCAAGAGCAAAACACAGCAGATGAAATCCTCCAAATTCAGATTTGAAGAATTTTTGTTGTTGTTGTTGTTTGTTTTTCCAGGACATGTCTTTGATCTACAGAGGAGGCTGTGCCTGCACTATTCACAGGGACCTTTGGTTACAAAAAAAGCTACAAAACCCATCCTAACTAATGGTGCTGTGACCCACAGAGCAGGGGTGAAGAACTTCCCAAGAAGAAGGAACAGGAACATCCCTACATTTCTTTTGACCCAGGCAGTTCCACAAGAGATTCACATTTTTAATACATTTTAATCCTTTCCTAGAAGCCCAATCAAAATGCTTCTAAATATGAGTGTGGAGGTTGCATATTGTGATTCAAATGCAGGAGAAGGTACAAGCAGTGGCAACTCGAGGTGCACATCATTAGGGAGCCAATCAGGCAGATTTTATGCAAACACCATTAGGGCTTGCATGACTCAGTCTCTGGTGCTCCTGCCATCTCCTTCCCACATTTATTTCAAGCCCACTTCCAGTGCAGCTGAGCACATACCAGCTACTGAGGCATGCAAACATTGGCTCTGTTTGTGTCAAGTCACTTTTGGCAAATTGGCTCCCTAAGACGTGATTATGCATTGATAGTGTTGATGAGTGAAGTCAATCTAATCCCAGAATGTAGAGACAGACAATGTGTTCTGAGTTAAAAGATTGCTGGGAGAGCTGACACTGTTACAAGTGAACATTGGGACATTTCATTAAGAAGGGTTCAATTCTGTTGAAGTTTTAAAGTTCTCATGTGGCTGCCCTGGAACTGGCAATAAAGAATGATTTCTAGTTTCAGTTTTAGGACTACAGCATGTTATAGGGAGAGAAACTTTTTTTTGTCATGTTGTCTGGCAGTATTTAAGAGCTAGGACTTTTTGGAATGCAAGTGGCTGAAGAGAAAGGTCAAGAATTGTTCTAATTTGGTAATGAATTTCTGTGCTTAAAGACGTCTTACAGTTTATTTTTGATCATGGTACATTTCTGATCGTGGTACAATTGTTGTATCAGTCCTGTGCAAAATGAGAACTCGAGTTCCTTCAGGAAGCATTGATGAAGAAGGCCAAGTCTTCTTCATGGTTTCAATATAAATCATTCATTGCTCTTGTAGACACAAATCCTCCTTGTAAATAAAACCCTCAGAACATGGTATAGGAGGAGGCAATGGGTGAGGAAGCAGGATTTACATGTTTTTGTGGAGTATTTTGCAAGGCACAGGTGAGACTGGAAAAAGCCTGGAGTAACCCCCATCAGGCTGTGAAACTGGGTAGCTGGGAGGCTTTTGCTGAACAGGGCAGAGTGTCCCGGCAGGGCAGGGACAGGGTGTCCTGGCAGACAGGGGCAGGGTGTCCCGGCAAGTCTGGGGGATGCAGGGTCACTCTGTAGCACACGAGCAGCGCTGATGGAACCACGACAGTGGGGCAGGGCTGGCCCAGCTCTTGCAGGGAGGCAGAGGAACTCAGAATTCCAGGGTGAGCAGATGACGGCAGATTTCCCAGGACAGGACTCTGGCTCCAGAGACTGAACTCCACCAGCAGGGGCACCAGCCCAGCCCTGCTTTCTCCCTGAACGCTGAAATCACTCCGAGAGGCTGCTTGAATCTCTGCCCTTTACCTGCCTCAAAGCCCCCACTCCCCTCCGAGCTTTGGCCATCCCTTTGTTTTGTTAAATAGTCTTAAGTATGACATTTAGTCTCCTTGGTAACTTATGGGGGAAAAATTCTTTAGAGTAAAAAGGAACAAAACCTAACCCCCAACACAACTAGAATGGTTAAACAGCTCCACAGCCGTGGGTTTTTATAGAGACACAGGAACCACGTCTGAGGTAAGGCATTCATTTTTGTGGCACTTAGATGGCAAGAGTGAGAAGAGAAAATAAGATCCTGCAATGGACTTTTTTACAGTCAGTTTCTCTGACCCTATCTAAGCTCAAAGAGACCTTTTGTGTCTTGGCATTGGCAGAGGCTGGTGATCCCTGCTGAAATGGCTTTTAACACTGGCAGAGCTGGTGCTGGCAGTGGCAGGGAAGGGATGGAGAGAAACGAGGGATGAAGGATAACAACTGGGGTCCTTTCCAGAGGAGCCATGAGGTTGCGTTCCAGCATTTGAGTCATACGAGATGGACGCAGACTCAGAGGATATTGGAACTTCTGCTACAAACTTTAGACTCAGCAACTGGACATCGTAAACTAAACTGCTTTAGTCAATTGTAAAATAATGATGAGCTGCCAAAATGTGCAGTCTGGAAAGAGCTGCTGTAAAATTATCAGTCGCATCAATTAAAATATCACTGGTGAGAGTGGGGAGTGTTTATACAACAGAATTAGACCCTGGGAAATTTTCTTTTAGAATAATCACGAATACAGGAAAAACTATAAAATAGCTGAAATTTAAAACATCAATGCTTTAAATAAATGAAGAAATGTCAAGGGTGTTAGGCTCTTCAAGGACAAAGTCCATTCACAGTCAGTGGGATTCTGTCCAAAAATCCACAATTCTCAATTATTACAGAATTTTCTAAGCTCCAGTGCATTAGTCTCTAATCAGAGGTCAAGCTTTTATAAACTAAGTATACTTGGAAAATAAAAAAAATGCAACCTACACTAAGTCATCTTGAAAGACAAACTTGGAGGAAAAGATGAATGTTGCCCTATGTGCAGAAAATATTACAACACTTTATCTTTTTGTGTCATTATGAAGCTCTAGGAAGGATGTAAAGTAAGGAAAAATAATGGTGATGACATATATTAGGTTTAGAATTGTAACACTTCATTTATTAGACAGCAGAAATCAAAACGCTCTAAAATGTCTATTTTGTCTGGAGGCAAATGACTTAAAACAATCCATGTAATGGCTTATTGCACCAGTAAACATTCTGGGAAGCTCTGTATGGAGAATTTTATAAAGAAATTAGTTAAATTTTGTGTAAAGTGCTCTTAGTGACTCATTAGAGAGCTTAAACACAAACATGAAATATTTTACAAACATGAAAATCAGATTTTTTGATTTCTGCTTAACTGATTACGCCCTTTCTAGCAAGGAAGAGCCATGAGAATGGAACCCCCTCTCAGATAAAGAGAGTAGGCTCTAGAGCCCACTTTTCCTAAGATATATTACCAGGAAGTACCACAGGACTGCTGAACCTGTACAGCATCACCCTGCATCCCTCACTGTGTGTTAACACCTCTGCACACTTTGGCACCAGGACATTCACCAGCCTCCAGTCAAGAAAGTGAAGTAAACAAAGGTTTCCCTTTCTCAGGTCTAATCATCTACTAGAGCAGATGCAATGCAAATATCATTAAAAAGCAATTTTATATCCAGAACTGTAAAAGAAATCTATTTACATGCAATTATACAACTACTTAAAAGGGAAAAAAAAAGGCAGAGAAAGAAGAAGCCAATCAAAACCAGTGTAATGGTATAACTCCTATCACCACAGTTCATGGAAGTGGCATTGTACAGAGTAGTGAAGCAGAGTTAAAGTTTGAGCCATAAAAGTGTGTTCAGAGTTGTAATTGTAGCCTCCAAGTTTATAACATACTGGGTCTTATCTTCTGCAGTGTAAATCAGTCTTGTCCCATTGTAAATGGAGCTGGGCCCACTTACAGACGCCAAGGATCCCTCTCGTTGGGGTCATCTCACACAATGGGCTGGAAACCACGTCTCTTGCAAGCTCCACAGCTATTACTGCCAAAAACTTTTCAACCTTGAGACACTGAAAGAAATGTGTGACAAAACAATTGTAGTTTGGGGATAAGGTATCTCCTAAAAAAATCTGGTTTTCTCTGTCTGCTAAATGCATCCTCCCACATAAGCAATTGAAAAGTCTCCTTCGAACCACTTCTCATGAATTGCATAACTGCAGCAAAAATATATGGTCTGAAAGCCCATCATAAGTATTTAAACAATCTATTCTCAGGCTCAAGGGGAATAGCTGCTGACCTCTCACAGGACAGTTCTGGCTGAATGTAAAGTTCTTGGTAAGACAGGCAGCATTTGGAAGATGAATTTTTGTCTCATTTCTTCCTGCAAACACTCACCACTCTTGAGCTCTTAGACCACCTGTGGGGCTGACCCTTTCTTGTGGTCGGTCAGGGCATTCTGAACAATCCAGAATGTTCTTTAAATCCCTAGAAAAAATTCATGTACAGGAAAAAATACTCACATCATTCATAATGGTGCCAAAAAGTGCCTGAGAGGCAGTGCTACCCTTGTTTAGTGATCTGAGACAAGGAGAGATTTAAAATAACCAGGCCAAAATCTCCAGGAAGGTGGGGTAAGGTCAGAGTAGTGGCCACTTCTGCTGCTCCGTGGGAAATCTTACTCTTCTATGGTCTCTAGCCTAAATCAGCCAGACATCACAAGGTTGAAATAATCGAATAGATGCAGGAGGAAAACTTGATCATGCTATAATCACTGGAAAACGAAAAGGAGAAAATAAGATGGACACAGGTCTAATATGGGTCCAGGAGCAGCAAAGAAGTTATTGAAGGACAATCATGCACCCTGGAGTGAAAAAGTAATCAAGGACATATCATCCTAATGGTAGCATCTAATTTAGCAGAAAGGCTCAGAGCAACGTTATCCTTAATTCCCTAATTATTCACTAATTCACTAACTGGTGAACAGCTCAGGGTCAGAAGTCCCACTGGTGTGGGAGATGGCTATGGAGTTTGGGGCAAGGGCTTAACAGACAGGTGAAAACCTTTGGAAGTGGCCACAAAAAATGCTATAAAATTTGCCCAACTGGTGTTTCTCTGCACTCCTGGGACAAGACCATCTTCCCCAGGGTGCAGCTGTGCAGTCCCATGTTGGTACAGCAGAGGCTGAGCAGGATTGTGTGAGGATGGCTAGAACTGATAGGACTCTTGGTGCTCTGCAAATATAGCATATCTGGAAAATAATAGCTCTCATAAAATCACCTACACTACTGTTCAAAATTTAGACTGGAAGGTAATGGGTGCTTTACTTGGCCTTTTAAAATTTAAGTAAAAAGTAAGTTAAAACTATTTTTGTTATCTGCTGGACAGTATTTTTATGCATTGCAGGCTCTATTATTGCAACATTTATATAGCAGGAGAAGTCCTAATTTATCCCTATTGATTTTAACTGACTTTCTTCTACACTGTGGGCAAGCTTCTTCAAGAATCAATATTTTTATCTTTTGACAAATCTGCTGCAAATGCATGGTTTTCCTATCAATCCTTAACTTTCAAGTAGCAACAAAATATAGAGGGAAAAAGAAAAGGAAAGCTAGTCAGCATAAAAGCTTCCCTGTCTTCCTTAACACAGTAAGCCTCATTAAGCATATGTGGTATATGCTCTCTGCTAAGTGATCAGGGTTTGAATTTAAGGTCTCATTAAAATTAAGGAATTGTGGGATATCTTATTTCTCAAATTGGGTGATTTAACAATGCTAGGGAGAAACTTTCCAAGTATATCACACTTTAAAATCATAATAGAAGTACAGATGACCACAACATCCTCATTTTGCAGGAAGAGGGAAAAAAGATCTGTCAAGGTAATAGGAAGGCTGTGGAACAGATAAGGAATTTTCTACAAATGGATGTGTAGCTGCAGCTTTGGGCACTGTTTGGTGGAACACATGTATAGGAGCAACTTTCCTCCCAGAATGAGTCCCCAAAACTGTTCTATTGCACAGGGGCCTGGTGGCAGACAGTCTCTAAAAGCTCAGCTTCATTGCTCCACTGAAAGCTGTGGGATTTTGCTATTGACTTCAACATCCACAAAACCAGCTACAAAATACTTTTTATACTATTTTTTTCTCTAAAAAGGTCTGTTTCCATTAATACTTCCCTTATGCAACATTAACTTTTGTGACCACCACTTAGCAGGTCATCTTGGGTCCCACTGACGCTGGCAGGATTATGCAGGGTCCTAATTTTAATAATGAGAAGCTGTCAGGAAAATAATTTCTACTGCTGTTTATTCACAAATGTAAATTCCTTTAACAGTCATTAAGGACTCTGAAGGACACCTGTTGTTTAATTTCTTCCAGCCAATGCATTTATTATGATTATGTCACTTCCAGAGACAGGAGCTGCTCACTGCCTTTTACGGGGAGATTAGGAGGAAGGATGATGGGCACCTCAAATCCAGTCAAATCTGTTTAGAAGGCAAATATCTGAAAGTGTTACAGACTTTTGTTCTGGGGTAGAATTAATTGGACATTTTAGGGAGAAGCAGAGAACTGGAGCTGTTGCAGCTCTCACTGATCACATGATGTAAGACATTGTCCGTCTACTGCAGTCTCAATTCCTTTGGAAAGGTTTCTCCATCTGACAGAGAAAACAGGAAGAACAGCTAGAGACTACTCTGCAATTCCTCAAATGCCTGCAGTGCCAGTGGCCCCACGGATCTGTCCCCAGGAATTTAGGATTTTAGTCTGTAGCTGCAGAGGATTCAGTCCTGGAGCCTTTCTCCCTGGTGCTGCTGGAGACAGTGCTGGCTCCAAAGTCACAAGGCCACTAAAAGACATGTATTGCTTTTTCAGCTTTTAGATGCTCCCAATGGTAGTTAAAGTGTCTCCTTTATTAAAGATACCATTTTCTTTTGAGATTACGGGCAAATCACTTGATTTCTGCTTGAGAAGGAATGCCCAGGGTGCCCTAGCCCAGGTTTCAAATACTTGCAGAGGTTTTGGTTTGACAAGTAAGACTGGGGAGATCTTTCCTAATTTCTAGAGGCCAAGGACATTTCCAGGCCTGGGTGATGAATGAAATCCACAAAATCCTGTTTTGTTGTCCATTGTCATTTCTCCTAATCAGCCTCTGGGTATCAACTGCCTCTCAGATTTAGGGAATAGAGACCTATTGTCTGGTAGTATAGCATTACCCTCTTGATAGTTATTGTTAATAGCTATATATAAATAATAACAAGATGGTGATTAGACTGCCTTAGTCTGAGGTATTTATATCTTATTGTTTGTATTTAATCTCATTGCTGTTTTGTAGGATTTTCTGGGCCCTCTCAGAAGCTGTGCACAGCCCTGCATTTCCCATTGAGCTGTGAAATGCTATACCACTGAGACTATGCATACATCAGGCAAAGAAACTTAAAATGCCTGAGGTGTGAGCACCTCAGTGCTGACCTCTGACATCAGGAGTTAAGATCTGGAGGTAGTTGCAGAAGGCATTGCCTCACTCTTGGGTTTATTTCCCACTCCAAGGAA
This sequence comes from Sylvia atricapilla, assembly GCF_009819655.1. NCBI lineage: Eukaryota > Metazoa > Chordata > Aves > Passeriformes > Sylviidae > Sylvia > Sylvia atricapilla. The sequence goes on from NC_089154.1 coordinate 507,544, forward strand.
AGGATGCCATTCGTACTCTTGCCCTTTTTGTTTTTAGAGAAAAGCCTGAATCAAGCCAAAGAGATCTTGTTTTGCTGAAAATTTTTTGCAACATTTTTTCTTTTTTGAACTCAGCTCGGTTATTCCAACCATTTAATTGGAAAATACTCTGTACTGTTCTTGCTGACCTCTCTGAACAAGGCAACATTATCACCCCCATACAGAAAAGTCCCTGACAGAAAGCACACAGAGTATCTTTAATACAGGACAAATAAGGGGGTGGGACTGAACTTTGGGGTGCTCTTGCAGCCGTGCCATCTCTTCCTCTGAGAGTGCATGCCCTCTGCCTGCTTCCAGGGAAACACCAAATTACGTTATCAACTGCTCTGAATGCACACAACTGAGATTAGAGCATCTGACAGCATCAGCTCTTTGCTCTGCATTCAGGAATATCCTTCTCTGCACAAGTTCCTTATCTGTGATGTTGTATGTTGGGCCAGGACATCCAAGTAATGCACAGAAGTAGAATACCCAGCATGGAATCCAGACTGGGAAGCACTTGGCACAGACTGAATTACAACAGAGTTATAAAAAGCTCTTTTCAGCAATTCTGGACAGTAAAGCCAGAAAGACACAATGAGTGTGATCTAAAATCCACCAGTTTCTGCTCAGTGGTTGGAAACTTACTGTGTGCTTTCTTTGGGTTTGCTTGCTGACTCCTTCCCCAGGGCCAAAAGTTGTTTTCCTCTCCATTTGGGTAGAAAGACTGCAGCCATCTGGGGAGGAGGAGCAGGGCTGGGGCTTTCCTGCTGTCCCCTGGGCATGTGGTATGTTGGCACCCCTTTTCCCCAGCTCTCACTGCCCTCACAATGCTCAAGCCACATCAAGACCACATCAGCTGACATCCTCAATGTAAGCATCACCATTGCTTTAAAAAATAGTGCAGTATTGAAACATACACAATCCCACAGAAAATGGCTTTATTTTTTTGTTAAAACACTGATTATTGCTCTGAGGTTAACATCTGTCATGAAAACGGTTTTAATTCCAGAATGTAAAAAAACACCTTGGAGGCTGGTAGCTTTGCTTTTTGTTATGAATGTCATATTACTACTATAGGCCCTTGATTTTTCTATCCCCACTGAAGTAAGAGGCATCACTTTAAATAGGAAACACAGAGTTCATTTTCTATGTATAGGGGAAGCTCTTTGTTCTCAGAGAAAAATGAATTATGCAATCAAAACAGGTGACACATAGTAGATGTTGTTGCTTTCCATAACCTGAGATGTAACCCAGCTGTGCCCTTTGCTTTTGCAGATGTCAGCCCTACCATCTGCTGCTGAAAAAAAAATACATGCATTGCTGTGGCAACATTGAGCAGTTCTGTGGTCTTTTCTGTACTCTTCTCAGGCTGTGCATTTTTAAATAGTGTGACCTTTATTGATTCCTACAGAAATGAACTGTGCAAGATGGAAAACTCAAAAAGTGTTCTGCCAGAGCTCCCTTTTAGGACAAAGAATACAATTATATTACAGAAATGTTAGAACTAGAAGAGATGAAATCAGTTTAATTTCCTCTGAAAATGTTCAAAAGAGCTTCAGAAAAATAGAACGGGTGACAAAGGGAACAGAGATCTGATCAGAGAGACAGTGGGATGGGAAAAATACTTGCTCCATTGAAATCAGAGGGTTTGGCATTGCCTTCAATGGAATGAGGATTTCATCAGCTGTAATGTTTAATGCACCACAGCTTTATAGTGCTTTTCCTAAGGAGGATGCTGTGAAGACTGTTTGTGGAAGGTAACAATGCTTAAATTTATGAGGGATATTCCTAAGACTGTTCCTGGGAGATGATTTACCATAATAACACTTGCTACTGCAGACTCCTCCAGAAAAGAATATTTGATGTCTAACAGACAGCTGCTGATGTAAATGTTTCTGAAGAGTTTGATAAATAGATGACATTGCCTTTATGATAATGCAGAAATTATGTTGGTAGTAAAAGATATGTTGTGATAGAAAAATCAGTGGATGAAGAATGGATGATGATGGTGCCAAAGCAGGACCACTACTGTCAAGCAAGAGCAGCATGAAGAAAATCTATTAACTACATGAATTTACGGTTAGAGGCATATCTTGAATTTGTCATTTTAAGATATTATTAAAATTAATGCTGTCCTAAGAGGTGCTTCTGGAACTATGTATAAAATTGCCTAATTAGTTAAAAAAAATAAATTCCAATGAGATGCTAGGTTTTGGGAGAGAGACAGTGAGCAGATAGGTATGTCACCAGACACTCAAAAAAATCACCCTCCTTGGAAAGAAATGGTTTGTCTCTCATTTCCAAGAACTGCTTTGCAGCAGAAATGAAGTGGGAACTGAAGATCACAACTGGAAATCTTTCAATTTTGAAAGATATTCTTTTACTTATTAAAAGGGCATTTTACTGAATAGATTCATACCACAAATCAATGGGTTTAATTAAGTGAAATAAATTAACCTCTTATTGAAACCCTCTTTCATTTACAGATGCAGACCCTGAAATCACTAGTCACTAGTTTCCATGTCCTTGATTTAATCTGACAGTGAAACAAAGGGAAACCCTGATATTCACCTCTGGCAAAACAGATGCAAATCTTTTCCAGATCTCTTTCTCTTCTTCCTTTCCATTCCACTGGAGAGCCCAAAAACAGATGTAATGACCTGCCTGCAAGATCTGTAAAATAATCTGAATAGCTAAACCTTTGGCCCTACTATGGAAGAGACAGCACCTCTGAAAGGTGGAAGGGTGTCAGAAATCAAGGAAAAGCAGAGGCAGGTGCATGAGCTGGCTGGAGCAAAGTGCTAGAAATGCCAGCAGACAAAGGCAGAGAGAAGTGTGGGAGCAAAAGGGAACCTCCCCAGGCTGTGGTGACCTGGCCCTTGTCAGGGGGATTGTTCCCTGAATCACCCTGGTCAGCGGTGTTGAGTGTGGTCAGAGACTCAGCTGAGCATTTCTCCTGCCCAGAGTGACCCTTTGGCGTCACTGGCCCTGGATTTATCCTCCCACCATCAGTGGGTGTTCAAACTGGCAGTAACACCACAGCAAGCCCTGTAGGTACACTCCCTTCTACTGTGGCAGTACCCAAGGCAGTAGGTGAAATCACAGCCTGTTGATTTTCTGTTCCATGGACAATGAATTTGGGGATCCTCTGGGATTAGGTATGGGATCCATGCTGACACAGAGCTGTGGGGAGAGCTCCTGTATCCCACTTTCACAGCAGCCATTGAGACACACATTTCTGTTACAATGATGTGCTCATATTCAATGTGGAAGTCCCATCTTACTTTTTTGAGGGGGAGAGATGTGGGGAGGAGGGATGGCATTGGCCTGCTAATCCTAATAAAAGAAAGCCCATTTAAATGAGTAATTTTATAAACCACTGAGCACTCATGCTGAATAAGAAGTGAAGCCTACTGCTATTAGATGTGGCAATAACAGGCTGCTTTGGTTATTAAAGCCACCAGGAGGGAGAACCTAGAAACCAATGCTGCCAGTGAACTACACTGACTTCAGGCAGAAGATCCTCTCAACATGTAAGTGCAGCTTTTTCCTGTGAGTGTAGAGAGACAGAATAGGAGCCCCTCATGAACAGCTACAATAAACATCACAAACCATTTGAGAACCAATTTTAATAGTTAAAATTTAATTTTGGTAATTTATATATTAATCTTTCATGATTCTTGCTTATGAGAGACAGCAGTTGTAACATTTACAAAGCTGCCCCAATCCTCAGAATTTGCTCAGATAGTGGTTTTGAAGGCATGTGCTGCTAATCAATGAGTTAATGATTTTTTCCATGCTGTAATCCATCATTTTATCACAGCATACAATTTAGCAATTTGCTTGTGCTAATTACTACAACAGCCAGAGCAGTTCTGAGCACAGCTCCAGGCTATGGGTAGAGAAATGTTTGCCCTGTTATTTACATTTCCCCCACTTACCTTGGGAAAGGCCCAGAATCCAAAATACACGAGGAAAATTTACTACCGTATCAGAAATATTCATCTTGCAATCAGTGAGTTTCCCTCCATGGTCACTAAAAAGGAGGCTTCAGAAAGCTGCTCTCGTCTCCTGAAATCCCTGAACGCCCAGGTGGGAACAGGATTTAGACAGGAACGGGGGGCAAAAGGGGTCTCTCGCACTGCTGCCTGTACCGGTGACTGTGTTCGGGGTCAGGGTGAATCCCAGCAGCCAGGCGGTGGCAGGGGCAGCAGACAGAGCACTAGGTGGGCACACATTTAGGCTTTATTTTCTATTTTGCGTGCTGTTGGGCTGCTTTGCCCTCCCTGAGGCCAGGGTGTCCAGCCCCTCCGTTTGGGGCTGTTCACTGGGCGGATTTACCCATCCCTTAGGCATAAGAGGAGGATTCACTCACTCCTCACTCAGCCTGGCTGCTGTGAGGGAGCAGGAGCCTTCAGCGTGTCCTGCAGTGGGATTTGAACCACAGGAGGGGATGGTTCAGCGTGTCTGAGGGACAGAGACAGGCAGGACAGGGACACTGAGCCATCCTTCCCCCTGCCTTGCCGGGAGAGCCCGGCAAAGCCCGGGGCAGCACAGGAGGGCTCGGGTGTTCTGCGTGGGGCTCCGGGTCCTGGGTCACTCGTACCCAGGACAGTAACACTGGCTGTGTGTTTGAGGGGGCAGCTGTGCCCGGAGGGAGTTGGACCTCGTGTCCTGCCCTGGCCTTGCTGGGAACCTGAAGGCAAAGTTGAAATTGCACACTGTCACAGGACAATGGTTTTTAACCTTTGTCATAACTGCTCTCTTTAAAGCAGCACAGAAGACTTTTCTGACAAGGCCATTACTGCTGAAAGGACAAAGGGAAAGTAGTTACTCGGCTGTGATCAGAACTGGGTTATCAAATTAGCTTCAGCCACTTTCAATTACAGAATCTTATGGTTTTGAAATGAGCTCTAAATGAGGGGCTATAATTCTTTGTCGACAGTGAGCAAAAAGAACATAATCATCATTATTTAACAGGGACCTACAGCCTAGCTAGCTCCCAGATAAGTTCATCCAAGAGAAAAAAGGATTCAATTGGTATAAGCAAGCAAAAGATTATCAGCTGGCCAGGCTTCAGTGCATTTCTCCATCCCGCAGCTAAGGAAGTGACCTAGGGATTCATCCAGGAGGGATTTACTCTCAGAGCCATTCCAAATCACTAGTTAATTAAACATAAATACCTAAGAAAAATTAGAGCAGTTGGGGTTGTTCCAGGCACGCATTATTCCAGCTTTAGCTGGGCTTTGTTCTGCCAGGGCTTCCTCTCAGCCTGAAGAGCCTTGTTGTGACTGTAGTGGCATTGTTAAATCCTACCTGTCTGGTGGATGCTGCTTTACAGCAACAAGGAGAGAGGAGAGTTGGGCTGGTGCCAGTAGAAAGAAGGTTAATTTGTGACATCAGGCAAGCTCCTGTAACAAGCCAGTGTCTGGCCTACTTCACCTCATTTTCCTTGACACCATAGAGAGAGAGCAGCCCTCCCTTTGCTGTGCCATGGTCAGCAGCCACTGGGCTGGGTGCCAGGGACAAGCCAGGCATCACAGGACCACCAGCAGTAGGTGCCAAAGCTCGGGTGTGCAAGGGCCCTCCACAGGGTCTGTGGGGAGCTGGTGACATCCCATACCATCCTCACTGTCCCCTGGAGGAGTCTATTCCCAGGTTCAAGAGAATGGCTGTCCCTCCCAGCCTCCCACACCAAGTGTGTGACTGGTCCCTCTGAGGCCATCTTCCAAGCCGTGTTTTCTGTAACCCAGCCTCTGAAATCAGTATAAATACATGAAGGATGCTCAGTTATAGCCTCTCTTTTCCTCAGTGCCTCCATCTGGAAATGAGGGGCTGTGGTTCTTTGTATCTGAGCACAGCAGCTGCAGGGGTAAGTGTGAGAAGGTGAGAAACTTCAGGGTAACCAGCTTAGGCTTGTCTCCATGTGGAAGTACAAGGTGCCAGGGCTGTGTACACCATGGGTTAGTCTGCACTCTTCCCCTCCACTGCACACTTCAAACACAAAGTAAGTGTGCAGTCATCTGAGAGGTCTTGAAAGTGAATTCTGATCTGCCCTATCTTACATGCAGTTGGAGGTGCAATTACCCCACTTAACTCCAGACCAACACATCTACTCAGTGAGCTTACACCACCTCTAAGGTAGTGGAGAAAAAACATCACCAGATTGAAACAAGCTGGGGGTAGGGAAGCAAGTTTTGAGCACTTTCTGTTACATTTTCAGGAAGATGTTACAGAACAAGTGGACAATCCAAAGGCCATTTGCTTTCTCCCGTTCACTGGTTTTTGAAGGTCGGATTTACCAGCTCCTGGCTGTTGATAACTTTGGCCCAAGTATCTGTGGCAAAATTCTGTCTCGGCTGAAGTCAAGGGAGTTTTGCCATTAATTTCAACAGACCATTGGTTCTTTAATTTTTATTCTGTGTTTCTGAATCAACATTCCATCAGGCTTAGGAATGTATTTAGATTTACACACAGTCATGAATACAGACACAGATAAAAGTGACAAAGAAAGAAATAGTTTCTTTTCAAGTCCCACAGCTTTTATTAATATTTTCAGTCCTTGTTCTGTACATTAATTGTATTTCCAACAAGATTCCTATTCTACGCCAGTTACAAAATGGATATCTGGGGAAAACACATGACACTTAACAATAGATTTGTTATTCCTTATGCTGTCAGGAATGGAGACATTGACTTTCCTCCTTTCCTTGACAGTTTTGTCAGGTTTATTCTTTTCATCATAAATGGAGTTTTACTGACAGTGCCTAATAACTGCTGGAATTGCTATTAAGTTTTCCTTGGGAAAAATCAAAATATTATAACTGAAAATTGAATTATTGTGAATAGTGTGAATATGGATGTCAGTCAGTTGTGTAGTATAAGACTGCATCCTGAAAATATGAATATCTGCAGAATATCTGCTTAATGGATGCATTGCTTTACAAAGGGTTATAGCATTTGCTCTCAATTTGCTGATTTGCTTATCATAATGGCAAAGAACTCTCATTTCGAAAGCTTAAAGTTGATAGAAAATCAATGTTCCGATTATCCCTGGAGTGAAAGCATTTGTTTTCTCTCCAGAGAGATGGATATTGGAAAGAACAGCATGTAGTTTGGGCACACTGGGGTAGGGTGCTGTGAGGAATATCAGAAAAGGGGCTTCATTTGGGTGTTGAATGAGCAAGCAGGGCTCAAGCTCACTCCTGGGGCTTTTGCCAGGGCAGCCATGATTTGGTTTCATTTCCATGAAACAGAGCTTGGTCTTTCACCTTCCTTTCATTTTTATTTTTTTTTTTTTCTGTGTTGATACTTTACAGGAAACAGAGACTCTTAGGGGCTTGATTTTGTCTGGTTCACTTAGACCTGCTATTAATTAAAGTGTTATTAATCACAGACAGTTCTGTTTGCCATTTCACAAAGTGCTAGTTGACTCCTGGAGAACCTGTCCTCAACACTGTTAGTGCAAGGAAGATAGTTCCAATTTTTAACTCTAAACACACAAGAAAAAGTCTTCTCTCAAGAAATCTGGGATATTTTCTGCACCTTCCCTTTAGCTTTCAATAAAGTGAAATCCCCATGGCTCCTGCATGGAGTGCAGTACATGTGCACCCATGGTCTGTAAGAGAAATTAGAACTTAAGTGTGCAAAACAAAGAGGCAGCTGGCATGGCTGTGCTGTGTTTACACACCTCATTCTCCCAAACCTTTGTTAAATGGTCTAATGAAACAAGGTGCTCTGAGGGAAAAGTCCATTTAACAGAGTAACAAATCCCATTTGCTCAGTGGAGCTGGAAATCTACTGCATAATAAATTAACTCTGAATTCGTGGCTTTGAACATAAATTTCCAGGTCTAGGCTGATCCACTTTTTAAGCTTGTATGCAACTTGGCTAATAAGCTCCGAATTGGTTTTCCTTCATTTCCATCATACATTTTGATGATATTTTTCTCACAGTTTTTACCAAAGCAGCAGTTTTATTGCTCAGTCCTCCTGCTACACAAGGCAGAGCTGCTGTTACTCGCCTGCAGGAGTGCTTGTGCGTTTGTATTCAACAGTGAGACAGAAGATGGAAGGTACCCCCCAGACCTGTAAGAAAAAGATTGTCTCTGTCTCAAAGGCCTGGCAATCCAAGGCACTTTAATGATTAAAGTCCACATATACACAGACTGGGGAGAGGACAAATGCTGTCCCTGAGTGACACAGTCAGCTGCACACAGGCCAGTTTAGAAAGGAAAATAGCATTAGCTGTATATGGCTTGGTACCTTGCCCACAATAATAAGCCAGGAGACAGGTTTTACTGACCTGGATTTTATTCAGCACAAATGTGGCTATGCAACTTTCAGGCCAGATCTGCCCACTGCACTGTGGGAACCTCCTTGGGGCTTATCCAGCATCTCAGCTTAAGGCTCTGTCATGCAGTGTAAGAATATGTTGTCTCCAGTGCAGAGCACATCAACTGTTGTCTCCAACTCTTGTTCCACTATCATGCTGCCAGAGAGATACAGAATAGCAAACACTGTGAAATCCGGGTAGAATTAATTTGAGCTACCTCCACAGTGGCTACATGGATTAAACAGTGAAGTTACCAAATCAAACTACTTGAATAAATGCTGAATTTCCATCTTGTGAAGCCGAATGCATGCTGCAAAGCTTTCACTAGCAAGACAGCTCAGTCAGGTTATATAATTGGCACCCTCACAAGCTTTTCATCTTCATCTGAGTGGTACTCGAAAGGAGTGAAGTTTCCTACCCTTGAAAATATCGATGAATCTCAAAGAGTCCTTGCTGCTGAATGTCCACTGATCACAAGAAGACAAGGGCACACAAAACCTCACCATCAACAAGAAAAGAGCTTCTGGAAAGACAATCTTTGTACTCTGTGAAGAAAAAAAATTAAACATCAGTGACTCTCAGGAGTATTCTCACCAAATTCATTTCGATCCTTTGGATCACTAAATCCTAACATACATGATACAAGAGCTACAGATCTAACCCAGAGGCTATTTTTTACAGCCCATATTCAGGAATAGCCAAAATGTGCTCCCTGCCTTTCTGTGGCAGGCTGGAGGCTTTGGTTGCCTGTCTGGGCATGCTGTGGTTGTGTTTTGACCCCTTTGAAAAAATATTTCCAACCTCTCAAGGCACCAGGTGAACTTGGGCTTTTGAGTCTTCTCTGCCTGACCATGGGAGCACCTTCTGTGGGTTGAGTTCAAACAAGCAATGAGTCTGCCCTTGTGGGCTGACTGCACACACACTTCCAAAAGGCAACAAGGATGCAGACAGTGAGCTAAAATCTAACTTCCTGGGGTCAATCAATTCTGATGTAGCTTCATGTATGTCAGTAAAATTACACTTCAACCAAGATCTGTACCTGCCAAGTACATCATTGAATTTATTACTGTCTCCTGTAGAGCAAGTGAGACGTTTCTGGGAGGACAACTTTCAAGAGTAGAACACCATCATCACCCCAGGTACATCAGCAAGGTTACCTGGGTAGTGTAGAGAAATCTTTGTCAATATTCAGGGTCATCAAACCCTCTGTAGAGTGTCAGTCCCTATGGAGCAGGCATGCAGGTGGAGAACTCTCTGAGCAGAGCTGTAACTGCTGGATCTCCTCAGCCAGATTTTTTTCCCCTTTGGCTGTTTTTCTCCCATGAGAAGAAAAGCCAAGTGCAACTTGCACAACAGATTAACAAGTCTCCATTGGCACGTGCTCCTAGGAGAATTTCCATCAGTGTCATCCATGGGATGTGCTGGGGGTGGCCTTGCCTGGGCTGACAGTGCAGAGTCTCACTGGATCTGGTGGCACGCGTCCACTTCCATCCTGGGGTCTGAAACTTTCCATGTTCCATCGTGTATTTTCAGGATGTTAATGGCTGAAGGTAGTGTTGTTCAGCTCCTGTTTTATTTCCTGGACTTAGCTGGACTAAATCAAGATGCTGGGTTTAGAGAAGCTTGTGGAGAAGTAGGGAACTGCTGGTGAAGCATTTTTGTAGGTCTATATGGTAGAAAAATGAATCAATTATTGAATACTGTGGGGAAAAAAACTCCATGAACAGTATTTCTGCTGTCATAGAACTCAGCTTGTTGAAATAACCTGCTGAAGAACAAAATCATTCCAGGTGATGCTTTAGAGAAAATGTCCCCAGGCCTGTGCCTTGGCCCCTGTTACAAAGCCCAGTACCACATTAGGGGATTTGCTATCAGATATGGGATGTAGAGGGGAGTGGGGCTCCAGAAGTCTTTTTTCTGAGTTTAAAATTATCATTGCATGAGGGGAGTTTGTCCTATGACGATGCTTTAGGTTTGGGTTGATTTTTGAGTATCAGAGCTGTGTACAAGCAACTTCTACACTGGATTCACGTAAACACCTAAGATGATCTTGGTTAGATGTTCTGTGTTGCCATCCTTAGCAAGAGCTAGTTCATTGTACAAGACTCAAAGCCACAGCAGAACTCTGATGCTTGTGAAATTTAATGCTCCTAAAAATGGCAATCACCATCTCCCATAAAGTTCACTGCACCCTGTTGTCTAATGTCTCTGTACTTCTGTCACTTGGCAATTTCCACATTGACATTTTAGGTGGTGTTAATAAGATGTATTTTATTGCTTATTGAAGTGATAGAAGATTCATGGAGACTATTTCTTCTGGTGCATGGGAGGTTCATAGACTGCTTTGACCATGGAAGTTAAAATTGGAATTGAACTCATCCATATTTCTAAATGCATAAAGCAAAGATGAGCTCTTGTGGGCTGTGCTTACAGCTTTACAGTAAGAAACTCAGTAGCTCTTCATGAGTTTCATATGAGCATCACTTAATTATTTGAGATTTTTGAAACTATAAAAGCATTTAAGTATGGGGACATGCGTTAAGAGCTTCCAGCACTCAGATATTTTTATAAATAGCAAAGAGCATTTTTTCTGCTAAGGCAAAGTTCAAAAAAGAGAAAATCATCCTGCTTTCTTCCGTGTTCATTTTTTGTGTAGTAGCTTCTCAAAGGGCAGCTCCTAAAATAAAACTGTTTACAATAACCTCCTCAGATAAAAACATTTCACTTCTAAGACTGAGCACAAAATTTTCACATCTTGCATTTGAGCTCTGATGTGCCTTGCTCCTACATTTTGCCCAGAGGGTTGATTATTATTTCATTACTAATACAAATGGAGGAGCTTTTGTTTCAATTCAGGCTCTTCAAAGAACCTCTCTTCAAGTCATCAAGGTTTAGCCACTGCAGTCTTTTAATCTCTAACTATAGCTTTCTTGCTTTTCCACTTACTGTTCAAAATCTGTTTTCTGCTCACCCTTTTATTACTTGAATACAATGGCATTTTTTTATTTTCCTCCCTGTTCTGTGTGCTTGTCTTTCTTGCTTTGCCATGCCCTTGTGAGGGTGTATTCTGCTTCGATTCTCTGCAACACAACTTGAACCCTGGAGAATGCACAGGTGTGTCTGAAGAAAGAAGTACCAGGGCAGTAGTTCCCAATACCCAAGAGGACAGCATTATTTCTAATAATGATTAGATTTATTGTTAGGTACTACAAACTATTGTGTTTTCAAGGAGTTCAGTTCCTTGTCTGTCAACCCTGTAATTAATGTAAGCAATTGTTATTGTGGTTCATGTGCTGGTTCAGTGTTTCAGTACTGCAAGTTCATTGTTCCACAAGTTGTCTCAGTGCTCTCCTAAATAAAATGAAGAACTATCTGTTTCCCTGTTGGGGATGCAAATGAAGGACGTGCTGCTTCTGACAGAAATTTTGTAACAGTAGCAAAAATGACACATTTTCTTTTTAGTAAACTTTAAGTTTCTCTTTGGCATTTCTGTACAGTTTTATATATATTTTTGTATTATATATGTACAATTACAGTTCTGATGAGCAGTTGAGGGCATTCAGAACACAGTTGCAGTATTTTCTTGTTTTTACTTAGAATCTGATTTAGATTAACTACACTGGTGCATGTCTGAGTCTGCTAAAGTGAAAGTGTCATTTTTCTAATAGAGTTTTGTTCTATGGCTGCATTGCTAATGGCCTGGTTACACTGCTTCCTAGGAACAGTCTAATTAAAGGTTTGACATTGAAAAAGTGATTAAAATTTGCATAGGGAGATATTGAATTAATTAATTTTTTTCCTGGTGAGCTGATAAGTAATAACATGCATTTTGGTAAATATAGACCTCTGCTCCAACAGACTTGCTGGATAGAAGCATCTATTCAAAGGCTGGCATTTCTTTCTCACTGGTTTCTTTAGCATGTGTTTAAAGTTAACCAGATATTACAAATTATATGTGCAGAATAGGAGGAGAAATCTTTCAGACAGCATCTGGCAGGATCATACCTATAACTCTGCATATGTATTTTACTTTTGAATATACCTTTGAGGTTTTAAAGAATGCTGCTTCATGAATTTTCCTGGGTGAATTGCTAATCTGGGGTTAAGTTCTGGGTAGTGTCACTTGTACAAAGCAGTGCACACTTCACACTACAGCCCCACTGAAGTAATACATTATCAATAGTACTACACTGTTTGTATGACTTAGTAATACACTATCAAACCCAAACCAATCATGCCGTTGGAATCTGTCCTGTTGTTGGCTGCTGAGTATATCAGTATTCCTCATGCCTAAGCTGAATTCACCAGCATGTATATATTTAAAAGCACTTACTTTTGAAATAAGCATGGAATAGGCCCTTGTACAGACACAATGGAATAATTCTTGTTCTCAATGCGACTCTGTGGGCCTAAGTGAAGTTCTCATAGTCCAAATTAGTCATTGATGTATGGAATAGATGCTGTAGAAGTACTGGAGGGAGCTTTCTTCCTGCTGTTGCATTGTCAGAGAACTGTTCATCCAGCTCCCTTAACATGATATACTATGTTTTCAAAAGGATCCAGAGCTTCAGGCAATTTTAAGCTCCTCTCTGGTGCTTAAAATGCGACATGTAAATCAACTCTGGGCGATGACAAGCACTGCCAGGAGCACTGCAGGCAGCAGGCTGAATGCATGGTGGGCCACAGCATTCTGTGCACTGAATGTCCACGGAGCTCAGCAGTGCCAGTACGTCTTCCCTGCTTTAAAGCCATGTGTGCACATGTGGAAATTTCTGTATTACTTATCTCTGCTCAGGGAGGAAGGAAAGGCTCACTGGTCATCACCAGCTCATGAGCAAAATAAACCTGAAATTACCATCACTGACATGTTAACTGTTTCCACGTCTCCTGTTCCGAAGTGTGCCTGCAAGCACTCGTAAGTAGGTTTAACAAGAATTTGTGATTTAGCATATCAGGCTTAAGTAGAGAAGGCTCTCGTTGCTGTCTCACAAATACATTCCATTTTTTTCTGGGGAGATGATGTATTTTGAGGGCTTAAATACCAGACTTCTAGGAATGCAAAATTCGGATGTTTGAGGATCCACTAGCCAAATGAACAAAGCTGCAAAAAGAAGGGCAGGGGCTCTTCCTGTTATAGAATCAGCGAGGGAAAGTCTGAGTGTACCATAATTCTGTTGAAAATCCAAAGTTCTGCTGAGTAATTCCCTATAGAAACAGAAAATCTTCTGCATGAAAATCTGACCCACTTCAAGCAGGGAAACTTTACATCAGAGACAAGTAACAAGTTAACAAGAATCAGTCCCGGAGTCAGGTTATTCAAATCTTATAAACAGAGTGGGGAAAAAGCTCTCTTGAGTGAACCAGGGAGACCTTCAGCAATTCCCTGCATTTCCTTCAGACAGTGTCTCTCCTGCACTGGCCATCCCAGCCTGACCTCTCTAGTGTCCAGTTTTGTCCAGTTAACTGAAATATGCTGATCAGAACAGAAGAGAGGGCTCTTCATCAAGGCAGGCACACATCTCTACCAATTTATTCCTGTACCTGTGGCCCCAGAGATCTTATCTACAGTTGTGGATATCCAGATCCAGGAAAAATGTTGTAAGGCTCCTCGGGCATGGATTGTAGGGGAAAAGAAAAGCCACTAAGTGTATTTTTCACTGTAGCTGTGCCTGTGTTGTGGGGTTGGCTGTCCTGAGCTGCTCTCTGCATTCATGGTGCAAAGAAATGGCCCCTGGCCATTTTCAGGCATCCTTCCTCCTGCAGCAGGACCTTGCACACCAGTGTCTCTGAGAAGAAAACTCAGGCCCTGCAGTTCTGATGGGAAGCTGCTGTACCATATGTTTATAAGCTACATTAACAGCAAGCCTGGGTGCCTTCTACTACCCCCTGGATGTGCTTTAAAGCAAAAAGCAATTATGGTTTGGCTGATGTGCTTCTTTGTTTATTTTTGTAGCTCTTTGGGGGTTTTTGGTGGTGCTTATGGTTTAATACATTTTCTGGTTTTTGGGGGTTTTTTTTGTTTTGTTTTGTTTTTTTAAAATCTGGCACCAGATTTTTTTTTTTATTTTTGTGTGCAAAGTACACGGAGAAAAGTCATCCCTCAGCCTAATAAGCTTTTTTTTCCTACAAGCCAGAGAGAGAAAAGCAGTAAAAATTCCCCTGTTAAATTGGATTATGAGCCCATTGGCTTGAGTTGCTCTTCCTGGTTTCTTAGGATCCAAAGGCATTGCTTGGTCAATGAGAGTGTTTTTAGCACTGCTACAATGCAAATGAACAATGCCACAAACCTTCTTTTCCCTGTGCCCAAATAATGGTGGCAGTATATCTGCATAGGCAGGGTGCTAGTGTGAATAAATTCAACCCTTGGGGAAAAAATAAACATCTTTATTACACCCCAATGCAACTGAGCAGGAATGCTCATTTTTTTTCAGAGGCTTATTAAACTTTGAAAAAGCATAGTGTAAAACAGCAGGAGGATGTGCTGTGGGTATGTGATTACTGGCCTCAAATGATGTCTCTGGGCACAGCTGAGGAAAATGAAGAAACCTGCACAGGTGAAAGACAGAAGCCAATGAAGCCTGTCCCAAAGACTCACACAAATGCAAAAATTATGGAAAGAGCAGAGCCTTTGCAGGTGTTGGTCTAAGCAGTGGTTACAGCAATGAACACTTGGCAAACAATCCTTTTAGCCTGGGAGGTAAATTTTAGTGGCATGTAGGCCTACATTCTTCTTGTATTCAGTAGCCATCTCTGCCTGAAAACAATGAAAATAATGACAGCTCAACACTCAAGAGGAGCTGCTGGGCTTTGGTACCTCTCCAACATGTCACAGCAGAGTTTCCTCCAGAGCTGCTGCACTTCCAGCCCTCGGTGAGATATGAGGGTAGCACAGTCTCTGGGTGGATGTTTGCTGCCTTAACACAGTCTCCCTGATGGTCATAGTAAATGAGGAGATATGGGACTTGGTGGGCAAAAGCAACTCCTCTGCAATGAATAATGCTAAAATTGTAAATAATTCACAGCCTTTATGCAGCTCTCTGCACATCCCACACTACGTACACATGAAACACACCATTCCAGTAATTTCAAACATCAGTGAAAGAGCCAGCCCAGTTCAGTGTTAATCTATCAGGCAAATGTTGTACATATTTTGCACACAAAAAATGGTAGGTTTCATTATGCTGCTGAGCATCCATCACTGCTGGTCAAGAACCCATGTGCTAGGCACTGAAAGAGAAAACAGCCTTTCCTGGAGGAGTTTCTAGTCAAAAATGAAGTACACAATGTAAAATGGATATACACAATGAGAAGAAATGCCATGGTTATAGTTACACTACACAGCAGCCCTCCTATTATATGTATCTTGTAGATGTCCCAGGAGAAGAGGGACCTGAAAAAGAGAAAACTGATTTTTGCATGTGCTGTCTTTGCATGGTTACTGTTTGGCAGGAAATTGTGCAGGAGGAGGAAGCTTCTTACTGGCATGGTGTTCTCTCTGCATACAGAGACATATATGTACATATGCATACATATATGTGTGTGTGGGGGTTGTAAACATATATATATGTGTGTGTGTGTGTGTATGTATGTATTACTGGTCATAATTACACAGCGCAAAGGAAGAATCATAAATAATGAAGAGAGAATGAGCTTTAGGCAACCTAATTTAAAACCCGCTCTCTTTATCAGTTAGCCTGGTAATCTAAGTCAACCTCTGGCTCTAAAGATTTTCACTGTACTGTGAACAAAATTAATCATCTGTTAAAGAGTGCTTTCTTTAATTTTTCACCTTGGAAAAAGAGTTCTGGCTAGAAGTGGATTTTGGAGGAAAATTGATGGAGGAAGTTGGGACTGAAGTTTGGATTTTGTTGTAATTTGGAGGTACATTCTGTGTGAGAATGAAACACCCTGCAAATTGCTTTCTGTGTGGGTACCTGCTGATCTGGAGTGCTTCACACTGAGTATTTTGCATCCAGGGCAAGCTTGCTCCATATAAACATCCCCTCTTGAGTCCAGTGGTTCTGATAAAGCCTTTTCTCAATTTTATCTTCTCTTAACTGATGAATTGTTTTTCTCTCAGCCTAAGACACTATTTCATACAGTTAATTTAAATTTTTATTTTCATTGACTCTGTCTGGTAAATGTGGGAAAATAAGAGAGCAGTCATTTTCTGGAAATTTTAGTGCTTTTAAACATTCCACTGTTGAACGAAGTAGATCTTCAGTAAAAGCTACTGTATGCCAACACATGTGAAATAATTGGTACCGTGATTGCAATAGCTGAGATCTCTGTAAAAGTGTTGCTGATGACTTGGATTTAGTAAGGTCTGCCTAAGACAATTTTTGGGTCCTGTTATTGTGATGAGAGGACGTATAAGAAAATAAATCTCCTTTATGACTAGGCTGACTACTTGTAAAAACAGACATTACTCTCTAAAATATCTATAGGATTTTAGTCAAGTTTACATCAGCTGTAAATGTATTGCAGGGTGTTTTCTGTGTGTTGAAAGGATTTATCATTTTGGGCCTTTTTCTTAATATTTTCATATTTTATGAAGTTTCTAGACTAATTTGGTGACAGGAAGGGGAGGTCTGGAAGAAAAGGAGAAAGATAATTAGCCTTTATGTAGTAATCAGGCATGCCAAGTTCTCTTGAATTATTAAACTTAATTAGCTTAATTTAATATTCCTGCAGGCTACAAATATCTGTATTAAATGCCAATCTAAAGTGTGGTATGTTTGATCTGGTGGGAACATGGATTTGGTGTTATACTGCAATGCCACTAATCTTCTGAATAAACCCATGATTCTGCTATGATCTCTTATAATGAATAGTAAATGTATTTTCATACGACCCTGGTGAAAAATAAGAACATCTTAAAATGTACTCAGCATTGTGTGACACATCAATAGTACAGAGGATGTTTCAATCTGTATTTCTGAAGTTATTCAGGTCTCAATTCCACAAAACCTTGTATGTGTGCAGAACATTGTTCATGGCTTGCAACAACCTGTGCAAAACCTCTTTATAGGTGGCACTTCTCCAGGCATGACCTGCCTTCCGAAAAGTGATGTTTTTCCTTGACTTATGGTTATTCCCCTCTCAGGGTGTTGGTTAAGTCCTGGTAAATTACACAGCTGCTATCTCCTCGTGAGAAGATACCTCCTCTCATTTTTACTGAGTATTTGATGATTTGGTCCTTGCCCTATGCTAATTGTGCTTCTGAAAGAAAAAAAAAAAAAAAGGAGAAAACACTTTTAGCTGTACTGGGCAAGGCATAGCCTGAACACAGAGGAAAAGCCTGACACAGAGCTTGTCACTTGGTGGAAGGGAGCTTTTTTACCTCTAAGAAGCGGGTCTTGACCAGTGGGGAGATGCCAGGTAGGAAAGGAAATCAAAGCCTGGCTGCAGAGGCTCCAGCCATTCCATGCCAGCTGCAGATTCCCTGTGGACAGAGGGCTACAGACACCAGGTGGGAGACAGCAGCACCAGCTGGTCACTCTGGGTCAGTCACTCTGGTGACCAGCAAGTCCTGAGACAGTTCAAGGGCACCCACCCTGCTAATGACCCTCTGAAAGGAAAGCTCTCATTTAGGCAGGATAGAACAGAGTATGAAAATAATTTGGTGTGCAGTAGGAATAGGGTTTTTACATAGATTTTTTTTTAATGTGTTTTTTTTTACATATCAACTTTTAAAGAGAAGACTTTTCAGAATTGGAGGTGTTTTTTGCCAGTACTAACTTTTCAGATAATTATTTACAGAACGCCATAAACCACCTCCAAAGTCAGAGGAACAGCAAGTACAGGAGAGCTGGCTAAAAGGCAGAACGGTATTGCAGTAGGCCCAACTCAGTCACTTAAAAATTCATTGAGGCCTACAGTTATCTAATTTTGCAAAGAACAGAATCTCCTAGTTCAGCTGACATTTCAGTACTTTATCTTCATTTTGTGGCTCAGGTGAGATTTTTCTAAATGTCACAAAACATTGACTTGATTCAGCTTCTTTCTTCTGACTACATCCAAACTAAACTAATGTAAAAAATTTCTTGGATTCATTTTACATAAGAATGAATAGTCATGGGTAATTAAAAAAGGAAGGGTGCTAAAGATTTCCCTGAACTATGGGCCTGTTCCTGGTCACATCAGCCGATCATCCTGTTTACTGTTACCCTCTCTTTTTTGCAAGATGGCATGCACTGTATCTTCATTGCATTCTAACTGCAAATTAATCTCTGGCAAAATAAATAATTAGTCTTGTGTATTATTAAAGGCAGTGAAAAAGCACAAAAGCAATTTTCATTCTAATGATAGTTCTAGCTCGAAGAGGGTAGGCAAAATTATAGAAAAGGACAAGAATTTTGCCATAATTTTGTTAGAAATTGAAACTGGGAAGAGGGAGAGAGACATAGAAGGGGAAAGAATATAACAAAATGAATGATGAAGTTTTGCCACTCTGGGTTTTTTCACTTCATACAGCCCTACTGACGCAGTGATGATTTGCAGCCTTATCAGCTGGATTTTAAATTCTTCTCACATTCTAGGGATTTCAGGATTCCCACATGACTGCACTGCATTAGTGCTGTAATAATGCTGCCATTTGCTATTAATTACCATTCTGACTGTTTCAGTGATGTGATGGATTTTTAGTTTAGACTGTAACTGGTCATTCTTTTTAATTACCAAGTAGAGATGATGTATATTTCTCTATTGGTTTTGTTTTCTGACCCTGTATTGAAATATGCCCAAAGGTTATCAATAGGATGCTTAGTGAGAAATTTTGTCTTTTAAGGACAACAGACAAAATAAAAGGATGAATAGGCAACAGAAGCATCCTAAAACAGTAAGAGCTGCATAATTTATTACTATTTCTCTCTCCTGAGACACTGTTTCTATGTTAGGAACAAAGCCTGTCTGTCCAGGACAGAGTTTTGAAGGCCAGGGCTCTGGAGATATTGCTATTTCCCAAGCTCTGCACACAGATCTCCCCTGCCACTGTGCCACAAATAGATTCGACTATCATATTAAATGAGTCTTAAATATCTATTGGCCTTTTTAGGTCAGCAATAGCCTAGTTAGAATAATGACCCTTTAAGTTATCAATAACTTTGGCAGCAGACAACAACAGAGCCTGGTGCTTTAATCTGGAGCATGGACCTCTGCATTGCTAAGTCAATTACCCTAAAAGATTCTATCTGCTCCTTGCTTCTCTCATGAACTAATGACCCTCTGAAATAAAAAGCTTCATGTTTGTACCTTTTGGGTAACTCTGTTGTCTTTGAATAAATCATGCGTATTTGTTTCTTTAAATGATCTTCTAATTCACAGTTCATACATGGATTTGTGCTACCTTCTTTATAAGGTATAAGATGCTTTTCCTGTAGAGGTTAGAGAGGGGAAGGTAAGAATATGTGCAATTGAGAGTTAATGATGTGAGTGGCCCAGGTGAGAGGGTGTCCTTAATACACAGAATAAAGCACAAAGATGATTTTGAAAGGGATCTATTGATATGAACTGCAGAGAGGAGAGATAACAGGGAAATCTGAAGCAACAGCCAGAATTTCACAGTCAACATAAAAGGCTCTAAGGAAAGTGACTTCTAATGAATCACAGAGCTAAATCACTGAGAATTATGCTAAAAACTTCTCCCAAGGTTTTAATTGTTTCTTTACAAGGAACTAAATTGTTATAAAACCAGCTGCATTTAATAGTAATTATCATAATTTTATCTCTCATGGTATGTGATAAAATACCTGAGTCTTTAG
This sequence comes from Sylvia atricapilla, assembly GCF_009819655.1. NCBI lineage: Eukaryota > Metazoa > Chordata > Aves > Passeriformes > Sylviidae > Sylvia > Sylvia atricapilla. The sequence goes on from NC_089154.1 coordinate 527,661, forward strand.
TCAAAACTGAGCGTGATCCAGGTCACTGCTAACAGGCAGCTCCTGCTTGCTCTGAAGTAGTACCAAACTCCTTAGTGCTAAATCTATACTGATGGTAGGACTGGTGCGAAAAAGCTGCCTGCACCAGCTATCTCTGAACATCTTCATGTTAAAGTTAGATCACAAATGCCCGGTTCTGAATGCTTCTGAGTGCTTGTAATACAAATTGATTTAATTTAGGGTTTGATTTTTATTTATTTATTTCCCACTGGAAATGGGATCTGTGTACTCAGCAGATGCTCAGCTTCTGTCAGGAACTGAACTCTAATTAATTTTCTGTATGTATTTTCTGAGTGCTTTTCCAATATGGATGAAGCTCTTGAATGTAAAAACACTTGTAAGATCAAAATATCTGAAAATGTGCCTTTTAAAATCAGTTATTATATTAATCAGGACTAAGCTGAAAATAAAATTAGATTATTCAAGAAAAAGAGATCTGCAGTCATTCTCCAGATTTATGTTCCTTCACAAATCTAGACAGAAAGTCAGAAATTGGCCAACTGGGTATAACACTACCTAAATCCAGTAAATGGTTAGATAAGCAGTAAACACACATAAACTGCTGACAGGAAACTTATTAATCTTCTTTTGACCTCAGATTAAAAAAAAAAAAACCCAAAACCTCAATTCCTTCAAATCATTGAGCAAATTCATCAGAGAAAATAAATACAGAGAATATCTTGGAATTTCTGCCTGTAATTGTGGGGCCAAGTTCTTCCATCCAGCGTGGCTGTGTCCTCTCTGCTATGCCCTGGGATCAGCTTAGTGCAAATGCCTGGGAAGAGCTTTGATCAAGGCTCCAGCTGCCCTTCCCTAATCTGAAGTCCAGGCAGCAGCAGCAGGCTCTCCAAGCCCCCAAAGCTCTCTGCAGTCAGAGTGCTCAATGCTGCATTAACACAGTTTGGGGGTCTCCTGGTCCTGTCTCCTTAACAGACACCATTCAAAAGCAGGAGGTTTTATTTTGGACTGATCAGTGTGTCCTGGGTAGGTGAGATATATACTTTATAAAATGTTTAGCCAAGGAAAATGTAACACTTGGCACCTCATCATAACTAAGTGGCACATGGAGCCAGATGAAATGCAGAGTAGGAGCTTTTTCCATACTTTTGAATAAAAACACAAGTCTAGTGGGCATGAACCCAACTTGTGGAAGCTGACCCTCTCAAAACATCACCCAAGTGTCAAAAAAAAAAAAGGGGAGGGGGGGGTGGGCTGCAGTTTTTATATATGCTTGATTTGCTGTCCTTTACTGAGGAAAAACAACCGAAGGAGAGCAAGCTATGGGGAAAACAGACTCAGAAAGAGGGTGGTGAGTGCTCTTACTGTAGTAAATAATGCTTTCCTGTCTTATTAAAAGGAATGAGTTTCTATGAGAAACAAAGCAGGGAAGATTCTTGGCAAGGGATAGGGAGGAAAGTCCCCAGTCTGCCCTCCTGGGGCAGAGCAGAGGCAAGCACTGAGTGCTGCCTACACACTGAATTCAGGAATCAATTCATGCACCATCTTTCTGTTGAAGTGCTGAACAGATCTCCACCATTCCTTATTTGACAAAGCACATTAACACACTGCTTCATTTCAGATGATGCAAATGGAATAATAAATGGTAATTTCAGTCAATTGACTGGCTGGTGTGAGAGAGAAAAGAGGCTGTATTACTCTCCAGTGCTCCACAGTGTTTTTCTGTATCTATTATATGGGTCCCTATATAATTCCCTACTGGTAAGTAATTTGTCTTCTTTCTTCATTCTAAAAGCACTTTGAAATAGCAAAAAAAGGTGTATATTCTGAACCATATTTGATTTTTTAAATAAGTCAGGCAACAGCTTTTAAATCTACTGTATTAAGAGTCATATTTTGAAGAGATGCTGCTGGTAGCCATGGAATTGTTCTTTGTCACAGCACTTCACAGTCAACAGATGAAGTCAGAGTTCTGTAACTGGCAGTTGTAAGGCCTCTAGAAATGTGTCTGATGTGTAGCTATCTGCAGCTGGTGCTGTTTAAGATGGGAAGCAGGGAATTCCATCATGAAAGTGGCAACAAAGAGGGAGTAAAATTCCCACCTAACTTCATTCTCTTTATTCCAGTGTTCATTAAATATATTAAGTACCATTTCTGTGGGGGAATTTGCAAACAATAAGTTCCTTTGACTCACAAATCCAAAATCAAAATAACTGTGAATAACATTTGCAGAAAAGATAAATATTAAATTAGATGCGGGGACATTACAACATCTGAGCTTCATTTAAACCTTCAAACTGATCTGTTGGCTTAGAAAAAGAAAAGCACAATTCTCATACTGAAGTAATGAAAGCAGGAGATGTTTAGTATTTCATAGGAAGTATATCTGTTTACTCACAGAGAAGGTGATTTGCTCTAATGACTTCTTAGAGAAGAGCCTCTTACAATATTTCTGTAAACTTAGTTTATTCCAAACAGGCAAAGGACTCAACATGTTTCTGATACAATATTAAAGCCAGAGCTCACCCAGCAATGACAGGTGTGACCAGTCAGTTGGAAAGATGTTGTTAAAGTACATAATTCAATAAAATATAAGCAAAGATGGGGACCAGGAAGCCAGTTACTATAGTGTCACTGACTGCCCTAAAAATTAAAATCAGAAGAGAAGTTTTAAAGCAGCACAGATATTAATGGACTATTAAAGAGCAGCTGTGATCATGAGCACATCCAGATTTCTTGGTGTGATCTGATCAGTAGCAGATACTGCAGCTGTGCAGTCAGCGCCTTTCTCCTGCACTGAGCTTGGGGCTGGCTGAGGACCTGCAGGATGGTAATTAATATCTAGCTGTTATTATCAAGGTTTGCATTAAACATGGAAAACGAAATGTTGGTGTTAATTGAAAGGAAAAAAAAAATGCTCAAGAGCTTTTGAATTGCCCACAATTTCCCTGAAATCAGCAGACCTATGCACCCCTTATTTTAAAAGGCTTAGCCTAAATCTGTAAAGGTACAAGCAAGACAAAAATAATGTCCTCTCCCCTTAGCCCCCCATTTCAGTTTCTCCCCTAGGTGTCTGTAGAGATGTAGCTGATGTAGCAAACGTGTCTGGAAGAAGGAGAATATTTCTGTGTCCAGAAAGCACAGAGGTGCTGGCACAGGAGGAAGTGGTGCTGCAGAGCTGGCAGGGCTGGAGGTGAGCTGAGGTGAGCCCAGCCTCCCCCGTGCCCCGGCAGGACCGTGTGATGTTTTATCCATTGACAAAGTCTTCACTTCACCACAGAGACTCATGGCCTCTGTATAGTTTTCCTGAAGCTGTTCTGGGTGTGATACAAAGCTTGCTGTGAACTTGGCAGTGTGGCAAAACAGCTGTCACCTGCAAGAATCTATCAGCCCTAAATACTAGAAGTATCTTTTGAAATTGCCTTTGTAATTGCTCTGTTGTTCCATTGAACAGATGCACAGATTAGAACTGCTGGAAAGTCTCTTTATAAGGTCAGAAATGCACGACCAAAGAAACAGGTCTAAAACCATTGAGACAATCTTTAAAAATATAATAAAATTAGTTTTGAGCCTGATTCCTCACTGGTGTAGAGGCAGCACTCTGCTGGTTGCAATGGGCCAGACCCAGTTTTCACTCAGTTTTCACAAAGCCAGAACTTGGTGCTTTGATGCACCCTTGCCTGAACCCTCTGCACAGCACCTCTGTGTGTGTGCCTACAGCAAGTAATGCAAAAGAGCCATGCTGCAGGGCCAGTTACAGGCAGTCCAGGCTCTGTGTGTTCAGCATCAGGTGCTGTGCTTTCATGGGAGAGCTGTTTATGTGACGATTTCCATTACCCTTAAAAGAGGATTTTTTTTTTTTTTTTAAGTAAGGAAGGAGATGATTAGTGAAGCACTTCCAGAAGTAAGGTTGGTTATTGGGATGATGTTCTGTCTTCATCCCTCAAGAAAAAGCTGTCTGGAGTTAATGGCAATGAGTCAGCCCTGTTGCATCACATCACCCAGCTGCTCCCAGAGTAGGAAATCGTGTGAGAAGGCTTTATATATTGAGTTTCAGTATATGCTTGCAGCACTGCACAATTTGTAGCGTGCTCCTTCCTCTAAAGATATATATCCTCTACATGAGAAGATTACCACACAATCTGTTATAAGACCATGCATCTTTAGTGTCATACTCCAATATCTTGGGCTGTAAAACTGTTCTTTATTTTGGAACACACTTTGCTACTCAAAATAGACAAGTTAGCAGCTTGACAAAGAGAAGCCTTGGGGTTTTGGTTTTATGAACTCATTGGCCAGCACCTCAAATGAAGCTGTTAATTTCTTTGGTCATAAAGCAAAGACTGAGGTGTAACATGGCTTCTGGACAGATATTGTGTATAATGAAATCTTAGTGTGTGGATTTATTCTTGGCCCATTATTCAAGGCTTGAATCTGATTCCTCAGATGTGGGAAATGTTTGGCATTCCTCTTAAGACCAGTGAAAGGTGACTTTCATGTGACATAAGATGTGTTTACTGTTTGCTTGCCCCATTCACAGTTTTGCCATTTTGCAAACACATTCTTTTTTTTCTAATTCTTCTTCCCCCTGAATCTATAGCATGAAAATACATGATGTATTGTTTTTGATGCCTACTGTGCTCTGTAAACAGTGATAGGAGGCAGAGTAGATGTGACCTTTCAGGCTGCTAAGTAACTCTGTATGTTGCAGTATCCTGGAAACTTTAAAATGCTTCTAAATGTGAAGATCACAGCTCATTCACATCTCTAATGAGAGTGGGAGGTTTTATGTCTTACTGTAATTGTTTTGGTCCTCAGCCTGCAAGCTGGGTTACAGCAGGTGGCTGAAACACAAGGAAGCAGCCTGAGAAAATAAGCAGCACTCAGTGGTTCTGGCAAGTTTGGCCCATCACAAAACCACTGGACCAAAGCTCCATCAAGTCACACCACACTGCATTTGTGTGTTCTTGGGCTTCCCTTAGTTTGAGTGGGCTCCAGAACTGCATTTCCTTACAGTCTCCAGCACCATTCTGACCCTGGTGTTTATCTGTTATCTTCTCCACACAGAAGCAGCTTCTAGGATGAATGCCCTTAGCCTGACTTTGTAGATGCTCCTTCTCCCAGCACTGATTTTCCAATCCCACTGGGTTGTTATTCACTCTCAAGGAAGAGGTGTTCAAGTCATGCAGGGGTTTTAAGACTGTGCATTTAATGCAATTTAAGACTGTGCTGTGCATTCAGCACCATGAGCAGAGGGCTTTGGAAAGAAAAAAGAGTTAAAATTAAGGTGTTTGAGAGCCATTGCTTGGTCTGCTGAGGGCCTGGCTGAGGCATCAAACACTGCTTTTACTTCTACTGACCAGGAGCCATTTGAGCACAGAAACAAGTTCTGTCCTGAGTCCAGAATCAGTTTCTCTTCTCTGCCCAGTCCTCATCACTTAAAGCCTTGCCTAATTAAATGCAGTGTGCTGTCAGTATCCCAGACCAAGCAAAACCTCAGTGGGGAACTTTGGATGAGCAAAAGTAGTAGTCACATGTATATGGAAACATCTGAACTTCTGGTTGCCTTCCAGTGCATTGCTGCAAATGGCTGATATTCTGCTTCAGAGCACATAAAAAATTTAAAGAATCACTACATGCTAAGTTAAAAAAAAATACAATAGAGTTCTGTGCACTCAGGGAAATTATTGAAGCAATAAAGAGTAATGTGTTTGCAGATGAGGTTCCAGAACAAGCAGTGCAGAGCAAATCAATAATGTCATACTTCTTGCCAGATTCAAAATACTTGTGGAAATCACTACGGAGTGAGAGGGGACAAGGTTTGTTTCAATCAATCATTCTTGTATAATGCAATATCACAGAGCAAACTAACTCACTTGCTAGAGACTTTAAGAGCTTGAAAAGCATTTAATCAAAAATGTTCAGACATTGTTTATCCTGAAGACTCATTATAAAGGGAATATGTGGTGGATACTGGGCAGGCAGGCTGAACCAGCAAGGTTCTGGACATTTCCCTTGCACATCCTCATGCAAAAAGCTGAGAGTCTGACTTTTTGTTCAGAGCATCTCACTGCATGTTCAGCCTGTGAAAGAGTGGGAGAAATGCCCAGCTGGAGTGCCCTGGCTGGGAGGGCCTTGCTTTGTGCTGCAACATTTCTAATGCAATATTGCACTGGAGTCCAGCTGTGACTCTTTCTCTGCTCTCTGCCAGCTCTTACAGCTACTCAGGGTCAGTGGCCCTGTCTTGGGTAATTTACAGTTTAAGCAGTAAGTGTATGCTGGAAGTAGGTGACAGCTCTAGTGAAATTAAATGCCCTGCTCAGGAAACTTGTAGTGGAAGTGAGAATTAAAAGCAGAAGCTAAAGCTGACCCACAAATTTTGGATTAGCATTTTTCCCTGGACCTTGGTGTGATTGAAAGCAGCTCAGGTTAATGTGTTTAGGGTCAGAACAACATTGAAAAGCGGTAATTCATGACACAATAAACAGAGAGAAATACCAGAGCTGTCCATATAGTATGGGCCAGGGAATGGTACAGGAGAGACCTTGCAGATGCACAGGAGCTCTTCAGATCCAGAGCAGCAGACAATGCTCTTAACTTAGGGCTGGTTTATTTAAATTATACCTATTTTGAACATGTCCATGGAATCTCAATTCACCAGGTGTGAATTCACCAGGTAGCTTTTGTAGTTTTCCTGTTTCTTTAAATAAATTCTTCATTGAAAAAAAAAGGAGAGAAACATGGCAACATGATCTTTTTGTTCTGCTGTACCTAATGATGTAACAAAAATGAGGGTTTCTGTGGTACACACACTCCTGAAGCGACCTACATTTATCTAGAGGATGTGAGAGTTTTCCTCTTTTTTGATGTCAGTATTTTATTCATGAAAAGCCAGCGATTCCAATTTCATCCAGTTTTCATGTTTTGAAATACATGTTAATCCTGATGTGGAGCAATAGAAACCCCCCTTTTTAATGTGAATGTAGAATTGCCATAATTTGTATTTTCAGAAAAAAAGCCCATTTTTCTGTTGGACACCAAGATGCATGTGCTCTCTCACTTGCCCTCTAATTCACACAAAGAGGTTCACAAACTTGGGTCATTTTTCATCCCAGGTATACCCCTGGCTTGGTCAGAAGAGGGAACTGAAATGATGCCTCCCTTCATCCTATGACACAGCCATCTCACTCTGTATTTATTTTTTTAAAAAAGAAAACCTCATACCAATTCATTGCTACAAAATATTTAATAAAAGAGTACACTTCTACAAAATCCAATTAAACTAGAAATCTTTTGATGGCTATAGTCAGACTGCCTTGCTGTTCCCTTGAAGGTCATCTAAAGGCTTGAAGCACTCCAGGTTTGGGAATGAAAACTGCCATCTTTATTAATTTTGAGTAATAGCGGAAGGACCTAGAATTATAAATTGAGATTCAGTTCTTCCTCCTTCAGCTACTGAATAAAAAAGAAGTTGTATAAAATGAGATCCATCTTCTGATTACTCAGAACAGAATTTTCAGTCTCTCATAAGGTAGGTCAAACAATGCCCAGAAAGTTTCCCTTCCCTTACTTAGACCATTAGAGAATTAAATTGATTGCATCATTTTCAGCATCATTTCACAACAGTCAATAGTCCATCTTCCAAATTGCATCAGTGCCTCCTACCATAATACTCATATGGAAAATGGAGCAGCTGCCCCTTCCTGATACACAAGGCATTTAAAATTCTCCTGCAGAAAATTATTCAAACAAGACAGTAAAATGGCAGTAATTTACCATCTCTTTTTCTCCTGCAAATAGACAGTTATGCAAGAACAAAACTATTTGCTGTTTTTCTTTCTTCTTCTCATGTGTGCCTAAACTCACCACTATGTATAGAAGATTAGATCAAAAGAGGATAGACACAGTAGCCGTGCTGTCATGGTCAGAGGCACTCACTGTATAAAGCAAAGTCAAGAAGTCAGCTTGGAGGCTGGGAGGAATCAATTCTGACAACGTGCTGCTCTGTTGAACTGTGTGTCTTCTAACCTGGAGGTTTATTCAGAGGTGGAAGAGGAAAGGATGGTCAGCTGGGCTGGTGCCCTGAGAAGGAAGCAGAAAAGGCAGGAGCAACTGGAAAATAGTTTTGTGCTTCTTGAGGGGTTTTTCCTCCCAAGCTGTAGGGCTTTTTAAATAACTGCTTCACAAGGGCCAGGTGTTGTGTTGAGCAAACAAGTCTGAGTTCTGGAGTTCTGGACCAGCTTGTTGGAGTCTGGATCAACTGTTGTTTGGCCCACAGCTCTGTCCTGCAGCCCTGAAAGTGCTGCTGCAGCACTTGGTGCAAGCAGCTCAGAGTAACCCCCCTTCTGCTGAGGCTTTTCTGCTGGCTGATGGCTGGAGGGACTCCTGAGCTGGGAATTCTCCTTTCCAAGTAGACCTACAGGATTTTTCAAAGCAGTGCAAAAGAAAACCTGTTCACGTCTGCTGGCTGAAGATGAAAGGATGTCTATGGTAAGGTGAAACTTCTAGCAGTGTGTTTATCTGCTGAGCTGTGATTGGCAGGATTTTTAACAGAAATAGGAAGGAAATGCAAAAATTTTCAGCTTGTGGTTCTGCTTTAGTATTACTTCCACATTAAGCTTCAAAATTCTTGAAGAATGTGTGGCAGAGTTTGCTTGTATCTGTTGTTTGGTTCCTTTTGCTTTTCTCTTTTTCCCCAAGAGAAATGCTAGCATTTGTTTATTTTCTTTCTGTAGCAAGACAGAAGGCTATAGTTGCACGAAAGAGTTGGGAAACCATAGTTCATATCTTACTTTGATTTACTGTCATGATATTACAGGAACACCTGGTTGGAATTTTATCCAACATCACCCATTTTGCTCGGAAACATGACCTGGTGGTAGGCTGGCAAAGGGAGAAACTGTCCTTTCTTTTTCATCCCAGGTGAAGAGGTATTGAAGCCCCTGGGGACCATGTTTGTTCAGGTCTAAGTCATTCAGACCTCCAAACCCCCTGGGCAATGGCTTGCTCAGGTTGCTGCCTGGAGGATAAAGTCTCCTGGTGCCTTACAGGCAGCATTCACTATGGCCTTGTGTGTGGAAGTCAGGGGTGGAGTTCAGGTTCAAGACTAGAGCTGATGAACTTTTCCCACCCAAAATGCATACATTTAGACAGTGCAGTATCATTCCTGCCTGTAACTGCAAGGTGTAAGTGAAGTCCTCTCTCCAGGGAAACCTCTGGGTATGCTGGTCAAAACCCTCCTGCCAGACCAGCTGGCTGCAGTCACCACATCATTTTGATCCAGACCACTGCAGCAGGCTGGTAGCAGAAAACTCCTTTGGGGACTGAGGTTTGAATTAAGAGAAATTGAATTCATTATTTAGAAAAATCTGATAGTGTATTAACCTGCCAGTTTAGAAGGTACCCACCCCAAAGTGAATATAAACATGCCCTTTATGAGGGGGCAGGAACTGTCAGGGACCAGAAAAGATGAGGCTCCTTTTTCCTGCATATTTGACTGAAGTTGACAGTGGCTAGTACTCCACTTTTACCAGCAAGTGGAATATATCAAAGACCAGATGTGGGAAATGAGAGGTGTGCAGTGCCTAGGAGTGTACTGTGTGTTTTTGATAGCAGAGGTTCCCTGAGTATGGATATTACGTGGTAGTTGTATCCACAAAGTTTGTTCCAAAGGCCTGCAGAGACTTCAGCACAGGCTTTGCACAGATAAGAGCAGTTATTGTGGTTCAGTCCTAGACAGAAACTCATCCCCATGCAGCTGCTCACTCCTGCCAGTGGGACTGGGGAGACAGTCAGAAAGGCAAAACTGAGAAAACTCGTGGGTTGAGATAAAGACATCTCAGCCTAATAGGTAAAGCAAAAGTCACACAGTAAAGTAAACCAGCACAAGGAGTTCATTCATGCTTCCCCAAGGGCAGACAGGTGTTCAGCCATCCCAGGAAAGCAGTGCTCCATCAGATGTAGTGATGAGTATGGAAGACAAATGCCTTCAATCCAAACATTCTCCCCTTCCTTCTTCTTTCCACAGCTTTATTCACTGAGCGCAACACCATATTGTCTGGAATATCCCTTGGGTCAGCTGGGCTGCACTCCTTCTGCACTCCCAGCCTCTCTGCTGGTGAGATGGGTTGAGGAACACAAAAGGTCTTAGCTCTGTGTAAACACTGCTCAGCAATGATGGGAACATCTGTGCACTATCAACTCTCTGCAGCACAAATCCAAGGCATACAGCCACTGTGAAGAAAGTTACCCTGGCCAACAGCAGCACAGCAACTGAGCATGTTTTGGCCTTAGAAAACCTGGAGATCACAACTGTGTTCAGTGTCAGTGGGTGACAGAATCAATTTAGTCTTTAAATGCTGCCATCCCACAAATGCAAAGTAGTAGACTACAGGTTTGGAAGGATTTGTTTTTTCCTGCCCTAGGTGAGCTGTCAGCCAGAGGCAGGCAGAGTATCTGTGGGTTTTCTGCTCACAGTGAGCAGCAGCCTGAGTGCCTCACCAGCCACTGCTGATGCTGTGTCAATACCACAAGCCTCCTGCTCCTAGGCTGTTATTTCAAAATTTAAAAGCTTTCTGGACTGCATTCTGTGTGCTGCTGAGGTCTGATTGAGAACAGAGCCAGAAACAAATTGGAAAATGTAAATGATGTGACATCCTGCAAAAAACTGCTGTGACCTCAACAAGGGTCTTCATGGCTCTCCAGGTGAATTTATCTACTCCTCCAAAATAAACAGTGTGAGATTATGTCATGCTCAGCTTCCCTAAGCAGATGGAGAGACTGTATCTTGTATCACTGTCAGCTGTATCATGCCCTTAAGAAGGTGAAAGGTTTGCATCTTCTTGCTGATATTATCAGCCTTTACCTTAACATTAGAACTACCATTATTTCCTAAAAATGTATTTGTATTGACCGCTAGAAACATTTACCATTTACCTACATATTCAAATACAATTTCTTGTGTTTCGTTGCTTTATTCCAAATGGCACTTCCCTTTAATAGTATTCTCACAGTCTCTATCAGAAATTATAAGAGGTTGACTGCTTGCTCTTTGAAATTTGGCAACTTTGCATCTCTGTAAATGTTCTGACAACTTGTAGACTTCATATGGTTCTTCCTTTAGGCTTTTTGTATTGTGGTTCATCCCTTAACAGCTTCTTTATATTTAAGAATGCATAAAGACACACCCTTGCAATGAGTTTTTCATCTTAACTCAGAAAAGCATTGCAGCCTTTTTGCTAATTTTTTATACATTTAAATGAAAATTGGTGCTCCCTGCTATAGCACAGCTGCATTAGCTGCTCAGTCATGTGATCTTTTGATAACTTTATTGGGGGGAAAGGAGTTCTGGTTTTGGCCTTCCTTGTGCTGGGCTCATTAGGAACAAGAGTTAATGTAAGTGATAGCTGGCATGTGTAATATGTACCTTCACTGTTATGTCTGTTAAAGAGGGAATGTTGTACACAAACTATGCCATAGCCACACGTAGCTTTCTGTGCATCCCTCGTGCTGTTCTGTACCATCCAAAAGGGGCAAAGTTATTACTGATAAAGGACTATCAATAGATGCTCTTATTTCTGTTCGACTCCTGTTTTGTTCCTTGTAATGGGATTATTTCACTACTGTTGTCATTACTCTTTTGTAATGTATTGCTCTTTCTTCTTGGACTCCGTTTTGGCAGGGAACTGCTGACTGTACAGTGCCTGTGTGACACCTATGGCAGATATAGCCAGTGCTTGGGAATGTGATAAAGATTTTGTTTCAGAGTACCGGAATTATATTTTTAGAAGTTATTCTGAAAAATAATGGATTTATGGATCTACTACACAACTCAGTAACATAAGTTTATGCTGAAGGTGTTGACCTAAACACAAGTTTGAATTTCTGTGTGGCGTTCTCAGCTGCTCTTTAACTTTTGCAAAGATGAAACAGCTCCCTGAGGCCAAATGCTGTTTGCACTTTTTTCCCTCACCCTAAAAGTCACAAGGGCTGCTCAGAACTCAGAGTAGAAACAGTGATGAAAAATGTGCTTGCTTTCCCAAAGCTGGAACACTCTCTGTCCCCCTGTTGCCATGGTAATACCTCCATCCACATTCCTTCATAACTGCTCCCTATTACCTTGCTCTACCACTGTCTCAAAGCAATCATTGTCTTTTCCTATCCCTGTGCTGAAGCAATGAGAAAAAAATATGTAGAAACTGAAGGAGCAGCCATAAGCACACAGAGGCAAGTTCATTCTGGATACAAAACCATCAATGTGATTAGCTCTGAGGACAGGATAGTCAGAGAATGAGGAACAAATTGTTGATTTGAAAGTGCAATTCTGATTCTCATCAAGTAATACATTGCATAACTTATAGGCTGATGTTCTACAGATCATTCTGTGACATAGCTGCTGCTACTTATATGCCTGAAATTTGGCATTGTTTAGGAAAGTGATGGCCTGGGATTTCTCCCCTGGTTATGGTTGACCACCTGGCCAAGCTAAAGGGTTTATGACAGAAAGCAGCCTGGCTCAAGACTGTAGAAACAATTGTGGAGGGATTAAGATAAAATGTCACTTCCCACAGAGTCTATTCCTCGAACCGATGCCCAATATTTCCTTTGAAATGGGCTGGGCCTGCCTGGTTGAAGCTTCAGTTTGTATCTGGTGATCTGCAAACTTTCCTTGTAGGTGCTATTCATGCCACCCAAATTGGAGTGTGCTAGTTCATTGAGTGAAATTAATTTTATGTGACCCTCACACAGGTCTGTACCTCTGCTTTTGGTGTGGCTGGCTAGAAGTGAAATGTTTTTGGCATGCTCATGGCCCATGCAAGTGAAGTGTGGGCTATATCTTATTTTGATGCAAAGATTATCCCACATAATTACAAAGTTCTATGGTTTCCTACCTTTTTAGAAACACTAAACATTATCTGTTGCAAAGTGGATAATTACAGTACTTCTAACTAAAATCCACTTGTCGGTTCTTCTGGAATGAGAATGAGAATGAGGGCTGTTCTCCCATTCCTGAAATGAGCATTTTCCCTCTCATGGCTTGAATCAAGCACAGCGCCGTCATGGGATATCATAATCTCTCAGCTGTACTGGGTGTTTATCCCAACAAGATGCCAATACTGTACTTGGGAAATAACCCAGCACAGCCTGGTGTATGCACGGAGGTAACGTTTCCTCAGCGCACACTGCACAATTTTAATGGAAACTTCACGACCAGAAAAGTTTCAGGGAACTAGTTTTATATCCTATTGACCGTTTTTGCTTCAGGTTTAGCTAAAATGGTCTCGGCTGCCTGTCACTTTTCTGGGGTTCAATAAAACTACACTAAAAGCTTTTCCCCAAAGTAGAGGCTTGTAAAATCAAGCCAAAATAATTCCATAGTGGAATCCAGAGGCTTTTCTCAGCAATGGTCAAGGGAGGCTTGCATTGATAGTTGATCTTCTATGTGTGAGGTGTCTGAGGTACAACAGGGCTGTATTTGGGACTGGATGCAGAAGTAGCCAGCAGCTAAGCTTCTCACCTCATATCAAACCATCTCTTTCTTTTCTCCTTACATTTTTGACCTTGCTTCGAAAAACACAGAGAGAGCAAAATCAGCTGTAACTTTGCTGCCTGTATTTGAATCTTCCTCCACCTACAAAGAATTCATTTGTACAGAAGTGAACCTTGGTCACCCATAACACTGGCATCAGAATGTGACTTCTTTGAAGATCACCAATTTCTGCAAGCACAAGCGCTTCATCCTTCCAGCACACCAGGAACAGGGGAGAGGATGCTAGAGTCAGGATGCTAAAGTGGTATTAAAGGAAATAATCGTAATGAAAATACAATAAAGAAGAATTGGGCAGATCTTGGAAGTCATCTAAAATAGGAATATCTTGGAGAAACAAGCCAGTGGGATATTAAAAAGAGCAAAACTCTGGCCCATGCAAAATGGCTGGTTTAGTAGGATCAGGAAGCTGTCGAGGGATATCACCCTTGCAGTGAATTTGTTTTGTCAGGACTGTAGTTCAGTAAAGATGGCTGAACTGTGTCTTTTCTGCAAACACCAGAGAGTCATTCTTTAAACTGCAGCCTGGTCTCACGATAGACATAGCAACGCTGTGTTTGCAGCTTCTCCATGCATTATTAACACTATAGCTCTGTTGTAGTGATGTGTTTTCACATGAGAAATTCAATTTGACCAATGTCCCAATCATCTGGCATGTCCCATATAACACATTTTGATGTCGGTCCAGTCAGTTCTTTCAAATCTGTAGAAAGGAGCAAAATATTTTTATACTCTTGAAAAAGATATTGTTGTGATTTTGTGCATTGACATACAGTTATAACTTGGGCATAGTATGGCTTTGGACTGAGGTCAAGATATTTTCAGTTTTACTTTCCAGATTGAACCTTTTTCTTGGTTTCAGATCTGTTAGACCAGATCCAATTGGCCAAAGCTACACCCGTCCTAAATAGGTCGATGTCAGCGTTAATTAACCAGCAGTCCCCAGTTAATTGCGTTGTCGGAAGCTGCCCTGGCACTCTGCCGGTCTCTCCGGCTGCCCCAAAGCCGGGGCTGTGTGCTCCCCGCCAGCACAAAGGATCTGGTGGCTCTCCATCCCTTTTCCCCGCGCTGGCTCAGGGATGTGCCAGTGACCTTCCGGGTGACCCTGGCGTGGTCCAGGCACTGTTCTCTCCCCAGGACACTCCAGCTGCGGTGCCCAGGTGCCGTTCCCGGGGCTCGGTGCCCGAGCATCCCGGCAGGAGCCCCAGGAACTTTGCTGGGAGCAGCGCCTGGCTCCCGGGAAGCCGCGCTTGCCCTCGGCTCCCCCTCAGCTGCTGGTGCACCACCGAAGGCTGCCGAGTCCTGGACAGAATGATTGTATGGAATGATGATCGTACAGAACAATTGTACAGAATTATTGCCTTCAGCTCCTGTTGTTCCCCACTCGATGTGATTCTACTGAGCCACACGGCATCATTTCACACCTTTGACCGTATGATTGAAATATGTTGTCATACTAGGCTTGGATAAATTAGTAGGAAGAAGGCCATAGAAGAATCAACATATTTGGGGAAGTATTCTGCGTGTTCTCAATATAAATGAGAATTTGTTCAGTTTGGAAAAACCCAGTAGATCTTGATTGGAAGAGAAGATTTCAGGTTGCAAAATTTCAAAATGAAGAGATTCGTTTATCACAGGCAATGTTCTTTTCACTTATTGCAAATTATGGTTCACTTTCACCAATGAGTGTTCCATAGAAGACCATCTTGTATGAAGTCCTCTGGTTGCCGGGGGAGCACATCCTTCCAATTTCCACACCAGCGTGTTCTCTGAGGAAATTGTCCGAAGAATTCTTATGCCAAGCAGCATTTTAGTCAAAGGGTTTCAAGTAGAAAAATACACAGACAAAACTGCAGCAAAGTTTGTCAATTAAGTGAACATTAAAAGGTGTCCAGTCTCTTCTTTCAATGAGTCTTAATAAATGATTACATGGAAATTATTAGGGACTAGAACAATAATAGTTTAAACTAGACTGTATTTAATGCTGGTTAGAAAGCTATTACAGCCCACATTTGACTCTTACAAAGACTGTAATTGCCACCCTTAAACCAAGTATTCCGAGCCGCACCTGATGCTGTCCAGCCAGTCTGAAACTGATCTGAAACAGATCCTTGCCGTGTGCTCAGACTCTTCCAAACAAATGTGATTTCTGGGGAAATACCTTGGTCTGTTGAAGTTACTACACTTTGGCCAAGAGCTGTTTAAGGAAAGGATCAGAGTATGTGGAAGAGGATGGATTTTCTGGCTGACTCAGCAAATAGCAGTGCTTTGGAGGCAAGGCAGCAGAGACCCACCAGTGTCAAACTAGGTGATGGGAAATGATATTTAACTAGTCTTTACGGACCCTCTCACCTGTTCCTGGTCTAAAAGAACTGTATTTCTGGCAACCATTGGTGAGGTGCCCTGGCACATAGAGGCTGGAGGCAATGCTCTACCCACCCTATCCCAGGGTGCTGCTTTAGCTCAGGACTCTGTTAGCACGTGGTGTGGGTGCTAAGAAGTGACCAGCATCTTCTCAAAAACGACAAGGCCAGGGGAGGAGAATTTAGGCAGAATTCCCAGATTACTTCAGTCTATAAAATACATGCTTTGAAAAGCTCAGGCTTCAGCCATGGGCCTTCAGCCATATGTCCTTAGCCTCTGCTGACTAGTTATGACTCTATGTTGTACTTGGCAAGAAGGCAGCATTTGTTCAAGGGGGCTCTTGCCAGCTGTGCTGGAGAAAGTGCTTTTCAACAGGATTCCAATTAAATGCTTTATTAATATTTATTATTCACTGGTTGCAGTTATTGGTAACGTGTATTTGCCCAGGAGAGCTCAGAAGAAATACGACATGCTGTTTCTTGCTAGGGATTGGGGAAAAATGATTCTTTAACTGTTTGTGTTCACTGTATGGCATTTAAGTGGTGATGCAGGTCCAGTGTGTGTGAATAGTGAGGGTTCCTGTGCAGTAAATTCCCCATGCAGGACCTGGTATGGAGCAGCTGGCAGGCTCTGGTGGAAAGGCAGCACTACATAATTGTTCAGCAGCAAGAGGAGGGAGGAGCAGCACTGGCACAGCTTTAGCTCTGTCAATGTTTCACAGAAAGCAAATATTTCCAAGGTCATCCTGAGAAACTGCAAACTGAGGACACATTGGGCAACGGGTGACCCTACTGGTGCAGGACAGCACACAGCTGCCTGCTCCAAAACCAAGGGCAGAGCTGCCTTTGGCTTGGCCCTTCAGTCGTGTCATTGCTCAGATGTGGTGAATCAAGTGTTAAATGTGAGCAGTGAGATGGTCCTGGAAGCCCTCTGAGCTGGACACAAGCTCGAGTGAATGACTGACAGCTTGTGTGAGACTCCTGATGGACAGCCACAACAGCGTGGCCACGAGCCCAGGGGACAAATGGGTTTAAAGCTTTTCCAGCAGCAAAGCTTCAAATGAACAGACTCCTTGTCCCTGTCACAGCTGATTTTAGCAATCACGGTTTTCAAATATCTGAGCTGAGTATTTTCCACCAGTACAACTCCACTTGAGTTAACACAAGAACAAATTTTTAAAAAAGTGTGAGTTGTTCCTTTTTGTTAATATATCTGTGTTAAAAAATCATTGTGGCCTTGGAGCAAACTCTCTTCACTATCAGGAGTGTGAGAGAAAGGAAAGACAAGAGTGTCAGACTTCCTAATGAGTTTGACCATGCGATTCTCTGAATGAAATGCCTGAAATACTGGCTTTGGAGCCCTACATCTGACTGTCCCATCAGTCTTCAAGCATACAGCAACATCTATCTCTACCCACAGGAGTTTCCGACCTCCGAGCCAGACCTTTTCATTTATACCAATTATGCCACTGCCACACATGAAGGGGATTTTTTTTTAACAGTTGTTGCATTTGCTTTGTATTTGTATTAATCCCTTTTAATGTATTGTTGTTATGCTAATGCCAGCTGAAAGTAATTCCAGGGATATTAAGCTAGGATTAATCTGTTGTAAAGAGGAAAAGAATTATTATAGTTCTCATTAGGATTGATTATTTTTTCCTGTTCATCTGACCAGCTATGAATTATTGTCAAATCTGAATGACATTTTTCTTCTCCAGGATTTAAGAATAGAACTTAATGAGATGAATTTCTATCTGCAAGGTGCTCAAAGCTTGTATTTTAAGGCAGAATAGGCTTTCATTGAATAAAAAACATAAGTCAGCATTTCTTGGGGATGGTTGAAGTTTATCCCTTTTCTGTATTACACTTTATGATGCTTTTTATAAATAAGATGCCTAGCTGAGAGTGTTGCTTCTCCTGCTCCATATTGATAACCAAATCATCTTAGCAGTGCAGATTAAAGCAGCTCCATTGCTGGTATGCATTCATATCTCTTTACTTAGTCCTGTCTGCCTTAATTGATAGGGCTTATTTATGTGCATGAGGAGATTATTCCTGTGAGTGGGGCATTCAAAATATTGGTATTCATTTACAGAAACAAGTTTGGCTAATAAATATTGATTTTTAATTTTTTATGGTTTTAAGTAATACTTAAAATGTCTGCGCACGGTTATAATGATGTACTCTTAAAAATTAAGCAGACTCACTTCATGTTTAGACTAAAATAAAAGTGTTTGACTTAGCAAAGCTTGAGGAAGCAATTGCAATTCACACACTTAGGGCTCAATTCTCCTTGTGACTCTTTTAAATTTTTGTTCCAGGAATATATTCTGTAGCTGACTTGGGTCAGAGGGAGAATGAGGCAATACGCCAGGCCACTTGCTTGGCACCATGGGCTCCTTCTGCCGTGGGCAAGGCTTGGAGGAGCTCAGTCAGTAAGAAGGCAATATTTTGACCAAGGCAGAGATGTGATTACAGAAGGATTTAGCAGATGATTTATGAAGTAGATTTGCAACTCTCGTCGTGTCAGGGCATGGCATGTGAGTCTGCACTCAGCCCCTTGTCTTGACACCACATCTGAGAATGGCTGGAACAGAACATCATTTGCTGAGATGTCACATGCTTTCATTAAAATGTATTCTTGCACCTCATAATAGGATAGATCCCATTTTCAGGATTGAGTCTTATATACAGTGGGTATACACAGTGAAAATTAATTTTTTTTCATTATCTTGAATGGTAAACCCATCTGCCAGATACAGATTGGTGCTGAATATTGCTTGTTCTATTTTTCTGGAAGGAAACTAATTAAAAGATTATAGCTTCTGTGTTTAATAGTTGTTCAAAATATATCAGTGGCACTGCTTGCCATTCAGATTTCATCATGTTGCAAGCAGCAAAGGGGAAGCACATTGACACTTTCCTCTCTTTGAGATTCAGTTCATCTCATTCTCTTCCTAATCTGATCTCCCAGGATATCAAACGAAGGCTTCTGTGTGTTAAAGCCAATGTCAAATGAAAGTCAGATGAAACCCAACATCCAGAAGTGATCAGGTTTACTTTGCCCAGGGTCCCACAGAACTTGTGTTTCATATCCAAAGAACTGACTTCAGTGTGTGTGAGAGAGGCAGTTTTGGTACACCTCAGTGGTCAAATCGAGAGGTTTCTGTGGTATTTGTGAATGAAGTCCTCTTTACAAAGGTGCTGAGAAACACTTACTGTCAACTGCAACCCACACTGTCCAGCTGAAGCTTCCACCCCCAGCAAACTTAGCCTGAACTCTTTAAAACCATCTCATCTTTTCCTCATCCCACTAAGTGACAGTATGATTTGGTTTCTACTGTATTGCAGTTCTATCAAACTTTACTCTGTACTAAAAACATGAGAATTAAACTTTACTTGGCCTCTTCAAAGAAGAATTTTGCTCCAAGTAGTAATAACTTGGCTGTGGTTCCCATCTCTCACCTCTACCATGCTGACTCTTAAGCTGTAGTTTTCCTGTGTAGCTTTCAGCTCCTTCTTCCCATGCAAGTGATGTTTCTGGAAGAAAACCTGAATATAAGGAGCCCATTTGGCCCCTGGTCTTCACCAGTTTCAGGCAGTCTCAGTAAACTGCCCAAAAAAACAGATCCAAGACCTGCAAAACCAGTGTGGACCATGTATAGGAAGGGTAGTCCAGCACTGAACATGCTTCCACAAGAATCCTCTTCCATTCGGTGGATTTAGTTGCAGTCCCAAAGAATATCAACCCCAGCAGAGATTGAACTGTGCCCATGAGGAATCAACATAAACTGTTTTACTTTCTGTGTCTCCTTGTTACCTCCCCATCAGTGAAGACCAGCTGACAGCCTCCTGAAGTGTGATGCATGTGCAGTCCTATTTATTTGTAAGAACTGTGAAGTAAAGAAGTTAATAATTCACCTTAAATCTCGAAGTGTACTTATTTAATTACATGCTGCAACCTGGATAGCAAACAAGGCACCTGTCATGAGCTGCACTTTTTAGCAAATCATCATAAAATGTAAGAGGTCCAGCACCTTAAAACTTTTAAAACTCTTGTTGACTGGTGTGACAGGTGAGGGTCAGGAGGTCTCCACACTTTCAGTGCTGTATTCTTCCCTTCAGTGATGGAGCCTTCTTCCATTCAAATGGGCATTCCTTCCTTTTCTAAGTTTTCCCCATTTTTTCCCTTGCTTACATAAAAAAATGATTATTAGCATTAACAATTTGGAAACAGAGATTCTGAACATCTGTTTCTGAAATGAAATTCTGGTAACTGTTCTTCCTTCTCTAATTGTGTATGAAAAAAGGTTTCAGGTTTTCAGAATTATTTCTGCTTTATCTGGTCCCTCCAGAAAGAAATTACTATTGTCCAGCATTGTGAGTCATATTTGTGATTTTATGTGTTACCTAAGGTATTTTTCTAACTGGGATTTAATGATGTCTCTATTTCTGCATTTTTTACTGTTTGATAATAAAAAAATCACGAACTGTGCCTTGCTGCCCCGTTGGGCACAGCCCCTAGCTTCAGTGACTTCTTGTGAAGATCGCTCTAGGTGTGCCTCTTGCAGTGTCAGACCATTCCTTTTGGGAGCAGCTAATCTCCTTTGAAAACGAAAGGGCTGCTTTGTGAAGAGCAATCAGTTGCAATATTGTTGCAGATCTTGTTCAGATAGTGTTGTTTTATACTTGATCTGTTTGCCATGGCATACACACCTTTCTAAAGAAGAGCGGTTTTATTAATAATAAAGCATTGTTTAAGAAAAATTGACAGTATTTTAAGACCCATGAGAACTGATCCTGGTAGAACTAGGGGTTAAATTGGATTCAGAAGAGAAGTCACACATAACAAGCCATGGGTACTGAATTCTTTACTTTTTTTTTTTTTTTTTAATTCAGCTCTGTGTTCACTTGAGATGAGTCATTCTTCCAGTGAGCTCCTTCCAGGAAGGATTCCCTACAATCCTCAGAATGTTTCTCTTTCTCTGTGCTATTAAAGTTCTTTCTCTGTTATTACAGTTTCCTTTTGGCTGAAATCCTCTTTGATTCCTCCCAAAGGATCCTTTTAAAAAGCGAAATGCAAAAGGGAAATTGCTTATTACAAATGTTCACAAAGACAATTACTCTATTAATTCTTTAAAAAACCCCAACATTTTAAGATTAGTTGAAATGCAGATCTTGTCAACCAAGGAACTTGAGGTCTTGTTAATGAGGTCAGAAATAGTTCAGCTGCTGCTAAAATGTGCTTTGTTTTCAGACCTTTTCATTAGTTTATGGCAAAGCTTAGATGAAGTTTTGCGTGAAGATTTAATAGGAACTTAGAATACCACATGTGCTGATGGGCACATGATGTCTTTCTTTGGCAATCTCAAAAGAAACTACCCTATTTATCTTGTTTGTGTGTTTGTGAATACCCTGAGGTGAGGATGAATTACTTCAAGAGGAGAGTTCATATCGAGCATTGTACTGAAAATGGTCTAATACTGCAATCTTCTGAGAAAATCTGGTGGGTGTCAGATAAAGGTGGAAAAACTGAACACATGAGAAAATGCCAATTACTTACCCCTTTTGCTACACAGAGTCGTAAAGTTTTGAGTGGTATTTTCTAAGCTGACTTTTTTACTTATTCTTTCATGTGAAAATCAAGCATGAAGAGACAATCGAATATTACATGTAAAACTCTGTGTAGAACTCAACAGATCTGCTAGAAACACAGCACTAAGGAACATGCAAGAGGCAGACATCAGGTGTAGGCTCTGGGTATGGAAAAGCAGAATTGTGCAGTGACTGGGCAAAGGTGGGTGTCTGGTCCTGCTCTGCAGCCTTTTGTGTCCCAGTGCTAGTTAAGTCATCTCTCTCTATCAGTAACTACACAGTGAAGCACTGAATGCAGGAGAAAATCAAAGCTTCTGGTGGAAATAAGTCCAAAAACTCAAAACTGTTTGTCCACCTACAGACAGTTTTCATACCAGCTGAAAATACTGTTAATGACAATTGCTGCCCTGTGGTTCCCCTTCACTTCTGGGCAGAAAGGGCCCAGGATTCTTATACTGGGTGGACAGTGTCTCCATTTACATGTCAGGATTTTTTCTGTTGCTTGTAGTTCTCTGTGTGGAGATCAGCCACATTGTTCACTTACCATGTGTCTTTTTGCAGTGAAGTGTCTGTGATGAAATAACAGGCAGCTGTGGGACAGCAAACACTCCTCTGCTCTGATTTTCAGTGGAGAAGAAAGGGCCAAGAAACTGGGCAAAAATCACAGCCAGGGTGCTCAGAGAAGGGACATCATCTGCTCTCAGTCGTGTCCTTGTTTTACAAGGAAGAGAAGCTGCACTGAATGCAGCAGAATGAGGTGGGCAATGGAGATTTGAACAACTTTCTGACACTTACTTAGCTGGAGCTTGGTTTTTCTCCAGCTAAACTGGTGAACTGGTGAACACTGCCAGGGTGCAGGCTCCTTTCTGCCATGCAGGGCTTTCTGCCAGTGTTGATGTAGGGACTCGGGTGACATGAGCAGTGGGAGATGAGGGGGGTGTGTGACAAAAGCAAGGATGTGAGTGGATCTGTGCCTGCCAGGCTGTGGTACGTGACTGCAGCTGTTGTGGGGATGGAACCAGCTACAAGCTGCTGAGAACCACGCCAGCCCTGGCACGAGCAGGGCCCAGGAGAGTGGCTGTGCTACAGCCAGTTCAGGAGTGTCTCCACTAGCTGGGAACATGCCTGGATTACACAGCACATCAGGCACTGTCTGGATCCGATGCCCACCTTCTCTCCTGGTTCTGCTTTTGTCCTGCTTTGTTCTTCCAAGAATTCAGAAAATGCCTCCAATGTATATTCCCCAGTATAGGCCACTTCCTGAAAAAAAAATTAAAGTGTGTAAGTCTGTACACAAAATTTTGGAACTAATCGCAAAATCAGGTGGAGGATTTCGGTTCTTTAGATTGACCAAACTCTAGACTTGTGTGCTCAGTTTAGAAGGCAAGGGCAGAGTCACAGCAAGTTCCAACATCATCTGAAAATTAAGTGTAGAGAAGAAATAGATCTATCTTCCTTAAAAGAAAAGGATTTGTATGAAAAACAACCGTTATTTTATTGTATTACCTTGGGATCCTGCCAGCTACTGACATCAGTGAGCTTTTTTGTGCTTAACAATAAACATTGGCAAGATATTCTGAAGAGCAGAGTCTTTTAAGTGTCCAGCCATGCTATTCAAAGCTGCTCAAAGATTTTGATGGAAATTCAAGTTCTGGAATAGTTTTGAAATACACTGTTGCACAGCTTGAAAGAACAGGATGAAAATGAACAGTGGCATTAATTTCCTTATACTTCACCTTAAATTGAGGATTTACTGAGGATCTTCTGGGGAAGTTTAATGAAAGTAGTAGTTTCATCTTAGAGCTTTAAAATTTTCTGAGTGTGTCTAGGCACAGTATTTTAAAGATTCCTTCCCAAAAAAACCTTTGCTCTCTAGAAGTATGAAAGGGTTTTGCACAGGTTTTTTAGCAAAAAAGTTGTAGAAGCTCATGTACATGACATTGGAAATTGTCTACTCTTACGTGAGTGTAGTTAGAAATAGGTGGAGGCCTATTCTCAGCTGAGTTAAGCTCACTCCCACTGAGACCAATAATGTTGTTACTTTACACTGGGTACTCTTAACACTTGATTTGAGTTCAAAGGACTGTAAGCAAAACACCTTCAGACTGGTGAGTTCACTAAAATTGTACACTTTTTGTATACTAAAATTTTGGTATTTCCATTCCATTTTAATAAAAAAGTGTGGCAGGTTTGAGACTACTTTTTATGGGGTTTATGTTTTTAAGTTTAAGTTTCTCAAGAGAGATTATTTTATTTCTCCAGAGGCAATTAGCATTCTCAGACAAGTCTTGATTTTTATCAATTCTGATGATGGCTGGAGCACCAGTTTCTCAGAGCTTGGAGACCTGTAAAGCCAGAGAAGCAGCTGATTCCTGCACTGGTTACTGGGGATATGTGTCAACACTTTTCATTACAGTAATCTGTGCACAGGAGTATGTAAAAATAATTTTTCCCACTTTACCTGTAGAAACAGACATTTACACGAACCTGCACTGCTGCTCAAGTACAAGACAAAATCTCTGCACTTGACAGAAGTAGTGCAAAAACATGGTGCACAAAGAAGAACTTGAGATTTCAAATACCCTTTAATTCCAGAGTATGTTTAATTATCAAACAATCCCTTAATAGTTAATCAAAGTGTTTAGTGGATTTGGGCTTTTTTGTTTGTTTCTTTGGGTTTTTTGCAAACTGACATTTATTACAAGCATTTAATGGATTTCTGCTTTTCTGCTAGAAGACTAAACACCATGTGAGTGTGTAGGACTGCAGTTCAATTCATCAGAAGTTGTGCATGCACATCCAAGAGGAAAATCTCTCAAAGATTAAATGAGGACATGGGTAAATATCTTAGAATTTAATTTAAGTTTAATACTAAGAAGAAAAATGAAAAACTTCATAACGCCTTAATTATAGAAGTATCTTTTTTTTTTTTTTACTTCAGATATATTTTCTTTCTAATTAGATTATCTACATAGATGGAGAATGTAACTATTTACTATTTTTCTTTGCCTTCACTTTCAGCAGAATTTTCTAATTATTGTGTAACATAGCTGATTCATTAAGTAGCATATTGCAAAAAACCATTGGTCTTGACAACAAATATTTATTCCCAGTGGAGGCTGGGATACCAAAATTAAGTAAAATTACTAGCTTAAATGTATTGAAGAAAGTTTTTGATTTGCGTTTCATGAAAATGTAGAGGAAAAGGAGCAGTACCAACATTTTAAAGACAATTGTCTTACATGTTCTGGAAACAACTAGTACAAGCAGTTCTTTGCCGGAACATCTCTTGTCATGGTTTCAAGTAAAAAGGCACTGCAGTCATTGGGAGGCATCTGTAAATTCACTCCAAGTTTAGACTGTTGCTAAAATCCAACAGGCTGATTGGAGATGGTTAAACAGCAAGATGTGAGGCCCTAAGGACTTGTAATCCAAGTGAGTAAATGATACCTGAGGTCTTGCCACAGCCTCATATGCAGGATGAGACAACAGAAGGGTTTCTCCTCTAATTCAGGTACTCAGCAGCAATGTCTACTCAGGAGCCAGAAAAGGACCAAAACTGTCTTAGTGAAAGGATTTTTTTCTTTCTCCCTGTGACAGATGTGCTCATGCAAGCACAGCCCTCTGCCTTGTGTGCAGTTGTGCCTCCTCAATCCTGCCCAGCAGGCTCTCACCTGGTGACCAGCCCCAGCAGGAAAGAGGGTGAAGAAGGGATAGCGGTCCATGCCCACAGACAGGACGTCGTTTGCTGTCACATCAATCTTGGCAATCATTATGTCTTTGTGACCTTTGTATCGCTCTCCCAGCTTATCCCAGACCAGCAGGAGTTTTCTGCACTCGTGGGACCAAGGGGCATCTGCAAATTTAAAAATAAAATTGGAAGGACACAGAAGTGCATGTGGTGGTGCAGTCACAGGGTCCTGTCTAGCCCTCCAGGTTAACAGGGTTTGGGCTTCCAGCTGTGGTCAGCACCTGATTGAAACTATTTGCCCTTCATGAATTTCACATTTCCATGTAGTGATAACTAGCTATTCACTAACACATTTCTGATAGCAGTGCTCCTTTAGCTCTCTTAACCTCTCATTACTACAACAAACACAAAACTTGGACTACTTTGCTGGAAAGGTGTGGCAGACAACCAGTGCCACCCACATAAGTCTAGCATCATTCCCACCTTGACATACTTGCCAGAACCACAAAATACTTCTTGCGTACTAAAATTGACTGTGTTTGTAAACCTTGCCATGTTGACTCTAGAAAGAGGAGTTTGAGTTGTGGTGCTGTTTTGACTCTGAGCACTGCACTGATGTGGTTGCCAGAAAGGCAAACTGCTGAGAGCCCAGTACCCCTTTAAAAAGCTCACAACGCAGTCCTTCGGTGGGGAGAACAATGTTCACACTTGGTTTATACAGAAATAAAATTTCAGGAGCACTTGACTGAATACAGAACATTCCCTTTACCAGCCTTTCATTCCAGAGGACTTGGTTCAATTCTTGCTTAGATCATTCAGTTTGTTCATGATACTGAAATGTAAAAATTACTTGTGTGAGTGACACAGCTGCAGCCAGCAAGGAGGGTGGCAGGAGAGTACCAATACCTTTAGGAATTTCTGAAATTCAGGGCAGTACAGCTAGTTGTCCATACTTCTGTTAATGCTGCACTTTCGCTTTACTGAAGTAACTGAGGCACAAACTCATCCCTGCTGGCTAGGACAAGGATAGGGCAGAGGTTTCTTGCTGAAAAGAGTCATATAAGGGAGCCACATCCCTTGCAGACACAGGAGGGAAAAAAGAGTTACAATTTCCTAAACCAGATAATTCCTAGCTGGGATTTAATCCTAGAGCATTATAGCCAGACAATCTCACCTAACCCTCCCACTGCCCTTGGAAGGCAGCCTGACTCAGGCTGCACAACACACTTCCATTGTACACCATGATGTTCCAGTGTTGTGTTGTCTTTCAACACAGAGATTTGATACAACCTTGGCAAATATTTAGTGAAGAGATCCAGTGCTACTCAGTGCAACACTAAGTCAGCAAAGGTATCACAGCGTTTCTACAGATATGACACAAAATTTTCTTCAATTCTTTCCATAAACAATAAAAATTCATTGAGTTCAGATTCTGTAAAGCGAAAATATTATTTTGGTATATAAGCATGAGCTTTAATTTTTTCCTTCCAACTGATCATGTTAAAGAAGCTTAAAATCTGAATTCAATGACAACACTTACAAAACATAACAAATACAGTCATGGTCTTATTGAAGATGATACTGTTGAAGTTCTTCCCAACAAGCACTTTGACAGGCATCTCGTCCCAGTCTTGTGGAATTTCTTCACTAGGGAGATGTTGCTGAGCAGAAACAGAAACATTGCTGTGTAAGTGCAGGGAACATTGAGAAACTGTACTCCAGCTCAAGGTAATGTGAGACTAGGGATATTACCTAATGTGCTCTGCTACTGTCTGATAACTCTTTTATAACACGACATCCTGGTCAGCCATCACATGTTTCCACCTTCTCTCCCTTCAGCAGGAGCTGGGCTCACATACCTCTGGGTATTTGGTACTCAGAACTACTTGTCCCTCTCTTGAATACACATTCTGTAGCAGACTGTCTGAAAATGATGCTTCAGAGCACAGTTGTATTCCTTGTCCTGAATTCTTGCTGCCCAATGTTCAGAAGCTGGACTACTGAAAAGTTTACATGCTGTAGGCTTTCAAAAGTGATGTAAAACACACCAGAAAGTGTGCACTGCTGCTTAAATATCTCCCTTCATCACCAGTCATGGTCCCCACATGATTTCTACAATTTACAGTGCAGTAGCTGGGAATTTCTCTTCTTTAACTCCACAGCACAGTAGCAGAAAGGTCCATGTGCCCCAAGGAAGCTGTCCTTGGTGGGACTGTGCCCCTCAAGCAGATCTTGGTGAGAAAGAGGCCACATCTCCTCTGTTTCTGTCCTTCTCCCTGAATACAGGATCTACCTACTCACATTTCTTAAATTCTGCCTGCCATCAGACTAACTATTTTATCTTTTCTCCCTCTAAATAACCCTGAGGAGCACTGAATAAGCAAAACATTTTAATGCATTTTTCACATGAATGTGATGATGCCTCATTATGGCAACAAATGCTGTATTTACCATTGGGAATGACCCCCCTGGGAAAATTCCCTTTGCTAAACTTGCTTAAAACAATTACCAAATGTTAATCCCCTTTGAAACTGTCAATTTTCTATTTTCTTGACTTTTCTGTAAGCTTAAAAGCTCTTGCAATGATTGTTTGCATCCCTCCCCAACGAAGGGAGAGAAATATCTCCATTATATTATTGGAAGGATCAAGACATAGGGAGTTTTCAAACCACTACAATAAAATAGCTGGCATCAGTTAAAATATTGGGCCACAGATAATCAATCCAGCATTTACATTGGAGGACTGGAAAACTTTGTAGTCCACCTTAATTTTTAAATACAGAGGAATGCTCTGTCAACAACTGTAGGTGAATACATTAGGGCAACAGTAGATTAATAAACCACTGATCACAACAGGACACTGTTCTAATTTAAAAAGGGGGTGCTTTGCCAAGATCTCATGTCTTAGCTGCTGAGAACTGTCTCATTGACATACCTTTGCTTTTCCATTTAGGTAGCTCTGGCAAAATTCTTTTAGGTTCTCCACGGTGACCTCATCTGCTGGCATTTTGTACTTGGCATCACTGGTCAGATTTAGGATCCTCACGGCAGGAACATCAATGTCCCTGATGCGAAAATACTCAAAAATCCGCCCGTTCCTTGCTTCATCAGTATCCACCAAAACAAACAATATCTGATGATAAAGAGAGAATCATGCATCTGGTTGGGCCTTCCAGCTTTGGTTTAGCCATGCTGGAGAAATGAACCATGCAGCTTGGCAGTGGGGTAGGATCTAACCTTAAATTCAAGGAACTGGGCAGAACTAGTTTTTGGTCTCAGACCAAAACTCAGCAGCTCTGTGAACTTTATTATTCCTTGATCCTAGTTAATAACAAATGCTAAAAAGACAGAAGTACTGAAGCTTTTCCCTCTGTCCTTTCACAGTGGTTTGCTATCATGTGCTTGAGTAGCACTTCTAAATTTCCCCCCAAAGTTCCTCATAAATCTTAATAGGACAGAAGAGCTGAACCCCTGTTAACCATATGTATTTACCAATATGTGATATTTTACAACCTACTATTCTTCAGTGTCTCATGTACCTGGAGCAGAAGTAGCACCATGGAAAACCGGAAAACCGAAATATTTGTGTGTAGGACTGCCTATAACTGTTCTGTACATATAAACATGTGGCTGCAAAGCCATGCACATACCTTACAATATTCCTCAGGTTTTTGTGGTTCCAGCCTTTTCTTCAGGCAATATTCTGACATCCTTGTGGTATTTCCTGGTAGAGGCAGAAATTGCCAGTATTTTGCTAAAACTACCTTTGGTTGGAAGTTGCTCCCAGAAAATTGTATTTGTAAAATCAGAAACAGGTTAATTTGGAGCAGCTGGAATTAGTGCTCCTCTTTGTGGTCTTTGTGTTTTAAAGAATCATTTCCAAGTGATGCTTATCATTCAGCTTGTCCTTAACAAATTGAAATAATAGTTGCTGAAATTGTTTTTAAATGGTTTGGTGGAGTTAGAAGATGGGCTGACAGCAGTTTATTTTTATCAGTAATGTTGGTGAGTGGTTTTCCACTGATCTTTTGGCATTCCTATTTTCAAATCTAGATTCAGTGTTACAAACCTTTCCTCTGAATTCTGCAGCAGCAGACTGGTAGTTTTCATAAATCTCCATGAATGCCTCCGAGTTCGTCGGGGTGAACAGCAGGATGTGATTTTCAACAGGGACATCAAAAATCTTCACAGATGTCTGGGAAACAAAAGACTCAACATCTGCTCCACTCTTTGTAGGCAGAACAGTGAATCAGAGGCTCAGCATATCAGTATCCCTAGGTTCTGCTACTGCAAATTTTACTTTTTAAGACTCAGTTCCCAGTCATTTCCATAAGCATTAGATTTTGCTTCATTGTTTTAAAGCAAATAAAGTAAGAAGAATCAGCAGCTGCTGAGTGGGGTTTTTTGGTTCCAGGAAAAACCTCATATTATTCATAGATTTTTTACAGTCAGAAAGATCCTTCCAGTCTGACCTCCTGTATAAGACACACAGAATAATTAATGCTGAAAGTAAAAGTTGGTGTTACCCAGGGAGGCCCAGCTGCAGCAGCTGTGGGAGCAAGACCTGGCTGGGCACTTTCTTCCCTCCTAGGTGGCATCAGCAGCTTGTATCCCCTTCCCTGCATAGGACTACCTTTTTTTCTCATGCCACCCTATAATCAGAGGCGGTGGGGTGTCCCCTAGGCAAGCAGGTATTTCCATGTCTGTCCTACCTGCACCAGCAACGATTACTGCTGCTTTCTTTCCTTCTTCCCTGTTGCTGCATTGGGGTGCAACGTTTGGAGCCAGGGTTAGGGACTGACCTTCCAAGCTCCCACCCCACTCAGCTGCTGCAGAAGCAGCCTAGCCCTTGGTGGTGCCTCCACAAAGGGAGGTGTTTGCATGCTCAGAGCTCACTGTTCCACCAACCCCTCCTCTTCTCTAGGAAACAACATCTTGCCAGAGGGAAGCATCATTTGGCCTGGGTTAGATCAAGAGCTGAGTGCTGGGTTCTGCTGGTATTTCTAGATGTGTTTAGAGTGGCCTTGTCAAACAACCAAAGAAAATTCTCACTCCCTGAGGTGCAGAACAGCTCCCTAGGTCTCTTTCTGCATGGATTTCTGTCTTTCTCCTGTAGCTTTTTGCTAATACAGCTAAATGCACATACCTCAATATTATATTCAGTGACCAAATCCAAGGTAAAGGTTTTGATTAGCCTTGTCAGGCCCAGTTTGTTCTGTCTACCATCTTCAAGCTCTTCATTATGCACAGGTTTTCCCTGGACAAATAATGAAGTTTGTGAGGTTGTTTGCCTTATCAACTATAGGAGCAAAAGGGCAGGTTTTAAAAGTGAGTTTT
Source organism: Sylvia atricapilla (assembly GCF_009819655.1). Lineage (NCBI taxonomy): Eukaryota > Metazoa > Chordata > Aves > Passeriformes > Sylviidae > Sylvia > Sylvia atricapilla. The sequence goes on from NC_089154.1 coordinate 558,190, forward strand.
ATGGTCATCAGCAACTGAAATTCCACAGCTTGTAAAATGAACGTCACAGCCAGATTGCAGAACAAGATTACAGCTAAAATTCAAGGTACAGCTGACAGTTTTAATTTGTTCAGTAGTGTTGACATACTGAAAGATCTTTCCTATATCTATACACACTCTCTGTGAGATATGCTCACTCAGGAAATCATTGGTCTCACTACTTCCTAGTCTAAATATTGATGCTGCTCTGTGTAGTTTTGATTTTGTTGTTGGCCACTTCTGCAAGTGGAAGAAAATTCCTGGTCAAAAACAACACACAAGAAAAAAGGTGAATGTCTGCAAATCTCAATGAACTTTGCAGCCAATGTTGATTAGAATGCAGGTTGGAAAGTAAAGCTATTATAGACAGATCCTTAAACATAAATTAGGAGCCTGAATGTAGGCAGACAGATGGAAAGTACTACTTGTCTAAAGGTTGCTGGTTTTGCCTCCTACTTGTCTCTCTTGTCAGTAAATGCTTTTTTGAGTGTGTGCGCATGTGTGTTAAGCTGTTTGAATTATGACTAGGAAATTATTTAACCTGAAAAATTCCCAAACAGCCTTTCCATAGCTCACAGCTGTCATGACACCTTACCTGGTAGACTTCAGTACTCCTACCTTCTTAAACACAACCAGAGAGTTCCTTTGGATGCCGTAGTTAGCACAGACGTCCTCACTGGCTGTCATCCCAAAAGGCATCTCTGGCACTTCTCTTGCTGTCTCACAGAAAACTTCCACACTGTCGTTGTGAAGTTCCTAGTCCCAGAAAGAGTACTTATTAAGACTGCCCTACATCCTGCTAAGATGTGTAGGAGTTAAAGCTCCAGGTGAAGCAGGCCCCTAAAGTCTTGTGATGTGAAGAGCAGAGTATAATTGTAGAGTGGATAATGCTTGCCACGCTTCCCTCTAAGAGTGGATCGGAGCAGTGACACATCAAGTGTGTCCCCACTTCCCACTTGTGTTGGCTGGCCTGGGTCAGCAGGGATGGGATGGTGTGGGGTTCCCTCTGTCCTCCCTGCACTGATCTCACCCTCCCTGATCTCCCCTGGCACTCCCACCCTCTGAAAAGCCCTCTGCAGACCGGGAGGGATTGTGCCAGCAGCTGCTCCCCCTGCACAGCCAGCAGGAGGTGAGGGATTACAGAGAGCACTCTGCTCAGAGAGGAGCTGACTGGCACATTGGGGGCTTTTGACTGAGTGCTCTTCAAGGCAGGGACCTCGACTCCTGCATCTGTCAAATAGTCACTCTGCTGTCCACCCTCAAACTAATAGTAAATAAGCAGGATGAAAGGCAACAGCACTTCCAGATTTGATTTAATCAGAGAATTATTTCATGCTAGATGAATAGTAATTGATATGCTGAGACCTTCCAACACATCCTGGCACTCGTATTTGTGAGCAATCTGTGAGTAATAGAAGGCCAAATACAGTTCTTTATTTGCTTGGACAGTGTTCTGTTGGCTTCTACCCATTAAATTTCTGACATGCCCTAGCTCATGCTCATCTATTTTCTTTTCAGCCCCTGAGCAAAGCCAGTGTCCAGTCAAACACATCTGCAGGCAATATCTGCTATCAGTGTGGTTCAGGGAACCCTCTGGCATCACTGTGATAGAAAGAGCTTCTCAATTTCCCCCAGCACTGGAAAACTGCCTTCCTTCCTAAATGGCTGCAAGCAGATTGCTGCAAAGAAATATTCTGGGCACTAAGCATTTTCACAGTTTGTCCTGTTATGTTCCATGTGCTCACCAGCTTTGTTACTGCGGGGCATTTTGGTAATGAATCCTGTTTTCCATATCCACAAAGCTTGGACAATCTAGTGTAGCTAGCCATTTGGGATATTATTAGTCCAGGTATGAGTCCAGACATTGGGCAGAGAGATACCAGAGTAAAAGTCTCTTTAGTTGAAGAATATCCTTGATTGAATTTACAGATATTAAAGATTTCAAGGACACACTGAAAAAGCAGGGAAAAGCTATTCCTATTTTACTCACTCTGACAGTGAATCTATTGCCTATTGTTCACTAGCATTTGGCCCAAATCCTAAGAACCTTATTCTGCTCTGGTAGAATTTGTTTGAGAAAGGACTACATGTGTTGGATCACAAACAGTTGTAATATTTTATGACTTCCTATCCATGTAGATTTGGCCTTCTTCACACCAGCCAAATTTGGGAGAATTTGGCAGAAGCCCTTTCTCTAAGGATGCAGGAAACACTGCTGTGACCAGCCAGAGCTGTGCAAATACTGCTGGAGCATCCTGCTCTCACAAGCAGCTCTCAGGGTCTCTGTGCACAGGTACTGATGAAGGAAATGTGCTATGGTGTAAGATTTTCTTATTTCTGCCTAGGCTGCTTGTCTAGAAGTATGAAGAAATAGATAGTTAATTTTTTTTTTCAAATGTAGAGAAAAAAGAGGGCCTGGGTTTTTCTGGTGATTTCTAGGTCTTTTCGATGTGTGGGATTTGGTGATGATAACAAGCAGTATATTCCAAAGCTGGAACAGATACCAGCCTTTTGAGCTTTCCAGATACTTACCCTAAAGAAGCCAATCACTGCTAAATCATCAGCTTTTATGAGGGCTTCAGCCTGATCAGTAGAGTTGATTAAAACAGTGCTAGGTCCTGTTCTTCTTTTCACCCATATTATAAAGGTTGAGGCTTTTCTGACTCCTGTGGAAGGAAAAGAGAGTTAAAATGAAAGTCAAAAAGAATGACAGAAATTTCTCATCAATCAGGACAGAGGCAGTGGAGGTGCAGAGGGATGCTAAATACAAATGGACTTGGGCTCCTTAGGACTGAGGTCAAAGCTGATTGAGAGGGGGCTTGAGGTACCCAAATTCAACCTCAGGTTCTAGCCACCATTTAAACTACTGTGACTCTAGAAGACCACAGTGGATCAGGACAGCTTTTTCTGGGACCTCTGCAAATGGATTTATGTCCAGTTAAATGATTAATCACACATGGAGAATAGAGATGAGGACATTCAGACAGGTAGAAAAACTGTCCTGCAAGATTTCATGTGTCCCAAAATCACAGTGAGCTATAAAGTGCTATCGACCTAAGGTTTAATCCAGAATGACTTCAAACCAATTGCAGATTTTATTGAACTGTTTGTTCAATTACATTAGGGGTCAAAATTGTTCCTTTGTTGCTGCAGGAGAGATCTGATAGGCACAGAGACATGTTAAAATTCCTCTGTGGGGCCATAGCATCACTTCAGTTTAGACATAAGAAACAAAATTGAAGTACCAAAGTTGTCATTTAGTTCTGGATTGTTCCATCTTTTGGCTTCTAAATTACTACTACCAGTTTTACTGAGTTTATAGTCAGTCTGTTTATTCGGTAAATTCTCCTTAGCTTTCAGAAGTTTTAGTTTATTGAGTCTCTTTAAAAACTTACATTTTTAAATTTTCACATTTTCAGAGGAATTTGAGGCAACAAATTGAGGCTCAGCCCTTTCATCTCTGTATGACATAGAGACTTGTCGGAGCAGAGTAAGGATTAATTGAAATCATACATGAAAAAGAAATAGTTAAGTGCTAAAGTCAAGATGTACAGTACAAGTGGATTATCAAAGATGCAAGTCCTGGTGCTGTGCATTTTAGCAGTATGACAAGATCAAAATTGAGTCAGACCATTTTACTGCCATCAATTTTGCAGCAGACAGCACTGCAACTAGTTTAAATACTTTTTTTTTTTTTTTTTTTTTTTTTTTTTAAGTGAAGCACGCAGTCGTCTCTCTAGAGTGTATGGGCTGCAGAACAAAGCACAGAGCAGTACCTAGTGGTCACATAGTGCTTGGCTTCTGCTGCCTAAAGGAAGAACTGAGGTCCTGTCACTTATGTCACTGCTGTAGCCCCTAAGCATATTTTCTGTGTGGTTAATTTTCTATTGAGTTCCTTTAATCAGCCTTTGTACTGGCCAAATTCTGACCTTGCAGCCATAAATTATGACTTTTACAAAGCCTAGAACTTGGCTTTCATGTTATGTCCATTGCCAGGGACACTATTCAAAAATTCCATCTTCCATAAAGAGCTGAATTAATTTATTGATTTAATCAAGATCTACAGTTTCTTTTGTAGTATGAAGTACGTACCAAGTCCTGTACAAGAAGTCACCGGGTGGCCAGTGCACATTTCCAATTGCCAATGCTCAGTGGCTTATTAGTCAAATGTGGTACATGAGGTTTTACTAAGTGTTGCACATAAGCATTGACCAGTGAACAAAATGTCATTTAAGCCATTGTTGGCAGATTAGCATCCTCCAAACGATTGGAGCTCTCTGCCTTGTACAAAGCACAGAGCAGCAGCCAGTTTCCTAATCCTTGATCTTGCTAGAAAGTGTGCCTGATTTAGCAGCTCTCTGCTGCAGGGCAACCGTGTGTGTATTGATACAATTCTCTGTACTTGCTGGTTCGCGCCAGAAAACCAGTCAGGTTTACCAGTTTAAGAGATGTTTTCTTGTCAAATCTGTAGATTTAACCAGAGACTGAAGGTAGGGGCTTTTTGTTTCTTTCAGGTATCAGCGCCCCTAATAAAAGTTCAGTATGGCACATCACGCTCTGGGTGGTATTTGTGCAGAGGCTGCTGTTTGCACAAGCCTAGATGGCGGGAACTTGGTAAGAAATTCAATAGCAAGGAGGAGCAAGTTGCTAAAAATATTAAAGATCAGGTTTCAGCAGGAACCACAGGGGGCTCAGCAGTTAAAGGTATCTTAGCACTTGGTTGTGTACAGGTTCGGGAAGCAAACTTTGGGTTCCTTTCTTTTGTTTGTTGTATTAAACTTGTGACTCACCTGTATGTTCTCAGAGTACACTAACAGAAGATTGCAATTTTTATGCCCTCTGTAAAAATTCATCGTTTTATGAAAAACAAAACCATTCTTGTATATACTCAAAGTGAACAAAAATGTTTAATGAGACCTGGATTTCTGGGATTGCTCAAGTCTGTCGTTGTCTTTGCTTAATAACTTTCTGTAAATTACTTCAAATTATTCCCTGTTATATTCTAAGCCACATATGAGCTCCCTCTGATGGCTAAATGGCAAAATTATTTTCCTTAGCTTAGGAAGTGTACCTGTGTGTTAAGGACCCTGTGAATTCTCAATTCATTGTTAGATGCAGTGTTGCTCCAGCCTGTTTCTATAAGCAGGCTGCCCATGGGAATTACAGGGGACCAGAAGAGTAATGGAGCAGTTTGGGGGCCCATTTCTTGTTTGGCAAAACTCATTAATGTTTATTGTAATAATTGTAAGTTCTCTTGTTGGGGTGATTCTGTACTCGGTGGAATAACACCAGTAATTAATTGACTGTGTGGACTTAATATAGAGAAGATACTCAGTTATGCCCCTGGAAGATGAATTCAGATTCAAGTTTCTGTATTGCTACAGAGGCCATTGCATGTTTAACACCGCGGGCAAAATTAGTTTTCCACCTTGTGTATTTTTTATCTGAGCATCTATATTTTTCTTCTCAGCAGGGTAATAGATAGGTACATGCTGTCATTACATAGCATTATCTTATCAGTGCATGAGATAGTTTACCTTTGCAGTCTATGGGATCTTCCCTGCTGCCATTCACAAAAAGTTTCACAGTAGGAAAGGCTTGAATATTAAATTCTTTTCTCAAGTCGTGTTGGTGTGTCACATCAATTCTGCCAAACTGGATTCTTGGAGTTTCTTTTTTAAGCTGTCGTGCAGCCTCAGCAAATTCTGCAGACAAATTCTGAGATGATTGAGATAAAGTAACATCTGAAAAAGGCCAATCACAAGCAAATGGGTTACATAAGCCACAGCATGAAGCTCTCTAGTGGAGGTTGTTGTGTCAAGTGGTAGCTGGAGGGTTTGAATAAGGTCCTCTATGACTCAAAAATAAATGAGAGATTGTATTTACTTCTTTATACTGATGCTGGTTTTTTACCACTCCATATGTCCTTGAACCAATCACCATGAACAACCAGCAATATTTCAATATTCTTATATTGGTAAAGAAATTAAAAAGTAGGTTGACTAACTATGCTGGGTATGAGTTTAAGAGTGGTGAAGGATAGAGTTAAATATTGCTCACATCAAGACTGTTATGATCCCATTTCTGTAAGCACGTCACTGAGGCAAACTTTTGTAATGCAGAAAGTACTTTTCCAGCTGAGATATGGAGGAGGGAGAGAGAGGAGCAGAGTATGGTGCTTTAAAGGCTAGCAGTGTATTCCTCGTGCAGTCCTGTGTGCCAGCCCTTCTCCAGCTCAAATTGCAGCTGTGTGTTTGGTGGAAGGGGAGGGGCCATCCTAGGCTCAGCCTTGTAGCTGGAAAGTTATATTAACATGAAAAAAGGACAAGAGAAGGAAACTAGGCACACAAACTGGTCTTCATTCAAAGACAAGTAAGAGGTAAAGACCTGGAGACTTATATTTTTGCAACTTGGTTTGAAAAAAACTCAAATTTTGATTGAAATTGAGATGCTCTGTCTTATTACATTTCTTTTATTATAAAGAACAAAACCATTTTTCTTCAGAGTATGGACATAGATTTTTTTTTTTTTTGCTTCGTCAATATACTTTGCAAATACTAACAGATGAAAAACATGCAATTAAATTTGGTTTCATAAAATTGTGTTTGTTGTTTTCTGTATATATGAGTGGGTTTGTGTATACACATATTCAGATATATAACTTCACAAGCACACACACAAATGCACCAAAGCATAAATGTAACAAAACAACTGTCTTCTGTTCTTTCACAGAATGGCAGATGCACTTCTCTAGAGCATACCTGGTGAAGACATTGCCCAATGTGGTTATAAACAAAAAGTAAAATGGACATTTCTGTAAGAATTCTAAAATACATAAGATAAATCCATAATCTAACTCAGTGCTGAGTTACATTCCTTGCATTACTCATCATTATCCTTGCTCTGAATACCAGCCATCAATCACTTTCTTCCACCTTACTGTTGCAGCAAGTGAGAAGATTAACATCAAATAATTCTGTTTTCTCAAAATTTTAAAGTGATAGTGATAGGCCCTTCCACATCCATTACAGACAGACCCATCTCAGCAGAAGCTCACAGAACCCCTGCACTGGAAGAGCTGCTCCAGCTGCTAATGTGCCAAAGGGTTCCTGGGAGTAGAACAAATCTCAGCGTCTGCTCAGGGGATGCTCAGATACCATGTGATGAAGGGAAAATGCTTCTCTAAATAAAGTAAATGAGCCTTAAGACAACAGTCCAAACCCAAATTGTGTTCTAATTGCCTCTAAAATCAGTGTTTCATCAAATAAGTTTATTATGATTTTTTGAAGAAATTTTACCCGGACATTAATTTCCCATTTCCAATTGATAAAAATGGTCTTATGAACCTTTCCATCAATAGGATAGCAGTGTGTTATCTCCTAGCACCAAAAAAGGAGGAAAAAATATCTCCAGTTTTACCTCAATATGCTCTAGAGGCAACTGCAGAAAACTTGCAATTCTGACCTGTCAATGTAAGAAATTGCATGTCTACCATACAAAAAATACTGCTGCTTTTAGGAACACTGTGTGTTGAGCCTTTATGAAATACCTTTGCTGGAAAATGATTGCAAAGCTGGACTATTCACCAGGACATGGAGTCCTTGATAGGCAGTTTGAGAGTGCTGATACACAGTGACTGCAGGTGGCAGGGCTGGTCCAGAGCAGTTACTGGGCTTTGCAAGAGGAAGGGTTTGTGTCTCTGGACAGAGAGCAGTTGGAGTAAGGATCAGGAACCCCATAGCAAATCCCATAGCAAACCAGGATCCAGCAGCTTTCAGCCAATTCTAAATTTATGTTTTACACAAGAAACAATTTCAGTATAATGATTTTTTTCTCTAATAACCTAAGTTTGCACAGCTCTTTTCCCACAGCTGGGAGAAGCTGTGCAAAATGCTTTTTGCACAGTGAAATAAGAAGAGGCAGAAGGAACTTTTCGTGAAGTACAGGCACAGAAGCAGAAGTTTCACAAATACAAAGAAATATTAAGCTTAGACACTAGATATTTAAGTAGATTGTCTGGGGGCAAGAGGGTGTAGGATCCATTTTTCTCTGAAATATTTTAATTTCAAACAGATATTTTAGGAATGATCTCTTATCCCTGAATGACCTGACTTGCAGCTAACTAGGAATGTAAGTACTTAGATAACGAGAGTTGGTAGAGTTAGTGGCTCCATGCTGCAGCTGGGAGAATTGCATGACTCCTGCAGCCAGAGACCAGGAGAACTTTAAGTACCATTAACCTGCTAACTGTGAGACATAAGTTCAGTGAGTGAACAGACAGATAAAAACTGTCTCCTTGACTACACAGAAATCATGTGGAAACATCCATCATGCACCTTTCCCCTGCTTTCCTGGGTGATTAGACTCCTCTTCAGCTCTCCATCAATTCCTTTTCATTCCACTCATTCTCTGTTTGCCTCCCAGGTGCTTTATTTTTCAAGTCGTTTGAGTGTTGCAGGAAATCATCACTCCTTTTATTTGGAGTCTTTTCTTGAGTTTTGTTTCGCTTCCTCTGGTTGAGATTTTTATTGACACCGATCACTTCAGGCTGTGGGATGAGGAAGCAGCTGCTGGGGCTAATCTGGCATCACAGGCTCCAAATTCGAGGAGCATCAGCAGGGAACAAGAGCAGACACGGGTAAGAGGCAAGAGAGCTGGTGACAAGGTCACTAGGAAAGGCATGTGTGTGGTGTGCAAACCAGTCTGCTGGGCCACAGCTGCCAGAAGCAAGAGGCCCTTTAAAGGCTGTCAGCTCGAGAACAGCATTGTATTAACATGGGAGAATGTTTCCATTATCAGTTATACTGATAACTACATTATCAGTAGTTTTAGCTGTGTTGTAAATAAAAGCAAGGATAAATGAAGGGTTTGAAAATTAAAACTGGGATGAGAACCAGAAATCCTGTATATTGACTCTTACCTCTTCAGTACATCGACAACTGGAGTAAGCTGCTACTTACTTTTATGAGATAAAATACATTGACATGTGGACAGATAAATCTTTTGCTGTCACATGAATGTGTTTAATGACCCTGAAGAATTCTTGAAGGGGGTATACATAGATGCACAATGAGTTAGTTTTCCTTTCCCTTATTGCTGGTGGCCTCCAATCTCATTATTCTCTCTGAATTGATGGTTTAGGGATTGCTGCATCATTGTGAATGTGTCTGTTATCCTGCCAGATACTGATTTTCTCACTTTTCATTTCTGACATGGTCACAAAACCATTTCAGCAGTCCCATTTCTCATCTGTGCAGGCTGCTTTTACAGTTTCACTACAGATATATAAATTTCTCTGTAGAAGAGTCTCGAGACGAAGGATAGATTCATGTTTAACGTATCAGAGTGGAAGGAAGTTACTCTTGCTGCAGTTGCAAGCTTCCTTGTGTGACCTTGAATTCTCTCCTTCTCTTCTAGAGTGAGATACAGCCATAACTTCCTGTGCTGGCCTCACGACTTTTTAACTGAGGTATGCAGTTCATTTGAGATTTCCTTCTATGTAAACATCAGGGTTTATTCTAAGTTTGGATTATTGTAAGCATTCACTAAAATAAGCATGTGTGAGAGACACCTACATGAGGGACCCATGCTAGTAAGTAATTCTGCTGCAGGTAACTGCAATTTCTTCTTTTAACATCACCTTCAGCTTTTGTGCCTTAAAAAGGAGATGTTTATCTGCAAGAATAACCTTCATCTTGCCTATTAAATGTCATTATCTCAGCACAGGAATACTGTGGCTGACCCAATGCCTCACTAGATGTACAAATGTTCTGCTAGAAAAGGTAAACATCACCTTTTCATAAACGAGACTGTGCTTAGCACACAAAGCAGTGGCACAATACCTGCATCACTTGTGTGCTTGTCCTTAGGTCATCTCCATTTTACCTAGGATCTGAAAACTTTTCACTGGACAGAATAGGAGCAGACATTCTCAGAAACCTGTGGAATCGAGCCTTCACTGAGGTCTGCGTCCTTTCAAGAATTCTTCTGATAAGTTGGAGGAAATGGTGTTAGCATGTGCTTTGAAAGCAGTGCTTTTAGTGTTTGTGTTTGTAAGTGCACAGAGTTTATTCTCTCTGTGATAGGCATATTTGTTAGCGTGACCGAGACTTTTGATGTTGTTTATTTATTTTCTCCTCAGTGAAAGCCAACAGAGGGACTCATATTCAGGCAGGGCACACTGTAAACAGAGAAACTCTCCCGTGCAGGCAGCACTGATCTGAGCTCTACCTTCTGCTGGGGACAAGTGCTCTGAATTCCCTGTGCTCATAAGCATTTAGATCAGTTTAACATGGACTGGGACACACAGCCTGCAGCATAAGAGCACTTTCAGTTGAGTGCTGAGATGAGGTGCTGGGCAGGACTCACACGTTCCTGGGTGATGCTTGCACCGTTTCCAGACATGTCATGTTGCACCAAGACGCTGGGATGAGAGAGGAGGAGTGCTGGATTTCCTGGTCAATGCTTCCCTTTCGCTCTGAGCGCTTGCCCTGTGAACTTCACCCAGCTCCAGAGGGATCCATACACTGCCTGGCTGAAAGTCAGCATGTATTTATAGTAACCCTCCTGCAGGAAGGCAGACCTGGGACACTGTGAGGGTGCAACTGACAGGTATTAAAAAGACTTGGGGGTCACTGAACAGAAAACATCAAAGCAGATCTCACGTGACAAATACTGTGGGACTGGTAAGTAAATAACATTATGCAACAGGGAAAGCATTGGAGGTTTCTTATAACTGAAAGGTGGTCTAAGGCACAGTCTTGAATCAAGGTTTGTAGCTCAAACTTTTCTGGTGTTGGTACAGCATCAGAAGAAATCCCATCTTCTGGGAAGCCTGGGATTCCGTCCCCCTCTCAATGTCTCTGTGATGGCTAATGAGTCAGGAAGAAAAGGATCTCAGGTCTCTCATTCTTTCTGGATTTCTGAAGCTAATTTCTGGCAGCCTCACAAAATATTGGCTGATCTGACAATATTGTTTTCTCTCACATTATCTAAGTTTCCTTAATAGTTCCTTGTTAACACTGGTTGTTTATTTGATAGACTTTTAAGAAGTAGCATATAAAAGATTAGGGCTTTATGGCTTTTCTGTGCAGGTCCCATCTTAATCTCCTTGTGCTGTGGCAATGAAATTACTACAGCACATGAATCAGCTCATTCAGCATTGTGGAGTCACGTTTCCCACACCCCAGGGCAGTGCCTCACTGCAGGAGTTTTTCACTGCCCCAGAGGCTGTTTAGTGGCATGTCTCCAAAGGGAGCTATAGAGATTGAGGCAAATGATTTCCAGATAATGGATCTGTGCTGTGGAGCTCATCACTCTTGGGAATGATTCCATCATTCTTTCCAGGGACTGTAGATGTCTTTATGGTTTGTGGGGGAAAGGCAATCCAAGAGCTTTCAGTAAGCCCTTAGATAGATATTTGGCCTTTGACCCAAACCAGAAAGTGATGAGGATCTCTGGAGCAAGGGGTGTTTGGAGAGGAGAGCTTCATCTCTGTATTTTGGAAGATGTGGTGGGGAATGGAGGAGTCTGTTTGTCCTTCCCTTCTGAAGAAGCCAGGTGTGAGGGTGGTGGGGTACCAGAGGTTCGAGACTCTGCTCTGAAGAAAGGGCAAGGAGCCTGATTTGGATCCCCACATCCTTTGAGTGCCCAAGTCCCTGGGCTACTGAACAATTCTTACTTCATCTCCTGTCTCTTTATGAATTTTTTCACATCTGTTTTCCACTCATACTTGTTTGCAGTCCTGAAGTGTGTTGCAATATCTCTTTGTTGATAATCTCTGCCAGTACTAAGAAAGTTTGTCTACGAACTCTACTCTGACCTGGCTGTTTCAGTCCTGTGCTTTGGAAAAGCTCTTAGAAAGATGAGAATACAGAATGACTAAGGGTTTTTTGATAAGTTATTTTTTCACCAAAATTATGCATCTTCAGATAAATAAAACAGTTCAAAACTGCAGATTGAATTTGGCAAATAGCTTTAAATCCTCCACAATTAGTAAGCAAAATCTTCCTAAATTTCAACAATTTCAGAAGTATCTAAAAATTTTAAACACTATGTTTTAAATAATTTTCTAATGTGATTATTCTGAAAGTTTAAAAACACTTGAAGTTTTATAACCTTGTTTCAGGATTAATGAAATGTTTGGTATGATCCAAACATATTTTTAGTTTCCTGAGTCTGTTAGTGTACTTTAGGTTTTGTTCTTGGAAATACAAGTGTTTTCATTTCAGGTCAACCTACAACACATCACTATTTTTTAAAAAATTTTCTTTATGAGCTTCATTATATTCTTTATTTACGTTATTATCAGTTTATTGTTTATTGCTGTATTATATTGTATTATGTTGACAGTAATGGTAATATTAAATTTTCAATTATATATAATATGTTCTTACTTGTATTATGTTATGTTATATTATGTTATTTTTTAAATATTTGCAGCAGTAAAATCCACATTCAGTAGTGATGTAAAATAACAAATTAGATGCACTTCTGCAAAATTAGGATATTGCCTTAATTTCTAATATCCCTTCCAAATATGGAACAGTTTTGGGGTTCAGCTTGTGCCTGTGTCTGGCACATGCTTCTAAAAGGGGCTGGTTTGCAAGGGTTTGTGTAATTTAAGGTTAAGGGGACATGTGCACTGAGCTCAGGGAGTTTGGCTCAGCAAAGCAAGGTCAAGCCCAAGCAGCAGAGATAAAGATTTTGCTGCCTTATGCAGATCAGAGTTTCTGCTACCAGCAAGCATCTGGCCAGAGCAGATCCCTGTTTATGGCATGGGAAATTATGCAGCATCTGAACTTTTAGATGGGTAACATCACAAGAATCCTCTTCTTGGCTTTTGCCTTTGTGATGTACTTGATGGCCAGACCTTGTAATGAAGTTAGTCACTCAAAAACCCCACCAGTTTTCTCCCCAGGAGGAACAAAAAAGAACCTAAATGAAGGACCACAAGCCTGCCTCTACCTCATCAAGTGCTCCTTTCAGGGAAAAAGAACAATGTAATCCAACTACAGAGATCAAAATATTGTAAAAAAACAATCTCTGAAGCCCAAGTGCTCGCAGAGGAGAGATGACTTTCCAAAAGCCTCATACAAAGTGCTGATGAAAATGTAAGAGGGAGAAAAGCACTATCTGATTAACTTTTGTTTGGTTGGGGTTTTTTAATATGTTTTACCCATCACTGCTGTGAAACACATACTTGCAAAATTAGGCAGTGGAGGCAAAGAATGCCAACTCAGCACTGTCTTATGCAGCAGACTGGTATTTAATCACCTCAAAAAAGAATAAATTACTGTAGTTATGATCAGAAATAGATACATGGAGGAAACCAAAACAAACAAGCACTACTAGGGGACAAAGCAATGGTAAAAGAAGCATTCTTGAGTGTCCCAACATCAGTCATTCTCTGCAGAGCCACCAGGGTAAGGCAGTGGAAATTGATACTCACAGAACTCCACCAGGAGGTATTTGGTTTCCTTCAATGCTGTGTCAAAGTTGCTCGTTTTCAGCAAGAGGACATGATTCTCCTTTTTGATTTTGGGGAGCTTGGTTTTCTTTAGCTTTGCTTCATTTGGGCTTATGCTGTCTGCTGCCAGGAAGCCTGTGAGAAACAACAATAGAAGAAGGAAAAATGAATGTGTCTTCATCTTGTCCTGTCTTTATCTAGATCCTGAGAAAGAAAGAAGCAAAGGAGCATTAAGCAGTAGGGTTTGCTGCTTAGATGTCTGCAGCTGTATCAGCCAAGCCAAGAGGCTGATAAGGCTGGTAACAGCCTACCACCAGTGGAGCTAAATGTACCTTTCCATGTGAAGATTAAATAGGTTAAGCACCTAACTACCACATCCCTATTAGTGCTTAGGGTGGGAGGAAAGTTGGTTTACTGTTTCTGCAAATAAACAACCTGGGGAGAAGGTGAAAGAACACAGGACAAAACACTTGCCTACAGAAGCACCAGTGGATTCATAGTGCACTGGTGAAATTAGACACCCTTCTCTTGTCAGGGCTGCAGGCAAAGCAGCAGGTCAGGTACCTGGGACAGCATTTGAGGGCTGCTCCTCTGCCTAAGGTTTGCTTGTCTCTTGCACTTACGGATCTTCTAATTGTGGATCTGACTGAGAGTGTGCTGAGGTTAAAAAAACTCATTCTTTCGCATAGGTACTTTTAATGTCTGTAATTCTTTGATGTCTTACCTGTGAGGCTCCCCTCTGTACACAGGTGTCAAGTTGTAGCTCAAGTAAGATACTACTTCCTGGGGTAAACCAGAAGATTTTGCAATCGGTTTTCAGTAGTAACACAATTTTTGTGCAATGAACTGAAGGGAATAATTTGTAACAATTCATTTTCAGGATAGCTATCAACGCTGCATGTGAACTATGAGGCCTCTCTAGCCAGTCTTTTCAGAGCATTAGAAAAAATCTTACAGAAATATTGAGATTCTGGAATTGCTTCAATACTAATCAATTATTATATCTGTAATTACAGTCCACAGTTGAGGCGGAAACACCTTTGACCCTTAAACTGTGGTGAAATTTGTGAACTTTACTCCCAAAGCTGTAGCTGGTAGATGAAACCAGGTATTCCAGTGGTTATTTCAGTAGCAAGAAGGACAGAGCTGACTTGACAACAGGTAGGTCTGGATTAGTAGAACCAAGAATAAATTCCTTCAATAATTACTCTTCTTCTTCTTCTTGAGGAGTAGCAACTGATGCTTTGCACCTCGTGCCTTTAGCAAAATTTTATTCATGAGGACACTACTGAAAAAGAGTGTTCATAATGGGGGCTGATGTGGTAGCCTCTATTTTCTGTGAGTGAAGGATCTTGGGGGCCATATTGCTGCAGTTTAGTCTGTTTTCATGCCTCCTCTGAGTGGGGCTGGGTTTCCAGCAAACTCTTTTCTATCAGTCTCAAAAGCTTTGTGTTGTAATGCACCTTGAAATGTGTTCTGTTAGTACTTGCACACTGTGCTTAATGAAATCAGGAGCTGTGTATTCAGGCTACTCCCAAGATAAGATTACACATAAATACAGATTCAGCAATCAGGTACTAAAGGAGAAAAAGAAGCAGAAAGATAAGAGTCTTCTCTTTGACTTTGTGGTCTCTTTCTCTTCATAACAGGCTCATTTCCAATGATGGCTTTCAAGCAACATACTAGTAAGGTTAAAAAGCATCTCTCAGAATTGCAAGTTCAAACTAACAATGCCTGTTTGAGCTGAGCAGGCAGTGTTTAAGATCAGAGCACAGCCTAAGGCTCCCAGAATAAAGGTGGGATGGCAAAACCATTTGCTGAGAGAGCTGGTTTTCCCCTGTCTCCCACTAAAACAAATATCTGCCAACTTAAATCCCTCCTGGAAACCTCCTGCCAAGAAATAGACTCCATCATGGAAAGGGCTTCTAACCTCTATGTCCTGAAAGGAAACTGCAGAAAAAGGAGGATCTTATAAAAATCCACCCTGCCAGTGCAGATTTGCAATGAGGAAAGAAGTGGGATTTAGTTGAACTGAACATGTGGAGAGCAACGTTCTCTTTTAGAAATGGAGCAGATAAGGTGACATTCTGTGCATTTCTTCATCAGTGCTAGCTAGCTTTGGCTTTCTTTTTGCCCTTTGTCATTTAGAGTTGTGGAAAATCTGCCCTCTACAGAAGTCACGGTCCAGTCAGCAGGAAATACTGGATTAAGGATAAATAATATTCTAGGGCCTTCTGCTTAGTTACTATTCACACCCTGTCAAATATGTGGTCAAGAGCCACTGAGATATGCCTCACATGTGCGCCTTCTGTCTCAATTTCTCTGGTGTGTATGTAGGTATGTACCACTGGCTATTAAATAAGGATAAGATCGTGGCAAAAAAAAAAAAAAAGTTTAAAAGCAAAGTTGGTTTCATTTAACTGGGGCAAAATTCCCTTAGATATATGGGTACATCCTTAAGGACTTCATTACACTGGAAACAAGTTTATCTGATGATTCAGCTCCTGTGAGTGAAAATCCAGTTTTCTTGACTGTCAGGTTGGGCTTTAATTACCTGTGGCATTATCCATTCTGTCCCTTCCACATTTATCTGTATGTTGTATAGGAAAGACTTGGGAAAAGTGAAAATGTTGGCAGTTTCTTTGCAAGTTTATTTTACAACACATATCTTTTCCCAAGCTGCACACTTCAGCTGAAGTGCAAAGCAAATGAAAGTCTTTGGCACTTCACCTTTGCTCACCTCCTGCCCTCAAAGAAAATAGAATTTATAAGAAAATAAATCAGAGATGCACCAGTTTTATTGGTGCATAAATTCAGTGTGACTCGCCATCTAGTGCAGGTTTAAGGCATAACATAATTACTGACGCAGTTTTAAGTCAAGGTGATAGTCTCCCAAAACACTTCAAAAGTAGTGGCAGTTTATTTCTGTAAGCAAGCAAAGTAATATAAATTTACAGGAATCCAGACATAGATATTGAGAAAGGATTGGCAAGTGAAATTTTAGAGATGAGATATGAGAGTCATTCATCAGCTGACAAAGTAGAGGACAAATATTTTAATGAAAAGCAATGCACAATCCTTTTACAAGAAAAGGAGGAACATAAATAATAGGGAAAACACAGATGTGTTCAAACAGCCTATTTATTCAAGCTGGTTTGCAGTAATTCATCCAGCATCACAAAGTAGAGAGCATCCAATAACTGTCTGCTTTTAAATGTATTTTCTTTCATTCCAGGTGACTGATCCCTTAGGTGTGCACCTGATCCCTTCCCCTCACCGTCTGATTAAACATCATATATCATGAGAACATTATTAAATCCTGGATTCCTCAGTGTTTGTGGATTCTCAGGTCACCTTCCAGAACATTCCATAGAAACAACAGGCTTCTTACATCTCAGATTATTTCCTATTATGAATCTATAAACCAGTACAAAAAGGAACTGCCAGAATATTTCAACTTTGCAAGTGATGTCTTGGATGAGTGGGCACGACTGGAAAAGGTAATATTGTCTTTTAGTCTATAAACATTGAGCTGTAGTTTAACCCCAGCTCAGAACCACAAGTCAGTCAACTCAAAGCCACAGAGCCCCTGGATCTCACACACACACAAAGACACACATTCAGTGTGATGGGGAGGAGAATCAGGAGAAAAATAAGGTAAAACCCATGGGTTGAGGAAAGAACAGTTTAAGAATTAAAATAAAATATAAGAAGAATATTTATAACAATGATCACTGTGTAGAAGCATTAGTAGAAATAGTAGTGATGAAAAGGGAAGATAACAAAAAGAGAGAGCAACAAAGAAAACCCATAAAAGAGGAATGAATCACAATTCCCCCCTGGCCCACTGATCAACACCTGGCCTGTAGCCAGACAGTGACTGGAACCTCTTGATCAACTTCCCAGCTGAACTGGGGCAGGACCTTTCATAGTGTGGAATATCCCTCTGGACAATTCAGGTCAGCTGTCCTGTCCTATGATCTCTCCCAGCTTTTCATGCACCTCCTTGCTGGCAGAGCATGAAAAACTGGAAAGTCTTTGACTGAGTTGTTGCTAGGCAGTGCTTACCCTATCCCACTCAGAACCAGGACACAGTGGAACAAATCTCAGATGATTATATACAGTTTTACTAACAGATACTGGATAGTATTGGCACCATCTTATTTTGTTTGTCAGAAAGACGGGTATCACTACAGAGAGTAGTTGCCAAGGTTTGTTTATATTGAAGTGAACCTTCTAAGGCTGTCTTATTTCAATAGCTTCTCGTGTGTTGTAGGATGGAAGAAAACCAGCAAATCCAGCCTTTTGGTGGGTCAATGATAAGGGAGAGGAGGTGAAGTTGAGCTTTGAGGAGCTGGGCACTCTGTCCAGGAAGGCAGCCAATGTACTTTCTAAAGTCTGTGGTTTGCAGAGAGGAGACCGAGTTGTAGCAGTTCTGCCTCGTGTTCCTGAGTGGTGGCTCCTGAACTTGGCCTGCATGCGAGCAGGTGAGTGACTCCCCGACTTGTTGGGTGCAGAGAGAAAGCAACTGAGGGTACAAGCCGTGAGTTAGATTAGGGTGAAGAAAATGCAAACAGCAATATTCACTTGTGACCTCTACACTGATCTTTGGCCTAGAAGGAGAATTGGCAGCCCCCACACAGGAAGCACAGAGCCAGACACGGTCCAGTGAAACAGCATCCTCAGGGGAAGCCAGGAGGGCTGAAGGGCTGCAGCCTAAGGCCACATCCATTGTAAGGGAGCTGAGTTACAGTGGAATAATTATATGTTTACAGTCATTAATAATTCAGTATATCTATTTTGCTCTGCCTTCCAACTGCCTAAACATCCATGATGGATAATCTGCATCAACAGAGAGACACAATCAAGTACCTTTGGGAAATGCTGACTTTTCTCAATTGATTCTTGCTTTTTTCCAGGAATTGTTCTTATTCCAGGAACATCCCAACTAACAGCCAAAGACATCTTATACCGACTCCAGGCTTCAAAGGCCAAGTGCTTTGTTACTGATGATGAACGGGCACCTGCAAGTGGAATCTGTCCTGGCAGGCAGCCAGTTCCTGAAAAGTAAACTCCTTGTAGGCAAAGGGAGCAGGGATGGGTGGCTGAACTCAACGAGCTCCTGGTGTGAGTATCCAGTTCTTTTGGCACCATGGCCTGTGAGGTGAAGCGAGCTCTACCACTCAGGTGACATTGATGAGTTTTGGGGGGATTTTCAAAATACCAAATGAGTTACATTTTTGCATCCTTCTGTCAGCTCCCTCCTTTGTGATTACACTGGTAGAGGTTCACCTTGTCCAGGTTTTTGGAGCTTAGCCCATGTCCTTCAGCTTCATTTAGCAGTCTGCCAGGTTTAGAAGGCTCTCTGCTTCTACTCTGATCACCAGGCAGCCACACGAGCTCTAAACACTTGTTATGAGCTTATCTGCTAGAGCCCATTCTAATGGTTCTTGATTAAATGGGAAAATACCGATTGCCAGCTCTCATGCTCAGGTCTTTCTTCCCTTTACTATCCTGGTAGCTCAGAGGATCTGAGTTATGCATCTGTCTCTTGAACATAAACCGTATACCATTAGTAATAAGACCAATGTACTTGGCATAATAACCTTAGTCACTGATTTCAGGTTGGGGTTGGCTTTTGCTTGGGGTGAGGCAGACACTGATTTCTGGCTGCTGTTCCATATTCAGCACCTAAAGTGTCCTTGCTAAAACAGTTGCAAAGTCATTGAAATATTCTGTACGTGCCATATCTTAAAAGTTATGACATACAGGCAATACTTGTTACAAGCAAAATGTTTCTCTAATTGTTCTTACCTGTGTCACCATTCATTCAGTGAGATCATTCAGCTTGAGGCAATGTTCCTATTGAACTCCTAAACATTAAAAATGCTGTTGTCCTGGTGGAAAACTGCCTGACTGGAATAACCATTTCTTCTGAAGGGTTGCATCTGTGACCATCATGTGTCAAGACAAGGAGTCAAGACACAATGCTGATCTATTTTACCAGTGGAACTACGGGCCTCCCAAAAATGGTGTTGCAGTACCCACAGCAGGTACGGCATTGGATTTGCAACCTCAGCAGGTATTTCCTTGCAGTTCCTCCCTGGGTCTTGTTTAAATGACACGATCACCATAAACTGAATATGTGACCATAAAATTCCAGTAATGTAGGCAATTCATGACTGTAGGATCTGCTCTTCTCATCTGAAAGTTAAAGGATGCCTTTCTCAAAGCATTCTGAGTTGGAAGCTGGTGATCAAGGGTCCAGAGAAGTAATTTGTTAGTTTCCTGGAGAAATAAGCGTGTGACTTAGCTGATGTCTCAAATGCACCAGGTTGGGGCATGCCTACCCCAAATGATCTGTTTGGGTTCTGCTCTAGATCAGATTCTGCAACTCAAGACAAAGATGCTTTGCACTGCTCACAGAAAAAGAAATGCTTGAAATATTAAGCAGGAAGGAATGAAGGGAAATCAGAGAGTACTTAAGATTCTTCAACTTCTCAAATTTCTACAGAGCTCCACTTGCTGACATCTTCTAATGGAAACCTCCTCCTGTGACCTGAGTCTCTCACATTCTCTGCAGCATTACTTTCATGTCTGCTTTTTTATCAGGTATTGGTTGAACTTGACTCCTTCAGATATAATGTGGAATACCTCTGATACTGGCTGGGTAAAAGCAGCTTGGAGCAGTATTTTTGCACCATGGATCTGTGGATCCTGTGTCTTTGTACACAATATGCCACAGTTTAAAGCAGAAGTTATTGCAGAGGTAAGCTTAACATTTTATACTGTGGTGTTTATTTCCATTTTACATAAATGAAGGAAACAAACTGGCCTCCAATCATGGGTGCCACTGCTCTAGTAGCAGCAGGGACAGTACATCCCAAGGAATCACGTCTCTATTTGGTTGCCCATGAAGCTCAAGGAAAGTGTTGTCTTTCCTGGTTAGACCATGTGTCATTGATTGAGTGTAGCGGACAACTGGAGAAAGATGCAGGATATAAAGATCTTGGGACCACTGCTGTGTTGTTCAGTATTCAACCTAAGTCTCACGTCAGGTATGGACTTCCAGCTGCTTTGGGGTCAGGCTGAATATGGGCCGTAATCAGAGTATGGCATAAACCTGAAATAAGGCTTTGTTTTCCTGAATTTTCAGTGAGTTGCCAGAGTGCCTATTCCTCCCCTAAGGCACTAAATAGGCAATCATCTGAGTGATTCCCCGCATCATTGGCCTCTTTTGTTAATCACCGTGCACCTTCACAAGGTCAGACACACCATTACACTTTCTTTCCAACAGAATAACTTCCTATTTTTCTAGACTCTCTCAAGATACCCCATCACCACCTTCTGCACGGCTCCCACCGCCTTCCGCATGCTGGTCCAACATGACATGAGCAGGTACAGCAGGAGGGCAGGGAGGCTGGCTGTAATGCTGGGACAGCTCTCAGTGGTTTGTTCCTGAGGTTCTCTTCTTCACTTAAAGGCAATCTAAGTAGTAGAACTTGCTCTCAGTAAAGAAGCCTCTCAGTTTTGAAATGTGACAATAATTAGTCACACCCGTAGGCTGCTTGTGCTTCAGGATTGGGTCTTTGAATAGACAGCACAGTGGAAACGAGGGAGCTTTCTTTGTCACTTCCTCTGAATTTAGGGTCCACAGTTCAATTTTAGGTCAATGTTTTAGGCAGCATTGGATCAGGGAGTTACTGGTGCACCATGAGCTGTTCTCACAGGCTTGAGAATGAAGGGAGCAGTTAGAGGAGCTTCACATGCTGGGATTACTTGGCAGCTGTTCCCACCAGTTTGTCACTCTGTAAAATACCCTGTTTGTGAGAAGTAGTTTGCAAGGAGTTTTCACATCTCTGCTAAGGTACTTATTCTTGTCACATAGGTCTTTCATCCTGACAAAAGTCAACCCAGGTTTAGCAGAGCACAGCCTCTCTGTACCTATTCACCCTTCCTTTCACTCTAAAAAAATTCTCTGATCTTTGATGTTGGCACATAACTCAGCTTTCCACACACATCTGATGTGCTTGTTCAGATTTCTCCTTTTCTGTCAGCTCTCCAAGGAAACACTTTTGCTCATGCATTTTCCAGCAGGAAAAACCTACTTCTAGTGACACAGATATAAACCACATCGTCTTCAGTGGACACTCAAGCAATCTAGGAGTGTAGTCCGGTATGCATAAGAAGATGATCAGAATTTCCAAAGGAGCTTGTGAAGTTTTATGTGTACTTCCTTGGAAATTGAGGGAGGCTGTTCTGTTAAGTCTATTTACTGCCCTTTTTAAGAGTTAAGATAATTATTTCATTTTCTCCTCCTCTCAAGGTACAAGTTCCGAGTCTGAAGCACTGTGTAATGGAGGGGAAGCACTCAATCCTGAAGTGTTGGCGAAGTGGAAATAGAAACAGGGCTGGATATCCATGAAGGTTATGGCCAGAGTGAAACCGTACGTGTGCAATAAATGTAATTACTGGTAGAAAAACCTTCACCATCTTTACTTCAAAAAGCAAACTAAAATAGATTATTTGCTCTGTGTATCATTTGTCTTGTCTGATGTTTAAATCAAAATATTAAAGCAGCTCACATCTCAGACTCTTATGTTCTCAAGAACCGCAGTGCGTTGGTCCTGATTTTTTGTCACAACAAAGTCACAAAGAAGAGTCCGTCTAATGCAAGCAATAATAAATTTACAGATGTTGCAACAATTTAAAAAATTATTTTAAAAATCTATTCTGCAGGTGACAATCTGTGCCAATATGAAAGGGTATGAAATTAAACCTGGCTTCTTTGGGAAAAGCTGTTCCCCCATATGATGTGAGGTACGTGGATATGTGGCCAGCTGCGGGTCGAGCAGTAAGGCAGTGCTGTCTCCATCCCCTGTGTGCCGGGCACTGAGCTGGAGCAGATGTTCCTCTGAGCTGTTCAAAGCACTGCCTGCTGTGTCTGTCCTTGCTGCAGATCGTAGATGACCATGGGGCTGTTGTGCCTGCAGGAGAAGAGGGCACCATTGCTATCCGAGTGCAACCCACACGACCCTTCTGCATGTCTCCGGGTACTTGGTGAGCCTGACTCTGCTGAGAGACTCAGAGGGACCCAGGGCAAAATTTTGCCAGAGCAGAATTCCATGCAGAATCCCCAGAAGGTCTCACTGGGCTACTTGAGGACTTTGAGTCTGATCAGTGCATAGTTCCAGGAACATAGTTCCAGACTGACTAACAGAGTGCAGCTTCAAAATGCAATGTGTACCAGGGGATAACTTGTTCCAGATATGTACCAGGCAGTTGCCATGCACTCCATATTCAGAGCATCACTTTTTTCCCTCTCCTCCATTCCTACCTCTGGTTAAACATTATCGAAGAAGGCCCATAAATTCTACTCATACATCAGAAGCTCAGAGTGGCTTTCCAAGGCACAGGTATTTTATTCCCTCATACCACTGTCAGAGGTCTCCCCATTCCAACAGGCACTGTAGTCAGAGAAACCATTGTACAGATGCCTGTCACACACAGCATGTGCACAAGATCAACAGCACAAACACAAGCTACAGCATAAATCACTCACATGCAGATGATCATATGGCTCTGAGTAGTGACACAAGTAATCAAACTCCACTATTCAAATGGGGATGCTTTACCCACTGAAAGCAGAACCAGATTAAGAAAACACACCAGAAGGGCCATTTGGTTCAGGACAAGGTCCATCTAAGCAACTGTTCATCTGTGGTGGTGCTGAGGTGCAGGACATTCTTAAGAAAACAGTAGAATCAAGCAAACCGGAAAATATTTCCCCCCTGTATTGGAACTGTCATATTCAATAGGCTTTGGGTAACGTACCTATATTTTTAATCCTCTTCTGAACAACATAATTTTTCTATACTTGTAGCTTTCTCATACAACAACCTGCACAAAGTGATTTCTCACTATGTCATAAAATTTTTCTTTAGGTTCAACACTGTTATTACAAGTTTTCACTATGTCTTCTCCTGTGAGAACATTTTTCCTGTGTAACCAAGAGGTTACACTGAATATAGAGGTCCTAAAATCAGATAATGTTTTTCCTGCAGGTCACCTCATTTGTGTTTTGGTCCTGTCAGTTAAGGGGAATAGTTTCCTTTGTCTGGAAGTTATTTTGGCAACCCCCTGTAATGAAAAATCATTTCCCTGAACAAAGTGGGTTACAAGTTTTAGCCATTTCCTGTGGTGGATGGGCATTTAGATAGATCATGGCCTTTTCTCTCTAGAACAGAAATCTCTACATAAAAGTGCTTTTGTCCACATATCATATGTTTCCAAAACAAAGCTGCTAATGTGGATCTGTTACTTGAAGCTATAACACAATATTGAACATACTCATTCTGAGAACAGCTTAAAGAACTGTTTTATCATTTTTAGCATCACTGCAAAGAATTACAATTCACTAAAAATAAGATACTCTTTTGGAAATGTTTGATTGTTGCCAGGATATCCAAGAAAGACTGCTGCCACTGTGCGTGGAGATTTTTATCTCAACTGGGACAGAGGCACTATGGATGAGAAGATATGTCTGGTTTGTTGAAGAGATGATGATGTCATTAATTCTGCTGGGTAAGGCATTTCCTTTTAGATTTGCCTCTTGCGAATGCAGCCTGGAAAGACCCAAGGGCTGGTCCCTTCTGCTGGGGCTGAGCTGTCCTTGTGCTCCCCAGGTATCGCATTGGCCCCTTTGAAGTGGAGAGTGCACTGATAGAGCACCCAGCAGTCGCAGAGGCAGCTGTTGTCAGCAGCCCCGACCCAGTGCGAGGGGAGGTGTAAAACAAAGTAGCAAAGAGATGTGAAACATCTGTGCTAACATCAATATCCCTATAGTACTAGGCTTGTCTTGGAATTCAGTGTTGCAGGCTTTTGGAATAAGTTGGGCGAAACGTTTTGAAAATCCATATCTGGACAGATCTACAATTTCTAAATTATTTATTTGCAGGGTTTTATGGGGGGGGGATGGGTTTTCAGACTAATGATGTGACCATTTTGTCTCAGGAATGAAATTTTGATAATTTCTCACTTTATCACTTAGTGCACTGTAGCAATGTTATCCAGAGTGTTTAATTTTTGCTTTATATTTTTCCAACTTTGCAACATTTCTTTGAGCAACTAGATCAAGATTTTCCACTTTAATATGATGTAATGTTAAAGGGAAATAAAGCTTGAAATAAGGAAAAAATCCTCTGCTCTAGAATGGATCCTTCACCACACAACATTCTGTAATAAACAGCTAATGAAAAGGGAATTAAAGAAAAAGCTCACATTTAGGCATTCTGAATTTTGACAGTTGCTTTCACAACAAATGTCTTCCCTTATTGCCACCTCTGGAAGTTAATGCAATCTCTTCATTTTTGTGGCACAGGTGGTCAAAGCCTTCATTGTTTAGCTCCTGCTTTTACATCACATGATCGAGAAAAATTAGCTCTTGAACTGCAACAACATGTCAAGAAGGTGACTGCACCTTACAAGTATCCAAGGAAGGTAAGAACAGCCCAAAAAGACAGGTTCTCTAATTGTACCAGAAAATGAGCGAGTTTTGTCCTGCTTCAGCTCTTTTTCAACAGCATTCTGACAAACACTCCAACCAGAGTTAGATGAAACAAGAGTACATGAGAGGGTCTGTTGCAGCTATAGCCTTGGGTTGGCTGTGTGTGCTAGAAAGTAGCCCAAGGGAAGCAATGATCATGAGATTTTCCTTCATGAGGGGCCCAGTCTTTCTTTCATGGAGTACTGGGGTTTTCACAGCAGCTCAAATGGGCAAGGCATTCCATTCTAACCAATTGTATGTGGAGCTCTCCTCTGACATATAGCCAAATCAAAACAGGAGTTCCTGCTGGCATCAGTGGGTGGGAATCCATCTCTTCTCACCAGGAAAGACACCAGTAACTCTTTAAAGCTGAAGCATTCCACTCCTAGAGATCATGGTACTTCTTGCTGCAAGTACTGTCTGTACAGTAGCTACAAGGTGTAGTAAGGAATTTCACCATTCCAGCCGTGGTTGTGCAGCTTCCCAACTGTTTATCCACAGCTATCTCAGGATAAAAGTGTTTTCACAATCTTTGTTGCACCTCAGAAATTAGCCACAAGTTATTTGGCTACAGGGAGCATTTTGCTTTTCAGGTGGAGTTTGTTCAGGACCTGCCAAAGACAGTTTCTGGGAAAATCCAGAGAAAGATTCTAAAGAACCAGAGTGGGCAAGAGTATGACAACAGCAAGAGTGATCTGGAAATGAGGAGAGAAATTCTCCATCATGTGTACCAGCCATTACACATGACACAGAGCAGGTTGTTGTGAGACAGCAGAATGAGAACATTGTGAAAAACAAACTGTGGAAGAAAAACAAGAAAGCATTCTTGAGGATTTGTGGTATTGGAAGCACTTTTGCTATCAACATTCTCAGAAGGAAGGGAGTGCAAGTAATTCAAAGTGTGGAATGGGAGACGGAAAGACAGACTCAGGTCCATACAGAGGTCTAATTTGTTTTACTGCCACTTGTATAACATCTTCCTTAAAAAACATTGGTGAAATTGCAAGGCTTTGAAAATTGCAAATAAATGAGAAATCAATAAAATGATACGTTTGTCCTGAGGTGGTATTAGCAATTAATTAACATCCAAAACCTACCACTCTAACATTCTCAAATTCTTTCAGAGCGAAGGAAAAAAAATATTTTCAATGCTTCTCTTCATCATGATGAATTTGAGATCTACTTAAATGGTTAAACTGGAGGAAAAAGTGCTTTAGGTTAAGGTGCAAAATATGCACAATTAACTATGGTGTAAATGATTACAAGAAAAAACTCACTCCACAGAAAGAGCTTTGCTGCTTGGTCTGTTTTGTGGCACGTTCTGTTCTCGTAACTCCAGAAGAAGCAAGCAATAAAGTCAGAAGGGTTTCACTCCAAAACCTTTAGGAAGGTTCACATCTCAGGGATTCACATCTCCAGGGAACAGCTGATCTTCACAGTGCCCCATGTCCTGAAAGGTGAGTGAAATGAATGAAGAGGATCTCCTCCAGCACCTCCTGATTTCTCCTGTCCATAGCAGACAGGTCAGGAAAAAGTTATTTATCTGAGCTCCTCATGCAAGCAAATGGTATTAAATCAGGAATAATAATTTCTGATTCTCACTACTCATTCAGATAACTTTGCCATTATGGGTCTTTTCCTCAGTTTTCTATCTTCATTTTCACCTCTACATTTGCAGCTGAGAAAGTGCTAAAAACTTGAAGGCTCTCACAGTGCTCTTGGCAGACATTTTTCTAGAGCACTCGGGAATCCTAAACTTCAAATGTTCATCTTGTCAGTCTTGAATACCATTTCCCTAAATATTCCTAAATAGTCTGTCCCTCCTCTTTCTCTCATAGGCTATTGTGTAGATTTTGTTATTGTAATGCTCTGAAATATGCAAGTTACAGCTAAATCAGAGAATTAGAGCAGACTGAGAAAGGAGAAACATCTTCCTAAGTGATTAAGAATTGTTTACAACTGGTCAGTATTTCTCTGCCACAATGTCCAAGAAATGTGGAGAACACCATGAATTTCTGTTGCTTTTGACAAAATATCTCTTCTGGGGGGGAAATCTGCATCCAGGTTGCTTATGTTGGCAGATACCACTGAAAAATTATATTGTATTAAGCTCTGGGTATTGAACTAATTTGCCTGACAGACAGATTAAATATTACTGTGTAAGGTTCTGCTAAGGATAAGGCAATAGTTCCAATGTTAAATAAGTAACATTTTCTTGAGGAATAAAATTTAACCAATGCTGAGATCTATGCATCAAAGATGTGAGAATACACAGTTACAATTGAAGACATGAGACAAGGGGTAAAAGACTACAAAATGAGTTTAAAAACCTGGGGTAAAGGGCAAAACTTTGCAGCGTCACTCAGGCCACAAAAATTTCCCAGTAAAAAGTATTTGATTTAGAGTTTACTTGAATGTAATTTTGTGATTTTGTAATGGAAAAGCGCATTTGCAGCAAGCAAATATAGAACTTCTGTGCCTGGGAATGTTACGGAGCGGATCCTCCTAAAAGATATGCTGAGGCATAGAAAAGACGAGGAGGTGTTGTGAAGCAAGCAGAACGTAAATCAGATTTGGGGACCTATAAGAGACTACTGAAGTGAAAGTTCTTGGAATGGCTGTGGTGAGTGGACATATGAGCCAACAGCTGGTGAAACTAAACAGTGAGAATGCTTGTGGAAATTGTCTAGAAATATTCTTCAGCTCCATGGAAGGAAAAGGAATCAGCTAGTGAAGGCTTTGATGAAAGAAGCAGGAACATTCTTCTTATGCAAATATTAACATCTGATGTTGTGTTTGAAGAAGGAAAGTTGTGGGCAATTAACAGCCCCAAAGAACACATCCAAACTATGCAAGCATCAGCTGAGATAGAGACAAGGTACCAGAGCAATACAACACAGAAGGTTAAAAAAGCAGGATGGGGAACTTCACGTTTATTTGGACCATTCGAACCATCAGTCTGGCAGTGGCCCTGAGTGACTTCAATTAATAGACCATCAGCTCATAACTGGATTATCTGGATAATCTCAAATTTCTGGGGTGTTGGATTGCTGTTACTCTCTTGTTTGAGTTTTCCCGACAAGGTCTTTCCATCTCCCTGCGAAGCTGCTTCTTGGCAGTTGCTGCTTCTTTCTGCAGGCGGGCAATCTTCTCCTACTGCTCTCGAGTATTTTCCGCCTGGATCTCCCCAGATCTGGCCCTTTTCCCCGGAAAAGATCCTTTTCTCGCTCTTGTATTCTTGCCGTGTGTTTCCGTCCCGGCCTCCTCTCCCTCACGCCTTGCAATAATAGAGGCGGCCAGAGAGGGCGCTGTAGTCGGAGGCTGCGAATCTCTGTGGTTACAAAATGGCGTCGGCAGCAGCGTGCGCGACGGCGCTGCTGGTATAAGGGCGCTGCCATCTTGCTACACGGAAGCGAAGGGCGTGCCCATTGTGCTGTACGGAAAGTCTTTGCAGGGGGCCGCCATTTTGGTGTCTGGCCGGCTGTGGCGCACATGCGCAGTAAACGGCTGTAGGTAACTGCCCGGACCCGCACAATTTTCCGACTCCTCTTGTTGGAGGGGCGGCTGGCCGAGGCCGGGGGCTCGCTTGTAGTGCTGCCGGGGCACGGCTGGGAGGTGGGCGAGCGCCCTCGGGATTGAGGGTGCCCCTTACGGGTTCGCTGGGACCGGGCGCGGGGCCGTTCGCAGGCTCGGCGGCGGTTGTCTGCGGGACGCCGCTCACGCCGCTGCTCGCGGGGACTTCTAACGAGCTCACAGTTCATTAATTACGCGGCAGGGTGGGAGTAAGTTAGCTGCTGCAAAATCTCCGCGTGTCACTGCACGGTATAATCGAGCACTGACTTAGTCCCGGAAAGACGCGGTAAAAGCCGCCTCAGGGTCTGTTTCCGGCAGGTTTTTCTGCCTCCAGCAAACCGGCTCCGTTAGCTCATGCGCGTGTGCGCTCCTGGAGTTACACTTGATGAATGCTTTAAGCGTTCGCACAGCTCTCTCACTTTCTGTTCCCACGGCATGTGATTTGTTAAAAAGATATGGATATTGATCTAATACCAATATCCAACCATGACGGACAAAGACTCTCTAACAGTTTGAAGTTAGAAAGTGTATGTTTATTACGACGCCGGGCAGCGTGAGGGATAGCTCCCAAATACACACCGCAATTTACAGATGATCACAGGGTCTTTTTATGTACAAAAGTGTTGAATACCCAAAACACAAATGCATATTCATAACTCTGGTCCATCCCATTCCCCACTTCGTATGGTAATTAGCCAAAAAGCAATTAAGCATCCGTAGTTAGTTCTTTGAAATGGGTCAGTGGTCCTTCTTATGGGGTGGGGTCTCAAAATGGTGAAGTAAGATGGGTCTTCCTCGCTTTGCCTTTTTAACCTTTTAGTGTTGGTGACACCTGGATCCTGTTTTCTCAAGACTATCTGATTAATGATCACATTGTAATCTTGGAGTCTATTGATTAAGTGGACAGGCCTCCTGATTTATCGGTTCCTTAAATCCAGCTTCTGTTAAAAAAGGGAAGTTTACCTCAACAATATCTAGTTAGCAAAGGGAAGTCTACCTCAGAAATATCTAGTTTAACTAAAGTCCTTTATTCTTCAAAATTAATGTCTCACATGCCTGCCCCAGTGTTCTCAGCTGATTTCCTCGTGAGTCGGGGACTCTTCCCGGCTCCTTACACACTGGAACGCTCGGCACGGGTGTCCTGGTTACTGTCAGCAGCTTACAGAGTTCCATTCATCTTTCCCCCAAGATCAGTGTCTCCCGCTATTCAGCCTCCTCTGGCTGCCTTGGTCTCGGTTCTTCTCAGTCCCGAGCTGTGGCTGAGAGCGGGGGGCCCCCCCTTTATCGGATACTCAGAGACATGGAAGCACTGCAAGACGTCTGAAACATCATTTATTGCCTCAGGCTCATAGAGTGAGAACGTCTTCACCGCATACCCACAAGTTCGTGCTCAGTGGTTGTCAGTGGTCACAAGGCCACAGGTTACAGGGGTTTTAAAGGTTATTAGCAATAATCTACTGCGGCAAAAATTGTTTTAACTTTCACATCAGTGGATAATTAAAACTGTATCATGCATCTTGCTGCAATGGGCACAATTTTATCTGATCTTATAGTGACACATGAGGCTACTTGCTGCACCTTAAAACTTCTTATTACTTTTATAACTACTTCTGTACCTTAATTTTAAAACCTCAAAACTTTCAACTACTTAGGTCAGTATGTCTCTGCTTAAACTACATACAAACTTACATTCTTACTTATGGCCTGTAAATTTGGAAGCCTTTTCCAAGAATACAGGTCAAATCCTGTATTCTCTGCTGTATTTGGGTCTGCATGCATGAGGTTCTGAGAATTTTCTATGCCTTGATTTCCCCCAGATTAGTTTAAATATATTTTCTTTCATTCCAGGTGACTGATTCCTTAGGTGTGCACCTGATTCCTTCCCCTCAACATCTGATAAGACACCACATATCATGAGAACATTATTAAATCCTGGATTCCTCAGTGTTTGTGGATTCTCAGGTCACCTCCCAGAACATTCCATAGAAACAACAGACTTCTTACATCTCAGATTACTTCCTATTATGAATCTATAAGCCAGGGCAAAAGGAACTGCCAGAATATTTCAACTTTGCAAGTGATGTCTTAGATGATGTGGGCACGACTGGAAAAGGTAATATTTCTCTTCTAGTTTATAGACATTGAGCTGTAGTTTAACCCCAGCTGTCTGACGCAGAACCACAGAGACCCTGGATCTCACACACACACAAAGACACACATTCAGTGTGATGGGGAGGAGAATCAGGAGGAAAAAAAGGTAAAACTCATGGTTGAGTAAAGAAGAGTTTAAGAAGTGAATTATTATAATAATAGTCATCATAATAATATAGTAACAGTAGTAGTAGCTCACTGCCCACTGATTGATGGCCAGCCCATACCCAAACACCTCCCTACAAACTTCCCCTCAGGTTATGAACCGAGCAGGTTCTCCTGTGATGTGGAATATCCTTTAGGGCAGTTCAGGTCAGCTGTCCTGTCTAGGAGCCCTCCCAGCTACTCGTGCGCCTCTTTGTTGGCAGAGTGTGGGAAACTGGAAAGTCCCTGACTTACAGCAGGCATTGCACTGAAACATCAGGGTGATATCAACACTAGACTCATCCTAATTCATAACCACAGCACACGACTTAGTAAGAAAAATTAACTCTATTCCAGCCAAAATGAGGACACAGTGGAACAAATCTCAGATGACACAAATCATGTTTCCTCATGGGTACTGGGCAGTATAAGCTGCAGAGTGGAAAGCACCATTTTATTTTGTTTATCAGAAATACAGGTGTCACACTAAGAGAGTGATTGCCAGGGATGATTTGCTTAATTAGGACTTATTTTGTATTGAAGTGAAACCTTCTAAGGCTTGTCTTATTTCAATAGCTTCTCGTGTGTTGTAGGATGGAAGAAAACCAGCAAATCCAGCCTTTTGGTGGGTCAATGATAAGGGAGAGGAGGTGAAGTTGAGCTTTGAGGAGCTGGGCGCTCTGTCCAGGAAGGCAGCCAATGTACTTTCTAAAGTCTGTGGTTTGCAGAGAGGAGACAGAGTTGTAGCAGTTCTGCCTCGTGTTCCTGAGTGGTGGCTCCTGAACTTGGCCTGCATGCGAGCAGGTGAGTGACTCCCCGACTTGTTGGGTGCAGAGAGAAAGCAAACAGAGGGTACAGGCCGTGAGTTAGATTAGGGTGAAGAAAATGCAAACAGCAATATTCACTTGTGACCTCTACAACTGATCTTTGGCCTAGAAGGAGAATTGGCAGCCCCCACACAGGAAGCACAGGGCCAGACACGGTCCAGTGAAACAGCATCCTCAGGGGAAGCCAGGGAGGGGCTGAAGGGCTGCAGCCTAAGGCCAGACTTGACCACATCCATTGTAAGGGAGCTGAGTTTACAGTGGAATAATTTATATGTTTACAGTCATTAATAATTCAGTATATCTATTTTGCTCTGCCTTCCAACTGCTAAACATCCATGATGGATAAAATCTGCATCAACAGAGAGACACAATCAAGTACCTTTGGGAAATGCTGACTTTTCTCAATTGATTCTTGCTTTTTTCCAGGAATTGTCTTTTTTCCAGGAACATCCCAACTAACAGCCAAAGACATCTTATACCGACTCCAGGCTTCAAAGGCCAAGTGCTTTGTTACTGATGATGAACGGGCACCTGCAGTGGAATCTGTCCTGGCAGGCAGCCAGTTCCTGAAAAGTAAACTCCTTGTAGGCAAAGGGAGCAGGGATGGGTGGCTGAACCTCAACGAACTCCTGGCGTGAGTATCCAGTTCTTTTGGCATCATGCCAAAAGAGGTGAAGGGAGCTCTACCAGTCAGGTGACATTGATGAGTTTTGGGGGAATTTTCAAAATACAAATGAGTTACATTTCTCTGTCAACTCACAGCATTGTGATTGCACTGCATTAAGTCCAGATTCATGCAACCCAGATTTTGGGAGCCAAATTTTAGGTCCTTCAGCTTCTTCTTGTTCCTCAGCCTTGTGATTCAGGGCGTACTTGTGACAGGCAAATGTGTTCTCTAACTTTTCCCTGTGATATATAATGCAACTACTTCTTTAGTAACCTCACATAATTTGGGGCAACTTTCCTGTTGAACTCCTAAACCTTAATACTGATTCCCTGGTGGAAATCTGCATGTAGTGACTGGAATATACCATTTCTTCTGAAGGATTGTATCTTCTGACCATCAATGTGTCAAGACAAGGAGTCAAGACCCAATGATAGTGTATTTTACCAGTGGAACTACAGGCTTCCCAAAAATGGTGTTGCACACCCACAGCAGTTATGGCATTGGATTTGCAACCACTGGCAGGTATTACCTTGCAGTTCCTCCCAGGTCCTGCTTAAGTGAAATAATCTACATTAAACTGAACATGTGGCCATAAACCTCCAGTAAATGTAGGGACTTCATGAGGGTAGGATTTGCACCTTGCTGACCTTTCCCCTCTCATGGTAAAACTCTTGTTATTAAAGGCTTCTTGAAGGCCCAGTTGAGCTCATCATGTGCAGAGTTGTGTCACTTGCAGGGCTGAAAGCAGAGGACCAATAAGGAAAATGTCCCTACAGCCACACCAGAGGAAGTCAAGTGCTCTCATGTTGGGTCAATCTTCCCTGAGAACCAAGGCAACCTTGGGCGATTTCATTATACCTTAAAAGTTATACTTTATTTTAGATCTGTGGCTTGGTACTGATTTTCTTTCCCTGAAAGTTTTTTTCATCTCTGCTTTTTTATCAGGTATTGGTTGAACTTGACTCCTTCAGATATAATGTGGAATACCTCTGATACTGGCTGGGGCAAAATCAGCCTATGGCAGTGTTTTTGGACCATGGATCTGTGGATCCTGTGTCTTTGTACACAATATGCCACTGTTTAAACCAGAAGTTGTTGGAGAGGTGAGTTATCCCAACATC
Organism: Sylvia atricapilla; assembly: GCF_009819655.1. Taxonomy (NCBI): domain Eukaryota; kingdom Metazoa; phylum Chordata; class Aves; order Passeriformes; family Sylviidae; genus Sylvia; species Sylvia atricapilla. Next base: position 591,704 of record NC_089154.1, read on the forward strand.
CCAAGCAATCCAAAGGTACCAGAATGCCTATTCTTCCCAGCTACTTTTCAAAACCACTCAGCTGGACGGTTCTCCTCAACATTGGCCTCTTGACTTTCCCAAGAATAATACTGGAAGAGCTCTGGTATAGTTTCCTATCACCAGTTAGGCTTCAGCCTGGGACACAGGCACCTTGGAAAACCCCCAAAAATGTAATTGAGCTACTGATCTTGCTGATTGTTCATATACTTGAGTGACTTTTGTTGGACAGAATGTTCCATATTTTCTAGGAACTAGAGTTCCTGGAACAGCATTCTTATGGTTTTCATCTTGCAGATATTTGAGCATGTAAATGGTGTTAATCACCTGCACCTTCACAAGGTCAGACACACCATTACGCTTTCTTTCCAACAGAATAACTTCCTATTTTTCTAGACTCTCTCAAGATACCCCATCACCACCTTCTGCACGGCTCCCACCGCCTTCCGCATGCTGGTCCAACATGACATGAGCAGGTACAGCAGGAAGGGCAGGGAGGCTGGGCTGTAATGCTGGGACAGCTCTCAGTGGTTTGTTCCTGAGGTTCTCTTCTTCACTTAAAGGCAATCTAAGTAGTACAACTTGCTCTCAGTAAAGAAGCCTCTCAGTTTTGAAATGTGACAATAATTAGTCACACCGTAGGCTGCTTGTGCTTCAGGATTGGGTCTTTGAATAGACAGCACAGTGGAAACAAGGGAGCTTTCTTTGTCACTTCCTCTGAATTTAGGGTCCACAGTTCAATTTAGGTCAATGTTTTAGGCAGCATTGGATCAGGGAGTTACTGGTGCACCATGAGCTGTTCTCACAGGCTTGAGAATGAAGGGAGCAGTTAGAGGAGCTTCACATGCTGGGAGTTACTTGGCAGCTGTTCCCACCAGTTTGTCACTCTGTAAAATACCCTGTTTGTGAGAAGTAGTTTGCAAGGAGTTTTCACATCTCTGCTAAGGTACTTATTCTTGTCACATAGGTCTTTCATCCTGACAAAAGTCAACCCAGATTTAGCAGAGAGCTCACATTCTGTCTTCCTTTTCAGCCTTTCCTTCAGTTTTAGGTTTGCTTGGAGAGCTGAGGAAGTCTGTTCAGTTAAGGTTACTCACTGCTCATTTTAGGAGTTAAGAGAATTATTTCATTTGCTGTTACTCTCAAGGTACAAGTTCCCGAGTCTGAAGCACTGTGTAACTGGAGGGGAAGGACTGAATCCTGAAGTGTTTGCAAAGTGGAAAATCCAGACAGGGCTGGAAATCCATGAAGGTTATGGCCAGAGCGAAACTGTACGTTGCATTAATTCTTGCAGTATACCCATTCAAAGGTAATAATGCCTGAGCCATGATGTCATTGATAAATCAATGGAAAAGGTCAGAATCACTTATATGATTAAAAAAAAAAACCCAAAAAACCTTATTTGTATAATTATGACTATACAGTTCCAGAATCAGCAAGCTGCATATTTTAGTGGTTTAGACCATTACAAAACCATGCCAGGGACACTTCAGATCAAATATGTTGTAGGTGATCCCTTTGTCATTTTTAGTTCAAAAAAAACCCTGAAAAAATAATTTGCTCCAGCTATCAATTTGGCCTGTCTGAGGTTTTACTGGCAAATATTAAACCAGCTCACATCCCAGACTTCTCTGTAAGTGAACATTAACAAAACTATTAAAAGTCAGATCTCAAGCCTTCTCTCATTTTGCCCTTGAAATGGTCCCAAATTAATTGTCCCATTATTGAAATAAGATCTGTAATAATTTTACATCTGCTGTCCTGCAAAGTCAAGTGTTTGCAGGACAACCCACTGGCTCAGACTCAAAAAACCAAGCTCATACAGGTCTGACCTGAAATGCCTCTCAACAAGTCTCTGATGTCCTCAAGAACCGCAGTGCTTTGGTCCTGATTTTTTGTCACAACAAAGTCACAAAGAGGAGTCCTGTCTAATGCAAGCAATAATAAAATTTACAAGATGTTGCAACAATTTAAAAAAATTAAAATCTATCCTGCAGGTGGGACTCTGTGCCAATATAAAAGGGATGAAAATTAAACCTGGCTCTTTGGGAAGACCTCTTCCCCCATATGATGTGAAGGTACGTGGATATGTGGCAGCTGTGGGTCGAGCAGTAAGGCAGTGCTGTCTCCATCCCCTGTGTGCCCGGCACTGAGCTGGAGCAGATGTTCCTCTGAGCTGTTCAAAGCACTCCTGCTGTGTCTGTCCTTGCTGCAGATCGTAGATGACCATGGGGCTGTTGTGCCTGCAGGAGAAGAGGGCACCATTGCTATCCGAGTGCAACCCACACGACCCTTCTGCATGTTCTCCGGGTACTTGGTGAGCCTGACTCTGCTGAGAGACTCAGAGGGACCCAGGGCAAAGTTCTGCCAGAGCAGAATTCCATGCAGAATCCTCAGAAGGTCTCACTGGGCTACTTGAGGACTTTGAGTCTGATCAGTATGTGGTGGTGCTGAGGTGCAGGACATTCTTAAAAGATTAGAATCAGGCAAACTTAAAGATATTCTCCTTTGCAATTGAACTATCATAATGAATAAGCTTTGGGGGACCTATCTATGTTTTTTATTCTCTTCTGAACCCCTGTAATATTTGTAGCATCCTCAAATAACAACTTGTAAAATGTAATTGCTCACTATGGGATAAGAAACTTCTAGAAGTTCAACACTATATCTTCTCATTTTCACTAATGTCTTCTGTTGTCAAAGTGTTTTACTGTGTAACCAAGAGGTTACACTGGATATAGAGGTCCTGTAGGTCAATGCAAATAATGAAGTTTTGACTGTAGGTGACCTTATTTGAGTTTTGGTCCTGTCAGTTAAGGGTAAGAAGTTTCTTTTTAATGGGCAGTTATTTTGGCAACCTGCTGCAATGATAAATTATTTCCCTGAACAAAGTGGGTTACAGATTTTTGTGGGTCACACATTTGCTGTGATGGATGGGCATTTCGAAAGAGCAGAACATTTTCTCTAGACCAGAAATCTCTACATACACTCTGTGTATGTAGTGTAGTGCTCTTTTCCACCTGTCCCATACTTCTGGCATTAAACTGCTAATAAACATGGCTCTGCGTTTTTTAGTTGAAGATATAAAACAGTATTGAACACACTCATTCTGAGAACAACTTAAAGAACTGTTTTTATCATTTTTAGCATCACTGCAAAGAATTACATTCACTAAAAATAAGATACTCTTTTGTAAATGTTTGATTGTTGCCAGGATAATCCAGAGAAAACTGCTGCCACTGTGCGTGGAGATTTTTATCTCACTGGGGACAGAGGCACTATGGATGAAGAAGGATATGTCTGGTTTGTTGGAAGAGATGATGATGTCATTAATTCTGCTGGGTAAGGCATTTCCTTTTAGATTTGCCTCTTGAAATGCAGCCTGGAAAGACCCAAGGGCTGGTCCCTTCTGCTGGGGCTGAGCTGTCCTTGTGCTCCCCAGGTATCGCATTGGCCCCTTTGAAGTGGAGAGTGCACTGATAGAGCACCCAGCAGTCGCAGAGGCAGCTGTGTCAGCAGCCCCGACCCAGTGCGAGGGGAGGTAAAACAAAGTAGCAAAGAGATGTGAAAACATCTATGCTAAACATCAATATCCCTATATGTACTAGGCTTTCTTGGAATTCAGTGTTGCAGGCTTTTGGAATAAGTTGGGGCGAACGTTTTGAAAATCCATATCTTGACAGATCTTACAATTTCTAAATTATTTATTTGCAGGGTTTTATGTGGGGGGGGGAAAATGGGTTTTCAGACTAATGATGTGACCATTTTGTCTCAGGAATGAATTTTGATAATTCTCACTTTATCACTTAGTGCACTGTAGCAATGTTATCCAGAGTGTTTAATTTTTGCTTTATATTTTTCCAACTTTGCAACATTTCTTTGAGCAACTAGATCAAGATTTCCACTTTAATATGATGTAATGTTAAAGGGAAATAAAGCTTGAAATAAGGAAAAAATCCTCTGCTCTAGAATGGATCCTTCACCACACAACATTCTGTAATAAACAGCTAATGAAAAGGGAATTAAAGAAAAAGCTCACATTTAGGCATTCTGAATTTTGACAGTTGCTTTTCACAACAAATGTCTTCCCTTATTGCCACCTCTGGAAGTTAATGCAATCTCTTCATTTTTGTGGCACAGGTGGTCAAAGCCTTCATTGTTTTAGCTCCTGCTTTTACATCACATGATCGAGAAAAATTAGCTCTTGAACTGCAACAACATGTCAAGAAGGTGACTGCACCTTACAAGTATCCAAGGAAGGTAAGAACAGCCCAAAAAGACAGGTTCTCTAATTGTACCAGAAAATGAGCGGTTTTTGTCCTGCTTCAGCTCTTTTTCAACAGCATTCTGACAAACACTCCAACCAGAGTTAGATGAAACAAGAGTACATGAGAGGGTCTGTTGCAGCTATAGCCTTGGGTTGGCTGTGTGTGCTAGAAAGTAGCCCAAGGGAAGCAATGATCATGAGATTTTCCTTCATGAGGGCCCAGTCTTTCTTTCATGGAGTACTGGGGTTTTCACAGCAGCTCAAATGGGCAAGGCATTCAGTCAGCGTTTCACCATCCCAGCCCTGGCTGTGCAGCTTCCCATCCTTTTGCCTCTTGTCATAATGAAAGTGTGCCTTTCCTTCATCTGGTAATTTAACCAGGATGTATTTTTGCCTTTCAGGTGGAGTTTGTTCTGGATCTGCCAAAGACAGTTTCTGGGAAATCCAGAGAAAGGTTCTAAGGAACAAAGAGTGGGAAAATGTGAAAAAAGAGCAAAAGTGATTTGGAAAACAAGGAGGAGAAATATTCAATTACCTGTACCAACAATAACACATCAAACATGGCACATGTTTATGACCCAGAACACTTGGACACATTGGGAAAAACAAACCATAGGAGAAAAACTAGAAGATACACATATGGGTTGAGGTTATGTGCTGTTGGAACCACTTTTGCTATTGACCTACAAATTTTTCCAAAGGCAGGAGTTACAAGTAATTCAGAGTGTGGAGGAAATAGAAAAAAGTGTAGCTACAACTCTTAGATACATATAAATAAAAGAGAAATTCATAAAAATAATCTTTGTCCTGTGGTGGGTACTAACAGCATATTGATATTTTCAGGTCAATAACTACCACTGTAACATTCCTATATTCTTTCAGAGTGGAAGGAAAAAAAATTTCTTTTTAATGCTTCTCTTCATCATGATGAATTTGAGATCTACTTAAATTGTTAAATTTGAGGCTAAAGAAGACCCAAAATGCTTTAGCCTAAGTTGAAAATTACACACAATTAACTATGGTGTAAATGATTACAAGAAAAAACTCACTCCACAGAAAAAGCTTTGCTGCTTGGTCTGTTTTGTGCACGTTCTGTTCTCGTAACTCCAGAAGAAGCAAGCAATAAGTCAGAAGGGTTTCACTCCAAAACCTTTAGGAAGGTTCACATCTCAGGGATTCACATCTCCAGGGAACAGCTGATCTTCACAGTGCCCCATATGGGAAGCATATCCTGAAAGGTGAGTGAAATGAATGAAGAGGATCTCCTCCAGCACCTTCTGATTTCTCCTGTCAATAGCAGACAGGTCAGGAAAATGAGTAGAAAAGTCTCTATCAAACTCAGGGGCTACATAATGAAGTGAATGTTCTTGGAATGGATGTGGGGAATGGATGAATCAGTCAGCAACTGCTGAGGCCAACGCAGTGAGATTCTTGATGGCAGTAGTTTGGAAGCATGCAGAAAAGAAAAAGGAATAGAGAATCAGGCACTGAATGTATGAAACAGGAACATTCTTCTGATGCAAACAATAATATCCGATGTTGTGTTTTACTATGGAGAGTTGTACGTAATTAATTTAAAAGTAAAAATATGAGAAAGCAGGATAGAGAACATTTAATTAGCGTGTTAAAATCATCACTCTGGCTTGACTAACCTAACTGACTTTAATGAAGAACTCATTAATTCATAACTGGATTATCTTTGGATAATTTCAATTTTTTCTTTTTTCGTTGGCTTGGGTTTTGTTTGTTTGTTGTTGCAGGATTTATAGCAACAATTCTGCAATTTTCTTACACAGTCTACAGCATCTCAACACAATCTTCTGCCATGAAGTTGCTGTTTAAGTTACAGAGCCTAAAACTCTTGTGGACTCTGAAGCCTCCTAATAGGACTTTCCATGTACATGCCAGGCTGCTTTCCTCTGATGTATATTCCCAGTATGAGTCTGTCAGACAGGGCAAACGGGAAATACCAAAGTACTTTAATTTTGCAAGTGATGTACTCGACAAATGGTCTGAGATTGAAAAGGTAGGTGATCTTCTGCTGTGCCAATGAAATACTTTAATTTTAAATTTCATTTGGAATAAGCAGGGGTTTTTCTTTATAAAAAACAGTCATCAAACCAAATTTGCAATAGGAAACTATACAGAAGTTCCTTCTTTCTTGCTTTATTTATTGTTATTTTTTTAGGAGCATTAATGCACAGTGTAAGGCTAAAACTGAAATAGGATGCAGACTAAGACTTGCGTCTAGAAACAATTAAGCTGGTAAACACTTCAGGTTCAGAAAAGGAGAATATATTGGGAATACCTGAGCTTGATGAATAGCAAATCTCAATCCTTTAAGGACAAGGAAGAAAATAGTTTTTATGCCAGCTGTCAAATACTCAGATCTTCCATAATTTACAGATATCTGTGCATTATTATTTCATGGTCTTTCAGTAGAAATCTTTTATTAAATCTTTAATTCCTATGTTTTGTAGGCTGGAAAGAGACCATCAAACCCTGCTTCTGGTGGGTAAATGGCAAAGGAGAAGAAGTGAAATGGAGGCTTTGAGGAGCTGGGGTTCCTGTCTCGGAAAGTGGCCAATGTGCTGACTAAAGACTGTGGACTGCAGAAGGAGACCGGCTTATCCTGATCCTGCCACGAATTCCAGAATGGTGGCTGGTCAAGGTGGCTTGTATGCGAGCAGGTCAGTGAGGTAAAATGGGCATTGCAAATTGAAAGGCTCAAGAACGGATGTGGTTTATCAAGGAAAGATAGTGTAATAATCCAGTGAGTGGACTCCAGGCAGTCCTGAAGGGTTTTCCATCACGGGCCATAGGAGAGGTAGCTCATGCAGTGGGCAAAAAGATGCCAGAAGGCAGGGAAGAGGCAGGGAAGTCACAAGGCAGGTCCACATTTCATTCCTGGAGAGCACAGTCATTAATCAATCTGTTTGGCTGGGGAACACCAGGGCAAATCCATATCGGAGATCTGTTTGGGGAATACTTAATAGCTTAGGTTATTAGAAAAGCATCAGTTGTAGGAAAAAAAGCCAACATGAACTAACTTTATCTCTCTTCCAGGAATTGTCATAATCCCAGGACATCCCAATTATCAGCCAAAGACATACTGTACCGACTCCAGGCATCAAAGGCCACGTGCATCATTACCACTGACAAAGTGGCTCCTGCAGTGGACTCGGTGGCATCTCAGTGCCAGCTCCTGAAAACCAAGCTAATGGTGTCCAAAGGCAGCAGGGAGGGATGGCTGAACTTCACTGAGCTGTACCAGTGAGTATGACTTGGTGCTACTGCAGTCACGAGGACAAGCAGTTCCCACAAGCACTCATTTACATCAACTACAACCATTGAAGTTATAATTGCATTCTCCTTTTTACAGAAACCAATCTGCTGACATTCCTGCACCAAAACAAGGATTCAAGCCCAATGATTATCTTCTTTAACCAGTGAACTACAGGTTTTCCAAAGATGGCTCAACATTCCCAGGGCAGTCTTGGTTTCAGACCCCTTTTAAGTGAAAGGTATGAAAGAGTTAAGCCTGGTTGAATATAAGATCATTGAAGCTGCATAGCAGAACTGTTATAAAGATACTGAAAAGAAATCCCAGTGTACATTCCCCAGCCCTTCTCCCTTTGAAATCAGAGTAAAAACCCCATCAAATTGCTAAGGACTAGGATCCCCCCCAGTGTCTCAGTCTTCCAATTAATAATTAATACTTCTTACCCCTCTTTCTGGGAATTTTTTTTTCTCTTTTTTTTTTTTCTTTTTTTTCTTTTCGTTCTCTCAGGTACTGGTTGGATTTGACTCCCTCTAATGTGATATGGAACACAGCAGACACAGGATGGATACTAACTTCAATAGCATCTTTTTTTGATCCCTGGATTTTGGATCATGCATCTTTATCATAACCTACCACAGACTGAATCAGCAGTCATCCTAAATGTAAGGGACAAACTCACAGAAATGAATTCATCTGCAGAAAGCATGCCAAGAACAATTATTGACATCATCCCCAGATTTCATGAGGGTTATGTTTATAGTAGTGTTGAGATATGTATTTGTTGTGTAAGCCCCTACTTTCAGTTTTTAAAGTATACAGAAGGGGACAAACATGCAATCCATTCATACATTTTGCTCATAGTTGGTGAGCACATGACGAAAATCATCCAAAAGCAGCATTAATTGCTACCATTCATTCTAATGACTGTAGAAATAATATATGTCAGTGGGTAGGAATGCAGAAATGGAGTGTTTCTCTTCCCTACAACGTAGACAGAGAGGAACTATTCTGCCATGCCCCAAGCTGTGGAATCCTGACATCAGATAGATGTGTTAGCATGGGATTTTTGTAATCAAATACACAATCTCTGCATACTGCATCAACTGCAGGAGGGCTCCTCACCTAACAGAGGGTGTGGTGCTTTTTCATAGGGGCCAAATGTACTTCTTTCTGTGTCACCTCTTTACTGTATATTCCCAAGGCATTTTTTTGTCTGATCTTCACATGTCCTTCTTATTTAACCCTCTAGACTCTCTGCAGATTCCCAATTGACACCCTGATTGGTGCTCCAACATTGTTCCGCATGCTGGTGCAAAATGATCTCTCCAAGTATGTAAAAAAAATCATTTACTAATGTTAATTTACTCTAACTAAATGTAGTCATCTCCTATATCTAACTGCTTGACATCAAAATAGGGTAATAATTTAGTTTAAATTATCCTTCTTGAGAAGAGCATTATGCAAAATTTGAGTTTTGCTGAGTTTTTTATCAAACAGAGAAACTTGATGTTTTCCCTCAGAAATTTGAGACTTATGCTACTGTACTTGTGAGTATGAAACTGAGAGTCTCTTAAATACTTTGTCATAATTTTTGTTTACCACATTAATTGTCCACACTTTGGGAAGGACTTTATTTTAGAAAGTGCATGTCAGCATAACTATGAGGGAATTATTTGTAGGGGCAGTTGTACCTCACCCCCTGCTCCAGCTCTCACTGGCTGTCATTTTTCCTTCCTTCCCTCCTGAAATTTCTCACTTGGCCTGTTGCAGAGGGTCAGCAATCGGGCCCTGCCTCAGCAGATCAGTATTTGGTTATTTATAACCCCAGCTGACTTGAGCAAAAATTTTATTTTTCAGATGTTTACTTCGGACTGCCACTTCTGTAGAGTGTTGAGCACAGAGTGGTATTCTATTGAGTCAGGAGCAGGAGGATTCGAGCCCCTCTGATTTCCCTAGTTTGTGGCACTAACTCCCCCAGTAAACACCTCTCCCCTTGCATGCTCCTGGTCTCACCCTCTAGATTTAAGTATTGTCTTTCTTCTTTTTAACTCCTTGTGAAGATACAGATTCATGAACCTGAAGTATTGCATAAGTGGAGGGGAAACCACTCAACCCAGAAGTCATGGAGCAGTGGAAGAGCCAGACTGGGCTGGGAAATCGCTGAAGTATATGGCCAGACTGAAATGGTACATCTGCAGGGACAATAGCCTATTAAATCTTTGGAATTTCTTTTTGCTGTAAGGTTTGTTTTGTGAGAACACAGTCTGTTTCCCTCATTCACATTTCTGTGAATGTTTCAGTAATGCTGTCCCTGGTAACCTCTGAAAGAACTCCCCTCTCATTGCTTTCCTCACAGAAGCCATGAGAAACATGGGGGTTGGGAGGGAATGTGCTTAAAATTTCCACATATGTCCTTAAGCTAATTCCAGCCACCATCAGAGGACAGAGTTTGGAATCTAAGGGAAGAAGACTGGTTGGCAGAGGACGTGAATTTTTTACAGAGAACAGAAACAGGATTCTTTCAGGGAGTTTTATGATTTTGCTTATCTGTACCATACAGCACTGACATAGAGGATCCTATGTAATTCCTTATTTTGGAATTAGTCTAAAAACTACATTTAATGAATTGAGTGTGATGGTAGCAATTTTCTATTGCAGACCTTTGGGGTTGATTTTGATTTTTACAGGGAGTAATCTGCTCTGTTTTGGAGGAATGAAGATAAAACCTGGATCATGGGGAAAGCAGCTCCCCTTTATGACGTTCAGGTTTGTTGACCCCTCTTAGAGTCTGTCCTGGGGAATTTTTTGTTTGGTGGTTGGATTTGTGTTTGCAGTTTGTTTTTCTATTGGACTAAAATAAAAAATGTTTTTCATTCTAGATTCATAGACAAAAAAATGCCAATATCCTGCCCTCCAGGACAACAGGGGGAAATTGCTATCAGAAGCAAACCTATAAGACCACTTGGTTTTTTCTCTGAATATTTAGTAAGAACTTTATTTTATTCTTCACCACCAATCTCCCCAAAAGCTCTCAAACTGCATAGTGGTCCTAAAGGCTGGACATTTTCACCATTTTATTATTTATTACCTGAGTAATTTGTTTATTTGGATTGGTGGGTGTTAGAAAAGGAAAGAAAATAATTAGGATCAAGTTAAATTTTTTCTTAAAGAATAGAAAATATTTTAAACCTATTTTATTGTATTTTATAGCAGTATCAGTACATCCTTGACTGACAAGTTCCTGTGCATTTTGATGTTATGTATGTTATAGCATAGTGTATAGCTAATGCATGCTTAAAATCTAAACTACCTGCTTGTAAACCACTTTAAGGATAACCCTAGAGAAAACTGCAGAAACTGAACGTGGGGATTTTTATGTCACTGGAGACAGAGGGATTATGGATGAAGAGGGATATTTCCAGTTTATTGGCAGAAACGATGACATCATCATTTCTTCAGGGTTAGTCTGCACACACCCATTCTAAATTTGCCATTGTATATTCTTACATGCTGTGTCCTAGTAAGCTTCTGACGTCATAATCCTGTGATAGGAATGTATTGACCTCTTGGCTTTGGAATACTTGCTGTTATTATTAGCTTTCACAGACCCACAGTATCATCTTAGTGATGATACTGGATCCATTTCCCCTGCAACATCTCATGTGTTTCAACAAAGAAAATAGACTTCAGCTGGCAAAGGAGGGATGTTTATCTAGTTATTTTTTGACTAAAATTGAAGGAATCGCTAATGGATTCAAAGAGCTTTTAAAACAATTTATTTTTAACATGTTGAAAGGAAAGAATTAGGTATTTTAGGATATGATACGCTAATGTGGCCCAGGCTGCTGCTACAGGGTGGCATGGAGCTCTAGTTCTAACAGCCCCAAAGGAGAGAGACAGATGGAGAAGTATCCACAGCCCCAGCACACCTCTGCCACAAGACAACTATGAAACGCTCCTAACCCAGCCAGCTTTCCCATCTTGCCTAAAGCTTCTATAGTCAGTTGTTGGTTTGTTCTGGCTTTGTTTTTTTCTTCAACATGAAAATTAAAGAGATTTGGTACTTTTTTTCCAGGTAAAAAATTAGAGCCACTCAGGCTTTTATTTTTCCTTACCTAGGTATCGCATCGGGCCATTTGAAGTAGAGAATTCCCTGATAGAGCACCCAGCTGTGGTAGAATCAGCTGTTGTCAGCAGCCCAGACCCCCTCAGAGGAGAGGTAACAATGCTGATTGGAAGGGGGGAAGCAATGCATTTGTCCAAATACATAATGATATAAAGGAATCTCTACTTTACTGAGTAATGTACAGCTCTAAGGCAGTAATGCCATCTTAGAATCATGGAATTGTTTAGGTTGGAAAGTACCTCTGAGATCACTGAGTCCAACCATGAACCCAGCACTGTCAGGTCTACAAATAAATTGTGTCCCTAAGCATCACATCTACTTTCATCATGGTTAATCCTAGTGGGGCTGACAAGCAAAATCCTTTCCCATTTACATGCCTTTGCTCTTCTGAGTTTCTTTTCATCCCAAGGTCTTCTCTGTGGAGAGCACTACTGTGATCTTTACTTTGCCCTTGATGTTAAGCATTTGTCTATACACTGAAATTGTCATCTATGACTCTTGGTGTAGCCAAGTTCTACTGTAAATGGGCTGCAGGTGTGGTGAAAGCACAATCCTGTGCTAGGATAACAGTGCTTACTGTCCTCAGTGTGAACTTCAGAGAAAAAACCAAATGTCCCTTAACTTCAGGGAGAACTCCACAGAGACAGACACCTTTTATTGCCCCTTCCTCTCAGCTGTTGCTGAGAAGAAAGGGCAAAGGCTCTTATTTATGATGAGGGCACAAAAACTGTCCTTTAAACTTTCCCTTCTGCACATACACATGCAGAAGCTGGGCACAATCATTTCTTTTCATGTGCTGGTTTCTCTGTTCCTCATGACTGTTGTGACTCTGAGCAGCACTGCTCACTGGTAAGCTGCACATCAGCCCTTAAAAACAGATGGTATCAGATCACTTCTTAACTTTACCTTACAGGTTGTGAAAGCATTTGTGGTTCTGTCCCCAAACTTTTCATCCACTGACCAGAAGAGCTTAAATTAGTGACTTGCAGGACCATGTCAAGAAAACTACTGCTCCATATAAATACCCTAGAAAGGTAAATATTTCTGAGGAGAAACTTTAAAACAGGACACCCTTCCCTAAATCTCAGGAGAGTTATCATTTAGATTTTTATGGTTCATTTGAAAGAGACAGCAGTAAAGATTCATCTAGACCACTGGCGCCAGAAGACCTTTCCTAAATAACATTAGTTTACATCATTTTTCATGCATTTGCATAAAATACTTATTCCAGCTGCTCAGAATTTTCTAGGTTTTGTATGTCCCAGCTAGATCTCCATGTTCTAAGTCAGACTCACAATTGTAATTCTCCATTTTGTGTTTAACCTTCAAACAAGCACTTGCCAATGCCTTTAGAGTAGCACATGACTGAATCTAAGTAAGATTTTATCTACTGATCATCACAACTAATAGACACAAGCCCAAGAAGACACTTGGTGTTTCTTAGTAATCCTAGCAGCACAGGAAAAGGGCTACTGCAGTAGCTAACTTGAACAGAACTCACAGAACTAAGAACAATTAAAGACTTTGGGGCCATAACATCATTTTTTCCTTCTTTTTGTTATTCTCCTCTGACCTCTGATACCATTCAGGCATTCACCCTTCTGCTGTGAGCTACTGTACTCATTTTGGTCAGCTGAGAGGCAGCTGTACAGATGTTGGGCCATCTAGGCAGCCAAAGAGATGGTTTCAGAAGAGGCACAATGTGCTGCTTTGGTTTGGCTTGGATTTGAAGCAGTTCTTAATAATGGGAGTCCTCTCAGTTTTTCACATACACTTGGAGAGTCTTGGAGAACCAGCTCTGTAGAACATGCTGCATTGCTTTCTCTCTTTATTTTATCTAGGTGGAATTTGTCAAAGAGCTGCCAAAGACAATCACTGGGAAGATCAAGAGGAATGAATTAAGAGACAAAGAATGGGGACGGACATAGAATTGTTTGGAATTTAATAAAACTTCTTTCATTCCATTAGCACTATATACATTTCACTACTGTAACTGCCATCATTCTGATCTCTTTTTGTTAAGTGCCTGAGCATCAAAAACTACAGGTAACATCAAGATGTGAAATTTGTGCCTGCTTGCAGAGTTTCCACTGTCAGTACCTGACTGAATTGGATTATTCTGGGTGAAAAATAAAATTTTCAATAGACAGCTTTCCCTTTGAGACCTCCTCTACAGCCCAGCTTCTATTTGATGTTATTCTTTAGAGACAATAAAAAAGATAATGCCCACATTTGAAAAGGTATTTTATGTCAAATATATTTTGATTCACTGTTTCCTGGGAGTTTACCCTGACATTCAAACCTTATGGAAAGGACATGGTAACTGGTATGGTCGCTATATGGGTTCCAAAAATGCAACATTATGAAGAGGTTGCAAAAGAACATTTTTTCTGGTGCTACTGGATAGTGGCAGTAAAAGTCCTAAAAATGCATTGTTACATATGTGGGATTAATGGTTTTATTGGATAGCTTCAAAATCCACTTTTTGGTGGTAGGATGAGAACCATGTGTAGTTGTCCTTTCTTTTGAAAATGTCTCTTCCAAGCACTAGCCAGGAGTGCAATGCTCAATGCAAAGTTGGAAGTATTCTGAAATAAATATGAATATAAGATCCCATCTTTTGCTTTAAAAACCCCTCTGAGGTAAATGAAATGAGAATTGAGATTATGTTCAGTATGTGAGAAATAATCCTTTAATAGATGATGCTGTCATGCGTAATGAGAAATTAGTAAGTTGTAGAAATTCACAATGTGTGCTTAAAGTTGCACATATACATATATACATATATAGTGTGCATAAATATATGTTTTGTGTATGCATTTAACACATAAAATTGCTCTGCTTCCATTAGTAAGAAAGTTAATATTTAGTTTTATGTCTTGAAATGCTTAATACATTTCCGGAATGGGTTTGGAACTTGGTCCTGCAGATTTTCTGGTTGGTGATTTTTGTGACTTTGTGTGAGGTATTTTAGTCAGTCCATTGAGCAGGAACATTTTATAAGTGATTTACAACTTCATCTTCTTTCCCACAATACCAAAAGTTGAAATTAAGCTTTATTGAAAAACAGGGCAGCCTTTAGACGAGTTTGGTTTAGTTATTTAAAAAGATTTCAGATTGTTGATATAAAACCAACTCTTCTGCAAATACTTGATATGGGTCTAAATAGTCATCCTGTAAGAATAAAAAACAAACACTTTCAGTTTATAAATGAAAAGTATGTAAGTTTATCTGTTTGAAAAGGGTTTGTTATTGAAAAGATCAGTAAGAGAAGGGGAAATTTTCCCAGTTTGGCCATCACACTCAAACGTTAGATTTAAGATTCAGACCAGAACTCACCATGAGCTTCCATCAGCTGTGGCAGAGCAACAGAGCTCAGCACCTTCTAATTTGTTAATGAGTTCCTTTACAGTCCTTAAAATCCAAAATAAAGTTATCTTCAAATACAATCTAGTGAGTGTAAAAAATTAAATCCCTATGAGAACAAGCAGTTTGTTTAATGTGATTCTACCAGAAGAAACGTGAACAAAATAAGGTTGTACTCAAACCTGGCTGCAGCAGGGTTTTAAACTTTCCTTTTCCTGTGTTACAGCTTTGTTCTGACAGATTATTTTTTTCTTTCCTTCATTCAGTCAGAACAGAAGGAAAACATGTTGGATATTTTAAATGTCATGCCATTTTTGACAGAATAGCAAGAAATTGAATTAGATCTTTAAGTGCAATCAAAAAAAACATGTTGAAAATATAGTCTGGTCACAATTTCAGCATCTGATTCTTTTTAAGGACATTCAGATTTCAAATGTGAGTACTTTCTGGAAAAGTAATCCCCTTTGAAGTGATCAGATCAGTAATGCATTTATTCAACATAAGTAATATATTTTTAAATATAATCTAATTATAAAGTTTGAAAGAGATTGATATTAAAGCAAATTTAAAAGTATAATCCTGCAACATGTTCCTAGTTTTTTGGTATTGGTCTGTGCTGTGCTTTAAACAGACATAGCAAGACTTTTCCCTGAGCCCTGGTAGTGGCACAAATTGCTCATTCCACCAGGGAAGGGCTTGCTTAGGAGTTTCCTCTCTACTTGCAGCACAGCCTGCTCAGTCCGCACGTTGGGTCAGACAGACTTGTCAACGTGTTCTTGCAGTTTTGCAATGATACAATACCTGAACCTGACCAGGAAAAAAGGAAGAAAGAAACTGGTGAATCAAAACATTTCTATTTCATGTTTGGGCAGGAGCCTTTGCTCTGTCACACTGCCCAGGGTTTCAAGCAACCACACAAAACCCCTCAGTTGCTACCAAAGTTGTGCTGTTTCAGTGGTGTGTGTCCTGCTCTACTGACTTGAGGAATTACTGAGTCAACCAGCTGATATTCCTTGTTTCTCTAAACCAGAAGTTATTCTTTTTGTTGGGCACTGGGAGTCATGTGCTACCTGCCAACTAAATCCTAAAAAGAGCCTGAAGCTTTTAAATTTGCATGTTTGCCAGAGAAAAGGAGCACAGTTTGGAATGAAACTGCCAAGTGATGTTGTTATTTCTCTGTACAGACAAGCTGGGGTATGTTCAATAACTGTCACAGATGATCTCTGGGAACATTCAGAGGAAGAAACTAAGAAACACAAAGTGGTGGTCTTTGCTGCTGAGCTCCTCACCAGAACATGCTCATCCTGGACTTTGGTGTATCCCAGCATCCCGTTTCCTGTCAGTCTTAAGAGGACAACCTTCTGAATAAGGGTGGAAGATACACATTGCTGTTCTGTTGCTTTGAAATATTTCCTAAAGTAATATATTCTCTGTAACTTTAAATGTACATGGGAGAAAAGGTTTTTGAAAATAGTGATAGAAGCGGGGAAAAATGGACTGGTCCTTATTTTTGTATCTGCAGTGCTGTTACTGAAGGCCACAATATATGTCACTCTGTGCCAAATATTATTTTCTGATAATGTTTTTTAGTCATCATTGGTGATCGGACTTCCAGATCTAGCCAGTACTGGGTTGCACAGAGTTTCAGGATTAAATATAATCAATGATTTCTTGGATTGAGGTGTCAGTTCAGACTGTGAGAGATTTCCATAACAGTCAAGCTGTTCCAAGGTTATGGGCACAGCAGAGGTTTAGATCATCCCTGCTAGGTCACATCTCACATTTCTTGTTACCTCTCTGTAGCCTTTGCACTTCACACCATGCTGCTACAGCATTTGATTCAGAAGATTTAACTAGTAGCTGAACTCTATAACCAAGGTTGTATTAAGCACAAAAACACCAGTGAAACAAGAGGTGGGGGGGGAAGCACAGGGTTATTTATCTCAGATTTGCCTGGTTCTGCTGTAAACCCACTACACAGTACCCATAAACATGTCTGCTGGCAGCAGGAGCCTGGGAAAACAGCAGATGTGCTGTGTAGTAAACTGTTGATGACCTTTCAGGATAACTAATTGTTATCAACTGGCTAATAAACACAAGTCTCAGTCAAGGCTGTGCCAGGAGGCTTCTGCAGGAGGATCTCGCCTCCTTCACACCCTTAAGCTCTGAAATGGATATTCTTTTGCTTTCCAGCTACTAAGCTCATTATTGTCTAAGGTCAAAAACAGAAAACAAATGCACAAAATGCCGTGTAGATTACTTTAAATTAAATGGACCTGAGCTTGCACTACTGAAACCAGAGGATAGCTGAGAGTTCATTTCTTTAGGAGCAGAAACGGAAAAGGAGATGAAATTAAATGGAGCTTTGAACAGCTGGGTTCCATGTCCCAAAAAGTGGTCAATGTACTCTCTGGGCCATGCGGTCTGCAAAGAGGAGACTGAGTTTTAGTAATTCTACCTCAAATCCCAGAGTGTGGCAGCTGAGTGTGGTTTGTATTCAAACAGGTGAATTGTGTAATTCTTAGTGGTCTGTAGATTGTTTATTACCTTTAATGCCAGAAGTTAACAATTAATTCAACATTTAGCTTCCTTGCTTAAACATTTGACAATCAAAGGGGTGACTAGGGTAGTCTCTGACACCTGATGTAATTACATCCATCATTTTTCTTTCACTTTCTGTGGCTTAATCAGTTTAACTTTCAGTGTTAAATCAGTTTAACTGTGGCAGGCTCGAGTTAAACCTGCCAGTGTTTTCTGCCTCGAAGTTATGCATCCTGCTTTCACTGTGCCTGTAGCAAAAGACCTCACAGAAACAGAAGCTATTTTGTACTTCAGGTCTGCACATCTCGATTCAAGTTCAGATGCACGAGACTTGTTTTACCATCTTCTCATTTCTGGATTGAATGGTGCTGGTAGTCAACAAATCAGGAAAAGCTGTGATCAGGACTGAAAGGGGGAAAATACCTAACACATTTCCAATTTTATTGCACTTTCAGGTATTATCATCATCCCAGGGACAACAGATATCTACTATTGACTGCTGGTTTCGAAGGCCAGGTGCGTTATCATAATTGATGCTCTTGCTCCTGTGGTGGACTCAGTTGTATCCAAGTGCTAGTCTCTGAAAACAAAGCTAATTGTGTCTGAGAGCAGCAGGGCTGAGCAGTGAACTTAAAACTATTTGCTCAGGTAAGTGCCTTCTACCTAATCCCTGTTAGTTATCTCCAGGAAATTTCCTTGTGTTTGAACACTCTTGTACACTTGTGTCATTAATGAATGAGACACCTCTAAGTGGGTAGGAGAAGAGGCAATTTAGTCTCTTTTTTATAGAGAGAAGTAATATTAATAGCCAAACTGCTAGTTATAAAATAAGTAGCCTTATGTCTAGATTTGTTATATAAGACCATAAAAGAACATAGGAAAGTTGGCAGGAATTACTTTTGACAGCTGTGGCCTATTTACTCTCTAAAACACAAATATTCTATACAAATTATTCCATATTCCTAAAACTTGGTGATATTAAGGCAGTAGTAGTAAATTAAAGTAGTGAATAGCTTTTCACTGTGAAAGGCTAAAAAGGGTACTGTAAATTGAACTGAATGTCTTCAGGAATCCTCTAGACAGATCACTGGCAGTCTGCCTTCCTGGCAGGACAACTGCTCCAGCTTCTCTGCTGCCCATGTCCTCGGCTGCCCAGGTGAGTGCTGAGCTGGCCAGGAGGCTCTGGAGTGGAGAGCTCCTGGGCAGCAAGAGCCACCAGCCAGCACCAGGACACAGCTGGGCTGGGGAGGCAGACTGCCCGCACATAACCTTACAGGAATGGGCAGTGTTTGCATGCCAAGCCAACAACCATCAGTCCTGGCAGAGCATTTTTGGTCTGTTTTTGCACATGCCATGCCACAGTTTGATCCAAGAGCAATCTTAAATGTAAGAACACCATGCCCACAATGAACAGTTACTCATATTTCATGTTGTTTTCCAGGCAGGCCACAAAACTAAGCCTCTTTGGTTTACAGGATTAGCTGTTTTAAGATGGCACAACCACAGGGTGATTGCTTTTTGAATAGGAATATAATACAGGAAGGATTTTGTAGCATGATTCTTTTGGGCACAGGGTATTACCAGCTGCTTCCTATCAGTGGGAGCTCTGGTGCTACTTAAAACTTTCCCCTACTGTATTTCACTACTGAAATGATAAATGAACTGAATTACATGTAAATCTGTGTTTTAATCACACAACTGTGACCCTCAAGAAAGGCAGGTCTGTATTGGAAAACACTGAGGCTGTAAGACTGGCTTGTTCTTAGAAGAAATTATCTTCAGGTTTCTCAAGCCAATCAGAGTTTTAATCTAGCACAAGGGGAAGAGTGAATCTCAGGGCCTGGGTTTCATACCAAGAGATGGTCCTTGTGCTTCAAGTCAGCATTAAAACAAATTAAGTACACCTAATTCCACCATCAGGTGATGTGTGGGCACTGTAACATCTTTCCTCAGCACTGACAGTGACAGCAATTATCTGGCTTTTCATGTAAGGGAGATCATAATAATGTCATAGTTTGTCCACAAAGGTTTGAATTCAAAACACTGAAGCACCATCTGACCATGGGGGAACCACTGAGCCCAAAAGTGATGGCACAGCAGAAAAGCCACAGAATTAATGTCTAAACAAGGAATATTCAGTAAGTGCAAATTGTGAAAAAACAGAAATAAACTGTAAACCTGTAGGCACATAGGTCAGTGAGAGAAAGGAGGAAAAAACCCCCAAAAAATCCCACTAACTCCCAAGTCTTTGTCCTTGCAATATAAGCAGGCTGTCATGGATCATGGTAACCAATAAACATTCACAGTTGGCCTTTGTGTCTAGTTGCAGATGGTTCTTTCCTTTGTGTGACTCAGACATTGATGGTTTTAATCCACACACAAAAATCTTCAGAAATTTAAAGAGACCACCACGGGACATAAGAAAGCAGAGTTTTAATAAATGGGTTGCAAGAGCGACAGGAGTAGGGAAAAATGTCATCTTCATTTTCCAACTTCTAAAACGATTTTGAAAGAAGAGTAAAATATAAATTATGAGAGACTTGAACACGCCCTTTTCATTAAACTAAAGCAAGTAACAAATTGTGTTCTTCAAGGTAAGTCTTTTCCCA
Source organism: Sylvia atricapilla (assembly GCF_009819655.1). Taxonomy (NCBI): domain Eukaryota; kingdom Metazoa; phylum Chordata; class Aves; order Passeriformes; family Sylviidae; genus Sylvia; species Sylvia atricapilla. The sequence goes on from NC_089154.1 coordinate 611,914, forward strand.
CTAGCAACACACAGGCTTTTATGCTAGAAATGAAATACTAAAGCTAGAAAGTTCTACAGGAAGCATACTCAAAACCCTGTTGGAAAGCAAGTTTTAGCTCCATATACATAGCTTGGTTTTGGTTGGTTTTTAGGAGTCACAGGGACAGTCCACTGTAACAACAAGACAACAGAAAGACTCACTAGCATTACTTTCAATCTGAAACAAAATTAATACCATAAAGCTAAAAATGTACCAAAAATTAAAATTTATTCCCCTTATCTAGTATAGTATAATGGAGAGCTTCTTTCATAAAAAGTTTCCAAGAAGTACATAAATTCAAACTTTGAGGCTTAAGAAAAAAAAATAAAACCAGAAACACTTTATAAAATCCCTCAAGGATTGAGTCTTTGGAAAGAGCAGCAAAAGGCTACCTGCAGGAAATTACTCAAAAGTATCCCATTCTGTGACTAAAGCACTTACTATAAACCAGTAAGTGCTGCATACACAGCTAATGTAAACACACATGTAGTTTTTGATAAAACCATCTGCAATGCCTGCACTGTACTTCTACTGTTCTAAAAACAGTCCTATCTTTTACTCTGAATCATCTCATAATACTCAAGTATTTACATATAACAGTTCCTTCCATTCATGTCAAGACAGCATATCCTTGTGTACATATAAATATATGTATAAAACCCTCCATCAAACTATCAAATTTACCTCATTCTGTTGTTCACACAGAAAAATGTTACCAAGTTCTGCAGCTGTCAGGTCACCTCCTTCCCAAAACTCTCTGCAACTGGTCCTTTTCCAGATCTCTCATTTCTGACAGTAATTGCTCAGAGCTGCTTCTGTGCTGCTTTTTGGCTTCTGAAGCCTCCAGATGTAACAAAGCAGAGTCCATACATGTCAGGGTGGCCACATCTACATACACATGCACTGGCCCATGCCTCTGTGTGCCAGATACAGGAAATGCAGAACAAAGCTGCAGGAGGACAGCAAGCTCCACCAGAAAGGTGATGCACTCTTGAGCACCCTTGCATCTGCTGAAATGTCAGTTCCACCTGCAACAAGCATTAAAATTCCTACACGTGGATTTTAAAACCAAGACTTCAAAGCAAAACCCCCTCTCCTCATTCCAACACCCTTTCAGAACTCTAGGGCAACTTTTTTTATATGTTTGGAATACATTTTCTACACTGTCAGAGCATCATGCCCCTTGGGCTCCGATTCTATTTCACTTTGATTCTTGTTCTCTTCTTTTACTTCTTCAGACCTCTTTTCCTCCTCCTCAGTTTCTGTTTTAACTACCTCTGAATTCTGTTCTTCTGTCAGGCTTGATAGGTTTTGTTGTACATCTTTGTTGCTCTTCACCACCTCCTGTAGATTGTATTTTCTGAACAGAACATAGTCCCTCACCACACTTAAGCAACAGACTGTTTTTATTATTTCCACCACAACCGTGTATTGTGGATTATTAAGATCAACCTTGTTTTCTGGATTGAGGCTGCCCACAATTCCTGTAAAAGAAGATGCAATTTAAAAGATACTGGGAAAACTGTTTAAGAGCATAAGCATGTCTTATTTCTTAGTAATTGCAGTGGGATAACTTCCAGTTAATTCAGTCCTACTGGTGGTATAATCTGTGACTACTGCTCTGTTCCGCTTTTTAAGCAGTTACAAAAACAATTGGCTATAACTGAGGGAAATCTTGCCTCCTCTCTCTTAATTTTTATCCGTTCAGTAAAATACTTGAGTAAGGTGGAGCTATTATATGAGTCAAATATTGAACAGAAATACTAGCATTATTATTATTATTCAATACAGCACCCAGAGAGAAAGCCTAATAGAAGTCATTTTAAAGCACATATAACTGATACTGCAAATTATATTCACCATTTTTCTCTCTTCTACTTATAGTCTCTTAAAACATCAACAACAACATGGAATACTGATGTCAAGCTTTTTTTAAGTCTTATAGAAGCTTTTAGAATTCAACATACAGGTTTTAAGCAACAAATGTGTATGTCCATTATGACCTCTCTTAACAGTCTGACCCACGCTGTGTATGCAATACACTTGTGCATGTAAACTTGTTCTGTTTCCTGTGAAATCCATACATACCTGCCAGTTCTTTAATTACTTCTTCCCTACTCATATGGCTGTTATTACGAGCTTTGTAAACAATCTGAAAAGTACCCTTGTTAGGGGCTTTAAACCAAGGCTCAAAAAACGTTTCTGTGTATTTTTTCATATCTTCTATAAAAGCCTTGCAAGTTCCAGAAATGGGCAGCATACGCAGAATGACTCTTGTTTTCTTCTTTTTAGTGGTGTGCATATCCTTTAGTATATGGTGCACCAGGTTCTCAGGTTCTACAAGAAAAAAAGTTAGGTATGAGTCACAAACTGAAGGCTTTATCTCTCCTCTTCCCCTTCTAAATAATAAGCTGGGAACTTGGCTGCACTGCTGTCAGCCTCAAATCCTTTAATGTAAAGCACTGTTTGACTATACCAAAACTAGACAATCAGAGATTGTTCTGTCAAAGCAGTTTCCTCTATCTTTAGCTTCTTCGCTAACAACAAAATTCAGTGGCATGGCCAAAGGGAAGGGTATTTGATATACACTTGTTCCTTGGAAGCCACACTCTGTGGCTTTTTACTAACAGTGCTGAGAGCAGTTGACATTACTCAGTATCAGCAGAAGTCCCACCTATGCCCTGGGTTCTGATGAAGACCACGTTGTTGGCACCACTCTCCACCGACTGGAACCGCCGCAGCTTCTGCTCCGTGGAGGCACGGATCTGGCCAACCTCCTTCTTCAGAGCTGCCTCGACATCGTCCTCATCCTCCTCCCTATCGCTTCCAGACAGCCTCTCCTCGTGATCTGAAAACTTCACACAGGCACCATTCGCTGGTGAGCAGCGAGCGGCAGCGCCGAGCCCACGGCCCGCGCCGGGCCCGGGACACAGGGCACGGGCCGGCCCTTTGACGGCGCCGGCAGAACCGGGGACATTCGGGGCCGTGCTGCACACACACGGCTCCTTCCACACACACGGCTCCTTCCACACACACGGCTCCTTCCACACACACGGCTCCTTCCACACACGCGGCTCCTTCCACACACACGGCTCCTTCCACACACGCGGTTCGTTCCGCACACGCGGCTCCTTCCACACACACGGCTCCTTCCGCACACACGGCTCCTTCCACACACGCGGTTCGTTCCGCACACACGGCTCCTTCCACACACACGGCTCCTTCCGCACACGCGGTTCGTTCCGCACACGCGGCTCCTTCCACACACACGGCTCCTTCCGCACACGCGGTTCGTTCCGCACACGCGGTTCGTTCCGCACACGCGGCGGGAGCCGAGGCCCCGCGGAGCCGCGCCGCCGCCAGCCCGCCCCGAGCGCGGGCCGCACGCACCTGCTCGGGCCCGTAGAGCAGGTCCCCGTACTCGCCGAGTAAGCTGTAGGCCTCCCCCACGCACTTGCGCTCGTTCATGTTGCAGGTGATGAGGATGCCGCGCATGCCGGCCTCCAGCTGCCGCCCGGCGGCGCGGGGCCGCTTGGCCCGGCCGGGCCCCGCCGCAAAGTGCCCCTTGGGCCGCCGCTTCCTCGGCGCCGGCTCGGCCGCGGCCATCGGGCAGCTCGGGCAGCTCCGGCAGCCCCGCCGCGATGGCGCCCGCGCCGCTGGCCGGCACAGCGCCGCGCCTGGAGCGGCGGCCGCGGGCCGCCGGGAGCGAGCCGCCGGGAGCGGGCCGCCGGGAGCGAGCCGCCGGGAGCGAGCCGTCGGGAGCGAGCCTTCGGCGTGCGGGTCGCCGGGAGCGGGCCGCCGGGAGCGGGCCGCCGGGAGCGGGCCGCCGGGAGCGGGCCGCCGGGAGCGGGCCGCCGGGAGCGGGCCGCCGGGAGCGGGCCTTCGGCGTGCGGGCCGCCGGGAGCGGGCCGCCGGGAGCGGGCCGCCGGGAGCGGGCCGCCGGGAGCGGGCCGCCGGGAGCGGGCCGCCGGGAGCGGGCCGCCGGGAGCGGGCCTTCGGCGTGCGGGTCGCGGGCCCAGCGTGCCGAGCGCTCTGGTGCGCGCTCAGCTGCGGTCCAACTCGTACCCTTGCTGCTGTCGCTTCCCCCGAGCTCCGGTTCCAGAGCTCAAGGCTGTGTTAATAACTCCCGAACTGAGGGGAGAGGAGCAGGCAGACACTCGCCGGAGCGGAGCGAGCAGCCCTCGGGCCAGCTCTGCAACACCGCGTCCGACACCGACCCATGCGCTCCACTGGCGGAGACATGCTTTGGCCACTTTCCTGTGCCTGTGTGGGACTCCCGAAGGTGTCCCGGTGTAGAGGGACCAGCTAAACAAGAAACTCTTTGAGCAGGTGAATGGAGGCTTGGAAAAAGAGCGAACATGTGCTAACAGAACAGTCGTGGCCCGTAGCGCAGTTCCTAAAGGAAGGCGTCTGTGTGCATCCCGGTCCGTAAGAGCCGCCTCTCCCTGCTGTAACTTCTGAGCTTCTTGGACGGTTAGGGGGGTAAGAATTGTTACAGGTTCTGATCTGTGTAAAAAATGACCAAGGCAGTTGCTCCAAATCCAATATAAGAAAAACACCATTGGAAGCAAACTGCGCTAGAAGTGGAGAAAAATTTAAAGTAGTTGCTTTTTTGCAGGATTTTTTTACAAAGTAAGACATTGCAGATTTACACAGTAATTAAAGTAAGACATTATAGTATATCCTTCTTAGTTCAGGTTTGAATACGTTCTTACCTGATTCCCATCATTTGTCTGTCCCAGGGGCTACAGCAGGAGCCAAAGGAGACGTTGATACAAACGAAATGGGAAACTTAGAGAGGCAAGAGCACAACAGTAATGTGTGTTAAAGTATTTATTGAAATATCAGTATCTTATCTTTATTGTTAATAAACAATATCTTAACGGATAAAAGACCTCTGTAACAGTTTAAGAAAATACTATTGCTTCAAGAATCACTTTTGATGTGTGACATCTCCTAAAGAGATTTTAAAATGTTTCAAAAATTAAAAGTTGTAGGCATTAAAAGTATATTTAGAAAAAAAAGTGCAAATAAAATCTGTGTCATTGAAATCTTTAAGCACTGGACTAGTAAAGTATTTAAAATACATGATAGAAGAGAAATTTAAGAATTGTAGCAACAGCTGCTCATACTCTAGTTTTCTCACTTCATTAAGTAGTTACTTTATGATATTTTTGTGTGTTTGAGCCATTTTCCTTTCTATGTTAGCCAAGAACTGTCCTTTTTATCCCATTCTGAGAATACATATCTGACATCATTTGATTGTCTTGATTACATTAAGCATGAAACTTAAAAGAGTTTAGGATTCAGACAAAAAATCATATCCATTTTCAAGTTCTCATAGAGGGCCTAAGACACAAGTACTTTTTGTAGGAAAAATTTTCTGTATTACTAGAAACAATTCCGAGAGAGGTGAAAGCATCTGCATTGAAGGTGAGACCATTAGATTTCTCTTTCAGAAGTGCATATTCCCACTTGAAGTATCCACAACTTTTCTTATTACCTCCTTGCTTTCCAACAGGACAACAAAAAAATGCTCTGCCATGATTTGGGCCAGCATTTGACACAGAGAGTTTTTTGGCTCTTCGGCCACAGTTACACAGAGGGGGAGTTGATTTTCCATTTCTCGCAGCTCTTACAGACTCATTCAGATTGACTGTGGAGTTTAGAACAGCAGGAGATACTTTGGGCAAATTTGTACTTCTCAATGGTAAGCAGTGATCAAAAGAGGAAGTTTGCTCTTGATATATATGAAAAGACTTTTTTGCTGGTGGGCATGTTTTTGGACTAGTTGGCTTTCTTTTAGGAGCCTCTAAAGGAGTAGAGTAATTTCCAATTAATGCTGATTGTGCTGAAACAGCATTTCCCTTTGGAGATGGTAACTTAAAATCTGAAAACTTTGAAGTCTGCCTTTGTACTGTCCCTATATTGTAGATTGTAGTATCAGGACTTTTGTAAACAACAGACCTCAGAGGTTCCATGGGTGCTACAATTTCCTCCAAAGTCTGATTATCTGAACTTGTCACAGCCAATTGTTTTGAAATAGTTTCTTCTTTAAATACTGTCATATTGTCAGTACTTGAGTCATCCTTGAGCTGAACAGAGTCTGAATTTTGTTCATGCTGAGATTCTGGTATCAAAGCAACATCTTCCCAGTCTGTGAGCAGAGACAAACACTCAGAACTGGTGCTGATGTCCCCACTGGAGAGAGTAACTGAGGGGATGGTGGTGGAGACAAGCACCAGCCCTGATCCCTGTGCTGGGAGGCTGGGCCTGGCTGTTCTCAGAGGCTGCCCAATGCTCAATCCCTGCCGGCATCCTGTTGATGCAGGATTGGGACGTGGCTGTGCCAGACCCAGAGGAACAGGAAATTTCTTCGTAGATGCTGCTGAAGAGCTTTGGGAATGAGCATGGAATTCAGTCCTTGAGCTGCTGCTGGGTACAACATGGACATCTGCAGAGGGATTAGTGCAAGTGATCTGCTGTTCCCCAGTCTGCACATTAGAATTTATCTTGTTTCCAGAAATACTATTGTGTTTGATCTCAGCCAGAGATTTTGTTTCACAAGTTCCATCTCTAGATGTTTCAAGTCTGCTCTTACTTCCCAGTGGAGTCTTGTCAGTGACATTTCCAGTCAGTGTTCTGGAAATTAAATTACTCTTCTGATATGCCTAGGGAGTCCGTAAACAAAAGCAGATTTTGAAAAGTGAATACCCAGACATTTGGGGAATAAATGCACAGAATTAATAAGCATATCAGTGTAAGGATGTTCTTTCCAAATCATAGTCAAGATGCAGGGTTTTATTATTTGAATAGCTCACCTTTCATCTGTATTCCAGGCTACAAAGCAAGTAGATAGGAAGATACGAAGTAGTGACTAACCTTATCCAAAGATTTAGTAACTTTCAGCACACATCCATCACAAATCAGCCTCCAAGCAAGACGAGCAGTATTCCGGGAATCATCCAACCCTTCAAAAGTATGGTTATATTAATGTCTTCTTTTTAAACTGCTACTGGGGATAGTTCTTATTACAGGAAAAATGTAATTCAGGTAAGCCTTACATGAATGACAAGGAGTCACAGAACTGTGACACTTAGTCATCTAGTTCAAAAAAGGGAAGTAGAAGTAGAAAATTCCAAGTAATTCTCTCTGCTGAAACATCTGAAGGATTATCCATAGAGCTGAATAGCTATTCACAATTTAAAATATCCTTGTTCTTTTTATTAATCAAGTAAAAAAACCCCAAAACCATATTGTGCTGGAATTCTCTCACATTAACATGATATCCAGAGCTATCAGGTAAAATCAAGTTTCTTTGTCTTCCCTCCACCTCTTTGCTTTTGCATCCTAGCAATTAATAAATTAATTTTGTGAACATGCACTCGGTAGCAGTAGAAGAGATTTCAGAAATAAACTATGAGGTTAGAAATAACAAACTGATCTCAGAGCACTTTGCCCTTCTTCTTTTGATGGTCGGTTGGACAGAACATGGCATAACCTGAAACAGTAGTTACTATTCAGAGTAATAACTAGCTATTAACTAGCTGCCTTAGGTTAAGTTGGCTAGCTAAAACTAAATAGTACTATTTAGCTTTCTAAGATACATATATTTAGATATATATATTAAAATGAGGATAATCATGCTTACCAGAATGTTCCCGTCCTTGAAAAGCTATCCCCAAATCCTGCAAAGCTCCATTTAGCCCTTTAGGCTTTCTGTTATAGAAGGCCTAAGGAAAGACATGTTTAACATGAAGCACTTCAAAACCTTTCCCATAGTGAAGCAAAGCCATTCCAGAAATAATTCCTAATGAATAATAAATCTCACAAGGCAATTAAGCAAGTTAGGTATCTGCATTTTATAGTGAGGATAAGGCCATAAGTGACTTACCCTGTTAGAAATCAGAATGGAAAGAACCATGAATCCCTTCTCTCAGTCTTAAACAAATCCATTCTGTCTGAGCTCTGGAGTCATTTGCCTGCACTCTATGGCTTACACTGATGAAAGTCTTAACAGACAAGCATTGAAGAATACAACTATAAATAATACCTTAAGGTGCAATCAAAGGCATAGGCATGAATATGTCTGGCATAGGTGTGGATTTTTTTGTAAGTGAAAAAAGTGAGTATTACTACTTGCTCCTGATATGAGTATCTGATTTGATCACTAGAAAGGGGAAATTCACAGTGTTTATCTTTAGAGACCTAATTCTGTTGCCTACCTGTAAGGTACCTCTAAGTACCTCTAAACAGACTATGATGCTGACTTCCTACACAACAATAGAAGGCAACAATAAACACACACACACACCCCAAAAGAAAAAAAAAAAAAAAAAAAAAAAAAAAGGAAGCAAGGAAAGCAAGTAAGAGCAGCTCATAAATTCTCATAATTATCATTGTTTTATCAAACAACAATCTTTTCCTAGCATTAAGATTTCTATTAAAATTCACACAGTTCTAGGGCAGTTGGCTATAGAGCAGTAACAACACGAAATAAAACCAGGTTACTCTGGTCACTGGGACATACAGCATTGCCTTAAAAGCTCAGGCACAGCGTTTGAGGGGATGTGTGGGTGGAAAAGTTCCGGTCTGTCAGTCTTCTCACCCTGTACGTCGCTTTGAGATCAATCCAGGAATTCAGAACGTCAGGTTTGCGCAGCTGCTTCCTTTTACACTCATAGTGCAAACACACCCCCAGGTCCCAGTCTATGCAGGGAAAACCACAGTCAATCCACCACTACAACATCACGTGGCCTATGTGTCCCTTTATGTGGCCTAAAAATCTACATAAAGGAACACAACACCAACACACTGTCAGCATCCTGTGTTGCTGGACAAGAGGCACAGGCTGTGAAGTGATTGTCCATGGGAAATACTGGGGTTGCTGCAACAGGATACCAGAAGCAACAAACCCCTGTTGTTAGTAAATAACTTCAGACAGTTAAAGATCTCAAAGACATCATTAATTCATTTAGACACACTAAGAATGGTCATACAGTTCACTAAAGCAGAATAATATAAGGTGCCAGGCCCTGGAATCAAAGATGCAGCAAATACATCAGGATTCCATGGATTTCATATTTTCAGTCTTATCCCAGTATTCCACATTTTTAATACCTGGTAACAGGGTTTTGGCTGCCTAGAAGTGAAGACACAATCTCACTAGTGCCACCTAATGTTACTGTGCAGAAAAAGCAAATGAAAATGTTATTTACCTGTCCAAGTAACAAAGGCACACGCTTTTGTTTCAGAAGTAGAATTACTCTGACTATCAGTACTGAATATAATTTTCTTCTCCTTTTGTATCTTTTGAATCCATTTCAAAAACTGTGATAAGCAAATGTTGAGAGGCACCCCGTTGTCAACTTGATTCTTCAAGAAACAGAACAAGAAGCATGTATGTGTTAGAATGCATTGTAATTCATTTGAGGTTTATTACTTTTTAGCCCTTTAAAAGCCTGTTTAAATAAAAGAGTAAACAGCAATTATACAATTGTAAAACAATGCTAAGTCACAATTATACCTGTGTTATGCCAGTTAGTTCCATACAGAATTTGGAGAGAATGGGATGCTCCTGGGGCTGGACGTACATGTGGAATTCAGATTCAAGCGCTCCTGTTGAGGTGTTCAGCAGGACTGCTGGAAATTCAACTGCAACAAACACAGAAGAAGAAGAAACAAAACAGAGCCAGAACACAAAGCCAGAAAGGTTAAAACTGTTCACAAGAGTTAAACCATTTTTATATGGGTCCCTGCCAACTCAGCATATTCCATAATTTTAGTATACACACACACACACACACACATATATATAAAAACATAGAGTTCAAGCATGATGCTGATAAGGCCAAGGCTGCAGGTTTGATCCCTGTATGGATCATTCGCTCATCGAGCTGGACTCGATGATCCTTGTCAGTCTCTTTCACGCACACATACGTACACACATTTATATTATATATCTATTATTCCATTACACCGGGGCTGAAACACCAAGGGTTAGAAGGAACACAATACAAGGACGACACATAATGACGACAAGTACGGCCCAAAGCCGGCCGTGCGCACTCACTGATCTCGGGCCCGCGCCGCTCGCCGTCCCCCCAGCACGTGGCCTCGAAGTCCAGGACGATGAGGAAGCCGAAGCGCTGCCCCGCGGCCGCCCGCGTCCCGCTCCGCGCCCGTGCGCTGCTCCGCGCCAGCCCCAGCCGCCTGCGGACACCGACCGACCGCGCTCAGGGGCCGCCCGGCCACGGCCACCGCCGCCCGCCGCCCGCCGCCCGCCGCCCGCCGCCCGCCGCCCGCCGCCCGCCGCCCGCCGCCCGCCGCCCGCAGCCCGCACCTGGCCAGGCGCTTGGCAGCCATGGCCGCGCTCCGCCGCCTCAGCGAGCGGCCGCCATCTCAAAGCTCCCGCGGGCCCGCCTCCACCGCGCTGTCGGCGCTCGGCTGCCCCGGCCCCGCCCAGCTCGGCGCGGCCGCGGCGCCATCCCAGAGCCCCGAGGTAGCGCGGAGCTGTCCCCGGCTGTGAGGGGCCGCCTGACCCCGCCGCTCCGTGCAGACCATGGCGAAGGGGCTGTGCCTCAACGGGAGCAAGCGGACCGGCGAAGCCGCGGAGGGGCCGTGGGCGGCGCGGAAGAGGCGGAAGGCGGATGGCGGCGGCCCGGGCCCGGGCCCCGAGGTGAGAGGCCAGCGCCCGGCGCTGTGAGAGCGCGGTGCGGGCCGTGCGTCCCGTACGGCCGCTTCTCGGGGGCGTTGCTGTGTCCCGCGTTGGGGTGCTGAGAGCTCAGCAAAACCATGTACACCGGCAGTGTAGCGGGAGGGTCAGGTAGAGCCAGTGCTTGCAGATAACATCACAGAACGTCCTGAATTGATCCACAGGGTGCATCGAGTCCAACTCCTGGCTCTGCACAGGACACCACGGCAATCCCACCATGTGCCTGAGAGCATTGTCCAGACTTGACGTTAACAAACTTCTCGAACCCTGGCAGGTGTAGGGCCATAACCACTGCCCTGGGCAGCCTGGATTCTTCTCCAAGAGATGTGGAATAAAGGTCATTTGGTGTGCTCAGCATTATATTTAAGGCATTCTGTTTAGAAAATAGATACATTCTCTAATATAATCTCGTAAACAAAGGAGATCGTGAAAGGAGCGTTTTGTGTGCCCAGCACATAACCTCTGAAGGATGCAGAGCAGCCCCACGGTAGCACCTCACCTGGGGCACACTGAGTCAGTGCCCGTGGAACAGGAGTGTTCTGTGAAATCAGTCCTGTTCGTACCCAGTTAGAGGCAAATTCCTGTGGTGGGCAGTACTCTCTCCTCGGTGAATCAAAACCTCTGCTCTTTGTGCAGGTTTTTTGCAAATCTTTTATTAGGCCGTATTGAAAACAACGGTGTCATTAGTTGTCTCACTTAGCATGAGATATGAGGCACTAGCAATTACACCAGCCTGTGCTGTTGCCAGATGATTCTTAACCACTGGAGCCACGAAGGCTGTCACCTCTTTAACTTCCTTACCAAGTGACAAATGTCTCAAAGGGCATACCACCTCAGTCCCATCAGGGCAGGCTGTCCAAATCACTAAGCACACAGTTTGTTAATGTGCAGGGGAAAGGAACTTTCAGTTCTTGCTGTAAGGTTCTACATTCTCTAGTGTTGTGTGGTGTTTTTCCCCCTGTATACCTTGATGTCTTTTCATCACCTATAAAAAAGAATATCTTAAAAATTTTACAGGAGTTCTTTTGAACCAGCCATCTGGTCCGTGGAGGTCACCAAAATGCCGTGTTTACTTGCTAATTAGCCTTAAGAAGAATTTGTGCATTTAGGCCTAAAGAACTGCTGTGTAGAGCTGTGTGGCACAGTCCTCACCTCATTTCCTCAGTGCTTTCTGCATCTTCCTTGGATTTTACTGAAGCGTTTTTCCCTGCAGGGGTCAGCAAACCCTTCTGGCAGAGCAGATCCCACGCTGTAGAGAGGGAAAACCTCACATAGAGTCAGTGGCTACACCTGACACTTGTACCAATGTTTCAAGCTCTACAGCAACTAGTGTAGGGTTGAGTGACCACGATATTGTGTTTGCATATCAGCTGTCTCCTTATGGCATATATCTGCTTGTGTTAATCTTTATTAAATAAATCTTTGAAGTTAGAGTACCTGGGTTACTGAAATGTTGAGTAAATGTAATATTAAAGTGGGATTTGAAAGGAAACTTTAGCCCGTAAGGACTGGAAAAGTTACTTTAAATGTAGCGGCTTGTATCCAAATAGTTTCTTTTTCCCTTCTTTGTTCACGGACTGGTGTGATTACATGAAACTACTCATTACCAGCATTTCCCTTTCCACAGGAAAAGTCCTGTCGTTTGTCAGCAGCTCTGCTTGGTGAGGACTCTGAAATCAGCCAGGACCAGCTGTATGAGCTGCTGAAATATGCAGCTCTGGGGAAATGCCACAACGCAGCACAGCCCAGGTACATCCTCAGCTGCAATCAGCCTGGTCTCATGTTCTCCCATGGCGTGAAACATTCCTAAAGGAATATTGGCCATGCTGGCTTGGGAATGCTTGCCGTGGAGTTGCCATAATGGCAGCCTGGATTGTACAGACACAGTTGCTGTTAGATGTGGCCAGGAAGCAGAATTCCTCTTTGGTCAGAAACCCTACCATTCCATAGCTTTTTTTCATGCAGTTTTGAAAAACTAAATGACTGCTATGGAACCGAAGAAGCTCCATGCACTGAAAAATATAATACCATGTTAAAATATAAACACAAATGTTAATGCATTTCATGTTAGATATAATTGAAACAGAGCATTTTTAGAAAAAAAAATTTAGTCACTACTCCCTTTCTCTGGGCCACTTCTCAGTCCTGGAAGGGAAAGGCTGAGGAGGGTTTATAACCTTGAGTGGCAGAAATGAAACTAAATTAATCTTCAAATGAAACTCAAAGCAGAAAATACCCCACTTTGGATTTTAATAGTGAATAGAAAATTACTTCGTGAAACTTATTTTGATGCATTAATTCACCAGACTGCATCACTACAGTTGAAGTTGCTGGTATATTCACATTCTGATACATATGAATGAGGTATACATGTCTTGAAATGGTATGCAGTAGAAGTTTGCAGTAACTCTTCTTTCTCTGTCTCCTGTATTCTGTTGCTTCCAGGAATATGTGGCTGTTCGAGATAAGTTATAAAACTTCTTCTTATTGAAGTCATTTGGCACTTTGCCATTTACTGCCTTAAAAGCGGGGCTAGTTCCAACGTTTTTTTCAGAGAGCTTGACAATTGTTTTGCTTTGATTCTTATGGTTTGGGTTTTTTAAATTACTGCTCTTTTTTAACTGCAGCTGGTGCCGTATTTATCACCAAAGCCACCTGGCTGGGGTTGTGGTTGTTGTTCTACACGAAATGAGCCAACTCCATTTCTACAGATTCTATTTGCAGTTCAAACACCTCAGGAAAATATTCCGGCATGTAAGTCCCCAGACTGCATCCGTGTCTTCTAAACTTCTTTCAGTCCTGAAACCACATCCCAGAGATAATGGCTGCAGTGGAATTACTGCCTTTTCCCAGGATGTGACCATCCTTGACAGCAAGTGAGAGGATCTCTTTGCAGCAGTTGTCAGCTCAGAACAAAGGACTGGGTTTTGATATTAGGAACAGGATTTCAAGACATATGTCTTTGAAGCCTTACCAGGTGAAATGTTTATTGATGTTTCAGTCCTCTGACTATTACATATCTTGAACCTACAGGATGCCAATTAGATTATAAATATCTTGGAATGGTTTCAATAATTTGAGATTTACTCTGAGTGAGGAGACTCTCAATAGAGTTATGCTAGTCCCACTGGTTGAAAAATACCACGTTTATTATTGGCACTTTATGTCAAATTTCTCCAATTGCACAAAGAGATTATTAAAATAATTATTTTAATTTTCTGACTTATGAGCAACAGTTTTGAAGGAAGGAAGGAAGGAGGGAAGGAAGGAAGGAAGGAAGGAAGGAAGGAAGGAAGGAAGACTTGAATTCAAGCTTCTAGAGAGTTCTTCCTGAACTGCAGCAAATGTAAATCACAAATTAACTGGAAAGACTGGAACTGACGTTAGTTTCTATCAAATAAGGTCTTGAAATTTGCCTTCTTGATCATATCAGGCAAGACAAATCTGTCCTGTAGTACAGAGAATCCTGTATCATCCCTCGTTGGAACAGGTTTGTTCTGTTTTGGGCTTTTCTACTTGATAAAACACCAAATGTATTTCCACTATTTCTTTATCCATCCTCTGCTGAATTTGGCTGGTTTGGGGATCAATAAATCCCTCATTTGCTTGTTATTTCTGCCTGTCTTTCAAAGTCACTAACACGTTTTCACATTTTCATTTTTCAGAGATTCACATTAGCACCTTCCCCTAACTTCCCAGTCAGCCTGTATGGAGAAGGAGCAAACCTGAAACCTCAAAACTCTCCACAAGGTATTTTGTGTGGGTTTGCATTGTCTCTTTCAAGACAGTGACTCACTTTGACCAGAAATTTATGATTTTGCATCTTCTGCCATCCCAGTGTGCTGCCCTGGTAAACTTGTTTAGAAAAGAATACAATGGCTTAAACCACGAGACTTCTTACCCTGACTAGTTCAATAACTCATGTTGGGCAAAATGAGAGAAAGTTTTTAACATATTTAATCCCAATCCATGCTGCTTTACTACCCATTGTGTGATTATTTTATTCTAAGATGTATCTAATCAAAGAGACAGAGATATAATTTAGGTTTGAGCTGAGAAGACTGTGTCTTTTTCTCCAATCTGTTATTCCAGGTTGTAATTTGGAATGGTGCAGCCTCCAAGTGTTGATCTGATGCTGAAACTGAGCTTGACAGATGCTTCTGTATTTTACAGGTGTGACTTCCACCAGTGAATGCATTACTAAAAGCTCTGACTTGCAGTGTGATCCCATCATTCAGAGATACGGAGACAAAAAACAAGGCCTTACAAGCTATACTCTAACTTTAAAAGAGCAGAAAGAAAATGATTATCCCATAGAAGGTCAGTTTATGAGTGAGGGCTGTTTAGTTGTTTTGTTGTATTGGGGTTGTTTTTAATTTTGACAGTTTAGTGATAAGTTTTGTCATATAAGACGAGTTGTAGAAGAAAGGTTGTCTTCTTATTCCCAGGTGTGTTTTCCCTCCAGGTTCCCCTGGATGCCAGGGCTACATCTCCACAGAGTGTGATCAGCAGAGGACAGACAGCAGCCCCCTCTTCGGTTTGGATTGTGAAATGGTAAAAATCAGTGTGTGTGGCCTTAAAAAATACAGTCAGGCACTCAGCTTTTACTAGCTGTTCCCAAGTGAGCCAAGCACTCTGTGTATTTGTGAACCACTTCTGATATCTTAATATCTGCTGCCAGTCCTTTCATTGATACTACCAGTGCTGATACAGCCATGGGAGAGGCCCCAGCAGTGGTTCTGGCAATGAGACAGAAATCATATCCTGATCAGAGAGCTCAGTTCTGTTGGCTCCCAGAGCAGTAGCTGGATCTGCCAGGCCTGTCAGCAATGCTGCAATAACTCATGAGACTGCTGTGGAATTCCTCCTCAGTTCTCTCCAAAGTTTGGGAAAAGAAAGATACTTCCCTGTCACACATCTTTCCTTTAGCTATCACAGTTCCTCTGGCAGCTGCTGTGGTGGAGTCCTTCTTTATTACAGTTTTATCCTTGCAGAGATGCTTGTTTGGTATCAGCATTGAGTAACTATTGGTACAACTTGGGCTCTGCCTTTAAATTGTACAACATCTCTGGGACTGGCACTGTCAGTGGCACTTGTACAGTGCAGAGCACAGACTGATTCTGTGAAATCAGGACTTCATTACAATGCTTTTCTGTGCTGTGCTTGCCTGTGTGTTTGCTGTGCTTACAGTGCACATTTAACAATTAAAAGGAAGCACACCAGAGTATAAGCCCAGCAGCTGTGAGTGGTGAATCTCTAAGTCAAGGAACTCCTTTGCAGTGATGCTGCTGCAGCCAAAGCAGGTGTTAGCTAAGGTCTTTGAGTGGCAGCATCGTGCTGATTCAACAACTGCCTCTTGTTTCTTCCTGCCAGTGCCTGACTGCCAAAGGGAACGAAGTCACCCGTGTGTCTTTGGTGGATGCACGGGGTCAGTGCCTGCTGAATGAACTGGTCAAACCTGAGAGCACAGTGCTGAACTACCGCACCAGGTCACTTGCGCAAACCTTTCTTCTCTCTTTGTCTTTCAGAGCTGCACCCCTTTCAAATTCAGCCTGTTACACAGGACCTTTCAGAAACTCCTTGCTTTGCACAGATGCTTGCTGATTTTCCCTCAGTGTTAAGAACAGAGTTCTTGCTGTGTGATTGAAGTGACCAACATTATGTGTACAATCTGCTGCACAGTGCCCATGGGGCTACCAGGCAGAACCACTGCCATGCTGCAATGTCTGTGGGAAAGTTCTCTTACAAATTAATGATACACAGCACAGGTTACTCTTCACTGCTGGTTATAAAATAAGATGGAGTCCATAGCTAAATTTGCTCATATGTAAAAAAATGTATAGAGCTTGTACACACCTTTAGGGTGGGGCTCAGGATTATAACAAAAGCAGGCAAAACTCAAGGCTTGTCTTTAAAACTTCACATGTCTTTGTCTAGGAGGTGATGTCCTAGTCCCCTTAGGTTCCTTGGAAGCATCTCCTTCCACCATCAGACTTGCAGTATTTCCTTACCTGTGCTATCTGATGCCAACTGCATCACTTAAGAATACCTGGTAGAAATAAACTTTTGAGATAAATGTGGTAGCACTCTTAGCAGTTTAGCTGCAGTGTGTTCTCCCATGTTGGAACAGAAAACAGTGAATAGCATTCTGTGATTAGCTACACTGAGTTCATATTTTACAGGACCCGCTTGTAATATTTTCCAGCAAACACTGTTGCTAATGTGTTGCTTTTAAGTAATCCAACTTTTGTTTTGAAGATTCTCAGGAATCACAAGGAAAATGCTTCTTCCAGTGAAGACAAGACTGTCAGACATCCAAACCAGGCTAAAAAAAATGCTTCCCCATGATGCAGTATTAGTGGGTCATTCTTTAAATTCTGATCTTCAGGCTTTGGAAGTGAGTATGTTTTTAAGAGTGTTTTTCCAACCCTTTGTTTCTCATTTCACACATGAACACTCTTTAACAATTGCTATTTTTATTAGTGAACAATTGTTAATTGCTTTTTATTATGAATAACCCTATGTCTGTAAGGATTTAAAAGTCAAGAACTCTCCTTACAGCTATAAAATTTGCAAGGGGCTATTCCAAACCCAAAAGAGAGAAGTCTGTCCAGACACAGATATTGTTGCAACTGGAACTTTACCCCTCTGCTTCAGCCAGATGCTTCTGATAGCTCTGTCATGGGAAGAACTGAAGTCCTTTCTGTGGGTAATTTAACCAATCTAAAATGCTTGAATCATATTTAATCTTTCTAACGCAATCTAGATCTTCCCACTAGAGTGGGAGGTAGAGAGGAGAGTTGGCTTTGTTTCATTATTCCTTTTGCTCTCTTGTGGATGAGGTATCTGTCAGGGGGATACTGGCAACAAAAATTAAAGGCAGAGGCACAGAAAATTGTGGAGTTGCTGTCCAGTTCTGTATGTCTGCTGTTCTTAGACTAAACTGAGGGTGACTTTTCTCCTCCAGATGATCCACCCCAGTGTTATTGATACTTCACTGCTCTTCGCCAGAAATGAAGGCCGAAGATTTAAGCTAAAATTTCTAGCCAAAGCTGTTTTAGGGTAAGATTATTATTGTACTGTCATGGGAAAGATTAGAAACTGTCCTGGTGGGTCATAGGGGCTTACTCTGCTGCTAATAGTATCAGAATTATTATTTTGCTACTAAGATTCAAAAGAAAGGAGCAGGTTGTGCAAGTAAGACGTGGTAAAAAGGAATTTACTGACTGCTTGAAACATCAGGCAGCATAGTAAATGAGCTTGTCTTTGAACAAGCAGGAATGTTGTGACCTAACCAGATCTGAGTCACAGCAAAACTCGCCTTCCTGCAGGGCTGTAGAGGTGTACTCAGTTGTAGAACAGCAGAGGCATGCTGGTTCACACAGATGAGAGCTGTTTCAGGTGGCAAGAAAGAAAGGTAAATGCATGAAATTCTGATTTACTGACTTAAATCATATTTCTCAGTGTATCAGCTACCAGTTGTCGCCAGACAGACATGAAAAAACCACACTCACACCACCAGTTGTGAGAATGAGAAAGAAGGAAGTTTATTCTGGGATTAGGGTTTAAATAGTTTTTGGGGTTTGATCAGCGATTGGAGGACGAGGTTGACACCTCTCTGACCCCACTGGTCAAACCAGAAGTCCATAAATTTGTCCTTCCCCCTGGAAGGAATGCACAATTTACAAAACATCACTCTTTGTTTCTGTTACAATGCATGAGAACTCCAGTCCAAGAATGTAAACATCAGAAGGCTGAAAAATCGGGGCGACAACCAGTGGATAGTATCTTAGTGAGATAGTTCTCCCCATACTCACAGTGAATGGTAATACTCTGCAGTGCCCAACTTCACTGAACTGGAGGTTGCCTTCCACTCTGTGTGCAAATTCTGAGTTGGGCCATTAGTGAAGAAAGAAGTAAAATTTAAAAACAGTCATGCATCAGAGTAGTAAGCATTAGCACTGCTTCTGTCCAATTTCCCTTGTACTGGGCACTGGTCAGGCCACACTTCAAGTGCTGTGTCCAGCTCTGGCCCCTCAGTTTAGGAAGGACATTGAGATGCTTGAGTGCATCCAGGGGAGGCAACAAAGCTGGTGAGGGGCTGGAACACAAACCCTGTGAGGAACGGCTGAGGGAGCTGGGGTTGTTTAGCCTGGAGAAAAGGAGACTCAGAGGTGAGCTTATCACTCTCTACAGCCTCCTGAAAGGTGGCTGTGCTCAGGTGGGGTTGGTCTCTTTCTCCAGGCAGCAACTGACAGAACAAGAGGACATAGTCTTAAGCTGCACCGAGGGAAACATAGGTTGGCTATTAGGAAAAAGTTTTTTTCAAAAAGGATGATAAAATAATGGAATTGTGTGCCCAGAGAGGTGGAGTTGCCATCCCTGGATGTGTTTAAACAAAGGCTGGATGTGGCTCTCAGTGCCATGGTTAGTTGAGGTATTAGGGCATGGGTTGGACTCGATGATCTTGAAGATCTCTTCCAAGTGATTCTGTGATTCTGTAAATTCCATAAACCGTTTTGCTCAACATTGCAAAAACATTTCTTGCAGTAACTTTTGGGAATATTACATAAGGATGCTGCTGCACAGAACTGAAATCTTTTTTGGAGAGGGGAAAGTTCTTTTGCCCAAAAAGGACCCAGTTTAGAAAAGACAGGATGTTGGTCAGTGTGGAAAAACAGATAACCTGCCTGTACACCTAATTTTGATGCCCTAGGAAGGAGATTCAATGTGAACAGAAGCTTGGGCATGATCCTACAGAAGATGCTAGAGCTGCGTTGGAATTAGCTCAGTTCTTCATTGAGCAAGGACCAACGAAGGTATTTATATCTAATTAACATTTCTGTCCTAAAATACAAAACATAATGTTGTTGTGCTTTCAAAGAAAAAACTCCACTCCTGCCCATCCTCCTGTTGATTTAAAAGAGAAAATGGAGCTGTGCTAAGAGGCCCCAGTTTTGAGAGCTTGTTAATTCCAGCCTATATCCAGGTACCTGAATAACCTGGGCACTACCCGTGCTAAATACTCACTGACATCAGCCAGCATTGCTGCTAATCCTGAAGAGGGGCACTGGGTAAAGGACTGGGACACTTCCAGCCTGCAGGAATGCCTGTAATTTTTCTGGATGAAAGAAGAGAGAGACCTTGTGTGTTGTGGTAGTGATTCAGCTGGTTTTCTGAGTCCCTTGTGTTGTTGATTTCTGAGAGAACTTTGTTGGAGATGATTGCCTGTTGATGCTGTGAGTGCTGCATGCTCAAAAATGACAACAGAAAATAATAAGGCAAGAAATTAATGCCCATGTTTCTTCACTACTGGAGTGTACCTACGTGACTCACAGGGAAAGCACAGGCTTTTTGGCCAGCTACAATTAGCTGATGAGATGAAAGCCAGCTAATAATCTTCTTCCTTCCCCAAGGTAGCAGAACTAAACTTGGAGATGCTTCTGACAGCTGAAAAACTGGCTGAAGTCTCACAGAACAAAGCTGCGCTACAGCCACAAGGATGTAGGTTCCAGGAACAGCTGAATGAGCCTCCACCATTATCCAAACCATGGTAATAAGATTCTCAAATATGTATGTTTTTCCTTCAGTTGAATCCTCACTAAAATCAAACAAGTGCCTTATGTTTTTCAGAAGTCATCAGGATCTTCAGACCAACACAAATAATTGCAGTATAGTGCTGAAAAACTTTAAGCAGTTTCATCTTAAATTTCAGAGAGTATTGCCTAGGCCCCTTTTGATGTTGTGGACAAGAATATTCTTTCAAATATCTTAAAAGAATTCTAATTCTCTGACAAGCATTTTCTTGAAAGTTTTTATTCCTCATATTGAAAAGTATTGTGACTCACAGTGTACTTTTCTCTGCTAGTTTTTTAGATTGTCTGCAGGTGACTGGCCAAAAACCTCTCCTTTTGGGCAGACAGAGATTAGACTTTTCTGGTCTGTGTCAGAGTAACCTGAGCACTTCAAACAAACAGGTGAATGGACTTAGAGTGGGTTGGTCTAGGCATCAAAATAGTTCAAAGTTGTCCTTGATCTGGGAGTGGGTAGATGAGTCCTATTTTAGACTGACAGTACTGTTAGCAATAGTGTTAATACCAAGTTAGCTAAATCCATTTGAACATTTCAGAAATGAGCTTTGATCCTCTGCATCCTCTCATGACTCACCAAAGAAGAATTTCTGCCTGAGGGTTTTCTTGGACAATAATGAAAATTAAAGTTGGGAGTTAAATTCAATAGCCTTGTTTCTGATCCTCTGCAGTACAGCTGTCTTGCACCTCTTTGAACCTTGTGTGCTCTTTTCCCTCCAGATTCTTCAGAAAGCCTTGGAAGATGTTCCCCTGTCCAAATTCAGTATCATTCAATTCAGTTTGGATCCAGAGTACCTTGCATCTCACCTTCATGCTGGACTTTATGAAAAGGTATTATTTTTTCTTTGAGAATAAGTCTTCATGCTGAGCTTGTAGAGAGCTGTGATTTATCAGGAGGCACTGAGTAGTTAGTTCCTTTGCTTTGTGAAGTGCCTTCTCTAATCTGTGTTCCAACAGGTGAGAAGCAAGCTGACTGACATGCTGACAATTTACGCAGGTCCTTTTGAAGAAAACTTTTGCATGAAGTCTGTGAAGAAAGAATTTGGGAGGTGTGGACCAATCCAGTCCCTTACAGTGGTAACCGAAACATTCCAGGTGAGGAGCACTCAAGGGTTGCTGACAGGCCTGGAAGGTCTGAGTAAACTCTTGGAAAGATATGGATTAGAACCAAAGAAATACCAGTTATTCTGTTTGGAAGGGATTTTTGTAGTAGTAGTTTAGTCATCAACTACAATTATTCAGGATACTTAAAAAGTTGCTTCACACAATGACAAGAACAAGTGCAGCTCATGTGCTGCTCAGAGGACTTGGAGTGCTGGGGAAGCTGAGGTGATTTTTGTCCTTCTAAAGAGAACTGGTATGTTAAGGCCTTTAGCCAAAGGAGAAAAAAAGGGGTAGTATTAATTGAAGAGTTAATTGAAGGGGGGTTTAAACAGCTAGAGTATGTGGAGTGTTACATATTTTACCCCCAAACTTTTTGATATTATTCTAGTTTTAAAAGAAAGCACAACTTCATTGAGACCTGACTTTTTAAAAGGGAGGGCTAATGTGTCTCATTGATAAACCTGAAGTATCTTACTCTTCTATTTCAAGCCATATGTGTGTATCCAGTACGAAGTGCTGGAAGCTGCCCAGCTTGCTGTGGAAAGCCTGAATGGAGCTGAGGTAGCAGGATCCTGCATTAAGGTAATGGCAAACGGCAAAAGTTATGTTCAGCTCAGGCACAGCCTCCAATATATCTGTAACATCACAGCAGTGCGATGGGCAAATGCTGGCTGCTTGTGCTGCAGTCTCCCTGTCCCTGCGCAGTTTAGGGCCACTGGCAGAAAGAAGTGGCTAGATCCCTCTTTTTTTTCCTTTCTGCCTGTCAGAAAGGAGTTAGAAAACATCCTGACCTCCATCTGCAGCTTGAAAAGGCAGATCCAAGTAGCAAGGCTATACAGAGTAGGCATTTTAGTTTTATAGGGTTTCTGCATTACAAATATGATCTCGCTTTATCATGACTACTTAGGTTGGCCTTCATCAGCCATATTTACCACAACTGATGGAAAATAACCTGTCTACTTTTGGTATTGAGAGAAAAATACTTTAAAATAGAAGCTCAGAACACAGAGCAGTGGGCTGACATGCTTTTTATTCCTGCTGCACCCACCCCAGGTCCAGAGACCAGTCACTGCAGCAATGCTGGACTGCAATGTTCTGATTAAGGAATTAGAACTGGATGTTGAAAATGAAGGTGTTATTTATGTGGCTGGCCTAAAGAAGTCATTAACTGAGACAGACTTGCAAGAAGAATTCAGTCAGTTGAAAGACCTGGAAACACTGTTCCTGCCAAAGGATCAGAGAGGAAAGCACAGGAACTGCTGTTTCCTCAGTAAGTAGCTTCACACACAGCCTGCATATTTCCTTCAAATAAGCTCATTCAGCAGCCCTTGGGACTTTGCACAGACCCAGCAAGAGCCACTGAAACCCAGGTAGGCTCAAAGGGATGGTATTTAAACTGCTCCAGTGAAAGCACGTATTGTTTGGAGGAGCACTTTACAGCTAAATATTTAAGAGTAAAAAACATCTGCTCAAAAAAACCCCGAACATTTACTTAGAAAAATTCCAGGGTAGCTAATGGGCTCCTGTACTTCCATGTGAGGGGTGGCTACTGTGCAGCCTCACACAGAGCAGTAATCACCTCTGAAAGGTGAGAACAGCTCCATGAGTGCTGCTGCAGCCAGCTGACCTTTCTAGTCAGATGTTTATCTGTAGCAAGATGAGGATCTGCTTGCTGCAGTGATTTGTTTCTCATTTCCCTCCTGCTCCACACCTTTAGCCCTGCCTTGCAGGTGCCAAGGAGGGCAGCAAAAGCATGTTCCCTTCTCTTTGCATTTCAGAATTCCAGAAAACCCAGAGTGCTGTGGATGCCCTTGAAGCTATAAATGGATGGACCATGAAGGGTAGCAAGCTAAGAAGCAGGAATGCCCTTGCTCCAGGTCACCTCTGGAGATGGATTTGGCAGATGAATCACAACAATGGGAAGCAAGGAAAACACATCTTTTACGAGAAAATGGAGCAGCTGTCTGACTGCGTGAGTGTGAGGCTCTGCTGATGTTTGTTGCAATAGTGAGGAGGGACTGCCCTGGGAACTTGGAGTGGTAACTGAGCTGACTAAGGTGCAGAGCTGCTTGTGACAGAAGGGTCTCCTTGTGCTGGAGCAAAGGAGCTGCCAAGGGTTAGTTTCCATACAGCAGTTAGAGAGAGAATAGCACATGAGGTAACGTGATGTTTGCAGGGCACTGCATAACATTAAAACCAGATAGCTGCACAGGGCACTAGGTGGTGCTGCCCAGGAACTGAAGCCTGGCACTGGAGAGCTGACAGGGCACAGGCAGCACAGGAGTCACAGGGACAGGGGAGTGGCTGTGCGGCTGCACAGGAAAGAAGAGCTTTAATTGAGAGCTCTGGAGGTACAGCTCTCATTTTTACCTGGGTGCCATTTGAGCAGGGCCTGTGGCTCTCTCTGCAGCTGGGCCACTGCACTGCCAAGTGCCAGGCAGGACCAGTATCACTGCTGCTCTCACCTCTACCATCCCACAGGTCAGCCTCCTCACACACTTCAAGTATAACTGCTGATGAATGAGGGACTTTATTGCTTCTATTCTCTTATGCAGGAGCAGGATCTAAGGAAAAAGGTGAAGAAGTTAGACCACCATATCAAAAAGCTTTATAGAAGCCTGCAAAATAACACCCTGTGCATTGTTCTCTTCCCTGGAGTGAACAGGTAATTTGTTACCTATTTTGCAAAGGATCAAGGAAAATACAAAGCTGAAATATTTTTATCTTAATCTATTAAAAATTAAGGCCCTGCACAAGGAAGAGAAAGCCCAAGAGAAAAGCTGAAGAAGCTGTTGTACTTAATCTGACTTTCATGTTGGGCCAATAAAACCTCAGGCCTAAGTTCTGTCCACAAAGCAGATCGAGTCACAATTCATGTATGAGGGTCCACAGTGTTGACTAATTATACAGATTCTTACCAGTGCACCCACCTCCCCCAGACAATGCTTCATCCCTATTCACAATGAGGTAAGTTTTATGCGGCTGTGAAAGAATCAAGCAGAGTTTCCACAGCAGGCAGGATTTTGTGGGGGGGGTTTGGTTTGGCTTCTAAAACACCTAATTACTGCAGACAAGGCTGCAGCTGTTGTGGTACCCCCCAGTGTGCTTCAACCACAGCTGATCAAGGAGATGGTTCATACCCTTATTGTCATGTGATGGACAGAAATGAGAAACCCCAAATTTGTTCACCAAGTCCTTCAGCTTTTGTAGGAAGGAGCAAGTCATGCTATCAGGGATACTTCCAGCTGGAGTGGCCTTCCTGCAGTTCAGCCCCTGGGCCTGAACTGCCACAGTGTCACTGTTTAATTATTAACCAGAAAAGTTCAATTTTTCGTAAGCAAAGTCCTGGTTACTGAGGACATACTCACTTCAACAGCCTTCTGTGCTCTTAATGTCACTGGTCAGCCTAATAAAGGTCACACCTACCTTTGTTTTCTTCAGTGCCCCGCAGCAGAAGGGGCATTGTTCCTTGTGGAGATACCAGTCATGCCCCTGGAACAGAAGGAGGGACAGAGCTGCTCAGCAGCATCTCTTCTGCCTGGCTGGGCAGCCACACCAGGTTCCCTCCCTTACTTGCAGGGCTTCCTGAGAAGAGCCATGGTGCTGTTCTAATTCTCTGCTCCAAACTGTGTCCCTAGAGGATTCATCCTAAACCCAGGGATGTGTAGGCTTAATGGCACTGAATGGCATTCCAGCCAAGGTCTGCTCTTAGCATGATTTGCTCCAATTGTTCAGTTACTAATAACTTCAGGGGAAAAAAATTTGTCATCTTCAATAGAGCATAAGTTGTTTTTTATTCCCTCACTCTAAATTGTAGTTTACAAACAGAGCCAGCAGGAGCTCCTGCCTTATCAGCAGAGTACTCCCTGCAGGTTACCCTGAGCACAGCTCAGATTCAAACAGTGCCCCAGTCTGACCTGGCTGTGGGCACGTCAGTGCATGTGGGCCTTGGATCAGCTGCTGCCTTCTGTGGCCTAAAACTTCATCTGTTTTTATTTTTATTTCTGAGTAATCATTTGCCTCTCTGCACCCTGTATCACCTCAGGTACCCTGCACACTCACCTGTCCCCCCAGGAGAAGGTTTGAGGTGGGGATGGCTGTGAGTTGCAGTCCACTCCCTGTGTCCTTTGCAGCAGTCACTGGGCTCAGCACGTCTCAGTGGACTTTTCAAGGGCCATTTCCAACTATTCTCGCTTAGCACAATCTTCCATCACCAAGGAGTAGGAATCCCACCAGCAGAACAGGTGGATTCAGGAACCTGCATCCACAGGGAGCCTGTGGAAGCCCCCAGAGCTTGGCTCACACTTTCAGGCTGCTGAGTGGATTGGATGGGAACTCCATCCCAGGCTGGGAAGAGATTTCTTGCCAAGTGTGAGGTTCCTGTAGTACTGTTTCCCTGAGGACCAACAGTTCAGAGGAGGCTTCTTGATTAAAAAGGATGCCAAATAATTTTGGGGTGGAAAAAGAATTAATTTTTGAATGTGCTGACCCAGGGGGTTCCAGGCCTCTCACTGCCAGCCCAGCAGTTATGTGCATGAAGGCTGAACTGAGCAGAACTAACACATCTCTTGTTTGTGTTGCAGCACACACGGATCACAAGCCGGCCTTGGTCTGATGGGAATAAAAGATGATGAAGGGAGGAGTGCTTGTTAAACTGCCAAATTTTTAAGCAAAGTCTTTTGTTAAGATATTTTTAATTACTTTAAATATTGATGTCTTCGTAAAGATCTCTTACCATAAGAACAATAGGCTTTCACTCTGTTATCTTCTACCACATCTAAAAATAAAAGCCATTCAAAGTGTCTTAAAGCACAAAACCCTTTCCATTTAACCCTTCTTGCTGTGGGATGGTCGAGCCAGGCAGGTGCTGGGGCAAACCAGAGCAGTGCTCCCCAGGAGCTGGGCAGGATTGGCCTGTGGATGTCATTCCTTGCTGGAGACCAAGGTACCAGCTGGGGCATCACCCCTGGAACATCCCAGGCCATAAATCAGCCAGCCAGGTCAGTGCAGAACCTACAGCAGCTGCTCAGCAGTTAACAGCTACCCCAGGATTGTGTGGATTTCTGGAACTGTGGAGTGCCAACTCCTGAACTGCAGTCGCTGCCTCCTTTCTGGGAAAGTGCTGTACGTAGTCCATGGAAAGGAGGAATCAGTGATTCATACTTCTTGGACAATCTCCACTTTCTCCTCCCTCCCTGACCACCCCCACCCTCCCCTCACACACAGAAAAAATAAGAAAAAAAGGTTTCTGTATGGCTGTGAGAGGAGCAAGGGATGTTTAAAGGAAAGCACATGGCTGTGTGGACGTTTCGCAGCATCGCTTCCTGAAGGGAGCTGGAAGCAGGATGAGGTGATTTGCAACCTGACAGCTCCAGACCTGTCCTTTGCAGCCATTGCCACTTGAAATGGAGGCTGGTTGAGCACCTCTTGTTAACATAAAGCATTTCCAAGCACAAAGATGCTTAGGAGAGTTTTAGGCACTCAGGAAAAGCAATTGAAAAACAAAAAAGAAATGTTAAAAGGTTTGACCATGAGATAAGGGATTTTTTCATGTGAATTGGAATAGGCCAAGATAAAGGTGAAATACTTATCATTCCAGAAATTATTAAATACACCTGATGGAATATTTATACCCTCCTACTTTCCAACCTTAAGTTCACTGTGCTGGGCTGGGCTCTCTCCTTGTGTTGGGTTTTGGAAACTGGGAGTTGCTGCGTGGAGGAGCAGGCACAAATACAGGAAAGCAGGAGAAAGGTAAGTTCAGCATTAGCCCAGAAGCAGCAATG
The DNA here is from genome assembly GCF_009819655.1 of Sylvia atricapilla. Taxonomy (NCBI): domain Eukaryota; kingdom Metazoa; phylum Chordata; class Aves; order Passeriformes; family Sylviidae; genus Sylvia; species Sylvia atricapilla. The sequence continues at coordinate 639,129 of NC_089154.1, forward strand.
AGCAGGCAGGGGATGCTCATGTCAGTGTCATTAATGACTAAACTTATAGCCACCTGAAAATTACATCTATTATTCAGCAAGATGAATGCAGCCATTTTTCTCATACAAAGGTACTTTGGCTACCCCAAGCGAGCCTGGCATTCCTTTGGCTGCAGCTATTGCAAACTGGCATAAGCAATAACATCAGTGCTACTACAGAATGTGAAAGGGAGCCAGTGCCTTCAGCAGCACAGCCAGTCCCTGCTGCTGAGCCAGTCCAGCAGAGATCAGGAGCTCAGGCAGCTCAGGGCAGGGGGTGAAGGGCAGACTGACCCCAGCACACATCCCCCTCTAAAGGACTCGCTCCTGTTCAGGCTGTTCACATCCAGCATCTCCTTGTTGGAGACACTTGCACTGCAAAGTTGAAAAAAAACAGCTAGTTTTCCATCCACACACTTAAAAATGCTGTAGTCACCTCCTTGCAAGGGACTAGATGGCATTTAGTGAGCACCCAGGAGTCCTACTTGAGAAATTCACATGACAAATAAAACTAGCAAGAGTCCTATTCATAGGCATGGAAAAATAAGTAATTTGTCCCTTTTTAATTGAAAAATGTAAAAAGGACTAAAGCTTTAAATAAGACATTTGTACAAAGCTTGAGCACAAAAAAGTGAACACCAATGTGTCGTTATGTAAACACCACAAATGTTACTCATTTGTTCAGTAACGCACAGAACAGTGTGCAAGTTCCCTTTCCAGTGGGTGAGATTTCTGTAGCTGTTCCCCTCCCCACAGACCTTACTGGAATACAGGAAACCCAGAAGCTTTGGAACATTTACAAGCTACAGTAGTCAGGATACATTGTGACTAAAGGATTTTTTGTTTTGTTTTGTTCTTTCTTTAAGGGGTTGGTCATTTAAATATACAGAAGTACAATAATCTCACAGGTAAATGAATGGCAGCTTGGATTAGAAAAAGCACCAAAATATTTAATATACATCTGGCACAAATTTCACAAGAAGTCAGTAATGGACAAACCAATGCTTTGTTTATAAGAAAAGAAGAACCTCAGACTGTACTTAATGCTCTTCTTCCAAGAGAGACACAAACAAAAACATTGCACTCAGGATTGCTATCAAGTAAAGACAACTTTTTTATCACACCCTACTTGCATTGTGCCTTAGATTGCACATTCCATAAGATGCTGTTTCCATTCTGTTCCAGACACCAATGGTGACAAAATTTGATATAAAAAAAGTAACTGTAAAACTACAAACCAATTCAGTAGATTGGGATTTAGTAGATGCATTGTGCCCTGAAATTCTCCTGATTTTCCTCTAGACCAAGTTTCAAATTTGGCTGCATTCCCTTGAAATAAAGGGGATGAAACAGAATTTACTCCAGCTGTTTTCAAGCATTACATTTACATAGCACTTCCGATACTGCTGTCCCAAAGAGGAACCACGGGGCTGCTCTGTGACATGCAACACATTCATCATTTCCCAGAGTGAGAAAACTGGCTCATACAGGGTTATCTCCTGGGTTAGTTTGAAAAGGCAAAACACCCCCGGGCACAAAGAACAGCAGATGTGACCCTGCCCACCCTTGCTGGTCTACTGAGAGGAGCTGAGAGGCCCTGTGCTCACACAGTGACAGCCACACAAACCCTGTTCCTGTTACTTCCTTAGTTACACTGAGTTACTTCTCTGGGAGCAAACTACCAAAATGTGTTCCACAGAGAGGGACTTGAGGCTGAACTGGGGCCTCAAGATCCACAGTAAAGAAACGAGGCTGCACCAGCCAGTGCTCCCAGACTGACCCTTCCCACACAGCCCAGCGAGGCCTTGGGGTTGTTTCATGCCTCAAGAGCAGCCAGTGCAAACCCCAAGAGCGCTGGCGCAGGACAGAATCCTGCCAGTCCCATCCACGGCTCCTGGAACTTGAGCTACTCAACAACTTACAGCACATGGCCCTCTGACCCTCCTGCCAGCTCATCTCTTTTGTAAAGACTATTTCTAACTTACAGATAAGGAAGCAAGCGTATTTTTAAATAACTTTGTTTAACATGACTTAGAAAGTCATACCTTCCAAATACGGAGCACTAATCTGTGAAGTCCTCTAACATGTAACACACATGGGAGCAGCAGCTGGCCTTTAGCTCCACTGGTCCTCTGTGCAGGTTTGCCACCTCTAGTCACACAATCTCCACTCTCACAGGCCCAGAGAAGAACATGAGTCAGCAGGTGTAACTGCATAAAATGGCAACATTCAAGTAAACACGCTGATTCAACAGTAGGCAACCTTTAGTCCAGATATACTTTACAGGGAGAAAAAAGAAACACTTTACAGCACAAACACTGGAGATGGAGTTGTTTTCCTGTGTGAAATGACACGTTATCCAAAAACGGCTTATCTGAAGAGTGCAATTATGCAAAGATAGAAACTTTTTAAAAATTAAACAAAAAACAGTATTACCTACTGAACCTGTTGGATTTTCAAAGACTGAGGATTGCAATAGTAGCAAGGAACCGCTGCAATGTCAGTGATTTAAGGCAAGCTGTTAGGACAAGAACATACATGCTTCTTTTACCTATTGTCTCACGTCCCCCTGTTCTCTTGAAATGCATGCCCATCCTGATAGTGCAAGAGGTCACACCCCCAAAACCAGCCCTCACACTGGAAGAATCTTTCAGCAGCAGTTGCTACAGCATAATACTGTGGGGGATTTGCTGTGACAGCAACTGTGTTGCAGTTTGCTTTCAGGGAGGAAAGGAAGAACGCAGATGTGTTGTAAGGAGAAACACCCCCCACTGCATTAATGAACACAGCTGAGCACCAAAGCCACTCGGGCATCTCCAGCTGTCTTGAGAACACTCCAGCTTTACTCAAGCACAAGGGTTTTATCCTGAGCAGAATTCTGACCTCAGGGAGAAAAAGGATGCGTGTAACCTTTGCACTTTTGCAGGTCTCATCTTTGCTGGGTGGTTACAAGTCCAGTCCAACACAGAACAAAACACAGTATTTTTAATTAAAAGAAAAATACACTCATGGCACTGCATCAGGTGGGTTCCTAAAGCTTTTCAAGGGCAAATGAAAAGGCTGATGGCTCCCTCTTGGGGAGCAGCTGCTCCATCTTCAATTCACTGCCAGTACAGGCAGCCTGACCGGGGAAGAGGATGTGTGGTGACAGAAGCCCTTGAGCCACAGGCCACGTAGCTCTGCTCGGTCGCTCTATTGCACTCCAAAAGTAGCACCCAGGAGGACCAACTCTGGTTTGCAGCTTGACCCGGCCCCCTTCCAAAGGGTCCTTTGCATACAGGTTAAACACAGGATATCAAAAACTATGGCAAATAGATAATACCTAACTTGGGTCAATTAAAAAAAAAACATTACTCATCCAGGCATAAAATCCTGGGACAAAAGGATGTCAGCCTTTAACAATTCAAGTCTAAGAACAAGAGGTAGAGATACCTACATACTTCATGGTGAAGGAGTTACAGCCTTCTTTCTGTCTTACAGTCTCATGAATTTCACTTCAGTTCACACTATAAAACCAAAGGTTCGATCTTCAATAATACAGAGAGAAAATGTTAACACTGGTGGGTTTGTTTGCACACAACAAAATTCAAGCAGACACTTTGCTTTAATACTTATTTGAAAAAATATGTTTTTCTCCATACTGAAGCACTACCCTGAAGAATTTTGAGTTTCAGGTTAAGTATCTTCATTTTTAATATGAAAGGCAAAATTCACATGCACACACTTTGAGCAGAGTGGGCTCAAGGGAAGAACTGGGTGCCTAATTTACTGAGGACCTTCTAAAAAAGGATCACACTGCAGAACACAAGGCTGCAAGACCCAGAAACTCCCAATGACTATTATTTACCAAAAAATGGGAATGATGTAACCTCAGCCAACAAACTATATCACAGCTGAGGTGGCTATTAACTGCATGGTGTTTCTTTAACTTTTTTGGGCTTTTTTTGGAAACAAGGCTTATGCTGACAGTGTCACAGAAAGTCTAAGGTCACTGGTCAGTGCATAGGCCTGGAACCACAGGTGACAGGCTAGTCCGGGATCCATGGGTTCTTCAGGCTCTGATTGACACACAGAGTGAAATAAAAGTCACCCATTAAAGCTGCTGCTGCCCCCCAGCACTGTCCACAGGAGGAGGGGCTGCACCCTCTGCCACCAACCCGAGCCACCGTGTCCTCAACAGAGCAGCCTGAGCTCATTCCATGCTCTGAACTGTGCTTGGCTGAGAACTGTCCTGGTCCAGAGCTGATCCAGGAGATTGCCGGGCTAGCCCAGGGGAGCAGCTCTCACAGCCCCAACTGCCACAGCAGCAGCTGCTTCCGTGCCACCTGCCAAACCTGTGGTCCTTTCACTAGGATTGCACAGTACTAAAAAGCTGTAATTCCCCATGCAGAATAGCAACAGCAGCAAATAAACTCACAATTTGGTGTTCAATGCCAGCTCACTGCCTCGGTCATGTTTTACGGCCAGCTATGGGCAGCATCTTTCAAACTCTTACTTGAATCAACAGATAGTTTTTGACCTCAGAAATGCACCCACGCAAGTAAAAATCAGCACATTTAAGCCTCCAGTTGATCTGGAAGCCAAATTTTCAAGGTGTTGCAAACTATAATATGGTGTAGGTGGTCAGGTTTTATTACTAGGGGCAAAAGTTTACAGGAGTTGTATTTCTTTGTATATAACAGAAGGCAGTAAAATGCCACAGGTTGTGGATGTCAGACCAGTTTTCCAGTATATTACTCCAACTATCTATATAATTACCCACAGTTATTTATCCCAAGTTGCAGCAGTCACTACACGCATAAAGTTTCCTAATGCATAATCTAATTTTTAAAAAATATTAAACAGTTGCAATGGTTTCAAGGATTTCATCAGCATCACTGTTCACTTATAGTCCTGTGCCCTACACAATGAAGAATTAAATTCTATAAAACTGAAGAGTGAATGTATTTGGCCTGTTCCACAGATAGTCACAGTTTAACCATTAAACAAGTATATTTTCAGAGGCTCCAATATTATTAAAGACTTCTCAGAGACACACACAAACCCTGCTCCCTCAGCTCAGCACTACAGAGTCTGGGCAGCCTTGTTTGGGATCACAAGTATCACCAAGCAATCCAAGAGAAGGTCTGACAGCCCCACTCACTGCCAGCACTGCCAAAAAGCTGCACCTTCAGATCCTGTTTCAGGAGTTTAAAACTGACACAAGTCTGGTTTGCATTCTCTAAATGCCAATTAAAGGAGTGAAATTAGGCTAAAAATAAGTGATACTTTGCCAGATATATAATTTGGCTATTTTTGCAAGTACCTTGCTCAGTGGGTGGAGCTGCTCCTGCCTGGCTGGAAGCAGCAGAACAGGAGCAGGGCTGTCCCCCACACTGAACACGTGGGCCACTGGTAATGGCATGTCCTTTCCCCAACAGGAAACCAGATTTTCCCTTCCTGTGTGTTCACCTCTGCCTTTAAAAAGCTGTATTACATGTGATACATTGAAATGGCTGAGCCTGATGCACTACAGATTGATTTCCTTACTGCTGTCCACATCCCAACCACAACTTCCTTAAAGAGCTCTATCCCTCATCCTTTGGAGCTGCAGAGGTGTAAATCAGAAGCTGCCATCATCTGACGTGCATGCACATACTGGCTACCCATTTGAATAGTTACTCTTCACACTCTGGACATTTTAAATTTCCTTTAGGGGAAAAAAAAAAAGTGATAAACAAAGCACTTAGTAGCTGAATGAATGAAGAGTCTCAAACTTACAACTACAGTCTTCATTTACTATCAAATCAGTCTCCAGTTGGAACTCTTCCTAACAAAGAAGCCTCTGTTGGGGAATTTATTTTAGTCTTTTAAAAATAACAGCACCAGCAAAAGTCTCACCATAAATTCAGCAATTCCTACATGAGTGCTTTGGCTTGCTTTGCTCACCGAATCACAATAAGGCTTTGCTGCCAAACACTTTTGTGCCACAGAAAGTTAGAGAAGCAAGGACAAAGCTTTGGGTGTATTTACCCATAAAATAGCAATTTCAGGACTCTCCTGCAAAGGGCCACATTCACCTGCATCTAAAACAACCACATTTGTTTTCCACAGCTTGTCTGCCAGCAAAAACAGCATGGACCCAACTCTCCTTTTATTAGATGAAAGAGATTCTATCTGTGGCTTGTGGGTTTGTTTTTAAACAGTTTGCATTACCCACATTTTGTCAGTGATTTATGACCTCCAAGCCAAGCTATTGCAGGGCTGTACACCAGCAAAGCCAGTCCCAGAATTCAGGCAGATCCTACTCCTCTCTCTGCTAACCCCTGTGGGGCACAGCAGATGTGCAAAGCATGACACCTTGGACCTGGTGACAAGCTCACCAGTAAAAACCTGTTTCCCTTTAGCTTTAAAACCCTTATATCACAAAAGCCATTAGATGTTATGGATGACTGTCCTGGCTTTTCTTGTTGTTGCTGGTTTTTTTCCAGTTAAAAGTTGGTTTATGATCCTAAAATGTAGCTCTGAAAATAAAAGGTGTGTAACAGAAGTATATCAAATTCATTAAGCCAGCACTTGGCTATACAGAAAGCCTTGGCAATCAATCCTTTTACCAAAAGGTGTAAAAAAGCTGACATACTAAAATTAAAAAAGGCAGCATCAATAACCAAAAAATAGTTTCAACCAGTGTTAATAAAACTCCCTTTAAGTCACAACAATTTCAACAGGCAAATAGTCCCAATACAGGCATTGTAAAATAATAAATTGACTCCTATCCAAATATTATCAAATCAGTCTAAAAATGACTCATCTACATTGTTGTCATTAAGAACACATTAAGAATTCACTTTGCCATCAGATGCCAATATTGTTGCTCCAGAAAGTGCAGAGTATTAACTGCAATTTAGCAATTAAACATATGCTTTAAAAAATTGGTTTGTCAATACTAATGCAAAAGATAGTTCCTTACATAGAAGTACTGTGCTTGCCAGACAAGTAAGGTAATACTTTAGGTATAAATCAAACAAATTAAAGCAGAATTATACCACAGTTTTCCTTGAAGACTTAGGATTTGTGTGTTGCTTCTGTCAATGTTTAGCAAACTTAAGAAGCAGAACCTTTGGTTCTTTTAGTCAAGTAAAAATATTCTCATGTAACCACAAAAATACAACTTCCAGAGAAAATGGAAGTCCATCAACAAGTCCACTTTCAATAAAACTGAGGTAGTACTGCTCTTTTATTATGTGAACGTGTAAAGAGATTCAGATAAAAATCGTCATCTACCACTCAGTTGACTGACAGGTACAGTAATTTTATAAAACAATCCCAACATTTAGTTTGAAAGTCCAAAAAAAAAAAAGGAATTATCTGGACTCATTCAGTTGGAGTTAGCTCAAAATGGGAATTAGCCATATTACAAAAAGCTGTTGCTTATGTTGGTTTTTAGAGCCTTATTACCCAGGATTAATGCATTTATAGTTAACACTGCTGTTCATCTTGGTACAAAACCTTAAAATTCTTACAGCCTAAAATTTCAACAATGTAAACAGCACTACACACAGTACAGACCTGCCCTGACAGCTGTAGTATGAAAAACTTAATCTGGCACTGTATAATTTAGCAATGTTAATTTAACCTAACTAAAAAGATCTACATTGTGCAAGAAATATCAGACTTATTTATACTAATCTGAAGTAAAAAAAAAAAAAAAAAAAAAAAAAAAAAAAAAAAAAAAAAAAAAAAGCTTAACTTGTAGCCAGGGTCAAATATTTCAGGGCAAGAGTAAAAGGAATAACCCAAATCAAGAAAGTGCCTAAAACATGATACAGCATTTTAGAGCCCTTTCAAAGACAAGGCAGAAAAAGGTGTAAAGTAGAAAAATCTGGAGCCTTGGTAATTTCCAGAAACATCCAGAGTTTACATTTTGTGAAGGACAACAAGTTGCTTTTGTCATTGCTGCTTGGCCACCACTAAGTCTGTTCATCCACACACAGGCCCTCTGTGTCCAAAGACAGAATACATTTGGTTTCCTCTTCCTTTTTCCTTCGCTCCATCTCCCACTCCACAAAGGTATCGAAGAGACTCGGCCAGGCCTCGTCCTCACTGTAGTTGCTAAGGTCTGGTCCAATCACCTGAGTAAAATTTAGAAACATGTTCCACGTGTCCCGGGAGATTCCCTTGATTCCTGAGGGGTTCTTGATTAGGAAGTGTAACCACTGGTCCAAAATAGGGGGCTTGTTTTGGGTGAAAACTAATTTCCAAAGGGCAATGGCTATTTCCCGATGTAGCGACCTCTGTCCTTCTTCAGAGTCCAGGCCAAATTGGAAGGTGAAACGATAGAGATCCTTGAATTTATCCTCCTGCTTGGCTTCATTTAGGAGGCTGGGGAACCTTGCACAAATGCCATCAATGCTGTCTGCATTTATTGCTTTGCAGCCTTCAAAAAACTCCTTCCTGTTAAGCAAGAGAAGAGAAATTAGAGTGAGCCCTTCCCGCCAACCTTGCGTTCCAAGTGCATCCCGTCTCCATTCATTGAACTGAAGAGGATCATCTGGACAAGACAAGGTGTACCCTGAGCCCCAGTGGCACACAGATTTTGGCAATGAGAGCCACTGGAAAATCAGGCAGTTCCAAGGCACTCCTTCAGGCCTGGGCAACCACATACAATCCCCAGGTCTGCTGGGGCACTGTTAGCATTTGAAAGATTCTGCTCTCTGGCTTTTCTGGACACTTCCACATCCTGGAATGCCTTTCACATTTAAAAACTGAATCTAATTTATCACAGAAAAATTCCCAATGTTTGAAACTAACACATTTTCCCCAACTTGATTCAATGCTGTCCCTGTCTAAATGCCCATGCTCTGGGGGAGCTGTTTGCAAGGGACAGAGGAGCTCACTTCTGCTTTTGCAGCGGTTTTTGGTTGCTTTTCCAGCGTGCAAAAGCAAAGGTTTGGTCAGCAAGGCACCTGCTGAGAGCATGGAAGGGAGCACGGCAACACAGGGGCTGCAGCACTGCTCCAAGCAGCACCAGCCCTGTACCAAGTGGGACACTCCAGCTTCTCTGATGGTTCTGAGTAGGTGTTCCAACCAGCCAGGAGAGGCAGCAGGCTGGCACAGGATGGGCTGGAGGGAAGACAAGAGGTGAAGCAGCACTCAGGAGAACACACCACGATGCTTTCTTTGATGGAAGAAGTCCATCAGTTCCTGTACCATGGAGCATGCCCTTCAACAAATATAACCTCTCACCACTAGATTTGTCCTCGCCAAGGAAATCAAAACCATGTTAATAATACTCATGGTAGTTATGCAGAATTACAGACACTACTTACAATTCCTTTACCATCTTAGCAAGTAACTGCTTCATCAGTAGAATCCACATTTGCATTCCAGTGTAACCCATCCTTTTGACACACACCCACAGCCACAAAGACTCTGAAGGTGCTGTTCAGTGCACAGCAGAGGCTTGGGTCAAGGTTCTGAACACCAAAGTAATTTTGAAAGTTATAAGCTCAGTAAAAATAGGCAGAATTACTCAAACCAATATAGACACCAAAAAATAAAAAATTCCTTCTCTTCTTGCAAGTCCTTGCAGGCAGTCCTCACTTGCTCTTACCTGGACATTGCTAATCAAGCTGGGAGGGGCTGCTGCAGTTTGGGTTTGCCTACTGGCATTGTGAGGAGAGTTTTAGCTGTTCCATTGTTTCCTGTAGCATCACACATGCTGTCAGTCTGCTGACTGAGCCCCTTGTCCAGAAGGGCACACAGCAGTTTGAACAGCAATCATTTGTCAGCTAGTATGAAACAGCTACTACTGTCAAAACCCTCACATTTCCTTCCCTCTCTATGCTTTAACAAGATTACTCTTGGAAAAAGACATTAAGTGTAATACTGGTTGGACAGGAACAATTCTGTCATTCTTTCACAGACTGTTAACAAAGTTAGTAGCAATTACTAAAGAATCTTACCTTACTTTAAAAGAAGAATTAATTTCAGTGTCCAATCTCATCACCAAGATAATGCTGGATACAGTAAACTGCTTTTGGTAAATCAGTATTAAATTAATGTCCACAGAATCTCACTACACTGTTCATCACTAGCATTATAACGGCAAAAACCATATCTTCCGAAACTCAGTGTGAGGGAAAGGGGAAAAGAAGGTAACACAAAGCTTACCTTCTGCAGTGGTAGGAATTAATTTGATCAAAATACAACTGTTAGAAGAAATAAGTAAGTGAAGCTAATGAGGCTGTCTCTCCACCATACTGCTGACAGGCTATACTTTAACATATGAAAATAATTACAAGTTCTACAAGAACTAACCTTGTAAATTTGCACATGGTAGCAGCCTGGAATTTCCAAGCCAAAACTAGTACTTTAAATTCAGTGGGATCAACACAGAGGTCATTGCAAAATCGTTCCATTCCTTCTTCCAGTATGGCATCTTCCCGCTCGTCCTTATACCTCCTGAACAACTCCCCAATCCTTTGAAGTGAAGATTCCTCTGCACTGCAGACAGAGTCTTTCTTTGTCTCTCCAGAAAACGTCGGAGGCTGACTGGACTCGACAGCAGCGTCTGTTTTCTTTGTCCCATTCACAAGAATGTCTCCTGAAGCCTTCCCACAAGCTGAGCCATGGTCATCTTTGTGGACTGCACTTCTCTTGCTGTGGGACTTGCTGCCAGATTCTCTTTCCCCATTTTTGCTGCCAAGGGTAGAAGAAGGGTTCTTGCACTTGGTGACACACTGGCCCATGATGTTGCAAGCCCAGCTCCTAGCACGGTCCCCCTGCCCTTGGACACCCTTGCAGCTGCTCTTCAACACATCTCACCATGCCATTAGCAGCACTCAGCTAACCTGAAAAAGAGTTTCAGAGTCAAATTGCTGTCTCTCTATAAAGAATATTTGAAGTATTAAACGTGGGATAACATTTGCCATTAAGCGACCGACTTCAGGATATTTAAGCTTTGCCTACTGAAAAGGAGCAGTGTACACAAGGCTGGAATAGGCCATAAATTTCAGGCGATTTCAGGCTGTTTTACCTAGAAATCAATGCAGCTCACTCAGTAGCTACACTATACTAATGGGTCCTAATAAAGGAAATTCCTAAAATTCTTTCTGCAGCATAGGTTACAAAGACGTTGATTCATGTACAGGCTTCATCACAACAGACTACTCTAACCCAGAAGTATTTTAAAGGAAATGGTTTTTAAAAGTCTACCACATTTTATATATAGAATATAAAACACTGAAACAAAGCAGGGAAAGGAGGACAGGGACACTGATGGGACAACCTGGCAGAGACCTAAGCATTGGATCTAGACTGTACCTTCAGCAAATCAGCAAAAGGAACTTCTCAGGGAGAGGACAAGGAAGGGGCTGGCTGTTGGCTGGTTTTGGGGAGAAGAGAAAGAGTGGTAGTTGTGTGTTTGTTTTTAAAGAGAGTTTGGAATCTAGGCTTTGTACTTAAAACATACACAGACTGTTTGCAGAAAGCAGGCAACACTTCTTATGCAAGAGGGTATTCAGAAATCGTCCATTGTTTCAAGTGGGCTCCTCCCTTCAGGGAAGGAGACAGACAGGGAAGGGGGCCTTCTTAACAAAACTGCTTCAGACAGACACGCATGCAGATAAGAAGTAGTAATTCCAGTTCAGAGGCGTTTTTTTAAAATAAAAATTTAAATGCCAAAATGATTTCATCATAGTCTCTTTTCATAAAACATAGTCTCTTCTTATAAATCACGAAGTCCTGCATATTTCGAAAAGATCTCTTACTCACAGAAAAGGGCTCTCCAATTTTCCCTGCTAAAACCAAACTAACACTCTGACATTGCCCTATCAGCGAGCAGCCACACCAAGGACAGTCAGTTTCTCAGAAATGTCAGCTCCAAGAATGCAATTGCTTTATCATAGTCCTCCTTTACCCACTTATTTGCATTTCACCTCTGCTGTAAGTTAGGCAAAAGGTTCAAACAAAAAGAAATGTGTTTGTTTGCATTGACTTTATGTACAGCTTCCAGTTTAGAATTAGAACAAGAAAGGAGAGAGATAAAAATTAACAAATTAAGAAATACAATAGCTGTCACATCAGTTTTACTGCATTCTTTCTTGGACAAAGCTTTACTGAGACTGAAGCCCTATTTTAAGCTGTAAACCAACAGCAGCAACAAGTACAGATGAATTCTCAGATATCAGGATTACAAAAATAAATCTCCTCTCAGCCATTATACCTCTTTTGACAAAGCAGCACGTATGCAGCTTCATGAGCAAAAAATTTTGCCAGTGGAACTACAACAGCAAAGATGTTGTTTTTTTGGTTTTGACTACCTGGCTCCCCACTCCATTTTCTTAATCTGCACACAGAACTAGCAAATACCTATTTTTTTAGCAGCCAAAGGAACAAAGGTGTTACAAATTCTTTCACTGCAATGTTTTAAAGATTAACTTTGCAGGATCATTTTTATAGGCAAAGTTTGATTGAATGTATTCAAGAAATTCACAATAATCTGTATTTGAAAGAATTTATACAAATATGCATTTCCATATAAATGATCCATAAGATGATTTCGCTGGTCCTTGGTACTTCACAGCTCTGTGTGCTGCGAAGCACAGCCTGGCACTGATTTCTATGCAGCCAGGTGCCTGAGCAACATCAACCTCTCCAGTCTACACCAGTCATTATTTCATTACATCAAAACAAACAGGATATTAGCAGGCAGTGTAAAAACTGCTTAGTGATTAACCCCCATATACCAGCTTTCCCTCTCATCTTTAAATCCATCCGAATTCAAATGCTCGATTTATGCTAATTCTTGTTCTTCCATCAGTTTCTCAGAGGCAGCTAGCACCACAACGGACAAATTTTTCTTTAGAGAGAAGCATGCAGCTAAAAACACAGAACAAAAAATCCTGAGTACAGACTGGTATTAGAGTTTAAAGCAGAGTTTAAGCAGTACAGAAAACATTCTGCTCAAAGATGTAACAGAAGTTATTAGCTATTAGTGATTTTGAACAGCTTTTCTGTATGAGGGAATGTTAAGGAACAGCTGCCTATTAGAGAACAGTACTTTCCTCTAAAGAATCTAAAGTCAAATCACACACATTGTAATTGACAGATTAATCCAATTGACTTGAGGAATCCCAGTTTGAAGGGTTTTTTTTTAAAAAAGGCAGTTTGCAAGACTGACATATTGTGCCCATGATTTTCCTAAAAAAGTGACTCCTGCTATCATGCTTCCTAAGCAACACCTCGTATTAGTGATGATAACAATCTAATGTTGAGGTTTCTAAAGTGACATCACCAATATAATGAAACTGATGGGTTTTAAAGTAATTTGCTGTCACAAAAAGAGCACTTCAATACACAGAGGGAAGATCTGCCAGCATTATCAGACATCTGTATGTAAGGTGTCCCACTATCAGTTTCCAAAAACAAGCAAGCCCAGTAGCATTAACCCCTGGAGAGCAAATCATCCACCTCCCTCACATTGTATCCCTCTAACAAACACATTTTCTGTACTCCTACTTGCCTTACAAAGAGCTGGATGCTGCTCCTGAACAGCCACTGCCTGGGCACTGCTAGCACTGCTCTTCCCTGCAGTAACAGAGTTTTTACTTCCTCCTGCCCACCAAGGAGCTTTTCAGAGCACAATCCTACTCCTTATGAACAAACACTAGAAGATACTGATGTAGACTTGCTGCAATTCCTCACTTTTCTTCTACATGAAACTTGATGCCATGTGCCAGATACTTAGAAGCATTCTACCCCAAAAATAGCAAAACCAGCTAGGAAAAAAAAATCCAGACTGCATCCGCTGGCAGCTTGTGCATGTATCTGGTTTTGTAAGAGAAAAGTCTTCTGGCACTCCATCAGTTACCCTTTTGTAAATTGCCTTTGCTGAGCTGGATCCACTTCACTAACTAGTCACCTCCGCTTCCTACGTGACTCAGGTTTCAAAGCATGAAAGGAACAAGAGCCTTGGAAGGAGACAGAAACAAGTGGGAGAAGCCGGCCCTTTTGTTAAGGAAGGCTGGAGAGAGAATCTAATGGCAGCATCAGGAGCTGCACTGAAGCCAGAGCTCAGAGTGGGAAAGAGCACCCTCAGGAAGGTGAACAGAGCTGGGTGTTCAGCTGCAGAGCAACGCCAGGATCATAGACCACAAGGACCTGCAGAGGGATTTCTCCCAGCTGGATCAGGAGCTACAACATAAAGTTCTTGTGTACCCAAATGTAACACTGGATTGGTGGCAAAGCATCAATTCCCAAAAGGATCAGGTCCCAACAGCAAAATTACTAAGAGGCTTGTACAGCATAAAAGCAAGACATAAAAGGCAGCAGTGACCACTACTTTTGCTGTTCTACTAAAAAGGATCAAAATTCAGGGCTAAGGTTGGAATGTGCTCAGTGCTACAGGATGCAGTGCTCCCAAAGAAGTCTATTACTCAGAAAAGTATTGAGCAATGATCTCCAGTACATATGAATCACCAAGATGCCCATGAGGCCATCTTACTCCTGCAAAGCAGAGATCCACAATGACGCTCTCTGCACCTTTCTAGAAAGGAGGCAGCAGCTGGGAACACAGGAAGGTGAGTGCTGGTGAATACAGCCAACTAAAGAAAAGTCACCCTCGAAGAACAAAGGATGTGCAGAGCCATATGGCTCCACACATTGAATGAAAACCTAGAGAAGATTACAAAGGCCTTGTCTAATGCTTGGTGGGGCTTTTTGATTTGGTGGGGGTTTTGCTTAAGACTTTCTTCTAAGTGCTGTAAGGAATTTGCAGCATTTTTCCTCCATTTTCAAGTGACCAGATCACACATAACCCAAAATTTGAAGGGAGCAAAACAAAGTGACTCACTAATAACTCCCTATCATACAAGCACACCATGGCACAATTAAAAACAGCAGCAATGAAGTGTGGGGGGAGCTGGCAGGAGGAGAGAAGATGCAGAGGGGATATTTAAGTAACCCTGTGTTTTCCTATAATGACTGATGTTATTGTAGTAACAGAAATTATTGGATATGTCCAGAGAATAAGAAGCAAAACAAGCATTATGCTGTTTAATAAAGTGTTGCATCAGAAGGTATCTATAATGAGTTTCAAAACACAGAAAGTATCAAAAGAGTAGAGGAAAAAGCTTTCCATACATTCAAGAAGACCTCAAAGACAAATTTAGGAAATCTCATAACAAAAGGGGAGACAACTCAGCCAACCATTAAATCCCTTTCCAAGAAGCATTTCACTAGCTAAGGCAAAGACAACACAACTAGAGCTTAACTAAGCCTCAACCCAGCCTCAGCTTTTCACAAATACTTGAGCACAGTCTAAGAATTTTACAGAATTCCACTACACATTACCTACCTTTTAAAGGACAGGGATACATGACTTTTAAAACAGCTGAGGGTAGGGAACAGTATCATGGATGCCCTGTCTACTTCCAGGCCTGAACAGATTCACAGAGTTTCCCACCAGGGAAAAGGAGAGGATCGCTGCCACTGCTGAAGCAGAAGCAATCACTGCTCTAACAACTGGGCTGGACAAGTGATCTTGTAAGCAAACATCTAATACTCACATAGTTCCAGCTACACAGGGGATCATTCCACTAGCTTCACAGCTTCCTTTAGGCTCCCTGCGTTCCACATAGAATGCTGGAAGACAAAAGACCACACAAATCTTTAGATTTAGAAGAGGCTATGAAAACCGTGAAATGTACCAAATCACTGAGAACCAACTGTGTACTTAAGAAAACCCTTCAGAGCCAAACTCCATTTGCTCAAGGAGTCATTTTACAAAAAACTAATTCACTTTTTTGAATTACAAAGTGGCATTAACACTATTAACTCTGCAGTGTCATATAAACCATAGAATAGGTACTGAAAACAACAGATAAATTCAACCGTTTACTAGGAGTAAATACACACTTCCGGATACTTTCATGGCTTTCAGCATGAGAGAGTTAATTCCTCATTTTATTCACTCAAAGCAAAGCAGAGGACATGCTATCACTGTCACTGCATGTTAACTGAGGGCTGTTTAATCTGTGAATGCCAGACAGCTGCTACCTAGCAAAGCAAAATTTGGGTCTGTAGAGTAATTCTCTTTTTTCATTCTCTAGCACATTCTTTTCCATGTTTGTTTTCCCATGTTCAGTTGAGCTGGCTCAACTTCACTTCCCTTAAATTCACAGCTCTGTTGTATAACCAGGAACCTCTGAAGAGAAGACAGACAAAGGTATGTCTGGTTTGTGTAGCAAGAGCAGCAACTCCAGCCCCTAGTCAACACCTCTGTATCTGATCTAGTAGAAAAACACAACAAACAAGAAATCTCTGGCAAAGCTCCCCTGCTCTACCATGCTAACAGAAACATTAAAACATCTCGATTTACAGCTCTTAGTACATCTAGGGAGCAGACAGGTGATCAAAAGCTGCCTTGCTGCATACTTACCTTTTACGTGAGAATTACTTCTTAGGAAACAAGTAGGAACATTACCTTGTTCAGAGCTTCCTTCAGCAGAAAGAGGAGGGTGAATGCAGAAAGACAACCATGAAACAAGGTCTTGTCACACATGCCAATCTCCACGTGAGTTTTCCCCAAACCTGAATCCTATATGTGGATTACAAAAATTTGACTGACACATAAAACCTAAGACCAAACCTGTTGATAGACCTTAAAAGCCTCAAACAGTTCAAAAATGCCTGGAAACTCTGGAGTGGTACTTTCACTCATATATACACACAGAGCAAAAATCCATCTCCACTGAATCATTTTTAGGCATTTACTGTTGAGATGGAGACAAGAAAGTCTACTTCACACTGGGTTTATATACTCTGCTCCCAAACTTCATCTTCCACACAACCAGCCACCCTTTCTCCCTCCTCCATGGCTTCACAGCTCTTTTACCAGACACTCCAATGGGTGCACAGCCACCAGGCACCTTAACATGCAGGGGAACAGAGGAGTGTCTGCCTCTCTCACAGTAAAAGTACTAGCTTGAATTCCTTCCTATTTCACCATAGCATCCCATGAATTTCAAGAATTTAAGAAAATGTAACATCTGGCACATCTGTGTTAATTTATTTTGGCCTCCTGCATCTAAATAATTCCTTTTACAAATCATCAGGGAGGAACACAGGGTGCTGTGCAGCCTCATTCCCCAGGAACCTGTTTAAACATCTTACAGTCCACATTTTGAAAAATCATTGTCATGGCAACTTTTTGTAATAAACTACTTTTCAAACATATTTGTATTTCCTTGGAAGAGATCTATGATCCCATGATCCACCAAATCTACATTCCCAGTTGGCCTACTGCACGCACTGGAAGCAAACACTTAAAATAAGTTCAAAAGAAGCTGAATCTGATGGAAATCAGCCCTGGAAACCAGTAAAAGCCAAACTTTTTCAGGTTGTTTGAAGTAATTTCCATGTTGGCTGACCTACACACACAGGCACACTGACTAGAGCCAGAAATTTTAACATGTTAGAACCTCCAGCTACAATTCTTCCCTTTTCTATTACATTTCTATTCTTCTTAGTTGTCCATTTAACTTTTTAAAAATTTTTTATCTGGTAGCATGTGTAAGCACAATTCTGGGATATGGAACAAAAAGTTAGTGTGAGTTAGCAGTTAGAAGATCAAACTCTTCAAGGCTGTATTTAAAGGCTGTCATAGCACAGCAATGCACTGACTTCATCCTAAATCACGTACAGGGAGTGCAGTGGGGGTGGAGAGAAGCATCAGCACGTTGGTGGCACAGGTTCTGGTTCAGTGTCTGGGCCAGAGTGCAAGGTGAGCTGCGGGCTGTGGTCACCAACACCCCTCCCCCTGTGCTGCTGTGGAGCAGCAGCACCACAGCACAGTAACTCAGATCACAGCCAGCACTGCTCATTAGCAACCCCTCAGCAACCCATGGGGAAATGAGTAAGTAAATAGTGCGGACCCTTGGGATGCTGGAGGCCTTTGTTTTGCTCACCAGCCTCTTTTCGCACCTGTGTCTAAGCCCCTGGGACTTTGCTCTCCTGAGCCCTGGGCAGGAGGCTCAGGGTAGGCCCCCCACACCCCCAGCAGCTTTCCCAGAGGTAGGAGCAGGCAGCTTCTCACCTGTGGGGAACCAGTGAAGGATCAATGGTATTGTTTCTCTCTCCAGGAGGCAGAAATTGAGAGGATCAGCTCTACACATGGAAGCTTTCAGTGTGCACTTCTGAGTTCTACACCACAGCACCAAGCACTTGGTGCACAAGTGTTACAGCACAAACCAAGCTCCTGTCAAAACTGGCACGTTATGGAAATTGCTTATTTCAAGTCTGAACCTGCAGTGAAACTTTCTCAGTAGAAGCCCTCGGAGTGCAGCACAATGCCACATTATGAGCCCAGAACACACCTCACCATATCCCCAACCAAGTGCTGTGCTAGCACCTGTCTGTCACACTGATCTGCTCCACACCACTGCTGCACAAATACATTTATGCAAAGTTACTCAAGAGGAAGTCTAAAAGCAGGACAGTCATGCTGCAATTAGTTAAAATGAATTATTAGGTTGTGAGGCTTCCTGCAGTTGAAGAACCTTCCAATGAATTACAGACGGTAATGATTTTGTGGACAGATACATGAGAACTTGACCAATCTGTTCCATATCAGGATAACAAAACTATTTCTGATTAAGCTCAGTTTGAGCTTTGGAAACAAAACAAACTGGGAAAAATTTGTCTCTACAGAACATGCCTGCATAGAGCAGAAGCTCGTTATATGGACACCTGAAAAAGCACCACGCAAAGCTCCAGCTGCCACTTGGCAGAAGGCTACACGACAGTCATGGGGAAAACCAAGCCAGGCAACAGCTATGCTGGAAGCCTGATTACTTTCTCAAATGAGAAGTGGACTTGTCTGAGAAAGGTCACACTGGAAAGGCTTAGCTACTTTGGAAGAGAAGGCCGGATACAAAAATACAAAAAAAAAATCAGAAACGACTTCACCATATTTACAGTCCATAATGCTGGGCACAGTCTCAGGGCCAAGAATCAGAGCTATCACCAAATCTCTTCCTAGAGGAACTCCTTTCAGTCACCAGAATGCAGGCAAAAGTCTCTTTACAACACCTGAGGCTTGGCCTGGTGGGCTGTCACTCCGAGTCCAGAGCTTACACACCACAGGAGATTTCTCCATTCAAGACTGGGCAGAAGAAACCTGTTTTCTGCACTCTTGAAGAGCACCTGACTCTGCATGCATTCAGGGAGCATGACATCACATTTCATGTTCAAAGTTAACTAGTAATCTCAAGAAAAAGTGGAACAGATGTTTCAGATCTGCAGTTCATTGTGTGCAGCTAATTGTGAAAGGCTAGCTTAAAGAAAAATGAATAATAATGTAAAAAATAATAGGCAGAGGAAGACTAAACTACTTTTTCTTATGGCCTTAAGTAGCTTTTTCAGCAGATGCAAATGCATGATCCTTGAATCCCTCCCTTCCCTTTACATTCTCTAACCACACAACACCTTACTTACTGATTGCTTCTCACTGCTTTTCCATTTGGCCCCATTAAAAAGTTTTCAATTGTTTCCTACTATGTGCTTCATCTTACTTTATTAGGTGGGTGGAATGATTTGTTAGGATTATTGTCTTTTCAAAGAACAAACCCAAGTCCAGTTAGCTAAACAGAATATAATTTCAGAAGGGTGCCTTCAGGTGCTTTTGTAATGTAAATAAATTTATGAAGTAATTCATGCAGCAGCAGTACTTGTTTTGAGAAGTCTGTTTAAGCTATGAGCAAGACAGTGGGCAGAGGGGAAATCAAGAGAACCAAACAACAGAGCTGTTCAAGATCATGCCATCAGTTTTCAGTAAAGCTGAAACCAGAACCCAAATCAGATTTCATCCAATTCCCTAACTCATACATAACTCGGACATAAACAAACTCATTTATTTCACTGCACATAATTCAACCACCTTCAAAAAACAAAGGTTCAGTCACTGAGCAATTTACCTCCATCCATTTAAAAACTACCAGTATTCCCTTTCTCCCTCAAGATCCTTGTAAAAGGCCACACAAAGTCCATCACATAGAAAAAAGCAAATAATCTTCTAATGAGAGTTTGTGTGTTTTTCCCCTTTTCATGTGCAAGGGGTTGTAAAAGAATAATTCTTCAGTATTATTCCAGGGTACACTGTAACTTTTGCACAGTGTGACAGACCTTTAACACCTCGGTATGCACAATGAATAATTAAAGTCGCTCATGCCAGGAGAAGAGCTACTCTGTGCTGACACGACCAGTTCACATCTCACCAGCAGAACTGCAGATTATGAGACCAAAAGAAACGACAGCCCCATGGCATTTGACAGAGATGCATCCCACTGAAAACATCTGAAAGAAATCGCGCTACAAATATTTACCTTACCCTGGCTCAATCCATTCTGCAAATTAACCTATGGAAAATTGCAACTCTCTGCAGCCAAACCAGAATAACTTTGAAAAACCACCTTGGTCTGCAATCTACTCAGCAATGGAAAGAAAAACGTTTATTTTAAACTGAGCTAAGTGTGCACAGATTTTCTTTTACAGCTATCTGAGGTGCCTTCACCAATCACATGAAGCTGAATATAATTCAGGTATAGATCAAGTGACTCTTGTAATAATAAGATATGCTTTAAACTAATTGTAGTAAGTTAATAACTTCGTATTTCTTACTGTTCTCAACAATGATGAAAAGACAGCATCACACAAAAAAAGGAAGCCCTTCCAGCAGCTCTGGCTAAGTCTCCCTTCTTCTCCAGCAGAAAGCAGCTGTGAGACACAGCACCTAACATTGCAAGGACAAGTTTAAAGACAAGAGCCAGACCACCTCGTAAGATCCCTGCTGGCAGCAATGCTCATAAGGAGTTTACAGAATGCCCACTGGCCGTCTCACTGAGTGTAACACAGTTTGCAGGCTGCCAGCCAAAAGAATCACTCATGGCATGCAGTTGTGTAGGAACTTCAGTACCAGCTGACCACATAAATACTGGAATCATATCTAAGTTATGTACAACAAATTGTTCTAAGTGAAAGCACTGACACATGAAAGTGCCTTAAGAGCCTATGCTTGGATTTTTAAACTGAGTACAGTTTCTAAAGCAGAAAATATGCACAGCCACCTGCAGAAACCCTAATTGTCTCTCCAGATTTAATTTGCAACTTCCCTATTTCAGTGAACACCACCAACATTTCCCACTGTACAAAGGATGCTGTAGTATTTTGGTACTAACTGTACCAGTAGCTTCAAAGGAGCTCCTTTGAGTACTTGAACTTGGTCATCAGTTGTAACAAAGACTCTCGCCTCTCCTTGAGAAATCTGGTGGCAGCTTCAACCAATGCACACTTTTTTTTTCATAAGTTTTCACATATTCCTGATTTCCTTTGACATTCTGTGCTCCTCAAGAGACCAGTATCTATCCTGTGCTTTGTGGGACATAATCACTAACTCCAAGCAGAGGTAACTGCTAGAAGCTGGAATACATCAGACCTTTGGCGCTACAGGCCACTCTGGATCATACTGATCCAGAATACTCAAGGCTTTCTGTACAGACTCATTGGCAATGAAAATACTGAACAGTTAGCATATGACCAAAAGCAAGAGCTAGGACATTTGTGTTTGTGAGTCTACTACTAAGCTACACATGCCTCCCATAATCACAGGCGCTAAGATTATTTTCTCCCTCGCTTTCCATTTCAAAACAAAAGGATAAGCCTGACTGCGTTTCAAGTTCCAAGGCTGCAGGAGGAAAAGCATCCCACAAAAAAAAAAAATAAAAAAATTCGAAGAAAGAACTAAAAACTGTCACTTTCTGCTACTACATAGATGCAAAAATAAGACTGGTATATTTCAGGAGCACATAATCTTTTTGGTTCAAAAAAACCCACTTATGTTCACTAAACAGGACAAGTGAGACAACAAACAACTCTGACTGTCATACCGTCTCTGGCAGTCTGACTTTGTGGGAATAACAAACTGTGACAGGAGGTCAGGAACGGCATTCTCACATTTTGCAAAGTAAGTTCTGTCTTTCACAAAACAGATGCTGTAGACAGAACAGCATTTATAACCATTCTTTCTGAGACACCAGAAGATTATACTAGCTTACTCTCTTTACTGGAATCCTGTCTCACCACCTATGCTTTTGTTGGTTTCTCTACAGTTTTCCTACTTCTGTGAAACAATTCTTTAATACTTACATCTAAGTAGTCCCCTGTCATTCTTCTAGCAGCAAAACATTGCAATTAAATAACCTTTAACTAAAATCCAGATTTTATGCTTTCTTTAATATGGCGATCATTGGACTGGAGAGCTGCCCCCCAAGACACATGGATAAAATGGACACCTAAACAGGCCAATTCTCAGATTATATTTTAGGCAAGAGGCTTTTGTTCCCTATTTGCTCTGCTATGGTCAGCACTGACATCAGAATGTAAAAGCATCACCACACTATCACACCAAAGCCATACATGACAAGAAGAACCTCCTCCTTGTCACCACAACAAATACTGGCACTTGTGCAGGGGAAATCAGAGCTCCCCTTGGCTTTGCCAACCCCCACCTGCCTGGGACTCTCCAATTTGCTGACCCACAGCCCATTGCCAAGAGCCAAGTGGATCCACAAACCCTCCACAGGGATTGGGGAAGCCAAGGTGCCTGTGAGCAATGGGAGCACGTCTGCAAGTCTTGGATTTCCTGATCACTCCCTGGGAAGGTTTCAACCCAGATCTGTAATTACCTGACTCAAGCGGGAGTCAAAAGAAATGGGGGGAGGAGAAAAGAGAAATCACTGACTGCTTCAAAAGACACACTCGAGAGACTTACTGTCCAGAAGACACTGAGAAAATCTGCACAGACAGTTTACTTGTGTCATATGTTTACAGGGGGTAAATTGCAGTTGGCACTTTACCAGAAGGCAACATTTGCCTTGAACATTTGCCATTAAATTACCATTGTTTCAAGTCAAGTTACTATGTCATTACTGCTGGGTAACTTAAGAGTCAAGTACACAATTAATCCACGTCACCAATGCAGATAGTCTGCAAAAACATTGCAGCCATTAATCTAGTATTTTTAAAAAGGAGGAAGGGGTAAGAGACAAAAGAACTTATTAGACTTCCAGTAACCAGAAGACAAAGCCTATTAGTCAGAGGCAAATAGAGGAAAGGAAGCCAGCGAGATAAGATGCCGACCCCTAGGGAGAAGCAGCCAAAGAGAAGGAGCACAGCCAGGGAATTCTGATGAAACTGTTAAGGGGGTTCCCCCTTATCTTCCTGTGACTACCAAGTCCCTCAAGTGTTCACAGATTGTTCATTCAGCCTTCCAAGAATTCTGGCTACCAATATTCAGCTCCTTCTGTATATTTGAGGATGGAAGAAAGGACTGTTTTTCTAACATCCTATGCTTCTATTTTTATAGTCTCTTCTTACTCAGGGCAGAGTTTTCCTTTTACATTCGCGTACAGACCCATGTGCCTAATGGAACAATAACACCATTTGTGCAATTTGGAAGTTCTTACAAACTGCCAAAACCCCATCAGGATGGATTTTATAGTGCTCCAAGGCTCTAAATCAAATTTACCCACACTTCCCTGGCACCAATAAAGAAAATCAAGTGCTTCAGTGTGGGACAGATCTGAGCAGTGCTGGGGCACCCTCACTCCTTCCAACCTGCTATGTACCCAAACCCTCTGTGCATTCCTTTCTGCCGTGAGGAAATGCAAGTGTAGAAACTGTCTGGCCCCCCTTTTCCCCCCCCTTTCCATCTACTTTATACCCCACTGCCCCTGCACACATACCCAACACAAGATTTCTTCCTGTTCCTTAAGCTGAACCAAAGCAAGCAGCAGAACCAAGCCTCTTCCTTATCCACTCAGAAATTTGTCAGAACACATCTCAGAAGACTGTCAAACTGTCTGGTAGCCCTTCTTGCTCAGTATATACTTCTTCAAATTATTTCAATAAGGGTCTTCCAAAAGAGCTGGTCTTACTTTTCTCTCAAAGCCACTCCATCATCTGATCATCTTTTTTCAACACAATTCATGCTAAATGGAAGCAAGATGCAGTCATTAATGAATTTCCAAGATCAACAAATTATAAGAACTACTGATAGAAATCATTAAGAATTTGCTATGAACACAACAACATTCAACTTCAAAACAAAGCAAAAATCTGGGCAGAAAAGGCACCTAACACAGCCTTAAAGATCCTGATTACAGCTCATATTGCAGGCTATCACTCTCACAAAGAAAGCAACCAAGTAGTACCAAAGCTCTAAGTTCCCCTGTGGTTGGTTTTTTTAAGAATCACAGTATTCATGCCTACATACAACTTGCTATTAGGAAATAATCAGAGTTTTAGAAATCATTACAAGAGCCGGTATTTGCAGGAAGTTTGTAAAATCAGTTGCACTTTGCAAATCTGAACTAATTCAACACACATCACAAGCTCTCCTTTTTCTGCTGATGTGCAGAAAACCTTTGCTGTGAGCTGCCTATCTTGTAAAAGTGAATGTTTTCCACAGACCACCACAATACACCTGTGCGGGGGGGACTTTGAGGACAGACTACACAATTGACAAGAACGTGAGGTCAGATCTCTTTACTTTCACATGCAATCTTAACTAAGGGACTGTGTTTCCTTTTCTGAGGATTATCTTTCACCAGGGAAACAAGCTGTAGTGTTCAGATGCAGTCCAAGGGACATAGGCATTCAGACACTCTCTTCCCACTACTGTAGCCCAAATACAACACTAATACTGTAGCTACACACTAACTGTTTAACAAAGAGGTTTTAAAACACATTAGAATTTGTCTAGATAATGTCTTTTGGTCAACTGTTCTCTTCAAAAAATACAAACCACGCCAGTGAGACCTATAATTTTCAAAAAGGTAGGGCAGTTCTGTGCTTTTTGTTTGTACAGCTACGTTCCCTTTTTTTTCCAAGCACTTAACTCATTACCCCTTTAAATTACGTGACAGACACTGCCATTCAAAAAAAGTGAGCAGCTGTGGATCAATGCTGTATTCTGACATTTAGCATCAGCCTGTTCAGTTATCAATGTAACATTTTGAAGGGCAGCATATCAGCTGTATTAACTATTTAAAAGATAATCAATGATTCTTTCCAGCAACCACAGCACTGAAAGGAGAGGCATATTCTTCCAACCAATATTTGCTTGAAACACTGATTATGCAAGTTATAATTTAAGTTGTTATGAGTAGCTTATTAGTACCATCACAGCCCCAGAGAGTGATTAATGCAGATTGCAGCTCGCACAGGAAGGGTAAACACGCTCAGGGGAGGGAGAGCTGAAGTAGGAAAAAAATAGTGGCTGTGCAAAGGGAGTATGTTCCGATAGCGAGAACTACCTTGGAAATAAATCTCTTTACAGTTTATTTCTCTTTCTCCTGAAAACACAACGAACATTCACGTTCCAGCGTGACACGTGAGAAGGCTGGGCACGAAGCGCACCCGAACAAAGCGGCCGCTCTCCCGGCCCTGGGGGGCTGCGGGGCCGCCCGCAGCCGCCATCCAAAGGGACGTTTTAGGGCCCCGCAGACGGCGCACACCAGAACGAAAAACAACCAGAACCAAAGCCCGGGGCGAGGCAGCACGGCCGCTCGGGGCACAGGGATGAGCGTGGAGCGGGCACGGCACGGCCTGGCGGCACCGGATCCCACCGGCACTACCCCGAGCAGCGCCCGGCCGGGACCGCCCCGCCTGCGGCACCGGGGCAGCGCCTGTCCGGCCGCTCCCGGCGGGCTGTCCCGGCGCTGCGGGGCTGCGGACAGGGGGGCCCTGACGCGAGGGGGCGGCGGCGGCGGCGCGGGGCCCCCCGAGCACAACCGGCCCCGGCGGGGCTGACGAGCAGCGCGGCGGCCGCGGACGAACCCCGCCGCCCGAGCCGCGCCGAGCCCCGCGCCGCCCCCGCCGCTCCCGCCGCCGCTCCCCCGCAGCCCGGGCGGACGGGAAGAGCTTCGGTCCAATTCACTCACCTCCGCGGCGCCGAGCGGCTCTGCCTCCACCGCATCACTTCCGGGCGAGCGCTCAGCTGGCGGACGCGCCGTGACGTGCCCCGGCGTACCGCGCGAGGGGAGGGGCGGTGCGCGCCGCGCCGCACGCACCGTGAGGGAAGGGAAGGCGGCGGCTCGCGCCTCCCGCGCCCACCGGAGCGGGGGCACCCGGCGGGGCGGGGCCGCGGCGCGACTGCACCAAGGTAAAGCGGAGTGGGGGAAGAAGGCGGGCGTACGCGACGAGGGAAGGGCGGAGGGAGAAGAGAGGCCGGAGGCGCGCGCGGTGGACCGACCCCCCGCTTTGGTTCCGCCCGGCTGCGAGGGCAGGGCCGTCCGGGCCGCCAGGGGGCGCAAGAACGCCCCCTCACCGGCAGCGCCCCCTAGCGGCCGCGCGGCTCCAGGCCGTTGGGGCCCGCAGCGCCATCTTGGAGGTGGCCGCGGCTGTGGGGGCACCCGCTATGGGCAGCGCTGTCCACCCACAGCGGCCTGTGACCCACAGCGGCCTGTGACCCACAGCGGCCTGTGACCCAGAGCACTTCAAGGCCACAGTGCCCAGTGCCCACAGCACTCAATGTCCACAGCCCTCGGTGCCCTCAGTGCTTAGTGCCCAGGGCCGTCAGTGCCCACAGCGCGCATTGACCCACAGCAGTGTGTGACCCAGAGCGCTCCGACCTGCAGTGCTCAATGCCCACAGCTCTCAGTGCCCACAGGAGGAGAAGAACGCGGCTTAAGCTGCACCGAGGGAGGTTTGGGTTGGACGTAATAAAGAACATCACAGAAAGGGTGATTAGACATGGGGATGGGCTGCCCAGTTTGGTGGTGGAATCACCATTCCTGGAGGTGTTAAGACTGTATGTCACTCAGTGCCGTGATCGGGTTGACACGGTGGTTTTTCGTCACAGACAGGACTCGATGGGCTTAGAGGTCTTCTTTAACTCTCCTGATTCTGTGTCCTACAGCCCTCCATGCCCACAGCCCGGCTATGGCTCTGAAACAGCAACTAAAAATCATGTCTATCAATGAGTTTCTTTGAGTGTCCCTCAGAATTCAGTAAGAAAAGGGTCAGGGAGGATTTTGTCTCTGCTAGCATTAATATTTATACCTGTTCTCCAGCTTGAGAGCATTTCTAATTCTGGGAAATATTTCTATTCATGCATTCAGTTGCATTTGGCTGGAAGCCAAGGTATGAATAAGGTGCATAAATCTATACTGGAGCTTGTGTCCATGTTGTTATATTTCTGTATACTTTTATATTATATAAGCAAGGCCATCCAAAGATAGCTGAGAATTCATTTTCTCTGCTAAATTGCTCACTCTGCATTAAATTTTTTCTCTGCTTGCAAGTAATAGAGAAATAAGCACACAAGAGAAGAAAATGGTATGAACAACAGAGTTGGACAAGACTACAGACAAGTTCATGTTGCTTTAGAGTTTACCTGGAGAGTGTGGTTTTCATAAGAAAGCTAAGAAATAAGTAAAGCAATTTTTTTGTTGTTTGTTTCACTTCCCCCTTCCCACAGTCTAAGTCAGCATTTCTGTTTTTCCTGAGGTTCCTGCAGCACAAGAGGCAAGTCTGTAGGTCCTACTAAAACCAGACAATGTCTCAACCACCTCAGACTAAGAGAATAAAAATGCAGTCATCAAAAGGAACTAGTTAAGGGTTTCCACTTTCATTTATTCGAGTGAAAAGAATGTTGTAGAACCTTAATTTTGTGTGAATTGGCTTATTTGAACTGACATAGGAAACGGTGATAAAATCCATGTCCTTGCTTTTACTGTTTAATTATACTCTCTTTGCATGCAGTTAACTTTTTCTGATCAAAAGAATGCTCCGTATGCAAGAGCAAGCTTAAAAGGGATCCGAGTTCAGTCAGAAATCTGAGGCACAGATAGAACAGCAGAGTTCCCATCCCAGCTGATGAGCAATGTGAGTACAATGACTTAGGGAGTCTGGTTCAGACGTGTTGATCAGGGTTTCACATCACTTCAGTTTGCCAGCAGAAAGACATTGGCATGACAAAATCCTAAACCCTGTGAAAGTCACCCCGCTTTTAGATACTCTTATGGCATGTCTTGGTTCAGTAACTTCATTCTTTTTCACCAAATCTGCATATATTTATGATTGCAGCTTGTAGATGGAAAGAGTGAGAAATAAATCTTTGAGTCAAATTGATGGGGAAGTCTGGAAATTTACAAGCTTGTGTCACTGGTAAAAATGAAGATGTAACACCATCATGGAAGAATATATCTTTCATTCTAGCCGGTTTTTACCACATGGTGATGGAATACTTTAGCTGTGATTGAGGTTTTGCTAGAATTTGGTTTTGTCTGAATCCTAAAAAAAAAATTATGAATGTTCAATCAAGAATGAAAATCAAACGAAGTTTTCACTTTTCCAGTACATACTGCAGCCATGTGTGGTCGGCGTTTGCAGGGTACAGTCACAGGCCACTGAATCATTGATTTGAGTAAAAGAAGACAAAATTACTTCTGTGGAAACCAGATTTTGAAACTTAATATTGCTGGAAGGCATGTGACCTGACCAGCTATCACAGGAATTTGTGACCCCGTCTACGCCCCCTGTGCCACAGGAACTCATTGTCTCAGTTGTTGTCCCTCAAGGAAATGACAGCCCAAATCCACTGCTGCCTTAGGAACCACAGACTCATTTTGGCAGACTTGCATGAAGGATGAATATGGATTACTGACCTCTCGTTGCTGTGGAGAGCTCTGAAAGGAATGATTGATTATCTGCTGCATTAGCAGCAGGAGAGAGACAGCAGGTCACTTTTTAGGTAAGTGGCATAGTTGAGCTCCTTTAAAAAAACCCCAGACGTGAATTTTTCTGCATCTCTTTAAAGAAATACTACCCAAAGAGTGCATTTGAAGATAGGAGCTGTAGATGGGCGTACAGGCTGGATTGTCTTATGGGCACATAGTATGGAACACGGTAGTGTTCCCTACTACAGTGTTGATACACCGTGGTCTTGAATGACATCATTTACTTCGGTAACAGAGATGTGACCACAGCTTAATTTGGAAGGCAGTCAGCTCAGCAGTTTGTCACTGTGTCTTTAGACTCCTTGCCAGTAGCAAACCAGCTGTCAAATAGAAGTTGTGTTGCTCCTAAATAAAACATTTTACATCTGAGAAGTTCAAAGCTGCCTTTTCAAATTCATGCGGAGTTTTGTTCCCCACCTCCCCTGAGCAAATCCTCTTTCATCACCAGCACTAGGTGTGTGTTACTAACACGTGCCCCAGTTTGCTGGGATATGAAAGAAGAGATCAATTGTTTTAAAATATCCTTTTTTCCCCATGGGCTCTTCCTTTCACCCTTCATTTTCTGAAATCCTCTATGTACTCACTGCTGGCAGATTTTATGCTTAAAGTAAGTAGCTAATGCTTGACTTGAGAAGAAAGGATGAAATAAAATAGGCTCTACAACTTTACCAAAGGAGCTGTGCAGAGAAGGAGAGTGCTGGACATGCATTCCCAGCCAAGCATCCCGTGCTGGGAAGCACCTGTGGTTTTGCTGCGCCTGGATCTGTAGTCAGTCTTGGTGCAGCCTGTCTTCTGTCCTAAGTGTCCTTTGACACTGCCCTGTTGGGGTCATTGTAAAGTGCAGTTGGCAGATTCCTTTTATTATTTTTATATGAACTTTTAGTTTAAATTCTTGACAAGCCTGCAAATAGTAAAATAAGACTGGTGTTTCATTGATTATTCAATTTATTGAACTTTTGGGTCAATCATCTAACAATCCAAAGGAATGCATATTTGTTTCTTGAAAGAAAAACCTACTGCATTTAATTTTCTAAGGGACTATTTATTTTAATTTTAAGTTTGCATATTCACCATGCAGTAAGCCATTAACTGCTCAAATCTCCTTTGGAGTTTGGATACAATGGGATCTTTCAGGTGCTTGGGTGTGTATATTGATAAGAGGGTATTACATGGAGACAAAGGGAGCGTTCCAGCCCTGCGCTGTGGGGCTCTGCCCCAGCATCCAGCAGGTCTCCTTTGGGAGGCAACGCTTGGCTTCCCTCCAAAGCCTGGGCTCTGAATTTCCCATTTCCCTCCAAAGTGGGCTCGGAACTGCCACCTCCCGCTTTTCCCCACTGCCACGGCTGTGCGGACACACCTACCTTTGACCTCTCCTGGTTTGCTTTGTGGCAGTAAACACACGAAATTGCTCAGCTAATACAATAGCCCTGTACTTTTTGATAGAAGCGCCTGTGGTTAACCTCTGTGGGCTGCGTGCTGCAGTAAAATGAAGGGCGGTAGAAGTTAAACAATGGGTGTGACTACCACAAGATGGGTGTTAGTGGGAAAGTGGTGTAACATCCAGTTAGCATTCCAGAGATGTGAAATATAATTATGATTTAAATGCCAAAGATGTAAGTTGCAAGATGAGTAACTACAAGGACATGAAAGCCTCCCTTATCTTCCTTTCTATCCCACTCAGAATCATTTTGCACACCCACAAAACTAATACAAGTAGTGTCACTTGATGAAATTACACCTGATACATGACTTGTACCATCACTTACATTTCTGTCAGTGTGGGCTCTGTTTATACCAAAGGAAAAATTCCATTCTCATTTACAACATTTTAAGTTGGAAGTAATTCTGCTGTCAGTGGAACTACTCCCTATTTATACTCCCACTCAGATCAGACTCTGACCAGGCTTTGAATTTTGTCTTACTTGCTCTCATCCTTTCCTGTCATAGACAGAAGTCCTCAATCTTTAAAGAGCTCCTCATACTGTCATTTTTGTATCTTTGTAGAAATGGCTTATGAGCAAGTCTGTAATGTTAAAAATTGTTGACTAAATGAGCCCTGGGAGCAGCTGGTTGCTGAGCATACATGAATAGCTGCTTAATGTGTTTTACATCATCCAGCATATGTGGGAAGGAGAGCAAGGATGCAGAAGTGAAGCCCATGACTAGATGAGGGGCAGCACAGTTCTGTAGCAATTTCAGCACAGAGAAGTTAAAGAACAAAAGAGTAACTTGTAGGTGGGGGAGTGGAAGCAACTAGTGGGGAAAATAATTGTTGGTTCTAGACTTTTCAATAAAATCTTTAAAACAGATCCTTGGTATGTTTAAAATGCAAGGGCAGCAGGTGTAGTCAGCTCTGAACAAAGGGCATGTAGTGTCCCAAGCTGTCACCTTGGAAATTGTCTGATGCATAGATCAGAATTGAAACCTGTATTTTAGCCCAGGCATTGTTATTTTTATTTTCTTTATGGATTACATGAAAACCTAAGCTGCTGTCAGCCTCTCAGAGGTGATGCCTTCAGATAAGAGTAGAGGAGAGAAGTCAGGAGAGGCTCTAGGTGAGTGCCAGATTTGGGACTCCATTTGTGCTAGGTTAACCCTTGTAATTGAACTGTTTCTTTTCTGTACAAAATACACACCTAGCAGGGGGAAGCAGTGATTTTTCAGATACGTGTACATCTATGCTTTCAGTTCTGACTGATTTCACTGCCTGAAATGGAGCTCTAGACTGGATAAAGTGAAGCACTTACTTCAAAGCGTTTGATAAGCTGGGACTCCGCAGTTATATTATTGTGGAATTTATTTCCTAGAAATACCATAGACATTTACTAGAAGTACTTTCTGCTGTGTAGGAAGAATCATTTTCTATCTGGGAAAAAATATATGATTGGTTATACATATTAAAATACAAATAGCAAAACAATAATGTTTGCTCTTAAGAATCAGACAGAAACTGTTCTTGAAACCATGAAAGGTCTTTAGATCACAGCAAACAGTTAAGATAAGGCTAGGAATTTATAGTTTAGGATTTCTTATGAAAAAGAACCATGGGCCAAATCCCGTGTTCAGGTTATCATCTGTAATTCCAATTTTGGTGAGGGAAAGAGGGTGTGAGTGTCTGGAGCTACAGGAGACTGGTTCTGGTCAGCCACTCTGCTGCAGGCAGCAGCTCAAGAACAGTACAGCCTGAGAAGCCTTTAGCTCAAGCCTCTCTTTTACAACCCAGAACCCCAGGAATTGCCCCAGACTGCAGGGATTTGAGCCATAGCACACTGCCAAACTTCCCACGGTAGTTTGGGTGCTGCATTTGGAAGCAGCTTTTCCTCATGGCCAAGAGAATGCTCCTTCCAGAGGAGAGGTCAGGCTGCCTGAATTACTCTGCTCCAAACTCTCCATTCCCAGCACACAGGTCTGATTTCAGGGTAGATTCAAACTACAGTAACTAGAGCTCCAGGTTGGCAAATGGATCCTGATAGTCAGATAATGTCCTGGCCCTGACACTTGTTCCTCACTGTATCCATGTACTTGGCAGTGTTGCTGTACCTTCCTTTGGGACAGTAAGGTACCTTTGAGAGCTGCAGTGCCACTTAAGCAGAAGTCATTGTTTCTGTTAATTTAATCTATGGCAAAAATGCTGTTATCCAGAAGTGGATTTATCTCAGGGATATTTGTGGTCTGTCATGAAATAGTGTAACCACTTTTATGATAAAATACTAATTTACATAAAGCAAGAATAAGATTTCATTCTTGCTTCTGACAAATAGGCTTATCACACCTGGAGGCTGATTCAGTGGGCTCAGCAGGTACACAGCTGAAAATTAAGACATTCAGGACTTTCCTAAATCCACCGTTAGTCTGCCTCTCCTGAGTGCTTAGATAAAATACCTTTCATCACCTTTTCATCACATCAAACTCCAGCTGAATCATTACTGCCTACTGTCACGGTACCACAAATAAGCCTCTCAGCCCCTGGAGCTTATGCAAGTTTTCAACAATATTGTGGTGGTTTTATTATGTATTTCATTCACAGATTTGCAAAGATAGGGTCAGGATTGATACAATAATGTCTCACGAAGGGGGACACGTAGAGTTTCGATGACTTGCCCAGTGTCTGTCGCAAAACATCAGTGAAACAGAGCCCAGGCATTCTTGTAGCAGGCTTGATTCAGCAAAGCACCAAACCAAGTGCTGAACTTTGAGGAAGAGCTCAAGCTGTTTGAATGGAGATAGACTTAAGTATCCGTATAAATACTTTGCTGGACTGAGTCTTCAGCTTTCAACAGCTGATTATTGTTTACAGCTATTTTAGGGTTTTTTTCATATGGCTCAGCATATATTTGGATGGCAGAAACATTTTTTAATTAATTTATTGGGGTGAAAAAATGTCCTGCTTGCTGGCCTTTTGGCAACTCAAATGTTCATGCATATGTTGGGGGGTTTGCCTTGTCTTTTTAGATGACGCCAGCAACTCGACAAGAGGTTCTTGGCCTTTACCGCAAGGTTTTGCAAATAGCCAAAAATTGGCAGTCGGCATCAGGACAGATAGAGGAAACCATGAGAGAGAAAGAGTACATTAGAAATGAAGCCAGAACATTATTCCGAAAAAACAAAAACGTGAGTGTCCTCACAGTGTTGAATTTCCGAATTACTCTTCTCTTGCTCTTTGCACTCTGTGGTTGGATGCTAAGATAGGAATATAAGGGTTGAGCTCCCAAAATTTCATATACCTTAAATGCTGGTGTATTTGGGTTACAGTTTAAATATCGTCTCTGAGAAAACTCAAACCATTTCAGCTTCATTAACTACTGTAGAAGTCTATAAGGTCTTTTTTCAGTAAAAAAGTGCCAAGAAAAAATTACGTTCCAAAGATACTGCTTGTGTAATTGAAGCAGCTTTTGATCTTTACAAAGTTAGCTAAGTGTATCATTACCCATGCAATGGCGAACAGACCTCAGCAGCTTCTTTTTTTCTTTTCAAAGCAGCAATTATTGGCACTTCTTTTAAAAGAAGCACTTTAATTTTTTTCTTAAGGAAGAAATTTCAAACCCTGGTAATCAAAGGGCCTTCATGTAATTCAAGATCACAACACTTATTTATATCCCATATTGGTCTGGGACTAAATTCAAGTAATGCAAAATCAAAAAAATTAATTTAAGTCATAATTCGCACATTTCTGACTTCAAAGACAGTTTCTGGATAGGATGATAACAGAATGTACACCAAGCAGTGTCTTTCCTTTCTCCACTGCTGACCTTGCAGAGTGGTGAACAGGTGAGTATGGTTTTTTAATAGATGTAGTAGTAGTTAACATGTGTATTGCCTTTTTAGAAAGAAAATGCCATGTTTGGGTAAAAAACTCCTTCTGTAGCCTCAGTCCTGACAGCCTCTGGGCCTTAACACTCCGCGCCATCAAGCCCAGAACTGTTGAGTCAAGGAAAATACCTATGTTACCATTTATGGATGTGAAAAGTACAATCATTGGGTTTGCCAAAATAAGCTAAGGAAAGCCACGTGCTGTGCATCATTTACAGTTGAGCATCCAATTGCTAATTACTGTACTCATATAAAACACTTGTTTGTGTGATCATCACAGGTAACAGACCCAAAGCTGATTAAGCAGTGCATAGAAGAATGTGAGGCAAGAATAGAAATTGGACTTCACTATAACATCCCCTACCCGAGACCTGTGAGTATAAATCACAAAGTCTTCACTGATACCTGCTGAGCTTTCCCTGAACAACAAAACCATCGGTTTCCATCACTCTCACTGCACTGCGTTTTTAGATGAGCTGGCATTTAAATGTGTGCTAGAGCAGAGCCAAACGTACACTGAAATGCTCTCTATCTTTCACTGTAAATTGGAGGATTTCTTCTCAAAATAAGGACTCAAAGCCTAAATGGAGTTGCATGAACTAAACTTCCAAGGCCTCTGAATATTTAGCCGACCAATGAACATAGAAGAACAGGGTAATGGAATCAAATAATAAAAGAGAAAGAGAGAATAAAAATACCTAATTACATCTCCAATAGGTGCAGTAATTTTTATAGCCTACATTACTGTTAACTGTTCTGATCACAAATCAGGCCTTATGAAATACCTGTCTATATTGCTGCTTCTTTTCCCTTCTTCTTACAGAAGAAAATGTCCAAGATTCTTGAAGCGCTGGAAGTTGCAGCAAAGTCTTCTAGTGCACCATTCAGTACAGTTTCCTCACTGCCCAGTCACTTCTGTTAGTAATACTTTATTGGCAGCAGTAATGCTGCCTCCCATAAAGACACCCTCTCTACTCCTGTTGATGAATTTATATTTTCACATCTGTAGTTGCCTTATCAAGGCAGTCATGATCAAAATTAAACTGTATTTTTATCAGATGCTTGCCTAGACAATGGTCACTGTTACCATCTGTTTCAGTATACAGAATAACAATGCACAGCTGGCAAACAGTGTTCCAAGAAATGGGCCTAAAATGTGTGCTCTGTAATGATTTCAAAATCCCAAAGGATCTGCTCTCTCAAACAAACTGGATGATTATTATTTTTCAAATTCTAGAAATCTCTACTGCTGCCTTTTGTCACTGCTTTTACTACTATTTACACCTAAACACCCGTCTTTACAGGATGACAGCCTCAGCAACAGCAACACCTGACTGCTACCACCTACATTTTTCAGTCATTTCGGGCGTTACAGCTGCATGATTCCCACAAACAGTCTTATGAAATATAAAGACTTTGTCAATCAAAGGAAGAGTCTGTCACCTATTATTCCTTCTGCTTACGGAGTCAGTGACACTGATTGTGGATTTTAATGTCCCATATATATATAATCATCACACTAAGAAGGAATGCTTTCAATACATACAGTTTGGGGTTATTTTGTGACTTGTTAAGTAGGTGTGAATAAAATCACACAGTGATTCAAGACATCTACTCAAGAATTTTTAAGGTTTCTAGTTCTAACTGTTCTGGAACATTGTCAGCAATCCTATTTCATCAACTATATTGCAGTCTGATATCAAACTGCAAAACAAAGTTATTAAGGCCTAGCATATATAGGATTTTATTAAGGCCTAAAATATATAGGATTTTCATAAACAGAACAATAGGGCCTGAAATTTACACCACTAATCAGCCCTCAGAGAGTGCTCTTCCTAGAAATCTAATAACCTGGCTTGAAACAATAGAGTTGCTCTCTCCAAAGTGTAAAGAAGTGATTTAAAATTCAATGAAACTCAGTCTATTTTTCTTCCCAATATGCACTTAACTGGTGGGATTTTCTTTTCCAGATCCATCTGCCTCCTATGGGCCTTGCCCATAAACAAGGCCGTACATTGCGACACCAGGAGAAGTTAAGGAAGATTTCTAAACCAATATACCTGAAATCCCATGATGAAATTTCATAAGCCACCATTTAAGCTGGGGTGTGTAATCACATAATTTAAACTGTGAACTGCAATCCAGGTGATCTGTGTGCATGACTGTGAATGGTGTGGTCACTTGCTCACACATTTCCTGTGGCCAAAAGCCAATTGATCCATTGTGTATGATGGATATGGTTGGTTTAGTATTTATTACATTTCAACCACTGACTTGTCAATAAAAGTAACACTTTTCAAGGAATGAGGTATGATACAAAGTTTACTTTGATATCCAGACAAACTGCAGCAGGATTTCAAACTATTTATCTGTCACAAGGTTCTCTGGTGGTTTGAGGGTTCTCTGTGCTCAGTTGTGACTCAAGACAGTGACTTATGTAAGGTCAGCCAAAATCAAGGAAGTCTGGGACAGTGAAGCAGACACAGTTTCTCCAGAGCTTCTGAATGCCAGTGGGAATACAGTCACTGCACCATGTACCTGCTCTCCTTTCTCGCTGCCCCCTGCTCTGCCTGTGTCCCTGGAGAGGAGTTCCAGTTTCATAGTACCCTTATGGGGAAGTTTTGTTTCTGGACAGTAGAAAAGAGACAGCAGAAGTGCTGTCTACTCCTTTTCCTTTTTACAGACTGCAGAGGAGTGGCCTAGAGTCTCTATGTCAGCTTTTTTCTCCCTTCCTTTGGAGAGGGTGTGGATGTGAAATGCAAAGTTTGGAATGCTATTACACAACTCTAAGTATAACATGCCAGTGTTGGGTTCCTCAGGTTCCCATGCATGTACTGGCTGAAAACTCTCCCTTTTGGGGTATCACTATGGGAACAAGCTTAGGATGCTTTAGTGTCCTCACTGTGTGTTTTCACATGCTTCAGCTTTTCAGCTTAATCAGCACACTAGCTTTCTCAACAATAATTTTAATTTTAGTGTTAGATTTTAACTCTTTTACCCAACTTTAGTAAAAGGAAGTATCTACAAGTCTCCTAAGTTTGAGGGGTATTTCTGTCTCCCTGGTGCCTCATGAATAGAACTAAAAAGAAATTAATCTTCCTTTCACGGTCTACCGGTTGTTCTGGCTCCTTTGCAGTCCTCTGACTTCACCAGGCTGTTGACATGTTCTCTTCAGGGAAGTTAGGGGAGTTTTCCATCCTTCGGGCTGGAAATACCAGTGAGACCAAGCGTGGACAAAAGCCACATTGTACTGGACACTACCTAAGCCCAGTCCACTTTAAGGACAATCTATTCCAGCCTGACATTAACAGTGGAAAAAAAAAAAAAAAAAAAAAAAAAAAAGAGGCAAATTTGGAACATGCATGTGTGCATGATTTCCTTCTAAAGTGGGAGAAATCAATGAAATCTCATTTCTGAGCTCGCCAAGTAATTTGAAACTCTGCAAGCTCTAATAAACAATAACAAATATTGCTGTCTACCTAAAAAGTTAGAACTGGTCCTGTACAGACTGACAGTCCCTCCCCCAAGAATGCATTTTTATGAGTGAAAAAAGTACAAGCAGATGAGAAAGTATTAGAAAAAAGAAGAGTGAATCAGCATGACAGGTACTGGCCAGCCCAATTTCTCACTGCTCTTTATGGCTCCAGTCCACAAAAGTCTCTATTCCCATATAATTATTTCCTGGGAATGTGTCATATGGGGAGTAACAGGTAAAATACCATTGTTCTGACAGTGGAAGCTTAGCAAATTTACTGCTGCCTGGAAGACACAAAACAAAATTCCTTTAGCCTAAGAAAAGGGAGATTGTATAAAAAAGGAAAAAAAAATATATGATTGCACACACTGCTTAATTCTTCATTGAAAGAAGTCTTAAATACAAGGCTTCCTATCCTAATTCTGATACACCAGGGTAGGGATGCGTCAGCTGAGCCCAACCAAAATGTGCAGAGGCAAGGGGTTCGAATGGAAGCTTAAGCTCACTCTTTGTCATTAAACTATCATTTGAATCTTTTGAATTGCTGAAGTTCATGTGACTAAAGAAGGTGCTGATGCTCTGACGCATCAGGTGAATAAACAGCCATGGAAATGAGCAGTCTAAATTTACTGTCTGTGTTAGATTCACAACTCTTTCCTAAGCACATACTGTAAGATGTAAATTATTGCAAAAGAACAGCCCTAAAGTTACAGAAGATTTACACCAAATTTAATAACCAAAGGAGTTTGAGTTTACTTCTGAAGGAAAATACAAAGAAGCAATTTTAAAAAGGTTCAAATACCCTCAAGTAACTCAAATGAGTATCCACTAGCTTAACTGAGAAACCAGCAAGTAACAGCATCACATTATTTGAGATGCCTTAAAGTGCTAGACAGCCTAATAATTCTTCAAAGTGTTTGAAAGATTATTAACTGGTGCTTCATCCTCATTACTCTCCGGCACCAGAAGGCAAAGACAGAAATTTGTTAAAACTTCAGGCTGTTCAGCTAAAGAAAGGATTAGATCAACTCTTTTTTTCAAGTCTAGAGACCAAACCCTTTCTTTCATTCCTGAATTTAAAGTCAGCATGGAAAAGAGAACCTCACTAGAGTCCTTTATTGGAGGTCAAACTGGCAAACAACCATTGTGACGGAGTTTCATAAAAAAAGTTCATCTGCAAGTCAGTTCAGCAGGTAGGCAGACATCTCAACTGGTACTCCTGTATTAGATGCCAAGGCCCTTATAACTTCTGTTAAGAAGTATCCCAATGACTGCACAATATGTCATTCCTACACATTAATTTTACTTGCAAAAATGGGTTGTCCTAAAATGCCTCTGCTTTCAGCAGAAATTGTAATGCACTGGATTCACCCAGTCAGTGTACACTCTGTCCTGTACTTGCAGAACCTTCTCTTACTCTCCTTCCAGTAAATACTGTCATTTTCCAATTTATCACCCTAGTCAGGAGATGCTTTAGAATAATTTAGAAGAAAATTATGACATTAACTTTATATTCTTCAGAAATAAAAGTCCTGAGTCAGTTGCATGAACTCTCCTGCAAGCCAACTAGTAGGTGAGGCAGTAATAATTGGTTGACACAGTATCATCTGTCCTTGAATACCTCAATAACACTCCCTTTCTGGAAGTTCTATCTCTAAATCCATCATTACTAAGGTTGTAATTTATGAAGCTATGAAATTAACATTAGCAAGCCCATAACCTTTTAAGATGGATGTGGCACCTGTTTACTGAATGTCCCCCTCAACGTTGTCTGGGGCTGAGGAAATGCTCATTTTGCTGCAGCAGTTGATTCCCAGGGCAGCATCACAGCACCAGAACAGGTTAAAATAGATTAGGTTACCTGATCCATCTTCCTGCTAATACAAGTTGCTTCTTGTAATACCTTTCAGATGTGAAGAAAATAAGGGCAAGCTGGGCCTCAGTCTCCCGGGCCTTACTATGTATCCACCTGAAATGGTACCAGCAACATCTGTCTTTTATCAGCAGACAGAGAAAGGTCACTGGTTTGATCATACCTATACATTCATTTTCAAGAATGCTAATTACAGCACAAGCCTGCAACTTTCACTAATAACTCCAATTGTATTAGGCACAATATTTGAGCTATAAGTGGAAGAATTTGGGGTCTTTGTATTGTCTTCTGCTTTTTCACTGTATAATTTTCCCTTTAACAGCCCAAGAGTGTTAAAATCCACAGGGGTAGTATTTTCTAAAAAGAATTTTTGTACAGATAAGAGGAAGGTTTCAGTCTCCTAGGAAAATGTACAAACCCTGTCTTACAGCATCCCTAGCTGGAAATCTGTCTCTGCTAAGGGAAAAATTCCTCTTGCTCCATAATGCATTTTTTTTCCATCTGTCTTGTGTTATTACCAAGGCTGTAAATCTACAATTTGAAGTAATTACAGGTGGGTTTTGTGGCTTATTTAATAAGTGCATCTAATTAAGAAATGAAAAATCTAAACCTGTTAATACAAGGATTCTAATACTACTATTACAAGGTACTTAGTATGTCCAAAAATTTTTCACATTTCTATCATATCCAACTAGCAGCTGAGTTGCCTTTTTCTTTTTTTTAAAATGCATCTCAGCCAAGAAAGGTTGTGAACTGTAATGTTTGGCCAGTTTATCATTCTCCAGGACGGTCTAGACAATGCTAAGGAAATAAGGTTGGGAAGCTAATTTCAAAGAACCATAGGAAAATATCTCGAAGACAGATATCCATTGACAGTAAATTCCATTACTTTTTCTGTACTAGGGAGGGCAGCCTAGGAAATCATATACTGCAGTAATCATCAGCTAAAGCAAGTCAGCCATGCCTGATCCCTGGGAAGCATAACCCCTCTCTTAAAGACTCCTCTCTTATCTATGTATTTTTATAATGTCTACAAAAGCTTAAAATACATCTTTAATTACATTCCAAGAGATGCCTTCATAT
Source organism: Sylvia atricapilla (assembly GCF_009819655.1). Lineage (NCBI taxonomy): Eukaryota > Metazoa > Chordata > Aves > Passeriformes > Sylviidae > Sylvia > Sylvia atricapilla. The sequence continues at coordinate 679,666 of NC_089154.1, forward strand.
CAAATCTAAACATCAGCACACAGGAAGCATTTAGAAAATCAACAGTAACCAGGACATTGTACACATGTGGTAGCAAAGTCCCTGTATATTCACAAGAATCACAACTGTTTCATTTAATAAACCAACAATTACTGTTTGTTCACAAAAAGGGGTTAACAAGCAACCCACATGACAAGCTATTACACAGGTTTCTAACAGCTAAAAGTAATTGATCTCCACAAAATATAATTTAGGTAGTGAATCTGACTTTTAAAAAATGGTTTAATTTAGAGGATTGTTTGCAAGATTAGCATTATCTGTAAGAGGATTGACAAACCTTCATTTTAGTGTTAATTGTTGTTGGCCCAGCCTCCCTTTCAGCAGGTGAGGTGTCACCAGTGTCTTGATACAGAAGCTGTGTCTGAGTAGAAAGATCCGTCTGAGAGCAGTGACTGAGCTGATCAATCCATAGGGAAGGATTCAACAGCCAGGTCCTGCCCCTTTGGCCTGCACACAGAGCTTCCATACAAGGAGGCTCATGGCTGGTTGGTTTTCTCTGATGCCACAGTGAGCGAATTAGTGATCTGAATTGTTCGTGCAATTACAAGAACAATTAGATGCAGACATTCAAAAATACAGTAATCACCACAATTTTTTAAAATGTATAGTAAATGTCTGTTAATTTTAATTATATGAAAACTACAAAGTATCTCTCTTATGATGTCTAAGAAATTTTTTTCAAGGACCAGTTTAAATTAATTTACTTACAGATCTACTGAAACATGATTCTCAAAAACTGTTGTCTGTTTGGATGAGTGTGCTGTAACATTCATAAACAAGTTTTATTTTGAAATAGGTGCCAAATAACATTTAGTCTGATTTGTTAAGAGTAGTTTCTTCCTCTCAGTAATTTGAAACACGTGCACATCTCTGTCCCTCTTATTAAAACAAACATTCTTTAGGTGTCCTGGTCTGACATCTTTGCTCTACTCACCACATCGCAATGATGCACCAAATGCCTGCGTGCTGGACTGTTAATGAGATGTCAGGTGTGGTACATAGAGCTGCTGTTTAGTTGTGCATCTTCCTGCAAGCAGCACTGCACAACACACCCCCAACACTTCTGCCTGACCTTGTAGTACCATTCTTAACAGTTGCTATTTTATGAATATCTGCATAAAACAAACCAGTGGTTAATAAAACAATGAACTGTTTTCACCTAAGCACAACACAACAGACAAATTCCTATGACAAGAACTGTGTCTTTTTAAAGAGTTGTAGCAGCATCCCTTAATGCTTGGAGCAGAACACTGGGAATTGCCAAATGATGGCTGAATCTCTGACTTCATGAGCCTTCCAGCAAGTCATTAAAATGCTGCAACAAGACCCCAAATTACTGGATGTCTGTGTAGTGCATATTTTTTTAAATGTTTCCCCTGATCTTTGTGCTTCTCTTGTACTGTGAACACAATAAGTCTAATGATGCATCTTTAGTACCTTCTTGGCATGCTGTGGGGATTAGTTAATGACTGCACAGCTCTTTGAAGATGTTCGGGCTATTTTATTTTTAATTAATGTTTGCAAGCTACTTTGAACTTCTCTGATGAAAGGGCTTAAACAAGTACAAAATTTCAGGCAGTTACTAGTCCAACATGCAAGAGAGCAAGAGGAGGAGGTGTGATGGGTTTAGTTGGGGTAGAGTTAATTTTCCTCACACTGGCTGGTACAGGGCTGTGGTTTTGGGATTCTGCTCAACACAGGGTTGATACTACAGAGAGGTTTTTGTTATTGTTGAGCAGGGGTTGCACAGAGCCAAGGCCTTTTCTGCTTTTCATACTGCCAGGCTGGGGAGGAAGTTGGGGGTGCCTGGAAGGTTGGGAGGAGACACAGCCAGGACAGGTGACCCCAAATGTGCAAAGGGACATTGCAGACCACATGACACCATGATCAGTGGGTAAAGTAGGGGAGAAGAGGGGGACATCTGGAGTAATGATGTTTGTCTTCCCAAGTTACACATGATGGGCCTCTGGTCTCCAGGGAATGGCTGAACACCTGCCCGCCTGTGGGAAGCAGAGAATTACTTGTTTTGCCTTGTTTGTGTGCATGGCTTTTGCTTTTCCTATTAAACTGTCTTTATCTCACCCCTTAAGATGGAGTGGGTGGTGAATGAGTGGCTGCGTGGACCTGGGCTGCTGGCAGGTGGTAGAGTGAGACTATAGGAGAAAGAACACAGCTCCATGTATCAGGTACGTTGAATATGTAGGTAAATAATATTGAAAAAAAAAAAAAAGGGTTATATGGCACAAGCACACTGTTCTGAGAAATGGCAGCTCCTAATACATGTGCTGTTGAGAAGTTTGCCATGGAAATTCAGAGACACATCATCAAGGAATTATTACAGTTTTATAATACAGCTTTGGTGGTTCATTCTATCTGAGGATTGGAGGATTGGTTTCATATGTTGACAACAGAATATTCTTATCTCCTCCCTCCTTGTCCTACATACTCCTGTGACACAGAAGTGGTAGGCAAATCCAAAATCTTTTTGCAAGAGTTGTGGAGTAGATTTCCAGTAAAATCAGCATCAAAACTCTTCAGGCCCTATTTCATTAACAAACAAACAAACAAACAAAGCCATGCAGCCATTGAGGAGTAAAGCAGATCTTTACAATCTCAATATTGCACCCTTTCAGTCGTCCAGCTGGCACAGGGCTGCCACACCTCGATTTATCCAGTGTTTCTCGGGCTTGTCTGAAGGGAGTTCAATTGACAGAACATAGTTGGTTGAGTGCCCAGTGGTGGATAAGACACCTCTTCTTTCACTTGTCTTGTATACAGGGCATGAGTAGATGTTCAGATGAAGAAACTTGGAACTTTCTCCAGGTTTCAACCATATTATGGGCAAAGGATCATAAAGGACTTTTGGTAATGATTCTCCAATTACCAAGGATTCTCTATCCCATCGTGCACCTTCCAAAAAAAGGCCTCTCACATAAGCCCCATCTTCTGGCATTTTCTCCATTGTGTGCTCCTGTTTCATCACCTAGAATGATTAAACCATTGCTTAATTTTATTTTTATCTGGAGTATACTAAATCCTACTAGTGACAATCTGAAATTGCTCCTTTAAATAAAATACCTTTTCATCTGAAAACTATTTCTTGATGCCCCAGAACATGTTTCAAACTGTTCAAGAAAAACAAAATTCTTCTGCATTTTTCTTACCTCAAACTCAAATCCAATGTGGTCAATTGGGATGGTGTATTTTCTGGCAAAGTTTTGTAAAACACCGGTCAAAAACGACTGAGTGAAGAAGAATCCTGAGAGCCAAAAGACTGTGGGTGGCCCCTTGTCAACCCAATCCTGAATAAGGAGAGAGAAAACAAATGTAAAAAAAAAAATCCAATATATTTGTGGTTTCACTGTGTCAATTCACCAGAAAAGGGAAGCACGATGAGATCTAAGACTTGACGGGACCCTCTGCATCTTTCCATCAATTTTCTGTTTCTCAGAGACAACAGATCACAGAAATCAGTTCTTTAGGATGACAACAAAAATAATCACTCATTCTGAAACAACCAAAACTCAGTGCTACTGAGAAAAAATTCAGAAAATAGCATAGCACATTTTGTTAAGTCTTGATAGTGGCCTCCAAAAACAAGAAAAGTGATTGAATTTGGGCACTTTTATCAAAATGCTTTCTTTTACAGTCTTGTAAACACCAATCTCCTGACATGAAAGAAGGCCAAATTCTTTCACATTCTTCACTGATCAATGCCTCTTCACTGATCACTGTGAAGGCACTCACTACAGCCTACACATCAGATCCCAGTAGAGGAAATCATTCCAGATGATTTTTGCCAGACAAGGAGGTCTTGGGCCTTTTCCACACAATGCAGTAGGAGAAAGCAAAACAAAAGCAGAATTTCTTCACACTATTGTAAGTTATTTGGAGTCAAAAGAAGCCCATGCAATGCTCTAATCCAGCAAACAGGAAGCTCTGCCATTTACATACATTTCAGACACTTCTTCCTATTTTTTTCCTCTCCTGACTTCTATGGGGTTTCACTGCACCTCAGTTCCTCATTATTTAAGCTACACCCAAAATTTCAAGCTGTTTTAGGAGTGCTAAGAGTCCAAGGGAAATAATGGAATGGCGAGTTAAAAATAAAACAGCCTGTTCAAAAAGCATGTGAAAGTGGTGTCACGTTTTATGAAACTTGAAAGATATTTACAGACACATATATATAAAATTTCACAGCACCTGTTATGCAGTGGTTCTACTGCATTCTCACATCCAGCTCAGTGTCCTTTCAGCAAGGAAGCCATTAAGACACCAATTCAAACTAAAATGAACCTTCTAGAAATAGAAAGACGGAAACCACCAAAAGTAGCACTGGATTAGCAGCAAGGGATCATGCTCCCAGCTCACCCTGCTGAGCAATTGCTCAGCTAACTGCAGTGCTGCTAATGCAGAGTGTATTTGGCCATGAGTGTGTGTGAGCATCTCAGTCTGGAGCTACCCAGGCACTGCTGAGCAAGGACAACAGTGACACACTCTCTCCACCCAACTTTCAACTACAACTCCCCTTCAGTCTCAGTTTAGCAGACCTGGAAGAACTCCAAACGACAGAGGAGATCCGACACATAGCTTCCCAGAGGCTTCAGTGATGGATAGGATTTGGCAGCCCACATTGATGGCACTTTTCCCACTAGCATGCTGTTGAAAACATCTTCAAGCTCAGAAGACATCAACACTTGGCCTTTAATGGCTTTGCCTATATTAATGAGGCTGCTCCGAACAACTTCAGTAAGCCTTCAGAGAAAACAAAGGAATTGTCATTATTTACTTCTTACTACTGGCTAAATATCCCTCAGTCCAACTTGAATGAAGGGTTGATAGAGGTGGTAACTGTCCTGTCAGAAATTCCTTATCTCACCTGTAGTTATCAAAAAGCAAACAAATTAAAAACACACACACAGAATAAAAGACAGTGAAAACTTTCCCTCTACACAAGGGAAATCAAGTGACAAGAGCTTTAAAGCTTGTAGCAGTCATTGTCATAGTGTGCTGTGAATATTCGGGCCTCAGTATCACTTACAAAGACTAAAGTAGGCTGCTCTACCTCAACACAACAAATTCAAAGCTGATTTAAATTCATAATCCAAGAATACAGGTACTATTGCTATATTCAGGTACTCAGCTGCAGCTTTCAAGTATTTTTTAAAAGATTCATCCAAAGTAGCATCTAACATGTTAAGAGTATGTTAAGAGTATAAGCCATGTTTAAGGCTTATAAGCAGCTAGCACCAATGAACACAAGCATATTTCAGTTTAAGAAGTACTACACAAAACATTGATCCATACCTGTTAAATCGAATCAGTTCTTGCCTAAGAACTGTATTCATGGACTCTTCATAAAGTACTGGATATGCTTTCATTACTTCTTCCATATCAAAGCTACGTGGTAGTTTGGATAGGATGTCCTGTGCCAAATCTTCAACAACTTCCTGAAGTCACAAGTTTGCAGTGAATAACAAATATTCTTTATTTCCCTCTTATTTTTATTGAATAAATTCCACAAAACACTATAAATTTTAAATTTTTTTTCTGTATAACCACATAGATATTTTAGTCCATTTTCCTAAAGATATAGTTCTTTTATGCTCTTACTCACTTCAGGTATCATCCTGTCTGTCTCTGCAGGTGCCTGCTATCTCCTTCCTTCTCAATAATTTTAAGTTTGTTAGTAATTTTTAATTTGCAACAAGATTTTAAGCAATTTCTAAGGAAACTGGCAGGAGAGTAGATAAGCATAATCCTATTACTGCCACAATGAAGGAAAAAATAAAGCAGGCAGCATGAGCAAAATAAAGGGAAGACTCCCATTAATAACCCAGCCACAAGAGAAGCTTTACTTACAGCATATTAAACATCATAGAATATGATCACTAGACAACCCTGCAGGAAATGAGGTTCCATCAATTCCACTTTTCAAGAACCCACTTGTGTATAAAATACAGGATGTCTGAGAGGCTTGAAAGTATATTTATCTATATTTCAAAGGGGCATGGATCTGGCCTGAGTAACCTGAGCTGCCAGGATGGTATCTATCTGTTTGAATGCAAAGTCATGAAGGTATCTTCCATCTTTTAAAGGTGCTATGCCAAATCCACTGCTTCTCTACAGGGACATTCACATCTACTCCCAATGCTACAGTCATGAGATGAGAGGTGTTGGATTATTCTGAGACCTAGGACATGCCATGGAAGGGCACCTTTCCAGAGAGCAAATTGATCTTTCCTCCCCAGTTACCTGAGGGGACTTGCCAGCTCCCCCTGCTTCTCTAGGCAAAGTCAGGAGCACTGCATGGAAAAGCTGGTTGGTCTCCTGGTTATCCTTGGTGATGTCTGCATTTTCATGAAGTCCAAACACTTCAGGATGTGTTGTAATTGGCAAACTTCGTATGTATTCAATATAAGACTGCAAAACAACCATTCAGATGCCACACATCATGCAATGTGATAGTCATAAATAATCCAACTGGAATAGAACTTTCCCATTTACAACTAAAGATGGTAGATCTCTGTTAAACACATCCAGGAATTGTCTGACTCTCCACAGAGATAAATATAAAAGTTCTGAGTGATTAAAAAACTCGTGGAGGAGTTGTTATTACCACCCTCATCTAAGTGGCAAGAGAAATAAAAGTACTTTAGAAATATTCAAGGATTGGTAGGAGTCACAGAAGGGGTAGGATGCTGGATGTGTCATCCCGACAACTGTGGGCTACACAAAGAGGTGAGATTTGAGCACATTCTGTACACCTGTTAGGAGGGAAAAAGAGGATGGAAACTGATTATACGCCTGCCATTCCACCTCTTCCTACTGATTGCTGCTTTCAAGGTCAGACTGGTTGCAAGAAAGTGCAGAAGTAACATGTAAATTCCTGACTCCTATTGGCTTTCTGGAACTGTATTGGGATTGCACAGAGTGGCTCTTTGTATCAACAAATGCCAGAGTATTGGATGATCTGTACATCCCCGTTGGGCTGTGGCACATACTAAGTACCAGATTTGTATTTCATACACAAGATACAATCTGGCATGGCTTTATGATCTTACGGGGTGTATTTTCTATTTGTTGTATTCAGCATTAGATAAGCACAGTGTAGGTAAGTTCTTTTCCAATAACTGAGAGAGAATTTACAGGTGTTGTCTTCTCACCTCATATGGGCCATGTGGTGGTATGTAGTAGTCACTTCCAGCTGAAAGCATGTACTTCTCCTGCTCTATGTCCTTGTTGTAGATTATGGAAAGAAGGGACAGGAGAAGACGCCTGTCTTTATCATCTGTCACTCTACCTCCATAGTTACACTCCCCTGGGAAAAGACAAAACCAGGACAAAAAAACCTGAAAGTAAATGAACCAATAAAAACTGATTTGCAATAATGTGAAACTCTAGTAAGTTGAAGCTCCAAAGCTACAGATCTTCCAAAGTTTTTAGGTCTTATACTCCAAATGATTCAATAGAAATTAGACACTTGAACTTCTGTGAGCCAAAATTATGTCTTGATGATAGAAGATTTAAGGAACACTATCAGTTGCTCTGAGAAACTGCTACTCATGTCCCAAAATTCTTTTTCATACAGCTAATTATCTCCCTGGAGAATGAGAACAGGATGGCCACAGCAGCTGAGTTTACACACATCAACACTTCCTGCTTTAAACCCCTGAGTATTATCACATCCTCTGGTGAAGTGCTAAAGTTTCCCGTGTCAGGCTCACACTGATTGGTGAAGGTGAGCCAGACACCATCGATGGTTTTATTTGATGTATATGAGGCAAAGACCAGGAGGTTTGCTGGACCATCAGTAATTGTAGCCATATACAAGTCAAAACAACAATGACATCTGAGGGTCTGCGATCCAACTCCAATTACAGTCCAGCTCCAACATGCATGCAATGACAACCACCTTGGATGTGGAAGGCCAATAAAACAAACCAGAGTGGAGTACATTCAATTTGTTGAAAACTCACCAATTTATCAGCGCATCAGCTGAAAGTGCCCAGCAAAGTCAACAAACACATGTGAGAGGATGTAATGTCTGTACCTGTTAGATAGGTCAGAGCTTCAAATGGGATTTCTTCATAATCATTCAGAAACATCTGGATCTGTTGCATACTGATTCTGAGGTCAGACTCGTTGAATTCGTATGGAATATTCCAACCTGTTCAATTCAGAAAAGATACACAGGGCAGTGGTGCAATGTACTGACAGCTGGGCTCAGGAAATGGTAGTGTTGATACTAGACTGCTCCTACAGAGCTGAAAATACAACTGGCACATAGTCGAGAAGCAGTCTGGAATATACTCGGCTGTTTATTAAGCATAAGTATTTTGGGATCACAATATCCTGAAAATTATATTTTACCTGCTTGGTAATTTAAGCTAATTTGTTGCTATCTGGACACAATGAGAACAGAAGTTTTAATTAACTTATTTATTTCAATTTTTAATCTGCCCATTTATTATAATACTGTTTGCAGATGACATTCACAGTAACAGTACAAAACAAGCAAGCAAGCAGTCAAACAAATAGGAACATAATCCAGATAAAAGAATCCTTCAGAATGCCTAAATCCCTAGTGCAAAACAAAAATAGGGCTACTGAATCCTTCTTCACCCAGATAGTTGGTCGCATTAGCAGTAGATGTGATGTTAGAAAATGGCCTCTAGAAAATTCAGTTTTACTTTAAAGCAATTAATGAATGTCTTCATACTGGAAGTTTAGTGCCTATTTAAACAGCTAACTGTTAAAATAACTACAGAGGCTTTCAGTCAAAATAAAACATTTCCTAACAGCAACCTGTTAGGAGGAAGACAGATTCAGCTGGAATGGAAGACTGAAAACTGCATTTACACAAGTGCAGAGCGTAAACTTTGTATAGTTATAGAAATGGAATCTCTAAGTCCATACATTTCTATGGTATACAGAAATTCTATATTGTTTTCTACTTATTTGAAGATTACAGAAAAAGCTGAAGCACGAATCTTATGAATACGTATCTTTTCTTTGCTATGTTATAAACAACACACTGCAGCTACATAAATTTGCTTCACACCGAGTAAATACATGCACTAGATTTGATAAAACAAAGTATGCACATAAGTAACAAAAGCAGAATGAAGGCATATTCTTAATTTCAAACATTTAAAACAGATCTGAATTTGATTGTTAGTAAGAACTAAGTAATAATTTAGTAAGCTATAATTTCATGTAACTACTGTATAATACGTTTATTTGAAAAAAATAGTGCTTTCTAGTCTTCCCCAGGGTAAAACTTTAAGTAGCTTCAAAAGTAGCTTTGGCTGAATAAGAATCCCTGCAAATTACAGCTTTTAGACTATATGATGTTCTGTGCAATGCAGATTGCACTCTTGTAATACTGTTCACAGTACTGACTTCTTTACAGAGAGACCAACAATGCATTTCAAAAGCACAATTTTTTTTTTTTTTTTTTGTGAAGTGCAAAGTAATTAAAACTTACCCAGTGGGCCAAAGTTTCTCCTTTCCTGCACAACAGCATGAAAAAAGCAAAGGCCAAAAAGCAGTTTTTGCCACATTTTTGGCTTTTGGCAGCTTTTAAAAAACACAGGGTCAGAGATGGGATCATTCAGGTATGAGCGAAGGAGGTTCACTCTAACGCCTTTTGGAGGCTCATTTGTCATTTTGATGCCATTCTGGAGGATACTAACAGGAAACTTTTCTGATGGATAACTAGTCAACCACAACCTAAAAAGAAATTTGAAAAGCACATTATTAAATAATCATATAATAGTAAGAGCAGTACTAGTAATAGTAATAATAGTAATAAATCAATAATATAATCCTGCATCTTGATCTGTAGAAGACTAAGTTTTACTACTTGCTTAACTAGAGGTCTAAAATGCAGGCATAAAGTAGATTATACTGGACAGGTAGAAAAGATGACCTCTTAATTATGGATCTTTGTTTTATCACTGCACATAAATTATATGAATGTCATATTTAGGCATTCTTACAGAAGAATTTTAATTTATTTTTAGTAGGGTCTTCAGCAAACAGGAAACACTCACATTAAAAAGGGCAAAATACTACAACTCTTACCTGAACTTTTCATTGGTATTCTCAGGCACTATAACTTCCTCACAGATTTTTTCCAAGGCAGGCATCCAGCTGGTTGCAAGATGGCAGTTTTGTAACACTACCCAGGTTCCATCAGTAATAGCCTGGTAAATCATTTTTTCTGCTATTGGGCCCTGGCCCTGGCCAAGGGAAACTGTTTGAACGCTTGAGCTTCCCATGCTAACATCATCAGCAAATTTTAGCAAACCTATGATGGCAAAGTTTTATACATGCAAACAAAGACAGTGTCTATAAGAAAGTAGAATATGTTATATTCATCCTTTTTATAATGTAATTAAAGGGAGAAAAGTCAACAAGTATCTTACTCAATTAAAAAACCAACCAAACAAAACCACCTCAACAACCCAGAAGTTGTATCATATGCTGTATCAGTCACTGTGTCTCTGAGGCATATACTAAAATTTAGGGGTATAAGGTATTAATTAAAAGAAAACCAACCCAAAAATTTGCCAGGTTGACCTCTTCTTTGGGCACATGTCTTCAGTTCCAGGCTGCACAACAGCCCCCAACTCTCTCTGTTGGACAGGTACAATTGTTTATGGGAGTTGAGCTGCAAGTTGGATCTTTAGATCTGGCTAAAAATAGACCTCTAGCTTTGCTATCAAAATCAGTACTTTCTGGAAATACATCCTTATGGTATGGCTCCATGTCACAATTCTTTTGGCAGAAAACCAGATTTAAAAATAATCTGGGTGGTTATACTTAAAAACACATTTGTTAGATGTTCTTTAAAGTGTGGCCTATACACCATTTAATTAGTAACTGAGAGGGAGGAAACTTACTGGAGGAGGGGTTGCAATAATGACCGGGGCAAACCTCCAACACCCACAGAAAGAATTGTAATGCAAGTACAAATTATAAACTGGTCTGGATGCTAGTCTGTTAGATCCCCAAACTGCTACTCAGAGACTGAGACATTTCATCACCACTACTTTCATTCCACCCTCCAACAATTTTACTATCGTTGTTTATATATGGGCAGATGCCAGTGTTTTATATTCCATCATTGCTGTATTGTACTTTAAAGACAATTTAAAGATCAAATGAGGGGGCCTACACTATTAACAGTTTAGTCAGACTCGGTGACATTTAACCAGATAAAAAAAGATTCTTTTTAATACAAATCTCACCTGCCATAGGATCAGCACCAGGAGATAATATAAAAATCAAAGGGGCACAACAATTTGAATCACTGTAACTTCTTCCAAGATCAAATGTAGGTGGTTCAATAAATGTTCTTCCCATGTTTTCCACAATGAAGATCTGCACTGCCGGGATAATTTTGTCAGGTCGCAAACACCTGAGAATAACCATGCGCTCTAACCCAGTCAGTGAGCTCCAGGTGTCTGGGAATTCTTCTTCATGGGGCTTGACAGAGTCATAGATTGGCTTCCACTTGGAAGTGTTGTCTCTTACGTGTTCCATTAGTCCCTGCAGGTTTGTCAGGGAAGATGCACGTACGAGCTCAGCCCATGATTTATTTGACAGCCAGTCTGGAGCTGGATTGGGGTGAGGATTATCAAGAGCAACACCTCCTGTCAGTAGGAAACGCCAAACTGCATCATCTATCTGGCCTTTTCCCTTCATAATGCCTACTGTTAGAAGGAAGGAGAATAGCAACTTGTCCTTTTCAAACAGGGAACGACAGACATTATTATAGATGCTTACTGTGAAATGGTTAGTTATATTTTTAATTCTTTCCATTAGACGTCCACTCTTCCTGCTTTTAGCAATAGATTGAACATACAAGTTAATGAACCAAATCAATGAATACTGGTACATAGGTTCAATGTTTGCCAGATCAGAGATGCAGAAGAAGACAACAGCTGAATGAACAGCAACTGGCTTATACCCCATTCGAGTAGAATCTATTTCCTGCTCAGTTACAGAAGCAATTTTTTGCTTTTCAGAGATTTCTGCAGATAACTCTTTGGATGAAGACAAAATATTAATTGCTGTTTCATCCTCTAAGATGTTTCCTTCTGAATAGGAAAGGACCTCCAGGATTTTATCTTCTATTTCCTTTAGTTGTTTCTTATTGGCTGCACTTTCTATGATGAGCTGGTTTTTCTTTTCTTCTAGCTCAGGCTTTTCCTTTGCAGCTACAATTCCAAGAAGCTGGTCCTGAAGACCTAAAGGTGTAATCATGAAATTGAGTAGACAAACTTTTACAGCCACTTCAGGATAATAATGAGGATTTCTTAAGTGGGTTGTCATGTAAAACCTGAAGTCTTTTGAATATTCAATTATATTTTCCCCTAGTTTCATGTATTCTACACCTTGTTGCTTGAATGTTTGCTTTAATAAAATAGGTTCAAGGAAAGCATCTAATTCTTCACCAACATTTTCTAGCAAGACTGGTGTTCCAAGCTGAAGAGCAGTTTCTAATGTCCTCACATAATGTGTGTCAGATAATTTGATAACTGACAGCTTGTTAGCTTTCTCCATATTTTTAATCCACTTGTTAGCTTGCCTTTGAGGATCTATCATTAAAGCCCATCTTCTTGAGTTAGAAACAATTACACCATTGTCAATGGAAAAAGAATCAACTGGCAATCCAGCAATCTGCCATGCACGGATTTTGACTGGATCCCCTAATGTATTACTTAAACTAAAATCACTGGAGCATGGAATGTTCTTTTCAATGCACAGATCTTGCCACTGCTTTTGACATTGTAGGCGATAATCGACAGTAAAGGCTCCCAAATAAGCCACAGTTCCTGATGACAACAACACATCCCCTACCAGGTCTATATACTGAATTCCTAATAACCGTGCAGCTTCTGTCCACCTGTCCTTCTCTCCACCCAGACCACTGATCAGCTGCTCAGCTCTCACAAGCTTTTGGGAGCAACGTTCAATATTATCCTCTAACTCCTTCTTCCGATGATTCATTTCATCAAACTCATCTTGCAAAGCTTGGAGGCGATCAACAACTTCCTTAAGTTCTGCTTGTTTCACTTGCAGCTTCTGCATCTGAACGTCCAGGATTCCTTCAGCCTCCTGCAAACGCTCACGCTTTGGGGCAACCACTTTCTGCACGCGGTCATAGACCTCCATGGCTCGCACCCACTTGCAAAGGCCTTCACAGGCAGATGAGACATTTTTTACGACCTCTGGCTGAAAATCTGGATGATTCATAAACTTGTCTCTAATTTTCTTCATTATAGGAGGGGGAATTTTATCTTTGTCATATGACTTTAATCTGTCAAGGAACTTGATATCTGAAAGAAGTTTTTTAGCTGGCCCCCAGAAGTCTTCAATCATTTTACCTATATTGCAAATAAGACTAAAATCAGGCTCAATACATGCATGTTCAAACTGAAAAAAATAGTTTGAAACACAGTATGAAGAATTAACGTAATGATATTGCAATGGAATTTTACTATGAAAAGACTATTAAATAGTTTGGGAAAATCATTACCTAAAGGAACTCAGAAAGGACCTTCAGCATCACTAATCAATGTCATATTTATTAGCTGCATATTAATTCTAAATCAACAAAGCACATTAAGGGAAACAAATCACTATACAGTCTTTCTTAGCATCATCTATTAGATAAATCAGTAACTGGGGAAGTATTCCTTCTTAATCTAGATAAGACCAATTTGGATGAAAGGCATGTTTATAAGTCTTATTTTTAATTATGAAGGGTTGAACTGTATAGGTATAAGGTAGAAGAAAAGTGAAAAAAAAGAGGTCTCTTTCCTACCTTGCACATCCTATGCAATCCCACAATAACAACATTAAATCACACAGAAATATCTTGCTAATCACCTATAGCATAAGTATAACTAGAATTCCCTCTCCCAGCATAACTGAGAGTTTGGAAGCAGGGACTACAAGGGGAAACACAGGCAGATGGTGCACAGCACACCTCCAGTGCCCAGAGTTCCTCAAGGCAATGCAAATCTCAAGGTTGGGTCACAGCAGGTTGAAGAGATGACTTTGTGCTGGTGCCTGGGATCATATTTACAAAGCTTGTACAACAGTGTCAGGCAAGAGCCATACGTTAGCATGGCAAAAGCAGCTCTTCACTAGTCAGTGTACTTGTCACTGCCAGCAAAATGCACCTCCAGTGCACACAGCTGCACTCGTGCCAGGAGCACCTCACCAGCACACCACAGCAGCACCCACACATTCCTGGGGCAGGGATAACAAAAGCTGTGTCATTACCACTGCCACTGGGGTCGGGTTTCCTCTCTGGTTTAACTGCCCTCATGATACAGATACTCTCCATGACGAGCTTGACAGGACCAGGTGGATTCTGCATGGATTTCACAAGAGTGATGTCGGAAGGATTCAGGGTGTTAAGAGCTGCCTCTGCTGCAGCCAGAGCTGGCAGAGCCTCTGCAAGATCTGCTTCACATTCATCCTGTTAAGATATTGGGGCAGAAAACTGTAAAGATCCACGCAATATGAGGCCTGCAGCCTGATCACCCCACTACAGCACAGCCTCGCAGAACATTCTCTCTTGTTCAGCACCCATTAAACAGACTCTTCACAACTTTGTGTTTCTAGAGCACAAAACTACTTTCACAGTTTGACTGCACAGTTTAAAGAGGGAAGCTTTGTAGAGAAATTAATAACTTCCATAAACTGAACTAATAGTTGAAAAAGTCAGATAAGCTTTCAAGATCAAAGTCTCTCTGGTTTAGCAATGAGAATTAAAGATTAGATACAGCTGTTCTTAGTTAAATCGTACAGTGCTGATCAGGTGAAAAATGGATAATGTGTAGCTTAAATTCTTTCTCATATACTCTGATCTCAGCAATTATCCATATTAAATATCACTGACGTTTCCAGCTAGTTACAGAAAAAATATTGAGGAATCTTGAGGCTTCCCACAGGAAATTCTGTGTTACAGATGTCTGGCATTACCTCTAAAGTAATGCCTAATAGGACTACATGAAGGATATGCCAAATTACCTCATCTTACTCTAAATTAACTGTCTTTGGGCCTGGAAACAGTATAAACTCGTTATTCAATCTGTTGAAAATGAGAATATATTAGTAGCGAAATAAGAGCTCTACAGGTTTTGGAACATGAACTATAAAGGGAAGTTTTGCAGGGCTGTGAGATGCAGTCAGACTCCAAATAGCCCAAATTTACCGTGTTTACATTAGGAGCCGTGTCATTCATCATCTGCAATTTTGTTACTTTAAGAGCTTGGCTCGTCCCATTAACACATCATCACATCATCACAGCTCTCATTTACTTGGAACACATCAAGCCCTTGTGCTTTACCTTAATAGCTTGGGCAACAGCAGCTGCATCATTGGCCTCTTTTTCATCTGCTGACACTATTGCCTTTTTTGCATCTACTTCAACTGTTTCCTTTTCAATCTTGACCATCATTTTTTCTGTTTCTGCAGATGTTTTAATCAGTTCAGGCTGAAGGTCGGTCAGTTCTTTCTGCATGTCTGCAACCTGATGAATACAACAGGAAATCAAGAAAAAATCTGTGCAAACATTGCATGCATTTCATACCTTGATGGCTTAGGAATAAAGATTGGAAGACCCTATAGTAATACAATCTAAAAAAGATCTAAAATTTGATCTAAAGAATTAACAGTTCTCTAGTTTATTTTTACTAAGAGCTCTTTCATTTAGCTTATTAGATTTTTAAAGATATATTTATCATCATCTATGTAATACACTTGCTTTTTTCATTAAATGCTTTTTTTGCATTAAATGCATCAATGAAAAGATTCATTAATGTTGATAACAAGAAATATATTGATGAATTCTATTTTTTTCCTCACAGTCACTTTCACTGAAAGTCCAAATAATCCTTTAGCGCACAGGTGGAAAACAAAATCCAAAAGAAACCAGGAATGGAACACAGAATTAATGACAGCAACAGCTGCAAACTGGATCTTCTTCTTCTTCATCCAGCAAGTATCTTAGAAGCCCCTTTAGTCTGTATCTTGGAAAGATCAATCCCTGGATCACATGGGTTGAAAAAGGAATTATTTATCTGGAAGCTGATCAATTTCCTACTTGGAATCTATTCAGGAATTAATGTTTAATATTGTCTTACAAGGTTTTTCAATTTCTCCCCTATTTTGGTAAGGGTAATAGGTACTAGAATGCTGAGGTGGATTCTCCATATAAGGTTTTAAGTAAATAATGAAATTTATAATGTTTATTTTTCAACATTTAATGAGTACTTTCATTTTAATTTGGTTTTCTATTAGGAGCTATAATCCAATACTAGACATCACAGTTTCTTCAACTTACTAAGCAGAAATCTAACTTTTCCTGCTGGGTTTCTATAGAAAACTATCTATAGCATCATAAATATAGTGAAGAACAAATTATTAAGTTTTATTTTTATAAGTTTCAACAATAGAGACCTCACACTGAAGTATGCGTATGGGATGTATTCAGCATTTTCATCTGAAACTTACTTGTGAAGATGCAAATTCAAGCTTTTCAAGTCCCACAAGATAGCGAGTCCTCATCATGTCAACTTCTTCCCTTTTCCTATTCAGCAGGGTCTTGAAGGTGAGAATCAGCTCCACGTAGGAAGTTGGTGTCACGTAGTTGTGTCTGCGCAGCGTAGTGTAGTAGCCAACAGAGAGTTCTCTCACACTTTCTTGGAAATATTTGCACACGGACACCACCCTAGGGAAAAATTTTCCACCTTACTTTGAAAATACAGTCTGTCTTTACGTCAGCTCTCAAAAAATTACTCTAAGCTAAGTCATATTAGTGTTAGGGAGGGCAGAAATGTATTTTCCCCATTATTAGAAATATTTTGGACTTCTCTCAAAGAGCAGCCTGATTTTCAGAAACATCAGATACATATGTCTTGGTATCTTTGACTTGCACTGAAATCCCAGAGTTGGCTTAGCTTTGTCCATTTATAAGGACAGATCAAACAAATTGGGGGCACAAGGGGCAGGGGAACAAACTTTTGCTTCATATGTTTCTTGAGAGATAAATTCATACTCTTTTCTAATGTCATCTTTGAGCTCAATATCCTCTAAAAACTTGTTAGCAACCATTTCCAAAGCATCTGTAGGCCAGGTTTGGAACCAATCAATGGTGCAGCAGTTTATCAGTGAAGGGAACATCCGTAATCGATTCCGAAATGCATCTCCAATAGGACTCATGGCTACAAAAATAAAAACATGACTGTTACCTAAGTTTCTTTGCAGTTAGGAAGCAGAAAAGCAAATAAGCATAAATAAAAACATTCTAAGAAACAACTCATTGTATACAGACCTAAGACAATATGCAAATTTTTCTTCACCCTTTCAATGAAGAAACTGTACAGAGCAAGGGGTGTGGCTTCAATTTTCCTGTTCTCCATCCTTGCTGCACCTTGCATTTTCTCAACAATTTCAGCTTTCTCATCTGCTGCAAAGATATTTGGCACATCCCCAGTATTTAAAAGCATGTTTATATCTTCCACAAATGACTCATCCTTTATTTGATTATCGCAGAACAAAAAGGACACACTGTTGTTGGCGACACCTGCTTTCAGCATGACTTGTTTGATATCATCTTTCCACTCAGTGATGCCATAGGACTTGGTGATTTCGATCTGGAAGAGCTCAAAGGAATTCATGAAGGTGGCGAGTTTGGTCGCGCTTTGCCGGCCGCTGCCGCCAACGCCCACCAACAGCAGGTGCCCATTATCCTGTTTCAGCACCCGGCATATCCTCGAGATGTGCTCAATAGCAAACTGGAACATGACCAGGGACATTGGGGCCTTGCTGATATTGTTGTACTCCTCAAGGTAGAATTCCATCACGCTCGTCAGCTGCTTTAAGTCTGTGATTTCATCATAAATTTTGACAGAACTGCTCGGCTTTAAATAGTCTCCAAAGAACAGGCCACGAATATTATCATCAGTGACTTTTCCAGAAGGTGAGAGACGACTCAGTACCTAGGAAAAAGATAAGAATCAACAGACAATCCTAGCTATTAGAGAGTTATTTTCCCTTAAATTGTAATAATCCTTATCTACATAGCATTAATACTGCGGAAAGCACTTTTTTTTCACTGTTCTATTTACAACCTTGGTCTGAAAAATAATACTGTAGGCTGACATGCAGGGTTCCACATATGCATACCTCAACTGAGAGATACTGCTGCCAAATTTATCACTCCTTCTAAAAAGCTTTCTCAGAAAGGTACCCACTATACCCATTGAATCATCCAAATAATTATCTTGGGTAAAAGCACAGATAAATGCTGTGCAAGACATTTATTCCATTCCAGTTGGTCCTCTGTCCCAACACAGAAACCCTCAGAAGTTATGAATCATTCTGATATGAATACTTGATATTGAATGGAAGATTGTCCATACTTTTTAAATTCACTGATCAAAATATTGCTAAATATCTCCAATACTGATTTAATATCAATGTTAAAGTATTTCTGAAAATGCATCAGTATCATCTTCATCCCAGCACATTACCCAAAAATACCTTATTAATATTCTGCTTGAAGCTATTTAATGTTGTCTCTTGTACCATCTGAAAGAAAATATTCTTGTCATCCTCATCAACCAAGCGATCATAGAAAACTCTGTAAACCTCATGAACCCAGAGTCTGATCAGTTTATCTCCATCCTGAAAATGTAAATACAAAAGAATGGGTAAATATAGTTCAGGCAGGATTTGTTCAAAAAGGAAAGGTTAGAAATGTCCATCTGGACCCTGCTATACCTTGTACTAAACTCAGTGGGAAACTTTCAATCTCAAGCCATTCAGCACATGGCCCAGCATCTGCTAACTTAACTGGATTCCTCACCTAGTTACCATCCTGTCCTTCCTGCCAACACAAACTGGGACTCCCATGTCAAAGCATTTTTCTTTACTGTATCAAATCAATTTGTATTTACAGAATGATAGCTCTCTCCCTCAGAGACAGACAAAAAATACATAACAATGAATTCAGGGACTATTCTGATCTTAAACTCTGTAAATATACTGAAATCATAGTTCATGTATTATAAAAATAAGTTACTTTTTTCACTGCTTTCTCCTACATCAACATAATTAAACTACAACTTACTTGCAAATGAGTGTGTGGACAGAGCAGAACTCCTTTAATAACCCTGGAAAAATCCCGTAGATTAAAGACATAGTGGGATTTTGAAGGAGTTGGGAGAAAATTATCAACTGCCAATTTATAAATCCCTGATGTCGCTTGGACCATCATCTTACCCAGCCTTAAGAAGGAAAAGAAATGCAGTTTTAACTTCTGCAGATAAATCTCAGGGAAAAAGACAACAAAGTTGCTACAGGAAATAGATCCCATTACCTCAGAAATGAAGCATCAAAGCCTTTGCTGAAGTGCCAATCAGTAACTGCAGTAAAAATCTTGGTTAAAATGTCATCATTGAAAGCACAGATAGAGACAATATTCAAGTGCCTTGTGAAGCGTCCTGTAACACACACAGAAGGATGCAGGAGACATTTAAATGTTCAAATATTTTTCCACCTTTCAGCTAGCTCCTTCTAAGTTTGACTGTCACTAAAAAAAAAACATTTGAATCTGGCACCAGCTTCATGATTTCGTTTCTGGCAAATCTTTGCCCTAGCAGTGAAGCAAAAGAAATATAAACTGGTTTACATTTTCTATCAATTTTTAACTTAAAACAACAGTTTTGAGTATATAAAACATGCATCTCCATTACAGGGCTACTACTACCCAATTTAAAATTTCAGCTCATCTCAGCCTTCTTGAATATGATATGACACAGTAAAAACTTTACAAAGTCAAGTATCTTGTTATTGGCTTTCACTTAAAAAGAATTAGTCTATACATGAGTAAATTTTAGATTTAGCTATATTAGAGGAGTTATTTTTATAAAGCCTCCTCAGAACACACACAATTATATCTGTATCACAGTGTTTATAAGAAGCAAAATAACATGAAGTGCCTTATAACAATGCAGCTGTACATAGCCTATAATAATGTAGCTGCAGCTACATTATGGCTTTTATTTACTTTTCTTTTCATGAGAAAATATAACCTCCCTTATGACGCTGTGACAGGTATCATGAACTTGCAGGTAACATTTTTGTAAATAAATGCAGGCAGCCTATGTAAATAAATGCAGGAGATACAACTACAGAAGAGACTAGACAGGCACATGGCAAGCAGATGTATTCCCTCCCTTTTCCAAAGAACAGAAAACGGAAATAATCTCTGTCACTAATTTTAGAATAACTTTTGTCATTCACAGATTAATCAACACTAAAAACATTGTTTCTAATGTTGATTAAACTCCCTCTGGTAAAGGTACAGATTTGAACTTGAACAGAACAGACCTGTACCTGGAATGACCCACTCAGTGAATGCAGCTGTAGATCCACCAGTCACAGATAAATGTAGAAACCTGAACCCACCCTATAACTTCAGTCAGCTAGATAACCAGTGGCCACAGTAATGTATTTCCTACCTGTAATGTCATTCCTGCCTCCCCCAGGGGGACCCATAGCTGTGACAAGCAGGACATCTATGATACTGATGCGGGATGCATCTTTCCTGTCGTACCAGTGCCCATGATCAATCCATTGCCTGAGAAGCTCAATAGCTGGCTGGGCTCCATACACTTCCTTTTCAGGCATGTTTAGGTCATCTGTGGAGAACACAGACATTGAATAAAAATCCTCAGTGTTTAGGAATTCATTTTTCTTCTAAAAAGGAAAAATAACTGAGCTAGAGGTAGAAAAAGGCTGTGTGTTGTTATTCCTGCTTCTCATTGAACTAACTAAAATCAAATACCATTACACCTCACAGGCATAATTAAGGGTGATGGCTTAACTTAGTGTGGCTGGTGATTTTATTTCATGTTATGTCCCACTGCAACTCTAAGAACTATTTTGAAGACAACCATGACTTAAATCCCTCAACAAAGGCAGTGCTAATCCTTTGATGATCCCTGTGGGTCCCTTCCAACTCAGGAGATTCTAGGATTCTCTGTATGCCTGAAAAAACGCACTGAGGCAATCCAAATGTACTAATCTCGGTGAACCGCTTCTTTTGCCTAAAGCCAGGATGAAAATTATTTTTAAAAACTGAAAAATATGTCTTACCCACAAAAATTATAGCTTCTTTCCCTACTGGAGGTCCAAATAATCCTCTTCTTCTTCTGTCCAGCTTGGACATAATAATATCCTGGGTCTGGTTAGCAGAGGTTCTTGCAGAGAAGTTGATGAAATTTGGGATGTATTTTTCCTTTGGAAGTTTTAGTAGAAAGTTGTTTGTTATAGCTGTTTTTCCAGTGCCAGTGGGACCCACAAAAAGCAAAGGGACATTATGGTCCACATATGTCTTAAGAAAAAACATTTGTCTGGCAGTTTCCATTGTTGGAATGATCAGCTCAGATACCTGTTATGGAGGAAAGTAAAATAAAACATCTAATACCTTAATCAACATGAATATTTGCAAGCAACTACAGGACAATTGTAATTGCAAGCAATTGTACCACAAATGCATTTTTAAAAAATTCTATTGTCTGAAAACATAAGCCATAACAAGGTTCTAGTAGATACCATGGCCCCACTTCTTGTTCAGGGCTTATACAGTCAATAGCACAAGCAGTATTAGCTATATTATGGTTCACAGACATTATATAAAGCCTGGAGAACTACAGAGTTATGAATTGCCTAGTCCTGTTCCCCTCCTGTGCAAAGGGAAAGGAACACTGGTATGGACTTTTTTTCCTCTTCCTCATTTTTTACTTATAAGTAGCAGCTGGGGATTTGATATCGAGAAGAGATTTTCAGCAGCAGAATGAAATGTAATCTCATGTACTTAATAGACAAGACAATTTCAACTACAGTGGAATGAAAAGTCAAACATGCATAAGTTATCTTGAAACATCATCTGCAGATCTCTGCTGTGCTTCCCTTCCATTCAGTTCACAGCTGCCATCAAAATCTGAGTGGCCCTATTTGGAAATAGAGGAGATCCAAGACTCTCAGTATTGTTGCCCACATACCAAAGGAGTAATAAGTCTCTTTGCTTGCTTTCTCTAAGTAACTCATACTACAGTATCGTAAGATCAACCACTGAAAACAGAAATGAAGAAATGGAAATTCAGGCTTTAGCTTTTTCCCATCATGGTTTCCCCAATATCAAATGCTGCCAGAGAACAAAGCAGAACCCAAATTTTAACCACCAAAACAACCTCAGGGTTCCATGTGCACCTGCAGTGCTGAACATCCAGTGTTATTGGTACCAGAATTGAGACAAAAGCATGAAAGGGAGCTCACAGAGACTAATGAAATGTTGCAAAGCAATCATAAAACAGCCTAATATAGTTCTTTATACCTCTAAATCATTTAGTCAAATAATTATTTTCCATAATAAAGATACCAATGTGCACCTTAGCCCCTGGGTCAATAACTTGCTCTTCCTTTGTGATATAGTCTGTCCACATGTTCCATCTCCCATGGCCTTGCTTGTTAAAATAGAAGTCATAAACACTCCCTGTTAATTGAAAAACACATCATAGGCAAAGCCACTGATTAAATTACAAAAATAAACTTCAGTAATTTTACTGTGAGATTTCCAAAATTGTGAGAAAATGGAAGCTTTCTAGTACACAAGGTACACCCCCATCCTCTCAGTCCACCCCTCCCCTGCCATTATCATCACCAAATTATTTTAGGTCAAATTCAGCCACAGTGTTTGAGTACAACAGGAGGCATATGCTACTCCTGGTTAAAAGAGCCAGGAAAGGACAGCCAACTGTGCAGCCCAAGGCTTGGCAGATGGTGGCTCTGCTGCAGACTTAACATCTGCCAGGCACACTAAGTCCCAAGCTTTCTTACTGCTTTATGAAAGGCCAAGCAAGCAAGCACAGTTATGAAGAAGCACCTTTTTCTGGGAAGATATTGTTTTTGTTAAGCTTCACATTTTTAGGGCGTGGGTGTTCCTCATTCATTCCATTGAGCAAGATGCGGTAAAACGAATCAAATTTTCTTCTGCTGTCTGCATCAATAGTCCCTCCAATTGTCCACACCAAAGCAAAAAGGAAAAGCGCCTGCAGCCATGAGGTGATTTGCTGAGCAGACATGGTTTCACTGTCCTCTTCGTCGGATTCCATTATTTCATCTAAAACATGTATTTTGAATTTTAGTTAAATGCCAGTAAAAACCACAAATCCCAATTCAAAATGCATTTTTGCAGAAGTATCCTGAGACAAAAATAGAGCACTGTCTTCAGTGGAATGAAGCCAATCTACAAAAGGAGGATCTCATCTGTGTAAAATACTGTTTACAAATAAAAATGAAATTAGAAGAAAAATATTTAGAAAGAGTCCTAACTCTTTTCTTCACATTGTAGCAAACAGCAAGCAAAACATAGAACATACTTGCAAAATCATGTTCAGTTTTGTAATGACACCAGTTTCCAAATGTGAAAGCTCTGTATGGAAAGACCTATTAATAATACTGATCAATGAGATCACTGACTGTGTTATATGAACTCAACAGTAATGAATTTCTTTGGTATTTCCTTGCATCTTATAACCTGAATTTTATCCTAGGACATGGCAGAAAAAAAAAAAAAAATTGAAATGAAAACCAGGTGGCTTAGGGTACTTACCAAGGAGAGAAGAATAGAGTTTCATCAAGCTGTAACTCAGGTGAATAGAGGATGTTTTTACAAAGACTTTGCAGTGATGGTCAACAAAATCTAAACAGGGCTCAACTAGCCACATAAACAGGGCATTGATCTACCAGGAGAAAAGGAAACAGCTATGTGATAATGCAGGACTTGCCACATTCCCCACTGTCCTTCCATTCATCCTCAGTCAAACATAAGGCATCATGTCCAGGTTGGCAGAGAGATCAGGTAAGGGCTCATGTGAAGCAGTACTGAAATGGTCACAAAGTCACACCATCACTGGTGAAAACATGTTGCTTTTACCACAGAGAAGTTTTCAGTGGGAATTCTGTTACCCCGTTACTAATCCAGACAGCAGAGCAGAAGCTCAGCCTAGAGAGATTCCTGTCTTCCTTAGGCAACAAAAATATCCCAACAGAAACACAGGTAAGGGTTTCATCCTCCCTTACAAAGAGGCCCCCTACAGAGGACCCAGCACAGATACTGTGCCACAGCAGAAATTCCACCATGCTGGGGCTGACTGGTGCCTGCAGGAGTGCCACAGCATGTAGGTAAATACTGCCCATTGCTGGTGGGATCTGCTCCATGAACTCAAACTGGCAAACAGGACAGAAATGAACTACCCTTTTCTGAGGGATTAGTACTCAAGGACATGCACTAAAGGGTCAGGCTATCTGCTGGTTAAGGAATAATTACTTTAATGAACTTAGAAAACTATAAATAAAGAGTTTCTCTAGTCTAGTACTTCTTTAGAATTTGATTCTAGCTTCCTGCAAAAACTCAAAGGGAGTATTCTCAAATCATATAAATAAGTTTTCCACAGTTCCAATCCTAATATTATTCCAATTATTTTACTAGATTTTAATGCCCAATAATAGGAATTTACAATTTTCATTAAGAGCTGATTCTCATCAACACCTATCTTTATTTGCATCTACACAAAACATAGTACAATGCACAGCACAGAGAGCTCATGTAAGCAATGAGGTGGAAAAGGCTTTGAAGACTAAACTGTTAATGGCAATAATAAAAAAGTTTTGACTCTGCATGCCTGCCTTGAAGTGGGCAAACTGTGAATGTCACCTTATAGGTAATCTTCTAAATTAGACCTGTGCAAAAAATGAAGTCTCGCACCAGCTCACGGTGTTCTTCCTGCAGGTTTGGAGGCAGAGTTTTCATGTAGGAATCCTTCAAGGGCTTCCAGCCTAACTGTTGTGGGTCCATATAGATCATACCACACCTGGGAAGAACAAACACCTATGGTAGAGGAGTACATGTACAAGGTGAGACAGTTTAAGCTTGAATGCTCTCACATTACCTGCTGACAGTTGCTGGAGATGCCTGCTCTAGGTCCGCTGGCTCAAAGATTAAACTCATTTTTGGGCTCATCTGAATTATTTCACCACTCATTAAGCAAAACTGGAAGAAGAGCATCACATAAACATGGTCTAGTCATGTCACTGCTGATCATACACTCAAACCAATGTCATAAAATCACTGAACATTCTACTTAGTGTCACTCCTCATTCATTTGTATCCTTACAATAAATGATATTTTATGACTTTGTCTCAACTTTTCCATGTCTTACTGTAAAGCTTGCAGAGACACAGAGAACAATGCTCTAACTTTAAATAACTCTGCAAGAAAAAGCAGTTATGACTTACAGCTTTTTTTAAATTAATTTATTCATGAGGCAATTTAAGCAAGTTCAGTTTTCAGTCACAGAACTGAGTCCATGAATTTCAGTTTCCTAAAAGGGTCAATTAAAAAGCCTCAATGATCAACCTCATTTCAACAAAGAAGGAGCAAGACAAGGCTTCTAGGGAGAAGTAATGGGTTAATATTATCTAACACCATCTAAACCCACTCATACAACTGGGGAAATAAAGCAGTGTTTTTAGGCACATCAGCCTTTCCTGAATTTCACACCTTCTTTGACAATGCTGCTACTACTAAAATTAAGTATGTTTATTCAAGGACGAGGTTACAGGCAAACATTAGGCTACCTTTTTATTATCATCCAGCACAGTATTCATGTTCTCTATCCAAACTGCATCCACAGGGCCATCAAAAATAATCCACTTGCGATTGTCTGTGGTAGAAGATGCTTGTTTCCTGAAGGCCTTTGCAAGAATTCCATCTGACCACTCATGACTTACAGGATCAAAACTGCCATACAACTGTCCCATAGTAATGGCTTTGGGATTAATAATTTTGTAATCAACAGCAAACTCATCCATGGCATTTGCTGTGTAAAAAGACAAATAAATGAGCTTGAGAATTTGATGGGTTAGTTTTATTCGATAGCTGAACAATATGATTCCTGAGGATCCTACTCTAGCTGCTCAAAGCAAAACACCCCAGATATCTGGCATCTAGGTAGCAGTAAACAAGAAATTCCCTTACTTGTACAAGGTAGCAGTAAATAAAAAATTCCCTTATTTGTACAAGGCAAGCAAGAAGCTGTAAAAAAATACATGAAAAAAATAAAAAGGAAAGCAGTATAGATTTCATGTATTTATGGGAGCTACTTACAATATCCTATTGGAGCTAATTTTTTCAAGAATATTATGGACAAATAAAATTCCTAACAAAATTCAGAAAACATAAACACATTAGTATGGCTTACTGTTCCAGTAGATGTAGACAAAAATAAAATCAGACAAACATACCAGAAAAAAAAAGAAATTCTACAGTTAAGAAAGAAGAATATAGGACAATTAACAACCTGAGCAAAGGAAAAATAATAGTCATAGAACTGGCTTCAGTTAATGAGAAGCTTGTGGTGGACAATGTTACCTGCACACAAATCAGCCAGGGCTCCAGCCAGCACTTTGTATGAACTGGTCTTCCCACTCATAGGATCTCCAACAATCATGAAACCATGGCGCACCAGCATCATTTCATACACCTGCCAGGGACAGGACAGCCACTCCTTAACATGGCACAAAAGCAAGTGTTACATGTTATGTGAATGAAAATATAAGTCTCTCTCCTGCATCCAGATGTGACACAACCAAATCTCTGCATTCTGCTGGCTGGCCAAAGCCTTAATCCAAATCAGAGGGCAGTCATGCCTTTATGGCAATTCTCACTGAAACAATTTCAGAAGTCCTTTTCCCCAGGCATCCTCCCTTTCTCCTTGCCAATGTCATCCCTCAACTGCAACAGTAGCCACGTACAGGGTGTGAAGGCAGTAACCAGATACTGCAGACCACAGCCCTGAACTGAAATCAGTGGTCACCAATGAAGCTGACAAAAACTACAGCTCTGAGGATCTGGCACATGGTCAGTCCCACAGAGGCTGACTTTGGACTGCAAGAGCGGTAACTTCTTCAGCCACCCCACAAGATCTTGTTGAAGCTCAAGTCAAAGCAAAACCACCATCAAACAGACCTGTAATACCCCAAGATGATTTTTTATCATGTTTTATCATGTAAATATTCCCTATTTTAGCTTCCTAACCAGTTAACCCTACCCCAATTTAAATGAAAGATACAGTATGGTTTGGAAAGCAGCACAAGGCAAGTCTGAATGTAAGCCATGAAGTCTGAACTGCTGTTGGAAAGGCCACTGATGACCCTAGTCCAGGCCACACATTTTTAGATGCCATTACCCTGTCACTAGGCTGCACTAGAAAAAAGGTTAAGTACCGTTTAAAAGATCCCCAATACTAGTAAATGGGAGGCAGTGGGAGCAAAGGGCTGGAAGTGAAGCATAAGCAAGGTCATCTCTTTCAGACTTCTCAAGGAGACTGAACAGAACGGGGAACAGAGCCTGGCTCCCAGTCAAGCATTCTGTTCACTAGGCTACACTGCTGCAGTTAGTAACAGTTTCACTTAATTTTCTTTTCTGAAGCACAAGCCCTACAATGTGCCTGCACACATTACTCCTTCACAGACTGAGTTACACAATCACTATGACCAAAGCAGGCTTTTATTTCATGATTTTTACTTAGTAAAAATACCCTACTTGTAATAGTCCATTAATTGGTAAGGAAACTATTAGCTATTCATCATGACACAGACAGTGAATGAAGAGTGTTTCTGCTGTCGTGCTTTTCTTCCCCAGAAGTATGTGAAAATAAACCTGAATAATTTTTCCAATGAACCATGGCACTGCTTGAAGATTCAATTTTTCAATATTTTCAGTTAGTGCCTTGACAAATACATCATAGTCTGGTGTAGGAAGAACCACTCCAGGAAACAGGTCAGATATGATACCCTGTTAAGGAAAGACAGAATAGCTCACTACTTAAACACAGGTTAGAAAAAAATAAAATTCCCAAGTAAAACAATACTTACACAGATAACAGGAGCTTAAAACCAAATGCCATCAGCTGAATAAAACTAACTTCTAGGCAAACTGTAGCCATGGAAGTATTCTGTATATGTGAAATAGAAATCTGTGCCTGCAGTTCTTGTAAACATATTGCTATTGTAGAAACAAGCTTAACCTTTGCAAATTTCCCCCCATCGGGATTACACAAAATGATGTGAAAGTAGTTGAAAGAATTTCAGTGATTAAATAGAAGGGTATGTGCTCCAGCATTTCAAAACAGTGACTCTGGCTGTGCTTGTACTGTGCTTTTACTCTTCAATATTGATTGCTTTATAGCTTAACATAGTCTTTATTTTCTATTAAAGCAGCATGCAAACAGAAACTTTATCATTTTTATTCTGAACTCAAATTTCTAATTGACCTTAACTTAATTATCCTCATCTCTCTTCGAACACAAAGTCACAATACAAACTTTTAACAATTATTTCCATGAATGAAACAGCTCAAGATGATTTTTAAGAAGATACCATCTAAAACATTTTATAAAATAATTTGAAAGGCACCACCGAAAATTTGCTTTTCAAAATAATCCTAACAGGACCAAAGAGTTCCTCCAGACCTCAGTTCAGTGGACTGAAGTAACTGTACACTACTATGGCATCATCTAGATCAAACTGCTCTAAATTAAGATAATGACCAGTTTCTGTGAGTTCTTACAATGGATCACATCATCATAAAACCTAAACCACACTGGCCTAATACCTTACCTGAAACAATGGCACATCTTGAGACAAGAATTTGGCCAAATTAACATCCATCAAAGCCCGAAGCAACAGCACACTCTCATTTTCAGCTGGGTACTTCAGTTTTAGGTTCCCTGCTGCAGTCAGGACAGATTTCACTGCACGCATCCCGTAATCATAGTGGTGCTGAGATGACAACTGCTCTGAGCACAAACGGTAAGTGGCAACAATTTTCTGGGCAAGACTGTGAAAAGTAAAATATTATGTAGTGTGAAAATATCTCTCAATGCAAGGAAAACAATTGACCTTCCTTTATACACAAAGTATCTGCAGTGATTCTAATCTGATGATGATGGCCCAAGACACCTAGGAAGCAAGACTGTAGATTATGCCATACTAGAGAACATGTGCATCATCTAGGAATTCTGTTTTATATTTTGATACATTTTCCAAATGACTCTGTGTAGAAGTGCACATCTGGCAACATGAAGTGGTAAATGAGAATTTACAAGAAAGCAGGAGATTAAAAAGTGCTTTCTAGAGAAACAAAACATGGACAGCCATCCATATATGCCTCAAACACACATATATGTCTTACAGAGGAATGAGGTATATCAAACTCAACTAAGGTAGAAAATTCAACGTCTTACCTCTTAGAGTCCAGAAATCCCATTGAATAAAGTGAAATTTCCCCAATCAAAGCATAATCTGGGACCATCATGGCAACTGTTCGGAACAGGGCCTGTAAGCAATAAAGTAAGATACTAACTTTTGACTACGGAATGTTGTCATAAACTGTGCCTGCTTTGTAAGAATAACATCTCATCATAAATTTGTGAATGCAAAGAATTCATCAATCATCTGAAATCCATGACACTGCTTCAGAATTCTATTCTATTCTATTCTATTCTGATCTTATAAAGAGGTTCAAGAGGTCACTGCTAAGCACTGCAGTAACAAATGCTTAGAAAGAGTAAATTCTAAAAATTATGAATAGTGGAAAAGGGAGGTGACATTCATCTCACTTTCATAACAGGTGAACTAGCACACGGTGTGGTTAATGCCTCATGAAAAAGATCATGCAAAGAATTGTGGCAATATTAGAAAAAGAACCAGGACCATATCAGTCTCTCCATAGTGTCCTAGCAACTCACAAAGTTACAATAAATTTAAATTGGGATTTGGATCACCAAGCCATTGTAAACCCAGAGAATTCCCAATTAGGGAGAGCACAATTAAAGCTGTAAACTGGTATCAATATGGTTAGACTGAGACCTTTCTTCTGTGCATTTTGCACAACCCTAACTGTTTAAGAAAATTTGGTGAAAAGCACAGCAGACAACACTTGAATAGGTTATCACTTGTGCTGGTTTTGGCTGGGGTAGAGCTAAATTGTTTCACAGTAGCTGGCCTGAGCTGTGTTTTGGATTTGTGCTGGAAACAGTGTTGATAATTCAGGGATGTTTTAGTTATTGCAGAGCAGAGCTCACACAGAGTCAAGGGCTTTTCTGCTCCTCACCCCACACACCAGCCAGGAGGACGGGCGCTCAAGGAGGGGGTACAGCCAGGACAGCTGACCAAGGAATATTCCAGAGCATATGAGGTCATGCTCAGCAGAGGTACCAAGGGAGGGGATGTTCAGAGTGAGGTTGTTTTTCTTCTTTAAGCGACCATTACACATCAACTTATTACTCCATTAATGACTTTTTTTATTACTATAGACTCGAAGTCGCAAATTCAGTTTAATTTCTACAAGAAAGCAGGACTTTAGACTTACCTTCAGATTA
Organism: Sylvia atricapilla; assembly: GCF_009819655.1. Taxonomy (NCBI): domain Eukaryota; kingdom Metazoa; phylum Chordata; class Aves; order Passeriformes; family Sylviidae; genus Sylvia; species Sylvia atricapilla. The sequence goes on from NC_089154.1 coordinate 710,248, forward strand.
TCAGGCAACTCTGCCCGTCCAGCATAGCCAGGATTCATGGTAATAAACACAGCACACGTGGGATTAAGAGAGATCTCTGTCCCTTCAAAGATGAATCTTTTGAGTTTGCGAATTATAGCTTGCTGGATGCTAAGGATTTGCTGGGCAACTACAGATAATACTTCAACCTAATACAGACAGAACAGATTGGAAAACATAAGACACTTGGAGAATCAATATTAAATGGTTTTGTTTACATATTTTGATGGCTATATTTGCATTCCTACAGTGAAAAATCACCCTGAGCCTATGTATTATTTGCCTATTGAAGGGATCCTCTGAAAGTTAGTGCCACTATTCTCTACTCAGCTAACAGAGACTGAACAACAGAGGCTTCTAAAGGCCTCCTCAGGGAAATACCGTGTGCCTGAATGTAGACATCTAAGTTAGTTGGACAGGAACTCCCTCTGGAGGCCTCTAAAAGCACTTTCCCTTCAACTCAGACACATAGTTTAGGCCCTCCAGAAAAACTGATTGACTCAATGCCCAAAATTGAGAGTAAATAATAGGTAAGGCTTGCTGACTGTTTTAAAGTATCAAGACAACAGAATCTTCGAAAAGAAATGCTAATGCTTCAACTCAGTAGAAAACAAGCTACATCAGAAAAATGGAAAAATTAAGGAGTTAAAGATACTAATACATACAAAATAGAATTTCATGAAATTTCCACATTTACTACTATATATGGAATTTCATTAAAGTAATGATAAAACTTATCCGAAGTCACTAGTGACCAAATTAAACAAAACCAAAAAAGACCAGAGTAAGATCAAGGGGAAAATTCGATGTGTCTGTTTACACAGCTTGATAATCAGGTCACTCAGTTAGTGACACTCAGCTGTAGTCATTACAGGAGTGCCTCCACAGGGATGTGTCTGTCCTGTGCTGAACATAGACCAGTGCAACTCCACGGCTGTAGCTTGATTTCTCAAGGAGAAGACAAGAACATTTCTTTCCCAACAAATGAGTGGCACATACAAAAGAAAAAACTGTAAAGGAGCTTTTTTTTCAGCTAGTTGACCCAGAACACAACACTTCTGCAACACAGCACAGGTAGGCATGTGCTTCTAGAGCAGACAGCTGAGTGCCTATTTCTGTGTCACTATCAAAACAAAGAGTACTCACCACAAGCAGAAGCAGAAAATTGGCAATAATGCTGTCATGCCTAAATCTAAAACTTTTTGTGTCTTAAATTAAAGCTTTCTCATTTTATTTCTATGAGTTAAAACATTACCTCAATTCTGTTGAACTCATCAAAGCAGGCCCATGCCCCAGCTTGTGCCAGCCCCTTGAAGAACTTGCCCATTGCCTTGTAATCGAGGCCATCAGAGCAATTAAAGACAACACACTACAACAAAAACAGAGAGAACATTTCTCAGTATTACCACGAAGTCCCCTATAAAATTCTTAGCATCTAAAAGCATCTAAAATGGGAAGGGATTACTGTTGCTAATTTTGGATTAGAAAACCAGGATGCCTTACAGACACAGTCCTAAATGTGAAATATTCCTTGAACAAAGAGCAGAATCACATAATCATTAGGCCAGGAAAGACCTTTAAGATATTCAATTCCAAGTGTAAATTAATAGCTACAAACTAAGCAGCACTTGCTTAAGAATGGCAATCAATATTTTTAATATCTACATATCCAAACATGAACAGTGCAAAGTGAAAAAAGGGAGTTTTGGTACCTGCTTAGCTATTGCTTTTGCTAGATCTTTCGTTGTTTCTGTTTTGCCAGTTCCAGCAGGCCCTTCCGGAGCACCACCAAGACTTAATTTCAAGGCACCCATTAATGTCCTATATTATCAAGAACACAGGCATTAGAAATAGCAGTCTTTAAAGCCAAATTATTTCTGAGTGGATTGATAAGGATTTTCCTATGCAGGCTCTCCTGAAAACAATTTACTTGTTTCTCTACTGATTTCGCAGCTTGCCCTAAAACCCAGTATTTTCTCCTAAGTGATTCCTAATTGTGGAAGGTCACATTCAGCCACTTGGCCTAAAAGAAATGTCAAAGCTTTTATTACATGCATCCACCTTGTATACCCTCAATTACACAAGTAAATGAACAGTGCCATGAGCAAAATGGTAGAATCTGCAAAAGCACACATTTCCCTCAAGGGGCACTTGAACTGGCAAGAGCTTGAACCTGGCTTTATAAATTTAGCCGATCTTTAAAAATGGATGAGAAAGCATAAAGATTGCTACAAAAACCTGGGAATCACATCGCTTTTCAAGTGAACATTTTACTAAAATGAGATCCCTGTTAACACTAGAGTGATTATTTTACAAAACCCTCATTCAAAGGCCTTGTCCTGGGTTGTAGTACAGGATGTGCACAAAGTATTCTATCACCATCCTCATGAACTGTTGAATCCAATTGTTGGAGCAGTGCTCTCCCCAGGCCCCCTCCCTCTGGGTGCCTTCAGTTAATGGCCCATCAATGCCTTGCCCATGGCTCATAGAGAACTCCCTCCGGGGAGCTATCTCTCTTTAATGGGCCATCAAGGAGCCCCTGTGGGACTCATCATCCCATTGGGAGATGATCCAGCCAGGGGGAGGAGCCAAGCGTTCTCACCTGGATATAAGCTGGGATTTGGGACAGTACAGGCAGCTCTTACCCATTGGATTTCCAGAGGACCAGAGCTACCAGACCTTTCTATGAGATCACTGCTTCAGGAAGACCACCTCACCTGGACTGCTTCCATCACCCTGCTCAGGTTGTATTCTGACTCTGTCAGTGGTCTTCTTGTTTTATTGCATTTATTTTGTTTTACCTTTTTTCCCTTTTCTTCTCATTAAATTGTATTTCTGACTTGGAGCTTCTCACTTGTTTTGCTTTCAAACCACTATAGGCTTTGATTCATGTCTTGAGGGCTCACCAGAATTGAAATACCAAATGCTTTTGAATATCTTAACCTTGAGGACTTCAGTATTTCCATTACAACATCTTGCAAGCCAGTGGAGGAACAGGAAGCTAACTGCATTCAAATATCTGTGAATTACATCATTTATCTAACAGGTAACCCAAACTATGTGTATTATTTCAGATAAATTAATTGACCAGTGCTACTGTAGAATTCTTTGCAGTTCCAATACCACGTGCTGCCACCTCTTTTCAGAAGCATCTTCTTGGATACAATAGAAGCTATTACTCTACTGGTGTAGAAACCTATATATTGTAAATATTTTTACCATATTTGGGCAAAACCTACAGGAAAATATTAGCTGCTGAGATTCCTCCTACTATTAACTAGAATGAATGAAAGTAAACACAGAACAATCCAAAAAAAAAAAAAAAGAAAACATTATTCACAAACAATATGTCTTCACCTGTAACATCGATCTGTCAGTGGGGTTATAACCAGACGTTGTGAATTGCCCAGATACTCATAACCATATTTCATTTCTGTTGTGATCATTCTCACTATCACATCATTCTCTGCCCAGTAGTATCTCAGCTGAGAAATCCACTGGAAGTCATTCAGATCTGTGACTTTGTCTTCAACCAGTTTTGAGACCACGTCACGAGCTGCAGAGTAAGACACAGATTGTTTAAAAAATCTAGACCCTTATACTGTGCTAACTTACTTAAAACAACTTATAAGTAAAGTAACATCTACTTAGAGCTATGCAAGAGTAATTCAACATTTAGAGGCTGGTTTTCATGTTAGAGAGGAAGTTGCAATTGTTTTGCATAAGGAATCAGCTTAATTCTAAGTAGATGGGAGTCCCTTGTGCAGTACTGAGCAATCCTCATTTGCCCAAAGAACTGAGCAATAACTCTGTAAAGTCTGATTCAGGCTAGAGAAAGCATTTTAGGTGCCTCTCTCCAATAGTCCACCCAGCCAATGACAGCAGCAGTGCCCCAGATGTCACAGGGGAGCAGCAGCTGCACATTACCATGCACATCGATGACAATGAGAGCCCCAAGGGTCAGCCGAGCCCCACTGGAAAGCTTTCCTCTCACCAGCTCAACTATGTCCTTGATCTGTAGATTGCTCTTCTCCAAGAAATCCTGTTACAGGAACAAACACAGGCATTAATGTGATGCTGTAGCCAGCAGTTCCTAAGCTCCTGTAGATGCAATCATTGGAGGCAGTCCTTCCAACAAAACATATTAATTATAGTCTGGGCACTACACAAACATTTTAAATTCTCTTTTGTATACTGGCATTTTATTTTAATATGAACATTTCAAAAATATTTATGACCTGAAAGTAGTATAAGCAGAAAGTTTATCTTTCTTCCTAATGGAAGTGACAAAACTCTACAATGGGAGAGGAGCAGATATTCTTTGCTTTGCTTCCCCCACACAAGAAAGGAATGGGCATATGGGACCAAGTCCATTAGCAACATGGTTTAGTTGGCTCTACTTCAAACAGGTGTTGGACTACATGATGTCCAGAGGTCCCTTATATTCTGCGATTCACTGTTCTGTGATTCCTTCTCATTTTTCTGCAGCTATGGATTATTCAGTATGCCTTGCCTGAAACTAATCAACATTTTACTTGTCTGGATATATTGAATAAGATCTTCAACTGGTGTTAAACAATACAGGCAAGCTAAAGCTAAGAAATTCAGTAAGGATACAGAAACAAAAAAGCAAATATTAAAATGTAGTATTTGATGTAAAGTTCATTAATATTTTTCTATTTCAACATTCAAAACCAGCCCAAACATTCTGTTGACAGACTTAATCTCCAAATAAATCTTCATCCACCCAGCTTAAACAGGATCACAGAAAAGCCCATTGAATTAAACAGAAATTATTTCCACTTCTTGAGCATGTGTTTGAGTAAAGCCTCAGTGAAATGATAGTTAAAACTGCTGTAGTGACAGAGGCACTATGAACACATAAGAGAGGTTTCTTGTATGAAATAATAAATTTGGCTGCTGCACCTTCCTCACCAGGAGAGTCAAGCAATAACCAGACATCAGTGGTGACCTTATCCCCCTCTACAACAAGAAGGTTGGAGCCAGGTGAGGGCTGGACTCCCAGGTAACAAGTGACAGGACAAGGGCACATAGCCTTAAGCTGTGCCAGGAGAAGTTTAGATTGAAAATTAGGAAGAGTTTCTGCACAGAAAGAGTGATTAAACATTGGAAAGGGCTTTCCCAGGGAAGTCTGTAGAGTCACTGTCCCTGGAGGTGTTTAACCAGGGTCTGCTTGACAAGGTGGCTCTGGTTGGACTCTATGGGCTCAGAGGTCTTTTCCAAACTCATTGATTCTGTGATTCTCTGAAATAACTGCACCCTTCTGTAAAGAGAGATTTCTGCCTGCATGTTTCTCTGAGGCTTCTCATGCAGAAACAGGAATTAGAAATAAAAAGACATATGGTTTAACAATGGTCTGTCACTTTCTGTTTGGTGCTTTCATTTACACCTGTATCACTTGTAAATGAAGTAATACAATTTCCTTCAGTAGGATTTCTCCTGATACACCCCAAAGTAAATGGGAACAAACCTCTGCTAAGACCCAATGCAAAAGGAAAAACAAAATAAAGCACTGCATGAGTAAATTGCAATATGTTGCTGATTGAGGATCTTTGCTAGAAGAAGCTTTTTATTAATTAATCAGAGTTCAGCACCTAGAAATAAAAAGTTAGAAGAAAATCTTACTTGTAAAGTTTTTTTCCTTATAGCCTCAGACACTTCTTCTGTCCAGTAAATGGATGAAACACAAATAACTGTCTGTCCAGGCCACTGAAGTACCCACTCTTTTCGAGGAACCTTAAACGAAAAGATCAATTTCAGACACAAGAAGTCACATAAACACATTAGATTATGGCATGGATAACAATTACTTTCCTTAAATGTCTTTTGTCTCATGCTGCAAAAGAATGAGAATCAGCATCTAAAGCTTTAATACTATTACTTCATGAAACTTCAGAATTAAAACTTCAGATTGGTACTATTGAAAAAGAAGAGCTGGAATCCACTTAGCTTCAAACATCTTTTCCTGGTTAAGAGTTTGAGCAACCTATTAATGTATACTTGTTTGTGAACTCTTAACTTATACCATAGTTCAGGAATAATTACCTGGCTATATCCTTTTATGCCCTCTTGAAGAACTTGTCTTACGCTGGCCAACATCATTTCTTCTACTTGCCGAAGCCATTTTTCTACCATGCCCTTCAAGAAAGAAAAACAGTTAGGAGTCGATATACATTTCCTGATTGTATTCTTCTTCAATGACAAATTATTTGGGATGTGTTAGGCTTAAATACACTTTCTTCAGATGGGTGTTGTATATAAAAGTAATAAAAGTCGAAATTACCCAAAATCTGACTGGTATTATGTAATTTACACTGTCTGAAGGCAGGTATATTAAGCTAACTCTAAAGACAACCCAGATAAAGAAACAGATGGATATGTTTCATATAAGCATTTATGAAAGACAGATTGCAGGATCACCTAAGGTTGCTCATTTTAACCCAGGGCATGCTTTGTTCCTGCAGAATTAAGGGAAAAGAATATCTGTAACTCACAACATGCCCCACCTTTCAGAGGAATTTACTGCAAAATTGGTATATCTTAATCCTTTCTATAGGAAATCCTTTTTACTCTAGAATACCAGTCTGCACTCTCACTTCCTAAACTCCTTTCATGATGTGATCTTATATGGTTTGAACCTAATTTCCTCAAAAACATGCACTTTATGCAATGTATTATTTATTGATCTAATTTCATATTGTAAAATTTAAAAAAAAAAATTACATTTGCTTTCACTGGATAGATTTTATCTATGAAAGGAACTACTTCTTTCTCTGAACTGATCATGCCTATGATCTCCAGATCTTCTGTGAACTCCAGTTTAGCAATTCCTTCAAAACACTTCTTTAAATGTGGTTGTACTCGAAGTGGATCCTTTGTTTCAGACAGTATTTCAAGCAGCTCATCATTAGACAGGAAAAAGAATCTGCCAGAAAAATACAATTACTTTCCAATCATGAAAATTGCCGTTAATAATCTACTCATACAATTGGTTTTATCATTGCTTAAGATACTAGTGTACCAGAGAGGAAATTATTATCTCAAATCCCTTTCCTTAAGCAATTTTTAACATTATAAAACTCATCACATCTGTTTTTTCAGAATTTCAATGTGACCATCTTTTTACGGAAAGGAAGAATAAGGGTTCTCAAACTCAGGCAGGAAAGACCAGATGGCTCCAGCCAGCCATTAAGTACCCTGTAAAAACCCTGAATCCTGCTCCTCAGGATCATGTGGAGCTCCCATGGATCATAGACCTCTAAAGAGAGTGGGTCGGGGCATAATTGCGTATCAGCCATGGGAAGGTGGCAAGCTCCTTCAAAAATACCCTGTAAGTAATAATGCTTTTCACAATCAAAGTTTACATTGTGATAGACAGATTGTGCCTCCCCATCCCCACCTCTTCTGGCATTTCACAACTGAGGAAAATTAGTTATGTCTGGAGATGAGAACAGCTTTTCGTTTTTTGCTGCATGTGACTGTGTCCCACATATGTTCATAAAATGAGACTTTTAAGTTCAGTTGAAATGGTTTGAAAGAGCTTATGGCTTCTTGTTTCTAACTTTGGCCTGTTTAAATAACTTACCTTGGGAAAAATAATCTTTTTGACTCCAAGTAAGTATTCAGCCCCTTCTGAATGTCCTCTAAGAGAGTATTTGCTTCCTGAAGTCTATCTAACATCCTGGGTTGTTCAGTTGCTACAAGTACCTTTGTGTCTTTCACCTTTGTAAAAACAAACACATTGCAGAAACTGCTAAAAATTGCAAGTTTTACATTAAAGTTTCACATTAAAATTTACATAAGTTTTACATTAAAATTGTTAGCATCAATCACATATATTGCAGGAGGCTAAAAAGCTGTAATTTTTCTCTGTACTGTGCTTTCATTAAATACATTTGCATTATTTGATAATTTTGCTTTTCACACTGTCAGTATCACCAACTTGAACTTTTTAGACATTAATGAAGGCAATATCAACAAATAAGATCCTTGCCACTTGCTCCTGTGTCTTGAGCTTGCTACATTGTCTTCCACTGTCAAATAACTTCTAATCAGAGACACAGCACACAACAATTATTCCCTGTTCTTTCTTTCTGATAACACTCCTCTTCAGAAGCATCTGTTTCAATATAGGCCTCATGATTCACAGTCTGAGCTGTTGGACAGGTCTCAACTCCTATTTAGTTACAGCTGATTATTTCAACAGCTTTATCACACAACCATACACTCACAGCGTTTTTGACAAACATCTCAGCTCACACTACTACTGCCTGGCCTCCTACTCAACTTCTTATTTACAGGGAATTGAACAGGTTACCATTGCACTTCCTATCCCCATTATCTTAACCTGACATGCTACCATGAGAGTCCATATTCATTAAATTTTTGAATAACCATGATGTCACATATTAGAGAACAATCACATGAAAAAAAAATCCACTTAGTTGCTCCAAAAGTGTGTACCCCCTGTAAGACTAATGCAAACTCTCATTGTATCCAGACAAGGCTTTGTACCTTGTCAGCAAAGTTGTAAGCAGATCCTGAAAGCACAAATCACTCATCTTTCTACCTAATTCTGACCATTTAGCCATAAGAAAGCTAGAAAACTTGGAATTCATGTTCCTTGAGCTATAATTCACCCTTCAACACCTAGCCTTTACAGAAATCTCAATACAATAATGATGTGATCTACAATTTTACTACAATACCACAATTTGTTGGACTTTAAGAAAGGATTTTCCACTCCATAAAAACAAATACTGAACTGCAGAAAAGAACAGTATATGTGCATGATATTAATAACCATGTTACCAGATGTGCAAAAAAATGCACAATTCATGAAATATTAGCACTTACCACTTCTGTCATAATGTTTTTCCAGTAGGAATCCACAATCCTAAACTTTCTGCCCTCTTCAGGCATTTGAGCTATAATGTCTTCCGAACTAAAAATTGGTTCCAAATACAACCATGTTGCCTGACATTTTAACCAGCTATCTATAATATCTTGCATTAAACACAGCTTATCTCTCCAAGCCTGCGATGAAAACATTTAGTAGTTAAACAAAATTACAACAAGAAAAAAATCAAAAAATATGAATGTGTTCTTAGTTAACAACTCTCTTATCTCATCTTATCGTGTCAAAATACCTTGAAGCATACTTGAGGAAAGCATATTATGAGACAATGCAAGCTCAGTCAAACTGGCTTTTCCTTACCACACATTCAGCTTCTATTGGTTTGATGAAGGGAGAGCCACACACTGTCTGAGTCTTAACAATGTGATCATCCAGCAAAAGCTGGATGTCATCCACTGACGACAGGATATTGGTGTCCTGTGAACACATGACATTTGGTAAGTCAAATGGCAGACACTTTATTTCACCACTCATTCAGCTTCCTGTTTCTCCTTTCTCGATGATGGGAAGATATCAAATGAACTCTCCTATGGACACCTCTGTTTCAAAGGTCTAGAGACAGATTTTTTTGTGATAGGAAGCTGGTGCCTTCTGACTCAATCTTTTACATTGTGATTCTTGTTTCTTCTGGGCAAGTTAAAATTTTGCTGCTGTCCAGCTTTCCATATAATACTGGGGAAATCCTCAAGCTTACAGATTTCTTAGGATGAGTATGTGAGATCACAGGCTGTCCAGATACCTAAGTTCACATAGAAAGAGTTATAATAATGGAGACATTTGCCCAGCTGTGGGCCAAGATACAACTTCCCATTGCACCACAATGAATCAGCAGCAACATCACTTTAATATTTCTCAATTGGTACTTAGAATAAAAGGAATTTTTTTCAGACATATATATTGATTTGGTGTTTACTTACAGTATCCCTGTACTTGGCCAAACCAAAGTACACATTGACCCACTCCGATTTCATTTTCTCTATTGATTTCTCTAAGGAATACTCCTTACTTGCAGCTGCTCCAATAGGTTCTATTCTAAATTGAAATTAAACATATCTTTGAAATGTTTTTGTAACATAGCTGAAGAGCAAAAAAAAAAACAACAGTTGTAGGTAGAGTTGCATACCAGACTATCTTTCGTAACAATTTGTTAATAATATCATAGACTCTTTCTTCAAGGAATATTTTTCCACTTTCAGCCTCACCAAGTAAGAGATATTGATATTAATTGGAAGACAAATACAGACAGAAAATTCTGAATGAGCAAATTAAGTGATTTAGGAATACAACAGGATTTTTATGCCTCTGTGCTACAAGAACAACTGACAGTTCACACCTTGATAAACATAGCTGATTTTACAGCATGTTCTAACAGCACAAAAACCCCCAAAAGAACTAATATTTAATATCTGATGTATCACAATGTTTAAAAAATGAGACTAGATTAAGCTTCTTACTGTTCAATAAATTTTGAGAGTCCACAGTCCAATATGTATTTAAGGTTAGTGTTTTCATCTGGTTTGATCTCACGTCCTACAATTTCACTAATCTGAAAATAAAGTAAGAAATAAATCTATCATCAAGATGCATTTTTATGAAATACTTTCAAACAGCAAGCAACAAATTCTAATGGAGTATTAGTGCAACACCCTAATTTGCTTTTCTGCCATAAATTATTAATTTTAAAAAAGCTTCTGCTTTCTGCATTACAAATTTCAAAACTGGATGTATCATGTCACAGGATAAAAGATATTGGACTGTCAGTTTCTGCAGCAGAATATTTTCACAGTTAAAGCAGAGTTTAAAGTACCTGCACCCAGTGTCTCTCCTTCATTCCACGATTGCAGGCAATTGACAGGACAGGAAGATGCTGTTTAAATTTATCAAGCTTGAATTTCATGGATTCTGCCATGCGCCTGGGCACAGGCACATCTGGGAAGCTCTTACAGAGTTTGTACATGGTCCTCCACATATTTCCAACCTCTTCACTAATTTCATCAGCATTCAATTGCTGAAGAGATCCTGAATACAACAGCATTAAAAAAAAGCACAGCAAGCACATCAGCACAAGGAGATTCCCAGGGTGGTTTAATTACAGCTATTTTTAATCATTGTTTTCTAACTGGAAATCAATTGTGTTACAAAAAATCATCATTGCAAAATCCAAGTCAGTAACTCTATTTCACGCTGCTTAACAGTGTTTATTCCTTAAAATATTTTCTCATGACTAATCAACCCTCTCAGCTTCTACTTAAATAACTGCAAATAACATGTTCCATCAAATGAACATCAAAGCCTCACCATTCATCCATTCCTCAGATTTGGTATGGAAAGTATATGCTGTTACCCAAAGCTGCTCAAAAGGTTCTTTGATTGTAATTATAGATTGCAAGAGAGGAAATTGAGTCTTCTCCCGCCCAAGCAAATCTTCTTCATAATTAATACCCTTTAAGGGGAAAAAGAAAAGTATATTATTCCCATCAAAAATTCCCATTCCTGTTTAAACTTTTAAATAGACAATATTGAACACAATTATTTTACATGTCCTAAAGCCAGACAGAACTGTTTATATAGGCCTGTGGATTTTAGCTGTATAAGGTAATAGTGATCTTGAAAATTCCCCTGTTTTTTTTCATGAAATCATAGAGGTCTTTTCCAACCTAAACCATTCTAAGATCAAGTCCAATGGTTAACTCAGCATTTATGGGTATCTTTTACTACTCAAATAAATCTAAAAATCCAAATGCATTTTAGAATAAGATAATGAATGTACCATGGAATTCAGGGAAAACAAGGCTCACAAGTTTCCAATCCACTGTGAAATCTGAATGTAAGCTCCTCAGTTAGAGAGGCTTGAAGGATTTTTTTTAAACTTGTGATTAGGTTTTTTTTCTTTTACAGAATTATCTGGGAGCTCCCACCAAAACAAGTGTTAATTGCTGTGTTTATTCATGGTAAAATATGGTCTTGATCCAAAAGATTTTACCATAAAAATCTATGTACAAAGATTTAGATTTTTAAAAAGTGTTGTCTTCTTTATTTCACAGGTAGGGAGGTGAAGTACCAAGAAATGATGGCTGAAATGCAGACACTGAATTCAGATTGAGTCCTGAGTCTGTGCTTTTATAACACCAATAGGCCTTTCATAAAACTTGTAATCATTTAATATGAACTGCAGGCAGAAAAATACGAAGATCCACATTCTAAGATAATATTTAAATTCATGTATTCACTGAGCTAATTGTCATGTAATTTCAATTGTGTGGATACACCTCTCATGTATTAAGAAACTTAGGCTTAATTTGTTGTTCAGATCTACCTATAAGAACATATCAGTGCTGTTAACTCACACAATTAAATACACTAGACGCCTTTAAATCAGCTTAATAGTGTTGATATGTAGGACTACCAATTTATTTAAATTCTAAACTCATTTAATTGATTCCATTTTTTCTTTTGAATGGGAACTTAACTAAAATGTTGACCCTCATGGCTCCATATATGGAGAAATCTCATTGTCTCACTGTGATTTAGAAGATTAATTAAGCCTCATAGCGCCTGTGAGATCTCTCAAAGACAACCCTTCTCATTTCCCAGCAGAGTCACAGCTCAGACAAACTGTTCACCTTAGGATGATACAGCAAATTGGATGGAGAGCCCTGAATAAAATCTAGAAATCTCGGTCTTCAGTTACAATGGAAATTAAATGGAAATTATACAAACAGTTGAAAAACATTTGGGTTTAATTTGAAAACAAGCAGAGGGCCTGAAAACACAGCTCCTGTGCACAAACCATGATTCAGGGAAAATGCCAGCTTCCTTACATTCTGCCTCTGCCAACTCTGTCAGAATTGTTTTCTATGGATACTATCTTGGTACCACTGACTCTTGGAAACAGTGAAATTCAGTATTTCAGTTTTTTAAACTCCCTGATCTTTTTTCCCCAACATTTTCTCTTCAACTCAGTAGTTGGGACAAATAACCACACAGGCACAAGAAGGTATTTGCCACATCTTTGTGAACTTGGAAATTTTAAAGCCATCCTGTCAATATATGGCCAGAACCCTGAAAATAAAATTGGGGCAAGAACCAAACCTTTGCTCATCCAGCACATTGTAACCCACTCCATACTAGATGAATAAATACTAACCTCAAATTCTGTCAGTGCATCATCTATATTCTTATTTAACACTTTGAAATTCTCAACATTCTTCCTCAATTCTTCCCCAGTCACGATATCCCCTCGCTTTTTGTAGCTTTCTACTTCTTTATAATAACCTTCAAGAGTTTCCTTAAACTGAGAACACCTAAGAAAAAGATAGCTAAGGTAATAGGGTATTGTGTTTCATTCCTTTTCAGGTTTCGATTATTTTATTAATTACAATAGGCACTGTCATATGAAATCTGATCTCAATACTAGTGAAATCTCACTAATCAGTTCTATCAGTACTATCCCATTTACAGATTAGAATTCAAGGCTCATTTTCAAACCTCACAATTGGTTTACTTTACTCACATCTGCTACCTCTACTATCTGGAGAAAATAAATGAAGAGTGAAAACAATGTAACAAAACTATGTGGACTGCCATACTAATCAATATAGTAACATAAATTATGAATATTCGGGACCAATCTTCCATTCCTCCTTTCAGATCTATTTAAGTATAGGGATATTCAAATCCACCCCAATCAATAGTATTTTTCAGAAATCTCCATAATACTACAAGCTAGATTTGTTCCTTACTTTCTCAGGTTCATTCTAAGTTTTCCTTCTTTGAAATTATCTTCCTTCTACCCATATTGAGATTTTTCTTTTCTTTAAAATTCCCAGCAAAAAAAAACAAACTACATAACACCATACCTTTCCATCAATGCCCTCTCCACCTGAATCCTCCTGTCAGTCAACAGATTTTTACTGCTTTCAAATACTTTCTTTATCTCATCAAGCCAATGGAAAACTCTGCTGTTCAGGTTTATGTCATCATCTGAAGTAAAAAAATACAGTCACCTTTAAGAAAATACCTTTTAATCAGTGACTTAACAGAATACTTATTATATAACAGAATGGCTACTAACATGCAAAATAGTTAAACTACGTTTAGGAATAAGCAAAGAAACTGGTGGCTGGATTATCTTTACTGCAAAGAAACTCTTCCCTCAAGCAACTCTGATTGACAGCAAAACACTAAAATCAAGTTGAGAATATGAAATTCTCTAAACAATATGTCAGCTAGGCAGAGGCAGTTAGTAAGAACAGTTATTCCAGAATATCAATTCCATTCAACTATACACACAGAGAGATCACTCCTAACTAAATATAGATTATACCTACATAAGATGGATAAATGTTTAAACCATTTCTAGTCCTCAAGCTGTAAATACTGAATTATTCACAAAAGCGAGAGCATCACAACTACAGGATGAGCACACATCTCCATCCTCACATTTGTCAGTGCATTTAGGTCATTATAACCAATGCAGGACACATGCTTATTAACCCAGCTACAGAGAAAACGTAATTATGAAATACTGCAATTGCAAACACTCCAGTCCAAAATGTAACAGAAAATTGTCCTGGCTTCCATAGGCATCCTAATTTTTATCATAAATGAAGTCTAATAAACACGACATATCCTTGTTATTTCTCCCCCAAGAGTGTGTTCTGCTTAAGGAAACAGTATTATCCTGAAACTAAAATAGGTTTGCATTCATTTAAATGCCTTTCCTTTTTAGGTGTAGCAAATAACAGAGTGCATCTATGAATTACACTTTTGCTTTGAATAGAAATACAAACTATAAGTAACTTCTACAGATGTATCTTCAGTTCTCTTAGAGATCAGTCTTTATATTAACCAAGAACAGCAAACCATGACAGCAAAACTACTTAAGTCCTATTCTGATTCAATCCTCAGGTGCAGGGATGCAATTTCTCACACTTTCTGCATGCTGTCATAGAGCCTTTGGCATGTGGTGTTTTGGATAGCTTTTATCTGGAGAATTTTTATTTAATAACATAGAGGTGTAGCATCATTTGGCCAGATTACATACCATTGACCTGATAATACCTAAAACACAATAAAAAGCTCTGTCTATGCTGTGTGCCATTCCTCTACCATTCCTTGCTGCACTGGTACATTTTGGCCTCTATTGAATTCTTTTTATTTCCTTTCTGTCTCTTTTGGAACTGTCCATTAGCACCCTAGATGATACAACATTTAGGCATGTAGAGCCCATTATCTATACATAAATATTCTCATATGGAAATTTGATGTTCTGCAGTTAGACATACCAGAGAGATAAGCATAGTCCATGAGGACCTGCAGTCTGCGTGCTGCTTTGTCGAGGTCCTTGTTCAGTTTAACAACAGTCACTTCGCTGGATTTCTTTAAGAATGCTTCATATTCCACTAATTGTTCAGTGCTCTGAGGCACCTCACTCATTCTCTTTGCAATGAAGTTAAAATCATCACAAATTCTTCAACAAAAAGAGAACAGACATATCACTGGGATTGTGAATGAAGAGAGAGGCAAGATCTGGTAAAATGATTCTGTCTTTGAAACAAAAAATATTAAATTTTTTAATACATTGAACTTTTTTCTTTCTGTGAGTTCTAGCCAAAGCTCCCTGTTCAGCCAGGCTGCCCTTCTTGCACTCATCTGGTCAGCACTAAAAAACCCAGCAGATGAATAAAGGTCTCTCATCCACAGATATATACCACTGATCCGGGCAGACAGCAAGAACCATCCATGCAAACAACAGGTACCTTTGATTTAACTGTCTGTTTTCCACCACTTCAAATTCAATCAATGTATCTTTGAGATTTTGAGTCCGATTGCAGAGTTCCTCATTCAGGTGTAAAGCATCCAGACTGAACATGGCCAGAGGAATAGTGACATCCATAGAAGCAATCTCTCTTTTCAGTTCTGTGAAGCTGTTAATCTTCTACAAACAGTATATAAAACATCTGTTATTTTTCCTAAAAATCTGACACAAATAATGGTTTCCATCCAACAAACTGGATCATTTATTCCAAACAGAAGAAGGAAAACTCATTTTTATCTTTCCAGAGACCTGCTCTTATCCACAGATTCCAGGCCTGAAAGCTTTGCACAGTAATTTACCATAGTAGGGAAGACCCCAAGCTGCCTAAAGAAGCATTTAGCCATATGCTGACTCAGGGATGCAAAGAGAAGAGTAGACAGGGCTGACTGAGGACAAGACATTCAAAAGACAAGCAAGGTGCAGATTGAGCAAATACTCTGGGCAGCCTTTCTGCTACGAAAGAGCAACAAAACTCACAGAAGAGGGTTATAAAGAAACCTTCTCCTACATTTGTGCAGCAGCCCTACAGTAAGTGGCTGTGAAAATTGAGCACTACCTTGCATTCCCAAGGGCAAAATTACTGATTAGTTCTTCAGGCAGTAAGTTAGGAAGTCATGTGTGATATTTTAGCAGCTGTATGAACATGCTGCAGTTGTCAAGAACATATTACCTCAGTTAAAGCATCTAAAGAGGGACTTTTCTCCAAAAATTTTGTGACATCTCGCTGTGATTTGTTGTTCAACAGATTGCTGTACTTCCTGTACACATTTAAATACCTTAAACACAGAAGACCACAAAAACAAACATAAGTTTCTGATAGGAAGTTTTTCTGTAGAAAGAAACAAATATACTCAAACTGTCTATTTAGTCAAATGGACAGAGTTATGAAATGGAGGGTTTTGAAGGGCAATGGAGTTACCAGCCAAAACTTACTTTTTTGGACCAAGTATGTTGCTTTCAAAGATCTTTTCAAGTTTGTTTATATACTCTAAGAACAATGACTCATGTGGTTTGACTGTATTAAGAGTGAGATCACCTCTTCGTAATTTCGGAAATAGAAGTTTCTCTACCTGAAAGAAATCATTACAAATACTGTAACAAGATACAGAATAGCAAAAAAAAAAAAAAGTTTTCTATTACCCATTCACCTACCACATTAAAAAAAATCATTACTTGGTAAAAACAGTGCAACCTTGAAAAGGCTCTGATCTATAAATAACACTTGGTTACTCACATAGTTTGCTTGTGAAAACTACATGAAAATCAAACCAGTGTTTCAATATAACTTGAATGTAAAAAGTATCTTCTATAATCAAAAAGTTTGCACAGTTCATGATTCACAATCCTCATATTTATCTTCTATTTTTCAATCTTCAGCCTAATTCATAACTTTTTATATTATAGTTGTTTTTATTAATATTGTATTTTGTATGCAGCTATAACTTATCCAGTACCTTTGGGAGTTCCTCAGCACTCTGCAGGATCTTCTGGAAGCACTGACTGATTAAATCCCAACATGCTCCCAAAGGTGGCTCAAAGACAATATCAGGCTCTTTCACACAGAGTTTGACTGTGAGTATCTGAGATAGGAAGAACTGCATTCCTCGATATGGTTCTTCAAAATCATTTCCATCCTTAGGGGAAAGAAGGAAAAATTTACACAAGGAAGTGAACTATAGGAATAGAAATTTTTAAACTGTTCAAACTCCCCCAATATCCTTACCACACAACACCAATGGGAGCATCTTCCCTGGTATTTACACAAAACCTGATGTTTCAAACAAGAGCTTATGGTGCTGACTCCTAAATGAATCTATAAAAGCTAGAATTAAGAAACTGGATTTAAGCCTAATTGCCTTTTCTCTTAAGTAACCGAAATCAAGCACTAATCATCATACAAAATAAAAATTCTAAAAAAATAGTAGTCTATAATATCTATCAAAAATAAATTCTAGAATCTAATTTTAATTGCCTTTAATTGTATAGTCATTAAGAACTGCACTACCCCCAAATTGCCTTTATAATAATGCAGTCCTAATCCATTACTAGATTCATAATGCAGATGTTTTATATAAGCAAACAAAAGAACAAAACAAGCAACAACAAACACAAAAAACCAAACAAAAAAAAAAATAGAAGAGCCCACCCAAACCAATCCACAAGACAAAACTAAAACAAAAAAATTAAAATCCCAATCATCAACCACACAATCATGATGCAAAGCTTAGTGGCAAGACTTAGTGCAAGGTATAATAGTAAATTGCATCAAGTGATTGATTCAATTGATCCTCTGCTATTCAGTATTCAACCCACCACATTTATTCATTTTGTCTTATCAAGGTAGGTCCTGGGTGGTTCTATATTTTAAAAACTCATTTCATCAAAGAAGCAACTTTATCGTAGCCCAAACAGTGGTAAAACTCTCACAGTGTAATGGTTATTGTTATAATTCTGTGCATTACTTGAAACAATACCGGGCACTCATTGGGTATAGACAGGGACATCACACACATAAATTACCTCTGCATAGGATTGCACACCTAACTGCACACTTTCATCTTCAAAGGGGATTATTTCTCTGCTTTTAGAGAAATACTGTAACTGGTTAAGACAAAAAAAAATAACCTAAAAATAAACTAAACAACTAAAATAAATGCATACTCACTCAAAACTGAGCTGAAATCTGCTATAAACTGTTACGTGTAACACTAGACCTGCCAAGTGATCATTCAAGTCAGCAGCTCTTGACTGTGTAAAAAATCCACTGAGCATACACAAGTCTTTGAAGAATACAGCCATTTTTTATGAAGGCAAGAGCCATTTGGGACATTTTGGCCTTCAAAGAGCACTAGTTTTTATGGCTATATGAATTATCTCCATGTAAGACAGAAAATTATATGTATACCTGGCAGCACTTACCTTGTGGATCATAAAAAATGCAAGAAGATCTTCCAAGGAGTTAATAACCATCTCACGCAATTGTAACGACATTAGAGCTGCCACAGAACTAAAATAGCTTTCAACTTTCTCAGGGGAATCAGAGTCCCTCTGAGGAGCAAAATGAAGCCACATATTTCTCTGATCAATGAAAATAGATGCACAAGTTGGGATCCACCTACAATGAAATAATATGGAGACAAAATTTTTAAAGGCTTGTTAGTCTTACTTTGCTCCTTGCAATCAAATCTAAACTCAGAAATTACCTAAAGAATGAGTAAAATCCAAAGGGCCAGAAGAGAATTGATAATTAGATATCAAACAAAACTATATATTCCAGGACTTAGAGGAAACCTGAGTTTTAAAGCTAAGGATGCTTGTTATACTGGACCACTCTGATTAGTTTAAATTCATAGTAATAGACAAAACAATAGTAAATTATATTGTTTTATTGATTATGAAACAATATTCAGTTGTTTAGCATTAAATGTGAAAAAAGTTTGGAAGATATCTCAAGCAGCAGAATGCAAACACTTTCTATCATGTGCCTCATATATTCTCTTTCTTAAACTGACTGATTTACACAATTAAAAAAAAAGATTTTCCATCACGATTTTAAAAGATACAGACTCCACTCCACTCATGGTTAGAAACCTTGTGAATTCCAGTCTCCATTTATTCATAGTTTATCACCATTTATTCTTGTACAAGCACTCTTGCAGTCCCAAAGGTTCTGACAGTAACCCAATATTTATTCTTCTGAGGGCTATTCACCCCTTTGTTTTGGCAGCCTTGTGGCTGGGACTGGTGTTATCTCCATCTAAAATCTGTTTTAAAAATGGGCTTTCATGTAAGTCAGCCTCTGAGATATTCTATTTATCTACAGCTCCCAGAGCTGGCACTGACTTGTTCTGAAGGATATCACGAGCTTCCCCACAGTGGGTTTGAACGATGCCCTCAAACTCGGCGGGCAGCAGCGGCAGGTCTGCACGGAGCACCTCTGCAGTGCGAACAAACCGGAGATGGCTGTACCTAGGGAGGGGAAACACAGAGCACATCTTTATTGGAACAGTGCTTAAAAAAACCCACATGAAATACAGTCAGGAAAGCCTCGAGTGTATTATAAACGCAAAAAAGTAATTTCATTTATAAATATCACTCCATCGCTAAGCTGTCCAACAAGTGCATTTCTGATTTTCTATCAACAACATAAAGGGTTTCACAACTTTCAGTTGTACTTGCGGTGTTTAAAACTCTTAATTCTTTGCTAAAATTGCCTTGTCTTTTCCTAGGTTCATTAGTGTATCCAGTCATTAAAGAACATACAGAATGAAACCTACTGCTTCTATTCCACATTAATAAGTAGCTACTCTATGGGAGGAAAAAAAAGCATATTCAGCAGCATGGCATATATCACAGTTTGTAACATACAAGCTTAAATTCCTGCAAATGTTTCTTAAATGCAAAAAAAAAAAGCTCTCAGAATTACTAATTACCACATTTAACTTCCTAAGATTACATATCTCAATTTTCAAATGTCCCCAGGGCAAATTTCAACTACAAACACTTGAAAAGTATTTAGTTTTCAGAGTTAATTTTGTTCATATCAGCAACCAAGATGAGAATTCCAAATCACCAATTACTTGAGCACTGAATCTGAATTAATTAAAATTTTAAAGTATAATTTTTAAAATTATTAAAATTTTATTAAAGTTTATTAAAATTTATTTTAATAACATTTCATTAAAATCATAAATTTATTGTTTCAGATTAGGCATAGCACCTTTTAACAAAGGGTATGATCTTTTCACAGCACGTAATACATGTTCATTCAGCAACTGCAGGAAACAATCATTTTATGCCAAAGTTCTTAGAAGCTCAGAAAAAAGAATTATTTAGAAAACAAACATATTTTGCCAATTTGTATCTAGTTGCTCCCCCAGGTTCTCTGTAGCATATGTAGAGAAGTCAGCAGATCCACTCTGTAACCAATTCACAAAATAAAAACATGCTAAATTTCATTAAGACACTATGAACAATCCATCTTACTGAGAAAGCCAGAGCTCTTGCAAAGTGGGCATTAATGAATTCACTATGAACAGATTGCTTTCATTCCAACTTTTCGTTTCTTTGTAAGAGCGGTGCCATGGGACGGGTGCACAGATGATTCTCCGGGGAAAAGGGCGTGGGATGCTTTGAATAGAGAGTCTCTTCCTCTCAGCTGGATCCAACAAGACATAATCAACTAGAATAAATCATACATATCATGGTTAGACTGCATATATAGCCAAAGCCTACATTCAAAGGCACTGTATTCTTCATAGCCCAGGAACTGTAGAATTCTGCACATTTAAAACTAACACAATCATACAGCTATTTGTATATTTTTAGCATAAAATACAGCACAATAATCAAATTAAAAATTTGACTCTAAAATTATTTCAGAAAAAAGAAATTAAAGAAGTAAAAGAGAGAGAGAGAGAGAATTTGTCCTGATTCTAAAAATGGGAGGCAGGAGAAACAATTTTTCATTCCATCTCTCCACCTGATGGGATGTAAGGTTTCATAAATAGGTATCTGTTGAAATTGGAATGCTAGTTAGCATGATCACAGGTCACTTTCTCTCAGAGATCTACTTAGTTCTTCTGACCCCAAAGGAATTCTCCATGAATGCTAAGAATAGAATGGAGATCTGCTTTCAAAGTACAGTAAAAGTCTGCATATTTAATACCGCTCAGAGATTGTGAGTCTTACCAATGGCTTTCATGAGGCCGGTACAATAGTCTGTCTTAATCTCTTCTTTTAAACCTGCCAGGAATCTCTCCAGCTCTGGGCTAGGAGGAATGTGAGTTGGAATATGTTTTAAAATTTTATTCACCACTTCCTTATCCTGAGGTGCCAGCATGTCTTCTCGCACTCCATTACGTATGTAGTGACAGTACCGCTACAAACGTTTAAAAGATTACATTTATTGTATGAATTTTGTGACAGATAATTACTACAAAGTATTTTTAGCTTTTCTATCACTTGAGCTTTTTCTGTAATTGGAAGGTGTTTGAATATAATGGATTTTGGGTAGCTGTCTGTTTCTTTTAAAGCACTGACACCTTTACAGTACTGTGTTGATGCAGGCACATAACCACCAGAACTCTGTTCAGCATATTAAATTGCTGATCAAAAAGGTACTAGAGAACAACATGAGAGGTTAAGAATTTGGGAAGATACTTAACTTGCAAACCCTTAACAACAAAGCTACAAATGAAAAAGGAGCTGAGAGTATTTAACAGCAGTTTGCTATATTGAGTATTTACATCTCTCCCAATCCTCACGTCCTGCCTGCTTTGCTCAGCTACCTTTTAGTAAACAATTTCTAGCTGTCTTGCAGATGATTACCGCTGCTACTTTCACCTTCAAAGGAAATTATATAAATACCTCTATATCCTCACTTGAAGGTTGCTTTTCTCGCTTACTTATCTCCTTCTCATGTAAATCCATGAAAGCAAACTGTTCTTCTGGGGTCAGTGGCTGGTTGTCTGTATAATTCATGACATGCAGTTCTGGTGTATGAGCAGGTACACTCAGTGAAATGCGATTCAAACACTTTAACAAAGCACTTTTGAAAAAAAGAATAAAAGTTTAGTGAATAAAGAAGCAGTAACGTTTAAGGGCAGATGACAAGGATTATATAAACCACTTGTGCTACACTGAGGACAACTATGACCATTAGAAGTATTTCAATTATTCAATAAAAAAACTCTCATTAAAATTGCATAATACAATATACTACTTTAACATAAAGGATGCAATCATGCAAACCTTTCAACAGCCCAGTATTACTCAGACAGCCAGCATTTTATGAGCAGCTCTACCAGAGTTACACCTACTAGCACAGTTTTTTAGGTTGCCCAAGATCTCCATGCATTTTCATGTGATTATCTTACTCAAATCTTGTGACAAAGAAGTTTAATGCACATACATTTTTTGTAGGGACTTAACATTTCATGCTTGGATGCTTAACACAGCATTCAGTAAAAAGAAATATTACATCACAACTTGAACCAGACTTATTGGAATATTCTGTATCTTTATAACATTACAGTACGTTACCTGTCAGAATTCCATTGCCGCTTTTTCCTTGCTGCTTTAAAAAACAGTTAAGAAAAATCACATCCAGACACACTTTTCAAATAAGATATTATTTCATATTGGCGAAAACCAGAGCTAAGTGTGGGGGTGGGCGGAGCCCCGGCTGCTCTGCCCTGGAGGGAGCCAAGCTGAGGAGTCAAGGAAGAATTTTGCAACTTCACCCTGAGCCCCTAGGACAAAAGACAAACCTCCTAGCCACGGCGACCTGTCTGGAGACCCACAAGCCCCCTCGGGATTTTATGTAGATCTGTTACAATTGATTGGTTCTGTACCCTTTTCCTCCCACCCTGGTGTCCCATAAAAACCCCTGGGTTTCCTCTGGTCGGCAGAGGTTCCTCGTCCCTGGAGCCTTTTGCTGGTACCCTCTCAATAAAGTACCACCTGCGGAAATTCCACACGAGACCTCTCTCTCTCTCACCACGGCCGGCTAAAAGAGGAGCTAACTCACAAGGGCATGAGCTGAGAGCACTGAGCTGAAATCACTGGGAGCTGAAATCACTGAGCTGAAAAATCACTGCTCTGCCCGATGCTGAGAAGCCCCTCTGCCAGCTGAGGAGCGCCCTGACCCCCAAGGAGCTGTTTCTAGCGAGACATCCTTTGGGGTGGCTGTGGCTCTCTGGGTCCCAAGCGGCGGACCCCATCCACCAGCTGGGATAGCTAAGCTATAAATCACATAATGAAATAAGAAAAAAATACAATTTCACAGAGAAGCACTGCAGTGATTATTTGGAGGGATGAGCCTAACTAGTAAATCTGACCTTTCATTTATTAAAGTTATGCTTGCACTGGCAAATTTGTCTATACTGACTCTGAGGTAATAAGCTTGTAAGTGTTTATTAGGGATAAGTGATGTTTTCCAGGGATGATGCTTTAGCTGATAAAGAATTAAGAGATAACAACACATGGAACATGCAAACCTAAACTTATAAATACATTCAAATATGGATACACAGGGAAATCTGTGATATTTCTATCATTGAAAAGGACTTGAATTTTTTCATATTTTTCAATTTCAAATCCCGTGCAGTAAGAGTGTAGTTATTAGCTATGGAGTCACTTAGGTTTCTGTAGAGATGCTGTTCTTTGAATGGAGCTGCCAAAGTCCATGATGACTCCTGCATCAAAGGAGGATAACGGCTTTGCTGAAGGAGAAGCTGAAATTGGAAAAATAAAAGCAAAAGTTTAACAAAGCACAATAGTTTAAAAAGTCTCCTTAGGGCTAGAACAGGTTTAAAGATCAATTACTATGAAAAGTAAATACATAGGTCAAACATATATTTGACCACTGATTAACTTTTAATCACTATGTATATTGATTAAAAATTGATACATGATCTCCACATGTATAAGGATAATTTTCCAGAACAATTCAGTCTTACTCAAGCTTTTTTTTTTTTTTGCATAATCAAGGCATTTTTTATAAATAAGAGAAGATAGTACATTATCTAGTTCTTTCTACTCCCCCACATCTCTGTCTTGCTTCTTTTCTTCTCCTTATATTTGCTTAGATTTAGAAGATTCCTATTCCTAAGGCCTTCATTAATGATCTGTCTACTTGTAACACTGAGTCCTTGTAATAGCTGAAGAACACTACAAGTTCAGAAATTCAGCTCTTATCTTTCTCTCACATCAGTAAGGATTTGTAATAGACTTCTTTGGTCTGTTCATTCCATGTTTTCTCAGGTGACTTGGAATCTATTGTTGGGCTTTTCATCAGTCCTGATGTCTGAACTTTACTGAGACAGCTCACAGGCACACGAGATGCATATCTCCAAACACCCCCAGAGATAAAAGTACATGAGATACAACCACGAATATTCTTGGAATCATTGGATCATTAAGGCTAGAAAAGACCTCCAAGGCCATCAAGTTCAACCTTTGACCCAGTACCACCATGCCCACTAAACCCCATTGCAAAGAATGGGAATTTGCCAGCAGATGGAGTGTGCGCATCCCAACAGCACATACCTCATAATAGTCTGAAGGTGCATCTGAAGCAGAAGCAGCAGCAGGTGCAGATGTGGGTAGGAATGATAATTTCGGTGACTGGTTTGGACGACTCATGTTGCACATGGAACTGTTTTGTGACTAGACAGAAATGAGAAGCAATTTCAAAGATATTTATTAAATACTCTGTTTCAAAAAAGATTCATGAAGGAACAGAGTCCTTCAGTTTTCACCGAAAATTACATATGGAAACTTTCCAAATTTTAAGGAAATAGATGATCTTTATGGAGGGTTCCCCAGTAAAACATGTTTTTTGCAGTCATTTCATAAAACTTCACAACACCAGTAAATGCCAGTTTAAAAACCCCTTCTTTTTATATCCCTGAAAACTACTTAAAATTAGTTACATATTTTAAGTTATACTAAAAATTCCACAGGGAGTTTGTAATGGTATAAACTCTGGATATTAGAATATTAAATCCTACCAGACTGCCAAATTGACAGTGAAACAGTCCAAGCTGTGTAAACTGCATTACTGGGGAAGGGGAAAAAAACCTCTAGATATTTTTCATGTCTAGAAGAAGTCAGTTGTAGAAGAAGCTATTACCAGGATGCTGCTGGAAGAACAAATTGCTCACAAGTACTCTGGAAAGTGTTGTACTACAAATGTCAGGATATCTGATGTGTTTGACAATTATATTTCACCTCTTCAAGGTGACAATACTTTGAGATGGCCTTCCAGGACTCACACAGAGTTCTGTCAGGATATTTTCTCAGAATTATCAAGCCTCACTGTGTTTTAATATGCTTTTAAATGGCAGCCTTCCTTAGTATTGGCCAAAGCCTCACCCATAGTCTATTCTGAGTTTCCTAAATCAAACTTGTTTAGGAGATTCACACGGAATAATTTCCTGAATACGTAGTGACCTATGAGAAAAAGGAGGTGGAAGTGTGTTGTATCTGAACACCAGTGAGTTAAATCACCATGAAAGAGGAAGCCATTACCCAATACAATTATGTTTGAATAAGATATAATCTTCTTTTTTTTACACAATTTTATCACACTTTTAGCACCTGGTTATTGCTTTCTGATGTATCACTGAAAAACGAGGCTGCTGGAACCTAGCAGACAAAGCTGTGCCCTCCTCAATATCAAAGTAGAGTCCATCTAGAAATAAAATTTGTGAAAGGACTGATTGGATTTGTCTCCTTGGTATTCTCCAGCATGCCTGCACATGCACAGAAATAAAGACATTATCACTGCCAGACAAAACTCCTTAAAGAAAGTATGAATTCCTCTTGACTAATGACTAAAGGATTGGACCTTAGGGTACTTTAAAAAGGAATAAATGATACTGTTTATTAGGACATCCATTTATTAATTCTTAAAGGTACAAGAGTCATTAAAAAAGCCATTGTTCATCCTAGAACAACTACTGACATGCCAACTAACCTTTCAAACACCTAATATTTGAACAAAGAAATCCTTAATAAAAAGTACATTGTAAAGGATTAAATCTGAAGAATCTTTAACAAGAACATGTGTCTTTCAATAAGCATTCTTCCAATATCAAACCACTAACCACTAGTAATAGCCAATTCCCTCTGAAGTTTTGACAAAGTTATGATATTTCACAGTCACTACAGAAGGAACTTACCCTAAGGAGACTCGGGGCTCTCTGTCGGCCTTATTTTGTTTTGGCTTTTTTGTTTGCTTAGAATTTTTTGGTCCTCCCCTTCAGTGTGAATATCTTTGTTGTTATGTGCACTGAAAAAGAATGAAAGACTCATTTCTGGTACTACCCAAGGTGTCAATCGGCTTCTAGCCCAGCTGTCAGGAGGAAGAAAAATCAGCTCTCACATTCCTTGTTTACAACAATAAGCTCTCTCTTCCTCCAAACCTCCATGCTATTTTTTTTCACCATTCCTCTCAAGCTCGCTTTTCACCTTATCAGATTCTTATCACCTTTCTAATTCCTCCCCAGACATCCTTCAAGCAAGATTTTCTTATACCTTGCCCTTTCCACTTCCTCCAACACCAGTTTCCTCCTTGCTGCCTGTTCTCTTCTAATGTCCCAAGGACTCTAGGCCTCCCAGCTGTGGTTTACAGCAGAACCACACATTAATTACCAAGAAGAATAAGCCCACATCAGAAAGAATGGGAAAAGAGAAAGAGACACCCTGCATGCCTCACATATCCACAGGATGCACAGGTGAGCAGGGTAAGGGCAGGTACTACCAGTCTTGTAGACTTTTTACCAGTCCCTCTGCCTGTCACAGCTTTCTGAACTTCTCTGACACTCTGCCTTTCAGTCCTCAGCTTGGTTGCCCCAGTTACAGCATAGCTGGTGCTTGGAGACAGAATTCCCTCCTCCATCTCCTCCTCCAGCAGAGAGGAAACAGCCCCTTTCAGTTTTTGTGCCAAGCTGTGGTCAGGGAGATTCTGTTGTGGAACCAATGAGGAACTGTACAGGCTCCTTTTACCTCTGAAAGTTATGAAAAAATGCAGTCCTGAGATACCTTAGATATTCCAACTTTTGCATGAAAGCACTGCACAGAGCAGTAAAGGCTCTATAAACTCAAATTTTCTTAAGAAGAATGGGAAAAAAATTTCAAGATTCAAAATCTTGAATCCAAACACCTCTTCCACTTTTCCACCACTCAGAAACAAACTCCCTGAAGATCTGAACACGGCAGGTGGGATAGTCTCAATTCCTCTAAGCATTTGCCTCCCATTCATAGTCATCACTACATCCTGAAAGATCTTCCATCACATTCCTCCACAAATGGGAATTACAACCATCCAACACAAAATTTAGTATAGTCTCTTAATAGTTACCCTGAAGAGGGTCTTGTACATGTTCTGCCAACACAAGAGTTCAATTTCAAACCCTTTCCCATCATCTTTGCTATTTTTCATCCAGTTTTCAGTGAGTTGTAAGAATGGCTGATATCCCTGAGTTAACAGCACAGTTTTCCTCATGTCTTGCCCTTATACCATCTACAAGTGGAACACTGTTGTTGCCCATTGTTCTTAAAACACAGGCCAGCAGTGCAGGGTACAGAACCAACTGATGGTAATTGTTTGGCTAATGTGCACCATAACTCTCCAAATATTTCACTGCTGCCCTGCAACATGAGTATTTTCCTGCTAATTGGAGCTGACACTGGCCTGAAAACAAGCTCAATTAAGCAGCAGTTAAGAGTAACTACTGTTCCTCTGTGCACATCAACTTGGATGCTCATATATGCATGCCCTTCAAAGTCGAATAACTTATCTCTGCTGCTTGAAAAACATTAAAACCAGTTGGTTTGTATATTAATTTTTAGCAGAAGAAATAATTATGCAAGAAAATAATTTACTAAGAAGTATGAGACTATCTTCAAAACTGCAGCTATGGCATGCTTGAAAACAGCCAGAAATTTAAAATCTCCGGTATACTTTAAACTCAGCTCCATTAAACTTTATAGTGCCATTATTACTGAATTATGTCACACCACAGTTCTGCCAGCAAGTTTTCCCTATACTCATTTTTTAAAAAGTATACAAACCAACAAATTTATGGTATACCCTAGTGTACCAGGAATATCAATCCACTGTGCACTTTAATAATATGAGAGATTTACACATGAAGAGTTCAAGCAAAATACACTTGCCCTGACCATCCTCTTTGTGCAGGTGTCTTGTGCTAGGCTGTTAGACCCCACAACCAAAATGTGTTAATATGCACATCTTACTCTCTGTCTACACAAATCCTGGTACTTGCAGAGATCACTGAAATCAGCACCTCAAAGACACAGATAAGTCTGATAAGTCTAACCACACACCCACCCAATACTTCATAAAACCTTTTTTTGCATTAATTTCCCAATTAAACATGCTATGCATTTTGTTGCCTTTAAAAAAAAATCATGAAACCGTTAACATTCAGTTTTGTAATACTCTCATAGGTGATACCAATCAAACGATTAAAGCAGTCGCAAGAAAAGTGATTATTTAACTCATTTCTGATTGCAAGTTACAGCATGAAAAGTTCCGTGTAGCAGAAGGTGGGAATTCACCGGAGCCTCACGCTTGCATGTTCACACCACCACGGATGGCTCCAGAGAGCAGCCAGGCCAAACCACTGCGCAAACACACCTCACCGAGCAGCACTGCTGAGAACAGTCCCAGCCAAATGCTGAGACACCCTAGGAGCATTGCTATGGCTGAAAAACCAGCCAAATTCTTAAAGTAATTACTCCTCACATGGCACGTCTCCCCGAACAGGTTTGCCACGTGGGCACCAAAACACTTGGAGGCAGCAGGACAGGGTGGGGACGTGTGCGAACACGAAGCCGGGACGGGGGAAGGTGGCTGGACCAGGTGTGGTGTTTCCCAGCGGCTCTTCCAGCGCTCCTCTGGCCGTGACTGAGCGCTCCCGGCTCACTGCGCGCTGCCCGCCCGGGGACGGCGGCACCGCACACCCACGGGGCGCCCGCTGCCCCCGGAGCCGGGAGGCGCCGTGCCGAGCGAACCTCCGCACGCCTCCGCAGCGGCACGGAGACCGCAGATACCCTCATTTTCCGTCCTCCATTCCAAAAAGCTCCAGGCTGCTGTCCTAAAACAACACAAGCCTCCGGGACACTCCCGAGGGTGCCCCGACTGAGCGGCTGAGGTAGGGCCGGGGTGAAGGGCAGGGCAGCGAGGGGGACGCGAAAAGACAGCCGAGCAGCACCGGGCACATCCCCCAAGCGCCGGCGGCCTGCGGAGCCCCGCCCGGGCACTGCCCGCCCCCGGCCGCGCTGCGCCGCCACGGGCGGACCCTGTCCGGCCCCGCGGGGAGGAGGCAGCGGCGGCGGCTCTCCCCGGCAGCCGGCGGCCAGCGGCGAGCGGCCGAGCGGGGCCGTGGCCCGGCGGGCGGCAGCCGCAGGTGAGCGGGATATTCCCGGGGCCGGCGCCGCCCCGCTCCGCCAGCCCGGGCTCCGGCACTGGCGGCTCGGCGGGAGGGCCGCGGCCCGGCAGCGCCGCGGAGCGGGGCAGTGTCCCCGCTTACCTGCGGGGGACACACGCCGGGGACCCGCTGTCCGCCCGGGCGCTGGTTCAGGGGGTGCTTGCGGCGAGGGGGGGACCGCTGTGTGGCCGCGGCCCGGGGTGCCCGTGCAGGCCGCGGGCGGTGGCGGAGGCAACGGCCGGGCCCGGGCGCTCCCCGCGGGCAGCTCCTCACACACAGCGGGGCTCGGCCGCCGTGTCACACACAGCGGGGTTCAGCCGCCGTGTCACACACAGCGGGGCTCGGCCGCCGTGTCACACACAGCGGGGCTCAGCCGCCGTGTCACACACAGCGGGGTTCAGCCGCAGTGTCACACACAGCGGGGTTCAGCCGCTCTGTCACACACAGCGAGGTTCAGCCGCCGTGTCACACACAGCGGGGCTCGGCCGCCGTGTCACACACAGCGGGGCTCGGCCGCCGTGTCACACACAGCGGGGTTCAGCCGCAGTGTCACACACAGCGGGGTTCAGCCGCCGTGTCACACACAGCGAGGGCTCGGCCGCCGTGTCACACACAGCGGGGTTCAGCCGCCGTGTCACACACAGCGGGGGCTCGGCCGCTGTGTGTGACAGTGCTGGGGCCCGGGGGCCGTGTGTGTGCAGGGGGCACGGCACGGCCACTGGCGCCCTGGCTGCTCGGGGTTCCAAACCGGGAAATGCATCCTCCGACCTGCCGCTTGTGAGGGTCTCCCTGCAACAACAGCTGGAAATTTTCAGGGAGATTGCTGAGCTGAGGTTTCCTTGAAACTGCCACAATTAAATATGTTCAAGGCATCTGGAAGCATTTTGCTTTAATATGCCGAGTTTTGAAGCTCGCTCGATGCTGAGCACAAGGATACTCACAGAAATAAGTCTCAGTGTGTTACCAGTTCCCTGCACCCATAGCAAGAAATTGTCCACGCAGGTGGTTAGAAGTGATGTTTTTACCCTGACGAGTAAGTATGGGGCTAATGTTATAAAGGAAGAAGGCGAGAGTCACTTGTATCTTGCTACTTGGCCTTGGAGGTTTCAGAAGAGCTTGCAGGGCCAAGCCCTCTACATTAGATGTGCTTTTGTAAAAGTAATGTGTATTGCTTCATCTGAAACCTGCATTCTCTCTTTATACAAAGGAAACACTTCATTTTCAAAAAGCATCTGTATGAGCCTGTTACTAATTGTACCTTAATTTTAAGGGAACTTGGATGGCTGAGTGAGAACTGGCTGAGGATTAATAGCATGTCTAAAGAAATGCAGGAACTACAGAAGCAATGGCACTCCGTGATGCAGACCATCCACAGCAACGCAAGTGTGGGTCTGGATTGTAATTTTATATATTTATAAAGCTACTCTTTTTATAACTGCCAGGATATCTCACCCTGATTTATTTAAATGCACTCCCTATTTTTTAAGTGAACACTGTGGGGCCTGTGAGAAGGCCTGTCCTTCCACGCCTTCTCAAGAAAGAGGGAAGCCTATTTGGCATTTTTACTGGCATAACCCTTTGAGATATTAGAGTGGCATTTTAGTGAAATGGTTGTACTGCTATAAAAAGAACTAAAACTACAATAAGTATTTCCTTAAGGGAAGGGAAACTACTGCAGTAAAATTCTAGCATATAACTATGACTGCCTCTTTTACTAGTAATAGAATTAAATTCTTAAAAACTTTCTGATACAGACCTGCCCACACTATACTTAGTTTCAATAAATGAGCAGGTTGCAGCTATTACTAAGTCACAGATAAAAGAAAGTTGAGCATTTTTAAATGTTGCAGATTTTTAAAATTACTAAATAGAGTCTCTAGTTCAAAATAACGGTTGCTGAGACACCAGTGAAAGCTACAGCTAGACTGATTTATTTTTTTACTTGTTTTCAGATTAGTTGCTATTTTGTGGGTTTGTTGTTTTTTATAATTCATGCAAGAATAGAACTGGGAAGTAAAAAAAAAGTCTGTTGATGGTAGAATTATATTTGCCCTGAAATTATCTAAATTTGCAGTAAGTGCCCATATGTTTGAAGTAAAGAGGTGAGAGGTGCTCGCTACTCCGGCTGCAGACTGACAAAAGATCTGTCCTACCTGTAGTTCAGTACAGTAGCAGTGATCTGTGAAAGGCATCTGTGACAAGAGATTAAAAACAATCTAAAACATTTTTCTTTCGTCTGCAGGTTGTTGCCTTTATGAATTCTCGTGTTGGCCAGTATTTAGATGACCATCCTTTTGTTGCATTATCACTCCTGATGTTTGTTGCAGTGTCAGCTATTCCTGTTGGGTTTTTCCTGGTTTTTGTTGTTACAACAGCTGTAATGGCCTGTATTGGTGTGATAGTCATGGAAGGTACTGTATGCATTCATGACCTATTCCCTTCTAAGGGATGTAACCTTTTTCCTTTTAAATTTTTCCTTCTGGAAATCTGAGTCCTAACAATTGAGGATTTCTGTGTGTAGTCCTCAGGTCTCAGCACTAGTAAAACTCTTAATACAAGAATAGTAATCTAATTAAGTGTAGCCTATACAGGGGAAATCCTATTTGTCTTTCTAATCTCAGCTGCCAGGATATGCCTAAACCAGTTATCTTGAGCATGCATAGCTTTTACAGAGGCTGGCCAGATGAGGGAGGAAGGTGGTTTTCCCAAATTGTTTGAAATTTGGGTTATGGTAGAATGTCAGTTCTTCTATTTGTACATAGACTTGTTTAAATAACAAAGTGATGTTTTATTAGGTGTTGTCATAGCCATAGGTGGCATAGCCCTCCTGTGTGTGCTGTGTGGCCTGGGAGCCCTGTCCCTGGGAGTTTCTGGGGTGCTGAGCGTTTCTTACGTTGCACTTTCAACTCTGGTCAACTACTGGTGTGCATCAAGGTGAGTATGGATGTCTTGATCCATGCTTGAATTTCAAACTCTGCAACTCTGCTACTGCATCCATTGTTCCATTTTTTTCCGTAAATGAGCCACTGTTGCTTAATTAAACAATGCTTCTTGTCTGCTTTGAATCTTGGGGTACCCCCATGGCTCAAAATGCAGCATACAGCTGTCTGGTCATGGGTAGGTTTTCTAAGAGCATTAGTTCATACCCTTTTTCCAATTTGGGACAGAGAAAATAAAAATGGTCTTTAAATGTGAATGTACTAACACAACATGACATTAGGCAGTAAAATACTGTCTCACTCCAATATCTTGCTTTAAGTGTCATTAAAAGCCCCTGCCAGGTAGAATTTTGTGTATAAGATGAACTTTTTCCAGTTTTTCCTGCATGCTGTCCCAGCTATCTCTGCTTACCTGCATTTGTAGACTAAGGGAGCAAAACTGGTTGTATATTTAGGAAAGGCAGGGGAGTACTTAAAAAGGACAGTGTGGTCAAAATAGAACAGGTTTTGTGGGATACTGCACCATGCAGATTGCCAGTTGTGCCCCTCAGGACTTTGGGCTTGGAGGCCTATTTCAGCAGCATTGCCTCAGCCAGGCAGCTGAGAGCAGGAGGCAGCAGCAGGCTGTACTGGAGTGGCAGCTGTGGCCCCTGAAGTATCTGCCAGGGAAAGAACCAGAGGCATAGGGAAGAGCAAACAGAAAATCCACAGCTGCTCTCTTCTAGGCTTCCTCAGTTTGCTCCTTCAGCCAGCTATGTTTGCACAGCTCTTGGTGACACACAAAGTTGCCTGAGATGGCAGCAGGGTGACAAAAGCATAGTGCAAGGCCCAGTTCCAGGGCATGCTGCCAGGTCCACACCACTGTCCATCAGTTCAGAAGTCTTCCATTTTCTACGGAGTATCCAAATGCACAATCCAACCTACACACCAGCCCTGTTGAGCTACAGCTTGGATGTTAAAACAGATAATACCATCTGGTTTTGTATTCCTCTCTTTTGAGAGAAGCTTAGGTAGACCAGCAGCAGATGTAAACCTGTCTAGGACACCTCACAGTGCTCAGATTTTTTGAGCAAAAAGTTAAAAGAATCTTAGAGAGGAGCAGACAATAAAACCACTCTTTTCTTGTCTACACAGGGATCAGATAAGGAAGCAAGATGTTAATGGAAGCTTACCACAGAAGCAGCCTGGCTTGGATCTTTCTGCCAATACTGGAAAGAGTGAATAAGTAGTTTTCTCCCCAGTGCATAGGCACTTAGCTTTTGCTATGTAATTGTTTATTCATAAAGCATTCAGCCATTGTATACTCCTGGAAACTAAGAAAAATCAATATACATCTTACACTGGCCCTGTAAAAGCAATCTTAAAAATAACCAAGAAGCAGCAGTGCAGTAGTAAGTGTATGTGCATGATGGAATGTTCCATAGAGTTTGGTAGAGAGATGTAATAATAGTTGGTACTGTTAAGTCAATGGCAAGTAGGTGGATAGAAAGGAGAGGGAGATATTGGACTTCTCAGATACTGGAATTCTGAATGTACTCTCTCTAGTACAGAGCAGTAGTAATTTTGATACAGAATTATCAAAATTCAGAACAGTAGAAACATGTTTTGAATATGGAAAAATATTTGTAAGCCTTAACAACCTTTGTTAAAACAGTATGAGTACATCAGGCCAGTGCCTGATGTTCATTATACAGGGAAAAATGGGTTTGGCATATCTCCATTTATATGTTATGTTATTCCAAAGGGATATTTTCCTTATTCTCATTGCCTCATCATAGCAGGGGTATGCTTAGGTCTTGTTTAGGTATTTAAACTGCCTAGTTTGCTTCTCAGTTGTAACTTTGTGTATGTTATTTAAACTTTTTTCATTTTTGCAAATACTATTATATTTTTAAGCATTAAGAAAGTATTTAACTGTGTTAGTTTAATAAAATGCTGTTTAACCAGATTGTCTTATTAGTCTGTTTTATTCTATAGTAAAAACAGTTTTTTCACATTTCATTTTAGGAAGGCTACATTTGGAGCTGAGTTTTTCTCCTTGAATAAAGTATTTTATATGGCAAACATTGCTGAGCCACAAACTGCAGATCACTCTCCCTGTCATGCCTGTAAAGGAAAGGGAAATGTCTAAGGTCTAAATCAGTTTTATTTAGTTTTACATGAACCAACCTGCTGCTTGACTAAAACCTAGACACAGAGCCTACCTGAGCTGTAATGTACTTCCCACAGTAGTGGTGGTAATAGTTTCAGCCCTTAGGCCAAGCTGGCCCCACATGTCAGCTGTAGAATGAAATGATCCCTAGAAGGTTTTCAGGAGCCCTTTATTTTAATGGCCCATTAATTCAGCAAACATTACAAAGCCACATAACCAGCCTTCCCTCAGGCAAGACTGCCAGCAGGAGCTTTCCAGGAGGCACCTGCAAAGACAGAGCAATAAAGCCCATACAGCTACCTAAAGTTACAGCATTCAAAATCTTTATAGCACAGCTCATACACAAATGCACAGCTGAATCCTTTCCCTTATGCCCTCATCTTCTAAAGGGAAGTGACACGACTTAATAAAATCAGCAGACAGTAAAGTTAATCCAGTCCCACTCAGAGTCTGACCCAACATGAACCATTTCCTCCTGCATTTTAAATTTACTTTGCATTATGTAATTCATTCTGTTATCAGCACTTTGCAGGAGCTAAAACTGAATTCTCAGTTAACTGCAGGTAAACTTGGAACAGTTTTGCTCCTGCTGCCCTGACCTTTGCATGGTTATCAGCCTGTCATTTCAAGACTTCTCACTGTGTCCTTTCACCAAGAGCTGCTTTTTGTGCAGTGCCAGCACCAGAGTAAGGTTTTCAATTGAGAGATGCTGAAGAAAAAACTAGGTCAGCATAGAGAAGGTATTCCACTGGAGACAGTAAGGCATCCCTTGAAAGGAGGGCAGAGGTAGTCTTCTTCTCTGAATTATTAGAGACTGCAGTAGAGCTAAGAAGTCCTTAGCAAGACAGACTGGGGAGATGCTTCCAAGTCCCCTTTTCCTCAGTTGCTCTCTCAGCTTTCTGCAGAACAGCACCAAGCCCACAAGAAATGCAGGAGACTCCCACTCCATGGCACCATTCCCAAACAGCTCCTCAGCCTACTCAGCTCTCACAGATCTGGTTCACTGTCCCTTACTGTAGCATGAACATGCCTTAATAGGCAGCCACTCTTGTGGCCCTGCATCCTGGGGGACCCCAAACATCCCACGGCTAAGATTTGGAGCAACCAACTGCAGTGAGGTTCCTGAAGCAGCTGCTTAAGCTCAGGCTGCGGAGTCAACACTGCCTCCACCTGCAGCAGGTTCCCTAATTCCTCTGCCTTCTCTTGCAGAGCCATCATCCCCACAGCACCCTGCCCTGTGTCAGAAGAGACAGACCTCTGCCTGAATGCAGGGAAGGAATTTTTTTTTTACTTGTAAAAGGAGCTTAAACTTTCCAGGTAACACGCTAACAGAGGACAGAGGCAGCAGCACATATAGAGCAAGAGGGAAGGAATGCATGTGGCTGGACTCTAGGGTAAATGATGTACAAAATAAGAAACACAATCCTGTGCTTTCCTTGATTTAAATTTAATTGCATGAGTCTTCATTCAAACCACCAAAGAGCATTAACTGAGCCATTCTGAGAGAACTGTAGTTAGTCCTCTCAGAAACCAGGGGCAGATCTCCTCTCACATGCTACAACTGAAGTCTTTCCCTAGGCAGACAACATCAGCCAGGTGCAGAAACCAGGAAAGAACAACGGTATCTTTCACCTAGATGGCTGTCACCACGTGCAAGCTCAGTCTCATCTCTCCAGGCAGTAAAAAATAGTACAAAATACAGAAGTCAAAGAACAAAAGTCAAGCTCTCACTGCTGCCCTTACTGAAGGCACCCAAGTTATTTCAAATACCTCCACTAGCAGAAGTCTGCAGATTCATGCATGCAAGATATGTGAGAAATATTTTAGCTTATTAAAATGTTAACTACCATATTTACATGACACTGTGACATTATTTAGCAAACTTCTACCATCCTAGAGCAAAGGTTCAGACTCCATCAATGAGAAACAAGGAAGCTTCTCTACCTGAACACAAAGATCTTTCCCCCACATTTCAGAATAAGGATGGAGAAAGAGAAAATCAAGATTAGACTTATTCAGGTCAGATGAGCTAAACAGCCCATACAGTTAAGTACAACATACTGTCAAGTACATAAACCCTCTTCATCAAGGACCACTTACCTGGCTCTTGCAGAAATACTTCATATTGCAGCCAAGTGCTAAGTCAACAGGACTTAAGTATAGCAGGTTGTTTGCTGGACAATAGCTTAAGTAACCCTTTCAACCGTAACTTCAACAGGGCAATGACAACTGACTTGTAATTAAAAAGCTCCCATGTGAGATTCACAGTTTGTGCTTATATTATTATAATTTTGATTAAATACTAGCATAAGGTCTTAATGATCATGTTAATCATGGTCTCTTTGCATGAGATACACATTAATAGCTAGAAAAATGCAGCCTGAAATCTATTGCATTAATAATTGCTCATTAATAATGCCTAAGTGAAGTAGGGGCTGTGGCAGACAAGCCCACAGCCTGTGCTGTTTATGCACAACAAGTTTGACAATTGTCAGGGTCTGGCCACAGACTCAGTCTGAAACCCAGCACAGTCCTCTGAGCTGGACTTGTGCTGATCACTCTCCCTGTTCACACAAAGTTGGCAGACAGCATTTAACCTAAGGCTGTTACGCTCCTACTGCTATTGCACTTGCACTCTCTCACGTGCAATTATATTTTATGTCTCATTTCCGTGACTATGCAAGGCAAGGTGTATAAAATAAGAACTGCCTCACCTCAGGTAGGCAGCACTACAGCAACAAACAGTGCTGTCAGTATTGCAAACAAGACAACTTTAGCTGTACTCACACATTTTTTTTCCTCTCCCAGTTTGAGACCCCAAATTACATACTCCTGGTGCCCCAATTAAGTGGCCAATGGAACTTCCAGCCATCAGAAGATCAGCTCTGGCAGCAGGAAGTCTGTTCCACTTTGATTTTTCTAGTGTCCTTCTAGACTGCTATATACAGAAAAGGGAGGCTTCACTGTACACCTCCTTCAAAGACCTTTTGTAATGATCCGATTCCCATAAGGACAAAGGGATTTTTTTTACAGTAAAGTTTTAACACAAATGCCAGGTATTGGTCAACAATTTCAATAAAACCAGGTTTAAATTTCCAGGTACAGTATAAGGCTCATGTTTACAAGAGCAGCTGGAAGAGCTACTCATACTGCAGATACTGACACAACATGCATTGTTAAAAACTCAATTCAGTGGAATCACAGTTACGAACAATGATAAGCAACTCAAGAAAGGAAAGTGGCTGCAAAGTCCAACAGGAATTTAACATAGCAGTGGCCTGCTCCAGAACAAAGACACTCAGGAAACTAAGAATTATAGTCATTGTTAAAGACAAATCTACAATAAGGAGATATTCAGAGGATGAGCAGTGTTGATTTGCCTAACTAGATACAGGAAAGGGAATACATGACAGACAATTCACCAAGTGATTACTCCAAGTTTATTTGGAAATACACATTAACATACCCCGTTTACCATGTATGCTCTTCTCTTTAGGCATTTAAGAAAAGCCAAAAAGAGCAGCATTGTGGCCAGAGAGAGAACACCAACAGCAGTCATTCCAATGCCAGCCCAGGCCTCCTTGCTCAGGAGAGTGTCCCCTGCAAAGCAAGAGGACAGCAGTTTGTTTGTGGTGACAGATCCTCACTAAGCTCAAGCAACACCCCCCAGTACCACACTGGCTCTGTACCTTGGGCTGCAGACCACTCTTCTGGCACAAAGATGACAGGGCCCCCCAGGCTTACCACAGCAGAGTTCACAGATGCCATCCCACTTTCTACAACAGGAACACAGCACAGTTGAACCCCACAGTGCAGTGGGTTATCTTGGGCCAGCACAGCCTAAAATCCACTCAGACATTACCTCGCTTGCTTCTAGATGGCCTTGGGCATCTTGGTATGCACAATGAGGAGTCTGGGTGAAAACGGTGGCAGATCAGAACACTGCAGTGGAAGTACACCTGGGACAGAAAGTGAGAGGCGTTAGACATTTGTTCCTTTTGAAACAACAACAGCTTCTCATCCAGTTTTACCTACCAGGCCAGGAACAGCTTTGTCACCAGAGATAAAGGCAAAAGTCTTCACTTCCAGCCTTTGGCGGTAGTTGGCATAGCTGACACCACGTCCCACAGGGTGAAACACAGTCCTGTAGCTGTCTAGTTCATACTCACAGCTGCCAAAAAAAAAACCAAAAAGCAAGTAATAACATCAGGGTAGAGGAGGTTTAGGTTGTTGGTATTGACTCCTTTAAGCAGCAGATTAAAGTTCAAGGTCGAGGTGCTACCTTCTTCCTACAAATTCCAGCATCCCAGGGCAGTACTTGGAAGGCAATCATATTTAAGGCTCTCTTAAAGGAGGGAGCAGGGGATAATTACATACTCCTTCCACCCACTGTAAAAGGTGCTTTCATTTGTATGCCAGGCCACTCACCCATCAACAACAATATTCCACTGGGGCAGAGATCTTGGATCTGCTGAGGCCGTTGCCCAGCAGTCGTCCAGTACCAGGTGGAGGTTGGGGTCATTGCGGTTCAGGACCTGAACCTCCAGGAAGATGGGCTGCCTCAGGTACCTCACTATGGGATACTGATCCTCACGGTATGGCTGCCTGTAGGAGTCCTCTGCAAGAGCCAAAGTCATGTCTGTTAAATAACTTGCTGCAGAGAGGGTCTCAAACTCTTCAACAGCAGCTGGTTGGACAACTACTGTCTGTCAAGGGCCACATACTTGAGGCGCCTGCTTCAAGCAGCATGGATGAGCAGGAGGGAAGCACACCAGGACAGTAGAAGTCCATTTTCCAGAAGAGTTCACTCATCCACCCTCCCCTTCATGAGCTTGAGATACTCCCCAGCCAACTGAGCCCAGAGCCAGCTTTACCTGGGTAGCTTAGAAGAACTAAGGAGAGGGAACCTTGATTCACTGAAGAAGGTGGAGGAGAAAGGTTGTCTACTTTTACAGTGAGGGAGGCATCACCATTGCTGAAGGAGCACACAACTGTTAACCTGTAACAAGGAAGGAGCAGGTAAGTCACATATTGAGGTGTGGGTAATACACTACTGGATGGCTTAAAGAGATTTCCAGACACACCTGAGTTCACTGTCCCTTGAGATCCTGCCCAGGGGAAGGTCTGTCCATAATGCCCTCACCTCATTCTCATAATGAATCTGCTCCCCATCAAACTGTGGGTAAATAACAGCATTAGTGAGGGCATTCCCAAAGTCTGAGTCCCACCCCCACCAGCCCCAGCCACACACTCACCCAATGCCTGGTCCCACACCCGTTCAGTGGGACATGAAACCGAACCCTCTCATTCAAAGGTGACTTGTAGGCTGGCCTGCAGACAGGATCCCTGAGCCTGAGTGTGTCCAAATCCAGCAGTGGTGTGGTACTCTCAGCAAGGACTTCAAAATCCATGTACCCGTCCTGGGTGCATACAGCAGCTGTAACAGAGGTTCACATAAGTTGTCATGTGAGTCCAGTGACTGCTGTGTCTGCCAGGAGCTGTTGGTGAGATGAACAGATCCAACACAAAGGCTAACAATGAGTCATGCTGAGGCATCACAGCACAGGAGTCAGTCACTTACCTATTGGTGTGGGCTGCTCACAGGGGCACTCAGGGTGCATCACCATTGCCACAGTCGCCCCATGGAAGTGAAAGGCCAGTTTCAAAGGTGACATGTAGTACTGAAGTCCTGAGCAGCTCTCTCCAGGTAGCTGAAGGACAAGAGTTACTCTCTTGAAATGTGACTACAAGAGCTCATTCTAACAAATGCACCTATTAGAACTGATTAACAAATAAATAAAGACTGAGGACCACAAGGAAACTCATTTGCATTGCTCTAAGCATGCCAAATACCTACTCCCCAAGAGAAATATTTTCACCTCTGTCTGTTTTTGCCAAAAGACTCCAGGAAATCCAGGTTACCTTGCAGGTGATGTCTATCTATTACAAAGTCAGTCTGTATTCATCTTAATCACACCTGCCCCCACCCAGCCATAGGGCATGGCTGACTTGAC
Organism: Sylvia atricapilla; assembly: GCF_009819655.1. Taxonomy (NCBI): domain Eukaryota; kingdom Metazoa; phylum Chordata; class Aves; order Passeriformes; family Sylviidae; genus Sylvia; species Sylvia atricapilla. The sequence goes on from NC_089154.1 coordinate 751,093, forward strand.
AGACGCTTAATAAAGGTCAAAGCTGCTGTGCTCTGGGTCTCAAAACAAGAGGGAGGTGTGATCACACCAACACGTGTGACTCAAGGGTCAGAACTCACCCTGGACTTCAGGACTCCCCTGCTAATATACAGCCTGACTCCTCTCTGTGTGTCCAGAGTGATTCCATTTCCCTGAAGCTGATCCAAGGGGATGGTCTTATTCTCTACATCCACATCCATAAGGATCCCTGGGAAGGCTGGGATGGCAACAGTCATGTGTGTTGCATTACAGATTGCTGGACCTGCAAAAACATCTTTGAGAAATGTAACATCAGTTTCCCTGGGACAAGCACAGGTCAGGTTCTGACTTTTCCCATGCATTACCTGGAGCACAAAGCATTCTGGACTCCACAGCCAGTCTGTGCTCAGGAGGGCCGTACATGAGCTTGAGTGCCACAGTGTAGAGCGCCTTATCGTTGTGCTGACAAAGAAGAGGGAGCTCTATTAGACACTGCTCAGCTTCTGAGCCATCATAAGACCAGCCCCAGAGGGCTGTGTACTGCATCAGGTTCAGGTTTGCTGCTATTTAGGTCTACAAAATCAGTTTATTCCCACTTCACCCTTCCTAAAAAGAGCTGCTGATCATGAGACTGCCAGTCAGCTGTTCCCAGGACTGGCTGTAGCTTGAATTCTGCTTCTAGAGACTCCCACTCACTGTGCTGCTGTCTGAGGTGCCCCATTTCCTTGGGCCAGGCAGTTCAGTGACAGCTGTGCAAAGCCAAACAGCTTTGCACACACCAGCTCAGCAGCTTGACATCAGCTCTGGTCCTGGCCTGAAAATGCATTCCCTAGGTCTACAGTGCTGGGCAACACCTCAGTGCTGATTCTCCAGTCACATACCTTGTAGGACACAACTCCAGTGGCAGCAAAGGCCACCTGAAAGATCAGGTTGTGGCCATCAACAAGAAAGTTATAGCCTTGCTGCATTGCTTGCCCAAGGCTCAGCTGATGTATTCTGGTTCCATCATCAACTGACAGATTCCAAGACATTGGAGTTGCTGGAACCTGCAGAGCAAGAAATCCCTGCTTAGGGAAGGAAGGCACAGAAGCACCAAGGCTTATCACCCTGCAGGGCTGCCACCTCCCAGGCTTTACACTCAAGCTCCCTATGTTGACAGGGCAGAATTGGCTTCCCAACAAGATGCAAGTTCATCAGAGAGGTCCCTGCCTGAACTTGGAGACATCAGGCTCAGTTTATGCCAGAATCCCAAGCAGTCCCATCCCCCCCCCCCCCAATTCCCTTCACAAGGTGGAAGGAACATACCATATGCCCATCACTGAGACTTGACATGAGTCCTGGGAAGGTAACCTGAAACACATCACAAGAATTAGACTGCAGGAACTTGCAGGGCTGTAGCCACACAGCAAAATCTCCACTGGAACTTTCCAAAGTAGACAGCCAGCATCAGCTTTCCAGCTTCCCCTGCAACAGGACTGGAGCCAAACTGGATGTATTGTTAATGACCATTTGCAAACCAGCACTCCAAAGAGTCAGCAGCCAAGCCAAAATGAACATGCAGCCAAGAGACCCCCTTTCAGCTCACTGGTGCTTTCCCCAGCTTTCTGCAGGTCCCAGACAAACAATTCCAGGAGACAGGCATCCTGCTTTACAAGCCTCAGAGCAGGATCTATAGCACTCCCAGTCCTCTACTTACTGCCATGAAGTCTTTTGTGCAGTTTGTTACACCAGCAAACACAGGAGTAGTGACTTCATCTACACGGATGCTGTCACAGTGAGTACTGTAGGTAATATTTGTCTCCTCTCCCATTGTGTCATTCAGCATCAGCCTCAACCAGAGCTGGTGCTGACCATGCTGCAGAAAAAAAGACATTAATTAGAAAGAGGCAGCAGTACTCAGTACAGCATGAGAGCAGCCATTGGGACTGAACTCTTCAGAGTGGGTTTAGATGTTTGTACCACGCAAGGGACAAGATGATTTCTTGTTTTAAAAGCCCAAAGGAAAACGATGAGCTTTTTAGGAAGGCAGGAAGGCACAGGCTTAAGGTGAAGAGCAGAAGACACAAAAATAACTGCAGAAGTCAAGAAGAAAAAGCCAAGGAGTAGCAGGTTTTAGTACCAGAGAGTCAGCTGGCCAAAAAGCTACACTAATAAACAGCAGAACAGAGTCTTATAGCATTTCAAATCCCAAAAGCAACAGTTACCAGTAAAGGATCTGTCTTTGGCCTCCCACTTACTACTCTACCACAACATCTGTGATCAGCATATGGTGTTAATTATCTGTCAATACACTTTTAAATTGACTGGTGCTCTGAAATTCTTGAACCTGATTCATCTCCCTACAAGAAAACCTGTCGTGTAGTTCAAGTCTACAGAACACAACATTTTTAGCAGGCTCTGGGGGATCGAATGCATAGTTGAAACAATAAGAATTTCAGTAGCTTTGGGTTTGGTTATCTTTTTCAACTTTTGGCATGAAATTTTCTTCTATAAGTGTTTTAGACTATCAGAAGTATAAGTATCCTCAGTCTTGAAGAAAGTCAGAAAATAGAAACTCTATTGCACCCAGTCCTGTCCAAAGAAAAAATTAAACACCTCCTAACTCCATTACAGCAGCTTCCCAGGATGAAGACCCCTTTACCTGTAGGCTGGTGCAGTTGACAAACAGGACACTGAGTGTCAGCCTCTCATAATCCACAGTGTGGTCACAGGACACGATCTCCTCACCACTCACATCTAGGAGGGATGTGGAGGATTAGCCCTACAGCAGGCAGGTTCCAGCAGGAGGGCCAGGGCAGTAGCAATACGTACCGACAATACACACATGCCAGGAGTAGTTGCTAAGCTCTCTGGAAAACTCAATTTCTACCCCATCCCTATGGCAGGTCACATTCTCTGCAAAGGATAGACTACCATGAGCTCCAGCAAACCCTCCTGGAGGCACACACCCAGCAAGCCCCTCAGCCAGCCACCCCTCAGAGCCCTTTCCATGCCAAGGCAGAGAGGAAGCAGCTCCAAGCAAACCCAAAACCCACATCCCCACCACAGCCAGTCCAGAGAGGGCACATTACCCAAGAAATCCGGGTTCCCCAGGCCATTAGCACAAGGGGCTAAGCACAGCAAAAGTCCAAACAGGAGCAGCAACCTGCAAGGAAAAGAGAAACAAATGAGAGAGCAGCAAAGAAAGAAGCCACCTCCCCTTGTACCCCAAACCACACTCACCCCATCCTCGAGGTGCTCCAGCACTGCTGCCCAAACCCCATCTCTTCAGGGCACCACAAGCTTGAGCTTCAGCTGCCCAGGGATGGTTATATAAGCCCTGGGTCTGGCTCACACAGGTGCCACCTCTCTGCTGCCCAGGGAGCAGATCATTGCACCTGCTGCTCCTTGAGTGGGGCAGCTCACGGGAGGCTTTAAGGCAATCCTAAGTCTTTAGCAGGGGTTGTTGCTGTCTTCTCTTTTGAAGGCACCATTTCTTTGCTCTGATAATTGCATATCTGTTTTGGCAGTTATTTTTTTAAATGAAGTTTTCTGTGCCAGCATGACAGCATTTGAGGCATCAATGAGCTCAACATGACTTTTCTTGGGACTACTGGGAGCACTGGTGAAGATCTCATGGGGGAAAAGATCCCCAAAACCAAGGCAAATGTTTTAACAAAGCAAAGAGCCCAAATGCCAGATCAGGACTTCTACATCTGAGCACTCACAGCAAAACCTGCAAAAGTCCCTGTGATATAACAGATAATGTCACTGCTGCCAGCCCTGCTGAGTGCAGGCTCTGCAAGGGATGCCCTTGGACCCACAGCAGAACAACAATTACATCAGGTGGGTGTCAGGCAGCACTGGTGTGGGTCACACAGAGCCTGGCATGGGTGACCCTCAGCCTGGTGTGGGTCAGGCTCAGCTTGGCTGTGGGAACTGGCTGCTCAAGAGCCACAGGACACAGCAGCAGTGTGTCCTGAGGCACAGAAGTTTTGCCTCTCTAAGAAGTGAAGAAATAAGCTCTTACTGTTGTTTTAAATGTTGTCATCATCTCTGAATTGTGTAGCCACGATTACCCAGTGTGACTAATTTCATTCTTCTCTAAGCCCATTAGTTCCAAAGATCTCATTAGGCAAGCAGGGACTTACTTGCCTCCCCTTGCATGGCCTTTACCATACCACATTTGGTGTTTCAAAAAGTTGCAATGAGGAAATGTTGTGCTGGATAATACCTCATGCAAAACAGATTGCACAACAACATCACTGCAGATTTATGCTCCAAGTTATCTACAACAACCTAACTGGTGATGCTGCAGTCTTTCAATCTAAATTGTTTAACTGGCGCTCTTTTATTTGACACAGTTCTCAAATTAAGAGTAATACCCACATACACAGTGGAATCCAATAACAAATCAACCTGTGAGCTGCAGGTTAAATAATTCATTAGTTTACAACAGCATGTACCATCACAACAGTTTCTCTAGAGCCTGGGAAGACATTTCAATTGAAAGTGGAATGGTTCTGAAGTTCTTTTCAAACTCAAAAAGAAAAGCTTCATTCTAACTATCCAGGGAGTTTAAAAAGTTCACAATTTTGAGCTTTAGTCTCCAAAGAATAATCTCTATTCAGGCTGAGAAATTTAGCTCATTTGATGTTGAATCATTTATTGCATTTCAAGTTGAGGTTTTTGGATGGGACAAAGATGAACAAGTACCAGGAGTTTAGAAACAGATGAAGATTTTGTTTGGTCTTTTCTTTTTTCTTTCTTTTTTGTGATGCTCACTTTTATAACAGAAATAATAATAAAGCTTGCAAAGTCCTGAAGCTTCTCCCCAACTGATGTGGTTTTTTGTTTACCTCTAATTAAAACTTGGAACAATAATTTCCAATTTACCATTATACAGGGTAAGTTTAAAACCAATTTTTTCAGATGTTAATGATAAAAATCACTCTGAGATCAATACTTTGTGTCCTGAATTAATTAAGAGAAAAGCAAATAAAGGTACTTCTGTAGTAAAAACCAAAGATCTTGAAAATTAAAAGGACTCTTCTGCCACCAAATCAGTTTTCATGATGTATCATGTTACCCCTCTCCTCCCAGGCACTGGTGGTATATGCAATATATGAATAGTGATCATTTTACCCCTGAAAAAAGGCCTAGTAAAAGAAATGAAATTCAGTGGCATTAAGAAATAGTTGATCTTATATATATATACATACATATATATCTATACACACACACACATATTACTGTATGTGTGTAGAACAAAACAAACCTATCTTTGTTCTACAGCAGTTAGCTTTTCTAGTAGCTGTAGATTTAGGTCCATGCTGAGCCTGCTAAAATAGAAAACAGAATAAATGGTTACATTTTTATTAGAAAAGCAATAATGCAGTACAGGGGCCTGAGAAAGGGCTGAGAGTAAAACTGTCTTCTGAAGTGGGGATGGAGGCTGGTGAAGCACAGCCCGTCCTGACTGCCCTGAGATGGCAGGACACCCCCAGGGACACCCATGTCTGGGGGTGGCACGAGGGACAACCAGGGCTTGGCTTTACTCTGACCTGGAGTAGTTTATTCAAGGGTTCAAACCTGTCACAGGATCTGACTGACTCCCCTCGTCCTCATGGGAAGAAAAAGGTTGGTACAAGCTCATTCCTGAAGAGTTCTTCAATCCCTGTCGGAGAAAATAATGAAGAGAGAAAGCCCATTTTGAGAGGTCTCTGGTGTGTCACAGGGGCAGAATTATGGGATGTAAATGAGGTGGCAGAATTCCATTTGGGGATTGCACCAACGCTGAGCAAGGAGTTGGTTTGTGATTCTCTAATGGGGCACAACAAGCAACAAAACCCCACTTCTAATTGCTGGGAGTAGAGTCTCTGAAATCCAGGTTAATTCAGTGAGTCACAGAAAACAGCTTGGCAAAAAGTAGTGTTTATGTGGCAGCTCTTATGAGTGTGGCTTCCTTCACAGCACTGCAGAAAACTGCAGTAACCTCTTACCAACTTTTCAGCTGCTGTTTGAAAACTGGCTTTTTATCTGGCTTGCTCTTAGTTATTCTTTTCTGTATTAATTCTGTATTAGTTATTCTAACTGTAAGTTAGAATTAATCTAATTTCACAAGTTTCTGCTTGTAGAGGTTGCCCTTAATGCCACTGAACTTGGGAAATGATTCCTAAATCAATAAATCATTATTTGTAATGGGAGATGGACCCATCTGTTCCCAGGCAAGGACTACAATGTGGGTCAGTGGGTGCAGCCCATCATGTGTCCTTTTCTGGAATTCCCTGTGGTATCCTGAGGAAATCCTGCACGTTTTTTCTGCACCTAAGTGGAGATTACAATACCTGTCAGAAGAGTTTCATATTTGCCAATTTCCTGAAGATCTCCTGATGAAATGCAATTTACACAGCTGTGGCTTTGGCCAGCTGTGACTTGCAGATTTGTAGGGGGTTTTATCCAAACATCACCCTGTTCATCATTTCCAGACTTCGTACTCAGAATGGTTCCATGGGAGGGCCTGGTTTGGCAGGGGAGTGACTTGTTTTCAGATACAGCATCCCAGTAAAAGATGGGTTACAAAGGGCTTCAGCAGTAAAGGTAATTGCTCATCCATCTCCTCCCAAATCAAACTCATTACTTGGAGTGAAACCTGGTCACACTGACACTCATGGCCTTTTGAAGGGGTTTTTTTTTTAAAGTTTTTTGTAGTTCAAAGTCCTTTTGCAATTCCCACAGAACAGTTAGGCAAAGACACAGAGAAGGTGGCTGGGCTCCCTCTCTGAGCAGTCAATAATGCAACAGACTGCCCATGGCAGAGCCACCTTCCAGGAAATGAAAGCACTCACCAGAGCACAGCCTCAGATCTCCAGACAAGGGATGAACTTTGCCTCCCCATTCCCCTCCTCACAGGGATGTCTCAGCTTGTAATCATTAATGAATATCCCTGTAATGGCAGAGTGACTGTGCACTCCGAGCTGCCTTGGGAACCCAGGAGCTGCTGGAGATGTCGAGCAGGTATCACAAAGCAGCGGCTGATGGCAACGTGGACCTGCTGAAAGAGGCCACCAGGAAAGACCTGAACACTTCAGATGAAGATGGGATGACACCCACCCTCCTGGCAGCCTACCATGGGTACCTGGAAGCTCTGGAGGTCATTTGCCGCCGGGGGTAAGTCAGGCAGCCTCCACTGCTTAAACCAGGCCCTCGAAACCACAATTACTGGGGCATGTTAATAATGAATGCCCTGGCAACCTCAGGCCCAAAAGGCTGAAAATCACAGTAATTTCTTTCAATGCATTGCCAAGAATTTTTTCTTTAGTGGCAGTGGCTTAGGCCCAGAGCCTGCAGGCAGGGCTCTTCATTCTTTTCTCAGACAGGGGTTGGAGAGTTCTTCAGGTGGTCTGTCAGTGAAAACACATCAGCATCCACGGGACCACGTTGTGTGTGGAGTCTGCAGGGAGACAGGGCTCTGGGACCTTCCCTTTCCTCACTGGAGAAGGTTGCCAACAGCCTTTGAGGATATCTTGAGACAGGATTTATAGAGAAATCCCTAATTTGAAACAGTTTTAGCAGAAAATATCTCACATTTGCTTCCAAAGTGCCATTAAGTAGGCACTTGTGAAGATTTAGTGCTGTCCAGAGGTGAGTCACAACTCAAAGAGAGCTTTGAGCCGGCAGTATCTAAAATGATTATTTCTCTGCTTTTTTGACAACTACCATCATGCTAAAACTGAGAATACTGCTTCAGAAGCTGTGATAAGACCCTTGTAAACCATACAAATAAGAAAAAAAGAAAAAAAAGGAAAAAAAGAAAAAATAAAAAAAGAAAGGAAGGTTTTCTACAGGTTTGTTTTTAGTAAGAAAATGTCTGTATCATTTAAATGTCTTACATGGTTAAAATGTCTTATTGAAATGGTAATTACCTCTCCACCATGAGTACTCTCTTGCTCAGAGCCTACCTTTTAAGCTGTGATTCTGTAATAACATCTAATAAAGGAAAATCTGCTCTTGTGTAGAAATACAGTTAATAAAATGTTCTTTTGCAGAACAGTGAACAGATTGCAGGGAACAGCTGAATAACTACTTGGATGTATCCGAGTTTTCTTTTATTAAAAAATGGAGTTGAAAACTTATGGATTTTTTTCATAGATTTGCTTTATAGTTCATTTGGCTCAGGTGTGGCTTTGGTATCACAATGAAAAAGACCTTTGGACTGCATGGTTGTTGCTGTGTCCTCAAGAGAAGCAAAAATAGATTGACAGTTTTTCAGCTTGGGCAATTAAGGCAGCTCCCAGGAAATACCTGTCAATAAGGTTTGTTCCCAAACACCTGCAAGGCAGAACAACTAGATAAGAAACAAATAGCAAAATAATTTCTTTTTTTTCCAAAATATGAGTGAAAAATATATCTCCTACCACATAAAAGCTGAGAGAAATCACACCAGATGACACAAAGATCAAAATTTCTGTTTATTTATATTTCATCTATTTCTAAGTCTTTTTCTTAGTAGAGGACAGCTTTGGGACCTCAAAATCTTCAAATGTATGTGTTTTTCTCTATTTTAATGTAAGATTTCATGACACAATCAGCAAGATGTGTCTGTCAGAGGTATGTGCATTCTCACTGTTTTTTGGGGGGAGAAGCTGAATTTTAGAAGATGTTTTGAGCTGTTCTCCCGCCAGTTACTGTTTTCTTGTGAGAAAGAATTCTAATTATTTTTAACAAATTCATCCTTTCCTTGAAGAGGTTTTGTGACAGAGACCCTGAGGTACAGGGCAATTTTCTTCAGGATTGTTGCAGATTCTAGGACTCTCAAGCTTTGTCCCTTGGAAAGTTAGCAATACTAACAATAAACCCCTTTCATCTGGAAAGGATTTGTCTTCCCAGGGTCAGGAGACATTTTCTCTGCTTACCTTGCAGGTACACTAATAAAGGCAAGACCAAACAGCAGAATCTTCTCTCTTTTGTGTGAGCCTTTTCTTTGGGAAAGCAGGGAAAGGAGGAGAACGAGAACCTCGGGTAGATGTCAGACACTGTCCAAAGCCCCACTGAGCTGGGAACAGCCATTCCAGTTTGTCAATTGTTTGAGACTCAAAGGCTGGCAGGTTCCACAGGGAGCAGAGACCACAAAGAGCACTGAAGGGAGCTGGGGAGGATGGATCCCCCAGCACTCCCAGGGCTCAGGGTATGTGGGAATTTGGGAACCCGGCACGCTCAGCCACCGCCAGGCAGCTCCCAAGGGCACAGCCACAAAAGCACAAATATGTACACATGGTTCCCATATGTCTGAGTGGAGAAACTTTGATCCTCAGCTGCCACCTCCTTGGAACAAAGCCTGAGCTCCCAGGGCCAGCACGGTTGGCTCTGCCAGAGCCCTGACCTCACTCCTGCCTGGGGCAGCTCAGGCTGAAGGATGGTGTGGAGCTCAGGTGGTCAGATCTGGGCCACAACAAACCTGGTGGTGCTCTTCTTCAGAGTGCCAAAGCCAGAGATCAGTGCCTGAAGGACGTTTGGTGGCAGGATGTACCATTTCACAGTACAGCTGCCGTGGCACCAACCTCTGAGTCATTGAAATGCTTGAACTCCCAAGAGTGGAAATTCTCCTTGTAAATTTGGTCCCTGACTCTGAAGTCAATAAAGATTTTCGGCTTCTGTGGCCGCCCTGTTTGTTGGTCACAAGAGGACACAAGCTCTGTTCTGAACATTGTTAAGGTTGACCTTGCCAAATGTGTATCTAAATATGCAAGGTGATTCTTGTCTTCAGGCCAGCACTTCAGTATCAAGTCAGTGCAAGAGTTAAAAATAAAGCAATACTTTTCACTGGCTTTCAACTCAATTGAAAAATGTGGCATTTTATTTTCCAATTAGCTTCTGCTTTTCAAACCCTCATGAGCAAAAACAGCTTACAGAGAACAAAAGAGCTGAAAAACAATGGCATCTATCTGAGCTTAAACTAATAGCAACGGAGACAAATGGGTAATCAGGGTTTTACTCCAGATCATTTACCTATTACCTACCCAAAAAAATTACTGCAGGAGTTCACTAAGTGTGGATCACTGTGGCCAGTGAGGAAACCTCCTACTATTGCCCTGTATTAGACATGCAAAAGGAACAAGGAAACCAAGACCACTTTAAAATATTCCATGCAAATGATCTTGAAACAGTTCTGCCAGTAATTCCAATGAGACTAAGTCAAAGCCTGAGCCCACTTTGAGTTGCCAGACCCTGGGGTGACAGAGGAAATGGGGAGATGCACAGGCAGTCACAATCCTGTGGACTTGTTTAACTCACGGGGCAGGAATTGGAGCTCGTGCCACAAAGCCATGCTCAGGGCTTGTGTAAGTGGCTGCAGCCCTGTCCTAGCGGCTGGAGCCAAGCTGAGCCATTGTCCCTGGGCTGTTCTCCTCAGAGCAGAGCAGAGGGACATGTTTAATGTCACTGCAGAGCTCAGTGTGGGTAGCCCAGCTCACTGTGTGTTGTTTTCCAGGGGTGATCCAGACAAGTGTGACATCTGGGGGAACACGCCCCTGCACCACGCTGCCTGCAATGGCCACATCCACTGTGTCTCTTTTTTGATCAACTTTGGAGCCAACATCTTTGCTCTGGACAACGACCTGTGCACTCCCCTGGAGGCAGCTGCCAGCAGGGACCGCAAGGAGATTGTCCAGATCCTGGACAAAGCTGCTACCGAGCAGAACCTGCTGAATCCAAAGAAGGTCTCCAAGCAAAAGGCACAGGCCCAGAGGAACGTTGAGAGGCAAATCAAGGAATGTGAGAGGCGCCAAGAGAAACACCAGCATGAAATGAACCGGAATTATATTAAAGAGAAGGTTGGCACAGTGAATTCTCCCAAAGGAACGCACTCCAGGGTAAAGTTGCCCGGTCTATTTCCTTCAAACACCACAAGTACTTTAACCAAAACCCTGAAAGATACCTTGAAACTCAAGACAAAAAAGACATCTGACAGCACAAGAAGGCAGGAAACACAAAGAAATGACCAAGAGGATGACAGGGGTAAGAGAAGTGTGATGCATTTGTTCGATGAGAAAGAGGAGGATGAATTACTCAATGACCTCGAAGAGAAAAACCTTGCTGGTAATAACAGTCAGCTCTCCATTTTTCAGCGGCCAGGTCTTGGCAAGATTGTGTTTGGAAGGAATTTGGCTGCAGAGGTAAATCCTGAAACTGTTTCTTCTGAGAAAGAAGGTATAAGAGCTACAATGGCCAGTGAGCTCTTTCAGAATGAAAATGCTGAGAATGGCAGGGAAGATGATGGTGAAAATAGTGCTGATGTCCCTTGGAGTGAGGAAGAAGTCATTTGGGATGATGAGGAAACAGAGAATACACCCCTTGAGGTATTTCTGGCATCACAGATGCTGGATGAGTTTCTTCCAGTCTTCATGAGGGAAAAAATTGATTTAGATGCCCTGATGCTATGTACCGATGAAGATCTACAGAGCATTCAGATGGAGCTTGGGCCAAGAAAGAAAGTCCTGAACGCTGTGAATAAAAGAAAACAGGTGCTCAAGAACCCTGGAAAAACTGTAGATACTTGCTTATAAATCACCATACCTGCTGTTGTAACCTATACACTGATTCATTATCTTTCCCTCTATCCAAAGAGTGTGCAACTCTTTTCAGAAGTCTGCTCAAGCAAAGGCAGAGAGGCTACCAATTGCTGTAAGAAGTACAGGAGGGATAACAGTTTTTCCCTCTGGATAGGTAGTTGTGGTGAATAAGGTATTAAATAAAGTATATTCTGCCAAAAAGCAAGTATCTGAAGGTAAAAACCCAAAAGCTTTTTTCCCTGAACTGTTTATGTGGATTGGATTTATCTTGGTCCAGATAATTTCAAATATCAATGAAGGCCAGGCCTGCTGCATTCCTTAATAAAGGCCTTTCTTTCTTCTCCAAAACCACAATGCAAAGAGCATTCTCAGAGCTTGAGAGCTTTGAGTTTTCTCCATTTGCTTCTGTAAGACCACTCTTCCTGGTACTGATGTTGTGTTAGAAAAGGAATCTGAATCTTGATTTTAGCTGTGGTTTATTGACTCTAATCACCTCTGCATTAATGTAAATAAGACTAATTTACGGGAAGTTTCATGTTTTTGTCAGTAAAGTTTTTACTTCTGTATTGACAATAATTTAAAAATACATGAAGTATCTTCCCAAGAGACGTTCAATGTGAGTTGCATATTCCTTTCTTATCTCATTGGACTGGATCCAATTGCCAGCACCATCACATCCTAAATGTCATCAAGGCTGCAATACTTTTAGCTACAAGAAGCTGAGGTTTACTTTTCTAAATTTCTGACCTATTTTGGTATACCCCTAACTTGGTTCCTATAGGCTGCATTTTCCATGCAAAGTCCCAGAAATGAGGATTCACATCACACACCATTTTCTGTGGGTTGTTGTCAGCTTCAGCCTGAGAGCTGTGTATCACACACACAGAGCTCATGAAAATAAAAAATAGAAAATGAGCTGTGCTGCTGTGGAAGCTCCTGCTCCTCACAGTATATCTGGAAGCATTCACAGCAGGGTTCCCCTGTTCCCTTGGGAAGCAAGCACTATCAGATATACATTAATCATTCCTATTGAGCTTTGTGAACCTAATAAAGTGCTTGTGGTAGCCATGCTCCGGTAAAGATCACAGATTTTAGATGCACATTTATTAGCAGAACGTTTATCTTTAAACCTCTTTTTACACCTTTCCATGAGCCAGCAATGATTTTTTCCTTAGGGGTATGCTGCATTTGTGGATGCTAATCCTGGTTAATGATCTGGTTTTTCATGTTTCTTCTTTCCATATCATCTTGTGGCTCAGATTTTTATATTATCCTTTCTTGGGTGGACTTTATACTGCATTCTTCCCTGTTCGGATTCCTGTACACAGCAGGTTGATATGTTAAGTAAGCAATCACATCAAAGTCCTGTTCTGTGCAATCTTCCATGATTGCTGTGCTCAGCTCAGCAATCCAGACACCTTTCTCCTAGACTCTGTCTGGTTGATTTCATGTTGTCTAAGAAACTCCCAAATGCTTAACAAAACAAGAAGGAACCAATTAATCTTTTCTATTTGAAGGCATATGACAGGTGGATTTTTCAATCCTCCTTTCCTATGCCAGGGATGCAGATGCTCCCCATTCCTGCTGAGGCCAGCCCAATCCCCCTCTGCCTCCTCCAGTCCCTGCCCCAGGACACAGGGCTGACACAGGCTCTGTGCTGCTCCAGTGACTCCTCCCTGATGCAATGCGCTGACCAGGACGCACCTTTTTCAGGCCAGATTTTAAATAAGTGGGTTGGATTCAGCTGGCCAGGAAATGCTTTCAAAAACTCTTCAGCATGCAAATGCTTGTCACCGATGGGAGGCAAATGTAGGTAGAGAAGAAGGGGGGAAGGAACCACGGATGCAGGGGGAATCAGGAACCAAGGATCTCTGAACTGCACTGAAAATCTGCCTCTGTGCTTCCTCACCTGCAGCCTCTGACCATCAGAGAGAACAGCAGAGACCATGTGCACATAAGTAACTCAGCTGTCACAGGCACTGCCTCAGGTGTTAGCAGTGACTTTGGAGCTAAAAGGAACAGCACCAGACCTGTAGAGTCCCCTGTCTTCCAGAAACTCCATAAAAAGACTAAGAAGCCCGAGAGCACCACATATGACACTTATTTTTAGGCAACTGAATCAATTTTTATTCTTTTTAATTAAAAAAAAAAGTGCAATCGTGCTAACCCTTTTCTTATGGGATAGTATAACGCAGCCCCATGGAAAAAATGGGGGGGGGGGTAGTGTGTATGTGGGGAATTAATAGAAAGGAATACTCACATTTCAGGTTTTTTCTAGTCATGTACTTTGCTATTTTCAGATTTTTTTTTTTTACCAACCCCTTTGTTTCCTTTAGAGTGTGGAAGCACTGAAATCCTAGCTGTGACTTCTTAGGAATATTTGTATAGCTCAGTTCAGTTGGAGAGGCTTTATGTATCACATGTGCAACCCTACAGCAGAACTCAAAACAGAAAACCAGGCAATCTCACAGGAGCACAGGCCTGCCAAGTACAAAGTTCTCCATCCTTAAGATTTAATACTCTGCACTGGATAGATATTAAGAAAATGTGCAGCATGGGACAACTGCAAAACTGAGTAACACAGAGGAACAGAGAACTCCCTATTTCTTCCAGTTACATTCAGTGATCACATTTACAGATAGAGCAGTCGCTGCGACAACTTGGATACTTCTTTTTTGTCTTCAAATAAATCAACAAACCAGAAAAGAAATTGACAACAAAATGAAAGCCAAAGGATAACAGCAGTGTCTATTTAATTTTAATATAAATGCAAGTTACACAATTTAATGATCCGCTAATTTGTAAGAGAAGGAAGCACAGAAATTGAAGCTATTATTTCCCCTCAGAAAATGTAAAGGTGGCATCCAAGCAAATTCCATTGTAACTGAACCAAATCCTCTTCATGACATCAGAGTTACAACACTTGAAGCCAGGGTCCCAAAATCTCCCACTGCCAATGAAGCTGTGAACAATGTGGGTTTTTAGAACCAGGTCTTTGGACTGGTTCCATTTATTTTTTAAAGTGCATAGGCTGTAAGGGAGTACATGTGAAAATAAATTGGATTTGTCTTCTTCCCAAACTCTGTCTCAATTCAAGTTACAACTCTGGTGTAACACTGGCACAGAACTGGGATAATACTGTTATAATTATTAATTGCAGGTGTCCATGGAGTTCTTGAATAACGGAGGATCATTTGCTTTCATGTTTACCTCAGGTTAGTGTAGTTCTGCATGACTGAAGTAAGAAGCTAAGTCAACATATAAACTTCTGAACACTTTAGAAATGACAGAGAAGAAACAAGACATGTAAAAACAGAAGAGTAATTTTGCTACAATTAAAACACAAAAGCTCATCGAGAAATTTCTGTTGTTCCTTCTGATGGAATGAACAGGATCAGTGGAGTTCGGTTTGGATCCACAGGAAACAACCTTCAGCTCTATTAGTGGTCTGGCCACCTCTGCCACTAAGTACATTTTCCCAGCTAGCTTACACCAGCCTTAAAACTGGGAGTAGTATTTACATCACACCTGCACTGTACTCACTAACCTCTTCTACACTTACCTCTGCACTCTCCAGGGCTTTAATGCCAACTGCTCCTGACCCTCCTTCCTGTTGCTCTGCTCTATTCTACTGGCATGTTATAAAATGCCCTGTCATCCAACACTTCCACAGCATGAAGAAACACTTAATAGCCTGCATGAAATCATATGCAAATAGAAATAAAATTTCACAAGGCACAACTTGTGAGTCTGAGACAGGAATTTGTTTCCAGGGTAATAGCTGTTTTTCAGCAGATGCTCACTCTTTTGCAAGACAGTTGCATAACAGCACAAAACTGGAACTTTTCCTTATGTCACTGCGTTCCTCTGCCAGGAAATAATCATGAAAATTCCTGCCCCAGCTAATATCTGCGATAATAGAACAATTAGCAATTGAAGCATGGTACAGCCAAACTGAAATTATTTGCCTGTATACTTGAAATCAGTTTGCATGGTTCCAGCCTTCAAGAAGCTTAGAAAAACAACTTAGAGGCACCATAGATTAATAGCAAAATCTCCCTTCAGAATACAGATAAAAGTTATATCAAAACACCTATTAGTTCTCACATTCTGTGTGACTCCTTGCAATATGAAAATGGCAATATCCCAGTGAGGCACGTACTAAGGGAGCAGAAACCTAACTATAGAGATATGGTTTTTTACAAAAACCCCCACTCAGAACTGTGCTCTTGAGTGAAATGCCATTGTGTCTGAGGGCAAAGGAAGGTGGATTGCAAGGGGTGAAAAAAGATGGTGACTTCCAATGTGAGCTGGAAGGGAAGATGAGTCAAGGAATTAAGAGGTGGGCTGTGTACCCAGGAGACTGAAGACAAGGTCACTGTCACTGGAGCACTGAAATCCACAGTTGCATTTTAAGTACCATCACAGGTAAATATGATGCCAAAATCCATTCTTCAAACTGATGTATTTTATACCAGAATGAATTATCCCTCTAAAACCCATGAAATCTACAAACAGGCTTCTGCTACATAAATGATTAGGAAGGAAAGGCATTGATTCCGGAATGATACCAAAATATGTAAAGATACCCTTATTAGTATCATTACGAACATCCAATACTTGCTGTTACAAAAGAGAGACATTTATTAGCAATACTGCAAGTATCTAATATTTGAAATTAGAAGACTTCAGAAATTAGTCTCTTGCTGAAATTTTACTTTTCCTTGTTGAATGTTCTAGAAGGGCCACATTCAGATAGGATTGGTGCCTTTCTTGTTAATACAGGATTAAAGGAAACTAAGTGCAAATGTTTTTCATGGCCTCATTGGCATTGTAGAAATCTCTCTTTAGTTACCAGCTGACCACGCATCATAAACAAATTTTGCTGCTACGGTGTCTTCAACCGCCATCCCTGAAAAAGAATTGAAGTTATCTTCAAACAGTAATTCAAGCTGTACAAATAATTTTGCTTCAGAAGGGAACAGAAGGACTCAGGAGATTATCTAACTGGACAGGAACAAGAATTATTTCCCATCCCAAACACCTACAGTGTTACATTCAAAGTCCATAGCCCTCATGCGGTGCTGGGTGTGCTGTAAGAAGCTACTGTTACGGTAGGAATCTCATTTTTAGTGTTCATATCACCACTGGGCCCTTGTGGAGATGTCATGTAGCTCAGAGCATGGTAATTCATCCCCAGTGCCACCCTTTCCCAAAGCCCAGCCCCACAGGACACTGTCACATTGTGTCAGGTCAGACAGACCCCACGGGTGGAACAGCGGGGCAGTCGGACTGGAGCTCTATTAATAAATGCTGCACTCATGTCTTGAACAACTGTGAAATGGAAAATGGACTTCTATTGTTTGCCTGCTTTCCTATCACTTTTCATTACATCAATCCTGCTAGATAAATAAGAAGGGAAATAAAAAGGGAAAATGCAAATCACAGTCTACTTTCTTGTGGACAGTGCACTGCCACAGCGGTTCTGAAGATGATCAGCAGCTTTCCCACGCATGGGGGACCTAATAAAGAACAAGGCATTGTTTTCTGTCAGACTTGGACACAGGAAGGGCTGTTCTTACCCAATGATTTAAACACTGTTGTTTTCTCAGGCAGGGCTGGTTTTGTACCCTTCAATACCTCCCCCAGCTCAGCAAAAATCTCTGCCTGTGAAAAAAATACATATTTATACAAAATCATAATACCCATACATACATTAAGAGGAAAACAAACTCTTTTCTTCTGAGTGACTTCAAAAGAAAGAACTCCTCCAGTGCTGCATCCCAAAACTGATTACTTTCCATGGTGAAGCAGATCAACATTCAGACAAATTATGTAGAAACTGGACAGAAATCAGAGGAGCAGAATGGTTTTCAAAGAAAAACAGCTGGCAGACTTTCCTCAGCCATTAAGTTTTTTTACAGTGGATAGCTTGTTACTTGTCCAACAAAACACACGGGATTCCACACACATTACCATATCTAGAGCTCTTATGTTAAACCTCAAAAGTGTAAATCATATTTATTCTGCAGACACATTAAAAGAGAAAAAGAAAACACCATTGAACCTCAAAGAGTCCCTGCTGTCAAATCTGTGCAGATCATTGTCTGCTTGGCTTGTGTGGTCCATTCTTGGGGCTGGTCCATTCAGCGTCAATCACACTGAAATCTCATAGAAAGAAACTTACAGGTTTTAATAAATAGATTTGATGAACTTACAATGACCAAACACTGCAGGAAATGTAGGTCTTTCAACAGCAATACATTGTTATCATCATTGTTATCAAAAGCCAATGCTGAAAACATGCTACTGTAATACCGTGTCATATAATGGTAGATACAGAGGTTGCATGGTTTGGTCATAGACAAAGCAGTTGTAGTTTGAAACCAGTTTATCTTTCAACCCCTGTCTGAAAAGTGTTAACAATTACATTTGATGCTCTAGGGGTTTCAGCAAAGGGTATCATCAATACCAACTCATTTCAAATGCAAGCCAACAGCCACAAAAATAAAGCCCATCATTTCAGAAAGTCTTACCCCAGATAAAATAACATCTCCTGATTCTGTAAGAGCAGCATCTCTGGAATCCACAAACAGAACGGAATTCTTCATCAGCTCATCATCCAGTTCTCTCCAGTCAGGTCTGCTCGCTCCAACAGCTAAAGCAACAAAACTCATGAACTTGGGAGTAATGTTTAAAACAAATTCAAGCCACATTTTGTTCAAAAGATGTGTGAAGTAACAATCAACGCTATTATGGAAATGTAATATACAAAAAATCCAGTGTTAGCCTTGGAGAAATACTGATTGATAGGACAAAAACAACAAAAAACAATTCAAGATTTGATATGTCAGTAAAATAGCCTTGCCAGAAGAGCCAGAGTAGCTGAGGCCAAAGAAAGTCCTCTCCTTTTGTCGGTTATCTCATATCTCTTGTTTTCATCACATCATTACCAAATGAATTTTACACACCTTTATTAGATTATCACTTACCCAGAGAAACTAAAAACAAATCATGGAGCTTAATTTTTTATACTCAGCACCAAGATCATTATCAACTTGTTATGGGCCTAACAAACAAGCAAACAAGAAACCCAAAAAAACCTAAAAGAACTACCCAGTTATACTGTATTCAGATATTTTTTTACATGTCCAACTGTTAAGGAATAATAAATTTGCATTTGCTAAATGTGCATTTGCTGCTCAAATGCTTCTTCAAACAGTACAAATGCCTCAATGAAGGGTAAAAAAGGCAAGGTAACGAGAGATGTCTTTGTGTCTATGTCACCTCAGTGACTGTGGACCTTAATTGATTTTGTATTTCTGGCTTCCATGCCATGACACAACACAGACAACAACTTTCAATGACAAAGGACTAAATCGACTTTGAAAAATTGGTAGGATGCTGCTGGAATGTGGGACCTTTCTTTAAATTGTTTCCTTTGAGAACTTGCTTTTGCCTTATTACCATGCTATCTGGAAAGTGCACAAGTTCATCTGAACAAGGCCCACAGTTAATAAAAATAAACAAACAGAGGCACATCCAGAGACTCCAAACAATAGTGTGGCAACATCATTACAAGGAGGGCACAAAAAACAAAGCACTGCTCCAAACCTCACTATAATTAGAGGTTAAATTGTGATGTTCTTAACTCAGTTATTGCATCTTCATAACTCAAATAAATAAGTAAATTAATGTGATCAGCCCCAAAAGAAACAAATAGAGGAGATTATAAAATTGTTGGAAGAAAAGATGACACCACCAGGGTGACGTAACAATGAGCAGTAACTACTTAGAAATAAGAACATTTGTGTGGGTTATTTAACAGGAGAGCAAGGTGAGAAAAATGGCAACATGAGGAGGGCAAAGACGACGCACCACTCAGAGAAAAGATCATATGGGAAAAGAGCAAACCCCATGCTCTAGCAAAACTCCCCTGCTGGATCATGCAGCTGTTCTGGCTCCAGGAGGACAGGCCTGGGAAAAGTGGTCCTCACTACAGAGGAAAAGCCTAAACATAAAGAACATTTACTCCATAAAGCACAGAGAACTGCTTTTCAACAGATGGTGATGCTAAACAAGGTGCTAATAAACACGTGCCGTACACAATGGAACCAGAACATACCATTGATGTGGGCACCTGGCTTCACCCAGTCTCCAAACAGGATGGGAGTTGTTGCCATGGTGACTGTCACAATCACATCGGCCCCGGTCACCGCCTCCTGGGCGGAGGAGCAGACCCGCACCGGGCCGCTGACAGAGCCGGCAAACTTCACTGCCTTCTCCTTGGTGCGATTCCATACCCTCACCTGCAGGGAGAAAAACAAGGGAAAACAAAACAAGGACAGAGGAACTTGGAGAATTTCTCCTTGCTGAAACGGAACACTTATTTTTTCAGCAGATAGATGTTTCCTAATGGTTGGGGTTTTCTTTCCCACTTTAATGTTCTTATCATACAAGTGAGTAAATTTCACGAGTGTTCAGCTACATTTGAATGCCTGTTTTGTGATGCCAGAATAACATCTCCTTGTAGTGCTGCGCTTATAAAATGCAAATGTTCCTGAAAAATACATTTAAGGGAAAGTCACAAAAAGCTTATCCAAGTATGGTATATATAGTAAGATCTTCTCAGACAAAAAGCTATCTGGAACAACTTTGATTCCAAACTTTTTTCTTTCTTTTTAAATATCAACATTTAAGCAAGGAATTCTTGCTGCTCCAATATTCTCAGGTTCTGTAGAAACAGAACCAAAATATGATTGACTTTTATGGTGGATTGACTATGGCTGAATACCAGGTGCCCACAAAACTGTTTCATCACTCCCCTCCCCAGCAGCACAGGGAAAGAGAAGAGAATACATGATGGAAAAATGTGTGGGTCAAGATAAAAGCAGTTTAATAGAACAGAAACAAATGTTGGAGAGACGGCCTTGATGTTGTGTGAGCAGTGCTCAGAAGTAGCCAAAACACTGGGGTGTTATCAGACCCCTTGGGCTGCCAGTGCACAGTACTGTGAGGGCTGCTCTGGAGAACAGGAACTCCATCTCAGCCTGACCTGATACAACTTCGCTGGCTGTACTTTTAGAATAATGAATCCTGCAACACAATAGAAAAAAAAAATAAATGTATTCACTTAAGATGTGTCTGTTACCTCTTTAAATGTGAACAGTTCTGTGAAGATATCATAATGGCTGTATGCTTGAACACCAGCTCCCAAAATGCACAGCACTTCTGCAAAAGCTGGCTTTAATAACTGAACAGTATCAGAAATTAAAAAAAAAAAAGAAGAGAATATGTAAGGACAATATATTAACAGGTATTACAAATATATATCAGAATACTACAAAAGAAACCAGTATTGTTAGTCCTTTTAAACAACAAAAAAGTATATAAACAAATATTCAATAATTGCTATACATATAGGGCTTTCTTTTAATGCAAAAGCAAGCACCAGTAGCACCAAAGCACATCTTGGCTTAATTCCTGTGTTGAATTGTCTGACTTGAGATTCAGATTTAAGAAGCAACAGCATGAGCAGCAAGTTCTGGGGCCTCATCACAATCCAATATTAACACACTCATGTGGCTGATTAAGTGTAAAAACCACAGAGCTGATGTTCTGCACTGGCTGAAAGCAGGGCTCAGAATCTCCAAAACCATCAGTACTGAGAGTGGCAGCTGCACAGGGACACTGGTCCTGGCAGCTCCACACCAATCCACCTCTCTGAATTCACTGAAGCCATGAATCACACCACAAGCCTATCTTGGCATTGCAAGAGCCATAATACACAGACATTGTAAAAGTAGGGATGCTTTTGAGGAACAAATAATAAAACTCAGTTCTACAGCTGCTTTTGGCTTTCTGGTTTAGTTCTTGTCTGTGATTTACCAGTACTTGGCAAAGGGGAAGACAGAGCTGCTGGAGTTCAGCCCTAACCTATCCTTGTGTCTTGCTTATGCATTTGCTGTGGCTACTCACTTTTGCCTAAAAAGCTTTAGAATTGTCTAAGTTCTAAAGGTTTATTCTGCTGCAAACAAATAGAAAATCTCATTGATCCCATTTTTCAGTAATAAGAATTTGTTTCAATGTGCCTTTTAAAGACTGTGAAGCACTGATTTCAAAGGTCCTCTGCATAAGAGCATGGGTCTTTGAAAAATAAATGCCATAAAGAAGACAAGATGACAAATATGAGCTAAACTCAAACACTCCTGAAAATTTCCAAAACAACAGACAACAATGAAGGATCTGATCTTGAAGTACCTTCAGCAGCCAAGCTCCTTTGAAGCCAGCATGGACTGCATAAAAACCATCAGAACTGACCAAATACAGACTGGCCGAAATGAATGAGGTCCTGTAACCTCCCGTCCAAGGAGTTCATTGTAAATCACTCTGTCCTTTGGTTGAGAAGAAGCTCCTGGGGACAGGTCCTTCGCTCAGTTTTATGCCAGTTAGCTGCCTTGCCATGGATAGAGTCACCCTGGCACGAAGACTGCCCTAACAAAATGGTGAGATCAGCCTTCATTCTGATGCAAAGCTAAGGAGTGACAAACAACAGTATTTTTCAGCTCTGGCCCTCCTCTTACTGCCTCAGCCTTTGAGGTGAAGGCTAAAACTCTGCTGTGCAATGCATGGTCACTTGCTCTTTTCCTGCTGTTAGCAGCCCAACCAAAAACAGTTTTATAAAACGAATCCCAACACAACAACTTCCAACTGAAATGGAAGTCATATAAAGCTACAGCCAGATATACCTCACATGTCTTTAGACACTGAAGTTCATGGCCATGGTCAGAGACAGTCATCTGGACACCTTCCAGTGACAAGAGAGACACTGGCAGACAGACAGACACACACCTTTGGACAAGTTATCCATCTATAAGGGCATCACTTATCTTAAGAGAAATGGAAATATGCCTTTTCTCTCTTTTTTACAGGTCCAGTGCAACACACCTGTCCTGTCAGCAGAAGGCATCTACCTAAATAAAATTCAATATATCACCACAGCTACATTACCCAAAGCCATAAAGGGGCATGTTAACACAAAGACAAAAGAAAGAAAATACAGTGAAAGACAGCTCAGTAAATTCCTAGGAGAGGGTGCAATAGAAGCCACAAAAATCTAGCTCAGGTTCCTTCCCCAATCACACACAGCATTAAAGCCAGACATGACTGACTCAAAACAGTGAGTTTAAGTTTTCCTTGAAAGTGTATATGTTAGGATAAATCTAATTTAAAGCTGTATTAGATGAAAAGCCATTTGCATCATTCCTTCTAGTTATTTTATAACACCAAGCCCCACTTAGAGAACAGAAGACTCACCTTGGTAGCAATGGCAGAAACTGCAGCTGTTCGTTTTGCTGTAATGACACTGCCATCCAGGACCTTTAAAAAATTCAAACAGACTGAAGTGAACACTGAAAAATTAATAAATACTAAACAATTTCATCCAATCTGTGAATGATGTGATATTACAGATATATAACATATACACATATAGAAGCTGGCAACTAATATCACAGCAACCACTAATCATACAAAGTCATGTTTAAATTGGGGAGATTCTCTGTTTATTCCAGTTCTTCCATATTGTTCCATCAGCACAAAAGGAGTGAAAACGGTCAGAGAAGAGCCACCTCTAATTCACCCAGCTCCTGATGCACTGCAGCACAGAGAATACAGGGATATGACTCCAATACTCTGCACTCCAGGAAGAGCAGGACTAGTGTAAGCTAGCAGTGATTCTCCAGTCTGCACTGTCCTGGGTGCAGCATGTGACAGGGAACCATGGAACTCCTCAAATGTGTATCATACATGGGACATTCTTGCCTCAATGTCCAATATCTACTACATACATATTAATTATGGGGCCAAAAACCCAAGAGGTTTGACAGAAGAACCCAAGATAGTTTTCTTAACCAGTTTTGTTCCTTTAATAAATCATTAGTGCTAATGCGCAATGCAAAACATTACTATTTTTGAAAAAAAATCCTTAAATTCTTTAAATAAAGAAAAAGTAATCAGACTCTGCATACTATTCCCTTCAAAGCAAATTGGGTATTTCTTTCAACTTGAGACGGATCAAGAGCCATTCTTTAGCCAGCAAGGTGGGGGGGGGGGGGTAGGGGGTATTTTTGCTTTCAAATGCAAGATAAACTTCTAATAATAATTCTTCTCCTCCAGTTACCCTCTAAGTTATCAACAAATAGCACAGTGAGTACTGAGCCATCAGTAGAAAGCACAGAGAGAACAGTTTCACAAAAACGAAAATAGGCAGCTTTAGGCAAATCTTGTTTGTAAACTCAAGCCAATTTACACCAGCTTCGAAGAAGCAGAAGTGAGAACTGATAGCATGAGCAGAGAACAATGCAGGACACACGAGACTTACAGCTTTCAAAGTACCATTGCTGGGGTCAAATAGGAGGACAGTCGCCTGGTGAGAAGGCACAGAGGAGTCCTTCAGGTGCTCATAAAAAGTCACCAACTTGGTTGTCAGCGCATCATCTGCAGCACTGTACGCGGGCATGACTCCGAGGTACCTCGGGGGAGAATTACCTGCGTTACTCACACACCGCTACCACAGGAGCTCACAGCGGACTGTGACCGTCACGCCACTACCGCCCCGTTCATCAGCAAATAGGTACCAAAGAGCCTTTTCTGAAGCTCCAAACCCGCCCACCCGGTGCCTTCCCCGCCGCGAGTCCGTCCCCCGCTGTGGCCGCTGCCCGTCCCGCCGGGGCAGCCCGGCCGTGCCCTCACCGACCGTGCCCTCCCCCGGCCGTGCCCTCACCGACCGTGCCCTCCCCCGGCCGTGCCCTCAGCCCGGCCGTGCCCTCACCGACCGTGCCCTCACCGACCGTGCCCTCAGCCGGCCGTGCCCTCAGCCGGCCGTGCCCTCCCCCGGCCGTGCCCTCCGCCGGCCGTGCCCTCAGCCCGGCCGTGCCCTCACCGACCGTGCCCTCCCCCGGCCGTGCCCTCCCCCGGCCGTGCCCTCACCCGCCGTGCCGGGGCACGGGCAGCACGGTGCGCACGGGCTGCACCACCCCGCCCGCCGCGCCCGCCGAGAAGTTGGCCAGGGCGGCCTCCAGCGCCGGCAGCAGGAGGCTGGCGCGGTGCAGGTGCTTCTCCACCTCCTCGGCGCCGATGAACACGGGCGGGGTCGAGCCCATGGTGACAGCCGGGCGGACGGGACAGGCTGTGGAGGGAGCCGACGAGAGCACTCCGAGACAGCGCCGCGGCGGCCGCCCGCACCTTGGCTAAGAGGTGTCCGGGGCGGCCCCGCGGAACCGCCCCGCCGGCCCCGGCTCCGCCCCCGCGCCCCACGCCCCTCACGGCCGCGGCGGGCAGCCCGCGGTGTCCGCGCGAAAATCCCGCACGAGGGCGGCTCCGCCGCTGTCCCGCCTCACCCAGGCAGCGCTCGGGGGGCAAGCGGCCGCGAACTCCTCGGAATGGCCCTGACATAGGTTGGGCACAGCCACCCCGGGACCCCGCGCCCCGAGGCACGGCCCCGAGGGCCGGAGGGCCGTTCCCGGGGCACATTCCCGAGGGAGCGCCGCCTCCCGGAGCCCGCGCGCCGCAGGGTGTCACGGCCCCCTGTGGCCGGGAGGGGGCGACGCGGCGCGGAGGCGCACAGCCCCCGGGGCCCGTGCGGTGGCGCTGTCGCCGCCCGCCGGAGCAGTGGAGTTCGGGGCGCGCTCGCTGGGAGGTCGGCGCGGCGCGGGGCGTGCCGGGAAGGCGGCGTCTCCCTGCGGAACAGCCATCTTGTCCTGGCCGGGGCCGAGCTGAGGGGCGCGGGACGATGAACGGGTTCCCGGTGGCTGCGAGGTCCCTCTCGGTGAGCGGGATCCGGGCGCGTCGTGCGCGGTGCGGGAGAGGCGCAGCTGGCGGCGACGGCCGCTGTCTGGGCCTGGGAGCTGCGGGCGGGCCTGACCCCGGCCAGCCCGGGGCGGTGAGCCGGCCGGGGAGCGGCGAGCGGCGGCCGTGGCAGCGGGGCTGCCGGGCTGCCCGCGGGGTCGGGGAGGGCGCCGGGGCCGGGGCCGGGCCGGGCCGGGCCGGGCCGGCGAGCGGCGCCGCGGGCCAGCTAAAGGCTGAAGGTCAGACAGGCCGCGGGCCGTGCCCGGAGCGCCCCGCAGCGCCGCAGGCTTTGCCAGAGCCGCCCCGGCAGCGGCCGGCGGGGCGCGGAGAGAAGGGAGGTGAGGAGATCCTGTCGCGCTGGAAAATCTTCAGCTGCTTGAGATAAGGGGGTGCCCTTGGCATTGGTGCTTGGCGTCTCTTGGAGGCGGGGAGGGGGCAGAGGGCTTGTCCTGCCCAAAGGCTCTCGTGGAGCTGGCGGACAGCTGGGTAGAACCTGTGTTGGATGTCCGCTGGAAATGTGCTCCATTGGGATGGAGAATGACCTCTGAGTGACAGCGTGTTTGTGAGTCAGATATGCAGTAGTAGTTCATGCATAAATCGACTTGGAGTTTAAAACTAGGTGTCTTACCAAACCCTTGGTGAGGGAGGAAAGGAGTTTTTGTGCAGTGGTGCTTCTGTCACTCGGTTTTCACCTTGAGATGCATGGGAATTAAGTTATCTTTTAGTGTGAAAACAAGAGTAATATGTAAATTTACTAGTGTAACCGACTTCTAAAATGGGTGGAAAGTAATAGCATTTCAGATTTCAAATCAATAGTCTTGTTATTTCTGTCACCAGCTGCTGAAGGCAGGGCTCTTGTGATATTCACCTCTTTCATGTGAAGGACTGCTTCTGGTTGTTAGTATCATAGAATCATGGAATGGTTTGAGTTGGGGGGGACATTAGAGATCATGTCATTCCAGTCCCCTGCCATGGATAGGGACATCATACATTTGACCAGATTGTTCCAGGCCCCATCCAACCTGGCCCTAAAGATTTCACGGGATGAGGCATCCAGCAATTATCTGGACAATGTGTTCTAGTGCCTCACCACCTCACACGGAAGAATTTCTTCCTAAAATCTAATGTAACTCTCTGACAGTTGAAAATTATTTCCCCTTGCCCTGTCACTATTTGCTTGTGTAAAAAGTCCCTCTCTGTCTCTTTTAAGTGACCTTTTAAAGTACTGCAAGGCTGGAGTGAGGTCTCCTTGGAGCTTTCTCTTCTCCAGGCTGGACTCCCCCAGCTCTCTAAGCCTCTCTGTGTAGCAGAGGTGTTCCAGTCCTTTTGTCATCTTCATGGCCTCCTTTGGACTGTTTTTTTAAATAGGTCCAAACTGCAGTCTGGGGGCTTCCCTACATGTCTCTTTGCATGCAGCAGTCAGTGCAGACAAGTTGGAACTCTGAGGTGACTTTTCAGGAGCTGAACTGCCTACACCTAAGGAATTTAAAGTTACCTCCAAGGTGTTGTGCTTCGTATGTGGATTGTTGTAGCTCTCGGTTCAGTTAATTGCTCTGCAGGTGTCCTACAGACTGTATGGGATTGAGAAGGCTAGCCAC
This sequence comes from Sylvia atricapilla, assembly GCF_009819655.1. Classification (NCBI taxonomy): domain Eukaryota; kingdom Metazoa; phylum Chordata; class Aves; order Passeriformes; family Sylviidae; genus Sylvia; species Sylvia atricapilla. Next base: position 778,085 of record NC_089154.1, read on the forward strand.
TGTACAGCTGCAAAGAGAGGGGAGGGGAGGAAAGATTCTTACAGTGCTATTTCTTGAAATTCCAGAGTCCTTATGTGAGTCATAGCATAGGTTCTAACTGATGTAAAAAATAATCAGAGAAATTACAAGGGAATCACTGTTTTTACTGCAGTGTTTGAAGTCCTTCATTGTATTTCTACTTTAAAATCAGATTCCTTTTCAGTATGTAAGGAAATGTGATGAACTAAATCCATTCTCTTGTGCTTTCTCCTCTAGAAGAGATTTTACTCACTTAAAGTAGCTCCTAAAGTTTCATCCTCAGCAACTGCAGCAAAAGTGAAATTATCTCCAGAGTCTCAGAATCTTGAGGTCAGTATAAAAATACAGGTTGTTTTTTTTTCCTCCTTGCTTTTTAACTTATTTTTTAAAACTCAGCAAAGCTGTGATAGTACTTCCACTGAATGAAAATGAAGGTTTATTTCTTTTTAATACAGATCACTAAATTACCAAATGGCTTAGTTATTGCATCTCTGGAAAACTTTTCTCCAGCCTCAAGAATTGGTGTGTTTATTAAAACAGGCAGCAGATATGAAACCACCAGTAACCTGGGAACTACTCACCTGCTTCGTCTTGCATCTAATTTGGTAGGTGTTTGTTGCCTTTGTTATTATGTTGACCGTGAAATGGTCAAAGGTATAGTATTGCCAAAATAAATGGTATGGTAAAATTTAACGTAAGAGATCTTACAAAGTGGAGAACAATGTACAGGGGTACTTGGTTATGTGGTTCAGTGCCGGAAAAATGGGAAGATGGGAAGTAATACTCATTTATAATTATGCGCCGCTATGGTTTCTTAAACTATATATATAGAGATGTCTATATTCAAATATACACATAACTTATTTTATTTAAGCTGGAGTAAAAATTAATTCAGGTGGCTGATAACAAACTCAATTTTGTGCATGTGTGGAATATTTCTGAGTAGTTTCTCTTACTGCTGCCATCAACTCAATATCTGTTTTTTAAATAACTAGAATTGTAAGTTCCCTTTTGTTTGTTTGTTTTAATAGACTACTAAAGGAGCTTCCTCCTTCCGTATCACTCGTGGTATTGAAGCTGTTGGGGGCAGCCTGAGGTTTGTATCCACATAGAAGACAATCTGTGTTGGTGAGATGCAAATGAGCTCTAGGACTAAAGGAAATATAAAACAATAAGCACAACAATGTGTAGGTGGAAGTGGTACTTGAATAGTGAATGTTGTCAAGGAAGATCTTGTTCTTTTTGTTCTGTCAAGTTTCAAAGGTGCACTTATGATTTTTATTTTAAAAACACCGTTCAATAAACAAAAAAAAATACCATGCACATGGAAGAAATATAATTTGTGCAGAAGTTTAGTTTTCTTTCTGCCTTTTCAGACTTTGAGAATAAACTTCCTAAAGTAAATAGATTTTTTTTTATTCCTCCATCTTTTGTGAATAGATTGCAACCTTGGGAACAGTACAGACCGTAGTTAGCTTTTGTTTTGACTTGAGGGTTTTAAGCCTAGAAAACAAGATTTAAGAGAAATAAGAGAGGGATCTCATTGTACTTGCTTTCTTTCAGTGTATCTTGAAACCATTCAGTAAGACCTTTTTATCTAGAATTTGGTTACAAAAAGTGTTTTATGACTCTACCCTTTTCTGGTCCTGTCAGTAACAAATATGTTGAAGGAAAAGGACAGGATCGGGATCTTTTCTGCCCAATGAGAGTAGTTTTTAAATTGCTTTGTTTAATACATACACAGATGTTTTTTCATGTTTTGCTATTCAACTTTATTTGCTGTTTTACCTTAAATTATTGTGGCATCTTAAATTCTGATCGTCACAAGATGTTTGTTATATCTTGAAAATTATTACTTGAATACTGAAGACATGAATTTTAATTATGTCTCTTTCTGCTCTGTATGCGTTTAAACAGTCATCCAAGATAGATTTAAGGTGAAGTAGTTATTCCAGTCTGTATCTTGTTGATTAATTTGATCAGTGGGGAGTATGTGTGAAAATTCACTTCTATGTTCTGTGCTGAAATGGATTTTGGTTTTTTTTCTCACGTAGTGTGCACGCAACGAGAGAGAAAATGGCTTATTCTGTTGAATGTCTGCGAGACTATGTGTAAGTATCTGGGTGGGCTATAAAGGGAATTAATGCCTTCTTTAAAACTGCTTGGGAGTGAAGACCTGTCATTTTACAGAGTGGGAGGAATATCTATTCTCATGCTTTTGTAATAAATCAGTAAATTACTATATTAATATTCAACTTCTGTGTCATGTTACTGAGCCATACAAATGCTATAGAATTGAATTATCCTACTTTGTACAGCAGTGCTAATAATTGCTCTGGCTTGAGTCATGCATTTTGTTTCTAACATGTTGCTTACAGATTAATTTAAATTGTTTTCAACTGCAGAAGAAGTACCTGTTACTTGTGTTTAATGCCTTTGTAACTCTTTATCTAGTGATACAGTAATGGAATATCTCCTGAATGTTACCACAGCACCAGAGTTCAGACCATGGGAAGTAGCTGATCTTCAGTCACAATTAAAAGTTGATAAAGCAGTTGCATTTCAGAATCCTCAAGTTGGTAGGTGTATTTTCTGATCCACTGTATTGGCTCTGCAGGAGTTCCTTAAAAAAAAAAAAAGGGTGGGAAAAATAAAAAATAGTTTTCCTTTTGCTCTGTCACATGAACATGAATTTTTCAGCTTATCGATAGGTATGGTCTTTCTGGTGTAATGGAACTTTTGTTAATACACAGGTTTTTCCAGCCTGTGATAACATTTAGCAAGTAACATGCTGAAGACATCTTACACCATTCTCCTTGACAGCTTCCATTTTACATTCTTAATTGTTTTCCAGTACAACCAAAGAATATGGAAGTCATGACTGTTGTTGACAATATATTTACAGAAGCTTATGTTCTGAAAACTATATTTAGGTATTACTCATTGGTGTGAAAACAGTATTCTACAAAAGACTTCTTGAAGTTGTATGGTTATTTTGGTATAAAAACAATATGTATTTTCATCACACTGAAAACAGGTTCCAGTTTTAGGATTGTGAATTTAGATTTCTGTGTTTAAGGGAAAACAAAGAGAAAACACAACACAAAGTCTCAGTCAGATTGAGCCTATTCCAGTGTATCTTGTGTTATTAACTCTCTTCATCCAAGATCATTCTGGTTGTTCTACTCAATAAACATAATTTGTACCACTCTGAAGCATGTTTACCTTTGTAACCCATCGAAGGTGACAGTGTAATGTTAGAAAAATCTCTGGCTTATACTGAAGTGCTACTATTTTTTTAAAATAGTCATAATCTTTTTTTAAACTTCTATCAACTGCAAGTTGGTTTTCATAGTATTGTTATATTTTTAGTTACAGTGATGTTCAGAAACAACTATGAAGAAAGGAGTCTTTCTCTTGAGGAAAACGTGTGAGCAAATACAAGGAGAATATCAAACAGGAATTACTAGAATGCTATTGGAATGCAAAAAAACCTAATGAGAAGGGAATTGAAGACACTAGCATCCTTCATCTGAGCAGGGAGATAGATGAGACACCACACATAGCTAGAAATAGTACTCTAGAGAGCCTGTTCTTTCTCAAGAACAAGGGATGCCTGCAGTGCAGATGATAATTAAAAGGATGCTGCTCCCCTTCTTCTAAACACTGATTGCATTTACAGCTTGCTGTTGAAGCCAAAAGGTGTTGAGCATATATAAGTTATTATATATATATGTGTGTTTGGTTTGGTTACTTTTTAATAAGTTACAAAAGAATAGTTGGCATCAGGCCAGATTGCCCCAGCCCAAGGATTTGAAAACTTCCCTGTAAATTGGATTTTTCCAGACTTGCTTTTCCAAATCTTATGGTCTTTAAAGTGGACCACAGCGCTCCTTCCTTTAGTTTCATTTGTAACAATGTTTCATTCATTGCATGTAGCTCTTAGGTTAATTATCTGAAATTTTGTTCCTCTCAGGAGTGCTGGAAAACTTGCATGCTGCAGCTTATAAAAATGCTCTGGCAAACCCCTTGTATTGTCCAGACTACAGAGTTGGAAAAATTACTTCTGAGCAGGTAGAGTTCTTTGTATTGTCTTAAAGATCTGTTTCATTTTTTTGTCAGGAATAGGTGGTGACATTTGTGAGAGAAAAATATTTTTCTAGTTATACAGTCAGTATTTACTACCATATTGATCCATTGAAATAATTTATTTCAATGCAACTTTTAACAGTGGGTAGAGAACTCGTACTCATATTTAAAAATATGGTTCATGTCAGTGGCTTTCTGTTGACAGTACGGCTGTCTATGAAATACAGGTGTCCTTGTATAAAAAGGTTTTGTAGTTGTCACTAGGGAGTGCAATAAAATTACATTCTATAGACAGTTCCTTTTGGAAGCTTTGGAATTTGCTTTAGAAGTATAAGGGGCTATGTCACAAACACAGGTTTTGTTCTTTAAATAAAATACCCTAAAATGTGAATTTACTATTGCAGCTTCACCATTTTGTACAGAACAATTTCACAAGTTCAAGAATGGCTCTCGTAGGAATAGGTATGTATGTTTCTGAATGACCACTGCAGGTCCTATGGGAAAAACTGCTGGAGAAATTTGAGTTCTCTGCAGAAGTAAACTCTTACCACAGTCTTCACTTTTACTTAACTGCTGTAGCTTTTCAGTGTCACTGCATTACTTGGTGTAACTGTTGTATTGCAGGTATAAAGCACTCTACCTTAAAGCAAGTAGCAGAGCAATTCCTAAATATCCGAAGTGGAGCTGGTGCTCCTGGTGCAAAGGCTGTTTATAGAGGGGGTAAGGATGTTTCTTGTGTCTATTCTGAGTGACTGATTTTCTGTTTATAAATGTAGTAGTGTTCAAAGTTCCAACTGGAAACTATACAGTTGCACTAAATGCTGGGCATTGGAAGTGACAGTTCACATGCATATCCCATTTAAGTAAGCAGAAGATTCCACCATGGAAAGTTCTGGGATAAAACTGAACTCAGCTCTTCAACAGAGTTTTACCTGGGACATCATTTTTTTCTATAAAATGGAAAACAAGCTGCTATATGTTTTCTCTTGGCAGTTTTGGTAAGATCCCTCTAAGAGTAGGTTAAGGGCTGTCAGGAAGTGGAGGTAGGATTTCTATTTAGGGAAGATGTGTTAAATGTTGTAAGTCAAAGAAAAGTGTAGCTGTTTCAGAGCAATGTCTTGTACCATTACCAACAGCTATTGTTTAGTTGGAGTATCAGATGTCTCTGTAAAGACGTGAAGGAGAAGAAGAAAGTTTCCAGCACTTAACATTTGACTGGAATAACTTCAGTTTCTGTAAGCCAGTATAAATATTATTGTGAGCAAAAGGTACACCATTTCTTGGAATTTGTTATGTGGAGACTCTTGAGTTTTATCATCCCACACTGTGTATGGTTTAGGGTCAGGTTCAAATAAAGAGTGATAGTAAGGTACTGGGTTTTGTGCTAGCAAGAAAAATTTTCAATGTAAAGGGCTTTTTAAAACTACTTTCAGCCTTATGCTGCCTTCCTGAGTGGACATGCAGTAACTTCAAGCCCTGGCTCTTCTCTTGTTAAAGGGAAGTGTTTCTTTTCCATGCATCTGAATGTACAGTAGTTTCTAATTCAACACTGTTATCTTTTATTCTGTTGTATTTCTAGGAGAAATCAGGAAACAGACTGGTGACAGCCTTGTCCATGCTGCTGTTGTAGCAGAAGGAGCTGTCATTGGGGGTCGAGAAGCAGATGCCTTCAGTGTCCTTCAGTACGTTTTAGGTGCTGGGCCCCTTGTCAAGAGGGGAAGCAAAGTTACCAGCAAATTGACCCAGGGTGTTGCTAAAGCAACCAGCAAGCCATTTGATGTAAGTTCCAAGGATTAGTACATTCTGATTTTTAAGTAAAATGTATATTATCTTTGAGAGGTTACTACCTTCAGCTAGAATCTTCATTGGTTTGTTATTGCACCCATTACAGTGTATCAGTGAAGGGCTTCCAGTCTGATCTTTCCTCAACACAGATAAATTTTGGCTTCTTGAATTACAGGATTTTAGATCCTAATAGTAATTATTTTGCTATGCCTGATGCTGAATTACTCAGATACTTAAAACAACTGATGATAATGTTTCTATTGCAGGTTTCTGCATTTAATGTTAATTACTCTGATTCTGGGCTCTTTGGGATTTATACCATATCCCAGGCTCCAGATGCTGGGGAGGTGAGTTGCTGATTAGAATTTAAGCATTAACAACATAACTTTCAAAGTAGTGTTTTAATTTGAGATAGTGACTGATTCATCTAAAAAAAAAAAAAAAAAAAAAGAGGGGAATTAGTCTGATTCCCTGTATAAGAATGCTGCATGTTCAATTATGACTTTGCTCTGTAAGCCGGGATTGAGATTTGCTTTGTGGGAAGGACAGATACATAATGTGAACTGAGGTTAGTAAAATGCCTTGAATTGCTGACTGTAATTGCTGATTTACATTTGTAAGCCTAAGTCTATAATGAGGAACCTGCTGTCTCTTGAAGCTGGCAGAACTGAGCACTTTCATGAAGAACGGTGACACCATATAAATAAAAGCTGTGGTGCAGTTAAAACCCACATTGGCTTTTTGTCCATTTTTGGGAATTACAGTGGTTTTAGTTTTGTTATGAGACTGTTCAGAATAGTGTTCAGGCAGACAATCCTCACATTGTCAGCTGCTCTTCCCTTGGAGTTTCCAAGATACCAGATAATAGAAATAACATGTTGAAATTTGATGTGGGAAGCAATCTTAAATGGTTTCATTTTCCTCAGGTCATTAAAGCTGCTTTGAACCAGGTGAAGGCAGTTGCTCAGGGTGGTGTCACCGATGCTGATGTCACAGTGGCAAAGTAAGTGTGTAAGGAATTCTCATGTGCTGTAAAGAGAATTTTCTTAACATGCAGCTACACTTGTCCAACACACAGACTCCTGTACAGCAGAGCTTATCCTGTAATTATTTCCATGGGGAAATAAATAATTACATAACTCACAGTCCTGCATTAAAACTGAGGCCCTGCCAATATTCTTTTTCAAAGCTGTACTGATTCTCCAGTAGTGTTATTTCCTAATAAAAACTTGCTGGAGTAGTGTTAATATTTTCTGTCGTTTTAATCATATTCTGTAGTATTAAGATGTATTTGAATTAGAATCCTAAATTGCATTATTTAGGTAATTCCCTTTACAGTTACACTGAGCAATTCCCAAAACAATTATAATAGGCAATCTGTGCCATCTTCAAAGAAAAAGAGTAATGAGGGTCTGCAAATGTAAAGCACTGAATTAGTGATGTTACACCAAGTGTTGGAAATACATGCCCCTAGGAATATTTGGAGGAGGGGGTCTCCAAGTAGTGTTAAAAGTGCATTGAGCTTTTAAAGCTGCAGTTGTGCAAAACACCAATATAGTACAGACTTAAGTAGCAAAATGAAAATGTTGTCTGTTGCATGTGTAAAATACAAGACTCCATGGGAAGTGTAGTTAAACAAAATATGATAGCCTAGACATGATTGGTTCTGCCTTAGTCACTAGTAGCTAAATGGTGGATTCTGGACTTCTGTACGGGGCATCATTTGTTTTGTGTGTTGTGGGATTTGTGGTTTTTTGTTTTCTTCTTTTTGTTTTCAGCAAAGCTGTCTAGCATTAGGGAGTTACATGCAGTGGTGCTGTGGCTAGTTTTCTTTCTTTTTTCTGGAGTTTCCTTTCTGGGATGCTGGAATGGCTTCATATATTTCCTATATGACTCTTTCTCCTTTATTAAAAACAAAACAAACCCAAAAAACCCACAAACATCCACCCACAAAAAAACCCAAACCCAGTCAGTTCTTTTTGCAGAATCCGCAGTTCAATCAGTAAAACCAAGCTACTTAATAATGAGCTATTGCAGTAACTCATTTTCTATCTTTTTGTTTTCAGAATAGAAGGACTGGCTTACAAATACAAAGGTTTTCATATGTAGCAGTGATTCTGCATGAAACACAGAAAACATAAACTCTTTTAACAAAACGTAGAACTATTACAGGAGGAGCCTGACCATTTACGTTCACTGCTTCTTTGTCACTTAGGACCAAACTGCTCTGCATGCATCTGTTCTTGATGAGAAAATTAGGTTTAAACTTGACAGTTTTTTTCTAACTGGATTAGACAGAAACAAATCCTGAGCTAGAGATCTTCTGACTGTGTGGGGAGACAGTAGGTGTTTAAGTAGCTGTCATTTTCATGCTTGGACTGTTTGCGGTGCCTCTTTCCTAACCACAGAATCCTTCCCTAAGAAAAAAGGGAAACCTTTCAAAATGGAATCTAGAGAAGTTTAAAAGGACCAAAACCTCATTGTATTTATGGGGTGGCAGGGAAGGTAATAGCAGGATTTACAAGCTTGCTCATTCTTGATGCTTTGTTTGATGGCAGAAATCAGCTGAAAGCCAACTATTTGATGTCAGTGGAAACCTCAAAAGGGTTGCTGAATGAAATTGGCTCTGAGGCCCTGGTTTCTGGCACACACACATCCCCATCTGCTGCTGCTCAAAAAATCGACTCTGTAGCCACTGCTGATGTTGTGAATGTAAGTATGTGTCAGCATCTACAGGTGCTCCTCAATCACCGTGTCAGGTTTTTTATGGAAAACTGATGCTTGTTTCTGTCTGTTTATAAACACACACACACACACACACACACACACACACACACATATATATATATATATATATACTGTCTTTAAAAATAGAAAAGGCAGCTCATTTACAAATCCCAGCTGGGTATCTTTTGATGTCTTCATGTAGTGCATTAACAGAACACTCTTTAATACACTGTAAAAATAGTGTAGCAGGGAATTGTGTAACATTCTCATCTTCTTCACTTAAATTTAACAAAACTGCTAACTAATATTCATGGAAAACTTTATATTAGTTTCAGTGCAGGTGATTCTCTGTCGAGGTTTTTAGGATGCCTGAGTCTAGAATAATGGGTGTGTTTAATAAACTTAAATTAAGCTTTCAGTGATAAATTGATGTAACTTCATTGCTACTGCACATTAGCTTGTTGCTTATACATGAAGCAAATTTCTAAAACTCCATCATAAAGAGAAATTCTGAGAAAATTCTGAAAAAATTCTGAAAAAAATTGTTTTTTCACCTTAATTGCTTATTTGTATTTCAGCAACTACCAATAGCCTTGGTAGTAATGAGATACAATGTAAAATACAGTGTAATAATTCTAGGAATAACCATTTTTAAAGTTCATGCCTTTTATTATCCAACTGTCTATCTGCCATTTCTGTTTAGATTATAAAGTAATGAGCAGCTGTATTAGAAGCAATTAGATTTATACAGCAAAAGGAGGATTGTTTACCTCTCTGTATTATGGTAGTGCAGGATTTGTTCTTTGTTTTAGTAACTTGAAGCTGATGCTGTGAGTAGCATCAACTCTGTTGTAATGAATATTTCCTCACAACCACTTTCCTGATTTATTTTCAGGCTGCGAAGAAGTTCATCAGTGGGAAGAAATCAATGGCAGCTGCTGGGGATTTGGGAAATACTCCTTTTCTTGATGAGTTGTAAAAAACAAATCTGGGATGGATTTGATTCAAGATGGACCTGAGCTCTAAGTCAACTATGTTCTAAATTAATTACCACTAACTTGTTATTTATGAATTCAGTTCTTTCAGAAGGTTAATATGGAGTAATTGTGGGCTTGACTGCTCAAATAAAGTTCTGAGTTCATACATTTTGTGTATAAGTTTTTTTCACTGAAAATAGTATATAAAAGGCTGATAAATCTGGCTATGTACACTGAAGGTAAAAACCACAAGTGCGAAAACAAGATGAGTTTTGGTCAATGCAAAAAAAAAAAAAAAAAGTAAAATACCATCACTGCAATGAAGACAAATGCCGTAATTACCACTGATTATCCATGTATTCTTGTATATTCAGGAAAAGTTCTTGATTGTCTCTACCATCCTTATATCAATTAAGTAAAGAAACTTGCCCTCAAACAAAGCTAAATATATTAGACTTCCTTAGAGCTTGCAGCTCCTCCTTGCCTGGGACTAGCAGAGATTTTGTTTTTCCATGACTTCTCCACAAGTAGCACTGGAAGCAATCTTTAAAGGGATTAGCTATATATAGCTAATATATAGTTTGAAATCTCATAGGACAAATTTTTTGAAGTCTAGGCATGTATTAAAAGGACACAGATAAAATACATCATAAGAAATTTAGGGTTTGAAGAAGCCAAGTTTTGAGCTGTTTTGGGCAAAGCAAAGTGTTACAGAGAGGATGCATGTGATACAGAAGGGCACAAGGAAGGGGTCTCAGCATGAAGAAGGTCAAACACCACTGGCTCCAAACACAGGGCACCAGCACCGTTTTGGGGTACAGCATCACACTGTGCCTACTTTAGTGTCTGGCCTGTATCAGATATTTGCCAAATTTTAGATATTGCTGGTAACATGAGTGAACTCCCAGCACTGTAACTGAAGATTTATACTGAAAAGCATTCAAGTCTGTATCATCATCACTACTGGACCCAGTGTCATCTTCTCATCCTCAGTGTTTTAACTCATACTGGAAATACAGAGCATGCTATTACTTGAACATGCAGGAATTCCCATAGCCATTTAGTTAGCTAATCATGGGACCTTCATTTTTTTCAAACACTTCTAAAGAAAAGTTCTTCAGTTCTGAAGCTCCTCTAGTATCAAATATTCTATTGTCCATTGTCCCTTGTATACTCTCTCCTTTGGTCTTTCTCTTTGCTCAGTCAACAGAAAAGCAAGCTCTTTTTCTGCTCCTTCAGCATAGTAAATGACTAATTTAAACATAAAGGTTTAATCTCTTGGAAAGTCCCTTGCTGTGTATGCTTCCTTTCTGCTGTTCTAGCCTAATTGTCTCATTTTAATACTTCAGTTCCTTCCCCTGCCTCTGAGGTTTATTTCTGTTAAAAAACTCTGTGCCTTGGGAAAACTTGGAACTGCCTTGTAACCCATCTAGATTAATTCTAGTGATTGTATGGACCAACCTTAGCACTGAGAGCAATATATTCTTAAAAGCTGTATGCTGTGGCTCTCAGGAAAAGTGGGGGTTTTTTCTGTTTAATTTTAAAAGTCCTAATCTTTAATCACTGTCAGGAGTTCAATTGATAAAGAAATAAATAAGCTTTTTACACGATTGTAGCAAGAGCTGCATCTTGGTGCCATCAGCTGCTTGTAATTGTCTTGATGTGTGACCATTACAAATGGACATGGCCTCTGACTTGAGGTGTTTTATTGCCAGCCAGAATTTATGCTCACAGAGGAGGCAGGAAGGGGGGTGTCAGAGCAACCACTGCCTGTGCACCTCAAAAGACATTGTCAGGAGAGGCAATCCAGCAGAAAGCAGCCACTGAACGTTTTTATGAAGATAACTTCTTGCACCGTGGAAGGTATTTTGAGGAGACACACTAACTATGCAGCACTCTTTCTGATTGCTGGCATGGAGAATAGGACGTGCATGCCTCTGTGCCAGTTTGGTGAGTAACTGTAGGATTTTAAGACATCAGTACCTCCTACTAGCTCTGTTAATTTCTACCTCCCAAAGCTGAGTGGCACCAGCTCATTCACGCTACAAGCAGTAATAAAATTGTTCTTTTGGGTTCCAGTTTGAAACTTTATGGATTATACTCATCTTAATTGAGGAAAAAGTCCATAAAGATAAAATCTAATTCACTGCAAGAAAAGCTCCTAAGTAGTGCATTTGTGCATCTTACTTTTTGCGAGCCCCATGCTCTGTGTGTTGGTATTAATGCCAAAATAAGTGTGCTGTTTGTGGTATCATTAAGAGATAGAGCTTCTACAAAATACATTTTATGCAAAATTTTACAGCTTTGGTCCTAAACAAGTAAGTTCATCCTAAACATGAATTGAACAAACTTGGTTGTTTGGTGGGTTTGGTTGTTTTTTGCATGGGGTTATGTGCCCAGTTAGATCCTGGTGCTCCATGAAGCATACTCAACTTGTTTCTTCTGGTTCCAAAAACTAAGATCAGCTACAAAGGGACATTTGCCCTCAACCCGCTTTAAACCTTTCTGTACTTGCTGAAGTAAATCAAACACATCACATGTTGTAAATAATTTGATTCCTTGTAGCCTTTACTGAAAATGCTTTTGAAGCTTGCAGCCTTCAAATTGTTACAAATAGAACTACTTATTTTCAGTGATAGGTATTCTTAATAGTCAGTGATTAGTATTGTAATTATAGATGGGGGAAAAAAACCCCAAAAAAGTCAAACCCAAACAAACCAACAACCAAGTCAGTATCATATATATACTTCTGTATATCAAAGGGTTTTTTTTTTTTCAAGGAATGGATGAATGCTATCACATCCAAAGAAAATAATAATAAAAAAGTGTTCAGTTCAAATTTATGTTCCATATTTTTTCCACTGATTCTTATGCTCAGATCAAAAGTGCAAAGCCTTTTTCTTAAGAAAAGGCTAAGAACTCCACTTGGTGGTTTTTATTTCATCAAGCAAGTAGATATTTCTTCCTGGCCCTTGCAATTCTGAAGAAAGGACTGCCCAAACTATAAAGGCACTGCTAGGAAAATTGTTCTAATTTAAAGATATGCATTTTCACTGTACAGCCAGTAAATTTCTAAATTACTTCATTACGCTCCAGTCTTCGCTTCATAGATTTCAATGGTTAGAGACAATTTCATGCTGGGAATTACCATAGCACAGTAACATCCCTGAACTGTAGTTCATGAGTTTAATGTAATTGGGCTGGGGACCCATGTGAAGCACTCACATTTACACAGCTTTCAATTTCAAGTTTAATACAGGTGTCAGATGTTCCACAAGAAACCTTTAATAAGTGGTAATAGTCTGCTAGTTCTGATACAGTTCATTTCAGGTTTAAAACATTTAGCAAATGAGCACCTGCGAGGATTGTTAAAGCACAGAGATTAGTCTATTGCCACTTTGTAACTGTATAATAAAGAGAAATAAAAAGCAAACAATAAGGCAAATTAATTTCAAGCCTTGTGAAGATTTGTGTTACTTGTAGAATGAAATTACTTGAACAATAATGCACAGAATAAAGAATGGTATTATTCAAGTCTAATTGCTACATAAAGGTAATAGTCAAAATATTTTTTGGAAAAAAATCTGCTGGTGAATAGGAAATCTGTTTTTGCTGGAGAACAATGTATAGGATTTAAATCTTGATCTGATTATGGAACAGTCACCACATCAGTTATTTTAAGATCACAGGTATTTCATCACAGTGGAATGCTGGCACTGAGCTTTATACAGTTTGTGCTAGTTTCTTTTCTCTGGAATTTTAAACTGAGTTTCTTTTGATCTGTGTAAGTGTAAATAAATCAGAGACAGGCTCAAAGCATAAATGCAGAACAAGGATATTTTCAATGCAATTAAATTTTAATATCCCTATTGGTTCTTTTTACCTGGTTTCAGCTTTCCATCATTAACTGCAGAGCTTTTTTTCAACAGGGCTTGTTATCTGGAGATATGGCCCATCCTGTACCATTGTGAGGGCTAATCCTTGTTCATCCATCCCAATCTCTGCCATGAATGCTGCAATCTGTGTGTGCTGAGAGAAGTTTTCCAGTGCTGTCAACTGCCCTTTGAAAAGTGAGAGGAAAACTTCACTAGCTGAAAGTGTGATATCATTCTTCAATAAAAGGTTTAAGGAGATATTTGAGAAGGTGCTGTCCCCATGAAGTATCCAAACAGTTAAGTCTCTCATCTTTAGTTACATCTCTAGACTGGCATTGTGTGTTAAGTTGCTGCCAAAAGACTCAATAAACTTGCTTCCTGCAAATAAATACACTGAAAGTAGTTTCTACTTAGAAATTTATTTCTTAACAAGTCACAAATTTTGCCAAGAGAAGGAGTGACAGTGCTGTTACTTAAGTATTCATTACTAACAGCACTATATTCAGGGAAGGCTGAAGGCAGGGAACAGGGCACAAAATAACAGAACAGAGGAGTTTCCAGCTATTAAGGACTTCAAGAAAATACTGCATGCCCATAGCAAATGGATTTTTCAAATCACTGTTTCTTCCATGCACCAGTTTTTTTCTGGTTTAAAGGGAATAATTGCAGCTATTTTTCATCAAAAGCCTTATCATTTTCTCCACCCTTAAGAAAATTTGTCAAGTATAGGTGATTTCAATGGGAGGTAAGTACAGGGCTTATCCTCCAAATAACAAACCCTACTGATTGCTGTTGAACACTTTAAGATTACCAGTATCTCCATTTTGTGTGTACAGTCTGCCATCTATGTAAAATACTTACATAAAAATAAACAGCACAGGTAATTGCCCATTTGGCTTCCCGGTATGTTCCATATAGACCAGTTGTGCTGCTCTGGTAAAAACAGGTGGGTGTTCACTGCTGGAAGGAAAACAATGCAAACAATTATATATTTTCCAAGTACTTGTAGGTGTGGGGGCTGTTTGGTTCATTTACTTCAACATTCCCTTACCAGAACGACAGTATCGAAGGCACAGAGCTGTTGTGGCCAAAACGGGGCTGGTTTCCTACATTTGGTGCATTGTTCATTTTCTGGCTACAGATTCCCCCCAGTTCTGTACAGCTGAATCCACGGGAAAGCGTGCCATCAAAAATGGCTGTATTTGGGTGAGGTTTCCAGTCACAATTAATTAGATTTCCTTCCAAAGATGGGGCACAGACACAGCACTTCTGTGTAGCACTTCTGAGGGGCTCCACAGGCGCCAAACCTCAGTCCTACGTCCCGTTCTCATCAGTGCTCCAGAAGCAGCTCTGGAATTTCAGCTCATGCCCAGCCTTGCAAAGGGATAAAGAGCAGGGACTCCAGAAACAGAAGGTAGTGTTTTTTGCGGGGAACACCGACCTGTAATCGTTCGCCAGCCCTTGGTACTGGCCAAGAGGCTCATTCTCGGTTTCAAAACACCTCTGGGGACGGCGAGGCATGAGGGCCGCGAAGGACCAGGCGGCAAGGGAAGCCTTGCGGGCCCCGGCCCACAGCCCGGCGGGGACCGGGCGCGGCGGGCACCGCCCGCCCCTCACGACAGACCCGCCTTGGGCCACCGCCCGCCCCACCCTCGCCGTGGGCCCCGCCCCTTCCCCAGGCCACACCCACCGGCGGACTCGGCCCCGCCCCTCGCGTCCCGCGCCTTCTGGTCAGCCCCGCCCCCTAGCCCCCGCCCCAACCCAAGTCCCACCCACCCACCCAAAGCCCCGCCCTTCTCCCGCCCCCAGTCAGCCCCGCCCATCAACTGGGCCCGAAGAAAGCCGTCGCGGCCCCGGCGCTGCCCCGCCCCGCCCCCTCTGGAGCCCCGCCCCCCGCTGAAGCCCCGCCCCCTCTGGAGCCCCGCCCCGCCCGGCGCCGGGGACGGCGGGTTCCCCTTCCGGAGCGGCCACCGCCCCCCCGCCCGCCGGGTTCGCTTCCGGCGCCGTCCGGGCTCCGTTCCTGCCGCCGCCGCCGAACGCGGCGCGGGGCCCATGGAGCCGCGGCCGTGAGGCGCCCCCGGCCCGGGCCCGCTGTGGGAGCCGGGCGGAGGCCGGAGCCGGGTGCCGCCGGAGCCGGAGGAGATGGACAAACTGACCATCATCTCAGGATGCCTCTTCCTGGCTGCCGACATCTTCGCCATCGCCAGCCTGGCGAACCCGGACTGGATCAACACCGGCGAATCCGCGGGTGAGGGCGGCCGGCGGCGAGACGCGCCGGCGGCGTGCGGCAGGTGGCCGGGGCGGGCTCCGGCAGCGGCCGGGGGCTCGGGGGCGGGCGGGGTGCGGGGCCCGGGGCGGCGGTGGGGCCGGCCAGCCTGGGGGGCTGCTGCCCGCGGGGCCCGGGGCTCCCGGGGCTGCTCCCCCGGGGCGGCAGCGAATGGAGCGGCCGGGGGGAGCTGGTGGGAGCCCAGCCCCGGGCAGAGCCCCCGGCCGTGCCTGCCGCTCCCCTCGGCGGAGCCCGTCTCCCGAGGGGCCCTGCGAAGCCCCCGAGCCCGCTGAGGCTCTGGGAAGCCGAGGGCCATCGGGATCCCCGCCTGTGCCTCCCGTCACCTTGGACAGGGAATTGACATCTGTCTCCGCTGAGTTTGCGGTAGGTTTGATGGCTTTCCTACTACGCTGACGTTTCCTTTGTTGCGGGGAAGTTCTTGCTTTCCTTCATTCTTTTCTGTCCCCCAGAATATTTCGTGCATGCTGATTTTTATCAGCTTTTAAGCCGAGATCCCATGTGTTTTTTATTTTAGAGTGTGACATTGTTTTCTTTAAAAGAACAAGGCTTTGGGCATCTGTCTTTTTACTAATGATGTAATTGTGTATGAACAATTTATTTCAGTCTGTTGATACAGACCTGCATGTTCTGATCAGTGGAGCAGGGAGAGAGAACAGGAGGAGGGCAGCTCTTTGATCTCACGTCCCAGAGGAGCCCAAAGCTCCCTGTCAGGAAAGGAAGGCATCCTTACTGCAAACAGATTAAACTAACAACCCCTTTGACCGGTGCCAGGACCCGAGGGAGCAGCACGAAGCTGTGTCGGGGAGGTTTCAGTTGGGTGTGATCAGGCACTGACCAGGTTTCCCAGGGCAGTGGTCGCAGCGTTAAGCCTGTGTGTGTTCACCAGTGTTTGGACAAGGCTCCTCAGCAGGCTCATGGTGTGAGTTTTGGGGCTGTCCTGTGCAGAACCAGGACTTGGAGTTGAGGATCCCTCTAGGTCCCTTTCAGTTCAGGAGATTCTGTCATTCTGTGACTTTTCCTAAACGTATAATTTCCAAGCAAACCACAGGTTAGTACAGAGAGAACTGGTCTGTAAAGACTTCTGTCATAAATTCTTGCAGAGGGTTTGAAAAAATTTCTTCATCTGGCTTGCATCTTCCATGCTTAATATTCAATGCACATGAACAGTTGAACTGGTTCAAATTGTGTCATATTTCCTTTATTCTAATGAAGTAGAGTATTAAAAACTATTTGGAATTGGTGACTGTAGTCTGACCAGACTGTACTTGCAGCTTATTTGATTTGCTTCTAATTACCTAGTCTAGAACCTGGACTTTCCTACATGGTTCAGAGGAAAGGAATGAGTCCCTTCCCAAAGTGCAGCCCTCAGGAACTCCCGGGGTGACTTCACCATTCCTCCTGTAGCTAATTGTGATGATTTTCCTGCCTATGGCTAGATAAAATAGTTGGTTCTTTCCTCTTATAATTCCACCTAACAGCAGTGCTGTGGTAATGAGCCTTTCTTCAGGGGCTTAAAGTCAAATAAAACAGTATTAATTACAAATATTTAAATACGTCTTTTTGAAGTCCTGCCTCACATTAGCAGATCTTTTCCAATGTGTAAGGTGTCAGATTCTCTCTGCACATGTATAGAAAGGAGACAACAAAACCTATTCTGAAAAATAGTGCTCATGGAAAAAACAGTCCTTTGGCAGCTAAGCACAGTCCATTACGTTCTTTTGTAAAGAAAAATGTTTTATATGTCTTTATTATACAAAAATTGTTTCCTAAAATATTTTAAGCTGCAAACATTATTTCTTAGTTACTTAGTGGATGGATTACTTAAGAATCATCTGCCATTTCTGAGGTGCAACTAGCAGTTTTAATTAGGCTGGCAAATATGAAATGGTATGGATTTTTCTGAAGGACTTCACCAGTTAAAGAATGTTTTGACGAGCCTAAGCCTTTTTTTTTCTTTACTCTATTTTGAAGCCAAACAAATTGTTGTCTTGATAAAACCATAAAGGAGAGCTAGCTGCCACCCTTAATGACTCTTTTGTAGATTTTTACTGATATAGGATTCAATACATTATTATCAAAGTTCTGTTTAAAAGCAATAGAGATGTGTATTTCTGGTGCTTAGACCTTCTAAAATGAGCTGTTTGCCCAAACTGTAAAGAAAGGAAGTGTGGAGATGCCCATTGAACCAAGGACTTGCTGTAGTATTGAATTATGAGGTGAATGCTTTTATGAGTGCCATTCATAACCCAGAGACTGCTGGGGGAGGTATGGCACAGGAGGGCAGAGCCCTGGTGGTAAAACCTGTCCCAGCTGCTGGGGACACTCAGTGACTCTCAGCAGACTACTGTGCTTGGAGCACATCCAAGGCATCCAGCTTCCATTTGTGCCACTAAGAAGCAGGTTTTTTTGGAGCATCCTGTGCTTAGCTGGTGAAAGGAACTATTTGGTTAAAAAAAAAAAATAAATAAAATTCTTTTTTTTATCTCTCTGTTGTTAGGTTCACCTCCTGTGGGAATTATTCTAGATTCTGCTTCTACAAGTCAGCCTAGTACCGAGGAGGGAGGAGAGTAATAGTATTTCTCTGCTTGGCTGCTGTCCTGGGGGTTCTGAAAGGCAGCGTGGAACAGCCTGGTCTATTCAATACTGCAGCTGTTTGAGGATGGCAGAGAGCAGAGGTCTTGGCAAACCTGGGAAGGCAGCACTGCATTGGCTCATTCAGAGCTGTTTACAGCCACTAAGGTTGGGAACCTGGGTTTATGTTTCAGGAAGAAAAAAATCTTTTCTGATTTGGATGCTAAACAATATGTGCCTCTTACTCCAGAGATAATGATGAGTTCCAGCGAAATTAGATAGCAAAATGAATCACTGGCTTTAATGCTTCTCTGAAAAAATCTAGATAGTTTTCAATATTTTTTTAAATCAATATAGAACGGCTGATTAGTCTCCTCAATCTACTCTTAAAGATAAGTTTTATAGTCATTTGAAAAATGTTGGCTATAAAAATTTCTCCCTAGCAATTATCAGCAAAGGATTGCAACTGAGCTTATTGAAGGTCTCGGATGCTTATCTGTCTTTAGGCCAGAGGAGCTACACCTTTGTGAACATGGGTCCAGGTCTCTACTGGGCACTTCTACTTTATGTAGTTTTGTAAGAATCGTTCATTAACTTGGTTTCAGATCTTTCGTACATCTCTAAGATGGTAAAGGAAAGATGAAAATTAAATGGATTTTTCTTACAGTGAGTTCTCAGTGAGGTTTTGTTATTCATGCTGTGCAAGTACAGAACACTGATAACTCCAATCTGGAAACCAGTGGCTGCTCAGTATTCTTGCACTGACTGCCTTTTCTTATCAAACTGACACTCTGTGTGAGAAATAAGGACAGAGTTGGCTTTGATTTAAGCCAATGCCCAAAGTGCCACTGATTTCAGTAGGAAGGAATTTTGCTCCTGTATCTCTACACTTCTGCAAAGAACTTTATAAGCTGATAGTTTTGTCTCCATATGTTCCTTTTTTTTGTGTGGGAGGGTCTTTAATGATTTTGATATTTTGTCTTCAGTAGGGGAGGAAGGGGGATAGAAACAGCTCTAGCTTCAGGTCTCTTTTATAGGAAAAAGGGTATGAATAGTATGCACAGTTGAAATTAGAGATGTTAAAAGCTGTACATGTGGAGGGGTTGACAATTTGAAATGCTTTTATGGGGTTTAGGATGGGTCAAGTATTTCAAGGGAATAATTTAATCAAGTAAAATCTCCCTTCAGAAAGCTAAGCTATCCGTTTGTTTATATGGCTTAGTCATCCCTTCCTATGTAGCAGGATTGTTCATTTGAGTCCAATTTTCAGAACAACACGTACCCTTTCTATAGCAGTCATTAAGTTAATATGGATGTCAGGATTTAGGGGTGCTTAGCTGATGGGTAACTCCTAAAACAAGGATGTATTGCATCCTCCTGTGCTGATCCACGGGTCACCAGGGAACACAGTACAATGTTACAGCCAGGCCACTCAGCACACACCCCACAGAGCTGACCTGGGCCCTATTTGTGTTCAGCAGAGCTTCCAATTTCATCTTGCATCTATGACAAAAGTATCAAGGTCACTTGTGTTAGGAATTATATTTTCATTTAAAATGCTTTCTGTATCTTGCTGTG
Organism: Sylvia atricapilla; assembly: GCF_009819655.1. NCBI lineage: Eukaryota > Metazoa > Chordata > Aves > Passeriformes > Sylviidae > Sylvia > Sylvia atricapilla. The sequence continues at coordinate 797,992 of NC_089154.1, forward strand.
CAGTAACAGTGTGAGAATGAATTGTAAATCTAGAATATGACATTTATTTAAAATTTTCTGTTCACCAGCGCTGCCTTTCTGTATATCTTCTCAAGTGTTATTCTTGGGGTTTGCATACTCAATTGCATTTTTATTTGTGAAGGATTATTTCAGATGCAGTGATCTTATGGAAGAGCAGGCTCTGTGCAGCAGGCCACTCCTCCTGAGGCAGTAAACTCCCTGCTCCTGTGGAATAAGTTGTCTAGTACTTAGTGGAAAATTACTAATGTTCAGTGTTATTCCTCTGCATGTCATAGCTCTTCCTGAGGAATTTTGTTTCATGGTTCCAACAGGAATTGTAGCTTTGTTGGGATCAGCCTAATGAACTATCACAGGTGGTATGACCAAGCAGTGATTCCTGGCTCCTGCTGAGCTTGAGACCACTGAAATATTTTTTTCTAACTGGAGCACTGACTATGCCTGGAATAAACCAAGACCACGTGAAGGTACTCAAATGAAACAGTGCCTCTATTTAGATAGAATAAAATAGATAAAGTAAAGAAAGTACCCACAATTTAAAGAGGGTGTAAACTTGAGTTCCAACTAGTGTTATTGTTCTAAATGAAGTTGCCTGCTCAAAAAGCAGTGATATGTAAAAGTGAGTATGGCATATTACAGAGACTTCTGCCCTTTAGGGCCTGTGCTGAGAAACTGTTCATGTACAATGCTCCCCTGAGGACAGGTCACGGTACAGAGCAGCCATTGGGCTGTCCTCTGAAGGAGACAGTGTTGTTTCTGTGATGTGTGGGTAGTCAGTTTTTAAAAAACTGTCTGCAAAAGGGTTCTGGTGATCATTTGTTAAGCACCTCGCAGTATACTCAAGAAACACAGTGTGCATCTCCTAGCTCTTCTCAGTAGAAAGTGATGGGACATGATAGGAAGCAATTCTACGAAATTACTTTTTCCTAATGTTTTTTGTGCTATCATGTAGTGACTGTGACAGGAGAAGTTATTTGCCCTTTCATGAACCTGTTTGGATTGCATGCTGAGAATACAAAAAAAAGAAGGATGATACAGAGAATGAAGATTTATGTACCATCAGGGCCTAGAGGTGAGCGCTGAAAAGCAATCTCCAAAGCCATCTGAACATCAGAGTGTTAAAATGAGATTCTTGGACATAATTTTCAGGAAAACACGTTTCTTTGATGGCTGCTCCCAGGTGTGTGAGGAGAGAGGGAAAGGTGGTGGTGGGTTGTGATGTGTTGCTGATCCCTACAGTGAGGGGTGAGGACCTCCTGCTCCTAAGATGCAGGCCCTGCCAGCAGCACTTGCATTTCAGAGATGTTGCCAGTGCCTTAAAAACAACACCACCAAACCCAAACAAGAACAAGATTCTGAACCTCATATAATCTGAATACACTAATAAGAGTGGCCTGTTAATGGGTCTGGCTGGACTGGGAGGGTCAATGCCAGCTTTAAACCAACGTGTCCATTCCGCTTTGTGTCTGTAGATGTCTTTCAAGTGGATGTAAAAATGTGACAAAATAGAGTGTTTGAATTGTGCTTGGGTTCTGTAATCGACCAGGCCTTAAGGCACAAGAAAAATCAATAGAAAGGCATTGTTGTAATGAATTAATTTTGTGCTTACTCAACCACTCAGAATTTAAACATATGGAACTATTTTATGTGTAGGAAGAATCTCGTGAAAGAGAGCTGTGTCAGCCTGATTATTTGAGCCTGCCAGAGAAGACATGAGAGAGCAAATTGGCTTTGTCCATAGAGGAACTGATGTTTTCCATCTGCTTTTTAACAAATACAAACTAATGCTACTCCTGTTAGGTGCACATTTTGTTTTCTCTTCAGCATATGAAGGTACAAAACTGTCAGTTTGCCTTCCACCAAATCCTGTTGAATTCCTCACTCTCTCATTAGAGTTGGGTAAGAAATAGCTGATTATAGAGTACAGATCTGGGAGCCAGTAACATTCAAATCTAGCATCTGACACGGCTCACTTTGGATGTTGGCAAGTTATTTTGGTAGTACCCCAATTTCTTCTTCTGTAAAACAGGTGATATCTTTATCACAGTTACTTCTGTTAGCATTAGCAGCAAAGCTTTAATTTCGTTTTGTTTTTTAACTTTTGTTTCCTATCACAGTTTTACTTCATTAAACTGAGGGGGAAAATCACACAGTAACAGGCATTTCATTTGTCTTTTCTAATAGTAGGTACTTTGGATAAGGTACTTGAGTTTCAGATATTTGGAATAACCTTTTTATTTACTTACCAGAAGTGTGCACATTTCCTACAGGACTAAATTCTATTCAGTGTATGTAGATACAGATTTGTTTTCTGTCCATCCTGTGCTTCACTCAAGAAGTATGTAGCTTTAAAGCTGCCTTATACACAGATGGTTTGTCTGTGGGAAAAATGCCTTGTTGAAACTTCAGCTCTGTGGCTTCAGGAAGTTACCAGAATTCCTCTGGGTTTTTTAATCAACTTAGACCTGATTTGAGGTGTGTCTATCACATTTGTTGTCACAAACTTACACTGAAATCAACACAAGAGTAGCTTAAATGTATGAGTCTTAAAAGTAAGGATTCAATAGTGTGTACTGCAAAATAGAGATTTAAAATTGTCTGAAATACTAATGAAAAAGGAGTCCTTTTAATGGCTGTGGCTTATTAAAAACATTTGTATTGTTTAGTTTCCAGCCAGCACTTACATGTGAGCAGCATTGTGTAAACTCCATTTGTACTTTTGCCAAAGCCAAGAAGATCAGTAGGTCAAACTTTTAAGCTTGACCTACTTTTTTTTCATAGGTACTTCACATCAGCTCAACTTTTCCCCATTTATTTTCATGCAGTGCACTGCAGTGTGTAGGATTTTCATCTTAGGCAGAAGTTCTTCACCTAGTTCTTGAACCCTTTTCCAGCAGTGGTTGACACCTTTGTATTTCAGAAGAATGTAACTGGAGTAACTCATGGATGAGGAAGTATATTGAACTTCACAGAGAATAAATGCTGCTATCTGTGTTAGAAACAGATACAAAATCATATTTGTAGTATCATGGAACTAATACAATATGGAGGCTTTTATTCTTCTACAAAGTAATTTGGGGAAACTATAAAATTATTTAAAATTTTTAGTTCATACAATTCTAAATTTAAAAATAGTTTTCTTATTACCTAGTTGTAAGTTGTTATTGTAATTCAGAGTGCCTACAAATTCAGTAATTAACTGAGTTTTTTATTAGTAAGGGCTATAGGCAAGAAAAAAGTTCTTTGATAATTTTGTGGCAATCCCCTTATGTATACTCAAGCTGCTTTGCTCAATTTCACTTTTCTTCTCCAAGCCTCTGACTGATGGAGATAAACACAGATCTGAAAAACTGGGGATATGGCCAAGAAGAGGATCTGTGCAGGGTACACGTCTATTTTAAGGAGAAGGGAAATAAGCTAGACTGGCAAAGGCCTGATTCTGCAGGGATCTAGATGGAATCAATGGTCATGCGTTGTATCCCTTCTCAGTGGGAAGCTTTTGGGTTCTTCTTATGATATCCTATTTTATTTCCTATCTGATGTATTGTCTTGTATACAAATTTTGAGTTTTGAAAGTAGAGTTGATGGCAGGAGTTTGGTCTCTCTTGAGTACCCTAGGAAATGTCTGATTATGATGGTTTGTCTGTGGGATGGGCTAATCTAGTAGGAAATACTTGCTCCTGAAACTTCAAGGTTCAAAATTCACAGAGTGTGTTACATCTGGGTCCATCTGGGATGATCTGAAATGCTCCCTTGTGAGGGCATGGAAAGCCTCCCACGATCCACTGCAGTATTCAAAGCCAGCACAACACAGTGCAATAGGCAACAGTTGGCTGCTACCCAAAAACCTCGTGGTAGATGCAGTTCTATGCCATAAATTACAAAGCACTTTGGGATTATTAAGGATGACAGGCTCTAAGGTGTAGTGATTAATACCCCACTTGGATGTTTAAATACTTGTCCAGTTGAAGACAGTTCACATTAGGCCTTGAACTCATTTGATGGTGAGCAATTCTTCGTGCCATTGTTTGCACACTGCATTAGGAGGGCTGGGCTGCCTCTGAGCTTGGTACATCCAGGAATTTAATAATCAAATGGCAGTGTTCATAGACAGTAAAGTCAGGTAGGTTATTTCTGTAGTGCTCATCATGGAGCCAGCTTCCCAGTTTGTATTCTTGCAGTTCTTACTCCTGGGCTTTCCTTTCTTTTGCCCAGGTTGTTCTTGCGTGGTTTCCACTTCTCTTGCTGTGATTACTTTCTCCTATTGGCAGGAACATAATTTAGTTGTATTTTAAGGACTAGGTGTGGGATCAGAACAGGACAACTGAAGAGTCAGTGTACTGCAGATCTTTGCTCTGAATACTTTAGAAGGGCTGCTTTGAACCTAGATTCTTTGTACTTTTCTCAAATTGATGACATATATATTAATTTCTGCAGTAAAATCTTTGTGTACACAAGTGAGAGGGAACCTGACTTCATTGATGAGCAGGGCAAATGTACAAATAAAGGGGAATGGTTTTGTCTGTAACTTCATCAAGGTGAGCTTAATGTATCAAACATTAACAGCCTGTAATTGTAATGTCTTTATACCAAAGTAAAGGGAAGAAAGCTCGAAAAAGGTTGTCATGGGCTTCAAGTTTCCTGAAGGATGACTTTTCTATAGTGGGTGACTTGTTTGATTTGAAAATTTGCTTCCATATATTCAGTCTTCTCTATACAAAATAGAAATACTCTAAACTGAGCATTAAGAGAGATCTTTTCCCAGCCACAGACGGTAATCCAGCAGTATTCCCACAGTCAGTGGAAAGATCAGCTCCAGAACTGCAACAGTGGAAGAATCTGATTTCCTTTCTTATAGAGGAGAAAAGGCACTGCTGCTTCCTCTGTGCCTGTTGATGTGAGGAGCAATGTAGGCGTTTCACACTGTGGGGGAAGAGAAGTCACCAGGGTGAAGAAGGAACTTTCTTATTTTCCTTGGGTTGAATTGCATTTTGAAACGAATTGTGCACCTAAATTCATGCGTTAATGATGTGCTCTCCATCCTAGAAACTTGTGGGAAGAAGCATATTTCACTTTGTTTTTTAAAACCACACTTAATTCAATTTAAAAACTATGCAACAAGATCGTACAGGAAACCTGAAAAGATTGAAAGGGCAGGAATTTCTAATGTGGTCTCATAAATTCCTTCAGTGGAATATTACTGGGTCATTCAGCAATTTCAAGAAGCACCCTGAAGCTCAATACATGAAAAATGGTGAAATTAAGAGAGTAAAGGCCAGAAGTAGCAGTTGCTGTTTCACAAACAGAAGTATGTTGACTTATGCCAAGTGTAATCTGAAGTAAATGTTCTCTGTAAGTAGATGTTCAGTTAGATGAAGTTGGTGATAAGAACAGAGGATCTCTTGATTGTTTATATAAAATCTAAAATTAGAGTGAATCTGTTTCAGAATGTCAATATAACAACTGTATAAACATCTGTTAACAGATACATTCTTTGGAGCATTTTATAACATTTGGTTGCTTTTTAAGAATAGTCCTACTTGCTCAGAAAGGACAGAACCTTGCTGTTTCAGTAAAATTGTATTTTACTTCAGTGAAGTGCAAATTTAACTGTTCAGGAATGGTCTGTCTTCTCTTATACTAGTAAAATAAAAGAAAAAAAAAAAAAGAGAGAACTCACCAGACTTTAACAGTCTATTTTTGTAAATGCCAATTTGCAATAAGGGAGAAAGTGTTATCACCACACAGATAGCACCTGTTAATTGCCTAAATAAGTCAGGCTTAAATTATGCAGGCTTCTAAAACAAGGACTTGCCCTAGCAAATGCAGTAAGAAAATATGTACTTTAGGATAAACCCTGAATATGTTTCCTGCATTCCTATTCTTCTTTTTTTTTAATGTTTTTGTTGTGATGTGAACAGCAAGTAAATGCCTACATGTGAGAATTATTATTGCAGAAGAATAAGGGGTTTGGTTTGGTTTATTTTCCAGTTTGCCTTTTATATTGGTGGGAGCTTAAAATGTTAATTAGCCAGGAAACTATGCCAGCAGTCCTGAAGGACAACTTGTATGTAGTTAAGCTGTATCTCAGCCTGTCTTTCAGCACATAAAGTGTTACTTGTAGATAATAAAATCTTGGCCCTGTACCTAATCCCTATGTGCAGTGCAGTTTAACCTGTATTCCCAGTTGTTACAAACAAGCCATACACAGATTTGGCAACAGTTAAAAAGTGGAATAAACAATTAGGAATAAAAACAAATGTTAAGTTTTACTTTACTTGAAATATTATTCTAGTTGAAGTGAAATACATTATTAGGCCAATAGATGCTGTTCTTCACCTGATGAAAATGCTTTATTGAACAAAGCAAGTTAGTAGACAAAGACAGGATCTTGTATATCCCCAGTGAGTACAGTGGTAGTAACCTGTGTGTCCAAGGAAGAAGTTGCAAGACCAGAAATGTGCTTGATCTTTCTAATTTTTCTAGTGGTTTTAAAGAAGGATTACTTCTACCTGCAAACCTCCCTTCTCACGTCCTCATTGCTATAAATACAATCCTGCCATCAGTTATGTCATGTAGAGAAACTGTCACAATTGTTAGTACATTTGCTTTGGGGTTTGAATGTCTTGTTCTTTATTTATTGTAGTCTGTTGTACTTTCAGGTAATCTGGGCCTAAAATGCTCTGTCAGCAGTGGACCAAGAGAAAGTTATGCTCAGATGTAGACAAACCTTGAAGCACATAAGGTGTATTTAGGCTGAGTGTTTGCAGAACAGGCGCTGAAACTTTGCAAATGTGATTCTAACCATATAAATGCCAAAATGCATTTCAACACCTCCCTTTTCACCTTCACCACTGGGTGATTCATGAGGCCATGGAAGAGCCAGATCAGTGGGTGTCCTTGGAGCATGTCTAATGCAAGCTGAGATCAGTGCTAAGCACAACAGTTATGTCTGACAGAGGAAGATGATCCTTATTCCTCATGAATTTAATTTGTTAAAATGCTCAAGCAATCTTGAAGTCAGAGCCAGGACCTGAATTTTCACCCTGTGCTGAATGCCTTTATCACTACCTTAGAGAAATTGCTTTAGGCTGTAGCCAGGAAGGTTGATACTTATTTTCTCTCCATGAATAAAAAGAGGGAGAACAATAGGGTACTTTAGTTGGTGTGGTTTGGGAATTTCTGTGTATCCATCCTGATCTGCTTGAGCATATCAAATAAGTCTGGAACACAGCTAACTTGGTGAAATAATGCTTTTGGATATGCAGGAGTTAAAAGTGGAGGGCTCTGAAGCCCAGTTATTGCCAGCCTGTGAACAGTCCATGTTTTAAGACACCTCTGTGGAAGGCGATGTACTGCACTGTGAGATCCAGAGTTTCTGTTGTTCTGGTTGTGTTGTAGCACGTGGCAAACCCTGCTGCTGCCATTTCTGCCTCAGCCTGGCCACCTCATGGCACTAACTCCTGCTGGTGAGGCAGCCTCAGACACCTGCACATCACCATGGAGCTGCTGAGCAGACACTTGGGAGAAGGCTGGGGTAGGGTCCTGTGGTGTATTGGATAAAGAGGCATCATTTTACAGCTCTATCTGAAGCCAAGTGTAACTACTGTTAAAAAGAACACAAGCCCATCAGATGTTAAATGGCAGAACAGCTGTGGGTGTCATACCTTGTGGCTTTCAGCTGAACATACGGCATAAAATGCTGTGGCTGACTACCAAAATCACTTTTAAATATTGACACTGCCTTTGATCTTTCTTTTTTTTAAGCAGTGAATTTTGTAAATTTTGAGTATCTCTACTTTGGTTGGAGGACAAATGGAAATAACTGGATTCTTTGTGCTTTAAACTAAATAAAACATTGCTTTCTTATTTTAGGAAACTTCTCTTTTTTTCCCAGGCCCTTGCTACTTCAGAAACTGTAAAGATTCTAGTCACTGACAAAACTGTTCCATAGTGAAAATGCTTATAGTGTTAGAAAATAAACAACCAGAAGGATGCAGCTTATTGGAGATCCTTTTAACCAGCATTTAATTAACGCTGTCTTCTGAAGTAGGAATGACTACCTTCATCTGAAAGAAAAAATACCTTCAGCGCAGGCAGATTTCCTGGCCCTGATAAGTGAGAACACACAGCCTTTGTTGTGTCAGGAGAGTTGTTTCTGCATTGGTGCCTGAGGGTAGCTCTTAGAGAGTCTGGTGGTCCATCTCAAATTAAAAAAAAAATCATAAAAAGAAAGGGTTGCAAAATTAAAAAAAAAAAAAAAAATTAAGTCAACTCAATGCACAAGCAGCAGGGCATTGAAAGTTACTAGAATTCAGAAATAAACTCACTTTTTATTGGTCCAAATGTCTGCAATTTAGGCGTCTATTAGAACTAATGTATGATAATGATTGTCATTTGTATTAATAAACTTTTCTAATATGTGTATTACATGTATGTCTTTCCCAATAGATGGCCCTTGATTTTTTTTCTCTTTGGGAAAGCAAGAGGGAGGGAGAAGACTGTGGGTTTTGTGAAGGGGGGATTTGGTTTGCATTAAGCATGATACAAACACAGAACTGAAAAATTTTGAGGCAACTTGGCACCAGATGTTCTTTAGCAGCAAGACAGGCATTTCTGCAAATATACCACAACTCTTTTGACATTGGCTTTAGACTTTAAAATTTGGAATTCTTCTCTTTAAAAGTCAGTAAGATTTCTAAGGCATGCAAAAAATGGTACCTAATAAGTTCAGTTCTCTGGAAATTAGATTGTTAAATATAATTAAATTGGTAGGTTCCTCATAGCTAATGTAAGCTGTGTTTGAGGCCAGGGATATTACCTCACCTGTATGAATATTTTTAAGAATACTTTGTTCCTGAAGCAAATAAACATCCTTTACATCTCCAGAGCAAGAAGGATGATTCATTTGAAAGTTGGTTTGGAAGGAAGAGAGTGTCAGATTCAAGAGAAGGGGACAAATGGAGTAGAAGAGAAATAACAGATTGTATAACATAATCTTACAATGAGGACTCTTACAACAAGGACTCTTACAACAAGGTTCTTTAAAGAGGCCCTCTAGATATAGCAGGGACTTGATGATGACTTTTTAACATTGTATAAATATTTTTTAGCTGTTTGCTTTATACCAATAGAAATCCAGTGGTTACATGAATTGATCTTGCATCTTGTCTTCTTCAAAGTGAGAAACTCCAAAGCTTTTTTCCCAATGTTATGATACCTATTAGATGATTTGAGAGACAAATTGGAGTGAAGGCCAAAAGCATAAGATTTGGCATACAAAAGGCACGAAAGGTAATTTATAATCTGTTTATTTTGAACTGTTCTGTGTTCTGTGCTTTTGCAGCTGATCCTCTGTTATTCTTTTTAGCCTTCCTGTAGATCATCCTTTAACATCCATAAATCTTATTTCAGTGAGTCTTGGTTTCCTGTTAATCTACTACCTGAACAACATACTGGAACATACACAATGAAAGAATCAATCTGCTCTGCTACATCCTGAATACTTTACTTGCATGGTAACCTCAAAGTTATTTTAGCAGCATAAGTGCTAAAGAGCATCTACTCAAGCTACCTCTATTCCTCACAAAAGAAGTAATTATTTTTTAAGAACTGTACCAGACATTGTAATCACATACTTGATTAGAAACTGGCAGTTCATCTTATCTTATATTTTGATTCTTTCATATACTCTTTATAGCTATCTAGGTGTAACTCAGTTACTGTGTGGTCCCACAGTGACTGAAGCATGAATGTAGAAGACAAGGTGTTCAGCTTGCTTATAGTTACTGAGTTGCATTTAATTATGTATATGTGCTGTTTTTAAAAATGTTCTGATATGATGCTATTTGAAGCTATAAACTTTTAAAAATTGCTTTACTGGGTCAGGGTTGAAAATTGAGATGAGGACTATAATTTACAAGGCTTGAACTGTAAACAGTTGTAGATACAGAGCAATTCTGTGAGCTGTGCCTGTGGGCTTCCTTCAGTGGGACCTGACATCCAGAGACTCCATGATTCTGTTTGACTCTCACAACATGGGCCTTGCCATACAGGATCTGGGGGTCTTCCCCAGCATTGTTAATTCTTCTTTCCTCCTTGGTTTTGCAAACCAGCAGGATGCTGTTATCTTTTTCCCATTCCCACCAGGTGAAGGTGATGCTTATCCTACAAAGGCACAACTTTTCCCCCAACCTTCTGCATTGTTTATTCTGAGAGTGGCTAATCTCTTAAGAGGGTACAGGGCCTGATTTCTCATGGAGTTTTGCACTGGAATAAGTAGAATTAACTGTATGGAATACCTCCAGGACTGTGGTAGGGAAAGATCAGTACTGTCAGTTCCCTGGATTTTGGGAAAGGCAGGAGGGAGAGCCCTCTGTTTCCAAGGAACTACTGCCTAGACTATAGAATTCATAGAAATTTTGCCCAAAACAAGATACATGTGAATAAACCTAAAGAAGTCATTCTCTATTCCCCCTTTGTGTAGCAACATCACTTCAAGTGCCTGTTGCAGGAAAATAAATTCCATATGTAAGAACGGAAAACATCCCACTTCAACTGCCAAATTCCTTTGGTGACTTTGAAAATGTTCTTCTTGAAAGTCCCTTCTCCTTGTTTCCTGTATAGGTAGGTGCACTGGAACTATTCTTTCCATGCTGTGTTGTTTGATCCTCTCAGAAATGCCTCAGCTACGCTTTGCTCCCATTGAAAGCAGACTTGTCAGAGAGCTTGGCTGCAGGCAAGGGGCAGCAAGCAGGTTAAAGGCAAGCTGGTCAATTGTAACTGCATGGTTATCCTTAAACACTGGTGCATAGAATTAGTCTGCCATGACCAAATTACTGTTTCCTTTAGAAGTTTCAAGTTTTCACTTGTATTGGCAACAAGCTACAGCTCTACTCATTGCTGGAGCCTGTTCTTCTTAGGTGGACCTACACCTTTTCCTATTCAAGTTCATCAGCTGAATAGAACTTAGAAATCTTCCAAAACCAAGCTGTCCTTGTCTGTGGCCCTGTGAGAGTTACAGGGAACGGCTTAACTGAGCTGCTCTTCACATATGTCATTCCTTGGCATGTGAAAGTTACCTAACCAGCAGCAATGAATGTTTTAGTGTGCCCAAATAACACAGCTCCACGAACTGTGCTCATTACTAAAACATAGAACTTAGCAGTGTCCTTGCCACACTGGCAGTCCTCTAAGATTTATGTCGCCATCACCTCATTAAGAAACCTCTAAATTCTAAAACCTCTTTGCTTTTCACTTAGCAAAGATGGTTTAACAAGTCCACAGCACACTAAAGGAAAGTACCTGCTTGAGCAGAAACTGTCTGCCAGTTACAACTGGCCTTTCCAGCAGCACCACCCCATCTCGTCAGGACAATGAGGGAGGGAGAACAGGAGACTCTCTGAGGGCAGTTCCATGTTTTAACCCCCTCACAGGGCATATTTGCATGTAATAACTATTTAATGTTAATACTGAGCATTTTGCTAAGGATGTGGTTGATGTATGGGAGGTAGAAGTTAGGAAGCTGTTGTCAAGGAATATACGGGGTCGCAGATGCATTTAAACCAAAGGAATAGCATTTTGTCTAAAAGGATGGTGAAGATTAAACTCATTATCAAGTTGGGACAGTAGGGGAGTGCAGAGGAGGAGCAGGTACCCCAGGCTGAGCAAGAGCAGTTCTGAGGGTTTGTGCCTTGGATGTTCATGTGCCAGTATAGCTGCTGAGCTCTGGGACTTTCTTACATTTGAGGCCCACCTCCTTCACTGCATCTTGCTTTTCCCACGTTAGTTGTTTCTTGTGCTGTGGTAAGCTCCTCATGGCAGTGGCAGCTCTCCTGTGTCCATCTGGCAGAGCTGATCCCGTGTGTCCTGGCACTTGGATAACAGCTGAACAGTGAACATCTGAGTGGCCATTATTATGCTGCTGCTTTCCAGCCGTGCTATCGCTGTGCCACTTTTAATAATTCAGAAGTGATGTAGAGGAGAGGAAGTTAAAGGGCTGCAGCAATCTTTGTTTCTCTCTGTAGAGTGTGATTCCTCCTTGGTGGCTCTGTAGTTACCAGGGAAACAGGAGAGGGATGGCAGAGCACTGCGGGGCTGGAGGGGGACCTGGGGGTCGGCTTCCTGGCAGCTGCACATCTGCACCGGGGGGAAATGAGGGTTTGCCTTCCCTTGGTTTGGTGCTTTTCCCCCTCTTTTCCTCACTGGTTTTGTGAAACTCAGTTGTTAAATAGGTGGTGCTCCTAGCATTGGTGTATTTGTTGAAGAGCCTTTTTATAATTGATTCTAGTAAAAATATGCAGTGTTGAAAAGTGAGCATTACTGGTGGTTTGGAGGAGTTGGATGATCACAAAATCTTTCTCTGAAATGAACTGGAGCCCTGGTTATACACAGACTGTCACTACTGAGAGGTTTTTTAATGTGTTAGAAATGCTTCGGCACTTAAGGGAATGGATTTACTGGAAAAGACTAAGGATCACTTCAGTAACATTTACTCAGTGCAGCATTCTCTGATTTGATAAAGGTCAAATTTCATTTTTAGCAATTAGCATATCTATCCTAATCACCTCCTGCTCTAGCTGCACTGACCTGAATAATGCCAGTCCTGGAAGCTGTGGGGGAGAGGCAGGTGAAGCAGGGGAGCAGCCCCTGCCCCTCGGGGTGGTCACTGCAGCCCCCGGGCTGAGCTGTGCAGGCAGGGGGAGGTGGGTGGGCAGCTCTGTTTACTCCACTGCAAATGTTTAGGGCTGGAGCCATCTTTCAGCTGCTAATCCACTGGCATCAGCTGTGCTCTTTGTTCCATACCTGCGTTAAGTGCCTGGATTTTCAGCAATTATGCTGAAGTAGTTCTGAGAGGATGACTTAAAAACCTTTTACTTACGGATCTCGGTGGAACTTGGTGATTGGTTTGAGATAGGCTGTTGAGCTGTTCTCTAACTACAGGCAGAAGGACTGTGTGCAATTTCATATCTCTGTCCCTCTTTCCAATGATAGACTAGATAAGGGGAAACAAGATTTTCTCTAACAAGTTTGTTTACGGCTCCCTGGCAACTGTTCGTTTGATTGCTTCAGAATGGGACCAACAGAATAAAATACCGTTTAAACATGTTCTTCTTTTGAATTTCAGGGAAAATGAATACTGTTTTTCCACACCAGAGACTTCTTTTGAAGTCTGAATTCAGCAGATTTGTCACTATGGGATGAGCCTTGAAGTTTCATTTCTTTGTGCCCAGTTTATGCACACAACTGAGGTATTCCTGTGTAGTCAACTTGAACTCGAACTGATTTTATGAGCACATAATGAGGTTGATTTACCAGTTACCTTTGTGAAGCCTTCAGAAATGGCTCAGAGACCTCTTGCCCTCCATTTGGCTCCCTAGAGGCTGCACACTCAAGGTTCAAAACCTTAAATATGGAGTATATCTACTTCAGATTTGTAATCTATAAACAGTTAAGAAAAAATACTGTGCATGTGCTAGCAAGATCTTAACCATAAAGCTCAGTATATTTCCTCCACAATATCAGATTCTGAGATTTAATTGCTGACTCTTTAAACCTCTGATTTAAAACAAACAAATAACTAAAACAAAGAGGCCCCACCAGAGTGAAACAATACACTTGGGCACCAGAAGTGATGTTTAGGAAGCCATCTTCTAAATAGTTTCTTGCAGCTATCCTTGTGTATTAAAAAGGAATACTACTGTGATACTCACAATTCAGAGATTTTTTTTTTTCCTAGTTTTCTTCTTGTCGGTTCTGGTTTTTTTTTGTTTGGGTGGGTTTTGGTGTTTTTTCAAATCACCATTTGGAGTAGTAGATGTTGATAGTAAGAGAAATCACATTAAAATAATAGTTGAAGATGGAGTTTTCTTCTGTTTCCTCTCGCTATGGCACTCCTGGGCTTAGCTTTGGTTCTCTCTGAATCTGACATGTTGAATGTGCTCTCATTAACTGAAAAATATCTTCAATATAAACTGTAAATTGCATCTACAAAATGAAATAGTTGTCTCTTGTTTGTACATGCTCGTCTACAGCAACTGTTTTTCAGTTTCAATTAAGACACAAATGGAACCGAGTTCAGCAGAGTGACTCTTATCACTGCTGCTTTTTCCAAAGTTAAAAATGCAATGAATTATTGCCACTGAAGTCAGGATAGGCCTTTGAATTCAGAAAGCATCTATTGAGTGTATGATGTCATTTTTATGAAGTCATTCTTTGATTAGAATTGCAGTTTAGAGAAAAAACTGACTTCTGCTGTAAGAATTGTAAAATTATTGTTAAATCCTGGTCTTGAAGAGTGATTTGGGTTAATTTCCTGTTCTGTGATGCTGCAGTGAATAGCCTCTTTATCCCCAAACTACAGGAAAGTGCTCAGTGTTTTGTATGAGGTTCTGCAGTCTGTGTGTTCCAGGGAGCTGGACTTTTAAGGACACAGGCACATCTCCCCTCTGCCCCAGCAGCTGGTGTGCAATGAAAACATTGCAAGCCATGGAAGAGAAGCAGTTCATGTAAAACTGTGCTGTGCAGACATGGAGCTGGGCAGGATTGCTTGTGTAACCCTGGCTCAGGTTTGTGTGATCCTGATGTACAGCAATGGTGTGATTGAGTGGATCTGGAGTAGAAAATGCCAACTTTATTGGGTTTGTAGTTGTTCAGTTTTTAGCTGAAAATTCATCCCTGAATCTTTCAGTCGATGGATGCGTAATTAAAAGGATGTATTTGAATAAGACTGAAATTTTTTGTAGTCTAAACAAATGTTGCAAGAATGCTTCAACAGAACTGATTCAGTAATGGTTTCACTTTTGGTTGTTCTCTTCCCCTGGGATATGAAGCAGTACATTTAATAAAACTCTAAACATCTACTAAAACATGATATGCTGCCTCCTAACCAAACAGTCCTAAGCTCAGAAGCTGATTCTGCTGGTACTCATTGCTAAGGTGGGAGCAGAGAGGATCTGTAGAAATTGGCTCCAGGGAGCCAGGAGGTGCATGCTAGGACTGGTTACTCTTTTTACTATTGGCTCTCTCCTTTGTTTTATTTCCCCCAAAAAGACTAGAAAGTATGACAGATGTTTCTCCCTCCAAAGGACATGCTAAACCCAAGCTTCCCAGTCTTACTCTAATTGTGTCTAAGTTATCCTCTTTTTATTTGAAACAAGTCAACTGAAACAATATTTACTTGAAGTAATTTGTGGAGGAAGATGTTGAATCTAATGCTGTCCACTGTTAGGTTTTGCTCCTAATGTAGATAAAGGATAAGTGTGAGTATTTAGGACAACAATTTGGAAGAAAGGACAAAATTAAGAAATCTAGAACTTAATGTTTAAGAGCCACTGGAAGAAATGGGTCTTAATATCTTGCATGTTAAATTGGGGTTAGAAAAATAACGTCATTATTAAAGTTCACTATAAGCTTCTTTATAAGTCTCAAAAGCACTGACTTGGCTTTAAAAGAAGATTTTTATTACTGTTATTATTACTTAACAGAAAATACATCATTTTGGTTAAATCTTCATGGTTCCTGTACCAATCTTATCCTTTTTCTGGATCTTTTGTGTAGAAACTCCAGTTTCTGTGTGTAGTTACTCTTGTTAGCAATCGAGAGGATTGATCAGTCTTGCATGGAGGGACTCTTTTTAATGAGTTATTGTCAAGTAGTGGGGTTTTTTTATTGTTTTTAAAATCATACATGAAACAAAGGCAGTTTCTGCTGCAAGAACCAGAGGCTTGAAGCTATATTTACAGATGAGGGAAAAAGGTATTACACAATTAAAGGCATTTTAAGGGGCTACAACTCATTTTGTTAGACTATAAAAGTACTTCATCTTGCACAGATGAGGCAGTGATCCTCTATGCAAGTCAGCTACCACGTTAGCAGATATTGGCAAGCTTTATTACAAGTACTTTATCCCTTTGATTAGACCTTGATTGCCACTCAGGAACCAGACACAGCTTGCAGCCATCTCACTTCAGCTTGTGCAAGCGTGTGATGAAGGAACATGAAGACAGATGCTTATATCATGCCCCCCATCCTCCGCGTTTGAAAGGCTTACTAAGGTTCATCAAAGAAAGAATCCCTTACTTTGGGGCAATTCTGAGCTGTGGTTTGCAATTGAGCGCCCCTCAGAGAGGATTTTGAAAGTTTACTTGCCTCTCTGCTATGTGTTTTCAGGTGCTCTCACAGTTGGCCTTGTGCGACAGTGTCAAACCATCCATGGACGTGACAGGACCTGTATTCCTCCACGGCTGCCTCCTGAGTGGGTCACTACGTTATTTTTCATCATAATGGGAATCATTTCACTAACTGTCACATGTGGTTTGCTGGTGGCTTCCCACTGGCGAAGAGAAGCTACTAAATATGCCCGCTGGATAGCTTTCACTGGAAGTAAGTGACCTCAACTGCACAGTTGACCTGTATGCAGGATAAACTGGTGGAGTCTGAAATAACACCACAGTGTTGGAGAAAAGCAAGTGCTGAGGGCTCCTGCTCTGCAAAACATTCCTTCTCTTTGATACCACAAGTCTGCAGAAATAAAGTGACTGTAATTGAGAGGGAATAGTGGTGTGAAAGCAAGGAAGGCCTGACCCCTTTACCTTCCTCGGGCAGTGCCAGTAATTGACCTAAGGAAATGAGCAGGGATAGAAGAGGTCAGTCCTGACTCGAGTGGCTGTAGTATTTCATACTTCCCCACTTCCATATATCCAGGACAATCCTAGCAGCTTGCAGTTACTGAAAATTCCCTCTCCGAGGCACAGGAGGCTGTTGGTACATCTGAAGTAACCTGTCCCTTACTCAGGTGTCTCATGAATACCTTGTTCAGGGTTGAGGCTGGTTCAGTTCTGCTTCATGCTCACAGCAGCTGCTTTATTCAGGATGTCTGCATCCTAATTGGCTATGCAGGAGGATTGCCCACTGCAGAGCATCTGCTGTGCCTCACAGCACCGAGACTTCTGCTTCCAGAAGTGACCTGCAGCCGTGCTTTGGCCAGAGGGAGGAGTACCAGTGCTTTTCTGCCTCCCTTCATTGTGCTCTGCATGAGCACCAGTGTGAACCCCTCACAGCTGAGCCTTCTCCAGCAGCCCTTTGTTTCCACACAGGGAAACACATTCTGTGGCTACATCAGTGCAAAAAAAACCCCCAAACTGTTATAATGAACAAGGGGAATAACTTTCAAACTTCCTTTTCTTGGTGTGTGTTACAGGCTTAGCCCAACTGTGAAATGGTGCCTTAATAGTGGGGATGACAGCAGAAAAAAATCAAAACCTGAGGGCTTTTAAATTGACTTGAATTATGGCAAACCACTAAAGGTAGTGTGAACACTAACTAAAAAATGCAAGTTTGTGGTTTACATGGACATAAATAAGGTTTAATGGAACTCTGTGACATCTAATGATATCTAATATGAGCTAGATTTAACCTTGTTTTTGGGAAGGGAATATTAAAAAGTGCTCAGCTTCAACAAACGTACTTCACTGAGGCACTTGTACAGTCAAAGCCATCTTTCTGACAACGTTGCTATACAGCATATTAAATTAATAGTGCAGCTCTTGCAGACAATGGAGCTATTGAATTGCTGTATCCATTGTGATTGACTTTCATTTATTTTCCAGTGAATGATTAAAATAGCAGACCTGAGTATTACTGAATATTCTATCCTAACTTTTCCAGTGCACCTGTTTATCTGTACATATTTCATGTGTGTCTAATATATATGGGGGAGGGTTAAAGTCAAAATGCTGTATAAAGTTAAAATACACTGGGTTGGAGTCAAAGCTCTTGGGTAAAGAGGGGAGTTTGAGTTCTAGATATCAATGTTTTTCTTTAATACCTCAAATCATCATATCCCTGCAGCTTTGGTTTTCTACAGCTGTGATGATTAGTTCAGCCAAAAAGTGTGGTACCCTAAAGCTTTTTTGTTTTGGATTTTTTCTCTAGAGATTTCTTCAAGCTTGCAACAGGTTCATTATTAGATGTCTCAGTATAGAAGGACATTTTTATTTCAGCACTTGTCTTCTTGGTATGAGATGTTTAATAATGAAACATAATAATTTGTTCTTCTGCAAGTCAGAATTATTCATAATTCTATTAAGATATGATCTCTGCGTTGCTGAAAATATAAAATTCAATGTCTTTGGTATTCCTCTCCAATACATACAACTATGTGATCTTTGCATTCCTGTTAACAAAGATGATGAGGAATTTTATCTCTGAACTCACTTGTTAGGAAAATTAATCTTGAAAAATAGAAGTGAATGGAAGAATTCTAGATTTTTCAAAAAGTTGTTGAGAGTGACTTCTGTGGTTAAACACTGGATGCAACATAAATTGGTAACCTGTTTGTAGGTTAGTATTAGAAAATATGCAGCCATGTGGAATCAGCTTGGAATACCCTAAGCCGGTCCTTCCTGTGAAGTGCCAGTGCTGTTTAGATGAAAACATGTAACTCATTAGAGGGGGGTAGGGAAGACTTCGTACTTGTATTGCATCTCATCTGCGAGTGATTTCAAGACTCAGTGGCCTCGTGCAGGCTGCTAGCAGATACTGCTCTCACAGACCTTTCTGAGCACAATGCAGGACATGCTATCCTGGGCAGGCAGGGGAGTCTGCTCGGGCTTCCAAGGGAAGCTCTGGGACTGGCAGCTCCAGTCCTTCAAACACGAGGGGGGCTGGAGTAAATATCTGAGGCAAAGGAGTCCTTTTGCTCAACCTTCTCCTTACAACTCTGAGAACAGCAAGGAAAGCCTGGTAAGAGATCAGTTCTGCCCAGTTCATGTTGAAATTCCTATAGCCAAATTTTTTCATCTGCATACCTATAAATATGAATTGTTGCTGAGAGTGGTTTTGTTTATCTTGTTTAGCTAAGAGACATGGATAAGACAGAAGTTTAATATGTTAGTTCTCTTTCTTCAAGGGATACACCCCAGAGGGTGTTTACAAGCACAGCTTTGCCTCATTCCCCAGTTATTAGTGGGTTTACTGCACAGAAACTTTTCCTTCTGACATCTCTGCAAACAGCTTTGTGGAGATGAGAGATACTGCTGTCCTCCAGGTCATACTGCATGAGTGACAAAAGTCTTCTACAGCTAAATGTGAAGGTTTTCCTTCATCTTTTGTAGAAAAGTCTTGCAGGAATCAGTATTCCTACTGATGTGGTAGTATTGTCACTCTGGGCGCAGATACCATCAAAACTTATCACTGGTGTTTCAGTAGCACCACATTGATACAGTGGAATGGAGAGTGGGTTCCTTGTTGGTGTTCATGGGTGTGCTGCCCAGGTTTTGTGTGATTCTTCAATGAACAGGGTGTTACAAACTGTGTGTGGTGTCTTGGTAGTAGGCAAAGCTCTGATCGGCTGTTCCTCTGCTTGTACACCAGAACTGCCTTTTGCCATCCCAGCTTCTATACCATCTCATCACTAATTAAGCCTTGGGACAAAGTGACACAAATTGGTAGAGGAAAAGTGACCTGGCTTTGGTATTTTTTCACATGTCTCTGACACTGCTCCTATTCTGCTACTTCTGCTTCAGATTTATGTACATCTCTTGCCTTTTCAGGATGCTTGTTTTCCATCTTCTGGTGGATAAGATGGGATGTGGTGAAGGCATGGAAATCTCAAATGCTGTCGTTTTCTTGGTTCTTCAGACAGATACTGTTAAGTACCATAATTAGAAACAATGTCCAGAGCTTACTCCCTGTGGAGGCCATGGAGGTGATCTCATGTATGTTGTTGCAATTTTGGCTGTTGCAGGAATTCACAGATCTCCCTCAAGATCTGTTTACATCCTACAGATTCAGGTCTCTTACCATCTGCTGCAGCGAGAAGGGAATAAATTCTGTCTGCTACTATTGAATGAGGTGCTTCTCTGAGATGTATCAAGGGAGAAGATGCTAGACAGAAAAATCATATTTCTACCTTTTTTCCAGCAGTTACTGGAGAGTCTGGCTTTGGTTTGGGTTTTTTTTTTCCTCAGGATTTAAAAGTTCATGAGCAGTAATGGACTGCTTTTTGGAATGCAAGTAAAAATGGGGCAGGATAATCACATCCTTAACTAACAGTAGCTATCCTGTGAATGTCTGTCTCTGGTGTTCCCTAGTGAATAAAAAGTGCTTCCTGAGTTATTAAAGATTTGTACCAGGTGCTGCTTTCTGTGTTATGTGTCTCTACAGAGGCAAGCAGATATTAGAGTGAGCCCTCTGAAGACTAAACCTTTTTTTAAGACCAGATTTCTTTTGAATTTGTCATGAGATGCTCAACACAATTTCAAGCTAAAGAATTACAAGAACTAACTGGGTTTTTTGACAGCCACCATTCAAATGCAGACTAGAAAGCTCTTCGATGCTTACATAAATCTTCTCAAGGAACACATACCCATGCTTTCCTTAGATGGACCTAGATGTTTGACATACAGTTAAAAAAGGAAACATTACATTGTGTAATGTGGAATTTCATGGACCAATAATCGTGTAGATTTAAACTTTCTTCATTGTTTAACATCTGGTGTCTGGGTCTTTGGTTCTGTTCTAGTAGATGGCCCTACAAGGTGGCACTGAGCAGGAATGTGGCAGCTGTGCAGTTGCCAGACTCCTTCTGCTGGTCCTGTGTCCCTTCCCCTTTGAAGAATAAGCCGGCGGTGCGGGCACAGTGTGAGCGAGACACGAGCCCCCTCCAGTGGAACATCTGGGTTTTCCTGCTCGGCACTGGCAGCCGAAGGAATGATCCTGGTGCTGGCTGCTCTTGGCTCAAGGTGTTGTGAAAGCTGCTTTATGTGCTTTGGAAGGCAAGGAGCAGCTGATGTTCTGATGTGGATCATAGAAAGCATCCTTCTTTGTTCATGCCCAGGTCCTACTTGGACACTTTCTGAATTCACATTCATCATGCCTGGTATGTTCTAGAATGAGAGTGTTTTCCTCAAAGCTGAGGCCTGTGCAATGGAAATCATAATCACTAAGATAGAAAATACATGGTAAACTGTTCTTCTTGGATATACATGGAGTCCACTAAAAAAATGGGTTTAGTGTGGGCACTGTAGCTGGATAAGCTGCAGCATCTGTATTTAGTGAGGAAGAGCAGTAGTGAAGCTACATTAAAAAATATGGGTGCTGCTCCAGCTGATTGTTTCCTCATTTGTAAAGACTAGAAACTTTGTCATGGTGAGGCCAAAGGGGACAGGCAAGCTCCTGATTCTGTTTCACATTCCTTTGGAAACAAAAGCAGATGCAGCACTTCTTGCAAGGGAACTGGTTAAGGTGATGGCTCTTACTATTGCCAGTGTTTTTTGATGTTGCTTGTTTGATGTTTACGGAGGCTCAAATAGGGAACAGCATCCCCAGGGTTTCCGCTGTCTTGCAGTGGTGGTGAAGACAAAGAGGAGACAAGGATGGCACCTGTGTCTCTTACTTACTAAAAGCAGCAGCCTGTGTTAACTAGAGAAAGCTGAAAAAGTCAGCATATGATGCACTTTGTTCAGGTAGGAGCACCGTAACTTGGCGTGAATTTTCTTTTTTGTGCGTGGCAGGTTATAGGGAGGGTTTGTGGACTAAGAGGCTTCAGTGTGAGCTGTGCTTCATGTTAGAAGATGTTGTATGTGCATTTGTGGAGTTGGTGAGGGAACAGAGCAGGTTCAGCTCCTCTCTCCCCCCAGATCTAATTGGATTTGCTTGAATAATAGGTATTGTAGTGCCATGTTCCACTCACAGTAAATACTGTCTGAAACAACACTGAAATACATAAAAGTGAAATAAGAGTAAAGTGCTAATATTTGACTGAACTGATAGATAAAATTCTGGTTTTTTTTAATACTCTAATTTAAAAAAACCAATTGTATATTATTGCGTATGCAAGCAAACCAATTCAAAAGTTAATCCTTTCTAGTGTGGAGAATATCTTGCCTTGCAGAGGAGCCATATTTGGAAGTCATTCCCTTGGCTGAGGCAGTGGAGTCCTGCACAGCTACATCCAAACTAAACAGGGTTACTTTTCCAAAGGTGTGCTACAGAAACACTGAAGTTGTCATCTGGGAAACAACACTGGATGTTCTCTCCTGGGTTTGATGAGGATATTGAAATGTGCTGTGAGGAATCTTGGCCACTATTAATTCTTGAAGGCCTGTGAAATCCATAATGTAATTCTTTAACAGGAGTTCTGGATGTCTTGTACTTTCACACAGAGTCAGTTGCAAGAACAAAACATATACATAAGTTTGAAGTGAAATAAAAACTCTCATTGCTTGGTCTCTTTGTTCACAGAGTCTGAATTTAGTTTTGCATTAAGAAGCTTGAATTAAACTGAATCAGAAACTTTCATTTCATTGTATTACAATGGGAAACTCTAAGGATATTTCATCATCTAAGGAAACATTCATATAACATTAGGAAACTGGTATCCTTTAATCTTAAAAGAAAATGTAATGACAATCTGAGTGGTTTTTATTTTTAGCAAAGCAACTACACTTGGAAAAAGGCAACTGATAATAGAAAAAGTTTCTTCAATGTTGAATGTTACTTTTTCTTGACTGGGCAAAATGACTCTAAAATAACTGGAGAAGAAATGACTGAATTTTGAGATGATAGAAGTATATCTACCTGTTTTTTATTCTATAAAGAGAATTCATGATCTGGTGAGCAGAACTGAAATTACAGTAAAAATTGGGGACTTCTGGGTTTTCTTGGGAGTAGATGAGGGATGTTTTGAAAGCGTCATAAAGCCCTTTCTGTCATTTCAAGTGAGTTATCAGCTCAGCTCTGATCTCAGCTCTTCAGTTCAGTCAGGGTATTTTGCTTGTTTTTCCTGGAGCGCTCTGTGATCAGGTAAATATTTTCACTTCAACATAGCAGTGATTGTTTTTTTTCTTTTCTCTTTTCTTTGCAGTGATTCTATTCTGTATGGCAGCCCTAATATTTCCAATAGGATTTTACATCAATGAAGTTGGAGGTCAACCATATAAATTACCCAATAACACAGTGGTTGGATCTTCGTATGTACTGTTTGTCTTATCCATTTTCTTTACAATAGTGGGACTTCTATTTGCTGGCAAAGTTTGTTTACCTGGCTGATGAATGTCTGGACTGCAGGACTTTATTTTGGAAAAGAGCAAGACATCAGAATTGCATTCTCAGGAGAATGCCTAAATCAGACTATCAAACACTGACTGAAAAGAGGAATGCTTTGACTTGTTCTCACTATGCACTTTGGATGAAAAAAAGGAGAGCCTTTCCCATAACCAAATACAGACCACATTGACTAATCTCCTGAGCATACTTCAATGCAGTCAGGTCTGCACTGTGATAGGAACTAGTGAAGAATGCTTTACACTGAGAAGCATAACATGTTACTGGACTGTTCCTGTTTTTAACGTCTAACAATTTGGAAGTCAAAGTATTTATGAACTTAGTGGTGGACCAGAGGGTTGTGGAGGAATTTAAGTGAGGCTGGCCTCGCTATTTAGGAGATTAGTGTTTTACATCTTCCTTCTGATGAGCAAAGCCTTTGGCACCAATGTGGATCAATCTCGCATTACTGCACCAAGAAGCCAATAGATCGAAACATGTTCTCTCAATGTATGTAATAGCAAAAAGACATACATGCCCTGCTCCCCCATAAGCTCTAGGAAACACTAAGGAACGTTTTAGAGGGGGATTCATCCTTATATTTATATAAATATATATATATAAATATATATATATTTTGCTGATGCAGTATACAGTGTGTGTGTATGTGTGTGTGTGTGTATATACACATATGTATATATATGTATATACACACAAATGGTTCCTGGAAAAGAACTCAGAATGCTTTGCTAGCAAAACACTGTGGTGTGCAAAACTAGAACTCAAATAGAGAAAAGCCATTTTTCTGAAGGCCACATAGCTGAGAGTCTTCAGTTTACCTCATTCTTTGTAGCAGCCCTTGATTTTAACAGTTTTTTGTAATAGGTACAAACAATCCCATGCCTTTCTAGGTGCAATTTTAAGTTAAGCTAAAATTCTTTTTATGGTAATTTATTTGTATATGAGGGTAGAAGGTGAGATCATGTCATACCTTAAAGTCCTAATTTTGGGAAATTGACACTATTTAAATTATTAGCAACTGTTGTACAGAAAATCTCTTTTTCTACTGCATTATTACATTAGCATTCATACATGTTCAAGCACAGCATTTCACCATAGGTAGGCATTTCTCTAGCACATATAAAATGCAATGTTTAAAGTAATGCAAACACTCCTCCATTGCAAAGATGGATGAACTTATTTTCAGCTGAGTATTAAGTCATCTTTGCCAAAAAAATGAGCAATATGATTGTTAAAAATGTATGCCTTGTTTACTAAAGTTGTTATTTTAAATGTAGATTTAATGGCCACCAAAATTTGGAGTAAATATTCCTCACTAAAAGTACTTTTATTTTTCAACACAAGGATAAACCATTGAATCCACAGACATCTTCATTCACTACTAGGTTGGTGTTCCAGGGAAGCTGCCTGCACTATCAGTATTTGTTTTCCAGCTAATACACAGTTTACCTGAGATTCATTCTGAATACAAAAAAATTGTCTGTTTGAGCACTGTTTCATTGAGCTTACTAGAGGAACTGCATTAATGAATAGACAGTCATTTTAGAATGAGATCTGTGTTAAAATAAAATGAGCAGTTTTCAAAGTAGTCACTTTCCAGATAAGCTGGAGTGTTTAAAAATAATACAGTTTGCACAATTATTTTAAACTATGTGCCATTCAGACCATAATGGGTCCCTGCCTTTCTCCATCTCTTCCCTCTCCCCCTCCCAAGGTATTTTAATACAAAAAGGTTAATTGTTAATGTATATTTACTTTTGAAATTTTTGACCAAACTTGCCACTGGAATGGTTTCTAAGTATGTTTTTTTCCACTCAGCTCATTCACAGGTAGAATGGAATGTTTATGGATCACTAAATTTTTCTAAAGTATATTAATCTGTAAATACAGCCAAGCACTTACTTGCAAGTCAGGGTTTAAATATAATTTGGTTCTTAATTTGAGCCTTCATCTGCATGGGCAGTCTGAGGCCCCTAGTGATGGTGGAGATAAAAGGCAGGGTTCAGCTGCTTGATATGTGTCAAAATTTTGGTGTTATCACTACTGTGTCCTAAAATAAAGTATTCACTACAACTTGGATTATAAATTACATTTTCAGAAATGTTACACTTGTAAATAGTCTGAGATTTTTGGAACTGGAACACAGCTGGGGGGTGGGGAGAGTTTCTCAGCTGCTAAGATTTCTTTCCCTTCCCATCTCTCCAACTTATTTATTCCAGTTATTGTAACATCATGTGGATTTAGGCTTTGATTAAAAGTCTCATAATAATAATTTTTAAAAAAACCCGAAACAAAACTAACACTTATCTTGGAGCATATGCAGACTGTGGTTTGCTGACTGGAAATTGATCTGATCTGCCAATGCTATTGCTATGAATTATTAAATGTTAGCAAAGGTTTAAAAAATAGATTAAATATTTGAGCATTTCAAGTCCAGAAATAGATGCAGCCAAATGCATTTAAAAAACCCCAACCCAGTAATTGAAGAGACAGCTGTCAACAGTTGCTTCTAATAAGGTCACTACGTACTATATAGTACAGTATTAATTTATAGCAGAAAATCATATCTTGTAAACTGTATATAAAACACTGTTTTATGGTGCAATCATTTGTCAAACTTATGTCTGTTACTTTTGTTTTAAAGTTGTGTGCATTCTTTTCATACCTAAGAGCATCACTGTAAAATCTGCTGAAAACTATTTATAGGTTTTATTTGCACAAGGTTTTGTTTTGAACTACAGAAAGTTCGTATTGAACATGCCTAAACATCTGCAGACCTTTCAGTTCTTGAAAAGCAAATGTTTCCGTATGAATTTTCTCCAAAGGTAATCCCATATTTGTGGTGAGTGTTTACATAAACTTTTCTGATTCTGCCAGCCATTATTTTTTTTTACTTTTTGAAGGACAGCTCATTTCATATATCACTAGAGAATTCCATCTATTCTTTTGCCTCTAAATCCTCCCAACGGTTTGATGCCTCATCATAATGTAATTTGTGCACATGTTGTCATTTATTCGGCTAACAAAATGTAAAATTGGAAACTGGCAATACTTTCAGAAGGAAAAACTAGTAGATTTGTCTGTATAAATCTTATCACTGAGCTCAGCTGAAATAACCGTCTGGAAGGCTCAGACCTGGGGGGCTGTGCTTCCCGGAGCACAGCAGCCTAGCGCTGTAATGCGGGTTTTGCGCTGTTTAGCTGGAGAGCGATGCCCGTGGCCCCAAGGCGCGGGCAGTGTGCCACACTCCGGGCCCGGCCCTGCCCGCGGCCGTGCCGCCACAGCCGGGCCCCGTGCCGTCCTGTGTTTCCCAGCCATTGTGTAACCACTCCAGAACGCCACTGCGGGTTCCTGGTTGCCCCGACACACACACGTGCGAAAACGAAAGCTGTCCTTTAAAAACCTTTGTGAAGGATGAACATAATGAAGGAGATGGCGTCTGCAGGCCGGCTGTCCTGCCTGGGCTCGAGGCCAGGCCTGCCGCCTGCGCCCCTTTACTGAGGGTTGTTTTTTATTGGTTAGAGCATTTTTTCAATTAATGATTTCCGAACAAATGTTAATACAAACTGTATAAAATGAACATAATTTTCTTCACTTGTATTTTTGTTATTGAGCAAGTTTATCAAAATAAATTGTCTACTAAAGGGACTGCCTCCGGCTGCACTGACTGGAACCGATCCTGTCCCCTCTCAGGTGTGTGTCCCCTCTCAGGTGTGTGTCCTCTCAGGTGCGTGTGTCCCCTCAGGTGTGTGTGTCCCCCCCTCAGGTGTGTGTCCTCTCAGGTGCGTGTGTCCCCTCAGGTGTGTGTGTCCCCTCCGGTGTGTGTCCCCTCAGGTGTGTGTGTCCCCTCAGGTGTGTGTGTCCCCCCCTCAGGTGTGTGTGTCCCCCTCAGGTGTGTGTCCCTCTCAGGTATGTCCCCCTCAGGTGTGTGTGTCCCCTCTCAGGTGTGTGTGTGTCCACCCTCAGGTGTGTGTCCCCTTCAGATGTGTGTGCCCCCTCAGGTGTGTGTGTCCCCTCAGGTGTGTGTGCCCCCTCAGGTGTGTGTGTCCCCTCAGGTGTGTGTCCCCCTCAGGTGTGTGTGTCCCTCTCAGGTGTGTCCCCCTCAGGTGTGTGTGTCCCCCTCAGGTGTGTCCCCTCAGGTGTCCCCTGCCGCCCGGCCGGGCCCCTCCTGTCCCGCCCAGCGGCGCCCTCAGGCGGCGGGAAGCGGCGCCCCGGGCCGGCCCCGTCTCCCCCGGCAACGCCGCAAGAGCTCCGGTCTCTCCCGGGCTCCGGGTCGGGGCGGTGCCGGGCGGTGCTGAGGGGTTTGGGGCGTCGCTGTCTCTGGCGCGGTGCCCCGGGAGGGAGAGCGGGGCCCCGGGAGAGCCTCTTCCCCCGTCAGGTGAGTGTCGGCGCGGGCTCGGAGGAGCCGAGGGGTGTCTCCGGTGGGGTGTGTGTCGGGCACGGGAACCCAGCGCTCTTCCCCCGTGAGGTGAGGAGGGTCTCGGGGTCGGGAAGGGCCGCGCTGCCACCCGCTGTGAGCCCAAGGGCCGGGGAAGGCGGTGGAGCTCAGCCAAGGTAAACCCGGGTTTTCATGATTTTTGCTTGACTCGTCCCAGGCCTAAACCCGAGGGCGGCTCGCCCAGCTGCTGCCAGCCCCGCTGGCTCAGCTCCCGCCGCCGCTCTGGGCTTTCTGTGGTTAATCTCTTTTTCTGGTTGAGCTCTGTAGCCAGTCTCCCAGCAGCTGTGCACACATATAATTAACTGTATAAAATCCCTTAACAAGCAGCTCCTGCAGAATAGTTCCTAAATGTGTTTTCTAAAAATGGATAATTGTAGCTTCTCTTTGTTTTTTAGTTTGATGTTGTCCCACATACAATATAAATTATCATTTAAATGGCTGACAATATTAATACCTTTCTAATAGTGTTTATTCCAGAGGATTTTAACTTCTTTGTTCTAATGCTGTCTTTTTACTTTTATTTTTAACAAGGCTAAGTCTATTCATATAATGGAAACATACATCGGGAAAATGAGGTGGTTGTTGGACAATGATCAATAATTTTTGAAAAATGATGAATTTTTTTTTAAAAAATGATCAATTTTTTTGGAAAAAATTGGGTGAGGAAATGGTTATAAAATCTAGTTGAGATTTTGTATGTAGATAGAAAATAAATTATAATTCATATAAAGTATATACTATATCCCTTCAAGACATATATTAAATTAATGCTTAAACAACTGTAAAAGTATAGAACGGTTCCTGCAGAAAAAACTTGAAATTACTTTATGGCAATACAGGAGGATTTCTGGGTAATGAATTGCTGTCCTAAAATTATTGTCTCATAGGTGACAAAGTTCCATCTACAGGGTGACCATCCACCATGGCAAGATTTTGCTATGCCTCATCTAGGACCAGATAATGGATTGCTGGGAACACACAGCAACATGACACAAGATGTGCTGGTAGGAGAGTTTGCCTACAAAATGGAGCAACTAGTGCAGTAATGCATACCCACTGTAAATTCACAGTGGGGAATAAATAAACTGATAGACAACTAATATGCTTCCTTACATACATTTGCATATATACACAGACATTTTGATAGATGTGATCACTCATGTCATGAAATTGCATGTAGTTTCTCTGCAGAGATGAATCTGAGAACAAATTGGGCAAAACAATAAATGAGATCGACTGTTGATAGTGCATTTTTCCTCTAAAAGGCAGAAACCAATATATATCTGTTCAAACTCTGAGTCATGTTTGGGAGATGCTTATTTTTATTCTTCACTGGTAAATCACTTGAGTATTTATTTTAATTCTTTTATTGAACTCTCCTATTTCTTGTCTTCATTCCTGTCTGCCCTAAACTAAGATCTCTTTCCCCTTCCTTTAGCTTACAGTCTGGGGGTATTGTGAAAGCTTCTTTTCCTTTGTATCCCACATTCAAAAGAGTACATAAAATTATGTTCTTGGGTATGCACTGCCTAGCAGCAACTATCCTTAAGACTTACTTTTTTTGTCACATTTAAACAGCATGTTTAATTACTCCTAGTGCATGTAATTTTTTCTCACTTGATCTGTAGAGAGGACAGATGGAGAAAACACAGTTTCAAAAGGTGCAAACAACGGAAGAATGGATAAGAAACTACAGTTTGGAATCCTTGCAGTTACCATTCGAGTATCTGGTAAATAAAGGCAATATTATTTTGTAAGTACAACACTGCCTTTTCTCTAGTCAGTCTTAACTTCTCATGTTAACCATGCATAGTGCTCCAGGAATTCAGGAAATGGTGGTGAAGAGATGGAGTTTACAGAGGAGACCATTACTGATTTTGAATCCAGACTTTCTGAGTAAGTATCCGTCTTCTTTACTGTTTTGATGTGTAACTGATTCTGTGCCTCCATTGCTGCAGGCATTGCCTTAAATATTAATTTGTTATCTCTGGGCACCTGAGAGTATCTCAGCACCAAACCCTTTTTGCTGAGATTTAGAATAAGGGATAATTGTATGTCCCTACAACTGAGGTTTAAGGAGGATGCTGATTAGCCAGGTGTTGATGTGGAGCAGTTTGCTCATGTTAGAAAGGCAGCCAGTGCAGGGTCAGGTTTCCATATGTAACGCTGTGGGGTTCTACTAACTGTAACTTGGATTAGCTTTAAGTCATGGATGTGACATGGAAGTCAGTCATGACATGGAAGTTGAAAGTATTTTGAGTAGATTTTAAATGTGTAAAATCAAGGAAGCTTAAATAATTTAATTTATAGGTTTGATAAGCTGTAAAATAATCTTCACAATCGATAAGAGTGCTACCATTTCAGCATACCTCACTGTCAGGCTTTTATGAAACAGAAGCAGCTTTTCTGTTTTGAAAAGTAAAATGGATTTTCCCCTTTAAAATGTTGGCTTAAACTTCCTATTTGCCAACCTGTAGACACTATGTGCATGGAATTAAAAATCCATTGGTTAAAGTAAAACAGTTTTAGAGGACAGGAAGTATTTTGTTTTGCCTCAGGTTATAACCATTTTGATAATTAACTGTTGGAAGTTGTTCTGCTTTAGGGAAAGAAGTATTTAAGTGATTGCCCTGCAACCATCAGTTGTGTAAGGGCATATTTAACATATTTTAAAATACCTGTTACTCACAGATTTTTCTGTGAGCAAAGGGGCGTGATGAGGACAGGTGGTTGATTGTTACACTGAAACCCAGTGTGAGAGAATGCTGTAGCTAAATGTATGCTCTGCCTGTTGTCAGAGTGATTGATCTCTATCAGCACCGGATTCAGTGGCTGTTGCAGGACAGCAGAAAGGTAACTTGAACTTTGCAGTATATTTTTAGAATGAAACTCTGTATGGCATTAAAGACTAACTTCTGAATTTTAGAGAAAAGTGGCTTCCAGAAAGTCTTTGTATTTTCATTATTTGCTACAAGTTCCACATCATGCAGTGATGTTGACAGTGGACTGTTTTTCCTGACCTTTTATTGTTATGCCGTTTTCCGCTTTCTAGATTTAGTCTTTTCCTTTCTCTTTGCAGCTTTAGTCATCAGGTCCTCTCAGCACAATTTAAATGGGAGCAGTCAATGCTGATCTTAGCCTCTGCCTGGAGTGGAGCTCTCTTGTCGTTCAGTGTGCCCACTCTTGCACAGCTGCTTCATCACACACTGTGTCTGGCAGTGCTAATGCTCAGGATGTAACTCCCTCTTGAAGGGAGTAGGGAAAGAAGCAGCATTCTAAAATCTGATTTCCACAGACTTGCCTGATTTAGCCCTAAGGGAACAAGGTTATTTTTTAGCTATCCTCTCAAGTAATGAATATGCTGTCTTGGGCAGAAGGTAATATGGTTCACTGGTGGGGATTAACTGGGAGCCAGTAGGACTCTCCTTTTTCCTTTTTTTTCTCCTTGACATTGTCACTGTGTCATCTTTATGCTAAAAATTTTAAAATTAAAATAAATGCCTAATACTTGATTTACAAATGGTGTTGTACAGAATAAACAGTAAAAATATTAAACTAGATAAGCTAATATTTACAGTGGCTTTCCTAAGGTGTTTGGTGTTATAAAAGGAACTAAAGTTGGACTTTTGGTTGATGTGTCTGATTTGAGTTATGGACCTAGACTACTGGATTTTCAGAAGAACCTTTTGGTAAGTAATAATAAAGCAAATTTAGCCAATTTCAGCATACTAATCAAGCTTTTGTGGAATTAGAAGCCAGGAACTAAATAGAAAAAAATCTACTTAAAATCGTAGTATATGATAAAATAGAAATTTTGTCTTGTAGAAAAGTATCTTCTGAATGTTGTTAGAAGTATAGTATTTGTTAATGTCCAGATCAAAACAAATCCAGTATATACTTCAAAATATTATTAAGGGACGTGTTACTGTTAAAGTTTCTCAATTCTATCAGCATTCTTTATGGCATAAACTTGCCTAACAAAAGTAGCTGTAGTTTCATTTGTGTGAATAAAACTTCTTCAAGAGAATTCACTTTCCCTATAGCCTGGTTTGCTTTGCCTGAATATATGAACTATTGTTTAGTCCAACTATGATTACGTGCTAATCATTTTTTAGAAATTGCTTGGTGTCTGACTATGTGCATTCTAGATCACTGCTGTTTCATGTGATAATCAACTGAAGAGAAAAATTGGTACTAGTACAACAAATATCCCTGCCTCCTGCCCCATTTACAAATTAGTTGGAATGCCATAAGTTTGCAGACTTTGTCTCTATCCTGACCAGATATTTGAATCTCTATGAGTTTTTCTCATAGAGAAGCCTCTTTTAGTGATAGATGAAAGAAAATACTGCTGTAACTGTTTTTAGGAAATTAATATTTTCAGTCTTTTACATAGTAACCCTACCAGGAGCAGCATGGATAGTAATGAATTCATAATTTTCTATTTATTAGTGCCTAATAGATGAGCAGCTTTGTTATAAGAAACAATTGTACTGCCTGTCATTCAGTACAGAAATTTCACTGCTGTGGGAGAGTCCAAAAACCATCAATGTTCATGTGTAAGTAAGTTCATTTCTCTGAAAAATCAAGGTGTTTCAAACAGGGTGTCCATTTAATTTGAGCAGCCTCAAATAGTAATAGTGTTTTTCATCTTGTGCCTGTTGTGATTTTAGGCAGGGAGAAAAGCAGTGAATTTGACATGTGGTCAGTGGTTTCAAGATGGTTTTCATGTATAAAATATCTTAGCTCCTCCTATGGTTTGTAGTAACCTTTGTGATCTATCTTATTTAGCTCCTAAATATTCTTTTTCTTTTTTCCCCTCTCCCAGGCTACATGAAGCAAGGCAGTGGATACAGGAGCTGGAGCCTGGTCGAGGCTGCAATTTGCTGAAAGTCTTAAGGCATGTCCTTCCAATGAAAGAACTGAATTCCTTAGTTCTTATTATGGGAAGCTGGTAGGTTCATTATCTGTCCTAACAACCAGCTTTAACTTTGATACAGGATATGTACAAGAAACTGAACTTGATAAAAAAAACAAATAGAAAATTTAAGATCCAAGTTTTACATATTCTTAGTTTATACCTTTGAATTCCTTTATTTCTTACCTTTTTGCTATTTATAAATCCTCTCTTTTCTAGTATGAAGCGATGTTTTTACTCTGCAGATCACTTATCACAGTAATCTGTTGAGGGCCCTAATTTTACATCAGTTAAGTGCCATTAAAGATGTCACTGAAAGAGTCCAGGCCTCTGGGAAGATAAGAGGATAAGATAGATTTTGCTATAAAATAGCATTGAGTGTTCAAAGATTCTTTTCTCTGTGATCTTAGTAGTGGTGATAGAGAACTTAAAACCTCTGATTAAATAAATGAAACCAGATGAGATCATATGAATTATGGACTTGAATTCTGCAGTTCTACTGTCATAATTTGAAAATTGCAATGTTGGAGTTAGGATTACAAGGAAAAGACTAGAATAAGGATTCTAGGAGTGTTACCTTACTCCTAGTTTACTAATTGTATTTTATTTTAAATGTGCAAAAAGGGATGGTGTGAGCTTGCCAAGATTGATACTTAGAGCAATTGAACTTAAATTTCAGGCAGCTTATTGAACACAGAGTGTTGATTACAGGGTTCCAAGTTTTGCTTAGATCTGCTCTGAACAGAAAACAGAAGTTCATACTGTGTGAAAAACTCCTTCATTTCTGTCCCTGGCGGAAGTGTAGCTGGAAGGAAAGGTTTTTAGTAGCCATCAGAGCACAGGAAATGAATGCTGTGTGGGACACTAAGTTCTAAACATAAAGCAAAGTTTTACCTTTTTTGGTGCTTTTGGTAACAGAGGACATCCTTACATACCAGAGTTGAGAAGGTTTTTATCACAGTGGCCAGAGCTACAACTCCTGATTTTTAGCTTTCAGGGCTAGCAAGGAATATTCAGGACATTTCATTCACAAGCTTTTTTTTATGACTGAGAATAGAATCATAGTGGGTTTGTTATCATTGAGATTTTCAGGACAGAACCACACTTCAGTAGTGACATCTCAGTAATGGTTGAGAGAGGGAGAGAAGGTCCTTCCAAAAGCATGATAATGCTAAATACCTAAATCATTTCCATGATTTATTATTTCTTTCCCAGGTTTTCTTCTATGTCTTCTTCAGTATGGCCTTTCCCTGCATTTGATTACTGCCATTGTTAATATATTTTTTCTTTTTTTAATCAGCCCTGATCAGTCTTTTGAAATATTATGTGATTATGCTCAGCAGTGTACTCTGGGGAGAAAAGTGCAGATTCACACTGTTATATATGATTGCAACAACCCTGCTTCTCTTGTAAGTAATTGTGTTAATACTTAACTTCCTGAAGTGCCCTGTCTTTATTTTTCTTATTCAGCTGTAATGCCTTCCTCTCATAAACTTGTGGGGAAGCTAACCATGTCATTAGAGTTCTTGAGTTAGTGTTGTATTCTCTTCAGAGCAGATTTGCACACATGAAAGAATTGTTTGGAGCAACATCTTGTAATTTGCTTTACTGAGTTAGTTTTTCAGCTATATTAAAATAAGACTGATAAGCAAATGATGGAAATAATAATTATTTTTGCTTTCTCACTACATGTATCTCAAATATTCTTTTTCTACTGAGAACTGAATACCAACAACCCACATTATCAAGAGACTGTCAAATCGAAGTAACTGTTTCTCTTCCTATTTTTATATGTAGGCAGTTCTAAAGAACCTTGCAGATGCTGTAAAAGGTCGTTACCATTGTTACTCTTCCAAGGGAGAGGTAAGTGACAGGGAGAGAGGCAAAGCATTTTTCTCTTTTTGATGATTCTTCACTTTGACAAGGTAAAATAATTATCACCTGAGTGAAAGTTGATCAGAAGAATTGGTGCTGAAAGTCTCTGTCATAGAAATGCTGAGGTTGTGCTCAATAAACCTGTGGTTAATTCTTTGTGCAACTGAAAACATTTCCTTGAAGTGCAATAAATTTTGCAGTTATTGTTTATTAACTTACGACTGATAAAAGCAGTGTCTTACTGTAGAGTGATTCCAAGTAATAAAGTAATATCATGTTTATAAATGCTTACTAATTTATATGTAGAGCATTAGATACATTTACACTCAATTCTGCTATGCCAGGCAGTCTTGTATTGATGTTTGCACAGTGAAATAACAACTGCTTTCAGTTGGTGTTTGAACAGTAGTTAACTTATTTTTCCCCATTTGTTTTTGTAATTGCAGAATTTTGATAGCAGTGATTTTCATCTGCTACTTCAGGAATCCCAGAAGGCTAAAGACCTACTCAAGAGTATCAAACAGACTTTTCAAAGAGTTGGTGGTTTACTTGGCAGTAAAAGAGCAGATGTACGTATCTTTTTATTTTCGGATGTATTTTGAATAATTAAGGTTAGAAATTTTAAGTGTCCTCAATATGAAAAAAAAAATTGTGTGATTTATCAGGTATTTTAATATGTGAACTTTGAATATTCTCTATTGAACATCCATTGTAAGGGCAAATTAAAAACAAAATCAGTAAAGGAGACATTTTGCTAAATATTCTCCAAAAATGCATGAAAAGAACATTGTCCTGTGATTATAATGGGAATCTAAGAAGCACTAGCCTAACTCTATGCATGATCATATAAATGAACTTCCAATAATCCTTTAAATGCGTTAAAAGATACTTCTATGTGATTTAGTTGGACATTTAAATCCATGCAAACTTACAAAGGCTTGTTTTGGTAGTACTGTCATACAAGTCTGGGAGGATTTCTTTTGTTAGCAGAACAGACTGTTCTCTGTCACAACCACTGTAGGTACTTCTGTGATATGGGCAAGTCTGATCTGAAATGGGGGCTGAAAGCTCACATTTTGTATCTTTGTTTACTTGGTCATCTGACCTGAGACATTTCAGACAGGAGGCAAAGTAGTAATTTGTGAATAAAATTTCTAATTATTTCCCCTCTCATCTTTCCTATGCTGTACATATTTTTTTCTCTCTCTTCCAACCTCATAGTTACTAAGGACTGTGTAGGTTACCTGTGGAGCAGAAGTCACTCTGAAATGACTTAGAAGATTCTCTATCCCCAGTAAAAGCCCATTTTCAGGAGGACCAATGATAGCTATTTTCAAAGCATTGTGCTTGATGGAATCCCAGCACTTTAATTTTAATTATGTTCACCATGATTCCATGCCGATTATTTTGAAATGAGGGTAAAAATAAATTATGTTAAAACTTGCAAGAGCTTTTCTTGAAATCCATTTTAGGTTTCCACAGAGTTTGCAAACAGAGCACCTTCCAGCTTCTTCCTGATGCCTCCAAAGCACAGAGGACCATTAGCTATTCAAACACCAGGCATCCTGGCCAAAACCTCAGCAGAATGGTTAAAGACACATGGATTGAAAGGTAGCACAGAAAGAAAAGCTTAACAAGTATGAAACATGAATTGAAGACTGAGTATGTGTTTTATTTGATGTATTTTTTTCTTCCTGTAGCTAAAAAGCTAGACCTTTATCAAGTTCTGGCTCCCAATGCTTTCTCTCCTGTGGAAGATTTTGTACCTATTCTTAAAAAAACAGTATCATCAACTCTACATGAGGCAAGTGATGAGGAGGGTTTTTTTTTTTTTTCCTGCGTTTGTGGGATTTTTTTTATTCTATTGCTACATTTTTCTAATTTAAATCAATACTTTAGAAGTTAGCTGAAATTCTACAGGCTGAAAATTTGGGTCATAGATTCAACTCAAATACTTAATGTCATTCTTAAGAATGCTTGAGGAAGAAATTCCATGTTGGTCTATCTTATGTTGGGTTCTGTAAACAGTTAACTCTATTTATCCTTCTAGAAGGTGATGATGCAGTTCAAGTGGTATGATGGAACTGTAAAAAATATCCATGTTGACTTGCCTGTATTGTACAACTATCAGGTGAGTTGTTCATCATGATGTGGCCTTGTCAGGGCTAAACTACCATCTAATTATTCCTCATTAATTGTCTTGTTAGCTAAGTGCTGCAGGGATTCATGTGCAGACAGCTGTCCATGTAAGTCTGCAGCCACTGGAATTCTTACAGGTTGTAGAGATTCTTGAGGATTTCCTCCTTGGATTAGAATGCAGATCATCAGAGAGTGGAACAAGTTTAATAAAAGAGAAGCTGTCTGGGGATGTTTGCTAAAATCAGAGTTTGCTATATAGTGATCTGTCAGTCCTTTTTCTTTCCAACTTCACTGACACTGACACTTCACGGTCCTGACAAAGGGCTATGGAGATGTTTCCAGGCAGGGCAAGTAATTCATTGAAGAGGGAGTGATGTGAAGTCTGTGGAACTCTAGCTAGAACAAAAGGAGAGTGTGAAGTGGCTGAAATGAAAAGCATCTTCTCTGGCTCCTTGCTCACTGGTAGATGCTTGTGTTTTGTGCTCCAAAAGCATGCTAAATTA
This sequence comes from Sylvia atricapilla, assembly GCF_009819655.1. Taxonomy (NCBI): domain Eukaryota; kingdom Metazoa; phylum Chordata; class Aves; order Passeriformes; family Sylviidae; genus Sylvia; species Sylvia atricapilla. The sequence continues at coordinate 834,950 of NC_089154.1, forward strand.
TAGTTCTGAGTTCAGTGCCCTTTTCTAGCTTAATATGCCCTCATATACAACCTACATATACTTGGAAGGGTCATGGTGTATAGAGTTTGAACAAATTACCTTAATATCAAAACTGATACTGCTAAAAAATTATATGTGTTTGAGAATATTGTGTTTATGTTAAATTGTGTGTTTTGTTATGAACACTGCCTAAAAATGCTATTGAAGAAAGGGTAAGATTGCAAAAACTTCATTTTTAAAGCTCTTTTTTTTCTTTTCTTGATATGCCTGAACACTTTTAGGAACATGATGGCAAGAGGAAAAGTGAAGTGGAGATACAGACCTTTAGATTCTTTGTTGCTTTTCTGTCACTGTTTTTTTCCTGGACTGTGTTCTCATATCTGTACTAAGAATGAAATTTCGCTATCTAAATGAATGAAATTTTTTAAATATATTTTTCATTCCTTTGCTATTATGTTATTTCTGTATTAAGCATTCGTCAATAAGACTTGAACTTTTTATTTTTAATATAAATTTTCTTTATTTCTGCATAGAAACTCCTTGCTAAAATGGTAAGAATCTATGAGAAACGAATTGAGTGGCTATCTGTTGCTAGCAGAAGAATATGGGGAAGTGTTTGTGAAAAAAGGTATTGTATTTAATTTTGGGTGGTTTTGGTGAGATTTGAAGTTAATGTGCTTGAGGACAGTGTTTATTTATCTCTTGTCTGAGTCCTTCCTCAACCTTAATTTCACATTTGCTCTCTTTCCTGTTTACAAGTCTTGAATATGGAGTTTCAGACAGAAGGAAGGTAGCTGAGGCCTCTGATTCCTAGAGATTTTCTTGCTAATTGATTAAGGACTGAATTACCCCATCTGGCCACTGTGTTGTGCTGGGAACTCACACCCCACTGACTGCCCATCACATCTGTGGGTCTTTTCAAAACTACTGCTCCCAAATTATGCCCTGTCCATTAACTGTGGCCGTCCTGTATTGTCCCTGCAAGAAAGACTTAAAACTGACCATGCTGAGCAGTTCATTATTAACACTTTTCTCTAAACAGGTGACATGCTCAATATCAGTCAGACCATACCTGAGCAACCACTCTGCCACTGATGGGCTGAGAGAGAGTTTAACGCTTTGTCTTTGGATAATATTCTGTATGTTCCTGGAATGTTGGCTGGGAAAGTGAAGTATCCAACAAGTGTCCTTGCTGGCAAACATTCACACATTTCAGGAGGGTTTTAGATACTCAAGTACAGAGATGGAGGAGGAGCTGTTTGGGGTTCAGGAGCCATTATGGCACTACAAGCAGCCAACATCCTGATTATTCCATAGTTTAGGAAAGATAGAAGTTTCCATTGCTGTTCCTATTTTTATTTTTTAAACGTAACCCAAGGTTTTGCAGAATGTTTTAAAAATATAGGTTTGGTGTTAATACATTTTGATACATAGGTAGAAGACACTTTCCCTGACAAGTTAGAGTGCACTGAAGATAAGAATACATAAATGAGGAGGTTTTTTTAATTAATAGCTTTTTTCTTATATAGGGTGGTTGTACTTGTTGATATATCAGTGACAAACTCTACCTGTATCTCTCATATCCAACATTTTTTGCGACTTTTACTTGAGGAACAAATGTCAAATAAGGATTACTTCAATATTATAGCGTAAGTAACTGTGTAAGAGTCTTTTAAAATAACTGTAATGCATTGCAATGAAAGAAGTATGCTGAGAGATTGTTGTTACTAATAGGCCTATTTTAGTATTTAATGTTTTTTAGTGAAGACTAGCACTGATGGGTCCTTATTGGGTGAGGGCATGGATCAAATATATGAAGACCAGATTAGTGATTAAAAATCACTGTTTGGGGTGACAGTCACTGGAATTGATTGCATCATACCTGTAACAAATACTCCTCCTGCTGCATTGTTCGTAACAATATTAATTCACCTGTCAGAAACTTACCAGAAGAGGATTTTGATGTCTCAGGTACCATAGCTGAGAGCACCCTTTAAATTTTACAGTAACTCTAATACTGCTTAATTTATTAAAGTGTTAAAATTCTGTACTCAGCACTGGCAGGCAGAAATGTAGCACAACTGCTAAGCAGCTGCTGGGCAGGTGTCTGGCAGGTAAAACTAAGAGCCAGCAGCTCATGGAGTTCCTGACATGGTGAGAACAGAGCCCTTATCTCACAGGAGAGATACAGGCAGCAGCTGAGGGTTGGAGTACCTTTTCCACAATCCTTCCACTGAGCTCATGTAGGATCCTATTAAGGAAAGAAAATCAAACAAACCTTGGGCAATGGATAAATGTGGATAATTGAATAGTTTGAAATAGAAAATAGTTGGCATTACAGTTTTATGTCTGTAATGCCCCAAATGAGATTTTTTTCTTGTTCAGTGAATTTATTTTATCTTTTTGCTTGTTCTAAACCATAATCTGAAAATTAATTGCTGTTACCTTTCTGTGAAAGATTTGGGAGTGACATTGTGCCTTGGCAGCAGGAACTGCGTCCTTCCCAACCAGAAAACTTAGAAAAGGCTTGGAGGTAGGATCAAATAATTAAACCATGTATGTGAATTTCACAGAGAAAAATTGCAAACAACTAAAAAATTGTGTAAGTTTATCATGTTACAAAAATAGACTGCCATGTTTCACGCTGGTTTTTCTTAGTCATTTCTCTTGTAAGCAGAGTTGTGAGTTAGTAAGCTTGGTGACTTTGTATTTCATGTGTATAATATATATGTATACAGATACAGAATTGTCTGTGTAAGGAATGAAGAGGTTACATGAATTGAAAACTGCTTCAAATACAACTGGGATGTAAAAGCTAAACAATGGGGGGTCTCCCACATGCTTTGGAAAAATATCCTAGCTTTCTGTTTGTGCAATCACACCTTCTGTGTTCTCTTTATACCTCTGGTTTCATCTCTGTTTCTGTAAGTTATACTATATTAATATTTTCCTCATAAAATTAGGAGAGAATTCTTTTCTCTTTATGTTTTGTATCTTACTTTAAAAACCAGTTTGCCATGCTAGCAATACAGAAACCAGCACAAATAATTTGTTATATAATCTGGTTTTGCTCTCTGTCATTTTCAAAAATTTTAGACTCCAGTGCAGTGTTATTTAAGATATTTAGTTCTCTTTATTGCTTTGAGCACAAACAAGAGCATTTGTTTCTTCATTCTTTGAACTGTAAACATCTTGGTTTAGGTGGGTGTTGAGCTTGGAGTGCAACGGCAGTAGAAATCTCATGAATGCACTCAGAAGAGCTGTGGAAGTTGACTTCAAAGATAAAGATAAACAGAAATCACAGGGACTCTACCTGCTGACTACTGGAATACCTGATCAAGAAACAGTGAGTGTCATCATAGGCAACTTTTCTCTTAAGTTTCTATCAAAACTAATATCAACTTTATTTTTCTATTTTTTCCCCTGTCTCTTTTTTGTCCTTTATGGCCAGTCATCACAGTTCATTGGCAGGATATTCCTCCTTTATATACCTAAGGCAGCACAGCTGTCAGGATCCTAAACTTCCATTTCTGCAATTTTTAGTCATGTGTTAGAGGCAGCAATTATTAATTATGTGTGAAATATAGAGAATTCAAGATGTGCTTTTAGGATTCCTTTCCCACTTCAGCTCTGACATCCTTTTGCTTCAGATTTCTGAGTTTGAACAAGCTGATTTTTTTGTAGTTTATCATTTCTGTACAACCCATGGGAACAAAGACACAAATAATTTTCCAGTGCAACTCCATAGCACGGCTGTGTAGAGACAGCTCCTGTTTTTATCCACTAATCCCTTGCTTGGATCCATGTTTGTACTGAGTGTGCTCTGTGGCTGAGTCTTGAGTTTCTACATGTGGGCAGTGAGGTGTCTCCTGTTTTTGTTACCAAACCTCTGGAAATTCTGAGCAGACCTAAGAAATCATTGAAGTCCATATGGTTGATAAGAAAATGAGAGACAAATGGACAGTTTCATCCCTACTTTGCTTCAGTGCACAGCTAAATTGACGTCCACAATCTCTGTCTTTTATTCCCAAATCTACCCTAGCTCACCTCTTGCCTGCAGTAGAGCTGTTGCCACTGTGGCCAGCAATAGTGACAATTGTTGTGTATCTGCATGGACTGAGGAGGCACTGGACTACTCAGGGTAGGTTCCTGTGCTGAACTGCTCCAACTGGGAGGATTTGTACATCAGTCAGGAAGCAGTGGAGTAGGTGGAAGCTTGTCTGAGGTAGAAGCTCACCCCTAATGTTTCTTTTTCCTCTGTCTTACAGCACACAATCAGTGCTTATGTGGCTGAGGCTTGTGGAGGTTGTGATTTACAGCTCCATGTCTGTCTGTTCAGTGTAACCAAGGGCACTGACTCCAGTGGGATTATCCCAGCATGCTACGCCGACCCAAGGGAAACTGCCAATGCTTTTAAAGAAATTGTACAGGCAGGCAATGGGAGGTTTCACTGGTTTGGAGAAACAGGTATGAGCAAAGGAAAGTCAGCACATATTTCTTTTTCATTAATGGTTTTTTACCCCCAAATCAAGTAATTTACTTTTTTTAAAGATTCGTTGATGCTGTGCTAGCGCTGAGATATAAACACAGATCATACTTTTATGGAGACTTTCAATCACATTTGCAGAATATTATAATGCAGCCTTAATGAAGGAATTTGCAGGTTTTTTTCTGTTTAATTCATTACTTTCTGTTAGCCTTTTAAAAGATGTTTTAAAATATAGTTACTGATCTGGTTGGTCTAGATGATCAGGCCTGCGGGAAACAAAGGTCTCTCAATTGTCTGCATTGGTATTTAGTGTGTTGTACAAAGTGTTGTACATTTAAAAAAAATACTTATTTTGTACACTTAAAATAAACCATGCTAATTAGCATCTCTTTGATTATCAGGTATTTTTGAAAGTGATGATATTACCAGTATTATATCTGAAATGGAAAAAGCAAAGAACTACTCCCAAAAGGTATGAATTACTTAGAACTTCTTAAATTACGTGTTTTTTTTCCTTAAAAAAATTCAACAGTGTTTTTCAGCTGGCAATTCAGGAGATTGGACAAAACCCTTTTATGATGAGCAGGAATGTTCTAGAGTGTGAGAATAGTGACCATGACGTAAATATGGACTAGAAAGCAATTGCACAATAGCACTTCAGGGACTGGTGTTAGAGTAGCCATGATTCCAGACCAAATGCAAGTTTACAGTTCAAGTGATTCTCCTTTGTTTTGTTGCTAATTCCATGTATATGAATTACTAAACAATGTGGATTTGCATTTCAGTGTGTGTTCCTAGTGGAGTCCTTAAAGCAACGCTCAGTAAATCAGTCTGTGAAACCCCTCACACCTGAAGGAGACTCAAATGTGCTTATGAGGAGTGAGAAAAAAAAACCACAGAAGGTGCCATCTCCTAAACCCACAGCTGTGAGTCTGGCTATAATGGCTTGAAATGGTCCCATTTTTAATATGCTTGGTGTTAATTAAAGATTCTGCCTAGTTATTGGATGCTCCTCTCGGTGAGAGAAGGTGAAGAAATAAGAGCAGCACTGTGATAGTACTTTGAATTTATGTTTGCATTCAAAATGCTACATATACCAAAAAGTGCATAATACTAAGTAATTAGTTATAATGGAACCACACTGTAGTGTCAAAAGGTGTCTAAATAATCCTTCCTCTGACCTTAAAAAGAATGTTTAATGGAATCAAAGGCAAAGCAGAAAATGACATCTATTTTGCAAGTCCTTCTAGAAGGTACTGAATATGGTGATGTTCTGCTCATTTATAGATGAGACAGCTGCAAGTCAGTAGTATGTCTTTGGCCTCACAGAGAGCCAGCATAAAACAAGAACAGGATTCAGGATTTGTTTCTTGCCTGCTGTGCTTATTTCCAGGAAGCTGCACTACTGAATCTTGGGATTTTGCTAGTGTTTGTTCATTTGAACTGTGCATACATCTGTTTTGAGTAGGTGTGCACATCTGATATTCATAAAGGGCCAGTGCTCACTGGAACTTTCAGGTCTCATCTTTGAGATGGGAATGGCTTAGTAGGTGTGGGAATGTAGGAAATGGGAATGTAGGTGTGGGAATGTTGCAAAGGCTTTGTAGGTCTTCCAGGCTCTTTTATCAAAAGTGACATGTTCTCAACACCTCTTCACAGATTCAGGAGAAACTCATTACTCAGAGATGACAATAGAGCATAGTTTTGCAGGGATTAAACTTGTAGAAAATGGGCATGGGGTAGTCTGTAGATGTTTGGTCATATTTATAGTAGAGCTGTATGTTAAATTAGATGTCAGGTGCTCAAAGGCTCAGTGTCACAGCAAGTCTTATCCTACAGTAGAGTTAAACAAGTACTTGTTTTGTTTAGCAGACTGCTCGACCCCTAGAGGGATAAGCCAAACCCAATGGAGAAGTCACTGATGTCAGCACTAGATTTTCAATATTCAATAAATGTTAAGGAAGATACTAAATGCTGCATTCTATAAAGCAAGGTCATTACCATACTAGACTGTTCCTTCAGGTGGCAAAATGGTCCAAACTCCTCTCCCTGTAGACGTTAGTCTTCAGGTTTATGGTAGCAGATGATATTGGCAAGATAATTAAAACAGAGCAATTAGAGTTACTTAACCCAGCAAGAAGGTACAAATTAATGTGTTGTCATGGCAGTCTGTGGATTCGTCAAAGCCAGAGTAAAGCAGGAATTAAAGAAGCGTAGTTCCAGGTTAGAATAATGCAGTTACAATCCAGCTGAAACACTTTTTACATTCATTTTTTTGTTACCTAAGGTGCTTAAGGATGTTAAAGACAATCTTGGTGCAGAGAGAAATACTCCTGTAAGAGTTCTGGCATGGCGTCCTCCTAGTGCCAAAGCAGGAATTCCACCAGGTCTGTATGGGTTAGGGGCATTTGTCTTCAGTTCCCTTTGGGCTTTGCTTAAAAGACGGTATTTAAATTAGAGATTTAAATTAAGATTTTAGAAACACCTGGAATTGTAATCTTTAATTAGATTTATAGGAACCATCACCCTTGTTTTGGAATTGCTTTGGGGGGATGACTTTTAGCTGTATTTTATCTCATTTCCTTCTACACTGTGCAAGGAAGGAGCTCTGCACAGCTGTGCAATGATTCCCAGGTGCTAGGATTCAATACCTGACCGTTTTCAGGAAATGTCAGATGTGGCTGATGGAAAGTAGAACCCCACTGTGTTCCATACATGAAGCTATAAGGCTCAGCAGTTCAGATATTTATTATGTTATTAGTTCAATGTATACATTGCCACTAAATCTGTTAGATCCCATTTTAATTAATATGCATTCCACTTGATTTTTTTATGATCTAGTAATGAAGGAAAAGTACAACACCAATGTCAGGTTGTCTGAAGTGCTGACTCTTCCAGCTGCTCCTGGTATATGAAAAGCTCTTAAACTGATTCTAGTTACTGCTGGTCCCTTAAAGCCCAATTAATTTCTCCTCCTTTTTTTTTTTTTTTTTAATTTTCATGTGTTTTTCCTTTGTATCATTGCTAACATTTGCAATTTATTTTACATTAAATTTGAGTCTTCAAATCTACTGATGTTGATATGTAGCAATGTGTACAAATCTGGATTCATATTTGCAACTGAAGTGCTCTGTACAAAGTTGACTAGTTTCTGCAAAAAATATTATGTTTGTTCAAACCCCTAATTTTTTGAAACTAACTCCTGTAACATTCTTCCTGGTGGTAATTTCTATATTTGTAATGGTGTAATTTCTATGAAAGCCTCTAAAGTAGTGCTGTAATATGATTTTTCTTGATCAGTATCAAAAAAAAAAGAAGCATTTATAATTGTGGTAATAGGAATATAGGAAGACAAGAACAGGGTTGAGTTCTTCTCATGTAAGAGTTTTATCCATCTGAGCTGAATTAATGGGATTTTTTATCTATTATTTACTTGTAGCGCAAACAGTAAAACAATGGCTTCAGACTGAGAATAAAGGAAAGCACAAACCCAGGAAGCAGCCAGAGCTTTCTGTGTCTGTATTTTACACTGGAGAAGGAAGAACTGTGGGTATGTGTTATCAGGATGGGATGGGTGAAGCCCTTTTCTTATCAGCACTTCTGGTATAAAACTGGCAGGATGAGAAGTCACTGATAACCAGTGTGCTTTGAACAGTGAGTGGGAGAGAGTTTCACTTACCAAATAGTGGTAAAGATTTTTAGTTTGAGTGCAGATGGGTGGCACTTTTTGCCTAATTTTTTTTTGTGGGTTTTTTTTTTGGTTGGTTGGTTTTGGTTTTTTGTTTTTTTTTTAAATTGGGTTTTTCTTTTGTAAAGTCCCTTGGGATCTTTTGGTCAAAGGTGCTCCAAGGGAAGGCACTGTGAACATGGTTTAGTTGATTACAGAAGATTTGGTTCAGAATTTTTTGAAGTTGACAGTTTTTTAAAATAAGTGATTTTCTTAGGTACTTTGTTCGTTTCTTGAATAGGTACAATATATCAGAAGTATCCAAAGGCAATGTGCATAAAAAAATCTGTTTGCTCTGTCACATTGCCAGAGGAAGAGGAAATCTGTTCAAGCGAAGAGGTATTTTTCTCCTTATTAATAAATTGCCATTTTGGAACTATCCATCTGAATTAATGTAAAAATTGTGATTCTGTACAATGTGTTATTACTTAAACTGTTCTAATATTTGCCAACAATCAATTGGTCTATTTCTTTGTCTTACAAGTGGTTGACCAAGTACAGTATTAAAAAGCTTAAACTGGAATTGCCCAGACTGATGTTTGGTCCAGGCTGTATCCACCAGAAGAAAACTGTGGAGTCTCTACACAAGGAAGTATCAGCAAAATACTGTTCTATCTTCCCCAGTGCAGAAATCAATGTAGGTTTTTGCAGATGTCAGGTATTATTACTGAAAGGTTTCGTATTTGTTTAGTGAATGTTGACTGATGTTTCTGGCTTTCTAGTGTGATGTTCTCTCCACTCTTCTCTGCTCTTTATAAATCATACTTCCACTAGCAAACTAGAGAAGGTCTTTTATTCACCACAAAAAAACATTTAGCGTGTTTGAAGTCCAAACTGCATGTTCTTTAGAATATGTAGCATCTCCTCTGCTCATACAATATAAAAAATAATCTTTAAAATTTAGGTAAAACTTTTCAAAATCATGTGTGAATTGAAACTGGGAAAATGATGGATCTTGATTGTTTCAGTCTGTGTAATGACTGGAGTGAAGCAGAGAAGGTTTAGTGCAAGCAGCAGTCACAGAATTTTTCTTACCATATTTCATAGATGTAAAGACAAAAGTCTCCCTGATGTCCAATGCCACCATTGCATATATAGAAGCTGAGCTCAGATTTCCTCAAGTAAGATGCTCTTGCACAAAATGAATTTTTCCAGGGGGTTGTGAAACATCTGCAGTTTCACCCTAAAGAGCTGGAAACCTACACAGAACAACTGGAGAAGGTGCTGCAGCGCTATATCCAGAGAGTGCAGTGGCTTCTCTCAGGTATTGGTGTGCCTCTGGTTTTCTGTAAAGCATAACTGAAATATATATAAATATATAGATTGTATATATCTATATATATTAAAATATATACAATAGTCTTGTCTGCTATTTCTGGTAGAATAGATCTGAATCTCCAGTGTGAGTAAAGGTTCACTGTCTTGCATTTCATTGAAAGTTATAAACTTATTTTTGTGAATACAGGAGAATTCAGCATCTGTGCAGCTGATAAACATCTCAGTTGCTGAAAAATAATTAGTTTTTTGTCTTTGTGTGTTCATGAATACAAAGCAGAAGGTTTCTATCAACAGAATATATACAGTAACATATACAAGCAAAATCAGCTTTTCTGCATGTTTTACTAAGAATGTGCCCTGCTTAGAAGTTCAGCATCACTACTGGTGAAGACTATTTTGATCTCTCTGTTGCTCATAAAGATCATCTGGGAAACAGTTTAATTTTTTGTTGGATTGTAAAGGAGCTACAAATTATTTAATGGAAGTTACTACAATTAACTACTTATTAATGCTTGATAGTGCTGGTTTTGAAATGGCTGAAGACTTTTCTAATGTCAACCTTTTAACTACCTAATTGCCACGTAGATTAGACTTAATTATGTAGAAATGTGCCCAGTTACCCCTGAAGAGTGATGATTTACATTATGTTCAATAGAATAAGCCTACGTAATAACTCTTAATTAGTTTTAATGTTCTGGCCCAGGAAGCCGAAGATTGTTTGGTACCGTTTTAGAAGCAAATGTCTGTGTTTTGATTGATACATCTGGATCCATGGGCCCCTATTTGTCACCTGTCACAAAAGAACTTACCTCCCTTATCTGGGAACAGCTGAGAAAAAATGAAGTCAGGTATGGTGAATTATTGATAAAGACTGAAATCTGCACTCATTATTATGCAGTCAGATTGCTTAATAATTACAGTAATACAGCACTGAAACACAATTCAAGCAATTATTGTATGTTAGAGTATAATGTACATGTGACAAGATCTTATTTTTCTGTTGCCTTTACCAGTTTTAAGTTCTAAATTCTCTAAGATTTGAGCCTCTGCTGTAGGCTGATGCTGTTCACCCTTTTCGGCTCAGCATTCCCATAAGATTTTTCTGTTCATGCATAGTAAGATATATGTGCTTTTTGACTTTTCCAAGGCTGAAGATCTTAAACCAGCACTAGGCTCTTTGATAGGGGGTTAGATTTGGTTTGGTTTCTTTTACTGTTGGCTTTGTGTTTATGTTAGGTTTAAAAAAAAATTATTTATTTATTTCAAAGCTCTCTTTATCCAAAGTACCTCGATGGATTGGTTAGGGTTAAATGCTGTGGATCATCTTTCTCCTCAGGTTTAACCTGCTGAGATTTGCAGAAAATACAGAGAGTTGGAAAGAGTATCTTGTAGAGGCAACTGATGAAATGTGCCATGATGCTGTGCAGTGGGCTTCCACGTGCCATGCTCATGGGAACTCCTGCATCCTTGCAGCTGTACAGGTGGGTGTGCCACAGCTTGAAGAACACATTCTGTCCTGTGGTGGTAAAACACTTCCACCTGACTGGTGACATTCCAAGAAAATTATTATGTCAAAGTCTACAACATCTTTATATGTAAATCACTGAACAGTTTAGAAATCAAGTCACTGTTTCTGGCCCCAGGGTACATAGATAGTCAAATTAATTGCTCATACTAGGTTTTTTTTAAAAAAGTCAAATATAAATAGTTTTGTAAATATTTGTATTCAAAGAATACTGGAGAGGGAAAATAGCCAGTTGCTCAAACTGATCTTTATGTACAACTGTGGCTGTGAGATTTTGCTCTGACCCAGACAGGATTTTAAATAAGTAGTGTTTGTTGGAATCTTATAGGTTTTGAGTACAATTCTTGAACTTCAGTAATAGGTGAAGAAACTCTTCTCCTATAAAAATTCTCAGTGTAGAAATCAACGCAATAATAACTTTAAACTGAACTTGTAATTTCATGAAATTTAAAATTGGAATCAAAACATAAATGTTGCCTTTAATGAGTGGTTCTTCTTCCAGACATCCTTGTAGAATCACTATAGAAATGTTATGGTTTTCATCATGAAGTCCAGTAGAGCTACAAGGCATGTGTGTAGTACAAAGATACCCACTGAGTCAATTACTGTAACAAATTTTCATAATATTTATTCAAGTTCTAGTGACCCCGATTTTCAGATATTAAACATCTTTAACTCCCATAAAATATGATGTAAAAAATCTTTTGTCAGTAATTCTCCAAAACCTGTTTATTATTTCAATTAAGTCAAGTTTGGGTCAATTTTTGGCAATGCCCTGAATATAAATATGTTGTCTTACGATACAAATTATCTGCTTCAATTTTCAAATTCATGTCCTTGATCTCCTTCCCTGGTGAGTGAAAATGAAAAGGCAAAACTAAGTTGATTAATGATTTGGAAAATATAAAACTATCTTAAATCACTGGAATGGTGTTTTTGTTCTGAAATACAACTTTTCACATATATGTACAAATGATTTAAGTTTATTTTCTAATTTTCAGAAAGCTCTCAGTTTCCAAGGTGTAGAGGCACTGTATCTATTGACTGATGGAAAACCAGACACCAGTTGCAGTCTGATTTTGAAAGAAATTGAAAGATTGATAAAGGAACAAGATATGAAAATCCACACCATTTGTTTTAGCTGTGCAGACAGGTATATGATACTTTACAAGAACAAAAAAAAATCTCTTAAAATGACTTCTTTATTTATTGTCAGAAGTCTGTGCCACCAAGATGGTGATGGGGAAGGTTGTTACAGAAATAATTGCCACATGGCCTACATTTCATACAGGAATTTATAATCATGTCCTCCAATCTATTTGTTCTGATGTCATATTTTTGAGGAGTTCTTAGAAATTATTCTGCTGTTGCTTTCAGAAAGTAATTTTCATAAGTAGCTTTCTGCTTTGTGCTAACAGAGGAGCTGTTGAATTCCTGAAGAAGCTTGCTTCCCAAACAGGAGGGCGCTTCCACTGCAGTTCTGGAGGCGAAGATGGACAATTAGCAGCACACAGAATATTGACAGAGGGGCTGGATGATGAAGATGTATGTAAATAAATCAGTTTGGTTTGTTTCTTTGCGACTTAGTTCTTCATCAGTAGAGAAACTTCTTCTAAAAAAGTGAGAACAATGGGAAGAAATAATATGAAACTTCTAAGGTATTTCATATTGAAACCAAAATGAGAAATCTTAATGTCTGTTTTTGCCTTCCTGCTGTCTTGGGGAGGTGCCCAAGCCCATGAAAGGAATACACAGTACAGTATAGGTTTTGAAAGAGCAGTAAAAAATATATTGTGTGTCTGTATGTGGTTTTTAAGCTAACTTCAGCTTTTACTGTCTTCTTATCCTTGCCATCCTGTGCTTCATTTAATTGTAAAATCCCTGTATGGTGCTTAGCACATTAATTCTCCAGCATGAGACCTGAGGCAGTGCCACAGCAGAACAGTGTTACCAAACAGAACCAGGTGCAATCCAGGCTGTGTGCTCTCCCCTTGTAATACTGAGACCTCCTCTGCAAGTAGGGAAATTTAGAGCTTAGGATTAGTTAATTAAGGTGGTGAAACAGAAAATAATAAATAGGTGTAGGATATAACATTTTAACTGTGCTTTCAGAATCCAGCTTTCCCTTACTTTGAAGGAGATGATTTAAAGAAACTTATTCAAGAAGTAGCAAAAGCTAGAAGTTTCTTAAAGCAGGCAAAATCTTGGAGGTGAGTATTTATCAAGAATCTTTGTATTTAGTATTTCGTGGAATGAAGGCAAGAATATCTGACTTCCACTGTCTGTTATATGACAAAAAATAGATCTGGAGAATTGTCTAGAAGAGGACATTAATTAAATTGTATTGATCCTTATGTTTCTTCATTGTTACTCTTCCTAACTGCTGGTCCAGAACCAGAAAACATCAATTCAATAGGAATAGCAGATAAAAGTACCTGCAAAGAGCTTTAAAGTGCATTTTACCTCCTCAGTGAAAGGTCACCCAAGGACAGGGCTAAATAAGGACTCCAGAAGTATTCTATGCCTCTGTGAAAAGCTGCTGTAATTCTTTGGGGTTTGTTTTTCTTTAAAATAGATTATTGCTTGACAAATGGAACACAAACCAAAGAGACAAATCTGGCTTTCAGAAAAGTGTTCAGGTAAGCAGTCGCCACATTTACATCATAGTTTATGGATAGTTCATGTATTTCAGTAGAAGAGTAATATTTTATTAAATGTATTCATTTCTAGCAGTAGCTTTTTCCAAAGCTGGAAACATGTGTAGTGATTTTAGTTCTTAGCTGAGATAGTCCACAGTAAAACCTCTCATAACTGAGGAACAGCTCATAGAGAACTGTTTGGGGTGAAAAGAGCAAGGCAGATGTGTATTTGTAGTTATTAATGCCCTGGCAAGCAGTTAAGCACATTAGATGGTTAGAACCAGATGTAATGGCTGTAATAACAATTGCTGTGTGGGCTGCATGGTTTTTCTGTTAAATGAACAAGGCTGACTGAAAAAATGACCACACTAATAGCAAAGATTTCCTCAGCCAACATGGGACTATCATTACAGAGTGGTGAGAGAGGCAGCTGGGCAAATTGAACCTCTCACAGAGCCAACCTGCTGCTTTAAATTAGCAAAGTAAAAACCACAGGAAAAGAGAAATTGCTGGGTGGAAGTATTTTCTCAGGGTTAAACAAGACAGAAGCATTTGTCACAGAGCTGTTTGAGGAAAAGCAACAAACACACAGACAACTTCAGAATTGGCCTGGCAAGATATTCATCAAAGAATTGGGTGAGGCAGATATAGAGCAAGACTGGGTTGTTTTAAATCCTTGTTTCTATAGCTGTACTTTGTATTTTGGTTCAAAAACATTGCCCAGTCATTCAGATAGGAATAAAAAATCCAGTCCTACCTGTTGGTTCAGAATACCTGGTCAATGGAGAGTGGAAACTGGAGCCTGGTGTGCAAGAGTTTGCGTGAGTGTATCAGTGTGTCAGTGTGTGTCTGAGTCTGCAGAAATCAGCATTTAAGGGCTGATCACTCACTAGAGATGGTTGAAGAAGGAGCAGATACAAAAAAGCATCCTGTAGGAGCAAGGAAGTTGTTACAGGCGTGCAAAGATAAAGGCTGATGTTCCTCAACTGTCTCCGTATCTCATCATTCCAAGGAAAACTGTATTGCTGGTGAAGTGTATAAGAAGGGCATTCCTGTTAAGACTCTCCAGAAAGTGCATAGCACTGTAGCCCCATTAAACATGTAAGGAAACTTGATTACTTTCAGTTTAAGTTGTTTTTCCATTGTCCATATTTTGTCAATGGTGACCTGTACCCCCATGCATTTTATATATTTTGAATTGTATTTTAAGAAGTATTCATGTGCTTCACTTGTAGGATTAAACATCAGGTGGAGAAAAGATGCTGGAGAGGTTTGGAATCATACCATTAACCTGGTTCTTTTCAAAGTGTGCTCACACCTTCCAGCTTCAAGCAGAAAGAAAGAAGAATTTTTATTTGTTATCACAACTGCTGGCAAGGCAAGAAGCTGCACTGACACCACTTGCAGATTTTGCAGGATTCAAAGTAAATCAAGCCCTGAACTCTATGAAGTTTAAATATAAGTAGAAGATAGTTTTCAGTATAGCTAACACAAATTTTAAAGTGTATGTATCAGTAGTTATACAGGGTCACAACTTTTTTTTTTCTCTTTTACTGTATCATATTAATAGTATCTTTAATTAGTTGCTAGTATGTCTAAATTGCCTTTTTTGTCTGTTGGTTTGAGAATTCTTAACTGGTGCTTATTATCCCTAACAGATAGAACAGATGGCTGTGATGTTAGGAAGAGAATTTTTTGTGCCAATTTCACTTAGAAAGTCCAAGAAGTACCCTTAGTGCAGAAAACAAAGCTTGTAATCCATGTTTTTGCACAGAGACGTTTTGGTAATGATTATTTTCAGTCTGCTTTTCATGTTGGCAGTAAGGGAAGATTGAGAGCTGATGACTCAGAAATGGTCAGACATGCAAGAAAGTAAAAGCCTGTTGCTGATGTTAGCCTGGTTGTGTTTGTATGACCAGACACTACCTATCTGCTGAGCAATTCTGTTCTTACGTATCTCCTGTCTAGAAAGATTAGAAATATGTTTGCCAGTATCGGTTTATTTGGTTTTTACTGATTTCTGTAATGATAGCTCACTAGTATTTTGTAGAAGTTCACTGTTCTCTTTTAGAGGGTTAGAAATTCATCTCAGGTGTTCAATATGTGTAATATAATAAAAATGGATGCAACCTTCAAAATTAAGATCCTTGGCCTGCATTTATTCAGGAGCCATTTGCATCTCCTGAGTGCCACTGGATATGCTGTGATATGGCAGATTGTGTCTTTTCTGTCCTTTTATCTCTTTTGTCTCTCTATAGAATTAAAAATTACTTCTATCATAAATGTATCTATTTAGTGTTGTATGCTCTGAACCAGGTAACTCCTGCCTTCCATGTTATTGCCAGCCTTTGCTAGAATACTGCAGTTAAACTGGTGCTTTGTGCTATGCATTACTTTCTGTGATTTTATATATGGATGTGTGTAACTGCTGAGATGATGATGAAAATGTTAATTGTAAATTAATAGGATTGGTTACATTTCTGTTTGGGGTTTATATAGATGATGATCATTAATAAAATGAGGATTTATTCTAACAGGAATGTTAAAACAGTAAATACAGGTACAAAGGATGAGCTTTCTGTATTGCCAAAAAGGATTCCTTGGAGGATTTAAGAATTGTCACATTACTGTAGCATAGAGTCTTACATTCCTATAAAAGTACTTTAAAAGAACTTAAAAGGAAACACGCATGTGCAGGTGTGTTAAATGCTGTCACAGGCTCTTTGCAAATTGAGGTCATAATGAACATGTTGGATTTTGCAAATGTGGATAAGCATATTTCAGTCTGTTGTGTTGGACTGCAATTGCTAAAGCACTCATTTAGAGCCTTTCCCCCCCATACAATATTTGATGTTCAGAGGTTTTACTCTATCAAAACAATTGCATTTACACAGTGTCTCTAATGGCTGATTGTCAGTGGATCTGTAACCCAAAATTTGGGGCAGCCTACATTAATACTCATCACTGAGCTGTTTGTTTTGGCTTGGACTGGGCGTTTGTTTCTGTGGGCAGAGCACAGCACGTTTGTCTGGTTCTCCTGAGCATGATCTCACACTCCCAGGCAGGGGCTGGGAACTCGGGTGCCTTCTCTTTGCTGGTGGTGTGAGCTAAGGGCTTCTAAGCCTCCTGTTCAAGAAAATGCAGTGAAAAGTCAGGAATGAATGTTGATGTTAGAATCTGTGTAAGCACTGAAGCTGTAAAATAGTCAGGTATTACATCATCGGGCCATGCACCCTATCCAAGTTCTCTTCTTTTGTAAAGTGTTTAGCCTGTGCAGCTGAAGCCTTGTGGTCTCTCAGGCTGCTCAAGCCCTGCTGCCTCCTCTGAGCAGCTCCTTCCTTTAAAATACAAATTCCCTCTGCTTACTGCCTGCCTGGAAACTCCCATCCTACCTATTCCCGTCAAGCTGAGGGCTGCTCAGCCAGGAAGATCTTGTCAGGAGATGCCTCAGTGGGGATGACCTGAGTAGTGCTGTGTTAGTGACTTCAGTGTGGATCTGCCAGCTCTGTGTCATTTTTTTTCCTGGTTTTGCTTGCTGGAATGCAACCCGCTGTGTTCAAGATGTAATAAAAGAGGAGTTTTATAACTGACCAAAGGCATATTTTTCTGCCAGCTTGTTTATAAGTCATGTCATTGCTGTGACTCACTGAATATACTGATTTGCGTGCAATTAATTAAAGACAAATGGCTGAAGGAGTTGGTTGCTACCTCCACGTGTGTGTGCAACCCCCTTCAGGAGAGTGCTGCTTTCATAGCAGGAGTTGAGAACTTCCGTGTGGAGCAGCTCAGGTGCTGCTATAATTTCCAGTTTCCAGCTGCTGGGCCGGGTTTAACTGGTGCAGATGTTCATAACCCTTAGCAATGACTGGCAGTTCAGGAATTCCTTCATGCATGGTTCAGCCACAGCTGCTTCAGGGGACAGCTTCCAAGAGAAGGGTGGGACAGCTTGGCATAGTAACAAATTCCTCCATCCAAGTATGCCGGAATTTGAGTCACCCCCAGCAATTCATGCTGCTTCAAAGGAAGGCAATGGCAGTGTGTGTTTTGTCCTTTAGAATTCTGTTCAGTAAGAATTTCTCTGTCCCTTATAAGCATGTTGCTACTGTTAGCATGTATCTAGATTTGTAACTACAAATTTCCCAAACTTCAGGCACCCAAACGTGTTAATACAACTAATTCACTGGCATTTTCATGGAATCACTTGAATGCATCTAAATCAGATGTATATCAGATGTTTATTTCATTCCATTGAACTTTGGTCCTGTATGAATCCATCCCAAACAGATGCTTATGAGATGTTTGCTTGCTGACTAGTTTAAATAAATAAGTAATAGGAAGAGAGAGGAAGAAGGGAAAATGATATTCCAGAAAATTGCCAGCATCAGGAAATACCCTTTTCCTTCTCTATCTCTATTACAATAATGATAATTTAGGCTTGAGGTAGTGAATGTGTTGGCGGAGGTAATTGATAAGGAGTCTGGTAATGTCTGACTCTCATCACGTGAGACTTCATCAGTTAGAATCTTAAATTCTACCCAGAATTTGATAAGTAGCTTAGGCAGATCTTGTAAGCCGCAAGTTTATATCCTTTCAGTGACATGGGCTGTCTCTGTCACCATGGCCACTCCTAATGTGGTACCAAGGCTTTTCTAAATAGAGTAAAAATGAGCAAGTAACAAACCTGTTGGAACTGGTGCTATAATTTCTTTCAAACACGCATCTGTATAGTTTGTTCAACACTTTTGTTGTCTCTGGGATTCCCATGTGTAGCAAGCCAAACTGTGATCCCTGCTAATTGTATAGAAGCTTGCCTTTATTCAGTGCAATGTTGCGCAGGTTTTTTTTTTTATGATGCATTTGTATTCCTTCCCTTCAAATACTGCATAAACTGTCCTCCTCTTTGACAAGACCCAAGGACTGATACAGGGATGTTTGTTGCTGCTGTGAGAAGTTGCTTTGTTTCTTCCTGTAATTCCATCCTGACTTGGCAATGCAGGTACAGAGTTATCATTTCATTTGACCTGTAAATCAATCTGTGTAACATGCAAAGTAACCACGAATGCAAAGGAAATGAGAACAAAGTCATTTGAAAAGCATTTCATTGAGCACATTCCAAGGCTGTATTTATGTGTGCTTTATTCCTTCCATGAGGAAACAGTGAAATATGCAGAACTGTAACACAAATACACAAAGAAACAGGAAAAAGGAAGGATAGAGTGAGAATATTTATGTATGTTAATGAAGAATGGAGGGATTTAAGAAGAACCTGATCTCTTAGCTTTGCAGCAAG
Source organism: Sylvia atricapilla (assembly GCF_009819655.1). Classification (NCBI taxonomy): domain Eukaryota; kingdom Metazoa; phylum Chordata; class Aves; order Passeriformes; family Sylviidae; genus Sylvia; species Sylvia atricapilla. The sequence goes on from NC_089154.1 coordinate 853,898, forward strand.
GAATAAGGATCTGCATTTTCTTCTTCCCTTCTGGCCTGGACTTAGAGCATGACATGGGTAAGTTGCTTTGCCTGTGTGTCTTACTCCTCCAACTTAGCAAGGAATGTGAAGAATGTTGTGTTATCACAACAATTTGGGTCTTAAATTGCATTTGTTGTATCAATATTGTGTTATATGAAAAATATTCTGAAGTTTCCCAAATTCGGATCCCATGATCTATCTTTTTTAACTTCAAATTCTAAACCCAGATAGACAAAATTAAGAGAAGAGCTCTGTTCTTTTTCTCTTCCATTAACATTGTAAGATCTGATTAAAATGCTTTTTAACATTTTCTGTCTTCTCTCCATAAAAGGTGAAAATCTTACTGCTGTCACTTCCCTTCTCTCTGCTCTCTGTTGTTTTAGACATCCTTGTTATGAGGGTGGTTGTTTTTGTAGTCAAAAAGAGATAAGTTCTCTTAGTCAAAAGTACTTACACCCTGCAAGAGCTCTGCCCAGGCTTCCCTGAGGCTGCAGAGGGGGTCAGTGCTCTGTACCCTGTCCAAACAAGTCTCACCACTCTTGAGTTCACAGACTCAGAGATCCAGTACCTCTGGTGGGGGATCTGCATGTGAACAAGTGCATGAGCAGGTGCTCAAACACAAGGCAAGCTTGGACAACTCTATTAATTTAGGGCTTAGATAAAGAAATTTATAATAAGTCAAGTGAAAATAGGGTACTTTTTGTATGGCAGGTATCTCAGCAAAAGCCTATCCTTGAGTAGGTTTAAGAGAGAGCTTAGTCTCCTGATTTTCTGATATTCTTCTGCCCTTGGGCACTCCAGAACATCCTATCCTGCCTATGACTCACAACAAATATCTGGCTGTCACTTTAACTCATGCCTCTGTCAAGCTCTTCATGCTCTGGTTACTCTGTTAAAGGCCTTCTGCATAGTACTTCCACACTTGAGAACTGTTCTTCAGGTGACCCCACAGCTGGGGCACAGCTCCTGTTCTCTGGCTGGAAGAGCAGAGCTGTGAAGTTCTCAGCACCTGCTGAGGGACCAGGACACAGACCTGGTCTCACACATCTGCCTTCTGATATCTAGTTCCCAGCAGTGTTCAGAACCAGCACAGAGACCAGGCTTTGCATGCTGGGGACAGAGATTGTCTTGTCTGTCTCATGCCAAATCCTCCTTACTCAATTCAGGCTTGGCTCTAGCAGCGTGTGATTTGAAATGAACTTGTGCAAGGCCATTGGGTTCCTCTATGAAACAGTGCAAACACATTTCAACATTGCTTTACAGTCTGGATGTGAGTAACGTTTAGATAAGCCAACACAACATTTCAGAAATGTGGACCTCCTCCGTGTAAATAAATAGACAAACTCCCTGACAGCTTCCTGTTGTATTTTATAGTCATCTGCTAAAAGAACTGGACATTTTATTTCTGTGTGCCTACATGAACTATGAATGGGCATAGAGAAAAAGGAGAAAAAGGCAGTATAGAGTTGTGATTCAAGACCAAAAGCAAGCTCCAATCTTAATGCAGCGGCTTTTCTCCTTGTAACCCTTAGCTTCTGTTTCTTTCAGAAATACTTAGCAGGATGCATTGAATAAAATATGACCATCCCTCTTTACTAAAGGTAAGAGAACAAGCATAACAGGAGAATTACAAAATACCAGTTCTGAAAACTCCTCTGAGGTGTCTCCTTCTTTCAAAGGTGGAAACCAAAGCCAAGTTAAAATGGTCTTCGTTAAATGTCACTGAAGAGTGAGGGATTGGTATACTCTGAATAAGCTGACAAGCTGCTTTGACTTGTGAAGGAGTTCTGGAATAGTTCAGGGATAGAATGGGCACTTTATTTCTTGCATTAAATGGTAAAAGCTGTCAGTGCTGTGGACAGCTCAAAACAGTTTGATGTTCTTGGGGATTTTCCTGTGAGCTGAGCTTGTCACTCACTTAGCAATCCAAGAAGTGCAGATCAATTTGACAGGTTCAATATTCTGGTTCTAATGCCAACAATAGGGGCTGTAGAACATACATGTTATGCGAAAATGTATTTGCCTGGGTGTCCATTTGAGTTCTTGTCAGCACATGAACATTAAATTACATTTAAATTGCAGTTGGTTAGCTGTGAACTTGAGATATTTCTAACATGCAAACACTGAAAATTGTAGTAATTTATATTTAGATGTGGGAGTGTTTCTTTAGCATCTTAACTACTGCTTTGAGACTTAATTTTAGACACACCCATTTAAAAATGTTGGCTTTGAGTTCTCATTGTTTAATTTGCAAAAGCATATGTGTTTTAAAAGTGCTTTTAAATTTTTTGAAAGATCACATATATTATTAATAATTTCATTAATTCATCATTCATTTTACATGCATTATTTAACAGTACATCACTTTTTCCTGTTCTGTTGTGTACAAGGTAGTTTATTACCTTCATTCATCTTGGAAGCCAGAGAATAACCCTTGTGCCTACTGTCAAGCCTCTCTGCAAATACAAAATTGGGTTGGGGATGGAGATAGAAAAGTCAGGAGGAAAGCGTTGAGTAGCACTGCCAAACAGGATTTTGCTTTCTTCTCCAGTAGTTTATCTACAGAATGATGGTACCAATGGTATGTTTGTGTTGTGTAGTGTCTTACACTTTTACCAGGTAAGTGAGAGGTACCATCCTGTTAAGGATGGTCTGATGTGGAGAATTTTTATTTTTTCTTCCTGAAAAGGAACGTAAATTATGTACAAATTAAGCCCTGCCCTTTTTTGGCTCCCAGCCAACCACCAGCTACAAAGGAGCAGGAGCAGCAAAAGGCCTGAGCACACCTGAACTTCTGTGTCTGCCTGAGAGCACCTGATGCCCTTGAGTCACGAATTGTCCGGCACAGAGACATCTCACCCTCTTACCTGCACAGGAAGGCCTGGGAGAGCACTGACAGCAGGATCCTGCCAAGGGTACTTACTACTTCTTTAGCTATTTTTAAAAACCTGGTATGTTTGACTTTAATTTTCTATGGGAAGTAATTAGAACATTTCTGATATTTGAAGTAGGGAAGCTAAGAGCAACTCACACTACATGTGCTGCATGAGATGTGACTATGCTCATCATGCAGAATGCATTAATAAATCAGAATAGCTCCTAAAAATTCAGAGAAAAAAAGAAAGTTACTGATTCTGAAAAGAAGCATTTTCAAAAAGAAAATTGATTATGTTCAAAATTTGAAAACTATTTTCTAAATCCATGAAGCAGATTAATATGCTAATGCTATTAGTGCTTTTTAAGTAAGAGATTTCTAGAAAACTTTTAACTTTTTTATGCAGCCTCCAGCTTACTTAAAACTTCAGGAGATATTAATGACAAGTATTCAATATATACCATTTCTCAAATGTCTTTGTAATATATGTGATAAGCTTGACTTTACTTCTCGTTACAGTGTATAGAAAGATGCTTTTTCTCAGAAGACAAGGCAAAAGTATTTTATATGGCTTTAAGACTCCTGCATAGCATATTCTAGAGATACAAGTTTGTGTTTCCTTGCTTGAACATGACAGCATACTTGTTTTAGTTGTAAAATTTAAATTAAAAACAAATTACATTTGTTGTAATTTAAATTTTGTTTGGAAACATGGATTATTTTTCATTTTTGAAATGTCAGGATGTTTTTCAACGTAAGGAGCTTGTGTTTTACACTGTTATGCCACTCAGTTTACTGAATTGAGTGAACTGACATTGGTGTTAAAACCGTGTAATCCCTTGGAGAATATGGTCCTTTCCTGTGTCTGAAATCTAAAACCCAATATATAAAATAAGAATATCACAAACAAAATTATAAAATCCTAAGTAATGAATGGCTGAAGTAGTCCATAATTTTGTGTGCTGTGGCTGCATTTTGTGTTACTTTTCTAGAATTTTTTTGTCACCCTGGAAGTGACTGAGCTGCCAGCTACCAGCCGTGCCCCTTTTCTGCCTGAGCTCTGCTGAAGCCTGGTGTAAATGGCTGAGAGCAAACTGTACTTAACTGTGAGGCTCCTCTCATATGAGGAGCTCTCCAATAATGAGAAAACCAAAATAATCTGCAGAGATTGGGTCCATATTCCTGTACTAGGCTGCAGACACCCAGGTGGGCTCCCATTTTATGGTGACATGACTGATGGCAGATTTGTTCTGGATTTTTGTTTGGGGGTACAAGAGCCTAGATCCCAATGTGCAGAGGCCAAACATGTGCAAGGGGCTCTCTGTATTGGAAAATTAAATTTCTTGGACACGTGATTAATGTAGAATAAACTGATTTGCAATACAGAACAAGGTGTACAAATGGGTAACTCCCATGGAGTTGTTATCCTAGAATGATATTCTAATCAGTTTTCCCAACTAGATGAACCCACAGGGCAGATGGCTTATCTCTTCTGCCCCTTGTTGGTTTAGCTGTCTATGAATGCCCTACTGAGAATAACATGGTCAAAAGTTAGTGAGAACTGGACAAAAAACTGAATATATTTAATGTATAACCAGAAAATATTAAAATGGTAACAAACTTTTATTATTGCTGAAAATCCAAACGTGAAATAAAGCTGATTTTAAAAGTAGAATGAATCCTTTCTTATATTCCTTATCTAATGTCTTGGTTTATTTTCCTGACTAGTAGGATAACATCAATTTGGTATTAATATAACAGAAGTTAATGAGTTTTCAAGGATAAAATGTTTGATTAAACCAAGTATAAAAAAAAATACCATCATAGCTCTTAAGGTTAGGTAACTATAATGGCTCTAAAATCCTGTAATTTCTCTTCATTTCTATATAATATGAAATCTAGGGATATGAGGAAAAGACTAAATCTTGGAATATAAAAGTATTTGGATTCATTAAACATAATACATATAAAGCCCATCACCAAAATTATGAACTTGTACATTTTAAACATATTAAGATAATAAAACTAGTGTAGGAGCCTTGTGATGTGAAAGCAATTGAAATTACCCAGACCTCAAAGGATTACGCAGGAATTTTCAAGTGCTCTCTGTTGCAGTCGTGATGCCAGAGGGATCCACGGAAGAGCTCCCCAGCAGCCAACCCTGTGAGAGCCAAGAGCCCGAACCCGCTGGGCTGCCGGCTCCCAGGAGCAGCAGGACAATGGTGACAGGAGGTGGAGGTTACCTGGGATACAATCTGGGATGTGCCCTGGTTAGCTCGGGAATTGCTGTGGTGCTGTTTGATGTTCGGAAGCCTAAATGGGAAATCCCAAGCGGAGCAGATTTTTTCAGGGTATGTTGGAGTTCCATGTGTAATGCTCATTGTCGAGGCTTCCTCTTCAGGATTTTTGATTAAAACATTTACGGAAAAGCCTTTCAGGACAAGAATAAGCCGTGGTAAAAGGTCTTTGCATGCATAAGTACCTGATTATGGGATGGCAAAGAGGGTCTCAGTGTCTGGGTGTCACCAGTAAATGCTCTGTTGGGAGGTGCCATTCAGCGCCCCGGGAAACAGTGAACAGTGAAAGGACAAAGGTTCCTGCTCAGGGGAATTATTTCAAGTAAAAAGGTGAGAGCCAAGACAGGGCAATAAATGGTATCACAAATGCAGAACGACTGCCTGGCAGAGAATGATTGAGGAAACGGATTTCCAGGCTGGGAAAGAGGTGACTCAGGAGCAAGAGAGCTCTACAGGCTGTGAGTGGCGTTGTTCACTATCCTTCCAGTGCAAGAAGGACCATCAGGAATGAGGAGTCAGCTCAGTACAAACAAAATGATGTGGCTTTTAGTGCAGTGGGTAAAAGGCATGTACAAAGCCTCAAGAAATATTTAGCTCCATTGGAAACTGCTGAATAGATAAATCAAAATAGGCTCAAGAAGTCTTCTGAATGAAAATGCTTCAAGACTAGAAGAGCATTCTGGGGAAAAGTGTAACATTTGCTTGCCCTGTTCACACTCTCCCTGCAGCACCCATTAATAAGCACTAATTCTTTTTGATTTTGAACAATTCAAGGAACATCTGTGTCTGAAGAAAGGGGGAACACAAGAGGTCTCCAGTATTTGACAGCTCACTGCCATGTATGGATGATGCATTCCCCAGTACCTCTCACACCTGCTCCAGGTGCTCAGGTCTGGGTTCTGGGGGCACTTTCTGGGTGCCCTGTCATGTCACACAAGTTCTGGCTAAACCCAGGGTGTTGCTCAGCTGATCTTTTCTGTGCATTTACTGTAAGAGCATTTGCCAGCCCCGCTAGAACTGGGAAATCGATGGCAAAGCTACAAGGGATCACGGGACCTTGGTGCTGCTGGCTGTCATTGTGATGCCAGGTTTTCTCCTTTGGGATACATCACCCTCTGGGGGAGGTGGAGGGAGGCAGAGGGGGCTGGATGATTCTGGGGAGAGCAGAATACCAGGCTAAGCAGATCTTGTCTGACCCAGGATGTTTTTAAGTTCAATTTCATAAGCAAGTTTTACAGACTATGGAAGAGAGATAAAGTATTATTGAGGAACCATTTGAACACTATAAACTTGATCTCTTAATGCTATAAGTCCACATAATTTGATTTGTTAGTGGACTGATGACAATTTCCATCTTCTAAAGGGACTTGAGATCTCACAAATGATCTTCTAGAACAGTGATTGTTTATAAATCAATTTAAAAGAATAAATATTACAAAGTGTAGGAAAGTTACCTGGAAAACTGAACTATAGAGTCCTAGTGACTCAATATAAATCAAAATGAATCAATAAGTGACTTTAGAGGTTTGAGCCTTGAGCAGTGATTAGGAGATGGCTAATATTGTTTATACTGGTTAGCTCCTGTAGCATTGCATTGAGAGTGGGAAGTGTAAGTCAGCTGTATTTATTAAATACTTTGGCAAGCTCAGGAGAAAAAAGTTGAGAGTTAAAGACTGATTAGATTAGCTCTTAATATTACTTTCAGTTGTTTCTTTTGGGATTATTCTATCAATTTCTTTACAGGAAATTGTATTTAATATTTTGAAAATCTAAATTCTAAAAACAAAGGTACTATATATTTTATTGTTATCTGTACGTATGGAGAGCACTGTTAATGTAGTATTGCCTGGTATACAAAAATGCAATATAATATTCTAACCCATCATAGGACTTAATACTAGATAGAGGTGTGCTCATTGAAATATGGAATTTCATAAATGTGATTATAGTACACTAATGTACACTAAAATATAGTATTAAATACATACACATTGTACTGGATTTTTACTCTTGTACAAAACTGTAAATTAAGTTACAGTGCACCAAACAAGCCTTAGAAGAATAGAAAGACATTTGTGAAGACAGCACAGATCACATCTCAAGGTGCCAGCAGAAACAGGGTTTTCTTATTTGGTGATTCCAAGGCAAACAGCTGAACCCTTCCTGCTGTGATTTATTGTCCCTGAGGCTGGATTCTCCAGCCCTCGAGCACTGGCTGCTCCCATTCAAGTCAAACAAGTTTTGCCAGCCTGAAGGCTGCAGGACTAAGTGTGAAAATACGCATTATAATTGAAGCCAACAAGAGTCATCTTTGTTTTGCAACAAAATACTGGCAAAATTCTTAGTCATTGCTTTTTCTGCCTGTTTATAGTATTTTATTTAATTGTTGTTAAGTACTGTGAAAAACAGACCAGAATACTTTAGATTTTCCTTACTAGGCATGGTTAATACAGTCCTGTGGAGAGTGTATGAAGCTCTACTTGTCAAAAATCCATTATTTTCTCATTTTACAGGGTGATGTGAGGGATTATGAAGCAGTGTTTGAAGCATGTGAAGGGGTTGACTGTGTTTTCCATGTAGCTGCATGTGGAATGTCAGGATTGGAACAAGCAAGTACCACTTTCCTCAAATTTTCTTTGGTTATTTTTGAGAAAGAAAAAAATTATCTGCATGTAACAAAGAATATAATTTTACAATATTTATGTCAGACAGAAGTTGATATAAAGGGCAAATCATCCATACAGGAAAAAAGAGAGGTATTCTTTAAATAATAAAGTCAAAATGTAAAAGTAATATACTACAAAATATTCTAGAAAAATGAGATCATAGTTTTAAGATCTTGGATAAGAAGATGTAGCCTTTTTCTCTGATCTGAAGAAGACTGACAGCACTGCTCTAAAATTCATACTGATGCATTTTCTTCTTGTAAAAACTGAGAAAACTGACCACAATCAATATGTTACACTGAATAACAGTGACAGTCACAGAAGGTGTTATCAAAAAAGTCATGAACCAACTAATTTATTCCTAAGAACAGGGCAGATTGCCACTGGAACAAGAACTTGTGAAAGCTTTCAGGGAGCATAACCCATGCCAGTAATTCTTGTTTCTATATCATAGATTATTTGATGTGTGACAAAATATTGAAGTATTATTATTTCCTTTTAGATGCATTTTATCTTTCATTTTTCAACTTTCTTTGCTCATACACTGAACAAGACAATAAAAATCAGAACTGCCAGAAATCAGTGTATGTCAGACAGACAGAACTGTAACATGTATCACAAAAAGACCTCAGCTATTCTAGATCTGGCAACTGTAACTATCATGTTGTAAATGTGACTTGTTTGATTAATTAAATCTTGTGCAAACTCTATTTCTAGCTTCAAAAGAAAGATCACATTGAATCCATAAATGTTGGTGGCACAAAAATAATAATTGATGGTAGGTACCTAGATTGTCTTTCTGTGCATCTCATCCCAATCATGAATTAAAAAACTTTCTGACTGGATGTTTCCTGTGGAGATCAGGCAGTAAAATGAGGCTCTTCTGTCCCTCCTGTCAGAGTATGATGTCAACCTGAGTGTGCAGGTCCCATTAAAGCTGCTGGATTTGCCACTGGTTTGAACTGGGGATAGATTTTTAACCTGGACTTCATTCCTTGGCAGTCCAAATAAAGCTCTCCTCCATGTACTGGTTATTTTTTCCCTTTACTCCATGTAATGGAGAAGTGTTATTCTGTTTCCTCATAGAAATAACATGAGAGCTATTGTACTGTTTGCTGTGTCATAAACATGAGGTAACAGGCACCACAGATGTGTAAGTATATTTAGCAATTATTTTATCACATCCTTCCATCCTTTCTGCTTACTGTGATCCCTTTTTATTATACATTGAGTTTTAACTACTGTCTCTGGAAGATGCCAGTAGATCTCTTTCAGTATATTCAATTCCAGATAAAACGTTTTCCAAGTGTATTGTAAATACCAAAGCTACCTTCTCTTTGTTTTTCCCCTCAAAAACCAAATGGGGGGGAAAAAAAGGCAGCAAAATGGCAGAATCAGTTTTTATTTAGACTAATTTTCATGCTGCCTCTGTGTTACTACTGAAAAATGCAGAAATTGAATAGTAGGCAAGTTAAACAAGTTAGAAGGAGGAGCTGCCACATACTCCCTTTTCCTTCCCCAACCTCCAAACCCACAGAAATATGTAATGTCAAATTTCCATGTGTTCCCAGCAAACCATGATGCTGGGAGGAACAGAACCTGCTCATCTACATTTTAATAATACACGTTATTGTATTTTCCCCAAAATATTTACAGCAATAATTAACATTTATTATTTTCAAAATGAGCCAATGAACCAGCAGGCCTGACTGCTCTGTAGATTCTAAAAATTCCTGAGTTTGCATTTTAATTCGCTTCAACTTTAGGAAAATTGTTAAATAAAAGGGAAATTTACATTATTCAAGTTTGCAGTGACAGGTATGCAGCATAATTTAGCTACAATGTCTTAGCTACACAAGACTGGAATCCATAATTAAGTCTTTGTTTTGCAAATAATATTAATTTCCTTTGTATTTAAAGCATGGCTGATTATACACTAGCAGGGTGTGTGTTTTCCTGTTAACACATTATTTGTCACTTATGAAGAGACTGAGACAAAGGCAGTTTTGTGGCATGTGTGCAGAGCTGGCCAGTGCTGCTGTGTGACTTCATCTTCCAGCAAAGTGGGGTTCAAGAGGCAGCCCATGGAACTGAGGGTAACCTTGGAGTGGCTGCTCACCACAGCACTGCCCCAAGGGCTGTACCACAACAAATGTTCTCACTCATCTCCTTTGTATTCAGTTTGTAAAATGAATGTGTTTTAAGAAAGGTTTTTCAAGGAGGAATTTTTCCTCCACCCAGATAATTCCTCTACCCAGCTGATGACTGCAATCCAGTGACATGATGGTTACAGGTACCTCATGAGACATTTGGTGACCACAATGTTTAATATTCACATATTTGGGATGCAAAGTTCCAGCTGAATGGAAGATAATATATGAAATGATAAGGCAATGTTAACATTAAAATATTACCTTTTTGTCTATAATTGTAATGTTTGTTTTCAAAAAGAAAACCTGCCAGTTCAGTTATTTCTCTCTCTTTATTTTTGTTTTAAAATACTTTATTTTGTGTATCACTGTAGTCTGCAAACAAAGAAATATCCCTAGACTGATATATACCAGTACAGTGAATGTGGTGTTTGGAGGGAATCCTATTGAAGAAGGAGATGAAGAAACTGTACCATATTTTCCCCTGGAAAAGGTACTTTGTCCATGGGATGGTGTGGCATTTACTGTGCTCCAAGGGGTAGATTGTGTGAAGGCTGTTCTGAGAGCAGTTGTTTTACTGTAGATGTTCTCAGTACATTCAGCACAAAAAGTGTGTTAAGTAAATACAAATGGACTTAAATTCTCTCTGAAGCTAAACTTGTGCCACTAAAGTGTAAGTCTGCTTTTTGTCATAAACAGACTCTCTATTTACTAAATCTTACTATTTCTAGTCTTGTTTTGCTCAGCTGATATCTGTGAGCTGGCTAGATGGAAATGTTGTCAGTCATAATCAGTAAGTTTGCATTTACAGATTAAATAATTATCTTATTCTGTTTCCTTATAGCAATTTAATCATTATTCCAGAACCAAGGCAATTGCAGACCAAATGGTTCTTGCTGCTAATGGAACTTTACTCAAAGGTACATATACAGCATTTGGGGCTTTTCTATCATTAGGAGTGCTAATGGGCATTCCTTTCTCTGGTTGCTCATTTATCAATAGTATACTTTAACTGAAATAAGGATTTATTTGTTTCTATTCCTATCTTTGGCTGGTAATTAGCTGTTCTGATAATACCAATTTGTAAGCACTATCCAATGGGTTCTTCTTGTAATCCCAAGAAGGTTTTTCAGGCTGCTAAGCTCAGCTCTGTCACCGCTACTGAATTCAATTTCACACAGAAATGAAAGTTTCCAGGAAGCCGAACCACACCAAATGGTCAAAATGAGCCTTAATTTTGACAGTGTAAAACTCAGACAATATGTGTCAGCCACATGTTGGCAGCACAGTCTGAGAGTCACCTGTTGCTCTCTCTCCAAGGAGGGGACAAGCTCCACACGTGTGTGCTTCGCCCGCCGGGCATCTACGGACCAGAAGAGCAGCGGCACCTGCCTCGAGTAGCCGTATGTGTTTTGTAGTCAGCTCTGGAGGACACCACAAGTAGTTGTAAGGGCATTACACAAGTGGTAGTACCTTGGTTGCAGTTCTTAACCATTCCTGCAAGAATGTGGTGAAAGCTTGGGGACAGGTGATGTGGTGCAGGGTAATAATAGTGGGAAACCAGCACTGTGGGCCAGCATCAAGCTGGGCTTCTCAGTGGAAAGGAAAAGTGAAAGGCTGAAGTGCCATGGTAGAAGAACTAGATTTCCATCCCTATCATTTAATGGAAATATTGTCTTTTAAATATGCACTTTAGTTTTTGCCAAAAAATATAATGTCACTGTATTTTGCCACCGCCTATCAGTGCAACTGTCTTTGATTTCCAAAACCACCCACTGCCTGGGTTTTTTCTTGTGACACATTTCTTGTGCTGTAATTGTACACAAATACAGCAAATTCCAAGTATTTGGGTTGAGACAAAATCAATATTATAGTGCATAATAAAGGAATAATGTAGTTATCTCATGCTTTCTGTTCCTACAGGTAAATATCCAGCGGAGACTTTTCAACTTCAAGTTTGGGAATCACAAAGTTCAGATGAATTGGGTTCACATAGGAAATCTAGTACAAGCTCATTTACTGGCTGCTGAGGCTCTCACCTCTGAGAAGGGCTATGTAGCTGTAAGTAAACAGTATAATCATTGTGTCCCAGTAGCTTGAGGTCTCAAACAGGTTTAATTTTTGATGTTTTGAGATCAAAGAGTGTCCAAAAAGTCATATGCAAATTCTCTAAAATGGTATGTAGCTTCACAAGCACACAAACAGTGCAAATGCAAATACATTTTGCTCATATTTTGATGATGTTTTTGTTTGGTTTGAAAATACATAATTTCCTGGGTTACTGGAGGAAACTGTATTTTTAAGTAGCTTAATATATTCACCATTACACAAATCTATTTATCCTGTTCTTCCCTTGAAAATAGATTCTGGCCCTAGATACATAAAATTTAGAGCAACCATTCTGAGGCATTCCAGTTGAATTTTCAAAGCTGAAAATTCCAAAAAGAGATTTACAAAACAGTTCCTGAAGGTCTCAGATTCATTTAGATTGGTAGGAACATACAGACAACAGGCACTGACACAGGTGAACACTTCTCCATGTGTTCTCAGTTAGTTCAGTGCTAGGAAGCCACACAGCTGTTTTAGGTTGATGTCATCCCCAGAGTCCCAGGTTTGCTGGGTGCTGAAGTGTTCCTGGTACTCACACTCCTCATTCAGAGCACCGCTGGAACCCGACCTCAGAGCTGTGTTTGTTAAATGCCATCAGTGCTGCCCCTTCCATTGGACTTACAAAGGTAGTTCTGTGCCCAGCACATCGTGAAGAACATAATGTTCAAAGAGCTGGGCTACCACATGGGGAAACTAATCTACACAACACCATGGTTAATCATCATGAACTCTACCAGCACCGTGGTGTTACCACAGTGAAGCCCAGTGAAGGCAGTTTCCTCTGTGTACATTCACCTTGTGCATGCTGCTGTGTTGCTCACAAAATCATGACAGGTAGGTAGGTATCAGAGAGACAGAAAATACCGACCTGTGCACAGTTTTGTCACTGGTTTTCTCTGCTTTTTTACCAGAGTGGGCAGGCTTATTACATCCACGATGGAGAAAATGTCATCTTCTCTGAGTGGATTGTGCCTTTGGTACGTACTGCACAGCCCTGCAGCTCCCAGCACCACGTGGGCACGAGTCCTGTCACTGACTGACACACCAGACCAACGAAATGAAGTTCAGTGCATATAAATTACTGAATTACTTAACATTAAACTCAGTCCTGTTTTCCCTGCATATCCCAAAGTTCCACTGGTGTTAAGGGAAGTTTTGGATATGTGTAACTGCAAAGTTTGGCCTTACTGCTTTGAGATGATTTAGCTGGGAGGTCCCAGAGAGACCTGGGAGGACCTTCTTCCCAGGGAGAACCTGCTGCAGGACAGAGCATTTCATGACGCAAACCACTGGCATCTAGCAGGACTTTTACAGCCATTGCTTATCCCTTTGTCCTGGCATCAGCTCCAGCAGAGAGGGGAAGCTCATTCAGAATCGTATTTTAGTGTTGTCTTATTTTAGCTTCTATATTTTCAGAAATATCAGGCTGGGATTCTAGGAGTTTTGATCAAAGTTTTGATCCTGCAATGCCTTCACAGAAAATGGCTGCAGCAGAACATTTGGCCTGTATTTAGGTGTAGTTCAGTATTTCAGTGTGGGTCACTTCTCCCTTGGAAATGGCCTTTTATTCCCCTTTACTGTCCAATTGCAGAGGAAGGGTGGGAGGTGGGCACCAAAAATGAGCAGTGGGCTTCAATTGCATTTCTTACCACCTATACTGACAGGAAGAGTAGCTGGAAAAAAAAGTTTATATACAAGTTTTATCAAAATTCTTTTTTTTTTCCATTTTCATGCCTCATTGACACCCTCAATTTGGTATAAGTTCCCTGTTATTCTTTCTTTTTATACCATGTTTAGTTTGAAAAATTAGGCTACAGGAAACCTTGGATACATATTCCTGTTCTCCTGGCTCACATAGCAGGTAAAAAAATAAAATATAATCTTAATTATTGTGGGTTGCTTGATTTTTTTATTTCTGTGAAGCTACATAGTGATTTTATAAAATAAAGGGGCCTAAATGGCAGGAATTATTTAACTTAACATTATTTTAATAATCACTTGTGCCATGTTGTATTAATGATACCAGATAAAGTTTAAAGGCTATTCATAAACTCATCATGTACTTTATAAATTAAACAGTGCCTTCTATCATTAGGAATTACAGGATGTACAATGTCAGCATTGTCTCACTTTATTGTGATCCAGATGTCTCATTAAGTTATTCCTGTTTCACAGCCACTGTGATGGAATATCTACACCTGATACTAAAGCCAGTTTTTAGCTTTACACCTTTCTTAACAAGGAATGAGGTAAATATGTAAAAAAAGATGATGTTTATGTATTTCTGGCTGAAATTCTCATTAAGAGAATTGATCATCTGGATTGTCTGCATTGCAGCTCTGTTTTCTGTTCTGTTTCCATTGTAGTATCATTGTTGATATGTTTTCATCCAAGTTCTAGAAAATTGGATATTAAAGTCACTGCCATAACTGTCCTTTTGGCTTTTAGGTGTGGAATGTCACTGTAACTCACACTTTCCGAATAGACAAGGCACGAAATCAACTCGGTTACAAACCAAAGAAATTCTCATTTGCTGATTCTGTGGATCATTATCTAAAAACAAGACCCATCTGCCAAGAAGATCACACATTCCTTAAAATGGTGTTTGTTTTTGTCATTTTGTTAAGTTTGATAATTTTTTCTTTCTTCTAAAATCAAATAACCCACTCACGTGTTCCAGAAAAACTCATTTTGTTTCTGAGTATTAATTATTTGGTCATAGTACATTCCTCAGCCACTCTGGACTTCGTTATTCATATTACTATGATGACACCTCTCTGATCTCATTAAGAAAGAAAGAAAAACCCAAACCCAAAAAACAACGAGAAAAGTGAAAACATAGAACATATCAGGAAATGTTCCCCAAGAGAAACACAGTGTTACAGCAAAGGAGCTCACCACAAATGGGTGCAGGAATAGTTTCAATGGATCGTCATTATGTGATTGTTTCATGCTGGGAAGCATTTACTGAAAATGATAATTCAGGAGGGTGAGAATGTGGAAGAAGAGGAACTGTTACAGAACAACTATGCTGTAACAAGTCCAGTGGCTCCAGTGAAGAAAAGAGTGAGTAAACAACTCTTCTGATGAAGCCACAGCCACAGCTACAGCTACTGTCAGTTAGCCTGAGGAATTACAGAGACTTGGGAAACAGTGCAAAAATATAGAAAGTAAATATTTATAAATAATAGG
Organism: Sylvia atricapilla; assembly: GCF_009819655.1. Lineage (NCBI taxonomy): Eukaryota > Metazoa > Chordata > Aves > Passeriformes > Sylviidae > Sylvia > Sylvia atricapilla. Next base: position 869,208 of record NC_089154.1, read on the forward strand.
AGATTAGAGAAATAAAAATCATATTTATGTAAAATAGTTTTATTGTTCTAAAGCTTTGTAAAAATGTAATAAATATCATTATGTGTGTTTGTAAATAAAATCATATCCTTTCAATGCAATAATAAATAATAACTGAATCAAATACTGTTTTAAGGAGCTTGTGGGAGGGTGGAATTCAGCCAGCTGTTACTGCTCCCTGGAGTCACATTCTCCACAACCTTGTAGCAGTGCTGGCACACACTGTGTGTTCAGGGAATTGCATTTTGGGGTGAGCAGAGACGCCAAGCACCAAGACAGGAGTGAGAATCCAACCTCTCTCTTTTCCCCTTTCTTAAGCCTTACACCAGTTGCTTCTTGTGTGGACTGCACTACGTGAGCCACCTATGCTCATGTGCACAGCAGGTGTAGCCCAGACAAACCTTAAAGATGTTATGAGTCTTCTTAGGCACCAGCTTTGCTCTGACCAGAGCTGCTCCCTCTCTTGCACCCCACGTGAATCAGGAGAGTTGGATTTGCCATGGTGGGTCATGGAAGACAATGATGGAACAGCTCTGGCATCTGCTTATCTCCACTCGGTGTTCATTTTGCCTTTTCTTAGAATTTACAGGATTTTTAAGACCAGTAAGTTTTTAGAGATTCTCTCATTCTAAATCTCTAGGATATGCACGAGAGCCAACAGCAAGCCTAGAAGAATTAAGCTTACAGGTAAAAGACAATACACAGTGACAGGAAAATGTGTAAGCAACCACAATTACCACTGCAGCTTGTGTAAGCAAAGATTTGTTTTACTCCATTTTTTTCCTCTTCACTTAACAAATAGTTCTGTGTGCAGTGGAAGCAGTAGAGTCTGCTTGATTATGGATTTGCATTTGGAGATTGTCCTTGTCCATAAAAAGTGAGTTCCCAGTGTACATCTTCCTTTAGCAGGGGCACTGCTCAGCCCTCTCTACTATTCCTGGCAATTGATAGGAAGCTTAAAGAAGCTCTGTATATATGAGACCTTTATCCAGGTTTGATTAAAACCAGTTAAATTCACAATTTATCGCTATAGAGCTGCACCTGAGCCAACAAGTGCTGCAGGCAAGCGGTAACTTGTAAACCTTTACTCCCTAGGAATGCAGAATAAACCACAAGTGTAAAGTTACTTCCCAGTGAGAGCATTTCCGCTGCATACAAACATTTAATCTCGTCCTAAATTAGTTATTTATAAATCTTTCATATAATTTTTATTGGACTAATAGCTCAGGATGCATCCTGGATTAGACCAACACTTTCCAAAGTGTGCAGGCTCTGGCCTGGTTTGGATGCTCCTCAGTAAGGACTAACCAAGGAATTCACTGGCTTTGTGCTTGTAGGTCCCTGTGGAGTCCCATAATTTCAGTCCCGTAACACCAAACCTGTGGTGTGGTGTTTGTGGGTAGGATGCTTTTTACATCGCTGTTATAACAACTCTGATTAACAATAACTGGCTTTAGTATGTTGATTTATCTTTCTTACAGATGCAGTGTTTGGGATTTTAAAACAACCCTCAGTACCAGTTGGGAATAGCCAGCTCTCTTATTTCTGTGGGTCTTTACTGAGTCTCAGTTTAAGCTGGGTCTTGTTTGAGTTACTCCTACTCTAATGTAACTGCAGTGTGTCTTTAAGTGATTAAAATTTAATAGGAATGTTCAGACATAGCACAGCTGTAACAAAAGAGGTAAACATGTTCAAAGCTTAACTTTTGCCTGGGATGGATAACTGAAATTCTGCAGCTCCTGACCCTTTTCACACCCTCCCAGGCTCAAATGACCACAGGGAGGCTCAGGGGGAAAGGGACCTTAGTGCCTCTTTGTTTATTTGTGCCTCTTCGGGAACTCCGGCTGTTTTGCAGGTGTCTCAGAAGTTCTGCATCTCTATGAGCCATGTCCTGCCATCGACTGTCCAACCAGTAGGCAGGAGGTGGTGTTTTTTTCCTGAACAACCTGTTCAACAGGTCCCTCCGTGTGGCCGGAGCCCTCGCTACTGGACAGGATGCTTTTGTGCAGCAGTCACAGCTGTGTGAAGACACTCGCAGGTAAGAACCACTGTGGGATGCTCCGGGATCCCAGGAATACCGTGACACGCTGTGGGATCCCCAAGATGCTGAGGGCTACAAGGACGCCGTGTGATGAGCAGAATCCCAGGAAAGCCGCGCAATCCCAAAGCTGCTGCCAGATGAGTGGGAGCCAGGGGTGCGGTGGGAGGCGGGGGGTTCGCTGTGGTGTCAGACGCCGGGGATGCTGCGGGAGCCCGCGGGGAGGCTGTTGCACGGACGCTCCCGGCCGGAGCGGCTCCCGCAGCCGCTGCCCGAGGCCCCAACGACCCCAACGTCGCCGCCCGCGGGAGGGAGCGCCCGAGGCCGGGGGACGGCGGGGGCCCGGCCGAGTTCCTGTGCGGGGGCCCGGCCCCAGTTCCTGCGCTGCCGCCCGGCCCATTTGCAAGTGAGATGCAGAGAGCCCCGGCCGGGCTCGGGTGGCTTTGAATGTTTAATTGCGGCCGGGGCAGGGACGGGGGTGTCGGAGGGAGCCGGTAGCCACAGCCTCTGAGTGCCGGTGAGAAAGCCCTGGAAGGACAGGAACCCCCATGTTCAGGAAATAAGTGATGCACTATTACTTTTTCTTAATGCAGTTATTAACCCTTTCTATAGTATAGCAGCTATTTTATTCGAGTTCCCCTCGAAAGCGAGGGATTTGATAGCCTTGTTCTCTGATACACCTTCTTAAGTTATAAGGATCAGGCATCCCTCTCCCCTTCTGAAATCCTCATTTATCTCAACTCCAGCACTGCCAATGATAACAACTCAGTGTATTCCTAATTTATGTTAGCTGCTGGTACTTAGAAAGAAGCTGGAAATACCACTTCTCTCAGATGTCTCTCTTGGCAGTAAACTGGGGACTGTAAATTTTGGGTTGCTTTTGTCTTTATCTTTCTTAAACAGGCTGCATTCAAGTCAGATTTTGCTGCTGTGAATAGATCTTGTCAACATGAAACTCCCTCAAATTGTCTGCATCCAGGAGTGCTATGGAGCAATTTTCACCATGTAGAAGGAATTGTTACGTGTATCTGGTAGTGCCGGGCAGTATTTCATTAACACAAAAGCAAAAATGAGTGGAGCACCAACCCCCTACCGCCGAACCTCTGATGGCAGACGGAAAAGACGTGCCAGACACCTCAATAAAATCAGTATGAGAGCTGTGGTGACAGGAGGCGGTGGCTATTGTGGATACAAGCTGGGATGTGCTCTTGCCAACATAGGAGCTTCTGTTGTTCTGTGTGACATACATAAGCCTTTGTGGGTGATTCCCAATGGAGTGGTGTGGATAGAGGTATGATAAATAATATTTTCCCAACAGTCAAAGTTAGTTCATTCGCCTTTTTCTGTAATGTCTTACTAGTTTTCACAGAATCCAAATGCCTAATTGCCAATTATTTCAAATTTCATTAACCTTTTAATGAAACCTTTCACACTTTTAAACAGTGTGAACATCCCACATGAGTTTTGGTAAATGGACTTTAGTATATCTGAAATGAGGAAACCAGCAAAACCTGTAATGCACAGAGCAGTCTCACTCCTGACTCCTCAGGATCTTGCCTTCATCTAGGCCTTAGTTTAACCACCTGCAGAACAAGCACAGGACTGTTCTGAACCTTAATGAATGTCTTTAAAGTCCTTTGGGTTCTATGGAAGAAAAGCATAATTATCAGCAAATATTGAGGTGTGCCCTGTTTTGAGTCCCAGGATACTTGTACAGCAAGTACAATTCTATGTATGCATTATATATATGGATTCCCTCTGTGTTAACCCACTGTATGACAAATGCTCACCTGCAGCTTTGATTTCATGTCCAAGTATCTTTTCTTATGTATTACAGACAGATATCAGGGATTACAGTGCCATATTGGCAGCCTGTGAAGGGGCTGACTGTGTGTTTCACGTAGCTTCATATGGAATGTCAGGAATAGAGCAGGTGAGTCCACATAGTTTTGGTTTTTTCTGTGTGACTGCCCACACTGAGGGTGAGAGACTTCGATGCTGTAACATTGCATGACAAATTTCATCTCTTCATACTGCCCTGGTCCTCTGGCAAACTGCTCTGTGCAAACTGGAGTGCCAGTTGCAAGGACGCTGCTGCAGAGGGATTTCCTCTCCGTTAGAGGTTCCACCAGCATCCTGGGGAGGTGTTTGAGATGGAAATGACATGGAAAAGTTCTGAAATATTGTGAAGACAAAAGGAAGGACAAGGGAGGCTGGTTCCCTCCAAAACCCTGATTCTTCCCTAAACCTTCAGATGATCTCCGAGGTGTAAGGTCACTAGGAGGAATAAAAACCTTTACTAAATTATAAATTATTTCATATATCTGAATTATAACAATAACAATATTTCAAGTCTTTCATTTGTTTGTTATTGAGTAAAAAGCTACACAGATGCAGTTGATGTAGAACTCTGAGTCACAATTTTATAATTAGAGTTACAAACACACACAAACACACCCCTTTCTTACTTTATTTAATAAAAGGAACTTTAATAACTATCCTGTCTGGATAGAACAGCTCACTCAAAGTTGTTTGCCACTGAGCAATGCATAATTTGAATTGCTCTGGTTAGAGGCAACTGGTCACTAAAGTGCTACTGAAACACAGATATTTAACATACTGCTGCAAGATATATAATAACTGGACATATATTTTTAGAAGCACTACCATTTTCTTTGCTTCAAGCAGACTAGTCTGTAAAAATACATGAAAAACACAGCTATAGTTTAAAAATAATGATTAGACTTCTTTAAGTCTGAAAAAGCAATCTAAATGACATTTTTAATAATCAAGCACTAAATTATATTTACTTGGGGACATTTATAACAACCCCTATTGAATTGAATATGTATTATTACTAAAAAATGCACTTTTTTTTTCTTTTCCTAGTTGCATAAAAAAGAGATCGAAACTGTAAACATTAATGGAACAAGATTCATCCTTAATGGTAGGTATTTAACTGTGCCACTGGGTGTTAGTACAGCATATCAAACATCATATCCCATGTAGAGGAAGCCAGTTGGCCTATTTGGCACAGTCTATTCATTACCAAGTACTTCACATTGTTGGCAGAAAATAAGGAAACACGTCAGAGGGGGGTGTTTATGCTCAATTCTGCTAGGTGTGATATGAGAGCCAGCACTGCAGTTCAACTACTTCAGCTTTTCAACACCATGTTTGACTGATGTCAGAGTCTGTATCCCTGTAAGGAGTAAACCAATTCCCTGTGTATTTTGTAGCAGTTAACCTGCTTGCTAACAGCCTGTGCACAGGCAGTGGCAGCCATTGAGGCAGCACTCTGTCCTGATGGGCAGCAGGCTGCAGGAGCTCTCCTGAGGCACAGTGCTGGCACTCGGCTTAGGGTGTGACAGGGAGTAGAGCACTTCCTTCTACACTGATGTCTTCCCTTTAAATATGCTCTGCATTTCAACTCACCCAGGCACAGAATGGAGTTTCTCTTTTAACATTTGACTCTTTCTTGGACAAAATGTCACACAAACTTTTTTCCCATACATTTTTCCACTAAAGTGATTGACTTTTTTACATTGCTGCAGCTTGCAAAGAACAAAACATCCCTCGGCTGGTCTATACCAGCTCAGTGAACGTGGTGTTTGGAGGGCTCCCTATTGAAGACGGGGATGAGGAATCTTTGCCATATTTCCCAATTGACAAGGTATTTTGTTGTATTCTCTTTTCAAATTCCTCTGTTTACTTCCATGTTTCTGAAAAACCCTGGAGTTTTTATGACAGTGCTTTGCCTGATGCAAGCATCCAGGCACAAGAAAGGCAGGTGGGATGAGAGTTTGAGTGACCTGGTCTAGTGGGAGGTGTCCCTGCCCATGGAAGAGGGGGTTAGAACAAAATGGTCTCTGATGTCTACTTCAACCCAAACCATCCTGTGATTCTATGAAAGAAAAAATAAAACTCTTTACACTCCTTGAAGATGCTATTCACAACTTTGGCACATCAGTTTTATGTACATTGAAGTATATTTCTTTGGTTTCATGTTAAGGCCTTGTTTTTGGAAAATAATTCCCACAGTGCCACATTAACATCAGGTATATTCTACCTGCTATATGGCTTGGTACCTCTTTAGCTATTTACTAATTTAATTAAAAAGCAAAAGTACTTCTGTCTGCTTTGCATACACAATTGTTTTTTGTGTCCCTCCTCTCTCCATCAAGTACTTCACAGTCTTTCAAGAAGTAGAGATGGAGACAAAATATGAATATTTTAAATAATGTTTTAAATAACATTTTCTCTGGCACAACACCACAGGGAAGTGAGCAGGATGCTTCAGACCAACTGTAATGACTTCAAAACTTGGCTTTTGATGTTCCGTTACCTGAAGAAGAAATCCAGATTACAAAGTAGTGATCAATTACATTCCTGGCAGCATTCAAAGCATACATATATTTATTGCTTCTCAAGTGTGCTGAAACTAATTAACCAGATTTGCATACACAAAAATGTTTCTTTACCCTAGAAATATTCATGTGTTTTACCCTGAACCTAATACCCCACAACTTCTGTATTTTGAGGTATTTTTTGCCATCTGCTAAGTGAAAACTAGTGAAGAAGAGATGCCTCTCTGTCCTGTCACTTTAGGAACAGATACAAATGTATTTGCTTTTTCTCTACAGCTCGTTGACCATTATTCCAGAACCAAATCAATTGCAGAACAAATGGTACTAGCAGCTAATGAATCTCCACTAGCAGGTACTTTTATCTGAGCATGAATTCACAGTAGAATTTACTCCTCCTCTTCTTGCTCCTCCTCAAAATCCAAAATTAAGTTACCAATTCCCTCTCACAAAGTATTTTCATTTTAAAATAACTTTTAATTGGGTTTAAGTTTCCACAATGTCTGTAAAAGGTTTTGGCATGGTAGCAGTAAGTTCAGTATGTTAATGAAAGATAACAAGACAACTATAAATTAAACAAAAGCAACTGTTTAAATTGTTACATACCACACACCCCCTCAAGTTATATATTAAAATCTGAAGTAGCTACATGAGCCTAGAGCATGGAATTATTTATTAGTGCTTCCCAAAGTTTTCCATGTTGAGGAAGCCAGTTATACACTTGAATACTTAAGCTCACCCATGAGATACTATAACTGCCAGTGCAAAACAAATTAATGTAAATTGCAACATGATTCTATGTGACCAAGTGATACTGAGCTAAATTTAGCTGTGGACAACTTACAGAAAAGACTCTTCACTTGATACTTGCAGAGGGCTAAAACAGATAGAAAGTCCATGATGGGAACTCCATTCCAAACAAAATTGTTTTGTTTAAAATAAGAAAAGGGGTTTTTTTTCCTCTTTATTTCCTTAGCAGCTCTTCACATCAAAGCCCCTCCTAATTTCAAGACCAATACACAGTTCTGCATTTGTCAATGAACTAGAACCAGTCAGTGTTCCAAACATCCCATTTTGATCCTGTGCCACAGCAGGACTGAATATTTTGTATGTTTACAAGTACTATTAAGAACAGTTATTAGCAAATGATTAAACAGCCAAGTGATGTACATGGGAAGATTTGATTTTTATGATCCCACTGAAGTTGTCAAGAGCTTCTACCTCACTCCAGTGGGAGCTGCACCTGCTGTTGAGGGAACCTTACAGCTCTACCTTGTCCTGCTAACAGGTCACTGCTTCCCATCAACAATTTTGTGTGGGATTAGTTGGTTTCATTCCACTATCCAAAATACTTCCAAACAACCTGCTCACTTCAGTGAACTCATCACCACAGCCAACACATTCATTCACTGCTCTGGCACAGGCACAAGGGACTGATTAGAAAGAGATCTTTAAATACCTGGTATTTTCTAGGAACACAACTATGCTTGCAGGATTTCTCTGAATCTTATCTTGCTATTTTGCATGCTCTGAGTCTCCCATCTTAATATCCAGGTACTAATGCAGCACCTTTTGGTATGTATTGTTTTTTAAGGTAGTTAAGTGAATTTAGAGTAAGTTTGGCTGCCACTTCCTGGTTCATACAAAGAAAGGTACAATGCAGTGATGTGAAGGTCTCCTAAGAATGATCTCCTCCCATGTTCTAGGAGGTGGAATACTCCACACCTGTGTTCTTCGCCCACCAGGAATCTATGGACCAGAAGAGCAGAGACACTTGCCAAGGCTTGCAGTATGTCATTTGAATTTTTTAACCACAAGAGTTTTCTATGTTATGGGTAAAAAGCTGAAACGGGCATCACTTTTTTATATTATAAATTGACTGATCTTATTGCGTAGCAATTCAACAATTCTATAATCTACTGAGGATATTATAACTTCTTTTAACAAACATTATATCTGTAAAGTGTAGATTTAAAAGGCTTTTTTTTTTTTAATACAAACACATGAAAATCCGGCTTTATAATTTAATGATTACTGTAAGATTCAGGCCAATCCATGATATTTCAAATGTCTGTTTACATGCAACTTACACCAAATGGTTTTAAATATTAATGAAAAGAGATACAGCAAAATATCTTATTTCCAGTCTCAACTATTAACAGCTTTCACTGTTCAATGAAGCAGGTTCCAGAGTTGGAAGCACCCTCTAGTACAACAGGTGACTGAAGGGCAGCAGCTGAGGTGTTCACATTTTACTCTTTTTCACTTGCTTTTAAACTTCAGGGCCAACAGATAATGTTTAGAACATGAACCCTGTAAGCCAGTTATTTTAAAAGTATTAGTGTAATATAAAGTTATACACAGCTTTCAGGAAATAATACATTCCAGTTGACCACATAATGGATGTTTTTGGTTTGTGGCTGAGGTAGGAAATTATATTAGAGTGAGCCAAAATATACTTTATCATCTTGTAAATAAGCTTAAGAATGGAAAATATAATTTTAGTTAAATCTGAGATTTTTTTAGCCCCTTTATAAATATAATATTTTTAAATGTCTACTTTATTTTGAGCTTATTTGTTTTGTGCTGATTTTAAGGCATTATGCAAATGTCATGTTTCGCAGTTTCTAAAATTTACCTATTCAATGAAAACTGAGACGCTTTCCTTCCAGCCAAAGTGTATCTTCCAGTTCTTCCTAGCCAAAGATATTTGATAAATTTGATCCAATTTAGTGAATACTTTTGATCCACTCAGAACTCTGTCTTACCTTTCCATACAATATTTTACTTATCCCTAAAACAGACTTGTATCTTTTGTAAATTCAGAACATACTGCAATACATCTTTTGACATTTTCTCATGAGTAGTTCCTTGGAATATTTTTAACTGATTCTTTTGTTGTTGTTGTATTCTAAAGCCCATTTTGTTACAGTTTCATATTTGTTTATATCTACAGAAGATTATTGAGAGAAGGCTACTTAGCTTCAAGTTTGGGGACCCTACTGTTAAAATGAACTGGATACATGTAGAGAATTTTGTACAAGCTCATATTCTAGCTGCTGAAGCTCTCACCCCTGAGAAGAATTACATAGCTGTAAGTACACAGTAAAACACCACAGATCTCATTTGACAGTGGAACCTGCAACCGTATCCTGTGCTATAGCAACCACTGCAGTAATTAATGTCCTTCAGCTTACATCGTTGTCTGTGTTTTCAGCTGATAAATGATGCTATGAGCAATGTGGGATGGGACACAGTGTTGGCTGTTGGTGTTGGTTAAGAGATGGAATATTCAGTTCTGTTAGAATATCTTCATCTTGACATTTGTAAAATGCAATATTTGTCATTTCTGGAAGATGAGTAAAGAATGTTTGCTATGTCGGAAATTAAACTGGAAGTTCAGGCATATTCATCCTGTTCCTCTGTACAGGTCCAGATTTAATATTCTGAACTGTGATGGTCAGTTCTTCCCATACCATGTGCCAACAGAGGCACATTTAATTTGGGTTCATTGCTTTCCAAAACAGTTACAACTGTTTTCCTTCTTGTAAATACCGGTTTGTGATCACCTAGAAACATTGCCCTGAGGGTATATTAGAAAGAAGTTCAAAGCAGATTAAACTACTTTTTCTAAGCCCCTAAAAGCAAAAGGAAAGCAGGAACATAGACCTTGGCTACACAGGAGTCTTCTGGATTCCAGTGAGCCTTGACTAGACCCAGAGCAGAATGTGTCCAACCCTTTTGTGGACACGTGCCAGCAGCACCAGTGAGATCCAGCTCCAGTGGTGTCTCTGCACAGTTAGTAAAGCCACTCTGAACAGGCACATCTGTAATAAACCATTTATTCCAAGGCAGGTTAATCACACAAACCACCTGTTCACCAATTCCATGGCACACAAGAGTGCAACTGAGTGAAACACAAGCAGAGAGTTTGTGACTTGCATGTGCATCCGCTCATATTTGATACTGCTGTATCATTTTTAAGCTATTTGTAAGGAATGAGATAAAGAAAAAGAAGTCAATATACATTCAGTATTATTTTTACTGACTTGTCTCTTCTCTACCTCTTTAACAGAGTGGCCAGGTGTATTTCATTCATGATGGCGAAAAATCCAACCTTTTTGAATGGTTAACTCCACTTGTACGTGCAATACTGATCTCCAAGTACATTCCTTTATTTAACTGTATGCAACTTCAGCTTTTGTGTGCATGCTACATTTTGTACGTTTGCTTTGGGTGTGAAGGTTCCACATGGAACTCTCTGAATATGGGTTTAATTCCTGCTTGGATTTCAATCTAACAAAGCCCACCCAAAATACTACATTAAAGCAACTGTCTTCAATGAGACCAATAGATCATCTATACCAGCATCCTGTCCTGAGCTGTTACTGTCTTCATTTTTGGGACATGCAGATGGGGATAATGGGTATTTTGGGTGAGCAAAAAATATAAGTCTTAAATATTCACCTGTTCATTCTTTTTAAAATACTATGTTGTTGTCAATGATAGGCTCAAATCCATAAACATGTCATGATGTTAAATTAGGTTTCAGCACACCATGATACTTTGATTAATTATTGTAATTTCCTTCCTACTTTTAAGGTACGAAAATGACATCATGTCTGTGGGTGACATTTAACTGGCATCTCCTTAAAAATAAAAAATAGTGAATACTAAGGGCCATGATAAATTTTTCTGCTTTAACAGAAAAATTTAACAGTAAATAGTTCCATAAATATCGTCTACATTGAAACTTTAAAACTTGTTTGAAGTTTCTGGAGTTTTTCATTGTTTTTAAATCTTTTCCAGTTTGAAAGATTAGGTTGCAGTAAGCCATGGATACGTATTCCTACTTGCTTAGTTTATGCATCAGGTAAAATATTTTATCAACATTTCTCTTTCCTGTTCATGCTACCCTCATTCCTAACTGTAATATAATATTGTTTTATTTGCCCATCATTTTCATCTTCATGTATAAAAATAATATGCTGTGTGCTCACCTAGTGTTCAGCAGTGTAAAGTTCACCTCTGTGCAGTATATTGAAGCCAGAATGATCTCTTACTCAAGTCCCACTAAAACAAGTTTTATGTAGGACTTAACAGATGTATAACTTCGGGGAGTTAATGATACAAAAAGTTAAATGCAAAACTCCATGACTTTATGAAATAGGATGAAGAGTATCTGCTTTGCTGCACAGGTATTTGTCTTGCTCTCTCCAGAATCAACCCCCCAGTGCAGCTCAGACAGAATCCAACAGAGTTCTCCGTTGCCATATTTTTTATGAAGCCTCGTGACCTTTTCACTTGATCTGTGCCCAACCTTCTCCCTTTCCCAAATCCTTTTCCCACAAGCACAATAATTAGGATTAAATCCAGCCCCTTGTGAGCGAGTAGTGCTGATGGTGTTAGTAATGGTACCCTGAGCTCTCAGGTCTGTGATTATCCTTTATGAGCATTTACAGTGTGAGATATGGCACAATCACAATGGCAATGCAATTCTCTGTTCTTACCTCAAGTCGAAATCTTTTGTTATGCAGCCACATTCATGGAACACCTTCATTCGATTCTGAGACCAGTTGTTGACCTGCCCCCACTGCTGACCAGAAATGAGGTAAAGTCTGTATTTATAAACTTTCCTTAATTCCCATGGGATTCATACATGTTAATTACGAGGGAGATTTTAACTCAGTAGAAAGTAAATTCCACCCAGTGCTACTTCAGCCTCCAGTTTCCAGGGCAAATACATGCATTGTGCACAATTTAGGCAATATATTGTGCTTGGTTGCCACGATTTTAGAAAAGACCTAAAGCTTGCAATATGGGAGAGGCTTCTTCAGCTCCTCTCTTTCAAGGGCCAATATCCTATATGACTTGGCTGGGCCTTTAGGCACTACAAGATGGCTTAGATCTGCCTCTTTGAGTACCTTAGCAAGAGAAAAATTGCAAAACATCTTTTGTGGAGGTTTACAGATTCTACTTTGCCTTTTTTAATGTCTCTTTGCGCTTTCAAGAATCTCTGAGGGGAAAATCTTAAAAATAATGTATGCAACACTCATAGGACACTGATATAATGTTGGAGGGGGTTTGTATTTTACATTTCCTTTAACTCTGACTTTGCTACCATTTACAGTTTGTTCCAGTTGCCTGTGTAGTCCTGCCTTTGTATGTTGTCTCTTTTGCCCTGTAGGTACAGAACATTTCTGTCACTCACACATTTCGAATAGACAAGGCACGAGCTCAACTTGGGTACCGCCCACGGAAGTTTGACTTTGCTGATTCTGTGGACCACTACATTAAATCCAGACCACAACCCTCGAATTATCAACTCCTCCTCAAAGTTTTGCTTATTTTAATTGTTACTTTAATTTTGATTTTTCTTTCTTTAAAACTTGCTAGCCTTTCAGTTTTCCGTTTCTTTAAAGCAAGACATCACTGACCTGCATAAACTGCATGGTCACAGCATTGTTACCCAGATCATTCTAACCTCCACAATAGTTACTGGCACAGTGCAACAAACAGGCAGCTCCTTTTAGATTTACAAACAAAATCATGATAGATGAGTGGCTGGACCTGAGAATTAAAATCCAGTAAACAATAATTGCCAAATCACCAAAACACAAGCAGAGTCAAGATTTTTGCCTCTATTTCAAACCATAACAACTTTCCAAATTGATTGCTAAAATAAATGAGAACCTTCAGAAAGAACAAGAGCTGCAGACAGCCTGCAGTGCTTCATCCGGGAAAGAAAAATGGTGAAGATAAGGAGAAAGACTGACCACAGCTTCTGTCATGGCTCACTACCTTGGGGAACAGAGGAACAATCAAAGGCACAGACAGAACAATTACTGCAAATAACACACACCAAGCCTAGGGAGACTTCACATTCTGTGATTTCATGAATTAGCTCTAGCACCACATCTGAGGGAAAATAAAAGTGTACTTGAAACATTGCTGAAGTCCGTGCTGTGTCTGCACAATCTCCCAGAACTGCTCCCTGCCCTGCCCCTGGTGCAGAGCTGCAGGTACCTGCTGGTAGGGTTTTTCACGGGTCAAAACTAGGTATTGTAGTTAAATTGCAAGTTACAAAGTAAGTTACGTTAATTGTATTTATGTCACAGTAGAAGAATCTGCTGCTATGGTTTGCACAGATCTTTGTACAGCTTCCTTCACCTCCTGTACTTAAGGCAACAACTAACACAGTTCAGTTGCTCCTCAGCTGAACTTAAAGCGTGAGTCTCTTTGGCACTAAATTTCTGAGCTACAGCAGTTGTATGGAGCAAATCCCTGCAGCAGCTAAAGTGAACAATGTGCTTTTCACGTTACTGTTCACGAAAATGGACCTAAAGCACGGTCCAGGAGGCTCCAGCTCCTTCCCATCCACCACTCACGGTGGGAATTCATCAGAGAAATTTCCTTCCTCACCTGCATCTTTCCAACCTGTAACATGGAGAGGGAACAACCAACAGCAAGATGCGAACAGTAGAGAGCTCGGGAAAGGACTAGGGATGAGAGCTGGAGGGAAATAATCACGGATGGATTTGAGAATTCTGGAAAGGGGGCGGCACCTCCCCTCAGCCCGGGGCAGGCCGCAAAACCCAGGTGCCAGGCCCGCGGGTCGGGGTGCTGTAACCCAAAAGCGGCCCCGAAACGTAGGACCCCTGAAAATTACAGTGTTATCTTTTCCCCTAGTTCATATCACAGTTTTCTAATATTGATATTAGCGACTGTGACCGACAAGGCCAAACACCCCGGGCCCCTCGGGGAGCCGCGCCCAGCCCAGGCAGCGGCGCTCACTCGGTGCCCGCCCCGGGGCCCCCCGGCTCCTGCCGCGCGGGTGCCGAAAAGGGGCCGCCGCGGCGGGGACAAAACAGCTTGGCAGCGGTGGGATTCGAACCCACGCCATCGAAATGACTGGAGCCTAAATCCAGCGCCTTAGACCACTCGGCCACGCTACCGCCTGGCTGCTCAGCCGCCCGCCAGGCCTCTTTGACGGACGCAGCGCCGCCGTTCTTTCTTTCCATCCGCGCACACTGCCCGCCCATGTCCGCGGTACCACACCTCCTGCGGCGCCCGCCGCGCCCCGCCAACGCCGCCGCTGCCGCCGGCCCGGGCTCCGCGCTCTCGGAGCCCGCGGCTGCGGCGGCGCCGCCGGGCCCGGCCCAGCGCAGTGCCCGCCCCCGGCCGGCAGGTGGCGCCGCTGCCCCGCGCCCGGCGCCGGCCGCGCACGTGGCCCCGCGCTCAGGCGGAGCGGCGGCCGGCGGCCGGGCTCGCAGCGAGCTCCGGCTCCCTCTCCCGCCCTCGGCCGGACCTTAGCCCTCGGCCCCTTCTCCTGCCCAGGGTCCGGCCGTCGGGCTGCGCCTCGGGGCGCTTCATATGCGGCAGGCCCGGGCCGGCACCTCGGCAAGGCGCTATAAACCTGCGGTCTATGCCGCACAGCGGTCGCGGTTGTGGTGGATCGGCTCCAGCCGGTCCTCCGAAGGGCTTCCGCCCGCCTGCGCGAATCCGCAACCCCAGCGATGGCCGTGCCGCGGTCACGGAGGGTCGAGCCGGCCGTTGGCCGGTGCCTTCGCAGCCGCGACAGCAGATGCGCACACAGCTCCTGGCCAGGAGGAGGGTCCGTCCTGCCCCGAGTCAGGCACCCACCTGCCTTCCCGTCCGCTGCAGTCGCCTCCGGCCCACCAGAGCACACGTGCTGCCCGAGCGCTGCCAGCCCGCTGCGAGCCCAGCGACCTTCCCCGGCAGCTGCACACTTGGCATCGCAGTGTGTCCTCAGCTGAGCCATTCCCACCCAACACGGGACGGCCCCGCCGCCTTTATCTGGCCGGCAGCTGAGGGTCGGGGCTATCTGTGCACAGATTGTTGTCCGGCCACGTCGGTGCCGCGCTCACCTGCTGCTGAGCTCAGGCACAGTGTGAGCAGGGCCTTTCCCTGTCCACCCCAAGGAGACAGCTGGCTTTGGCAACCACAGCCGGATTTGGTCACTGGTGAGTAGAAAGACAAATTCTCATGTTCTGGGAGGCCTGCAGGAGAAATTTGTATTATTACTTTGTGGGCAGAACTAAAAATATCAAGACTAAATGTAATGCAATTAAAACAATATGGAGAATTGATGTCCACCATTGCATAGAAAGTCATGCATTGGTGCTCCAGGAAGTTTTATTTATGTGTGTTACATGCACCTCCCATATGACTGGAGTGAGGTTTATGACCATCTGGATTTACTTTGTAAGACCAGATTGTCAGAGGAGTATGACAGCACAAATTGTCAGGAAATTGATTGATTTAAAAGCAATTTTTAAATCTGCAAATTTAAATGAATGCAGAATAAAATTGCTCTGAAAGTTAATATCATACGAGGTGTCCTTTCCTTTTTCCTTTCAAAAATCACAGTTCCCTAGAACAATTTCTAAAGGAAACCTTATTTAAAATGAGCATACTGAAACTTTACAAGGTATAAGGCTCTTGGAAAAAAAAATACATGCAGTACTGAACATACTCAATGGAAGAACAACATATTATACTTGCATGTCACTGATTTCCTAGGTTGCCATTTCAAATTTAACTTTTACTATTTTCAAAAAAACAAAAAGGTGACTCTTTAAGTGTAAAGGATATATCACATAATGTATAAATAGAAAACTAAAAGTAGAAAATACAGTATGTCTCGTCCAATGCCTGATTTCAACATGTTTAGTTTTTCATCATCACTGCTTGTGCTTTTAAGAAAATATTATAGAGAATAGAAGAGAAGCTCCAGGCTTAAACCTGGGAATAAGTACACTCTTGCCACCAGGGTAGCAGAGCTGACTTATCTAAAAGCATGAGAAATGTGTAGCTTGAGAAGGCATAACCTATGTTCCTCATAGAGCTGAATGTTCTCCATGAGGATTTATGGTACAAGGCAGCCCTGAGGTTCCTTTTAGTCCAAAATGATGCTGAGTATTTTGTGTCCAGAGAAAGGCAACGGAGCTGGTGAAGGGTTTAGAGGGTAAATCCTATGAGGAGCAGCTGAGGGAGCTGGGGGTGTTCAGCCTTGAGAAAAAGAGGCTCTCTGCAACTCCCTGAAAGGAGGTTGTGGCAACATGGAGACCAATCTCTCCTCCCAAGTAACAAGGCAAAAGGAAATCGCCTCAAGCTAAATTGGGGGGATTGAGGTTGGATATTAGGAAAAATTTCTTCACTGAAAGAGTTGGTTAAGCATTGGAACAAGTTGTCTAGGGAAGTGGTGGAGTCACCATCTCTAGAAGTGTTCAAAAAAGTAGACGTGGCACTTTGTGATACGCTCTAGCAGGTATGGTGGGTTCAATAAAAGGTTGCTCTTGACCTTGGAGGTCTTTTGCAACTTTAATGATCCCGTGATTTGCCTGAGTTTAAAACGAGCTACTCTCATGACGTGTTCAGTTGTGCTCATGTATCACACCACTTACAGTATTCCACCATTATCAGTAGCCTGCCATGGCAGGTGATTTTTTAACTATTATCAACACATTTTCACACAGTGATAACCAGACATAACCTTCTACTAGGCCTTCAGAATTCATTTGATGAGTCTGTGCTCTTCCCAGGCCCTGCCATGAAGTGTCCCATCATCAGCCCTGCCGTGTGCTGCTCTCCTCAGGGTGCTCAGCTGGGCTGACAGCAGAGTGAGAAATGAGGAGATGCAGGTTCTGGTGCTCATGGGTCAAAAGTGCTCAGTTATTGATAACTGCTGGTATTTACCACAGTGATGTGCATCTGGGAGATGAATAGAACCTCAAGAGCTTTTCTGCACGATCACTAATGTTGCAAATGTATTTCAGTTTAAACAAATATGAGAAAAAATGTGCCCTTTAGAAGCAGCATTAAGCAGGGGCTTAGTCAAGCGTCTGCTTGACATTATCAAACCAGGGCTGCAGTCTCAGCATGGTGCTGGAAATTGGTGACAAAATTACAGGTACTCTCAAACTGCAGGTGGTGTTCCTGCACACGTGTGCTGCTCCCTCCGGTCTCCATGCTGAGACACAGTTTAATTTATGTAAGTAATAGCGTGTTTTCCTGGCAGAGAGTCAGAGCATCTGCTCTGTGTGTTTTTAATTAAATACTAGTAATCTTCCCCCTGAAGATTATCTCAGCAGCAGTGTTTTTCTGCTCTCTTCGGAGAGCACCAAGGATTGTGCATTTTTCTGTCTGTAGTGCTGCAAGAGACCATCCATCTGTCATGAAGGACGTACTCACATCTTCCAGTCTCAGTTCTGCAACCCCTACTCATGGTAAAAAGCACTAATGAGGATTAATTACATGAATAAGGGATTGAACAGCAGTAAAAAAGGCAGACTCTTTGCAGGATGCCAAGTAATACAATTAAGCCAGAACCTATTTACATTCATTTCCATGTAACTCATAAAAGGATAAGGAGTTTTGTTTAAATTTTCCACAAATTCTGGCTTGAGGAAAAGCTTAAACATGGGCATTTTCAACCGAGAAAGCCAGTGTTTTAGGAAAAATGCAAATGTCGGTGCTTTGAGGAAACGCGGTCTTTAGAACGTGAAATGTGGTGCCTAACACTGCCATTTCTTACGGAGAAAAGTGCAATAGAGCAGTTTAATTTAGCTGGAGAAGACCAACCTGAAGCGCAGGCAGGCCTCGTGGTTGCCCACGTCTGCTCCCTGTGCCTTAGCTCGGGATCTTCGGGGAGCTGCCGTGCAGTGGGTGCTTCCCATGGGAGCACCTTCCCCAGACATCCCCTGCTTTCAGCCCCACACCCAACTGGAACAGAAACGAAAGGAAACTTGAGCGGCCGTGCTGTGCGCAGCGCTCAGGAGACCTGCACACCCGCTGTCCTTCCCGTCCCCACCGGCCCCGGGCTTCCCTCACCGCTGACAGCTAACGGTGTTACATGGGGGCTCTGCTCAGATTTCTGTCGGCTTTGTGACAGGAATAAAGCATCCGGCAGCTCCCGGCGGCGCTGGGCTGTGAGGCGGGGCTGTGCCCCGGGGGCCGCTGAGGGAGCGGAGGCGGTGCCCGGCCCGGGCGGTGAGGGGCGGCCCCGCTGCCCGGCTCCTCCGTGCCCTCGGCGGGGCGGCCTCTCCTCCCTGCCCGGCTCCTCCCTGCCCGGCTCCTCCCTGCCCGGCTCCTCCGTGCCCTCGGCGGGGCGGCCTCTCCTCCCTGCCCGGCTCCTCCCTGCCCGGCTCCTCCCTGCCCGGCTCCTCCGTGCCCTCGGCGGGGCGGCTTCTCCTCCCTTCCCGGCTCCTCCCTGCCCTCGGCGGGGCGGCCGCTCCTCCCTGCCCTCGGCGGGGCGGCTTCTCCTCCCTGCCCGGCTCCTCCCTGCCCGGCTCCTCCCTGCCCTCGGCGGGGCGGCTTCTCCTCCCTGCCCGGCTCCTCCCTGCCCGGCTCCTCCCTGCCCTCGGCGGGGCGGCCGCTCCTCCCTGCCCGGCTCCTCCCTGCCCTCGGCGGGGCGGCTTCTCCTCCCTGCCCGGCTCCTCCCTGCCCGGCTCCTCCCTGCCCTCGGCGGGGCGGCCTCTCCTCCCTGCCCTCGGCGGGGCGGCCTCTCCTCCCTGCCCGGCTCCTCCCTGCCCTCGGCGGGGCGGCCTCTCCTCCCTGCCCGGCTCCTCCCTGCCCTCGGCGGGGCGGCCTCTCCTCCCTGCCCGGCTCCTCCCTGCCCTCGGCGGGGCGGCCTCTCCTCCCTGCCCGGCTCCTCCCTGCCCGGCTCCTCCCTGCCCTCGGCGGGGCGGCCTCTCCTCCCTGCCCGGCTCCTCCCTGCCCTCGGCGGGGCGGCCTCTCCTCCCTGCCCGGCTCCTCCCTGCCCTCGGCGGGGCGGCCTCTCCTCCCTGCCCGGCTCCTCCCTGCCCTCGGCGGGGCGGCCGCTCCTCCCTGCCCGGCTCCTCCCTGCCCTCGGCGGGGCGGCTTCTCCTCCCTGCCCGGCTCCTCCCTGCCCGGCTCCTCCCTGCCCTCGGCGGGGCGGCCTCTCCTCCCTGCCCTCGGCGGGGCGGCCTCTCCTCCCTGCCCGGCTCCTCCCTGCCCTCGGCGGGGCGGCCTCTCCTCCCTGCCCGGCTCCTCCCTGCCCTCGGCGGGGCGGCCTCTCCTCCCTGCCCGGCTCCTCCCTGCCCGCGGCGGGGCGGCCTCTCCTCCCGCCGCCTGCTCTCCCTCGGCGGCCCGGGGCTGCAGTTTGTGGGGTTCCTCGGCGCCGGGCTGCGCGGCGGAGCCGGGCTCTCCTAAGCCGGTAGGTGCCGTGGCGGCGCGGGGCCGGAGCCGGCGGTGGGGAGCTGCCTCAGCGCCGCCCGCGGCGGGAAGGGCGTTTTTAATTGCGGAAAATGATGGTGAGTGGGGTGGTCAGAGGCTGCGAAAGGCCGGCGGGCAAGCTTCTGTGCGGGCCCCAAAATAACCTGATCTGTGATATTGGGCAGCAGAGCTGCGCCCGCGCCTGAAGATTGGCGCTTCGTCCATTTATGTTTCCAGCACAGTGCGAGTAATTTGGTGCCTCCGCTGTTGAAGCGTGCCGGGTGCTGTCTGTGACCGTGGAGCAGCTGCTGTGTGCGGGGCTGGCCGCGGCTGAGTCCGCCCTGACCGCTTGGGACTGCTCCGGGACGGCTCGTGTTTGGAGAATTCTTCAAATACCTCCATGCGCATAAAGAATGGAGTTAGTTAACAACGCGGGGTACTGAGCAAATGCTTACAAAAAGTCAGCGATAGGTAATTGTGCAGAGTATTTAAGGCCGGTTGAAGTAACAGGTCTATTAATGGCAATGGAAGGATATTTTAAAGTTATCCTGGACGTTCTTTTTCTGTCCTTTTCAGCCCCTGTGTGTTGGATACTCTTAGCGTAGTGTTTATTTGCGTATTTGGCAGCAGGGTGGACTTACTCGGAAAGGCAGTTCTTGTGCCTCACTGCCTGCAGCCCTAAAAGCTGTTTGTTATTTGGAGCCATGCTGTGTTTCCTTGCACAGGGTTTTGTCTCAAATGCTTCTTACTATGAGCTGGTGCAGCTGAACTCACCCCTTTGCTTCATGAATTTTGCATTGTTGCTCTCTAACACTCAGACTAATACAATGATTATCTCAGCTGTGCTTGCAGGCAAACTGAATGAGATTTGTGCCATGGTGTTTTGCAGTAGTGATACACTGGAAGGGGCCTGGAGGGTGTTAAAGGCTTCTCATTAGAAATCTGTCTTTGGCAAGACAAGGTTTTCAAAGAGAGACAGTGAGTGGAGATATGTCTGGGGTTTTTTAATCTTGTTTTTTGTCACAGCTCTTATCTAGACTCACTGAACCTGTTTTCTTGCAGTGTGTTGGGCAGATGAGAATAGACATTTGCTTTGTAGGGGTCAGTTGGATGTTTGGAAAATGCAGTAGTTCTGTAATATGCTACAGGACATCCACACAGCTAGCGAGTTTGTTGTTCTGGACAAGTTTATGTAGCTTTGAGTCTGTAGCTCATAACGGTGATGATACCTTTTAAGGTGCATAGTCTGTATAGTTGCTTACATTAAATTTTGAATCTGTACTTTAATAGAATGTTAATCTCAAAGGTGACCTCTCTTTTAAGAAAAAACGTGTTTGTTACTCTTATAGGTATCCTGTTAAATGGCTTTAACTGATATGGTATTAATCCAAAAGGGATTTAGTATTATACTAGGGAGAGCTGGTTCATGCTTGCTTTAATGCTTCTCCAGAAGACAAGCTGGGACTTCTGTTACAGGGCAGTTCCTGCACCCCTGTCCTGTGTTAAAGAGTTGCATGGGACTGTTTCTGAGCTGAAAAAGTAAATTGGAAGCAACTGGAGATGCTCCAGTTGTCCCTTCTTTTGCTGGCTGGAGCATTCCTATCACTCAGTTCTTTGGGATGAATTAAGGCAGATTTAGATTCTGCAGCCACTGTAGAACCTTGGTCAAGAGTCTTACTAAACCCAGCAGTGCTTTGTAACAATAGACACCTACAAGAAACAGGTCATGCTTTAACAGACCTGTGATGTGAATTTTCCCTGCTGTTTATCTGTGTTCACATATTTGCATGTTGTCCTTGCAACTCACCTGCCCCTCCTGGTCGTGTGGCTCTTGGATACAAAGGCAAGAGAAGGAAAAATACTTCAAACAGGCATTGGAAAAACAAAAATTAATATAGACTACAGCAGATTAAGAATTGTATTTTAAATTATCTGCATTTTGAATCACATAGTACAAGGTTGATAAAAAATGGAATAAATTTTCAAAGTGGGTTGAAGTGGGTAGTTAAAATTACAGGTTGTGTGTGATAATGCAGGCTGGCAGGCTTGATTCAGTGGAGTCTCACTCTCCTTGTTGCTTAGCCTTAGGAATGCTTCTGTAATTTATATTAAAGATTAAATTATCAAAACATGACAGCAGTAGTAATGGAAGTTCCTATATAGTACAACTTCTGTGCTATAATGCAAAAGCACAGAATATAAGCCTTGGGATGAAGCTCAAGCATTTTTATAAGGCTTTTTGTCAAGCAAACTGTGAGGTTTAGAGCAGTGTTTGTGTAGTTCAAAGTGTGGTTATTGAATTCTGTTCTAGGGAGCATTTTATGTGAGGATGGTTCTTGGTACATACACTTCCAAAGTAAACATCACAAGTACTTTACAAGAAATATGGTTCCAAGAAAAACCAAGAGACTTTTAGAAACACCATAAGATTTAAATAGAAACAGGTTTGTGTGGTGATATTCTGATTTCTGTGACTTGTGTAAATGAAATGTTTGCAGTCACTGCTGCACAAACCCGCATTGCTGCTGCTTCTCAGACTGTCCTGTACCCCATGGGCTTGCTGATGTGTGTGACAGCAGGAGCAGAAGGGAGTGCAGGACAACACTTGAGTGTAATGGGGCTGTCCAGTGCCGTGGTATGTCCTGGATTAGTCACATCCTTGAGGCACCATTTGACAGCTGCTGGCTGTGTGTGATTGGCATTAGGGGTTCTCCAGCACTCAGTGCACACCGATAAGATGATCTCAGTAAAAAGGGCAGTGGCAGCTGAGGACACCTTCCCCTGCCAGCTGTGTGCTACTGCCCCTTTCCAGAATCCACAGCTCCTACGTGGTCTCTGCTGGAAGAGCAGGTGAGCACTCCAGAGCTGCTCCAGTGCAAAGTGAGGTGAGCTGGCTGAGACCTCCTCCAGCAGTGGTTTTCCAGAGCAGCTGCTGCCTGAGAGAGTGCTGGAGTTCCCTGCGGTGCTGGCTGAAGTGTGGGAATGCTGCCCCTGTCAGAAGAGCAGTAACCAACAAGATAACGTTGCTGGTGAAAGCTGCCACATGTTAAGGCTGTTCCTGTGGTGACCAGTCCCCCACTAACTGGGGAGTGAGGTCTGCAGCTGTGAATACTTCTGTAGGAGTGTATTCATCTTCCTGTTTCGTGCAGAAAGAAAAGTGAAAATGCAAAGGGCTGAGTACTGTAAAGCAAAACTGAAAACCTTAGTTTGTGCTTGTTTTATTAGACTAGCTGTGTGAAAATCCCCGATTTTGCTGATTGTGTGAAGAACTAAACAATGTGACACTTAGAAGTGTCTGTTTCAAATTACATCCTGTTGCTCAGCCAGCATTAGGGCTAAATTTTAAATATTCTCACTCATCCTCTATTTTGTACATGCAAGTATTTCCAGAGTATGTGTGTCATCTTCCAACTCTTCCAAGGGCATTAATCGTTCCTCCAGCTCATTTTTCAGCAGCCTGTGGGCTATTGGCTGTATGTGAGCTAAAAGCCAACTTAAATCTTGTGGATGGTGGAAAATTTTTCTATGTTGTTCTTATAATACTCTCTAATTCATTTGACTGATAATCTGTACACAATATCCTTGAGAAGACTTGTCCTGAAAAGATTTGAAAATTTGACTGGGGTGTTCGAGGTGAAACTCTCTCAAGTTTCTAAGACTGGTGTTGTGAAACTCAGCATTTCATGTAAGGAAGAATAAAAACATTTGGAGGAGGAGGTAACCAAGGATAGAATAATACTAAGCTCATATCTTCTCAGCCCTGTAGCAGTTTAAAACCCAAATGCTTCTTTTCAGCAGCTCTAGCAAAGGTGTTCAAAACTACGTGTAGGTACTTGAGGATTGCTTTTACAGAGCCTGATGCAAATATATTTCTTTTCTGCCAGTGTGCTGACATCAGTGTCATGCATTATTTGTTCTTTTAATAACAACCTTTTCCTTTTTTCCCCTCTCACCCAGCTTCTTCCCCGTTTGCATGTGCATTGGAGTAGTGGTTGTTGCATTCCCTGCAGGAGTTAAGCCAAGCTCCTGCAAGCATGGCAGACGAGGACCTGATTTTTCGTATGGAAGGGATCGATAATGCCAGAACGACTCCAGCGCACTCTGGGAATTATCTTGATGCTGATAGTGATGATGAAGACAATTATTTTATCTGTCCAATAACTGATGATCCAGTTTCTAACAAGTCTGCCGGTACCAAAGCAGACAATTATTACAGCAACTTAGCAAAAACTGAGCAGTATAGTTCAAGCTCTTCTCCCAGAAGCTTTAGCTTTAAGGTAGGTATTGGCTTCAGTCTTCATTAAGGTTTTTCTTGGTTGGCATGAGACGTTTTCTAACTGCTTCATCTCTTTGTAGCTAACACTTTTCAATGAAGATACTCATCTGCTTTTTCCAGACCTGCAGTTTATTCCATTAAGCCAATAGTATTGACACTGCCATGGAATTGGTTACTGTCCCTTTCAGTTCAGGAGAGGGTCTTCCTCCACTCATTCCAGGAGAACAATTCACTGCCATTAGGATCAAATAATTTACAATGCAGTATGTTGTTTGGGAGATTTGAAAGATCATACAATTGGTATAAGAAAAATTTGGTCCTGTCAGAAGATAATTTATTATGAATTTTGATAGTGTGGGGTTTTTTTTCAGTCGGTCAAATAAAATTGTAAATTATGAAATTGTAAGGGTAAGTTTTTATGTTATAGCTCCTTAGGGAGCTTTCGACGTGTTGGCTTTCATGCTTGGGCATGAAGTGTCACACTGGCAATAGTTCCTGACAGTGTAACAAGCAGTATCTGACCATTTTGGGATGAACAGCAGCTACAGCATTGCAGGAAGGTCAGAGGGGCTGTAGCTGGTGCTTCCTTGGCAATGTGTCCTTTTTCACTTAGCTCCCTTCACAAAGATCAGGCCAGGCAATGGAGCCTCAAGTGACATCCACTCTGTAGCTTACATATTCTAAATAAACAGTTTGTGCTAAACTGACATCTCTCTTAGATTTTGCTATATTTAATGTGTTTTATTAACACATTTCTTATTATAAATATTAACATTTATTTAATAGATACTCTAAAATCTTGGTTATGCCTAATGCATGCTTTAATTGTGAAAAAATATTGGGGGTTATTTCAGTCAGATAACAGTGAGTAACACATTGAAAGGGAAGCTGGCTTGTCTGCAGGAAGATTTTTACCAAAGCTAGTTAACAGAAACATTAAAAGGTACATATGCCTAAGGAAGGTGAGGAGCACAAGCTTAGAAATGGGACAGGTGTTGGTGTATGCTAAACTGAGCAAGTTAAGACCTGACAGGGAGCTTAGTCTTCATTTGTGTGTACGTTTTAACATGTGCTAAACACTCGCCTCTGGGTCTGCAGTGCAATTTCTGAGTCATATGGTCTGAGATAAAACTGATAAGGATTTCAGAAATAGCAATTATTTCCTCTTTCCTAAGCTGTCATTTTGCTTCTGCAGAATGTTTGTACCCACGTTTTGGTCTCCATAATGTCTAGTTTGGAATTGTAGCTCCTATCACAGACAGATTACTTTATGCTGAGATGTGGAGCAAGCCAGTGTCCATCTCCTGTTTAAGCTGCAGGAATGGTGACTTCCAACACAATGAGGCAGACAGCCAGGGCTGACATCCTAAACTCCACAGCCTATTAGAGTCTGCCTGTCAGACCTCAAAGCTAAAGAAAGGCACTGTGGGCCATTGATAACGAAAGGCAGAGCCAGATGGAGAAGTTGCTGTTAACTCTCTGCTTTAAACAGGACTCAGCAATGTTTAATTAGCTAGTTAATAGACAAGACCCTTGTAATAAATACTTTCCATTAAAAACTTCCAACTTATCTCAACAGGTTTGTTCACAGGTGTTCTAAGAATGAACTTTTGGGAATATAAATTGAAGAGTGGCTTTTAAGTGGAATTTTTTTGTGTTGTGTTTTTTCTTTTTTTTTTTTTTAACTAACAAAGAGAACCAAGACTCTTTGTCAATCATTTGTCTTATCACATGTGTTTTCCTACTTTCATGTCTCTCATGGATCCTTTAGAATGACACACAACACCGTTCTAAGCATGGCTCTGTGGTTGACCATGGTCGGGTAGGTTAAAAAGAAAATGTCACCACCATATCTAATAGATGCATTTTGATTTTTTGGTTTGGTTTTGATTTTTTTTTCCTTTTATGGACTTGTTTTTGTTCATTATTTTATTGTTTGTGAGGACTGATTGCCTCAACCTGTAAGAGTCATCAAGTCAAAACTAAAAGAAGTACCTGTTAAATGGAATAATACTCATCCTGTGTTCTCTACCCAGAAATTTTACTGTATGGCAGCCATATGCCTCCAGCAGGAGAAAAATTGCACTGTTAGCACCATTTCCATGAAATCCAGCTAATGTTTGTTTGAAGATTAGGATACAGCTTTTGTACAAAGCACCTCAAGAGATCAAGCACAAGTAATTAACTTATTTAAATTATCATCTAACGTGAACACAAATCACCTTTTGGAGAGGGGATCTACTCAAGAACAATTTTAAACAGCTGATCAACCAAGCAGTTCTTGTTGCTGTCTCTCCTTCTCTCTGTTATTTTTCAGGTGCATATGAGCTGTCATTGCATGACCTGAGGCAGCTTTATTTTCTTACAAAACATATAGAAAATCTTTCTCAACATGTCCTTTAAACTCGTTTTCTTTAATGTAGTATTATTTTCATTTTGTGTTATTATTGTCAGAAAGGGGAGCATTTAAATTGTTTGCAAGGTATACATAGTTAAAGCTGAAATTCAAAATAAACATGAACATTTAAATTGTAGCTGCTTCATAAGGCCATTGCCGACACAAATTTATAGTGTATTTTTTATAAAAAAAGACTGACTTTAATTCCTGAAAAAAGGAAATAGACCCCAAATTTTAAAAGTTACTGTTTCTGCACACTTGGAGTTCAGTCAGAGAGGCAGTAATAATATCTCAGAGCTCAATACTTCTTTACTGGCAGGGTGCAGAGTCCTTTTTCTCCTGTTCACTTTGCAGAAGGCATTTGGCACATCACAGGGTCATATCTCCGGTTTTCTTGGAAATACACAATGTAAGTGAGGGAGAACAAAATGTTAAGAGTAAAGTGTCCAAATTGGCTGGTAGAGAGAGACTGTTGTACTCCAGAAAACTGCTTTGGTATTTTACTCTTGACTTGGTGAACATTGAAATAGCTACTTGTCTGGAATTGTTATAATAATCAATTTTTACAACATTCTAATTTCTTCTTTCTCGTGCTGAGCACAGTCTGGGACCCTGGGGTTCACAGAACTTCTTACTTCATCCATATTAATTATATCTTTAATGGACTTTTTTAATACTTATTCTTAAGCATGCAAAATCAGCATATGCTGCTAGGTATGAAAAGCTAAAAATCAAAACAGAAAAAGTGAATTAATATCATCTGAGTGTGCCTTATTGCCATTTGCAGAGCATGTTAGAGATATCTGCAAATTACCTTAGGTTTTGTAAATCATGTCTGTGATTCTATATACTGTGCCAGATTCTGTTCTCAGTAACTTTACAGTGGTGCAAATTGAACTGAAATCTGTGCTTTATGTATCTGAGCTGGGTTTCATTATAATTGAAACTATAAAAAGATCAGAGTGGTCTTTGGTACTGCCTGGTCCCTGCTCTGAGTAATGCTTTGGGGGCTACTGTAGTTGCACATCTCCATAGCATTGGGATCCTGATGTGCTCTAGAAACTGCTGGTTTTGTGGGCTGCTGCTGATCATAAATAAAGTCTGTAACTTCTTCAGGAAACCTGGAAACATGCTATTGAGAAAGCCAAGCACATGCCTGATCCCTGGGCAGAATTTCATCTGGAGGACATTGAGACAGAACATGCCACTCGTTACAGGTCTGTGGGTCTTCCTTCTTTGGGTGCTGCTGTTAAACAGGACTGCTGGTTTGTGCAAGGGCTGAGTTTGTGTAGTGCAGAATATCTGGCTGAAGAACTTTTATAATGCCCAAAGTGAGTGGGTCTTAGCTCAGTCTCCCAGGAACATGTAAATACTGCACATCATCAAAAAATGAACTTTTCAGCAAACCAGTGGCACGCTTTCTCTCCCACCTAAGCAATATCTAGGTTTTTTACTGTGTAGACAGGAAGCAAGGCTGAAAAGTATTTTCTGGTTGATTTATTAATGCCATAAATGTAATCTAATTATTAGATTAATTAATTAAAAATTAAATTAATCCCAACGGAGAGGCGGCATACTTTGTTTAAATAATTTGGGAAAGAAAGTAACATAACCCTCCATGACTTTTCGAAAATAGCAGTTTCAGTGTTGCTAGTCCATGCAGTATTGTTGCATGTGGCTGGAATTTAAATACTTATAAAGCCCAGAATAGCTCAGTGTGGTCTACGTGCTAAGAGGGAGTTTGGCCCTGAAACTGGTTTCAGTGCTTTAACAGGAGCTTTGCCAAAATATTTACTCTATTGACACATGTTTCTGGGAGGAAGGGTTAGGGGTTAGATGCCAGTTGATCACTACTTAGCATCAGTGTTTGGGGAGGCCTCCCTTCTAATTCCATACCAGTCATGCAGTGCTGCTCTTCCCTGTAGACTTGCATCAGCCACACAGTCCTGAAATAGTTCACATATTTTAAAATACAAATAAGTAATAATTTTAGTTTAGGGCTGTTCAATGTCCTGCTAAAAAGAAATGGCTCTGATACTCTTATTTTTACCTCTTTATCTGCTGCAAACTGGGCGATACATAATATACAAGGGAGAATATGGGGTGTCTGCATGCGTGAATTACACAGTGCAGGTTGGGGGAACCAGGCTGGAAGCAATCATGTGTTGATGACTCAGCTGCTGTGGTTCTCAATTTGGTTTTCACTGTGTTGGGAGTTGAAGGGGTGGGGAGAAACCACAGTCGTACTCTTTGTATTATCACAAATTTGTGCAGGGACTTGCTCCTCCCTCAGTGCAGTGTTGGGCAGTTCCTGGCCCCACTGCTTCTCACAGCTGGTGCTGTTCACATTCTCCACAGCCCCAATCCAAATACTCAGCCAGAACCAGGCTTATGCAAGCTCAGGGTTGGGGGAGACAACCTGTCCAGTGTGTAGAGCTTGGTGAGGCCCTTTCTGCCCCCAGTGTGCTGCCCAGGCATCACAGAGGAGCTTTAACTTCAAAGCAGATATAAACCTGGTTTGCAGTGTTAGAGAAGTTCAGATTCTGCTTTGGAATCTGCTCATTAGCAGGAGGGTTCAGTGTCTCTTCAAAGAGCTACGTGTGTTTCTGCTTGCCTGCCCAAAATGAGGAGGGCCAGAGGGTAGTGGGATGACTGGAAGCTTTTGTGTGGGAGTGGCAGCAGCACTTTCCAGAGTCAGTTACAGGTAAGAAAGGATAGGTGCTGGTGCTGGAAATGGGAAGATTTGGGTTCCTTCTGCATTTTTCTGAGACATATCTCCTGATTTTGCAGGTACAATGCAGTTACTGGGGACTGGGTTGAAGATGAAGTCCTTATCAAGATGGCTTCTCAAGTAAGATCACACTGTCCTTCATGTTTACCAACAGAAAGTTTGTAATTTCCTTTCTGTTTCTGAATAGTGGCAGCAAGATATTTTTCCTCATAGAAATTTTCAAGTCTCAGTGTAATTATTTTCTCCTGTCTCTTTTTCTTTGTATCCTTCTCTCCAGAACAGAGTAGAAAATGGAGTCAGACCTTCCCTGTCAGCAACATGAGGCATTTGTTCCATTCCCAGTGATTTCCCTTCCATGTCACCCCTCCCATTTCCTTCTGGCATCATTTCGCTGTCTGGCAGTAGTCCTATTTTGTGTGCTCCCAAATAATTTCTGTTCTTAGAATGAAAACCAATTGAATTTTCTGTATGTGAGGGTAGAAGGCACTGTCATTTTCCAGTTAAGTCCTGGGGTTGGTCGTGTGTTGGGGTTGCCTTGCTCTGTGCTGCTGGCTGAGTATCTGGCATCTGAGAAGATGATGCTCTCTTTGGCACATCCTATACAGAGGCCTAAATGCAGAGAGCATGAAGTCTGTGAAGCTTCTTTTGGCAGTCACACAGAGCTGACTCACAACTGGGGAAAGAATTTAAATAGCTAATTTAAAAGACATACCATTTCTGCTCCATATATTGGGATATTGGCAGGGGGAGTTCATCCAAATGCCTTTTCCCAGATACCTGCTTACACTACCAGTGGATTTTCACTTTTCCTTGAGGAAATATTTTTATAGAGTCTGTTTGCAAATTGCTTTCTGCATGGTATAAAGGGGAAGTCATGGTTGTGTTTCTTATTGGTTAGGAATCAACTTTGTGGAAATGGCAATGCTGGATTTTTGTTTTTTTCTTTTCCTTAGCCTTTCGGCCGTGGAGCAATGCGAGAGTGTTTCAGAACGTGAGTATCTGCCCACTCCTTGCAGTATTTTTTTCTGTGGTGACTGAAAAGCTTTGATGAGGGGTTTATCCCTCTTTGTGTGACTCCACCTGCAGGGAGTGGGGTTCAGAAAGGAGAATTGTTCTCTGAACGTTCTACTTCAACCATCCCTGGGATGCAAAATACTCAGGAAAGTATCGTAACAGCCACTTAATTTCTGTGTTCCTTGTGTGCTGAAATATCTTAAAATTTGGTATGATAGGTATTTGCAGCCTGGAGATCAACTTGAGGCCTATAGTTAGGCAGAGAAGAGAAAGAATGAATATTTGAATGGTGCAGTCTCAACTGGAAAATCCTCCATTGGTGAAGGTTATCCTCCTAGAGTTTATTTTGGATCACATACACCAGAAAAATGTTCTGAGTAAGGCAGAACTTGAACACTAACAGTTGTACTTGCCAGAAGGATAAAACGGGGGAAAGAGGAGGAGCTTTTCCTTTCTTGGAGAGTGTTATTGAATGTTATTGTGGGGATCAGCATCCAGTTATAAATTGGTGTGTGCTAAGAGATTACCCCACCCTTTCCAGGCTCTGGAAACAAATGTTTCCTGGAAAATGTACATGTGTATGTTTAAAAACATTCCCCCTCTTCCCATATGTGGAATCCAGAGAAATTGCATTTCATGTGTGGTTTCAGCTCTGGAAAGATAAACACTCCTAAAAGATGAAAATGTGATAATTTGAACTTGGGCAAAAATGAAGAAAAGTAACCCCTTAGTTCTCCAGTTTAGCATTGTTCCAGTATCAGTTCATGCTGGTGGGTCTGTTCCTGTGAAACCAGCTGGAGACAGTAGTGAATGAAGCCTAGGAAGTAAAAATCTCAGCCTGCTGACATTGCTTTTAGTTCTTGTTACTTCCTAAACTCCCTATTACACAATATTTTGAGTCATGCCATAAACAGAAATTGGTTAGTAGTTTTGCCTTAACCTTTTATACTAAAAAAGCATAACTTGAATGTCAGCTTCCTACTGCTGGGTTTCCCATATATGTCAGTGGTAGTGATATTTCCCACCTGGAGCTCTCTCCTAGAATTTTGTAACTCTGCAAGTGTTTAGTTAAGACAGTTGACAGCATTAGCTGCTCATAACCCAGTGAATCAGTGTGAGGATATTGACTTTAGAAAAACATGAGCTGGCTTGTTTTATGCAGAGGAGTGTGTTCCTTCAAGAGCTGGGAAGGTTTGGGATCTGGCTGAAAATCTTACCCTATTTCCTTGTTTATTCTTTCCAAGGCCTCTGTTGCAGTGACTGTGTGCCCATCCCTGCAGGAGGACAGGCAGCATGAAATTACTTTGCCTGTAGAGTGTCCCCTGTACCAAGGCCTCTGCAGCAAGGTGTTGGCAGGGAGAGGAAAAGGAAGGAGGGGGAAGAGTTGAGAGTTTGAGCGCTGCTACTAATTTAAAGCACCTGCTTAATGCATTTGTTGGCAGCCAGCAGATCCTTTCTTATCAAAGTTTTCCTGTGCTACACACTACCATCCCCCTGCCCCAGCCCTCCTGCTTTGGAAGGATCTGCAGATTAAAGATTTGCTCATCAACAAAAGGGAAAAGCTGCATCCTAAGAACTATCAGGTGCAGTTTTCCTGCTGGGAAAAGTATGTGGGTTACTGAGCAGTCACTGCTGTGTGTTGAGAAGCAGAAGATTGCTTTTATCCCAGGAGAGGTTTCTCAGTTCATGCTTGAAAGGCCACTCCCTGTTAATTTCAACAGAAAATATTTGTTGACAATAGAACAGGTTGTTGACAAGGCACCAACCCTTCATACTTCCAGGTTTGAGAGGAACAGGAAGGGAAAGGAATTGAGAACAGGAGAAAGTTCAGAGCACAAGTAGCTGCAGCTAAACCAAACAGTTTGGCACATCCCAGCCATTCCCATGGGGCGTTTTATTTTCCCTTGTCCCCTTCCTGTGCTTCACGTTTCAGGTAGAACACCTGGTAAATGACTGAGGGTAATGCTCATCTTGGAGCCTGGCTCTGTCCATGCAGGCAAGGAAATGGGAAAGATTGAATTAAAATCCTTGGGTTTCCATTCACCAACGATTGATTTGTCTTTCAGAAAAAAGCTGTCCAACTTCTTACACACTCAGAACTGGAAAGGTGCCTATAATTATGTTGCCAAACAATACATAGAGAGTGTGAGCAGGGATGTTTATTTTGAGGATGTTCGACTGCAGATGGAGGCAAAACTCTGGGGAGAAGAGTACAACCGGCATAAACCACCAAAACAGGTGCATTCAAAGATCTTACTAAGCAAAATGCAATATTGTTCTTCTGTTAGGTTAGTCTTCAGATGTAATTTAGAGGAAATTACTTGTTCACATTCTTTCACATTAAACATCCTTCTGTGTTTTCTGTTAAATGATAGCTGATTTTGAGTGGAGTAAATACTGAAATTGCTTTATATTTCCAGGACTAGGAGCTGTGTGTTTGTGAATGTCTGACTGTCCTCAGCTGTTGACTGAAAACCAAAATAAAATGTCTGTATCGCTGTCTTCAATGTGCGCCCAGCTGCTTTTGTGATAACCAGAGATGTCACAGAATTTATTGCTAGCAGCAGTCTCAGCAATACACTTAACTGTTAATAGTCCAGGAAGGTAGATGCTTAAATCTTTCACACCCATCCAAACATCAATAACTAGCACTGATTTTTGAGAAGAGCTGGAAACCTGCTGGAAACCTTAGCAATTTTAATGGCCAAAATGAGTGGGTTTGATATCTGGGATATTGGCATTGCCTCCCATATGAGGGTTAGTTAATAACTACCTGGCTCATAGCAGCAAGGTGAAGTCTAAAGTGAAGCACGCGGAGAGAAATCTACAAATGTAGAAGTTTTAAATTCCATGTTGGAGAAAATATATAAGTAGAGCGATGGTTTCTGTTTTAGGAATGTGTGTGGGACAGAGGGAGAGGGTGAGGCAAGATAGAGAGATACCTGAACAGTAGGTACCCTCAGCCCTTCTCTGAAAATGCATTTCTTTGAGCTGTGCAGTAGTGACTGTATGTTTTGCTCACTGGGTGCAGACTCTTTGCAGAGTACTTTTAAGGTACCCACAAGATAAAACCAGCACTTGCTAGGCAATTTTTCAGAGGGGTTTGTTGCAGAAGTGAGCTGTTTTGAAGTGACTGCTTTTAATTTATGCAATTCCTCCAATAACTCAAGAAGCACATGACTCTTCACTCATCCCC
Source organism: Sylvia atricapilla (assembly GCF_009819655.1). Lineage (NCBI taxonomy): Eukaryota > Metazoa > Chordata > Aves > Passeriformes > Sylviidae > Sylvia > Sylvia atricapilla. Next base: position 902,440 of record NC_089154.1, read on the forward strand.
TTGTTAAACAGAAGGATCTTTGCAATTTTTCAGATTCTTGCATTGGGGAAAGTTTTCACAGCTGGAGGATTCACACACACTTTGATCTGAAGACAGTATTCTGTTAGTCATTGTTTATCTTCTTTCCCTCCCCAGGTGGATATAGTGCAGACCTGTATTATTGAAATGAAGAACAGGCCTGGAAAGCCTCTCTTTCATCTGGAACATTACATTGAGGGCAAATACATCAAATACAACTCAAATTCTGGATTTGTGCGAGACGACAACATTCGTCTAACTCCACAAGTGAGGCTTTGTTTCATGCTTTCCATAGAATCTGCTACAGGGAATTTCTGGGCTCTCTCCAGAGATCTTGCATTACTGCCAAGAAAGGAAACTGCAGGCTCTGCAGTACAGTGCCAGATTAATTTCTCTATTTGCAGTTTGTCTGCCCCTTACTTGGGGCCTGCTCTTTCAAGCACTGAGTGCTTCTTTATTGGATTTCAGTTGATTACAGTTGAGTTGAGCAGGGTTAATACTCTTTGTAAACCTTAAGCCCTTTGACTCTAATTATAACTGCAGGCATCAAAATCCTTCAAATTTTCCTCAAATTGAGGCAGTGAGAGAGAGAGAGAGAGAGCTCATGTACTATGTACAGAATAGTCTTTTGGTGCCTCACGTAATACGCAAGAGGTGGCTGGTGTCCAATTCATGTAAGTGAATCTAGGCTATTTGCATATAAAAATGCAGGTTTTTCCAGCTGCAGCCTCTGAATAGCTGAATCTGAGTTTGCATATAGAAATACAAGTACAGATTTCAAGTGATTCTTGAATCCTGCAAAATAAATTTAAAATACTATCAAAAAATGCAAAGCGGTCAATGTAACGAAGAGTTATTTTTCTGGGGTTTGAGAGTTTTGTTCTTTACATTTTTTTCCACTATTTTTAAGGTATTTGTAATGAGGCTTAATGTAAGCAGGGAATTTATGTTCTGTCATTTGTGCACTGAATCAGTGCTGTGCTTTCACAGGTTGGGAACAAAATGTTCCCTAGTATTTGCTGCAGTTAAAATGTTTGTCTATCACCACCAGTCACCTCCTCCAGGCCTGGCAACACTTTTTTGGAGGCCTTCCCAGAAGATTCCTAATATCTCAGCTTTATTTTAATGAGAAAGGCTTTTTATACCTGATTCTTGAAATGTGTTTTTTGAGAGCACAAATGTACATTTCATTATCTGATACACAAATGTAGACACAGCAGTTGTTCAGGGGGATCAGTCAAAGGGGAAGAAGAATTTCTGGGCATGCTCACATTTATTTATGGGTTTTTTTTCCAAACTGTGGCAGAGCTAATGCTTGGCAGGAGGAAGCAGTGTCCCAGAGATGCAGAGCTTGCAGAATCACAGGCACAGCCTGAATGTTTATACAAAAGTTATTCTGCACTGACTTCAGAGCCCACTGATAGTCCCTCTGCCAGTGGTATGCCCCACTACCTAGGGTGAAGACTGTAGTGGAAAACAATCTTTAGTACAAAAATAAGGAGTTAAATCTCCTTTCCCCTGCCTGCCCCCATTGCTGCTTTTCACCCTGCCTCTTTTAGCCTCTCTGTGAGTCAAAGCAGGTTGGAGAGACAGGATGCTACATGCATTTACTCTCTCTTGCTGCTTTCATCCTGATGTTTATACCAGTTATTCTTCACTGATAAGGTTTTAAGACTTCTTTTTTGATTTATAACAGGGGAACATGTGTTGTTATTTTCAGTAGATGAAGGGAGAGTGTTCTCAGACATTTTCTATGGTTCTTTCCAGGCCTTCAGTCACTTTACCTTTGAGCGCTCAGGACACCAGCTCATTGTTGTTGATATCCAGGGAGTTGGAGATCTTTATACAGACCCTCAGATCCATACAGAGAGTGGTACAGATTTTGGAGATGGCAACCTAGGTAAAATCAATGATTGTGTTTCACAAAGGGGTGCTTCTCTTTCCTTCCCAGCTCTGCTGAGTAGCCACTGCACTAGGTGAGCTGACAACACATTTGAGGGTCATGGAAACAGCTGAGGAAGTCCTATTGCCAGGAGTCCTGTACTGGTCAGCTGTCATATAAGAGCAGTCTTAAAATGAGAGGTGATCTTGGCTCATGTCTCCTGGCCTACTCTTAAACAAGTAATGTAGTTAAGTAGTTTCTACAATATGAGAACAATAATCAACGCCTTTGATTTCCTTGCCAAATTGCAGGAATGGATACAGGTGAATGCAGAGATAGGCACCAAGTATTTTTGAAGTTTCGAGTGTCTGTATATGAAGCTGTTCATGGGACACGCAAGTTTTGTAAGCAGGATCAAATTTAAGCACATTTCTTAGTGATGCAGTTGAGTTAGGTTTTTACATAGTGTAGGTGAATCCACGGACGGCTGGGACAAGGAATTCTGCCAACCTGTATATTCTAGAACACGTGGTTTTATTGCAAGGGTCGTGGGTAAAAGGGCCTTGCCTTCAGCCACCAGCCTGGGCTGGAGGGGAGTCCCAAAGAGAGAGGGAGAAAGAACAGGAGATGAGAGCTGAGAGAGAAGGGAGAGAGAGAGAGCAAAGGGCAGGGGGAAGAGAGCAGGAGAGAGCGAGAGCAGGGGGAAGAGGAAAGGTAAGAGTTAAGAATTAAGAGGAGAGGTAAGATTTAAGAGGTTAGAGCTAAGAGAGCTAAGAGTAGCGAGAAGGAGAGGAGGAAGAGGTAAGAGAGTGAGGTCCTTGTTACAATACATTATATCTTCTTTCGTGATGAATATTCTAATTTACAGTGACTAACCAATACAAGACACAAAATCCTATAGAATCTACATACAGCCTATAAGAACTACTATATTACCATACTGTGTTATATTTTAAACTCTAAAACCTACTCTTTAGACTTCTGTTTTACTACATTGACCTTTGGATCCCTTAGCCATCAAAAGGGATTCTCCTTCAGCTATTGTTTTCAGGTTATGTAGTAACTAAGACTCAATATCCTACAACTCAAAATAAGCTTTCATTTCTATTTCAATTGTAGGTTTCACATTTTCAGAATCTTTTGCTAAGTAATCATATTTATAAGGTTTCCCTGATTCATCTTCCCCAACAACATAGCTTTTCAAGATCTTTCACACTTCTCTCACTCTCTCGTGCAGAGAGAGTGAAAAGCTCTCACAGGTGTTGAAATGGAAGTGGAGTAGGCTGTGTGCTACAAAGCATTTTCTGTCTTTTGAGTTTTTTGGCAAAGCTATGGGACTTTGACCTTTAATAAGTAAATTGTAATATAAAATTTGAGTAAACGCTTTCTCAACTTTTTTTAATGTCTTAGGTGTTCGAGGTATGGCCTTGTTCTTTCATTCTCATTTCTGCAACAACATCTGCAAAAGCATGGGGCTTGCACCATTTGATCTTTCATCCAAAGAGAAAGATGCCTTGGATTATAACAAAAAATCGCTTGTAAGTGTTTGATGAAAAAGTGTAACTAAGCTGTAGCTTTAATTAACTGAGAACCTTTTAACACCGTGTAATTTTGGGACCACCTAGATCCTTGAATGCTGAAATAATTTTTAAGTTTTGAATCTCACAAACCTGAGTTGATGCTTGTTGCAAATTGATCTCAATTTCAGCTGATTTTGGTGGGAATGGGACTTGATGTAACACTTGGAAAGAAACTCAGTCCTAAAGTAAACTCTGTCTGACAGTAAAACTGTCAGGGCTTGATATTTTGTTGCAGTGTAGAACTTTTCAAAGCAAATACTTCTGTATGCATGTGTGTATTTATAGAGAACTCCTAATAAACATTCCCATTGGCTTGCATAGCATGTGTAGAATACACAGCAGGATTATTGACAGGACTTTCTCATTGATTTGCCAAGGAATCTGCTCAAACCATCCTCCGTGGCACAGAGGAGAAATGCGGCCGGGTGAGGACCGTGTCCGGGAGTCGGCCTCCGCTGCTCTTCCGCCTGTCTGAGAACTCCGGGGATGAAAGCATGAGTGATGTGGCATTTGACTCCCTGCCCTGCTCTCCCTCCTCTGCTACCCCTCACAGCCACAAGGTGGACATGCTTAGTGAGTGAGCCTCATGCATCACCTCTGGGGGCGTTCCTGAACATTGGAGTTGTCTTAATTTGGTTTTGTCTTACTTTGTTCTTCAGCACAACAGCACTGATTTAGTCCGGAGCAGTTATTTCTAGTGCTCCTCTTTGAGCAGAAATAAAACTGAAGTGCTTCTATGTAGATAATTATTCCACAAGATGCTTCTGTGAAAAAAACAGCAATAAAATGATGACATCTAGAGCTTTTTCCTGAAGCATGTTATCCTTACAATAACAGCAAATATTTTTTTCTCCTAGATTGGCCTGTGTTCAGTGAAGTAGATAACTTGGATCAGCTTGACAACAAAAGGGTGAGTGTCTTTACAACAGAAAATGAGATTGCAGTTGCCTAATGAATTGTGTTTATAGGACTCCCCAAAGGTTTTGTTCTGTAAAAGCACATAAAGGTGCTCTGCCTATTTCTGTTGTTGCAGATCGTGTTACCTCTATGCATTTTCTCTTTCTAGTAAAGGAAGAGCATTTTATTTTAATATTTTAGTATTCATTATTTTGCCATCAGAAATTTATTTCTATCTGCTGTATTTTAACGGGTACTTAAAGCACATGCCTGTTGCCCTGCCTGCATGTTGTGTCTTGGGCACTTGTGCCAACTGCTGTGATATGAAAGCTAAAGAATCCCTATGGATTAGGTCTCTGCATATACTGGTACGATGAGATGTTAGAGAACCTTGCCTGAGGAGATGTAAGAAATTTGCAGTGGGCATTTTCCAGTGCTGGGCTTTTGTGCCAGGGGCTGTCAGTTGCTGGTTTATCATTGAAGCTGAAAACTGTATTTAGTGGATTCTTGATTCGATAAAATATGCAAGTCCTTGATTTGTTTTAATGTATGTAAGGGAGAAAACAATCTTTGACTACGTTATGTATCATTAAGTCCTGCTCCTCCTGACAGAGGTAGCACAATCATTTTCATCCAGTACAACCATCCAGTATTTTTCATGAAGCAGCAAAAGGTTTGTTCTGTGAGAAATGTCAGGCTGAGGTCCTTACAAAGTATAATGCTGTTCTGTTCTTGACTTGTGTAGGATTTTGAAAATGGTGGAGACAGTGGATATCCCAGTGAAAAGAGAAGTGAGACAGAAGATCTGGATCAGAGAGAGAGGGTATGAACCTGACTGGTATAGCAGAGTTGGACCTTAAGTTCATACTTAAACTCTTTATGTTGAAGAGTCTGCTTTTTTAGCTTTCCTGATCTAGGTCTGATCCTGATCTAGACTTTGGAAACAGAGGAGACAATGAAATTCCTCCATGTTGCAAAATTAATTATTCACATTGAGAATGACACTCTTGCAGGAAAAAGATGATTTGTAATGAGTAGCCTAATTTCAAATATCTTATTTGACTAGATGTTGTTGGGTGTGTTTTTTAAGTGTTGCATTTAGAAGGTGTAGCCATCTTCTTGACATGTGGAATCTATGAATGTGGTCTGCTTTTAGACTCATTTACCCTCTCTACTTTGTATTGCTTGAAACATTACAGAACTTAACGTTGTCAGGTAATACTATGGAACTTTAGAATTCCTAGGGATTAATTGGTTACTCCTTTAAAATACAAATTTTTAAATAAATGCTTTTTGACCTGGTGATCTTATCAAGATATTTAATTAGAAAACAGGAAAGAGAATATTGCTTCCAGAGATACCACTCCTTTGTCATCTCCTTTGTGACAAGGTATTTATCATGGCATCTCCAGCTTACAGGGTTGAAGCCCATGTATGCCAAGTTCTTTATTATTTTCAGTATGTTTCTTAATATATTGTGATATCACTGAAAGAAAAGCATCCAATGGAAACAGTTTTGGTCATTGTCACTGTTAATTCTGCAGGGTAGGAATAGTCTAGAGGCATAACTGGCACACATCAGTTGCTGCAAATTGAATGATGCAAATCTTTACATTAACATAGGGCCATTCAAACAACAACCAGAGGCAGGAGTCTGATGAAGACAGTTTGGGAAGCTGTGCAAGGGTAAATAAAGCAGAAATGTTCACAGACTGAGTTTGCTGCTCTGCTTGTCCTTTGTTCCACTCATCTGCCCCCTAACCACATCACTAAACCAGATGTTGGTGTCCCTTCCTTTTCAGCTACAGATGATGTTTATTAATATCAACTTACCACTGTTATTTCCTTTTATGTTTTGTCTTTATTTCTCATTAAAGTACTGTGAAACAAATTGTCACCTCTGTCATAAGTTGGTGATTATGCATGGGTATCTCACTTGAAAAAAATTACAGCTCTGTGGGTTTTTTCTGCCTAACTAAATTATGTTTCCTTTCTGCACCTTATTTTGGAATTGCATCCTGTATGTGGCTGTATGATTTTTTAATAACATGCAGTGTTTGAAACAGATACACAGTGAAGAGAACTACTGTCACCTGAGTTAGGAAAGACCAGACCTTGTATGCTTTTACAAAATAGAACTTCTGTGATAATTTTTCTTGGGTATAAGCATAAATAACTACTGTGAAAGAAAAGAAAAAACAGAGCTTTGACAACAATTAATAGTTTATCTAGATACAGCTTTCAGAATTTCCTTTTAATTGTTATATATTCTTGTTTCAGAAGATAGAAACAGCTTTAACAGACTGAAGTTCTGTGCCAGTAACACTTCCTGTTGTGTTTTCCCTGTGTACCTGCATATATCGGCTTGTAACCTTCTGTATTGATACATGTCATTTTTGTAGAGTTCTAGAATGCAGGCTGCATTTAGTGTTGTGAACTGAAATTCTGGACAGAAAAGTATGGGTTTCATTTTTTTTTTCCTGTGCATGGATAACTTCAGTGCTTGCAGTGCAACTATTCAGTTGCTCATTTTTGTAAGTAACCTTTTCTGATTCAGAACTTTGAGATGATTCTTCAAAGTGATGATGTTCAGATTAGAAATAGAGGGATTTGCCCCATTCCTTTAATGAAGAATAATAACCATTTATTCAGCTACTAACATGACTTTTGAAAGCTGTGTTTTAAAATACAGTATTTACTACTAAGTAACAATATTAATAGAGACTTGATTCCTGGATGGTAATCCATTTTAATTTGAATATAAATAATAGTATATTTTGTATTTCAGATCAGTGTGGAGAAATGGAATCTTTACAACTCTTCTAGAGTCCACATCCACAGACCATCCTGTGTTGCCCAAGAAATTCAGAGGCTCAATGCTCTAGAACTTGAAAAGAAAATTGGGAAGTCCATCCTTGGAAAGGTAGGATGGGTCTGCTGATACTGTTTTATCCAACAAGAAACATTTTGTATTTATTACTTGCATAGAGGTGTTACCCCATTTGCATTTATTTGTGCAGTTGAAAATAACTCATCTATACCTTTCTCTCACCTGCCCATGTTGTATAAGGGAATCTGAGTTCAGGAACCCGTGAATTGCATCTGCTTTTGGCCTTGCAACTTCTGGGCTCTTTTGGGAAGAACCCTGCTGTTGTTAGTCTGCCTTTCCAGAGGCATCACACAGGGAAGATACAGTGGGATGGGTGTGGTGTACCTGACCCACATACCTTGCACATAGGCAAAGCTGAGCTCCTGAAAACTGGTGGAATGGACTGACTCTTTTTACTCAAGACTATGACAGATAATGGAAATGTGAATTAAGTTTGGGGCTATGTATGGTCTTAAGCCCACTCCTATAATATGATGTAAATCTTTCTGAACATCCTGGGAGCCTGAGGTGTTCTCAAACCTTTTGATGTGGGTAGAAACCTATTTTTTACAGAATCATTTAGGTTGGAAAAGACCTCTTAGATCATCGAGTCCAACCTCTGACCAATCACCACCTTGTCAACCAGACCATAATACTCCGTGCCACATCCAATTGTTTCTTGAACACCTTCGGGAACAGTAATTCCACCACTTCCCTGGGCAGTCCATTCCAGTGCTTAACAACCCCTCCCATGAAGAAGTTCTTCCTGATGTCCAAACTGAATGTCCCTTGGTGCAGCTTGAGGTTATGTACTCTCATCCTGTCACCAGCTGATGGGGAGAAGATGCTGACCCTCATCTTGCTAGAACCTTCTCTCAGATAATTGTGGAGAGTACTAAGGCTTCCCCTGAGCCTCCTCTTACTCCAGGACATACCGCTAAGACCTGGTAAAGTCTGAGCAGAGGGTTTGGAAGGATCAGATCTCTACATCATCCTGTGTCTCCTGTGCAATTCGTGTCCAGGTTCACCTGGCCATGGTTCGCTATCATGAAGCCGGGCGCTTCTGTGAGAAGGACGAGGAATGGGATCAGGAGTCAGCCCTGTTCCACCTGGAGCATGCTGCAGACTGCGGGGAGCTGGAAGCTATCGTTGGGTTAGGCCTCATGTGTTCTCAGCTGCCACATCACATTCTTTCTGAGGTCACTCTTGAGGTATGGAAAATGCCAAAAAAGCAGAATTGAGGTCCACTGTAAAAATAACATAGGAATAGCAGAAAATGGAGATGAAACAAAAACTGTAGTTAGGTGTTCTGTAGACTCTTCAGAGAAAATGGATTACTTGTAATTTAGGATTTGGACAAAAGAGAAAAAATGCTGCCTCTTTCTGGTTTTGCCAGCAAATTACTGCATGCTTTGGGAAGCTTTTGAAGCCACCTTTACTGTTCAGCTGCTTTGTTTCTTGTGGCTGTGACATACTAAATACTTGCTGACTTTGAGAAACTGCCTTTAATGGTAGAGGAATGAAGGGATCGTTTCAGAAACGTGCATTTTAAAGGTTTTGTTTTCTTTACTAGGATACAAAGGAGAACAGAAATAAAGGATTTAATTACTTGCTGAGAGCAGCAGAAGCTGGAGACCGGCCTTCCATGATTCTAGTAGCAAGAGCCTATGATACAGGTGTAAATCTTGGTGCAGACAGGTACTGTGCATGGCTGAGTAAGTTCACTTGATGGTACTTGACTGAGGCAAGGCTGGGGCAATGGTTTTTCTGCTTTTGTATTTTAGCATGTCTTTGTTATTTACTTGAGTTTTCTGTTGTGCACAACAGTGATAGTCTTTAAATTCCCTACTGTCAAATAACATTAAACTTTTAATTGAAGTTCACTGAGCATTCTCAGTGTGCAAAATAACTGATTTTAAAGTATTTATGAAAGACTTTACAACTCCAGATTTTTTCTAAATTGGTTACTCTCACAAATATAAATGCCAGACCAAAACCATACCGATAGTGAAACTCAGACTCTGGAGTTCAGCAAAACACTTCAATCTGATACTTTCTCCTGTAATTCCTGTATAAAGTGACCCCAGCCTCATTTTGCTGTAGTGACCTAATGCCACAGTGCAGTTAATGAATCTCTGTGAGAACAGTTGCTTTCTTGGAGAGCATCAAGGCTCTGAGAAACCAGTACAAAATTGGATGCTGAATCTCCAGTGCAAAGTACATTGATTTCCTAAGAGAACCATCTTCAAAAATTATTTTTGACTTCAGAGCCCAGGATTGGAAGGAGGCACTGCACTGGTACAACACTGCACTGAACATGACTGACTGTGACGATGGTGGTGAATATGATGACACTCAGGATGAGCCCCGGTATCTGCTCCTGGCCAGGGAAGCAGAGATGTTACTGATGGGAGGGTTCAACTTGGATAAGGATCCACAGAGATCAGGTGAGGCCTCATTTTGTTTCTGTTATCTATAATCTTGCTTTTCCTTCCCTTCTTCCCCAGCATGTACCCTAAAAATAGATTTCTTGCTTCAGCTGTTACAGAACATAGAGAGGGTCAATACCGTCAGATTTAATGATGCTGGGTGTAACAAGGCTGGTAACAGTGAAAGAAGAAATCTTGGCAGGGTCGTGGGTGGTGCCAGGTCCAATCTGTGGCACAGTGAGTCACTGCCAGGCAACCTTCACTCCCTCTGAGGTTGCTCTTCTGGGTCACGCCCCTGAGCTGCAGGTTGCTGCTTGTAGCCTGAGTTACACCCATGACTCCCAGGGCCTACACATTCTCTTAGTTGCTGTGTAACCTACCTGCTAGATGTCTGTCTTGGGGTGCTCCTGCAGGCTGGTCCTGTTTCCAGTCCTTCCAAATACATTGGGGAGCCATCAGCAGCCAGTTGTATAACTTTCAGCTTGAGGAGCAGAGGCCAGATTCCCAGCTGATGTAACTCACGCTGTTAAAACACACCCATACATCCGGCTCTGCAGTTTGACCTCCCTTTGTCCTTTATTTGCTTCAGGCTAAAGCCATATTTTTTCTTTGTTCTGTCAACATAACTGATGCTGTTTCCTCTCTAGGTGAGCTTTACACAGAAGCAGCAGAAGCAGCCATGGAAGCCATGAAGGGCAGACTGGCAAATCAGTACTACCAAAAAGCAGAAGAGGCTTGGGCGATGATGGAAGAATGACACTGAAATTAAGCAGTTCTTGTATATAAATTTTTATAGACTTGCTGCATTTGCAGCTAAAAAGATGTATTTTTATGTGATGTTGCCAGGTTGGGGTTTTTTTGTATTTTAGTTTTATAATTTTTTGAGGGTAGAAATCTAAAGTGTAAGTAGTAATGTGAGTGCCATAGCATACTTCTGTTTGTGTTTTGAAGCTCCAATACAGATACACTTGGACCTTTTGTACTTTTTTTACTGTTAGAATTGAGGGGCCTGTTTTTTTTTACAAAAGAAAATGAGGCCTTATTGTTTAGGTTTTACATGTCCTGTTTTTTACACAGCAAATGATCAGTGTTTACATTTTTCTTCTCCTCTCTATATACAGAAAAACATTTTTGTAAATTCTCAACATTTCTTCATTTTTGGTGTATCTCACCAAATTTGCACATAAACGTAAATTTTCGATTTATGGATGCAGCTACTGATGTTAATAAGTAGTCCCATTCTATTTTGCTGGTATTTTTGGACACTCAGATGAATTTCAGATGGACTCCTTAGTTTGGGGAGGGGTGGAGAAGATGATTCAGATTGGTGGTGAGGATATTCAGGGTGGACTGTTTTATTCATTACCAGCATTGGATATTATACCTTTTAGAAATGCTTCATGTTCCTGATGAGGTGAGCTATCCAGCTACCTCTCTCATTTTCACATTTTGCACCATATAAAAGTTTAATTGTATAAAAATTCTACTGACCTTATATTTGTCCAATCATGTACAGTAGCAAGATTTGTAATATATGGGTAATTTGAAGTTAGTTTTACAGTGGCATCTCAAATGTCAGTGAAGATAGATAATCTCACTTAAAATGAGAAGACATTTAACACTGTTTCCAGATGGATGTTTGAAGAGGTTAGGAGATGTTGATTCACCTATTTCTATGTATAGAAAATAATCCATATGCTTTAGGTATATTTAAAAATTATATTTTATCTGCAAATGGTGTTTAGAGAAGAGTTTCTGGTTCGAAAGGGAAACAGTATTACCTCCAAACACGTGAATTTGTGTCTTCTTTGCCTAATCTTAACCAGTGAGGGGCGGACCTGGTGGTGGTTGAATTATCATTGCCTAGAGATAAGTTTCTTCAAATCCAGTCTTTTATTCCAAAGCTGCTGTGCCACCTGTATGGATCGTACAGAAGCTGTTCCTATTCCTTGGTTGTGGTTAACAGTCATTTTGCAGGAGATTTAAGATGGAAGCTTCTGTCTCCTTGGCCTTGCAGTCTCCTGAGGTGTAAATTGATGTGCTCAAGGGGCGGCCCCTGTCAAGTGCTGAATGACCTGTGATGCTCACCACTTCAGCCGAGCTCTTAAAAAGCAAAAGCAAGCGTAAAGCTGAGCAGGCTGTGAGATGATGCAGGATTGATTAGGATTTCTCGCCTGCATAGCCAAGGAATATTAATTTCTTGTAAAATGCAGAAATTGTTCAGGGAACAGAAATCAGTTCTTCTTTTCCTTTGCAAGTGCCTCTCACTGGAATCAAATTGTGCTTCCATTTTCTCTTTCTTATGGCAAGTGGATCTTGAATTGCTGTTTAGACAGTATCCAAGGGTGATGTCAATAACAACTGCCACTGTCTGAAAGAGGTGAACTGGTGGTTAAGGGAGGATTTGAATCTTTTCTAGGAGGGAAGGGAAAGTTACCCTTGGATGTTGTGCTTCTGGCTGGTGCTGTAACCACCAGGCAGCTGTAGCTATGAGCAGCCTTGCAACAAATGGAAACATCTTTTTGCTGTCGATTGCAGAGGTTGTGGGAAAGTGGTGCCTGCCGTGGCCTTTTTCGTTTTTTTGTTTTGAGAGTGAGGGCTCTTCACCCATTCGTGGAGGAATGTCTCATTTCTAGATCTCAGCTGGTCTTAGATAGTGAGGTACTAAAATGACCCGATTTTTGGATCTAATATTTTTTGTAGCTAACATGCTGAAATAGAACCAGAGGACTGCAATTCAGATGCATGTTTTCAGTGCCTATCCAAAGTTCTGCTTTAGATGCCTAAAGCCTCTCTGGGATGTGGCCTTTTTTGCTATTTCAGTTCATGGCATTAAGGTATCAGCTGTCAATGAAAGGGGAAGCCACTCACCTCTGAAGACAGTTGAATAGTCTGTTTTATGCAGAACCTATACATATAGGTTGTATAGGGACAATAGCAAAATCAGACAAAATGATTTGTTTCCCTCATAAGGTGTTGATGCCAAATCTTTGAGATTTTCTGTGAGAAGGAAGCATGTGTGGCAACACCACTAACCGTGTAGGGAGGAGATTGAAAGTGTCCATTCAAAATGTGCATGCAAAGGATGTGGAGTGTAATTATTGACACTTTTTGATGTAGTTTAATTTGCTAAATTCAGTAGTTGCTAAAGTTGCTGACAGCTCTGTGTAGATCTGGTATGTAAATGTGCACACAACTCAGTGCAATTATATTATGGTTAATATTTGTTTGCAAACTACTAGTTTTTGGTGATGAAGACTACCTTCTGTCTTAAGGTGTATCAGATGATTTATCCATATAATAAATGGGACTGTCAATAATATGAAATGGAAATTGTTTACAGAAATATTCACAACTTATTCTGTGACATTTTGAAGGGAAAAGCTGTATATTTAAAGACTTTTGCAATGATATTTCTTTATGCTGTATTTTTAATCTATTCACAATGAATAAATAAAAACCTGTATTTTTTAAAAATGTGAAAATAAATCTGAGGCTCAGCCTGCCAGAACTTACCTGGATTTCCAGATGTCAGTGGGAATATTGCTTGGGTAAGGAGAGTGAGATGAAAGCCTTTATTTGTATGTCAGACAAGCAACTACTGCTTGCCTGCATCACTTAGTCCTCTCACTCACTTGGTCTGTGTTCATTCTGGCGAGTCAATAAAATTGTTCTTTTTGTCACTTTTCTCAGTAGTTTCACTTGTTGCTCTTTGGGTTTGCATTTGCTCTCGGGTTTTGTTTTGTTCTTTATAAATTGCCAAAATTCAATCCTGCTATTGCAAGCTTCCAGAAATCCTCTCTGCTGTTTGTATTGTTCCATTCCCAATTTCATTCCCTTTTAACAGCCAGAAGTAGCTATCTGGGAAGAAATTACTTGACGTGTAGCAACCAAATCTGTTTTCCTCCAGAAAACGAAGTGGTTGATGTGCTCTCTGATTTGCATTTGATTACACATGTAGTGTCTGTGACCAATAGAGGATAAAATATAAGGACAGGAGGATTCATTTGTAGGGTGCTACAGAGACCTCCCCATGCCTTTAGCTTTTGTTTAGTCCTGAGAATGGGCTGGAAATTCCTGGGCTCTGTGATTTGAGGTGGGATACGACATCTAATGATACACTGTCGTATTGCTATGATTTATTTCCTTTTCTGTGCTAGAATAATATGCTTAATATAAGCCCTTTCAAACTGGTTAAAAGAGAGCTCTTCTTGGTGCTTTTTACTGCTTTATTTAGACAGGTGGAGCTTATACCTGTGTAGTTTAAACAATGTGAAATTATCCTCTAGCTGTGGAATAGAATTTCCTAACAAAAAAGCACCATCTGGGCCTCTGCACTGTAGAATCACTTACATGAAAAATGGTAAAAATTGGCACTGCTCTAGCTTTATAGCCTGGGTAGTTTTTAGATGTAGCTGCTGTCACAGAGAAGGAGTGTTTAGCAAGTGTAACAAAGTAAGAATAGCATTCTTCAGAAACCATAGAAACAGCAAATTCTTATAGCTTATAAAGTGTAAATAAGCCTGTTTCTTAATTACTGGTCTGTGGGACTGATTTGACTCTTACTCTTTCCTACAGATATAATTTCACTCAGAGTAGAATGAGTGCTGACAGAGGCAGGTGTAGTTACAGTGGGTCAAATCAGGACTTCTCATCTGAATTTGGACAGGCAGAATTTCATTTGAACCTCTCAGGATGGATGCAGGGCAGTGCTGCCAGGGGTGGGTCAGGGTATTTTCAGGTTTAAGTTCAGGGATATCTCTCAGTTGCTCCTGCTGATGGAGCTGACTCCTGTGTGGGGACAGCTCAGGGCTTTGTAACCCTTGGGCCTGGCCCTTAGTCTGGGAGTGTTTGGGATGAGTGTTGGGTCCTTGCTATTCTCTGGCTATCTGTGCCAGGAAAAAAATGTAATGAGGCTGGTAGCTTGTGTTGTAGTTTGGGTTCTCCTCTATGTTAATTCATTTCTAATTTGGAAAAGGTCTTGTCGTAACTGATGTTGCGCAGGTGAAATGAAAAAACTGGTGACCCAAGTGCCCCTCCGAAGGCCAGCCTGTGCTCTTCCCCTGTCTGTGTCACACATGGCTGGTGTGAATAATCTTGGGTATACAGGCCTCCTTTGGTGCTCAGGAGGTGTGCCTCTGTGGCCAGGCACAGAAGCATTTCAGGGAGAGAGGCTGAGCTCGGCTTTGACAGGGCAGAAAAGCCCTTTTCAAGGAGGTGTTGGGACCTTTGGGACTGAGCAGCCCACACAGTAGAGAACAGTTTGTAGTGAGTGTTCTGTGCAGCCTCCTGCACACACACACACATGCTGGAAAACTGCTAAAACTGATTCTTTGCCTAAACTTTCGTGCCTGAGCAGGTTACAGGGGATTCGCTGTGTGAGGTCAGTTCAGGTCTGCTTGCCTTCTCTCCTCCCTGAACCTCTCCTGCTGCTCTGTAGTCAGCTCCCTCTGTCTTAAAAACCCCACATCCTGAAAGGCACTGAACTGAGGGTGTGAAACTGCAGCAGCACTGGAGAGGTTATTCATGTTTACACGTGTGTGCTCTTATTCCTCAGGACTTGTAGGTAGTGAATGAAATTTTTAGCTGACTCTCGCAATGAGGGTGGTGAAAGGCTGGCACAGGTTGCCCTGAGGGGTGTTAGATGCCTTGTCCCTATGACATTCAAGGTCAGGTTGGACAAGGCTCTGAGCTGCCTGATCTGGTTGGAGATGCCCACTGTGTAGGGTTGGACCTATCAGACCTTTTCTAGACCCTTCCAACCCAAACAAACCCTTCCTTGATCCCACATTCAGCAGCTCCCTGGAGAGAGAGCTGGCACTGCCGGCTGCTGCAGGGACAGGCTGTGGGAGGTGCCCGGGGAAAGGGCTGAGCGATGCTGTCAGCACGGCTCCAGCAGGTTTATTTTCTCTGTGCTATTTAAGTGAACTGCCAAAAAGACAGAATTAATCAAGCTCCATTAGGCTTTGTGGCCTTACTCTAGAGAAGCTGGAATTTTTTTCTCCAAATACAACCCTTCAGTGTAATTAATTGATGCAAAAAATAGTAATTATTTAAGAAATCTTACCAGACTTTCAGGCCAGGGGCACGTTCATGGAGCACCAGCAGCTGAGGCGTGCTACCACTGCTACCGCCTCTTTGCACAGGTCTACTGAGTACTGCTGTGCTGGTCCCTCTGCTATAAGCGAAAGAACAACACCCCAGCCATAAACCGCTGATTTTGACTTTGCAAATTCAGTGAGTTGTGACTTTGCAAGGTAAAATTAAAACTTTAGAGCATTTTTCAGGCTTTCAGAGGGGGTGCCCGGGCAATGCCACACGTACCGCGCAGGCGCTGCGCTACCCCGTGGCATCCACGGGCAGCGGGCGCGGCGCGGAGGGCTCGGGCACAGCCGCTCCCGCCCGTCCGTCCCCGGGTACATCGCACAGCTCCAAGTGCCACTGCTTGGAAACGGGCTGAAAGGACCCCCAGCGTTTTATTTTTCGGGTAGAGGGTGTGTGGGCAGAGCGGCCGCTGCGAGTGAATGTGTGGGGGAAAGAGCCGGGGAAGGCTGATCTCGAGTAAAAGTCTCGCTGAAAAAGGGGCGCTACCGTGGCGGTAGCGTGGCCGAGCGGTCTAAGGCGCTGGATTAAGGCTCCAGGTCTCTTCGGGGGCGTGGGTTCGAATCCCACCGCTGCCAGCAGCGCTTTTTTGCGCCTCGGGCCGGCGCCATCGCCCCCTGGCGGCGGTGGCGGCGCACAGAGCATTGTGGGTAGGAGGAGGCGCCGCGTCCCCACGTGCCGGCCGGGGGCCACCAATATGGCGGCTGCCTGACCGCTGCCCCGCCGCCGCCGACACGGGGAGCGGGGGAGCGCCGCCGCCCGCCCGGCCGCACACAGGTACGTGGGGCAGCCCCGCTTTTTCGCCTCCCGGGGCCGCACCGGCGCCGGGAACCCTGCGGGCGGTGGCGGAGTAGGAAGCGAGGCCTGGGCTGGGGTGGGCTCTGCCTGTCCGGGGAGCACGGCGGAGCTGAGACTGCGAGCACTCAGCACGGCGGAGGCGGCGGGGGGCGCGGGGCCGCAGGCCCTGACAGGGCCCGGCAGGGGCCGGGGTCTTTGGAGGCAGGGCGGGGTGGGGTGCGGCCGCGGCCGCGGGGCTCCCGCAGCAGCCCCGGGGTGCCGGCAGGTCCTACCGGGGGCTGAGAGCGGCGGCCCCGCCGGTCCTACCGGGGCCCGCATCCCCGCGCCTTCCCCCAGGGCAGGACTCGGCGCGCCCGGCCCGAATTGCGGCGGCTGCCCGTGCGTGGCACCGGCTCTGCGGGCTGCGGTCCAGCCCCGCCGTCCCGCCCGGGGGGATCCGCTGTGTCCCCGCCGTCAGGGCGGGCCGGGCGGCTCGCTCTCCGCGGGGCCCCGTTTCCCCGCAGCCCTGCTCTGCCAGGCTTTTGTGTCGGGAGAGGGCAGCGCCGGGAGCAGGGGACGGGCACCGCGACCTGCCCCGGCCGTGTCCCACAGCGGCGGACTGAGCCCCGGCCCGGGCGGCACGGGCCGGCCGCGTCCTGCGCTTCGCACGTGTCCGGGGTAAAGAAAGGTTTATGCTTCGTGCATGATCTGCTAAACCCAAAAGCTTTGCTTCGCTGACATCACCTCCAGAGAGAGGTCCTGGTGCGGAGGAGCCCTCTTGGCTTCACTGCCAGAAGATGACTGTGCAAAGCTTGAGAGAGAAGCAGAGGAGAAAATTAAGCAAGTAATTGGGTCAAAATGATAATTATCATAAATGTATGGAAGTTGCTTCAGCTTCTTTTTGCAGCTTCCATTTTACTGTGTGCCATGGGGCCACCTGAGTGAGAGGGTTGCTCGGAGCCCCTTTAGAGGAGCCCGGGTGCCAGAGTCCCTTGTGGTAGGGATTCAGGACATGGCACTTATCCCACAGTGCTGTTTCAGCATTTATACTTTCAGGCACTGATCCAGCGGGAATTCTTGGCCTTTCCTTGGCACTGCATGATTATATGAAGAATATTTCAGGTTTCAGTGTTAGCACTTTGGGTGTCCCTTATTACTGACAAATTTAGGTAAAAATGAAATACTGGAGCATTCCTTGCAGGCCTGACTAAAAGTCTGTGAGTGAAATGATGTGCAGGTTTGCAATTTACCTTCTTAAAGTGACATTTAAGTCTTTGGTAGTAAAATAGAATTCAGTCTGTGATACTCAAATGCCCTTCTAAGCTCATAGTGGGATGCAGGATTCAGTTGCTTCATGACTGATTTTTACAGTTCTTTAACCACAACATTTTTTTTCATTGGTTCTACATCGATGGTGTTATGGGCAGCTAACAAGCAGTTTCATGGGTTAGTCCTTGCATTGGTCACTTTGCAGGAGAAATGAGAAGATTTGTATGTCTTGCCCTCCTGTGAGCTAATAACTCAAACTAATAACTCACATTATATGTTGATTTGCATCTCAAAGGAAAGTCCCTCTTAAAAGAAAACAATTCTATCAAAAGAATTTTGAACTGCTGCCCATGTTTGCGGTCTCCTAATGTTTGATTCCATCCTGTAACTCTTGTGATACCATACATATATGTATATGAGAAATGTGGAAATTAACACCACTCTGTGGATTTATATGTAGCAGACATAGGACTGTGTCTGCATGCCTTCATTCTGATTCAGAGGATTTCTTCCAGTTGCATGACTATTACAAGTTGTGCTGGGACACACTGCTTCCTATTTATAGATGTGTCAGTCTCACTTTCCAGCAAAAGGATCTGTAGTCATGCTTTGTCTTCACAGGACTAAGAAAAAAATTGTTGTTTTTGTAATACAGCATTCCCCCTGGGTAGTGACAGGTGGATTCACAAAGAGATTTTGTGTACAATTGCATAAGCAGTGTTCAGTGAGGGATCAGAGACCATGTCCTTTAGGCTAAGTTTCTCTATCCCTCCTTAGCCCAGAGAATCCTGATCTCTCTTCTAAAAGGTGAAATAACTTCCTCAGAAAGAGAGAGGAAGCCTAGCAGGTACTTGGCATGCAGGCTGTCAGGAAGGGAAGGGTGGTTCCCCGTTCTCTCAGGGGTGTGAGGAAGGAGGGTTTGGATCAGTGTCCCACCTTTTGGGTGTTACTACATGGCCTCACACATCCTGGGCATCCTCCCACCGTCAGCTCTATGCTGAGTGCAAACTGCAGTTGTTCCGTGTCTGCAGAGCTGTCAGGTGTTGGGCCACCAGGTGACATGAGCGGGGAAAGCAGAAATGGAACTGACAAACCTCATTTCTTTAAAACACATTCGTGTGTATTTCTGGGAAGAGGAGGGTGCCTGATCACAGAAAACACTGATACCAGTCAGATGGCACATACTCAGGGTTTTGCTCACAGCCCAGCCTGTGGTAAAGGTACTGGCTTTTTGCTCTGAAGGTGTTTTGCATTTCTACAAAATTATTTCAGATGGGAATCTGAAATGCTAATTCATAAATTTTCAAATACATCTGTATGGTATGAAGACCCTGGGATATGCTGGTGCATAAAAAAATGAAAAAAGCCCACTCAGTACTGGGGGGCACTTCTTTCGTAGTAGAGAGTCTAAGTGAAAAGTACAGAATTATATTTCTAGGTGGAATGGCAGAAACACTGTAAGCCTGAATGGATGTCAATAATGCTTGCATCCAGAATGTCTAGCCTCTCTGAAAGGTTTATTAGATACATTAATGTGATATTTGAGAAGCCTCTGTCAGCTGAAATATGCTGAGCTGCCTAAATTGTGTGGTGGCTTGAATATTTGAAAAAAATGCCATTGTTTAGACGTAACATGGATGCTGAGTTCCTTCTTTCCCAACTGCTTGGTTCCCAGCTGATCCTGGATGCTGCTTGTTTCTCTTCCTCCATAGGAGGTCCAGCAAAGAAGCAAGTTGTGTTCAAGGAGTAAGGACAATGAGGGAGAATTCTTGAACACAGATCTTGTTTCTTTGCCTGATCATCTTTGTTGCTAAAATTTTCCTTGGTCAGTTTGTGAGAGGTCTTCCCTTTTTTATGCCTATCTTGACCAGTATTGGCTGATTAACAATTGTCTTAACATTGTTGCAGTGGCATCCCAAATAATTTGTAAATCCTTTTGTTTGATTTCGTCAGGGAAAAAACTATTGTTGCTTTAGCTGAGAGATCATTTTTTATTCAGAAGTCTGAACCAGGCACAACACTGACTCCAGCACTGGATTGAACATAATGAACTTTTGTTCCAGAGTATCCAGTCCTCAGTTAATATCAGTCTTATTTTCATTGGAGTTGGTGTAGTTATGAAGAAAAAAATCTGTCTGCTGTTCTGCTGGTTTCAGAGCACCCCAGGAAAGGCTGAGCAGGGTGTTCTGGAGCTCTCATTTAGCAGTACAGTCTGAAGAGTGATGGGTCAGGAGACAAGGCTGCAGCTGGTAAGGGAGATACAATCAAAGTCAGGGTATTCCCAGACTGGAATATCCCAGGGAGTGACCCTGCAGGGCCAGCTGTGGCTGCAGAACAGCTGCTACCTGTGTGTTACTGTTACACAGTGAAAAAAAAGATACTCTTTATGCAAGTGCAAAGGCTGTCTACCTCCCTAGGGAGATGGTTCGGGGCTTTCTTAATAACTGCAGCTTCCACAGGAGTTATAGCAGTTTACTTATTTTTGAGACATTTGCTCATCTCTATAATTTTATGGTCTTTGGTCAAGATTGTTGAGTATCAGGGACCTGTTCATGCAAACACATGTATTCCTTCAAACACATATATTCCTTCAATACAGACTGAACACATTATCACTGAAAGGAACTAAGTTCATTTGAACAATACTCTAGGCTGCATGTGGTATGTGACACAGATGAAATGATTCATATGACATTCCTGTTTTCTTTCAGGTTGTGCCAAGGAATAAGCCAAGAAAAAGCTTTGTTTTATCCTAGCATGGCAAATGAAGAAGATGATCCAATTATACAAGAGGTAAAAGTGCATGCTGGCAACAGTGATTGAGAATTTATTATTTTTATTACTACAATTCCCAGTGTTCCTACCTTGCTGGAACAATGTGTCATCAACATCAGGGGTTGTCCTATAACTAGTGGCTGGTGCTGTACAAAGAATTATGTTGTATGGGCCAAGTATATGGCTCATGGTATCTGTGTTGTCAGAATAGTCTTGTCTGTGTTAACAGATGCAGCTCAGGTTTTTCACCCTTTGTAATCTGTCTGTGGCAGAAGAGAAGGTGGGGAATTTGTTTTTTACCACTGTGTGGTTCTGATGAATTCCACTCAATATCTCTGGGAGCTGAAAAAATTGGAATGACTTCCAGGAGTTAGTATCTGTTAAACATGGATCTACAGTGTTCATGTCTTCTGCTGAAGTAAGGAGTTGTGTTCTGAGTCTGGACTTCTTTAAAGGACTGCTGTGTCCCAAGAAGTAGCCACAGTGTCCCGTCACTTGATATCTGAGTTTACACATCAGAAGCACAAGGAAGGGCAAGTCCATGAAAGGTGAAAAGCCCTGAGAAAAGGAGTGGCAATTGTCAGGGGTGTATCTGAAATTGCAGCTTCCAAATGTCTTATTAATGAAGCATCTGTGCATTTTCAGTTCCGATGCCCAAATGCAAGTATTGAACCAGCTGGAGCATGTGGGCGTCTCTTGATTAATTTAGAAAGATTTTAGGCCAAAATACCAATAATGAACTTACCTTTCACTTGTGCTGCCAAACTGGGAACTTCCTCCTCTTTCTATAATTATGATAACAGATTTGCTTCAGATCCTTGGAGGAAAAAAATTCTCTTTCATGTTTGTCTGCCAGGTTTCCTTAGAGAGGAAAAATACAGCTAGAGCCACTATCTGCTGCCTCTTTGTAGTGGGATTTTTAGATTTGGTTTTTAAAAAGGTCAACTGCAGAATTTCATGTCAAAGTCAGCAGAGAGGAAACTTTTCACTGGAGAGTCACAAATCTATTTTATATTAGAGTTCATAATGAAAAGCCAATGTTGTGAATATTTGAGCTCTAAGGGTTATACTTTTATTACAGCTGACATCTGATGAACGTTCCTTGTTTTGCTTTTTAGATTGACGTGTTCCTGGCCAGAAGTCTGCTGGAGAAGCTCTATCTGTTTCAGGTATTCCAGTTAACTTTTATGCAGTGATAGTTTGTTTAAAATAAATGCAAAGAGCATTACTTAATGCTTCAGTCTGCCAAGGTTTTGGATAAAGAGAACCTGTTTGGGTCTCAGTTTGGAGGCAGGAGTGAGGCTGGTTGGTGATGGAGACCTGGCAGCTTTAGCAGGATGCTGCTGTGGCTTGGAGATTTCACTGGGATACCCCACTGTCCTCTCAGCATTCCCAGAGGGCTCTGTGTGGCTAAACCTGGGTCTGCTCTTCTGATCTACATGTGGCCTGTACTTTCTAAGCTCACATTTACTTGTATGAACCCACAGATATTTTACTTCTAATAACTCTACAGAGAGTTAATGCTGAGAGATAAGGTTTTCTTTTTCTGCTGGACTAATATGTGGGACTATTTTCCTGTGCTAAAGGTTATTGTGGTGTGTGAGGGGCAGGAAGGGGGTTGCAAAGTGATAAAAGCAGAGGGCTGGGTGGAAAACAACAGACTTTCTAGGTCATGCTCCCAAATCCTCTGATGATTCACAAATCAGTCATTAATGTCTTTTTTTGGTGTCTTCTCTCTGAGATCTGGCAAGTGGATCTGCATGTGAGGAGATAGGGGAAATTGAGTTACTTTCTGTGAAGTTCTTTGATCTTTAAAAGAGGGGTGTATGAAATGATCTGTTTTGCAGTATCCCATTCGCCCAGCTTCCATGACCTACGATGATGTTACACATTTATCAGCGAAGATAAAACCAAAGCAGCAAAAGGTTGGTCATTGTTCGAGTCCAGTCTGTAAAAGTTTTTTTATGATGTGAAGAATGTACCTAATGAAAACTTTGTGCTGTTAAGCTGTTCTAACCATGCAGCTACTTGCAGGACCAGATCTCTGTGCTTGAAGGTATGAAGACACTTTTATTGTGTCTGTAAGGTAGAGCTTGAATAAAAGTAGTTTATAAATCATGGTGGGAAAGCCACTATTTTAATAGAAAACAAATCACTCGGGGAAACGTAGTTACTAATGCCAAATCAATCTGTGTATGCTTGTGTCAAAGGGGCTTGAATGATAAGGTCTTTACAGTATTCAGAGAAGGGCTGAAGAAGGATTGAGCCTTGTATCCATCCTCTGTCTTTCAGTGTCAGTGCAAGACTTGATTTCTCTCTTGCCTGATAGTGAATCATCAGGAGTCCTTTTAAAATCACTGGGGCAGTTCAGGTAAAGTGTAGCCAAAGCCAGAGTCATTACACTTTCTTGCAAATGTATCCCAGAACTCTGGCTATTATTTTACAATGTCTTATTTTAAAAGTGCAGCAGTAGATGTCTGTGTTACTAGAATTTGCTTCTAGGAAATGGTTAAGGAAAGTGCTTCAGTAAACTTTGGAGTTAGAATGCACATTGTGTTCATGAAGTCTTTTATTAAATTCAGCAAAGATTTGCACTGTAAGCCCTGTGCAAACCTTTGTAAATATGCTGTCTTGTCCAGGGATTTGAAACTAGTTCACTCTATGGGTAACATGAAGGGAAAGAAAAAATAAGACAGTAGCTGTGATACACAAATTTATAAGGACTTTGACACACCCTGAAGAAGAATATGTGCTGTGTTGTCATAGTATATAAATAGAAATGTTATGCAGGAGAATAAATTTCAGACAAATGTCCAAAAATAAGCAAAGTTGAAGTGAGGGGGAATAGTTCTTGTAACTAAAGATTTGGAGCTTGTTACAGTGCTCTGACAAGTGAAAGTCAGTGCTAAATGCTGCAGTCTTCAATTAGCAGAATCCAGACCTTTGCCTCTGAACAGGACACAGTTACTTTGTATTCTTGGTAGCCAGACTAGAAGGAAATCCATTTTATGAGAGATCCTGAATGGTTCATCAGTGATGGGGAGGCTTGAAGGAGGTTGCTTGTGCACCTGATGTATTCTAAGTAAATTAGACTGATAGTGACCGGGAAGGAATCCAGCAAAATGGATGTGTATTTCAGGGCTGCCTAAAGAACTCTGCTTTTTCTGATCCCATTCATGTACATGGGAGTTTATGTATCTTCAGCTTGTAACAACAGTGTAAATGACCTCACTGTACCAACCCATCCATGTGCTGTTCAGCTGTGTGAGGGTTTGAATGATGCTGCCTATGAACTTAAATTTGCTGTAAACCTGTGGAAATGTTTGGAAGTGTGGGGCTGGGTTTTAATTGATGTGTTTGGGGTTCTGCTGTGGTACTTAACTGTCTTTCCCTGATAATCCTTAGGTTGAACTCGAGATGGCCATTGATACTTTGAATCCTAACTACTGTCGCAGCAAGGGAGAGCAGATTGCTCTCAACGTGGATGGCACATGTACAGATGAAACAAGCACCTATTCCTCGTAGGTTCCCTCTTTGCCTTCCTTTCCTTTGTGGGGTGAGCACAGATATCTGTGTGTCCACCAGTGGCTGTACAATTACAAGTGCTGCTTTGGACACTGTTCTATAGCAAGTATTCTTGAGAGTAACCTACATTTTTTGGGGTGAGTCATTAATTCAGATTTGCAGACAGAAGTGATGGATGTTTGTCTGGTGCAGTTGTTTAGAGGCCATTTTGAGAATTGGTGCTTTCAGACCTTTGGCACCTGCAGGCCACATTGCCTGTGGAATGCCATCTCACTGCCCTCCTCTGTCTGCAGGAAGCTGATGGACAAGCAAACTTTCTGCTCTTCCCAAGCTGCCAGTAATGTTTCCCGCTATGCAGCTGCTGTTTATAAAAAAGGTAAGTTTCTTTTGCTTAACCCTCACACCAGTGAAACATACTAATTTCAGTGTTAAGACTTATTTGATCTTTTCTTCAGCATAAGTTTGAATTGACTGATGAGTCTTTAAAGAAAGGAAAATTTTCCCTGATCAATGTCCCAAGAGTCCTTGAGTAGGTCTAGCAAAATTGTAAATATCGTGTAAGAGCACCCTGGGTTTGTAGATGCCTCCAGAATCTTACCAGTTCACAGTGGACTGAAATAATATACACTTGTAACAAGAAATTACCGATTTTATTTATATTGCTTTCTTAATCTAATTTTGTCTGTCTTATTTTCCTGTTTAGCACTTTTTGTCCCTCTCTTGACTGCCCAGGCCATGGGAGAGTTTTGGTCTGATGGTCATTTGAGATGACAATATGTAGATTGTTTTCAGTGATGACTATTTTACTAGTAGTCTTCTGGACTATGGGTCAGGCCTGTGCTAGAATGTGGCTCCTCTACAAGATCTAGTTTCAACACAAAAGGAAAAATAACAGAAACAGGTCTTGGCCTTTCATATTCCCTTGAAATCCTGAGCACTGAATGAATTTTTCACTTCAATCCCTTTTTACATTTTGCTGTATTAAATATTTATGCTCAATTGAAGCTGTGGCTTTACAGAGACAGGGAGATAATGAAAAGTTGTGTCCATGTGCAGTGGAAAAAATCAATTTTAACAACATTAATTCTCTTTCTCAGGTGAACTTCACTTGACTCCACTACATGGAATTCTTCAGCTGAGGCCAAGCTTCACCTACTTGGACAAGGCTGATGCAAAACACCGAGAAAGAGAAGCTGCTAATGAAGGTAAATTCTTCCCAATTGTGTTTTTTTAGGGGAGGTGAGATACAAGTTCTCTCTGTAATGTGACTGACAAGAGTCATTCTGTTCTGAAGGTGTTTATTCTAACAACACAGTCATTATTAGGCCATTTCTCAGATTGTTTCACTGATTCTGCTTTTATGGAAAGCATTCACTAAGTGCTTTTATGTCCACATTGTGGGGGATTGGCGAAGGGATGGGAGGTGCTGGGTAGTGACAAAAGGGGCTGTGTCACCACACTCTGGAAAGGTCATGGCCACAGGGTGTCCTATCACAGGAGCAGTGTGGTGCTGTCATACATGGCACAGCTTGGCATGCTGGGATTGAGCCCATGCATATGGAGTTCTCAGTGTGCTTTCTTCCTGCATGGGCCCCCAGACTGGCTTTGCCTCTTTCACTGCAGTGGTGTGTTTATTTTTGTCTTTTCTGGCAGGTGGTGATTCATCCCAGGATGAAGCTGAAGATGATGTTAAGCAAATTACTGTATGTCCACATTTTCCTTTTTATGCTGGTTCAGGCAACAGCTCACAAGAAAGCTTGACAATCCAGAGTGAAATGAAAGGACAGCAAACCTTAGCTAGTCCTGCTGACCTGGGCTTGGGTGGGGGAGGCCAGGTGGACTCACCCTTGTTGCACAGGTGTAAAGATGGCACTGAGAGCAAGAGGTGATTGATTGGAGGTAGGGCCCCTAGCTTGTTACTGATACACCAAATCAGTAGTGCAGATGGGTTTTTTCCAAGGGTTTTAGGGCTGTATTGAATGATGGCCAAATCTTCTAGGTCCGGTTCTCCCGCCCCGAGACTGAACAAGCTCGGCAGCGACGTGTTCAGTCCTATGAGTTCCTGCAGAAGAGACAAGCAGAAGAGCACTGGGTTCACCTACATTATTATGGCTTGAAGGTAGGTGTGTGCTGTCTCCTGAGGAGGCTGCCTGGGCCTGAAGGCTGAGCCAAGTCCAGAACTGTTTTTAAATCTGGGCCCATGGGAATCAGGGAATCATCAAAAGATAATGAAGAAGAGAAGGTCTGTAGGCTGGAACAGACCCTGCAGTGTTCTGTATCTCCTCTGCTGGATAATGCTTTGGGGTCTCCACACTTCAAAACTGAGAGCTGGACAAATATAAAGGGGGGTCTGAGTGTAAGAATCACTTGGTGGGTCTTGAATTACAGACAGGACTTTGTGAAAGACTTGGGAAACCCATTCAGTCAGGTGTGAGAAATCCTGTTTGGGTGACTTGTGCATGTCTGTCAGGAGGTTTCAAAGGCATAGCAAGGGAGATGTTCCCACATCACATGAGCATCACACAGGGGAGTGAAAGCAGAACATAGTTAGCGAGGTGGAACACTTGAGTGGTGTAATGATGACAGGGTGGTCATAGTTTGGAATGAGAAATCCAGCTCTCTGGCATTCTGTATATTTTCAGTACATTATAATAGCTCTTGTTTTTTCCCTGTCTCCAGGATAGCCGTTCTGAACACGAGCGCCAGTATTTATTTAGTCAAGGTCATGGCCTTGCTGAAAACACAGAATTAATTAAATCTCCCAGGTAATGGTTTAGTGGTTTCCTACAGAATTGGCATTAATTAGTTGGGATTGTTTTCAGAGTAATAAGCAAGTATATTCTTTATAAATCTGCTCTTTGAAAATCCTGTCCATGATAAAAGTTGAATTGTTTAAAAATACAGAAACAAACTAGCTTTCATCTTATTGAAGTTGCTTTCTTTGTTTCCCTATACCCTTGAGATTAAGAACTCATGTTTTTACTCAGGGTTGTAGCTTCTTGTACATTCTCACAACCCTACATGATTTGGACTGTGAATACTGCAAAGAAAAATTAAACCAAAAGCAGCTTCAGGTTAATATAAATTAATACTCTGAAGCCAATAACTTCATTGTTAACAAATCTTATAAAAATTTCCTTTGTGATTAGTGGGGACAACTGAAACTACTTGAAAGGTGTTTGTGTTTGTTTCTTGGTGACTGCAGCTCTACCGGAGCCTTCCATAGTGCAATCAGTGCTTCCCTGTCATCTGGGACAGCCATGGCCCAAGTAAGAGTGAAGTGGCAGAGTCTGGCTCTGGTTAATGGTGTGGGCATGTTTTTCTTAACATTTAACATCAGTAAGTCAGTGATAGGTGTTCTGAAGAGTCTTTTTGATCTGATTCTTTCTCACAGACACTGGTATTTGCATGGGTGGGACAGAAATTTTGCTTGTTGCTGGCCAGATTCTCTGTGGGGTTTTGCATGACCCTGCTGATGGCTGTCAGAGCACCTGTGTTTAATATATTTCCTTGTGCAGATCCTCTGTTTGGACACCTCTGCTGTACAAAAGAGCTGTGATTCTGGCTCACATTTACTTCAGACTCTGAGCAGATGAGTGTCAGTAGCTTTTACTACTAGTTCAGAGGACATGGGAGTGGAAGGGAGAGCTCTTTTCAGGCTGGTGTTTGGTTTGTAAATTCATACAAGCAGATTTACTCTAAGTGAGAAATTACTGTACTTCTACCTGGCAAGTCCCAAGACAAGCATTTTAAAGAATGTGTTTCCTTTTCTTCTAGTGAATATTTAATGATGCTGATGCCTCCAAGCGTCGAGGAAGAGAAGTAAGTGTTTGTGCATAATGTTCAAAGTCTACATTGGCTGGATTCTCTTCTTCATGGGCTGCAAATCTGTTTGTTTATCTGCAGTGACAAACCAATGGCTCCAAGCAATGTGCTTTCAATGGCCCAGCTGAGAACTTTACCCCTTGCTGATCAGATCAAGATCCTGATGAAGAACGGTTTGTAGCTTTTGTAATACATTTGCACTTCACTTTGTGACTTCTAGTTGCCTTAGATAAGGTGTCTTCCCCAGAATTACCACTTCCAGACAGTCTGTCTGGTTCTCTGATTCTCTGAAGAATCTAAATCTCAAGCCTTTCCCTAAAAAGAGCAAGTGACAGCTGATCTGACTGTTGATACACTTGCCATCAGTTTACTCTTGGAAAAAATTCTAGTTTGATGATAGCTTTCTGGATACACTTATTTCAGTGAGTGTCTCTGGAAATGTGGGGTCTGAGTGCATACACCTGCACTTTGGCATTTTCTGGGAAGGTTTCAATGATACACATTTCATGAGTGTCACCTTGGAATTTTATTTTGTCTCTTCAGGATTACTCTCTGATGAGAGCAAATCTTGAGGATTTTGCCTCAGGAGCATCCTGCCTTGTCAGGTATCTCTGCTTACAAATACTGACAAAGGCATAGGTTGTTGGGGTTTTTTTAAATTATTATTTTATTAACACATTAATTTGTGACCAGCCACTCTTGTTACAACACTAGCAGAATACTTTCAGAACCGACGATGCCTACAGCGCAGGGGCGTAATAAAACCGAGTAAATTTTTATTTCTATCCAAGGCTGTATTTCTTTCCCCACGATGCCCGTTTGCCCGCGCACACCCCTTGGCCCCGCTCCGGGTGTGCGAGTGGCGCTGTGCTGTGTTTGCCTTGCAGTGAAGGTGATGCCGTTCGCCAACCTGCTGGGTCTGCTGGGCTCGGGCGCCGACGCCACTGCCGTGCTGCGCTGCGTGCAGCAGGTGGCGCTGCTGGTGCAGGGCAACTGGGTGGTCAAGAGGTACGCCTTCGTCCCCGCTCCTGCCCCCGGCCCCTGCCCGGGGGGCTGCTGCCCAGGGCCCGGGCCCCAGTGGGCTTGTGGCTGAGCAGCATGTAATCCGTGCTTGCGTCGGAGTTAGGACAGGGTTTTTCATGTCTGCACTCGAGTTCTTTCGTGAGAGAGCTGTTCTGAATTCTTCCAGAGATTAGCATCAAATAGAAACACAGAAAATTAAACCAATGTCAGCTATAGTATTTTGTAGCAAATTTCGGCCCTGTAAGGATCTCTGTGCAGTCCTGGTGCTGTTCATGTTCTTGTCAGCTAAAAACTACCCTCCAGAAGGCATTACTCAATAAATCAAGCATGAGGGTACTGAGTGTACCACATGAATTGGAGTCTGTATCATAAACCTCTTTATTAGGATAGAGCATCCTATTGGGAATTGAAGTCTAAAATGCAGTAGGATTTTTTTAACCTGTGTGGAGCCCTGCATGCAGAGATTTACAGCCTCTGGAATAGCTGGATTAAGATGAATGGCATCAGCTGCCAGTCCCAAGTGTGCCAGCAGGATGTTTCAGCTATTGTAGTACAGGCCTGTGTTAGCAATGTTTAGCTTTTACAGCAACCCTGCTATCCTTCCAGCTGTTACAGGAGGAAGCTGGGAGCAAGTTAAGACAGTATATTAGCATTCAGATTGTTCTTAGGTTATAAGTGATTCTTTGCTCCTAGTCTGAGGAGGGTACGTGGATCTGTAGTGGATGTGGTGTTTGGGCACAGGGCAGCACACATCAGAGCTGTGAGCAGAGTGGGGACCCATTTCTTTGGCCTGGGTAGGATCAAGATCATGAATCCAGCTTGCTGTGGGGCTTTGCAGAGCCTGGTAACACGTCATCAGCTGGCCCTGCAAGCAGACAAGGACACAGAGTAATGCTGGTCTTGGGGCTGTTGGTTTGAGCATGGCATTTTGTAATATTGTTCTGTTAAACCCTTGATTGCTGGGAAGGAAATAAAAAACTCTCTTGCCCGTACATCAGCATTTTGGCTAAATGCTGCCTTCAAGGCTGCATACTCGGTTAGCCTAAGCACTTCTTAGGATCATTCTGGTCTTGTTTACATGGATCCAAGGGAGGGTAGGCTTTGCAAGAACAAAGCAGAGCTTGTAGCTGTGTTGCACACACCTGCTTGCCACAAGGCTGTGCTTTGCTGGTCTAAGCCTTTCTGCACTAGTGTAATTGCACTGGTGTAATTGCACCGATATTAATGCCTTTAATGAAAACCGTGCTTTGGATAAAGGTATAATTTAACTGCAGAACAGGGAGGGCATGTTTGTTATGTTAATCTTCACTAATGTCATTTTTCTGGAGTACCTAGTAACTAATTTCTCTTCCTTTTTAATTAACAGTGATGTTCTCTACCCGAAAGATACTTCTAGTCCCCATAGTGGAGTTCCTGCAGAAGTGCTCTGTAGAGGGAGAGATTTTGTTGTAAGTATAAAAAAATGTTTGTTGCTTTTAAAGGAAAACACTGTGAAGGAAAGCAAGGTGAAGCTTGCCTGGGAGGCCACAGCATTGCAAAACTTTTCTGCTCAACTGCAGCGAGGTGTTTCCTCCAAGGAAGTTGTTTGTGCTTTAATCCTGAAGGTGGTGTTACAAGTCTGCCGTGAGAGCGTTGGTGTAGGCTCACATTGTGTTGGTGGCAGGTTCAGATCATCTGTCATTAGCAGCATTCATCCCTGTCTAACACATGCTGTAGAGCACTATCACATTGCCCCCACAATGTGGGGCTTGCAGAACAGCCAGCACTGGATAATGAAGTGCTTGTTTCTCCAGCTCTATTTCCATGGGCTCAGGACTGAGGGCTCAGGAGGGCAGTGTGGGTAAGCCTTGTGCTCCCTGAGCATGCACTGTTGATCTTTTAAAAGGACTTTATTCCCTAGGGCTGCTAATCAGTGAAAGGACTTTGTTCCCAGGCACCTTTTGTGAGCAGTAGCTGTACATGGAAGTTGAAATGAATACGAGTCTTGTAAACACACACATAAGCACAGCAAAAAGGAACAACCTCTGCATTGTGTTTATTTTCACTAACCATGGAAAGAATTAAGTTGCTAAGTGGTTCCTAAGTTCATAATCAGTTTATGGCTTCCGCCTCACCAGAGCAAATCTGATGAGTGCACAGCTCTCATTTGTTTCTGTTAGACCTGACTGTTTTTGCAGAGTTTGTTCGTGAGGTTTAGCTCTGAACAGGAGAGTGCTGTGCCAGAGACTTTAAAGGTATTACAGTACTACTGTAAGATCAAACTGATGGTGATTGAATCTGACTTTGCCTTGTCTCTTGATGTCTGCCCAGGACACTGCCCATATGGAGACCTGGATTCAGGTGTGACCCAGTGACATAAGTTTTTAGGACACAACAGATTGGGTGACACGTTGTGTGTAAAGTTCAGGGATCAGAATTATTATGCTCAGTAAAGTAAGGGATACTGTTTTAATATTCAGGATGAAAAGATACATTATTTTTGTTTGAATTATGTCAAATATACCTTCCATGAGAAATGGATCTGTGTTGATCTTAAAGCAAATAATTTGCTGATTAATACTACAGGAAGGAAAAAGTTAAAATGTTAGAAAATAGAAAGGATCAATATTTCTGGCTTTCAACGAGGAGAAATGTCTGGTTTTAAGACTCAGAAGTAGTATTTAATGCTGTATTGCCTCTGTGAAGAAAATGTTCTAACTTAAAAAGTGAACTTTATTTCCCTGGATGTATTTGTGTGAAGTAATTAGTAAGTTCAAAAAACATTTATGGACTTCTTATGCTTTAAAACAGAAGTGCCGAGTGCCCTAAAGTGAGTGGATTGGGTTTGTGTGTTTGTGGCCAGAGAGAAGCTGAATAAGAGAGAAGGAGGCATGGATGACGTCGTAGGGCAGGAAGAAATTGCCAGTAATGAGATTTTGGATTCTTAACAACATTAATAATACACAGAGACTAAAAGAGGCTGTAGCATATTTAAATGGAGACAGGAAGAAATGAAATGTTGGTGTTCAGGCAGCATTCTGCCCAAGTCCCATCAGCCTGCCCTCAGCAACTGCCTCTCAGGATTTGGACCTCGGGAGCTGCTGTGCAGAGCACCTGGCTGTCCCCTACCTGGGGACAAGTGTGTGAGTGACAGGACATCTTGGCATAACTGTAAGCTGTGATGGGGATGCAAGAAGGGGACAGGTACTCTGTAGGGGCTCTGTGCTGCTGAAGGGCAGCAGTCATCAGCCTCCACAGGCTGCTGTGTACGAGTGCATGGAGAGTGTCTCTAGGCTGGTGCTGAGATGTGTGAGAAGCTGAGCCTCAGGTGTAACTTCTGGGGTCCCAGCATCACTGCAGTGGTTTTATTGGGGGTTTGTTGTTGTTGTTGTTTTGGTTGGTTTGTTTTGAAACTAAGTGGGGTTTGAGTTCAAGAGATCGATCATAGCTTTTGTAGTCATAGGTTTGCCAAGGCACACCATCGTCTCTCAAAGCTTTTCGTCCTGTGTTCATGGCTGTTTGAGGACAGAAAGAGCCAGAAAATGTTTTTACTCTAGCTGGCTGAGAATTACTTCGACATTCTTGAAAGGAATGGGGCTTCTCTTTTTGTGGTAACATTGTTGAACAGGGTCATTGCTGCGTGCAGTTATTAGGTTTTCCTCTTTTGTTCCCTTCCTAGATGTGGAAGTTCACGCAGGACCGCTGGGTTGTGAGAAAGGAAGTAGCAGCAGTTACAAAAGTGAGTGGATTCCTTTTCTTCCTAAACCCAGAGGTGGTGATAAGTTGGCCAAATGCTGCTGGGCATTGTGTGGATGTAGATAGTGGATGCTGCTGGAAGCTTTTCCTCTCAGAGTGCCTGCCTTGCTCTCCATTTGGAAGGTATAGATAATACTCTTTCTAGAGAAAAACTTTCTGAGCAGCTCCCACAAGTTTCCACAACTCCAGTACCGGCCTCGTAGCTGAGCCACTGGAATGCATCTTGTCCTCTCTTGTGTTTCAGTGGAAAGCTGGGCCTTACTGAAGGTGCTTACACAGCCCACAGTCACTGCTCTGCTTTGGGTGTTTTAAAAGCAGCTCTTCTGTTGGCATTTGCCAGTTACAATATTGAGTGAAAACTTGAAAGCAACTCAGGCACCTGAACATTCTATTAAAAGTGGCAAACGAATGAGAAACATTAAGACAAAAAGACAACCCCCAAATTCTCTAAAATGCACTAAAATGATAAAACACCAGTCAGTTTAGGTGCCCACCGTCTGTTTTTGGAATGTAAGAACCAGTGCTGCAAAAAAGCTGGGCATGTGTAGGTGCAGCATGTCTGGCCTGCAGCTCTAAAATGAGATTAACGTTGTAGAATATGCTTCTCTTCCCCACAGAGCCTTTTCATCTCAGTTTGGAAACTCCCTTTTCTTTGCAAAACATGCCATGAGCTATTTGACTCTGGGGTGATTAATCACCACCGCTCTCTGAAGTCCTGGGCTTTTAACAGTGTGTGAAAGTGTTGGTGCTGCAGAGCAGGATGAGTATCTCTGACTTAGCTGGATGTGTGCCCACAGAGGTGCTCCATATACACCAAATCAGCCCAGCTCTCCTGTCTTATGCACAATGCTCATTGCTGCATCTGTCCGGTGTAAACTGACTTTTATGTTACTTATGTTTTTTCTTTTTCTTTTAGCTTTGCCCAGAAGATGTGAAAGACTTCCTAGAGCACATGTCTGTGGCAAGAATAAACAAAGGTTGGGAGTTCATGCTCCCTTACGATGAAGATTTTGTTAAGAAGCATCCAGATATAGTTCAGAGGCAGCAGATGCTGTGGATGGGCATTCAGGCCAAGTAAATAGTTTACTGTATTTTGGGGAATAAGCTAAAAGCAAAGAACTGTTTAGTACAAAGGTTCTGTAGACACTGATAGATAATCTGATCTTTATTGCCTGCAAGTTTTCCCCTCACACCCAGGCAGTGGTGTGGTGGGGTTGTTACTGCATCACTCCAGTCATTCCTTGGCTCCTTGGAGAGATGGAATGTTGGAGCTAATGGCTAAAGCATGGCTGCATGCAGACATAACAACTGAAACTGTCCTGGTATATTGTGTCTTTGTCTTGCAGATTAGAAAAGGTCTATAATCTCTTAAAGGAGCACTTGACACCAAAGAAACAAGAGGCACAATCAGGTACATGTAATTGTGCTTGGATCATGTTGAAGCACTTGCCTATCCATATTTCTGAGTGATGTTTTGGAGTTTCCTTCTGGTTTTGAATGTGGTGGAGACTGGTCTTGTTTAATATCTTTTCTTTCTTACTGTTTCCTCTGGAATATTTAAGACAGATCTTGGTCTGTACTAATGTCACTGAAGTTGGGGTGACACCAGCTACTGTGGCATCCTTGTAGCAGAGCCTGGAGGAGTGTGTGGCCCTGGGAGCTCACTGTTTGACCCTGTAAAATCAGCTGGTTCTTTCACCCACTTGCTCATCTAAGGCAGCTTGTGCAATGCAACCAGCCCATGAAGGGAGGACAGACAGGGCCAGTGCACAAGTAATTCTCAATTTAATCTTAATGCAACTTAATGTGAATGAGGTGATTTTTTACTTCCCTGAATTGCACTGGGCTCTCTGGTGTGGTTGAGGGCCAAGCAGTTACTGGAGAATGTAATGGCAGGAGGCTGTATGGAGGTGTGAAGCTGTCTCTTTTTGACATCCTTCTCCACTGTGGATGCCAGTGAGAGTATTAAAGTAGCTGCTCCAAAATTCTAAAAGATTGTGAAAACTTGAGATTCCAGAGTTTAAACTGGACATTTGGCTCAGTGCCAGACAGTGGAGCAATTGAGGAGTCTAAGCAAAGCTGACAAAGGAACATATGAATCCATTTCAATACCCCATGTCTGATCTGCTAGGAAGGATTAGTTGTTGGGTTATTTGGAGAGGATTAGTGAGCCTAACAGCAGAGAAGATAACAGCATGTGTGCTGGGCATGCCTTTGCCTCAAACACCGCACTCCTTGCTTTGGCAAGGACTGGATTCCTCTGTTGCCAACACACCACTTCCTTTCACCTTTGGCTGGCTGGATGTGGAGAGGGAAAGAAGTGCAGGATTCCATGGGAAAGAACTCCTTCCTGTCCCTTTCTCTCCATTACTGGGTAATGACACTGAGCAGAGGGTCTCAGCCTCTTGTGCTGTGCACCTCGTGCTGCCAGGGTGTTCAGGTTCACTGTTAATGCTTCCACACTCCTGCCTGTACCTGGTGACATCCAGGTGCTGCCTCTGACAGGGGATGCACCAGGCCCCACCAGCCACTACAGAACCTAAAAGACAAAAAGAAGAGTTGTTGGACAAAGAAGTATTTGGGTCACAAGCAGAGATGTGTAAGCAGTCTGTATCCTGGTTTCCTCAGTTGTGGAAAAGGCCCTGGTGATTGAACAAACACACTTTGCCTTGGATTCCTTCACTGGAACAGCCTTCCCCAGGCATTTGGCTTTAGAAAAACAAACACACACTGCCCTCTAAAAACCAGCAAAACCTCCCCAAAACTAATGTAAAATCTAATCAACAGACTGGGTTTATGCCTGAGATTTCATAAGCAGATGGTGTTTCCTGGTTTTATTTCACTATGAGCCCTGCTGAGATTTATACCTTTTGTTTCTTACCAGCTCATCCTTTGCTAGTTTCTGGGGAGCAAAGGGTCAACATGGCTAAAGCAAAAGTCAAGCAGAACTATGGGCAACTGGAGAAGGAGCTGCAGAAGCAGAAGGCAGAGATGAAAGCACATGACACCTCGGCCAGGACGGATGTGCCCAGTATCCGCATTAAAGAGGAGCCTGTGAGTGTGGAGGAGCCCATGGATACTTCAGCCCACGAGGGCCTGAACAACGGGCTGGTCAATGGCCTGCACCCTGCCCAGGGCTCCATGGACCCTGTGAATGGCCACCTGCCCGGGGGCTGCATCGACAGGGTCGCCCAAGAACTGAAGGCCTTTGTGTCGTCGACGTTTAAGAAACAATTTGTACTCACCCTGAGTGAGCTCAAACGGTTATTTAACCTTCACTTAGCCAGTCTGCCTCCAGGACATACCTTGTTCAGTGGCATTTCAGACAAAATGTTACAGGACATGGTGTTGGACACTGGCTGCAAACAGATTTTGGTGCCTGTAAGTATGGTTTTCCCTTGGTGTGTTTTGGGGTGGGGAGCAGTTAAACATCTGAAATGTGAAATATTTGTGTCCTGTGCTGGTGGATCAGGACAGATGTGCTCAGAGTAACTGTCCAGTATTGGATGTGTTAAAGCTGCTGGAATTCTGTTCTGGGGTCCTGCTCCTGGCAGGCTCTTGCACTCTGCCCTGTTGTCCTTGGGGCTCTGTTTCCACATCTAAGGTGTTGGGTCACAGTGATTTGCTGTCCCAACTTGCTCCTGTTAACATGATCAGAGGCAGTTCCAGATTCCCATCAACTCTCCTGGAATTGCACAAGCTCCTTCCCTTGGGAACAGGGAGCCAGCTGGGAGAGGGAAGGTGACATGGACTGCCTGGGAGCAGCAGGACACACCCAGCTGAGCTTCTGGGAAGCTGCAAAGCCCATCTGCAGCAGGTTTCCTTGGCCAGAGTGTTTCCTCCTGGGCTGTGCAGAGGTGTCTGTTTCTTTGTCTGTATGGAAATGACGTGTGTGATTGAGACAGACCAGGGCTGAGAGACTGCAGAGTGCTCAGGAGAGCAAAGGGAGTCTGGCATCATGGGAAAGAGCCTAACAGGAA
The DNA here is from genome assembly GCF_009819655.1 of Sylvia atricapilla. Classification (NCBI taxonomy): domain Eukaryota; kingdom Metazoa; phylum Chordata; class Aves; order Passeriformes; family Sylviidae; genus Sylvia; species Sylvia atricapilla. The sequence goes on from NC_089154.1 coordinate 939,126, forward strand.
ATGAATTTTACAAGACATCTGGCACTACTGATTGGGTTACAACCAGAAAGAGCTTGGGAGCAGCTGCCTTTGGGGAGACAGGAGAAGGAACGTGTGAGCTGCTCCAAAGAGCAGGAAGCAGGAGGGCTGGAAGAGCCTGGAGCATGGGAGCTGCTGGGGGGCAGCAGGAACGTGCTCAGTCGTGTGCAAAGTACATGTTGTGGCACCTGGGAACTGAGTAACAGCCTGGAAATGTCACTAGGGAGAGCACCAATTGTGGTGCTTTCTGCTTTCTCTCCTGGCAGTTTCCAAGGGCTGGAGTGGTGCTTGCCTGGAACTGTCTCAGAGCTGGCCAGGCTCTCCCCTGCACCCAGTGTCCTGTGTGCCTCTGCCATGCTGATGGTAAACAGCTGGGGTCATTCCTGCTCTCTTACTTGGGACTGGGCCTTGTTTGCTTTGGAAATTTGGAGATTTTGGAAATCCACACAATAAGTGAAAGTGAGATTGTTTATCTTTTCAAAAAGCAAAATGAAATCCTGCTGAAGAGAGGTGGCCAGGAACTTCCTTCTGTGTAGAACACCCTGTCACAGGAGACCTGCAGAGGTGCAGAAGTGGTCCCTGGAATGTCTCTTGAGGAGACTGTTGCAAGTTTTAGTTCTGCTGACTCAGAATTTACTGTAATATTTAAGCTCTTGTGTATGAGCCTGTACTGCTGTCAGCAATGTAAATCATTGCCCCTGAGCCTCCCCTGATATTCTGTGCAGATGAGAAAGATGCTGGGGTTGGGTTTACTCTTTGCATGGGCTCAGACACTTTGGTGTTTCTTGATTGTTCCCCTGGACAATTTTGTCAGAACCCAAGAAGGGCGCCTGAGCTCAGGGAAAGCCTGGAGGGTTGTTCAGCCTGGGATTTCATAGTTACTCATTAGTTTTCTGTAATTGGAAGTGCTTTGGTGATAAAAATCAATGATCTGAGGTAATTAAAATGATGTTCTGTGGGGGATGAAGACACTGTTGGCTTGAGTGCTTACCTATTATAGAAAACATGTGGCTGAAAATGGCAATTGAAACCTAACCAGGAGAGTGCAGGATCTATTCCAGAGCTGACCAACAGCACCGGGGTATGAGATGAGCAGTGTTTGTGGGGAGCCAGGAGAGGCCTCTCCAGCTGCAGCCGAGGCCCTGGGGATGGCTGCAGGGTGCTGTGCTTGCTGTGCTTCACAGCTTCATCGAGCAGGAGGGAAAAGCACAGGTCAGGAGAGAGCAAATCCTGGGCTGGTGCTGCCTTGGGAGAGGGGACAGACACAGAGGAGAGGAGCCCTGGGCAGGCAGGACTCAGAGCCTGTGCCCTGAGCTGTGCAGGCTGTGCTTCTCCCACCCCATGGGAGGTGTCTGCAGGACTCGGGCTCCTGAGGATCTACACCCATTTCCTGCAGTCTGGGGAGTGACTGCCTCCTGCCATGGCTCCTTTGCCGTGGCCTCTGGAGTGGCAAGGTTCTGCCCAAAACTTGAGGCTATATTTGAGGCCTCAGGAAATGATGTAAGTCTTGTGTGTGTCTTGCCTGGCTGGGCTGACAGGAGGGGAGTGCAGCCCTGCACTCACAGAGCCTTGCAGGCTGCTGCCAATGCCAGGCTCCCTGAGAGGTGAGATCAACAATTTACCTTTAGGATTACTCCAGCTGATAAGTTTTTTTCTGGCACACTCAGCCCCTTCTGTCTGGTTTATCTATAATGTGAGGCCGCCTGAAAGTGGCTCAGTGCTTGAGGGAGACACTTCCCAGAGCCAAGGGCTCCTCCCTGAGAGCTTCCATTTGAACGTGGCAGCCCTGGGACGTGGGGCAGCAGGGAGTTCATCTCCGAGAGCCCTGCACTTGATTCAAGGGCTTAGAGCAGGAAGGGGCACAGGGCCAAGATCTTTAAAATGATTTTAAGGTAGCAGAGAGCTGTATCAAGGTGACATAAATCAGCAAAGGGACAGCAGATGGCAAGGCACTGAAGCTGTTTGGGCTGCGTGTGTCTCTGAAGAATCTCTGATGGCATTTCCCACTCCCGTGGCCGGGCTGTGTGACAGGAGCAAGCAAGCAGGGAGCTGTTGGCAGCAGTGTTGCAGCAGTTTGCAGAGGAAGGCTGGCTGGGAGGAGATTCTGTGTGTTTTTCTTCCCAGCTAAGTATTGTGTTTGTTTGGAAGCCGTTTCCTCACAGAAAGGCTGGATAAACACAGCTGTGTCTCAGCCCTGTGGCTGAGGCAGGAGGAGTTTGCACTCCAGGGCTGTGCTGGCTCACTTTGGAGCCCAGCAGGTTGTGCCTGGCTGCTCCCAGTGCCCTGCTGCACTTTGCCATTCCTGCTGCAGCTGTTGTGTGGAGGGAAGCTGGAGTATCTGATTTTATCTCTGCTGAAAACCTACAAGAGAGATTATTCCTCAAAAGCAAGTGTCCTTATGGGAGGAGAATTACGTCAGGTGCTGTGAGCCTAGTCAGCCTGAATCCTGGCTCTAAACCAAATGTAAAACCTTGTTACAGTCCAGCCATTTGGACTAACCTGAAAGTCAAAGCTGCTAATCCCACTAGGCAGCTCCCACTGGACAAAACCCTTCCCCTCTGCAATAAGATCAGAGGCAGAGCATGAAAGGAAATGCTGATCTTTTCACTCTGTGATGCACAAGTCTTTTGGCTGGTGTGAGGGAGGCTGGGAAGAAAGGTTCAGTTTGTACCAGCAGCCAGGATTGAGGGATGCTGGAACAATTGGGACTGGCTTGTTAGCTTTTCACAGATGATTGATTTAGGTCGTCTGGGCGGTTAGCAAGGAATAAATCATTAGTGATGGACAGGAAGAGACATGTCAGGAGGGAAGGCATATTCCAACAGTGCTCATTAGTCACTGCTCCAAGGGGAAATGGTAAGACAAATGGATGGTGTTTTAATTTTTTAGGGAGGGGAGGCAGTTGTGCTGCTCCCTGTCTGCAGGGGTGTGAGGCTTCTGCCTCAGAAAAAATGAATGTGTTTCTCTAGCTTGGCACATGGGAAAAAAAAAACCAAAACATGCAAAACCACTGTCACTTTTGGACCTTGAAATGAGCAAATACCTGCTTCACTGTCCGTCAGTGTTCAGTCTTCTGGAGTCCCGTGGTCTGCCCCAAAACAGAGATGGCAATATAGCAGAAGCACCTGCTTGTCAGTAATGCTGACTTGGGATTAGTGAAGCAGGTAACTGCAGGATGGAGTCTGAATCTGTAAAACTTGCCACTGTAAAGGTAAAAACCTGCAGAAGGACCTTGCAACGCACTTGGTGCTCTCAGCTGAGTATTGTTCTGGATGGTCTGAAAGCAAACACTGCTGACAGGAAACATCTTCAGATATCTTGCCATGGGATATCATCAAGGTCCAAGCCCTAGGATTGTTCTCCTATATACCAGTGGGAAACTGTCCCCATGCACAGTTCATGGCATTCCAGTATGTCCAGCAGTTCCCTTGAAAGCCCAGCTGTGGCTGGTGTGTGACAGATGTGGCACCAGTGCCCTGTGCAGGTTGTCCTGCCCTGACCAGAGCCATCAGTCAAACATGGGCACGTCAAGGCACACCTCAGGGTGCCATGGTGCTCATCCCAGGGTCACAGGTGTGACACAGACTGTTTCTGCTCTGTCAGTGGGGCTGTGAGAAGGTGCTGAGCAGGCACAGGGCTGTCAGAGCCAAGGCCCTTCCAGTGTGGGCTGGAACAGCAGTTGGGTTGTTTCAGCAGTTATTATTCCATAGCAGCCAGGGTTTAGATTCAGTAATGGGTGTCCAGGGATACAGTATCATGGAATCATTAAGCAGAACTCATTAAGTAGCTGGTTATTTTTAACAGCCTCTTGTTCTCAGTTTCCTCCACAGACTGCTGCCTCACCAGATGAACTAAAGGTCTATGCACTTTGGGAAGCTGGTGACACTTATGATCAGGTAAAGATAAAATAAGTGACATTCCCCACTATATTTTTATTGGGCATTTGGCATTGTTTGTATCCGTGTTTCTGGAACTAGTACAGCAGAGAGTTTTCCTCTTTCCCTATTGGTGTGTTTAACACCAACCTGTTTCCAGCTGAAAGGAAGCTCATAACCTGTTGGTAATCATGTCAGTAACCATCTCAGTGGCTATTGCTGAACCTGTGAGAAGAAAGGATTCTCCAATGTAGGCCTCAGACCAGGATCCAGTCCAAGGATTTTTTTTTTCTTTTGATGGTAATGCAACATTAACCAGAGATTACCAGGTGTATCTGTTGATACTTAAGAGTAGGAAATGATTACAGCATATATGAGCATCTGCTGAGTTCTAGCTGCTGTCAGAGTAAAGGAAGTCAAAGGGAAGGTGCCTCACAACCTGTGGATGGGCACTGCAATTCCTAGTTCCATGAACTGAATACATTTTTATAGGAAAGAGACAAGCACTAGCCAACCTCTTGCCAAAGTGATATGAACTCCCATGGAAGCATTTGAGAGGAATACCCTACAGCTTCTTCAGTGTGTTTTTGTAGCTTTGGGGGTGCCCCAAGTTACAGGACAGGTGCAGGTGTGGCCACAGGGTCTGGAGGGACCCCTGTAGAGCCCTTGGAGGATAAGGCACTGCTGGAGAGCAGGAATATATGGGGTTGTTTGAGGATCGTGAAGCAACAATCCTCTAAAGTAGTTCAGGGAATGTTTTATACAGACTAAAGCACATGCAGTTTTTATAGAAAGACAGGAATAATTGTTTTCTGTATACTTAAAATACATTTTCTTTTAAAGCATCGCCAAGTTTTGCTTGAAATCTTTTCGAAAAACTACCGAGTGCGCAGGAACGTCATCCAGAACCAGCTGAGTCAGGAGTGTGGGGAGGACCTAAACAAGCAGGAGGTGGATAGAGTGTTAAAGGTAAGCTTCTGTTCACTTTGGGCTTGATCCAATTAATACATGAGTTTTAATGCTTGATTTGAGCAAAGGATTATATTTTACCTTGAACTGACAAATGGTAAGGATGATAGAACAGTTGTTGTTGGAAGATGGACAAAGCCTGTGTTTCAGCTTGTTTTCTTAAAAATGCAGTTGTCTCATTCTATCTTCTTTCCCTCCAAGGAGCAATGGCTCACACATTATTTTGTATTGTTGCAACAAATCTCTCTCTCATCTTGGAGCAGCAGAGAATATGTGATAATTGAGTTATTTTTAAATAATGTAGAATTAAACATTAAGGAAGTGGAGGGGCTGTGCCCAGTGCTCTGAGTTGCCAACTGACTGCTGGTTAGTGCTGAAGAGCACAAGTGCCACATGTTCAGCAGGAAGTGCATTTCATTCTCTAGCAGGATGTGCAGCTTTGCACAGAGCAAAACCCTGGCCAAAACCAGCAGGCAGAGTGGTAGTTAACACATCTCATTGCAAATGTTTATTTGAATCCTTTCATCTCTCTTTGAAGATGCACCATTTACTTGCTCAAGAGGTTTAAGGTATGAAGTACAGACCACACAGGCCATGACTTTAAAAGAGATGCAGGATGGCCAAGCAGAAAGTTACCAACTAATGTAATACTTTAATCATTGTGGCTGGGCCTTTGCTCACTGTCACCCACTTCAATAAGACAAGTGCTTAAGTACTTCATTACATTGTGATCTGCAAATGAATAATAGCATCTTTGAAGAACTACAGATCTGTTGCTTTGATAATGAGCAAACTGGTCTTGCTTGAAAGAACCTGGCCGTCTTAGCAGTAAAATGAACTCAGGCATTTCTCCTTGCTAGACAGTATTTCCTTTGGCTCCCTGTGCTGGGGATTTGTCAGTGACTACATGAGCTCAAGTATCAGCTCTCCTGGAACATCTAGACAATGCACTGCCATTTGTTTTTCATGATGCTGTTGCTGTTTAACAGATAACCTATTTCTAAAAAAAATACTTGCCCCTAAGTCATCAGGTACTCTTTCTATGTAAGTCACTAAGTCAGTGGGTGACCAGCCTTGTGTTGTGGCAAGCTTTAATGCCTTGAATACATTTGTCACAGGAGTAGGGGAAATTACCTTTGTTTCTGAAATAAAATTTAGGAGTATGATTTAATGAAATGGGAAGGTTCTCTGGCTTATTTAAGCCACAAGAGATTGGATTCCACTTCGAATGAAATTGGATTTGCTGACTCTTATTTCCCCCTCTGCCTGTGCTCATTTTTATACACAGAGGGACAGAGTGATAGGGTTTGTATTTTTGCATTTTCAGATCAGTCTGCAAACCCTCTTTCTAACCTCTGGGTTTGTTTTTGTTATGGACAAGCCCCAAGACTTCAGAAACAGATACGTTTAAGATCCACAACCCCAGTTCTGCAGCAGTACTTGAGCCTGTGTTGAATTACCTAAGAGGGAGGTCAGGGCACAAGAAAGGGAAGCTGTTAGCTCAGAACTCCAGAGACTTTGTGCTCACCTAATAGAAACAAGGAAATGAGCCCCAAGACAACCCAATTCGTGTGCTCCTTTGCTGAGGTGCTCTCCCACCCTAAGTATAGCACACGTGTAGTCACAGCAAGGCTCTGAGGTTTGACACTTCATCATAGAAAGGGTTTCTTAAAAGGCTTCAGATCCAGTGACTGCCCTCACTCTCCTGCTGTCCCACTGCTCCACTCAGCCTCTTCCCCTGAGCTTCAGCCCCTCTTCACCCTTCCATTGCCCTGCCCCTCCAGCCCTCACACATCTTCCCTCCCTCAGTTGGCTTCTGCACAAGCCCCCGGTTCTCCCCCAGGAGCCACTGCTGTCCCTCAGTGACTTTAGCATCATTTGTCCCTTTGTGGCACTCAGCCTTCCCCGCCTCGTGTGTCCCCTCCATTGAAGCCATCTGTCCTCCAGGGTGGGGATACCCCGTACCCTGTACTCTCTCCTGTGCACTGGAGAAGGGCTTGTTACTGATCATGTTTATTGTCCCAGAGCCAGCCCGTTGTTCCCAAGACTTTATGGACTTTAGAATCATAGACTCTTGAAGGTTGGAAGAGACGTTTGAGATCATCCAGCAGTAGTACCACTGTAACCACGAAACACTGCCCAGCACCAGATCCAGACACCCCTTAAATGCCTCTCGGGATGGTGCCTCCAGCACGCCTCTGGGCAGCCTAACAGCCTTTCCCTGTGTCCCCAGGACTGCTGTGTGAGCTACGGCGGCATGTGGTACCTTAAGGGCACGGTGCAGTCCTGACAGCGGGGCAGCGGCGTCAGCTGATCTCGGGGACGTGGAGGAGCCCGCAGCGGTGGCACAGCCGTGGCCTCGGCAGCCGGGGCGGGATCTGAGCTGCTCTGGGCCACCGAGGGCAGCCGCCGACCTCCCAACAGCCAGAGTCTGCGTGCCTCCGAGGCGCGGCGGCGGCCAGAAGGCACCGTGGGACCCTGGCTGCAGCTTGATTAATCTGGGATTTCTAATGTATTGCAATTCTCCTTCTGTTTCGTTATGAAAAATAAAACCGTATAGTGACAAAGACATGATGGAAAATCATGGTCTAAAACTTTATTTTGTAAGTAATGCCAATAAATTAAAATTTGTTTACAAACATCCCGGTTTTTGTTAAATCCCTGGATGCTCATACTTTAGTGTGAGCATTGTCCTAGCCCTTGCAGCCCTCTTCATAGAGAGCAGGTGGTCATGTTCACGGGAATGGAAGGCCTGGGAGGGGGGGGAACAAAATCACTGTCTGTGAACTCTGTACTACATAACCATTGTTCTCACCTGTTGTCTGTGAAATGAGTTATTTGGAGAAGTACCAACATTTGAAACATGGGGAACAACTACTGGATTTCTGCTCGTGTGGGGTTGGTTTGAGGGACTTTGTGCGTTACTGTATGTGACAGAGCAAGGTTAGTAACTGAGGGCACCCTCTGGAAGGCATCCAGCTGTAGTCACCACACGGCAACCATGTAAAACCTCAATTTTTGTGTAATTTTTAAATAAAATTATATCTCAAAGGTCAATTCTACCCCACCTTGTATTTGTCAAACAAGAAACAGAAGCTGTACCTGACTCCTTTTACATCCTGAAGGGGAGGAAGGGCAGACAGAGAGCAAAGTGCAGCGCAGTCCCTGAGCTCTGGGGCTGTGCAGCAGCAGGGACAGGGACCCAGCCCTGGTGGCTCGTCCTGAACTGGCCTTACCTGCAGTACCAGCAGGAGTATCTGCTGTGGGCACTGCACAGCACAGTCACTGCTGCTCCTGTTCTCTGCTGCAGCTTCCATCACATGAGAAGCTCAAGGGGATTCTATTGATTTCATCTACTTATGCTCAGAAAAGGCTGAGTTGAGTTGTTGACCAAAATAAGAAGATTAAGGTAGTTAATCCAGGTAAGACTGGCTAAGAATATTGTTACCATACTTGCAGCATTTCACATTTTGGTGGAAAATGGCTATTTTTGGCCTATAAAACTACCTTATTTAGTAGCTCAGTGTAGTTTATCTGTAGTTTACCTGTGTCAATAAAATTGGGATGTGTTTTATATTCAGGCAGCCCTGGCTGGCTCTGACCCAGCGGCTGTGGCTGGAAAGCTCTCTGGGAAAGCCATGCTCCAGGAGAAGCTCTAAGAAGAGCCCAGCTTGGAGGGATTTATTGCACAGCCTGCACAGGACAGCCAGAGCTCGGCAATGGCACAGGTAGCCAAGGGTGAAGTACAGTACAGAAGAATCAAGAAGTTCTGAGGAAGAATTTTTGGCATTTTTAAAGCATAGAAATTGTTTCTCTCAAGTGCTCCAAATTAGCCAAAAGTCATAAACCACTGAAGATCACCTATTTAACAAAAAATCTGGAACTGCTTTTACACATCTTCTGCCAAGCAGGTGTGGTTTGCCTCTGTCCCTAAAGTGGTAAGGAACACTGATAGTGAAGCCCTTTGTGCCTTTCTCAGGTTACTGCTTTCCAGGCTCCGAATTGGGGTGAGACAGGTGCAGGTGCCAGGGACACTGACAGGACAGTTACCTCATGGTGATGCCTTCCGTTTCAGCTTTTATGTTTTTCAGATTCTGTGCTGTTTAGGGTACAGTTCTGAGCCTCATATTAAGTGCTGGTAAGCTCTCTTCAGAGTAGGTAGACAAAACAAATCCTTTTCCCGCTGAAGACAAGGACAACTTTCAGGCCCAAAGCATAAAACGGTGGACTGTGATCAAGATTAGCAAGAATGTGTGTTTATATTTCTTAGTTGGGTCCTATTCCCATTTTATTATTCCAGCTCACTGTATGTAGGAAGCAACAGATATTTAGTCATGCTTCAAAATCTGTATATAGTTGTATAGAATTGTTCTGATTCCATTAAAAATGAGAAGTTAAAAAAACCCCCATGGTCATGAAGTATTACATTTTTATAAGTTTTGGTCCGTTTGCATCATAGGGTTTAATTGTCCAATAACAACATCAGGTTGTGAGATCCCATCCTTCTTGTTCCTCCCTCCAGTCCCCCACTGTTAATGCTTTGGGCCTGAGACTCAGAGCTACTCCCCTCAGAACATTTGGGCATATGAGGCTCAGAACTACACCCCTAGGCAGCACAGGATCTGAAAAACAAGAAAGCTCAAACTTAAGGCATCAATGGCAGAGCAGTTTTTCTGCTTTCCCTGCCCTCACCTCTTTTTTGAACAGCACTAACAAAAACCACAACAATGAGGAAAAACTACTTACTTCTATCTGGAGTTCTGTTCTAGACAGGCCTGTTCTTTTGTGTGTAGCATAACTTTTCTAAAATACAAGTTTCATGGGAACTCCATCTGAGCTCTGGAGGAAAGATGGCAGGACGAGATAATGCAGGTGCCATGTGCACCAAGTTCAGTTTCCTGATTGGCACAGATGGATATAATTACTACTTACCCCTGCAGCTCGACTGGATTATTTATTTGCTTAGAAAAATATTCAGAAGATTCAGATTCCCGTTTTTAAATAATTTTCAGACTGCAATATATGTTTTAGATAAACTCCCACAACATGAAGTCTTAATACTGAACGACAAGCTGAACAGAGAACAGCATAAGGCAGCAGAGCTGCAGCAGCAGCTGGACTAAAGCTGAGAAACTGTCAACATTCTGGGTCAAGGGTTTGGTACCTGGCAGCAACTCAGCAGGAAGCTGCTTCCCAAGAACTGCTAGCCACATTAAGCTATGAGACCCATCACAAGGATAAGGATGTCACCTTTCATTGTGCCTTTTTTGTCTTTTTCTTTCTGTGTTCCAGAGAATAACCTTCTCCATGTTGGTTTTCAGAAATTAAGTATTGTATGAATTACTATTAGGGAGTGGAAAAGGCGAGGGAGAACGACAGTGTGGTCCCATTTTCAGTGGGATATGTGCTGGCAGTTTTGTGCCCATCCTCCCACCTGCCCCAGGCAGCATGGAATAGGTCCAGAGGCCGACACTGGAAGCAACAGACAATATAAGGTTTTACCTGGCTTGTCTCCTCAAGCACTTGGAGTTCGTGGTATGCAACATTAAAAGCTACTCCACTATGTCAATGCTACTTCTAACGTTAAATAGCTGAATAACAACTCTCTAACTTACCAAATACACATAAAAATGTACTTTGCAGACATTCCACCAGAGAACCGTAGGTCCCAAATAACACACAAGAGTCAATTCACAGTATCTTGCCTTAAGACAAAGTGCCCTACAAAGGAAACCGTATCTAAAAAGCCACACAAACTTTACAACAAATCCTTTCTTAGTAGGAAGACATTTATACTAATCTGTGGGAGATCTTAGTGATTGTGAAAACGTGGTATTGGCTTAAAGCAAGCACAGCTTTCCACCACCATGCCAAAGCAAGATCAACTGAACTGCTCCCCTCCTGGAGCTGAGGAGATGCTGCCCCTGGGAGTGGTCAGGGTTTTGCTTTTGTTCGTTTTCTACATCGGTGTAGTCACAGGGCTAGATCATCCCTATGAAGCAAAGGAAAACTTTATTCTGGTTCTTGTGAGAGATTCAGAGTTCTTAGCTCTGTTATTTCTGAGTGGATGAAGGAAAGAAGTGTCTGTCACTGCTCTGGCAGGAGATAAAGTGTAATACAAAGTAGTAGTGTAGCATTAAGCTATGATGTTTCTTTGCCTTACAACCACTAGTTTGTGTGACAGTGCTAAACGTTAATCTACTGCTACACAGGAACAGGGAATCTAGCTGATAACTAACTAGCCTGTGAACTACAGGGCTACCAGCCAATCCAAAACATTCATTTTGAGTGCTCAAGAAACACATCAGTTTAAGGGGTCTTCTGACATTCATATGAAGTGTGTTCTTGACTAACAGATAAGGTTATGGCTGAGAGGAGAGAGTCTTGTATTTTGCTCTGTGTTCATCTATTTCTTCTTTTGTTTTTCTGATACAACTAAAAATCTCCTGGAACAGTGCTTTATATTCAGGGGGAGCATTTGTGGAAGAGTCACTTAGCTCAGCAACTGTGAATTCTTGATTGCTAGCTGAAAGATCATACTGGGTGTTTCCCACATTTAGGTCTTTGGAGTACTGCTTCAGTGTTTGTACAGCCTTGTGTTTCAAAGAATCTTCATCCATTTGACATTTCTTCAAAAGTTCCTCATACTTCACCTTCAGAGCATTGTACTGAGCATCAACTTCATTGAGTACAGAGATTCCTCGCTGCTTCACAGCTTCAGCTCTCCTAATACACGTTTCTTCATGGCCCCTGAGAATGTCTGCCCCAGCAGCACTGCTCAGGAGGCTTTCACTGCTGCTCCGTTTCAGTGCCTTCTTCTCAAGCTCCGATACTGTCAGAAGTCCATCATCTGCCAGGCTCTGACCAAGCTCCCTGTCTAGAGATTCCTTGAATGAAATGAAGAAGGATTCTGGCACCAATTTCTCTGCATTATGGAGTGTGTTTTCAGACTGAAGTATCTGTCGCATTTCAGCCACTTCCGCTTCCAGCTCCTCCGCACGAGCCCGATACAAGTCACTATCGACCAGCCTCCGCTCCAGGTCACAGTTCTCTTTCACCATTAGACTGTATTCCTCTTCCATGGTTACCCTCTTCTCTTTCTCTAGGTTCAGCTGGGCCTGCAGAACTGTCACTGCCTTCTTTAACTTCTCGTTTTCTTCTTCTAGAGGACTTAGCTGACTATCCATCGAAGTAATCTTTTCTGCAAAGACGTGATCATAAACGAAATACCTGCAGAAACAAAATACGGACTATTAAACATAGGAAATACAGCTGACCACACCTAAAGTTTTCTTGTCCTGGGTAACTAATGACATATTTAAACTGTGTGCTAACACACTTCAGAGCACTAACAGGGGCCATCGCAATAACCAATCAGTTGATTTAGTAATAAGAACGGAGTTTGTAAGGACTTACATGCCATCAAACTAAGCTCACAGCTTAGGCAGAATGGCAGCTTGTTAACCATTTCATGTTACAGACAAGCTGATTGAATAATGTAAATTTTGTGAACATCAGGTAATTTTTTTTCCAGCTTGTCCAGTATCTGTGCTCATGTCTTAGGTCTTGAAGTTTTGCTTAAAATATTTTCAGTGTTCTTTACTATGTAAGGTGAAAAGTCTTACTGGCGGAGGTCATACAGCTCCTTCAAACATGAGAAACTGTGCATTGATCTTGGCTGCTCAGATCTCTCCTGGCTCATCCGGCCTCGTCCAGGCTTCTTCAGCTCTTCTACTTGTCGCTGCAGGTCATCTATGTGTGTTTGTAGACTTTCAATAGTCTCTGTCAAGCTAAAAGGTGAAAAGACCTTTAAATAAAACTAACCTTTCAATTTGCCAATATTGCAGAACATCACTAGACAGAGACAAGACACCCAGTACCTACACAAATACACCTGGACCGCTCTTATTGATAGTAACAGCTGGGAGGGAGGAATCTGTTAAAGTTTGTTACCTTATTATCTTTTGTTGTGAAGCTCTACTCTCTGCAACCAGTTTTTGATTAGTGTCTTCCAGTTCTCTTGCTGTCACATCCAGTTGTTCATAGACTTTTGCATGCTGGTCATTCATCTGCCGCAAGAGCTCCACTTGCTTTGTGAGGTACTGCAAGACAGTTTGCTGTTACTGGCTTACTCTTGAAACACAAGCTGCAGCTCCTACTCATTTGTGTTCACATTCAGAGAGAAACTCCTGAGTTTTCCAAACGTAAATTTCTGTGTTTGCTTTGCTAAGCTGAAGAGACACTACCAGTAACTCTCTAGGCAGCTTGCCCTTATCATAGAGGACACCACCTCTATGCTCCATCAGCATAGAGGACACACTGCTGATGAAGCAGCCCTTACCTGGAGGAGCTGGGTTCGATGGTGCCAGCTGTCTTTATCTGTGCCCACACCTTCTGCATGGGGCTGTGCTGCAGTCAGCACTGAGAGCCTTTAGGCTCCAACACAGCCCTTACCTGTCCACTGTGTCCTAAAAGGCTGCAGTGTGCTCCAACAGAAATTTCTTAACTGTGTCGAGCCAACACCCTTCTCAGCATTAAAACTGAAATACTGGGTAGCATCATCCATAATTAAATGTATTTTCACCTGACCTAAGTTCTCCCAGTCTGAAAACCAGCATTAGGTTCAGCACAGCAGAATTTAGGCTGTGGTCACTCTTTAAACAGTAAGTGGGCTAATATGTGTCAGGAAGTATAATCAAGTTATTGAATTCAAATCTTAAAAATTACTCACTGGGAACTATTCCAGTTACTGTAATCCCAAACAAAGCTCTCCTGGCCTTTTTTAAAAAATAAAGCCTCACATGAAGTATTCTCAATTTAATCCTCTTGGGTTTTACAATTAACTACACAGACTGTTTAATTTCCTGAATAACATCAGAAAGCTTGGAATTCTTAGTCTGAGCAGTTCACAATCACCTACAGCTCTTTAAAAAAGTGTCTTATATTCTCCTACCCGGGACAAGGGTATTTACATGAGACAGGTTTTTTCTGAGTCTAACCCCCTAATTCTGAAATATTTTGTTCTTATATAGAATTTGTATTTTACAATATATTCTGTATTGCTACATGTTACTTTCTTAAAACTAAGCTTCAAGAAGGAACATCCAGCAAACTCTTAGGCAGAATTACTTCTCTTTACATAGGCCTGTTACATACTCAAAACTTCTAATATTCTACTTAACCTTTTACCTCATTAAAAGATTGGTGGGTTTACATTTTAGGCAATTTAAGAACAGATAATAAGTTAATCTAGGACTAGTAACTGCTCCATACAGACTTCTAGAAGATCAACATGATAGCTGTTGGCGAGATCCTTTTGTAGCCTGTGCACACATGACAGAGGATTTACACAAAAATAGAACATAGATTAGCAGTAGAATCTCAATGTGACCCATTTCAGATTAACTTTCCCTATTGGTTATAGCTGAAGAAAGGAGCTGGAGATCCTCAGACTTTCTTCAGCAATACAAGTGTGGCTAACCACTGGAGCCAAGGCTTTGGTGCCTGAAGAAATGTTGCCACTTATTACAGTGTGTTTTTGCAGATGTTCAGGATGTGCACTTCCTCCACCTTCCACCTCCAGTATCTTCAGGGCTGGTGTCCAGTTGGCCTTGCATAACCAGGCCACCAAAGATGATGTAAGAAATACTTGAAGTTCACATTTAATCTGTCCCCTACAACCGAGCACCTAACATGAAGCAGCACCTTGCATTCTAATACATGAAAATTGGATGGTGTCAGGATTTCCAATGTCTGAGTGCTGAGAACAGACTCAGACAGGAATAAAGTTGCTGTTTCCCTGCAGCCTTTATTACATCTACAGTGATTAGTTAGTGGCACTCGTGTCAGCACAAAGGTCGGATATAATGATCCAAAGCCGTAAAATGCTTAATTTATTAGTATTTAACATATGAGATGTAATCTTAAGCACACCACAGCCTTTGACCCTTCCCTTCCAGTGCAGACAAGGCAGTGCCATATTTCAGAATGATTTCTCAGCCAGTTCTAGACTTTGCTCCCTGTACAATTGAAATTAATAGGAAAAAAGTCACAAAATTTAAAGGGATATACTGCACTGAAAAGCTAGTACAGAAATTTAGGAGAGTAGCTACAGAACAGCTGAAAGATCATATGTAAGTTACAGAGACAAGCACTTAAAAATTAGGAAAAAAATCAGGCATAAAGACTGAATATGCCATTTGCACCTGTATCCCATGCCACGGGGTATCCTGTGATCCCACACGAAACAAAAATGCTGGTATGAAAATATTAGACTGAACTGCTTTATACCTTGCATATGCAAATTGTACTCTCATTTGTTTCAGTGAATTCCTGTAACAATTCCTCATCCCAGTAAGCTAATATGTTCAGTTCCTCAGCTGGAGGGTTTCTCTGGATATTTGAACAAGGGGTTCATGTTCCCTTTCCTGCCAGAAATCCAGATGCAAGCTTGAAACTTCCTTGCAGGAAGAAAAATTTTGTGTTGCTATTACACTTTTAAATGGTACTGGGGAAAGAAAAGATTGAGACAGAAGAGAGGACTGGAGAAGACAGCATTTTACTACAGCAGATACAAATACAGCCTTTGGCTCAACAAGCTGGGCAAAGAAACGGTGCAGGCACTATTTGGATGTCAGAAGCATCACAAAACCAGTTCTCCCACTCTCTCCCTCTCCTCTTGGAAGGAGGACAATCCAATACACATCTCCCACCCTCCCTGAGGGAGAGGGGGAAAGAGATTGAAGAGGTATCAGATAAAGCCTTCAAAAAGTAGTATTGCTGAAGTTTTGGTAGAACAAGACATTGAGAGGAAAAATTAATCTATCATGTCTGAGTTTGTCTGACCACACATGTACTTGACCCTGCAACATACCAGCTACAGATCACTGCTGGAGGGACATTTGTGACACTTCCTAGAGCTGAAGCTCTCTAGGTCTTCTATAAACACTGAACCACCAGAACAGCTTAAGCAAATAAACTGGCTTAAACCAATAGGATATTGCATTCTTAACGGCACTAGACTATTTTTGTAAATCAATGTAGCTTGGCAATAATGTATTTTCCACATTTCTAGACAGTGTTAAAATACAGCTTATTAAGTAGCTGCACTCAGGCAGGTTAGCTGCCCATCAGAGTCCAGGTGCATTATTTCAAAAGGTGTATTGTAACTCTGCTCAACACTTTCTTCAATATGGTTCTTCATACAAGTACCTTGTGTACAGTATTTGCACAGCACCTTGGAAGTGTTTGTCCTCTCTACATATTAAGAATGGATCTTTTTACAAAAACTATTCATGGCAATGAGCTATTTTCAATCTCTGCAGAAGTAAAAACATCTTCTAATGCTGTGGCAGTAATATAAATTGTCTATGTTCAACTATTGTATCTCAGAGTGAACAGGATAACAAAGATTACAGTTAACACATAATAGAAGAAAGAGCCAAGAGATGAGATGCAAAACAAAAGTAAGTTCTAAAAACACGCCCCACAAATCAAACCTGCTCTCGGAAATTGTTCATCACTTGCTAAAAATGCTGCATTTGTATTAACTACTTTAAAGACACCTATAATTCTGTAATTATTAAGGTTAGGATTCTTTCAGTTACCTGCTGCTATTACAATAGTGAGCATTTTCAGTCTGAAGTTGTAGCTGTACAAAATGCACATCTCTAATTGCAGTATTGCTACCACAAAGGAACTAATGTTTTGTAAAAATCTGGTACATACCAGTCACAGCCTGTGATTCACACCAGAACCAACCTTAAATGCTGACTACTTTTTCAATATGTTGTCAGTCAGAAAACTCCTGAATATTTAATAATTTAATTATTAGGGGCCATGCATTGCCCTCTAATAGCTGAAAAAACCTCATTATGCTGACAAATGCTAGGTCTGCAAGAACACAGGCAATGAGAAAATGCCAAAAATAGACAGTTTTTTCCACTCTATTATCTAAAGATGAGTAGTTTTAAAAGGATGGTTATGCTTTTGGTTATTTCCCTGGAAAATACAGAACAATATATCCACTATATCCTATATTTAGATCCTACTTTAGTGGAATTTTTTTTCTGGTTTTTGTTGTTTGTTTGTTGGATTTTTTTGTCCTTGCAGGGTTTCTTTTACATTGAAATAGACTTTAGCTCCCTTTATCACAGCTCAGTTTACTGGAAGTACATATCTTCAGATTTTACTTAAATCTCACTTCTGTACTTATCAGCATTTAAATTTCAGCACTGCAATCATTAAAATTCTCACACAATATTTAAAATTATTAATGTATTTATCATCATATAATTCAATGTTATTTTACCTGGCAAGATCAGCAGTTTAGCAATAAAAATAACTGAAGTGTCTTTTCTGTACAAAACCGAAAAATACCAGTCATTTGCCATTAAACAAACCAAATCCAACATTTAGTGGCACAAAGCTTCTGGTTATCAGAGAAACAGTTCTAAGTATGAGCCACCTATACTGGTTCTCAAATTCTCAAAATAGCAGAAGTGGTGAAAGATTCTTCAGTTTTTTCCATTAGATCTCAAGAAATTCAGATCTTAACTTATACACTGTATGTTGCAGGTCCAGATGCTTTCACACAGGGATC
This sequence comes from Sylvia atricapilla, assembly GCF_009819655.1. NCBI lineage: Eukaryota > Metazoa > Chordata > Aves > Passeriformes > Sylviidae > Sylvia > Sylvia atricapilla. Next base: position 956,589 of record NC_089154.1, read on the forward strand.
CTTTAGATATTTTACCTCTATCTCCTGCAATTGCTCTTGATTTGTTGCATACATTTGCTGTAAGGATTCTTCTAGTTCAGTGTTACGGTCCAGTAGTGTCTTCCCAAGCTCAGCAGCAAGGTGAAGATCTAAACAAAGAAATCATGATTGCACGTAAGTGAGAGAAACAATGATGTAATCTAATTCTAAAGCTTGTTATCAAATACTTGAGGCATTTTCTTACTGCTGTTATAACTGCTCCAAGTTATCTCCAGTAGTCAACATGGAAGTTAGCTGGTAAGTAGAACATCCATCTCTAATGCAAGTCCAAGTCAGCCCTGAGACCCAGAGACACTCTCATGTCATGAAGCTTCCTCAGTTCCTCTGTGGCCCTTCGGACACACCCGGCCATGTTCACCTCCCACACTCTGCCCAGTCTGCACTCTTGGGCTTCACCCTCTGCACAGCACTCAGAAGAAAAAGCACAGCAGACCCTGTAAATCAGACTAGACCAAGGCCAAAGCTGAGGAACTCTTTATTGACTTGACTGTTCCTCCCCATTACCCCTCTACCAGAGTTCAGGTCACTCAACATCAAATGAGTTGAGTGATCAAAATGCTGAATGAAAGTTTCAGATGCTTTTTATGGTGAAACAATAATATCAAAAGACATAAAACTGATGGAGACTTGCAGCTATTCTGTTTTTCAAGCTCATAAAGCCAGGTGACAAGAACTGTTTCATGTGCTCCAAAACATCACTTCAAATGTCATTTGTTCTCAGGCACTAAATCTCAGTTTCACTTCAGTCATCTTCAATCACCTCCAGGGTGCAGTGACTGTAGTTGTTGCAAATTAAGAAATAAGTCATCTGAACAGTCAGCTCCTTTCTAGAGGGAAGCTTGGTATTTGCTCAACAGCATCAGAAGTGCTAGATATTCTGTATTATTATGTTGAAAGAGAAGTGTAATTTAAAAGCTAACATAATGTGACAAAGTAATAAATCTTGGTATTAATGCTAAAATTGTAGTTACTCTGTGGAGGGTACTACACGTCAAGGATCCAACAGATTTCTAGAAATCTCTTCTTTTCCACCTAATTCCCATCACATGACCTGCATGCATGCAATACCACCTAGTTAGTTCTCACATAGAACTTGTATCAACCAGAAGGAGAAGGGAAGTCAAGAAAAACTTTTGAGACACATCAAGGAGCCTTAAATTAATGAGCAGGAGACATGTATTGCATCATCAGTTGTTACAGCCAGTATAGAAGTAAACATATTAATTCTATTTTCATTTGATTGTGATGCCCTTTTTTAAACATGTTATGCTACCTCTTTCCTGCCCGCTCTCAGTTATCTTATCAGCTAGGAACTGTAACACATACAAAACTGCTCCAAGATTGTTTTGTGCTAACCTTCAGTTTGGCAGCCTGTCCAATATGATTACTCCATCTCCACACAGCAGCCAAAGACCAAATCCAGACTTACAAGGACAAGTCAGTACAAACATTTATCTATGAAGCTGTAGATGTCCAATTCTGGCAAAACAACAGCTGTGCTATTCTTTACACATTCTTTAGAGCCACAATGCATTGTTTCCTACCTTAAGGTCAGATTCTTAGCATAAATGCCATAAAAATTATTTAAAAGAAATCCCACTGCATGGGAGTTCTTCAGTTTCAAGAGATGTACAATTAGAAGGCACAAGGCATCTTGGTCTATACTTAGGAGTTTATCCTCACATCCCTTTTTCACTCTATCACTACTCATTAAGAAGAAGGATTTAAAGTATTTGGATAAGGAAACCTTAAGGCATCCTGCTTAAATTTTTCCCATTTGGTAAACAGATTGCACATTGTTTACCCATGGACAGAATAACTCCCAGTCAAACACCAAGCTGTTTGTTCTATCTCGTTACAGAATACTGTAGTCTTCAAATTCAGTGAATTCATTGACCTATAGAAAATGGAGTCCTGCTTTACAAGTTCTTGTACTGCACAGATCTTTATGAGGAGCCATCATTTTTAAAACAATACTAGCATCATTCAAGACAAAGACTAAATAGTTTATTCTTTTATTTTATTAAGAGTAGAATAAGAGCTTTAGAGAGGATTTAGGATTATGTTAAAGACATAATGCATAATGGAATTACTACCATTTCCCTTCCCAAAGTGAAAGTTTGTTTTCATGTTTAAGTACATTTAGGAGTTTATAGCTTCATTATTAAATGCCCCCTCATCTACTAATCAAATAGCACATGCCATACAGTACTTGGAATACAAGGTGAATAACAGAATTCAAGTCGTACTTCACGTTCATTCTGTTTGTTAGACTGGCAGAAGCACAAATAGGTTACTATGGCAGAAGTACTTTTACAATTAAGGCAATTTGTTTCTGTAGGGGAGAATACAAGTGGGAGTGCCCAGGAACATACAATAAAACCTAGAGGAAGCAAGCACTGAAATAATTTCCCCTCTTCTAAAATTCAGAATATTTTTGCATCCATTTTTCTACATCATCAAGTACCTGGAAGCCCTATAAAGAGCAAATTTTACAAGAGAGATGTGTCATGTATGTTTTCCAGATACAAAATGTTAAGTATTAATTTACATTTCTCTGGAGAGAGTTATGGTAGAATTTCAGAAGCAAAACTGCATTTTCTGTTGTAAATTTATGTAAAGCAACAGCGAAATTCTGACAGACATGCCTTCTTCCTTTTCACCATAAAGATGGAAGCAGAGAGGGTTTTAATAATGCAAAATGCATATGTGCAGATCTAAAGATCTTCACTCAAGTAAATCTGATTAGCTGTACTGGTGTTTAACAGCTCCATCAGAAATCTCCAAAATAAGACTTCAAGGATGTCTTCTGATGGTGAACAGCCCTCACTTACCAGCACTTCACCATCTCTTCAGACTGCATTACCATCACTGAAAAAAAGATAATAACAGTACCAAAATCCTTCTCTTCTACTTTTTTATAACCCACCTAACAAAATTATTCAGAGAATTTTCAATCTAAAATTAAGCCTATTATTTTAAACAGCAAAAGGCACTAATTGTGCAAGATGTTCAAGCAAGCCTAGTGTAAGTTTACTGAACTGTAAAACAAAATTTTTCTTCTACTTAGTTTCCTGTTTCCTATTCTGTATTCAGAATACCTGTTCTGTAAAAGTGAGTAACAGCAAGATGCCAAAAGAGCAGTCCATGTAAAAAAATTCTTTTTTTAAAGGTCAGCATACCTCAGCAAAACACTGCAGAAGGATGGCTGTTCCCATCCTTACAAAAATTCCATGAGCACTTGATGCACAAGCAGTATGTGTCCACTGTCAAGACAAAAACCTTTGGTACATACTTTGAAGACTGTCCCGTTTTTCAAAAACCCCTACCCTAATTTTAAGTTTCAAAGACCTACTGACAAGGACTTCAAGCTTGCTTCAGGGTTTCTAATGTTTTACAACCTAGGTTCTCATAATCATATTCATCAGTCTTTAAACATGCACTGATTGTTTGGGTTGTGAGGAGTTTCACGAGACCTTGATAAGCACTCTTACTCCCCTGTTTACACACATCTGTGTGTCTTAGCCTTAGCAGCAGGAGGAGTAGTATCCTTCAGAATCCAGAAATAAAGTACAGCACAACGTTTAAAAAACATTCCTGTAAGGAATTTCTTCTGTGCATTTCAACTTGCCCATCCCTTTATTTTCCTCCTTTTCCTTTTAGCAAGGCTATTCGTGACTTCCATTTAGGCTCGAAAAGAGAGAATCTCCAAAAAAAGGTGGTCCACATGTTGAGAGTACATTAACCAACCCCTCAAAACACACTAACCTCTAGAATGGAATACTGTGTCTTAAAAGCTGACAGCAGAGTCAACTGGTGATTATTTCACTCATTTTAATTAGAAGATGAAAGTAGAGAAACATCAAGAAGGCAAGAAGTCAGTTGTTATACATTGTGAAGTCTCTTTGTAGGTCTTCTATTCCATAAACACCGACATAGTAAAACCAATACTGAATCATGTCTTCAGATTTTTCACTCTCTTCCCTTTGACAACAAACTGTAGTTTCAGGACTTATTTCAACTAAATTGTCTGTATCCTAGAGCTAGGAAAACATCAATTTTGGGCGAAGAGTACCTAAATACAGCTTTCAAACAGTTAGCTATTTTATACAGCATGCAATTAAAGAGACCTGGTGCCGTCTCAGAAAGAGTTTCTGCTGTCAGATGTCTGATCTCTGTGTAAATACTGCTTAGTTTTCTCTAAGGTGTACAGTACAGCAGCACCCACCAATCCCAAGAACTAATGTATTTCAATATAAAAGCAAAACGTGTAGGACTGGAGCAGGTTTGGAGGAAGCCACTTCACAGCTTTGAGCTGGCCTTTCAAAACAAACTCAGGATTAAGGACAAAAAGTAGAACTAAGTAACTTAAGTAAATACCAATCATAAATGCCACTAAGCTCCTAAGGAAATTGCACATACTTTCCGTATCACGCCTGTTAAAAGACTTTTAGGCAATAACACTCGTATTCCTGTGGCTCCTTTCTCATTTGTGAAATGAACAGCATTTACCTCTCGCATGTAGTGTTTTAAGACCTACTGATGAAATTACATACAGAAGCTATACATGTATATTGCTGAGGTGTAGTGGAGTTGATATTTTAATAAGAAAACCTAAAGAATTTTTCATAAGGAGCCTGCAACTACTCGAGCACTGCTACGACTACAACTTCATCGACTGGAAGCCCTTACAAAGAACTCAACAGGGCGCAATAGCGCATCCTACCCCGGCTCTTCCAGCGCCTGCCCCGAGCAGGGCACCTTCACCTTCTGCGCAAGGTGCAACTTTCCGGAGAGCCGCTTCCCTCTCTCCGGGCGGAGGGGGACCCCGGCACCATTCAGCTCGGCTGCCGCACCTCCTTCCCTCAGACAAAGACGGCCGCAGCATTACCGATGACAGCGATTCCGCGGCGGCGGGAAGCGCGGCCATGCGGGGATCCCGAGCTCCGAGCCCGGCACGACCGACGCTCCGGTCACCGCGGGCCCCGGCTCCCCCGGGCACAGCCGCGGTGCCGCCGCCCGCCCGCCGCCCGCCGCGGCCCCTTCCCTCACACGCCCACCCCGCCGCAGCCGCTGCCCTCACACGCCCGGCGGCTCCCCACAGCCCCCTGCCTCACACGCCCCGCTCAGCGCGGCCCCTGTCCTCAGCCCCGCGTCGCCTTCCCTCACACACCCGGCCGGCTACACACCCTGGCTCCACACGCCCCCCGCCACCGCCCCGGCTCACCTTGCTGCAGGTCCTGCTGGTCGTACCAGGGCTCATCCTCGCGGATTTCGAACTCCTCCACCAGGCTGTCGGCCAGCATCGCGCCCCTTCCGCTCACGGGCGGCTGAGCCGGCGGCGCCCACCCCGCGATCCCCCCTGCGCCGAGCGGGGCACAGCGAGCCGGCAGCCGCTCCCCGCCTCAGCAGCCGCCTGCGGCCATTGCCGAGCGGTTCCGGACTTTGCCGAACCTCTCCCCCTTCTGGCCGGGCTGCGCCGGCGGCAACGTGGCAGCTGCTGCCGCCGCCCGCCCCCCGCCTCCCGCGATTCAAACACAGCACCCTCGCCTCGCCTCGCCGGCGGGCGGCCAATGGGGAGCCGCCCGCCACACAGATCGAAAGGAGGCTACACCAGTCACAAGGCGCATTCATCTCAAAGGGCCAATGAGAGCCAAGAGAAGGCGGGCCTGGGGCGGCCGCGCCCCGTCCCGCCCCGCGGCGCGCGGCCTCCCGTCAGCAGAGGTGGGTCGGTGCCTCTCGAAGGGGCGGTGGTCGCTGGCGCTCGGGCGTGTTGATGGCGGGGAGCGGCTGCCGAGGGATGTCGGCTGAAGCGTGCGGCGGGGCAGGGCTGGCACGGCCCGGAGTTGGACAGTGCGACTTGGTGTAGGGAAAGCTGGGGCTCGTAGTTGCCCCGCGTTGGGAGCGCTGAGGGAAGAGCGTGAAGAGGGACCCGGCGTGGCGTCCAGGTGCAGGCCACCTCTCCGCCCGAGTGCGGGAGGGGAGGGCGGAGCGGGGAGCCTGCAGTCCGAAAAGGGCTGGCTCCATCCTCGCCCTCGCTCGACGGCGGCCGCTCGGCCTTTCCTCTGTTTGGCACAAAGCGGCGGCAGCCGTGTTTCCCGTTTGGGTCCTGCTCAGAGAAAGGAGCGCAGCTTGCCCATTCTCAGCAGACGAGCCCTTTCCAAGGTGCCGTCCCGCGGCACCCGGCAGCGGCCTCTGTGGGCACTCCCTGAGCCTTTCCCCTGAGTGCTGCCCCTCGGGATAGCAGCGCGTTTATTCTAGCTTCCGTCTTCATGCGGTGCGAGTCACGTCAGAAGGATGAAGATCCTTGTGTCCAAGCAGTCTGTCAGCGCTGTGAGCATAGCGCGGCGGTTTGGGACCCAGAACGGCAGAGCGGGATGTCAGCTAGTGCGCCTCAGGCAACGTTTGCTATTATCTCTCGGAATCCACTTTGCTTCTTTAGACTCTTGCTCTGATTTCTTGTAGCAGTTGTTATCCTGCTCTGGGAGAAAGGCCGGTAACGTCACACTGCATCTCGGTGGCCCAAACAGCCTGTTCTTTCGGCCTCTGAGTATTAACGCAGTTGTAACCACTAGAAATTTCTGAAAGCGATTTGCCTTCTGTGAGTCACAAAATTTGCACCTGTGCTTTAACCTGCTCAATATAAAGGCTGACTATTAAGAAGAGGGAAGGGATGCTCATGCATGATTTCATTGTAGTGCTATGAAAGGGAACATCTGGGGAAGGAAGTGTGGTACCTCAACTTCTAATTGAACCTGTTTCATAAACAAGGTGCTGGACCAGATGCACCAATTAGGGTAGAGTTGTGTCAGATCCTGCAAATTACAATTAGTCACGGTACTAGAGACCAGTTTCTGCATTGTTAGAAGATTTTTGTTGAAGAAATTCCAAGTATCTTTCAAATTTTCTGAAACTGAGGGGAACATTTTTTATTTGTGTCAGAAGGAATCAAGTCCAACAATTTAGAAATGACTGCTGGTAATGTTAGTGTGAAGCATTTTTATTCTTAATGCTTGTGGAATTGGAAGGAAATTCTCCCAGTTCTCCATTTTGAAGACCCATGCAGGGTGCTGCAGGTAGGGGTGAAATGTCCACCTTTCCAAAAGCCCTAATATCCACTATGTAAATAATTTCAATAATTATATTGGTGAAGGCTTGAAAAAGCAAATGTGACACTTGCTAATAGCATACTCATTGTAATTACTTTCATATTAGTATCAAACTTTTTTTTAAAAAAGAAACATTTCAGTTGTGCATCTTTTCAATAACTTTTTTCTTCATTTTAGGTTTTTCAGTAAAAAGATTGTGAAACCAGACTTGCTACAATAATGCAAAATTTCATCCCCTGAAAATGGTATTGTCTTTACACTAGTAGAAAAATAAGTTTGAAGATACACATAATTTTCAAATGTTAAAAAAAATCATTCATACTCCTAGAAATAAATTTGTTTTAATAAAATGAATCCTAGGGTTCCAGTTGTTTATCAGCTTGATTTTTTTTTTTCTCTGCTGTGGGATGAAGTTACCTATTCTTTGCACAATGCTTCATATCATAGCATCTTACGTATATACGCAAAAGCGCACTCATACTTTATTTGCTCTTCAAGAGTTCATTTTCCATGTTTGAGGGATGGAAAAACTGCCTGTCCCATCTTCCCCAGTCCCTACCTAATTTGTGGCTTTTGCGTGGTCCTTGCCTGGTGATTGTGAAGTTCCTCCCTTCCTGCACAGCCACCTTGTAAACCACAGGAAGGCTGCAAACAGCTTTGGCTTTCATTTCCTGTTTCTTCCATGGTTATTTTTATGAGTTCAGGGAGCTGCTTATAGAGCTGCTGATCAAGCAGATATTCAAACTAGGTCTTTTGATGGATATGTGAAAATTGCATTTAGGGTAAAATTGTTAATATGCAGAGGAGCAAAGTGTGAACTGTTGACATAAAGCAGGTTGTAATGTTTTGCATAGTAAGGCTGAAATTTGAACTTGAGGTATCAAAATAAATAGCAGACAGCTAGATGTAAAAATGAATGCAGCCTCAGTTAAAACAGATACCTGGGAGTAATTATGTATTGGGCTTATAGAATCAAGTATGGCCAAGGGCTACTTTTAGGTAGCTATTAAACAGCTTCAAAAGGTAGAAGTTCCCTGAAGCTGGCTCTTTTCATGGGATAGTTTACACTAAACATGCTTAGGTAATTGATGGAAAAGATCAGCATCTTAAAAATTTGTTGTCTGAATATCTGAATGATAGATTAAAGAAATCTGTATTCTTGGGCTGAATCTCTGTTCTTTGGGCATACATAAAATGCTGTGTGTGCTACCTGCTACATTTTATTTACACACAGTCTTCATACAGTGACATTTTTAATTTAAGGACATTTTGTTTTAATTGTTTTATAGTTTATTAGGTGAAAATATTGCTTCCATGACTTCTTAATAATCAGTATTTTAAAACAGAAGGGCAAAGCTTGGTATTTGTTTCGAAAGAAATCTTCCCCTACGTGCACTTTGCGTTTACATTCATGGCATTGTAATATGTGAGGAGTTGAGTCACTTCATTCCAACCCAGTCCATAATTTTAAGAATATGTAGCTAGGAAGAAAGATCTAAAATGCATGCAATTACTTTGAACTCTACACCAAGGTGAGTGTTCCCAGTAGCAGGTTTTTAAGTGGCGTTTATACATCAGTTAGGAAGGGTTTCCTTTAAATTTTTGTCTACTTGTTCCATTGACTTTTAGGTACTGATTGTACTTAGAAATGTCACCTAATAACTTAATATTTTGGTTTCAGTGTCATAACTCAATAAAATGTGTTTCTGATTAAAAAAAAAGGAAGAATGGGAAAATTTTCCTCCAATAATCCATTTCTGCACCTCTGAAACAAGCAAATCCCCCCATGTTCTTTTAATTTGAAAAATTGTTCTACTAATTGTTGTAATTCTTTTTTGTAACTTGAGGAAGAAGAGACCTGTACTCCTGGAAGATGAAGATTCTTTGGGGAATTCATTCTAATGCGCTGGCATATTCCATGACTACCTTAGGTGCTGGAATGATGAACAGCATTTTTAATTTCTACTACGTTAAGCTTTTCCTAAACCGATACAAAATTTCAGAAAGCGCATTTCATATAGCACAGGTACTGTACAACGGAATATTTTGATTACAGTGTTGTGCTATGCATCAGTGTTATTACAACAAAGTGATTCTTTTAATGATGGATTAATTTTGGAACCATTGCAATTAATTAACAGTAAATTGTATTTGACTTTAGTTAATCCATAAGCAATGGAACTTACACATAAAGCACAAAGTCTATAGAGTAAAAATCTCCAGACTTAATTGCTGACAGATTTTTACATTTGGTAGCTTGAAGTAATTTTCTAAACTTGTTTTTAGAAAATTATCTAGATTTTCTGATCTTGCACCTTAGCTCCATAGATAAGTCTGACATTAGTGCTTTCCTATGAACTGCTAAAGTACTTAAATGCTGCATTTATCGTGCAAGTCATTATCCATGTGAGTAACTCTTGTTGTAAATGGTCTCCTGAAAGTAATGGGGCAGCTCATGTTTTGAATTAACTTGCTGTGAGAATAATATCTGAACTTTGCAGGATGAAAGCCTAGATATATAATGTTTTGAAAGAGTGGAGTCTTAGAGACAGTTTATTTCACATGTAGTTGGTCACCTACCTACGTAACTATCTTATTTTTTCAAAATTTCTATGAATACCAATAAGAATTTGTTTTCGAGTCTGTTTTGACCTGAGTAGCTTTTCTATGTATTTATTTCTCTGTCGGTTTCTCTATATAGCTTTTCTCTGTATTTATTTCTGAATAGAGGTTTATTTTAAATCAATGCATTATGTTTGTGTAACCTCTGCAGAGGAATGACAGTAGTGACAAACTCCCTTGTCCGTGGCAGGTCGTGTTCATGATCTGGAACGCCGTCAACGATCCCCTTTTCGGGTACATCCAGGACAACTCCAGGCTGAAGTGCTGCGCGCGGCGGCAGCTCTCCATTTTGTACGGGGCCCCTCTGTACGGGCTGGCCTTCCTGCTGCCCTGGTTCCCCTGGCGGCACTACGAGGCCGGGGACTGGCTGTGCGGCCTGCACCTCGCCGTCGCGCTGTGCGCCTTCGACGGCCTGCTGACCTTCGTGCTGCTGGCGCAGTGCGCGCTCTTCGCCGAGAGCTCCGCCAGGCACGACTGCAGGCTCCGGCTCATCAAGTACAACCAGGTGGCCACGTTAGTCGGGTCCACGAGCGTTCTCTTCTGTGGGCTCGTATCGAATAATATGGAGAACTTGGCTTATTTTCAGGCCTTCGCTGTTTTGGTTGCTGCGCTGGCGACGGCTTGTATGTGTTGCACGGGTAAATACAGCACGAGTCAGTATGAGCAGAGAGAAATTCATACAGAGGATCCGGAAAGCAGTGATGGAGCTTTCTCCTTGGCCTCGGTAGTTTCATTGACGAAACAGATCATGACAGAGAAGAACTTTCTGTGTTTTGTAACAATGAACTTCTTCCAAGTCTTCCACCTGGCCTTCTACAACAATTTCATTATGATCTTTGCGGATAATCTTATTCCTAAGGATGTCCTTTCTTCCTCAGTAAGAAGTATCATGTATGGAGCAGGTTTTATTTGTCCTCAGGTAGGCAGTCATGCTTCTTTATTCCTAGATATGAAATCCTGCTGTTTTAGTAGTTCACAGTATCCATTTAACACTTGAAACAGTGCTGTATTTGCCATGAGGCATTGGCCAAAATGAGTACTAAATCTCACTCCCCAGTCCTCTAGAAGGAAAAAGTACCTCTGTGCAGGCTGATCAAGTGTAAGGTAGAGAGAGCAGGCAGACAGGCTGGTAGAATATCTGTTTAAAATAATGTGAGACATGAGTAGGCAAGGAATGAATGTTTTGTATCCTCCAGTTCTTATAGTATCTAAATGTAAAGGAATGAAAAACATGGCCAGGATCAAACGTTTCTAAAAACAAAATCAAGAGAATTCTGAATTTTTTGGTTTGTGTTCTAATACTGTGCATTACAAATGAAAGACTAAGCTCCTCTTCAAGAAGTTTCTGGAATAAACACAAAATACCAGAAAAAATTATAAAGTATGAAAAGCATTGTTAAAATATGTCGTATGTCAGTCATGGAAACCAAACAAAACTCTAAATAGCTGCTTTTGGAGAATAATACATTCCCATTTATTTTGTTGTTTGGTCTCTCGGTCAACAGTATTTATGGGGAAGAGAGCCCAGTCAGGGATGAGGGGAGGAGTAATGAACTGAAAAGAGAAAAACAACCCAAAAGAGCAATGTGTGAGAACAAGAAAAGCAGCAAAAGTATATCCCACAGAATGTGACCAAACTTGTCTGCAGTAAATAAAAAATTCCTCTGTTCATTGTCTTCTAACTTCTTTCTCTAGATCTTCAAAACCTTCCTCTGTGTTTACTTGTTGGATGTTGAAAGTCAGGATACTCAAAATATGAGTATCCTGACACTCATCATAGGTGCTGATGGTATTCAGGATTTTTTTTAAAATCAGGCTGTTATATTTATTAAATTGTAATGGGTTTTGATAGATAATATTTATAAGAAGATAAATGAAAGTGCAACTGGAATTAAGAGATCAATTTCAGTTCCCATTTGGGCATTTGCATATGAAACATACAGATCCTGAACATATCTTCTGTTCCATAACTCCTTACTGTCTACAATTTCAACTTTTGTCCTTATCACAGGTTTAATAGTTTTGACGTTTTCTCCTGTACATCAGTTAGATAATGAACTGTGGAAATAAATCAGAAGCTACAGAAGTTAAGAAAGCTTAAATAGTTTTACACTTAATATATAGCAATAACTTTTATTGATAAAATCAGTGTGACAGTGTGAAAAAAACAATCTTTCAGAAAAAGCGTCTCTCTCTGCTCCCCAGAGACTCATTGTCTAGAAGGTCACTGAACCGTAGAGGGTTTGCTGTGACCTTATTTTTCTCAGGTTTTGTCCCTTTGAGCTCAAGATACAAAAAGAGAATTCTCTGATGGCAATGTCCTGAACTTCACTTACTGGAAAAGCACCCGACCCTTATAAAATAAAGCTCCTTTTTATGAACTTTGCTTCATTGGCCTCTACTAAACTAGAATTCAGCTTTTGACTTAGGTTCCTTCTAGTACTGGGTATGAGGAATACAACCTGCCTACAAGGAAAATGTTGCTGTAACATAGACAAACAACTTTGGATTTGCATCATTATTATTTTCCTTACAAACACACAGTCTTAGAGACGTGCAAGTAGTGAGGAATTTTCTAAGTCATAAGTACTTCCTGAGACAGGGTTATTTTGCAATTACAGGGAGACAGGAACATGGTGTTTACAATAGCAGACATTACATGATCCCTTAGTATTTCTAGTAGAGGCACTTTTCAGCAAAATCCCTGAAAACAGCCAGAGGAGGAGTATGTTTTAAATTCCTTATAACATGATGTTTTTGTTATACCAGCTTTCCAGATTTGTTTTACCTCCCTGATCAAGTAGAAATCTTGAGCTTTTTTACAATAGCATTTGCCATGGTAATCTTTGTCTGACCGTAGCATCCTGGTTTTATTTGTTATGTTAAAGCACTTCAGTGTGGGAACAATTGTACAAGGAGAATTTTTTCCTGTTCTTCATCTGAATATTACACAGTTCATCTCTGTAACACAGATAAAAGGAGAAAATGTGCATCTTTACACAGTTTGTATATTTGTGACAGAGATGAGGACAATGTATATGTAGATGGTGACAAAGGCCCTTATAATAAAAAGAACATAATTCATTACAGAATGTCCTATTGAAAGTGAAAAGTGGGGAACAATGTAGAAGAACTTAATTTTTGTTCATACTATAATCAGCACTTAATACAATTTTCATGAGTTAGGCAGTCAGTAGGTTCTCAGAATCTACTCCTTGCCAAGATTGTCAAAATTAAGACTCAGCCAAGCACAAGCACTGGCCTCTGCCTTTCTCTACTTGCTTAGTTAAAGCTGTCCTAGTGAGCTTGCTTTGCCAGCTTAAAAGTCATGCTTGATTTCTGTAAATGTCAATGAAAATAGTAATATTAATGAAGAAGCAATTACTGAAAATACATGTTCTCAGCAATTAAATGGCAAGAAGCTTGATTTACAGTTATCATACTGCAATAATACTTCAAGAGAGATCAAAAGTAAAGATCACATGCATTAGATAATAGTTTGGCATTGTGGGTAACAGTGGTTTCCCTCAGGATATAAGCAGTTCTCAGTGGCTAGTTTTTGAGTTAAAGGGAACTGTACCTAATAGAGGAAGAATAGAATGAGCCAGTAGAGGGTTATCTTTGTTCAGTTTTTATTTTTTTATTTTGTTGAACTTCTTAGGGTCATTGTTTGGGGTTTGTTTTGTTTTTTTTTTTTTTTTTTTTCTTTAAAGGATATTAATTATGTCAGGTCTGTGTTTTATAGCTTTCCTAATGCTGAGACACTTTCCATCTTTTCATCCTGTATGTGTATATATTGTCTTTTCAGTGCCTTGTTCTTCTCAGTCATGCTTCGTTGAAGAAGTTTGGTTATTACAGAATCATCTTGTTTTCCTTTTATTATGAAGGCGTAGCTGCTGCTGTCATGTGTCTTCTAGGGCAAGAGCACTATTATCTGCTGGCATTTTATGTCACAACAAACATGTAAGTAAATCCACTCCCCTGTTCATAGACACAGGTGAAATACTTCTAACAGCTGGCATTTCCTTTTATTACCATGAAGATTCTGCCTCTGCTTTCATGGTTTTCATTCTATTTCACTTATCAGAAAAGTTGAAACTCCAGTTACAGCTTTTTTTCTTTTCAGCTTTCATTTTGTTCTGTTTCAGTTTTTAATTTCTGCTTGAAATAAAAAAAGCCTAAAATGCAAACAGCAATTACAGATTGCAGGCACATGCCTCCAATCACTTCAAGCTGAGAGGCAAGGGAAGGAGGATCTCATGTTTTCTACAGACATGGAAGAGCTCAGCAGAGGAACTCCCCAGGGACTGTTTACTAGGAGAGCTCAGACATCCCCCTGTTTTGTAGAACACTTGTGTGCTGCACTGCAGGCAAATAGGGGTAGCTCAAGGTGTCTGTTGAGTAAGCAGCACTGAGTCCCGTTTCCACTGGTGCTCAGGAGTAAGATGCCAAGCAGTAGTATTTTCATAGAAGTATATAATGATACATGGAAAACCTTATTTCAAGATAAAGAGCTGTTTGTATCAAAATATTGTTACAGTACTTTGTTTTTATTTCTTGATGTTCTCTTTCATTGTTGTCTTTCAACATGCTCTTTCCTGCCCTCCTTTTCTTTGTCTTTCCATCCCCACCCCGTTTTCATTCTTATTTTCAGTATTGCAGTCGTGGGCTACTCTAACACTGAGTTGTGTGGACAATAAATTGAATTTCATTATCTGCATGTTTTAAATGATGAAGATGTGTTTTGATTTCTCCAAGAAAAATTTCTGAGGTATCTAAAGTCTGTAAGTTTAAAGTGCTAGTTGTTCAAAGTACCTTGTTAGTAAAAATCACATCACATCTAAAATTTAATAACACACAGAAACTGTAATATTTGAGGTTATTGTTTCCTTTGGCTATTCATTAAGAATCAGCTTTGTATGTGTGTGTTTAAATGCAGATCTATATGCATCTATATAGACTGTAAATACATATAAAGGAATGCATGCAAACTATTCTTTCTATTCTAATTCTTCCGCCTTGAAGTTTATCTTCTGCATGGTCATGTCTTTTCCAGATTTCAAGAGCAAATTTTCAGTTTTCCCCTTTTCTGAGGTGTTTCTTTTCTCCTGATAATTTTAAATGGCATTTTCTGATAATGTAAATTTATTGTCAAAGTATTCACAACCTTTAACACCAATGTCTAGCAAAAAAAAGAAGAAACTCTCACCCCACTTTTAGGTTTGCATATTGATTTCTAATTCTCAGCTAAGAACAGATCTGGTAATGCTTTCAGATACATCACCATGTTTTAAAAGAACATCTCAGCTTTGTGTGTTTGCTGAATATCAGTGTTGGTGTGCTTGTGCTAGAATGTCAGTTAAAATTTCATTATAAAGTGAATATAAGAACTATGAACATCTTCAATATTTTGTTTTTCTTTAGGGTAATTGTGCAAGCTTCATTTAGCTTGTTCAATTTGCCTTTGGCAGATATTGTTGATGAAGATTTAATAAAGCACAAGAGGAGGTATGTCAGTCATTACCTGTTTTTAATCATGCTGTTTGCCTTGTTACTCTTTGGTAATAAATTATGTCAAAGTAAAGACAGTAAATGATCTAGGGTCCTTGATGCAGAAGGACTTTTTGTGAAAGTAACTTCACTTGGCATAAGAGAAGATCAGATCTTGAGTAAAGTTTCCTGCAGTTACTTCAGTAGAGTCATTTTAACAGATTATTAGGTCATTTCTCTTTTTTATTATACTATAATATAAGCCAAGTCCTTCAATTTTTTGTGGCTTTATTTTTGTTAGCTTCAATTGAATTACTTTGTGTCCAGATACATCTATAATCATGTGTGGAATTTTCTGAATAAGGCCTTTTCAAGATAGGTAAAGTGCAGATTTCAAAGTCTTAACTGGTTCCTTTATCTCCCTGAAATAAAAGTGATAAAACCTGCTGCAGAGTAGCATATTGCAACTCACTGATCTTTTGGATTTTTATCAAAGTGCACATAACTTCCTGTTGGTTCCATCAATTGTTATGTAAGTGTAGATTCAGTCCTGTTAAAGAACTTCCCCTCAAAGGCACGATCTGTTGCTTTCATGAGGGAGAAATCACCTCATTTTTCTGGGCTATGCATGCAAAATCTTCAGCTGTCATTAATTCTCCATGCACTCTTCAGTCTAATTCAACTTCAGTAATTACTCAAAGTGCACAAAGTTGAATTTAAGTACGAGTCACTTCAGAATTGGGGCCTAGCTGTGTCTGTGTATATATATATTTATATATACACACACCCCACAGAGGTTTATAATCCTTGATTTCCAGATAATTTTAAATAATTTAAATGTTAATTTTAAATGTTTAGATCTGTTTGCTGTAATGTGTGAACTAGATAAATCTAAGGATCATGATATTTAGCATTTGCATATTAACAGGATTTCAAGCGTTTTAAAATCACGATTGTAATTAATACACTAATAAGTTTTTCTTGTGCATTGATTTGTTTTTTCCCCAAAATATTTTAGATTCCCGCTTTCCTCTATGGTTTTTGGTACCAATGCTCTATTTACCAAGCCTGCCCAATCTTTGGCTCCAATGGTTGTGGTTACAATACTAAATCATTATGGATATTATAACCTGAATAATGTACCTGGTCATCCTGATATAAGGTGAGTTCAAAAGAGATACTTTAGATCTTAGAAAATAACATTAAATACTCCTGTCATCTAAAAAGCAAATTGATCAGCAATTAGTTTGCATCAACTGCACTTCAAAAAATAAACACTTTAAAAATGTTTATTGGTTGTTTTTGTCTGTGTAGAAATAAAATTGTTTTTAAAAGAGTAAACCATTTATTAAACAATATAGGATATTGTTAGAATATCTATATTGTTATTGTTATATATATCTATATTGTTATTGTCAGAATATCTGCCTAATTTTGAAAAGCAAAGGATACCTTTCATCCCCTGGCTTTCTGCAAAAAAAGAAAAAAAATCTTTGAGATCATCTAATAGCTCTTACTGGGATACATGTTGTTCTGGCTTCTGCATTTTGTTTACCTCATAAACCTACTTCTTTAAATATGTAATATATATTGTTGATCAGATCCATTTTTTGTTTGAGAGAAAGCAGTGTAATCACTGGAGTGAGGGAATTTGCCTTGAGTAGGAGTGTATAATTTTGGCTCCAATACTCTTTACTATTCTAATGCTAATGATTTCATTGCAGTCTCTGGAGAGACTGCATAAAGCTGTGGTTGCTGGACACGTGGGGACTTTTAAAAAATAAATAAACAGGGAATAAGCACATTGAAAGGGTCACATTTATGAGCATCAGGAGGAGCTGGCAACATAAGGAATAACTGAAGTCAGGGCTAAATGGAAAACTCAGTCCTGATTAGGATTTACTTGAGGAAACAACATGAATATCCTAAAAACTACATAGCTTCCTAAATTTTTAGTAAAAACCTAAAGAAGCAGATTAACACAATTTTATATAAACTTTTTTGGAGAGAGATCTGGTTATGTGTCACCTAAGGTTAGGAGAACATTCTGTATTTGAGGAATTTTCTAAAAAAATGTATGAGGACAAGCATGACATAAAGGAACAACAGGTGGTCTTCAGAAATGCATCCAGGCAGAAGCAAAGGCAGCTTAAGTTTGAGGCTATGTGTGAGAGCAGCTTATTTTAATACATTCTGTAGAGAGCCAGTGAGATGATGTGAAGAGGACATGAACCTCATTATAATGTCAAATATGATGAGTGATTTTTGCAGAAGAGTGGTAAGTTGAACTGGATGTGGATATGAGAGGGCTGAATATATTCATCTTGATGATTCAGAGAAATTCAGATTTGAAACATAAAAACTGCAGTTCTGATCCCTTTCAATCAGAGAAATGATGCCTTTGTGGATAGATTTTGAATCACAGAAGTCATAAATCTTTCTTGCCTAGTAAATATCTCCTGGACTATAGCAACATTAAATTTATTTTATAGAGAGTTGAAATACTTGGAATGCTCAATCTATAAAACCTGTGTTTTCACTTGAGTCATGCTGAAATTTTATTTATTTCACTTGGGCCGGGAACAGCTTAAAAAATACACAAAGCTGAGACTGGTGAATCAGAGCACCTGAAATAGATTATGTATTTCTCTTGCCCACTCTTTCAAAAATCGTTTCTTAAATATGAAGCAGTTTGCCTGTGTTTCTTGTATATGTAGTGTGTGAATGGGTTTTCCTTTGCTTGCAAATGGAGTACAGGGTTGATACACAACCCATAAAGACCAGAAAACTCTTAAGTTGTTTCTAGGGAGTCAGTTTGCCCTTGGCAATGTACTCAGACCGTTGACTGAGATAAAATTGTTTATATGTATTAAAAAGCTATTGGCTGATCTTGTATTTCAGCCATAGGCAGACAGTTAAAATGGACTTGCCCGAAGACAAAGTTGTTTGAGGACAAACAGAAACTAAATACAAGAGATTGTTTAAAATATGCTCAAACTGTTCTGGAGAAAAAAAGGCATTTCACACATGTGAATTACATAAAATGAAGTATTATGACCCATGACCCATGCCAGTACAATCTCAGCTCTGTCCTTCCTCCTCCTCCAAAATTGGCAATATCTATTAAGGGTTTTGGAAAGCATTTGCTTTATTAGGTGTAGTGGCAGTGAATTGTGAAGATAGTACAGAGGACCCTTATTCTGCATTAACAAAATGTTTGGGCCCTGAATAAATATGTCTGAAGAGTTTCCAGCAATGTTGTTTGCTGGGACAAGGCACAATATGAAGTCTATACACTATTTGCTGCATTCTGAAATATTTTTTAAGAATTTATTTTACTAATAATTCTTACTATGTCTTGACCTGAGAGTTAAACTGTAGCAACAATGATGGAGCAGGTAACCCTGGAAACCTCCAGGCACAATAAGGACAATAAAATGCTCAGTAATAGCCAGCATGGCTCCACCAAGGGGAAGTGATGCTTGACCAACTTGATAAACTTCTGCAGTTCAATGACTTCCTGGTGGGCAGGACTGAGCCTCAGAAGTTTGGGGATGACACAAAGCTGGGGCTGTGGCAGGTGCACAGAGGGTCACACTGCCATCTGCACAGTGGGGGGATCTCAGCAGGCTGGAGAAATGGTACTGGGGCTGCATTAGACAAAGTCCTGCCAGCACCCACTGTGCCACATCCCTAGGAAATGTGCTCACTACACAGAAGTTCAGCACTTTGTCATGGAAATTGGTTTTTAATACCCTTAAAATTTGAGCAATACTTTGTTGAATGGAGTGTCCTGATTTTTCCTTTCTTCTATCATCATAGCAAAGCAGTATGTGCCCTGTATGGCTTGAGATGTTTTTTGTTCTTGTTTGGGTTTGGGTGTTTTTTTTTTAGTTTGCCTTGATTTTTTTTTTTCTTTACTATGGAAAAGATGCCTAGTTTAAAACCTCCCTCTTCTGGTGAGCCACTGCAACTACCACCAGCTTCTCTTGAGAGTGCTTTTCAAACTGGTTCTTCAGAATAAAGTTATTTGGCAGCAACTCTTCATTATTTATTGAAGGCACTTTAAACTGTTAATGCTTTCATATTGAATTACTGAACTACCTGACATTCTGTTCAGAGTGATTTCAGGGGTGTTTAGGGAAACGTATGTTTTACTCCTGCATGTGCAAAAAAAAGATAGATGTGGAAATTGCTTAATTGACTTGTTCAGCTGTAATCATGATAAGAATCCAAGCTCTGTTCTTGATTTATCCCAGTCCCTTAAGGAAATATTTTCCCATTCCTTGTTTTCTGTATTACAGATATTTTTTCATAATTCCTGCAATAACTTAAGGTTTTACAGTACAATAGGTAATATTGTTTTCTTAAATCAGCATCATTCCAGTGAAACCAAATCAGGATTGCACAGCGTGAGTGATTTTGCAGACGTGTAAAGATGGAATATGTTAGTACTGAAAACTGCAATCCTCTTTTGTGTGCAGAACAGGCCAAATGCAGGTCCCAACATCCTGTTAACTGTGTCTGAGTCCTGTTCTCACCGTTAGGTGGTTAAATAATGTGTCTGTCTCCCTGCTGGCACTGCTCCTTGCAGTCCCTGGGAGCAGTTGTGCCAGAGCTGGGGATGCTGTGGGCTCCTTCCCCTGTAGGTGCACTGGAAATGCATTTGGATAGAGGCCAGTAAACAACTCCAAATGGTCGATTATTGTCACTGCCAATAAACATTGGCTATGGACCAGTGGCCTGCTAGTGAACACTTCCAGTCATAAATGCAATTGCCCAAATGATTAAGTGATTCACTTGTGAGCCTGTGGGCTTTTGTTTTCTAATGTAGCATTAGCATGTACATGACTTGAGATAAACTGTGCTCATTTATGAGCCTGTGTCTGTACTAAGGACAGAATCTGGGCTTTGTTGGAGGTTGCAAACATTTTTTTCTGTTAAACTGAGTGAGACATTAAGTGATTCTTTCATGATTCAGATGAGCTCTTAGGTTTTATTCAAAAATCTGCTCAAGGTTTGGGGTATTTTTCACAGATTTCAGGTTTTTTGGACCATGTCCATAGCTGTTCTGAGTCTCTTATCTCATCCCTGAATGCTAAGGAAAAAAATTAGAAAGGAACATAAACTGCCTCATGGAGAGAAAGTTCACTTAGGGGCTGTTTCTCAGCTTGAGTTGACTTTCCTGATATTTAAGTAATTAGAATCCCATAATTAACAGAATGCAAGTAGATAATGATTTCAGCCACTACATGAATGCCAAAATGCATGCTTTGAGCTGTCAGAAACCATACTGCTCATAAAAAGGAGCTCATTTAATTCCTGTATTTTCTTTCTTCATTCATATTTGCTGATGCTTTTATTTATTTTTCATTAGAGAAGATTTAGATGAGGAAATGCCATGCATTCATTATAAAAAAATGAAAACTAGTGGTAATTTCACATGTATTTTTCTGTGGCTTATATTATCTTGTAATCATTTATTTTAAAACCAAATTAAATAAGGCCTGATATCTCAAACAGCCCTTGAAACCACACCTGAATTTTGTGCAATTATCATTACTTTTATCTAGCACTGAGCAACTAAAACAACACACTATGTGGATAGTTAGTGGCACAGATTTCAACTCAAATAAATTAATTTCATGTTCAAATGTTTGCTTCCCTTTTCTCCTTTCCTTTCTCTTCCAGATTTTTCAGTCTTACTAAACTTTTTGGATGCTCTGTTCTATAATTGGATGAAATTTGCTTAAATTGATTTTTATATTACATAATTAGGAAAATATTGAACAGGATTCTTAGGTTGTATTAAAATTAACTCTTTGTGTGCTAAGTGGCTGAATTCCTCCCAGCTATAGAAAACAGTATACAATACATATCTGCATGTAGAATTAGAAAATACATAAGATATCTCTATTTTTTTTTACTTAGAAATGACTTAGAATATGACTTAGAACATTGACAGTAGCATGTCTATGTGTTTATAATGGGAATGCTTTAAAAATAACTTGTTTAGTGACCATGGAAGTTAATCTTCATATTGAAAGCTGTGTTCTCATTTGTTTCAGTAGGTCATTTTTAGATCTCCATGATGCCATGTTCTACCTGGTCTGTCTGGTTCCCTTCTGCATTGCAGTCCTTCAGATCCTGACCTGGACTCCCTTTTCAATCCAGAACAGCCACCTGGCAGCTCCACAGTAAATATGGAACCAGTGGTCAGTGCATCTCCTGCTGAACCACGAGAGAGTTCAGTAAGTTTTTCATGTGAGAAAGCAAAATTGCAAGATGAAACACAGTTCGAGCTGTTTCAGTAAAACTGCATTTTCAGTCTCTGTAGACTGTGAGTCCCATTCAGCCTTAATGCTGAGCCTACACAAGACTTTTCTAGTTCAGTTGCTTTCTGTTAAGGGGTTTTATGCTTAATTACTTTAAGTAATTTCTAGTGTATAATGATTCCTGTTAACTCATTTGAAGAAAGGATATGGCAGATCAGGGAAAGGGATCCCAACCCAGCACCTGGACTTTCTGAAGCTTACTGCTGGATTAATTTTGCCATGCTGATAAAATGGCAAATTCTGAAGTTAATCTGGAAGATCCCAGTGAACATCCCTCATGGAAGGCAGGGAGATGAAGAGAAAAATTTACATGGTGTCTAGCTGGCCAGTATCAAGGGAAATCTGACAGCTACCATGGGAAGAGCCAAGAGTAATTAACTACCCTGAAAGTCTGTATAAAGCTAAAGAAGAAAAGGATTCAGATGCTGTTCAGTGTTGCTCAGTATGAAAAAAGCTCCCTAAGTCCTCACTGGCTTCCCGAATCTCTGGTTGGTGGAAGGTCAGTGCAGTTTTCTGGCTTTAAATGGGAAAATAATTTTGAAGGTATCCTATAGTTAGTGCTTCATACAGAATGTCATTGTGGCAAGGACAGCTTTAGTCTGTGGGTGTACAGTTCAGCTCTTGAACAAATGTAAGCACACACAGTTACTAAACCAAGCTCTACCTGTTCAATGGTGTTACATTGGCAAACTCATTTGATGTGTAACAATTCATGTTACTTTCCGAATCATCAAGTTGAAGTTATTTAATTTCTGATTAATTCTTATCAGTTAGGATTTTAAATAAATCCTGTAATTTTTATAAAATAAATGGGTTTTGGCAAAATTTCAGAAACATTTGAGTCCTCTCTTCATTTTACAGGTTGTAATGATAAGACACATTAGCATGTTTACAGTACTTCCATTTAATCAATATTATTCTTCCTCCGGTATACCCATGGTGTAATTGTGCAGTGATAAACACCTTTAGCATAATACAGTCACTGCATTTTTGTATTTTGTTTTGCCTGGGCACCTTTCTTAGGGACTGCCACTTAAAAGTACAAGAGCATTGTGTGGATTCCAGTTTTAAAAGACTGAGACAGCTGATTTTCAAGGCTCTGCACTTACTGTTACAGGTAACTTGGAAAAGAAAGGAGTGTAAGAAATGGCTCTGCATAATTTAATGAAGAAGTTTGAGATCTGAAATACCAGAGTTGAAAAAAGCTTTCATTTGTGCCTCAGCTTTTACATTTGCAGAGTAGAAAAAACATAATTTCCTTGCCTTTTGTGAAGTGTGAACTGCTTTCAAGGCGATGAATGCAAAAGTGGGAGATCGTCATTAAATATTTAGAAATCCAAATGAATCCTTTGATAGGAATATGAAGATTTATGTTAAAATGTAAGAAGCCAGAACTGTGGCAAAGTTTGAAGCTGCCTTATCTGGTTTTTATCTCTCTTGTCAGAGACACTGTTGCCCCGCAATTTGCACTGTGCATGCTAACAGCGTTACGTGCACACGCAGCATCACTTGTGTAAATACTCTGTCGATAGGTAAATACAAATAGCAGAGCAGACACAGCCTGTGTGTTTAGGGTTTGAATTAGAAAAGATCTCCTGCATTATATGTATGTATTTCATATCTGAGAGGCAGGAATGGAAGTCAAAGGAATTTAAGTTAATAGTCTTTGTTTCATTATATGAAACAGTCTTCTCCTTGACAGTTCCTTTAAAATGTAGAATAGTCTCTTTTATCTTTACTGTTTCTGTATTTCCTAAATTTCCCATGTTCATCCTATCCTCATAGAATATATATTTTAACACATATACAATAAAATAATGTTATTGTACCACAAATAGGGTTTGTTAGGTGACTGTGTTAGCTATTTCTAATATTAAGTTATTAGAATATAGTGTTACAACTTGAAAGAGTACCATGCTATACAACAGGAAATCTAATAAGTGGCTAATTTAAGAGTCAAAATTACATCAAGAATTCATTGAAATAATCAGAATTCTTTTTTCTGGAAACTGTCTGGTAAAGTTACCATTAATTTGCTGAAATAAAAAAGGAGTAAGGAGTGATAGGACTCAATGCACTGTTTGAATAGGCTCTACAGTCTGCTGCATGTCAAGAATTCCTGCAAGAAAAGTACATAATCAAAGCCTTCTAAGCAAGACAGCCTGAAGATAGGAGACATTATCTGTAGAATAAACCAGTTTGGGAAAAAAAAAATCTGAGAACTACAAGTCAAAATATTTATTATGTAAAATATTAATAATTTTCCAAGTTTATTATGCACTATTCTCCCATTTGTCTGTCCTATTTCCCTGGTTATAAGGGTAGGGGAAATGTCTTTTAGAGCATCAATAGTCAATCCCAACGAGGACTGGAAGACTGCTTCAAATTTGGGTAGTGGTCTTCCTACAGGAATGGAAGGTTGGCTCTGTGCTGTGACTGACATTGCTTATTCTCCATTTCTCTGTCACCCACTAAAGTTTGTTATCTTCTGCTAAACCTACATGATAGGTTTTGGCTGTGAATCAAGTAAAGGATGATCAAAGGCAAAAGTTCAGTGTCTTGCAACAGCTGGTTTCCCTGCTTTCTCTCCTTATTAGCCAACAGTATCTGAGCTTGAACTCCCACTGCTGGAAAAATGCCTCCATTTAATCTTGATAATTTAAGAGTGTCTAAAATAGTCTCATAACTGATAAAGAGGTTGTGAGTGTGTGTATAGTATAAAATATGAAATGCTATAGTAAGCTCAGAGGAGGAGAAATGTGATGCTTGAATCCTATTCTTATAGTTTCCCTATAAATTCTGAGAACATGGAACTTAATACACAATAAATTTTATTTATTGAAAATCAATAAGCAGAAATGTCTGCTAGACTTAAAAGGATGTTGCCCAATAGACACTAAAGAATGTTAGTCTAATATAGTAGTAATATAATATATGAGCAATGATAGAGTGAAAATATTGAATAAATGACAACAAAGCATATTTAATTTTAAGTGAGGGAGAATGATGTTTTGTGGAGCTTACAAGCCCACATCTGTTCTGGTCTTGTACAAAATGACCATCCCAGTGTCCTGCTGCCCTGATTGTGGAGCTGCTCAGTAATTCATGAATGTACTGTGCTGACATGGCTGGTAGGAATGTTTACATTTAAATACAGACTGCTGTCAGGAAAGACAAGCAGGAAGGGGAAGGAAAACTTCAGATAAGCCACATCTCCATAAAGTACTTCTAAGCACTTCCTTGCATAATTAAGCCAGCTCGGGGACAAGGCTTAGTAGTACATGCAGGCAAAAGAATTCCAGCTGGTTTGGTAAAGGAACATGCAACTGAGTCTGGGGGAGTTATCCTGAGGGCCTCAACAGACCCACAGCTAGGTTACCTTTGGGGGAGAGGATTTTAGATATCTGTGTTTACCTTAAAGACCTCTTTCTGGTAATCCCTTTCTTGTTAATGTTTAAAGAATAGAAGGGAAAGTTGTTTTATCACTGCATTTTATTGGGAAAATTGAGGATTTACATTATAAACAACACAAGGCTGTGCAGCCAGCCCTGCCATGGAGCCTGCTCCAGAAGCCAGGCTGTGTTAAACCCTTCAGGTGTGTTTGGGACCTTTTTGGCTCCAGGGATTCAATTGATTATAGAAATTTTCCATCAAGACAAAGGAAAAACACTCTCCAAACAGTGGAGCAGAAAGCAGGGGAAAAATTGGTTCCACTATTTCTGGAAATCCTTTCCCAGCACACCAATTGAATGACAAAGCTTACTTAGACCACAAATGATTTGCTGAGATTGTCCAGCAGTTGGTTACAATTCCAACAGCTTATATGCAAATGACTATACATCAAAATTATTACCTAAATATGCATGAACAGTGAGTTCTTTATGGCTTGTCAAGTGAAAAATATGCTGAGTATACAACTACTGCATCAGAATATTAATGACAAATGTAACATTGGGTAGGAATTTTGAAAAACTCCATTGAAACACACCCAAGTTGTATGCTAATGATGCAAAGACAAAAGCTAGCAAATTTCTTAATTTATTTGGTATGCAATCAACTATCTCTATTTTTTATGTGATAAAACCGAGATATGTTTCCCTGTGAACAACATGTAACTAACCTGAAGCAATTTTATTTACTGGTTTATAATATTGCAAGCAGATGTCTGTTTTAAAAGCAGCAAATTTATCTCTTGTCATTTTGGATTTTGATTACAAAGATGTTTTATTCCTGGAGGGAAAAAATAAACTAGTCTGTCTTTACAAATAAGAACAGGCATGGAAAGGAGTCGTAATCCCAAGCCAAATAAAAAAGGCATTCTAGCTCATCTAGCTATTGGAGAGAAAAAAAATAAAATAAAATAAAAAAAGCAATCTTCAGTGGAAAACTGTCTAAAGCGCTCAAGTCAAAAACTTTCCTCAAGGGGGTTAAACATCGCTGAAAATGAACCGAACGACAACAAAAATTCTCTGGCAATATTCTGTTGTTGCTCTGGTTTTGCAGATTTCCCAAGATAAGCAAGGTCGGATGTGATCAGTGCTCGATCAGAGGAGGTTCCAGGTAAAAGCCAGGATCCCGCAGGGCTCTGCCTTCCAGTGCCGCCTTCAGCCGGTGATGGAGGGGCCGGTCCCGCCATCAAACCTGCTCAGAGGGGAAGGCGGCGCTGGCCGGGGCTCCGTGCACACAGCCCCGGGGCCCGCGGCTCCGGCGCTCAGCCCCGCGCACGGCTGTCAGGGCGGCGCCCGGCACGTGCCCGCCGCCGCTGCCGGCGGTGCCCGGGGCGGGGACGAAGGAGGAGCCCGGGGAGCCGCCGCCAGCCCGCGCTGCCCGGCCCCGCTCGGGTCGGGAGGCGGCGCGGCCCCGCCCGGCCATTGCCGAGGGAGCGGGAGGCGAGGTGCGCCCGGGCCCCGGCGTGTCGCAGCGAAGGCGTCCGGGCGGGCCCCGCTGCCGCGGCGGCGCGTTCCGCCCGGAGCGTGTGCGCGGGCCCCGAGCGGAGCGCCGCTGCCATGGAGCGGGGGGGCGGCGGTGGCGCGCGGGGCTGATCGCGCCCCTTCCCCATGAGACTGTGGCTGTGCTGGCTGGGCTGCTACACCCCGCTCCTGTGGGTGCTGAGGAGGACAATGTGGGCTGGCCCGGCCCGGTACCTGCGGAGCCCTTTATCCAGGTCCCTCTACGTGAATATGATGGGCAGCCACCGCCAGCCAGCCGCGGACGCCAGGGAGAACCACCAGGTACAGCCCCGGCGGCGGCCGCGGTGCCCGCCCCTCCCTTCCCTCCCCTCATGGTGCCGGGCCGGGGCGGCACCGGGACCCCCGGCCCCGGGGAGCTCCGCGGGCAGGGGCGGGGGCTCCGCTGAGGGCAGCGGCGGGAGAGCGGGGACCGCGGTGCGGGCTGAGGGAGCCCCGGGCCGGGCAGCGCAGACAAAGAGAGGGAACTGCTCTGTCCTGCCGTCAGAAAGTTGCCGTGCGGAAGGCGCCGCGGGCGCTGCCGGGGCCGCGGGCCGGGGGGCGAGCGGGGCGGGAGCGGCGGAGCAGCGCTGTCCCCGCACCCCGGCCACAGCTGCCCCCGGGAGAGGCGCGCCCCGGTGTTTTCAGCCCACAGCCCCTGTGTCCGGTGAGCCCTGAGAGAGCGCTCCGGTGAAGTTTGCAGGTGCTGGTGACGGCGGTGGGTTTGTAATCACAGAGATGTGTGTAATTAGTACCGCTGCATGTAGAGCAAAACAAAACAAAACAAGTGGGAAACTGAGACTCCCGCAGAGGCCTTGGAGCAGTAGGAGGTGGCAGACTGGGAGTGAGTTGTTGCAATGTGATCCGATTAAAGGTTGGTGCTGTGTTTGGGCAGTGTGGCCGCATGGGTCGGTATCTCGTGGAGAAGTTAGGGGCCGTGCCCTTGCCATGCGATGGGTACGTGATAGATTTCATTTGGAATGTGTTCAGATCCGGACTATGTTTTGGAGAAATGCTGCTGAAAATCTGACAGGAGTTAGAAGGGCTAATAAAAACTCTTAGTGCAGAAGGAAGCTGGCAGCTTAATCTAGATTAAATATGCAGAACCGAGCTAACGAAGAAGATGTAGTATAAACACTCGAGGACTGCTGTACAAAGGAAGACCATAATTCTTCCTGCTGATCCATTCCTGCAGCCTTCTTAGTGCTCTGGGTGGGCACTGACATCCAGAATCTTGTTGGGTGGATGTATCCTCGGAATTTAATGCTTGTGGTGTGCTGTTGGGATCATTCAGGACGTAAGTAGAAAGAGAAGCAGAATTCAGGTTTACAAGAAGAACTTCCTTCTGGTGAACAAAGAAAATCTGAAAGTCTTTTGTGTTGTTATAAGCTGTGGTAGAAAGACAAGTCAGGGAAATGTGTTGTGGAGGTGCCTGTGTCGTTCACAGGTACATGGTCTGTAGTGGATAATCTCCATTTCTATTTTATTGGATCTAGATTTTCAATGTATTGATAAAGGTATTGATTATTTAGTACGTTTAATAGGATTTATGGTTTCTGAGTTTGTAGGGTAAACAAGGGTTGCATGTTCAGACTCCTGGTACTTTGACTCTGCAGTTTTACTGACTTAACTAGTTTTATGTAAATTATCTAAAAGAAGTTTTGCGTCCTTTTACTAATATTAGGCCAGAGTTGCAATGTTTATAATTTTTGTTATAACAAAGGTCTTAGCACAACAATCTGAAAATATATGAGATTGACACAATGCCCCGTAACTAGTGGCCTTTCATATGTTGTACATGGAGGAAAACAAAAGTAGTTTCTGTTTTGAGGAAGTAGTTCTGGACTTAAGCTGGTTTTCACCATTTTTTCCATTTGAAATTTAGATTGGGGAGTTTGGGGTTTTGCTTTGTTGTTGGGTTTTTGTGGTTTTTTTTTTCCTCTTGTAACGTGTTAGAATTTCTGTTGTTCACCAGTGTTATATAGGTAGTTTTCAATAACTTTATTGGCAAGGGTAACCATGAGAGATCATAGGATCATAGAATCATTGAGGTTGAAAAAGAGTTCCAAGATCATCGAGTCCAACCTTTGACCAAATACCACCATACTCACTAAACCATATTGAGAAGAAGAAATTGGAGATCTGTGAACAACACCAAACTTTTGAAAACAAGCTTCTGTTAGTTGTCACCATCATCCTTCTGCCAGTGGTTACATCAGTCTTTAGAAGTCTTAAAGACAGGAATTGTAAGACCGCTGTTTTTCAGTGGAACTGCAGGTGAGAGTTCAATGCAGAACCCCAAGGTGTATGAGCTCAGGTGTAGTCATGCTGCTTATAAGAACAAAGCCTCTGTTTCCCAAGGCTTT
Organism: Sylvia atricapilla; assembly: GCF_009819655.1. Lineage (NCBI taxonomy): Eukaryota > Metazoa > Chordata > Aves > Passeriformes > Sylviidae > Sylvia > Sylvia atricapilla. Next base: position 985,496 of record NC_089154.1, read on the forward strand.
GAAAGTGTTTTTCTTCTGGATTGAAATTTGCAACATGTTGCAAAAGGCAAATCATCTGAGCCACTCCAAACCTGTTCAGTGGAGTGAGGCAGCAGCCTTGTGAGTAAACCTGGCACATCCCAGCCTGCTCCTCAGCTCCTTGGGATCATTTGCTTCTGCCACGCTCTTGGAATTGGCTTCTGAATGAATGGACAAAGTACACAAGTTGCTGGTTTAGTGGTTTTTCAGGAGCCACTAAGGATTCCTTTTGGGAATCACTGGCCTGTGCTGATTTATTTAGCAAGTGCTGAGCTGCAGTGAGAAGAGACCTAAACTGGTGAATCAGTGGTCTCGGGGATCCTTGTGCAAGGCTCAGAATCTGTGTTTCAGAAGAAAGGATCACTCACTTGTTCTACCCACAAGTGTGTTTGAAAGTACAGGCAAGAGCCTGATTCTGCCAGAAATGCACTCATCGTGCAGGTGGTTTTCAAACGTGAGCAGACACATTTGCTGCTCAGCTGAAGAGTGTTCCCTCCCTGCTTTGGCCAGTGTTTGATGGAGCCCCTACTCATGAGTCTGACATAAGAGCCCTGGTGCACTGTGTGCTCCCCTCTGCTTGCTGGCACTGCTGCTGGGAGGCTGCACACATTGCAGTAAGAATCCTGTGCCATTACACTGATGCCTGGAAGTTCCACTTTGCTGAATGCTGTGTAAACCTGCCGTGAGTGAGTGTTCCTCTCCCAACAAGGTAAACAAATGTGATGGGATCAGGATCTGAGCACATGCGTGTTAAATCTTTGGGGAGTTACCCCAGCTGACAGTTTCTTAGCAAGTAATCAGTCCTCACTTCGTTACAATTCTAAGTTAATTTAACCTTGAAGTTTGTTGGAAAGACTGTAGGAAAATCGAATTTTTTTGTATTTATAGAAATCGGTAATAATTTTGAATGTATTAGTTTTGACTACTTCTGGGTATACATTGCTGAACTTTTAAAATTATCTTTTATTTCTTTCTCTAGTGGTATGTCTGCAACACTGAACAGTTGTCTGAATCCCTTCAGCCCATTTTTGTCCAGAGTTACCTTGACCAAGGAACACAGATCTTCTTAAACAACAGCATTGAGAAGTCAGGCTGGCTGTTTATCCAGCTCTATCACTCTTTTGTGTCCTCTATTTTTAGCCTTTTTATGTCTAGAACATCTATCAATGGGTAAGTGAAAAGTTGATCTTGGGTAAGCCAAATACAGTTTGGATTTAGAGTTTTCAGGTGTTCAGCCCTACCCCTTGATCTGCCAGCTTTTCAAAATGTGTAATTTCCCTTTGCTGCTCTGTGAGATGTGAGATGCCCTGCTGTGTTCATCATGCCCAGCCCTCTTAACTGGTGAACACCATTTTCAGTATGGGGAGACAGAGGAGGTAATTGCAATTAATAAAAGACAGTCAGACGATTCTAATTGCATTTTATAACAATTGCTTGTATTAATTTTCTTCTAAGAGAGTGTTCTCTTTGTGTCTCTTCCCTCAGCTTTCTTTCCCCCTCCCACCTTGCCCTTTCCCTACTGCCACATTTTTCTCAGGTACTGTTGTGATTGTCTTGTTTGGTGGCTGTATCCAGACAGTTCTGTATTGTACCTAAAGCTCTCCCTACTGGAGAGTTTTTGCCTGCCCATGGCAAATCATGGCCTATTTCTAAACAGTGCAAAGCTGGCCAAGTGTTATGTCTGGTAACACTAATGTGGAATATTGTCCTTTCTCTTTTCTCTAAAACAATTCCACCTCAATTTGTCTGTAAGCTGCACTGGAACAGATAATTTCTGATGGAGCATGCTTGCCTGATGAGCCATTGGCAAAGCAGAAAAACATAACTGGATAAATCAGCATTCTTCTTATTGCATCAGTTGTAGGGGAGTTTGGATGTTCATGGGTGCTTCAGTTTTTTTTTCAACCAGGGCAGTGTTTTTTTTTGCTCAGCTTACCCCGTTCAGACACATTTAACAGCTTAGCAGCTTTGACCTTATGAAAAATGCATTTTGTTGCATTTAGCCAATTTCTCCAGTATCCCCACCTCTGCACCTGCTACATACTTCTGCACAGTCTGATACAAGATAGCAGCTGTCTACTGAGGCTAGAAAAATAGTCTTTTCCTTATTTTCTACCCAGATGACTTTATGAGCTTCCCTGTGGTGTTCTTAGTTATGCGTTGCTTTATATAAAGGTTCCTTTGGTCTCTTCTTCCTTTCTCTTCCATTTTTTTCAAAGGCTCTTCAGGGCTTTGAATAACACCTCATAATGCTGTTAGGAATAATAGCTGTGAGCCAATTATACAGTGTGGACTGACACATGTGTGCTGCAAGGGGGCTCTACTTAAATTGGATGTAGTCTGTTTATTTTTATACATCTGATATCATGCTTATTTTCTTCTCTATGACTTTGTATACTCTATCCTTTTTGTTTGTTTGGGTTTTAGTAGTCAGTCTTTCCTAGGCCAGCTCCTTTCCACATCTTTTTCTTTTTTGAGTCTTTTTGTCTCTGTTTAGCTTTTTTCCTGTTCATTGTCTTTAAGTTTAAACTGCTATCCAACAAGAGTTTAAAGAATGGTATTTATCTACCTGCAGTCTATTACTGACCAGTTCTTCCTCCTCTGCCTGTTCTTCTAACTGTTTCATCATTGAATTCTGCTATGACAGCTGAAACGTGTCACTGTGTAGTCTTCAAACAGTTGTGGGCGGGTATGGCATTGACTTGATCCATAAGGAATCCAACTGTCACCTCTTCCCAATTCCTTAATGAGTTGTCTATTTTCTATTCCACAGCTTCTCATATTGAATGCAGGATCTGCAGATAGCAGCAAAAGCCATTGTGTCATAGAATTAAAAAATCTCTTTTGCCCCTCCAGCAGCGTTACCCTATGCTTTCTTTAAATCTGTTCCCTGTCTTCCCTCCTTGTTCCACATCCTATTCCTCATTCATTGTGCATATTTCTGTGTCTGCAGCCATTTTATTTCCTCTGTTATTTCATCTTGGAGGGGTTTTTTTAAGTACGTAGCAGAGATTCCAATCTGCAGATGTGACAAGATTCAGTCTTTATCTTTCCTACTCTCTCTCTTCCCCTTCTTTTTTTTTTTTTTCTTTATGCAATCATTTTCTTGAGCTGCACCCCATGAGCTCTTCCTTACCTAATCAAATTCCTTCTAGAGTCTTAACCACTGTAACTCCATGTGGCTCTGTGTTTGATCTCTTACAAGTGCAAGGCAAGTTGAACTGGATTTAAAATTTATCTGAGCAGTGACCTTGTCTACTTATTATTTTGTGTGACCGGTTCCTGCCAAAGCACATTCTAAATTTCTTCGCTGTCTGTCCTGTTAAAGTTTGTACAAAATTGGTTATTTCTTGTTTTTACATTTTAGGCTGCTGGGAAGGGGCTCAATGTTTGTGTTTTCCCCAGAACAATTTCAAAGATTGCTTAAAATAAATCCTGAATGGAAATCCCACAGACTTCTCGATTTAGGGGCTGGAGATGGAGAAGTCACTAAAGTTATGAGTCCTCACTTTGAAGAAATCTATGCCACTGAATTGTCTGAAACTATGATATGGCAGCTTCAGAAGAAGAAATACAGGTATCAATGAATAATTCCTACATCCAGACATTACAGCAAAGTAATCTCTTTGTAATTTAATGAATGTTCAGTATTTTCAGTCAATTCTTTTATTGTTTGATTGTTATGGAAAAGGTTGGCCTGTACAAAAGCAGAAAAACCAACACATGTCATGATCCTTCTTACCAGTGTTAGTTTTTGTCTCCTATATTACTTGATGTTTATCAGGTTGTATAAAGGTTCATGGGGCTGGACATGTAGCCATGCCGATCACTGATTTAGTTTTCTTTTCCAAAAGACCAGAAGAAATCATGTCTGTCTCTTCTCTAAATGGTTACCTTACCTGCACTATCAACACATCCACAGGGAATTTTTGTCTTCAGTAGTCCTGTCTGAAACCAGCTTGTTTTTATTTAACAGACTGATCTAACAGATTTCTTTTTCTTTACTTTCACAGGGTGCTTGGTGTAAATGAATGGCAAAACACAGGATTTCAGTATGATGTTATCAGCTGTTTGAATTTGCTGGATCGCTGTGATCAACCACTGACCGTATTAAAAGATATTAGAAGTGTACTGGAGCCAACCAGAGGCAGAGTCATCCTAGCACTGGTTCTGCCATTTCACCCCTATGTGGAAAATGGTAAGCTGTTTAGGCAGGTAAAGAAACCATTCGTAGGATGTAGTATCCCAAATCAAATGTTTCATGGATAACATGTTTGTATTTGATTTTTTTTACAAATAACTAGTAGAGGGGATGTTCAGAAGTATGAAATCATAGGTAAGTGGGCCACATGATGTAAGCTGGTTTTTTAACTCCACAGAAGACATTGTTGGCACCAACAAAGACCTCAAATATTGAAGTCACAGATGGTGTTTAGCAAGTTACCACATTTCAGCTGTGGTGGAGCAACTTGAGAGAACCGGTCCCTGATTAGGGCCTTTTACCTAGAGGTGACCCCAGCTGTCTCTAGTGATCAGTTGAGCAAAACCATCAGAACTGTCTAATGCTGAATAGAGCCGTTCAGCTCAAGCTGTCTCAAGTGCTCCAGATGAATCCCATGTAAAAATTCATAGGAAGGTAACTTCCACTTTCCAACATGAGGCCTCAAAGTAAAAAATGTGGACTCCTACAAATACAAAGTATCAACCAGTATTAATATTGTATTAATTTACATTGTACTAGTAATAGGAATAAAAAGTAAAATCCAGTGCCAAAATTCAATATTTACCCTACTTGGATTTTAAAGAAACATATGAGAGATTTTCAGATTAATTTGTCCTTATGACTAAACTTCTAATGAGACTGGAAACCTTTTTACATGCCTGTGATTGTGGGTTTAGGTTGAAGCACCCTGAAGGTGGTTTGAATTCCAGGAGCTTGATGTTCATCAGTCATTGTTCTAGTGCTCCTTGAGTGTTAAAACTTGTCTGTGGAAAGGCATGGATGCTGAGAAAATACAGAACTAATCATGTTGTGGCAATCATAAATGCATCACATTGAATCTGGTTTTCTCTTTTGACATGCTAGTGGTATTTTGATGGGAGGAAGGAAAAAGAAAAGTATAAGAAATAATGCCATAAGATGAAGAATTACTTAAAATATGGCATTTGAGCTTGTAATTATTTTGAGAAGTAATGTGACTTAAATTAGATTTGGTGTTTGACTTGGGCGTCTGTAAAGTATTTCAAGCATATTTGGTTACAACTTATTGTTCCTGTAATGTGTAACAATATGGCTTCCCCTTGTAGAAATCCTTTAAAATTCCAAACACCAAGCTGTGTCTTTCTAGTCTTTCACTGGCATACTAGAACTGAAAAATGAGAAATGATTTTTTGTGTGCCTTCAAAGCTCTGTGTCATTGTGTTTGACAATCACTGTTGCACCCCACATCTACCTTGCTGCATTTTTTTGAGTAGCCCATAACAGACCATGTACAACTCCCTGTTTCAACAGGAGGGGATAAGTTAAGGAACAAACTATTTTAAGCCTGCTTATATCCTTCATCATTAATCTCCTACCATACACTGGGAGAAGAATAGAGAATTAAATTTACAAATCCCAAGGGAGCAGAAACCTGTTCTGTGATTGTTGAACACAGCCATTCCTACTTATTGAAAGTTGAAATGCTGTTGTAAGGTGATTTGGAAACCAATGTCATAATTTTATTTGTGATGTGACTTGGCAGATGAATCACTTTGCTGGAGGTAGTTTTGTTCCCTTAACACGTTTGAAACTTGAAAACATGCTTATTTTGTCTATTTGCCACTATTATGGCTATGGACCATATAAACTGTTAACAGAGAAGGTTGGCACACACAAAATTACAGCTTTCCCACTAAAGATCAGTGTAACTGTGGGCTAAAGAAACAGACAGCTAAATGCCAGACTGTCTTCATGATGCAAAAACCATTTTAGAATTTCAGTATTTTCATTCAGCTGTTCTCCATGATGATGCATTTTAAAAATAGATATGTACATATGTTTTATATATAACCAAATTATACTGGGAACACTCAAAGAGGAGAACATTCCACGGCTCAAGTAACTTCTTGTAGCAGCTCATTAAAACCAGCTTGGGCCCATGTAGTGAAACTTTTTAATTTTGTAGGAGAGCAAATGGAAAAGCATTGGGGCAGGTAAGGTGTTTGATCCAGTGATAGATCCATAGACAGGAGTGGAGAAATTATTTTAATCAAAATGAGATTTGGGTTATTGCATGCAGTATAATGGGATGGTAATGGTGGAAGCTGTCTATGTGAATAACATAAAACCTGCTCTAAGAGAACAAAGCAAGGTGGAGGAGGAATTAAAATACAGATCTGTGCTCACTCTTTGTGGAATGACAGTGACACCTAGAGTCCAGAAGAGCTCAATCATAGATTCTCTCTGGGGCTTCTCAGTTTTATTTCAACATGCAGAACAACCAGGAATGCATTTACTGCAGGTGTCTAAATTTGGCAGGAGAGCCTGATGAATCATCAGGTATTAGACCAGTCACTAAGAACAACTTTGTTTTTAATAGGTGTTTCATAGAGCTGTATAAGAATCCTTTGTATTTTCTAATACAGACAGAAAAAGTCATCATTGGATAATACATGACTGGACTGGTGTAAGTTTCTCTGAAATAAAAATGTCATGCTATATGTCACACGTAGTGAGCACTGGGAGCCTAGGAGTGTGAAATTTCTTTGTTGAAAATGTTAATATCCTTGTGATTGATTGACAGGGATGAGAAGGCAAAGGCGTGTATTCTGTCCTCCTGAAATACTATTAATTGAGCTGGAAACACAGTAGAGTGTGAGATGGACCCTTGCTTTTCCTCAGCTGTCAGTTCTCATCTTGCAGAAGTGAGAAATGCCATTTAATTTGTTAAACAAAGCCTTGTTTATTTAAATTGTGATAAAAGGATGCAGTTGTTCTTTACAAGGGAAAATGCCTGATACCAACAGATCCCTTGTAACAGTGCTGGTTTTGCAGATTGTCTAGGAAGTAACTGCTGAAAAAGGTACTTCAAAAAAAGTATACTGCCTTTTACTGGATAGTACAGTTCTTTTTTGTGCTTGTGTCCACATTGAACAGGCTTGTAAAGGCAAAATGTGGTGCTCCAGGTATTCCTGACTTGGGGTGGTGGGACTGGGAGATGAGGGTTGTCAGCCTAGCAGGTGAGTTTTAGTGTTGGAGGAACAGTGCTTTCACAATGACATTTACTTTCCTAAATAGGTTTGGAAGATGCTCCCCTCCCAAATGAGCTTTGCCAGGATACTACATGTGTTTATATTGTCAGTTTGTTCTGCTTGCCTGTCTAATACACAGGTTTTTCTCTGTTCAAACTGTTCTAAGGTTAATTTACTTTTTTTATTTAATTATTGATTTTATTTAATTTTTGATTTACCTCAACATTGATTGAGGTAAACATTACCTCAGAAACTATCCCATTAACATGAGCAAATCCAGAATTTCACCCATGAAACGAGTTTATTTTCTGTTGCTGTCCATTATCAAACATCATTCACAATTCCTCAGTTCGTGTGAAATGAATACATAAAAGTTTATGTAAAGAGAAAAAAAAGAATTAAATCTAAACTAAAAAATGAGTCTTCTATGAAGCATCAGTAGTTATTTTAAAAGGATGAGGTCTTTTCCCAGGGTTCTTGGAAATGGAAAATGAAATGTGTAACACAGTTGTAAGGTACAATGCACTTGATTCTGGTGGTCTGTTTAGAAAATACTCCTGAAGAACACTGCCCTGCAAGGTTATCTCCTCTCCATTTAAAGCAAAGGAAGTCTGTGAAGAAGCTTAACTTCCTCACCGGCTCCTTTGCTTGCAGGAGAACTGTTGAACAAATCTGAAGTGCTGCAAGTGCTCATCTATTCTGATAAACTGTGTCATCTTCCAAATCATCCTAGGGAAAGAAGTGTTTCGTTATTGAGGTCATAATTTTTTTTAAATTAAGGCAGAATTTCTTTTTTTTAGGCAAACTCCATCTCTTTAGTGTTTCAGTAAAATCCTTTCTGCCCTCTTATTCAGTTGTTTTTGTCCATGTAGTATCTACAGGGTTCAGAATATGTTTCTTATCCTGTTGGCTTGTCCTAACCTCCAGGGAGCACAGGGGCAGTACAACATAGCCCATATTTTCATATCTGATGGTCAAACCAAGATATGTCAGCAGGGACTTGAGGACTTTAAAGGGTAATTGCAGAGGAAAATCATTGGAGCTGTATGGAAATAAATTAAGTACAATGTATATGAGAGTAGTGCTTTACTTTGGCCTATGTGTCATTTGGTTCCTCCTTGCATCTCTAATGCTCTCTGTGCTCAGAATAGAAAGGAATTAATGTTGTTTTTCAAGGGAAGCAAGATTTTGAAGTGATTTTCTATGCTTGCAAATACATGTGATTTCTAAAGCTGTGTGATTTGGTTTTATTTAGGTTTGGGGTTTTTTTTAATAATTTACATGGGACATGTAAAATTATTGTTATATAATAATATATATTATATATATAATATATAAAAGTTATGTAATTTACTGGCATAAATGTGGAATGATGAAATAAATTGTGTGGCTTTACCCAGTGATATTGAGTACTTAGTTTAGACACTGTGTGCTGGAAGAAGGGAAATGCCTTAAATATATTATAGAGCTTTTATAATAGTTTCATTATGTTTCTGTCCCCTCCTCTGGGTTAATGGAGCAAGAGAAGCTGCAAAAGCAGTTATACTTTTCAGATATAACCTTTTTAACAGCTCCAGGCATTTTACCAAACAGTATAGAACTAGACCTCTTCTTAGCAAAATACAAATCTGTGGCAGTTTTAATTTTAAATGTATATGCATACATTTAAATAGGGGGGTGGGTGGGTGTGTCTATATACATACACATGTATAAATAAATATATGTAATTGCATGCATATGGCCATTGAGAATGCTTTGCAATGTCTTTGACTGTAATTCAGAATACTTTTTTTACATCTCTATCAACTTTAAAGGAAATAGATACTGTAAACTCTTAAAACCTTTCTGTTTCTCTTTTTTCTCATAAATGTAGGTATTGGTAGGTGGATACTCACAGGCTGTTGGCAGTGTTGAGCATATCTCTGCTTTTGAAGTTCTTGAGCAATTGCTTGAAAAACTTTTCGGCCACTATTTATTTTCTGCAAATTATTTAAAATATTTTGGTTCAGTGCAACATTTTGAGTTGGAGGAAGCATCTTTTTCTACCTTTTCTAATTTAGGTTTTTTTACCTGGATATGTCTTTGGGAATGTTGATGAGTAGCATTTTAAAAACAGGCAGTTTAGCAAGCAAAAGGGTTTTAAATTACATTAATATTGCATTACTTAACATACACACCTTATTTAATGGATCTTTAAATGCATGGCTTCTGTTTTTTATATAAGGATACGTAGTGGTGAAGGTTGTTGTTAATTAATAGCAAAAGCTGTTATTGTCAGAAGTTTGAACAAAAATTACTTAAAACCTAAAGGAAATAGTGTGTTAGAGATGGCCTTTACACAGATTGCCTTTACTATGCATCCAATGCGTTAAAAATAAATCACCTGATTCGTTAAAATTAGTTAAATATAGATTGAAACTCGTTTTTTGCAAATCTGAAGTGAAGCCTTAGCAGGTCAGAATGTCTCTTTAATGGAATCATCAGTTAATCACAAATTTGATGCCAAATATACTTTAAAAAGACAAGAAGAAGCAGCTGTGAATCACAAACAAAGCGTAGTAATGTACAGAGGCTCTGAATCACAGACAATAACATGGTAACATACACAGTTCTCTGGTGTTCGGTCTTTCCCTCTTTTCTTTAGCAGCTTTGGTTTTAACTGGAGAGGGGGAAAACAAATGAAAAGGCAATTAAAATAGAAGATGAGAAGTTAGCAGACTAGTTAAAATTGTTGCCCTTTTGCAGTGCCAATTTGTAGGTAAGTGTTTCACTAGATCAGCTTACACCACTGGAAAAATCAGTGTGAAGCCTTTTTCAGCTCTGGTGATACTGCAAGTGTTTTTGCTTTGAGCACAGTGCTTGAAACATTACTTAATTCTTAGAAATAAACCAGTGACTTCACAGATCGAGTTTTTCCCCTGAAGAAGGCTTGTTTAATTTTTTCCAATGTACTTTTCACTCTCTATCTACATTCTAAAAAAATCAAAAATTAAAAAGCCAATACTGTCCTTATGCTTAGACAGTAGTCACTACAGGAAAGAGCCATTTTACCATATCATATCAGTAAGGACTGTGAAGTCCTGATGCTCCTGTCAAAGTCTCATTATCATGTAAAGATTCCTGTTGTAGCTCTCTGTGTGTTTGTTTTTATCTAAACAAAAATTTTGTTCTAGATAAAAAAAAAGAGAGCGCAGTAATTACATAACTTTTCATGGGTTCATTTCTCTAAGCATAAAACGTCTTCCAAGTCCCTGATATTTTAAAATTTTACCAAGGTCTCTCTTTTGTACATGTATGAAGAGAAGCAGTAGACAAGCAAAGTCAGTCTGCAGTAACTTTACTGCAGTTCATAAATATTTTGAAGTGAATTTAAATTATTTTACTTCTACTGGAAATCTATACTCTCAGGGTAATTTTAACTTCAGAATACCTTTTATTTTAGACACTTTACTGAAAAAAGAAAATGTGGTTGCTGTTGAGAGTTCAGGTATGTGCCACATAGGAGTTCACAGATGTGTGTGTGCAGCACATGGGCTTCAACCTCCTCTTTAAAACTTAACCATAATAGTTATGAAATCTAGAAATGTGTTTTTATTCTCCTTATGGAGATGTTAAAACTGCATCAATTTACAAAATGGAAAAAAAAAAACAACAACCAGAAAAATCACCTTGAGCCTACCTTGTAGACCATAAAGGCAGTGAGCACAGCAGAGCTGTACAGGAACAGCAAGGATGAAATGATGATCATGGAGATGAGTTTTCCATTGCTTTGCTGCTTCTCTGCTCCTTCATTAAAAATGAGTGTTAGAATACAGGGCAGTACTGATTCACATAATGTTTTTAAGCTGCATTCCAGCTCCCTTTCTCTGAGGAATTAAAAAACCATATACCATCAATATTTTTCTGGTTAACTTTAATTTTTAGTCTAAATTTCTTAGTGAGATAATTTTCCTTTTGTTTGCTCATATGTTTGCAAGGGCAATAGAGACCTGTTAGTTTTGGTTACGGACCTTTCCTTTAGGGGTTGAGAGAGAATGGAATCCAGTTTTCTGCTCCTGTAAAGTTATATCTGAATAAAGCTCATAGACTTCTCTTCAGAAATGGAATTAGAGGAAGGAAGGAAAGTATAAAGCAAGTAATAATCCATCTGAGCCAGCTGAGTGTTTCTGGGTGGGTGGGGGTTGTTTTGTTTTGGTTTGGGGTTTTGTTGTTGTTGTTGTTGTTGTTTGTTTTTTGGGTGGGTGTTTTTTTTTTTCTTTTTCTGTTTTAGGCATGTAAAACTTAAATGTAGTTACTGAAGTTTCATCACTTTCTTAACTAGAAGGCAAGTGATACAAAGGTTTGGAACATTTTTCTCAGGCTGGCAGAGTGAATCCCCAGGTCTGAGGCCATGCTCTGTCTTACATGTACTTCTACTAAATGTTGGTTTCTCTACTTCCCATTTTTTTGTTGATACTTCCTTTCTCATAGCCACAGAAGTCTTTTATGTAAGAGGATGTAGAGTGTGGTTGGACAGCACAAGTACAAAACTTCTTTTGTTTGTAGAATTCTAGAGTCATCTTCATTATATGACAGATCAGCCTAATCACCAGATGAGATTGAGATGCTTTTTTGTTGAATCCCTCTGGTTTTACTAATAACATCTTAATGTAACCATACTGTTCCTAATGGGTTTGTTGGTATTTCCATCTTAAATGTCATTCTTGAAAGTATAAATAAAGAGAGTATTTAGAAAAGATAATTGATTTCTTCTAAGATGCTTCATTAAGAAGGAATGAACAACTGACCTGTTACCGTTAGTACAGTTCCATCTCCTGTTTGTTTAGAAAGGGGTGATTCTGAGTCAGAAAATGCTATTCCACAGATATAAACAGCGCTGTCCTCTACAGTCACATCTTTTATCTCAAGTGATATGTTCTTTTGTGATGAATGTACTTTGTACTTCTGATGATCTGTGCATTCAGGAGTACACAAATCCTGATGTGTATTAGTTAAAAAGCGAAACCACAGAACTTCGGGTGGGGACGAGGAACATCCAGAGGTGGAGAAAGTGCATGGTAGGGACACACTGTTCATGGAGGAGTCAGCTTGCTGAAACCTGGGCTGTGTCACAGTGACTCGGCACTGACCTGCAACACCTGTTGGGAAGGACCAGTTGGTGATGTGAGGGACAGCTAAAAAGCAAGGTACAGTCTAAAAAGTAAAAACAACTACTTTTGGTTCATTCGAGGAAAGGCGGGAGGAAAGGAAGAAACCAACTGTGTTTCAAACTTGAAATTATGAAGGTTTTCAGTGTTTTCTTTAATAATTATTTAAGGTTTTAAAAAATAGTTATTAATTCTTTTCAGTGAACTTGTTTTTAGATAGTTCCTACAGGTTTCACATGTGCTCATTTAACACTTTTATCTATGGGGTAATGTGCTTGGCTTTCTATTTTTTGACAAAATAGAGAGAATTGATAGATCTGAAGCAATGTGAGTGTTTCCTTTGGCACTGGAAAAGACCAGAGGAATACTTTGTGCAGATTCTAGTCTGAGATTTTGTCCTGCATATTTGTGGGGTACTGGCCAGTGGAGGTGGGTGTTGTGTGACAAAAGTGCAGTTGCTCAGGGGAGCAGTTCTGCAGGGCTTTCTCTCTCCTCCACTCTTCCTGGTCTGAGTCAAGCCCGACAAGCTGAAGGCAGGCAGTGGAGATGTCATAAATCAAGACATTTATAATTTAGCAACTTCATAACACTGATTAGAATTCACAATAGTTCCTAGACATTCTTCCACTTCATCACATATATTGACTCTCAGTTTCTAAGAATAATAGTGCTTTTTAGTTCTGACATTTAAAAATGTGTGCAGAGAAAACAGGAAGGTTAATCAGGGAAGAGCATTCTAATTAAGGAACTAAAATGTGTGGTTTAATATAACTAGTCTGGAAGATTTTTTTTAAATCCTTATTGAAATCTGTGTGAATTCTGTTTTAGTATATTTAAATTTATTCAAATAAATAGTGTAGTTATTTAAACTATGGCACTGAGGTTATTGCAGTGAGAATAAAGGTAGTATCTAAATAACATCCTTTTCTGCTTTCCAGAAAATAACAAACCAGAAGATAAATAAACTGAAATTTCATAGTGTACTGCTGATACGCAATTTGTAAACCTGTCCATAGTGAACAATTAGCACAGTCCTTTCATAATTTTTCTCGCTAAATCAGATCAGATTCAGTGTCTGTGACTTACAGGAATAAAGTGAAACTGATTCTGTGTCAGGTCCAAATCAGAGCCATTCCATAGCAGCTACAGCAACCTGAAGGTTGTAAGTTATGCATGTACTTGCACCCTATGTGGTGAAAGGCAGTACTGGTGCTTCTGCACCTGATCCCCTTCTCTTTTCCACCTTATCCACAGGCTCTGGTGTCCTTGCAGAGCAGAACTCCGTGGCCTCAGGTCATATAGGTGCTGCCTGCTGAACTTCCCAAACCCTCTTCCCAAACAAACACAGTTGCTCTGAAACCAGGCTGCTGCTGGAGTGTTCCAGGCAGGGAAGTGCAGCAGGATTTGACTCAGAAATTATAGGTTACAGCAGCATTTCAGACTTCTGGAAGAAAAAAGCATCTGCTAGCAGTTGTGTACTTCAGAAGTCATATGATGATAGTAGAAATTAACTTGATTTTCAGTAAAACTTTTCACTGCTTTTATTTTGTAGCTGTGTTTCAAATCATAACCACAAAATTCTCAGCCTTGTTTAACTGCTGTTAAGTGAGAAAATATAGGAAAAATTTTAAAAGTCTTACCAGCACTGTACAGGATCCAGTCAAACGCCAGCATTAGTACATTTTTTAATTTGTTGAAAGAGGCCATTTCTTGTGTCTCTGTGGAAATAAATCTTCTTGAAGGAAGAGGAACTTAGGAAATGTTTGGATTTGCAGAACTGTCTTAATCACAAGACGTAGAACTTCCTGTTTAGGAGGGTGTTTACTATTGCATTTAGCAAACTGGTTAAAGGTACAGACCAACCCAAAAGCTTTTGTTTGTTGTGGATGACATTACTTGGAAAACGAGTGAAGAACTTTAAATTTTTAACTCCTGGGAGTTGTACCTATAATCCTTCAGATTATTTCATTGGATCTAACAAATAACAAGACATTTTTCAGCATGCTACTTAATCAGCTTTTTAATTTTATATGACCCTAAGCAGCCTTTAGCAGATCAGCTGGGAAGTGGCCTCTGAAGGCATGAAGTAGCCATCCATTGTAATGTGGTGATCTGCTGGTGAAAGCTTCACAGCAAATCATAATTTTCAATTTGCTGACTCTAATTACTGTAATTACCTCTGTGCCTGTCTGCTAGACACCAGCCTCACTAATGGCAGTTACCTTTTGGCCACCCCTGGCACTTTTAGTTAAAAATGTAACAAAAGATAACCTTAAAGAAGCTGCTTTTGAACGGCCGGGATAAATTGGACCTGATCTTGCAACAGCTCTACAAGTGGTGTGGTGATTTCCTGTGTGGACTGGAATGGAACATAATTAGTGTAGTTATGCTTTCTGTAAGAAAATACAGCACACAGTAAAGTTTTCTTTATAATTGAAACAAAGCTATTCTGTTCTGTTTTCTCAGTAGGTGGCAAGTGGGAAAAGCCCTCAGAAGTTTTGGAAATCAAAGGGCACACTTGGGAAGAACAGGTGAACAGCCTGCCAGAAGTTTTCAGTAAAGCTGGTTTTGCCATAGAGGCTTTCACCAGACTGCCCTACCTCTGTGAAGGTGACATGTACAATGACTACTACGTGCTGGATGATGCTGTCTTCGTCCTCAAGCCAGTGTAAGCCTGTGGAAGTAAAGCTCCACAATCTAACCCAAGAAGCAGCCTCTGAAAGAGGGTTTTGATTATTGGTTACTTAAAGGGAGGGAATTTTGGGATTGCCATGCTAAATAAATACCATGTAAGAAATTTAAAGGCCAAAATACTAATGTATTTCTTTGTAGTGTGATTGGGGGGGAGGGGGGAAGGTTGTTTTTTAAATGGACTCCTCAGCTGAGAATTTCTTTTTTACCAGCTCTTAAACCAACATTGCATTCTGCATTCCAGTGGCAATGGGGGATATTTTTTTATACTTACCTGCAACAGGGATCATATCCAAACAAAAGCAATAGTCTTTATAATGGTGAAACTGATACAGTGTGAACTGTTGTGAAAGAAATCAAGCAAAATCAGGCAATAAAGTTATCCATTCAGTTCAAGCCTTGTTGAATAAAACTGTTGAAATGGATAATCTTCCATGCTAAGTTACTTTCTCTCTTACTGTCACTCTTCACGTTTTTAATCATGCTAATAAACTTTTTTGAGATGACTTTTGCATTAACTTTTGTGTTCATTTTTGTAAGCAAAGCCATGCTTGTCTGCAGTGACTGCTCTTTGTCTTGAGAATCAAGCTTTCAGTAGCAGCACAACCTTGTATTTATTTAAACAGGATTTAATTATTGTTTAATGGGATAACAGTGCACAAAAAAATGTATCACTTTTGGCTGGGTTTCCTTCATGTTCTTCCCTGTCAAAGCCTCATAAATCCTCATTGTTTTTGCATTTGCCAATTTCCAGCTGAAGTGGTTATGGTAGAACTTGTCAAAACTGCACTTTAAACTGATGGCTTTAAAAACAAACCGTCTAAGCAAGTTGTTGCCAAATGTTTTCAGCTTTAAAAAGTTGCAGGTGGTTTCTTGCAAATTTTCGGAGTCAAACTGCCTGTGAGGATTAGGCTGTAGGGACTTGAGAGTTTAGTTGTTTGAGATATTTTCCTTTCTTCAGGAGCACTGAATAAATGCTATTTATTATTGAACATATCTTGTTTTAAAAACTGTTTAAGTGGATAATTTCTAGCAGTTGGGATATAACTTCCCTTTAAAACAACAAGAGCCATAAGCAGGACAGAGCTGGCAGGTGTATGTCATGCAGTGCTTGTGTTGCAAATGTGAGAGAGCAGAGGAAGTAAAGTAAGAACTGACTTCTGTTGCTTTTGACGTCTAAAAAAAGTTGTCTGTAGTGGGGGATTTTTGGGGTTTTTATAATTATTGGTGATTTTATGCCCACCTTAGCCCAGCCCACCCTAGACAAGCCTTGCCCAGCCCAGCATCGCCCCGCCCACCGCACCCCGGCCCGGGCCAGCCCAGCCCCGCCCACTCCATCCTAGCCCCGCCCACTCCATCCTAGCCCCGCCCACTCCGTCTTAGCTCCGCCCACTCAATCCTTGCCCCGCCCAGCATTGCCCCGCTCAGCACACCTTAGCACAAGGCAGCCTAGCCCAACCTAGCCCAGCCCAGCCCAGCCCAGCCTTGTCCAGCATACCAGGTACGATGCTTAATGTGTCATTTTAGGTTTACCTTAAACTCACTTTGCCTCATGTATTAGCTTTTTATTGTCAGTCATGGTTGTGGAACAGTATTCCGTAGTATGGAGCAAGGGATTCGGCTGCTGAAATTTCAAACTACTTTTCAACAGTAATTTAGACTCAGTGTTATTCTCATTTCAGGATGTGCTGTTACATTTTGGCACATAGTGCAGTCAGATTTGTCTGTTGAGAAAATGAGCTATGTAAGCTCTGGAGTGAATCCCGTAATTTATCTTCTGCTACCTTCATTTTGTACTCATCTAATAGTGGGAAGATGTTTTTTAATGTGTCATGAATCTAGGTTAAGGTAGCAAATATGTAGGAAGACAAACTTCTTCAAAGGTACTTAAGTGTTTTAATCCCACACGTTAAAAAGCACACAAGAGACTGCATTTTATGTCTCTCATCTTTTACTCCTCTCACTGAGGATTTAGTTTGCAATGGCATTGAGAAGTTTGGGAAGAAAAGGCGCAATGTAAATAATAGGTTTTTTTCTTTCTTATGATTTTTCTACTTTGTTCACTCTATTTAACCAAGTATTCTTACACTTGAGGTGAGGAATTAAAACATGACAATAATGAAGAAAATCTTTCTACAGAACCTAAATTCATCAGGGTCAAACCCCTGCTCAGTCCTATTGAATAAACAGAAGAACCCTTAGGACTGTACCTACACCTGTATTTCTAAGGCCAGAGTTCCGTGGGAGGGAAGGGATTTCCTCCTCCCCACAGGCCCAGAGAGGCGTTTGTGTGCAGTCAGTGCTGCTCGCAGCCCACTCCAGTAGTTCATTAAATTGCCCCAAATACTCTAAAATGCCATCTGAGAGAACAAGTGTTGCGATTCCAAATTCCTTACTGTGGGTTTGGGAGTCGTGCCTTGTCCTTCGGCTGTCGCTGAGCTGCTGTGGGTGACAGTGTCCACCGAGGCCGCACTCCAGTGCCCTCACTGACGGCAGGCTTTGCCCCGGAGAGCGGCTGGACTCCTGTGTTCCGTCAGGGCGGACTGGGTGTGTTGCACCGGACGAAGAAGATGCTGTGCAAGCACGCGATTTAGCCAGAAACTTCCAAAGCAAAGTTGGAACAGCTTAATCCCTCAAAACCGCAGCCCCCTTTTGCCAGGTGCGTTCCCGGTACAGTCAGTTCACACTCCGCGGAACCCAGAGCCCCCTGCCCCTGCTTGGGCCGGGGCGATGGGCAGCCCCGGCCCCTGTTTCCCCCGCACAGCCTGCCGAGCTCTCTTCCCTGGGGACAGCAGTGTCCCGTCCCGGCCGCCCTGGGGCCGCGCCCCCGGCCCGGGAGCTCGCCCGGCGCTGAGGGCGGCCGGCGCTGAGGGCGCGGGGCGGTGCCGGGCTCGGGGCGCTGAGGGCCGCGCTCCGCAGTGCGGGCCGGAGGAGCGCACGGCGCGGCCAGGTAAAGCTCTGGGGTCCTCGCTCTCCTCCTCTTCTCCCGCCTTCTCTCCCCCATCCCAGCGCCCTCCGCCGCTGCACGGGGGCTTTTCCTCAGAGCCCGGGGCCGAGGGGAAGGGGCGCGCCGGCAGTGCGAGGGCTGATCGGCAAAGACTTGTGCTTCTGAGGTCAGCCTTCTGGTCACCGAGCTTCAGATAAGGCAGCGACTGCACGGAGCGGGTGATAAGATGTGTAGGATTTCTGTACATGGAAGGGTGGCCGTTCTGGGAGTGAGAGGAGAAGGAGCGTGGGTGAGGAGGAGTCCCCGTAAGCGCGGAGCCCTCCGAGGGTGCCTTGTCTGGATCTCGTCACGGCAGGGGCATGCGGTGAGCTCCGGGGAAACGCTGCCCGGCATCTGCAGGAGATCCCCACGGCCTGTTCGGGACTGTCTGGAAGTTGCTGTGAACTGCAAACCGACCTGTTTTACTCAAAAAACCGAGCTCCTTCATCCCGCAGATTGTCGTGCCAAGCAGGGCTGTTTGACAGCAGACCTTTTTGTGCACCTGCTGGTTATCCACTCGAGTTAGTCAGGATGAAAAAGCACTTTCCTTAGCATTTAATCTCCTTGTATATAAAGTTAGCATGCTTTAATTAAAATACACTCCCTGATCAAAGTGAATAAATTGGAATACACTAATCGGGGCTGATATTGGAAGCATGATTTAACCTATGCAGAGTAATCAAACCTTACTGCAAAATTATTAGGGCACAGGGAGAAACAAACACAAGTAAGTTCATTGTCTGGGAAACCAGATACATGTGAATGAGAGACATTTACTGTGACGCTCCCAAAAGAGTAGCTGAAAGGAGTTTCAGTGTGTGTAAGAACAGGACAGAGGTGATAGTTTCTTAAAGTCTAATGTTTAAATTTTTCATCATCTGTCAGTTTGAGTCACTCCTGTTACAAGACTGGAGTTAAGTATGTGCAATAGACCGAAGTATTGCTGGAGGCTTGTTGAAAGATATTTTCATAAAACAGTACCTTGGTACATGAGATTAAAAAGTCCAGAAAAAAGTGTCATTTATCAAATATTCAGATATGTAATTTGAGCCGTGGCAGAGAACTTTGGGGGGAAAAAAAGAGAGAGCGAGCACAGAATTCAGCAACAAAAAGAAATGCAGAAATTCAGTGTTTTGCAAATAAACGTTTGAAATGAGGGAAAGGGAGACAAAACCTAACGAAGTCTCTTTATGGTCAGAGCCAAGTTGGCCAGTGGGACCCTCTGTGTCATTTGTTAAATCAGGAACTAATCTCAGTGTAAGAAGCTGCAATCTGTGGATCAAGGCATTGTCTAATATCTCAGATTAATTAGTTGTTTTACCTGTGGGGGTGGTGACTCTCAGGCTGAGGGCGCAGAGGCAGAAAATCCTCTCTGCAGTGTGAGTTGAAGCAGCTGATGGCTCTCAGAGCTGCAGAGGGGATGTGGCTGCAGAAACTCCTGTGTGAGTGAAACCTGCCCAGTCTTTGCTTCCTTTCCACCCCATTGCATTACTTCTGTGTACATCATTTTGCTTCAAGAACTGGGCCAAAAGCAACACATTCATTTTGATTTGGACGATTGTGAGACCTAATTCTTTTCTGGTGGGAATCAGTGACAACCCAGTAAAAAGCCCTGGGTATCCCATTATGGCCCTTCCAGACAGTTTATCTTTCAGTGATCTTTATGCTGCATAGCACAGGGCAGCAGGGATAGCAAGAGCTACCAAAACATCTCTTTCCACACAAACTATGTCCAAGATGGTGGTGAAACATTGGTGGGACACTTGTGAGCACAAAGACCACGGCTTTGATCCATCCAGGTGAAGTGGTCTGTTTCCCAAGTGTTATGACTTTTGCTCTGCTTCAGGAGAGTGTAAGGACGTTTTCTCCCTTTTTGCCAAATGTGGCAGCAGGGAAGGGGCGTGCCCCTTCCCCCTCCCTGCCTGGGGCACCCTGCAGGGACATGGGACCAGGGCCAGGCTGGCCCATCCCTGACTTCAGAGATCTGCAAATGGAGGGTCTCACACCAGTGCAGTGATACTGCAGGCTTAACCAGCTAGGGAGAGCTTAGGGTTTGTATGAAGCTTCTTGATAATTTCCTTTTTCATTCAATTTTTCTTCTTTTTTATCTGATTTTGAAAGGATTTGTTTGTCTGTTTTTACAAAACTGCATTGAAGTAATATTTAGGTGCCGTGTAACTTGGTAAATAAATGGGAAGAAAATTTTTTCTACAAGGAAGAAAATTAAATGAGCCACTTGCTATAGGGAGATAAATCTGGCTGCACACTCACTCTTGGTGGACTTGTGTTTGCATAAAATATATCTCTATCCTAGAAAAAGATCTAAATTAAGAACTTGGGAGCAAGCAGCTTTGGATTGTTCTGATCTCTATCTGTACTCCACAGCGTAGGCTGTCTCTGATTTATAACCACGAAAGTTTGGGGTGAATATTGCTTTTTGACTCAATTTTCCTATTTTCCTTTTCAATCCAAGTATCTTTTTATTCAAAAAAACGCCAGAAGAAATGTCCAGACTTTTGAAGATGTGTTTCTTATTGATATCAATGAATCATGCTGAGATAACTCGCAGTCAGAACTCTGAAGGTAAGACCAGAACTCCTGTGTGAGGGGTGTATTTTGTGGCATGGAAAAAGCTGTGTGTAATAAATTAGGTGCTGTTTAGCAACTGGGACCGTGGTCTTTGCTCTCTTGGCTTCATGAAGCTATGCCAGCAAAGAATTTCACCAGGACTGATTGTTATTGAATAGCCTTTCCTCCCCACACTGTTTTTCTGTAAAGAAATTTAACCAAAACTGCAGTAAATGTTTGCAAAGAAACTATATATGTATATATAATCACTGCATACAAGAAATGTATTTTTGTGTAACATGATTGATAATACATTAAATTAACTTCTAATAACAGATAATCTTTTACAGATTTGCCTCCATTGTTACACAAAGCTGTGGTTAGTATTTTTATTTAATCTCTCTACTAAGATTTTATATTGTAATCTAAAAATAATTTACTACGTTTATTTGTAATTTTTCCTTAGGAGGAAGTAATAGCTGGGAAATATCTGAATGGTAATGTACACAGTTGTTCCCATGTACACTTCTAAAATGAACTAAAACTCAGTATCTCACCATAATTTTTATGTTCCATTTTTCATGTGCAGCTCTCCTAGATATACTTTATTTTCAAAGGTAATGTATTACTCTCCCCATCTTGATTTTTCAATACTGTCTTGCACTTCAGATATGATCTGTTTCATTTCCACAGAAACTGGAACATTATGGATGGAATGAAATTGGCATATATGATTACTTGATTTAGGTCTCCTGGGAGGAGCATTTCCTATTAACAGGGAAAAACCTGTTTGTCATGAAAAGGAAAAAAAATTATACAATGAGGCTGAAAATAAATACTTGCTGCAGTTTTGAGAAGTTTTGATAATTGACTTTGCTCACGTGGGTCCAAATGGCTTCTTAAGGAAATTAGGTGCAGTTCCAGCTTTCTGTCCACCTCCTTTCAGTCTCACTCCACCCCCCATGCTCCAGCTCCTGCTGGCTTTTGAATTGTTTGCTAATTTGTCCAAATCTGAAAGAGCAGTGTAAGCCTCAAAGGCCATTGCACTCCTACGTGGTTTGAGAAAATCAGTGGCTGTGTAAGGAAGACACAGTGAAATGAGTGACTGCTGAAGGGGAGGCAGCAGTCACTCCCTGTGCTTTCTGCAAGCAGATCAGAACAGGCATTATGGGGTGCCAGAAAGCACAGGCCTTGGTGGTGGTACTAATGGCAACACCTTGGAAAATTGACTTTATTGTGGGTGGTTGTGGAATTAGATGGAAAAAACCTAATTAATTCCATTCCCCATTGAACCATGTATTTTCATTGCATTAAATAGATCAGTTATTACTCTGGCTAGGCAAAAAAAATGAATACATTTGTCATTATGGTATTGGACTCTTTGTTTCTCTTTTTCTTTTTTACTCTTGTAATCTGCTGTTTAACTTTTTATATTATTTTACTGGCATTTTTTTATCCTGTTTTCTGTTACAGCTCTAATGTCTGGACAACAGATCTGCTTACAAAAGTCATGGCATATTTTCATGCCCAGGAAGTTATGTTTACTCTTAGCAGCCTCCAGGTTTGTGACATTTAGGATGCATGAAAAATTTTATTTGAAAAGGAATTCAAAAAACTCAGCCTATCTCTGTAGCCAAAGCTAGGTGGCCAATGATAGAGGTAATTAACACATCTACGGTGTAGCAGCTAAATAGGAAATAGTAATAGGTTGTCTTTTTCCCTGAAGATTGCAGGAGTATACAAAGCAGAAATAATAATAACAACCTTTTTTGCTTTTCCTCTGATGCAAAGCAGGAACTGGGATTTTTCGTGCTCATTGTTTCTGAGTTGAGTGTATATAAATGCTGTTTCCCCAGAAAATGATGGATTTCTCCCAGAGTTTGACTGGCTGCAGTTCACACTTCTCCTTATGGAATGAGAGGCACCAGAGCATCCTATAAAATGCCTCCACCTTTTAAAGCTTCTCTCAATGCTGTTTTTGTAAATTATCGATGTGGAAGTGATGCAGGAAGGAGTTGTTTGTTCCACCTGCTGCTGAGGATTAGTGATGAGCTGCTTTGAGTGGGGCTGTACCCAGCTAATCAAACCTGAGCCCCTCCCTCATCCCTACACACACTGAAACAGGGAAATGTCAGCTGTGCCCTCCCTGAGCCTCAGGCATTCCCAGAAGCTCCACAGTGCTTGAACCCTGTCCCAACCTCCATGTGTGGCTGTCACAGCTCATCCTCACCTACGTTTTCCTGCCACTGCCCCTTCCCTTTGTCAGGTTTATTGGTAGCCTGAGGCTCTCAGCGGGCTCAACCCTGAGGCATAAAGGAACTGTGTTAATATTTGGTGGTGGCAATGCAAGTTAAGCAAAGGCAGCAAAGGACAATTGCAACTCAAATTCAAAACCAATTCTGAAATAATTCTGTCAGGAAATACAAGGAATTTTGCTCTAGTTTGCTGCTAATGAGCCTTACATTTATTTCTGTTCCAATGTTATGATTCCCCTTCAATTTTTCAAAATAAGCATGAGATTGTTAACTGGTAATGCAGCTTGATGTGTGAGAGAGTATTTTTGGCTTATGACCTGGTAGAGACTTTTCCTCACATCTAATTGCACATTTCCTTCCCTTTTTTGAGTCATATGCACATGGTACCTGATTTTTTTTAGGCTTTTTTTTAGCTCTTTAAAAGTCTCATTTTCACAGTCTGCTGTGTGAAGCAGAAAAGCTTTATTACTCCTGTTTTATGACGTGAGAAACTGAGGCATCTTTGTTAAAAAGCTCCCTCGAGAGAACTTGTTCATGAAGCCAAGAATAGGACTTGAAAATGTCTTTCAGAATGCATTTAAATTATTTTTGTTTTCAGTTTGTGTGGAGAATAGTTATTTTGTTCATTGGCAGCACAGACAATGCAGAGCTAAGCACTTCTCCTTGAGCACAGATTTTCAGGGAGTAAAAGTACAATAGTATGAGTGTTATATATAGTACATGTATTTTTCTATACTTAGATGTCCATTAAAAGTTACCTGAAGAACCTTTTATACCAGCCCAGGCAACTACTGTCTGAATTGCAACAGCTTGATCAGCAGCAGTTCCAAACTGCAATGAAGTACCTCTTCAACAGCAAAAAAGAGCATCTTGTAAGTGAGTTTCCACTTGTGCAAAGGCAAAGCTGCTGTCAGTGGTTCAGATAAATGGAAATGGACAGCCTAGGGGGCTCACAGTGCAGGCCCTGCACTTGCTTACCTTGCTTGGATTGGATTCCAGGACTCCCTCTCCTCTTAGGTTAGACTTAGTTCATTTAACTCTTATTGTCTAAAAGTTACCACAAGTCCAAATCAGTCATTTGGATTTTCACTGCCATCAGTAGAGAGAAACTCATCTGCAGAGAAGTGTTCAACCTCTTACAGTAACACCTAATGTAGGTAGGGCCAGTTATTCTCAGGGAGAACCTCTTGTTGGTGGCTGTAAAAAGAGCCAAGATGGCTAAAGAAGGTGAAATTAGTAATTTTGTTAATCAGCCATTTGAAATATCTTTCTGGGTTTTATAAAAAAATTCAAACTGGTCTCTGCCCAATGCCAGAAAGGAATTACATGAAGTAATGCAAATAACCAGTACTTTTCAGATGTTTTTCATGAGAACAGCATCATATTCTTTGTAGAGTGCTCTCTGTCAAGCCTCGAAATGAGCAATATATTGAATTAATCAGAGATGTTAATTTAACACTTTGTTGCTTGCAGGAAATGGGAAATATTATTCTTGACTGGGGCAAGACTAGAGAGAGAATTTTTCAAAGCCCAGGAGTAAACAGGACCTTGTTCCTTGTAACACTGGATAAATGCTTCCTGGCTCTGAGTGCCCTGGACTGTGTGGATATCCTGAGTCAGGTTCTGCGTATGTCAGCTGTCAACTATCTCCAGCCTGATGTGGTTGAGAGTCTCCCAAACCTTCTGCTGGAGGATGCTTTCAGAAACTTGTAAGCCATTTATTCTTCAGACACAATTAATACTATGTTGGATTTACTGACTCTTTAACAAGAGGTTGCTATATGGTCTCGGTCTGTTTTCCAGATACAGCTTTCTGCTTATGTATAAGGAATGCTGTTTCTAAAATCATTTGTCCATGTGTCATGAAAAAAAAAGAATAGTTAACTCTCTAGTGAACTAACATGCCCATGTATCACTTAGATCATCATTATTCAAGGACCTCTATGACAGAACCTCAGCAAGCACTCAGAGAGCTCTCTATGGCTGGATGAAGGA
This sequence comes from Sylvia atricapilla, assembly GCF_009819655.1. Classification (NCBI taxonomy): domain Eukaryota; kingdom Metazoa; phylum Chordata; class Aves; order Passeriformes; family Sylviidae; genus Sylvia; species Sylvia atricapilla. The sequence goes on from NC_089154.1 coordinate 1,010,389, forward strand.
AATTCTACAGAAATCTTACAACATGAGTGGTATGTTACAAAGTGTTTTCTTCTTGCTTATCATAAGAGAAAAGCACTCAGCAAAAGGCCTGTCCAATTGTACTGAATTGTTTCCCCAGTTAACATGGGTCTGTGTAAGAGTAGCTGTCTGGAATACCTTTTCTGCAGAACACAGTAAATATAATGTGTTTGTTACTCATGACAAATAGTTCTCCAAAGATGATTGAACTTACAGAGAAGAATCATTCTATTGTTAAGGCTGGAAAAGACCTCCAGGATCATTGAGTCCAACCAATGGGCTCTTCCTCTGTTCTACATAGAGCCAGACACAAAGTCTTTTTCTAGTACTCTAGTCTTTTCTCTCTGTCCTGTTTCTATGTCTGAAATAGGATACAGTGGCCAGGTGTTCTGCCAAGGCGTGTTGTTCTCTTCTGAACTCCTGTTCAGACCAGAAAAACAGCTCTGGCTCAGGATACATTATCCACTACACTGGTTAAAAACACAAAAGAAATGCAAGATGTTGTGGAGGCACATGGCACCAACTCAATCAGCAAAGGGACAAGATAAAACCAGAATTAATTAATCCTGATTGGATGCATTTTTGCACATCTGTTTGCCTGGTTAATGTGCCTGAAACAGCTGTTCCATAGCTGGGACAGGCAGGATGGGCTCCACAAGGGGGCTGTGCAGGGCACTGAACCATCTGAGCTGGTGCCTGGGCTTCACTGAGCATCCCAGCACAGCTGTCCTGGGAGCATTTAGACCTTACAGATGTGTATGTTCCTCCTCTCTCACTAGAAATCAAAGGTTAAAGGCCCACTTGCTTCAGTGGAGCTAAATTTGCCTCCTGGGTCTCCTGCCATTTCAAAATATCAGAGTAAAACCAGTAAGTCGTGGAGAGGAGGTTCTTGCTACTGCTGTGAGGTGATGTTGGTGCCAGTGCATTGCTGGGGAAGCAAAGATGCAGAATTTGCCTGATGCTACTCAGCAGTCCTGGGAAAATCCCTCAGCATCACCTTGGGTTGTGTCTGAAGCATTGGCAAACCCTCAATTTGTGGAAGATCACCCAGCTTGGGAGGGACTGGGAGTTTCTGTACCTCTTTTTTCTCCCTGGCTGCTGTTTCACATGCCAAAAGCAACACAGATGTGGTGAATCCACCCCCAGGGCATCAAGTGTGGGGTGATTCCCAGCTGGTTGTGGCACTGTGAACCATCAGCCCTGGGCAGGCACACTCAGACTGGAAGTCTAAAGCTCCTTCATGTTTATGTGCACTCCCCAGGCCACAGCAGAGTGCAGGAACAGTCCTGCAGGAGGGTGATTTATTCCCTTTATATGTTGGTAGCACTGGGACCATAGGGATCAGTTTTTGGAGATCACAGCTGCCATGACTGGTAACTGCAAGTCTGTTCTGCCACAGGCCACAGTCAGCATCCTGAAATGGTGCTGGTTTGTCTTTAGCTCTCTTGTCGTGTCTTTCAACTCTCGTAATATTCTGGGTAATGGGAGGTAATATCACTTTAAAAAACACAGGCCTGACAGGTCTGCTGGGATCATCATCTTGTCTCAGTTAAGGAGCTTAGATCTGTGTTTTCAAAAAATCACTTAATGGAGTCCTTCAGCTTCTGATAGATGCAAGCTGTTTTTTTCCAGACACTGGAAAGTCTTCAAAGTGCACTGATGATTTTATTTTAACAGAGTTGTGAGTATCAGCACTGCCGAGGAATGTGTTCAGAGGTGTCACACGCTGAGCCATCCAAATGACAACACCCTGGAGAAAACAGTGGCTCAGGGTATCCATGGAGTCCATAAATATGTTTTTTCTCTGGGATATTTGGATCTTGATTTTATTTTCAAGCCTTGGGAGAGTGTTACTAAATGAATGCCATTTTTTAACTGTTATGCAGTGTTTTGTGTTTTTGTCAGGCTATTTCCATGTAGGTATTTGAACAGTTTTTCATTTTCTCCATTATTGCTATTGCATATTGCTGAAGTAAGTGGCATCATCAATAACAATATATAAGATATATGAAGTATCATGCCTTCCTGATGTTCTTAAATAATGCAGTTGATTAGGAAAAGTGAATTTTAAAAACACTGCTCCATATTTAATACTTTTGGGTAAATTTTTCCTGTCCTACACTTTATCCATTCTCTATTTCAACAACATAAAACATTAATTGTTTTTATATGAGAAACTTTGAGACACCTGAAAGACTATTTCTTTTTCATTAAAAAAAAATTATGGACTCATGAAAGTGTTATGCTAAAATGTAGCAAATGGAGGTAAATTTAATTATTTACCAATGACAATATACAATATATTTGAAAAGTAATTACTTTCTTAACTTCATAGTGAGTATTTATTTGTACAAAACAGAGTTCAATGAATCAACTTCTTGGGTCAGTGCAGAAAGCTTATGGATTTTGGGAAGATACATGGTCCATCTCCCATTAGAAGAAATTCTGAAAATTAGTCTCAATGAAGTAAGTAACAACGTGTGGTTGGATATATTATTGGCAAGTGATGTCAGCTACAAACAATATGAACACAAATGCAAACCTAGACATGAAAAGTAGCTTCGTATATTTTAATAAATTAAACATAAAGAGAAAATATAAAGAGAAAATATAAATGTATTCTTTACAAAATTTTATATTTTTAATTTTAAATATGCCTGTCATTAATATGTAGTTATGTATCTGTATCAGACTTCTGTGTCTTCTACTGAAAAGAAGCAATGATATATTAATCTCAAATTATATGACATTTTGGCAGAGAATCACTCAAATCACTCTCTCAGCTTTGCCTTCAGAAATATTGGTTTATCCAAATCTTCCTTTCTCTATAACACAAATAGGCTCAATTAATTTTGAGTGTCAGACGCACACTTTATAGGATTCACTGTCTGACAGTGCTGATGTGTGGTTTTGTTTGTGCTGGCCAGATCAGGCTGTTCATCAGCTACGACAACGCAACAAAGCAGTTGGACATGGTGTATGATATCACACCAGAGCTTGCACAGGCCCTCCTGGAAAGGATCAGCTCATCAGGATTTGATATGAGGAACACTTCAACTATCTACAGGCAAGGCTGCTTTGCTTTTTCTTTTATGGCTGTGTTTAGATGGAACAACCAACTAAGAAGAAAATGGAAATTGATAGCACAGCACAGCTTTTTCATTCCAGCAAAAAAATCTAGGCTGAAATCCAGCTCTGTTTAGCAACAGTGAACAATTGCTACTTTATGAATTTTTGGTGGTGTGCCTAATTAGCTAATGCTTTGTCTCCTGCTCCACAGTGAGGAGATGCCTGTAGCAGTCATAGGAAGTCTGCAGCAGTATCTGAGGCACCCAGTCAGAGCTCCACCACATTGTAGAGCAATAAAATAAACTGGGACAGCCAGGGCATGAGCTGTCTGGGCTGCTTGGATCACAGAACATGGAGGTGTTTGGTGGAAATCATGTAACAGTTAGGACTGAAGGAGGAAATCTCAACTCCTGCCAGCCCGGACTGCACGTGGGTGGGTTTAAATTGGCATGAGTGTTAGCAGAGAAGGCACAAAGTGAAGCAGTGTAAAGCTTGCCCTGCTGTCATCTTTGTCCTGCAGGGTAGAGATGAGCCATACTTAAATATGTTTGAATGTTAGGTGTGTAAGCAGGAAACTAAATTTTCAGGGCTGTCAAATCTGCACTGAACTAACTTTAACAATAATAAAAAACCAAAATAAACTGCAGCGAGCGTGAGAAAGCTCTACACTCCACATTTACATTTACACTGTCATATCAGTGGATGTATTTAGTCCCCAGACAATGCTGTCTGAAATTATTTGTGGTCTCCTTGGGGGATACCTTGGAGTTTTGAACTAATGGAGAATATGCTTTATGGCTTCAGAGCTGCTGTCATTACTCCAGTGCAGCTCGCTGACTTCCATGAAGCATTGCTCATTGTCGGAGGAGTAAGCGAGAGAAGAGTTATGCCCACGCTCTAAATTTCAATGTCAGAAATCTTAAAAATTATTTTGTCACTCACAAGAGCTGCCACATTCTCACAGATGAGAGAAATGTCATGCTCCATAATCCTTAATATATTCCATTTTTACAACACACTTAGTTTATGTTACTCATTTTAACCATACTGTTGATTTAAATGCACTTTTACTTTTAAGAAGTAGTGTTATTCATTTCTGCTAATCCCAAAGGAGATGAAGAGCTTTTTGTAGCTATGCAATAATGCATCAGAATGTAATTATTTGTTATAAAAGTGCTCTTATAGATGTTTCTTTGATTTGTATGTTGGTTTGATGATCTCCCATGAATTCAGATGTGCTGCTGAAGCAGTGTTTTGTTATGTCAATGGCAGTTTGTTGTTGAGGGATTGGAGGAACTAAAAGCCTTTCTGTGCTGCAGAATTTGACTGAGTTTGTGGTAGTGCTGCAGCATTCTCCACTGATGATTTGATTCACATCTGGACATTACTGCCCACACTCTGCCTGTGCCTGTCTCATTGAACTGCAAAAAAACAGGGACTGTAGCAGGAACGCTGGACTTTGGCCATATCTTTGAGGTTCTTCTTCTGTGTAAATTATGAAGTCAAAAGCTGAGAATTTACAGGGACAGAGAATTGACTTAAGCTTCCTAATGAACTGGTTCATCCCCATCACTATATAGTTCAAAGTCCAGACATGGTGATACACAATTCCGAGCTCTTTCTTTGCAGGGCTGCAGGTAAAGGCAGTAAATAAGCATGAGGTCTAAGCCAGAAGGACACCTACAACAGGCACTTCCCCATGGTGGTGTGACTCCAGAGGTTAATGGAAATGTTGACTTAAATATTACAGCATGGAAACTGGGAAGGAAAATGAGCTCAGTTCACAACCCTGCCTTGCAGACTGCTGTGCTGGCACAAGTGGGCAGTGAGCCTCAGTGTGCCTTCTCCTAACCAGTGTTGAACTGGGCAGGTCTCCATCCAATGGCCAGTCCTGTGTTCGATGTGAAATACAGCAGGCTTTGTTTAATCCTAAAATGATAAAGAGGCCATGCCCCAGCTGCTGCTCTGAAACACAGATGGGTTGTGTTGCTTGTGAAATCCAAGCAGGACTCAGAGTTCAAAACATCCAATCAAAGGAGGTAAGAACTCAGCAAGCCACTTCTAGAGACTTAGTAATAGCCCTCGAGGGAAGTGGAGTCATTAACTGGGACAATCCAGCCATGGACAAATGGAACCAGCACAGGTAAATTCTCAAGCACAAGCAATCTAGGCAGAATTCAGCTGAATACAAAGGCCAGTGCATTACAGGTTAGGTTTTAAACACTGCAGGTTGAGGCACTCTTGACAAACAGAAATGGCTCGAGTTGTGATCACAAGGAGAGGGTACCAAGCTGTGTTTCTGTTTCCCAATAGTGACATCTTTTATGTCAGGAGGGAGCTAATGAATTTCTGCTTTATAGGCTAGGTTTGTTGGTTTGCTTTTATGATGACCTGGAACAGATGGATGCAGCTGTGGCCCGAGCTCTGCTTCATCAAATGATTAAATGCAATCAGCTGAGAGGTTTCCAGGCCAAGGTTCATGAGGTGTGTACAACGTTTGTCCTTCTTGCCTGTCATAATCCTATGAGCAGAGGAGGATGGATGTTCCTCTTAAATAAGGAAAGAAATGAGTGAAAAATTATTGGGACTTAAGAAATCAGGGAAAATAGTTTTTGGGGATGCAAAGAACAGAAGACCATTTTGGGTGCTCATTCTTTTCTCCTTCTGTTTCATACTCCTGTTCCATATTCGTTTCACAACTGTGGTTCTATTTTTGAAATTTTATGAAGTGTGTGAATATTTGCCAATGCCTATTCCAGAGATTCCAGTTAATGTTTTGGGTGGTAATGGAAATTGGTTCTTGGCAGATTTTTATTTCCAATCTGCTCTTTTTGTTTGATTTAGCTCAAATCTCGGCTCCTGAACATTGCCATGCAAAACCAGACATTGAATGAAACCCTTGGATCTCTGTCAGATGCTGTGGTTGGACTAACTTCAAGTCAGCTGGAATCTCTGTCACCTGAAGCAGTGCATAATGCTGTTGCAACATTAAACCAAGTCTCTGGGTGGGCAAAGAGCCAAGTTATGATTTTATCCAGTAAATATCTCTCTTATGCAAAGGTACCTCTGATAACAGCTTTCCTACCTTCTGTTTTTAAAAGTGAAATGGCTTCTTCTCAACAATAACTGTAGATTTTGAAAAGTTTAGTACAAGAATTTTATTTAGTTAGTGGCCTGAAAAATGTGTTTAAATAAAATAAAAGCATCTAAGATTGTACATCTCAAAGTAGTTCTCCAGTAACAGAGAGAGAGTGAATATTTGGATTTGGCAGTTGTATATATTATATGTCACTGCCCTAAGCAGAATTTGCATGATCAGAGATCCCAGGCTGTATATTCAAATATACTGTAATGTAAGGAATCAGGTCCTGGTTGAAGTTTCAGAAAAAGGAACTTCCAAGAAACTTCAGGCGTTTGTTCCACGGACAGACACAGAAAATGCATTCCCAGGCAAGAAATGTCTTAAGTATTTAACAAGAATAGTTTTGCTTTATTTACTGACTTTTGCTTTGAAATATATCTGCTGTTCTCGAGAAAACCTCCTGTTTGCTTGTGCTGTTCTCCCTGCAGGTTTTATCATTTTATAACGTGAGCCAAATGGGTGCCTTGGTGACAGGAATTGGCACCTGGTCACTGCACAGCATGAACCCCAGGGAGCTGGCTCAGATTATTCGAGGCACAACATCCCAGTACTTGTCTGACTTATCTCCTGCACAGCAACAGGGCATCCTCAGGAAGGTGATTATAAACTCCAGTATGCAGCAGGTTCTCTCTGCACAAGAGCACAGTAACCAGAAATGTAGAGCATAATTTAAACTAAGATGTGTCCTTTAGCTCAATGGTTAATGGTTCTACTGCTTTCTTTCTACACAATACAAAGTGTATTTTGAAGGCTGTATCTTGCTTATTTCCATTGTGTTTTTAATACTGTCGTGTTTTTCCTTTATCCTCTTAAGAGAAATATTGCACGGAGTAGAAAGAAGGGCAAATCCTGTAAATCTAAGCATCAGTTCAGAAATGCCATTTATTTCTGTGTTCCTCTTTTTAGATAGCTGCATCTGGAGATTTTTCTTCATCAGTCAAAGATATACAAGGAGCTTTCTTTAAAGAAGTCTCTCTTTCTGGTTTATGGAAGCAAACTGGATTTAATTCTTCAGTGCTGAAAGAAAAAGAACTGAGAAGCAGCCAGGTAAAAAATGTTATGCAGTTCCCATTCCACTGCAATTTAGTGTGATGGGAGAATTGGAAAAGTGGTGTAATATATTTGTGTTCAAGGAACAAAGGTAAAAGGAAGGAACTGCCCCAATTACATCTCAACATAAACACCAAAGGGCCTTTAGAGCCCAAGCAGCACTGTGAGACAACACTATGGAAAAGGAAGCATTAATATGCTGAGTTTAAGCCCCCAGGTTTCTGCCATGTAAATTTTCTCTTTCCAGTACTGTATATTAGACATTTGCATGTAGAGTCTTTGATTCTGTCCAGAGAGATGAAAGGTTGGATCAGATGATCTCCAGAGCTCACTTCAGCACAAAGTTTTTCCGTGGTTGTGGTCTGTGTACAGGTTTAACATCATTCCATATTGCCAGTCAGTGATGGCTTGTCTTGTGAAGAAAAACTTCAGCCAAACTGGATGCCAAACCTTTTGGTTGCTCAAGCTGGACCACAGAAGTATCTTTAGAGTACATAAGAGAGCTCAGAGTACAAAAACTTTGTAGTAATTATCGTCTTTTACAACTGGATTAACTAAAGTTACCTTTAGTTATGGTGGGTTTATTTTCAGGCTTTGTATCTGTATGAATTACTGTCCGAGGAAAACCATCCTGTTGACCTTCTAAGGTAAGGACTATATCTCTTTTCAAATGGGATTTAAGACTAGTTTTTTGATAAGAGCAACTTTGAGGTAATCAATACATGGTTATTATGTATTACCTTATGTTTATTCATTCCTGGATACCACAGGATAATTCACCTTCCTTATTAAAAAGCATCTTCAAAACCAAAATCAGGATCAAAGCATTACAGAGGTTTGGGTGTTTAAAGGCTTAGTTGATATTTTTCAATTTGTTTGCATTTTTACTTTCAACAGCCTTTTATGCACAAGAAATGGGAGAGGTGAAGAAACTGTGTCTTAGGATGGGATTGTGGGCAATAAGGACTAGATCCTGCTTAAATATTCATAAGACTGAAATTTGCCTTTCCTATCAGCACAGGACAGCTTGTGAAAGGAGTAACTTGTCAACTCTTTGAAAGTATGGACACAGACATATTTTTAGACAATTTTGAATTCTTTGAAATGAATCTTCATCTGCTTTCTCCATATCAGGTAAAAAAAACCAAAAAAACCACTTTTGTACATAAACATACTACCCAATATCCAAATTAGGAAGATTAGAATTTGGTTCATTCTGTCTTTGTTTTTTGTGGGTTTTTTTCAGAATCATGTATGTCTCAACTTGTCTGTTAGCATATTTTATTTAAATCTTTTATGTGTGAATGTGTCTGTTATGATATTTCATTTTGACAATTTTGTTTGTCGCTTACAAATTGCAAGAAATTCCTATAGACCTTCTGACTTGTTAATTCATGAGTAATCTGTTTGAAAATACAGAGAAGTTTCAGAAACATATAAATGTTCTCATGTTTCCAAATATATAATGTGTCATCTCTGAATGTCTACAAAAAGAAAACTAAAAAAAGCCAGATAAAAATTCTCTCTGAAGATAATATGCAGAGTATTATATATGCTAATTTATATATATGCTGCAATAAACAAGCCATTTTTCTATTCTTCTTCAAAATTGCTAGAGGTTTAAGATGCTAAATTTTTGTTGCTTTTAGGTTAATTGTTTGGCATGGAAATTTTGGAAAGTCTCGAATGCATCCATTCCTCCCTTCCTCTTACTGGCACTTCCGTGAGTTACATCTAAGTCCATCTTAACTTTTCAAATAATCTCTTCAGTCCTAAGAAAACTGATGATTCAAATAAATGGTAATTTATCAGTGGTCACTGACTGTAGGCAAAATCTGTCTTAAGTGAAAGTTGGTCATACTTTGTGTCCTTTAGTACAGCACATTTTTGTCACAATTGTGGGGTTTTCCCCCCTAGGTAGCTTACTTGGTTTATGTTTGCTTATTTGTTTAGGGGTCTTTTTGAGAGTGGATAGAGGATAGTGGCTAGTGGGGGGAGGATATAGAAGAAAAAACCACTGGGTACTGCTAAAGTAAATTGATCTGTATGGTTAGAAACACTCCACTGTGTTTCAAGACATTTGTGTAAGTTAGCAAAATTTCTCAGTGATAACTTTTCTCCTGAGGGAAAAAAAACTTTTGTATTGATGAGAACTCCTTAATTGTAAAACTTGTTAATTCCTTCCTTTCTTTCTTTGTCTCTTTCTCACTTTCTGTCTCTTCTGCCCTTTCTCTCTTTTTTTTCTATGTGCTTAAGGGGGAAAAAAGGAGTGAGAACCCTTCTTTGTTTGGAATATTTCTTAATTGATGAAAGTAAGAAAAGTATTCCATTTGAAAAGTCTCTACTACATTTAACAACTAAGAATAGAAATACTTTAATGCAAGGCTTCCTACAAACTGCAGCACCCAGTGACTTGGCAGCAAATTCCATGTTGCTTGTTGAGAGCCATCAGAAGTTACTGGTGCTGTTGCCTACAGACCCTGGCAAGGCTGGGCCTGTGCAGATGTGGGCTGTGGCTTTGTTTGTAAATGTTGTCTGCTTTCTTCTCTGTGTGGAGAAGAGCATAAATTTTGTTTAATTTGGCAGGATTTTTGGATTTTGATGAAAAGGAAACCTATTCTAAAACTACTTGTGGTCCTTAGGCCACCCACCACATCTTCATTCATCAGAGAATTATTCCTAATAAAATGGAGAAAGGGGAAAGCTTCTGACCTGTAGACAGTCTTGTTTCATATGGTGGTAAAGCATCTCAGAGCACTTTCATCCACTTGCACCTATTTATAATTCTTAGCCATTTTTTGAAGTTCAGTTCACGTGCTGGTGGACTGGAAGAAGACAGATGTTGAAGTTAAGTGAGAGTTAATTGCAATTTTTTTTGCCTGTCTGGCTTATGATTTTTCAAGTCCAGCCTTGACTCTAAATATTTCTGTCATCACAGATTTCATGGGTATGATTGTGGGTATTATGAAGGTCAGGTTTGCATTCGGAGACCTTTTGAATTCTTTCTGCAGTTCTGAGTATCTGGAGTACGTTACAGGCCCTTTGTGTGTCCCTTTCCTTGAACGTCTGGGGAAGACTGGAATGGACCTTCTGAACCCAAGCCATCACAAAAGGGATGCTGTCCTGCAAAAAGTACAGGAGTGCTTGGTGGGTATGGCTGAGAGGGGTCAGCAGAGGAGGAGACACCATGGAGGAGGAGAGAGTCACCACCTACATGAGTTCTTCACCCATCCATCTGCATTCTTTTGGGGGGTTTATGTACTGTTTCAGTTTTATTGTTTGCTCCTTAAGGAAACCTTTTTACAGCTTGCTTAGCAGCTTTCCTCGACTCCATGCAGGTTACAAAGTGTTCTCATGAAATGTCATTGCTGGCCAGGACAGCCTGGAGCTGACCAGTTTGCTCCTGGAGCTGTTCCCCTGGCTCCAAGTGGTGCCTGTCCAAGCAGAGCTGTTGTGGCACAGGGAGCTCCATGGGAGAGGTGGTGGTACCAGGAGGATTTTTTTTGACTTCTGCTGTCTGAAAGCTGCAGCACTCACCAGTTTTTAGGGGAAACTAGTTCTTTGATGTAGCTGTGGCTATTGCTGTCCTTACACACAGTACCAGCTGTATAATCTCCAGTGTTTTGGCAGCTGCTTGAGAAACCCCTCAGAGCTCAGCTTTCTAACAGCAAGAGCTTGGGGCCCCTCTGCTGCAAGGGGCCAGATGAGGCTGTGCTGCCAGACAGAACTGCACCAACTCTGCAAGGTGATGGGTGGTCACATTCTTTATGTGTGATTCAGTATGGAATAAAGAATACTGAAAGCTCTGAGAAGTGATTATGAATATTACCAGTTGGATTGGTAAAAGAAAAAATGTAAGGCAGTCTCGGCAGAAATTGTAGATTAAGTTGCCAGTGCAAACTGTTCTGTCTTTGTTCCTTACAGCTTAAATGAGTTGTGATGCGGCTGAGTGGTACAGGGCAAGAGCCAAGGGTAGCTCTGCCAACAGGGCAAATGCTTCTTGTTTCAGAACAGCTCCATTGCTGATGAATATGATGTTGACCTCCTTGGAAATCTAATCTGCCACTTACCTCCAGCCTTTCTACATGGCAGAATGTCCCTGAAGGCAATGGCAGCAGCCCTACATCAATTCAAAGTTTGCCAACAGCTCAGCCATGAGCAGATGACTGAAATGAAATACCAACTCCTTCAGTTATATGGGTAAGATATTGGATACACCACCTTGGTCATGCTGGTGGTTAGACCATGCAAACACCAAGCATTTGCTTTGCCCAGATGAACTGCAGTGAAAACAGCACAAAGCAGCTTTTGTCACTGCCCAAGCTCAGAGTCTTGTCCACTAGAATGACATTCCTGTTCTTGTGTGTAATGTGATAACTGTGGAACAAAATATGCCTCCAGGGACACGCTGCATGACTTAAGTCCCAGGGGAAAAGGAGGCAAAATGTAATGTTTGAAGAGGGGCAGCCAAATAGGCTCACTGGCCTGGCAAGAGAAAGGGATTACAAGCAGAGAATGGTGCAGGAATGCAGGGAATGGGAAAATGGAAGTGGGATGCTTGGTGTGCTGATGTGAGAAGACAAGTAAAGAAAACTGCAAGCACCTGTGGCAATAGGAGAGAGCAGAGAAGAAGCAGAGGGATATAAAGTTTGGGCATCTGAAGCAGCAGAGTGGGTGGCACGTTGGGTGTCACGAAGGACTCAGATTAGGAGGACGAGTAGAACCTCACTGGTATCAGTCACACAAAGAACAAAGTCATCCTCTATCTAGCAGGAATATACAGTTTCTCTCTTGCACTGTCTCTTGGATGTATCTTGTGTTTGAAAAGGGAGATGGGATGCACAATTTCTAACCACCCCTTTGCCCCAGAGTTGGTCACTTGATCCACCTAATCACGTTAGATGCTGTTCAGCTTCCTCCTAGTCAGCATTTTTCTGTGATGGGATAACTGTATTTTCCAGCAGATTCCGTCCCTGCATTGATCTTGGTACAAATCGGTTCTATTGAATTGTGCTACACAGTGCTAAATAAGATTTTATTTTCTTTTATATAATTTAATTTTGAAGATATTTAAACATCCTTATGGTGGATCAAATAAAGTTCTTTGTGGGAACATAAGCTAGTAATGTATTTGTTACTACCCTCTGTAGGCCCTGTCAGGCTGGAAATAACTAAGTGCTTTATTAAGTCACTGACCAAATGGGTTGACTAACATTTGTCAGATTTAGGTGATGTTTCTACTTGTCTTTTGATAACCATTTTGCAGACTACTATTGCAATATGAACTGACAGAAAATGGTAAACTTCCTTTCAAAGAAATAATTATTTCTCCTTGTTCAAACACTAATACTAAGAACACTTGACTATTGAGGAAGACCTCCATCACCACTATATTTTAAGGGTTTTTGTGATTATATTGTGAGTTCCACTAATGCCCTATGCCCAGAGAGATGAGAAAATGCAATCAGGTGCTTACAACAATGAATCATCATCATTGGCATAGAACTATCTGTATTTCCTGTATGATAAAGTGTCATAAAAACACTGAAGTTTTAGTATTAATTTTATTGTAACATTCTTTATTAATATAATTTTTCAAAATATTTTTTCAGCTTCTCAAATAACTGGACAGCAGAAACAACATTAGATGTTGGACCATTTGTAGCCCTGCTGTCAAAAGAGGAATTAAATGTCCTTGCTGAAAAGGTATACTTTTATTAAAAATTTTAAATTTGTAACAGATATTTTAGAACTTGGATTTGTGAATGTCATAATGCAGTCTAAATTATGTAACCTGAATGCTGAACTAGGTAAATAATTCTTCTGACAAGGAACCCTGTATTAATGTTTCACATATTCTTGACTTCATCAAAGGGTTTTTTTCTTGAGGGTAATGTTACTATAAACAATACTTGCATTTGTACAATGACAATTGTACATTTTCATGTAGAAAAAAAGGGGCATTTATAGTGATGCAGATTCATTTTTAGTACTTTACACCTTGCAGTGCTCTTTACTCCATCCTCCTGCCTTCCAACCATAAAACTTGTGTTTCTTATCCTGTTATTAATGGGATCATACTGATCAAATTAGCATTTACTCATGTGGCCCTTTGCCCTGGGGCCAGCATAGCACAAGTAGCAATATCTGATGGCCTCAGCATTGCACTTTGTAGTTTCCTTGCCCTCTTTAGTTCATATAATCTTAATTTTTCTGTGCATAGGAGTAAACTATACTGGAATAAGGGATTCATTCTTCAGCAGAAATATGTGAACACTATCAGCAGCTTTTCCACTGGAGATAATGCTTATAAATGACCAGATATAAATAGGATTCTTCAAAAGAAAGGAAGGTGCCTAGGATAGTGGAGAAGAGAGGTCAGAAAAGCCTAAAGAAGGCAAATGGGTCAAAGTTATTTCTCATCATTTAATTTGGTCCCTATCCTCAATTCATGCACTTATCTGGCAAATTTAAGACAAGTGAACTGACGCCTGAAATAAAATTGTGGAGCTCATTGCTGCAGGAGGGGCTGGACACAGATACCCATCAGGCAGTGCTCAGGTGTTGCCAGAGGCTAAGGGGGCATACAGGAGAAAGAATCACTTGGAATTTGCTTTGTTCCTAAATTTTTCCCCGTCAAATATGTGCTGCTGACCTTTCAGTAGAAGCCAATTACTCTTTTCTGAAACATCTGCACAATGGGACGAGGCTGAACTGTTACTAACCCCTGCTCTGCTAAAGTCTGCGCAAGTCTTTCTCCTCAAATTGATTTGTTTTAAAAGGGAGAGAAGCCTTATTTATTCTTTCTTCCTTTCCTTTTGAAGTTCCCAGATATCATTTTACAAATAGCAAAGACAATTGGACCAGTTTCTTCAGCTGAAGAGCTTCTGTCAGCTGTGTTCGAGTCAGTCTCCAAGGGCACTGGCAGCGTCGGTTTGTCTCTCAGCAGAGCTGGTCAGTATCGCACCGGGTATCTGCAAAGTGCTGCCGTTTGGGGCTGAGATGGTGCAATTCAGACTTTGTCTCACTTTGTCATCGAATGCATTCTGAGAAGCCGAACAATAAAAGTGAAGTTTTGAGTAACTTACAGACTTTCAGCAAAAAACAGTGAGAGTCTTCATTCTGCTGCTCATCAGCGGAATGTACAATGCACTAATAGCTGGAACACTTTCATTATAGGATTGCATAATTAAGCATGTCCTGGGATCTTTCTGAATGCACAAAGGAAAAAGATGAATGATTCGAATTAGAGGGGTTTATTTGTTTTCTTTTTTTGTTGTTGTTGTTTTTACTTTGTAATCTAATTGAAACCCCTTGAATTTAAAACCTGTGAAGGTGACAAGTTACCGTTGTGCCAAAAGATTGCACATAGTTAATCCTTTGCCAGACATGAGCATATGGTGACTGATCTGTTCTTAAATCTGACAGTGGTGGCACTGTGTTTTTTCTCTCCAAATGGACAAAGTTTGTAATCATCTAAAAGGTATTTTAATTAGCAACCAAACCAATCTATTAGAATCTCTGGTGCCAAATGGATTGTTTTCTTTATATAAGATAGGTACTCTCATTATAGTCTATTATTTTAACAGTTATCCTTTCTTTTATCTGAAATTCACCCAGGCAGAATTTGTAGTCTGTGCCATGGAAAACAATCCTGCTGTGAGGGAAGATTTTGAAAAGCACCAATGGGAATTTAGACCCAAACATATTCAAGGAGCTTGATATGGTCTTCCTTTGTCTTTGAAAATGTCCCCTTTGGTTTTCTGCCTATCAGAATTGTGGTTCAAGCTCTCAGCAAGCCCTGGGCCACCATGGAAATCCATCTGCTTATATAGCAGGAACTCTGAATAATGACTGTGTGTCTCTGGAAGTGAGTTTGCCTCTTACAGTGCTGTATTCATAGGCAGACAGAGGTGGAGGGTATTCTAAGGGTTGTGTTTTTTCATAGCCTGAATCAGAACATGACCTCAGTTGATCAGAGGAGTCATTACACAATCATCAGGCTCTAAAAAAAGCAGGACTCAGCTGGTGAAATAGCAGTGTGTTCGTTCACCTGTATGCATGAAATTCACTCTTCCTTCAACAAGTAAATCAGCAGATCACGCGCCATATTTCTTAAGACATGGGCCACAGGACTAAAGGTTCAGCGGCAGATATTTCAGCCTGCCTGTGCCCTTATGTGTTCTTTTTTAAGCCTCTGGATCTACACGAATCCCAAAGACTTCTCTAATCAGCCTAGCTCATGTCCAGTGCAGTTGCAGAGCTCTCTCATCTGCATTGCAAACCCAATGCAAACCTGCCAGTGAAATTGGTGGTCTTTGTCAAGGTGTCACTTGGCTCCAGGGCTATGGAGGTGCACAAGCTTGGGGTGCACAAGCTCAGCTGTGGGCAGTCTGGGAGATGAGAAGCTGAAGGATTGTTTGTGCTACTCCAGGAAATGCTTCTGCAGCCCAAACATGGTATTGAACTTCTGTTACCAAATATTATCTCATCAGCTCCATACAGCTCATACAGTGGTTTCAGTAAGGAATGAAGTTTAATTACTGATTTGTGAATCACTAAATAATTGGGTATTATGAAAATTACTCCAGAGTGACATTGATGCTTTTCATGCCACCAATGCTATTTTGCATTTCTCACAGACCAGTTGTGAGCTAATGTTAATAACAGTAGCAATTACCACTTACAGAGTTCTTGCATCTATGTCTGTATCAAGATTAAAAACAAAGGTTTTAAGGTGCTTAAGGCAAGATGGAACGTGAAAAGCAAAACTTGGTTACTGTGTGCCTGAGATGCTACCAGAGAGCAGTGGCAGTGCTGGAGAAAGAATTCAGGTTTCTCACCACAAGCACTGAGATGTTATAATGTATATATGTTTTTCATCAAACTAAACGTATAACAAAAGTAAGAGCAAAGTAGCATCAGGTCAAAAATCTAATTAGTATTTCCCTCTTTAATCGCATCAGTGTACCTGGTGTGTTAAAAATTATAAAATCAATGTATTTTTTTCAAGGACACGACGTCCTAGATTTTCATGACTTGAGGAAGGGAGCTGCACTATGTCTGGGCAGTATTTACATGAGAAAAGCTAACCTTCTGGAGCAGGGGAAAGTGAAACAATGCAGCTTCACAAGAGGGAGGTAAAGGGAGAGCAGAAGATCAGCTGGTACAAGTGGAAGCTGAACAGCATTTTCATTTGCTCAACAGATTCAATCTTTTCAGTGTTCTACCCACTACTGCAGCTTCCTTTGATGCAAATAAATCCCTTCTCTGACTCCTTTCAAAGTACAAATCTACTTTGTACATCCTCGCTTTCATTTATTTATCTGGGGGAGCTTAGCTGAGGCACACATCTGTGAAATTCCAGCTTTTTACTGGTAATGACCCTATCCAAAGACACGTAGGGATTATTTGGTTTAGATAATTATTTAATAAGGTTTTCCTAAATTAGTGACAGGAGAGGGAGCAGTAAACAACCACATTTGGATTCTTATTTCTGCTTTGCATCAACATTAGAGATAGATTATGCCAGCAAAGACTAGGATTTGTTAAAACACACAGTGGGAACTGTCTGGTTTGATAATACATAGGCCTGGAACCTGACTGTAAATAAGATTTTTAAAGGCAGTTTGTCTGTCCAAACAGTGCTGTGGTAAGTGAACAGCCCTCTCTAGATCCTGACATTTTAACAACAGCCCTGACATAATGACCAAGCACTGTGCTTCTCTGACACATCCAGCTTCTGTCTTCATCTTGTTTAAATGTCAGGCAAGTCTTACAAGACATATATCTCTATCAGGCTTCTCAGAGTGCAAGGACCTCTCATGTCTGTTACATTCCTGTTGAGTTGGATTCACTGTCTGAATGTGATGTTTATTCAGCTGAAGCTCTTTTTGGTGAACTTGCACCAGGGTCATCCCAAACATTTGCATTTCACTCCTATTGAATCAAGGCTCCCAGCAAATGGTGGCTTTAGCTCAGAACAAGCCCTTGCCTGGGTTTTGATGCCTTTAGAGAATTAGACTTGAAAGAAACTTGCAAGATACTAGTAGTTCTTATTGCACACATCTATATTTTAATTTTATTGTGGCATCCTGCATTGTAACTGTTCTGAAATGTGTGTCTGCTCTTGTCCAGCATGCACTGCCTTTAGAGTACAAAGGATATAATCACTGTCTTGCAAATTAGGCAAATTCTAGTTTTATATCCAGAACACTAATATTATTATTTTAAAAATTCTTCAATTACAAAATAATTAATTTATCAATATCACATCAGCAGCAGTTAATTTTCCTAGTCTGTTGCTCTCTTAAATGTCAATATTGCTTTGATTTATTTTGTCATCTCTTTGATGAAAACTCTTGCTATTTGACCTTTTTCAGATTGTCTGAGAACCAGAGCTCCTTCTTCAAATGAAATAATTAAATTAGGAGAAGCAAATGTCTTTTGGTCAGTTCAGGAACTGAAATGCATGGACCCAGGGACTTTTGACAAAAATGTAGAACTTCTTGGGGCTGTCTCAGGTTTTAACAGCTCCCAGCTGACTGCCTTGAAGGAAAAAGCCAAGGAGGTAACTATCCTGTCTGTGAAGGAAAATTAAATCTGTAATTTGATTTGGTGTTATTGAACTATGCAGTTCTAAAATAACTGTGCTATGTCAATGTCACTACTGCCACAAGAATTTCTATGGTTTATTGGAAAAATAATGTGAGGTGGTGATATGAGTATTGCCCTTGCTTTAGAGTCAACAGGCAAGTAGTTCTGAGCTATTGGCAGTTGGAAGAGTGAAGTGTTCTTACTTTTGAATTGCTTTTCTGCTTGCTTCTCACTTTCCTTTCATAAATGAAGAATCAGCAAGCAGCACTAAGGGCTGTTGATTGTTCTGCCGAGAATTAAGCTTGGCATGTTGAACTGTCTACATGGGTGCTAAATATAGCTTACAGTGGGGTAAACCCAAACTGACTGAAAGGCAGTTACTGGCTGAATAAAGCTCTTGCTTCCACCTTCTTCTCACAGGCAGAGACAGACCCATCACTGGGGAATTTTAGGGAGGAAAAAAACCACCTACATTTTTTCTTTACCGGAAGCACAGTCGGATGTGGGACTGTTCTGGGGGCAGCTCAGCACTCTGGCTGGGTCTGGGGCATCAGCAGAGCTCTGAGCAGCCCTGCCTGAGCCAGTGTGGGCTGGCAGAGAAGTCAGACTTTGCTCCAGCCCTGTTGTTGCCATTGCACATCTCCCATGGGGGTGACCTCCTCTTGCTGCTCTGTGGCTGCCTGCAGTGCCAGGGAATGGGCAAATTCACAGACATGCTTTTGATTCAGCACGGAAAAGCCTTAGGGTGCAGTAAGACAAATTGTTTTGGTTGCAGAAAACTCAGAGGTGAAGAGGGTATGAGCCCCAGCTTGGCTTCAGCTTCCTGTCAGCAGCATATGCTGGAGGTTATCTGTTCTCTGCTTCCATCTCTGCATGGCTACTCTGTAATCCCCTTCTGTCAAAATGATCCAGCATGTAAAAGTCCTTTTTAGGTTCCATCAGATCATTCTGACAGATTGAGGTTGGGAAGCATCTACAAGTTGCAGTAGGCTGCAAGTAGTACAGAGTGCAAGAGGCCCAGCTGGAGCCCTGGGGGCTGGGACCTCTGGAGGAAAGCAGGAGAGGGGACAACGTGGGCCTGGGCAGCATCTGCTGGGCAGCTGCTGCCAGTAGTGGAGCTGACCAGGGATTTGGGGTAAATTAGGCAAACTGCAATTTTTAGCTCAGCTTTTGAAACAGTGGAACTGCAGGTGCTTGAAGAGAAGTGTCACTGCCCAGATTTCAGACAGCAGATGGTGACACTGCAGTTATATCTCTGCTGCCTTGTTGTTGGAGCAGCAAATGTATTCTTCCCAAGTCAGGTTCCCTCTGTCAGCATGGACACAGGTGGATAGGAAAAGGGGGGGAAATGTAATCCTAGAAGAAAATATGAACAGTGCTCCCTTGACATAGTGGAAACTACTGTTCTTTACAGCAGTGCAACATATTGGTGTACTTACAGAGTGGTATCAGTTGTAGGGAAATTGCCAGCAAGATTGATACACTCACATTTCTGGCTATACTGAAAGACACACAGATCTGTAGTGCACTGAATGGCAGTATATTCTCTGTGTGTGTGTTTGTACAGATTTCTGCTAGACAAAGACAGACTCCCTATATAGTAACTTCAAAATGCAATGTGGTGTTATACTGAGCATGAAGCATGAGAAATGAGACAGGACAGGCAAAACTCCTTGAAATTATGTGCATAGATGCTGTTATGTTATTAACATCTTCATTAAAGGTTTCATTAAGCCTGAACTACTCATTGTTCCAAACTAATTCAAAAAGTCTGGTTATCAGATTGTGTCTTAATGAAAGTAAGAAGCTTAGCTCACTTGTAAGTGGAAGGACTCCCAGCTCTACAGCAGTGACAACTGTATGGATCTGTAGTCTCTAGGTGAATGAGGACAAAGGAGTGTTTCAGTTTCATGTGTTGTGCTATTTATATGATTCTGCCTGAGATTTCACTGTCAGATAATACTATTTATGAAGTACTTCCAATTCTGTAGTTTATGGCCTAGATCAGGAAACAGACACTTGACATTTTTGCCTGCATGTGTTTCATGTGTCTCTTAAGCTAGAGAATTAAAAGCTTTAAAATTGGGCTAATGCTTTTTTACTATCTATTTTCTTTGGGAAAGATTGAAGTTTCCCAGACATAGACCCTTTCTGACATTGTAAAACCAACATAAATGGTCTGGTGGAAACTCAGTTGGGAGGTGCAAGTCCAGCAATGCATCTCTTAAACAAATCCTTAACCTGAGGGTCATACTTGGGAAAAGCACCCTGGCAGCTCTGAGGCTGCTCTGTGCTGGATATACACATTGGTATGAACAGTAAAGAGCCTGCAGTTCTGTGTAAGGAGTATTTCGCTTCAGAAATACAGATTCCTGAGCTCTACTTTTATATTTTCTGGAGATTTTACAGCTCCATGTCTATATGATAGTGCAAACACTGTTTAGTAGGCAACTGCAGAGATGCTCTTCAGCAAGTCCCCATTAGCTGTATCCTTTCTAACTTCATGAACGAAGCTTAAATTGTAGCTATCCCAAAAATGGAGTAAATATTTTTCTGACTCGGGGGGTAGCCCAGCCCTGGGCTTTTAGTCTTAATGTTCTAGGTGGAGTTAGCACACAATGTTATACTAGAAAGCTGTCATGTATTCACTGACACAAAGCAGAGTTGGTGATGTACATGAGAGCTTTCAAGTGAACTTTTTTTTTTTTAATGTGTGCCTGACTTGTTCAAGTCACTTCCTCCAGCCAAAACCCAGTGTCTTTTTCTGTAAAGGCAATTGGCCACATCTGGGGAGATACTGACCACTGCCTACAGTCTTCTACCCTTGGCAACTAAATGTAATTGACAATTCTGGCCTCTGGAAATTCAGCTCTTGATGGACTTTTACTCTTTACTCAGGCAGGACTTTTCCTGATACCAAAATTTCCTTCAGGCTGGTCAGTGACAGCTTTTCAATCACTGTAACTTTATCACAAATAACGTAAAAACTAGGGGAAGTTGTCAGATTAAAGGCATTGGTACTGATTTAGAAGAGCTCATGCTTATTTCTTTGGTTTTTTTTACAAAGCTTTACAAATTTAACTGGTACAAGCACTTTTAAATCACTTTTTTATTTTAGCACTCTATGAACACAATCTAGAAATCAGAACTTTAGGAATGGGTTCTTTGTCTATGTTACTTGATTCTCTACTTTGTCTTTCCTTGTCAGGGACTGAGCCAGGGTGACTGGTCACAAAAACAACTTAAAGTCAGTCCCCTGGAGTGATTGCAGCTGGGCAGAAGCCTGGGTAGTGCAGGTGCTGCTTTCTTGGATCTAAGTGTGGATCTAAGCATAGATTCCCATTTTTATTGTTCTTAGTGGTTTTGCTCCTACAGCCATGCTTCCAGCTGTTTCTATTGTGACTCATCAACAAGTCCAAGCTGTAAAAATTGCAGCATTTTTAGATGAACTAATCATTATTTGTGTAGAACCTCAAAAACCTTCATAATACCTAAGCTCTGCCTTTTGTGTGCAAAGAGAAATATTCAGGTTTTAGGACTTTTAAACCAAGGGATTTGAGAATGATGTATATAGAGGAAGAGTCATAATGATCTAACAGGTATTAATGACTCTCATCCCAAGGTTTGGGGGTTGCTGCCAGACTGGAGGAGTTACCAAATCATCTCCCTGGGCCGCATTGCTCTGGCACTCACGGAACAGGAAATCACAGAGCTGGACCTGCACTCCATTGACACCGTTTCTGTTCTTAGTCAGCAAACAGAGTGGACTCTTACCCAGGTGAGTGAGTTAATGGATGTGCTCCTGGTGAAAGGCTCTGGATTCATGCCCTTTGGGACTCAAGTTCTGGAATTGCCTAGAAAACACATCCAGGGATCCACACTACTCCCGGCTGCTTCTCTGCTGCCGTGACCCCAGTGAAAGTGGCCAGGTCAGCACTGGTGTCTGCCTGGCTGGGGCTTCCCTGGGGAGGTGGCCAAGACAGCATCAACCACTGTTAATTAGGGTGGGGATGAGTGTGTTCTTTAGCACTTGCCCACTAAAGAGTGGAAAGAGGTCAGCAGCTCCTTTCACACTGTCCCTGGAATAGACACTACTGCTAGGAATACTAGTCCTTCCTAACTAAGGACAATCACAGAATAGGTAGTGTGCCTCAACCCAGCATCCATTGCCCTAGGAGCCCTTTATTAGCAAACACACTCCTCTCATGTTCCTTCCCTTGAATAACTTCTAGTTATGTCAATGGGATTTTCTTAATACGAGTTTAAAACCTTTATTTATATATGCAATTGGCAGCATATTTCTGACTTGGTGGCCTGTACCATCAGGGCTGCACAGATGCTGGCATGGTGGCAGTTCTGGCAGAATATCACAGATCTGCTTAGTAGATTCATGTTCTGATGGGACCACTTGAGAGGATTTTATACAGCTTGCTTTTGAGGTTTCCTGCTGTCAGGAAGAGTAGTTAGTTAAAAGAGATTCATCCTGCTGAACTTCAGTTGTCTAAAATTTAGGCAGCTAGTTAAGCTAGTTATTTGAAGCTCAGCATTATGGATAGATTAGGAAATCTTGGAAGATGCTTGTTTCTTTCACTGACTTTGTAGGATGCCTTGATGACAGGCTTGATACGGAATCAAAGTTTTTAAAGAGTTAGTTTAAAATGAACACCTAAATTACTTAGGCATGCAAAGGCACTTTGGTACCAATATCCCATTCATATCTGAAAATAGATAGGTCTGAATCCTAAACTCAGGTCTCTGCTCATATATGGCACTTAAACAAGACAAGTCATCCTGGGTATTAAAAATAATAATAAAAAAAAACATATTTATTGATTCCCTTAGGTTTTTTATGTTTTCTTGTAGCAATTTCATTGATTCTGTGAGGCAATCCTGCACCATTTCTTCTGGTGAAGGCTTTCCTTGTGACCTGGCAGAAGAAGTACAGAGTGTTTTCACACCGTTTGCATTTAGCAAGTGGTTGGGTAACAGTGCCCTGCTTTGCTGTCACATGTAGGTGGTGACAGTGCTCCTCCTGAAGGCCATGGCCATACACTGGGGAGGCTCAGGATATATATTTATGCTCCATAGCTTCTGGTAGGATGTTAAGCATCTAGTAACAAACCCTTCAATTATATTTACCATGTTCATGCATACTGTCTTAATGCTTTTTTAGGCAAAAGCTATTTTGCAAGGGTTTCTAGATGACTCTGGACAGACCATCAGCACACTAAAAAGTTTTGATTTAGTTGGATTAGGAGCTGTTCTCTGTGCTTTGAACTCCACAGAAATCACATCCATCAGGACTGCTGAATTCAGGTACTGCATTTTATATCTAATGAAGCATTTATTAGTAACTCTATTGATAGAATTTATTGTGCCATTTTTGTTCCATCAAGATTTTTAGAGCCTAAAGGACAACATTTTACATTTTAATTGCTTTTAGAAAAGCAGAAGGCATGCAGCATTTTGTTTAAAATATGTTTTAAACATTCTTTTATAGTTTTCCTCTGCCATTTATATCCCACCGTTTAAGCATTGCATCAAAAAAATCCAGCTTTTTGCTCAAAACCCGAAATGTTTGTATGCAATTTGTGTACATATATTTAAAATTGAAAATGTGTTTTAGAGTCTTCTTATGACAGGCTGAGTATATTCCAGGCCTAATTAGTACTGCATGTAATTGCAGCTTGTAATGGTGACCTTGTTGCCTTTTGCAGCGCTGCAATTGCAAGAATTGGCCTGTTGTTTTGTAGCACCCCTGTTCTGAGGCAGTTTAAGAAGATGGCAGAATCTGTGTTTGGTGCTGCTACCAGCTGGAATGGCTCTATTTTACAGGAAATTGGTACTATAGCAGGTAACAAAACTACCACTCCAGATGGTGATGGTTGCGAAGCATTGCTATTGAGAGATGGGTTCACCTAGCTGGAGATTTATCTAGACTGGCAAAACACATTTCTTCCAGAGGAGAGTCACCTGCAGGGACAGACACCTGGAGAGTCACCTCCAGCAATTTCAGAAGCACTAAGGAAAAGTCATGGTATTCTCTGTAAGGTTCTGTAAATCTGGTCAAACTGACCTTGGGAAGCACAGCCTGAAGTTACTTGGGTCCTGTAAGTTGGAAAGGGTAAATCAAGGAGGGCAAAACCAAGCAGAATTCCAGACCCAGTCACTCTTTGTGAACCAGGCTGTACTGGGAGGAGCTGTGCTCTGGCTGCACAAGCATCCTGCCTGGAAAGAATAGGCTGCCCAGGGAAGAGCACAAGGACAGGATTGGCCTGGAGTGATGCTTCTCCAGAGTGCTTTTGTGTCCTCGGAGATCTCCTGAGCCTAAGGTCACTTCCAGTTTTGTTCCTGGATTTGTTTCCCTGGTATTGTTTATCTGCACATTGAACTCATAATTTTTAGCATCCCCAATGCCTGTGGCAATGATTCCCCACTGCAATAATCCAAGTGGAGAAGAAGTCACTACCACTGCATGATTATGCTCCCTAACTGTGGATCAGAAGAGACTGTGAATGAGCATTGCCTAATAACATTGCTTATGATTTTATAGGTTTTTCTAATTCTCTTTTTCAAGATAAAGTAATTTGGGTAGAGTACATTCCATGTCAATGGCTAAGGTCAGATGATATGTAATGCTGAAATATAATGAAAGAAAACATAGAAAGAATCAGCATCTCTCTATATAACATTGTGGAATAAACTATTTATTATGTATTTTTAATAAATCCTTAAAGTTTATATTACCTTAAAAATAAATTTAATAAACAGAACATTAACTGAGTTTTGTTTCTATTATGTGGCTTTTTAGGTGGTTTGAGTGAGGATGAATTACAAGCTTTTGATAAAAGCTTGATGCCATATTTCCAGCCATCAGCAGTAAGACACATACCTCCTGAAATTTTCCAAGTAAGAGCTTAATTACTAAAGAAGTTACTAAATTTCTATTGTTTTTACTCCAGTATAAGTAAACTACTGCACTGATTTATAGGTTTTGGGTTTTGGCAAAAATTTTTCTATGTCTGTTAAGTGTGAGACCATCAAGGATCTGGAACATTAACTTTCAACTGTATCATCTGTATTTGTGATGTCCATGAAATATGCTAGACAAGCTTTATTCGTCCTTCAGAATACCACTCCCCAAAAAAGCAAGCTTCACAAAACAAGGAATGGACACTGTGTCTTCCAACATTTTATTCAGATCTGAATTTTTCTCTATGTTTATTAACATTTGTAAGGATGCTGTAATAGCTGCAAATTTCTCTGCTGACTGTGCAAGAGCTGTTTTATTAACCTAAAATCTGGCACCCTTCTCCTGAGTTAGCTCTGAAAAACAGATTGTGCAGGCAGATACAGATCAGAAAGGAATTACATCTAATTACAGCAGTACTGAATGTGGACCAGAAATTAGAACAGGGATTCTGAGATCATTGCCCCGACTTTCTTTGACTTAGTGACAAGATTAATACTCTGCCTGGGCTGGTCTCTTTCAGATGCTCAGGCAAGCAATGTAGTTATGGACAGATGAGCTAAACAGAGAGTTGACTGTGTCAGTTCCCATAAAAAAGAAAAACTCCTTGAGCACTAACTGTTTGTGCAGAGTACCACTGACAGTTCAGATAAGCCTAAAATGTCCTTACAGAAACTATTTCTTTGCAAAACAGTTCTATATGATCTTGTAGAATTGCTAGCAAACAACATTTTTGTTAGTAAGAGTGCTAATGATGCTACAAGAAGTGATTAACAAAAAGCAGGGTACCTCTTTGAAAGAGCTTTCTGTATTTGAAAGATTCAAATAAGATTTTGGTTTTACACAGGTTTTTTATGGCCTAATTTTGAAGCTGTATATATTATTCAGATTTTGATTTATGAAAAATTACATTGTATTATGGACTTCAAGTGAAATAAGAAGATGCTAAATTCAAAATGTCTGAACCTGTAGACATTTACATTAGTTTGCTCAGTTTAAACCAGCGCACCATTTGGTAGACAATGAAAATGGGGCAAGGGTTTGCTCTATCATCTGTCCTACTTTCAAGGGGAATTTTGTCTTTCCAAAGTAGAACCTGGATGCAGAATTGTTGCAAGAAAAAAAGCTTGTTGTATAGGAGGGTTAAAATGCTTGTGAGTGCAGAATGTTACCTAGAACCAAAGCAATCCAGCCTGCCCAATAATGCAGGCTTTACAAACCTGTTAATTGCTATGTGATATAAGATAATTACTGTAAGATTATGATTGCCATGTTTAATTTTTAAATTTAATATGAACAAACTGGGAAGATTTTCAATCTAAAAGGGAAATTTGAATAATAAGATTAAAGTATGGGGTCTTTTCATCTCGTTGCTCTAGTGCTAACTATAATCAAAGGTCAAATGTAAGTTCAAGTGACGTTGCTTGGGAGCACATATAAGAGGAAATAAATGAAAACACAAGAGGTTGCACAACACCATTAGTCTTTGAACAAATCAGAAAAGAAATGGCTGGAAAATTAAACTCCAACAACATGTTGAAAAAGCATAGAATACCGTACTGGCATAGAAAGCTTCTCAAGCTGTCAGCTCCCAGCATCAAAGAGAAAGGTGACAGACAGATGAGTGGTCAGGGAAGTAAATGAATACAGAGGATTCTTTTAAGCTCTATTGAGCTCTTTTATAGCAAGACAATGTTGAAGGCTACTGTCTCTCATTCCAAATGCAAGGCAGTGCTGACTTCTGATTCCTCACTTGCCTTCTATAATTGACAGCCTGAACCAATTTTTCTGTCTTTTGTTCCTCCCAGGCTTTGTCCCCAGAGCAAATAGCAAACCTGGGCCCTGAGAATGCCGCCGTGGTTACAGGACTGCAGCGGGAGCATCTGGATGCATCACAGCTGCAGAGCCTGGGGCTGGCGCTGGATGGAGCCAGGAGCAGCAGCCCAGGGACACAGAGCGCTGCAGGATCTCCCCAGGAGGGGCAAACCCCGGCTCCAAGCGGTGAGTGGAGTCCTGCTCCTGCCCAGGGGAAGGGCACACAGTGGGGTGTGAGGTCTCACAGTGTGCACCAGGATCAGGCCTCTGTTCTCAGGGTGCATTACAGTGAATCACTAATCAGCTTCTACAGTCATGTCTCAAATCACATGCCTGACCAAGACAAACAGCCAGGAGGATGTTGGATTTACCCACAGCAAAAGGTAATGGAGGAAGACTGTCAGATGGCATTAGCAGCTGTCTAGTAGCATTACACTGTGCTAAGCACTAGCTTGTGCAAAAAGTAGTCTGAAACAGTGAGCTTTTCCCTCTGCTTTCCCATATTTTTAACCTAAATTTAAGTCAGGGGCCTCCATCTCTGGACGTTTTTGAGCAGCAGAATGTTGTTGGCAGAGCTGCAAGTGGGGGAGGAGGTGGTACTGGGGTGGATTAGCATCTTTATCCAGACTGTAGGACCGTTGAAAAGTTTTTCCTGTCGTTCCCATCCTATTTGCAATTAAAGCCTATTAGTACCTATACTTCAGTAGTTTAATCTTTTACTTCTTCATATTTCAGTTTATACTGGGCAAGTCACACTGACAATGTCAATGGATGTGTTACAGTGAGAGAGTTTGCACATAGTCAAGACAATGTTGAGAACTTACCCCTATCAGACAGCAAATATTGCTGCTTCCAGTGACACCAGCGAGATGTAAGCTGTTGGAGGAAGAGAGAGGGAAGCCAAAGTGCTGAAACAAGAGTACAGGGAACTAAATTGCTATGATACCCTTGCTGGAATTAGAGCAGACCTTCCCAGAAGCACCTGGGAAGTGCTCTTAGCCCAACTCCCTCTCACATATGACCCGTTCCTCCTGGAGGTCTGCCAAAGGGAGGAGTTTTCTGGGTAAAGATCACCTGAGCTTTTGAACTTCTTGTCCATTGTTCCTGACTCCCTAGGAAATGCTTCTCTTTTGCAAGTGTGTATGTTAAGCTGGAAGTGACTTGAGATGTAACTAGGGTTCAACTGTTAGAATTTCTGCTC
Source organism: Sylvia atricapilla (assembly GCF_009819655.1). Lineage (NCBI taxonomy): Eukaryota > Metazoa > Chordata > Aves > Passeriformes > Sylviidae > Sylvia > Sylvia atricapilla. The sequence continues at coordinate 1,038,250 of NC_089154.1, forward strand.
CTCTTTGGGGTGGTATAGATAAGACTTCTAGGCCTGAGCTGTAGCGTGACTCTAAGAAATAAAGCATTCTGCTTTCCAGGTGCTCCTTATTTGAGTGGCTTTGGCATCTGGCTGTGTGCTGTGTTTACACTGCACCTGCCTTTCTGAACCCTCAAGGGTTGAGCTTGAGGTAAGTTATATTTTCAGTTTGGGATAACTTTATATCAGATCACCTGTAACAGAGAAGAAGGACTCTGGGACCCTCTTCCTGCTTTGAATACAAAAGTAACAATTCTTGAATAATTTTCCTGTATTACAAAGATGTCCTGTACCTTGGTTATACTATCTCTGCACCTAATCAAGGGGAAAACACTTTATCTTATCTTTATTGTAAAGCCAAACATAACAAAGGTATATTTAAAACTTCATGTAATACCAGTCAATTACTGCATTGTTATTTGGAACATGTTCTTTATTTTACTCTGTGTTTTGCCCATTCCAGGCTATTGATAAGATTGTATTCCACAAACATTTCTGTTTCCTAGAGTATTGCCACTAACTTTCATTGGATTTTAACATTTTGACAGGCTAATATTTAAGAAGAGCACTGGTGGGCTTGAAGTTTAGATTCCAATTAGGCAAACTAAATGCTTAAGTATTCTACTTAGTCTTTAAGATTGCAAAGCAAGGCATGTCAAAAGATTTAATATTTTTCTTTGCTTTGATTTTCAGTGTCCTGGAGCTTAGAACGGAGATACTGGAGATAAAAGAGTGTCAGCTCAGCATGAACAGTAAAATCAAGAGGCTCTGAGATTTCTGAGTGCAGAATGGTTAGATTCTTACAAGCAAGACCCTCATCTGCCATCATGATGAGAACTATCTCCTTTCCATAGCTTTACCATTAGCAAGTAACACAGTATCCCTGCAAATACTTTGAGTTTAGAAACTGGAAAAGGCTTATCTGTCTCATGAGAAAATCACTGAAATATAGGATTGTGTGTTAGGTAGGAACTTGAATTATAGGTGGGACAGGTAGCAGGGGACTGTTATTGGAGGCTGATGTCTGATACCCAGTGCTTTTTACATGGGCTGATTTAGTCACACCGTTGTGTCCTTTTGGTGGGTTTTCTTTCAGTTCAAGTGTACATTCCCTGGAGAGGGGCTTTCCTTCTGTGTGGTGTAGTAGAAACTGCACTAGAAGTTACTGCTGTTGCAATGAGATAGTGTCATCTTGGGGCTGCTGGTTTAAATCCTGCTCAGACAAGAAGTGATAACAGGCTCCTAGAATTTTAGTACTTCTACAAAACGTAGTTTCCCTATGGCTGTTTGTATTCAATACAGAGCTGTTGACATTGAGGGCAGTACTGTGAGTATTTCATGTGACAAAATGCACCATGAAAACCTGCTTATGTTCATCAAGAGACAGTCCTGTCACTCCAGCTGGGGTTGGAGGTTCACCTGGGAATACTAGGGGGAAACTGTTCACTGGGCCTACACACTACTAGGACTGCCAACCCAGTATTTTCCTCAAGACCTAGAATAAGGAATTTCTCATAATTAATAACCGTAGATATTCTCCTGTGTTTTATCAGCATATGACTGAAGTGTCTAGTTCTAGCTTCTCATGCCACACCTCAGTATTTTAAACAATGGAGGAAAAAGGATATATTAAAACCCTCTGCATGTGAACATACATTTGGATGTTGTTTAACATGATTTTACACCACAAACACATGGCACAGTTTTCCAATTTGTCATTGCAAAAGTCTTATTTTTTCTAGACTAAAAAAGGCAATGCATGGACTGAAAAGTTTAGCGTTTTTTTTTTTCAGGGCTGTACTGTAGTAAATGCTCTTCAAACCGTAATTTGTATTTCTTTATGGCAAGCATTACAACTGGCTTCTCTGCCCAGAAAGTAGAATTGAAATTTTTCTCAGGTGGGTTAGCAATAGGAGTGGGAAGGAGGGAGAGCTGGAGGGAAGAGCCCAGCTGCTGCTGGGGCACGGTAGATATGAGCTCTTGCTGCAGTTGGGAGTAACAGTTCCCACCACAGTCCCATACATTCTGTAATTCCTGCAGCAGCAGGGCTCACTTGATTCTCAGGGCTTTGTTACTGGCAAAGTAGGCAGTGAGAGCCGTTTCTCACCCCTCCTTTCCCTCTCCCCCTTCAGCAGTCTGCTGCTTGGGAAATGCCTTTGCCTAAAACTAACCCTGGCAAGTGTGACATCATGCTATAGATAATACTACATGCTTCAGTTTTGCATTTTATAAGCGAAGAATTATGATTGCTGCAAACTGCCTGGCTCTTTTTTTCTCTAATCCTCACAGTAAGATTCCAGCTTCTCCAGCTGTGTTTCCTCTTCTGCATGTGAACAGGAGATTGAGACATATATTTAAATAGAAAGAAGTTTGTTTTATTAATCCCAGCAAACACATGCAAATGTCCACTAAAACCAAGAAATGCTTCAGTGGATCAAATGCATTATAAAGCTTTATCTGTGTTTTCACATTGGAAAGTTCTGTCTCACTCAGATGTGGAAGTACTAAAAGGTTTTTTGATTTCTAGAAATTGCCTGACTTGAATTCTATGTGCACTTCTGAAGTTGCAGGAGAGTGTTTTCATGTCAAGAAGACAGCATTTCCAGTTCAGCTGCTTCGGTCAGATACGTGACTTAGCTCTACCAAGCCCTTCAAAAATCTATATGAGTTGAAAGTGATCTTCTTCTGTCAATATACCTGGGAGTGATTCCGTTTGCAATTATGTGAGTCAGAGTTTAGCTTTTAATTGGAGCAGGAGTGAGCTCTTTGTTTTGTGCCATCTGTGCTGTAATTTCTTTCAAGCATAAGTGCTTTTAAATAGCTGAACTGCTTGATTATTTATATATTTTGTTAATTGATTAAATAATTATGTTAAGAACTTTGGCATTGCATTTACGTTTGGTCAAGGACTTATCTATTTCTTACAAGAGTAGTGTAGGCAGGTAAATGTGGAGCACTGACCTAATGTTGTACTTATTTCACGGTGAGATTGCAAATCCTCTTTGGTTTATGAGATGGTGTGAGCATCTTGGGTGGCAAGTACTGTAGAAAAGCAATTTTACTGCTGCCAATGTACCTCTTGTAAAGGTCACTGATAGAAAAGCACATTCTGCAAAACCTGGGACTCACGAGACACCTCCATCAAAACTGTTGAAACTGAATTTCTGGGGGAAAAATAGACGGAAAGGGGAGAAAGGCATGGAGAGCACAAGTATGCATGGTATGTAATCTGTGTGTGACCTGCTGTCCATTCACAGTCCTGCACACTGCCAGAGGAAACTGAAACATGTACACTTCACTTCTGTGAAACAAACCACAGAACCCCTTAGTGCAGGCATCTGCCCCCTCTGCAGATGTGTGTGGCATACAACATGTACGTGATCACTTGCGCTGGAATGCATTTATGGGAAAAATGTCTCACAGTTCCTCTCTTTTTGCATGATCAGGATTTTGGGTAAGAACATACTACAGAGAAATGTGGTATAAAGATTTGATTCTTAAAGAAATATTGCTGTTTGTAGATGTGGGTAACATTTGTTTAAACCAACTATGATCAAAGGTCAAATGTAAGTTCAAGTGACATTCCTTGGGAGCACATATAAGAGGAAATAAATGAAAACACAAGAGGTTGCACAACACCATTAGTCTTTGAACAAATCAGAAAAGAAATGGCTGGAAAATTAAATTCCAACAATATATTGCTTAAGCTTAATTTCTCCTACATTCTTTTTAGTTCTTTTAGATCTTTGAAAAAGAAAAAAAATAGGATTTTGCATAAATCTGCTGTAGAATGTATGTCATGATAATTTTATCTGCTTATGGTGAGAACTGCAGGTCTTCTCTCCTCTTGTGACTCCTCTGATGGTTGCTGGGCAGTTCCATACATCCTGTGTGATGTAATCCAACCATCCAACTGCTGACAGTCACAACTCTGGTGTAGGTCTGGCTTCTCTGAGTGTTCTGAGCCCTGTGACAGGTCACCCTGTCCAACAGTATGTGAGAGGAGGGATTTAATTTCATTCCTGTGATTGAATGTAGGATCCTTCCGGATTTAACCAAAGGGAAGAAATACTTTTTTTGGCTTATTATTTCACTGCCTGATACCTTTATGTTTAGAATTGGGTTTAGAAAAGAGAAAAGGGCTACTGGTTCTGGATCAGCAGGAGAGAAAATATCCTTATGACCTGGTACTGAGGTAAATGCCACATCTGTTGTATCTCTAAAGCCCTGAAAGGAAGAAAACAACTACCCATCCACAGTGTCTGAAAAGTGTCCCTGTTAAAGCTGGCATTCTGGCTGTTGACAGGTTTTGTATAGTGCATGGAATATTTGACTCCCAGTGATCTCAATCTGTCACATCAGAGCTAACCAGCTCCTCAGTGTGAGGCTCTAAAGATACTGTTAAAAAAAAAAAAAAAAAAAAAAAAAAAAAAAGGCATTCTTCCTTAGTTTGAAGAAGCCCTTTATAATAATCTCTGTATAATCTGCTCAAATAGTCCAGAGGCAATTACGTACTGCTTGATGGCAGATTTAGTTTATCACTTCACTGCTGTGCCTAGGGATCATCACCCCCCCCATTTGCTTTCCATTAACACAAATTGCAACCCCATCATATTAGGCTGGGACCTTGTCAGAGTCCCACTGGCTGCCCCCTTGGAGCAGATGTGGGACATTGCTCAAGGTGTGCCAGCCAACCCAGTGCACCTGGGGCTGGGGGAGAGGCCTGACTCACTCAAGGGACACTCAGACAGAAGCAGGAATCAGCAGTCACCTGGAATGAGTCACTTGAGCAGGTAACTGGCCATAGTGCGCCGTTAGTGTTTTGGCTCATGCTGTGTTGTGGTTATAGATACCACACACTGCTTCCAGTGGGACACTGCCAATTTCCCCATGGCAGTCGAGGAACAGCCATCAAACTGCAGTTCCTCATTCCCCTGTCATACACTGTTCTCCTTAGAAGTAAAAATCAGATTTCAAATAATCTCTTCCTCTTTTTGTTTTTTTTTTTTCTTCTTTTCTCTAAAAAGGTTGATATTCCAGGCTGGTACACAACTTTCAGCAATGAGGTTCAGTGAAAATATTTACATGTCTTTGATAAGTTTGTGGGTTTATTCTGTGTGTGTGTTTTGGGTTGGTGTTTTTGTTTGGTTTGGGTTTTATTTTGTTTCATTTTTAAAGCAAGATCTGTAGGCATGGGCTAAGGAGACCTAAGAACCTTAAAGTCCTGATTAATAAAATATTCTCATCCATGCCATATGATGTGGGACAGCCTTGGAGACTGTTTACTCTGGTGCTGTTGGAGGGATCTGATTTCCTTTTCCAGTTAGGCAGGAGGGAAACTGCATAGGAAAGTGTCCTGGGTTGTAGTGTGGGATGTGCACAAAGTATTCTATCACCATCCTCATGAACTGTTGAATCCAATTGTTGGAGCAGTGCTCTCCCCAGGCCCCCTCCCTCTGGGTGCCTTCAGTTAATGGCCCATCAATGCCTTGCCCATGGCTCATAGAGAACTCCCTCCGGGAGCTATCTCTCTTTAATGGGCCATCAAGGAGCCCCTGTGGGACTCATCATCCCATTGGGAGATTCTCCACCCAGGGGGAGGAGCCAAGTGTTCTCACCTGGATATAAGCTGGGATTTGGGACAGTACAGGCAGCTCTTACCCATTGGATTTCCAGAGGACCAGAGCTACCAGACCTTTCTACAAGATCACTGCTTCAGGAAGACCACCTCACCTGGACTGCTTCCATCACCCTGCTCAGGTTGTATTCAGACTCTGTCAGTGGTCTTTTGTATTATTACATTTATTATATTTTCCTTTTTTCCCCCTTTCTTCCTATTAAACTGTAGTTCTAACTTGGAGTCTCTCACTTGTTTTGCTTTCAAACCACTACAGAAAGACAGGTGCAAAGAATAAACAAAAACTCCACTGTAAGTTAAATTTCTTTTATTTTACCCCAGAACATCTGGAATTGCTCCTCAGAAAGAGTATTTTGTGTGTTGTTAGACAGCATGCTGTTGGAAAGTGCAGATAATTAACAAACCTGTCAGAGCAAAACAGACCTGTGTGCTATCCAGGAATCCAAAATTTCATCTTTTAGTTAAGACTGTGATCCACTATCAGACCATCTATCTATTCAGTCCTTAGACAGAGAAATCATGAGACTACCTCAAAGAGCCCACCCAACCTTGCCTGGCATCAGGACATGTAGGCGTTTTGCACCATAGGATATTTTTATCAAAATTCACATCTGGTTCTTCATTTGTACCCAAAAATAGCCACAAAATGGCATTTTTTCTGCAATGAGTAGAAAGCAACCAATGTCCATCTGTCTCTTCCCATCCCTTTCTGTTCAGCATCAGTCTGCTTTTCCAATCCGGATTAATGAGAGGATTTTCTTGCCCTCGTGATGCAGGAACACAGGCATGTTCAGAGCTCACAGCCCAAGTGACTGAACATTGATGTATTAACTAGAGGAATTGTGATTGATGGGGTTCTTGCTTTGCTGGCAATAGTATAACATTTATCTTCTAATATTTCAGCTGGTATAATTAGCCTTACAAATACTTAACAACATCTCATTTAATATCTGTAAACTTCTTGTTGAGGGACAAAGAGAAAAAGAGAGAAGCCAAAAGTAAATTCTTGTAGGAGAAATATGAAAACAGTGGAAAATGCTAATCTGTCACAGATGCAGCAAGGGAATATTTTCTGGTCCTGCTTTCCTCAATAATTTTTAAGCATTGTATATGGAAGAGAACTATTGATTTATCAAAGAATGGCTATTGCTAGAGTTAAAATCCCATTGGTTTGATGCACAAGCTGAAACTGCCCTAGGTCATCTTTAACTGGGGCCTGACATGTTTCAACATTTAATCAGATGTCAGAAGACAACTTAGATCACAAACAAGTTCTGAATATATACTGCATGAACTGAGGAGGGGGTTGAGATAATTGATGTCAGCTCTCTGCCTTTAATGTATCTATTAAATAGATTCCAGATATGCATCTGTCAGGGTTTTGTTAGCTACTTTTATTTCAGTATTCACCCTTTCAGAATTGTTGAGATCTGACATGTTAAATGTACACATTTCAATCAAGCCAGTGTCAAACAGGCTGGTCCAGCCACTGCTCTGAGACTTATCTATGTTTACAGACCTCACATGTGTGCAGTGATAGAAGTGCCTCAGCACTGCAGCTGCTGCTGTTATAGTTATGAATTTTCACTTTCTCCCCTCCTGTTGCAGTTGGAACCACAGATTTGGGGAATTCTGGCAAATGCTGTTGTCTTCAGAACAAATTCTCCAAATACTATATTTGGGGTTTTAACATGTATCTTCAAGTAGGTAGCTCACTAGTGGTTACATCAAACATCATTTGATGCCAAAAGTTATTCAATATCTGTTTAAAATAATTATACTGTTAGAGTTGAGATCTATAAAACTTCAAATGCAACATAAAACCTCTTCTCTTAGGAAGTGATAAGAAATACTGTGGACCTTGTCAAGGAGTTGTACTGCTGTACTTGTAAACACAGTGTTGTAAGAGGACAGGCTTTGATTCCCAATCTCTGAAAATAAGTAAATTTGTTTTTGTCACACTGTGGCTACTTACTAAAAAGCTCAATAGCAGGTACTGATCAGTTCTCTCTTCTCAGGATTATGTAAATTCTTTAAAGATTTCAGTGTTTGTGCCACATTTTAAACAGAAAAATTAAAAGATTATCATTAGGATCCTTTTCATAAATTTCAAACGATCCATAACCTTCTGCGGTGGGAACTTTTCAGTGTATCATTCTGTAACAGTGAAGTCCTGACGCTGTATCCTCAAACAGGGTGTGAAACAATGTAAACTAAGATTTTAAAGAAATGAGCTGCCCAGCAAAGCACCACTGTTTACCGGGAATAAGCTGTTACCCATTTTCCACAACCATTGGAAATCCTGTTCCTGGGTAGCTATTCCTATTTTTCTTTGCTGTTGTTTGGATTGTTGGGGGATTTTTTAGGAGAACATGGGAGAGTTATTAAGAGGTGATGCCTCTTTTGAACTACCCACTTAACTTTGCTGCTCATGTCCTGTTTTAAGGATTAAGGGCTCTGAAGAGGCAGCATGCTGACTCTCAAAGCATGACTATTGAAGAAGTAATTGCTTTCTTTCTTTCTTTTTTCTTGGAAGTTTACACAGAATTTCACCGAATTGTTAGTGTTCGAAGGGACATCTGGAGATCACCCAGTCCAAGGCAGGGTCACCTGGACCAGTGACACAGGAACATGTCCAGGTGGGTTTGGAATGTCTCCAGGGAGGGAGAATCCCTTGACCGCCCTGAAGAGCCTGTCCCAGTGTTCTGCAGCCCTCAACGTAGAAAAGTTCTTCCTTGTGTTGAGGTGAAACTTGTGTTTTAGTTTATGGCCATTGCTCCTTGTCCTGTCACTGGACACCACGGAACAGAGTGTGGCACCGTCCTGGCACAGGCTGCCCAGAGGAGCTGCTCCATCCCTGCAGGTGCTCGGCTGGATGGGGTCCTCGGTACCCTGCCCATGGCGGGGGGCAGAGCGAGAGGACCCCGAGCACCCTTCCCTTCCAAACCATCCTGTGACCCTCTTGGCACCTCTGAGATATTCGTGTGTATTGATGAGATCGCCCGTCAGTCTTCGCCAGACTAACAAGGCGCAGCCCTCGCAGTCTCTCCTGAGAGAGACACTCCAGACCCCTCAACACCTTTATGGTCTCCCCTGGGCCCTCTCTAGTAGCTGATGTAGATTCTCACACTGTCGGCCTACAAAACATAACAAAATATAACATAATGTATATTCACTATTTGATCTATGCACAGACGAGGCGCAGAGCCGTGCCGAGGGCCGGGCCGCGGGGCGGGGCGGGGCGGGCGCTCCCCGCTTCCCGGCGTGCACCGGCGCGGCGCTGCCTGGCCACGTCCCCGGGCCACGTCGCTCGGTGCCCGCTGAGCTTGCGCCATCTTCGCTGCCCGGCTCCGGCTGCGCCGCCGCCTCTGCCGCCGCCATGAACATCTTCCGCCTCACCGGGGACCTGTCCCACCTGGCGGCCATCATCATCCTGCTGCTTAAGATCTGGAAGAGCCGCTCCTGCGCGGGTGCGTGTGGAGGCCGCGGGGCGGGACGGGCCGGGCGGCTCCGGGCCGCGGAGCTCCGCCGGAGCCTCGCCGGGGCCGGGCGGCATCGCCCTGAGCTCGTCGCGGCCGCGCGGTGCTGCGATCGTCCCCGAAGGACCGCGGCCCGGGGAGAGCCCGGCGAGCCGGGGCCGAGGGGGGGGTCCCGCTTGTCTCTGTGGCCCGGGAGGCGGCCCCGGCGGAGCGGGGAACGGCGGGGACGGGATTGACCCCGCTGGAGCGCCGCCGGGCCGGGCGGGCAGAACTCGGCCCGATGGGAAGGGGCCGGTGGCTCCCGGCCGCGCAGGGGAGGGGGCTCTGCCCTCCTCCTGACCTCCCCGCACCTCGGCCCCTCCGAATCCAGCGCTGACGAGGCGGGGGAGCGGCCGGGAGAGGGGGAAGGAGGAGGCGCATCCCCGCTCCGGGGTGGGGGTGCGCCGGCGGGAGCTGCCATTCCCTGAAAGGTGCGGTGGTTGCCATTATTTGTACTTTAATCCCTGTGCTCCGGCGCTCTGGCTGTGCCCGGGAGGGTCGCTCCTTCCTTACGTAACTGCCCGGCGGCAGGCGAATGAATGGGGAGGCCGGTTTGGATGGTGTGGGGGCAGGAATTCGTCCCCCGCGGGGCGGGCAGCCGCCCTCCCTCCATCCCTCTGTGTCTCCAGCCCTTCCCTCGCCTGCCGTGGCCGGGCCCTGGGCCGCCGGTGTACGCGCCGGGCCGCCTTTGGTGCAGCGCGGCCGCCGCTGGCTCGCGGTCCGCAGCCTGTGAAGTTTCCCCGCTCTCCCCTTCCCCCGCGGCGGCCCCACGCTGCCGCTGCCCTTCGCTCTGGTGCCGGGGCTGAGCTGTGTATCGGGGCCGTGGCGGTTTGCCGGCGGCAGGCAGCGGTGGGAGGCAGACTCCCGGCGGGAGCCGTGTGACGTGGCAGCGGGAGCCAGCCCCGCGCCGCTGCCCGCCGCCGGTGCCTTCTACCGTGCTTCGCTGGCCCCCGGCGGCCGTACGGTGTGGTGGCTGGAGGGAATTGCAGGCAGTTCCCGTAACTGCGGCATAGCCGATTCCTTTCAGAAAAGCGGGCGTTGTTGTCGTTCAAAATGGGCATTTCCGTGCACTGTGTGCCGTGTTGAGCGGACCACCCCCCCGGCAATACCGGTTTAGTTGTGCGCGGGGTATTGACTGTGCCCTTGACTTTGCCTTCTCTCCACTGAGCTTCTCCTTCTTTAGTGAGGGCCATTGTTCCTAAATCAGTTTACCAGGTGTTCATGATACTGTTCAAGTACTGGGTGAGCACTGTTGAACAGATGTATCTGTGAAGTTTTCAGTTAAAAGCATGAAGAATTAGTTTAAGTTGTAACCTGAAATAACTGAGAATGGGGAAATGAAAGAGATTTACACTAGAGGTGGGAGGAAGTACAGGTTCTGTATGTTGTCATGTCAGATCACTGGCTAATCACTTGGTAGCACCCAAGAAAAAAAAGGTAAATGAATAGTTTTGTTTTTAAAAAAGTAAACGAATCGCCTTGGCTTTAGACAGAGTTAAAGTAAAAACTCTTCTTAACTTTACAAAAGAGGTCAAGCAAGTCACTCCATGCCCACCTGCAGTGGTGGTGCAGAGCTATTGTTGTTGAGGTCATGGAGAGCAAGAGCACCTTCCTGATGGACTTACCTGGCTCAGGCTCTAGTGCATCACAGGAATGCTGCCTGGGTCTGGCAGGAGAGGGCCTTGCCTCCTCCAGCTCTTGGGTAGAGTGTTTTCCTGCGTTTGAGATTATAAGCAGCAGGAGGTTTAATGATCTAAAAGCTGAATGTCATTTACTGTCTGAAGAAAGAAAATGAGGAATTCTATTGCAAGGCTGAAATTCAGATAGGACTTGAGCCAAGAGATTCTTAAGTGACCTTTGGATGTGGGGTTATTTACTCAGTATAGTACAGTGTGACCTGGTCCCTTCTTTCTGCTTAAAAAGTGACCTGATGTTGCTTTCCTTAAGCCAGTTGTGATTGAGAATCTCTGCTACTAGGGGTTTATTCATAAGAAAGCAGCCTCACACCAGTCATTGGTACAGCTTTCTCCAAGACAGAAGCGTAAACAGGCCTGTATCACATAGGAGATACGGCTTTCCCCTTTGCCAAATTAGCCAGTGTAACCTGGACACAAACACACATGAGCTCTTTCAGTAGAAAATATTTGCTTAACTGATTTTCCTGAGGGGGAAAAAAAAGGCAGGGGTGCATTTGTCAGGGTTTCTTTGGTGTCTCCTAGTTCTGTCTGAGTCCTCAGGAGTAAATCCAGATTTGTGTTGCTGGGGCCTGACAAGTTTGTCTAGAATGAAAAGACCATGAGTACCTCAAAGAAACATGAGCAAAGGATTTTATTTTGAGGGCTCTACTCTGTTCCTCCTGGTGGTTCATTGCTGTCAGTTGAGGTTTCTATTGATGAAACCTTGGTACATATACAATTGCATGTGTTCCTGAAGTCATACACAACAGTATAAGTAGTTACTAGTTAATGTTGAGCAGCTACAAAGAGCCTCTTTTTAGAGGGCTTTCTGCCATTTCTTTACATTGTATGGTTATTAGAGCCATTTATAGATGAAATAAACTTACACCTCATGGTTATTGGTGACTAAGGAAATGAGGGCAAACCAGCTGCTACTTTACTGTGCACTTTTGAAGCAGTAGAGGCTTTGAAAATAAATATGGGCTTCTAACTGCTGGCTGAACTGCAGGCTGTGATCCATGAAGAGCTGGCAGACCACATGGTGCCGACTCCTCTCTTCTGGTTGCATCTGTGTGTGTCTGAGGCCTTTGTTCCAGCAGAACTCGGAGGCCTGTAAAAGCAGCTGGAGATGAGGGAAACAGCCTGGGCACCTCTGCTGCAACCTGCTGGTTTTCCAAGGCTCATGGTCCCCATTTTCTCTCTTGAGAGGTGACTCCTCTGATGAAGAAGATAGGTACGGCTAGGCTCATCTGCACTTGGAAGCAGCCTCTGTTTAAGAATCTTTTTTTCTTATTTAGTCAATAGGTTGAAAAGAGAACAAGGGGAAAGCAAATCAAATCGAATTGTGACTTTGGATTTTTAGAGCTGGCAGGGAAACAATTTTTTGCATGTTTGGGTATTTGAGTTTCCAAATTTAGGATTTGGAAAAATGTTTGTCACTCAAAACAACAGTTCAAAAATCATTAGGAAGAGCCATGGAGAATGTAGTAGGTAGCTCCATTATCGACATCATGTCATAATTGGGAAATTCATGAGACTTGAGGAATCCTGGGCTTCCAAACATTGTCCTGTTCGGACTGTATTTTCTTACCCATTTCAAGTCAAATTACATTGTTTGTAGTGCAATTTACTGCCTGAAAATTGATTTGCGTTTCTCTGTGCCAAGTGTTAAAGGTGACCTGCAGTTGCAGTGCTGTCAAATTATATGCTGTATACTCTAAAAAGTAGTGTAGCTAGTAGGTATGTAGTACTTTGGCTAGGTAATGTAGCTGTATCTCAATTTTATGTGTCTACTGTGGGCCAGATAATATGCTAAGATGAAGACTTCTGACAGTACTTTGCCATAGGCTGCTGCTAATTTGTCATTATTTTCTCAAAAACTGCAGCTTTAGGTAGCTTTGAAATTTTTTCTCTCTCTTTTAAGGAAAGTATTCCCTTTCTCAGTCGAGAGATTTGTCTTTAAAATTAGGTTGGGTTTTTAAATTTGAAGCACAGGAGTCTTAATGCTGGTACTTGTTAGCAGAACCAAAGTTGTAGTTCTCTGGCTGATGTGGACTTGGTACTAAACTATTTTAAAGAGTCTGTGAAGTTTCCATGGCAAAGTATGGATTGACCTTCCTTAGAAGAACTTTCATTTGTGGGTTTTATGGCTGTGATGTGCAGTTCATGGTTGGTAAGTGCTGTACACACTCCACAGCTCAGTGCCTCTGCTCCTACCTGTTATTCCTTACCTGACTCACCACGGCAAAATTAATTTGATAAGAAAGTACTACAGTTTCAGCTCTGCCCTCCTGCCTGGCTGTGAAAATCACTCGAATTAAAGTTTCATGCTATGGCTTTCAGCCAAGCTGGAGCACAGAAGCTGAAGGGGTTTTTCCACGTGTGAGGATGGAACAAAATGGAGAGGTTTGGCTCTTCCAAATTTGAGTCCAGAGCTTTGGAAGAAGACATAAAAACATTTTTATTTAGTTCAAGAACTAAGTAATATTTGTGAGAGCAAAAGGAAAGGGAGAAGGATGAGAATAACATCATTGTAGCCTCGGAGTGTTGCAGTTGCCAGCCGTGAGCCTGGGTCAGTGCTGTGACACGTACCTTGATACATTTCCTAAAGTTTTGAAATGCATCAGTCACACAACTGTGTGTTTACCTGTTCCCTTGCCCTGTTTTTGCTCATGGTTTAGATGTTTCTCATGGTTTGCCTGTCCCTTCATAGGCCTTTGGTTTACAATTTAAACCTTGCCTAGTCTAGTCTAGCCTACTTTACTTGAAAATTAGTTTAATCTTGGGTGAGTTTCAGGATTTCACAACTATTCTAAAGATTCAAAAATCTGACTATTGAAAGCCTTAATAAAAATGACAACCTTGGGGTTGAGGAGGTGAGACTGGCAATGGCTTAGAAGAATTTTTCAAGTATATTATATGTATTTATGACAGTATATCCAGATCCAAATTTATAGCTGTTATCAATAATTAATGTCTCTTATATGCTGGTTTGTTTGGGTTTTTTTCAGTTCCCAGTTATTTGCTTAAAGAAAATAGCATGCTAAATAATTTCACCTAATGATATTCTTTAGTATGATGCTGTTCTGTAATCTGTCCAGGTGGATTTCTTTGTCCTGTGGATTCTGACCTTAGGACAGCTTTGCTTGCTGGGAGGTTTTGTTGGCAAGCTGTGATGCCAGCAAGCACACCTGGGATGAGCCCAGAGTGCTGCTTCAGCTGTCTGTGCTCTGCAGTTGTAGTTCGAGAAATGTCAAGTGTATTTTTTTTTCTGAACTTTGGGAGGTGGTTTGTTTGTGGGTGTTTTTATGTTTAGGGTTTTTTTGAGGGGGTTGGGGAGGGGTGTTTTGTTTGTAATACTTGCAGCTTGTGTTTTACAGCTTTACAAACTGCAGGTTTTGAGATGGTTTATGTTCCCTGTACTTGGGCCATGCTGTAGGTGGCACATCAGGCTCACCTTGCAGACATTTCATAGGAAAGTTGCAAACACACCCCTTTCTAATTGTTACTGTTTCAACCATTCTTGTACTTTATAGGTTAAATTCCTTCATCTGGAGCAGTTTATTCCATGTTCCTTAAGCTGGAGTGAAAAGGGACTTCAATAGCCATAGCAGATTGCCTTCTGCTAATTGCTTTATGGCACTGTTAATAAAAGCCTTTCTAGAAATATCTCTGTATAAAGGGACAAGGATTTTCAGCCTTGCATCATAACCCTCTCCTACAGAGTATTTTCCCTCTTGTTTTTTGAACAAGACTTGCATGCTTAGCTGAACAGATTCAATTATTTTTGCCCTGGATGACTGAAAATAGGAATAATTGGAATAACAAGATAGAGGCACAGAGTAGGTCGTTTTGTCCCCCTGCTGTGACATACCACCACATCAGTATTATGGAGTGATGCTTCACCTCAGTTTTTGGAAGCTTTTAGGGACTGATTGTGCAAAGCTTTTGTGCTTCTAAGTGTGCTCTAGTGCCTGAAGTACAAACAAACATTTTGACATTGGGGCTTTGACCTAGAATCGAAAGTTGCTTTGAAGATGCAGTGTAGATGTCTGACATTTTATCTCACTTCTCTCTCTTTTATATTTTTGTTTTAGTACATAATAACAAAGTGGGTTTGATTGTTTGATGTTTTCTCACCATGTGGCAAATTGAGTCTATGAGTTGAATTGCCTTATGTTTTAAAATCTATGTATTTCTCTAAAATCCGATTATTGGTGCCAGCAGACCTTCTGCTTGTCACTGGGCCTGTTCTGTCTACTGCCCTTGTACCTTTCCAGCTATTCAACATCTAGAGATTGTACTGAGGCATGTGACAGCCCTCTGAGGACTGAAAGCTAATGCAGCCCTGCCCAGTGATAATACAGAACAGATAGCTTTGCAGGTGACATTTCTGGGGATGGCACTACCTGCTGTGAGTAACTTCTAAACCTTGTGTAGTGCCAGCACCTCTTCCAGTACAGGGTAATTTATGTTTACACTACTGAGCTGTATGGGCTTAGAATTCTGTTTGTACACTTTGGGAACTTGGATTTCGTCCTAATTTTGTGATCAGCTTGCTTAAAAATGAAGGATATATCCTTTCTCATCCTGGTCATCAAATGATTCAAAGCACCTCATCACTTTCTGAATGATTAATTATTTCCTTTATCACTTCAGGTATTTCTGGGAAAAGCCAGCTTCTGTTTGCACTGGTCTTCACTACCCGTTACCTGGACCTCTTCACTTCATTCATTTCATTGTATACACATCTATGAAGGTAGAGTATACTGAAGGGTTAGAAAAGCTAGTGAGGTTGCATGCAGAGTGCATAATTTCATTAATAAAAGCCATTTTTAGTGGCTCACTGCACCAAAATTCTAGATGGGCTTTGGATAAAGATTATGGAAGATGAACTCAAACTCCTACTTTTTTCTGCACTCTATATGCAATTTTAAAAAAACTGTTTATATCAGGACTGACATTTAGAACAAATGGCATTTTGGTTATTGAAAAGACAAGCTTTTGGAAAAACGGTTCAAACAAACTGTATTTCTCAATGAGACATTAAAGCTCAAGTTAGATCTCCTTTTATTCATTACAAGGTAAATTGGTATTCAGAATGCACTGCCAGAATTGCAGCTACTGTCTGGTCAGAGGCTGATGAGAAGTGGACCACAGTAAGCTTCAAGGAATGTAGCTTCTGTGAATTATACCCCTGTCACTGAATGTCAGTGAGCCTGAATTTGAGTTTGTTTGTTATTCATTCCTGCAATTTCTGGTGCTGAGTACAAGAAAATAAAGCAGTAGTCTGGGAGAGGGCAGTATGTTTGTGTTCTTTAATCCAGTTCCTTTATTCTTGAATTTTCTTGATGCTTTTCAGGTTTAATTTAGAGGGTGGTACAACTTTGCCAAGAGGAAAGACTAAAATAATCAATACCACAAAATGTACAGGTGAATTAGGGAAATAATACTGTAAAATAAAATTTTGTGTCTTAAACTCACCCTTTCCAACAAGTGAAATATGTATGCTTAAGTTTTAATAATAACAGTATAGATTAAGAGCTGTGGATTAAATAAAATATTTTTGAAACAGAAGCTTTTTCCATATGTAATTTCTGATTGGAAGGTACCATTAGGTGCTCTAAAGGAGCAGGTAGGGGAATTTTGTCATTTATTTATTAATTGGTTGTGATTCAGGGCAGTGACCCCATATTTGTTCTGCAGCCCTCCTAACCGGAAAAAAAAAAAGTGTGGAAATTCTAACTTTCAAAATGGTAGTCTCTGTTTCAGTTTCAAAGGTTACTGTTAGAAAGACTGTTGGATATAATTGTTTTTTTTCAGCCTGTTATTGCAGTGTCAAGATGAAGCTGCTTGAGTGTCCCAACACCATTCTGTGTTATATATTTATGTATATATATATATAGGAGTATATAATGTTACACAGTTGAGAATAGCTGAGAACTGAGAGAACTTTAGTTGAGAATTCAAGAGTTGGGGATTCTTGAGATGAAGAAATCTGTACTATAAGAAATTTGGATTCATTCACACTTTCTTAGTGTCTTCTGTGACCATAGCTGCTGTGATTAGTTTACACCCATAGTGAAGGTTCCCTGTATCCTGTCCTGGGGTTCTTTATCTCCACTCGGCCAGGGTGCTCATGGAGCAGAACCTTTGGATTCTGAGCTCCTTAATGCAGTATTTGTAGGATTTTGTATTTGTGAGCAGAGCATTTAATGATTAATAGCATCTGCAAAGACTGGGGTTTTTAATCTGTTAGTTCTCTGTTGCAGAGAACCCTTTTTTAATGTGATAAATGGTTTGGAACATTTAATCTTTGTGCTGAACTGGCAGAAGCTAAAATATTTGTCTAGTCTGCTGTATTGTGTCGACTCCAGGACAAAGAGCTCTGTCCTGAGGATGGCAGATTGACCTTTAGAAAGTCTAAGATTCTCTCTAGTCCCATTTTCTTACCTGTAAAATGAAGCTTTTTGCTTATTCCACAGGGAAGCTATTGAGTCTACTGTGCTATAACCTTTCAAAATGGTTAGACATCAGCTCAGATTGAATTCTGGTTCATTGCTTCTCTCAGTCTCTTAGTCTTGCAGGTCTTGTGGCCTGTTGGTTGGTGAAGAACAGTGTCCAGTTGCCACTCTTCAGATTTTAGAGATGTTTAAAAGGTCCAAAGCAAATCAGCTAGCCTGTGATATGTTAAGTGGTTGTCTGAATGGGGGCTTATTGGGTATTTTTTTGACTTTCCACACGAGCCACACCACGCTGGGCTTTTTGAATGTAGAAAGGCCCCTTCCATTATTGTGTGTATGCACCACCTGCACTTTTTTAATCTAAATGTTGGGGGCCAGTGCTTCTCCTGCAGTTGCAGAACATGCATTCCTTCTCCCATCACTTCCTTAGTTCTGGAAAGGTCTTCACCTTTGGGCAGTCCCTTCAACTATGGGATGCCTTTAAAGCAACAAAACCAGCAGAGCCCAGAATCACTCATTTTGAATTAGTACTCTGTTGACAAAAGTTAGGCACCACCAACAGCCTGCAAAACCACATAAACAATGCAAAGAATCAAAAAAGACCACACTTACTCCTCTTAGTGCTTAATCAGGGAGTGTGATTTAATCCTGGAACCTCAGTGGATTGTTTTGGGGTTGTTTCTTTCCTTGCCCTCAGCTGATCTACATCGCTTGCTCGTACGCCACCGTGTACCTGATCTACATGAAGTTCAAGGCCACCTACGATGGAAACCACGACACCTTCCGAGTGGAGTTTCTGATAGTTCCCTGTTGGTGGCCTCTCTTTTCTTGTCAATCATGACTTCTCTCCCCTGGAGGTGAGTTGATTGTGAGCAAGAAATGATTTTTTTTTTGCTAAAATATTTATAATGTGAGGACGAGCGTTTTTGGCCTGACCAGTGAATGGTGGAGGGTGTCTATGTTTAGTATGTTTCTGGCTAATCCTTTCCTCAGTAAACCTGTGTGGTGCAGATGTCTGTGCAAATGTAAGGCACCTCAGAAGGTCACATTGTTATCAGCATTGATTATTTTACTAAGCAGAACACTGTGTTTTTCCCAGTACACTTTGATGGCTGTATTAATTCAGAATTCCTTTTGTTCTGTTTGTTAAAGAAATCCCCAGGAATGCAGCTTGTGAATAGTTGGTGCCACCTGGTGAAAACAAAAGGAAGTATACTACTACTTAATTTAGAGAATTGCAAATAGTTCAGACTATTAAAAAGAATTACATTATTTTAAAATGCAGCTATGTGTTATTGCAGAAAAATTATATTTAAAATGTAATTATGGAGAGTTCAAACAGGTAATTTTTCCTACAAAATAGGAGTACCTTAGATGGTTGTTTTTTGTGGACTGAGCTGCATTTTATATTGGGATTAATATTATATAGAGTAAGAGAATTTGAATTGCAACACTTCAAGGCATATTTTAATTTTTTTTCTGTGTTAACTCCCTCTTTAAACAAATAGATTAAAAATGGAAGAACATTAGGGGGGAAGAAGGACTAATCTTCCCTGCAGGTTTCACAGCATGCACACTTTGCTGCATTTGTGGCAGTGTGAACTGGATGCACACAAGTTCTCTCACAAGTAAACCTGTGTGTGCCAGATGAACAGAGAGCTGGTTTAGAGAGTCTGCTGTCTGCCAGGAGAATTCCCTCCTCCCATCCTCTCCTATCCAGCAGTCTGGTTGGTTATGAATAGGTATTCATCCACAGCATTGTTAGAGAGTAAAAAGTCAAGCCAAGCCAAATGTTTTCTGTCCTGCTGTTATCAGTAAGACAGCTGAATACACCTGTGGTTTTTTTTCCTTTCAGATACTGTGGACCTTCTCCATCTATCTTGAATCAGTTGCTATTCCTCCCTCAACTTTTTATGATCAGCAAAACCGGGGAAGCAGAGACCATCACTACTCACTATCTTTTCTCTTGGGTCTGTACCGTGCCTTGTACTTAGTCAACTGGATTTGGCGCTACTACTTTGAGGGATTCTTCGACCTCATCGCGGTTGTTGCTGGTGTGGTCCAGACCGTTCTGTACTGTGACCTTCTTCTATTTGTATGTTACAAAAGGTAAGTCATGCAGAAACTTCCAGCTTCAGGTTGTGGAATGTGGCAGTTAACAGGTCATAGGGATCTGCTACATCAGCATTACAAGCTCATTATTTCTCTGTGCAGATCAGTTCTGAAATAGCCTTAATTTATAAAGTACACTTTTCTGCTAGTGTGGGGCATTGCTGAGGATTTTTTTTTGGGGGTGTGGTAAATGGTCTGATGAACTTTTGGAAAAACTTAAGTATGGCTAAATATATATTGCTGTTGCCTTCCATGGATAAGCATGATCCTTCTGCTTCCCTGACCACGTACACTGTTACATGCTGATCCCATGCTTACAGACACGTTTCACAGTGGTTTAAATACTCAGTGGTGTAAGAGTTGGAAGTGTTCTGGATGTTTTCTGTTTATGCTGATTAAGAAGCAGACACTTCTGCTGGTGCATTTATAATTCTGCCCTTACTCACATTTCAGCTTTCACGTAACCACAAAACTTCATGGGGCTGTGTTATTTTAATCATAATTCTTAGGAAGCTGTGGTGAGGGGCTAGTATGTCCTATGAGGATAAAATGGGGAACTCCAGGTGCCACAAGAGAGCAAGGTTAGAATTGTTAATTCTAGTTTACCAGTATGTATGTAGAGAGAGGGGCGCCTGGGAGGACTGTCTGCAGTGGACCATTGGGTGTGAAAGGTTTTGGTCCCTTTGACATTTTAACTGTGTGCTTCTCCTGGATTACAACTTTGTTTTGCTGACTCTTTTCTTCCCCACTTTTCCTTGCAGTTCTCAAGGGAAAGAAGCTCAGTTTGCCAGCGTAAGTGCCAAAACATCACCAGCATCTGTCCTTCTGGATGCTTGGACAGAACAATCCTTATCACAAGCAAAGGTGAAGATGCTTGAGACAGAAAGTCAGAAACACAGCTCTTTATAGTGCAGGTAGTCATCAGCGGCTCTGTAAGAACGGAGGAAGAACAACAGCAGATTTCTGTTTGATGCATCTTGCCTTTATCTTTTTATTACTATGTATAAAGATTTTGTACATAAAGAAACTTATACTGTATTAATAAATTCAGTGTATGGTTTCAATTGGAATAGTTCCAAAAGTGAGATTTTTGTGAGATTGTTTTATGACCAGGAACAAGTGCAAACGTTTTTTTAATTTTCAAGATTTTCTTGAAATGACTGATTTTTTTCTTTTTTTTTTTTTTTTTTCAGTGCACAAATATGTGCATCCTTGATGGATGGTAGTCATCTGTTCTTTCCCTTTGATTCAGTTTTCATTCCACTATATTTATTTTTTTCCAAAAGGTGAATATAGTCAACTCTAAATCTGAAACCACCAATGTTGATGTGATGTGCTGGTGCCCAGTCTTTGTGCCATCTGCTGACATGGAGTTCCTTATTCAAAATATATGTTGGTGCTAGAAGGGGAACAGTCACATTTTGTAGTTGTTCCCCTTCTAAAACAGGCTGATGGCAAGAGGGCAGTGAGGAAATCACTTGGGGCCACAAGGACGGGCTCTTTCCTGCTCTGCCATGATGTCTGGGGAGGTAATCCCCATAAGGAAAGCACTTGGCAGCCCAGGTTGTGAGGGGTAAGGATGCAATTGTGTTAATTAATGGCAAATGTTTGTGACTGTGTTGTTTGTTCAGGAAGAGAAAGTTCAGTATCTTGGATGTCCAGCCCTGCTCCACCATTACAGCTGTTGGAATGGGAGGCGTGTAAGTTGTTGATTACAGAAATCTGTGGGTGATCATTTTAAAACAATATCGACATTTTCTTATTGATGAATGCTTTATAAGCAACTTCCATGTTCAGCTTCAAGTGGTTTTCGATGTCACTTTTGGACAATTAATATTTTTTTTATAAACTTTTCAGAATCAGCAGCACCAGTACCATTCTTCATCCTTTAAATGATTCCCTTTTTTTACTGAGCTGTTGCATGATTTATCCTGTGTTACCATCCTCAATAAACACTTTATGAAATGGTGAAAACATTTTGGGTTTTTTTTTTCATTTTTTCCTTCTTGAATATGAAAGTTTTCGGTTTGCCTGGGGCTGGATAAAAGTTGGGGTGAGGTTGAGTGTGCTTAATGTCATTGCTGTATTGAAATAAAAAGTTTTTTTTAAGGTTCTGAGGGCCATTATCACCGATGGAAGCAAAAATGGCTGAGTTCTGTTTGTTAGTAAGAGCCCAAATCTTCAGTCCGGTGCAGAGGAGGGTTTGGCGCTTGCAGGTGTTTATCTTGAACTTCATTTGCCGTAATGGTCTCAGCGGTCGGTGCTGGCTCTCATCCCGGAGCCCAGCAGAGCAGTGGCCGTGTGCACGGCGGGCCGCCGTCTCCTGTCCCGGCTGCTCCAAGCCCCGTCCGTCCCTGGGCCGGGTACCGGAGCCCTCCGCCCGCTGGGCCCGCCGGTGGCTCCGTGACGTCATCAGCGGCCTGTTACAGCCTGGGCCGGGGCGGTGTGACGTCACTGCTCGGCCCGCCCCGCGCACGCGCCCCGGGTGCCGCCGCCCTTCCGCCGCCCCGCGCGCTGGGCCCGGCCCGGGGCGGGCTCCCGCCAGGCGCATGCGCTGCCCCGTGTGGGCGGGGCGCACCCGGGGCGGAGCGGGCCGTGTGACGTCACCGCCCCGTGACGTCGTGGCTGCCCCCGCGGGCGCCGAGGCCTGAGGGGGCGGGCGGCGTGTGCGAGCGGAGCGGCCCTGAGGGAGCGGCGGCGGGACCCGCGGGATGCCGGGGCTCGTGTTGTTCGGCCGGCGCTGGGCCATCGGTAGCGACGACTTCGTGCTCCCGGGCGCCTTCGAGTTGTTCGTCAGGCTGGTGTGGTAAGGCTCGCCCGGGGCCGCTGCCCGGCGGTGCGCGGTGCCGCTGCCCGGCGGGGTGCGCGGTGCCCGGCGGGGTGCGCGGTGCCCGGCGGGGTGCGCGGTGCCCGGCGGGGTGCGCGGTGCCGGTCCCTGGGAACAGCGCGCACGGTGCGGTGCCGCCGCGCTCCGGGCCGCCCTCAGCCGCTGGCCTTAATCCCAGAAGCGCTCCGGTGGGTTCGTAACTAACACGGTGACTGCTTTGTGTCCTCCAGCCGCCGTGCTTTGGCATCCCGGGAAGGGAATGGGTGGCACCTGGCAGAGGGAGGCTGTGGCTCCGCGTGCGCTCAGCTGAATTGTAATTCCTGCTGAGTGTTCGTGTAGTGGTTTCATCCTGGCGCTTTCCTTATGTAACAGGTCCTTTGCTGTTAATCTTTGTGCAGTGCTTTCGTTAAGACGACCACTATCGATCAGGTGATTGCTTTGCAGCAGGCACTTATCCCTTCCTGCTGTAACTGTTGTTATCTCGCTTCCCGGCAGGTGGATTGGGATTCTTGTCCTTTACACGGTTCACAAGGGGCAGTTTAACTGTCCCGGGGGAGGATTGCTGCACAGCTACCTGCTCGGCCTCATCCTTCTTCTGGCTTCCATCATATGTGCGTTATCTGCTCTTGTATACATCAGCATGCAAGGTAAATAGTTCATGAGGCTGTTTTGTGTTTATCTAGTAGGATTGTAATAGATATGGTGTTTCTAATCTAGAGCGACATTAAAATCTGCCAGAAATTTGAAGTGTTTCCATGGTATTCAGACTTGGAAAACTCCATCAGCATTGTATTTGCTTTAATAGTATACCCTTCATTAGTCTGGAATCTAACATAATAAATAAACACAGCAGCTTAGTGCAGCTAATGGCTCATTGCTGTCAGAGCATCCTGAAAACTCTCTGTGTGACCTCCAATGTAACACTGCTCCACCTCTCTGACAGGAGTTTAGAGAAGTGGATCCAGAATCATCCGAAGTAGCCTGTTAGTTCTGCCGTGCATAGGCAGGTTTAGTCGTGTCTTGTGAAAGTCCCTGAGCTGCAGTGGCTTGCTTGGGGAAAAAACACAGAGAAAAGTTAATTATATAAATGTCATACTAAAACAGTGAGTGCTATTAAATAGAACAAGACCCACAGCTTCAAATGAATGGCTGAACAGAAGTAAGGACCCCAATGCAGCTTCTAATTATTTGTAGAAATGGTTCATTTTGGGTTAAAAATGCTAGGAAGGCTTTTTTTCCTGGTGAGGCACCTGATCATCGAAGTAATGTTAAGAGATTAATTTAAATATGTGTGTGGTCTCTGGAGTAACAGATGAGACTCCACAGTTTCTCATATATTTGTTCTCATGATACACTGAAAATAGGTATTTATGCTTCTGTAAATAAGTATTTATACTTTCTTCCATTTAAGCAATTTTAAAAGTTCATGAAGAGAAATTATGACAGAGCAGGGATGTGGATGCTAATCCTGGCCTTGAATCTGACCACTGGTTTTTCCTAAAGCTTCCAGAGGAGGGGAAGTAAGATCAGCCAGACCGTGATGTTTATATCAGAGTTTCACAGAATATTCTGGGTTGGAAGGACCCAAGTACCATGGAGTCCAGCTCTTGAGTGAGTGGGCCATACAGGGGTCAAATCCAGGTGCTTGGTGTTGTTAGCACCAGGCTCTCACCAGAGGTGCAGAGGTGAGAGATGTAACTGTAAACAGCAGTGATAAAAGAACTTATTTGTTATGCAGTTCAGCTACGAGACCATTGTAACTAAGAAATGGAAGAGGCCAAATATGAACAATGGAGGAATTCTGAGGTAAATTTCCAGGGAGGAAACAGAGAGGAGGTGTTGACGGGGTTTGAGTGTGTTTGGAGGTGGTGGAATGCATGAGTTTGGGTTTGCTTGGTCTTGCCCAGCCCTTGTGCTGTCCTGGCGATTGGTGTGAGCAGCAGGGAGCTGGCTGGAGCCCTCACCCTGGGGGTGGTGCTGTGAGAAAGGAAAAGTTGTTTAGAGAAAGCACAGTTCCATCTGATTGTGTCTGTGTAAGCAACCACCTGCTGCAGGACAGGCTGCAACCTGGGAATGGGAAAAAGCAACCTGGGGATTGATGACTTTGGAAACAGCTCTGTCACTGGGTGTGAACCACAGTTTTGTAATTGGAAACAGTTCCCAAAGCCTTTACAAATTACTTGTCTACACCTGAGCACACACACCCCAGTATCTCATTACTCTGCAGACTGGTTTAAGGAGATGAGCTGGCCAAAAGTTACTCCCTTTTTTATTGCTTTAAGAGTGCTAAAACAAAGAGGTTATTAGTAAATAACAATACAGAAAATAGCCTGGGAAGTATTTGTCCTGGTAATGGTCCTACTTTTATTCTCCTATTATTATTTAGTAACTCCATTAAAAAGATATCATGGTAGCCCGCTAAACTAGCATCTGAAAATGAAACATTAACCAGCTAAACGCCAAATAGAATAATAAAAGCAGACCCCAGGAGTCATGAAGAACCTGTAGATGAGCCAGGACTCCTGGATATAGCTTTGGGTTTAGTAGTAGATAAGAATCACAGCTATAAATCCATTGTTGTTTGTCTTAGCTTCAGTGATAGCTTTCCATTAGTATGAAAGATGATAGTTTTATGATAGTTTCACTTAAGTTTCTTACTTTCTGTAAAGAAAATTCATATTTCCAGATAGAATTTTATGAGGTGAATTTTTTGAGGTGCATTTGTGAACGGTTCTTGTTTTAAACTCTCTCTCTAATTTCAGGAACAATTTCTAATCCAGGCCCAAGAAAATCACTTCCCAAAATACTTTATACTCGCCTTCCTCTATTTCCCTGAATTCATCTGGGCTGTTGTAGGAGCTGTGTGGTGTCAGACAACAGCGTGCAGTGTGAGAAGACTGTGATAAATGGTGTCATTGGGACAGTTATTGCAAGGTAAAGGTGCCTCCCACAAATCTGAGCTTTACAGCCTGTGGGAAAGGAAGGTGAATTTGTATCTTTCCCTAAAAAAGCTGCTTGCCTTGGGAGAGAGAGCCATGTCCTGCAGTGAAGGGAAGGAGGTGAAGGTCAGAAAGGGTAAGAGGGGCAGTGGGAGTGCAGAAAGCTGGATAAATATGAAGAGTGTGGTACCCTGACCACTTAGTTGGTAGTGAAAAATGGAGCTGCCACTCCTCTGTGCTGCTGCCTCCAAAGCACTGGGCTGTGATTTCAGGTTTGGTGCCCTGTGTGAACTGAGCCAACAGCCTTTTTTGGTGCCCAGAGTATTGCAAGCACAGTCCAAAGAGCTGCAGCCTCAGGACAGCAGCAGAGGTCTCCTTACAGAATTCCATGCCCAGCTTCGGTTTCAGCCTGCCAAGACCTGTAGTTGGGATTTCTTGCACGCTTGTCAGAAGTGTCTGGTTTCACAGTCCGTTATCCCACTCCCTCCTGTGTGACAGCTGGATTATCATCTTCACCGTCATTGGGGTTGTCATTGTCTTTGACCCCCTCGGGGGAAGAAGACATTCTACCTGACGGCGTGAGCCGCAACCTGGAGAGCAGCCAGTCGGGGCAGCTGCTGTACAACGTGAAGAGCTCTGCCACCAGGGTGTGGGAGAAGAGGATCAGGCTGCTGTGCTGCTGCATCGTGCAGGACGACGACCACCGGGTGGCCTTCACCAGCATCGCCGAGCTCTTCCGCAGCTACTTCTCGGTGAGAGGGGGAGCCCTGCTCCTGCTCAGAGCACTGCCACCTTCAGCTGTGGGATGGTTTACAGGGTCTTCCGTGTCTTTGTACAGGACACTGATCTGGTGCCAAGTGACATAGCAGCTGGTTTGATTCTGCTCCATCAAGAGCAGGATAAAATGGAAAATTGCCCCAAAGAGCCTGAAGAAGTCCTGTGTCATTCTCCATCGTCTCTCATGGTAAGATAGGGTTGGTGCAGCCTTTGGCAATTGTTCTAGGAAATGGTGCCAGATCAAATTGAAATATACTTCTTTCTGGAGAGAGGGAGGTTTTTGTTTGTTTGTTTTTTGGTTTTGTTGTTTTGGGTTTTTTTTTGGAGGGGGTGTTGGTTTTGTTTATTCTTTTGATAAAATTAAACACTGCAATAGAAATTCATAACCATGTACGTTATTAATAAATGCAGTGAAAACAATAAGTTTGTAGTCAAAAACATTTTTCTGCCTTTGCATGAGTAGAATTTTGAATGGGAATTAAGTGCAAAAAAGGAACCATTTAGGACATCTGATCGTTGTTGAAGAGTTGGGAGAGAAAGAGAACAGAGGTAGAATGAATATTTGAACTGTTTGCATAGAACTGAGAAGGTAATCTTGTAGTATGTACTGTGGGCTGTTTGTCTGCTGCAAGTACCCAGACAAGGTAAGAAGCAAAATTGGCATCTTTTAAATACTTGCAGGTGGGGGCTTGTTTGCTAACTGATTTTTGCTCATCTTCAGTAGACAAGTGCCTTTGTAAATTTTTTCCCCTCCTTTTAGCCTGTGTTTCATAGATGTATGTACTTTTACTTCAACCAGTCAACTTTCTTTTGAATCCAGCTGGTGTGATGAGGTTGTGCTTTATAAGTCTTTACCAGAGAGATCTGCTGCCCTCTTTGGCCTTCCCTTGGACGTCCTCAGGCAGCATAGTGGATGTTGTGAATGTTGTGTGTGTTGGGGGTGGATGTTGTTTTCAGCATTGAGTTTATCAATGTATCAGTGTTGGAACTGATTCACTGAGAGCTTTTCAAGATCCTTGAGCTGTGTAGCTACGTAAATAAACACAGGCTTTTTCTTGAAATACAAGTGGCTATTTTTAGTTCCTCTTAGACCTTGAGGTTTTCCTTTTGGGCAGTGTGTATTTCATCATGCTTTCATTCCAACTACCCTGTGTTCAGTTTTATTCTGAGGCTGCCTAACACACCTTCCTCCCTTTTTCTGCTTCCTTTTTTTTTCCAGAGTGATGATTTGGATGTTGAGCTGGAGAATGCTGCTCACTACATGCTGTTTGCTGCAGCTGCCTATGGCTGGCCCTACTACGTGTACACCAACCCATATACTGCACTCTGTAAGCTCAATGGTGACTGGTAGGTTTGATCCAAGAGCTCAAAAACACATAGCTGCCTTCTGTTTAACTAGTCTTAGCATAAATAAAGTAGTTACAGTAGCAGTATTTTTGTGGCATTAAATTATTATTGCTTTCATTACTCTTGGGAGTACATGAGCTTGACTGCTAGAGTTATCTTCCAGAAATTCAGAGAAACAAAATTCCAATGTCTTTCCACCCTCAAACAGATTGGCTTTCTTTACATGGGAAAAGTCTGTGATGGAGATAAAAAAATTCATTTAGCAAGATGACAAAGGAAGAATTTGAATTAAATGAAACATGTTTTAAAATGAGGCTTTTTAGAGGTGTGTTTTGGGACAGATTTACATATAGGAATGGAAGTCTATCAATAGTTTTCTCTGTCCTAAGGAATTAGAAGAAGTTCCCTGTCTCTTCAGCCTCCTTTTTGTTCCTTTTGACCTCTTTACTTAAAAATGTTTGTGGTCAGTATGTCATTTTGCATGTTGCTAGGTAGGATTACTGTATGTAACCACTGATATTTGTGAGTGGAAGAGTGATTTTTGTAATTACTAGTAAGAAATATCTATATAATCTACTGAAATATAAATCACTTGGAGAAAAAAATTATCACATAATACTGTGGATAAAACATGAGATAAAATTGCTGTGCAGATTTTTGTTTGAATTTCCTTTTTCCTTGTTTGTATTCTCTCTCAGTGGCTTGTAACCGTAAGAATTCTTTTCTTACTGCACTGTTTCCTCTGACAATAGTCCTGTAACAAGGCAGAGGTAACATCTTGCATCAGAATGTTTGCTGGTGCTATTGCAAAAAGAAAGCACTTTTGATTCCTGGCAGAAGGCCCTCTGCAAATTTAACCGAGTTTGATTCCTTGAAAGGAAACCTAAAAAACTGGAACATGAAAGTTTTTCTCTTCTGTGTTTGTTAGTTGCAGAAATAGACCAACAGATTCTGATATAACGGGCAGTGATCGTCACAACTTTCACTTTGGATCCATCCTAAAATAACAGGACTGCAGTACAGAGACTTCATTCATATCAGTTTTCATAACAAGGTAAACAATCTGGACAGGCATTCAGCAAGCTGTAGTGATTAATTAAGGGAAAGCAAGGGGTGAAGGGTCTAGTTTGCCTTCAGCATTTATGAAGTGTAAGATGCAAAGCCAAATGAAAACATTCAGTTTGGATTTCTTTTCTAATCTAACAGAACAGCCACAAACTCATTGGTATAAATCTGTCTCAGTATTGAAAAAAGGCACTTTGAACTAACCAGAGACCAATTCAGCTTCTTTCCATAGTACAGTATGGAGCTCAGTAAGAGCTTCCAGAAGGTGAGAACAAGTGCTTGCCATTACAAAAATTGGTGTCTTTACTGATTACTTTTTCTCTACAGATCTATGAGATTCCATTTTTTGTTGCTCTGGATCACAAAAAAGAAGCTATTGTGGTCGCAGTGAGAGGAACTTTGTCTTTTGAGGTATCATCCATGTGATATCAATAATTAGCTTTATAGAAATGAGTGAACTTCCAGTACCAGAGGAAATTGTGTTATGCTGGCACATGTTAAAATAACCCACTCACAGGTATGAGTCTTCCAGGTTTAAGTTGTAAGCCCCCTGCCCTTGGATGTGTAATATTCCCTGTGCTACTGGAAGAGAGAGTGGAGGACAGGCAGGGATAATTCCAGGTCACTGTGAGCAGAGGTGCATCCATGATGGGCTGTCTGCAGCTGGAGATAGTTGCCAGGCTTGGAGCTGTGGTTGCTGTGTGTTTGCTGGGGTTGGTGGTGTGTGGTGGGATGTGTTGTGCTGCTCACACACCTGGCAGCCAGCTGGGGATGTCCCTCTGACAGGGGTGAGCAGCAGAGCACCACACGTGGGCCCCAGAGCCCTGCAGGGAGCCCTGACCAAAGCTTTGTTCACAGGACATCCTCACTGATCTGTCAGCAGACTGTGAAGACCTGACCCTGGAGGAGGTTCTGGAGAATGGGTTTGTGCATAAGGTGTGTGCAGCCTGTGGCTCTTTGTAGATCAGCTCAGCAGGAGCAACCTATAAACACCTGGGATCCTTAGTTAAACAGAATATTCATCCTTGTCAGATGGATTGCACAAATTAGTTCAGTGTTTGGTGCATCAAATACTGCCTCTGGCACAGCAAGGTAGAATTTTTAATCCTCTTGTCAGACTTAATGTCCTTATGAAATATCCCCAACCCTTTTTAACCCATACATACAGACCTCTTGGTTATAACCAGACCTCTGGCAGGAGGATGTCAAAGAGAAGACCAGCTTTGCAAAAAGAAATTGTTCTGTGATGGTGTTGTATTTAAACTATGTGTCACACCTCAGATTACATACACCCTTCTAACATGAACTTCTTTCTTGTAGGGAATAACTCAAGCTGCAAATTATATCTATCGAAAACTGATAAATGAGGGAATTCTAAACCAGCTTTCACAATTGCCCCAGTAAGTTACCTTCCAAATAATTTGATTTGTCAGAAAAATTACCCACACCTTTTCTGTGTTCATCTAAGTTTGCCTTTCTGTCTGCAGGAATATAAACTTGTGATAGTTGGCCACAGTTTGGGTGGTGGGACAGCATCTATCTTGGCCATCATGCTCAGGAACTCCTTCCCCACACTGAGGTGTTATGCCTTCTCTCCCCCAGGAGGGCTCTTAAGGTGAGAGATTTCTGTTGCTTGGTTCTGTGCCAAAGCTGTAAAAGTCCAGGCAGCTGCCAGGTGTGTTAGCTGGTCACTGTGGGCTGACTGTGGGAAGAGTCTGTATGTTCTCCCCTCCCCACTCAGATTAATTTGCTCCATCTGGAGTTACAGTTGAGTTCTTGGCAGAGCATTACGAATGAAGCACATCTGGGGAGTTCTGGCAGGCAGTATAATTAAAGTAAATGCTCCAGAAAAATATGCCCCTGACTTGTCTGCCTTGGCCTGTTGGACATCCACACACCCTTAGAGTCAGCACTGAAGTTACTGTCACCATCAGAAAGAAGATCTGGACCCACTGAAGCACTGACTGTAAATGCTTGTAATTTTACTGAATCATAATGATCATCCTAAAACTAAAGTATGCTTTTCTCCTTAGTGCATCTAAACTGCCTTTTTCTTTTTTTTTTTTTTATTTTAAGCAAATCACTTGCAGATTACACTAAGCACTTCATTATATCAGTCATTGTTGGGAAAGACCTTGTTGCAAGGTGAGATGAAAATACTTTTAAATTGATATTTGGAGATGTGTTTGATAGCAGACAATAGGGGGCTTTGTTTTACTTTTTTCTGTGTATTTAAACATTAAGTATGCCCAATATGGAGGATTTAAAGAGAAGAATAGTGAGGATTGTGGCAAACTGCAACAGACCCAAGGTAACCAAATGTAGTTCCTGGTTAAAATTGTGGAATTGTTACTTGGGTTAAACCCCAGATTTAATGCAGTGACTGCTGGTGTGTGTATTTTTGATCTTAAAGGTGAGAGTTACAATTGTGTTTCAGAACAAAGTTGTTTGCTTTTAATTCAGTGACATTAAAGCTAGTCTCCTATCTTGTAAAACTGTGGTTTTGGAGATTAGGATTCAGTAAGACTCCCAGTAAACCAGTTTACAACATCAAAGACCTGAAATTATCTGTTTGCCAGTTTTGCTGATAAAGGGAAACTATTAAAAAACAAAAATGAGAAAAAACCCCAAACAGCTAAAATTACAAAAAGTCAGATTACTTACTTTAGTAGTGTAATAACTAGTACCAGTAGGTAATCAAATTATTGATTTTACTTATGTAATACTGTCAGAATTCATTTGGAAAGCAAGTATGTCTGTGTTACAGTGTTAATTCTTTCCCTCTTTTTACTGTTAGCAGGAGGGTTTTGAACGTGCTGGATCAGTCTGGTGTCAGGGAGGATGGTACTGCAGCTACACAGGGTGTGGCCTAAAGATTCAGAACTGCCGTTGTTGAACATCTGAAGTTGAATCTGCCACACCCACAAGATTTCCATGTAGTCCCAGGGATGAGCAGATGGTCTGTGTGATGTCATAAGTAAGATAATGGACAGTTAGGTGTTAGAGGTGCAAGAAAAGTTAAACCTGCAGAGCAGAACCCACATGGAGTAATTCAGCTGTAAAGATGGTGATTTCTGTAGTGTAATTGGAGGCTTAGGAGCCACACTGTTGAAATGAATGTTACTGTGGGGAAAATTCAGGAAGGAGATGATTATCAAAGTTTGGGGAGCATGTGCACAGAGTAAGTTTTAATTTTAGTTGTATTTTCAGATGAAGTGTGTGCAAGCACAAACTAGAATAAGTTACTTGAAGAGATGCCAAAGTCAGCTGGAGTGTTCTCTCTGATTTCAGTACCAGATTTTGCTGCGGGGGTGTTGGTACGAGGTGTTTGGAGGAGATCCTGATGATTTCCCAACAGAGCTGGATGGAAGGAGCCAGGATGCCCTGACCCAGCCCCTCCTGGCCGAGGAGAGTTTGATGGTTCATCGGTCACCTTCATACAACGCCCTGGAGGAGGAATCCCACTTGAACTCACCCCTCAGTATCCTCATCTGTATCTGCCTGGAAAGATTATCCACATTGTTGAAGAAAGCAGCTCTAGGAGGTAAGTGAAATAATGAATTCCACTCTCCTGTTTCCCTAAAGTCTACTTACAGCTTCTTGTCCCTTTCTAAGTACATGTTTACAGCTCTGTGACTTACCTGCCTGTCCGATATTCAGTTTTGGTTATTGCACATTACCCAGTTTTCAGTTTCTGTTCTGTGCCTCCCAGCTTCTTTCTGTTTCACTTCAATCCCTGGCCACTGTTCTCTTTATGCCTTATCCTGCCTGTTTTTGCAGCTGCTGAAGTGAGGACTTTAATCACTAAGACTGGCAGGTTCAGCTTTGCCAGGCTGCAGTTTGTGCCTGAGGCTGCAGATCTGCAGTGTCTCCTGGTAGTGGTGAAGTGGTAACAAAGCACCTCATTTCCCTGAGCAGTCCCATTAATGTTGGTGATTAGAAAGAGGTGCAATATTGTCTGTAATGCTGACTCAGCCAGGCTGGAGAGCTGCAGCTGGCCCAGTACCCACACAGTCTGTAGTTTTTCCTGTCACTTGCTGCTTTTCTGTGGATGCAGGAAGCTGAGACAAAGACACCAGAAAGCTGAAACTGCTGGAAGAGTGAGGATTGTGGCTTTGTTGGGGCAGTGTGTGTGTTCAGGGGTTTTTTGTGTGTTTTTGTTGATGTTGGGTTTTTTTAGTCAAAGTGACCTGAAACAGCCCATTCAGTAGGTCAGTATTTTGTTTAAGCTTCACATCTTTAATTTCTACTGATTTTAATACTGGTTTTACAAGTTAGATACTTGAACACCTCTGACCTGGGCAGGTTTTCCCAATGGCTGCTCTTCTACTTCACTGAGTTAATTTCTTTTCTGTCTTTTACGCCACAGCACAGCAGTTAATAATGGGAGGTTTTTTAAGTGGGCCTAGCACACAAGAGCCCCCATCACATATCTGGGATTTCATTTTACAGAATTGTGCATCCTGTGTGCAGCATTTAATGTACTGCCTGGTTTCCTATTTACACCTCTGTGGCTTACTCCCTAAATTTGACATTAACCACGTGAATGTTTAATGCCCTCCCCCTCCTTGCTCAGGCTGTATTCCATGGTTTTGGAAGCAGGATTATTTGAATCTTTTATGGCTTCTTTCCCTGTTAAAGCACAGTGTCACTTGGTGCAGTTCTGCCCTCAGGGACACTTCCTGGCAGCAATTCCAGCTGTGTGCTGAAGGGCAGAGCTGCAGCTCTCTGGGAACTCACCTGCTGCTGTGAGAGGGCTCAGTTCCTCCCTGAGCCATGGCCAGAGTCTCCAGGTTGCCTGTTCCACCTCTGACACAGCCATTGTATTTGTGGTGTGTTTTTTCCCTAGGTTGTGTTCTTCAGATACTAAATACACAGCAAGATGGTCAAACGAAACTGTCTTCAGCAGCATTTTAATAAGTCCCAAGATGATCACAGACCACATGCCAGATGTTGTGCTCAAAGCTCTGAACAGCTTGTCTCAGGAACATGGATCGTGTCTGTCTTGTCAAACACGAGACTACAACCCCAGTGCAGTATAACCCAGCTCAAGGACAACCTGGGGGGCTTCTTTGCAGGTTTCAGGTATTCAGGACACATTCCACTTTCATGCCGAAGTGGATTTCAGTACTTTTCTCACATTGCATAAAAGGAACAAGGGTCTTAGTGCCCTTGCCTCTGCAGCGACCTCGGGGAATGTTGTGCTGCCGAAAGCAGAGATTGTGTCTCTGTGCTGAGGGCTGGGCTTCTCCAGGACGGATCAGCACGAGAGGCTCCGGCCGAGCCTGCGTGCGCTGGCGCAGCAGCCGAAGGCTTGACCAAAGCGAATGTGTGTGACAACGATGTGGCCACGCGTCAGAGCAGAGCCCTGCCAGACCTAATCCTCCACCGCCTCCACAGCTCCACTTCTGCCCCCACGTCCCTTCCTCCTGCGTGGGCCGTGGCAGAGCCGAGGGGCCGTGGGGAAGGGCCGCAGGGTGCGCGGGGCCGGCCCAGGCGGGGCCGCCTCACGCTCAGTCATTGCACTATTCTTTCTTACAGATCGTGCCGGGAGCCCGGGGTTGTGGGGGAGGGCTTGTTGTGGTTAAATGCTGCTTGGATAGACATGTGCAATATTCTTTCATCTACCTGTCTTTTGTATGTGTTGATCTCTATCACTGCTTTTATTGATTTTAAACTAAAATGACCTAATGAGAAGTAAAAAAAATTATCATTCAAGCCCTGGCATCATGTTGGGCAGCAGCTCTAGCTCCAGCTACTGAGCACCACTGATTCTGCCAAGAACCTGTAACCAGTTGTAACGACTTTTTAAAAGTGGACTCCTTGTTTCTAGTGTGTAATTATTTTTTCCTTTTTAAGGCTCAGCAGCATTTATTTAAAAGAAATTGATGTAAGTACAGTATGATGTGGTTGAGAAATAACTGTGTGGATGTTCCTGCTGTGATACTGCATATGGACACAGAATTAAATGCAGAATAAAACCTTGGCTCCTGTGCAATGACAGGTACCAGTGCTGACTGTCAGAGCAATGAGGGCAGGCTGCAGCAGCAGGGACAGTGCTCCCAGCGCACCAGCCTTGGGTGCAGCCACTCTGGAGGGGGGAGGCAACACACAGAGCAGGGCTTTAAATAAAAGCCTGGAATCTGGGGCATTTCAGCACAGACTGTGACCAGTTCAGAGGAAGAGCATTTCTGCTTGCAGAGAGTGGAGTGACACAGAGAACCTGCCCCCACTGCCAGCAGCTTTAAGGGACTGCACAAGCAGGAGCTGTAACAACTGCACTGAGAGGGCAATGCCTCTGCAGAGCTGCTGCCAAGTGCTGTGTTAGTTTGGGTTCTCAGAGCACCACTGCCAGCCTGGGCTCTGCACACTGCCCGAGGAGACACGTGCACACAGGCTGCCGGCATGGAACGTGAGTGTGTGCTCAGAGTGGCACAACAATAGACACTCGCTCAGAAACTCAAACATTACCACACTTGTGATTCAAGGATTTATTAAGTCATACATGCAAAACATACTGCCAAATGCATTAGCAAAAGATCAATGTAAAAACTTCACAATTTTGCAACTTTTATTTTTAAATTTTGCTTTAGTGGTTGAAAAGGTGTAGTTCAACATCATATTCCTGCCAGTTTGGAAGGTACAGAACATCAGCACTAATTACAGAACCTCACAGACCCAAGTTACCATTACGCAATCAATGCTGCACATGGAGTGACAGAAAGAACACTTGGCTGCATTAGTCATGTTACAGTGGGGGGACCTTGCAAATAGTGATGGTTGAAAGGTTTGTCAGTTACAGAGGCTTATAAAATATAAAAATTACTAAAATGTGTAAAGCTGCTTCACATGATTTTTACACCTAGTTAATATACTAAAAGCTCCTCAGAAAGCATAACTTACTGGGTCAGAAATAACAGGAAAATGAGGATATGCTTGAACATACTAGTCAAAAAAAAAAAAAGAAAAAAAGCAAACGTCTATTAATCAGAAGGTTTTTAAAATACAAGTTATATTGCTCAAGTAAGAAGAGATTCTACAAGAAAGCATTTACTACATAAAAGTGGGAATGACTGATTCAGAATTGTACCTACATGAATGCCCTACTTGAAATTCAAAGGAATTTACCCATGAACACCAACCTCTTCCACTACTGCACCTCTGGGAAAATGGTTGCTGAGCTACTCTGGCAGTGTAGTGTAAGTCAGCTGTACAGTGTCAAATACTGTCTGGCACTATCTCCTGATCCAACCCAATATTCCACTTACTCATCACAATACAATGCTGTCAAAAGGACTAGATACACTTCAGTAAGAATAGTTATTTTTTCAATCACAGCAGCAAGAACTAGATTGCAACCAAGCCCTTACCAATGATAAAGCATTTACACTGTGACTCAGGGGTGTCAGTCATTGCCAGAGATGGGTGCTGGATGCACCACAAGGCAACGGCTGTGCTGGGAAAACAGTTCAGAATAAAACACATCAGAGCGCAGTGTTCTGCTAATTCCCTGGCACTGTTACTTACTGTGAAAAACTATAAAGAGATTTTGCATTTCCTACCAGAAATTAGAGTCATTTTCAAGAAGAATCTTTAAAAAACAGTTTAGTGCTTAGTGTTCATAGCACAACAATGCGACTTAGTTCAGCAGATAGTTTGGCAACATTTAATTGAGCAAGAAGAGGATTTTAAAATAAGGCTTTACATAGGTGTGTCTTTTCAGGAGTTTGCTCTTAGAAGGATGCAAGGTAAGGATCATACTTTAAAGAAATGAAACCATTAAATTGTCAATTGGTTCAAGAATTGATGGAGAGAACTGATTTATAACAGAAAAATTGGCATGTGAATGCTCCATTGTTTGAGCAAAGCACAGGGCTGATGGGGTGGGGGAGGGTGACGTTTACAGCAGCAGACATTTTCTCTTCCTCTTCTTTACAGGAGGGGGGCACAGCACTGCTCGGATGGCTTCATCAAACACTGTCTTGAGGCCTCGCTGCGTGAGTGCTGAGCATTCGAGATATTTCACTGCGCCTGGGGGAGGCAGAGACACGGTTACAGAGCAGCTTTGCACCGCTCCCAGCTGGCTCCACAACAAAAGCCAGGCATTCCATTTAATGAAGGTACAAGGCCTTCCACAAACACAGCCTAGATCCAGCCACCAATAACCCCGCTGCTGCCATACCGATCTCTTTTGCCATGGCAAGGCCCTGGGGGTAGGTGATGGGAGTCAGCTTCTTCTCCTTCAGCTTTTCAATCGTGTCCTTGTCATCCCGCAGATCGAGTTTGGTGCCCACGAGAATGATGGGGGTGTTGGGACAGTGGTGCCGCACCTCAGGATACCACTGGAAAAGACAAAAATGGCCTTTCTTGGTGGGGGGCAGAGTTCCCTGAAGGCCCTGGAACATCACACTGGAAGCTCCCAGTCGTTCCCTTTCCGTCAGAGTGGAGGGAGCTCCCAGATCCCATCGGGGCAGGATAGAAACGGGCACATCACTCTTAATGAAGCCAACAGCTATTTCCATGTACTTTTAAAATGCAGCCCATTAAAGGCTGTAGTTTCCTCCCACCCAGAAGAGCCCTGACCCCCTGGCCATGGAAACACCTCCTGTGCAGCTGAGCTGTCTGAGGACATGGAATACGCCCACAGTCACAGAGCACGTGCAGAAGAATGGCTGATGCCAGGAACAAGTGCTATCAGTCCAATTTTTACATGCATTTGCTTTGAAATTTTTTCCCCAAACTGTACTAAAAGGAAAGCTTCTGTATGTGATTTCAGCACCTTGCTGGCTGAACACTTAAATTACTGTTATCAATTCATCAAGGAACAGTTTGTACTTAAGTGTGTCATGTGCTCTGAACTTCCATGACTCACTTAGGCAAACTGATTTTGCTTTTTCAAACGGCATTTCATGCTGCCTGTGGGAAAAACAATTTCAAAAAAGCACCTAATATTTCCAAGCTGTGCTGTAAAGTGAACAGTATGATGAACATTCAGAAATAAAATGGTACCAGCTCCTTACCTTAGCACGGACATTTTCAAAGGAAGCTGGGCTCACAAGGGAAAAGCAGATTAAGAAGACATCCTACAAAAGAAGTTGACAGAGGTCAGCCCAACAGAGAAATCACCGAGAGTGTCATGAACAGGCCAATATCACCAGTACCTCCATCACACTGCCAGCACTACACTTGCAAAAGGCAAGGTCAGCAATGCAGTTGCACATGACAATCAGAGGCAGCTTTCCCAGTGGGAAATCCATTCCCAGGCAGCTACAAGCAGCCAGAGAGAAAGGGGGAAACAAATAACAAATAGATTGCAGTTAAATTTATAATCAGCTATTGCAGTAGCCAGCAATTAGGACACTAATACCACTGCCTTTAAAGGTTTGTGTTTTTTTTCTCTAAATGTCATTCCTTCTTCAAGGACCTCATGTGCATAGGATGTTGCAGAATGCTAAATATATATTTATAACATATATGTATTATATATATGTAATATATATAATACACAACTCTGAAGTAGTCTTAAATTGCAAAGGCCAATTTCAACGGTATGAAATTTTAAAAAAAAATTCACCCAAGAATTTCTACAATTATTGCTTCCATATCCAAATCAGAAGCAGCTTGTTGAACTTCTTATGGAACTTCTACTGAATGCCAGTAAAATAAGATTTTAGAACTTCTCTATAACCAATTTAGGATTGAAAAGAGCATTAAAAGCTCTCTTTCCTTTCTAAATAATGAGAAAGCAGAAAGAAAGGTGGGTATTCTTAGGGATCTTGCACATCTTGCTTTTCAACTGAAGGGAAAAGATTCTAAGTAAGAGCAGGTAAAAACATTTCAGAGCACATGTCTATAGTAACCACAGGATACAATTCAGGTTTCTCAGATGACACGCTCCAGGTCTGCAAGCATTCAGAATACCCCCAACACATCTCCTCTGTCCATGTTGATGTAAACTTGCTGTGTGACCTAAAACTCAGAAGGTGTCTCCCAAACAAGCCCAACTATCCCCAACCTACCTCTGCATCCGTATTTATTCCGGTACCAAAGGTGCTACAGAATCAGGCATTGCAGAGTGTTAGTTGATTGTGCTGCATTTCAAGGCATTTTGTTAGGACAGCAGCTGACATCACTGCTAAGCACTTGCAACCCAGTTGTTCATGCATCACCCCAACAAGTTTCCATAGCAGCGTCCCAGAAGAAGAAGAAACAACATCAAATAATGTGATACTATGGCCACTACTTCTGTTTTCCAATACTGCAGGTTTGTGGGGACTCAAGGGCTGCACTTGAGGAGACTTTCTCCTCCACTAGCTCCAGAGATCCAAAGATTTGGTGTAACCACAAGGAATTACTGGAAGATCTCAGGTGTCTTGCACACTATTAAGAGAAAATATTTGTTTTCAAGAAAATATTTAATCTTAACAACTCACATAAATTTGGTAACAGAGTTCTCAGATCTAGCAATTTGAGAGTTCCAAGAAAAGTATTTGTTCAAAAAATAGGGGCCAATTTATCACTATCATAGGCAAGACAAGATGACAGAACTTGGAACTGAAGTTTATTTAAAGTTTTACATACGGCAATAGGTTGATCTGTCAGACTGGAAGATATTCTTACCATTGGTTCCTCCAACCTAATAACAGTAGGAGATAAAGTTACTCCTCAAATGGATTTAAGGGAAAATGTTTCCAGTCAGCAATTTCTGCTCACAGATATTCTCAAGGAGGATTTTCTTCTTAAGAGAGACGCTGCCCTGTAATTCAGCACAACCAACTGCACCCAGAGCAGACACCAGCCTTCCCCAGAAACCAGTTCTGCACTGTCAGGGGAAACCTGCAAGGCCCAGCCTCTCCTGAAAAGCACCCAGCTCACAATTCCTCTTTGCTTTGGTCTCTTGAGGAAACAGACATGACCACCTTTTTTGTCCCAACTTTTCCTTTCCCAAATTTGGAGATAGTAGTGGATTTCAAATGCATAAAGGAGAAGGTATTAAATTCCTGTATATTTTAAAGAATAAAATAAAAATATGAATAAGGAGAAAAAGATACAAATTCATGCCAAGCCCTCACTGTGAAGTTACCAGTTGTTAACTGCTGGATGGCTGACCCCAGCACACACTGCCCAAGTAACCAACAGCTGCTGCTTTCACCTTGCCCAAAACATCCTTCAGGTGCAAACTGAGAAAGGAGAGCCACAAGAACATGCAGGGGCTGAGTTTTAAATAGCACAGTGAAGGAAAAAGGAGGCTGAACCCAGATCCCAAAAACAGGTCAGGTTTTAGCAGCACCACTGTTCTCTTCCTCTGTGCTTTTTGTTAGTTTTGTGGGGGTGATGAATCTTTGATACTGCACAAGTCTGAAATCTGAAGACTTCTTCACAAGAACTTCAAGAGTTACCACCCTGTTTCATCTTCTGCTGCAAGAAACCAATCCCAATAACTGAAAGTGCTCCAAGCCCATACTGAACAGTTCTACATCCTTGCACAGACACCACTTGTTCCCTAAGATGCTTAGACACAGAATTCTTTTGCAGTCTATCAGAAAGCCACAGTTACCAGCAGGCTGAAGACATGTATATGCATTCTGTCCCTTTGTCACAGATACTCTGTCCCTACTAAAGATCTTTCATCATACCTTCTTCTACTTCTTTGAAATTATTTTTATGATGTTAAGCAAAACTCAAGTTTTAAGTATCCTATAAATAACTAAGTATTAGAGAAAATCAGCTTTCCACTGTCTCTCCTTCTAAAATAGACAGGTATTTCTGGCATTTCAAGTACAGTTGCCCACAACTGGCAAGTTCATATCAATCTGGTGTATCATAACTGCTGGGGAAGCCTAATGACTGTAAGTTAGCGAGCAGCAGTGAATTAAGGATAGATTACTGAAAATAGCAACAGAGTTCCTTAAATAAAAGTTCCTTAAGAGTTCCTTATGCTGTAGAGTGAAAACAATTTTGCATTTTACATTATTAGCATTTAACATATATTTGACAGTCAACAGCAAGTGTAATCAGTGTCAAAAAACCCCTGAAAATTACCAGTTCTTTACTTATAGCACAGTTCCATCAGGTAAAAGCCACTGCTCTGAACAGATTACAAAAACACCTCTACAAAGATTAACTGTAGCTGAAGTCACACTGGAAAGGAGAGCAGATCAGATCACTTCAGTGTTTTCCTTGGACATGGAAAAATGCAGGATGCAGGCAGGACTTAACCAGTTCCACAGGGAAGACAGAAGCACATTTGTACCGATGTCACTGCACAAATTAGAGCCAGCAATAAAATAACCACGGGCTGAAGTACATTGGAAAGCTGGGACACCACAGCCTCTGTCAATAGCAATAATCTCTTCATTCAGTGCTGCCTCTTTCACATGTAGAACATCTTCACACAGACTAAACAATATCAAGTGCTTAGCAGTGACAGTGTCAGGTTACAGCCAAACATCGCCTAAAACCAAAAACAAACCCTGCCTTTGGCAGGCATGCTAACCTTAAAATCAATGGACTAGCTGACGGGACTATTCACCAAGAGTTTTTGAGTTCATTTTGGGGTGTTTTTTATTTAAATCAAGCATTCCTAGACAATTCTGAGGCTGCAACTACACAAAACACGGCAAGTACCAATGCTCACAAATACACAGGGCATGCAAATTTTAACTTTTTTTTACAACTGCACACACCCCAGAGATTATAAATTACAGCTACAGCACATGAATGAAAGAAGGTCACTGTTTCTAATAAACACAATTCCAGGTGTGACATTGTTGGCCTTATGTTCAAAAAGAAAAATGCTTTATGTTAGACAAAACTGTAAAGACTGCTCCTGGTTTCACCCTGCAGCTCTTACTGTTTGTGGGTAGGAGAGTGGACGTAGTCTGTCGTAGTCCTCTTGACCAGCTGTGTCCCACAAACCCAGGTTGACCGGTTTTCCATCAACCATTACATTGGCAGAGTAGTTGTCAAAACTAAAAATAAAGAGAGAGTTAGCTGCATTAGCTTGCAGTAAAATAAGGCACCCAAGACTTTTCCCTCACAGAGGGAAAAACTGGGAAAACTGAGGAAGGGAACATTTTCATTGCATCTGTCAGCTCCCCAGAGACAGTAAAGTTGTTCTTTAAATAGCATGCATGATACTGGGTAATGGAATAAAAAATTACACACAACAGACTTGGTCCAGCCCCAGCAGAAGTGATCTCTGTTGTGGCGCTTCCAAAGGCAGTATTAATCCCAGTGAGTACAGGAAAGCAGGCGATGTACTTAGCAAGCACTTTCCAGTCTCAGTGGGACACTCAGCGAGTTAATCTGTCTCATGGTGTGAGATTCAGAACAGAAGATACGGGAGCAACAACCAAGGAATCCTTAATGACAACAGTAGGTAAGAAAAAAGCTAATTAATCCTACTAATCAAAATCCCCTCCAATGAAATATCAAAGCTCATAACCAGGGGCCAGTGGAGGCATCGTTCTTATCCCACCACTGTTGTGGGTGCAAAGGTTTAAACGACTCATAAGGCTAAACCAAGTTCACTGGGAAACACAAGACTCTGCAATGCAAAAAACCCCTATTTAAGACCAAGCAAAAAGAAACAGCAGTAACTAAGGCAACAAGGCCTTGGACGGGTAACGAAAGTCATCTGTAAACCTTATTAGAATGTAGTTTGTTGTCTGAAAAACTCATCAATACTTCAGAGAGCAGCACAGCCAGATAAAAATACAGAGAAATCTGAAAAGGGCAAAGAAGCCTGCACATGTATCAAACATCCCCAAAAGCCCCTGGAAAGAGAACTGCACTAATACTGATACTGACAAATCCCTACGTGAAAGACTAAAGGGAAGCACCAGAATAAATGAGTCTCCACAGTCTTGCCTGAGGAACTAAGAGCTGTGGCTGGCTTAGCACAGGATTGGCAGTAGCACAAAAAGTGGTAGGAACAAATAAAAAAATCACTAGCCATGTAAGACAACTATTCTGACTATGATATGATGTTTTACAAGCTGTTCAGCCTTGGGACAGCTTATTATGAATGACATTACAGACAGAAACACACTGTTTTGGAAGAGAACATCATCTGGTAAAATGTTAGTAAATGTTAGTCACTAATCAGCCAGGCCTAGAGAGCACAGAGAGCCAAAACTGAGGGACCACCAGCAAGCACTGGTGTGACTGTGCTACATAAAACCTCCAAATATTTCTTACACACACCTGAGGGGTGCTTGCAGCCAATTCAAACAATTCAGGTAAGGAATCTGGGAACGGCAGTAGGCACTGAGAAGCTGACAGAAATGAGTTCTTTGGATTCTATAAGTACTTACACTGTGGGTATATACTCTCCAGGAAATGCATTGGTTGTGTAACTGATGAGTAGGCATGTTTTACCTACAGCACTGCAAAAAGAGAAAGTTCATATGTAAAACACATTCATTTGAATAACAAGAAATAATATTCCTTTAGGGGAAGGAGACTAATTACATCCAGACACCTAAGTACAAGTGAATATCTCCAGTCACTACTGTGCAGCAAAACAGCTGACAGACTGCAGCTTTAAAATTACTGGCAATGAAAACACACCTGGTGTAAACATCCACTTTGTGAAGTGATAAATTACCAAATTTCATTAATTTTTAGTCACAAAAACCCCCAACAAACTCTCATTTATTAATTAGACTACTAAAATCTCCTAGTCACCTGACTGAATACTCAGAAAGATGGCCTTCTTCCAACTCTCTGAAATAAAAAAACTGGGAAGTACTTCCAAATAGCCCTACACAATTTCCAAAACGGTTATCTTTTCCAGGAATGGGATACTTCCATATAAGTGAAGGTAAGAAAGCTTGAAAAGTATAATTTCTCAACACATCATTACTTGCAAGTATTTAAGGAATGAATACAAATGATAACTCTCACATTATTTACTGCTATTGCAAAGTGACTCCCCACATGCATTCACCCACCACTCAAACATTTCATTAACTGATTTACAGATAAATGACATTCCAGTATTGAAAAACTTGGAACACCAAACCTCTTCCTACTGATCTAATTCACAAGAGCCTCAAATGGGGGCAGGACAAGGCTCTGTTCCAGGATTCCTTCAGAACTCTGGCAGGCAGCTCCTTCCCTCTCCACCCTCCTCCCCACACCTTATCTGGGGTCAAACATTTGATTAACAACGGCATTTAATTTTGGTTACAGTTTCAATTAAGCGTTCAAGGAAAACTTGAAATGATTTCTTTTTTAAATAGCGCCTGCAAAGAGTGTTTGTGACAGTGCACTCGGTTCCCTTGCAGGCTTCCCACTCGCAGTGCAGGGTCCTTTGACCGTGTGAGATTCGGGGGTGATTTGTTCCTGCCAGGCGACGATCCAGCCGCCTCACAGCCCGATCCCCTGCTGCTCCCGGGCAGGGAAAACTGCAGCGTCTTGCAGATGTTTTATCACTACAGCCATTTGCTCAAAGCCAGTCAGCAGCAACTTTGAAACCTTACTGCACCCACACGTATGATCATGCCATTAGTATGAGGTTTGACTCATGAGCCTCCTGAACTAAATCTTTCACAAGTGAATTTGAGCTTTGTCATATCCATAAGTCACAGCTCAATCCAACTAAAGTCTCTCCATTCAACTTTAAGCAGCTCCTCACTGCATTAGTCCAAGAAGGTATTTTATAGCTTCTGTCATCACCTGAAATGCCTGAGACGCTTCAGCATGCAAAATTATCTGGGATATTGTCCACACACCCATTTTTAATTGTAATTTGCTCTACGTTTCTGAGCCAACAGGCACAACACCCTATCTGCTGCACCTCTGATCCTACCATGCGGTTTTCCATGTTGCTTCTAAGACACCAGC
This sequence comes from Sylvia atricapilla, assembly GCF_009819655.1. Classification (NCBI taxonomy): domain Eukaryota; kingdom Metazoa; phylum Chordata; class Aves; order Passeriformes; family Sylviidae; genus Sylvia; species Sylvia atricapilla. The sequence goes on from NC_089154.1 coordinate 1,082,483, forward strand.
TTCTCACACAGCCTAAGTTATTTCTCCTTTCAGCACTCATTCTCTTTACCAAGCTATAATAGCATCATGAAAGGAGGCATTTAATTCTGCTCTCATTAAGAACAATCTCTGAACATTCCCGTGTTATAAAAGGTCTGAGGTATGCTCAAAAGTAGATGGATTTACCCTTAAAAAAAACTTGTGTGGGAAAGAACCACGGAGCAGTTCAGCACACAGATACCTGTTTAACAGCTGTCAAAAGAGGAGATCCTATCTTAGCTCCTGAACTAACCCTCTAACAAGCCAGAACCGGGAGCTAAGGAAAGTTATTCCTCCCCATAAGGACAACTTGCTATTTTAGCTGCCTGCTGATGAGTTAGATCAATTTGGATGTGCTGCTGAGTTGCTCTCACAACCCCACACAGACAGCTGTGCTGGGCCAGCTCACAAGGATGGGGAAAACCTTCAGGATCCCGAGCGGAGCAACAGCCAAAGGCTCGGGGAAATCTCTTGAGGCGCAGAGACAACACGTTCTCACGCTTCTGGAACCTGTCTGGGCTGACGCTTCAGCTTCCAGTAAGGTCATTACAGGTAATTTGAGCTTCCAACAAATTAATGGTGAACTCAACATCTTCAGCAGCAGATCAAGAACTATCCTGTCCATGCAGGCTCCTTTGGCCACCTTGCACTGAAACTCCCGAGTCTGCTCTGGCTAATCAAACAGCACAGGAAGGTGGGCAGAGATTTCATTCCGAGTTCAGAAGGGCCTGTCGTGTGTTTCTGCAGCACCAATCAGCCAGAGTCATTTAAACAAGAAAAAACATGTTCAACAACCCCATTTCAGACTGACTCCATCTAGGTTTCCTGCCTTCCTTGCCTTTTGGCTCATTGCCACACAAATCAGATCATTATGGTCACCAGTCTTAAAAATAAACACTAATGCCTACCTTTATAAAGTACATCCTCTAAGTGCTTTATCAACTTTTTTAGACTACTAATTTCTGTAATAAAGCAACTTCCCTAAAGAGAATTCCAACTGTTTGGCAAAGTTTAAATACTTGTACATAAAGGCTGACACTAAGAATCTAAAATAACACCAAGATTAGTCATAAGATTTCTAGCAACTACTTAATCACAGCTCTGTCCACCCACTATTACATAAATGAAACTAGCAACATTTGACTGTCATTAAAAACATGGCCTACAGAAATCCAGTTTTAAATGCTTAACAAAACTACCTTAAGAAAAGACAGCACTGAGTCCCTTTTTGATTCCAAGCAGCACCCAGGAATCAGTGTATTTATATAACTACCTACGTGTTAATTCCTAAAAACAAAATGTATCTTCTCTTTATTTATACTAACAATTTTTATGAGATTTCCCCACTGTAGCAGAGCTCCTTGGAGCCATGTTTTACCTGCAAACAGGTGGCAACCTTCACAAAAGGCTTTGCTTGTGCCATTTCTTTCTTTCTCTGATGCACATGACCTACCTCTCTGGCAGACATGATGCACAGCAGCCCAGGCCTTTGCTCAGACATTAAAGAGCAGCTGAGATTTCCACAGTACCACCCTCAGATCAAGAGTTCAGTGCTGCTGCTATAGGAGGTTTAGCTACACAGGGCTCTCAGATAAGCTGCATTACTCACTGTGCCACGCCCTCTCCCAAATACGCTCTTCAGTACTTACAAAACAACTACTTTTTAAAGAACTTTTCAGTAACACAAGTGACCAAATTCCAAGTCACTGCACTTTCTGCAGATGGCACGGAGGGCCCTGAGGCGTTCGGTGTCTCACACAAACACTACACTCCACTCAGCAAGAAGCCACTTACCCTACACACGCCCTCCCCTCTCCCTGAGCCATCAAAACAAATACACACAAAAAAAGCACAGCTTTAGCAGACAAGGCCTCAGATCAAGCAGAATTCCAAACAAGGACTCGTAAATTACTCGTAAATTACTGCTCTTACAGTATTTCCACAATTAAAAAAAAATGTCTGCTATTAAAGTATTTCTACAATTAAAAAATGCCTGCAAAAGAGCACGAAGTGTGACAACTTCTGTGGCATCTAGTAACTGGTAATTTCTCCAAAACACAGAACTTCTCCTAACATTACACAACATCACTGGAGATTTTGTGCCACTTAACAGCTGCCTTTCTGGAGTGAAAACAAAAGCTGCTAAAAATAACTTCCACCAAGGCTTTTCTCCAGTGTCAATCAACAGCAATTCCTGCAGCTACTCCAGCGGCTGTTCTTCATCTGTCCTGCACATTCCTCCTGCTCTCTATCATGACAGCCCAAAGCAACAGTTGTCATCTATTTCACCCCAAACAATCCCCACAGCAAAATACAAAGAACAAGGTGAACATATGATAGCCCAAACGAGAACACCTGCCACCGCTTCTAGTCAAGTTAGTTGTCTAAACACACACTAGTTAAAACTCTAAGAACAAAATGTGAGTTACATATGAGAAACAGCCTACTTATTAACAAATTAAAAATAACCACAGGTACATCTAAAGCTTTGTTTATTTTTGTTCCTAGCAGATCTTTGTGGAGGGTACATAAAACAATACCCAAGTTTTAAACTACATAAGCAAATCTTTAACCTGCATTGTTTTACAGGAACACTAAAATTTTGGTCTTATCTAAGCCAAACAAGACATTTCCTAGAATACCTGCAACGCTGGAGCTCTTGAAGCAACAACAGCACAAAGAAACACAAATAGTTAAATGTATTTTAAAAACAGTGAACTGAGAATGATACACAGCTACCAAAAAATGAGCAGCAGTACCTGAAAAGAACCTTAGAAAGACTTGTTTCTAACTAAAGAGGAAGGAAAATAAATTCAACTGCTGTATTTTATTCACGCATATGTACAAAAGTCAGGCAGAACCGCACCACCTACATTTCCAAGACAAAGAAAAACAAAAATTCTAGGAAGAGGGACAGTTTACAAAGAAATGACCCAAAGAACTGTTCTGTCGAATGAATTACTGAACATTATACAGCTGGTTTGTGCTGAGTTCTCACTTCTAGAGGAGGAAGTAGACTAAATCTTTTCCCCACCCAAACATGATGCATCACATTTATTCACAGCATTGTAAATACAGAGTTCAGATGAATTAAATAAATATATATATATACTAGAAAAGCAACTTTGTTGTTGTTTAAAAACTTTGTTGTTTAAATTCAATATAAGCAAAAGAGCAGTCCACAATTATCCTATCTGGCATCAAAGAATTACACTACTATGACAATGATTTATTGAGATAGCACTCTCATGTTCATATGGATCTGAGTCTTACATAGCAAGTCAAAACAAATTTGGCACTCTGTATGGTTATCTTTCAGCCATATTTAGCTGCCTTTTTAGGAATTCTACATCGATAAAAACAAACCAACAACCCCCCCCAAACACACACAAGTAACTTGAAAATTGAGGTCTGATGTGAAATTACAGACCACTGTAGTGAGTCCATTTAGCTACACTTCACTCTTCTGTCATCTACAGAAGTTTGCTGTGATACCGATTATGCTCAGTCTACACTGGGATTTTTGTTTCTCCTAAAGAAAAAAAAACCCCACAACTCAAACTGCATAAGACAAGTCTTGTTTTCCAGCTGGCCTGTGATGTTCCCCTGAGCTCTGACACCCAGTAAGAGAGAGAATCCCTCTGAGCTGAAGGGAACAGTAGCATGGAGAACATTCAAAAATACCAAACACACACACTCTTTTCTCAATTCCAGCATTCCAAACACTGAAATCCAACTGCTAAACTTACGAGTTAACTCAATTCTAAAAAGCATCCCCAACTTGTTTCACATGTAACTAGCACCATATTAAGATCCAGTAGGTGTAACAGCTCTTTACAGAGAAGGGTATCATTAACTATTCGTATTTCAAGGACCTATCAGTCTCCTTTAGAAAGGAGCCTTACACGACCAGACGTCTGCAGGCAAAAAAAGTTTCTGCCCAAAAGCATTTATGATCTGCACAGAGTTTCAGCCCATTTCACTCTGTTTTACTGCAAAAATCAAGATTTTAAAAAGCAGAAAGTTTGTTACTTTCACAAAGAGTATTGCAAATCGGCATTAAGTTGCTCATATAATTAAAACCACAGCGATTATTTTAATACACTTGGACTGCTTTGATAATGAAAGCACACCAGCAGGCAGCGGCAGCGCAGGGCCGCGGCGCGGACAGCCCCGCACAGGCTGTGGGCGCCCGGCGGCCCGCACCAGGGCCGAACAGCGGGTCACGCCGGCGGCCGCGGGGCGATGCGGAGCCCGGCCCGGGGCCGCGCACGGCCTGCCGACCCCGCACAGCCCGCCCCGGCCGCGCCGTGCCCGCGCTTCCCTCCCCGCCCGGCGGCAGCAGCAGGAAGCCGCGGCGGCCTCCCACTCGCCCCCGCCCCCGGTGGCCACGGCCCGGCCCCGGCCAGCCCCGCTCCCTCAGGACGGCCGCGCCCCGCACCGGGATCGCCCACGGCCCGCGGCGGGGCCCGGGGCCGCTCCCGCCCCGCGGCCCGACACCCCCCCGGCCGGCCGAGCGGCTCAGGGCCGGGCCCGGCCGAGCGCCCCTCGGACTTACCCGTCGCCCACCACCACACACTTGATGGCCTGCATCGGGGCTGGTGCCGAGCGGAGCAGGGAGCGGCAGCCGCCTCCGCCCTGAGCCTGGAGCGGGGACGAGGCAGCGGGCACCACCCAAGGCGGAGAGGGAGAGGGCGGGACTGCGGGCGCAGGAAGCGGCGCCGCGCTCACATCCGGCCGGCCGCGCCGGGAACGCCTGGCGGGCGGTGCCTCGGCCGGGCCGGGGGCGGGCGGTGCCTCGGCCGGGCCGGGGGCGGGCGGTGCCTCGGCCGGGCCGGGGGCGGGCGGTGCCTCGGCCGGGAGCGGGCCGGGGGGCGGGCGGTGCCTCGGCCGGGCCGGGGGCGGGCGGTGCCTCCGGCCGGGCCGGGGGCGGCGGGGGCCGGGGCCCTCCTGCGCGGGGTCACTAGCACAGCCCCAGCCCTTGACCCGTGTGTGATGTACTCGGGCGGAGCCGGTGTGAGGGATGCCAGCGCTGGCACTGCTGGCACCAGCCCGCAGCCCGGGCAGGCGCAGGCGGCTGGGCATCGTCCCACAGCAGCCCTGTCGTGACTAACAAGTCGCTCTCCAACACAGAGCTGCCTTTGACACCACCTGTAGCCCGTCTATCACCCCCAGCAACCTCATTCTTGGCATCTCTTGAAGCACGTTAAAGATTTGTTTACCCCACAGACGTACTGAACACGTGTAACTCAGGTCACCGCAAAGTCCCGCCTGTGCTGCTGTGGGTAGGTGCCCACTTTCCCCAGCCAGGCCATGGCACCATGTCTCTCACTGTGCCGCCACTGCCGAGCCAGATTGTTGCCCTTCAGCCATGAATCTTCGCACCATCCTCCCTCCTCTTGACACGCTGTGTGTGACATGGTGCTGGCAAGTTTTAGATCAGCACATGTCCAGTCTTCTCCAGGTGGGACAACTCAGGGATTGTCAGGCCTCACAGAGCTTTAGGTCTCCTTTTTCCCCTCAAGCTAACCAGTTATTTCCATGAAATAGTGAAGCAGAAGTCAAGCAGAGCAGGTCTGATAATCCCAAGTCTTAATTTGTACAATTAGTTCTTGCCATAGTTCTACTTGCCAGAGCATGTCCTGGTTGGGCTGATGCACAGCAGCACTGCTCCCTTTGTTTGCATTGCCATCTGTTCCTGGAAGGAGTGTGGGGTAAGGACCCATGCAAACACTGCTCCCGCAAAGTGTGGATGAATGAAATCACCGTCGGGGGTGGTTTTCCAGTGACTTGATTTTCTCTTAATTTCAGAACATTTCTAGATTATTTTGATACCGCACAATGCAACTTCATCAGTGGACAGAGCATTCCGAGACAGTTACTCTCTTTCATTTTTCTTTCAGTGAGTAGATAATTCTCAGGTATTTCCCATCAGAGAGAAGATCCTGACTGTCACCGTGAACCGAAAGGCTATTTTTGTCACACTTGTATATCCGCGTTCCCTCACACAGATGGGAGCTGAAATGAGTTGTCCCTTAAGCCGAGGAGCCGGCGGGATCTGCGGCAGCAGGCGGGATGTGGGCAGCTCCTGCGGCTGCAGCAGCCTCGGGGCCTCTCACATCCCGCCCGAACAGAGCAGCCCGCCAGCGTCCCACGGATGGCACACCCAGCACATGGGAAGGTTCGAGGGACATGGAAAATTGTTCGTGATTTCTCCACCACCTATGTCCTCCTTTACTGGTTCTTTTTTTATTCAGTGTATAACAGAGGGATGATTAGAGTTTTCTAGGAAAAAGATACAACAGTATTTACAATATAATTACCAAATCGCACAAAAAGACAAGAATGAAGAATGTGACAAAACACTTTAGCACAAAATTTTTTATGATCCTGTCATGAAACAAGCATTATCTTTTTACGTACGTTCTTTCCAGTGCTCACCCACCTTATTGTTTTGGATCAATTGTTTTGCACTGTGAAAAAACACTTAAATTAAAATACAGGGCATGGTTTAAATAGATTTTAAATACACGATTTTATACTGAATTTGGTATATTTGATAATATTAGAAATACCTAGAGAAATACTTACTGTTAGTCATTCAAAAAAATATTAGAGTTTGGGTAGATGATGATAATGGCTATATATTTAGACAATTTTCCTCCACACATTCATAAATATTTATTTCCTTAAATGTTATTAAAAGGCCATTTGGAATTTTTAAAAATTTTGCATTAGAAATCGAAGCTGATATTTCTCTTATAGTAGCTTTATTTGCCCTGGCAGACAATTGTGTGTATGCTCCTTAAAATACATGATGTGATAATTATTCTGTTGTGAAATATTACTTTATGCTAGCTATATTTTATTTCATTCTTGCATATTTTTTGGTTTACCTAGTATGCAGGTTTTTTTAAAGAGGAGAAGACAACTTATATTGTGCTACAAACACTCAGCTCTTTGCAGGTATGAATTTTCCCCTCAGAATGAGAAGAGAGAGCAACACAGATTATTTTAAACATTAGTTTAACAAAAGAAACACATAGGATGAAACATAAGGTAAAGGAGTGAGAAGTTAGTAACAGACAACTTATTAGAATTCTCAGTTTGATACATGACTGCAGTGCTGAGTTGTATACAGAATAGTCACAAATGCACCTCATAGAGGAACAGGATGGAAGAAAATAATGAATGGCAGTGACAAGAACCCATTATAAATCTTTCCATACCTCTGATAAATTCATGAATCATACAGCTGAGGCTTAGATCAGGCTTAATATTATTCCCTCCTCTTATCACCTTGTCTTCTCTCAGCATTACAATTGTTGTTTCAACAATTTTTCTTAGACATCAAGAAGAAACCATTATTTAAGATTGTTTGGGATACTGCCTGAATGTGTGTATTGTGTGTGTGCCGGCACTGAGGGAGGATTATTCTGCTTGGTGGATGGGGAGTGGCAGGGTAATCACACTGATGCAATACTAGGAAGTTCTACTCATCGTGACACAGAAGATCAACATTACAGAGACAATAATTATTTACACTTTGGTAGTATCTTTCATCCCCAACTATCACTGTGCTCGGTAACTGAGAGCTCATTAATGAAGCCACAGAGAAGTAGAGCAGGCCCAGTACAACTCTGTACAGGGAAACAAGCAGACACCTAGCAGTGATTCATAGGTGTGCTCGCTTACTGGCACATGACACCCTCTGCTGACAGCAGTTCTGTTCAGCTGCCTCCAGGACACAGCGTGTACAATACCGAGGTCAAAAGTACCCTTCTGTCCTTAACAGTAATGGAAAAACTGGTTTATGGTGAAAAGCTGTAATTGGAATTCACAATCACTAGAAACTGAGGCTTGGACTGAAGTGTAAAAGCCAATTTTATGTGAAGCAAAGGTGTGACGTGTCAGAGGGTGGAATAAGGTTTTCAGCATATTGCACTCTTCCCTCTTTAGATAATTTTTATTAAAACCAGAAGCAAAAAACCTCAAAAAACCCCAAAACCAACCAACCAACCAACCAAAGAAACAAAAAAACCCTCACAAAACCCAGAGAGACTTACCTTACTAGAGCAAACAGGGTTCCCACGTGCTTTTTCATCTTAAAATAGCTGATTGTCTTTAAGAACTGTAATTAAGGCTTGACCGCAATTGGTGTTGGTGGTAAAAGTCAGGTATTTAATGGTGTAGTATTAGGTACAGAGTAACTGGTAGAAAGAATGACGTCAATGTCAGACAGCAATGGGTATCCAAAATTCCTTCCTGGACTCTAGTTCCCCCTGTGGTGTTATCCACCTTTCTGGCCTGTCACTCTTTGAGCTCCTTTACCCTCCTGTTTTTAAATCCAGACAGCAGTACTTATTTCAGCTGTTTGAACACTAACTACCACTTAAAGCTTCTCACCTAACAGTTGCCTGAGATTCCAAGTTTTTTGTTTAATGATGTTTGAATTCTTTAGTTGATATCTCTTTGTCAAGCGAATGGAACACACATTTTTAACTGGGGAAAGTGACACTATTGCTGTGGAGGAAACTCAGAGTATCTTCACTGAACTTGGGCAGGTAGCATGACATAAAATTAATGTTAGAAAATATTCTAATCTACAAGTAATGGATAGATATTCCAAGATATTCCAGGCAAACAGTTTTGGCATGATTAGTTTCCTGAGTGTTGAAAAAACCCTGTACTTGCATGTGATATGTACACTGTTCAAATATAGCAGTCAGTCTGCTCTAGAGCTACCAAAGCCAGCAATAAAAAAGGAACCACAGCTTTTAAATGTCAGCATTTGCTGCATCAGAGAGAACAGATTAAAGAAGCATGAAAATAAAATGTTAGTATGTAAATCTTTACATTAATAATAAAGTATTGTAAAATAAATGCATCCCATTCATGTGATTCTAGCAGAGATGATTTCTTTGGTATGTATAAAACAGAAACAAGTCCTGTATTTTCTTTAGGTAGCTTCTGCTAAATCTCTCTTCTGTCAGGAATTTCAGTTACAAAAACCACATAAGGCTTTGCATTCACTGATGTCTGCCCTCAGGTTTAGCAAGCAGTAACAGACAGAGCTTCAACTGTTGTTGAGTGCCATGGGACTCCACACAGTAATCCCTGTTTATGGCTGTGAGCTTTTTTGGAATAGAGGCATCATTATATATTTATAAAGAAGGACCTGAGACTTCTCTCTGTGTCTCTTCAGTTCTTTATCACTGGAACTCCCTCAGCAGAAATACGGGAATAAGCCTTTTAAAGGCAGCACATCATGCCCTGAGGTAAGGCATTGCTGGAACCCACAAACATGTAAGCTGCAAGTTCCCCTTTACTTCTCCCTATCTTGACATCAAGCATTTCAAAGAAATGAGCCTTAAAATACCAAGAAAAAGGATATAAAGGCTTAATCATGACATAACCCCATTTAATATTACTAGTTTTGCTGCCTTCCATTGTCCAGTGATTTTTCACATGAATAAAACTGAAAGCTACAAGCTGTGATCTGGCCTCTGATTTCCTTAGAAAGATTTAGTGTTTGTTTTGGTCCAGACTTGCAGACAAGCTTATAGACTTCAGCAGAGCTAGGACCTAAAAATGGACCAAACCTTCTGTGGTTGGTTTGTGTGAGAACAGATGGAATGGGAAGAAGCCCACTTCCCCCTGCAATGCTGCACAGCTGTGACTCACATCCCAGCTGAGCAGCTTCTCTTGAAGTGGAAAGCAAGACAAAAACCAGACAGCTTCAAATAATGCTTTAGATCAAAGCCAGAAAATAAAATCAGGGGTTCATCATATAGCATGGTCAACCTTTGAAACAGAAATGCACATTTACTACAGAAATAAGAAAGTTGTCAAAAAATTATGATAATATTCTGGAATCTATGACTCACTGGGACCACTTGTGGAAATTCTGAAGAACTTTGAATAGATGCAATAAATAAATACAAAATAGCTTATTTTGGCATAAATAGAATATACAAATTGTATGAAAATCTACGGTGTTTGGTTTTTCCCCCAGTGATTTTATACTGATAAGCTGATAAATTACAGTTTTGGTGAAGGGGAAAACTTCTCAAAATAAAATATTTGATTTATTCCCCACTTCCTAAATATAAAAATTACAAAATTTTTCTGTTTGTAAAAAACTCCAGGCTAACAGTGACATACATTGACCACCTTCAACCACCTTCTTTCTGTTTTACCAAGAGATGAAGCTGGGTATTTTGGGGTATTTCTGCTTACTGCTGGTACTTGGGTATTTTGAATTATTGTGAGATCCAGTCTTTAATAAACTGATGAAAAATACCTGTGTTGTGCCTTTTTAAGGTTGTTGTGTTTCTGTGTGCAACACTGTTATAACCCAGCAGCTGGTGAAGGAGTTGTCCCTGTTGTCAGTGGCCTCCCGTGTATGTGACTGTAACTTGCACACAGTGCAAGAATCCAGTGCGTTGTGCTGGTCATTTTCTAGGAGGTTTTAGAGAGGGGAGGGCTCTTAGCTCGATGTCATCACAAAATCACTGCTTGTGTCACCAGGGACAATCAACTCTCTGAGGGGTGCCTGGGATTCCAGAGTGTCCTGGCAGGTCACTGCTGGGGAAGGAAGGCACCAGGCCACCACAGCTGATGGCAAGTTTCCTTCCACTCCTAAAACCCCACTCACAAGAAAGGGTTTGTTGGAACTATCTAGCTTTTTTTTTTTTTTTTAAGTGAACTTTCATGCTATTCAATCTGAAATATTTGATTTTTTTCCCCTCTACCAAGTCCCTGTTTGGACCTGGTCTTTTGCAATCAGTTAATGTAAATTTTTCCTACATAGCAGTGGATATAAAAGAAAGAAAGAAAGAACTGTAAGCATAAATAGCCCTAAGCTCTGTCTCATTTGCACACTCACTGTTCACAGTTTATCTGTGTCATTACTAGTTCCTGGAGAGAGGCCTGGAGACCTGATCTTAAAAACAAGGATTGTTCTGTGTCACACTGCAGAGCCAAGAAAAGGAACTTTTTCATAAACATATGAGGAACTACTAAACATTATGCATATACACGGAGAAAGCTTAAGGGGATGTTTTGAAAATCCGGTTACAGCTCAGAAATGTTGACTCACATTTTTTCTTTGACTAGAGGAACATCTGAACACCTGAGAAGAAATTTTAGGTAAAATGAAATAAAACATGGGCAGTTTAGAAAAGATAAAGATGTTCTCTGACACAACAGAAAAACACAAGTCAGGGTTGAGAAGCAGAAATGAGATGATGGCATTAAAGTGATGGAAAATGATCTCTACAGCCATCAGCTGCAAATTGCATGTCAACAGTTTTGGACTTCTGCATACCAAAGTAATCAGTGTTTTAGCTAAATTGAAAATGATTTTTCCACCATGGCAGAGCTGAAATCAAAAGAGGAAGTGCGGGATGCCTTTGAGGTTTAGTTTCACTATCAAAATAATTAGCTAATTTCCAAATCTTCACGTGAAAAAATTGGGTAAATCTCTTCAATTGATATTCAATTGTATTATCTGCTAATTTCTTTGTTGGAGGGCTAAAGACTGTTTTATCAATCTCACAATTTAATGAAATAAAAACTGATGCTAACTTATTATTATGACCTAATTTAGTAATTATATTGCCTATTTTAGTGTAGAAAGTAATTTAATTAAGATTTAAGAATGCGTACTGTGTCATGTCTGTTGCAATGTGCAACATGACCCAGAACTAATGAGACTGGCAGACATCTAATGGTAAATATAAAGTTAATCAGCTTCCTGATTTAACCTTTGTGTATCCTACATTGCTTTCCAATTAATAATGGAAAGCTGCTAAATGTCCCGTTCTGGAATAATTCTTTCTTTATACATCTGCTTGATTCTGTGTCAATAAAATAGTCTTTTATAAGAAGCTTAGATCAATGTATTGAGTTTTATGTTTCATTTCAATTATTGAAAGTTGATAGAATGGAAACTGTAAAGAAGAGTTCTAGGGGGAAAAACGGGGCCATGTCCAAAAATTATATTGGTCAACTGTTCATCTTTTGGGACATTTTTGCCTACTTGAAAAGTGTCATGATGGTTATTTATCTCGAAGACCTTCCTAGGTAATGTTTGCAAAATGTTTTCTAAAATTTTGTGTGGAACTTGGACCTGAACAGTATATTTTTAATTCATTATGCAACTCAAGTATTGGCTTGAAAGGCAAGGTAAGCATTTCCTTGCGACAGTAACTGGCTCACCGAATTCATCACAGGGCCGTGTAAACAACAAAATTACAAAAAACCGCACCCAAACCCAGAAGCCATTATTGACATTTCCCACATTCGAAAGAGAGTGAGTTTAGATGTTAGGAGAGAACTCTGTCCTGTGAGGGAGGCGAGGCCCCGGCACAGGTGCCCAGAGCAGCTGAGGCCGCCGCTGGATCCCTGAGGCGCCCAAGGCCGGACACTGGGGCCTGGAGCCCCTGGGACAGCGGAACGTGTCCCTGCCACGGCAGGGGACTGAAATGTCCCTCCAAACCTTCTGTGATTCCACGACATCCCCGGCCCGTGCAGGTGTCCCCGTGTCCGTGCAGGCCGGAGAGCACACCTGGGGCACTCCCTCAGAAAATGGGCAGAATCGCGGTAACCCGGCGGGGATTAAAGTTGGGTATCAGTACAAGGCTCTTCCCCAAGAGCGTGGTGGGGCTGGAACAGCCTCCCCAGGGAAGTGATCACAACACCAAACCTGACAAGAGCTCAGGAAGTGTCCGGACAGCGCTGTCGGGCACACAGCGGGGTTTCGGGCAGTGCGCTGTGCAGTGCCAGCAGCTGCCCCACCACCTCTGCGGTACCCCCGTGAGCCCCAGGCGCGACCCCTCACCCGGGGGCGGGGCCGTTCTGGGGGCGGGGCCGTCCTGAGGGGCGGGGCCGTTCTGAGGGGCGGGGCCGTCATGAGGGGCGGGGCTGTTCTGAGGGGCGGGGCCATTCTGGGGCGGGGCCGTCCTGAGGGGCGGGGCCGTTCTGGGGGCGGGGCCGTTCTGGGGGCGGGGCCGTTCTGGGGGCGGGGCCGTCCTGAGGGGCGGGGCCGTTCTGGGGCGGGGCCATCCTGAGGGCCTGAGGGCGGCCCCTGAGGGGGCGGGGCCGCGGGGCAGTCGGATCGGACCGGCCCCGCCCCCTGTTGCGCATGCGCAGCGAGCACAGGCGGGCGCTGCGGCAGCCCGGCCGGCGCACGCGCGGAGCTGAGGCCCGGCCGCGCGCCCCGCCCGGCGGGCACGCGCAGCGCGGGGAGGCGGCGGCGGCGCCCGGGCGCGGCGCGGCCGCGGGAGCGGGGGCGGGTTTATGGCGGCGGCTCTGTCCGCGCTCGCTGCCAGGCTCTCCCAGTCGGCCGCGGCCAGGTCCTACGGCGTGTTCTGCAAGGGGCTCACCAGGACCCTCCTCATCTTCTTCGACCTGGCCTGGAAGCTCCGTATCAACTTCCCTTACCTCTACATCGTCGCCTCCATGATGCTGAACGTGCGGCTGCAGGTGGGCGGGGGCGGCGGGGCCGGGGCGGGCTCGTGTCCCGGGGTGTCCGGCCGGGCCCGGGGCCGGTTCGCAGCCGCCGCCCCGAGTAACGGCCCGGCGCTGGGGGCCGTGCCCGGCCCGGTGTCCCCGGGGCCGTGTCGCTCGTGTCGCGCACGGATGCGGCCCGGAGCCTTGCCCTTGCCGTGGCCGGCTGTCCCCTGTGCCGCTCGCTCTGCGTGTTAGCAGCGAACCGCTTTCCTGTACCTCTTCCTAAGCCACAGTGGACTTAAAAACTGGGAATAAATTGTGAATATGTACGCTTTGATAGCACGGTCCTGACACCTGCTAAGGGAGCAAACAACACGGAAAATGCAGACAGTTTTAAATACCAACGTTATTGCATAAAACCAATAGTTCACATTTAATTTGTATCTCTCCTGTTTTGAGCCTGTGTCTACAAAACGTGGAATTCTCTCAAAGAGCTTTGACCTGTTGTAGGGCTGAAGCTTCGTTGTTTTTATGATGAAATGAAAGATTTACTTTTAACTTCACCGGCAACAGCAGTCTGTGCACTGTCACTGCAAACATCTGCTCTAGCCAAGGACTGGACGCTCTTTTTCCTCGTAAACATAACTGTAATGAAAGTTTTGATATTTGGTCAGTGGCCAAGGATTGAAAAACAAGTCCGGTTGGAGTTTGTTACTTGCAAAAGATAATTTGAAACGGGAAGAGGTCAAAATGTGTCCCATATTTTTGTTTTTGGGATTTGCCCTACAATTCTGAAGTTTGAAAATGAGTCCGATGGCCAGGAGTTGTACACGTGGCTCAGTAACCTGGGTAGCTGAAAAAGCCTTGGCTTTGCTCCTTATCAGTGTTGGTACAGAATGGTTCTCCTGGAGCACCACCAGCTTGTCCTCTGTGCTCCAGCTGATACCCAGTGACTGTGCTGGGGCAGCCAGTCTGACCAGTTCCCTCTGGGAAGCTGTTCATGGTGCATTGTTGATTTCCAGTGTTGTGTGTCTGATTTCAGCTTGCACTTCTGTTTACAGGAGGATTAGTTTGATATTAACCTTTCACATTAAGCCTCTAATCAGTCCTAGCCTGTGTTTCTGTTGGTTAAGAGACATGCTGCTGTTACACAGTGAATTTCTCTGCCTGCTCATTTGCTGACTCACTTTCATGCCTGTCACCAAAAGAGAGCTTGTAGCAGATTAAACTGAAACTACAGAAGAGCAGCTGGTACTTTGGCATACTTCCTACCCCTCTGGATGTGCTCAGGCAGCCTCTAGGGAGACTTGTCTGTGGGGACAACTGTTAACTTTCTGTAGCTGTGTTATTCCTTATGTGAAAGATTTTAAATTATTCAGTACACTGGGAACGTGGAAACCGGATTATCAGTGTAATAACGTCCTGTGTTCTTACTCTTTAGGTCCATATTGAGATCCATTGACTTGTGACTTGGTGTGCTGCTTCTGCTGTATGCTGCAACTGGAGTCAGTCACACTCTTCTTCAAATCCAGCCTGTTGTGAAGCAGCAAAGCTGTGCTCGTGTGCTCTAGGACTATGAAGAAAGAAGATTTTATCCAGAAACGAGTATGTGACAATGGCCCAGATCATCATAAGCCAGCAGCTCAGCTGAGACACGTGCATTCCATGTTGGACAGTTCTCAAAATCATAGCAGCAGTTTACAAGAATTATATAACACCAGGAATTGTTCTCTCTTTAATACTATAACTCTGTCTTCTGTTGGCAAGGAAATGCCTCTGAGTTTCAGTGAATCAGCAGGGATGAACTCAAGTGCAGCTGCTCCTTGGAAGGATTCATTTCATCTGCATTTTTCTTCTGGGAAAGACAGTCTCGAGAGGGTTTCTCACTGCATTGGTGGCATTTCAGTAACAGGCTGGCTGGAAGAAACTTGTAGCATTTCTGGAGACTTCAGCTCATGCTGCCCAGGAGACAACTTTGTATGTTTTGCACAATTTTGGCTGGGAAATTTGCCGTATAATAAAAACCTGTTGTTTCTGGAATTAGAAATGAGCAGTAGCAAAGAGAATGAATTGCAGTTTGTAATTTTTAAAGCACTGGAGCTTGGTGGACTCCCTGATCCCTGTTCTAATCCAGTTGCCTCTCTAAACAAATCTGCTATGGGACTCTCAAACAACCAGAAACCATGTTTTCTCCTTTGTTGCTTAAACCTTGTATCTTCAGAGCAAACACTTGGATACGAGCAAATGCTTTTGAATATACAATGTGTGACTAATAATTTTCACATCATGCAGCTAGTAATCTCTGTGCTAGCTTTTGCACTAGCAGGTCTCTGGTGTGCAGTAGTGAAGGTAAAAAAGTACTAAGATTTTAATAACTACTATTTTTAGTATTAGCAGAAAATAAGAGAGACAAGGTTACAGTTCAGGTTTTAGTGAAATTAGATAGCAGAAATAAAAACTATAGTTGTATAATTCCTAGTTAAACTGGCTGTTGGAAGAATAGGGACTTTTTTTTAATAAGGAATAGCTGCATCTAAGTGTAAAGAACTTCATAATCATCAGATTCTGGGACTTCTGCAGGTCTGCTGTTAACACTAAATTAGAACCCAATTTGTTTAGCACAGATCCTTTGTTTACTATAGAGTTTGTATTAGTGGAGTGTTCTGGCTATTACTATTTATACCCATTTCCAATGAAACTTGTTTCTTGTAGAATTGAATTCCTGCTCTGAATCCAACAGCAGCTAATGTGTCAGTCCTTAGAACACTTTGAACTGGAAAGCTGTTGGGAGGGTGGTATTCAATACAGTGTAATTCTCAGCAGTGTTCCTTTCCAAGGAAGGTACTGCTCTAATTCAACAGTATCTTGTGAGCTTTATTGTGCTACAGTAGACACTGTAAACAACTTTCTTAAACGATCTTTTTTCCTTGATTGTTATAGCTGAAGTACAGTAATAATTTCTGGGCCTGTTGACTTTGGCTTTGGGACAGGCTTCTCACAATGAGGTTTGCCAAAGAACAGGGCAAGAATGCTGGAATCCACAGAGCTGCTGGTGAATAGAATTTTGAAGAATAGGCTCCTGTTGGCACTTCAGTGGAGGAACTCACTGTGCAGTAGGTCAAACTTCGAACTCAATGTCCAAAATTCTCACCAGGGGCGTTGCTGCAGATTGGCTTTATGTGCTCTAAGGGTTCACATCAAGGGGGAGGTATTGGTGTGTGGGCTAGGATGCATTTTCACCTTCCCCTTGACTCTGACTTAAAAGTGAGGGCTTAATGTGGAGTAAAGCCATGGCAGTGATTCACACACTAGGTATCCTTTTGGCCAGCTGGTCTTGCTTTGTCTTGGAAGGAGAGGAAATGATGTTGCATTTAGTTTGAACTGGACTTACCTGGAAAGCCAGTAGAGTTTCCAGTGTGGTAGTTACTGGACTGTTAGCACACATGTGTAGAGAAGTCCTTGATTGTGAAGAGGAGATGCTGCTTATCAGTCTTAGGGAGAGAAGTGTTGAAATCTTTTAAATTTTGAGTGCTGAAAATAAGATCTATTACTTTCTATGTTAAATAATGTGTTTTCATGATCCCCATTGGCTGATGGTTTCTTTTGGATGCTAAGAGATGAAAAGCCACTTACTTAATTTAGAAAATAACTTTTCCCTGGTGTGCATTTAAAGGATTGTTTAACTTGTAGACTTTTGACCATGCAATTACCTGTCACAAAGTGACTGAAAGCCCCAAAATAATTCTGGATTATGTACTGTAAGTAATTCCAACAGCAGCAGTTCCCCCTTAGTCAATCCACTCACTCTCATCTCCACTGCTGGAATTCAGCCTTGTAGTGAGTGGTATTAACACAGGTTAACATGTGGTGGTGCAGAGGTTTGAGATTCCTGAAGTGATGTAGATCTGACATCCCGGAACAACAGAAACAAAGACACTTCTCCAAATGTCTGTGGGTTGGAGTTGTGGTGTTAAGCTGCTGTCTGCCTGTATCTTGACCCAAAAACACGCTTAGCAGAGCTGAGGGCAGAGGAATGAAGGCAGGGAGGGGTTGGAGCCTATTTAAGCTAGCTTGATTGCTAAAGACAACATTGTGCAACTCCATATTAATCTCTCTAAGCAGCTTCACAGGTACAGCCATCCCCTCCCTGTATGGTGAGCCTTACCTTAAGATGTGCATGAACATAGTCCTGCACCCAAAACTTGAGTGCTTGGACTGCCTGTACAAAGGATCAATTGGCAGAGCTGTACCTGCAGTTGTTACTTGAGACCTTGTTTTTGCAGCTGACTGGCCTGGAACATTCTCTGCTGTATGTCATTTGGGAACTACATGTTTGGGGAACCATAGTTCTTGATCTACAAGAACTTGTAGGTGAGATTGCCAGGTTAATAGGCAAGTGTAAAGACATAAAAACATCAATCCAGTTTTTAATGCACCTTTTTTTCATGGTGATTTCAAAGGGAGGGGAAATGAAACATGAGAGACACCACCAATAAACTAGAATTTAAATGTGTATACAGCAGAGTGCCAAGGGTTTTCTCCTTATTGATGACAAGCCTCTGGAGATCTTGGAATACTGAATTGTGTTATGTATCACAGTCCAGCTAATACAGTCCTATTTTAAGCAAAGTCTTGTTTGAGTGTGTGGCCTTTCATCACTTATTACAGGATCACCTTAAATACAATACAGCTAAGTGAAATGATGGATGTTTGTTGTGTATTATATGTATATTGAACATAAGATACAAAGAATACTTACTTAAGTGGATTTAATCAATTTGAAGACATTTTATGTACCTTGCCTTGAATTTTATTGCTTAAAACCTAAAAGGTAATTTTAACTTGAACATTCCTTCTGAAATTCAAATAAAGCATAGTTTGGTATGTTAAAATCTGATGTAATAAACTGCACTTTAAGCCTGGGGAGGCCAGGGATTGAAAGCGCTGTTCTTGCACTAGTAGAACTGCCTGCCCTGACTGAGACAATGTTTAGGTGGCTTTTCCTGTCTGGAGGGGAATAGGGAACCTGAAGGATGGCATCCATCCTTTGAAACTATAGATAAATTGAACACTATATGGTTTAGGCCACAGTTCTCTTCCTTACAGATGTTTTGATATTAACTGATCTCAGAAGATGGAAGGTGTCTTGGCCAAGAACCAGTCTGTGTGGAGTTTCATGGCTTCACTATGTCCAATGTGGGAAACTTGCCCGAATTCATGTGCAGTTAGGGCTGTCTCAGATGATTATTATAGTACAGAAAAACAGCATTCTTAGAAGGGGTAAGGGACCTTTATACTCAACCAGGAGTTGCCTTCATATTTCTGTATTTTTGTCTCTCATCTTTCTCTAGGAAGAGGTTATTTCTAAGCAAAATGTCAGGATTCTACTAAACAACTTGTGCTATCTGAAATTTCATTTAGTGCCCAGATTCTTCCTGCACTACATAGCAAAGTTTTATTTCTTCCATTAGAAAAGAAATAAAAAGATACTCAATATTTAGAGAATCTCCTAGTAGTTACACTTGAGTGAAAATTTACTATATGGTGTACTGCTTTGAAAAGAAAATATACTTTTAAAATGTGTGTGCACAGAGCTCTGCATGTAGATAAAAAGTGTTTTACCACAGTATGATGTTGGGATGCTTATGTAAATGCTTATTTCTGATGTTGCAGTGCAAAATGCAGTAGAGATGGTGGTGTTACTTCTCCCTGTGGTTTTAACCAGTGCCATCTCAGCAGTCATGTGTCTGCACCATCCTGCACAGGGGACAGTTCTAGCTGTACACATCTTTTAGCCTTTTGCTTTTTCAGTGTTGGGTTTGGTTTTGCTGTTGTTTGAGGTTTGGTGGTTTGCTGTATGTTTGTAGTTTATTTCTCTTTTCTTTTTTAAAGTTATTATTAGGACTACAAAGACAGCACTTTCTTAAACTTTGCCAAAGTTTGCTTCCTTTCTCCTTCTCTCCACCTTTGCCCCTAATAGGCATACAGATTTAATTTTTGGAAGAAGCAAGCCTGCATATACTCTCCTAATATATAATCTTATTGTCAGGTTGCTCCTTTTATTTTTATGGCCCGGTCATGCATATATTTCTCTCCCTATAATTTCTCAGCATAAACATATGCTGATACTTTGTTCCACCTCAGAAACATTGTCCTGTAACTAATTATGCATAACAAATTGACAGAAAACATGTAGAGATATAAGAGTCCATAGTCTCTCATAAGGGTGTATGACAGATGGTGTAACTGACAGAGCAGTAATAGTCAATGTGACATATTTCTGCCTTTTTTCTCTTCTCAACAGCTGCTTTAATTAAAATCCAATATTTAATTTGATTATGTGGTGCCTCTGACAGCTGAGTATTGCAGCTACAATTTGGGCCTTACAAAATATATTAAGGTTAGAACTTAGTGTAACTTTTCAAAAAATTAAAATTATTCAAAATATTCAGTTAAATATTTTGAAACCTTTTTTTTCCCTAAGAGTGCACAGGATAAAATGTGTTCTGCCATTGTTTCTGTGTTGCACAGCCAGTAACTGGGGCAGGGGGAGAACCCTTTTTAGACTGCAGAGCCTCTAATCTTCAACGAAGAGCTGCACTTGATAGAACTTTTAAAATAAAACAAATGTCGCCTGTGAAAATACTGATATTTATGATCAACTTAAATAGTTGATTTAAGTCATACTAAAATTACAAGGTCACAGATATCAACCTCCTGGCAGTGTGAAAACAAGGGTAATAAATACAGAAGTCCTAGAACAATGCTATTCTTTACCAACCTGCACTGGTAAAAGCAAATCCTGTTGTACTTTGAAATTAACTCTCTACTGCATCTCAAAATCTCAATTATCTTAGTCATTTTTCAATTAGTGATATAAGATGGTTATTTCATTGTTAATGATGAAATAAATTTAAAAGCTAAAACACTTCAGAAAATGACCAGATGGACTTCCACAGAGAAAATCTGCTTTGAAAAGATCCTTTATTTTTGTATGATCTCTCTATATGTATAGTCTGTTTTGTAAAATCTTTCTTTCTTCATGGAAGATCAGTATGAACCTGATAGCAAAAGTGGTCAAAACCCAAACTTGCAAAAATATCAGTGTTTAATTTTCTGTTTGTAGTCAATTTTAGCTATTATCAAACATAATACCTAAATATAATCTAAACTTTTGTTCTTAAAACTAGGGAAATCAAATATTTAGTATTTAGTGCCTGATTCGTCACTTGAAGTTAAGTGAAACCATTTCTTGAAAATGGGTTCTGCTACCTGATGGTGGCTAATTTTCAATGCTGATATTTAATACTTCCTGTAAACTGTGATGTCACCCCTGCAGAAAAAATTTAGTCTGTGGCCTTCATCTTTGGCCCTTATTTTTTTTTTTTTAATTGCAATGTGGGAGGTAGAGGCTGGCACAAACTTTATTTTTTTTTTTTTCCAGAGAAGTATGTTTACAACTTTGTATGTATTTTAAAAATGTATTGTGACAATTTTAACTTGGGAGAGAAGTTTCCATAGTAGACTTGAAAGCTGAATAGAGACTTTGGAGTTTCAGGAGCGCTCCCCAAGCTGCCAGAAGCTGTTGACTGCGAAGCTGCTCACTCACACCACAGGAGGGAGTTACACATCAGCCTTTGGAGTATTTTCAGTTATGGCACTGTTAGTATATCTTAGTACAGAGCATTTCAGTTTGCCTTGTCTTATGGATTGTCACTGCAAATAGGTTCATGTCCAAAATCAATACACAGCGGCAATGTATTGTAACTGTTTACAACTGAACTCAGAGTACCAATGGATGGCTTTTGTCAAGCTATTTAAAAACAAATAAAAATCTTTTTTTAAAGACAAGAGGTAGTTTTGGTGCTTCTCATTCCAATTTTTCACTGTATAAACTGTACTTGAAGAGACTGTGTTTCTGACAATGTGAAGTCAGACAGGGAGTGGCTTTTTCAGAGGTACAATTTGAGAGGTAAGTGTTTACAGAAACCCAACAAATCTAAAACCTCTATTGGAATAACAGGGCTCAATGCTTATACCTGATCTTGGCAATCTGGTATTTGAACTCAAGACTAGTTTAATGAAATGACGTCAACCACCAGTATTTATTAATGGGCATTCTTTTTCCACACTTTTTTTTTTAGTGAGAAGCTTTAACAAACCAGTTACTTTCAATGTAGTTCCAAGCTATTTCCTAACTAACTAGCTCCAATCTGACAGCACAGCTTCACTTTAAAGGGGGAAGCAAACCACGGTAAATACATACAATGGCCATAGCAACTCTCTTATATTATCCAGGATAAACATTGCTGGGTGCTTCTCTGCAGTTAAAATCACCATGATATGAACAGATATTCCCAAAGCTTTTGTTTTTGCTGAGTGAAATATTCCTATTAAGGAAGTAGAATAAACATGTAACATGCTAAATGTTGCACATTAAAAAACATTAAAACAGGAACCACTCACCCTTCAGAGATCTCTCTTCTGAAAGCTGCTATCAGGTCACCTTTTGATTCTAGACTCAAAAAACTTAGGTTTTTTGGTCTGGGCATCCCTTGCTGCCACAAGTGATAGATTTGAGGAAGAGTGTTATTGTTATGGGCTGCATTCTGAAAATAATTTGTATGTGCAACCCTGAAGAAAAGGCTGATACTCTGAGTACGAAATTGATGTGTACTTTTCTCTTAATGATGAATGTTGAGATCATACTGTCCCTCAAAACAAGCATTCAAAAAGAAAAAAAGGAGAGAGGAAAAAACCTGAATATAATAAATCTAAAAAAGTTCTATAAAGTTTTGGTGTGTGGTTAGACCTCCATGGATAAGTGCTATCAGTGCTCCCTGCATACCACTGCAGGTTTCTTGTGGCTCTTGGAATTTGTATGGCAGATCCTGAAGTAGTAAATTGTAATCTTTGTCTGTCCACGATGTTCCAGCCAGCCACTGTAACAGTGATGTGATACAGCCTTAACCACTCATGTTGTCATCACTTTCAGATGGTTTATCAGTAGTTATACATACATTTACATAATTGGGCATGATACCTGCAATGGGGAATGTTAAGGAACTCTGAACACTTTTGCAAATAAACTCAGACATGCTACTGTGTGCACATCCAAATCCCTTCCTAATAGGATCTGAAATGCTTTGAAGTTGGATTTAAGTTGGTGGCCTATGACTTTGTGGTAGTCTCTTTGTTCATCTCATACTGTAAAATTCTGTAAGAGCAACTCATCTGTACAGGAGCCCAAATTTCCTCACTGCAAATCTGAGATTGCCAGAGGAACTTCTTACCAATTTACACTCATCACAACATTTATCTTTTCAGTACATCTCTTGGCTCTTCTTTTTCTGGCAGATATTGTAGCAGCTTAAAAACTGCTTTAAAAACCTCAAAACCTTAAACCAAATATAAGTACCAAAGATTATGCTGTAGATATTTGCATTTCCTAGAGAGATTAATTGTTTAAAAAGAGGATGAAGTGCTTTGTTTTACATTAAAAAATATAAGTATTGGATGGGGTTTTATTATCAAGAACTGTGGCATGTTTGTAAAGTGCACTTGTAAGTCTTGAAGGTTAGGAAGTGCTTTGTCTATTTGCTACCACAAGTATTTTTTAGACATATCAAAATACTCCTTTATTTAACTTTGTAGTTCAGAGAAAAGAAAAAAAAAAACACCAAAAAAACAACACATTTTGGAATTCTTTCAAGTATTATGTTTTGTTAAAAGTGTCCCCATGGGCAAGGGACCAAAACCAACACAGACTTCTTGCTCACTGAACAAAAAGCCAGCAGCAATGACAAGCAGGATGTTTTTGATGCTCTTTGTTGTTTTTTTTTCTGGGGCTAGTGGCTGAAGCCCTTAATCACTTTAGCTGGAAGTTATTCACAAATAACCCTCCTGAGCTCAGTAATCCTGTCTTGCTTTGTATCCTAAGAAACTCTTTTCTGCAGCAGGGATTTCTAAATGGCCTCTCAGATCTTAGCCCTGCACCCCAGGTACTGCATGCTGACTGCAAGCACCTATGACCTGCTCCAGAGCTACAGCACCTCCAATTTCTGCCTCCTGCAATATAAAAGCATTCAAGATTAAAACAAGAGAAAACATTTCATTATGTTGTATAGCACCTTCTTAAGGGTTCACTTATACTCCTTCAGGTGTTTCTCACTTTAGGTCAGGTTTGTAGATGCTGAATTTTCTATTGCACTGAAATTCAGAGACTAGCACAAAAACTTGTCAAAACAGAATGAAAATTCAAACCTTTTTTGAAGTTGGACAGCCTTCTTTTATCTTCTGTTCCCTCTAGCTGCTTTTTGAGTGAGAACATCTGTACAGACTACAGCAGGTTTCAAGTCCTTCACTTTGATATATGGTGTATGTTCCCAACAATCTGTTGCTTAAAATAAAAGCTGTCTGGTCTGTGTTGTCACTGTCAATCATAATTTTCAGAGCTCTTCCTCACATTTTCTTTCTGCTTTATAATCATCCGTTTGCAGTTGATAGCTGTATCTTCTGCTTTCCTTCTATTTAGCTAAACTACTTGCCAATGCTGGCAAGCAGAAGTCTGCAGAGCTTTTCATCACTGGATATTTTGTTACAGTCAGTTCATCAAGCTTTTTTTGCTACTTACTCAATTTATAGTTAATTCTACTGTATTTTCATTAGGTATCCATAAGGACTTGTAGGTATTCCTGACAGGATTTTTGATTTGCTCTTTCATCACATAGGAAGTGGTTTTTCTGAAGGCCCCTTTTGAAACAGCACTGTGGAAAGGTTTGATTCCATTTTGTGTATGGCTATTGTTAAAAGTATAAAAGAATGCTTTTGTAAGTGAAAATATTTCTGGTCAATTTTTGTTATCCACATGTGTGTGTGAAATTCAGCAGGTGATCTGCCTGGGAGGGCTTTTCTGCCTCACAGCAGATATTCCAGCCATGGTAAGATAATGTGATACACAAGATGACTCCTCTCAACCGTAACATACAAACCTGAGAGGCAAGGAATAAACTCATGGAGGAAAAAATCCAGAAAGACCAACCAATTAAAACAAAGTGGTTTGAACATAATCTTGGTTTAATTTGATAGGTTATTTTCCCAGAAACATGGGCTGAGAAGGTATGAATTAAAATTTGAGACAGGATGCAACCTAGATATGATTTTCCTTTATAACAGAAACTGTCAAGTAGTTCAGATCATGCAAGGAAGGTGGGGTTAGCTAAGGACTGGAAATGGGCTCAGAGGAAATAAAAACGTGAAAATATTATACAACCTTTTTGTGGAAAAGGAAAATCACACTTTTACTATTATTCCCCCAGAGGTATTTCTGTTGTCCTTCCAGCCCTACATGCACCTTATCATAATGCTATCTGGAGAAAGCAAGGTTGGGGTTTTATTGTGGCGTTGCTTTTTGTTTTTGTTTTTTTTTTTAATCTCAGAAAGTGTAATCAATAAGAAAAGAAATCTGATAGTAGGATTTATCTGTTTAAGTACCTTAAGAGTGGTTTCAGTTGGACAAATCACAGCTTCAATCCTGTAATCCAATCACACGAGATCAGTAGTGATGTCTAGCCCCGTTGACTCAATCAGAGCTCTGGAGCTGAGGCTCTGCCTGTGTGAGCTGAGCTGCAATGCCTGGACTTGGTGATTTATGGGAATATCATCAAATTTAGCCTGGGTTAAAAGTGCAGCCCTACACACAGCAGTCAATGTGAATCTTCCCAGCCATTCAAACTGGGACAAGATCATATTCCTGAAGGGCCTTGAAATTCACTGCATACATTCCAAATACTGTACTCTTCAAAGAACAGCCACCTTTAAGTGTATTACCTGAAAAAAAGAGAGCATTTACCATCTGACAATTATAATAATAAAATACATAATGTTTAAAGAAATCTTCTCCAAATTCCAGTTAATGAAATAGTAAAAGCATGGTAAAAGCACACTTTTCTTTGCAATTGTGTTATTCTGGAATTAATACAGACCTTCCAAAATCCCATTGTGATAAAGATACCACTTTACTCATTCCTGTTGCCTATGGTCAGCATTCTGGAGTAACATCTTTTACTGATTAGCAGTTTAGATTTCTAAGAATACTGATTTATCTGCATTTATGTCATTACCTGCAGTTTCATAATCTAAATAAAAATACTAATGTCTCATTTCTAATAGATTCAAGGCAGCATTTCATTATTTTAGCTGAAGAATATGAAGAATTTATGTTTTTTTAACTCATATCAGAATATCCCAGCTTTACTAAAACAAAATGAAAATGACATTTATAGAAGGGAAAGCTTTGTACAAATTATGCAGGAAGTCCAAACCATTTCAGGAAAAAGCAGCAGCTAGAAAAACAACTGCCAGGCAACTGTACTTTGTAGAGAGTAAATACGGAAATGCCACAGAAGTAATCAGGACACTGGAGATTCAAATATAAGAAACACAAAAAAATACTTCATGGAATGATTTAATGTATGGAGGAGATAACCACTCTTGTCAACAAGATGAAAAGGTTTTAAATGTGAATGAGAATATTTAAGAACATAACTAGTACTTGGCAGTGTATTTATCTTGCAAATATGATTAAGATGTTGAAAAAATTATCTGTTTGTTGTAATTGTAGTTATCTGCTATCTTGTTTTTCAGGTTTGGAGTATTTCCTAACTGCTGAGCTCTGGAAAAGCCTTTCAGAGTAGAGAGCAAGGGCAGGATTTGGTTAGTCATGAGAATTTAGCTGTGCTTATTATCCATGTTCTGGATACCACTTCCAGCAGGAATACCAGGATGCAGGCCTTAGTGGGCAAGGGGGAAGAACATCCTTGCAGAAAAGAATTCATTTGTTCTCAGCTGTTACAAGCACTGAACTAAGTATCCTAGATTCTCATGCTTTTGAAGTGTTCTCCATCAACAGCAGATTTCAAAGACTGCTATGTGAAATTTTTCAGGCTTAACCATACTGTTATTCCCCAATGCTTTCAATTTTTTTCCCCGCAAACATAAAAAGAAATGGAGAACACAGTCTATTTAAAAAAAAAAAAAAATTCTTTATCCAGTGTGAAAACATTAAGCAGTCCACATTTACTTCAGCAGCTCTGTGCATTAAAACTCTGTGCAGTAAAATGAATAACTTCTTATGAAATATGCTTTAATGTTTCCACTATTTTGAAATAGAATTAATTATTTTGAAAATATAGCATCATTGTTTAATTTTGGATATTTGAGAAATTTCATATATCCTGCTGAAAGGCACACCTGATTGATGCATCCTTATCCTCTCATCCTTAAGAGGAGAGCAGTGGAAATGAGATTTCTGCTGTTTGAAAATATAATGATACTTTTAAAGATCCACATTAAAAGGAAACAAAAAATGTTTAATTTCATTACTTTGTAAGACATTACTGTTTCTATTGTGTTTTGTACACTACGTCAATTTTTTTTATGTTTCATGCCTTGTTTAGTCCAAAGCATGGCAATCTGCCAGCCAGAGCTTTTAGTGATAAATTCTGCTATACAAAGCAAAAGTTTTTATATGTGAGGCCACTTCCTTCTGCTATTTTATCATCTTCCTGGTTTTGTCTGTTTTCAATAAATGCCTTTGTATTTCCACATCTTTTATATGCTTGTATACACAGACACTTTCCTCTGTATTAAAACTGATAGTTGCAAGTTGGTAAGGATAAAAAAGACAGACTTTGACTTAAATTTCATTGCACTAATACATTATATGAATGCTTTAATGTTACAATATTAAAAGATCCTAACATTGATATTTAAAGTATTCCCTGAACTTGGCAGTGGGATAGAGAGACAAGGATGATGTTTCATAATAAGGTTTTAAAATGGAAATCATCTCTGTGTAGAGCTACACTTAAGTAGTACAGATGGGCACATGAAGACTGGGCTCTCACAGCGAATTTGCATAATTTTAAAGCATCTCAAATTTAAACATATTGAAATTTAAAATCTGAAAAGAAATTATGGTGGAGGCCAAATATCTCTCCTTTATCTGTCCCAAGGGGCCGCATATTTCTGTCTGAGGAGAAAAATCAAAAAATCCTCATCAGTAAAGAGAAGCCACAGAGAGCCCTGCACACACAGTGGAACCTGAACAATCTTGAGGGAAAGAAGAATATGAATTAGGGGAGGTCAGAGGAAAAGGATGAGGTTGGAGAGAAAAAGTTGAAGTTGTGATGCAGTAAGTTGGAGAAAAGCTTCTGGAACTCACAAGAAAGAGAAACTGTCCCTGCCCATTTTAGCAGTCTGTCCTGAATTCCTCTTTCCCTTGGTGAAAAACGTTACCAAGGATGTAAGCCACAAATCATCATGTACTAATATTTTCATGAAGATCTTTTTTTGTTGTTCTGCAGACATATTGTTCTTTTACAATCACATTAATAGACTAAAAATAACAAGGGCAGTTCTACCAGACTTAAATTACAATTCTGTTTCTTAAGAATTATTTTTTTTTACTGTGCTGATTGAGATCACAGAAATGTTTCTCTGACCACAGAGGTATAAGGTACCAAATTCATCCTTCCTGTAACTGTACTGAGGTAAATGGAGTTACATAAGGAATTAATTTGACCTGTCTCCTCCATTTCCTTGGAAAAATTCTTTATTTGAGCTCTTGCCAAGTTTTAACTTCAACTCTCCCTTGCTTAACATATTCTTGTACCTGGTGAGTTTTTCTTTCTTTAAGACTATAAAGAGAAATACAGCAGGGGAAAGACAATTAAGGCAAGGATCTGCTTTTTAAATTGAAAGTATACTTCAATTATGTTAAGAAAATGCCAAAACCTTTTTATTTGGTATAGATGTGTATGGAATTATTCTTACATCTGTGAGGATATGAAAGGTATAGAACAGTACATATAACCATGAGAGGGTAAGGATTTAAGTAATGTTTTTCTGCCTAAGACCCATGTGTTTATGTTAACTGCAACAGCTGTAATAAACAGGGACCTTTCTTGGCTAGAGACCATAAGAATTTAAAATATTACACATCACCTTTTAACGAAGAATCATCCCCTTTTGCCTAGACTCAACAGGTATATTCAAAAATAGCCTATGACAGAAGCTGAAAGCCTGCTCTCAGCAGTATATAACTGCAGTTTCATGATGCAATAAATTCAATTTTTGGATGGCAGTGTGGCGTGAAATTCTTTGTACAAATCCAACCTGGCAGTACAAAGTTATTTAAAACCCAAACCCCTCAAAAACAAGGACTGGTGAGTGGTTTTCCTCCTGATGGTTTTATGTTAGATTTGATATCATCTGGCCAGTAAAAAGCCAGGATAAAGCTTGGTCTAAATACTGTAACTCATAGCTCACTAACATTGAGAGAAATGCAATTACATATTCATATTTAATCTTGATCAATTTATTACCATTAGATGATCTAGGACTGCACAGATGAGATGTGATAAGGATATAAGCCTGAGTACAGGCTCAGCTTGAGAAGAGCTGAGCATGAGGGATCAGAAAGTGGAATTGAGGGAGAGTCTGTGGTTCAGAATAAGGTTATAATTATGCAGTGGTATTGTCCCCACAGACAAACTTACAATCCAGCAGCCTCCCTTCCTTCTTTCCACACCATCTGTGTGTCACAGTTTACCAGCACTGCAATTGTGCCAATGCAGCTTCGTGGGTCCAGAGCATGAATTTAAGGAGCAATTCTGGTTAAAAATTATTAGACAGAACTTTAAAAATCTGGATTGAGTGATTTGATTTACAGTATGGCCTCATGAACAGCTGCACAAACAGCTCAGAGGCCACAGTAAGTCAAAATCATTAGTCGCCAGTTCCTGCTCCTGTCTGAATTTATGCTTCCATATTTATTAAACCCAGATCTGTGCACTGCTGACTAGCCAGCAGCAAGATTTGAGCCAGCTCATGTGAGGATATGCCATTGCATTTCACTCACTGGTGAATCAGTAAGAGCACCTGGTGTGACCCTTTTAACACTGCATGTCATGAGCAAGTGCAGCTTGTCACTTGGCTGCCACCTGTGCCAGGGATGTCAGTGCTGGTACCCTGGGACTTGGCTGAGGAGGCTCCTTCAGGCAGGGAGGAGGAACCATGGGGGCTCCCATCCATCAGCTGCTGCCGTGTGCATGCAGCCAGAGCAGGACTCATGCATGGTTTGCAGCCCAGCTGCAGCTCTCACTGCAGGATGAGTTAGGAACTTGAAATTCCCAGGCCTTGGTGAGACTGGAGGGTGGTCTGTGAGAATACATCTAACCATGCCAAGCCGGAATTAGCCAGCAGAGGGGAATTCAGACTGTGGCTGCTTAGGGTGGGAACAGTCTGGCCTTAATCAGCACACTCTCCTTTGAGAGAGAATTTACATCAAGTTCTTTCACTTTGCTGAGATAGAAAAACTCTCTCAAGCTTCATGCAAAATTCCATTCATGATCTGTTTCAGCCCGTGTCCTTTGAATCCAAGTCCTCTTTTTCTGTTATTTTAGGCCCAGCTTTCATGCTAGAAAGCATCCTGCTTGTGTCTAGTACGGTGCATAATTAATACAGGTGTAACAAGTTCTAATGCAAAATGTCTTTCACATCAGAAGCATTACAGAGGTGGTGGACCTTTGCAGTTTTTGATGCATTTTGTCTTCCTCACTGGGACATTCTGGTGGTTTTTTCCTCAATGACTCACAAGTGACCCTATCAGTGTTACACAATAGAAACAAGCATTGCCTTCCAAAACCAGTAATATTTGATGCTATGAGTAGATAAAGCTCATTTAGAAATCCTCAAAAACCACAAACCCTAAAATGTGTCAAGAATAGGAATTTAAAAGAGGCTGCAAATAAAATTCAGGATATGTTTTCAAAGTAAATCTGAAAGAAACTCTTGCAAAATTCTTAGACGAGAGGTGCATTTATTCTTGGGGGTTTTGACTATTTTAACGAAACTAGCTTTCTACCCATACAAAAAAGCACCATTCATAAAAGATGTTTGACTTGCTAAGCTTTAGCTTTGATGTTCCCCAAAGCAATATAAAATACCTGCATGGAAAATTTTTTTGGCCTGAATGAAAGGTACAAGCACTTTTGAAACATTTGAGACAACCAGCAAACAGGATTTTCTACAAAAATGTTTTTCCAGCTGAGAAAAATATGATAAATGTGACAACAGAAACATTTTAAGAAACAATACATGGCTAAAACCCATCTGCCAGGCAGAGGAAGTCAAAGAGTTTGCCTGAGGGGTTTAAGAATACCAGATTATTCAAGTACTGATAATTAAAAAAAAATTAGGGGGAAAAAAAGACATGCTGATGGACTAAGACTTTCTGCATGGAAATCATTAAGCAGTGCTTCTTAAGATATAAAAACTGTTTGATTGTCTAGATCTGAAACAAAAGTATTCTTTAATACGATGGCTGGGTATCACTGACAGTGATACCATCAATAAGATACTGTTTTAGGAAATGCAATCCTTGCACCATTTTTCTAAAAATGGGAGATCAAGTTGTAAAATCAACCAATCCATTCTAGATTATGGAATACTGCGCAACATCTCCATTGTTTAAGATGGATCTGTATTTTTGGTATAGATCTATATTCTCTAAGAATGTACTATTAACACTGTACAGATGTTCATGTCTCTAAGATAAACTGCTTTCCTTCAGGGTAACTATCCATCTTCCTAAATCTAACAGAAATCACACTAAGCCAGACTTGCAAATTAGTGATGTCTTGCTTACATAAGAAATGGGAATACCTGCATGGAGGTGACTACCTCCTTCAGTAAGATCTCAAAGAGTCTTCCTTCCAACAGTAAGGAGCATTATTCCATCTCCCTGTGGCCGATACTGACATCCAGCCTGATGGCCAACAGTGAGTTTTTCTCTCTGCATTGAGAAAATTCAGAATTTTTTTCTTATACTTGAATACAATGCTATTATCCAAGTATGAACATCCTCAGAGCTCATGCTTTTGATTAGAAATAAAAACTTTATGAAATCTATAATCGTAAAATTTTTATTTTCATTCACTGCTCTTGGAATCTGGTTCAAACTGAAACCCACAGAAATGGCTTAATATTTTATGACCTTTATAGACCACAAAAATGTGATGTAAGGGTTTCAGTTGTCTTCACTGACTCTCTATATAGGGACAAATGCCATAACAGATGTGCTCCTGAACTCTCAAAACGAAAAATGACATGATAAATTACTTCTTAGTGGAAACTGAATCAGAGCAGTTACTGAACTATCCAAAGTGGGACAAAAAAAATAAAAAGACAAAGGATATTACCTGAAAATTCAGCAAGTAACCACATTTATCATCGAGGAATCAACCCTGCCAACCGCAGGTTTTGGAGAAAGCCCCATTTTCCACTAAAAATAATTTCAACAGACCTGCTATTAGACTATTATTTATATGAATGACAGACTATGAAGCTCTTCCAACACAGAAGATTAGATTTGTGGATACGAAACTGGCAGAACATACTGGTTGTAAAAACAGACCCAAGACTATAGAAGACACTGCAAGAGGAAAAAACCATCAAGCCATCCTGAGAAAACTGTCGATTGAAAGTCTCAGTAATATGAAGAAAAAAGTAAAAATTATGTACTTCCAAACAGAAGAATGATCGAAAGTCCAGAAAATTAAGTAGATGCGACAAAATTATTCACGTGAGTGGAAACTTATTTATTGGAGTTTGTCTTGGCATTTGCTATGATTGTAACCTGTATTGCTTCTGGCATCCTTGTTGGTAAGAACTACCCTGTATTTAAGGATAGCAGTGTTGTCACTGTCAAATTGCCAAAAACCAGGGAGGAGTTCTGCTGTGGTAGAACTGCTACAGCTACGATGTAGAACTGTGACTGTAATTCTTCACTGCATTTTACACACTTTCAAAAAATCTACTCCTGACCTAGTTAGGCTTACAGCCAGACATGAGCTTTACTTTATACACAGGAAAATGAGGCAACAGGGTGAAAGGTTTGATCTTAAAAGTTTCTGTGACACCCCTCACCTATGGATTGAACAGCTTTGTCCACTAAAGCACCCTGTACACAGAATTAGCAGTTTAATGCTTAGAACACTTGTAGGATCAGACACATGCAAAAGTAAGTCTATTTATGATACACACAGCATGAATGAAAATGTTTTAAGGAATACCTGCCATCCTTTCAAAGACACATGGCCTTAGAGAGAACATTGTAATTTCAGAACTCTTTTGTACTATGTATCATCAGTAAGTCATCCTACTAAAGTAGGACTGGAAAGAACAGATTCTTCTTGAGAAGGAATTAAATGACATATATTTCAGAGTTCCAACACAGTAAAATATATATTCAGCAAAAGACTAAAATTTTCCCCGTTCAAGTTAATAATAAAGGTATAATAAAGAATATTTTCCATATTTCATGAGTTTGGAATTGGATTTCACCAAGAAGTTTCTATAAAATATTGCAACTGGTCACTTGTAACTAGGACAGACATTTCTCATATCTTCCTTCCATCACAAAGTAATTTTTCTCTTTGCTATTAATTTGGAGAATTTTAAAACCAGTATTGCTTCCATGAAGTCAACAAGAATTTTGCACTGAATGGGTGGGAGGAGGACTGTTCTCCACACTTCACTCTCCCTTGCTATCAGGATTAGTGATAAGGCTTTTTATTTTGGACTAGAATTTTCCTTGTAACAGGAAGGGAGGAAGGGAAGAAGGGAGGAAGACATAAAAGCATATACTTTATAGAAAGGTGTAAAACAACATAAACTAAATGAAAGCAAACAATCTGTGATTGATTATAAAATTAGAATTTTTCTCATGAAGCAGATTCCCCACTAATGTAAATGAACAGTTTGCTCAGTGTACAAAAATATTCAGAGCCCACTGTCAGTTCATCTGCATTAAGACTTATTTTAAACCATCCTGTAATGGCATAATTCCAAAATAAATCTCTTACCAAGGTGGTGCTTCTGGTTTATGTAATCATACTCTTTTTATAACTAACTTACTAAACTTTTAACAATATTTAATTTAAAAAATGAAAGACAAAGAGGAGTATTTTAAAGGTTTATGATTTTTAGAGGAGGTAAAACACTGTCACCAGAGCAGCTGTCAGAGCCAAACCTCAGCTCTCAGCAAACCGGGCTGTAATAACCACCTCTAAGCAGCAGTGTCAAGAGGTGAGTGCTCCTGACACAGCTTCCTAGACAGTGTTCTGTCCCATGCCAGTCTACAAAAGGAAAATGAAAAACCCGATTTTTTCCTTTTGGCTGACCCTTTCCTCCATCAGCTTCCTTTCTGAATAGAATTTTGACATGAACGGTTTTTAAAAAATAATAAGAGGTGGTGCCAAGGAAGGAAGGAAGGAAGGAAGAGTGATGTGCGCCAGTACACTTCAGCTTACCTTTCCAGACTTTGGAGACTGCTGATATCCCGACTCCCGTGGTAGGTAACTCACTGAAGATCTTTACTGAAGACTAAAGAAATCCCACAGATGCTCTGGCTCCTAGGGCAGTAAGGAGAGTCCTGTTATCCACAGACAGTGCTCACCAACACCAGCCCCTGCACCGCCCATGGGGCACAGTCCCATTTCTGCACCACGCTCTCCACGGCCCCTGCGGCAACGGGAGCACCCAGCACTGGACCCCAGAACAAGGAGCAAGCAAGAATCAGCAGAAAAGATGCAGGAACATCAGATGTCTCGGGCTCTTTTCCAGAGACTTAAGTCACCTCGTCCCCCTTCACTACGCTGCTTCAGGCCAGCTGAAGCCCTCACCCTCCAGTCCCCTCCCGCTCTCCCCCGCCTCCCTTTAGAAGCCCCCAAGGAGAGTTTAGACCTCCACGGAAGAGTCGGGGGCTCTGCAGACATTTTCTGGCCCTTGCAGACCCCAAAACATGACCCGAGCAGGCGCGGGTCCAAAGCGACTCGGCCCAGGCTTCTCTGGCTCCCGACGGCCCGGGCGACCCCCGACAGCCCCGGGCGAGCGGCTTTAGGGGCCCCGGCGCTGAGGGGACAGCGCCGTGCGGGACGCGGCGGGGACGGGACCCCGCAGAGGGCGGGCGGCAGGGACACAGGCTGCACCCAGCACAGCCCGGCCGGGCGCGCACGGACAGCGCTGGCCGAGCCCCGGCGGTGCGCGGGCGGCGGCACAGGGCGCGGGCGGGGCCGGCTCCCCTCCGCCCCCCGCGGGTCACATGAGAGGGGCGGGCGGCTGGGCCCAGGCGCTGCCGCGGCTCGCACGGGCTGGGGCGGGGAGCGGCGGGTCGGCGGAGTGCCGCGGCACAGAGCGGCGGCAGTGGAAGAGGAGGAAGAAAAGAAGGAAGAAGAGGAGAAGGAGCAGGAGTGGCAGTGAGGCGCCGAGCGAGCGGAACCAGCCCCGGGCCTCCCTGAGCCGCGGCCGCCGCGGAGCGCCCTGCCCGCGGTCCCAACATGGACGAAGAGGGCGGTGGAGGTGGCGGCGGTGAGTGCGGGGCTCCTGCGGGGGGAATGCGGCCCCTCAGCCGGCGCTGCGGGCGGCAGGACGGCAGGAGCCCCGGAGAGCTGCCGCGGCCCCTGCCGCCGGTGCTGCCCCGTCCTGGCCGGCGGCCCCGGGCCGAGCCGCTGTACCGCCGCCGCCGAGCCGTGCCCGGGCGGGGGCCGCGCCACAATGGGGCTCTGTGTCCCGCGCTGCGGCGGGCCCGGGGGCGGCAGGGCAGGGCAGGGGAGGACAGGGCAGGGGAAGGGGCTGGGGAGGACAGGGCAGAGCAGGGGAAGGGGCTGGGCAGGGGAGGACAGGGCAGGGCAGGGGAAGGGGCTGAGGAGGACAGGGCAGGGCAGGGGAGGACAGGGCAGGGGAAGGGGCTGGCAGGGGAGGACAGGGCAGAGCAGAGGAGGGCAGCGTAGGGCAGTGGGTCCCGGCCCCACCGCCGTGACAGCCCCGTGCTCGCTGCTGCAGCCGCTCCTGCGCTGCCAGAGGGGAAGGGGCAGCGTATAAAGAAGTACGCGTCTGACGGTGTAGGAGCGGAGAAGAGTGTAATTAAGCTCTGCGAGGGCTCTGTTTGTGTGTGTCATCTTAATGGAGGCTCCGTGATAATCACGGGGTGGTTCAGCCAGTTTAAACGAGGTGAACACTTTCCGAAGGCAGCGGCGTTAACCTTGCCAGATACTACTTTTAGAAAATCCGGACTCGCGTGTTGGGGGAGCTTTTTTTTGTATTTTTTACCTTTCGGAGACCGGCTTACGCGCTGCCCCAGTTTAAGGCGCTGCAGACGTGCCACACGCTTCCCTCCTTTAATTTATAATATGTTTTGTGAGTGCGTGTGTGAAGCTGCAGCCTGAAATAACCAGTTCTCGTGTCTCATCAGCGATAATGGTGGCGGAGCAGGGGCTGATGCTGCCCGGAGGCAGAGGGATCGGCTGCTCTGTGTTCAGTGTGTCTGTGCCGTGCTGCTGCCGGATGGAGCCGTCAGGGTAGAGCTTAAACCAAAGGCTGAACAGGCGGCCTCTGAGTGCATGGGCTGAGCTCTAAATAGCTAAAGTAAGGGCTAAGCCTACTATGATTAATAGTTGCGCGGTACTTGCTAATTCCAAATATAATTACCCAGAACTCGGAAATCAAGAGGGTGTGGTTTTTGTTTTGACAACTTGAAAAAATAATGCTGTGATGAATCAGAAAAATAATTTTTCAAGCAGTGGGTTGGAAATGTGGCCATTTCTCAGCAGGCATTTCTGCTTGTTTTGACAGTGATAGACTTAACTCTCTTTTTTTAAAAAAAAGGATCTGGAAAAGGAAAGCAGAAGACAAAGCAAGCTAGTCCTGAAAAGTTATTATTCAAAGCCGTTGAACACTGTAATTGTAAAGAGCAGAAAGCTTATTTAACTCCAAATATGTTATTTTCACAGTATTATGGACTTGCCTCTGTAGTTAAGGGGAATGAACATGCACTAACCCTGTGTAATATACTGCCTAATCACGTGCGAAATGTAAACTATAAAGTGGACATATACCTGAATCTTTCATAAGGTGCTAAGCATTTCAAAGTCGGATTTTCATGGGAGGACAAATACTCAGGACCTGGGGACAGCACAGTCTGTGTTTAGCTAAATGCTGATTCTATATGTGAAGCCAGATTTGTACCTCTAGCATGCAGGTGAAACTAATATCACTTTAATAAATGTGGTGCTTTTTTGGGGCAAACGACAGTATAATGAATGTTTGGCTTCATTGTAAGACGATTGCAGACAAGTAAGAGTGGAGGTTTTTTTTAATTGGTGTATATGAAATTTTGTTCTGGCTTCTTGTAAGTATTGCACTTTTTTCTTGAGTAGAGACCCAGTCTCACTTTTTCTTAGGATGCTCTCAGTTTGGAACACCAGGATTAGATAAGTCGTTTCTAGCTAACAAATTGTCAAGTTGATATTTTATTTGGGTTTTTTTTTTCCCTTTTTTTCTTTAATGATAGGAAACATATGGATTTGACAGCCTGTTTTAAGACGCTTTATTGCTGTTGAGTAATGAGACTTGTGATACCTGAGCAAGGAGACTCCCTTTGGAGCCTGACCAGGGCAGGCCAGTGTTTTGAACTTCTGCAGGACACTGTAAATCCTCATAGAATTGCCATTATTGAGTGGGAAGCTCTTACAGCTAAGCTTATCACCGTGCACAGGTACTTTAGGAAGTATGCAAAAATTATTTAAGGACTGCACAGAGTCACTCTAATTAGAGACTTGAACTAGATAAGCATGTAAATATCTAGGACATTAAAGTGTGATTCAGAAGGTAAGCTGCTATTCCCAGTTCAGCTCTGCCTGCTGCACTGCTCCTCACTTTGATTTGCATCCTATGCTTCAGATCTCTTATTTGTCAAATGGGGTCAGTTGTTTTACCACCTCTGATGAAAACTGTGAATGAAAACAGAGCTGTGTAGAGTTAGAACTTATTATCTTAGAAGCAGTGGATGGAAGAGAAATGCTAATTAAGAGAATTGTTCCCAGTACCTCCTTTTTTTTTGTATGTGGAGCCTTAAACAGGGCCGTGCATTTATGTTATACAATCCACTTCCACACAAGCCTCCCATTGATTTCAGCAGAGGCTCTGTGCATGGATTATTGATGCGATATGATCCGAGTCAGTTGGTGTTTGGCTCAACTTTCTTTTGTGTCGTGATTAAAATATCTCTGTGGTTTGCTCAGTCCAGGAAATTTCTCCTCCTCCCTCTCCCCACTTGGTTTAAAACGAATGTCTTGTGTGATTTGAGTGGCTTTTCTCACAGGCTCACAGTTGGGTGGTGGCAGTGCCAGAGGCCGGGACCCTCGTGTTCAATAGTGCTCTTGGTGTGGTCACACAGTGAGCAAGTGATCCTCTGTGAAAGGTCAAAATGTATAAACAGTCAGTGCTGCAGGCACAGGATACAGCTCCTGTTTGTTTTCTGACTTTGACTGTAGTCATCCAGCAGCTTGTCAGTCCCCCCAGTTCAATTCTGTGCCATTCCTCTAGAAAATGACTGCAAGACTGGGTGCTTACCAGCTTCTGTATGTTTGTTTTACACTGTCTCTACAAAGGGCTCTAAACAGACATGCCAGAAGGTTAAAGTCCTGCTTCTACTTGACAAATAGACCAAATTATAGCACTAATTATGGCACTGAGGTTTCCCTACTGTTCCCCAAATTCTTGTGCTTTGTTTCTGAATGTTGAAGCTCTTCTGGGATGGAGCAGTTGGGTTGCCAAGCTCTGTTAGTTTCTGGCTGTACTTGCCAGCGATGGTGCCAGGTAGCATGTGGGTCTGTGATGAGGACAGAATGTAGACAGTCCTTCATTAGGAGAGACACCAAGAGAGCAGATCATTGCACAGGGGACTCAGGAGAGTGGATTTGCTGCCAAA
Source organism: Sylvia atricapilla (assembly GCF_009819655.1). Classification (NCBI taxonomy): domain Eukaryota; kingdom Metazoa; phylum Chordata; class Aves; order Passeriformes; family Sylviidae; genus Sylvia; species Sylvia atricapilla. The sequence goes on from NC_089154.1 coordinate 1,120,788, forward strand.
CCAGACTTAGCAGGATGACTTCTGTTCTTCTGCGGGGCAGAACAGCTACCTATTTTTAGGTAAAAGCTGTTAAATGTAACAAATGACCCAGATTTTTCTTAGAAAAATGTTTTAAATTTTATTAAATATGTATATTTATATTTTAGATGTGAGCAGCCTCATCTCTTCTTTCTATGTTGTGATATCTTTCAAAGGTAAACCTTAAAGATACCAGAGACCATGAGGTCTCCTCATGGTTATAGACATTTGCTTTGCATTTTAAACTAATTCTGCATGTTTTCTTATTTTATGAGTTTCTTTTATTATAAACAAATGTGTTTTAGTGCAGAAGAACGTTAAATATGTTTCACTCCCTACTCATCGAAGTGGATAACTCGTACCAGTAGTTTTAAATAAAAGTTGTCCCAAAAGTCCTTCAGAGGAGGGCTTGTAGTTTTAAATAGCACTTTGGGGAAATCCCAAGAATATAAAAATGCACCTTAATGTTGGACTGACCACACTCAGCTTGGTTCTAGGGAGTGAAAAAGAGCAGATACAGAGATAGTCTATTTATGTGATTTAGTTTTTTGTGCTCTTTTGCCAGCCAGCAGAGGTGCAAGTCTCTTTTTTGTTAAATAGATGTTTCTTCATGTGAAACTAATCTCATATTTCTTTGGATTACCTGTCAGCTCAATAGGATCTTAATTTTTAGCCCAAAGTCGTTTAATCTGTTATCACTGCAGTAAAAAATGTAATAATGTATTATCAATAATGTTGTGCATATGAGTTATTTTTGGTGTTATCAGAAAATGTGCTTGTTAATTGCAGTAACTTGTTAAGTTTTTCTTAGCCTAATGTTTGATATTTTTAGCTTGGAAGAAAACATGAAATTTTTGCTGATAGTTTCCAGAGGCGGTTGGTTGCCAAACTTGCTGTATTGTTACATAATGGTATTTGGTGACATGCTCAGCACTGTGAGCACACCATGGATTTAGGGGAGCAGTGTGCCTGTAACAGCATCTGTCTGTACTGTTGCAGCTGGGAGAGAAAACCGTAGGATTTACAGGCAGGAACAGGGTGTGTTTTGCAGAACAACAGCTGGGAATTGCCATAATAGCCACATGAAAGTGGGCTCCCCATAGGCCACAGTTACCAAATGGATATTGCAATCTTCTAATATCTCTGCAGTTCCAAGAGCTTTTACCGATTGCAGGGCTGCAGGAGGTGAGACAACACCGTGATTTTCAGGATATATTCTGCAGTTCACATCAGGTTTTTCAATCCCATCATACTTATTGCTTCCCCTTCTTTCTTTTTAGGATTTTGAATGCTTTTTCAAGGGACAGTGAAAATAATGGCTTTCCTGAATTTTCTTCCTTTTACAAGGGTGTGTGGTGGTAGGACAGGGGGTAAAGGCTTTAAACTGAGAGGGGGTGGATTTAGATTAGATTGTAGGAAGAGATTGTTCATTATGAGTGAGGTGAGGCACTGGCACAGATTTCCTAGAGAAGCTGTGCCTGTCCCATCCCTGTCTGTCCAAGGCCAGGTTGGACGTTGGGGCTTGGAGCAACGTGGGATAGTGGAAGGTGTCCCTGCCCATGGCAGGGGAGTGAAATGAAACGAGCTTTGAGGTCCCTTCAGCCCAAACCATTCTGTGATTCTGCTTGCCATCTTTTTGTCCTATAAGTCTCTCTTCTCCTAGTTCAGTAAAAGTTTGAAAAGCTTTAAAGTGTTCCTCTTGAACTAGCTCCATCCTACCTGCTGCAATCCTTTGCCCCATTCTTTTCTCTCCCAATGCAAAACTGGTTTAGTCTGGTTCTTTATACACCCCATCTTTGACTCCAAGGCCAACATTTGAATTACCTCTCGACTCTTTTCCTTGTTGGGAATCATTGAACACGCTGTTTGCAGTCACTCTGAATTCAGAGAACCTCCTCGAGGTTTATCCTAGGTCCTTTCCACACTTGTCCTGACCCCTTGTACTCAGTACATTCTCTTCCTCCTCTTTGTACTGCCAGCTGCCTCTAGTACTGTTTACTATATTTTTCTTTTTGAAATCTTGCCTTTTTTTTTTTTTTTTTTTCTTTCCCCTCTTTGACTGTTCTCTCCTCCTCCTGTCTTACTTGCTTTTTCATTTGGAAGGTGATCTTTCTACTTCCAACTTTTTTGGGGAAGATTTGCAGGAACCTGTGCTTGCTTTAACACTCTGTTCTCTACATCTTGTTTCTGGATAACCAAATTTGTAAATTAGAGTGGAACTATTGTATTTTAACTGATGACTCACAGCATATACTCTGTGTGCTCTGGATCCAGCACCATCTGGCCCAGCTAAAATGTTGGCTTGTGTGACATCTTAAGATTGCGTAATTGTCATCTTAAGCTTAATGAGTCTAAAACAGAGCTCTTAATGTTGTTTCCACCCACTTCCTCTCTTTGATGTCTTTGGACACACGCTGGCATCCCGAGTGGTTATTGACAAGAAAATAGTGAGATGTTGTAATTTATTGCTTCTTAAAAAATAGTCTGTAGAGAAGTTGTAATAAAAATGGAAGTGGAAGGGCGATGCAAGAGCACTGACATATTTATGAAATAAGTTATGTTCTCCTATGCAGTGTTAATTTTCCTGTTTGAATGCACAAATAGATTTAATCTGGTTATGGGATCACATTTTCTGTAGATATCTGCATGGGACCAGCACACAAGTCAGTGTTTTGTGCCAACTGAGTGAATCTGTGTGGATTTGTGGATTTTTTTCCTTTTTTTCAAAGTTATGTGATAGTTAATGATTTCTTCTTCACTTTACATCCATGCAGTTCACAAGTACTTAAGCATGTACAAAAGGATAGCACTAATTTTAGTGAGCAGCTTGTGCCTAATGACCATGTGCTTCATTCACAGAGGATAAAAATAAATGCTTAAGAGCTGGATTGTTGGGAAAACCTCTCTATGTATGGAACCGTGAGGCAGGGATCCCAGGGAAGTGGAGAACACGTGGTGTTTTACTTTGTTTTATAAAAGCAAAAGAGAAATTGTGTGAACAGATGTGCTCTTGGCATTTCTGACTTCTTCACTGTGCATTCTTTTAGAGTAATATATTGTACAGGAAAGGTGTGTGAATGAGGTAGTAAGAGTCTATTTATTCATGTCATTTGTATAATTTTAACATCTAGCAAATGGCTTTTAATTGCATATGACTTCCTTCTTTTAATTTCAACAATTTCATGGGAAAACTTAGTATTGCAAATTTTTTTGGACAGCAGTGTTTCCTCTTGGTGGGATAGACATACAAAATCTGCTGGAAAGCCATGTGTTCTGTGGTCCTCTGAGATTTGCCTGAAGAAGGAAATGGCTTGACCTATTTGGTTGCTATGAAGTAAAAACATTCTTGTTCTCTCTCTCTTTTTTTTTTTTTTGGTGAACATCTGTGTAACATTTATTTCATTACTTTCTGAGGTTGTTTAAGCACATTATTTGCTAATATGAACTTTTATTTAAGGAAAGTAAAGCGATACATAGCCCTTTCCATAATTTCTTTGAATTTCTGATGTCTGCTTTTAGATAGGTATGATATAAGTGGGTAGGTTTTCCAGTCAAAGTTGACATGTTGAAAGGCAAACACAAATGATATCTAGTATTTCCTAGGGAAAAAATGTGTTTGACAAATTCAGTAGGATCTCATGGAGTTGACAGGAAATGTTGCATGCCGGAACCTTGGGAAATCTAAATCATAATCTCATCTAGGATTTGAAGATGTTTTGATTTAATTTTTCAACAGCTTGGCCTTTTTAGTGTGGTTTTAGTGATTAGCCTCATTTTCAGGTGTTTATGATAAAAGGAAATAGGTATCTAATGCCAAGTATATGGAAGAATTGAAACTGATTGTGTTATTTAGCAGCATAATGGAAATTGTCCCAATGAGGATAGATTTTGGTTGTACTAACAATTCTTCTGAATTCCATAAAAAAATTCTTCAGCTACAGTCCATTTGTGAAAGTTGAATCTGAATTCAGATCTAGCTTTTGCTGTCATGCCCAAGGGGTCGGCTGGATTTTTGGATAGAAGTTTTTAATTAAAAAAGGAGAAACCAGTGTTGATTTTTAGATGAAATATGTTGAGCATCTTAACAAAACAAAAAAGCTTTGTGAAAATGATGAACCATGAGTCTGCTGATCTCAGGGTATGGATGAGGCAAACAGTAACTGTGGAAACTAGTTTTGGTGGCTGTTCTCTCCAGCTGCTAGTTCTCACACAGCTTGTAGGAACATCTTCTGCTCAGTCAAATTAGATGGAAATTGCATACTGTGCAAGGTGTATTTTGGCAGTAGGAGCTGATGGGTAGGAAAACAAATGTGGCCAATGTCTCCTGTGCTCACTCTTGTTCTCACGCACATGAATGTACAAAAAAAGGCTGAAAAAATTAGCATATGCTAGTAAGGGAACTGCCTCACACAGTTTTCTAGAAGAGGAGCTGTGAGATGTAATCTGTTCATGAGTCACCTCTAAGGTTTTTATACAACTGCCTCATTAGTGTAACTTCTGGAATGCAGATCTTAATTTTTTTGCTGTTTTAATATCTGATTCATATTGCAAAATACCATTGATGCTGTTTTCTTCTTGACTTCCAAGTATTCAGGAGTCTATTTACTGTTACATTTTTGCTTTCATGTACTGTAGATATCACGTTCCTTAATAAGGTCCTTGTTTAGCTCACAATCAGTGTTGTCTGTAGAGTCAAATTCTGACATAAACAGATCCCGTTGCCTTACTTACAAGAGAGGGGGAATTCTCAAAAGGGGTATTTGTAGTTGCATTAGTTACTATAAAACAAAGCATTATGGTTGCTTGAGGCAGCGTTTCTTATATTCAGCTGTCGGATTCCAAGTAAGTTTTTTTTCTTTTTTGTCTTTCTTACTCAAGTTTGTCCTAATGAACTTCCTGCCCAGTCGTTCTGTTGTACCGAGGAGGAATTTTCCCACCAGACCATGTACTCTGAGCACAGCTTTTGACCGCTCGCAAATGAAATTTCTGAATTTGTAAAGCTGCTGCAGGCTTTTGTTCCTCTGTTGTAGCTGCTCAGCCAGGGGATGTGGAGGAAAGGTTTTTTCCCCAGGAAGTTGAGGTTAAACCACAGTGGCCATAAGAAGAGATGGTGGCTCTGTTAAGGAGAAACTCCATTCCCAGGGAAGAATTTTTGTAAGTTAAATACGTTCTCTGACCGTGGAACTCCTGATGTATACGGGACAGGGGCTGGGTCCTGCACAGGACCATTCTCAGTCTTTTTTGGGAGACCAGAAGGACCTGACCCCTCTCTTGAACGTGTGTAGTGCTCCTCTGGTCTGCTCCACGTAGGAGCTGCTTGTGTGTAAACCCTGTGTGCTGATGATCCACTGTAGGAGATTTGTGGACAGATCTCTGTGCTTCACTGTGTGGGGTGATGAATGGGCCTCTCTGCTGCTTTGTGGTGCTTCCTTTACATTTTTTGTAATTTTAGTTCAGTTTTTTAGCTTTTTTTTTTCTTTTAACTGAAAGGGTTCTGCTTGGTACCCATGTGAAGCAAGCACTTAATGTTTGCCTTCAAGAGCCTTTATCAGGCTGAAATAATCCTTGCTATAGTCTTGTATTTTGTAAATCTGGTATTCGTATATACCAGGAATTGGTATATAGTAATATAATTGGTGAAAACTCGCTTTGCATTTGATATCTGTCATGTAAATGCATAAATGAGTTGTTCTTATTATGGAAGTATATATTCATAGACTCAACAGTAACTGTGTTATTTTATAGACCTTTTATTAACTTCCTTTTCTGCTATTCAGTTTTGACCTACTATACCCTTTTAGTCATTAAAATTATCATGTAATGTAATAGCAGCATCTTAAGGCAGCATCCAACATTCATCTGGGGACAAGGAGGATATCTGTGCTTGTGTTCCCACCATCTCTTATTTCTTTGTGCTGCTATCCCTGATTTGTAGTTTGCAGATTAACCATCTCGTAAGTGGAAGTTGAAGCTGGTAGCCAAGGCTAGTCAAAGTTCAGGGAATTGGGTCCTATGGCTAGGAAAACTTTTGCAGTCACAGAAGAGAGAGATTAAAAAGTTCCAGTTATGTGTGAGTAGTTTATTCTTTGTGTAGATGTTGCTGCTTAATTCTGTAATCTCAGAATTCTGGGAATCTCAGGCTGAGTCTTAAGCCTGTGTTTTGTGTATTAGGTGTGAGCAGCCTTTCTAGGCAGCTGACATTTCAGTTTGCTGTACATGTTTTAGCAAGGATAGATGAATGGAGCATATGGATTTGATTATTTTTTTTGGCTATAGGAAGTGGATTTTTGTGCATTAAATATAGTAACTTTCTTTTTTAAAGTATCTGAGCGGAAGCTTCCCCATTCCCAGTGATTTTTTTTTTTTTTTAAATAAGAATACATGTAAGTTTTTTCACTCTCATTTTGTGCAATGTAAGCTGGAAAGACAGCAATGTTTAGTCTTGGTCTCGTACCAATAAATGACATAGTATCTCATGAATGTTTTAAAAGATTAGGTGATATTTTATAAGAGCAAACATAAAAAAAGACTGGTTTAAGTCCTTCTGCTGTGAATTCACTGATAATCAAAGTAAAGAGAGTATGCATTATGTTATTGTTCTTAGTCTGCTGAAAACTTACTTATTTTCCTTTTGTATCTTCTACCTGAGTAGTAAGCCTAAAAAAGTAACATGTGTTATGAAGGGGGGAAAGGTTGGGTGAAATTGGTAATCCAAATTAAATACAAATAATACTCTCAAGTTTATAGGGCCTGTGGGTGGGTGGACTTGGCAGATCAATTCGTTGTGGTATGTTAGACTTGAAAGAGCATATGGAGATGATTATTTTCTGGCATTTTGTAGTAAAAGCTTTTGAAGAAGAAAGTTTTAATTTTTTTAATTTAAGTTTTAATTTATTTTTAAATGAGGTGAAATATAGGAAGAATAACATTATTTGCATTGAATAGTAAAATAGTTTGTTGTAGTAGCATATGAAAAAACAATTTATTTGAAGGTAAGATGCTACAAGAAATTCTCCTACTGTTTTCCTATTGGCTGTCCTGTTTTCTGCAGGCAGCCAAAGATCCTGTGCAGCTGGGACTAATACAGGATCCAGCTGTAACTTTTTTATTGTTGTTCAGATGTCCGGTGATGGTCACATCTAAGTTATTGTGTGGAAATTCAGTAAAGGAAAAGGGTAGGGTGGGAAAAAAGTGACTCTCCGTAAAAGTATTCCAGTAAAAGCAACAGGAACTAGGAGTATCCATTTCAGAACCCTGCCATAAATCCCATCCTGAAATACTTAAACGCCTTCAGATTTTGCTGTAGACTTTAAGTCATCTAAGAGTCTTTTGGTTAAATTTTTAAACAGAAATGAAGTTAACTTGTTGGAATGGGAAGGTGCCTGTTCTTTCAAATTAATTAATGGAAGAAGATGCTATTTTTTCATTCACAGTACAAGGTTTTAGTCTCTTTAGTCCCTTTACAGTATTGGGACAGTATGTAATGCTACAACATGGAGTAGATCAACAGCTTTGGTTTCACTAATTTTACCTATACTGTGTTTTTCTACTCTTTGTTTTACAGAACCCAAAGATGTAAGAAGGGGAGAAGCCTAATATTTTTCTATAGAATTAGGTTTATCTTTGGTATATTTGGTACTTCCAACTCTGTCTTTTAGGTATCTACTTCCTTTCCAAATTTTCATTCTGAACTTACTTGCTGAGGGAGTCCATCAAATAGCTGCCTGAATTTTAGAGTTCTTTTACTGTTACTCCAAGCCTTTGATTTTGAATGTCATTCCTAGTTTGTAATCACACTAGTCTAATTTTAGAAGTTCAATAACAATAGTATACAAATTATAAGTCCCGATTGACTGAAAGATACTTCAAATACTGTAAGCTACATCTATCAATACTGACAGTAACATGAATTTTAAAACATAATTGCTGTGTCAAACATAATCTGGATTCTGCATTTCTGCCTTAATTGGTTGTTGATTAATTATTTTTTTTTTTTTAAGAAAAAGAAATCAGAAAGGATGAAGATTTATGGTTGGTCTGTTGGCTGGGGAATAGCCTGGCACTTTGCCCCTCAGTGCCAGAACAGAACAGCAACAGCCTATTTTCCTTCCTGAGCAAGTAGGAGTTGATGTCTCAATTCATAGTGGAAGTGAAATGTGGACAAACACTGTGCTTTGAAGGCAGAACACTTCTAATACAAACCAACTGCAATGCAAAAACATCTTTGATGTCCTCCTATTACATACAATATTTAAAATGAATACCATGCAAATAATTTGCTTTACCTTTTTTTTTTTTTTTTTTGACATTTGGAGGGATTAAATAACCAGTACCGCATTTTATTCTTGTTTAGTAAGAATGGTTGTCAGAGTTCTTTTCTCCCAAGTTTTAAAGGCTGTGATCTTATTGTGAATTGTGAAGAGCCTAAAGGAATCACTTTCAGTTAATTGTTTTCTTGAAGTGCAAGTCAACTTCCAGTGCATTTTGCAAAATTGCTGTTATGTAGACTGCCAGTGTCAAAGACCATTAAAATACAGCAACCAGAATGAGAAACTTGGCTTACAGATTTGCTTTAGGATGTTTTGACTGTATTCGTGACAGTTCATAAGGAAAATTAAGAAAATGTTTGTGACTTGAGAATAAAATCTGCCAGCTAAGTTGAAAAAGTAGTATCATAATGTCTTGCATCTTGGAGAATGAGAGAACACTGCAGTGCAACTATTACTGTATTGTGTTTTTCTCTGGAGCTCATATGGACTCAGGAGATGGTTTTCTAATGTGATGAGAGAACATCAAAAGGTCCTTCTCACCCTGGAGAAATAATAGTACAATTCTAGCAAAGTTTTGGCTTTTCACTACCTCATTTTACGTTTTGAAGAACGAGCTTCCTGCTGAACAAACACATGTTAGTCTGATAGCATTTTCCTGTATTTGAATTGTGAACAGTCAAATGACTCAAAAAATGTATGTTGAAGTAGATACAGGGTTTTAGTGTAGAATTATGTGCATACAATAAATCTATTCAACTAATCAGTCTGCTTCCTTTCTCTCCCACCCCCTTACAGCTGGAAGTTCATCAGCTTCTGGTACTATATCTAGCTTCCTCTGGAGACTTTCTGGGATAGAGTTAACAGTGGTGGCAGGCATTAGTGAACAATGTCATGATTATATTCTGTGGGTCTGTATAAGTTGTCATTTTCCATTGCTGCTATTTCTAAAGGAAAATATGTCATCTATTTAGTATGAGCATATTATGTGTGCCGTGCAAAGTTGCATGCTCCAGGGTTTAGTGAAAGCATGTACGTCATCATTAGATCAGTATAAAATGTTTCTAGGTTTCATTAGCGACCAATTTGGTGTTTAAAATGGAAAATTTATGATAAGGTTTTATTTTCCTAGGTTCTTAGCTAGGATAACACAGGATGGCTAGGCTTTCATTCTTAGTTAGTTCATAATTAGTTATGCTTTGAGGTTTAGTGTATATGAAGACATTGCTTTGAGGTACAAAGCATGTACCTCAATTAAAGAAGAATTTAAAAAAAAATTAGATGCTTTCAGTTGTCTTATCAGTTGTGAGCTTCATGACAAAACACTTGCCGTCAGATCTAATGGAATCTAATAGCCTGATTAAAAACTGTTACAATTTCTTTTTGTTGACCATTTTTCTGTGAAGGATCACAATGTAATCTTTCAGAAACAGCTTCTGGACATTTGGAGATCCTGGCTAAACATCTGCAGTCAGTTGAATATGGCACTTGGCTGTTCTGGTTGAGCTTCAAATGCTTCAACAAAGTTTCAAGGTCCACTTTATTAAGACATTTAAAAAAGATAGAATAGATACTATGATTGAAGAGTCTTGTAGAAGAAGTTTTTATATGGTTTTTGAAGTGGACTGTAGACTGAAGCCTGTGCAGGTGTCTGTCAGAATAATTGGGGACAAAAGTCTAGGCTTAATAGTGCCACTGCTTTTATTACTCACCACTTCTTTCAGCGTTCAAGAAATCATTAAAACACTGAAGAGTTTACCTGTGGATGGTAATCTCCAGGTGTTTTGGACTTGCTGCTGCTGTCTGTCTGTGATACACAGAAGAATTCCTGAACTGCACTAGTAAGTTTTCCCACTGCTCAGCGCGTGAGCCGTGTTGGTGAAGTTGCAGTCACTGTTGCTACAGACTGCTTAACAGAAGTTATAGCTTGGTATTTCTGGTTGCCCCAAGGCAAATTTAGGATAATTGCAAATATGTTAACATGAGTCAGATTTTTTCAGTCTTACACAAAGTTTGTCTTTGTATAATGAAAGCTTGTGCTGGGTAGAGCACTGCTCTGAAGGCACTACCTCTTTGGAAAGGTGTTTAGCAGAGGCTACATCTGACCACACTGTCAGTGGCTCTGCTATGTGCAGGTGAAAAAATCGGGATTTGCTATAGGTTTTACCTGTTTAGGAAGTGATACCTTTTATTGTTACCTTTGGTGCCATGTTGAGGGGCAGCAGAACTAAAACATATAGTCCTACTTAATTGTTTCCTAGTCAACAAAAGTGTTTTGTATTTGAACGTGACAGGATGAAGTTAAAATCTTAGAAAAATGTTTATTAATAGGACCATGGGAGTTGGTGGACTTAAAAATGAGATTGAGGGTTGCATCGCAGTTAGTTGCTTAGATTGTCAGGGAAAACACTGAATCTCAGAGACATTGAGAGTAATAAAACTAAATTTCTTAGATCTTTGAAGTTGTATGGATATGATTTTTTTTTTTTTGTTAGGTACTTAGCTGAGAAAAATGACCGAGTTACTTGAAAATAAAGTACAAAAGATTAAGTGTTCAGATTATTTTTCACTGATCTCTGGAAGGAATGCAGTGATTTTGCCAGTAAGGGGCAGAGAAAACAGCTTTAAAAGGTTACATTTTCAGCAGATTTACTTGAAACAGTTGGGGAAAGTTTAAATAGGAAGAATGTATTTATTCAAATGAGTTTTTGATCAGGGTGCCAGGAGGACTGCCTGGAGTATGAAAAATCTTTCTTTTTGTAACATATAACTTATGTCTGTACTTAGAAGAATTTCAGCAGATGTTGAATGTACTCTATTTTGGAAGTATGGTGAAGCAGATTTGGTATGACTGCTGATGGTCTTTTGCCAAGCAAGGAATCAGAGACCAGGGGTTTGACCTTATGGTAAGTGGATCCATCCAACAGACTTTGTTATCAGTGAGCCAGACAAAAACCTCCTTTATATCTGAATTAGTGACCAGTCAAGCTAATTGTTTCATGGTGTGATGGCAACCAACAATTCACAAAAGCTCTGTATACTCTTTTCTGAGGAATCTGAAAATACTTCACCAGTCTTAATGAAGCTTTGCTATTCCTTCATCATCAAATTTATGAGTAAATTCCTAACTCTCTCCCTGCCTTCTCAGGCTTCAGGCAATGTGACCAGTGGACCTGTTGATGTAACAGTAAGAATCTGGAGCAATTCAAGCCTAAGATAGCCAAGCAGCAAAATACTGTATTAGCTGTACTGCATTTCTCTCCAAGTGCTGCAGCTCAGTGGTTTCCGTAGCAGGTACCACAGTTACTTTTTTTGGAGGAGACTGCAGGAATTTCAAAGGCTTACACAACGTCAGACATCGCATTGTGCAGAGTTGTGGATCCTGGAATGTCTTGTTTTGGTAAATAAAAATACTGCTCAAGAAGTTAACTTGATAGATGAGCAGTCCTGTGTGGCACTCTGTAGCTGCCTTTGGAAACATTCCTCAGGGAAGATTGCTTTCAAATCTGGAAGCTGCTCCACCTCCTCAGTGTGCAACTGATCTTGGAAAATGAATAAATAGAAAGCTTCTGCAATAAATACTGTTCTGAAATCGAACTCCAGAGCTGTGTCAGGCAGGGATGGGGGAAGTGGAAAAATCAACTTTGCCTTGCTTTTTCTGAAAATGGCATTGTGTGCTTTAGAAACAGCCGGCAATCCTAAGTGACAGCTAATGCTCCTCACTAATGAGTGCGGCGCTGTGAGCAGATCCCTTATTGCCAAGAGTAGATGTTACTGGAAATTTGTGGCAGCCTGTCTGAGCCCCGGCTGTTTTGCCGGGAACACGGTAGGTCTGATGAGCTGTGCCTGACTGTTGAGCAGGGTTTGGGGGTATTGCTGGCGGCTGACCGTGGGGTTTGGGCTCCAGGACCCCCCTGCAGCTGCTCGGTGACATTCCTGTCAATTCTCAGTGCTGCTACTCGAAATGGATCTGACAGGAATGTCTGCTACTACTCGGCTGTGTTTGCTTTTCACGTCTGTTTTCCAAGGTCTATCCTAGGAAAAAATGTAGATACCTGCCAGCCAACCACTTCCTCTTCCCAGTAACTCTGGGTGACTGGGGAGACACAGCCCTTCTGTAAGGGTAAAGCTGAAACACATTGCTACTGTCTTACTCTTTATTCCTTCTCATACCATTTCAAAAGCTGAAGGGATCAGTGTTTTTGTTTGCCTCTTCTCACACAGAATGTGATGAAATGATCTCTGCTTTCAGGAGGAGTTGTCCCATCCTTGGTTTGAGTTGCTTGGATCCTGGAGCTGAATGAAGTTTAGACTGGCAGTAGGACGTGTAGTTAGTCCAGCTGTTCACAAGAACTCCTGGGAGTCATGTACCAGTGGAAGATGAAGTGTCCCTGCTTTCTTTTTCATCCACACATGCTCCTTGGGATGGTTGGGACAAATAGTTCTGGCCTGACTGACAAGCAAAAGAAGTTGACAGAGGCGTATTTGCTCTTCTCTTGTCAGTAGTTTAAACTTTGCCTGACACTCTATAGAGCTGCTGGGAGTCATCCCAAACACACTGAAGTGACCACAGAACCAAATCCTGAGCAGTGGCTGCAGTACTTCAGGCAGTCCAGCTTCCCAATCTGGGCTCCCACTTGTTCCACCCATTTTCCCCCAGCAGTCTGAGCAGGTCACTCTCCTGTGCTGGTCATCCAAGAGTTGCTTGAAGATAAAGTTTTTTAATTCCTGCCAGTGTTGTCTGTCTGCTTGACTCAATCAGAAGTGAGCTGTACTGTCATAGAAATTAGTCATGGGACCATCCTGTCCCTTTCCATCCAACTCTTTGTATAATTCTGCCTAGTAATGTGTTACAGTTGTGTTGGGCAAAATTATAAATGCCCCAAGTTAAAAGGTACATCCTGCTTCTATTGTGTGGTCTAAGAGATGTTACTTGTGGAAAGCTAGTGCATCTACACATTTTAATGTCAGAATTTTCTCTTTTTGCTGCAGGCAAGCAAAATCCACTGCTCTTTTGCTGCCCTTTCTTTGCTGTATACTGAATGAAGGATTTCAGCTAAAGACATGATGTGTCTAATGTGCCACTTAGCTATGCTGTGCATAGTTGGCGTGGTGATCTGTTCCTTTCACCTCCTAGATAGTGTTGAGAGGGAGCCCTGATTTCCTTCCCAAGACTCCCACTTGAAAAGTGGCTGTTGTTCTGCACTGCAAGTGGATACATAATGTGCTATCAGCTTTGGTCTCCCCATGTGTTATTGCTGGATCATTCTCTTCCTCAGGCGATGCTAAAATTTTTTGTGACCTGATTCTTGCCATGTAAGTGTACACAAGAAATGCATAATTTGCAGACTTCCACTCTGTAAAGACTAAATTTGTGTTAATGCATACTTTAAATATAATGTACTCTAAGCAAAGGCTTTCAAATGCAAACATGGAGAAAATTCGTTTGATTTCAGCTATGGCACTACGTAAGTTCCCATTTGTTTCTCTAGTTTTGCAGATACAAATGTTCCACAGAGAGAAAATTATTACTGAGCTTTCCCAAAATTACTTAGCTGTGAGATTCTGCTTTGCAGCATACATCAGGAGGAGGGGAAAAAATAATTTGTTTCTGTGTGACAGTATTTTGTTTATTTGATCAGTGTAAAGAAAAGGCTTGTGGCCACTTCCTTTTGTAAGACTGATATCTGTATTTCTAATGGTGATATTATTACACCAAGTTGATTCTGATCACTCTTCTTCATTATTTGCTGTGCAGAAAAGAAATCTGATGCAATAATTTTGTTAAAAAACTGAAAGAGTAAGAAAATTTTAAGGGAGTATCAATGTCCCACTGTGCCTAAGCCAGCAGGACAGTACAGGACTGTGCATTTTTACTTACAGTGCTTGGCACTGCACAGCATTGCATTTGTCCCACATAACTTTGATGTTACTGTTTTCCGTGTTGGAAGAGGACTGTGGTGTTAAGATGTGATAGTGTGACAGTGTGTAGTTGTAACACTGGAGTCAGGATGGTGATTCACCAGAATTCCTGAGCAGTAGTTGGTGATGGTGATGGTAGCTGATGGTGGTGAAGGCACATGTTATGGTGATAGTATTTCCTGTATCTGTGCTGATCTGTTCATAGCCCTCTCTGAAATGCTCACTAGTACAGTGTGGCCAACAGCTCCCTTTTTAATTTCCACATTAGCTGGCATAAAATTTTTCTACACTTTTAAAATATGCATGGATATGCATATTTTAACATTCTAAGTCTGTTACCCAAATACATTAATACTTGCATTAATAATATAAAGTGTTAAGTTAAACTTGGTTTTCTTTTCATATTCAGTAATTTGTATTTACATATTTTAGAAAGAAAAGTTGGCCTAGAAGCATCTTCTGATCTTGAAGCAAGAGTGGAGTGACTTCAAAAGAAAAACGCTTCTGAAAGGAAATCCATGCTTATCTATTATTAATATCAGGTTGAACTACTTTTAGTATTTAGAGAATACAGCCTGTGAGGGTGGGGTTTTGGGGATGAGCTAAGCTGCTTTCAGGGCTGGTTCATCTCAAGGGGGTTGCTGTCCCCTGTACTTTTGTGCTGCCAGGGGTTTCTGCTCTGTTTTTTGTCTTGGGCAGTCCTGTGGTCTCTTGCTGAAACCATTTGTCCTGCTAAATTGGGGAAGAAAACCAACAACAACTCAGAAAAAACAGGGTCCGGGCATCAAATGGCAAAGCAGTGCAGGGACATAGAGGAGCAGGTACAAACTCATTACCTGTGACTCTTGCTCAGACCTTGGCCCTGTAGGTTTTTTCTTCTTTCTTCTCAAGTGATGCTCCTGTATGTAATTTAAAGTGGTTCTTTTATTTTGTCGCTGCAAAACACTAGGTTTCCTAATGGAAATACATAAAAACGTTGAAATAAGACACACTAATGAATTAAAGGAGGTAAGTTTAATATAATCATGACCCTCAGTACTGCCTGCTAATGACAATAAAGAGCATGGGCAGTAAAAAAGAAATACTCTTCCTAATGGCCGGTGTCTGTGTCAGAGGCCTAAGTAGGCACTAAAAAGCAAGGGAGGTGCCTCTGCAGTTTCTGTGGGTGTATCTGTAGGAAGGTGAAGATGTGGAAGCGGCTCTAAAGCCCCTCGTTGCGGTTTGTTGCGGTGAAGAAGGCAGCTCCTGGCTCGCAGGCAGGATTAGCAGCTCATGCGAGAGCCTTTACAGCCCCTGTTCCCTGCACAGCTGTTGGCTCTGTGCCGTGTGTAAAGACACATCTGCTCTTGTCTCCTCTTCCTTTTGGACTCCACCGACAGAAACATTCGCGGGTACCATGGCAGGGCACGTCCGTAGTGATATCTGAAATAACAGGGTTTTGGGAGGCAGGTAAAATTCTCCTTCCCTCCAAATCAGTGTTATCTGGAGCCTGATTTTGCACAAGTTTGCAACTGCCTACTTTCTGCTTTACTAAAGAGACTAACACATTAACAAATTATGTAGGGCTGTTTCTGGGCAGAACAAAACCAATCTTGCTTTATTTGAAGTAATTCTTACGGATTATTAGACTGTTTATTGCAAAAGATGATTTCACGCTTGATGATACTGTCACCTTGCTGGACCTTTTCTATACAGAACAAAAATGTATTTCATAGTTCAAATTTTTTATGCTTTTGTCTATTTTAAAGAAACCTACAGAAATGTATACCACTGATATAATGAACCTGCTTTTTAGCAGAAGTAAAAGGAAAAAAATCTTGAAGGTGTAGCAGGTCGGAAGGAAACTATTTCCTCTAAATTCATGGAAATGTATATTTGTGTGGTAGTAGTATTAATATTTTTAGGGTTTACCGCCTCCTATTATTAGAAGCACAAACCGATAATATCTTTACTGTAACTTTCCTGCGAAGTATGTCCTTATCCTAGAGAAAAAACTGGTTTTGGGAACATCTTGTAATGGTGTGATTTCCAGCAGCTAAAGGATGAGAATGATGGATGTGCGTTGGAGGTTTTCTTCTGGGTTTGGCCACTAATGTGATTTCTGGCCACAGAGTCCCTTGTGATTGAAAACTCAAAATAACTCTGCGAGCCATGGATTCTGTCCTAGATTCCTCATCCCATCAACTGGCCATTTCTTTGTGTGTGAAAGGATATGGATTGTTTCCCTCCTTAATGGACCTAATAGCAGATTGACATTGTAAGGTAGTTAAGGAGCCAAATCCAGCTGGTTTTACTGATGCAATTCCATGTAGATACAGTTTGTTTCTGAACTGTGAAGTGAATCTATTCAGAAGGATGTCCTCCTACAAAAACTTCTGTGGAATTTTTCATAGCCACAAGTGGTTGGAGCACTGTTTATACATCTTGGCTGAAAGCTGGAAAATGTTCCTGTAATCAAGTTTTAAAAAAAAGGGAGCATGTAGGGGGAAAGGAAGAGAGAATAGCCTGAGAATATCTGTTGAGGCGTATGTTCTGGGACAATCAGATTTGTTCTCAGAGATGAGTGTATGTTATTTTAAAGGCCAGAAGAAACATGTCTACCCGTTTTGTGTATGGATGAGAAAAGGTTTGTTTAGTTTTAAGCCTTGCATTGTGTAAATATCTTTACACTTGCAAGATATTTCAACTGCAGTAAAATTAAATTCCATCTAATTGTTCTTCGCTTGGAATGCGATCTTTTGCAGTTCTTTCTCAATCTCTAAATTAAATGTTTGGGTTTTTTGGTAGTTGCTAGCTCAGAAATGGTTCATATTGAGAGTTGTGGGACAGTGCTCTTCTTTGGATATTGTGCTTGGGCTGTCCATAGTGGAGAATTATTTAACCAAGCAACATCACAACTGATGCACAAAACACTGATTTCTGTAGTGAGATGCAGTTTGAAAGTTTTCACTAACACGGTATAGTAAACAGGACTGTATTCAAGGTGTGTTCCATTAATTTTTGCATTACAGGATATTCATTTAAGTACATATAGTTCAGCTATAGGAATTGAATTCTAATAGGCCAAGTTGGAATATATTAATTTTTTTTTTTCAGTTGGTTGTAGGAGCAGTATTGTAACGTATATGGTGTTGTGTGTTTCTTTGGCCAAGAATATAATGTGTATTTTCAACAACTTTGTTCTTTGTAAATAAAATATCAGTAGTATATTCACTTTCTGTATAGCAGTACCTGAAGCTCTGAAGTTCTAGAAAAAGGAAATGCTCTCTGTTAGTGAAAAGATTTCACAGAAATTGCTTACTTTAGAACATTGTCTTTCTTTAAAGATTAGAAGATAGCATGAAAGAATGCTGTAGCTTGTTCACTGTACTGAAATGCTTTTGTTCTTTTTTAGAATTTAAATGTTCATGCTAACTCCTCCCATCCTGTCTAATTTGTGTTTAGATTGGTGAAAGGCAAACGCCTCCGGAAATGACTTAGAGAGGACAGCTAGAAAATTTGTTTTACAAAACAAATACATGATATAGTCTCCATGAGTTGTTCTGTGTGGAGGATTATGTTGACACATGGTTGAAAAAGAAGTGTTTGCTGTAGGCAAAAGGGTGGGCTTGGGAGGGGTCTTGCCAGAGCAGATAATCTCTTACCATGTACCTGCAACATTTGCTTAGGACTGTAAAGATGTTTTAATCCACCATTGTATGTTGCCTGCCTATGTTCATATTTCAAAAGCCTTAATTGAAATACATAAATACTGCTAGCCTTGGTTTGAAGACACAGAGTTGAAAGAGCAGGGACAGTAGCCATAAACTGACATGGCCTCCTGGAGCAGGTGCCTTCCAGGCTATAATGCCGGGTGAAGTCTCTTCAGAAACTTTGTTGTGGTGCGATGATTTTCTCACTGACGCGTTTTCTGCAGCATAAAGAGCAGCAGCACTGGAGAAGGGAGGCAGTGGTAGACAACCAGTAGAAGGATGATAACGAGGCAAGCATCTTCAGTATCACACAGAGGCCAATTCATGTGACTACAGGACAGCGCCCTTGGGAGTGATCCTGGCGAGTCAGTCATC
Source organism: Sylvia atricapilla (assembly GCF_009819655.1). NCBI lineage: Eukaryota > Metazoa > Chordata > Aves > Passeriformes > Sylviidae > Sylvia > Sylvia atricapilla. The sequence goes on from NC_089154.1 coordinate 1,139,062, forward strand.
CCTCCTGTGTGCTGATAGTGTCAGGGGAAGGAAAATACTGTCTACAGCAAGAGTTTCTAGAGGTTGAGCAGTACTGTAACTCCCCCTCAGTTACATCCTGAATCTTCTATTCTTGTCAAAAGATACAGAAATATTTTGGCTCTGCTGTTTAAATGTCTTTATTTAAAAGTGCATTAGTGTCCAGTTTTATCTAAGTGCTCTGCAGGTTCAGAATCTTCTTTTCCAGCAGACTGCTTGTCTTGTATCTGGCAGATAAATACTTGATTTTATTTCCTAATGCGAAATGTAGTCTGACTCCATTTAGCTTTTTTCCTTTCTGTCTAACAGCATCATTAATTATACTGTGAGGCTTGTCTCTACTCTGGCTGTGATCAGAGGAGAGGAGAACACAGCAGACAGTATTTGGGTGCTGTAGGAAAACACTGTGTTTGATTTCTCTTTTTTTTTGTAGGTTGCTTGAGCACAGAAAACTGATACAATTTGTGTTGATTCCAAAAAAGCAATTTCACTTGTTCCAAACCTGTCCCAAGGAGCCTTCACTGCATAGTAAAGGGAGAAGAAAATGCAGTACCACTCACTGGTGTGCAGATTTGAGAAGGGTTTGTGCTAGTGTCTAATCCAGAGGTTTTGTAACTCATCTTGAAGAAAAAGCAACTCCATCTATGAATTTTAAATATTTCTTACTTCAAGATGGTTTTCTGTTCGAGGTTTGATTAGTATTTCCAGTCATCAGCAAAGGTGAGAGTTATCAAAATGCCTTGCTGCAGCAAAGAGTTAAAAATTTAGCATCTCTTGCTAATACTGCTACTGTAAAGCTGCAGTGTAATTTCATCTACAATACTGCAGAAATGCTTTAAGGATATCAGAATGTGCTTCCTAACTAAGACTGATTATATATGGTTTGCCTTTTTTGTAATCAACATTGGGTAGCAATAATAGTTTTTTGTCAGTGCTCAGTTAACTAGTAAATATTTGTAGTATGTTTATGTACATAGTGTGTATATAGTCATTAATTTTCTGTGGTTGAGGATCTTGGAGTAAACATGTAAGACAAAGATGTGATGTAGGGATGTGTATTTATAAGGTTTGATGTGAAAAGAATCCTACCACTATTTGCATACCAGAGATTTTTAGGAGTGGGTGGCTTTCTGATGAGATGAAGAGAATAAGCAGGTAAGCATATTGAAGTCTGGTATTTGTTCAACAGAAGACTGTCATTTCCTAAACTGAAAGTAATTTAATCATGTTTGTATCTGGAGTAGTTAAATGAAATCATTTGCCATAATTACTTCATGTCTAACAAGGTCTGTCGCCATTTGGATTTTGTTATGATTCAGATTCTAAAAGGAAAGGAGCCTAACCACTGGATGTTGAAATAATCAATATATTTCATTATTAGGATTCTAACAGAAGCCGTGTTGCAAATGTGTGTCTAAAACTCTCCTCTCAAGCTGAACTTTTCTTTGTAATCCTGTTGCTACAGTCTGTTAGGTGTGTATAGGGCATAGAGCAGTGGCCCGACCATCCCAAATGGCTACATTTGTTGTGTGTTGCTCTTACATACCTTATTAATTATTTTTGTTGGTCTGTTTTACTGGAAGGAAAAGCTGTTCTATAATTAAGGAGCTATTTCCAATAAAGTGGGTAGTATTAGAACTGTTACAGGATCATTACACAGAGGTGAATATTTGTAGTTGGTGTCTAGTGCTGTACAAATGAGCAGAAGTAATCTCTGTCCAGAGCAGTTTCTTGCTGGGGAACGTCTCATCATTCAAGAGCAGTGGTTTTATGCTAATGACTTTTGGTGTTTGTGGGTTGTGAGGCAGAGACACAGGGTGAGGGTGGGATGAGTGACAGACACACATTTACATCTTCAGTAGCAACTGATTTTATCAGCATTTTTATATTTGCTTTGGTATGGCCAAGAGACACCTAAAATTGACTTAAATACTAGAGACTCACCAAAATGATGTTATGCAAAGCCCATGTTGGTGTTAGATAACTGATTCTGCTGCTGTATTTTTGTGTCCTGCTGGGAGTTATTTGGGGTGTTTGTTGGGTTGTACCTGCCTGAATCTCTCTCTCCAAGGCAAGTAAATGAAGGGACAGTGCTGGCATTAGGAGATATGTGAAGTGGGCACCAGGATACACATCTTGTGTATTGCAGTGGCTGTTCTTTGGCTTTTTTCCTCTGGAAGTTAGTCATATCTTCAGAATCATAACTAATTTACATGAAGAATTTTGGTATGTTACTGATATAATAGAATTATATCCGACTTGAATTTGGCAGTTAGGCTGTAGAACCAAATCTTGCCGCATCATACGATGACAAAATTCCTTTGATTGTCTCTTTTCCTTTTAAAAGGTAGATTCAGTCCATAGTCATTCATTCAATTACCTTACTTAGGATTTTTATAAAGCAGATTAAAAATATATTAGATTTAAATTTCATTTGTGTTGTTTGTTTTGATTTGTTTTGTTTTTTTTTTTCCTGAAAATTATGTAAAAGAAATGTCCTGATGCTTGATATGAACTTATTTTTCCTAATCAGTTTATTAAGTTTTCTGTGATGAGGTATGTTTGCAAATGCTAAAAAGTTGTACATTTTGCTCCATTCCAGTGCCCGATGACCTGTCTATGGAGGAAAGAGAAGAGCTTTTAAATATTCGTCGCAGGAAAAAAGAACTGATTGATGATATTGAGGTAATTGATTTACTGTGAAGATCCTTAGAAGACTCAGTAGATTAAGTTACAGACCTAAGCTGCAGACCTAAATATGAATTTCAGCTAATGGTTTTAAAAGCATATGAACAACTTTGAACTAAATACTCCTAATAGTGAACAGGATCTATGCATCAGATTTGTGCTTTTAAAAATATTGACTTCTGAATTTATGTAAAGCAGTGTGTACAGGTGTCCGCATTTGATTTGTGTAATCAAAAACTCATTAAACAGCAGATTTGGATCCAGGATAGGAGCAAGTGAGAAATGTGGATAAAGAAATCTTAATAATTGATAATGGCAGCTTGGTCATGATGCTCTGGCATGAACACATGCTGAGAGTGCAACTTCATGTGTTTAATAGTTATTCAGTTGTGATAAAATCTTTAAATACCTAAGTAAGCTCTAAACTTGTTCATTTTTTTCAAATAAATAATAAATAGTAAAAAATAATACCTAATTGATTATATTATTATGAGATAGGACAATACATAAATGTACATTAGAACATCTTTTGAAATAATCTTTCTTCTTTTGGCAGAGATTAAAATTTGAAATTGCTGAGGTTATGACTGAAATTGATAATCTGACTAGTGTAGAAGAAAGGTAAGTAATGCCAACATATGGACGTGATTAAGTAAGACCTTCAAACAGGTCTTCCAGGAACAGCAAGTAAAAATACCTTTCCCATTCTAAACAAACGATGGATTATCTTTATTCAGTCTGTAATAAAGCCTGACTTTATCCCATGCAGGTGTGTCATTTGTTTGGATAGAGAATATGTTGTGTGGAGTGTAGTGTTTTACTGTACAGTTGATAAGGATATGGGTCTCTGAAGCTGCAGATGCTTAAAGGAGTTGAAAGTAGTATCATAATTTTCTCTATTATAAATAGTGAATGTCTTGATTTTTTTAGTAGAAAATACAGAGTAGCCAAAACACAAATTAAAAGCTCATCTAGAAGTCTTTTTGTAAAAGAGCAACTGGTAAGTTCTTGTTGTTTCTTCTTTGTCTTTTTTATGTAGCAAAACTACACAAAGAAATAAGCAAATAGCTATGGGAAGGAAGAAATTCAACATGGACCCTAAGAAGGTAGAGAATTTTTTTTTTCATTTGTCAGGAATCAAGTTTCTGCTTGTAGTACAATCTGTGACAAATACTTCTGGTTTTAGAAATATCTCTGGTCATGTAAGTTCATAGGCCTTACTTGCATGTCCTGTAAGGCTGAGCAGAGGGTTAAATTGGAAGCAGCCATCAGATCAGGTGCCAGTTGTGTGCTTCTTTCACTAAAACAAACCCTTGATAATGGAGGTTACTTATCAACAGCCAGATATGGCAAGTATTGATTGACCTGGCTTGCTTTGTACCTGCTAGAGGTGTTCTATGTTGATATGTCAAATACAATTAAATTTTTTTTGGATGTGTGGTTGTTACTGAGGTCGTATTTCTTTTTCTTTAATGCTCTCCTATTTTTATCTTTCAAAATGCCTTTGCCATATTTTTTAATTAGTTCTCATGCAGACTTTTATATTTGGGTATCTAAACCTGTTTCTGAAAAAGGCATGTGTGAAAATCTGTATTTTTGTATATACATATAGATAGGTACCTATCTGACTTGTACCAGCTTGGTTACCAGTTTCAAGAAATCTTCTCTGCACGTGGGCCAAGTAATGCAGTTCCTTCTGGAGTGCCTCTCTTTTTCTTTTTTTAATTTTCTGGAAAATTTGGGGATCTGCACGTTCTCTTACAGACCTCCCTTGCAAAATTTTAAAGAGCTTCTTTGACATATTTAACCTTTAGCCTTTGCTTTTCGCATTTCATCCTCCTTGCTTTGTTTTATTGTCTTTGCTGTTTGCTATTGTGTTTGCAATTGAGATTCCATTTTGAATTTGTGAAGAGTATTCTTTAAGGTTTTTTTGGAAGTCATTTGTTTTTCTGTGTTCTTGACATGTTTTCTTTCCAGTTGTATTAAATTCAGTTATGTTTTTGTGGCTTTTCTGAAATGTTCCAAGTACAGTGATGGTTTCTGTTCTTCAGACTGTTTCCAGTTTGCCAGAAATTCTCAAGTATAAGAACCCTTTCTAAACTACTGGCCTTGTCTTTTATTTTCCATTTTGAAGACTGCTTAACTTCTGTTGAGGGCAGAATACCCCCAAATATCCTGGTAGTTTCCTGTGGTCCTCCAGCTCTTTCAAGTCCTCGAAGTTTGTGGCAAAGTCACAGGATGATGTCAGATGTTTTCATTCCAGCATTAACTATTTTTTGTTATGGTTCTTGCTAGATGAAATTATTTCTATAAATAGATGCTGTGGCCACATTGCTACTGTAACATAATTTAGATGTGGTGAACAGGCTTAGAGTAGTAATTTCTTCATAATGCCTGCGATCAGTGGTGGCTGCAGGAGCTGTCTGCTCTGAAGCTGGGTCGTGGTGGTGTTTGCAGCTGCTGTGTTGTTACAGACAGCTGAAGTGTGCATCCTTCTAGTGCTGGGAACAGCTACCTGGGGTTCACTGGGAAAAGGATGTTTTTCATTCAGAAACAGGAAGGAAGATGGTCTCTGGATTTAGGAATGCCAGAGAACTGGGGTAATAATACTTGGGTTGAACCCACCAAGTTTCCTCCTTTAAAACCAGGTAACAAAGGTCTCATGTTTTCATATTAGCAGGAACACAGGTAATTTTCTTTTATCACTTCTATCTGAAGACCATTACACATTCATCTGTGTGAGTAGAGCAATTCTTCCTTGCCTTCTCTGAAAAGAGGTCTGTTTATGTACTTCCTTAATGTTGTACCTGGGAGTTAGGGTTTAGTGAGCTCCTGTGGGAAATTCATAAAGCTTGTAAAGTTTGTAAAACACTTCAGAAATCCCTGTGCAGATACAAAGTTGTGCTGGAAATTCACAGTGATTAAGATAGTACTGCCTGTGTTGGGCCCAGGAAATGAATTCTCTGTGCAAAGGCAGGGTTTAAATAACTGCAAAATTTATAATTGGGTTACTGTGAAAGTGATGAAAATTCAAAGCAGATTTCATTGCGATGACGTAAAAAAATCCATGCTGTATTTGTAGTGAATATTGAAAATGCCTGTAGCCATGAGTTTTGTGTGGGTTAGTTAAACTGGTACAGCTGTCATCTGTCTCCTGTCAGTCTACAAAAAGAAAATTTGCATCAAGACAAAAGATAGCGTAGGAAGTGATGGGGGTTTGCTTGGCCTATTTTGCCATTTATTCCAGACGCTGAAGTTGTTGTCCCAGACAAATTACTTTTCCTGTCTGACTTCTGGTTCTTTTGCATCTTAGGAATAATTTAAAAAAATCCAGGAAAAGGAAAATTAAATTGATTTTTGCCGTATGGCAAAGTGTCTGCTTCTGTGCAGAGAAATTTGTTTTCCATACTTCAAGTCATGTCCAATATTTGTAAGTTGTCCAACTTGCACAACTTCAAAAAACCTATTCAGATCAGTCTGTTTATACTAAGCATGAATAATATGGTCCAGGCATTGAACCAAGGGAATCTGCCGTTTCTGATATCAGAGTAAAGATTCTCATTTGACTGTCACAGATAAGAGCTTTTTGAATAACTTGAGATGGGAAAAAGCACTATGTTTTGTAGTCAAATATTGTACAAATAAGCTCTGAAGGGTCCTGTTCTGAGGACAGCTCAACAATTTCTGGTTCAAGGTATAGTGGAAATATTCTTTGGAAAGAAATCATGTCTGTTGTGAAGTCACCTATCAAAATATTAAGTTGTCAGAGTTTCAGCCTGGCGTTGAAAGTTTTCAGATAATGATGCAATTGTTTTGAGAGAATTGCATTCCAGACTTTCTAAAGAAAGCTTCAAGCTTTATAGGGTCACAGTTTACTTTCCCTGTTAAATTAGGTCAGAAAACTGATCTTTTTTTTTTTTTTTTGGCAAGCAGGTAACTATTCTGTTATTAAAAGCTAGAATTAATCAAACAGAAGGATGATAACTTTTTTGAATGTTACTAGAGGGCCATCAATGCTATTAAAAACTGGGATTTTTTTCAGTTGTAATGAAATGAATATTTCACTTGCAGAAATTGAAAAACTAGTGTTCTTGAAATTCTAAAATAGTCTAGTAGAGGATATTAGTAATAATTTATTAACCTCTTTTGGGATATTTGAAATCCAAGGCATTAAGGCTACCTAAAGTTTCTGTTTCTACTTTTCACCAGGATGTTGTTAGAATTTGAAGAAATCAGCAGTAGCAGCAGCATCTGTGTTGGGGTCTGTGGGCTGTACAGAGGATGGTTGTCTCTGTATGATCTGATTGGTGTTGGAACAACATCCCTTCCATCCTTTCATAATCTCTGTGTAACTCTCAGTCTCCTTTCTTTGCCACTTTCCAGAGAAGTCTCTGGGCTTCCCTAGCGTGTGCCAGTTGTAGGGCAGTAATTTATGGAGGAATAGGAGTCCTGGGGCTTGACCAAGTACCCTCTGAGGGACAGGGTAAGACTCTCCACCTGCCTTTGGTAGCAGCTGACTGAGCAGCCCTTTGTGAGTAGTGTAGCTCCAGTCCTTTGTGAATAGTTTAGTTCCAGCACAACCAGAATTCACTGATAATCCCAGTGTCAGCATAAACTCTTCTAAACCGGTTTCAGTATCTTCAGCTGTGTATCTTTCAGTATCTTCCTACTGCAAGTAGTGGCTTGATGTACTGGGCTGCAGTTTGTAGATTATACCAGATGCTTTATTTTGTGTCATGGTGATAATTAAGTTGTTTCTACGTACCTCTTCATTATATGGTTTTGCAGATTACGGCTCTGCAGACATTGATGCAATGTTGGGAACGGGCCAGCTCACACATTAGCTCCAAAGAGCAGCATGCAATCATTATTCAATTAATATTTGATCTTTGAAATCAAATATTGAGGGTTGAAGGATTCAAACTGCCACCTAGTACTTCTAGCCTTAAAAATGTGTTCTCATTTTCATCTTAAAACCAGTACTAAATATTGCTCATCTAACTGGAAAACATTTGTTTACCATTTTATTGAAAGAAATAAAAATCTGTAGATAATGTAACTCTTAATGTGCTATGTATATGCCTGTGTCAGTATATTAATACCAAAAGTTGTGAATTATATTTACTTAAATGCTTGTGGAAAACGACATAACATTCCTTTTCCTCTGGAATTGCTCTTTCAGGGAATACAGTTTCTGATAGAAAATGACCTCCTGCATAACACTGCAGAAGACATTGCACAGTTCCTTTATAAAGGAGAAGGATTAAATAAAACAGTAATTGGAGATTACCTCGGTGAAAGGTAAAGTAAAACTATTGGAACTTTGCTCTTGAGCTCACAAAGCACTTTTACAGGTTTTGGGTAGTTCCTTTCCCCTTCACAGGCTACAGAAGAGAGCTGCTTGAGTACTCAGATCCATAAGAGCTACAGTGGGGATGTAAAACTGCTACAGTATTGTGATACGTCTTCTTTCTGTTAGGTTGTTATTTTTAAATGGGTACATTATGGAATGATATTTAATTAGCTATAATTTATTATTTAGAGTAAACCAGAACATTTGTCTGTAGTGCGGAATTCAATACTGTGAGCTTTGGGAAATGTCTGAGAATTGTTGCAACGCTACTGATAACTCTTAGTAGTGTGTCCAGAGGAGGAGTGATTTACAGTCAGTAATATTGGGACAGGAAATAAATGACTTACTAAAACAGGTACTTCTTGGGAGAGTAGTTCCAAGCAGGTTTTGGTGTTGTCAGTTCCCTGCACACACACATCCCATTGCTGAGCAGGTGTCTCCAAGGGCAGCTGCACCCTGTCCTTATCAGTCCTGGTACATTAAACATTCAGTGTGCATATTTATGCACACTGTTGCAATACACAGTCAGGATGCAAATGACTTCCATTGCTGTGTAACCCAGGAACTGATTTAAAAAAAGCAACTGAGCAAGGCAGCAGGGGCTTGGAGTGTGTGTATGTACGTGCTGGCACATGTTCTAGTGCCACTTGGGGAGCTCTCAGAGGTGACTCATTTGGGATGTGCTCCTGTGATCATGGGTTGTGGCAGGTCCCTTTTGAGACACTCTTCAGTCTGATTCCAGCAGCAACACCCTGGTTTTTGCTCAGCAGTTTCCTCTTGGCTTTCATAGTTTCAGTGAAAGTTTTTACTGTAATGTGAGTATTTTGAAAATAGAACTTTGTATGAAGTCTCTATGCAGAATACGTAGACAGATGTGTCAACAGTTTTTATACCACAGAATTATGTCTGAGGACATTCTCTCATGCTTTGCCACCCCCTCTCAGGGGCCCATCATAAATTACTTCTGTATTCTAGCTAAAAATAGCTGAAGACAAGACCAGGTTAGTAAACAGACTGAAATATTTATATAACATTCTGCCATAAAGAGAGAGATTCTATATTACTGATTTGTATAGTCTTACAGCATTCAGCATGTTGAAAAAAAAGGAATGGTGAAATGGAATAAGGTAACACTTAAAAATATAGCAAAAATTATCATAAATAAGGATTAATTATATCCTAAAAAAAGTTACAGTTTCTTTCTATGTGGGTAGCTCTTTACTTCTTTTTAAGTCACTTCCTGGAGCATTTGTGTTACTTGTCTTGTGTTTTTGGCAGTGTACTCAGCACAAGCACTGCATGCCTATAAACAAAACAAATAATCTGCTTAAAGTGAAAACATACCCCTCTGGAATGCTCTTTTATTGCACTCTCATGCCACTTCATTGAAAAGCAGTTGCCCAGTTGAACTGTGCCTTGTTAAATTTGTTGAGAATTGCTTGGATTTGCTGACAGAACTGGTGTGTTTTCCTGTAAACAATGTGGGAACATGCTAATGAATGAACAGTTGGTTTTAAGGTATTTATTCCTGAGTGTTGCAGGTTAGTGTGACTATTCAGTTAGTCAGCAAAGCAGCAGATAATTCCTGGTGGGTGCACACCTTTCTGTTTTCGGGTGGAGGCTGATATGCAACATTCTGTCTTGGTGACGTATTTAAAGCACACCCTGAGGATTATAAACTTTTATTCTTCTGGCACAGGAACTCAGTCATGGTGTAGGCCAAGTTCTGTCCATCCACACAGTTTTTTGTGTTCATTGATGTTTAAATGTTACTTTTGAATTTAAACACCCTTTTATCAAACAAAGCATAATTTGGCTTGTGATTTGCATACCAATATAAGAGATGGGTGAGAAGAAGCCCATTCAAAACCTCTTCTGATTTTAGGTAACTTGGTTGTACCAATTCTTGGGAATGGAGCAGGAGTACAGTATGTGTTAAGTAGCTCTTTTCAGAAGCTGTTCTTTTTCTAGGATACAATCAATACAAGCATTTTTGTTTCTTACCTTTGTACATAAATTCAGGTGCTGCTTTAATATTTTCTGTTTATTTAGAGTGGAAAAAGTGTAGTTTGTTGCGTGGCTAAAGATATTAGTCTTACATTAACCATTGTTCTAAGAATTCATGACAATTTCTACAAACAGCTTTTTACTGAATGAATTTCTCAGATGTCCTCCTATGTCAGGGCAGGTACAGTAATAATAAATGTGAAGCAAAGAAGGCACGGCTATTTTTAGGTCATTTAAATAAGCAGTTCTAAAATAAGTTCAAATGTCCTGGCTTTTGCTAACCTACCAGCAAAAACAGGCAAAGTTCTAGTGTTAAATATGAAAATACCTCTCAAATGTGTAGATTATTTCTGATGGCTTTATTGGATCAGTATGCTTGTTTATTTCCTTACTTATTTTTGGAAGCAAATTGAGATAACTAACAAGTCTTTAAAAGTCAGAATTGTAACTGTCTATTTCCATTTTTGTCTTTCACAGAGATGAATTTAATATTAAAGTTCTTCAGGCTTTTGTTGAACTCCATGAGTTCGCTGATCTCAATCTTGTACAAGCCTTAAGGTGAGTAAATTCTTTGTTTTTTGACCTGAGCTTCCTCTATCAAATTGAATGTTTATATGAGTCACTGTGTTGATTTATTAGTCAGAAAGCTGCTCTACAGCTCAGCACAACTGTACAAATTACTGTGCAAGTGAGCAGAGACAGCTCTGTTGAACCCTTCTGATGGGCTTGTGTGTGTGCTGCCTTTGAGGGTGAGAACTCCTGGTTATTTCAGACAAGTACAAACAACTAAAACAGCTGCTAGTGTGTGCCTGCCATATGTGGAGGTTTGAAGACCTGTTTTCTGTCTTAGCACAGAGATAGGTTAAGAAAGAAATGAACTCTTTACTTAAATAAGTAATATTCTTCCTCCTTTTGTTCCACCACAACTTGTCCTTCTGGGCAGGGAGGGGGAGAAATCCACTGACCATTGTCACTGATTGTGTTCATTCACAGAGAGGTAAACTTTGAAACGAGGGATTTCCTTCTGCTCGCCTCACTTTCCCACTTGGCATGTGAAAGAAAGTGTGATATCTTAGTTTATTTTTTCCCTTGCTACATGAACAATTCCCTTGATTTATCTGGGATGCTTGCATACAGTGACCTTGTGAGATCCCTTCTCATCCTGGTGAAAATCCATAACAGATTGATCAAATTAAGTTGACTTAGACAGTTCTGCCTGGTTTTCTGCCGCAAGTGACTCCCTCCTGACACCAGATAAATGGAAATGTCCGTGTGATCTTTGTTTCTGGTGCAGTGCCTTGTGATGTGGAGTCAGAACAGCTTTGCTATGGTTGAGTGATGTGGTGATGATAACTTGAGCTGCCTGAGGCTTGGGCCAAAGAAGCTTTTTCTGTGGCTGCTGAAGCTTGTCTGAGAAGCTTCGTATTCCTGTCTCTTTCCCCAATTTGATGTTAGGTTTGACTTTATTCTTCCTTAGCAGCTGCTACTATTAAATGTTTGTATTTTGGTAGCTTACAAAATTCGTGATCTGGGTTGGAACCTTGCATGAGGTGAGTAGAAGATAATACATAGAGCTGACAAGCGAAAGATGGCCTGTGGCACTTGAATATAATGTCCTAAAATGAAAACCGATGAAGACAGGAATAAATGGTTCTTATACTGGCATCCAGTGTACAGGGAATAGTGAGAACTTGTTTTGCATGGCAGAGCATGTAACTTTGCTGGTTTAGATCCTGGTTTAATTCAGATAATTCTTTTGCTACGAGATAAAAGAATAAATGATGAAATTCATTGGAACATTTTAGTGCCACAGTGTGCCAAAATAAATTTGTGAAGACTTCTGTCCTGTATGCATTCCAGAGTACGTCTATGTAGAAATAATAAGTTGAAATAAGAAGTTACAAAAGTGAACTCTGCATTTCAGTTTATGCTGTGAAGCAGCAGGAAGATCTGCTGCATATATTACAAAATTACTGAAATGATGACTTGGGTTGTTCTTTTTAAGGCCTAGGTCTGATTCTTGCAGGTTTACAGTAGACAGGCAGCATCTCTCTAAGCAGAGGGGTTTTCTTCTTCTTGTTACCATTTTTAAAAGGTTTTGTATGAATTTAAGTAAATACATGAAGTCTTTTTGCATTCCATGTTTCTCTGTCCTTACCCCAGAAATATTTTGTGAAATGTGTGTTTTTACATTGTGAATAAAGTCTAGCTGAGTGTTCATTGGTTTTTTGTAGCCAGGAAACCCAGGGAGGATTGAACTCATTTTTTCCCCATAGCATTCTCATCGCAAAAATGGGATGCATACAGAAAATTGTTTACTAGTCTGGAAAAAAGAGAGAGCCTCTGAATATGAACTGCCATATTATCTTGCCTGATAGCATGCAGTGTTGCTGGCTGAGTTACTGGGCTAGCCATCTGTGCATGTTGCTTTATAATAGCTCCTGACTTGTGTGTTGAGAGATGGAGAACACATTTCTAGGACCTTCTATATAGACAATGCTGATTTTTTTTTCTTTTTCCATTTGTTTCAGATTATTTGTAATAAATACTTAATACATAAATACTGAAATGGGTCTAACAACTGTTCTTCCCTTCTGTAGGCAGTTTCTGTGGAGCTTCAGACTCCCAGGAGAGGCTCAAAAAATTGACCGAATGATGGAAGCTTTTGCTTCACGCTATTGCCTTTGTAACCCAGGAGTCTTCCAGTCTACAGGTCAGTCACAGGAAACCACAGGAGTTCTTAAGTACTTATATGATTCAGATATAATTATATATATGTGTGTGTGTTCTTCTACATCTGGTGTAACGAGATAATGGCCATTTGGAAGTTGGGGATAAAATACTGTGTGAAATGAGAAATACGTGAGAACTGTGAAAATTAGACTGTCTAATCCATGAGCTGCAAGCTTCCAGTCAGAATGCATTTTCATTTATACAACGTCACAGAACTGCAGAGAATGCCCTGGCATTGTTGTTCTGTTTGGTTATATACACAAATAGTTTGCTCTTGATGACTTAATTTAAGGAACAGATAGGATGGAATAAGATTGGTGTAAAGCAGGTCTGTAACAGCTAGAGGGGAAAATAGCTACTGAAAACAAACTGCTGAAGATGCAGGCACATTTTTTTCCTCTCTAACAGGTTTTCATCCTGCTGTTTCTTACACAGAATCTTGTATTTAAATTCTGGGAGAATTTACTATAACCTTAACCATGTCAAGAGGCATGATAAGATTTCCTTTGTCATCTTCTGGTATTATGCAGTAGTGCTAGCTACTTCCTGTATGCCAAGGAGTGGAGTCAATGTCATTTTCAGTCTTTTTACATGCAGTCAAATATTATTTTGGAGACCATTCTTTCTCTTTGGAGAGAGCTTTGGAAGTACTTTTGAGTAGGAGGAGGCTGATGGACCAGGTTTATTATAGCATCCACCACTATGATTTAGGCAAAATCTGTGCAGAGAACATTTTGCCCAACACTTCAGCTCTAGTGAAATGTTAATTTAGGGTGATAACAGTGATTTCATAAGAGTTTAATGTTTTTTGTATTCTCATACAGTTTTTCTTGCACTTACTTTTTATTTCAATTGTGACACTTATGTACAGTGTTCAGGATTTTTTGACTGTTTCTTTTTCTTTATCAGTCAGGATGAGCTCTATACTAATTTTACAGGTTTGCACACACAACACATGGGAAGATAAAAACCATTTTGCAAATCTGATTTCAGATACATGTTACGTGCTTTCATTTGCCATCATTATGTTGAATACCAGCCTGCACAACCACAACGTGCGAGATAAACCCACAGTGGAGAGGTTTATCTCCATGAATCGTGGAATTAATGAAGGTGGAGACCTTCCAGAGGAATTGCTAAGGGTAAGTTGGGCTGGGTAAGACAAAGCTTGGCTTTGTGTTTTTAATAGCAGACTTAAAAGTGTGTACAACAGTTCTCAGGCAGATTTGTCAAGGGAAGGCAAAAGAACATTTTCTAGCATGTGTAACCATTTGAGTAGCTGAAAGAAGCGCTTTTTGTTATTCACAGCTACTCTGAGCGAGTTCTCCCTATATCCAACCTTTTGGTGAGAACAGGTTGTTTCAGAGAAAACACTCTGTATCTCTCAGTAGTTTGCTTATGGCAAAATTTTTGTGGAATTGGCTTCTTTTAAAAAAGCAGTATTTCTATCAGAAAAAATAGTAAAAGTTATTTTTTTCTTAATTGCTTCTCATTTTCCCATGTGACTTGTGGAGCTCTCAGTGTTATGGGCTACACTATTTTCTGAAAACCCATATTTGTATGGCAAAACTTGTATTAAATGAAACTGATCTTGAAACCTTTGAAATACTAAATGTTGAAGTTAAAATAGTCATTTTATTTACCTAGTTATTTCTAGGAGTGGCTAAGAAATTTATGCTAAAGAGACACTTGCTTATAGATTAAGTAGTTTAAAATCAAACTTGATCAAAATAGTAAACAGAGATTGATGGGATGGTCCAGAATTCTATGGACAGTGTTTCCTGTGCTTTTTATACTAGTAGTCTGAGAAGCAGTAAGCATTTTCTGTTAAGACATTTATTAATGAGGTCTTTTTCCTTTTTTTTTTTTTATTTTTCTAGAATTTATATGAAAGTATTAAGAATGAGCCATTTAAAATTCCAGAGGATGATGGAAATGATCTAACGCATACATTTTTTAATCCAGATAGAGAAGGTTGGCTGCTGAAATTAGGTTAGTCCCAAGGGCAGTTCTGCTGCTGTATGTTTGTCCATTGTTAGCATGTTTGCTGCTCTGTGTCTTCCTGCTTTTTTGTGAAGGTAACAGGTTTAACTCTCTATTTAAAAATGTATGAACCAAAATGAGTAGCTGTTTTACTTCTGAAGGCTGTTGCTTCTTATTTTGCATACCCAAATTAGCAATCTTGTTCCAAACTTCGGAGTTTTATTTCTGAGATCTGAGAAATAAAAACTCAGCGACAAAAAGGAAACACCACATGGTATTTACCACATGCTGTGACTGATAAATAACAACTAAGTCTCCATAAGGTCATTTCAGAAAACTGGGTGTGATGTTTCAACACAGTTTTCTGTGTACAAGAAAAGGATTTCTCTTCAAATTGCTATTTTTGTATGTCTTTATTTTTCCATATTATTTGTGAGTTTCTCTTGGTTTGGTTTTGGCTATGATTTTTTGATGAGTGGTTTAAATGTGCCTTCTTGTTTTCCTTATGGCCTATGACCTATCACCTTTCTGTTCTGTGACTGGCTGTCTCTGCTTATTCTGCATTAGGAGGTACGTATCTGATTGCTTTCCAGACCCCTCTTCTTCAGTTGCTCATTCTTTTATTTTCTTCCTCCTTCCTCCTGGTTTTTTTTACTTTTTTTTTTTAATCAGATTCGTTGTAGCATTTTGCTTTTTCACTCAGTGTCACTAACAGTGTCATCAGTGGTGCTCTGAGGGACTGGCATGTCAGTGTCTAACTCACATGCAGGTGTGTTCTGCAAAATAAGAAAGCATTTACATGCAAAGCAGAAAAACAAGGATGACTTCAGCACACTTTTCTCATTCATGGAAGATCATAACAAGGAAAGAATAATGTCTACTGAGAGTGAACAACGTCTTACTTTGTAATGAAGTTTCAGAGTGTTTTTGTTATGTATTAATCAATGATAATAGATTATTGAAAGATTGATTGCATTTGAACTACATATTTCTAAAAGCTGTTCTTTTTCCTGCTTGGTTTCCTTTTTAAATTGTACATTTAGCTTTTTTAACAGAGTCTTAAGTGGGCTTCAAATTTAGGGTTGCAGAAGCCTTGGGTAGTTCAGTCTCCTGGCACTGCAAGATGCCTTTGTTTTTACAGATCTTTGTAAAGTTGATGGGTTTCACTTTTTTGCTTGGCCTTTGGGAATTCTTTCCCTATATAAAGGAGACTTGACACTTTGTTTTAAGAGTTGTTTTCAAAACAATAATTTTTTTGAGTTTAAACACCAGGACACACTTCACTAGAGCCAGTTATTGGCCACTTTAATGTCTTAAAGTGGAAGGAACTTTGCACTTGGAGAATGGTGAGCAAAGTGTGGAAAGGGATGTGCTGGGGTGCACATGGGAGGATGGGGAAAGTAGAGCCTGGCTAGAGCCATAGGCCCACTCTGCTGATTGCACCTGGAACTTGGTGGTCATGCTTGTGCAGAAAGGAAATGGATGCGAAAAGGAAGCATTTGGAATTCATTCACATGCTCCCCAATGTCAAATTCTGACCTCTGTGCTACAGATGCTATGGAGCTCCTTTTCTAACTACAAAGAAGCAAAGCTCTTGCTTTTTGACCTATATTGGCTCAGCTGGCACAATTTCAAACGTGACTTTGTAGCTTTTCTCATGCTACCATTTGGTAGCCTGAGATGATGGTTAACAGAAAAGCCTTTCAAGCTGGTGTAGGTGGAATGTGCTTTTTGGAGAAGAGGTTGAGTGTAAGACCATGCTGTGCCTATTGCTGTTGCTAGTGCCTCCTCATGGACTTAGACTTGTCTGCACTCTCATAATGTGTGTGAGTGTGTGTAGAGGAGTGACAACATCCTCTGTGGAAGAAACTGCCCATAAAAGAGATCAAATAAAAAATAGAGGAACAGAGAAATTGAGGAAGAGGTGACTGAAACTGAGTGAGAGCTGCCCGGAACTTCTGCACAGTCTGGCTCTGGCTCTGGTGCAAAGTCAATAAACCACAGGTCAGGACTGAAAACTCTGCCTGAGTCTTTGGTGTGTGGGATGCAGATGAGGCACAGTGCACAGAAAACCCAGTAGTAAAAGGGTGTGTGAAGCAGAAGAGTGTTACACGTAACACTCCCACGGTATGAGTTCTATTTGAATAAAGAAATGAAATGTGTCCAGAAGCCTCCGGTGAATCAGCCTGGGAATGCCTGGAGCTGTGCTTCCATGAAAGACTGCATTTTTTCCACAGACACAGACTGGTACAGACTAATACACTACATACACTGCTACTTCAGATGCAATGACCAGAAATAAACCTGACAGTATTTTTTTTTCTTCTTTTATTCCCCCTTTTTTTTTTTCTATTTTTTCTTTTTTCCCTTTTATTTCTTTCTTCTCCTTCAAGTTTCCTATTTGCTAAGGAGTCTTAAATTGTATGTTGAGAGTACTGTCTCAATCCAAATCATTTGCATTTTTACAGTCCTTTCTCTCAGCACTTCTTGGGAAATGAGTAGGATTTCCTTCAGTTCTAGAAGGTTCTAATATTAAAAATTTGTGTATTGTTGAAATGCTAAGGAGGCAAACTCTTGTATGAGGGTTTAACTGCTCAGTTGTGATAAAGCATAAAAGTTGAAATAGAAAGTTTTTGTATAAAACCATAAACATGACTAAGACTACTTGCAGACTCTTGAGTATATCAAGACAGTGTTTTGTATCTGGTGTTTCTCGTAGTCAGCCCTTCCCATTTGTGTAGTTGTGCCCCTCTTTTTGTATTCCATTCCTGGCTATATTGATTTTTCTCTGGGCAGAAGATGGATATTGTGAAACTTTCATATATTGTAAAATCTATCTGTCCAGAAGACCAGTCTGGGTTTTAGAAGGCTGGGAGGGTGCAGAAGGCTTTTGGAGAGTTTGCTGCTCTGAATTGTTCAGAGGTGACTGCGTTAAGTCCCAGTGCCAAACTTGGCAGCCAGACAGCAATTCTGGTTTTATCTATCTGGAGTTAGCCAGTGCCTTTAAATAGACATCTTTATCTTGGTAGGCCTAAATTATCATTCAGTTCTGCATCGTTTGAAGCATGGTGTAATGAAAATGAATGCAGCAAGTTAAAAACTGAAAGCTGCTGAGTGCTAGTGAGTCTTCCTTGGAGCAGCTTGGCACATGATGAGCCTTCAGATTTTTCTGCATAATGAGTGGTGTTGACACCATGACATTTTCTGCCATCCACTCTAAGGTATTTTGAAATTGTTGCCTGTGATCTCTTTGCTAATGCCTAAGTTAGAACTGTTTTGCTAGGAAGGTGTTTCCTTGCCTTAAACAGCTTCACTTGGCAATTTGCTTGGTTTGTGTAATATTTTCTTCTAGTTGGAGGGAAACTATGACATTATTCCCCCCAACTGGAGAGGAAGTGATTCCAGCCAGACACATGAGTGTGTTAATTTTTTCTGCCAGTCAGGTGGTTACGGAGTGCTTGGAGATGGTCCAGAGACTTCCCATCCGGGCCTGTCTTGCCAGTGGTGCTTATTCCAGCACATCTGTCCTTGGGAGGATGTTGTTTCTCTTCCCTGACCTGGGCTGGGAGAACCGTGCTGGTTGATGAGGAAACCAGAGCCTTCTGGTACCTGCTTGGCTCCTGTGGGGACTGAGGCTCTTCCAGGTTGAGGCAGTCACTGTTGTGGTCAAAGGACAGTGCTTTTTAAAAGAAAGCAAACTTTGATCAACCAACTGTGTAGTTGCTGAGTCTGTTCTGTCTGGTGCTGCCTAAATGAACTTAGGAGGGGAAAAAAAAAATTCTTGGTGTGTGCATCCTTCTCCTTCAGCTCTAAAACTTTTATATAAATGAGCTGAAGATTTGAGTAGAACTTTCTGACTTTAGATACTTTGCTGCCTTTAGCCTTAGGGCCTTTTTTACTTTGGAAAATGATGTTTCCTAAGTCATTGCCAGTTGTTTTTATGATAGATGGTTTCTCCTGCCTTGTTGCCTAGTTTGTACTTTGCCCTGAGGGGGAAAAAAATTTCTATGTTGAGTTACAAAGGTGAAGAGAGTTTCTGTTCCTGTTTCTGTACGTTTTGCCTTGTAGCCTTTTCTTGTTGTTTACTTACATTTCTGTCTACTGTGGAAGATACAGTACTTCTATATTTCATTACTTGAGATGTCTGTGCATTTTTGTGAGCAGCTTGGTCTTCCAGAAGTATGCCACTTACCTCACCAATTCTGTAAATGTTTATGGATTCATGCTCTGGTTTTTTTGTTCCTCTTCTGCTAACTTAATTCCTTCCATTCTTAATCTTTAAAAGGCTGCGAGCTGGAATAAGAGGTGAAGTGTGGTACTTAAACCCTCTGTTGTTTTGTGAGCCTACAGCAATCTCAGCAGAGGACAAGAATGTTTTGTTATCATGTGTTTTTACCTATTAATCTCATGTGCAGTTTACAGGCCACAGTGCCTTATCACCAACTGCTTGGGCTGCAGCCCATTGTAAAGGCATATTAAACACGTGTGGTGTGGTGACCCCTGCAAATTTGATTCGTACGGATTAGATTTTGAACTTTATTAGAGTTTCTGTGTTGTTGACAGTGAAACTCAGTAATGGGACAAGGAGACAGAGACTTATGTGAGAGTAGTTCCTTATCCTGCCAAAAAATCCTGCCTGACTGCTTTCTTTTTTTTTTTTTTTTTCTTTTTATTTTTCTTTGGAAGAGTAACTGATAGCTTGGTGGGGCAGGGATTTAAGGTCTATTTCTATGACTCTCATGAGTGCTGTAATCCAGTGAGCTACTGGCTGTTTTAGGGAGAAGGGAGCAGTAAGAAGGACGTTGTTGGAAATACTTAATCTTCTTTGTGGTTTTCCTGGAGCTGGGAGATGTTTCATGACAAAAGCTTCCTCAAAACTGCAGCATGATTATAAAAGATTTCAGGTTTGAGAAATCTGGCTTTTCCAGAGAGAGCGGATGTTGTCAGGAAAACATTCAGCAAACTCAACTGCTGTTTACTTCTTGGCAATTCATATTGTTCTGGGAGTGTGTGTTTTAGGTCTGTTGTTTCTTTCTTAAATTATAAACAGGTCTTCTTTTAAATATATGGTTATTACCGACTGTTAAATTGTGTTTTGACATAATATCACAGTTAACGAGAAGCACCTTTGTTCACTTTAATCTGCTCTGTGATAGTGAACTCTTCCCTGTTCGATTCATTCTCTCTCCTCCTGAATTTCTACCAGAACTGGGCAAGCCATGACCTCTGATAGCTGATGTTACGTGTTAGCCTGGAAAACATGGTGATGTTTTAGGGCCATAAAAATGTTAAGTGATGTTAATCTGCTGACCTTGGAGAGCAGAACGTGACTTAAAGTCATGGCAGTTGATCCTGGGTTGTGTGAAAACAAGTCACGTTGTGCTGGTGGCAGGGGGTGCCCTGGCAGTCACTGTGACTCGGCAGCTGCTTTTCCATTGGTCTGGAAGTGAGTCAAGCTGGAGTTCATCATTCCAAGCCCAGACACTTCCTGATACTTGAGCCAGCTCTCGGTCAAGGTGATGGGGAATTTTTCTAGTGACTTACGTGCCAGTTTGAACATCTCTGCAATGCTTTATTTAAGGATCTGTCACAGTGGTTGTACTAAATGCCACCAGTTCTTCCCTCACTGTCTCCAGTTCACTCAACCATTCATTCTGTCACGGCTTCTGCATCTTGCACTATTTTGCCTTCACTTATTTCACCACGCCTGCTTGCAGATTAAATTTTTCTTAAGATACGTGTGCATCTGGTGAAAACATATTGAGTACATTGAATGTTGCAGTGTGTTAGCACTGGGTTATTGGGGAGGTTGTGAAATCCAGCAAAAGGAAGGTATAACATGCAACATACTTGGTCTGCAATGCAAATATGCAGTAGATTCGTATCAAGAAATGTCATGATATCCCTAGAATTGTTCTTTAATTTAATGTGATTTGGATTTCTGTATTAAACAAAACCCCAGCTATCTTAAGCAGAACAAAAAGATGAAAAAATTATACTTATGTGTTAAGTTTGATTATATGACTTGGATTAAACTGGGTGTCTTGTGTGTATTAATGGTGCTCTTTTATGCACAGGTGTTCAATAGCAAGATCAACTCTTTTGAAATGTTGGCTTAATGAAATTAAATCACTGCTAAATGGATGATGCACAGGGGGTGACATAATCCTGAAGTCAGATAACTATGGTGGATCTAAACCTTTAAACTAATAACATGTGCATGCTCTACCTACAATTGTCTTTCTTGGAAATGAGTTTTAAAATAAGGTAATGTGGAAAGCCAGCTGTGTTCTGAATCAGCCAGTGGCAGAAAAACAACTGAAAGGGCCAAACCAATAGTGTTGTTTCTACAAAAACCTGTTCCCTACAGGGTGACATTAGCAGATGTAAGAGGAGAAGCTCTGTAGTTGGTGTTGTCTAAACTGTTAATGAAGGAAAATCGGCATTTTTGCAGCAGGAGCTATTTCTTCTGTCAAGTGTACTCAATGATGTATTAACTCATGAAGAGAAGCTGTTTTTAAAGATGACAAAATTAGTAAATATGGTATATTTTGGCATAGGAGTAGCTCGTCATTGACACATCATATTTGTTCTGTTAATGTTTATGAGCACCTCATGCCATTAAATCTGAAAATAAAGACAGATTCTTAATCACATTTGCTCACTAGTGGAGAGACAGAGAGGTGATAAAATGCACTTTATTTTATTGCTGGGACCCTTTCCTTGCCCAGGACACTGTTGAGGGGGCTCCTCCTGCTGCAGTAGCTGTTCTGCAGGCAGTGCTGGTGTGAACAGCTGTGGGTCAGGGCAGCCCAGGGCTGGCCTCACTCACACCCTGGCAGCACTGGCAGTGTCCAGCTCTGTGCAGAACTGGCATTTTTGTTGCAGTGAACACAGGTGAGGGCCTGGATAGTGGGAGCAGGTCTGGCCATCACTGCTGCCCACGGCTCTCTTGGCTCATGGCACCTCCCCTCCATAGTTGATGCGGCCTCAGGACAAGTTGCAGTAACGTGTTCCTTTAACCTCACTCATCTGTGCCTGATCCATTTACCATTAAGCAATTAAACCATACCTTGAAAAATAAGCAAAACTTAATTCTTTCCTTGCCTGTTATTAAAGCCCTGAGAGCAGCACATGTTTAATTCTGAAATACCTTTTGCTTGTAGGGGGAAGAGTAAAAACATGGAAACGGAGATGGTTTATTCTGACTGATAATTGCCTGTATTACTTTGAGTACACAACAGTGAGTATATATATCATGGTGAATTTTCTTTGTAATCAAGATTTATAAGTAGTTAATAATGTGATACTTTCTTAATTTTTTAGGACAAAGAACCTAGAGGAATTATTCCGTTAGAAAATCTTAGCATAAGAGAAGTTGAAGACCCTAGAAAACCAGTAAGGCAGTTTCATATTTATTTGTTAAATGAGGATGAGTAGACCATCTGGAACTTAATTGTACTGTTAAATGAATTAATTTGTCAGTTTTGTTTTGTTCTTTTAAATTTATTACTTCATTTCTACCCCCCAGAACTGCTTTGAGCTCTACAACCCCAGCCATAAAGGTCAAGTAATTAAAGCGTGTAAAACTGAAGCTGACGGCAGAGTGGTGGAAGGGAACCATGTAGTGTATAGAATATCTGCTCCCACCCCAGAAGAAAAGGAGGAGTGGATTAAATCTATCAAGTGAGTTTAAAGTCTTGAGTGTCTTGCAGAAATGAGGTGTAAGCTCTTTTCAGAGTATGATACTAAGAGAATTTGTTGTAACTTGTTTGAAGAACTCTGATTTAGCAATGTCCTGCAGGACTAACAATGAGCTCTGTGGGGTTGGTGGATCAAGCTACAAATCTGTTACTGTGGGGTCCTAAGGAAATACTGCTGCTAACTCAAATGAGGAGAATATGGATTTATTTTTCTGTGCGCATGTAGAACTTTGTGTGAATTGTCTTTAAACCTAATTCTATTGGATTCTTACTTCCTCAAATAATTAACTTTAATGACATGTATCTTAAGCATGTTCACAAGCAGCTTTAAACTTCCACAGCTTGACTTTATGTTGGAAGGTTTCTCAGCAGACCCACGCTTAAAGAAATAAATAATAGTCAAGATGTGAAGGTGTGAACTCTAAACAAATCACAGTGCAATAGCACCTTGTGCTAAAGAAGTATTTGTGGTACTCAGAAGTCTGCCATCCATCTTAAGAGTGTGGAGTCATCCACAAGGAAGAAAGAACACAAGTTTGTTTTCTAAACCAGGTATTTGTTAACCAAACCAATGATTCCTATTTTCTCTTCCAGAGCAAGTATCAGCAGGGATCCCTTTTATGATATGCTGGCAACAAGGAAAAGAAGAATTGCAAATAAGAAATAGAACATGATCAGCAACTTGTAGACCTGCATCAACCTATAACTGAGCATACTGTGGAGTGATAGAAGAAATTGGACGAACTAAATGAAGACAACTGTAAATTTTATATATATATATATACATATATATATACATTTTACTATGGTATAAAAACGTGGCAAAACTTTTCAGGATAAATAATTACTGGTATATAATTTGAAGTAAGCTTCAGTTCCCAGAGAATGATTATATTGGAACTTAATTCAGCTGAACACATGGAAGCCTTGTTTTCACTTACATTAGTGACAACTCCAGTTTACTCGTGTTGGGAGAGAAGGAGTTCAGGGCTAACACTAAAATGTCCTCTACCTGTCACCTGAGCACATTTCCCATACAAGGAGTGATGATAAGGCTCTGAGTTGTTGCTAAAGTGCAGTGCCAACAGTGGAGCACGGCATGATCTGGCACTGCATTTTCCTCTAAGCAGAAACCTCACAATCCCAATAGCAGTTTTCTGCTGAGTGTGTTTCACAGTAACAGCTGAGTGCAGCTTTCATTCAGGATTCCTCTCCTACCTTTCTGGAAATAGGTTTTCTTCAGAAACACAGTGACTGGCAGCTCAGTGGGTACCTCATGGTGCTAAAGGGCTTTTGTCAGTGTGCACTGAAATAGAGGCAGGGCCCAGCAGCAGAGGTTTGAGACTGTAGCCATGACATGAAGTACCAGATGTGGTCTGGTGTTTGCCAGCTGGCTAAAACTCACTCCTGTCTGCTCATACACTCACAACAAACACTAAGGTTTAGTGACTGGTTATTCTGCTTTTTATATAGCAACATCCTTCTTATGTTTCAGATGCTGTAGTTTGATTAACACTAGGTTACTACTAAAGGAAAGAGATGACAGGGTTGTGTGATTTTAGGGCTTGCATGTTAAAACACTCCCAAATAATTTCACATGCATTCAGTGTTTTAAAGGGAAATGCCAGGTAGGTGAACTGTCTCTGTAAGATGCAGCCCTAGAGAGTTAAGCAAGCAGGATTCATCCCTTTGCTTGATAACAAACTTTGGACATACAGTGTTCATGCAAGTTCATACAAGTTCAGTGTTTTTATTGCGTTCTTAAATGTGGCTTTCAGCTTTGTGCTACAGCAGTTGAAATTGAAGAAAAGAGACATTTTTACTAAAAAATCAATTATTGATTACGTGGTGCAGCTAGACTTCCCCATAGGCATGTGTTTGGTTTTGGAACCTTTGAAGATCTCTCTGTGGTCCTACTGCTGAGTCTCTCAGGAACATGTCAGCTGCTGCAGGAGATTCTACTCCAGTGCTTTTCTGTTGATAGCACACATATTGCTTTTAAGGTAAAGCCCTAATTCCACAGTGGAGGCAGAAGTGGGAGGTTTTGACTCTACTGCTTCTACTTAGTTTTCCCCAAACTTGTTGAACCTGAGCCATGCCTACTATGCCAGTGAAGGTGTTGGAGACCCAAAAGGTTAAAGCAGCTTTGCTTGTTGATCACAGGAGCATCTCTGGGTCTGTTGTAGGGAGATGTGCTGCACTGGCAAACCCACAGACTTACCAGGTTGATCTGTTTGAAATTTGCTTTGAACTGTAAGGGAGAATCTGTTTCACTGTTCTGTCTTACTGTTTTGCCTTGTTTTGCATGGGATGTCAGCCTTGTGAGTGTTTTGCTTTACTGCATGTTTGCAAAAGAGGCTGAGAGGAAAAGAACAGAGTAAACTCCTCCTACATTTTAGGTTTTCCCCAGGGTGTGTGGAATTGCTTGGGTGAATGTTTAAATCTTAGTGCTTCCAAAGGAGTAAAACTCAGCCAGAGGAGGTAGAATCCTTGAATAAATGTCAGTGTGGGGGATATCTTTTCTTAATGAAACACATTTAAACTCTTTAAAGAAATGATTTGAGTTGGGTGTCCTGTGTTTGCAAAACAGCACAGTGATGGAGCTGCTGCCAGCACTTGTTTTGAATCTTCTGTTCTGCAGTGACATTTTGTTTTCAAGCACTGCCTACATCAGTCTTAGCTTTGGACAAGTAGCTTTGTAATGCAAATAGTGACAAGCCAAATCAGTGGTACTAGTGAGCATAAAGGTGAAAGGCAGCAAATACAGCATCTCTGGAGAAATGTGAGATTACAGAAGCATTAATAAGCCATGAAGCACTTTTGTATCAATTCTTACCTTCTGAAATACCACCTTCGAGGAAATCTATTTATTTAACTAGGTGAGGATGTCTGCCTGTGAGCATGAAGGAAATGCCTTGAGAGTTCATTTGCTGTATTTAGTTTGAAGTTTTTATATCCAGCAGAAATAATTATTTAGAGTAACATGTAACTGAGGATATTATAGCAGGAAATATATTATTTCTTAGCATTGAAATGCAGCATCTTAAACAGCTACTTGTGGTGCTCAATGTATCTATTTAATTTACCAAAGCTAGTGTTTTTGTGTGTGTTAATATTTGATTTCAAATGTTCTTTGTTACAGTATTAACAGGGAGTGAAACTGGCCGAAAATTTCCACTGGCCACGAGGCCAGTAAAACAGAGTGGCTTGTGAAAATTTTGGCCATATCAGGTACTATCCACGAGGGTGAAGAAAAATCTCTCAACCTTTCCCTTTTTTATTGGGCTTCAAGTCCAGGGGTGGCTACTGAAAGTGGCTGCTCGGTGGCCTAAAGCAGGATCTGTTACAGTTTGGCCATGCTGAGGAAAAGTCCTCTGGAGACAACAGATTCTCCCTTCCTGTGGCACTGAAACTTGAGTCATTCTTGAGCTCTTTGCTTTTGACCCTGTCCTCTTACAACTGTAGGGCAGTGAGAGCTGCAGTGCCAGTGCAGCTGGGAGGGAACTGTACACAAAACTTAAGCTCAGCTGGGCTGACTTAAATTTTACAATATTCTGACAAAATAAGCTCTGCGTCACTTAGCATTTTGAACCATTTTAAACTGGTACAAAACTGAATCTTTATAAAGTGAGCAGCATTTATAATGCTTCATATATTAAAAAACTGCATATTTTTAAGATTTATTACATATCTATGTAGATATGCTTGCTGGAAGAGCTAGGTCTGTTGTAGACCAGATACTACAAATTAAGACTTGTGGCTTACCAGTTTCATTTCTATATTTTCTTGGAAAATGTTTCTAGCTAGAGTTTAAATATAAAATGTAAATACTGTACAGGTATGTATTGATATGAGTATTACTTGGTGTATACAAGTGATTTGCATGACAAATATTCTGTATCAATCATTGTTATAACGGTGATGTTCTTACATAAAGCCACTGCAATATTAATGTTTTCATTTATCATTAAGACCTGTTGCTTAAATCTGTCAGTTTTCTCAAAAATAAAGTGTGAAACTGTACTGTCTCCTCGTTTATCAGGAATATGTGGGAGGCAGTTGCTGACTCTTAAGAGTCAAAGGTTCAATTTTACAACTGCTCTTGTAAATAAAAGGCCTCTTTTCCCTACCCTTAGGCACAGTAATTTAAATTAGCAGGTTTCATTTCAACTTCAACTGCAAAGTGTTTCAGTAAAGTGTGTTACCACATGAGTGTGACTGCAGCAAAAGCTGAATTCCCTTGAGAGCCACCCTAAATTGAGGTATTTTATTTTGTCAGTTCCCTGCCAGGAGTTTCAGTCAGATGTGAGGGGGAAGCGGATCTCTGCTCCTGGAGTAACTAATTCGTTTCCTCAATTAGCAATTGAAAGGGGTGCTGCTGCTGCACAGCTCTGGGCAGTGTCACCCAGTGCCCTCCCTGCTGCAGAGCCACTTGGGGCACAGCAACAACACAGACTCCTTTTGGACAGTTGTGCTGGAGTTACCCATCAGACCAAGGACAGACACCAAATCTTGGAGCCAGAGGACAAAAGAGGAAAAAAAAGGCAGATACAGGACAGGAGTGTTGGTTACTTTACCATGTTACTTTTATGTAACATCACATAACTGTTGCCATAGGAACATTATGCAGGTACATTATGGTTTGGCTTTATGGTGTTCTCCATGGACCAAAATAGTACTTTGAAGTATTTAGTGAAACATTAACCTTGCTCTTTTTTTCTTTTTTTTTTTTTTTTTTTTTTTTTTTAATTTTTGGACACAACACCAAGCTCCTGCTGAGCTCCCAGCCTGGTGCCTGGCTGTGGAAGCTTTAAGTTCAAAGGAGAAACCTTCTGCATCCTTGTCCAGGCAGCTGCAGTCCTGGGTTACTGATCTTCTCTGGCTCACAGCGACAGCATCTTCTCCCCTACCCTGAGAGGAAGATGTGACTTCTTGAGTGCCAAACACACTCTGACAGCTGTCAGCTCCCATGACATAGTGCATGTTAAAGAACTCAAGTAAAACTCAAGTAAAAATCCATTTTAACTTTGCTGTATTTATATACTATATAAATTTTACATGCTATATATTTACAGTGGGGCAAGTGCTTTTTATCTTTAAAAAAACAAAGATCAAACTTTAGACATCTCTGAACAACACAGCTTGTATAAACCAGACAGATTATTCAGATGAACTGTATTTAATACAGGTTCCCCACTCATCTCCTGATGCAGGACCAGTGAATAATAAGTGCATCACAGTTTGATAGCATTTAATAATAAAAATAAAAATCACAGTATGAATTTGTCTGTAACTAGACACTTTAGAGAGACAAAACAGACAACTGAGACTTAAGACAAATGACAGTATATTAAGAAAATGTAATAAAAACATAATGGAACAATATACAAATAGTCTTGAGAGATACATTCAGAACTGCATATTTGTTGTTTCACAATGTCGAAAACCAGAAGATTTTCTTCAGATCTTGAATATAACTCAAATGTGAAGTAAATTAGTTTCTAGTGTCAGACCACAGAAAAAAAAAATGAAGCTCTTGCAAAACTTGTGAAGTTTTAAATAAGTCTTTAAATTAAATATACAGACTGTCAGTTGCAACTTTTATAATTCCTGGTCGCTCTTGCACCAGATGTCTTAACTTGGAGTAACATTACATGAATAACATGAAGTCAACCTGAGTCTGTAATTAAGCAGCATTTGAGATGGTCTATTCCAGGGCATTATCTCAGCTCAGTGAGATATTTATGTGGTAATTTACAATGTTCAGCAGTTGTAAAAAGTTTTCACCCTTTTGGATTAGAAGTATATTTTAAAAAAGAAAGTCTCAAGTTAAAAACTAAAAAAAAGTTCATATATGGTAAAATTCTGTACAGAAATGTTAAGCACCACTTATGACTGGATTTTGTCTTGATGGTAATTGATAATAAATTTTAAGTTTTGATGGTCACTATTGGTAATGTCAGGTTTGAAGATAAGAAGTCGTTGAAGGTAAGAAGTCGTTGGTTTTGATGATGAGAAGTTGTTGGTTTTGAAGGTGAAGGGTTGTTGAGGTTGGTGGTCACAAGTCCTTGGGGTTGGTGGTGGGTTCAGGCTGAGTATTGAAGGCTTTCATCAGTCAGCTCCACATCTGAGAGGCAAAAGGAAACAAGGTCAGTCCTGCTGTGACAATAAATATTAAACTGTCTCAGGGGCTTCCTTTCTAAAAGACAAGGCTCAAAGCTGCACCTGCTCCCTCAGGACAGAATCCAACTTCCTCACACACCAACTGCACCCCAGTTCTAGGCTAAGGCTGCTGAGCTGGACAGAGCCTTAGGACAGAGCCACCTGCTTTAACAGCAAGTGCTGCACCTTGGCTGAATCACATTTAATTGAAGTTTTGCCTAGAAAGCATCCTCGTTTTAGTAACAATCTTGTGGTCAGGCTGACCAAATTGTACCCATAAAGGCAGAGCCTTCAGAAACTTGGAGAGAACATGCAGGAATGAACTACTTCAAAGCTGCTCCTTCCTACCTCCCACAGAAATTTTTCTTAAACCACACCTTATCAGTAGCTGTTTTCATCCTTATTTATTCAAAATAACAGGAGTTGGGTGAAAAGGCACCACCTCACAATTCCTCAGTGGTTCCTCGCCTAGCCCTACCTTGAGACATTCAGTACTCTAAAAACACAGCCACAGTGGCCTCTTTTGAAAGCAGCTTCCATTCTTCAGAGCATCTACTTCAGACCCATTAAAAAACAAAACAACCCAACCACCACCCACCAAGACTGACCTTCCAGAAGATGGAGCTAATTAACACTGGCAGACTTGAGGAAACACTCAGATTCTCAAGACTCAAACCGTTTTTGCCAGCCCTCGTCTCCCCCTCGTGTTGTGAACAGCACAGTCAGCAATGAACAAACAGCTCTTTTTCCTCAGTGCCTGCCCTTAGCAGGGAGATGCAGACCATTGAATTCCTCACTGCTACACCTGACTGGTCTGAAAAAACCCGAGTTTGCCATCTGCTGGCCAGAGAATCACTAAGGCCAAACCACTGCTGAGCACAAACATTTTATTCTGTTCAGCTCCTGATTTGTCAGCTACAACAGACCGTTTTAGTGCAATAAGGGTTATTTTGCACAAGTATCATAAATCTCCTTTTACAACATTAGGATCTGAAAGACCTCAATGCAGTTCTTAAATTTTTCTCATTAAAGAATAATGGGTGAACAATCGGCTTTCCCTTTGCTCTGTATTTTTAGAACAGAACTTTTGGTTATCTCTGTCTTAAAATACAATCAGTATTTTATTTGGGTAGGTATAAAATGTAGAAAATTTAACAATGAAACTTGCTTTTTGATAGTGAGCTGTCTTCTTCAGGGATTACTTCACTTTTTTTATTCAAAGATAGGGGATTGTTTTGGTTTTCTATTAAAATAGATGAGTAACTGGAACTGGTTTTTATCAGATAATAGGCATTTAATAAGGTTTTATTTCTATAATAAACACTCCTGTTCAGCAAAAATTTCATGGGAAATGTTGTCAAGTTTGATTTTATATGGAATTTGTTGCAGTATGCAATCATCATGATTGCATAATTTTAGACTAATTAATTTAAACTAATTAATTTATCTACTGTGAGCCCAAGTTGAGATTATGACAAGCAACAGCTGAGATCTCAGTATAAATTTAGTCAGGCACACAAATTCATATTTGTTTTTTTTTGTAAGAAGCACCAGACTTTATCCAATATTAAAAATTGGTAAAGAGCTGTGTATTCTTGTATGTATTCTTGTACACCTCTGTGTATTGTTAAGTCTGTATTAACAGAAAAACCCCACAACTGAACAAAACACTCTCCAGGTGTTAAATTGTGAAGTGTCCTCTGGAGGTTTGACAGCTGGGCTTAGGGAGAAGGCAGAGCTACACCTGGACCAACAGTATTTCAGTATTATCACCAACTCCTGTTATTCTGAGGGAGTAACCAGCACTGTTTCTAGGCTGTGAACAGCTGAATGAAGTATTTTATTTAAATTATAGAATGGTTTAGGTTGGAAGGGATCTTAAAGATCATCTATTTCCAACCCCCTGCCACGATACTGTTTGGAAGCTGTGATAAAACCCAGGGATTTCACCACACAAGCACTTAAGAGATTGTTATGAATACAAGGAGTCCTGCCAACATCCCAGGGCCCCTTACCTCTGACATACTCAGTGGATGCCATGGAGCTGTATTTCTTGCTGTCACCTGCACCAGAAGGCTTCTCTTCCTTGTAGGGTTGTTTACTGCCCTGGTTTCTGTATTGCTCACATAAATGGTCATCTGGAGGACGGGATTCTTCCTTCTTCTCCCATGTATTCTTCTGGAAACGAGGATCTAAATATTCCAATAAGTCTTTCAGTTTCCTGTCGTGCTTCTTCTTTTTCTTCTTTTTCTTATGTTTGCGATTGTCATTGTCAAAGTGGAGCACAGAGCAATCCAAATCATTAAGTCTGAAGGAAACATGCAAGTTAAAAATAGAAAAACAGATGTGGCACTTGAAGTATATATGAAATGTTATGTATTTACCACAGGTGATGACTTGCAGAGTGCCTGCTACTTTGTGGTACTTTCTGCACATCTAACTTAATTTAGATGCAGCAACTTTAAGCCCTCAGAATGAAGGACAAGAGGTCCTGGTTTGTACACAAATCATTAACAGGCATAGGGGGAATTAAAAAAAAAATTGTAACCTAATCAAGAACGGTGTGCAGATGTTATTCTGACTACATTGTCCAGCTCTAGTGTTCTAACACAATTCAGCAACATCTTTCCTATCTTCTCTTGGCCAACCTAATAACATGATCTCGTCATATTATGACAGATAAGTTACTTAAAAACAATGCAAAAAAGGCAGACATGAGAAATACCCAGAAAATAATTAGGAAAAAATTGCTGATTATGCTGGAATCCTTGCTTACTTGTAATCCTTCTCTCGATGTTTATCTTTGGACTTCTTTTTCTTCTTGACCTTCTTATATTTTTTGATTCTTTGGTCATCTGTCTTGCGGCATTTCTTTTCTATGTCACTTCCACTTTCCTCTTGGTGGGAGTATTTTCTTTTGCCATTTCTTAGTTTTTCTTTTTCGTTTTCCCGGGAAAAGTCCTCAAAGTTGGAGTGAGCTGACACTGGTGGGAGTGTGTGCCTTTCACGAGAGTATTTCTCCGAGTGCTGCTGAGGTACTGAACAATGGTGGAAGTTTGCTCTGTGGCTGCTGAAGTGATGCACATCCTCCTCTCGGGAGAGTGTGCTGTGAGCCCATCTGCTTTTGCAGTGATAATCCTTGTGTGACCTGCTGTAAGCTTGGCTCAGTTTGTCATAGTCTTTATCACAATGAGAGGACTTCCTCTCCCTACCATCCCTTGTTCCATGGGAGGAATAATAATCGTTGTAGTATCTGCATTTTTCCCATCTCCGTGGTTCATCCTGATAGTATCTTTCTCTAATCCAAGGTCTGTCTCCTTTGGAATAATAATACCTATTCCTGTCAGGATCTGTCCTTTCTCTGCTTCGGGATCTGTAACGGGAATATTTTCCTGAGCTCCTGCCATTGCTGGGACTGTTCCTTTCATTGTGGGAGGATCTGTACTTGCTCTCACTGCAATATTCCTGCTTGTGACGGCTTTGCTTGTTTGTTTCCACGCTGTGAGAGCTCCTCCTCCTGTGGGAATGATCATCTGGCTTGTTCCTGCTTTGCCTCTCCTTCTCCTCCGTGTCCGAGTTTTCTCTCTTCCTCCGGTAGTGCTCTTTGTCAGTTCTTTTGGAGTCGTGGATTTTTTTCTTATTTTTTTTCATATGTTTATCATCATCTTCACATATTTTATTACTCAATCCCTCATCTGCTCTAGAAAATTGACTTTCCAATACTTTATCCAGCTTTGTAATAGAAGAGTCATTAACGGGTGGTACTTCTACATAGTTATTAGAAATGTCCTTTGTATCCTGCAATTTATCTGTAATATCTAGAGATGCAAGTTTTTTAGAACTACATTCAATGTCAGGCTTTATAGAGGAAATTTGCCCTAATTTCTCTTTGCTCTCAGGAGACCCTTTGATGTACAAAGGATTTTCTTTTGAAATGAGTTCAGGTTCTTTTGATCTTCTTAGTTTGTCTCTATCTCTGATGTCTTCAGACTCACACTGCCCAAGGAATTCACCTTCAGTATCCAAGGATTTTTTCCTAACCTTGTGCTGACCATTGATATTGAGATGTGCATTATCAGCTTTTGTTATAATACTTTCAGCAACTTCTTCTTTGGTAAAAATGGTTTCAGAATCTGGTTGAGTAAAAAGTTTCTCAACCTCACAGCTAAAGTTGGAAGGAACCTTCCTGGATTCTTCATAGGCAAACACTGCTTCCATCACTACAGTTTCCATAACTCCATCATTGTCAGAAGATTTCTGAGGTCCAGAGACACTGCACAAGAATAAAAACATATTTTTAGCTTGAAAAAGTCCACCTAAAAGATTTTAGGAGTAAAATTTCCAAAAGTGAAAAGTGGCAAATGCAAAAGTCTTAAAGACACTGTCTTTAGAAAACACTTCTTACACCTCCCTCAGATACCATGGACAGTTTTTCTTCTCTCAGTTCTGCAGCTCTTGCCTTAAAAAACCCATCCTCAACCCATCCAACTCCTTCCACTTGCAGCTCTGAATTTCATCAATAGCCAGAACAACTCTATTTGCTCTTCCTCCAATTAGAAAAAGGGTAAACACACAGATTTCCCATTCTCTCAAGTGGGAGAGCAGATTGTGGGAATTTACATTCACTCATCCTAGGATGCAAAAAAGGGAAAGAGGAATAGAAAAAGTATTCCAGACAATGACAGAAAAATGTAAAAACACCCTGTGTAAGTCTGACAGGAGGCATCTGCCTGTATTCATACATATATTCATACATGCCTGTATGAAAATAATGTGTGCCCAGTGCTGATGTTTACAATACCAGATGTACAGTGTGGAATTCTCTGTACTGATGTAAATCTCTTAAGAAGTATTAGTAGATGGGTAAAATAATAATAATCTTGTATGGAATCTTGTTTTATTCAGAGTGTAGTCATTTTACCTTTTTTCCTCTGACAAGCTGTTCAACTGGCTGTATGTGAGAGATTCTAAGAGACCTTGAGGATCTGGCGACAAGGCTTTAGGCATCTACAATTAAAACACAGAAGTTAACAAACAGAAAGAAAAAGCTATTTTTAGTAGACAACTACTGCTGGCAAACTCCCAACATTAGATGTTAGACAAGATCACACTGAGTTACCTGCACTATTCCCACATCACACATCACCCTCCTCCTCCCAAAAATGTATTTTATAAACTTATGAAGTATTATCTCCCTGAACTTCTCTTACACTGGCATATGTCATATGTCAGCTCAGCTCTGCAAATTCAGTGGGATAATAGCACAAAGGGTTAGAATGAAATCTGTGCTGTGTTTTCTGGTATTCCACATTGTAGTGCTCATGAATACTGAATGTATCGTTGGTGAGAAAGTCCAGATGAACAAATGTAACTCACCGTTTCAAGCACTCCATTTGCTTTAGAGAAGAAAATCTCAGAAGGTTTAACGGGTTGGACTTGGCAAGTGGAATCATCAAGTTTCAGTCCATTTTCTTTATATTCGTTATCTAAACTAATAGCACCATTTAGGGAATCAATTTTTGGCAGCTCATGCTGGGATCTTTCTTCAGCATTCTGACAGGACGAGTGGGAATTATGCAATGTACGGACCACCTTTCCAATCAGAATTCCATTGGAAGCTACGACGTTGCAATTCCTTTTGAACAAGCCCTTCGACTCCTCGGATCTCCCCGAAGGTTCTGCACCGTAAGGGACCATGTCGTCAGGACAGAGCTTAGGGTTGCCATTCACTGCTGGCTCAACGAAGATTTCGTCAGGAACCTCCTGCTTGGAGACATTAGTAGCAACTGACACTGTGGAGAGGTTTGAGGTAGGCTCTGCTGCGGAGGAGTTTGTAATTGTGGCTGAAGGAAGAGGCTTCAGGTCCTGGTCCTCGTCCGCGCCGCTGGGACCGTCGGGCTGCGGCAGCGCCGGCCGCGCGGGCAGCTGCTTGTGAATACTGATGGTGATCTTCTGCGCTTTGGAAGGGTCTGCCATGGAAGGCCTGGAAATTGCCCAGTTTTGGACACAAGCTGTTGGTGGAGCTGAAGATGGCCTTTTCACGGCAACACCAACCGTACTGGGATCCTCTTTTAAGGGTCCATTTCCATTTAATCGACTCGAACTCTGGATTTTGAAGAGATTTTAAAATGGAAATGTTCAAATACACAGCATTGGAAGTTTTACGTTAAATTCTCATACTAAATAGTTCTATAGATTGCCTCAAGAAAAAAAACTCAGAAAAACCTCAGATTGCACCTAAGGAAAAAACCTCACCTCCCTTCCAATAAATCTATGTCCAACAGGTTTGTGTAAATCCTGCCTTTGGTATCAAATCAGCATCAGTTTGACACTCACCCAAACAACTTAAGATTGCCTAAAGCTATTTTTAAAAGTATTTCTTTTCCTTTTTAAACACTTCCCAACAACATTGGAATAATTCTGCTAGTACTAATTCTGCTAGGAAAAAGACAATTTGTATTCTACCATTGTCTCAACTACAGTGACGACATTCATAGGGATGGGCCAGATATTTACTTCTTAAATTTAAATTACTTCGGCATTAATAGACTACTTTGAAATTTTTTAATTACTTAGACATTAATAAGACTACTTAAATTGTCTTGAGAACACAGCTCTCAGGCTTTAGAAAGCCGAGCTGGAAGGATAAAGTAACCAAGTGGCATGGCTGCACAATTAAGGATTAACCACTGTCTGAATATCTGCGAGGGCTGTGAAAGAACCCGCAGCGTGGAAGGGAAAATAAAACTCATAAAACCCCCCACCCCGCATCCAACCCCACTATAATTTGGTGCTATTCTCTCCCCCGGGATTACCTTCACCATGTGGGGAGGCAGCCGTGGTCCCATGAAGGCAGGCTGCTTGCCGCCGGCGCCGCGCTGGCCCAGGAAGGAGCGCGGGTAGGAGGGCGCGGGCAGGTAGAAGGCTCGCTCCCCCAGCGTCAGGTCGTAGCGCCTCGGGAGAGAAAGGGCACCTTAGCTCTGAGCTCACAGCCTACTTCTCTGAGGGCCACCTCACAGTTCTTCTCTCAGCCTATTCCTGCATTAAACCCCATCCCATAATCTCATAGCAACAGCGTGTGTGACACCAAAGATGCATCTGGAAGATTTAGGCAAGCCCTAGGAACTGAAGATTAGATAATGGTCTTCCTACAATGTCCTTTCCAGAGCAATGACTCAGTCTCACACCATCTATGGCTGTGATTTCTCCTCTTTTCTAAACTGGCCAGCTGCAGAGAGCAGATAGAAAGCAGTGTACCCAAGCTGCAGAAGTTTAACGTCAAGCAGTGGAAGGTAATAAATGACACAGGGAATTTCCACTTAGACAGAAATATACAAATGGTAATATTTTCCTAGGGTGAAAAGAAAAAGACTTGAAATCAAGAAAAGTATCAGCAACTTCACAGTAAATATGTTCTGAGCACATCTAGTGTTATTACCTGATATAAAAAAGTACGTAAGCTTGCTGATTGAGAACTGTTTTGATATCAGAAAGCTCTACTGAGGCATCATTCATTCGGTACCAAAGTCCATTACCAGCCTGCAAACAAAGACAGAATATCTTCAGATGAATTGCATGTGCTCCAAAGGACATACAGATAGAGTACTACAGAACAAAGCATACCAAAACAGAGCAAACAAAGCACATGATGAAATGTTTTCCCCTAAAACCAGTGGTTACCAGAGACATTTTAATTTCTTAGCCAGCACAGATTTTATCCTGTTAGAAGTTGAGCTGATCTACCTTTATGAAGCAGAGATAGTGTCCAGCATTACAGTTGAAGCCACTATGTACAAGAACTGCATATAAAGCATAGATGAGGGGTTCTCCAATAGATTGGGACATATATGCTCGAAGATCCAAATATTCAGGGTATTTTACATCCTAAACAAAGACAAAGAAGATTCAAAAGTTATGCTGAAATACTTCATGGAACAGCCTGAAAAAGACACAGACTAGGACTATATAAATATATTCTTTAATTCACTTGAAAATGCCTATTCTCAGAAACAACACTCAATAACTTAAGCTGGCTATTTTCTTGAGAATTAGCTCTTTAAGGGTAAGGTGTATTCGTATGGTCACACAGGAACTCTTTCAGTATTAAAAAATACTGAAATACTAAAATGTGAACAACTTTAACATGACTATTCATCTTTGAGAAATGTCCAAGAAGATAAAGCAGCATTCCAGCTGCAAACATACCTTGTTGATCTTTCCACCTGTAAAATTTGCAAATCTTTTCAGTGATATTGTGAGAACATTGGAAGAGCGATGTATCGTGTATCTCTTTGATGCTGGAACCATCTTTTTACACCTTAAAAACAAGCACACACATATTTTTAACAGGATATTCTTTTCTCATCCAGAAGTCAAACAAGTTTTCATCTCTCATACATTTTTGAATGATAATTTGCTTGTATAATATGTTAGGTCTTTTCTTAAATCCATAAACTACATTTCAGCTTTGGTAATAGAGAGAATATAGCAGGATATTAGAGACAGCTCCACGAAACAAAGAATAAAGGATTTAGAACATTATCTTTTGATAGCCAGAAAAATGCCTGACATATCTTTCTTATGTCAAAAAGGTAAGGCAGTCAAAGATGTAAAAAAAAAAAAATCACTGGAAGGAAACAGCTATTCTGCAAGAGGCAGACACTAGACAGTACTAGTTTTCTTGTACTGAGGTTGCCTGGAAAGACTGAAACCCTCTGCAGTCTTTCAAAACAAAATGGTTAATTTTGTTTGTTTCACTGCACACTCAAAGGAGGTACAGACTAAGTCCTGAAATACAACCATCAGCACAAAGACTGAAACATGTCACTTTACATTGTCAAGAAAAATGTTACTGAGAGCTAACAAACAGGAAGAATTCAATAGCCTCTTTAAAAACTGATGTCAAAACAAGGCACAGAATTCCAAACTGATGAAGAAAGCCAATGAACAAAATAAGAGAGCCACCCAGAATAAGGGAAAAAAAAGAAAAAAAGTGGTTTATAAAATTATGAAACTCATATTTAGAGATGAAGGGGTTTCAGACAGTTGTAATCCTTATTAGAAAAATAATAGTAGAAAACAAAAAGGAAACTGAAAAGTAATATAATAGTTTGCCAGCAATGGAAATGACACTACATACACCAACCTTCTATTTTCAAACTCGCAAAAAGACTAAACTTCTGTGTGACTAAGCTGGTGTTGCTTCCCCCCCCAAATCCTTGTCCAAATCCCTGTGCTCCAGCTCACCACTTCTTATCAGACATGCCTTTTAACTTCTGGCCATGAGTATTTTAGTGTGCAGCTTCACACTCGGGAGGGCTGACAAGTCCCAGCAGACAGTGTTAGGAATAAAAATCTAATGTGAGCAATACAATTCTTATAATGTATTTCCAACTATTAAACAGAAATATAAAAATTACTCATTGAGAAACAAGTGCATTATTTTCCAAGCTTTGAATGATTTCAGTATATTAGTTACGTAAACAAAACTAAATGGAAGAGCAAGCCATGTCTGTCTTGTTGCTAAACAAGGTCAAGAGATAACTTATCCTGCAGGTCATGCACAGCACTGAACATGCATCTTGTATTAGGGTGTAATTAATAATAATCTTACTTGCTACATTTATAGCTATTTTCACCGTCCAGCTGTTCTGGTTTCACAAATTGTTCTAGAGCTCTGGTGACAGATGTAACTGCCTGGATGAGTAAGAAAGTAGAACAATAAGTCACAAGAAATGCAAAATTCCAAGCACTTCACAAGAGAACCTTGCTACTTTATACTGAAGTGGCTTACTGTGAACCAGGCAAACACCGTGAAGGAGGAGACAGAAACAGAGTTCATTGAGTATTTACCTCATTTCAAAATAAATAAATTTTGCAGTGCCAGACAGTGTCTGTGGTATACCTTGGCATCAATAATGAGAACAATCAAACCCATCAGTCTAACAATAGATGTATATTGAAGTAGAGTAATCGAGATGTATGATTATATCATTGTTTGTGTAGCCATAATTATTATTTTTCCAGCTTAAATCCAATCCAAACATGGAGAGCATTTCCATGGCTTCCACAGAACAACAAAGTCCAATCCACCACCAAGCTGTTTTGTTTCAACGAGATAAGTTTCTAAGCAAAATGAGTTTATTTTACAAAGCTCCACAGGCCTTTACCCATCCCACAAACATCTTACCTTTATATCCAAAGTAACGTCGAGAAACGGCTCGTACGTATCCGACACAGCTTTGCAGTTCAAGCACTTTACTGCAATCAAAATACAAATGCTTAACATCATGGGAAGGAGACTAACTGCATGAATTTCAATTATTAATACACATTATTTTAGTCAAACTACAAACTCCTTTGCTACAGACAGACAAAAAGACACAGAGCACAAGAAACAGTGATTTTTTTTAAAAAGTACCTCGAGATCTTAGATATCCTCCAAATATTTGATAAATGAGTGTGGTGGCTTGAGAAGATCTGTCTAATCTGCAAATAAATTAGAGTCACATCTCAGAAGACTGAAAGCACAGAGTTAATTCCTCAAACAATTTTTGGTTTTATGAAAACCAAGGACATAGACTTTAATTCATGATAGTAAATAAAGTAGTAAGAGGGGTTAGGAAAAATTTAAATTTAATTATTTTATGCTTACTTGGTGCTTCCATTTAAACAAGCTTTCTGTAAAGCATCAACAGTGAAGCATAAGAATTCATGTGCATCCTCTTGACTGCCAAAATGGAAATGTTTTCCTATTCCTAATAAATAAAAAGGTTATCATATATTTATTTCTTATAGAATGAAAGAAAACACACATTTTAAAAATACCTCTTCTTTAAAGTATCAAAATTACTTATATGCATCAAATAACTCACTGTAAATTTTAAAAAAATTTAAAATAAACCTATATCAAATGACTTACTTTTAAGGCCATTGATAACAGACGTAGGTTTGATGGCATTATTAGAGCAACACAGGACCTGGTTGATGTGACTTTCCATTGTGCACATCATACAGAATCCTTCTACATGACCTAGTGAAAGAAGAAAGCATCCCATTCTAGTCAAATACACATTGCCAAAAATCCCCATCCAAAATAATAATAGTAAAAATAATAATAATAATAATCATCATCATCATCATCATCATCTAAGTTGTGGGTGCAATGTCCGCTCTCTGTGGTACATTCTCTTCTCCTAAGGTGTCAATATCCCAACAGTGTTGTGGCATTTTATTATGCAGAACTGTGCAGAATAAAACTCATTAAACCACAGACCAGGCTGCTCCAAGCCCCATCCAACCTGGTCTGGAACACTCCCACTGGAAGGTGTTCCTGCCCATGGCAGAGATTGGAACTACATAATTTTAAAGGTTCCTTCCAATGATTCCATGACTCTTCACTGAAATAATTTTTATATATGGGAATAAAACACAATCGAGCTTCTAGAAATACATTTTAAGATACCAGACTAGAAATCATACAGGTGGCTTAGGAAAAAAAACTCATTTATGGATATAAAAAGAAGCTCCCCTAGGCTTAAATAAAGTAAAGTATAAAAACAAAATTCAAAGAACACAAATTCCAGGGTTTAAAATATACAAACTTAGTTATTCAGAATAAAATCAGCCGAAATTTTAATACAGTCCTCCCTAAATTTCTATTTGAGTTCATAACAGATTTATTCGTAGTGCTTTCTAGAATGTTTGGGTTTTTTAATGGGTCAACATTGAACTTATAATTTATCGCAGAATTAGTGCACTGCAGTATCTCAGCTGTGAAGACTGAGAATCTTCAACGCCAACATCCTAAATTTTATCACCTTTATACCAGCAGGAAACCCAAATGCCAAATGTTCATCAAATGCCTCACTTTACAACGTACTTTATTATTCACATGAAGCAAGGAAAGATCTTTTCTTTAAGTTTTACCGTGGCACATTAAATTAACAAATTCACTTTATG
This sequence comes from Sylvia atricapilla, assembly GCF_009819655.1. NCBI lineage: Eukaryota > Metazoa > Chordata > Aves > Passeriformes > Sylviidae > Sylvia > Sylvia atricapilla. Next base: position 1,179,670 of record NC_089154.1, read on the forward strand.
CGTCTCCTATAATTTTGAGCCTCCTGTTAGCAGAATCATAGAACCATTTAGGCTGGAAAAGACCTTTAAGATCTCATTAAAAACCTCCTTCTACAGGCAAAATAGGACAACTAAGAATTTTCTTCGCAGAACCCCTGTTTTACTTCTACTTTTGGAGCTGTCCAACAGATTTGTAGTGTTAGAGAATACTCACATGACTTGGTGTGCTCAAGTGAAAGCATGTAATTGGCAAGAGGAGGCGTGTAGGTCAAACACTGGAGAGTAGAATTAAGGAAACATGTGTTGCCGAGGTTCTGCAGCCCAACTCCAACACTTTGTGTTTGTTGCCAGTCCATACAGATTTTCTCAGGCGGAAAAAGAATTCTTTGTGGCGGAGCAATCCCATCATTAACAACTGCAAGAAATGGGTATTTTTTAAAAAAGCCGTACTGGTCTTGTTTGAAGGAGGGCATTTAAAAGGCAGGGTTCTGCAGGAGCAGCCTGAAGAACCAGCTCTACTCCAAAACACAGCAACACATGATGCACAGCTTTAACACTGCCATGTGAATCTGCTGGTCAACACTCTCTTTTGGACAACAGTTTATTGTCCAAGTAATAGTCTGAATTCTTCTAATAAAAGATAGAAACTACCACTCTGATTTTAATATCCGATTTCTTCATCTCTGTATCCTTTAATCTCTTAATTAAATTATTTCTCCTTACTGTAACTTAAACTACAAACTTACACTTGTGGTTATGCAGTAAGAAGAACTCTGACAGACAAACAAGTAAGCAGCACAGAACGTAACCCCACAGATATCAGATCTCTTCCTGGGCAGTGGTATTATTCAAAGACTTGTGAATAATGGAAGCCATGAATAGACATGCTAAAATGTACTTTTCTCTCCAGAACAGAAGAGACCTAGGGACATCCGAGCATTATGAAAAGCTCCCCTTATTTGATTTTACATAAATAAAAAATACTTTATAAATCAATTGTAAATAGATAAACCCAAGTTCTGCAACACCTATCCCTGCAGTTGCCTTAGGGGATGCACAAAATTGAAGTCTGTGGCTGTACTCTTGATTCACTGTACTCTCATTTATTAGCAATGCAACAACTAAAATCTGCTTCTACTTTGGTTTAGTTTTTAACAAAAAGGAGGGAGGACAGAAGACACTTACCTAGATCTCTTTGGGCAAAAGGCTTTGATTTTTGAGATGATCTACAATAAATATGCCCCCCAGGACCTTTGTCCACAGAGACTTTGTTTGGATCTTCTGTAGGAGGTACCCGGCCCAAACTTGCAGTGCGTGATGTCATTTTTTTAGTACGGGGTTTCATAGATTTGTCAGACCGTCTTGAGGAAGATTTTTTAGACTTTGAAGATTTTGGCTTGTTAACTATGGTCATTGTTCATATCTGTAACAAGGCAAAAATTCTGTTTGGCATAAGAACGTCCAAAGTATTCCAGAAAGGAAAGACTAAGAGAAATCCTGTCACTTAGCCTCAAAGTACTTGAAGAAATAAACAGCTAAGAATGATTACAAATAAGGGAACAAACCCCCAAAACTAAAAAAAAAAAAAATCCACCCAACACACAACTAAACACACAAAGTAGATTTTTTTCCATCAAAACTGTATCAATATTTAAACTTCTGCTGAGCTAATGACTGACGGCATTTCTTACACTTTCATGGGATTTTAAACCACTACAGTTACCAAGATCTTTTAAGAAAAAGAAGCTTTGAGCAGTGGCACAATCAAGTGCTGGCCTGTTGAGATCCAGGAGGAATTGTCTGGCCAACATCTTCCCGCTCCTGGGAACCACACATCCCCTGATGACACAGAGCATGGGATACAGCTCTGAGAAATCTTGGGAAAGAGGAGCAAGAAAACACTTGCAAATTTATTTCCACCTGGGTTTCTTCTGCCTTTCCAAGAAGTATTTGTTTGGATAAGATTTTGGCAGTACTCCTTGTGGTATTTTGCACCCATCATTTACAATGCTTACTTATAAACCAAAAAGCATCTTTTTCAGTTCTCCTTATGTAAAGTTGTTTCACCAGGGAAAAACAAAAGAGGAATGTAAACTATAAAAAGAAAACAATGACTGCAAAAGAAAGCAAAACAAATCCTCAGCCCACAAGAATAAAGGCAATAACTGATACGAAGTCCTTTATAAAACACTGATTATGTTTCAAGATGGTACCTCTTTAAGTACGTGTAATTTTGTGTGCATAGTAAGTCACTGAATAGTTACATGATCAATTATCAACTCTTAGATGTAAATTTTTACTACTATTGTACTATATCATGTAGGGTCTTTTTAAGTTTAGGGAAACCATAAACTAAACTGAGAGTTTAAAGTATAACCTATTTTGTAATACTAAAATAACTGAGAGAACAAAGCATGCAGCAGTTTCAGATTCATGGCACAACTTGATTGCTAATGATAAAACTTCAGGTAGATTAAGCAAAGCAGAACTTCCAGTCCCACAAAAGACAAATTATGTGTGGAACTTTTAATTAGATTTTTTTCCCCAGTAAATTTTCAATTTAAAATCTACTCTGTACACACTTTCCATTTTAGAGATGGTAATACACAAAAAATGGAAAGTTGACTCATTTTACTGAAAGTGAGGACATCCTTGCCCATTTCAAAGACTAAGATGATAGTTCTTGGTCTTAGTGAATTTCAGGTAAGATCCAGATTATGATGTCTCTTTTTCCTGATGGAAAGGGAAGGGGTTTCAACAACATACTCGGAACTTATCTGCAGAACAAAAACCAGAATCAAGACTGCAGTGAAAAGCAAACACAAGAATACTATCACAAAAAAGCTTTGGCCTGATACTGACCAATGAGGGAAGCCCCATGTGTTTTTAAATTTATGTTTGACAACTGAGTAGTACTGATTAGTGCTGCTAATTTAGTTTTGACAACCAGATATCAAACACTGAACACCTGCAAATATCAAAGGATATCAAGAATAACTCAGATCCACCACTTTTTCAAAATCTATCAATATAATTAATTCGGAAATAACATTTCTTCAACGAAGTAGCACAAACATTACACAGATATTTTTGCTCTCCCACTGTTCACTGTAAACAGAGGTTCTGTTCCTGTAGCACTGCTGCACATAAATTCACACTGCCATGTGTCTTGAGCACTTCTCCCCTCTGCTATTCCCATTACAGACTTCTCCCAGTACGATACTGACGATCCAACAGAACAAACAGTTGCTTTCCTCCCATTTGGAATCTTGCATCAGCGTTGTTTAGATTCTTTTTTTTCCCCTCAGTCTCATCACAACACGCATCAGGTAATGCTCGGATCTAAATATTTATGTTTGGTCTCCGCTTTGCATACAATAAATCACAGCTCAGGAGGGTTTTATCCAAGATCCCGTTCACAGAGCCGCGTTCGGCCAGGGAGTACGCGCCTTTATCTCAGTACAAACCAAACACTTCCAGCAGCGAGTGTAACAAAACAAGAGCAGCACACGGGCCAGAAACAAGAAGCAGGAGGAAACTACTCCAGGAGAAGCCCAGGGAGAGTCACCTCGCTACATCACGGACCGCACGGCGCCGGGAGCAGACACAGCCCGGGGGGCGCGGAACACACACACACGCACCCCGCGCTGGTTTTACTTTCGTTAGCGAATGAAAGGCAGCCGAGCGGAGAGCACCGGGAGGGCAGAGCCCGTGTGGGCAGGCGGGCGGCGCGGCGCAGCTCCGAAGCCGAGCCCGGGGCCGTTGGTTGTGGCGGGACCGAGCCCGGCGCCGCGAGCGGCCGCGAGCGCCTCGTTCCGGGCGGCCCCGAACCGGGACCCCGCTCACAACCGAACCGGCCCCGGTACCGCCGGCGCCAAGCCCGCGCCGCCGGCCCGCTCTCCTCCGCGCTGCCTTGCCCAGGGCTCCCGCTTCCGAAACGGCCTGACGCCGGCAGCAAAAGGCCGCGGGCAGGGGCAGGGACGGGCACCGCACGCAACATGTCCGCGCCCGGCGCGGCGAGAGCCCGAGCACACACAAAACAAAACCCACCCGGCCACGCGGGCGAGGGGGGCCGGGAACCGGCCCTGAAGGAGCCCTCGCCTCGCCCTTGTTCCCCTAAGCCGCACGCCGCCCGGCCCCCGGCCCCGCGGCTCCCCGCCCGTGCCATGCCGCCTCCGCCGCCCGGCCCCGCGCTGACCTGTCCGGGCCCGCGTCCCGTTCCGGCCCGGGGGCAGGACCGCGGCGGCGGCGCCCAACGGCGGCTCCGTGCCCATGGCAACGCGGGGGGGCGGGCGGCGAAGCGAGCGCGGAGCCCCCCGGGCACGGGGCGGAGGGGCCGCGGGAGCCGCCGCGCCGAGCGGGAACAACGCGGGGCCAGGCGGGGCACGGCGCCGCTCCCGCCGCGGGACCGGCCGCCCTCCCGCCTGCGCCGGGACGCGGGGCAGCCGCGCCGGGTCCCCCACGCCGACAGCGGCAGCGGCAGGAGGAAGGAGACGCGGGCGCCGGCGGGACCCCGGCGCGCAGCGGAGAGGGCGGGCGCGGAGGCACCGCCGCGCCGGGAGGGGGCCGGTCCCGCCGGCCCAGGGGGTGGCGGCGGCGGCGGGGCTGGGTCCCTCCGCCGCGTGCTGGGGACGGCGCCCCGCCCCGCCCGGGGGTCCCACCCCCTCCGGCTGCCCGCCAGCCAGGAGGGCAGCGGCCGAGCGCCCGGCCCGCGCCCCGGCGCGGTGGGCTGGGCTGAGCCGGCTGCTCCCGCCGGTCGCTTTCCCTTCCCTTTCCCGGGCCGGCCCCTCCCCCCGGCCCATTGATTTCCAGGCGGGAGGCGCACGCGGTGCCGCCGGGCTGTGCCGGGGCCGCCGCCGGGCCCGGCGCTGCCCCCCCCGGCCCCATTACCTGGCTCGGCCCCGCTTGACTCGGCGCTGCCGGGTCCCCCTCGCCGCAGCCCCCGCCTCAGCCCGGCCCGCTCCGCCTACTGTTACAGTCCGTCGGGGAACAATGACGTCCCTCCGCCGGCCTCTTGCATCCGGGGCCCGGCGCCGGCCGGGCAGGCGGGCGGGCGGGGGGAGGAGAGGAGGCGGCGGCGGCGGCGGGGGGAACAGCGAGCGCCTCCGGGTCACACGGGGACCGGCACCGCCCCTGTGCCGCGGCCGGGAGCCGCTAGAGGGGGCTCGGCGACCCCCGGGCCGGGCGCGGGGCTGACGCGGGCTGCGGGCGGCGCCGGGCCCCGCGCGGAGGGGAGGGGACGCTCCGCTCCCCGCCGCAGACCTGGCTGCGAGCTCGTCCCCGCCTCCCGGGCCGAAGGTGTCCCCTCTCGGGTTTATCCCTCTGGTTCACGTTTTATCGTTCCGCGCCCAAAGAGCGGCCATAAACGCTGGCCCGGTCCCCGGAGCCGCCCGCGGGGGGCTGGGTGAGCCCCGCCGGCCCCCGCCGCATGAGGGGCCGGAGGGCTGCGGGCCTGCGGGCGCCGGTGCCCGCCATCGAGTTCCCCGAGGAGAGCCCGGAGCCGCGCTTCGATGGTAAGCGGTGCTGAGGCAGCCCTGTGGGCGAGCGGGGAAATGCGCCTTTCCCCGGCTGGCAGGGAGGGAAGCCCGGTAGACCCGCCGCCTTCCTCTTCCTGCCCTTCCCCAGCGCTCGGCGGCGGCCGCGGGGCTGATGCAAGAGCGGGCAGGCCCTGAGCAGCGCCCTGCCCCGCGGCCGCCGGGCCCGCAACCCCTGCCCCGGGCGCCTCGGCCTCCCCGGCTACCTGCTTTCTGCGTAAAGAAATTAATTAGCTTCCTAATTAGCCTCTTAAGCTATTCGCTCGGTGGCAGCTCGGGTGCTGCCTCTGTGAGCCGCGGTTGTGTTGAAGCTGTGTGGCTGGCTGTACATTGTTTTGGTGTTAAGGTAAATGGGTGTGTACTGAGACCTAAGTTCATTCGTCTGTCTTCTTCCAGAATCGGATGTGCCGGCGGAGCTGCGAGTTGCAAACGGTTCACAGAAATTTGTGAAGTTCACTTCGACCATCCAGAACCAGCTGCTGCTTGTGTCACTGCTGGAGCACCTCTGTCACATGTACACGCACAACCCCGTTCACTCCAGGGGTTTGTTCCGAAGTTAGTAAGGAGAGTTCGTTCCTGTCTCTCAAACTGCCTTACTGCAATGTGTACCAGACCCTTCTGTGCAGAGTTACAGTGTAATAGCAATACAAAGCTGTAGGTTTCATCCCACTGGGATGTGAAGAGGATAAATACCTTAAATCAACTAAATTGGCAGTGACAACTTGTCTTATTTTTGAAAACAGTAACAGAATATCGTTGTAGATGTAAGGGTCAGACAGCTCTGTTCCAGCTACATCATGTGAGTTGCATCATGAGAAGAGCAGCAGGGTAAATTATATTACTGTTAAATGTGATCTGAAAATCACATTTAGAATGTGATTTAGAAGAGGAATTTAATAAAATATTTACCATGAAGTAGTTGCAGTAGAGTCTTCACTAAATACTTCAAAATTATATTCTGTGAAAATCTGAGTAAATACCTTTACAAGTTCTTTATTTTGACGTAAAGTCCCTTGATATCATTCAGGGAATTTGCAGTTTTAAGCGTGAAGTGTTACTTTCAAAATATCTTCTTGGTATATGACTTATTATGGGTATTTTGTCCATTTAGGCATATACTTAGTGCATTTAAGAAAGCATATCCATGGGTTTTGTCCTTGCTTGACATCACTGTAACAATAAAATCGAATGCGTTTTTCATAGCTAAAATTTATGCCATTTGTAGCATCACAGTTGCACCCCTGTCCAGCATTTGTTTGCCACAGTTGTTTGACTCCAAATGAGAAAGATGAGGTGGTGGAAGGGAGCAACTTCATTCTCTGAGTATGTGCTCAAGTGTATGGATTTGGATGGGAATTAGAAAATCTTGACACTACCACTCTTTTGATTATAAATCCATCCTTGTGATTGTGAACCTGCTTTGAGTTTTTCTTTTCACTGATCAAAATGAGTCCAAAAGTCAAAGGTAAGTGAATGGGGTGGATGTTTGTGTAGCTCATCTGCTGAGGTGAGGAAGGAGGTGCAGTTGTGACCCTGGAAGTCATAGCAACTAATTGTATTATGTGAAGGGATTCCCATAGAGCAGCTCTGGTTTGGATTGAATTAGTTTTAATTGCTAAGAGTAGGGGAACAGCGTTGGGGTAGGAGGGATTGTTCAGTTTTTCAGACACGTGATCTTTCAAATAAGATTTCTTGTTTAAAAACGTTATGTATGTTATTGGCTGGCTTTATTTAATGTTTTTCTGACCCTTCTCTGTTCCTTTGTGCAGTTCTTCGTCAGACTTTCACAAGAACAGGTTTACTCTCCCCTTTTGTCTTTTGTGATGAATTCAGTACTGTAAGACTGCAGCACAACAGAGCCATTACTGAACTGATGAAAGCAGCTAATCAACAAATACTTAATGAGGTAAGCTTTGCTACATGTCTGTGGCAACCTCTGCAGTAAGGAGCTTTTGTTTAGGGGTGATTTTAAGATTGGATTTGGTCTTTTTAATAATTATACAAAATAACTTCTTAGCTGTTTGGGGAGGCTCGCTCTGGTTGTAAAGGTACAAAACAGTTTTTGAAGCCACCAGTATTTTGTATCTTACTAAATAGTAATAATAAAACAAGTTGCATGTTTATAAACAAAGGCAAGGTGTTTATTGCCAGGTGTAAGTATTGCTACAGCTTTTATTGACAGACATCCATTTTCAACTTTAAACTGTTGGTTATCCTAATACTCATATTTACATTAGTGAAGGGTGTAGTTTGTGTACTTCTACTTCAGGCTGAATCAGAGCTGTTTGCCTATCCTGCTGCTTGAACTAGGCTAATTAATTTTGTTTTAAACACATTTTAGAGCCCTCATTTTATCCTGTTTGCCAGCAGAACTCTAAAAGGGCAGTAATCTCTCCAGCAGAGAGATGTTAACAGATTACCAGTGGGATAATAGTACTTCAGTTTGCTGAAGCTCTCTGCAGCATGGGAATGGCTGTCAGTAGCCTCATTTTCTTCCAAGAAGGAGGTTGCAGTTTCTGTTTTGATGAAGCTGTCTGTGCCACTGGCACAGCAGACATGTTACTCTTCTTATATGTCATGATTTTTATGTTGGATTTTCTTGTTTCATAGGAACTTGATAATGGAGAGTCTCTTGCAATTGGGTATGTATTCAAAGCATGTAGAAATACTGAATGAACTCCTTCCCTAAAGTTCTGTGCTTCACTTTGGATTTAATTAATACTGCATTTCATGTTTTGGCTCTGAAACATAGAAAAAAGGTAAAGGTTTCTCCAAATTCTCAGAATGATGCGGTGATAATTTGTTCTTCAGTACAACTCTTGCAGTCAGTGCCACTGTTCAGGAAAACAAGATTTATCAGGCATCAGTGTAAAAAATAATCTGCACACCTCTGTTAAAACAGAGTATGAATTTGTAGTACATGTGCATGCTCTTGCAGTCTGCTGGTTTTCAGTATTCACTGAAACTCAGACTGGTACATTATGGTGATGTCAAAGTACTTTCTTATTTTTTTCATAACTTGACTATTTTTAGAATGTATGCAGCTGTATCTTACTTGTAGGTTATAATTTAATTTAATGCAGCCTAACTTTTCTCAACTAGAGAAAAAGAAGTTCTCTTTGAAGCACAGACTTCACGGTACTTGAATGAATTTGAAGAGGTTGCAAGGCTAGGAAGAGGAGGATATGGCAAAGTATACAAGGTATTCTTTACTTCTCATATAAAAATGCTCTGTTTATATCTAGTTTTTCATTGGAATTTTGAATTACTGTTTCAGCTGTACTGCCAATTGTTTTTTGAATAGAAGAGGTGCAAATCTGTACCTTAGAAGAAAGTTGGTGTTTCATTTCAAAAGCTGCTCTGTTGTATTAAGTTTTGTTTGTCAGAAGCAGGGTACATCAGATGTTTTACTTTGTGTATTTTGACCCTTCTAAAGTGAATGAAAACTCTTCATTTGACATGTGAAGTATTATGATATATTAACTCCAAACAGCATTGGAACTGATTGGTCTGCACACCCCAATGCTTTAATTGTGGCTGCTTTTAAAAAATGGGCTTCAGTATGAACATTAACTGTCCAAGCCAATGCTGAGTTGTGTTAAGTACTTGTGGTGTATGGCAAGCCCAAGTTTCCCCATGAGCTATATGCCATGTGGAAATGACAAATGTGGTCTCACATATGTATTGAGGACCTGTTAAGCAGTTATCAGGACTTCTCCTATCCCTGTATGACAGCAGGGGCCTCATCCCAGTTTCATTCCCTGATACAGGTGATACTCCGTAGGAATGGGGTGCAGTAATAAAATTTTGGAAAATAGTGAGTTTGAAAGGATTTAATTAATCCAAGCACATTAACATCTCATTTTCTCCTATTGTAATTGTTTTCAGGTTAGAAACAAGTTAGATGGTCAGTTCTATGCTATTAAAAAGATTAAAATTAAGAAGGCTACAAGAAGAGATTGCATGAAGGTATTCTTCTTCCTGTATTTTGTTCCTTTTTTAACTCCTCTGTAGCTTATTCCATTCAAATTTATTAATGTAGCTAATATAATTTTTTATGCATTCTGAATTTCTAAAGGTTTGAGCCTATCAATACCTAGTAGAAAAAAAGTAAATGAGTTGCACTGAAGTCCATTAAAAGACCTGTATTAATTACTTGAATTTGATCATCTGTGCGATGATGAAAATAATTTTTTTTTAAGCTTTCAATTTTTTTCTGTTACTGTAACAATTTCACCTCTTCTTTCTCTCTAAGAAACTTACTTTTTGTTACCTTTCATGTTTACTAACCACTCAGAGTAAAGGAGTGTCACACTGTGGGTTTTTTGGTCTTTTTAGGTGCTCCGAGAAGTCAAAGTGCTGGCTGGGCTGCAGCATCCCAATATTGTAGGCTATCACACTGCTTGGATGGAACAAGTTCAAACAGCACATCCAAAAGGAAAGTGTGGCTCATTGTGTAATTCTTGCTTGCATCTTACAACCTCTGTACTGTTATTTTTCAGGAGAGTATTACCTCTCTGATAAAATGACTGTTTTTCCCCTCCTTAAAAGAAAAGGGAATTACCGGTGATCAGCAAGTCCTTCTGTGCACTCAATCCCTCCTTACCAAATAATTTATCTGTTACTTAATGATTAATTTGGAACTGTGGAAATATTAGCTTTGCTTGTGGTAAGACATGAGGAGGATTTTAAAGTTATGTGATAGTCAGTGAAATGCAGTGAAAACCTTTTAATGCAAGAAGTAGTGCGTTGATGAGAAGAATGAATGCTGAGGAATGAGCCACCTGGAGTGATGAATAGGACAAAACCCTCACAAATTTGCAGCTATGTTTTGAAGTCTCAGAGATATAGCAAAACTAGAATAAGCATCCCAGTATGCTTCTCTTTGGATCTGGAAAAGATGCAAGAAAAGCTGAAAGAGCCAGGAAGTATATACTTTGAATGATAAAATCCCTCTGTCAAAACCTCTTTATTTTGCTTTCCAAGTTAGACTTTTAAATTTGATGAATGGTGTCCATATTCCTGCACTGACAGAGCAATTGGATTTTTTTGTGTATCAGCTACTGTCTGTAACTGTTGAGAATTTATCTGCTTTTATGTTCATTCTACACCTTCTCTGTTTTTGTCTTCAGGTTCTTTGTTCTCAGCTCTTTGCACACTGGTTCCTGTGGTCCCTTTGTAACCCTAATCCACTGGTCCCTTTCTAGTCCTTTCCTGGAATGCCTTTAGCAATTAAATCTTTTGATCCTCTCTTAGTGGGAGGTTTGGTTATGCTCTGTATAACTTTATTGCTTTCCAAGTCACTGACTTGGTGCTCATCCAGCCATAAACACAAAATAAAATGCATAGGAAGTTGACAGTAGATTAAAACAGGCAAAACTTTTTAACTAATGATCCAGAGAATCTCGAGGGAAGCAATTGTTTAATGCTGGGAGCCCTCCATAAGTATTTAATGGTGGTAATGGAAATGTATAATGAAATCTATAGGTAGCTTCTGTGGTGCTTTATGGTTTCCCTTGTCTTAAAAAAATTGATGTTTTATATTTGCTTCTGTGTGCTAAAACCAGCTTTTTCATCTAAAAATGCAATTTTAATGACAATTATTTCTAAGATACCCAGTGTCTTTAAAATAGCAGCAGTGTGATGTGAAGGGTGATGCCTTGTGGAGCTGCTTCTTTAACTGAGTGTTATTCTTTAGGTTGTTTTATGAAATACCGTATTTATCTTTGCATCCAACAGATAAAACAACAATGGAGTTGCAACCATTATTTTTGGAGCAAGAGAGTAGCAGGTGAGTATTACTAATCTCAGTGATAACATACATATTAAACTTTATCTTCAGCTGTCTGGACAGCTGTCCAAAATCCCTGCTGGTAGAAAGTATTAAATCAGCTGGAGCCTGCACTGACAGTTATGTAATCCTGGAGTTTTATGTGGGGAAGCAGCTGAACTCTTTCTTGGCAGTGCTGTTTGCAATTGGGGGAAAAAATTCAGTATGGTGTATCACAAATAGATGGTATGAAACTGTGTACTTACTTGAGTTTCTCTGCCTTTGTTATTTTCAGTGATCACTGTCACATCCAGAGTGTGGAAAGTGGTAGTTCAATTATCTTTGCTGACCTTACCTCACAAGAAAAGAAGTCCTGTGACAGTACCGGTCTTAAAAATGTGCGTAGAGAATCAGTGCAGAACATGGATGTGAGGAATGACTTCTCAAACAGTGATAGCAAAGCGTGTGTGAGACCAAATAAATGTGAATTATCCACAGAACTACAAGAAGACTTTGTAAATCATGTTTACAATTTATCAACTGATGTGGGCAATCATTCAACACGGGGACCTCATTCCAGTCTGGATCCAGATGCTAGCACTGAGAGCGAGTCCTGCTCTGAAAGCAAGTCCTGCACTGAAGTATGCCCCAAAAATGAGGTAGCACTCTGTGGAGAGTTTGAGGTAAATACTTATCTGCTCTCTAATTTTGTGTTGTTTTTAAAGTAGTTCAGTAGACAGTGTAAATGAATGATTTATAACAATAAATTTAAAAGAAGGGAATGACTGCAAGCAGAGCCAAAAGTCTGTTTTTACTTAAATGGGTAACAGCATTACAAGGAAGCTGACCAGGGGAGCTGGCAAAGCTCAGCATCTGTGAGGAACTTTCTGTGTGTTAGGCATCTTGAATCCTTTCAAAGTACCTGCATGAATAAAAAGTGCTACTGCTGCATTATACAGCCCCATCAGAATTGAAAATCGTTAGCTTTCCCTAATGAAAGCTAAAGCAGCAGTTAATGATGAAAGTGTCTTGGTATGCCATGTGGTGCCCATGCAGTGTAGGAGTACATGGGAAAGAGATAAAAGCAGGTTGGAGCAGGGAAGCATTTGTGCTTCTCAAACCTTGTTGTTGTTTATACCATACCACTGGTCTGTTATGTATAACACAAGCAGCTCTGGAATGCTCCAAGCTTTTGCTTTCACTTGGAGCTGCCTCTTGCAAGGAAGCCAGTTTTAAAGGTGTCTGCTCGAGTTGTCCAGGTTATCAAATGAACTGGTCCATTACTGGAAACTGACCTGCATATTCATGGTAATAAATCAAACAGTTGGACTCAAAGGTCTTTTCCAACCTAAACAACTCTGATTATGTAAAATACTGTATCAAGCAGTTGATTTTTTTTCTGCTATTTTATATTGATGAAGCTGGAATAAACCTCTGTTTAGTATTTCTAAAGGGTTTCAAACTCTAATTTGAATATTAAAGACATATCTGGCAATTTCATTAGCATGTATCATATAACAATTCTTAAAATTTAAGAAACAAGCAAAAAACTCCCCAAAACTAGATAGCATTGTTGCATCTGCTTCTTGAGTGCAATAGATTACTAATATTGTACTTGATGCCCTTTTGGAACCTGTTTTTGAAGGGCTTTTTTTTTTAAATGAATTTTGTGTTTATTTGCTTTAAAGAAAATAACTAAGGAAATACAGTTTATGTTACAGTGGTAAAATTATGGACCATTATTTTTCTGTTAGGTGGAGTATCATTTGATGCTTCATATACAAATGCAGCTGTGTGAAATATCCTTGTGGGATTGGATTGCTGACCGTAATAAAAGATACAACAAGAGATCAGAGGACACTTCTAGTAAGATTCATCACTGTCTTATTCATTGTAAAGCAAATAATTTTTTTTAAATAATTTGAAGTGCAGTTATCTAATTTTATTTTACTTCAGCAGCTTATAATACAGATCTTCATTAAATTTCTTAGTCACTTCATCAAATAGCAGCTTGTATTGAATTTTTGCATGATAGATGTTGGTAAAAGAATTGAAACTCCTGAGTTTTAGACAGCTCTTCAAAAAAAAAAATAAAAATGACTGAATGCCTGAGGCCTAGTTGTTACCAGGGAAAATCAGTGTCTGGGCAATACTCTGTATTTGAAACACAGTTTTTTTTTTTACAGAATCTGCTGCTTATCAGAAGGCTGGGTAAAGGGTAATTTATCTGCTGCAGAAAATAGAATTATATCATTTGATCCAGACAGGTTAATTTATAATAGGTTAAAGAACTTAACATTGGCTTTTTCTGAGTGACCAGGGGGTTCTCCTGCCCTCCTACCAAGCAGTCATCAGTAACTGTTGACATTTGGAAGAAAAATTCCAATGCTCTTAAAGCAGTAGAGGCATGTTCCATTCTCTGGGGTGGCTGTATAAAAGCAGCATATGCACAGCAGGTTGTAAAACAAAATGTGTGATTCATGTTTTATATTAGTTTTAATCAGTTTTAAGGTAAAGCTGTTCTTTTCAATAATAGAGACAGGTTTACCAGCAGACTATCAGCTGACTTCCACTAGTCTCTCCTGTAATCATAATCTTTTAGCTTTCATGAGCTAAAAGATGATGTTCTTGGTCAGGAAATGACAGAATTATGACATTTGAGCTTGCAAAAGGCTGTTTTCACACCTTTTTATGGAAAAGGTGATTGTTATCATAGGTTAGACATGAAGAAATAGAAATCCAAATGTGAGTAAATGGTGAGTGTTCAAAAAGACACATTAAATATGGGTCATTAGAGCACAGAGACAAAGTAGTTTAATAAAATAGTTATATGAAAAATGGTCAAAACAAGGAGGTGCTAAGTTTATTTAGGACAGCTACAGCCAGAGGAGACTGGGGAATTTCAGAGGGTAGCACAGCAGAAGGATTAGGAACAAAACAAGAGAGTGTAAAGCAATAGAGGCAGCAATTTATGTCACTACATAAATTAGTATGATTTTATCTGGAACTGTATTTTTCATGCTAGGTCAAGACTTACATGAAAGTAAAGAGTTTGTTAAATTCATGATCAGATATCTGATGGGGGTTGGAAGAATCTTTTCAGGAGGATATATGTTCATGTTCCCTGAACTTCCCTTTTTGGAATTTTGATGTTAGTGACTTTTTGCTGATTCAGAAATAGTATCTTGAGAGAAAGCATGGCAAAATCCGTTTTTAAAATATGCTCATTCTGCTAAAAAATTATTCTACAGCATAAATAAACAGATTTCAACAAGACATACCTCCGTAATCTTACATAACTCAGTAAAACTAGCTGAAATAATTCCAATTGTTTTAAGGTCCATACCATCTGGTGGATGTTTCCTGGACAATGAAGATTTTCCAGGAGATAGTAGGAGGAGTTTGCTATATCCACAGCATGGGAGTGATGCATCGAGACATAAAAGTAAGTTCATCCAATTCCTGCTTGAGGTTGAAGAAAACAAAAACAATTGACATTATGGGAGAATGAATAGAGAGAATAGTTGCTTTCATAGAGATGACCTGGGCTCTTAAGAATTTACTTGTTACATATGAAAAAATACATGATCTCCTCTACAGCAGGGTCATACTTTCTTTACTATCAGCCTACTACTCAGTTATGTTGACTTACAAGTGGATTTTAAGCTCTGGAGGTGTTTCCTCCTTTGAAATGATTTTTCTGTCAGAAACAGGCATGGTCAGATTGGGTTTCTTTTGTCTCAGTCTTTCCTTAACCAGGGTAGAAACCTAATGACCTAAAAAAAAATTACTTTAGGTAATCACAAAAGTAAGCAAAGGCCCTTGACTACACCTCAGTTTTCTAACTGCATACAGTTAGCTTCTGAAAATATATTCTAGTTGCTTGCTAGATAGACCTGAATAGCAAGGAAGTGAATGTGTGTTTTCCATCTTTGCTTCCTAGCCAGGTTTTCTGCATCTGATACAGCAGGTCTGTGAAGAAATCATGGCTATTAAAACTTCACATGTGGAAGCTTGGAACTACTTGAAATCACACAGTCTTCACTGTGGATTAATTTTCATTTTTCTGTCAAATGTTTCAGGGTGAACAGTTTTTCAGTTTGCCTTCTCATTTAATATCATCAAGGCCTTATTGTCCAAAGTCTGGTAGTTATATAAAGAATTCCAGAATTCCATAGTTACTGCAAAACCTAGTTTTGAGCCAGTTTTGATGGTTTTCACCATATATTCTTCTAATGGTGACTTTGCAGATACCTAGCAGAGACTGTAATTTCTGGGATAATACTCTAAGGAAGTTTTTCAGTGTGTGAATTTCTGAGGACAGAAGCCCAGTGGGTGGGTCTCCTGGATGTGTTTTTACTTCAGTGGATATGAGAAGCCTAGCAACTTGTTCAACAGGGCTGCATCTTTTAAATTTGGTCTGCATTGAATAAAGGAAAATAATGGCAATTGCCCATCTCTTGTTAAACTATTCACATCTCCTTTATACACTAATAAAAGACCAACTGTTTCCTTTGTGCCACCTGAGCAAGTTGGGGGATGTTTCTAGATACATAATGCTTGCATTTCTCCTTCTTAGTGGTCCTGTAACCAAAATATATGGATAGAAACTGTTTCAGTTTTCTGAGTCAGAGCTCTAAAGTCTGTCATAATTTGGCTTTTTTTTTTTTTTTCATAGCAGCCTCCCAGAACCAGTTAGTGTATTGCAGCTGCTTATCAGATAAAAAAATGTGTTTTGGTTTGTATTATGTCTAGCCCAATGATATTTAGTCATCTTTCCTGCTACATCAGTTGGTCAAGTTTACAAATTTACTGTCCACTTTTGCCTGTTCCTCTTTACTGTTCTGAAAATTTCCCAGTTTCTGCTGGGCGAAAAAATATTTAATCTTTTCACTAAATCCAGGGGGTTTTATGTTTTGCTTTTCTTACTTTTTTTCCATTCATTCTAGGTATGTGGTCTTTTGGCCCAAATGATATTGCTAGCACATGATGTGGTATCAGCAATTACTATTTTTTCTCTCCCACTACTAAAAATGTTAAATAATCATCTTATACCTGTGAAACATTGGATTTTACAGACTTTGAAACAGCTGAAATTTTGTAATTCTTTATATAGACATATTTTTAAATTGTATTGTCTTCATTTGCAGCCTAGAAATATCTTTCTACATGGATCTGATCATCAGGTAAAAATAGGTGACTTTGGATTAGCCTGCAAAGACCTTCTTTGGGATGATGCAGGCCAGTGGTTTCAGACAGAAAGGATAAATGGTAAGAGAAGAAAGTGTAATGGGTTTCAGTGTTTAAGTTTCTATGGTATTAAAATCATTAAACTGTTACTTGCAAGGGTAACAACACTTGTTAAGTCTCAATTGCCCTTCTAAGGACTGGCACATACTTCAGGAGTGGGGACCTGCCTCTATGCCTCACCAGAGCAGCTGCAGGGATCTCACTATGATTTCAAGGTAGAGAACTTTGTTTTGTTTCTTCTTTTAACACAATAGATAATAGAAATAAATCAAGCCTTTCAATAGGCAAATACATACTTGATCAATACATAAATATTCCTCTTACTGTGACTCATAGTGTTTTTGTTAAAACATGAATTTCAACTTTGCTTTCTCATTTGCTATTAAAGCAAAACTTAGTTTTTTAATATGCTGAGAATGTATATAGATTTGAATTTGTGTCCTTTCACTAGTGTCATGATACTCTTCCTGTCATTATGAAACTTGTTATGAAAATTTTTCATATCACGTTTTAAGAGAAAAAGAAGCCCACTAAGTTAAAACAGCAGTTACCCCAGAACTTTCTCTTCACCCCATTAACAGTCAGACATGTACAGCATGGGTGTTATCCTGCTAGAACTCTTCCAGCCATTTGGAACAGAAATGGAAAGAACAGAAGTTCTTACACGTTTAAGGACTGGCCAAATTCCTCACGCTTTCTACAAGCAATGGCCCACTCAGGCCAAGTTTGTGAAACTGCTCACCAGCCCCAGAGCTGCAGAACGCCCAACAGCGCCTCAGCTGCGGGACAGTGAACTCTTCCACACCACAGACCAGGTAACTTGTGCCAGGAACCCCAGCCCTTACAGCCTAAAGGAACACAAAAAGGAAATGCCCTTTGTCTCCCTGCCCTCATTACGTTTGTTTGGCTTTGAACTTAATCACACGTTCGTCCTAAGGCTCTTTTTCTGATTACAGTATTTAGGCCACTGTATTATTTCTGGTGTCTCTGCAATGACATAACTGCTTGGCAACTTTTGGAAGACTGTACAGTTGAGAAGTATTTTTATAGGTCAGAAAAGCTTTCAAAGTTTTTCACCACATCTGCAGAGCCTTCTAATCATTTTTCCTTTCCATCCCCCACTGCTTTGTGGATTAAGCTGTAGTATCAAGAATGTAGAATAGCTGAATGCTGCTGCATTCTGTCTGTAGTGAACTGCAAACACAGTTAGAGTAGGTCAGTAAGGCTTTATCCTTGCTTAGCTATAAATGAAGTAAACTGACTCTTATTTTCAGGTTATTTCTAACCTCCAACAGAAGGTGAGACAGCAAGAAGAAGAAATAGAGAAGCTGAGGGAGACAATACGACTGCTTTCTGAAGAGCAAGATGAACAAACAAGAGTAGGCTCTCCTGTTTAAGTACAGGAAGAACTAACCTCGATTGTGTGTTAAATTATATAAAATGTGGTTTTTTTACATAAAATATTTCAATGTATTTTCATTTGGCTGTCTGTTCTTAAAAGGATAAATACCTTTTTCCTTGACCAAAGGCTACTGAGAAAGGAATCATGTTGCAGTAGAAAAATCAAGGGCACAGCTTATATTTACATAGGATTAATTTACAGGCCTTAGCCATTGAACAAACATGTTAGCCCAGAGTTACAGCTGTAATACTTTTATTATTTTAGGATTCTGTCCAACTGTAATATTTAAAATACATCTCAGAAAAGACTCAAACATTACAGCAGGCATGAGGCAGAGTAAGATTAAAACATCACAATGAAGGGCAGAGGCTCACTTGAGCAGCTTCATGACAGAGCTGAAAGGTGCCAGGTTCTCACAGGACTTCATCCACTTCTGCACGTTGGCGGGGGCGGTGTTGGCGGCGCCCGTCTGCCGCAGCGCGCACCACGCCACCACGTCGGCCACCGTCAGTTCCGCGCCCACCAGCCACGAGCTCTTGCCCAGGGCCGTGTTCATGGAGCGCAGCACGGCCCCTCTCTCCTTGCTGCTGCCTTCTTTCAGCTGCAAGAGGGCTGTGTCCACCCAGCTGTCGATCAGAGTTGAGGTAACTGCATTGTACTTCTGCCCGAACAGGGAAAAGAGAAATCGAGCGATGTTCCCCTCTCCTTCTATAGGGCACATGGTTTGAATGCTAAACTTCATCTGGGGTTTGGGAACTGAAAACAACAGAAGGAAAAAAAAAAAAGTGAATACTACATAGTAAAGAAATTAACTAGAACGATAATTCCATGATGTATGTTTGTGATGCCAGCAACACTGTTAATATCATTAACCTGATGAAGATTTCAGTTGTGTGGGATAAAGAAATCACTTTTTGAAAAACTCAACCAAATCTCCTCTAATTTCTCTTCTAGCAACCTTAGTTGTAGAAACTGAAAAACATTTTAATTAAAAAATTAAAATCCTGAGGGTACAAACAACCCTGGCAATGGCATGTGTGTTTTAACACTAGTAACTATAAACAAGAATCTTCCTCTTCTGGCCCACCATGGTTCACAGCTACGAAAAGAGAACAGAAATATTTCCTGCTTCTTCATCTCCATGTCAGCACAGGGACACCGAGGCATCTGTGTGCAAGGGCTTATAGCACAAGTTTCATTTTCTCACCAATTGTAAAATACTGATCTACAAATTTCAGTCTTACCATCCTTCCAAATCAGGGTAAAGCCCAACTGATACTTATGACGTGGCTTCTTCTTAGTCTGCTCTCCAAAGCATTTCAAGAGGTTTTCTGGCACGTTTTTCACTGATGAATGTGTGTGAACAGCTGATAGTATTTTGTACCGTTCACAAAGCAGACTGTGTATCACTAACAGTGACAGTGGAGGTAGAGAAGGATTTGCATTGATGACAACATCTTTCAGGGCACCATAATCCTGAGTGGAAAGTAAAACATTCAGCAGGTAAGAGACATTCCAGATCATACTCATAACTATTGCTCTCATTTGACACCAAAATGTACACAGTTGTGCATGCATGTATCTGAAAATTTTAAGATATTCAAGTAAATAAATTCAAGCTTGGACATTTAGAACTTGTGTAGACCTTTAAACATCTTCCTTCCTCAACATGTTATTCAAGGACATGACTGAGATAAATTCTACTCCAAGATGAAGCCAATGTTAAAAGTTTTCAGTTTAGTTACAAACAAGAAACCAACTGTTGAAATTTCAAAATTAACTATTCTCACTTGAAATTATATCCAAATGAGCATACATAGAACTAATATTTATAAATGTTTGTGTCTGTAATCTGGATGGCCAAAATGAAATGGTAATTGTAGGTTGTATATTGAGTTCTGAGTGTCCCAGGTTTTAATGCTCCCCTTCCAGCCCTGAAAACTGAACGTAAAGAACGTACCTACCACTGTAACTCACTAAACTCACCTTTCCAAGCATCAGATCTAAGTCTGCTCCATTTGTTGTCAAAGGAGAAAATTCATCAGTTTGAATGATATTTGTTACATCAAAGTCAGCATCTGGGGTTTGTATCATCTTGGAGAGCCCATCCACAGCACTCTTCAGTTCATACAAGCGCTTCAGAATCTCTTCCTGGCGGGATTCAAGTGCTTGAAGTGATGGGTCAACCTCTTCCTACAGGAGAGGAAAAACCAAGGCCAGGTTAATGTTCACTCAACTCATTTAATGTTAAGTTTTGAAAGACTAAACGCCTTCAACTAGGCAGACCATTGTGAATATCATGGGCTTATATCCATCAGTTATCTCTTGTCTGCATGAGTGTGGTGAGATGGTGTATTTAATCAATTCCTGAAACCTTCCTGCTTGATAGTTTTTTTAAACCATTAGCTATAGCAAACTCTGTAACACAGTCAAAATAAGACAGTTGGCAGTGAAGTGCTGAATGATGACTGAAAAATGAAAGACAGGTTGTCAGGTTCTTTTTTAAGCCCAGAAGAGCAGATGGGTAAGTTTGTGGTACAGCGGCCAAACAAGGAAACTTTGACAAATCAGGCAGTAACAGAAGTAAAAAGGCCTGCAGGTTTAGATTGATGGTACAGTGTGGATTCAATTTGTTTCAGAGAATATAAATTATCGTGGGAAAAAAAACCCACTGTGGGCTTTGTTACATGTTAATACCAATGAGGCTTTTTATCTCAATTACCTCATAAGCACCACAACTTAAAATCTCTTTTATAAGTTGAAAAATATAATGTTGTGGCAGGTTTTAAGTCTAAAAGCTTAAAATAGCATGAAAGAAAAATCTTCAAATAGCCTATTTCTAAGGATCCTGAATAAGGATTAACAAATCCCAAACTATCGTGGATGACGAGATAAACAAGGTATCCAAGTAAAATCTTTATATCCACTTAAAATAATATTCCCAAAGAGAAGACCTCTTAAGTGACCACTGTTTAGTTAGTACGCGATTCCATACGTTGAAGTGGGAAGGCATTTGGTTAGCAATTATCTGAAGTTCTGCCCCAAAGTTACTCCAACTCAGTATCTCCACCACCATCCAGTGAGGGCACAGCAAATCCGTGAAGGCATCAAGCTAAAATTGGCCACAAGTGGCCTGGGAGAATTCCATGCATTCCTGGCACTGGAGAGAGGCTGCTCAACTAGACCTATGTAACACATTTTTGTCTTATTTACGGCAAAAGAAACTGAGAGTAGAACCAGAGGGTGTGCAGCTGGCTAAAACCCGAGCTGAGGCAGCAGAGCGATGATGCAGCAGGACAGAACGAGGCCTGCTGGGCACTTCTCTTACGGGGCTGCCAGGGAGCTCGGCAAGGCCATGCAAACATAAAAACCGCGACTGGGACACACGCGAGAGCCCAGAAAAGTCAAAATGAGAACTACTGAAGGCTTTAAAAACATTACAGAGCAATTCCTGAAAACGCTGGTTTTATTTAACCCTCGGACGCACGGCATACGGCGTGGCGGAGGCAGGGCCCCTCCTGCGGGCTGAGGCGGTGGGACACGGCCCCGTGAGCTCTCCGGAAACGGAGGCTCCTCCCGCTCCTACCGGGGCTGGGGCTCTCACCGAAGGGAATTCCGCCCAGCGGCCGCATGCCTAACCTCGCCAGGGCACGAACAGATGGCCGCGGCCCGAGCAGCTCCTTCCGCCCACCCCTCGCTCCTACCTGCGGCGGCGCGGCGGCGCCGGGGGCTCGGTGCAGGTTGGGCAGGGGGTACATACAGGTGGGCAGGTGCTCCGCCAGCACCCCCGCGCCGTGCACCGGCCGCACCTTGTACATCGCGGGCATGGCGGCCCCCGCCCCGCCGCGCGTCCGCTCCGCCGCCGCCGGCCCGCCCGCTGCCCCGCCATTGGCCGAGCGGCGCCTTACTGACAAGCGTGCCGCCCAATGGCCTACGGGTTCTCCCGTCCGCCCTCCTGCCATTGGCCAGCGCTCAGTCGCTGAGCGCGTCCCCACAGGACGGTGGGCGGGAGGCGGAGGCGGTGCGGGCCGAGCGCGCTCCGCTGCTCCCGGCGCTGACCGAGCGGGGCGGGAGCCTGAGGAGAACGCGGTGCATCCCGCCCCGCCGCGGCCCCGATGGAGGCGGCCGCGCCCTGGTGAGTGTGTGCACCAACCCGGTACCGGCCCTGGTCCCCGCCTTCGCACCCCCAGTCCGGGCCGCTTTGCTCCCCTCACGGGAGCAGCGCTCTCCGGCCGCCGGCGCGGTTCCGGCTTGCCCTCGGCTCCCGCGCCGCTCCCGGCTCGCCTGGGGACGCCTGAGTGGGGTTTGCTGCCCGCTCTCAGCGCCGTGGTTTGCTGTCCCTCTCTCCCCAGCCCGCAGCCCGCCGCGGCCATCCGGCCCATCGACCGCGCCTCTGTCCATCGCATCTGCTCGGGCCAGGTTGTGCTGAACCTCGGCACTGCCGTCAAAGAGCTGGTGGAAAACAGCCTGGATGCCGGAGCTACCAACATCGGTAACCCTTCCTCGAATTTCATAACTTCTCATAGGCTTCTAAAGCACGTCTTTTTCCTCAAAACTGAGTGCATGTTAACGAATCTGGGCAAACGTTTTCTGTTTGCAGCGATTTTACACCTCAGGTTAATAAAACAATCTGATTCCCAGGCTCCAGCTGCATTCCTAGTAGCATGTGAGATTGTGTTATTTTATTTCTAGCCCTTTGGCCACTACGAAAGTGTGTGGCCTGTGCAGCAGCGGTGGTCAGGCTGTGCCAGCCGGTGGCCTTGGGCTAGCGCAGGGCAAAGACAGGTTTCCAGAGCTCCCAGGGTGGTGGCTGGGATAACTGGGAGGACTTCTGTTCAGACAGAAGTTCAGTGAAGCTGAATGACCTGGAACTACAGTCCCGTTTGCATTAGATTGACCTAACTTTTGACAGCTATCGGCATTTTCTGTTCTGTTATTATTCAGTTTTGGCATGGAAAGCTGTTATTTGAAACATTGACTTCAAGTGCAAAATTGGTGCCAAACACCATGTTTGAACATAAAGAATTGAAATACTTTATGACTCAATTTTGTAGATATAAAACTTAAAGATCATGGGGCAGAACTGATAGAAGTTTCAGATAATGGAGGTGGAGTGGAAGAGGAAAACTTTGAAGGCTTGAGTAAGTCGAATTTTTTCATAATATAGATGTGGGCATTTAGTTTAATCATATTTAATGGACACTTGGCTTTTGCATAATGTGTGTGTTATCTGCAAGACTTGAGCGATGCTAGACTGGCCTTCTGTAGTGCTCTTGTGGTGATAGTTTTTGTAACCCAGAAATAGTCTTTGGTTCCTTTGCTTATTTAAGTGGCACAAGCAATACAAATAATCACAGAGGAGAAAATCTTATAAATGTTCATGTGGATTAATTGATGTTTAATCATTGGTCGTTGCTGAAGGAGTTGAGCTGTGTGGAAGTGGCTGCTTTGGGAAGTACAAACTTGAATATTTGCTGAAAGGGAACTGACCTTGTGCTGACTGTCAAACTTCCCATTAGCTAGTTTTGAATTGCACAAAGTGGGAGCAGAAACAGTACTGTCTAATGAGTCTAACTAGCCTCTGCAACAGAAATACTGGCATTTCTCTTTTTTTGATAAAACAACTAGGAACCTTTTCCCCATAGGTTATTACTCAGTAACTTTGGTGTGCACTGTATGTTTTTGGTACATCAGAAGCTCAGTCTGCTGCTGTTCCAGCACAGTGGAAGTCCAGGGGTGCTGCTGCTGGCTCAGTTTGTTCCCTGGTGACTGGTGCTGCACTGATGGTGTGGGTTGAGTCCTCCTCAGCTGTTGGGGTGGACTGGGCTTATGCCTGTCCTGTGTCCACCTTGCACAGCACAGCTGCAGATTCTGTGACAGGTCCAGCAGCAGCAGAGGCAGGTACTGTGTCCTGCTCTGAGGCATCTTGTAGTGCTTATACCAATAATGCTCAATAAGTCTGAAATAACAGGTGCCTCCCAGGATTTTAAAGAGATCATGTTTATAGGAAAAAGGAAGGCAAGCAGTATTTTGTCTTTAATCATTATATAAAACACAAAATTTTACACATTGTGTAAAATACAGAAGGGGTTTTGTTTTGTGACATCCATACTACATCTGCTTGCATAGACCACCGTCACTTTGAAGTGGAATATGTATTTGAAATATCTTTTTCCAGCTCTGAAGCATCACACATCAAAGATACAAGATTTCTCTGATCTAATACATGTTGAAACATTTGGGTTTCGAGGTGAAGCTTTGAGTTCACTGTGTGCATTAAGGTAATTAATATTATATACTATTAGTACAAAGTTACTATAGGCACAAAAACACTACACCCTTTCAGTTTACCATTATTGATAAATGAGGCTTTGGAAACTTCCAGTTCCTTACTTTTAGGTCAGTTTTGAGCAATAGATTGAATGACATCCTGAGTAGTTTCCAACCAAAATTATTCTGTGATTCTAAACATCTATTTGGTCATTTTATGTACAAAATTTAATGATGCTTAAGTATGCAGATATTTACAGGGTGTATTTCCATGAGTATTTGATCCTCTGATATAAAGCACTCTTAACATTTAAATGTTGGTTGTTAGGCTGTAACTCATTAAGACTGTACTTAAATTTCTTTCAGACCAACTATACATTTTAAATCAGCTTTTGTACACAGTGCTGCTGGTATCTATTAAAATAAGGAATGTAATGTTCAGCAAAACTAGATTTTAACATTGAGTTTTATAAGAGAGGAATGAAAGGGATACAAATAAGAATGTGTAGCTAGGAAAATGTTACATTACTCTGAAGAGCAAGTTCTTAGTTGTTTATGGTGAAGAGTTGTTTTAATTAAATTGATAGTATTGCTGTAGTTTCTATGCTGCTTGCCATAAGGAATAGCTAAGATAATATGGTGCTCAGTGAGTAATTCTTTTGCCTCTTCCCTCCCATTAGTGATGTCACCATTTTCACCTGTCACAAGTCAGCAAAGGTTGGGACTCGTTTGGTGTTTGACCACAATGGCAAAATTACTCAGAAGACTCCTTTGCCACGACAGCAAGGAACAACTGTCAGCATCCAGCAGTTGTTTTATACCTTACCAGTGAGGCATAAAGAGTTCCAAAGAAACATCAAAAAGGTAAGGTCAGAAATTCTCAATTCAAAGGAGTGTTGTGCCCCAGAATTTATTCACTGCTGAATGAAATCCAGTTCTCTGCAGAATGCATTGATTACAGACTGATTCATGCCTTACATCTTAATCAAATAACAAAACTCTTACTGGATGCTTTTCTCTTCTGCTTTGCAATAATTTGGTTTAAAGGTATATTCTCAGACTTTGAAAAGAATCCATATTGTGATCACTTATCTGTATTTTAAAACCAGGGACTGCTGCACTGTGGCTAAATATCAGTCTTGTAAACATCCTGTTTATTCTTAAAGTAGTATTTTTCTTTTTTTTTTTTAATTTAGTTTGTAAAAATTTTAAGAATAAAACTCCCTCCTTTTGTTACCTGCAGATATTGAAGGCTTTCTTTATCCATTTGTGTTTTGAAAAGAGACATTTCATATTAATATGAACTTTCTTTTTCCTTTAATAGGAGTATGCCAAAATGGTCCAGCTGTTACAGGCCTACTGTATTGTTTGCAAAGGAGTGCGGATTAACTGCACTAATCAAGTTGGCCAAGGAAAGAAAAGCTGTGTGATATCCACTGCTGGAAGTCCCAGCTTAAAGGAGAACATTGGAGCAGTATTTGGGCAAAAGCAGGTATTGCTTTTATTACTGAGAAAGGAGAGAATGGAGGTGTATGGAGGGATTTTTAGTGTCCAGTAGGAAGTGAGGATGGAGCATTGGGCTGCAGCACACCCTACAGGCTGGCAGAGGACAGACACCGCAGCCTCCACTGCTCCCTCTCCAAGTCCTGCAGCTCCTCAGATATGGTTTATGTTATTTATGATGGAGGAGATGGGGTTGTGACTTAGTATCTCTTTGAAATGAGTTTTAAGAGTTGTTGTGCCAGCAAATGGGCTGTGTGTCACAAGAACAAGCAATTTAACAAAAAATCCTTAGGATGGTGTGATGTGAAAGTCTTAACTGGAGAACAGAAAACTGAGGCATATCCACTTTTGCAAGCTCTTCCTATCAAACCAAGTTTTATTCTTGATAACCTTTAAATTGGATTGCAGTGAGGCCCTGTAAAACTGTAGACTGTTATGCTTTCTAAGGAATAGCTATAAAAATAATTGTTATCCTCTGGATGAGTGCAGAGATGAAAAAAAGCTCAAAAACATCCTTCCTACAACTGTATCTTACAATCATCAGAAATATCGAGTGGTTGATAGCTGCTGGTTGTTGATAAACAATTTTTCCCTCCACAGTGCCCATATGGAGATTTCAAAGCCTGTTCATGATTTGGCTGAAAGATGAGAGAGAAGATGTAACTTTGTCTTGCCATGTGGCATCAAACATAGTTGAAATTTGAGTATTTTCTAGATGTAATGTTTAGCTTACAGCCTGTCTTTTAATATTGAATACTTAAATTGATAGAAGCTGCTCTTATGGCAGAAAAGTAGTAGTGGCATGACTGGGAAAATGTTTGTGGTAAACATAACTGTTCAGAGGGAGCTTGTAATTCAAATAACACATTTTTTAATAGTTTTATTGTCCTTTCAAAAGTAACTTCTGTTACTCTTTTTGCCTTTTATTTTAGTATAAAACTTGTTTAGCTCATATGTATGCCAAAATGTCAATCATTTTGTTGTTCTGCCTGTGTACATTTAATGTAAGGGTCTGTGAAATACATAAGGCACATGTTGTGATAGCAAAGGATGAGAACAGGCATTTCTTAAAGGCATTTTTCTGTTTCTCAGAGACCAGTGCTATTACCTTTTAGTAGGTTTGGATATTTTAAGTGTTTGTCTTGGTCAGCCAAACCCCACAATTTTCTCAAATAGTTTTTAAGGCTAATAAGTG
Source organism: Sylvia atricapilla (assembly GCF_009819655.1). Lineage (NCBI taxonomy): Eukaryota > Metazoa > Chordata > Aves > Passeriformes > Sylviidae > Sylvia > Sylvia atricapilla. Next base: position 1,206,573 of record NC_089154.1, read on the forward strand.
ACAATAAAATAGAAGGGAAAAATCTATATAGATTTGATGTTTCACTTTCTTCCTTTTTTTTTTTTTTTTTTTTCAGTTGCAGAGCCTTATTCCTTTTGTTCAGCTTCCTCCTAGTGAAGCTGTTTGTGAAGAATATGGACTCAACCCTGCTAATATGCCACAAAATCTTTATAGGTAATTAGGAAAGTACAAAGCACTGCTGTGTCCTGTGGCACTTTACCATAAACCAAAATTTAAAATAAAAAAGGAAAAGCAATAAAAAGGTGTGATTATAGTATTGAAAAGAGCCAAGAACAGCATAGTGGATACTGGGATGCAGTTTTGTAGTAGTCTTTGTCAGACAATGAATTGAGAGAGGAAATGTGTATAACCATATTCACTGATGCTATATAATAGTGTTTCCTTAAGCCCCTTATAAAGTACTTTCCCCTTGAACATGCTTTTCTCGTCCATTTTGCCTTACTCTTACATTATTTATCCAACAGCATTACTGGCTTCATTTCTCGCTGTGATCACGGCGTTGGAAGGAGCACAACAGACAGGCAGTTCTTCTTCATCAACCAACGTCCCTGTGATCCAGCAAAGGTGAGGGGGTTGTTTTCTGTCAGCAGCCCCACTAACTCAGTGCTCTCTGAAGGGCTCAGGATTAACAGCTCATGTGTGTGTTTGTTTCTTGATAGTAGAAGTTTGTCTGTCTCAAGTTTCTGTCTTAGTTCTTGTGTCTATTTGAGTGAACAAGATCTCAATCATACAATAGATGTTTTAGTGCATTAATTAATATACACTGGGGCAAAATAGAAGGTAATATTTTTTAAGTTTATTTTTTTTTCACCTTTTTTGCAGATTGTCAAGATTGTGAATGAAGTTTATCACTTGCACAATAAACACCAGTATCCATTTGTTGTCCTTAATATTGGAGTAGATTCCGGTACGTTCTGAATAATTTTTAGTTACTTCAGTAAAGGCTATTGCAATTTATTGATCAATGATGTTAGTATTTTGAAAATATTGCCATTTTCATATCTATGATTTCTCTGGGGATTTTTTAATGCTCACTTGGTGAGGGAGAAATAGAATCTAGCTGTGATTTCACTATTTTTCCCCTCCACCTTTTCTATACTCAAAAATTACTTAAGTGATGAGGAAGAGGTCATATTAAATACAAGAAAACTTGTATCATGTTTTTGTTTGCTAGAATGTTGAGACAGTTAAATCTGATTTGCAGACAAAATGGCAAACAAACCAGAACTAATTCTGTGAAATAACATTGCATTTTATTTGTAAAGCTTTTTTTTTTTTTTTCCAGAGTGTGTTGACATCAATGTAACTCCTGACAAAAGGCAAATTTTACTTCAGGAGGAGAAGTTTTTATTAGCAATTCTAAAGACTTCTCTGCTGGAGATGTTTGGTAGTGATGTTAACAAACTGAATGTCAATCAGAAACTTCTGGACATTGCAGGTAGGACACAAGATGTGGAAGTTTTGAGTATGATATATGGCAGAGAATTAAAGATGGAAAAACATGTTTTTAAAAACACAAACAAGAAATGAAAAAAAAATTAGGACAAAAATAAAAAAGGTCTCTAAGTTATTAAGTGATTGTTGTGGAAATGAGACGTGCCAGCATAGCAGAACTTACAGTCAACTTTGTGAAGAAAAAACTAACACAGAACTAATTGATAATACTTGCAAAAGATTTCTCCCGAGATACTAAAAGGGATCTATGTTTTTTTTATGAAAATGTCTTTGAGAAAGAAGGGTTAAAGGGTCATAAATAAAATATGAAAATTAAGTATGAGTTTATTGGATTTTAAACTTTGATGCTTTTATGTTATCTACAGAAATTGATGATTCTCTTGTCACTGTGGAGTCTTTCAAGACTGCTTTCCCTAGTTAAGATCATCTCATCCTCTTCCTTTCATTCAGCAGAGCCTCTTCTAATTTTCCTTTTTGCTGACATATAGAATCAGTTGTAGCCTGATTCTCACTGTTATTTTAAATTAACTTTTAGTAAAATCCTTGTTGGACTGGCAGTTGAGAGGCTGAAGTCCTCTAATGACCTGCAAATCCCATATACTCTAGTGCCTACTGTGTCAGCTCCTTAACACTTTGCCAATGGAATTTTATAGTGACCATTAAAGTGTAAGGGCAATTCACTTTTCATTGTTATTCTGTCATTAAACTCTTTTGGTAATCTAAATAAATGTGCTGATTGGACTGGTTACTCTTCCAATTTATAAAGAGACTACAAATTCATTCTTAGTAGTGTGTCATTAAATGTCTTCAAGGTGTAACTGTTTCTGTGTTTGATATTAATGCATTTCAGCCCCATACTCATTGTCTGAAGCTTCAGGGCTCCTTTGAGCAGTTTGCTATTTTTCTAACTGTTTTCATTCCCTTTCCCAAAGCACATAATTTAATTCATGTTTCCAGCTCACTTAGGATCTTGAAATACTTTGTATTCTGATTTCATTAGGTAACTTGAAGAAGACACTTCCTGAAGAGACAGAAAAGCCTCAGGCAGAAATGCCGTCTGACTCTGAGACTGAAAATCTGAGTGGTGAAGGCAAAAGAACAATGGCTCTTGCCAGATTAAGAGAGTCATTTTCTCTTCATCAGGCAACAGAAAGTAATTTTCAAAGGTCTAAAAAGGTAAAACAGCAGCACAGTTCCCCTAGACAGAGGTTACTTGATACCACTGGAAGTACTGTAAAGATTCAAAAGGCTGTCTTGTCTAAGGAGGCTGAGAGTTCCCCTAAGTTGGACTCAAAGGTGTCAATTCCAAGGAGACACTTGAGAAAATTAGAAGATGCTGCAGATTCTGGATTCTGTAGCATTTCGGAGTCAGATGCTGGATGTAGTACACCAGAAGCTGGAAGCTACATCAATAGTGAAAGTGCAATTAATTCTGAAGAAGAATACTGGAGCACAGAAGAACAGATGCAGAAGGAATGTCTTAAAACTGCTGGATGTAGTAAGAAGTCATTGGACTGTGATGTTCAGGTCTTGGACACTGAACCCAAGCTAGATCAAGTGAATGACTGGACTGATCAAAACAAGTTTTCTCAAAAAGTCAAGAGTTGTTCCCCAAGAGTAAAACATTTTAAAAGCAGAAACTTTAAAAGTGAAGCAGATGATTCCAAGGCAGGTAAATATCCCGAAGTGAAGAACACTAGTGTTGATGTACTGGTGGAAGTTAAAAAGAAAATTGTGCCTCTTGAATTCTCTATGAAGGTTTTGGCAGAAAAGGTAAAAAAGCTAATACAGCAACAACAGAAAAATACAGAAACTGAAAATTACAGAAGATTTAAAGCAAAAATCAGTCCTGGGGACAATAAAGTAGCAGAAGATGAATTAAGAAAAGAGATCAGGTATTTCTGCTTTCACTTGCTTGATATATTTTGTTAATCAGCTAATAAAATTAAGGAAAAATATAAGACTTGTCTTGAGGGTGGGCAAGAGGTTTACATGTACCTGCTAGGTTTGGGTCTTTTTTTTTATTTAATGTCATAGAAAAGTCTATTTGATGAGTTATTTTACTGACAGAGCAGCTAGTTGAACTAAGTGCAAACAGAATGTGGAAAACAGCACTAAAAAGGCCAGAAATATCACAGATTTGGCTTAGATCAGCCTTGTGAATTGCAGTTCAGTCAGAGAAACACCAAATTTCATGACAGAAAACAATACTCTGGAAAGACTGCATAGCTCATATTCCTCCCTTGTGTGAATGAAATTTAGTGAGACATACTTGGAAAAATAAGTTTCATTCAGATGGTTAGGGGACAGTAAAAGTCTGATTTGTTAATATTTGGATTTAAAAAATATGTTAGGAAAGTCTTCTAATTGTGAAAAGAAGGCAAATATGTCAGCTGCCTTCAAAACCGTGATGCCATCTTCAGTGTTACTTACTTGTGCTATTGCCATATTGCTTGCTTCTAATTTTATTATCACAAATAGATGAATCCTTAATGATGGATTTTGTTGTGCCAGAAATGGCCTCGTAGGTCAGTGGCAGATTTTCAACATTTATATCCTGCTTAAATGAGATTTTATTTTTAATATTAAGTGTTCTGCAAGGGAGAAACAGAAGTTTTAAAGTTTGACATGGTAACTGATAAAGGTGTAATTTGTAATTTTTTTTATATTTTTTGTATACAGTAAAGAAATGTTTGCAAAAATGGAAATCATTGGCCAGTTCAATTTAGGGTTTATAATAGCAAAGTTGAATTCTGATCTTTTCATAATTGACCAACATGCTACTGATGAGAAATACAACTTTGAGATGTTGCAACAACACACTGTTCTCCAAGGTCAGAAGCTGATAGTGTAAGTATTTTCAGTGTTTTAACAATAACATGTTTTAAATTGAATTCAGCATTTTAGAAGGATATCTGTGATTTATATTTATGTAGCATTTCACACATTCAGAACACTTGAGACTAAAGTGGTTTTTATGTTCTGTGTTTCCAAGAGTCAATCCTCACATCAAACATCAATTCTGTGGATGCAGTTGTAGCTGTGCAGCAAGTCCGTGGCCAAACAGATTTCCCAGTGGGCTTTCATAGCAACCCACAGTCTGGTAGGATTTTGGAGACTGTTCCTGCCACAAAGACGTGTTTGCTTCACTCCCAACTGACTTCATTCTGCTCAGTAACACTTGGAAGTAGCTGTTCAGTAGTGAGATTTTTTTAACAAAGCAGAGTGAAAAGTTCTACTACAGAGCTCTATTTTAAGTATTTCTGGGCTGTTTCTGAACTGTCTTAAGTGCTCTGTACTGTGTACCTATGCAATACTATTTTTTTCTCTCTCAGGCCTCAAAATCTCAATTTAACAGCAGTAAATGAAACTGTGTTGATTGAAAACATGGAAATATTCAGAAAAAATGGCTTTGATTTTGTCATAAATGAAAATGGTGAGTTTGGACCAGAATTGCTGGAGGTAAAAGAGTACAAAGGTTTAATCTTATTTATTATGCAAAGATTCCCTTGGGTGATATCAGCAGCTTTGAAATAAGATGCAATGCTATATATGGGATGTTTGTTTTTTAAGACTTACGCTTCTGTGGTCTCTCTTCCTGATTTAACAGAACATTGTAAATTATTCATCTCACCAGCTTTTTACAGAAGTTTTTGAAGACTGTTTGGAGTTACTCTTTGGCTACATGATTGGATGTGCATTTTATGGATATGTTAAATTAAAATCCTTTTATCAGTACACATGCAGGGATAAATGTGGGCAAGTGGTAAATCTAGTAATTTAAAATAAATAGATAGCATTAGTAACTGATTTGCTTTGGTTTTCCTTATGACTTTAGTACTGACTTGCTTTGTTCTTTTGGACAAATTCTGTAACCTGCAAGCTTCTTATCATTTCCCTTATACAGTGAGGATAATGAAAATGCAGTGTGGTACCACTTTGCTATTTGGGAAGTCACTACACATTTTTTCTGTAGTCTTCATTCCAGAATATCTCAGGGTTTCTTTGGTCTAAAATGCTATTAATTATCAGTCTCTTAGTATTGTAAATCCTGAGTGATTTTGTAGTCACATGAATTCAAAAAGGTTTCATAAACCATTTATTCTTTGGAATTGAAAAGTTTGTTAGAAAGTAGATCTTCCTGCTTTTAAGTTTGCAAACAACTTTTTGGTTGATGTTAAAAGGACATCTGGCATAGTTACCACTTTGGTTAGTTAATTACATCCATCAAAAGATTAAACATTAGTATATACATTCATCACATCATATCAACGTTTTCAAGTAGTTTCTCAGTTTTTCTCTTAAGAAAAATTAATTTCCTGTATTTCTCTGTTTCTTTATTATTGTTGTTTCCAGCTCCTGTAACTCAAAGAGTTAAATTGGTATCATTGCCAACAAGCAAAAACTGGACTTTCGGTCCACAAGACATAGATGAGCTGATCTTCATGTTGAGTGACTGCCCTGGGGTGATGTGCAGGCCCTCCAGGGTCAGACAAATGTTTGCTTCTCGAGCTTGCAGGAAGTCTGTAAGTCCTGCACTTGATGTTTGTGTTCAAATAAATAATTACCATGTTTCCTGGTGTAGTACAGGTGGCTATATCTGTATGTGTATTGCAGGGCAAGTTTATTTACTGCTGAGTGTCAACAGCTAATAGCCTTCCTTCTGTTCCTCATGTTTTTATCTAGTGTAACTTGGGAAATATTTCTGCTAGTTTTTTATTTTGTTCCAAACTAATGTGCTCATGAACACCATGTTAGCTGTGTTTTGTCTTCTGATTGTCTGGTAGGTGTTTTTTACTTTTAATGCCTTGCACAGAGTTTATTTACTATAGTAGTTCAAGTACTGCTCTGGTCGTTGTCATCTGGCAAAGGGAAAAAGGAAATAATTCTTTTTTTTCCCCTTTACTTGCAGGTAATGATTGGAACTGCACTGAATGTGCAGGAAATGAGAAAACTGATCACCCATATGGGTGAGATTGAGCATCCCTGGAACTGCCCCCATGGAAGGCCTACTATGAGACACATAGTCAGTTTAGACTTGATTTCACCAGAATAAGTCAGTGTCTGGTCTATTAACATTCTTAATTTTAATTCTTGGCAATATTTTGAGCTTTTATCATGACTCTCTTATTTCGAGTAAAAAAATTTTAGGCATTCTTCAAGTTAGGAACAAGAGCACTTGAAGGTGTCCAGCAGGATTTCCTTGCTACTCCTGTTGAGTCATCAATACCAACATCCTGGAACTCATGTAAATAACTTCTCTCTAATTGCAATTTAATGTGTGTTGTACTTCTCTGAACAGCAATCAAAACTTTTATAAAATAAATATGTTTATATATAAAGATCAGGAGTAGGTGAACCTCATTTACAGCAAATACACTGATTCTTAAAATGAAGTGGAATGTGAACTAAGGTCCTTAGCAAGACCATAAAACAAATATTAGTTTTCAATGTTTATATATCACATATATGATAATTTTAAAGAAAATGAAAATTATACACAAGGCAATTTTTTTTTCCTCATATCAAAGCTGGATTTCATTAGATAATGACTCAGAGCTTTTATATGGTGTTTAAGGATAAGTTTCCTGTTATCTGTGTTTAGGGCTTGAATAGAATAATTAGTCTGGCATCATTACTTTTAATTAGCATTGTTCCGTTCCAAATTCCAGACTTGATTTTCAAGAACAGGGATTCTTTTTCTGATAATGGATGGGAAAAAAGCACTGCTAGTCCAGTCAGCCCTAATTCTATCTCAGTACAATCAAAACAGGTCGAAAATAGTATTTGTGAATCACAAACCATTAAAACAGGTAGTTAACGCTCTTCTGGTTCTGCAGAACCAAGATTTGACCCAAGAAATCCGTGTTTATGGGTTATGTTCCCTTCACACTCTATTTGCCGCTGACGGAGCTGTGACCATGATGCTGCTGCTGTTCCTCCAGCGCTCAAAACCGCCCGCGCCGCTTCTCCGAGCAGCGTGGCAGAGCGTGCCCATGGAACCGGCCCATGGGCTGTGGCCGAGAGCCGTCAGCACATCGATTGTCCGTGTTGGCGCGGAGCCGCGCTTTCGGCCCGCTGCGGTGCGGGCCCGGCGCGGGCCCCGGCCAGCGTCGTCACGGCTACGGCAGCGCCGCCGCACTGCGCCTGCGCGGGCCCGGGCTCGGCACCGGCCCCGCCGCTCGGACAGGGCTCGGTGAGGGCTCGGCACCGGCCCCGCCGCTCGGACAGGGCTCGGTGAGGGCTCGGCACCGCCGCTCGGACAGGGCTCGGTGAGGGCTCGGCACCGACCCCGCCGCTCGGACAGGGCTCGGACAGGGCTCGGTGAGGGCTCGGCCCCTCCGCTCGGACAGGGCTCGGTGAGGGCTCGGCACCGGCCCCGCCGCTCGGACAGGGCTCGGTGAGGGCTCGGCCCCTCCGCTCGGACAGGGCTCGGTGAGGGCTCGGCCCCTCCGCTCGGACAGGGCTCGGTGAGGGCTCGGCCCCTCCGCTCGGACAGGGCTCGGTGAGGGCTCGGCACCGGCCCCGCCGCTCGGACAGGGCTCGGTGAGGGCTCGGCCCCGCCGCCGCTCGGACAGGGCTCGGTGAGGGCTCGGCCCCGCCGCTCGGACAGGGCTCGGTGAGCGCTCGGCCCCGGCCCCGCCGCTCGGACAGGGCTCGGTGAGCGCTCGGCCCCGGCCCCGCCGCTCGGACAGGGCTCGGTGAGCGCTCGGCCCGGCCGCCCCTCAGCCGGGGCTCGGTGAGGGCTCGGCACCGGCTTGGACTCCGTTCCCCGGGCAGGACTAGGCCCCGGGCCAGCCCCGTCGTCCCCTGCTCGGGTGCCGGTGACAGCTGAGGCTGTCCGTGCCAGCCGCCGTCGCTGCGGCACTCGAGGGTTGGTTCTTGCGCTAGCACACGGTGGTACCCGGCTGTGATGGGATTGCAGCCGTGCAGGTAGTGCTGCAACCTTCAAGTAGCTCTCAACTGGCAGAATAACTACAGGATTTGGTGGTTATGCAGTGCTGGGTTCAGTCTGCTACTCATAACTTGGAAAGCGAGTTAAATCAATCATAGTGCTGGTGTAACTTCCCAGAATTTTCTGAATGCGTATGTTTGAGAAATAGCTTTCAACTTTTCCACGTAATTAAATCTAATAGCTAAAAATTGAGTAAAGGTGGAGATCTCCATGTGGCAAAAGTAAGTCTGCTTACAACACTTCCGTAACATTGGAAGTGGGTTTTTCCTTATGGTTTTGATGGAAGACTTGGAGGTAATTCACAGACATTGCTCCGTGTTGACCTTGAGGCCTGCCTGCCGCAAGCTGACACCACTGCTTGAGGAATTGCTGTTACAGAGATTACTTTAATACATGCGTGTGTAATAATCACAGAAGTACTGGTTTGGATTTTTTTATTTTGGTAGTTGTCTGTGTTTTGGGGTTTTTAACTAGTTTATAGGTAAAAATTATGTACACAAGACAAATTTTCATTTTTCAGAAGGGAAGTACACATTGAGACAATTCAGTAGCAATGATAAAGGGCAAGAAGAAAGACGTCAAGAAGAAAGATGCCAAGAAGGATGGTAAGAAGTCAGGAGACTCTCCAGGTTCTACAGCTAAGAGTAGCTTAACAGCACTGCCAGATGTGCAGAATGAGGCAGTGAATGAAGAAACTCAGGCAATTCCAGAGGCACCAGATAAAGAGCCAGGGGTAAAGGAACCACCTGTTCCCCGGATCCATGAGGAGTCTCTTCTTGCTCAAGTGATTATAAAAAGGTACACTTGTTACAAATACAGCAGTGAGGTCAAGAACCCTCATTCAAGTATCTCTGCTGTAGCCAGTGTCATACCAGCACAGATTTGACTCTGGCTTTGAAGCAGAGAATCAGGTTGTTATTCAGACCTAGTAGCAGTGGCACTTTAGGAGATGTACATGTGGAGTTCTGCTGCTTTTTGCATCCTGTAGTGCTGCCGGTGCTCTCTGCTAAAACCTTCATTCTTTTACCTTATTCACCTTCAGTGAAGTTTAATTAAAGTATTCAGATAACTGGTGAAGAAAATATATCATGTATATATATCAAAATATGTCTTTAATTGTTGCTGCCTTTTAATGCTTAAGGCTGTTCATATCTCTTCAAAATATCCTAAACTGAGGAAACAGGTGAATGGCAATGTTAACAAAATCCTTTTGTATTTCAATATTACATTTATATGTAATGTTTCATATACCAGCATGCCTGACTGTAAGGTAGAAAATGCTACCAATATGGGTTTTTTCTTAATTGAAGGAAATACAGGTGTGAGGCAACACAACAGTTATGTGGAATATCACAAGGAAGATTGAAAAAACTGGAAATTTTCTTGTTCATTATTCTGCACAAGATGCATCAGCTGACCTGTGTGTAGGCCGTGGTAAATCAAAGGTCATTTATGATAGTTTATATGATCATTTATGTGATTATATGGTCATTTGTGATTTGGATCTGTTGGCAGTGACTTGAGATCTTCATCTTTAGTTTGTTTTCTTTGTAGCTATGAAGGTAAACAAGTTGATGAATTCTTTGAGGGCGAAGGATTTATCTGTTTTGAGGGAGGAAATACATACAAGGTGAGTATATAAATTTAAAAAAATGTAGTGGACTAAGTTGTCTCTCGAGCACTGAGAAGCAGTGAAAGCTCTGTTTAGTTTCTGGCATTAAAACTCTTGATTTGAAAGTTGGGGGGAATTAATGTCATTTTTTTAAAATCTTACAGTCACTGTCAGCTTCAGCTGGGGTAAGACTAAATCTGCATATGATGCTATTCTCTTCATTTTGAAGGGTCTATTTTCTGGAGGGTGTATGAATGGAGAAGGAACTTACACGTGGGCTGATGGAGTGAAGTATGAGGTAAAGTACAGTTTAAGTTATAACTGAACACAGTTGTGTGTAGTTAGATGTGCAAATTGAAGGAAAGTCGGTGAGTTGCAGTCATTGGTACAGTACAGGTGACAACTGCAGAGCTGTGGCAGAGATTTCAGTTACAAGCCTGCCTTGTCCCAGAAGGCTGGGAAACAGAAAGTCTTACATTTTTATGTAATTTAATCTTTCAGGGGACATTTGCTAAGAATGTGCTGATGCATCATGGCCGTTACACCTGGAATGATGGCAGTGTTTATGAAGGAGCAATCCAAGATGGACTTAGGCATGGATATGGAGTTTTCAGGAGCGGTACTCATCCAATTTCTTACACTGGTTATTGGTGCAATGGCAAAAGACATGGAAAGGTCAGTGAGAACTAAATGAGAGCATGGGGTCAGGTGATGCCTTCAGGAACAGCAAGTGTTGCTGTGCAAAGGTTTTGCAAAAGTGTTTTTTTCTGTTGCATGGTCTTATGCCGTGTAGAGATTTGTTTTTCCTAGGGAGTTTTCTGAGGTTGTGAATACAGTTAATACTGTAGATTACTGTTGGAAATAAAAGTCTGAATGGGTCAGAAAACTGATCTACCTCAGACTGAGTACTGTAATTAAGATGCCAAGGTTAGCTCTCTTAGTCTTTTCAAGGGGCTTGAAATACACGGTGGGCTTTGCTGTAACGTAATAGGATTTTTCTTTTGAACACTTGGTGTTTTCTAAGGTCCTACCTAATATTAATCATAAGAGCTTGCTTTCTTTATTTAGTTGTATCCCTTCAGTTGCCTTCAGTACAGTGAATCAAAGTGACCCTGTGTATCAGAACATGATTGCAAACATCATATCATTTGTATGTGGTGTTTTCTTCATGTAGATGAATATTTAGGTATTTAAACTGACTGTGCACTTTGTTTCAGGGTATGATTTGTTATGATCAGGAGCAGACCTCCTGGTATTCAGGTGATTGGGTAAATAATGTCAGAGAAGGATGGGGATCAAGACGGTAAATATGATAACACTTGTTATTACCCTCAACGTTTTTTATTTTTGTATATTATGTTACAGTTTCTTGTTTAAAAAGTAGGTACAAATGCTGTCATTCCATAGTAGTGTGTACCTTCTGCAGTGGAATAAAAAATGTACGAAATGCTTTATGATAACAAAACAGACCTTTCAAAGTTTATTTTTAGGTGAAGTATTTCTACTGATCACACAAAAGAGCAGCTAAAGACAAAATCCCAAATTAGCCTTGGTAAACCACAATTCAGTACTGAAAAACAAACACACTCAATTGATTTGAGCAGATGAAGCTGCCTTATGAATGAATGACTTATCTATAGAATTATATAGAAACAAATATTGTTAACAGTATGGCAAAGAATTTTTGGGAAAAAGAGCTAGGTTAAAAAGGTTAATATTTTTAATGATTTCTATTTAAAAATAGGAGGTAAACAGTGGCTACAGTGAAACCTCTGTGTCCATGTCACAATGAGTCAATTTTCAATTTAATGCTCATATTTAGCCTTAATAAATTATAAATTTATTAACAATGAGGTTTTGCAATAAACCTTTCATAAGATCAGCATAGAATTTAGTATGAATTAACTTTTATTGGTTTTTTGCAGCTACAGATCTGGGAATACCTATGAAGGTCAGTGGAAGCAAAATCTACGGCATGGATATGGACAAATGAGATGGGTGACAGATAATCAAGAGTATACAGGACACTGGGAGTGTGGTGTGCAGGTACTAATTTCTTCCCCAGAAACCCTTCTTCAGTTCAGCATCTGCTCACTACTCTAGGAAAGTTAAATAGGGAGTTTTGTGCAGTATCAAAGGAACTTTGTTTGATTTTTGCCAGCTGAGTTTTCCACGTGAGATAGCAGAAACATGTTCTTTATTGTAAATTCTTTCTTATGTTCGCAATATTCAAATTGTTCAAGGATTTTGATTTAGTCTTATAAAATCAAAATTTCATTCCCTAGTGGAAAATATAAACCTTTTTCAATTAAAAAAAAAAAAAGTGTTTTTGACTTAGTTTGAGCTATGACTTAAGCACTAGGTATATGTGACAGTTTATTTCTGTGTTGCCTGTAAAGTACTAGACCACCAAGGTGAGTTATTTGCTCTGTCTTTTCACTCTGCTTAAAATTGTCAAGGAGTCCAGCTTATGAACCCTCCTGACTCTGTGGCATGATGTTCCTCACCTGGCTGTTCAGCACTACAGGGAAGGATTCAGGGAGGAAGGGTGGGTATCTTTAGGAGTCTGTGGTAGAGCTTGCCCAAGTATGGTGTGAGGCAGTGCATTCTCATGCTTCTACCGTGTGCTTCTACCATGCGCCTTTGTAGGATGTAGTTCTGTCCCTGCTTTGAAGTGCTGCAGCCATCAGCTGGGGGCTTTTATTTCAGAGAATTGCCAAAGTCTGGACCTATTTTTTATTCAATTTTTAAACAATTTTTTTTCAGCATGGCTCTGGCATCCACACATGGTTTTTGGATAAAAGAGAAAGGTCTCAGTATCCTCTACGGAATGAATACATGGGTGATTTTGTCAAAGGAGAGCGCCATGGACTTGGGACATTTATTTATGCTAATGGAGACATATACAGTGGAGAATGGGTGCATAATAAGAAGCATGGCAAGGTGAGTATTGTCAGAACTACAGACAACAGCAGAGCAAACTGTTCTGCTCTGTATGGTGGATCTTTAGATTTCTGTACAGCAAACTACATTCAGTTGTAGTGTCCCCAGACAAAGGGCAGAGAGTCCACTGAAAGCAGTAGGACACAGCCTTGTCCTTCCAAGGACATAGCCTGACTCTGATATGTTTTGGGTATGCAAAGATGTATTTCACTGTGGAGATTTTCAGTGCAATAGGTGCATCTTGAGTTTTGCGGTGGCTGGTCAGAATTTCACACTTCCACTCTGAGCTAATGGATTTCAAGCTGTCCTTGCACAGAGAGGTTCTTAAAACCTCTCATAAAACAGACCTTTGGAAAAACTCAGAGTGGAGTGCCACATAGGCAACCTAAGGAGTGCAAACAAGTCTTTCTATCTGGGGGTGGGAAATACTTTTCAAAATCAAACAGATATATGGTGAGTCCTTTATCCCAGCAATATACCTGTTTAATAGGTCACAAAATGCAGTATAAAAGAGAGTAGGAAAGATTATTTTTCCGTATTTTATTTTATATATTGCATTTTAGCCAAGATTCTGAAAAGGAAATTTGACTGAGAGAATTAGTGGTTTGGGTTGTTTTTATCTTTGTTTTATACTTATATTATAATTAATCTGTCTGTAGGGCATGTTTATCTTCAAGAATGGTGGTGTTTTTCAAGACAAGTTTGTCAATGATTGTCCAGTGCGATATCCTGTTCTTCGAGAGCCTGCTGTGAAAGCCAAAAAACAGAGAGACACAAGCACAAAAAGGCATTCTGCCACTAGTGAGCAGCTTAACAAAACAGATTTTACTCAGTTCACATTTTGTTCCATTTTACTATAATATGAAACTGTTTGTACATACTCAAGGACCAGATATATTTCTTCAAAGAACTCAGATAAAAATGGGAGTCATGGCTTTTGCTTCCATGCTGTGTTTCCTGTGAGTGACACTTGGAGTGACACATCCACACCACAACTTGTAATGGATGGAACTGTTGTCTGAAAGTTTCACAGCTTTTGTAATGTCTGCATTTCCTTTTGGTTAGGGGCAGATTTGACAAAATTGCTCTTCAGTTGTTATGCTGTTGATTGTGAAATCTCTACTTCTTAGTGTCAAGGAATTTGTTGTTCCAAGTCAGTAATATAGGAAAGAATAATACACATTTTGGTTTTCTGTGTGGTATAAATTAAACTTTGTTTTAGTTTGTTCTAACTTATTTTATTTGCTTGTTAGGAAAAATCCCAATCATTAATTCCTTGGGAAAGACTCCTCTTCTGGGATCAGATGTTGTTTTGGATTTATCTTCACTGCTTGTCTTGCTTCCAAAACGCAACAGAGAGAAAGAAGCAGAACAAGTAAAAGTCTACTGTTTGATACTTTCAGTTTTCCCCTGTATTGTGTTTCATACTATTTTATTTCTGATTTATTTGTGTTAAAGTAACTCTTTCCATTAAAAAATTATTTGAAAATCTAAAGGTCATGAAAACAGAAAGGCAAAAGAAACTAATAGACAGTATTTCCCCTTCTGAGCTTCCACTAAAAAAGGCCAATTAAAAATAGGTTAACATATCTGGAAGGGCATTGAGCAAGCAACTTTAGCTACTCTGAGCTTCGTCTGCTGACAGAAGATGATTTATTTTTATCAGTCACCAAAACCCATGTATTAAAACAACTTTTGAGCAATGCTTTTGTGAACACTTAGCCAGGGGTATGCTTTTCCAAGTTGCAAGGTCAAATAATTATCTGCCCAGTTACAGGATCAATACGAACTGATCTCTGCTTGCTTTGAGATGATGCTGAAAACATATCCTGCTTTATTTAGGTAGAATTTGCTGTGTTGAAGCATATTTCAAGTCTGAGAAGAGCCTACTACTTCTACAGTACCTTAGGCACCAGTTCTCCTGATGGCGCTCACCCCCTGACTTGGATGCAGTTTTGGAAGTTTCTGAAGGACTGTGGGTTCCATCTCTCCTCCAGAACTCTCGCAGATATGGATCGGCTCCTCAGAGGTTTGTGTTCTGGTGAGCATGGTCCAGTGTGGGGGAATTTTAATAGTAAGCTGTGGAGAGTTGGAGTGACAAGTTCTGCTGCCAGCTCAGCTCTGGGAGTTAAGTGCTCCTGAGTCATACCTCTGTGCCTGTGAGTTCTCAGTGGATCAATTTACACTTCTCTGGGCACTTCTGGCCCTTAGGTGAGAAAATACAAAATTAAAATACAAGATAAAGAATTGCACTGAAGAGCCATCTGTTCAAAGTATGTATTCACCCCTGGTCTTGCCATTACGATTTAAGAGAGAGAGTTTTGAGAGAGTAGGAGAAACAAATACTTTTTTTTTTCAGTGTTCTTAACTTTGGTTTGCATGTAGTATATTTTTTTTCTTCTATAGAGCCAGTTAATCAATCAATTCCCTTTAGTCCTGCAGTATCCTTAGTATGTGAAGGGTTTAACTCCAACTTTGAATTCCCTATGATTTCTATATATGTTGAGTGGAAGCACTTCTAGAAAGATAATTGTCTAAGATCCAGCTACAGGTGGACAGTTCTCCCTTGACCTTTGTTTGGAAGTGCTGCATTGTCTCAGTCTTCCAAGAGTGGTGTTGCACTGTGACAGGTGCAGATGGAGAGGATAAAAAAGACTAACAAATCAATATGCCTATAAGCTTTTAATGTACATGAGAACAGTAGAAATTTGGGTTTTTTAAAATTTTTTAGGTGATAAACCACTTGAGAAAATACATTGGCCATATGAAATACTACTATTCAGCACATTTGTATCCCACCTTGTTCACCTGGCATTTTATATCTATCATGAAGAGTACAAGTAAGTTTCTTTTTTTTTGGTGAAATTTATTTCGGTGTAATCAGTTTGAATCTTCCCAGACAAGAGTATTTTTGTTTCAACTGTAGAGACAAAGTTCCTCATCTGCAGTATTGTTTCTTTGAAATGATGGCCAGGAATGTTCTGCCCTCTGCCTGTCATGTCCAATGTAAGCAATGCTATTTCTTGTGTGCAGAATTCATCAATTAGTATCACATGCATTGCAGTTTTATTGTAACTTATTTTTTCCCTATTCATTTTGAAAGGTGCCTTATATTCTGGTGAAGAATTCACATCTTTTGCCATGAACTATGTTGAGAAATGCTGGGAAATATTTGAAGATTTTTGTAGACTATGTCCTAGACATCCATTTGAACTCACAGTGAAGCTGAGGCAATTCCTCTGGATGTTGGATGTAAATAATCTAGTTCTGTTTTGTGTGATTTGATGTGCTTTCTTTGTTCAGTTTTTATGAGCCTTTTAAAATTGTCTCTATGGCTTCTGCACAGTTGAAAAGGTGGGAGTGAGGTTATATATGCAAACTGTCCAAGGAGCAGTAAAGGAACAGTTATCTAGAGTTAATTATGCACTTTTTCAGGATTTCAGTTCTAATTTTTTTACTTTTATCAAATCCTAGACAAATGTGTTTAAGGGAATTTAAACATTTTTGCTGGTCCCCACTGTGTCTGCCTCTGCCCCATCTATAAAATGTATATATGAACATATCCTGTTGTTAGAATTCAAAGACTGACAGCTATTGAAGTAACACCATCTTTACTACAAGAAGAGCATGAGATTCTTTACTGAAATTCAGTCATTTGAGGACAGATCAAGATTACTATGAAGGTAGAGAACAATTCTCACTGATATGCCTGAGGTTCGGGTACTTCACTTTATAAATCTGAGCAATTTTTTCATAAAGAAAAAATCAGATTGCAAAATTGTAATTTTTTAATATTTTTGCTTACAAGCTTTCACAATTTCTTTTATAACACTGCTTTTGCAGTCTAGGGAAAATTCCCACTGGCTTCAATAGGACTGGAATTTCACTCTGCTGTTAATTACATATGTGGAAATATCATTTGAAACCACTAGAAATTTTGGCAAAAATTTCCTCCTTTTGAAAGGGAGGTAGATTAAGTCCATGTGGGGAATGCCTTTAGTGCTGTTAACATGTGACATTTATTCTTACCCAGGATTTTAAACTTCTCAGTGAAGAATTAACTGCTCCAAGAGTTCTGGGAATATTTGTCAAAGTTGGTGCCTTCCTACCTGGCATCCATGGTATCAACCTGGAGCTGGAGGTGTGTACAGAAAAAAAACCATAGTCCATTGCTACAGGAACAATTAAAATTGCTTTTAAAAACTGCTGCAAATACTGCCCTACCTGTTGGAACAGGAGGAAAAGGAATTAATTTATTTAAAAAAAGAATACAAACTTGAGCCTCTATTTTTGTCTTCCTTGTTCCACTTAAATATTTTAGTTTAGCTCATGTACTTCTATGTTTTTCTTAATTACCTCATCTTAGCACAGTTTCAGCATATTTGACCATTCAGAAAAATCCTTAGGAGTGCCATTGCAGAGAAATCCTATTTCCAGTGGAGTGTTGCTAGTGATAGTTGTGTCCCTGGGGAGCTGCCTGATAATATAGATATGGAGTGATCACAGAGGGATTAATCACTGCACTTCCAACTGCTGAGGCTGCTAAAGTGGGTCAGTAATTAAGATGTGAACCCACTGATCCTGAAAATCTGGTGATCCAAGAAACCTGATTAGTGACATGTGAGGTGCTGCCACCTCAGTGAGGTCAAGTAGTGACTGTAGAAGACCTGTGCTACCTCAGAACTGGCCTAGTATAGAGGATTTTCACCCTTGAAGAATTCACTCTTACTTAGCAACAGTATCTTGTAAATGACATGACTAAATTTGTTTTAAACAGGATCTGATAAACTGAACACACAGTGGAAGTCTTACTAAGGAATCCATTATAAACCCACTCTTGGGCTTTCTAGCAGCATCCCATGCAATTAAAATATGATGTTTTAGGTAATAGTTGTAGTTGTGAGTTACTTGTTAAAGAAATTTCTCATAGCTCCAGATACAACAAAAGTCAGTGCAGTGTTTTAGCTCAATATGACTTTTATAAAGTGTAAAACATATTCTCTCCTGAATTTTTTGAGCTTTGGCTGTTTTCAATTTTTTTTTCAGAAAAAGGGATGTTTGACTAGATAGATGAGGCCAGAGAGACTTCACTATCACTTCTGAGTTCTTTGCTTGCTCAGGTTCATAGGCCAGTTAATGAAGAGATTTTGTAAAAATGAACTAATTTACCACTGTATTTGTTTTACTCTAGATGGTTTTTCTGGATTTTTTCGAAGCTCTTCTTGAATGTGCATTGGTGTATGTAACTGAGGACATGATCCTGAAGAAAGAAGCTCAAGATGATCACAAAAGAAGTAGCTTTGAAGATGCTCAAGATGATCACAAAAGAAGTAGCTTTGAAGAAGCTCAAGATGATCACAAAAGCAGTAGCTTTGAAATCAAGGACCTCTCCAAGGAACACACCTCAGCTGTGTCTCAGACAGAACATTCTCTGTCCCAGGTAAAGCTGATGCAGACCTGTCATGTGTCCACTTAGAGAGCAAAGTCAAACCCTGAAAATGTTGTTTCCTGACCATGGAAACCAGTGTGATTTGAACACAAGCTCAGACATTTAGTAACTGAATCTAAAACTTCTTGCCAGCCACCAAGACCTTGTGAAGAAATAAAGCTTACCCGTCAACCCTCTCTACTGGGTGAGTACTGTATAAAGTGGCTATAAAACTGTAAAGTGGCTACAGGAGACTCACTTTTTCTGCAACTTTCAAAACAATTAAACAGGAACTGATCATGGAAACAGGTGATGTATTGCAGCTCCATTCAGTTTGGCAATTATGACAGAATTTATGTTTAGCTTTTCATACCTGCTGTACACAGATAGCTGGGCAAGTTGGAATCTCTGAATATTCTGTGCTTTTTAATTAGAAGTTATCACTTTTTCCTTAAAAATAACTTTAAAGGCTTTTTAAACCTTAATTCTTCCTGTCCCACTCATATGGGCATGGAAACAGGAGCTTGAACTCTGCATTGTGCCTTCATTTTTGTTGTTGCAGAAGTATTTAAACCACAGGTCTGGCTTTTAGGTCAGATGACAATTATATTTGTTTATGCTGAGGATCAAACTTGGAATTTCATGCACAGGATTAAAGGCTGAGTAATTTTAATTTTCTTTCTTTGCAATATCAGAAACTCTTCTCTCATTTCCTGCAACTCCTGGAGATGATGTGTCATTGCCCAACCAGGATGTAAAAGAAGACAAAGATTCCTGTCTAGAAAAGGAATTGTCAGGTAAAACAGTCCTGCTGTTTTAGGACTTAACACACACACACAGATCTCTTGTAGCTCTTGAATTGTGAAGCTTTATTTGTATAGGCAGATGTCAGCTTGTCACAAGAGGGCAGTAAATGAGCATTAATTGTGGACAAAGATTTTTTAAAAACTTAAAATATTTTTTGAAAGAAAATAAAATTTCATAATTAAATGAGACACTTAACTACTGACTTACATAATTTCCCCAGTTTTAGAATCCTGTTTTATTTGTAGGGTATCTATAAGCTGTAATTTGTATTTACTCTATGAGAAGCTCAAGCTGCAAGCCTGTCCTTGGAGTGTCGTGGACAAATAAAATGTGTTACTGCCACGTCTTGCTTCTTCTGCTTAAAATAAGAATTATTATTATTGGTATGCCACCACTAGCTGGGATAGATGCCTTATGTCAGGACAGCCAACAGTGAGGCAGAAGAGATGCCAGTAAGAGCACTTTGGTATGTTGAGGGTTGTTTTTTGCACCATCTTCCTTCCAGCTTTAGCAGATCTCATCTGGGTTGGTTCTTAAATTTGTTAAATGTTTTGTGCTGCTGCAGAACTCAAATCCAAGGACAGAGGTTGAGAAGGATCTTGGTGTAGTCATCAGCTCTTCTGTTGAAATCTGATGGCTGAAAAGTTACACGTCTGAAAAACTCTTGTTCAAGGCCCATCACCTGGGCCTTGAACATGACAAGGGACACTGGCACACACCTCTGTCCTTTCAGCCGGTCATGTTTGTTTGTCCCTTTCCCCTGCGCAGGAGTCACAGATACTGAACTGTCATCAGGTTACTGCAGAAGACTCTTATCACAGGATTAAAAGGAAGACTCATTGTCTTTTTGTGCCATTCCCAGGGCCAAGTCACTGAAGCCTCACAAAAGGGCCACCCCCTTTCAGTTCCAAGTGTCTCACACCTTTCATCTGTCCCATGCAGAAACCAGACTTTGCCTTTGCAGAGTATCAGAGCTGAGATATTGTAGTCCAAAACACATTTGAAAGAGAAGTGCCTGCTAAATAAACTTAATTCACATGTTGCAGATGAAGCAAAAGAAGAAGATGAACAAAAGGAGCTCTTTAGTCTCTGGATATGTCAGGTGGAAACCTTTTTAACAACTAAGTTCTTCCCTGCTTTTGAGCATGAAAAAGTGCTGAGGGATAAAATAAAACAAAACAAAAAGGAGGATGCTGAATTAGCTGGACTGAGAAAGATCCAGGCTGAGGAGCTGGAAAGGTGAGTGTTGAATCTTGTCTGGCAGTACTGTTATCCCTTATCTTCTGCTAACAAAATTACCGAAAATGAGAAGAGTGTTTAAGAAAGCAATATGGCATACTGTACCTGGAAAACAAACTCACAGAGGTTTCATTAGTAACATACAGAATGTAACTCGGGTGCTTTCACTCCTGTGCTCACTGGCGGGAGTAACAAATACAGGCTGCTTTCAGGTCCAGCTCTGTGCAAAGGCAGTTAAGGCATATTTGGACCTGAGGGGGTAATTGAAGACTGTGCTTCTCTACACTGTGGCAGTTTATACTGCTCATACTGTGACTAGAGCTGGAGCTGCTTAGTCTCTCTCCTTTTACAGTACCTTAAATTCAAACTTTGTTCACGCAGACTTATTGCTGAAAAAGAAGAAGAGGCAAAAAGGCGAGAAGCAGCTCTCTTAGAGGAGAAAGCCAAGGCCAAGAAACAAGTCTCAAGGAAATACACAACTTGGGAGAGAGTCCTCGCCCAGATCCGGCCCCAGCTGAAGAAAGAGGCCCAAACGAGGGAACCCTCACCAAAGAAAAGAGGCCCAGAAGGCAGCAGAGCCTGAGGAGGAAGAGGCAGAGAAGGCATCACCCACAGGTACCACGGCAGGTATTTTCTTTTTCTGCTGACAGAAAAAGAAAGAAATTCTCTGCTGGCAGCTGCTGAAGCTTCAAGCAAGTACTCTTCAAATAAGAAAAAAACCCCAAACCCAAAGCAAAACAACCCCAGATGACCAACACTTCTGGGAAGCTGTAAGAATGGTTCAGCTGTATGCACAAGAATTGCTGGTTTCAGAGGGAACAGTCTTTTACACCAGGGTTTGGGGTAAACTAGCAGGAAGTTACATACTGCAAATGAACACAGATGCTCCTAAAGTGTAGCAATTATTAGTTTTATTTTTCAGCAAAATATTCACATAACATATCAGAATGGAATGGTACAGATGAATTCAGACTGGTTTTTAATTAGTTTGCACATAAACATTTTTAAAATTTAAAAATTTTATGGTCAGAGTTTACAGATTTTAGTAGAAATTTTGATTCTTACAAAGCAAGTATTGCTTTACTATTGTCATTATTCCAGTCAATAATATGACTAATAAAGTCTCATGTTGAACAAGTGCCTGACATTGACATCTTCAATAAATCAGCCCTTTGCAGATCAATCCAAGAAGAAAATATTATTAAACTGTGTTGCACAAAGTTTCTTCACTTCTTCTGTTAAAAAAAAAAAAAAGAAAGATGTATCAGCATTGTATTTTACAGAAACCTCCTCAAGAAAACCGCTGGGGATTGTCATGGAGAATATAATTAAATTCAAACAGAAAAGCCCTAAGAGTTTGTTATGTAGAAATACACTTAATATTACTCTGTCTTCAGTAGGAGAAAATGAAGTCTGATATTTCCCACTCTCTGAAAGGTGAGTTGTGTCTAAGTGGCTTAAGTGTAAATGATGGGCCTCTTATCAAACACTGCAAAAGCAGCAGACTTGGCTTAACATATAGTTAAGGGAAGTATACTACAACCTCTTTTTCAGAGAAAGGAGGAATTGGGATGTTCTGTCACAGTAGATTAAGTCTGCAACATTTTTGCTTTGTGTTATTTGCCTAAGTTTATCAGGCACAGGAACACTCATTTACTGTTTCTGTATGGTAGGTTTGATGCTGAAAGACAGTTATGGAAAGATTGCCAAGTTTCACAACTCATTCCTCTTTTTAAAATGCAGGTTGCTAGGCTTTGGTCCTGGCAAAGTATTAATTCTTTCCCATTGTGTAATCAAGCACATTGCCTCCTGTTAAAATGGAGAGCCCTGGAATTGCTGTAAGATTGCAACAGAATTGTAGAGAAATAGCAGTGTAAAAGCTTATTGCATCTTGATGTTAATTCTCACTCTTAGTAGATCATTCTCAGAACCACATTATAAACAAGACAGGGATAGATGAGGATCACTGACAGGCCACAGTATGTAAGTAACTAACCCTGCCTCACTGAAATAAAAACTCAGATGTAAATATATTCATCTCTCATCTGTAATACACCTTTTAAATTACTCCTAAACTAAGTCACAGTGCTCTGCTCTCCTGTACTATTTGAAAGAGGAAGAATGACTGATCAATAATTAAAAATGCTTGCTGAATATTTATGCTGTCCTTTCACAACTGGTAGTAGGCAGACTAAAACCTTAGGCAAACTCACCTGCTCTATCGAAGATCAGTCCCTCTCTAGATTTCTCATGAGATGGGTTTTATTACTTCTCTAAGGATACACATCTTAGGAACAACTGTATTTAAAGCTAATAAGAAACAATCCTTACCATTAACTTCAATCAGATTTACATTCTTTTGATTCAAAATAACATACAGTTCTCGCTGGTCAGACTTTTTCCCAACTACCCAGTAATCACTCATTGCCTTCACAATAATTTCCTCGTCTTCATCAACTCTGAAAGAAGTTTTAAAAAGTAAAGAAGGTGGCAGCAAGTTCATCTTCAACATCTTCATCTCTGAAGAACACCTCTCCCATTCTGGTAAGGACACACTTCACAGAACAAGGATTTGCTACACATTGACCAAATACTGAAAGCTGGAGATGGGTTGGTGATAGTAAGCTTTCACAGAACTGTTACACCTAGACCTAAACTATCCTCAACAACTGGATATATTCTATAAAGCTGTCACTAGCCCAGGACTTCCATAATATGATGAAACATACTTTTTTAATTTAGAGAAAAATGGAAACCTTGTCCTTGAGGAGAGTGAGAAATCAAGCATCTTGCTAATTAGAGTTAGGGGCATCCCAATTATTCAGCACTGTCATGTTCTTTTTAAACTTTTCTACTGCCAGGGGCCCTTCTCCCACCTTGCAGCATGATACCCATTGACAAGAAACCACTTATCTTCTCTATCAGCAGGACTGCAGTAACTGCAAGGTTTGCATTTCACCCATTGTCTCACCCCTAGCAGCCAGCAGCTGTGTTGGGGCAGGGATGACACAGGCAGAAACAGGTGTCCCTGTCCTTTACACCACTTCCCCAGATTAGACACACACTTGTGCTTCCCAGCCCATTTGCTGAGACTACTCTGAAGCCTCCAACAGATGAATTTTTTTTCTTTGATAGAGGCCCTGGTCCTCTTTTAATTTTTTGTTGAAAAGGACCTTAGAAGGTTTTTTTTTCAAGATGGACTACTTCTAGACCAACACAAAATACCAAACATGAACAGCCAGCCATCAACAAAGACTGGAAAGTGCCACTCCTTTGCAAAAAAAAAAAAAAAAAATCCTGCTTGATAGTAGAAGTTACAGACTATTTAACAGTTCAGCATTACCTGGAGAAGTCACTGTTGATGTCACCGAGAATCTTCATGAGGTCAGGGTGAACAGATGCAAGTGATACACTGGGTGTTTTCCTCATGTGAATGGTACTTTTCTCTGCCAGGTTCATGTGATTGAAATATATAAACTTAAATTGAGGCTCCTTCTCAGCCCTAGGAAGATTTAAGAAGAAAAAAAAAGTGATTTGTGAATACCAATATACCCTATAAGCACAGGCTTCCCAGAGGCTGGGTAGTGAGCCAGCGCAAAGCTAACTGAGACAGCCTGGACTTACCTTCACACTGAAGAGACTTGTGGGATTAAAATTCATTTTAACACACTTTAAAATAAACAAAAGACAACTGAGCCTGCAGAACTGGCCCGTGTTTCCCCTCCTGCCACTCAGGCTGCCAGTAAACACACACAGGAGTCTGAAGGCCTTGTCCCACTTCACTACAGTAACTCATTTGCATTTTTCTAATGAGCTGTTTTTTCTCTGGCCCCATTTTGTTCCTGCTGCTCTCCCCAATGCCAGTCCAAGCTGATTTGAATGAATCCTGGGTCTTTAATTTGAGCAATAAGTCATCTTCTATTCATGTCTTTGTTATTTGTTACAACGAAGAGAACAAACTCTTCCTTGATCCAGGCAATTAGATATTCCCCCAATCATTTGTGTGGGCCAAGCAAGAGACTATTTTCAAACTCCTGCCTTGGCAGTCTTCCTCTATTTCCTCTTTTATGAAGTTCATATAAAAATCTAGAGCTGTAATTTTTTGTAGAAGTCACAACGAATTCAAACTGACTAAAAACTGGCTGCAGCATTTGGTGCTTGAGGCAATGCATTATTTACAAGCAGGAGATACTGTGATGACACCACTCACCTCAGCAAACAACCAGATACCCCTGCTCTCTGTCACCCACATGCATTAGTGTCAAGGGGACTGTATCATGTTTTCAGGACACCATGGCATTAAACTTTTAAAGAGTTAAAGCTGCCAAAGCCAGTCCCAGATGACATTTAAAAACCCCAAGTTTAATGATTTAGTAGACTGGCACAATTTCAAGCACATCCTATTCTATCCTGTGTGACTGAGTTCACTCACACACCTATCTCTGGTTAAATTCCTTTAATGTTGCCATATGGGATACTGTTCTGTTTCCCCAAATAATAAATCTATCAAAAACTAAATGCAAGTTTATTCCAAGTCAGCTGCAGTTCTAAGTGAACTGTATTTCCCAAAGCATTAGCATCCTTTTTCTTTTGACTGTTTTTTGCCTCTCGAGTAATTACCTTAGTCCTGAAAAATACAAAAAGACCTTTTTTTCTCACCTACTATACATGGCAACATTTCAAGAAGCAGTAATTCTGGAAAAGTCCTCAACTGTAAAGTTTCCACTGTAACCAAGTAACTTGCTATAATTCCTATTTCAGCCAGACAATAAACATTTGTTCCTAAATTAGTAACATCTACCCTTACTTCAGGGAGACCCAAATATGCAATAATGTGCACTTTATAAACACTTAAGATGCAGAAAAGTACACAAGCATTGTTTTAAGTACACCATTAATGCTTTCAGAATTTGGGCTCATGTTACCATTATTTAAGCAGTTCATTTAACCAAACTTTTCACGAACTAACGAGGGAATGCAGCAGGAAAAGAAGTGTGGTACAAACCCTGATATTCTCTTGTTGATGTTGTATTGTTCACATATGTCTGATGCCAACACCGTGAGCTGAGGCCCAACAATGCTGTCCAGTTTTCTGCAAAACTCCAGCGTGGGTGGGATTGAAGCTGTATCGGGCAGAGAAAAGGGAGAGGTGAGATTCTCTCCCCAAGGCTGAAGGTACATTTTCTGTAGTTGCTTTCTTTAAACATCAGCAAGAGTCCGAGGACAAATTTCTCCCATAATTAAAACCTCAGGGGTGATTTTGAATGTGGCTAACTGAAGGAGTATTTAGTCATTTTATTGTGTAAAGTAAGTTACTTGTACCACTGGAACAAAGATAAGAGACTGAAAAAAGCACTCGTGAAAAAGAGACTCAAATAACAAATCAAAGTATTTTTCAAGAGTAAAACAAGCTGCATTTCAAAGTATTTTACATATAAAAGTCTTGACAAATCATTGATGCCAATAGCTACTTACCATCAATCATAAAGCACACAGCTGCACTCATGGCCTGGAACAAAACAAAAGCAAAAACCCCATTTACAACAGATTAACTCAAATAAATGGCAATACTTCAGTGAGGTCACACACAGGTGAGAAGAGATTTAAAATATTTTTTAAAGGTAAAACTTCAATAGGATAATGTTTTTTGCAGTCCTGCACAACACAGGTTAGCTATGATTTTAAAATTCAGCCCAGTTAAAGTTGTAAGGGAAAGATAAAACTTGGAAAAAATGGACTTGATACAAAGATAACTGCAGGAAACTCACACTTAATGTAAGAACAAAATATTTTTTGTTTTATTGATTAATCTCATATAAAGCCAGGCATGAAATTACTTAAAGCAACTGAAGGCTGGTATTTTGTTTTAACAGAATGATTCTTTGTTTTGGAAAAGAGAATTCAGGCATTAAAGCTGGTTGCTAGAAATGCCAGTTTTCTGTCTTTTTGCTTTAACCTGGCCTTATTCATGCACCTTTCTATACAATTCCTAAGTACCTCACATGATTGTCACCTTCATTGCACAGAGATTCCTAATTCTGTGCAGTAATTGCAGAGGAAACTGTAATACCTTATAAACAATTAAGTGAAGCTCCTCATAGGTGTCATCAGTGTTAACAAATATTTTGGGGAAACGGCATTTTGTTTCTGGATCATTAAGATTTAAAGGTCCAGTAAGAAACCTAGAAAATAATTCAACAGGTCAGATGTGATGAATTCTTGTATTTCAGTTTCTTGAATTTAACAGACGATGTCCAAACTTGCAATTAGGAGTTCTTGTGATTAAGGATGTCCAAACCCACAGATATGCAAAATAATGTTGCCCACTTGCTTAAGTACAGAATTTTTCTGTACTGACATGCTGAGTACAGAGGAAGAACAAAGAGATAAATTCTAGATTAAATCTACACCTTTGTCTGGAGTGCTTGACTGAAAAGAAATGACTGGAACCATTCCCAAATTTGTCATATAGTGCATTAAGAACAATGGGAAGAAAAATAAATATGCAGTAATGTTAATGAAGCATTTTCTCTTTTTTCCAAGGGTCAAGTTTTACATTGCACCAGCTATTGTGCAACTCTCTGGACTGAACTGTGTGTGGAATATGTACTCAAAATACACACACTCCTCCCAAATGTTTTGCCCAGGGGGAAGAAGCAGAAGATGGTCACAGTAAAACAAGACCTACCTTCCATAGTGTTGGAGATTTCCTGGCATTTCAGCACGTATTGGAGAATCTCTTCCTGCTAACTGAGGGGAAAAAGAACATACAGGAAAAAAACAGCTTAAAGGCAGAGAGAAGAGAGATTTCTCTTTGGTATTTTAGCCTTTAGTACCAGATAAACAGGAAGAAAAAACCAAAACCACCCAACCACCTTCCCCCTCAAAACCCCCAGCCCAACTACCTCAGGCTCCATGTGCCTCGGAAACAGAGATGTTGTGAGATATTTGTACAAAATTCTCATGTCATCTTGCTCCAGTCCACTCCTACAACATTGTGGGGAAAAACAAACAAATTATGTTTGTGCCGCAGTTCAGACCACACATTTTCCTCTAACTAGCTCAAACCAATGCCTTTGTTACTGAATGGTAGCCTGATTCATGTTTTCACATTTTCACTCTGTCACTAATTTAAAAGCTCCTCTATTATGACACTTACTCATAGGATTAGAAGTTGAAGACACACAAAAGAATTACTGAAGCACCTACCAGATAAGCTGGTCATTGTAGAGAAATGCAGTGTACTTGACTATGTTCAGGCTTTCTTCCATCCTATTAATAAATGACTGAATTTTCAAGTAAGTCATTTTATCCAGTGGAAAGAAGCTGATTCCACAAAACACATCCAGCAGATCACAAGACTGTAAGTGCAGTGTCTGCAAGTACTGAGAAAACAACAACAGCTGGCTTTTAGAATTCAGAAAACTGCCAAGGTGTAGATTTAAATGACAAATTTGAGTTGAATCCCCAACAATCTGGACTAAAAATCAAAGAAAAAAAAGTCCTTCCAGCGCTGCTTGTCTGACACACCCCTTCATGTGGGGACAGACTTTTTACAAAGCTTCAGTGATAGGACAGGGATTTCAGAATGAAGGAGCCTCAGTTGAGGTTAGATATGAACAAAGGAATTTTTTACAATGGGAGTGCTCCCACACTGGCATAGCTCACCCAGGGAGGTGGTGAATGCCCCATCCCTGGAAACATTCACAGCCAGGTTGGACAAAGCTCTGAGTAACCTGATCCAGTTGAAGATGTTTCTGTTCATAGCAGGGGGTTGGCCTAGATGATCTTTAAGGGTACCTTCTAACCCAAACCATTCTGTGATTCCACGTGTGAGTGCATGAATGTAATTCCAGGTGTCACTTTGCTTTTATTTAATCATTATGAAAACAGCTTTTAAGGAAAGTTCAAGATCTTTTGAGAGTATAAGCAAGCAAAGCCTATCATACTGACACTTAACTTCAGATTGAGCTGTAGAAATAGGAACAGATGCTTTCAAGGTGTAATGGAATAAATCATTTCCATTATTCACTTTCTTGGTAGACTGTAAGACTTGATAAGACTGCTAAAGACTTGATAAACTCTTTAGCAAGAGATTTCAAATGCACTGTCAAGTGGTCTGTGGAAGATGCTTTATCCAATGGCTCCCTCTACAGTCACTTCACATTACCAAATCCCCACAAGACCAACAGGGTGACAGATCTCTGTCACAGCTTCTAAGTTTTAGCAATAAAAATTCATTACTTTCTTTTTTGCAAAGATCTACTTTTCATTTAGTCTGGACAGTAGCACACATCAGCTCGTCATGGTACTCCTTGTGCCAGTGGTGTTTACTCTGGAGTCTACCACAAAAAACAAGCAAGACCCTCCCCAAATCCACAAGCAAAGCCTGTACTTTTGTTTACACTGTCACAACATTGTGCCATTCTAAAAATCTGCTAAAAGAACAAAATTTTAAAACACCATTATGCAGTGTCTACACTCCATTATTATTGGAGAACTCAATACCACAAAAGCACAAACTGTTTCCTTGCTTGCAAACAAGAAAAATGGAGGCAGACAGGCACTTTTCAAGTCTGATAAAACTTTTCATGTAGGAACTCAAAATTCTGTCAGATGACACTACTCAGTCAGTTACTTTATGTAATAGAAAAAAGGGTTTTGCTTTTCATCCTTTCTCTAAAACATCAGCTATGAAATGACATTCTGAAGACTACTTATAATGCATGCAATATTTCCTGAAGCCTTCTCAGGATTGGCCACTAATTCCACATGGGGCATGGAGTAGTGAGAAGTTAAAAAATTCATCTATCCACTATTTCACAGTACTACAGGACTAAGCCTGTGCATGCAGGTTGTGGAATCTCCACCTCTGGATGTTTTCAAGTCTCAACCACCCAAAGCACTGGGCAGGAGAGTTTAAATTCAATGTTACCCTGCTTTCAGGAGGCTGAACTGGATGACCTCCCCAAATTCCTTTTAACCTCAATAAATCTTCAAGAGTCACTCAAATAGGTCTGTACAAACTGTTATCACAGTAACCAATTCAAACATTAAAGCAGAACTTTGAAAGCAGGAACACAATTCCATGAGAAAAAAGATCCAACTGTTAAGTTATTCCATCAAGCCATAACCACACTTGTGGTTCAACTCCATTTAAAGAACTCACTCTGCCAGAAAAAGCAGAAAGTATTTGACAAAATGAGTAACCACATACTTTGTGTTGACTCTACATCTTTTCCACTGCCTGTGTTTTATAGTCACATTGCTGCCATTTTTTTTTGTGTGTGTGTGTGTTTTACTTCCAGTGTAGAATCACACTGTATGTGCCTGAAAAATAAGCTCTTACCCGATGGAAGAACTTCTCTAGTCTCTCCTTTAGCACTTTCACACCCCCATCTTCCATGGCTTTCAGGAACGTGCCATTGAAAAGCTAGCAGTTCAAAGAGAAAAAAATCAGCTGGGCAATCATTTACAGTAATTTCTTGTAACTTGGCTATGAACGTATGTTACAACACAGCTCCCATTCCTCGACATACTCTACACCAACCCAGATGTATCCCTTCTTTATTGAAAAAACATTTAGATTTGCAGAGTCCAGGTTTATATGACAGCAGAGACAAGTATTTATGTGTCACAGAAGTATCTCATGCTCTTGTTTTGTAAAAGGCCTTGAGCCTCCAGTACAACCCTACCTTGTACATGCTGTAACACTGCTGGAGGACTGAACTATAAACCTTGTCCTGCAGGAAAGAGAGCAGCACATCAGTAGGAGCAGAGGCAGAATTACAAGTATTTTGGCTGAGCTACACAAAAACGTGTTTTCAAAGGGCCAACAAAAACATAAATCTGAGAAATCAATCTCTGAACAGTTAAATGGCATTTTCAGTCAGCATCTAGAAATGTCTCTATACTTATCAAGTATGATTTCAATAAAAAGAGTCCCTTCCCCCCTCACATTTAGTACTAAAAGCACCTTAAGAACTCATGCCAAGGATTCCAGTTACAAACAGTGCCCTTCCCTGAGGCCAGTGGTCAGTGAAAATGAACCTCTGACAGCTCTCTCTTCATCCAACTCAAAGGCTGAAGAATGTGGGACACTGCAGCAGGTTTCATGGGGCTGAGATCTTAACCCAGATCAAAAAAAGGCTATTTTATCTGGCAAAATAGAGTCTCCATGACTCCAATCCTTTTCTTAGGACACAGAGGAATGAAAGTAATGCACACTGTAATAAACAGATGCAGGATTAACTAACCAGCTTTTAAATTATTATTCCACCCTGCCAAATACCCTTCCTGTATACAATTGAACAGACCTAACGATACTGCAGCTTGGACAAGAAATCTCATCACAGTTACGAGCTTTTTTCATTTTCCAGACTATTAGTAAGTATTACCAGTAGTCCTAAGAAAGTAGTAGCATGTATACTGGCACCTAATAAAAATACACAGATTTAAGAACTTAATTAAACAGACAGATCCTAAGAAATATTCACCTATTCCAAGCTAAAAGTCTCACAGCTGTATATTTCATCAATGTTTATTGAATGATCTTAAACTGTTCTCTGGATAATTCTCTATCTTGTGATCTTCTTTAAACTTTACTGAAAAGTACTTTCTCCTTTTTTCATTTATGGAGATAGGTATAGATATATATAAAATCAATCTGACAGCAGTTCAAGAATTAAACTAAGATAATTCTGAAGTACAACATAACTCATTAAAAAAAAAAAAAAAGTTCATTATTACCAGCAATTCTTCTTCCTGATATTCATACACTGGCTTTCCATCTTTGTGTTTTTCTATTATGGGATTCCGTACAACCTAGGAAGTGGAGCAGGCTGGTATTAGACAATGCAGAATGCATCGAGAACATTGCAGGATGGTGGTTTAGGTATATGCATATCACGTGCATAAGTACCATGACCATCCAGAAGTTTTCTTCAGCTTCATGGAAAAACTGCCTATTCTTCTGTGTATGTAGTGATTTTGCAGGTTTTGTTGGGCTAAATGTCCTGGAAAGAAAAAAATATATGTAGATATAGATATATACATATTCACAAGAAGACACATAACTGAGATATTTAAAATACAGTGTTTGTGCCGAAACAATTACCCATGTAGACTTCTTACCTTGTGAACTGCACTATAGCTTCACACAGCCCCACATTTCTAATTTTTTCATTCTTTTCTACTTCATTTGGGTGATAGAAGAGAATCTTCTTTTCTTCCTAAAATTTGAAAAAAGAATCCAAGCAAATGCATTTTAACAAAATCAACAAATATTGAGTTCATGGTCTGCTTGTTTTTTAATCCCTTAATAACCTAGTCAGAATTTTATTTTGTACCAAAATGGGCTTCTGTAAGAATGGATAAAAAGCATACTAAGCACACTTAAGCAGTCAATCATCCCATGATAAGTCAAAGTACCTTGTAAACTGAAGGCTATTGAAATCACAGTCACTTCTCAGCCTGTTCAAAGCAAGGCGAGCTTCAAAGCCAGCTCAAAGCATGGCAAGCTTCAAAAGCAGCTCAGATTGCTCCCGGCCTTGTCCAGTCATGTGTTCAATACCTCCAGAGACGGGAATCTCACAACTTTCCAGCCCTGCTCTGATGTTAGATCATTTTACCGTGAAGAATTTTCTTTTCTATCTCATCACAATTTCTCTTCATCCACCCTCATTGTTTCACTTCAAGAACCCAACTCCATCATCCACCAGCATCCTTCAGGCAGGTGAGACTGCCCTCTATCTCCTTTCCATATTGTCTCCCCTCCAGGCTGCACAAATGCAGCTATGAATGGCTCCTCTGCATCCCCCTGACTGACTCAGGGGTTCTCCACTAGGCTACTTCAGTTTGCCAGTATTTTTCCTGCTCTGGGAATCCCTGGTGGCACACAGCACTCGGCAGCACCTTCCCATGCGCGGGACAGAGGAGAAGCATTGGCTCGGCTGGAGCTGCCGAGCCGGCCTCCCTCCCGAGCCACAAGCGCTCGCTGCTGATTCACGTCGGACTGTTGTTGAGACTCCCTGGTCCTGTTCCGCAGCGCTGCTGCCAGGCAGTGCCCCGGCCGCCGCGGTGAGCCGATTACAGCACCGCACACACGGCCCTTTGCTGAGCCCCGGGAGGTTTGTGCCGCCGCAGGGCCCAGCTCGCCGGGGTCCCTCCGAGCAGCCCCGGCTCATCCTCCGGGGAACAACAGCTGCCCCCGGCCCGGAGCCACCCCGGGGCGTGCTGAGGGCACGCTCAGCCTCCTCATCCTGTCACCGCCAAGTATGCAAGGACACTGCTCTGTTCAAAAGCTATTAAAGCTGGGGATGAACCACACAACGCGCTGTTACCTAAAGCTAGTGACCAGAGCTTCTTGGCTTTCCTTACTAAGGGACACAACGGCGAATAAACACTAGTACTAACTTGACCGTAACTAAGCTAAACAGCAACCTTTCCTGCCATATTGTACTTACCTCGAGAAAGTTATTTTTAGACATAGTTAGAGCATCAGTAAAACAATTGCTGACTATCCAGTTCCCCATCTACAACATCCGCCCCGCCGCTGACAAGAGCCCCGGTTACTGTATCTTTTCGGCGTGAAGCAGTGACAGCCCCCGATGGGAGCGGCACTCAGCCCCGCGGGAACCCGAACGCCGGGCAGGGATGCGGCGGCCGCGGGCCGGGAAAGCCGCAGCTCCGACCGCCTTTGTCCGGGGCCGCTCCGCAGGGACACGGCCCGTCCTCGGGCACGGAGAGAACGCCGCGCCTTCCCCGCATCCCCGGGCGCGACATCCCCCGGTACCTCGCCCTCTTTGGGCCCCAGCTTGGGGTTGTAGATGAAGAAACTGAGGAGGGTCGGAGCGAGCTGCTTCTCCTGGCCGGCCGCCCCCGCCGCCGCCATCCTGAGCCTGGGGCCGGCAGCCGCCAGACACCATCGGGGATCGGCCCGAGGCCGCTGCGGCACCGGCCCCGCCGCGCTTCCAGCGGCCCCGGCCCGGCCGCGGTTCCGCCTCCGCGCCCCGGAAGCGCAGCGGCAGCCGGGAAGCGCTCCCGGCCCGGGGCCGCGCAGCGCCCCCCGCGGCGGCCGCGGGAACCGCGGGAGGGGAGCCCGTGCCCGGTGTTCGTTCCGTCAGCCATGGCTGTGGGCAGTGTTCCCTCAGCCATGCAGCCATGGCTGTGGCCAGTGCTCCCTCAGCCATGGCCGTGCCCAGTGTTCGTTCCCTCAGCCATGGCCGGTGTTTGTTCCCTCAGCCATGGCCGTCCCCAGTGTTCGTTCCCTCAGCCATGGCTGTGGCCAGTGCTCCCTCAGCCATGGCCGTGCCCAGCGTTCCCTCAGCCATGGCCGTGCCCGGTGTTCGTTCCCTCAGCCATGGCCGCTGTTTGTTCCCTCAGCCATGGCTGTGCCCGGTGTTCCCTCAGCCATGGCCGTGCCCGGTGTTCGTTCCCTCAGCCATGGCCGCTGTTTGTTCCCTCAGCCATGGCCGTGCCCGGTGTTCCCTCAGCCATGGCCGGTGTTTGTTCCCTCAGCCATGGCCGTGCCCGGTGTTCATTCCCTCAGCCATGGCCGTGCCCGGTGTTCATTCCCTCAGCCGTGGCCGTGCCCGGTGTTCATTCCCTCAGCCATGGCCGTGCCCGGTGTTCATTCCCTCAGCCATGGCTGTGCCCGGTGTTCATTCCCTCAGCCGTGGCCGTGCCCGGTGTTCATTCCCTCAGCCATGGCTGTGCCCGGTGTTCCCTCAGCCATGGCCGGTGTTTGTTCCCTCAGCCGTGCCCGGTGTTTGTTCCCTCAGCCGTGGCCGTGCCTGGTGTTCCCTCAGCCATGGCCGTGCCCGGTGTTTGTTCCCTCAGCCGTGGCCGTGCCCGGTGTTCCCTCAGCCATGGCCGTGCCCGGTGTTTGTTCCCTCAGCCATGGCCGTGCCCAGCGTTCCCTCAGCCATGGCTGTGCCCGGTGTTTGTTCCCTCAGCCGTGCCCGGTGTTTGTTCCCTCAGCCATGGCCGTGCCCGGTGTTCCCTCAGCCATGGCTGTGCCCGGTGTTCATTCCCTCAGCCATGGCCGTGCCCGGTGTTCCCTCAGCCGTGCCCGGTGTTTGTTCCCTCAGCCGTGGCCGTGCCCGGTGTTCATTCCCTCAGCTGTGGCCGTGCCCGGTGTTCCCTCAGCCGTGGCCGTGCCCGGTGTTCATTCCCTCAGCCATGGCCGTGCCCGGTGTTCATTCCCTCAGCCATGGCCGTGCCCGGTGTTCATTCCCTCAGCCGTGGCCGTGCCCGGCGTTCGTTCCCTCATCCGTGCCCGGTGTTCATTCCCTCAGCCGTGGCCGTGCCCGGTGTTCCCTCAGCCGTGGCCGTGCCCGGTGTTCCCTCAGCCGTGGCCGTGCCCGGTCGGGACCGCCATCCCCGCCCGCCCGGCAGCCGCTCTCAGGTGGGAACTCTGGCTGGTGGCCCCGCGGTTCTGCGGTGCCCCGGCCATCGCACCCCTGTTCGAAGAGCAAAACCACGAGCAATTAATTCCCCTCTTGCTCGTTCAGAGCTTTCTGGCAGCTGCAAAAAGTAGAAACACTTTATTTTTACAGGTAGAACCCAAGAATTGAAAGATGAAATCCAGTTTGAGTAAATTGAAGGAATTGGCATGCAGCATCACTTAGTGTAGGTAATCCTTTTGCCATAAGTAGATATATTATGTCTACCCCAATTCTTTGTCTGTTTTCTGTCTGGCACATTTAAGATGGTGGCATTTAACTAATAAAATAAGCTTTTCAATTACTTTTCAATTGCTGTTATGATAAAATTCAGTGTGAGCGAAACTAGAAGTAAAAACACCTACACGGTGGTAGGTATGATTTTCTTCTCCATAGGAGTGTGGCGATTAAGAATATGAATAAGCTAAGGTTATAAGATTGCTTAAATAAATAGCTGGGTAACATATAAAAGATGTAATTGAATATCTTACTCCAACAAGTCATTTAGAAGAATGTACTGGTGAACTCTCTTAAAGCGGTGTCAAATTGAATCTGAAACAAACACAGGATTTCTTGAGCTTTTCAATTTTTTCCCTTTTGCTATTATTTCAGTTCCTATCATCACTCTTAGTTTATATTTACTTTAATTACCAGTAGCATCATTTATGTAGTCCTCCTCAGTCTCAGCAGCTGGTATATTTTCTAGAGAATGCAACCCAGTGCAGTAGGAGCACTGTGTGGAATAGAGATGCTCTAACACTGCAGCAATTCAATATTTAATGTGTGCACTCAAAAAGTGAGAGGCGTAAGCTTGCAGCATTCTCCCTCTTCGCGTGCCACTGGAGGCACGACTGATGGTCCACAGCTTTCTCTGCTCCTGGAGAGCACAGACAGCTCGCAGGGCTCCTGTCTCGAGCAAGCCACAGAAATAAAAAGCCCCCTCTGAGGCCACCCAAACTGAGAAGGATGACCGCTGTTTCCCCCTGGGCTGCTGGAGTCAGCTCCATCCCATCTCTACTTTGTGCCATGGCTGCAAATCCCACTGGACTCAGCTCCATCCCATCCCTCCTGCCCCGTGCCATGGCTCAGCTTGGAGTTTGGATATGTGAGTTCATGTGGATGCGTGCAGGCTCCTTTCCATGGTGCAGAGATCACCACCTCGGGTGTCACCTTTCCTGCCCGCGTGAGTGGCGTTTAACCCAGACCACTCAAGAGAGAGCAGCTCCTCCCGTGTGGCCTGGACAGGCAGGAGTGACACGACAGGCTGTGCCACACCACAGACACAGCATTTCCAGAGAGCCCAGGTCTCGAACTGCTGTAGGAAATTCTTCCAAAGCTGCACAGAGAATCTGCATTATCATTTCAGGGTGTGTTCAGGGAGGTCACAGCCGAAGGTGACTCCTTCTCCTTGTCAGGAAGGCAGGCTGGGGGAAGGTCCTGCTGTGCTGAGCCCCCCAGCATTTCCCTGAGCAGGCTCTGAGGAAGGATCAGGCCAAATGTGTCAGGATGAGATATCCACGTACAGTATTTCTTGTTTCCTATGCTACAGCTCCGAGTTAAAATTCAGCAGTGTGTGCAGATCGACCCTTTCATTGTGGTCTGTCCATTTGGGTGCAGCACACTTGAGAAAATTTCTGGGAAAATCCAGTCAGGATTGAATGTCTCAAACAAAAGGAGCCAAATTCCCTTTCTTGCTTGTGCTCCACTGCAGGCAGGGGTGAGGTGGTGATCGGACCAGAGGGGAGGTTAATTTGCTTATAATACTCACTTAAAGCAAAACAAGGAAATTCTTAAAATTGGTAGTATTGATGGGCAAGTTAAATAATTTCTCACCAAAGAAATTAAAAACCAGCACTGACTGTAGGTTTTTGCTTGTGTTGGTTAAAATGTTTAGATGTGTGTTCAGGACTTTGCAAGATGGAGATCCTGGGCTGTGAGTGGGGGGCCTGTTCACTGCTGCAATACAAACACTGGTGCAAGAGATGTATTGTGGAGGTACATGGGGCTGGACACTGGGTACTTACTGTAAAGGGGGATTGCTGAGGAAGGTTCTTCCATGTCCAGCTTTCCTTAGGAAGGGAATTAATGTATGTGTAGTGATTGCCAACATATAATTCTGCTCAGTGCAACCTCATCTGTAACTTGACATTGCTTTTGGTGGAAGTATTTGTGAGACTCTACAATGAGCAAGTGATAACAGATTCAGTTAAATTATTACATTTCTAATGTACACATTAACAGGGCATGAAGAAACTTCGATTGTGGTTTCAATTTCATCCCATCTTCTTAATTGTATGTGCAGTAACACCACACCTTGACATTTTCAAAGTGGCATCAGATCACCCCGAGTTTGAAATGTGATTCCTAACCCATGATTATGTAAAATTAAACTGCTGCATAAGTACATTGGGAATTTGCAGGACAACCCCTGCATCAAGGGACAACCAATTAACAGCTTTATGAGTGCTTTCCAATTTGCTCTTATAATTACATAGAAGTAAGAAATAGTATTGCGTAGACATATGTTTTGGTTTCTTGAGCCTATTTCTGGATACTATTTTGAGCACTTCCATCAGCTGCATAGTAGCAGACTTCACAAAAAGGTGTACTATAAATCACTCTGGGTGTTAGAGCTGACAGCTTTAAATAAATACAGCTGACAGCTCGAATAGCTGTTCCATTGACAGTATGCAGTCTAAATGCGTTAACAAATGCGTAGACTCAGCAGTTTGGGATTAGTTTAGCAAATAAATTACAAAATAATGCTGTGATCCAGCAAAAAGCACAATGCCTGTGTATCTCTGGTCTGCACGCTTTGTTAGCACTGCAACAGGCCTGTGGAGCTGTGTGGGAAAACACAACAGTGCAGCTGGAGCTGGGCTCCTGCTGAGACAGCCTCCACATCCCCCAGACTTCTTCTGAGTGTGATGTCAGGGAATGTGAGCAGCACTGGGGGTGTTGTGGTGAGTAATGGTTTAATAATGGATGCATTTGCTTTGCAGGACCAGAGATTTCATAAAGGAAGGCAATAACTTTACCCTAGCTTGGGCTATGATTAAGAATACAAAGTTAATGAGTAGCAATTGAAAAACTGCTTTCATGCAAAACTTGCGATATTGAAATGTTTTTGTTTGTTTAATGTTACTAGCTTGCATATGAAGGAAAGCTGAGAAGAGAAGATGAAGAAGGGGCTAGGCAGTTAAAAGAATTTCAGGATTATATTAATATATTAATTATTTCCATTCTGAGCACTGCAAAAACTGAGAATTACATTAAGAATTATGTCACAGTTTGACACATTTAAGGCATGGCATTTTTCGGCTTAGAGGTTGAATAAAGCTGCTGGGGTTTTTTCATATCTCAATGTTAACTGTTCACAGACAGGGTAGACTGGCACAAAGTCTTTGTGAGGCACATAATGTGACATGGAATAGCACTTTCGAGACCTGTATTTTAAGGGAATCATAAATATTCTACTATTTTTAGTAGCTGTGTCTAGTGAATAATTGTATGCAATGTACAATTGGCAATTCTGATAACCACTTGCAACTTCTATTGCAATCTGTAAGGATGATTGCCAGTGATGGCTGATTTTTGACTGCTGCCTTTCAGGTCGAATTGTGGTGAATGCAATAGATTAATTATTATTTCCATCCAATTAATTAAATATATATTTAGAGTCAGCACCCATATGATATGTTAAATGGAAGTTAAACATGGCCAGTATACTTAGTTTTTCCTTCCTTGTCAGTCAATAAAACCCTGCCCAGGAGCTTTCTCAACTACAGGAGCCTGCCTGACACAGACCATGTCTCTAGGAGCTTTACCAGTGCTGTTTTGTTTTAGGCTAGGGAGCAGACAAGTATCTTTGTCAGTGAGTACATTCAGTTTGAGTTATCACAATCACATGTTTTACAAGAGCATTCAAAAGTATGATTTAATGTTTCAAGGATCCTGGGGAAGTGATAAGAAGTTTTAATTTTTAATGTTTCTTCCTACAAGTCAACAAGTGTTCCCTGACTTGAATCTGCTGGCGTAGGTGCTGTTTTTACTTGGGTTTTTAAGGTACTTTTTTTCCTGATGGAAAGCATAGAAAGATTCTTTAACTGCAATATTTCGGATGTTTGAGAGATCTCAGAATATCTTGAGTAGGGCAAGTGTATTTTTCTGTTTGGAGACCTGTTCCAGCATCCTGTTGCATCTCAGTGGGGAGCAACAGAATTTGTACTTTGCCTCTGGGTTTCTTTGTCGAGGTCCACAGTGCAAAGGCTGAGACATTTAAAGGAATTGGAGTTTGGAGTGCAACAACACCTGGAAAATTCTTTATTTTACGGGCATTTGCCTGCCTGATGTAAGATGATTAGTCAAGGTCAGGACACTTAATTGTCAGTGAAATGGAGAGCAGTTTGTTTGTTACTTACATGTGAACTACTCCAAGACCCTTCTGTCATCAGACTGATTTCCTTGCCAAGAACACATTTTATTTCTTGTGACTGTCCTGTGACACCCATCTTATGTTCGGAGAGTGGCCATGGCTCAGTTCCTCATGGCTCAGACCCTCGGCATGTGTAAATCTGAATAGCTCTGTTTAAGTCACTGATATTCTAGAGATTTATATTCTAGAGCATATTTCATAATATTAAGAAGTAGTATCAAAATCCACTGTTAATTTTTTATCAGTTTATATTATTTTTCTCCAGTAAAAGGAAAACTGTGATGACCATATTAAATGTACTGAGTCTACCAGCTTACAAACAACTTGTATATAACAACTTGTATATCACATTAATCTGCTTGAAAACGTCTTGAAATGATACAAAAATTCTGTTTTCAGTTGTCAGCTGTTGAGAACTGTGGATCAATATGTACACCTTTTTTAAAGGTGATGGATGTTTCTTGTCTGGCTTGCCATTGCTTGGCTCCCAAAAGAGTAGGTTGCTGCAGAAAACACAGAGGAAGAACCAGAGAGGAATCATTATGGAATGTGTTTTGGGTTAAAGTGTCTAGGCTGACTTAGAGGATAGCACTGCATGAACTTTTCTTCACAGTGAGTTCAGGAGAATTTTAATTTATTGAACTGCTTTTGCTTTGATGATGAGGATGTTGTAATCAACAGAAATGTTTAAAGTACCGCTTTGTTAGGTTTGCAACACACAGGCTGGGAGAGAGCAGAGGCCCAGCTTATGAAAGCATTAACTGGATGGACTCTGTGACTCTGGTGCTCTGAAAGGTACCTGGTCCTTTTCACAAGTCCATTCCTACTCATTAGTCTCTTGCCCAGGAACAGCTGGTTATCTCAGAAACAGTTCCTTTCTGGGGTTGGTGGTTTTGTGCACAATTACCAGTGTTCATAGAGACTTTCGATAAGGAAAAACTGCAGTTAATTTTGAATGTAGTCTTCTGCAGCAAAGGAAGAAATGCACTGAAACTGCAGTGACTGAACTGTTCACTCTGCTTAAAGGCTTCTGTTGTGTTGTGGTGCCTCTGCAAGCTGCATGTGCATGGCCTGCAATTTACTAATGTTTAGAAAGCAAGTGAAGGCATAAATACAGCATCAGAGCATCTGAATATCTCCTTTTCTAACGAGTGAATGAATTGTTTGCTCATAAAAAGACATTTCTTCAGCATTCCCTGATATGGATGTGTTTGTGAGGGACATTTTAATACATCAGTCCAGCCCATCAGGGAGAGTTGGAGCTTTCTCAACACACATTTATACGAATTCTTTCTCCACACTTGCAGTGCTCCCTAGTGAGAAAACGAGAAAATACCACCAAGAAGATATCTTGTTTCCTCTCTGCTTCTTAAAACCTCACAGTTATCTGAAACCTCAAGTCCTCATAGGCTTCCCTTTGAATTCTCTCTGCAGGAAAGCCTGTGGTTTTTGCTTTCCTCATCTATTAATTGACTGATGTGAAAGAGTGGTTTAAAACTGCAACAGCCTCATGCAGAAGCCACTTCTTAAGCAAAAATATATAACTGCTTTTCACTTGTGAGAGATTTTACCCTCACCTATCTCACAACTGTATCTGAGCTGCTAATCTTTGATGATCTGAGTGTTCTGAGAACCTAAACTTAATCCAGAAGGGCTATTATAAACAGAACTACTCATTTCAAAAGATACTCCATCTATGAAGAGCGGATAAGTTCAAGATCTTGGAGGGATTAACACTTTTGGTTTAAGAATTCTCATATTTCAATATAAGAGTCAAAAAAATGGACACAGGCTACATACAGTATGTTATTAATTTTTATTGGATATTTTTAAGGGTAGTGTCTGCTAAAGTAGAGGTTAAAACATGGTAAATAGTCCACACAATGAAAAAATCAGTAATCAGTGTTTCATTATGTTGCTGAGGCAGTGAAAAAAATAACAGACACTGTCAAGATAAATAAGGGACTCCTGATTTTCAAGGTTTGGGAGTGTCTTGTGCAGATTCATCCCAATTCTATCTTGTTTGGTCCTTTTCAACATCTAAGCCTGCACCATTTCCTGGAATTCTGTGAAAGATAAGAGAATATTTACATGAAAGAAATAGTAACATGAAAGGATTAGGGGCTTTTGAAGAGATTTAGAAGAGGAATGAACAGAATGAACATCTGATCAATGACCAGAGAAGAAATGTGTGGGCAAGAGGCACCACCTAAACATCCTCTTCTAAACAACACATGGAAAGGCAGTGTGTTTTGCTGACTTACAGGGAATAATTAAATATTCAGGGTAGTTTTGTCCTTCTTTCTGCATAATACTATTCTTAGGCAAAAATAATGAAATGCCTTATATGGAATCTAAGTAAGAAGTAGTTAAGAGCTCAAGTAAAAAAAATGAAAAGTGAATCCATGTGTTTTATGAACTGTTTGTAATGCTTCAGACATTGAGAAGTGTTGATTTAGAGCACAGTCTAAAGCTAAAATCACTGTGCAGTTCCACGTGGTATGATCCTGTGGTGATCAGTTGTGTAATAAGATACTGTTATTTTAAAGATCTTTAAAATGTTTGGCTTCTGTGAATT
Organism: Sylvia atricapilla; assembly: GCF_009819655.1. Lineage (NCBI taxonomy): Eukaryota > Metazoa > Chordata > Aves > Passeriformes > Sylviidae > Sylvia > Sylvia atricapilla. Next base: position 1,248,490 of record NC_089154.1, read on the forward strand.
AGAGTATCTGATCAGTCCCATCCATGAGTGACTGTATTAATATACAGATTGCTTCATAAATCATGTGTGTTTATTCTGGCATAGTTCCTAAGGAACTGGATTTAATTCCTTCTAAAGAAAGAAACAGAAGGGTTCTGTCCTGCCAGTGCAGTGAGCTGGGGATTCTGCACGCCAGCACATTCCCTGCATGCTATTCCCTAAGCCCCTTTCATGCTTGTCTAGGCGGCTCACTGCTCTCATGGGGTGAGTTGCCATTAGCTGCAGGCCTTTTGTGTGTGCTTTGTCTCCAAAACAGGGCACAGAAATATGGAACTAGGAGATCAGGAGGTTTCTGCACTGTGCAGCCATTAAATCACACCAGTGTTTCCACGTTGTGAGTGCAGTATGTGCTTCCTTAAACAGCTGCTCCTTCCCATCTGGTCCTTAACCTGCCACGGAAGATGAAGAGCAGCTATCCCTGCACAGATCCCGTTGTGGGGTCTCATACTGGGGTAGTGACACTTGACCATTCTGTGGTCCTTATGCAAAATGAACACAGAACTACAGGCTGCATATTGAGAATGATTTCAGTGCCCAGTGGAATTTCTGTGGGGTAGAGGCTGCTGTAAACAAGCTGATGTATGAGCTGTTTGTTCTCCTTTGTACAGCTGGTTCTTTTGTCCTTGATTTTACATTTGTCTATTCTAAGTGATGCCACTGGTGCCTTACATTAGAGTAAGTGGGAGGAGGGATAAGGGGCAGTTCCTTTCAGAACAACTTGAAATACAGGAGTGAGTAGCAACAGGAAAGTTCCTTAGAGTTTTTTAATTGCTCGTGCAAAAAGAGTTGCAGAGCTGAACCTGTAAGATCAGGGACCATTTCCACCCTTAAACAAGTTGCTACTCAAAGGTTTCAGTAAAATCACTGGGAGTGCATTAATGTACCATCAACATAAAAGAGAATTCCACATAGCTACAAACATCCTGAGGAGGCTCATTCTGCACTTAAAGGAGTCAATACCTTCAGCCCCGATTTTACCATCCCCATCATGATCTGCAGCTGCCAAGAAGGTCTTGGTTTCTGAGCTGGTTAACACTCTGGCTCCACACTCAAACCTCTGAAGGAAATACCTTGGGAGGAAACAACTTGGATTTAGATTTTCACACCATAGTATTTTTTATGGTTGTTGTAGAATCAAACAGGTATAAACTAGATCATATTGTGGTAAACTATTTAGAGAGAGTTATCTCTATAAACTATATCTAACTAATTTACCACAATAACCAAGTCCTTAAAACACTGCTTTGTTTGACAAGCTGAATCTTATTTGTATGTATCTCTGCTTTACAAGTGCAGCCCTGATTGAATTGATTCTGTTCACTATGGAAATCCAGCCTTAAAGTGCTATTTTTTTTTCTGTACTGAGCGTAAAAGGCAGTTATTATAATTTGCTTTTCTCTGTAAGGATGATCTATTTAAGTATATCTTTCACAATCTGCTGAAGGTTTTTTCAACATCTAGCATAAATTGTGTTCACATTTACTGAAAGTTCTGGAATGGAAAGAGTGGTTATTTTTTTGATATCTTCCAAGTAGTTAATAAAATCCTTACTTGAGCTCATCTTCCTCAATAAAGCCACTTTGATCATTGTCGAGAATCCGGAAGATCTCCTTGAGCTGGCTGCTACTCTTTTTAGACATCCCACTGATCTGAAAGAATTTTTTGGGACTAAAGGAATCTGGAGCTGAAAATAAATTAATAGAGAAATTAACCCCAGACCATTGTGTTCAATGTTCCTAAATGGTCTGAGGTAATACTTTGTTACATTTTAATTGTTCTAAACATGATCAGTAGGTGAAGCCTGTCAAAGAATGAGTGAATGTGCAATACTGCCCCATAGCCTCCTAAGCATCCAACAAAATCATGTGGGGATAAATTCCAAACTGACAATATAAACCAGTTATGAACAAAGGTACTGTGACAGCTGAGTACAGAGATTACAGAAATCTGTTTAAAGTATGCACTTGTTCAGTATTCCTTTGGGACTGAGTTAAATTTGCCATGGGTTACACAAAATAAGAGATTTTGACAGTTTTAATTGTTTTCTCACCTTGGCAGTCCCGCAGAGCAGCAGCGATGTCAGAAGGGCTTAGAATGTCTGTAAGGCTCATTTTAAACCTGTGCAAAATAGAATATTGCAAACAGAGTTTTGAAATGCAAGTGCATCTTAAAACAAATTGGGTTTTTCTGTGTTTTGAAGATTACTATAAGGTCAACAAAAGCAGATGAATCTCATTGATCAAAGTGACGTCTCTGCTATTCCTTAACAAATTACAAGATTTAGTACATTCCTTAAAAATAGCAGTGCAGAAATAATGCTTGCTAATGAGATAGATTACATTAACCATATTGTGAGTTGATGATCAATATTTTATCATTTACCTGCAACCTATATAAATACAGCATATTTTTAAACTCTATGTAACTGTTACTCTAGTAAATAGTCTTAGTGGAATGCACAGAATCTGGCAATACAGGTTACGTTACATGCAGTTGAAAGAGGAAAAGTAAGAAAGTTCCCTTCTCTTATCTCCCCAAACAGCTCTGAAGAATAAAAAGAAAACTGATACTTATCTATGTAAAGTCCATCCATATGTATTTCAGCAATTAAAATAAAAACCTTAGAACAATGGTTGTACTTACTACTGGTGCAGTTCTGCACAGTAATTTTATTTAATTGATCTCAAGTCAGCTGCTCACCTTTAGAGTTTTCTCAGCTAGGTAAAGGAAAAATAGCTGAGGAGATACCAGGCAAAATAGTAATGTTGGCTCTGGCTTGCCACTCTGTCTTATAAAGGATTCAAAAGGTGACAATAACCACTACTTAGGTTACACTTCCATGGATCAAATGTTTGAATTGAGACCTGGCTTAAATTTCTTCCTTAACTAATTAAACTTTTCTTTCTATTTATATCCTAAGATAATATGGACAAAAAGAACAGTTTTTTTTAAAATAAATCCACTAGTGCTTAATTAAGTACAACTCTGCCATCAGAGCAGCCTTTCAGCCTCCAAGTATGTTAACAGGTAACCTCTGCACCTGGAAGTCACTCTTCGGAAGATGACTCCAGCAGCCAAATCCTTGTGAAAAGAGATTTTTTTTTTTTCCCTCTGGGTGTGTTGATCCTTTGGAATGTATGAAGGATGTTGGAGATGACAGATCAGAGGTGACAATGTGTCGTTCTGACAAAGATAACTTGTCACTAGGCTAGAGAAAGCATTTTCTAATTTGGATGATCTTTCTGCAGTAAGCTTCATTTTGTATTTCATTTTCTGAATTAAAGAAACAGAAACTAGTGTCTTCAGTGACAGAAAATGATGAACTAGGTAAAGCTGAATAAACTAATCTTGTAGTCAGTATTCCTTGGAAAATTATGTACAATCAGTTTGCCCTCTTAATAATAAATTTTGAATATTTTAAATGACATGAAATCAATAATAGGCTTACTAATTGTAGCAAGTTCTACAGGTTGTAGGAATCAGACTTCGTTAGTGTGGAAATAGTTTTATATAGATTTTATAACACGCTCTCACAATCTATTTCACCAATAACTAAGTTTTAATTATATGTATAAATAAATGAGGGTTTATTATATATTTCAGGTGTATTCCTTTGGGAACAAAAAAACCTTGAGAAAATTCATAACAGCAGATGGGAGGTTTTCCTTCTCAGACAAAAATCTGTTTGCCATCTTTAAGGGAGTTTATATGGACAAAATTCTAGGACAGAGACCAATAAAACTCACATGAATTTTGGTTAGTATTTACTGTGTAGAAATCAATTATGATATCTAAACTGATGTTCTCTTAATCCATGAACATTGTTTTATTTTTAAACAAATGGAAATAGCATGGCACACCAAAGAGGTAATATTTTTATAGTAGCAGTGGTTACAAATTATACTGTGGAGCAGAGTAATAGGTATATCTAAGCCTTGATGTAAGTTAATGAACTACAGTGTGTTCACTCCTGCTTGGTTTAATGACAGTGAGAAAAGTGTCCATCACAGCAGATGGACACCTTTTTTTCCATAGCACCGTTTGAATTTGGATAGAGAAATGTAAAGTATAAGTAATACAAAAAGCAGACATCATTTAATGATACTTTTAACTTTCTTGCTACCTATTTTGTATGTGAAGGAACATGGTATAAATCACAAATATTCAGGCTTACCTTTGGTCCCAAATACCAGCTGTCCATGAACATACAAATGCTCTTTCTATTGCTTCCAGTAGAGAAGCTGGTTATAGTGACCTGGAAGGACACTTTACGTAAGAATCCTGGGCTGCTGTAAATTAGTATTGTGTGATTAAAGCAAATTAAACAGTGCTGATTTGTACAAGCTGAAAGTCTGATCATATGTCTTTTGGTGTTCTTTCCATTTATCTTCTTCATTCTATATATTCATGTTGCTTTCTGCCTGAGATTTCCATGGTGTCTGTCAGGCAGTGGGCATGGGGATGAAGTTCATTCTGTGCTTTTTCCAGAATCATCCTGAAAAAACTTCATTCTCTTTGGCATCTTTATTACACTCTGTTGCATTTTCTCCTTTATGATCATCTGAAGTCGATATGAGTTTGAACAAGATGTTTCTAGAGAAAAGGGTTTTTTTCAGTCCTCTGTGACAGTGCCATAGATGTTCTTTTATAGGAGACTTCCTTTGTTTCTGCTGGCTCCTGCATGGTACTCATGGAACTGCTCTCTTTGTTTAAGCATTTGACTTGCCATATGCCTCTAATATTGGCAGCTAATGAGAACAAGGGAATTGAAATGGAGGAAAATGACAAGATCAAGGTGAGCATATAATGCTCAAGTTCAAGATATGTCTACAACTGATCTGGGCATAAGCACCGAATGTTCAAAGAATGACATCTGGTTACCTCATGCCCTCTGCCGTGGCACAGAGTGCTGAGCTAGTTTTATGTCTGTTCAACAGCTGTAAAATAGCCAGAATTAGTATATCATATTAGAATATGATCTCAAATAAAAATGAAATAATTGCTATGATTGCTTTTGAAGAGATCTTTAAGTGTTTGAAATTCAATGCTGACAACAAAAGTGATGCTAATCCTGGCTGAAAGATAGTTTACAAAAGCCTAAAAGAGCTGAATTTCAGAATCAAGTTGATGTCACTGTACACTGATACAGGTGGGAATCTAGGGTTACTGGGTTTTATTTATTTATTAATGACACTTCATCTGAAGTACAGGTTTCCCTCCACTACAATTAGAATGCAATAATCAGGGGTTAATATATTAAGGGATATATTAACAAGACAATCTATTTTACATCTGAATTATCGGCCTATTTTCCTTCTTTCTTGGTTATGTGTTAACACAGGTGGTTTTAATTACTTCATGCATTCAAAAATGGAGAGCTGTGAAAGTGTTTTTTAAAAAGATGCTATGCAAACAATGTAACACTACAAAGAAAATCCCTAATAATTCAACCAGCTGCTAAGTAATGGGCAGTTAACAACAGTGCAAAATCTGACACAAAATCTTAGTATTGCACAGTTTCCATTAATGTTTAGCACTTGCTCCTATGAAATTCAAGAAAAAAAATTAATTTTTGGTTGGTTGGTTTTGGGATTTTTTTGCTCTACGAGAGACATCTGAAAGTTCTGTTGGGTTGATCATCTGAATATTTATGTATTTGCATACCTAGTGTCATTTTCACCTAGATATCCCTATTAAATAATATTAGAACTTTTTTTTCCCAGACTTCCAGAATTAAACTTGAAGCTGTGATTCTGAGAAATACCGAATATTCATACTGATAACTCCTTGTTAGGAATTTAAACATATGAAACAATTGTCTTCAAATCAAGCACTGTTTACTTCTTTAAGTATCAGAGGAAATTTGTGCTTTGGTAAAACATCGGCAGGTTGTGGAGTAGTCTTTTACCCTTTGTGTTTTGTTTGGCATAAAGTACAGAGTTAATTAGCAGTGGCAATCAACCAAAGCCATAACTTCAAGCAGATGCAAAAGAAACATCAGCAGTTGTCTCAGGTGAGATCAGAGGAGAGGTATTAACCTGAGACCAACTACAACAGTGTAAAGAGATGCTGCAGCAGCTGTTCTCAAACCCACACAACTCCATCTTTCAGCCCTGGTTGTGTCAGGGCCAATTGTATCATGATCCTGGATAACAGATTCTGCCTTAGTAATGAGTTTGGAAGTAACTAAAATAGATACTCAGTAACCTCTGTGGCTGATGGCAGTGTTGATGTCTCAGTGGTGACAGCAGAGAATCTTAGTGTGCTTACAGCTATAATCATTGCAAAGGACCTTTACAACAAAATGTATTATATCCTACAACTTCAAGTTGTCTCTTAGGGCAAATGCTTTAATCATGTAGAAATAAAGAAATAATAACAGCATTTAATTTGAATTGTTGCTTGGGCCATACTGTTTTGCCATATTTAACAGAGAAGTCTGAGCACATGCTGTAGTATTTGACATTTTTGCTACGATGAAAGAGAAAAGCCAGGCCCCAGTGCAAAACTTTCTTTCCCTGCAGCAGGTAGAGAATATTACCCAAAGCACTGAGCAGAGATCTGGACTAGAGAAGCCAAGATACAAGATAGATTCTGCAGCACTGTCGGTCTGGAGCTAAAGGAAAACAGGTACTTTTCTCACGTTAGGGGAAATACTATGTGAACTTTCCTCAGTTCAAATTATGTTCTTACCATTCTGTGGAAATTAATTTGATTTCTGTTTGTAAATGACAGCAAAATAGATTAGCATAGCTGAGTAATCGTGTCACTTATTCATAGAGTCTGATCTGATAAACATTTTTTTTTTTCACTTAAAAAGCTGTCCTGGAAGATCTCTGACAGCATTTGATATGTGTTTGTCTTTAAAAGCACTTGAAAATTCTTCTGAGAATCAGTAATGCAATTTTCTGTCTCTGACCCTAAAGGTAATTGGCTAACATGCTTCTGTCTGCTGTCAGCATTATAGGCAGTGTCAGATGGAGTGTTCTTTCCAAATCTACATTGTTCAGGGTTTCTGTCTATTTTAGGAATAACTCTGCCCTAATGTTGGAGGCTGTGAAATAATCTGGATGCTGCCTATTGTGCTATGTAAAAGGTAAGTACAGTCCTACTCTACTGTTACCAAAGTGTCTTTGCACATGGCTGCATTTCCCTGTGCCCCACAGTGTAAGGAACCGTGGCAAAAGAAACCAAATAACCCTGAAGTGCAGCTACTTCTGTATTCACTCCCTGTCTTCGTTGATTTCAGTGGGATTTTGGCCATTAATTTCAGCAGTAGGAGGATGTGTAACCCTTAGTGAGGTTTGAAGCAAAATTCCTCTGTAATTAGAGTTAACTTTATCATAAATAATGATCAGAAGTCGTTTGCTTAACAGAAGTGGCCTAAAGAAAGGAGATTCAGACAAACTGTTAAAACACATGCACCAAACATGTGACAAAATTCCATTGATAAGAGGCAGTCCCATATTTAGGGTCTCAGACCTCCGAATGTCTGATTCCAGCAGAATGTTGTTTGCTCTAAGGGAGCTGTTTGGGAATGTATGTTTGTGATCAGGCAGCAGTATTTCCAGCTGAGGCAATATTTGAAGAGCTTTCTTAAATCCCATGGTAAGTAGTTACAGAAATTTCCCAGTACCTGACAGCCTGTGTGACTGAGAGGCAGAGAGGAAAAGAAAGTGAGTGTATCCTTGTGCATAGACAAAAGCATTTTCTGCTCTGATCTGCTTAGTGGTAATGCTGGAAAGATCTAAAAACCTGTCTAGTCACAAGCCCTTCTTAACTTTCTGGAGTGATCACTGAAGCTGATACCAGACTTACCTTGTCATGAATTTTTTACTGTTCTTAATGGAATGGTAAGTGGTGAAATTGTCTTAGATTTGTAGGCCTAGCAGGCTAATCAGGGTGGAAGTAAGTGTGGTTAAATAAAGGAGCTGCCTGCTATCTCAGAAGTTATCTGAGCTGTCTGTGCCTTTCTCTCTTATTTAGCCATTAATGGTGGTACAATGCTTGGAAATGTCTGGGTGACCCATATTGCACGATGAAAACATAGAATATCATATCAGCTGAGACACAACATTTTCTGATAATAATGAGAGCTTTTAGCCCTGAAGTTAGGCTGCAGTCATTAATTCTGCAAAATTTCCTTTTTAAATTGCTCTCCTGAGATGACATTGAAATAATGAATGTCAATTTGCTTGATGGATAATTCTTTTTCCACTCTTATAGAAAATTCTACAATATTAGGACCTGATTCATTCATTAGAGTTAATGGAAATGTATTTTTGGCTAATGTATAGAGCATGAACGCATTATTGAGTATTCATTAAATTCTTGTAGATTTCTTCAACTTTGTGTAATGTGACGATTTCCCCAACATTGTTTTGATATTTCCTTCCTTCTCCATAATGTCTCATCATAAAAACATTGTGCATCAGCACCATGACAACCTCAGCAGGCAATTTTGAAATTAAGATTTTTGATTTGGAAATACTGAAATGTCCTCTTAAATAGGTCCCAAAAAATGCAGTATGAGACAGTCGTACCAGTTTTTGCAAGATTATTGTCCAAGAACAGACTTTTCAAGAGCTCCAATTTTTTAAAAAAGAGTACATTTGAGCAACTGTAGTATTGGAAGTACAATGTTTGGTATGGTTAAAGCCATCTAGATTTTTTTAAAGGCTGTTTAGCTGTGTCTTTATTTTGGTCACATATCTAAGACAAAACCCCAATACACTGCAGTGTTTCATTAGACACTATTAGCAATGAGTTTTCTGTAGCCCAGTTTGATTGCTCTGTGCATTTAAACTATGACAAAATTGTGATGACAGCATCACACTAGTGCTTTTCAACCAGAACCCTAACCTAGTGCACAAAATGAACTTCAATTCATGTGCAGCTACTGAGGATTTTGCATTCTCCTCATTCCGTATGTCTGTCTTGCTACTTCAATCTGTCCGTAAAGAAAAAAAGAGTAGTTTCTTAGCAATTTTTTATGGCACTCTTCATTTTATTATACTTTCCTCAGAAACAATGATGCATTTTACAACCCTGTGAGATGTGGGCATAATGTTATTCTCAGTGCTGAGGAGAAAAGCACCAGAATGTTGATTATTTGGGCAGCATTCCCCCATTTTCTCTTATGGAGCGCCGGAGACTTGTTCCTCTGAAGTGCTTTTGGCAGAAGTGGCAGGCGGGACACGAGGAGTGTTCTGGAATTCATTCGAGCACACAGAACACTGGTTTAGCTTCTCGGCAGTGGAACAATAGTGCCATCGGGTGGGCATGAAGGTGAGCAATTCCTTGGGGAATTTTGAGTCTATTGCTATTTCAGTAATCTAAATTCATCCTGGATCCAGTTTATCTTAAATTGATGACTTAATTAGTGAAAGGGTCTGCAATATAGTTTGTCTCTAAAACACAATCACTTGCATAAAGAATGACAGAAAAACATATGGAATATTAAAATGCCTCTTGATTAAATACCACTGATACCAGTTACCATAAACAGGTCTTACACCTGGACATTTTATTAATTCTGTTAGTTTTTTTACAACATATGCTAGCTATTTATGCAAATATTGAAAATTCAATGGCCCACAGGGATTCTTTCAACATCTTCTCTTAATATTTATGTTTGTATCTTTAATGCCCTAAATTCAGATGTGAAGAGTGGATTCCACTTCAGTCCCTCAGTGGCATAGACCTTCTGCTTAAACACCTGGCAGCGTGGCTTGAGTAGTGCTTGTACCACTTCAGATGTTTTCCAGCAATATGAAACCACTTCCCAACAATTGTCCATGACCTTTCAGGATATGAAATGAATAAATAAATGGTAGGTTTGCAATAGGAAAGATTGTTTATGGCACGTATATCTTGGTCTTTATCTTGACTGCTGGTTATGATTTGACCAGTGCTTGAAACTCTGAAAAAAAAAAAAACAAAACAACAACAACAAAAAAACCCAAAAAACAAAAAAACCCAAACCAAAACAAAACAAAAAAAAAAACAGAAAAAAAGAATATTAAAATGGGATCTCTGTTTGCAATCATACAGTCAAAAATTTCTCTCCTAATTTTTAAAGTTAAAATGGGAAACTAGTGCTACTTCCTCTGAGAATTATTCCTTAAAGGCAGCACATTGTGTATTCATAATAATAGATACTTAAGGCAAAGGAAGTGTTGCATTTAAGTGTCACATTGTATCACAGTTCACAAGCAAAAAGCAGTGAAATTATAGACTGAATTTAGGTTCCAGTTTTAAAAATTCTCCACACATGAGAAAAGGGACTGACCAATTTAGCCAGGGGCAGAATAGAGACCTGTTCCTGTGTTAGATCCCCTCTACAGCACAGCAGATCTGAGCACCTCGGGATCAGATCCATAACATCCAATACATGGAGCAGGGCAGCTGCCTAGAGCTGCCTTTAGGAAGTCCCAAAGGCAGGTATTATCATTTTAATAAGGGCAGTCTTACCATCCACTCCAATTTTCCCATCTCCATCACTGTCCCCTGCTGCCAGGAATGCCTTGGTCTCAGCATCAGTCAGAGCTCTAGCACTGGCTGAGAAATTCTTCAGGAAAAGTCTGGTAAAGGTGAGAGAACAAATGAGTGAGACATAGTACTGAAAGTGTTCAGGGTTTGGATTGGTAATACCTGCAAAATTTCAAGCATGATTCAGTTCTTGAGAACTATTTCAATGGCTCCTTTCAAAACTATTTCAAAACTTCCTCTACCTTCATTGAGAGTGAGGGTAAGGAAGTAAGAGGATGCTGCTTCATAGCCTACGAAAACCCTTGCTGACATCTTGATTCATTAGATAAAAAAGGCAAAATTAATGCTGACTCTGTAGTAGCAGGATTCTTCTTCCCTACCTTGTTATCTCCCTTCTTTCTCCTAAGATGCAGAGTCTCAGTAGCAAGAATTTCTCTAACCTTACTTTTAACTTCAAAGTCAGATGAATATGATCTGGAAGGTAGAATTCATGTGACAAGAAGAAAGATGAGAGAAAAAAATGGCTCTTTCAATTCAGTCTGGTAAAAAATCTTACAATAATAAAAAGCAGCTATAGCAGAACTGCTATTTTTATCTTCACAGTCTGTCAGTTGTTGCTACATGAAACGAGTATTTTCAGTGCTGTCAGAGAGTTTCCCCATTGTGATCCAGCCTTGCCTTTGTTATTTGACTTGCAGGTCCTCCAGCAGCAGCACTCACACACAGGTGCACTCACATGATTTTCTCCCATCCAAAGGGACAAGAGGAAAGGGAATATTTCTGATCTTATCATGCATTTTTAGATGATAAGACATGACCCTGTTGGTAACTTTTATTTACTTACTTCAGTTCCTCTTCCTCAATAAAGCCACTCCTGTCTTGGTCAAGAATTCCAAAGACTTTGGCAACTTGGTCTTTGGACTTGGAGTTGAGACCCACTTTGACAAAAAAGGTTTTGTAATCAAATGAATCAGCAGCTGAAATAAGCAGATGGAAACAAGGACAGATGAAGAAAAGTACTCAAAAATCTGGAACAAAAAATTTTTGATCAAAAAGCAGCAAACTATTCTGCAGTACAGTGAGGATAATTACAAAGCCCAAGTAACAGTCTCTGATTTTCCTGAGTTTATACCAGATAAATGAGATTTTTCCATCAATAATGTCTCACAGTTAGGAGGTTACAATGACTGTGGGCTTCAGCATGCAAGAACATGCCCTTGTAAATAGATACTTCACTGAAAGACACATCTGTAGAACTTGATAAATAAATATTTTTCTTGTTTTGAAATCAGCAGTAGTTTTCTTATTATTCTCTGACAAAAACAAGATTTCTGGCGCAGGATTCAGCCTTTGGATTTCTCATCCTTAAAATTGCTACAGTGCACAAATGATGGTACCTGTAGTACCATCACTGGCCAAGATTAAAACTTGCATCTGAGTGTTTTCTGTTTCCATTGGAATTGGGACTTGGAGGTAGCAAGGACAAAGGAATTTGACAGATAAACTGCAAAGCCAAGTTAAAAACGTAAATATTACCTTGACAGCTCTGTAGACCAGCAGCAATTTCAGCTTCTGTCAGGATACTGGAAAGAGCCATGCCAAGAATACTGCAAAATGAAAAATACTCTTGGGTAGAGCTGCCACTGCTCTTGCTCTCTCAGCTGTGCAGGTGGCCCCGAGGTGAGCCCAGGTCCCAGGGCAGAGCAGGCAGGCTGCCCTGCAGGAGCCAATCCTTTACTTCAGATACACATTGTGCATCTGAGCCATTGGTATTTCCAGTTAAGTCTTCAGATGTACGAGCTGGGGACAAAGCCAAAGGTATTTATAGAACTGCCCAGCATTTGGGCCTCTTTGGTTATTTCCATGTGTTTTTGGTGTGAATTATTGTGATGTCTTCTAAAGCTCCAGAGGAAAGCTTGAACTCACCTGGCCACTTAGTTTTCCCCAAGCCAAGAACAGAAAATATTGTCAGGTAAAAGATCTGCAGAGTCCTCTTGATGTAATTATTTTTTAAATGACATAGAGAAGGACTTATATAGACCTTAGTTAAGTCCTCTTGACCTTTTACAGAAGTCCCAGAGGCACGTGATGGCTCAGATACCCCAGGGGATAGGATACTGTGGCTGAAAAGACCTGCTAGCTAATCAGATTGATATTTATATCCCAAAGGAATGTGCATGGTGTCTCAGACAATATATAAGATTTAGTGCCCGTATGAAGTAAATCCTCTCACTTATTTTAGTGAAATGATTTTTTTTAGTATGTAAATGAAGAAATATATATTTTTTTATTGCTTGCTTAATGATAACAAGAAATGGACATCTTCATAGTGGACTTTGACTTTTAGGTGCCCAATTCTGATATGAATTACCCATGAAACACTACTCCTGCTGTTGCCCTAGTAGTCTTCAAAACATACTAATACTGATTTGTAATAGATATATCTGATATACAAGTACAAGCTCAAAGACAAAACTTCTTCAAATTACTTTTAATAAGTTGTTATATAAGCTTTGGTTAGCTATAAAAGTCTAATCTTGACAGCATTTGCTCGGCAGTAATTTATTGCATGGTGCACATTTTAAAAGTATCCAACTAAATGTGTCCATTTGCAGAATGAAGGTTGTCAGTTGCTCAGCAGGACACAGGAGAGTGGATCAGTTATGGCCAGGAGGGAAACAGAGCAGTGAAATCAGTGATATTTGATTCTTCCTTGCTGTGATGAAACTTCTGTAAGGTTTCAAACAGCAGCTAAGATCAAAACGCGGCTTTTCTCTTACTGGATATTAATAGAAACCCCCTGTCAGTTATGTCATGAAATTTACTGGAACTTAATAGTCTTGAGAATAGTTGAAATTGCCCAGTGGTATAAAAAGCGATTGGGAGAATATTTCACACTGACACATAAGTAAACATGGCTGGAGTATTGCTTAGGTTTAAATGAGAACATTTAAAATAAAGCCTATCCCCTAGTCACTATAGCATAAAGCTGCTGTCTTTCAAAAATTACATATATGAAAATACAGACAAAACCTCATCTATCTCAGTTTGCTTGATTTCTTCCACAGAAGAATTTTTAAGAGTAGCGCTGACTGTGTTATTCTAAACCCGTGCTGTGTGTCTAACTAACTAAAAACTAACTTTTCTGGATCATATAAGATCAAATGAACAAGTTACTTTTAAAGGCATTTTATCAAGAACTGGTGGCAATCTAAATTAAACGATGCAGTTTTTCTATAGGGAATCTAGCTGTGCCTTTGGCTCGAGCACCCAGGAAATAATCCACATTATGGCCCGGGATCAGAGACAATTTGATAATTGTATGGGAATTACTGAACATTCAAGAAGTAATCCTTGCGAGGACCTCACACTGAGATAACAAAGCATTTTTAGCGGGGAGTTGGTGAGTATTTCTGTGGCAAAGCACCCGAAGGTGGCACCACAGACAGGCAAGTGACAGCTCTGCGGGACTGCGGACGAGGGAAAAGCCAGGACCAGGGTGAGAACAGGGAACAGGAGGGTGTTCATCACATGGGGAGAGAGCAAGGAACAGGGATTTAAAAGGAAAGTCTAGCCTAGCAAGTCGATCACTTGAAAGAACAGGAATATAAACAGATTAAACCTAAAAATCTGAGATAATTCCCGAGGACTTTCATGGTGATTTAGAAAAACAGGTTACTTCATTTGCCTAACAAAATCAGGGCTTACTGGTTTTATCTTTATGTTGGCTAAATTTTACAATCTGGTATGGAGATCATTACAAATATGAAATCAATTAGTTCTGGAAGCCTGGGAGTTAAAGCAGGACATCAATGTCTAGAAAACACAACTGATCAACATATGGTTGTGATGGAACTGATGTTCCCTTTGAGTCGAGTACTTGCATATTCTACTTGGGCAGAAGTTTCACTTTGATTTAAGGTCAATAATGCCTTTGTGACTGCAGGCAAAATGACACTGTCTAAGGGCACCTTCTTTTTCTATTGTAACTGGTGTGGTAATCTGTTTTTCTCTTATGAAGCTTGATATACAAAACTGATTTTCTTGTTTTCATTAGTGTAAGACATGCTAACAAATGAATCAAAAGTACTGGAGCAGCGATGTCTCAGCTGCTGATGTGCTCTATAGATCTTTGATCCAGAAAATGCACCAGGAGGTCCAGACCAATATAAAGGTATCTGTCTGTTCTTACAATCAAAACTAACATGGAAATTAAAAATTTACACATTAAAAAGTTTTGTAAAATGTGAACACTTTAGTTCATGCTCTACATTATCCTCTTAGTAAAATGTTCTAAAAGACATGCAAAATTGAACATGAAAATGTTAGGTATGTGTCTGTTCAGGGATTTAATCAAGATGTATCTATTTCAGTAACCCATTCCAGGAAATTAATCCGGCCTTGCCCCCCTCTGCCCACACTGTTTGTGTGAAGAGCTCCAGGGGCCTCTGATGATGCTGCATCAAAGATTTTCCACATGGGCTGGCTGCTAACTCAAAGAAGAAACTGTACCAGTCTATGTGTGCAATGAATGTTCTGACATCCCCTTGCCCTTTCTGTGCTCTCTACTTGTTAGAAGATGACTGAGATTTCAAACAGTTGGAGAGCTGAAACTGAATCTCAGGTTTAAAATGGAGTTTGGATTGGGATTTCCAAAGGAACATCAAGTTAGGGGGCAGCCAGCTTCCACTAAATAGCAGGAGGTTTTATCTCATGCATGGTTCTGCTCCTCTTTCAGGGCAACCCAAAATTTTGGTTTCAGAGAAATGGTGAATTCAGTGGCTAGAGCACTAGGGTGAGTTTGGAATTGTGACCCTGGCCCTCTATATCCTTTTTTTTAGGAGCCTGTATAGGACAATAGATTTCTTTATGTTTTGTTCCTGCTTAAAGGGATCATGGTACATCTTTATTTCATAAGAAGTATTGGGAGGATTAAAGATTAAACAGCTCACACAAGGTGGTGAAGGGACTGAGGTGTCTGAGAGCTCACAGTCTTCAGACCTAGTGGAACTCAGATCTGCCACTCACAATTTGGGTTGCTCTTTAATTATCTTAAGTGAAGGTAAACCACACATACCACATCTCCTTTATGCTGGGAATTATGAAGCAGTCTTACACTGAGTGTTATAGTGAGTAGGATGATCTTACTCTAAATCTGAGAGCAGGTGATCAGTGTGGAAATGCCAGAGTTTGTTAGATTCTGTCTGATTTGATGTAGCATAAACCATTTCTAACAGAATTATACTTTTTAACTGTGTACTCAGCAGTGTTTTATTTGTTTAATTAATTTGTAACAGCTTGATGCAGAGGATTTAATCCTTACTTATCAGATTGTCCAGGGAGGTTACAGAGCCTCTATCCTTGAAGATACTCAAACTCCTCTTAGAGCAACGTGCCCTTCTGAGGGAGTGATTGGACCAGAGACCTCCAGAGGAAGTCCTTTCCATCAGGATTTACTCTCTGGTTCTGTACCTTAATTATGGTAACATTGTGATACCAGCTGTGCCTCTCTTTGGTGCTTCAGTTTGTGTTCACACAGACATCCTGCCATTGGAGTTTTTCTCTAGCATGATGGCACTGTCAAGTTCTGAGAACACTCCATAATACTCCCTGAAAAACTGAAACCTTCCACCGACTTAAGTTAATTTTAAAAAATCTTGCCAGAAAATGTCTCATTTTTTTGATTTTGTTTCCTTTAGTTGAAAAATACTCTTTTCTCGTTTGGTTAAAATGTGGATCTAAAGTGTGGATCCCAACGCCAAGAGAAACCTTAATAGAGAGTAGGTGATATTTTTGCTGAAGCCTATGGGCTTATTTTTAAATTGAGGACTTCTTGGAGCTTTATTGTAATTCTTTTGAATGAAATGGATGGATGGTTTTAATAAGATTTCAAACACATCTTCTTGCCATTATTTAAGAAGAATAGATTTTCTTATAAGCATAGGTGCACCACACACAAGGATTTCTTGATTCTTGGGAGTAGTTCATCCGCCTGTGGCAGCACAAGGCAGTGATATGCAGTTGTTCAGCATCTCTGAATTACAGGATGGGCCACTGTGCAGTCTTGCATATCTTGCATTCCACATGAGACTCTCAGAGGTGCAAGGAATGTGGTGTCAGGTCTGTCACTTCTGTTACTGTATGTGCCATCTGCTTGTGAGCCAGTGACAGGATAGTTTGGTGATCAGCAGTGTGAAGAGCTAATATATATATTACATCTGGATATTGCTGCAGATCCAGGTTGCCCCAGGATTTTTTCTTCAGCAGGGAAATAATTAAGGTAAAAGGAACCAACAGGGTCTCATCATTATGCAAAATATCTCAGTGCTGCAATTAACAGAAGTTATAATTTAAACCCAGATTTAACATCAAAGGCAGTGGGGTTAGAATTAGTATTTATATTCATTTTAATTCTGTCAAGGCTTCAGTGATTCTGATTGCTAGAATTCCTCTTTTGCCTTAGCCATCTTAAACCTGTCGACCAGCTCTCTTACACTGCTGGGAATGAGGGAGTGTGGTCACCTCACATGATCATCTTGCAATTAATGGATATGCCAACACTGGATGTTACATAAAAGCTCCAGAAGGTTTCGTTTCTGGTCTTCTTCAAAACAGCTGCCAAATCATAATTATCATTCAGTTTCAGCAGAGTATTAAAATGACAGTCTGCTTGTGTGCTGAAGCCACAGCATAGGACATGGGGAAGAAAAAAGCAAAACTGGTGTGGGGAAATTTCTGATACACTCAGCCAGAGATGCACAACATCTACTCAGCCTGCTGGTGTCTGCATTTAGCCATGAACATTATTTCCTTCTTCCTTTAATGAAGACAATACTATAACCAGTTATAAATCCTGTAAGGCGCTTATCAAAGGGAAGACTAGTTCTTAGTTTTCTGACTGAAGAAACCTGCTGATATTATGGAACATAGAAATAATAATTCATATAATAAATGAAGGAATGGAGTAATGGCCATTATTTAACAATGTAAGAGCTTTAGGGTAATCAAACAGCACGACTGGCTGTAGTTTCATCTGTAAAAAACACAAAAATTCAGAGATGTGGCAAATATTATTGTTTTGTACATGTAATGAGACAGTAAGCAACAGGCTCATAATTCATGGAAAAACCTCCAGGCCTGTGGCCCAGGTTGTCAGGGAACCAGGACTTGTGACAGTGTCAGAGTAGGATTAGACCCTTCTCCTCTATCTCACAGCTGCCTTAGATTTCATGAGAGATAAATCTTCTTAAGGGAGAGTCACATTTTAGGCCATAAACACTTTCTGACAATACAATTACACTGTAATCTACTACTTTATTTTGTAAAATTACCTACAAACTTATTCTGTGCTTTGAGCTATGTGTGAACGCCTCTTAAATGTCTTAGTTTTTTTCTCATATTCGCAGGGCTGGGACTTCATATGAATTATTTTTAGCTATCTTTTCAGCATTGCTTTTCCTCAAGTATCAAAGAATTAATCAGAAATAAATCTGCATTAAATGAGTACAATTAAGCCTGAGAAGATATCATATGGTTTAAGATCATCAGAACTGTGTCTAGCGAGTCAGCATGCTCAGGTATGAGAATGGAGAACCTAAACAAAATTTGTAAAAGCAGCTTTTCCCCCCAAAGGGTCTTTTTGTTTAGTTGATTTTTTAATTGTTTTCTCCCCTCTCCCAGCCACAATTTCAACATTAACAGTGATGGAAAATCACAAAGTGCCTTCTTTACAATGGAAATGTAACAATGCCATGTGACCAAAACATTGCAAGATTTCTCAGCAATCAGGTGTGTGAACTTCATGTGTGGGGAACTGTTAATGCCTGAAACAATATAAAAATGTACAAACACATGCTGAGTGCCAAGTGCTTGCTGGACGAGGTAATTGGCAGAGTCAGTCCAAGGTTGTCTTTGGTCTAATGCTGTTTATGCCTTCACCAGAGACTGGAATTCTGTCAAAGAAGAAAGTGAGAAAAGCAGGGAATAAAACTCGTTGAAAGTAGTTTTTTTGACATCTTTAAAAAGACAGATAAAAATTACTAAAACTCCTAGGCATGGAGGGCTCCCAAAGTTATAATAACACTGCACAAACTACTGCTAAACTGAGATTCTGGGGGCGTAACAGATTTTTCACTCCTTAAAAAGAGTAAGTGCAGAAAGGAGAAGTGTCTGTAAATTCGTATTTGTGGGAAATCCTGACTTAAAGGTAAACCATCTTTACCCCATTACAGACTCTGATTATAGCCAAGGAAGAAAAGCCTGTAGCTCTCAGTGAGAGGAATTTTTTTGAGTTTTGATATTCCAAATGAAAAATATCTGCAGTGAAGTAATTCCAGAATGAGAGATTCAATGGTTAAGGGCCAAGATCTGCATAATATAATGCCCTATTTGGGGCTCATAAACAGAAGCTCCAAAAGCTGCTGCTAAAGCAAATTCCTCCAACAGTATATCTCTCTCTGCTCCCAAATCTGGCTAAGATTAGCACGTGTGTCTGTTGAGTTATTGCACCTGTCCTAGTTCAGCTGAGACAGCCCTGTTTTCAGTGACTTCATCTCTAATACATGATGCATAATGTCCTATTTTTCTGTGCTGCAGTTTCTAAAAGAAATATCCTGACTAGTTCACATCATCCTTGTGAGGTTTTCTTCAAGAATTCGATTGAGTTTCTCACAGGACTGCCCAGTGAAGTGCGTATCAGATAATTTTCCAGCACAAAATCCTGCTGCACTGCTGCAGTTGCAGCCTTAATACCAGGCATATTTGACATCAGTGAATTAAGTACCCAGTAATAGTGGCCAATGTTTGATAGTGGGAAATGAAGAAATAAGTTTCTTTAGGTAGAAATATGTTTAAAAATGAAGTGTTGTATGGCCAGAAGTGCAGAGCATCAACTGCTGAAACGGAAATTCAGAGAAATTCAGGTGTTCTGTGTTTTAAGAACCTGGCACATTAAGTCTATGGATAAGACACACAGCAAGATTAACCCCAAAGCTATTGCCATTGTCTGGAAGACCAGACTCTACCCTGGGCCTAAATATTCTGTTGCTGCCACAGAGACCAAATGGGAATAAAGCTATGAAATAAAGCAGTATTTGTTTATCTCAAAATTGTGGCAGAAAGTATCAGGCAGAAAGTACTCCTGTGTGTTCTTCATGCCCTACTTTAAATGCAGCCCAAAATGTGTGCACTGTAAACCACAATTTCTATAAATTTTCTGAAGTCTTACCTTCCACTCCAATTTTGCCATCACCATCAGTGTCTCCTGCAGCCAGAAAAGCCTTGGTCTCTGCTGAGGTGAGGGCTCTGGCATTTGAAGAGAAATTCTTCAGGAACAGCCTGAAATAGAACAGGGTGCTATGCTTGAGTTTTGCTCTCTGAAATGTCCCATAAAGTAACATCTGCTCTTATTATCTGAGGGAATCCACACAGATTCAAGGAAAGACAAGGATTTGTGTTTTATTTTAAAAATAACATCGAGGGTTTCTTCAAGGACATGAAGCAAGTCCAAAGGCTTTTGTTGTTTAAAGGAATAGAGCAGCTGAACAGTACTTACTGCAGCTCCTCTTCTTCAATGAAACCACTCTTGTCCTGATCAAGGATTCCAAAAACTTTCTTTATCTGATCAGGAGTTTTGCTGGATAAACCAACCATGGAGAAGAAAGACTTGTAGTTGAAGGAATCATCAGCTGGAAGAAACAGAAGTTGTTAAATATTCTCACTTGAAGTCGCTACTACTGTGTGTATTCCTTGTGAATATGTATGTCTTTTCTTGAGCATGAGCCTGCTTCCCTTTCTCTTGTTCCCTGGTGTAGCAAAAGAGCAGATACAGTGGATAACCATTTCCCTTTTTAATCACTCTGTGCCTGTGGTCATATCTCCTTTCAGCCAGTTTGAAGTTTTCCACTACAATGCACATTCTGCTAAATCAGGATTTATGCAATGTGTCACATGAAATTGATAATAAATATTGAGAGGGTGCTACTGTGACTTACAAACAACTCCTGTAATTCTTAATTCATTTTCATGGAGTCCTTACTTAGGTGAAGAATTTGATGGAGGAGTAAGTAATTCACAGATCTCTGAGTATTTGGAAAATCGGCTTGATCTTATTGAACAGCTCTTAAGAGAAGTGAGACTGATCATTGCTTCACAAACGATGCTCTCATTCTGCAAGCTGAGGCTTTTTCTGAAATTTTGAAGGACAAAGTTAACTTCAAATTTAAGTTTTTACAGGTTTAGGCACTGACAGCTTAGTGTCAAGCCAGCCCTAACTGAAAGTGTGCTCTTTAAGTGCTGCTCACCATTTGTTAGACCTTTTGAATTGAAGGGGCTATACTGTAATGTAGCTTAGAAAGATCTCACAGGGAAGGAATCTAAGAGGAAAATGATAGGCATGTCATCTTAAGACATAAAAATGATATGCATCTTCTGTCTGCAGAACGACCATTCCTTACCCTGGCAGCTGGAGAGAGCAGATTCAATATCTTTAGCAGAGAGGATGTCAGTGATGGCCATTGTTGAACTGTAAAATAAATTAAATGTGAGCTACTTAGTCATTAAAATGACTTCTCTCCTACTTTCATGGCTCTATTTGAAGTTGCTGCAGTGACAGTGTGTGATAGGGGAGACATTATTCATCTGATGGCAAGTGGAGCACGCTGGAACAGATGTCTGCAGCAGGTGCTTCCACTGAAAGCTGGGAATGAGGGAGGAATTCTGCCCGCGGGAGCGTGGGGCTTCAGGAATATCTGCTGCCTCTGCTTGTGCTGGGAGAGCAAATCCAAGGTGTCCAGCACCACAGAACTTCATGACTTCTGTGTGGGTTTGCCTGGAGGTGGATTATCGCTCAGTAAAACCCAGAGTGTATTTACAGCACACATGAGAGATGGGGCTGGTATGTCCCTAGAACTGTGTCTGGAGTAAGTGTAATTGGAATGTGAAAAATCTAGTATTATTATCAATAGATGTAGTGGCCTTCACAAAGAATGAAAATATTAGTGTAGAAGTAGTAATAGTAATTTTACTCATGTAAATTTGGAGGGAAAGTTCCTCCCCATTTAGTTGCAACAATAAATGTGTCTTGCTGGGCTGCTGCATCACAGAAAGACTACATTTCATGAGAGCTTCGCAAAAAAGTTTTTGTCAGTATTTTCTGAGATTCTTTTCTTTTTGCATTCCATACAGGTTATCATAAACCATATTTTTGCCCAGATATTGGCATTTCAGTAGGTTGTTGTCTTTAGAACAGAAGTATAATGACTTAATATTCATTCTTAGTCGAGTGGAGGAGGTGTTTTCTTCTGACACAGCAGCATTTCATTTGAGAAAAAATACTCTATTTTTTCAATTCAGCCACCAACAGCTGCAATAGTTTACCAGTGCAATGTGTATCACTTAACAAAATGCTATAATGCCTGGATTTCTAATCGATTATTAGTGCATTGATGCATTTAAAGTTTGGTAAACTGCACACACCAGGGCAGACAGGATACAGTTTAAAACTTGAAACATTGCTCTTAATTCATGTTAGTGAAAGAAGGGGGCTAAGGCATAGAAAAGTTATTCTTGAAAGCCACAAGAGAAAAGAAATATCTTTTCATTAATCCCTAACTGGTCTTCAACAACATCATTTTTCCTGTCTAAGCACAGCTGAGAAGGAATCAACTGGTGGTTTTATAGTCTGTGTACTGATTTGAGATCTAAACACAGGTTTGGATTTCCTCTAAAACATGAAAGGGCTGCCTCTGTACCTCTGTTGATTTTCAGCAGAAGAAATTATCAGCCATTTTAGTTCCTTTCTGAGTATCTCAGAAATGGTTAAGAAAGTGATGGCATAAATTCCCACTGATGGCGAGGGATCCTTCCTTGCCTCAGGCAGCTGGGTTACTTTTCTTTTACTAGAAGTTATTTTTTCCCAGTGGGTTCTTGTACAAAATACTTCCCCCTCTCAGCATTAGGCAAGACAACTTTGAGCTCCGCCGTTCACCTAATTCGCACTGCTGACAGGATTAAAAAGGGGTAGAGTCGAAGGAAAAGCTAAAAATTACAGCATTTTTTACAAGAGCTATCATTCCTGTCTTGTTCCATCCTATGATCCAAATGCTGATTCTATTGTGTAAGCTTATCAAGATAAAGCATACTGGAAGCTGAGATAAGAATAGATACTTTAATTGCTTTCCGTTTAGGGAGCATTTTGCTTTTGTGTTTCTTTGAAAGCAGAAGATCTAATCAGCTTACCTTTGTGGTCTTCTTGACTGGATAAGGAAGCAGTCAGGTTGGGAGGAAGGGACTTGCTGTGTGTCTCCAGCAGAGCTGAGCTTGCATATATATACTTTAAGTTGTATACCATATACAGATTTTAGATTTCAGCGTCACGAAGGGGGAATGGTGTCAAATGAACTTGCCTAACTAATCATCTTGCACTATTTTTATCTCAAGAGAATACATGATATTTGCAAATGAAACAAGATAAGTGGCCAGATAGGCAAAAAGAACAGAGTCATGTAAAATTTCCTCTGATTTAAGCAGAAAACACCAGCTTCTTGATGTGATGTAGGGCAAGACAAAAACCCCCACTATCTGATATGCTTGATCTGAGGAGTCAGATGAAATGAAGCACAATAACTTCTGAAGAGGTGTCTTTAATGACTGTTTAAATGTGATAACTTGTTATCTGTAGATCTCTGTGTGATACAATTTCATCATTGGAGCACTGAACAAAAAGAAAAAATTAAAAGTATCCTGTTCAGGTATTGTTTGCATAGCAACCAATCAGGGGAAATAATAGCCATGTTGTCTTCAGAATGTCTGATCTGCTGTTGTTTGGAAAAAAAACCCAAACCACACAGTGAATTCGTTGCTATAGGAGGTAAAATAATATTATGTCAATCCATCGGAACAGTTGGTTGGGGGAGGGTGTTTCATCCGCTCTGTTTCCAGAGAAAATCTTACAATTCTGCAAGATTCTGACAACCTGTTTCGTTGGGTGTGTATGAGGCAAAGGGGTTGTGATCTGCCCAGCTGTCTCTGAGACAAAAGTCCCTGAGCCCTACATGAAGGATCTTCGCTTTCAGAATGCAGAGAACAATTTCATTAGCAACATCATCGCTATAACAATATCTGAAGAGTGTCTTTTCAGTTTTCAGCTTCTCTTCAGTCTCTTCCAGAGAAGTGATTATTTTCTAGGATTGTTTGGCCAGTGCTATTTCCCAGTGTTCCTTTGTGCTAGTTACTTTTTTCATGGATATAATTTGATCATCTCAATTTTCTTTCACGAATGTTGTAGCCTAACTGGGTGAGTAGCCTGTCAGCTTGGATCTCACTTGTGCCTTGAGGTAGCAGAACAGTGAAAGACAAGTCATATGGATGACAGCACAAGGTATCATTATGGCCAGGATTAAGGGATGGCAAGGGATGACAGTGCAATTGCTATCACAGCTTGAGGTGGTGCCTCAGTGAGAGGTGACGGTGCAGAGACTGTTTTAATGTCAGAGACAGCATCTTTTTTCCAAAGCATTTCCCTCTAAGATGGAAGACAGATGCAGCCAGTCACTGAATCCAGCCACTAATAAATCGGGGTGCCAGGCGGAAAAGGGACAAATGGAGGGTACCTATGAGACCTTAGTGCATCCAGCACTGACGGCAGCTGATCAAAAGGCAGCAAAAGACCATTGCAAAAGATTCTCTCTGTGGAGGAGGTGTTATTTTATTTGCAGCATATAAGCATAAGAAAAATTATTGTTACAAGCTTTTTCATATTAAAAATTCTGCGAGTCTGTCCTCCATGGAACAGTTTCAGACACAGATAATTCTTTTACAGAGAAGAACCATTGGTTAATAATGGGTTTGGAAGATTTCAGCTTTCCCTTTTTTCTGAATGAGTTCTTGACCAGCTGACGCTGAAAAATTTCAAGAAGAATTTGATGGAGAGATATTTAATACCGGGTCTTGTTGTCACTGGTGACATCTGGTAGAAGGGGCACAAATACCATTTTCCCCCCCTCAAACTCTTCTGAGAAAAGATTTTTATTCTAAATGGGAAAAAATGCTTCTCCCTTTTACACACACCACCCTATTCTCCCCCTCCAATTTGGAAAATTGTCTACATAGTGCCAACAACTGATGTGGACTACGTAGGGTGTCCGACATAAAAACTGATGGCATGATAAGACCTAATGAAGCTAAGTTAAGAGTAAGGCCAAATTCTGCTTAAACTCTTGGACTGCAGGAGTCTGCATGGGAATTTCATCCCTGGTGTCTATTTCAGAGAATGCATTTGATTTTAGATGCAATGGCTTCTCATTTTGCCCAGAGCTAATTCCACATATGTTAACCCCTCGCCCCCACTCTTCCCTTTAAAAATAGCATTGATTGCTGTTATTTCCCTTAATGCCTGTGGGCTGCTGCCATTAGTTTGAACTTTATGTGAAGCACATAAGGATGCAGTCTTTAAAAGTGTGCTCTGTTTTCTAAGAGGCTTTGACAAGGTAATTCCTTTTGTGCCCCATGATTTTAAGGGAAAAGCATGTAGTCAAATGATTTATGGCTCTGGTCTGTTCAGCTGTATTCAGACTCCAGCAAATTTTGGAGTCACTTTTGCAGTAGGATTGGAGGCGCTAGAGATCCAGAACATGTGCACTGATTAAATGCACGGGGATCATGTAACTATTTACAACCCTCCAACAACCATTTTCTTTGCAAGCCTTACATTAGAGATTGCATAAACATCTGTCTGGTCATTTTTACTTTCTTAAACCAAATACTGTTAGGAACTTTGCCGCTGCCATCCAAATTGGCGGGGGAAGAACTGGGGAAGTATGAAAAAGTAAGGAAAATATATCCCTTTCAGGCTGTCAGGTTACCACTAAAAGCAGTTTTGAACCCTTGGGCTTGAGCATTTATCTTTGCGAAAGGCTCTTTGCCTTATTGAGGCACGGAGTTGTTTTATTCTTCCCATTTTTAACCTTAATTCTTTTAACATCTGAAGCTACCTCCCCAGGTAGAAAAGCTGCATTTTGGATCATCATAAGTTCTGTGGTTGTTCTGTAATCTATTCTTGTCATTCTTCTTAGAGTGCTGATGTGAATCATGTGCAAGAGAGTAACAAAAGAGCAGCGAAGAGTTATGTGAGTGTCTGCTTTAATTTAAATAAGTGTGATTTAGTGCCTTGTACATGCCTGAGATCATTTTCAGATGAATGAGATGAATGCTTCTGGTTGGGGTATCCATGGTCACAAGTCAGGGAACAGGAATCACCTGACAAAATGTGTTTAACCTATTGTTAAATGACATGTGAGTAGTGAGAGTGGAATATTCATGCAACTTGTAATTTGCTTTGGGAATATATTAGATGAAAGAAATTGCAGAGATGTAATTTAGTGTAATTGTAATAATGCATCATGCTCCAGTCATTTGAGGAATGTAACTCCTGCAGTGATCTGGGGACATTTGTGAGTGGTTTTAGGTTTATATTACTTAACCTACTATCTGTAGACACTCATACCTACCCCCAGGAAAATGGTGAATAAAGAAATATGCTGGGAGGGTTGCTCTGGGGCGAGGAGGCTGTATAGGGAAAATAGACCAAACAACATCTGGTTTGTTTTTGCAAACTTGAATGAATCACAGAATTTAAATAGTTTATTTTTCACCAGCTATCATTCTAATGTCACATGGGCTCAACATCTGAGGTAGGTTTCCATAGATTCTAAACATTTACAATGCAGCTTTTCAGTTCCTAATGCCCTGTAAAATGGTAACATACAAAACCTTTTTAGTAATATTTTTCTTACATGCATAAACATAATTTTTAAGCCTAGCAGATTATGTACATAAATCTGACAATTTCTGGTCCTGCACATCTGAAATGGGAATTTTAATCTTGATTCCAAAATTTGAAAGGACTATGGGCCAGATGTAAATTTCATGTGATTTCTGAAGCTGTAGCTCAAAACTTTTATTCCTGAACCTTTCCAGTTCACTTTTATTTATGTTTCTTTCTAAAAATGTTCATCCAGTGATGCAGAAATAAAAAGGCTTTTTTTTTTTTTAAAGAAAGATATTATCATAGACTGATTTTTGAAATGGTAGATTCTTGGGTCTGTTAAATCTGATACAATCATTCATAAACAGACAAGTTACTTAAACCTCCAGATGACTCCTTCCATAGGTCTGAAATTACTTGCAGTGTCAAAAAACATATAGAATCAATTTTCTTGCCTTAATTCTGAAGCAAAAAGCTTACTATATTGAAAGAGTTCAAATAAAAATGGCAATAAAAATGGCAATAACAAGGTATGTGGGGGATTATAATGGTTTTTAAGTAGAAAATAAAATCAATTCTGCAAGGCAATCTGCTTTGGCTAAGTTGGAAGCAAAGACACATGCTGAAAACAGAACTTCTATTCAATATTTGATCTACCGTATTCTGTTCTTGAGCTGTGTTCTTCAAATCCCGTGTGGTAAAATCCCTCAAGGGGATCCTTGTCACAGCAATTGTAACTTTAGTCTGTGTGTTTATACTGTGTAGCCTGGTGCAGTCCTGCTCCGTGACTGTGGTTTATAAGCACTATAAATAATCCTCAGTTGCAGCAAGCTTTCACATATAGATGTGTCTGAACTGAACTCAGATGTTTTCTGCCTGTCTGTGTGTTCTCCTGTAGTCCTCATCCCACCGTGTAAACAGTGGGTCCCACTATAAACAGAGACAGCTCCTCGGGCTGTATGATTGCAGGAGCACAAAGTAAGAACAGGGTCATTATCTGTGTTTGTGCTGATCTAGTACCGAGGCTGCTGAATAAAGCAGGACCTCTGATTCTGCTGCCAGAGTTGCTTTTAAAGGAGATGTGTGTGTATATATATATATATATATTTTCCAAGGATATACAGGTTTCAAAATCCTGAGATGCTGACTCTGAGAGATGTTTCCTCTGTGCACAAAGCCCAGACCCAGTCTGACTTAGAGGTGCCCAGCAAGGTGTAACTTAATTCCCTTCTCCTTCATTTGGGAGTTTGGGAAGTGGTTGGGCCTTGTCCCAGCTCCTTCCAGCCTGGTGTGCAGGGCTCCTTTTCTATGCGAACTAGAGCATAATAAGGGGCTGATGTGTGTTTGGGCATTGTCCAAATGTGGAGTTCACATCTCCGGGGCACAGCACCCCCACCCAGGAGCTCAGAAACATTCCTTCGTCCCTCATTAGACGTTGCCAACAACACTGACAATAATTCGAATGAGAACTAGAGAAAAGTCAGCTGAATGAATATGGAAATTGGTACTAGAGACATAACAGCATCGGATATGAGAGCATTAAGTCTTTACAAACAAGAATCCATTGAGCATTTGAGAGCTAAGCCTGGTTTAATCAAATGGAGCATCAATGAAGTGATTCCACTGTTCAAATATTTGAAGGATCAGTGGGATGAAAAGACAGAGGCGTGCATTGTTCTCCCCATACAGTGCTGCATTTGTGCTGTAGCTCCTGAGTGATATCAGTATCCAGATAGTCCAGTGATTTCAAGCTTTACTGTATAGCATAGGACAGCCCAGACAGCAAATGTAAGTTCACCTTTTCTATTTATGGACAAACCACATTATATTCACTGTGGATTTTATGGGCAAAATGCTCCAGTCAGGCTTTTACTTCAAATCTGTTGCTCTGGATGAAAAATTAAATTTATTATATTCAAATAGTAAATTCACCTTACAGTCTTTCCTTGAATCGTAATGGCCTCCATCTGAGCTGAATTGTAGCAGTGACTGCACCTTGCTAAAAAGGATACATTTAAAAAGGAATTTTACTAAACGGGAAGCCTAAGGAGAAAAAGTCTAGGTGAATCTCTAGAGCAGGAGGCCTGTCTCCTTTGGAACAGGAATTCCAGCCTGGCTGTGCCTGGTTCATCGTTAGAGCAGAAAATGCCCTTGAATTGCAAAGGAATTGAGCTCGAGCTCCTGCTCACACAGGAGGTAAATGGGGAGGTGCTTGATGCACTTTTGATTCTCCAAGATAACTCACAGAGTAACTTTATAATACAGAGACAACAAGTAGGTGCAAAAATATATTGAGGTTCTTACATCAACCTCGAAATTTTTGAAAGTTTGATTTATTACTTTATTTGACTTTTGCATTTGGATATATCATACAGCAACATCCAGATTTGAAAATCCAAATGGTAAGAGCAGAAGGTGTCTTGGTGACTCCCAAATTCTCCATGTTGGCTTGTCCTTTTCTGAGTAGAGGTAGATGAAATCAGGAGATAAGGAGGAAAGAAATGTATAAGTACTTTGCTGATTTTGAGAAGTAAGTACACTTTGCAAATGTATTCTATGTCTTACACTGTGCTGAGCTGGGCTGTACAAGCTGCAGTTCTGGGCACAATTTGTCACGTAGAATTTTTTCTGGAAAGTTAATTACTTCTGTGGCCAATATGATGTTACTGAAATTTGGTTATTAAATGAAGTGTGAAGCCTTTACTAAGAAATGCTCCAAAGATGTTATCTCAGAATACCATGGCAAGGTAATTTCAGAATACCAGATCCCAGCTACTTCCTGAAAGTTGCAGCTATATAAAACCTTACTGAACAGTGATGTTGAAAAATGCAAAAATGCATGTTAATCAGTGCAGATCTTCCCCATCACCTCACCCTGTAATTGATG
The DNA here is from genome assembly GCF_009819655.1 of Sylvia atricapilla. Lineage (NCBI taxonomy): Eukaryota > Metazoa > Chordata > Aves > Passeriformes > Sylviidae > Sylvia > Sylvia atricapilla. The sequence continues at coordinate 1,277,670 of NC_089154.1, forward strand.
GTGCCATCAACAGCAGAGACAGTCATTTAAATTATGAATGCTTCTGGTTATGAATGATGGATTTTTTTGGCATAGGCATTAAAGAGTGTGCATTATTAGAACTAGTAGAAGAATTCAAGTCATGCTTTGGAGAAAAGTACAGTTAGGCATGGTTTAACATTCATGAATATTTGGCTAACAAACAGATTTTTCTGTTAAATATGTAGGTATTACAAAACAGAGAAGTATCCATTGAATAAGGTTTGAAAGTTGATACATAAGGCCACCATTCTTAAAATAAATTCTCTATGAGGAGTTATGTCAGTGCCTTTATTGATGCAAGCAACTGAAATGATCAGCCTGGTCTTTATCAATTTGTTCCCTGTTGACAGAGGCAGTGGTGGGAGGTTTCAGGGCAGTGACTCTGCTGGGTCTGAGGGACAGTGACTCACTGCACAGTGTGAGCCACTGCTCGGGGGCATTTGCTGGGGCATGTTCTATAATCACCTTTTTTTGCAGAATACATTTCTATTTAGACTGTGAGTATATGGACAGCTCAGTGTTATTAACAAAAGGAAAATATGGAAACTTATCTCCTGCTGATATGGCCACCAGGTCGTCTTCCAAGAGGAGGATTTCCTTTGAGTGAGTGGAATTGGATTTCACCCAGTTTTCAAACTAGAGGTATGAAAAACATGATCTGATAATCAGGCAGCACTTGCATCTTGGTGTCCTAATTCTGCCAGTTCTTTAGCAACCCCCTAGAGTTTTCCAAGGAAAACTGCATAAACAACAACAAGGGCAAAAATAGCAAGGCTGCTCTTAGAGAAACAAACACAATTAATAAAACGGAGAATAAAGATGCAACCTTTAGAGGTTAAAATGCTGTAACAACCTTCCCACAAAAGGAACCTCCATAAACCTCCTGGAGGCTGCAGTCTGTGGGGTATCACCTGTGTAAGGACATTGCCAGAGAGGTGGGATTTGAGAGTACAGACTTGGGAATGAGGCCGTGGTGCTTTGGCTCGTGTTATCTCAGGTTCTCCATTGAGCCCAGTTGAAGCCCATGGCTCAGGAAAGTCACAGCCGTCCCTGGGCAGCTCAGAGCCAGCACTGCACAACCTGCTCAACTGTGCCTCTGGGGAGGAAAACAGCCTGAAATTCAGCTCTCCCAAAAGAGCAAAACCCCTTTGGAAACAGTGCCTCGTGACTGGGCAGAGCTGGAGATTTTTCTGGCTTATTTAAAATAATCTGGGTAAGCCCCACTGCAATAGAGCAGCCATTTGTTCCCCTGAGGAGATCTGATGCTGTCCAAGTTGAGCTGTGCCTGTGGCTCAGTCCCTACAACAGATTTCCAGCCCTGCCATAAGCAGCAGGAGTAAGGCTGAGTGTCCCAACCTGCTGGCTTGGCATGACATGTGCTGGGTGTAAGAAATACAGAATTGAGCTAATATAGTTACTGAACTGTCTGTTTGTGTCCAGGGAACGCTGAACACATGCAGAGCAGATGGAAGAGATTAAAAAAACATAGAATTAGAGAAGAGAAATGTTTACAATTAAAGCAACAAACAAGAGATTTCTCTGTAGACACTTTCCCGGTTATTTTGAAAGGTGTTCAGGTGAAAAAGGCTTGACATACAAAAACTAGTGTTAACTACATTTACAATCAAATTAATTTGACTCAAAAATGCTGTTCAAAATTATCTTTGTTCCATTCACTCCAGCCTAGCAGAGGAAAATCAATGTGTTTAATACCACCACTTAATTTAGAACATTTTAAGTTGTCTGATGAATCTGATAATTCAGCTTGTCCTCTACTGTTTCAGCTACTAAGGAAATTCCAACTAAGGAACTGCTAGATCAGATATCTTGTGTCTCAGCTGACCCAAAATCCCCATGATGGTTTTAGCACCATTCTTAAGAGAACCGTGCAGACTTAGTGAATAACAGACTTGTTTACCTGAATATGGCAGAGCATTTAGTTTAAAGGATATTGGCATCGGTATTAAAAAACTCAGAATTAAAGGATGATGTATCCAATATTCTTTATTTTTGCTGCTAGTAGCACAATTTATTAGTAACAATTCAGTAGAAAACAAAAGAAGTTTAATAGTTCCTTCATGTTGGTGGGGAAGTCTCTCCACCCAAATAATGAAGTAAATATCTTTCTATGACCCTTAAAAGCTTTTTTTCTAAATTCTATTTTCTAAGGTTCATGTATGTTCCTCCCACTGTGCTCATAACTGAGCAAAGCTGAATAATGCTGCAGCAAGAACTTGTGCTTGTGCTGCTGCTCACAAGCCTCGTGATGTGATCTTGGTGCAAAAGCAAGAGCACAAGATTAAAAAAGACCACGAATTTTACTCCAGCCCCAGGGTTTTCTAAAAGCACAGGCTCTCAGCCTAGTTTTTGTTAAGATGGTTTTTTCAGATCCTTGACAGGGTGTAAAATTACAAACTGGTCAATGCAGATAAAGCTGACACGTATTTTCAGCACAGTGAGAGTTTAGGGCTATATTTAACAAAAACACTGAGTTCTGTGTTTGGGGAATACACTCTCTTTCTGTACCCAGAAGAGTCACCAGAATCCAAATTCTCTCCAGCTTCTCCTGTTGATCATATCCCACGCATTGGTTGAATAGATTGTGCCTGTTTAGGGAAAGAGGTATGTTTTTGAGGTAAATACATGGAAGATAGGTTTTTAAAATGCATCCAATTTTTAACTCTCGAGGAGTTAGTGTCTTTTATCCATAGTGCTGCTAAAAATGCAGCCTTGGATTTCCTTTTCATGGAAGGGAAAACGTGCAGTCTTGACAAGCTCAGGAGAAGGACATATTTTCTGATGTTGCCTAGAGCACATCTCTGCACAGAGCTATTTCTGCCTTTCTCTCACAGCTGATAACATTAGACTTCTAGAGTTATGTTTTTGAAGGAGCTGAAGACCAAATGCTGAGTTTTACAAATCTCTCTGTAAATATCATAGTATAACTCCTGGTACGCTGAAAAACCTGGGCAGAGTGACTCTTCTTAATACTGAAAATTAGGTTCCCTCCCCAAACAAATGTGCTGCCTGCATTTTATCAACTTCTACATATTTGCAATTAATATTATAAAGTCCATCTCTTTGAATCATATGTGACAGGAATCTTTCCCTGGTGGTAATGGCTATTTCTGTTCTGGGGAGCATGGAACACTTTCCAGGTCTTTCTGAGATAGTTTGTATTATCTGACATTTCTGCAGGCAACATTTGCTTAGTGGTGAATTGGATTGTAAATTCTACAGCTGTGAAGTTGTAGGAAACAGGAGTCTTGGTAAATTTCTAAATAAAGTTCTGGTAAGGAGTGAGTGGGAATTTAATGAATACAGATTATGGAATCAATCTCTCAATGTGTTTTGATTAGGGTAAAGTGCTTATATAAAAGGGGGTTTTATTGCACCACTAAATATGACAACACTGAAATTTATTATGTCCTCCTATTTATATTATTTCCCTTTGCTTTTCATTCTTATAAAACCTTTCAAATACAAAAGATTGTTTCTCTGTAAGTTCTTCAGCTGCGAGGATTTAAACACAAATGAAAAGAGGCCATAATCTCAATGCTGAGAAACACAAAGGTTTTATGGGAATGAAAAGCAAAGAAAAATAATTTTTCCCTATGCATGGAAATACAGGCTCTGTATGTGTGTGGTATTTCAGACTTGACTTTATAATTTTTGTATTTATAGCTTTATAAGAAGAGGATGGTCAGAAAATTCCTCTGGTGGTTTTTTTCTGCATTGAGGAGTCTCTCTGACCAGAAGGAGATTTTCTGGGCAAATGAATCAAGTTGAAATCTCAGCACATCTTGCCCTGGGTCCCCCATAATCTGTCTGGACCCAGCCATGTCCCTGTGCCCTTCTCCTCATACAGCACAGTCACAGTCCCTGTGGCTGATGAGGGCTGGACACAGTTCCTTCAGAGGCTGCTGTCATTCCTCTGTTCTCTGGAGAACAGATTGCAGAATGAAATTAACTTTCCCTGACAGGAATAAATACAATACACGGACATCATAGTGTCCCTGGATCCAAAAGAAAGAAATTCCATGGATTCTACTGAGACTGGAGTAAGATCTAGTCTTGCAAGCAACACCATCATTTATAAATTATAGGAACAAGTATCTGAAATTTATAAATATCTACTATATGAGACTTCCTGTTTCCATTGAAGTTAATGGCAAAATTCCCATTGACTTGAGTGCCAACAATAAGACATGTTTGCCACTAAAATTATGTTATAATTAACATTTGGAAATTGCTTAAGAAGGTGGATCTGATAGCTACAGAAGCTGAGGGTCATTAGAATGAATTGAATCGTTCTTTGTTTCTCTGTTACTTTAATTGAAAATAAAGTAGCATCTTTGTTTTTACCAAGATCTGTAAATTTTTCATCCTATACCTCATCATGGTTAAGGCCATCTCAGTATAATCTGTGAGCATTGTCAAAACACATGGAAGTTTCTCTTAAGGTGATGTGGTTATTATCAACCATATTCTTAAATTTACTTCCCAGTCAAAAGAGAAACATTTCAACACATGGTCAAAGGAAGATGGCAGTTGTCAGTAGAAAGAGGAAACAGACACTCTTCAGGCAGCAATGGTTGCAGGATGCTCAGGAATTGCAGCAGGTATTTGGCTTAATAGTTCACGTGGCTGAATTTAGGAGAAAGGACCTACCCTGGCAGGGATCAAGAGGAAGCACAGGACTGGACCCCGCTCCGGCACCTCTATGGTTCTGCCTCCAGGGAACACCTGTCTTTGGATGGAAATATGCTTATCAGAGAGAGAAATGCAAAAGCCCAGATGGACTATCGGAATTCTAATTTTGATGTTGAGCCTCCCTGTGGCCCTGGACAGTTGATATTTATTGTGTGCTTTGTGCCAGTACCTCGCTGTGCAGTTTGCCACAGGCATTTAAGTGATAGGCTTTGTCCTTAAAAAAGGGTGAAAGAAAGAGGTCAAAGCCAAAAGGGAAAATTGTTGCTATTGTCTCAGTGAGTGTTGGACAGATTCTTGTGCTGCAGACTGCTCCATTGCAAGACAGATGATTCTAGGAATCAGATGCTATGCAGTGTAAGTGTATCACAAAGGGTTCCTATGTATCACTTAAGATGCTGTTTCCCCATAAGCAAAACTTGGCTGATATCTTTAATGGCTGAAATGTTTGTATGAACTCCACAGTTACTATGAATGGTTTTTGGAGATAAAAAATTGTACTGGGGTACAGGCCATTTGGTTTTATTGTCAGGGTGGTTTTGGTTTGGTTTTGTTTAGCTTAGCTTTTCTGTAAGTTCTTCAGTTTGCTAAAAAACAGAATTTGAATTACACTGGTCATGCATTTTTGCTTATCCCTATATTGACAAAGTTTCAGCTTTTGCCTGTTTAAGGGCTGCCTTATGGTAGATTTGGTCCATGTATGAATTTTCCCAGCTATCAAGATGGTATTTTTATTTTAACTTGAAATAGTCCCATCTGATCTGCTATGCAAGCCAATAATAAATGGCAAACTACTCAATTCAGAAAAATAAAATTATGGGGATTTTTTCTGTGCTACATTTTGTTCTGTGCAGTTCATCTTGGGCTGCGGAGGGAAACAAATATTGTTATGGAGAGCAAAGAAACAGTGCAAATATATTTGCCTATTTCTAATTTTGTCTTGGGTGTTGAATTGCCCTGGGTTCAGTTGCATAATGATAAGTAAAGCAACTGGACACAATCCAGTGCAAAGTGATGCATGAAACCAGCACTTTTCCCCCCTAGTGTGTGAAAATTTGTATCAGCAAGAAACAGATAGTCTAACTTGTATGTAGCTGGAGAACTGCCTGCATTTTGATACCTACATTCTTTTAAAATGAGTCATTCTTCAGTGAAGACACCAGATCCCCAGTGCTGAGGCCCAGCAGTGACACGCTGACACTGGGCTTCATTAACCCTCCGTCCTCGCTCGCCGTGCACTGATGTGACCCCAGAAGGGGGACTGAAAAACTGCGGGCAAGGCTGGCTGGAAGGTGCTATTGAGTGGGGCTAAAGCCCAATCTTCCACCCCCCAAATCCAGGATTAGAGCCAGGGTTAGGTCTGAACTCTGCCACCTCTTCTAACAACCCTGCACGCCAGGGCCTCAGCACTGGGACTTCAGTGTGTGACTGCAAAACCCAACACCTGGTCAGCCACCCTCTGTCCAGGAGATGGGACAAAGCGCTGCCTTTTTAAGGAAAAGGCCAGTCATTGCTTTTCTACTGCTAATCAAATCTATTAGTTGTTACAGGCTCAATGTTATTTACAAAATCCCCACCTGTGGTAATGATTTTGTTCTTTAAGAATGTTTCATCAGGAAAACCTGATATGTGACTTTCAGTGAACTGTGTAACAAAAAAGACTCATAAAAAAAGGCCTTTGGTGTTCAAAGGAAATGACCTTTTTTTTTTTTTTTAATAAATACATTATCTTTAAAACAACCCTCAAACATCAGTAATCAAAGAATAATTTTTCTGTTTTGCCTTTTTTTAGAAAAGTAAGAAATGTAAAGCATTCTGTTTTATAGGCAGCTCCCCAACAGCTACTTTTATACAGCATAGAATAATAGTATTTGTGAGAAAGAACGAGAGGGAAGTTCAATTATAGAATGAATTTCCTATTTGGTTCTGGTTTTATATTGTTTTTTCCCCATCCAGTCCCTGGGAGGTAGATCTTGTGGTAGGATTTGAAGCAGTGCAAGAATAGGTATGTAAATAAGTCAGATTAGTGTTAGGAATGGGGGATGTTTTAAGTAATGTTACAGACTAAGCCAGTGTAAAAATGTGGGTAAAGATCATGCAGATTTGGGCTGTTGCTAATCAGCCAGTCAACAACTCTGCACTTTGGTTTTTCACACTGTGACTCTTTTAAATAAGACACAAACATACAAACACATTGCAGCTTTCTCTTTGGTAGAAGACCTGGAGCCCAACTGTAATCGGTAGTAGCTGTTTATGGCTGGCTTACAGAGCTCAAAGCTGAACCAGCAGTGGTGAAGTGAGCACATCTTCCCCCACTGTGAGAGACAGTGCTGACCTTTGAGTGTTCAGCAGGCCTTTGGGAAACTGCTGGGATTTATTATTCACTTGGATTGTCTGGATTGACAAAAGGACAACTCAAAAGATGGTAAGTCATCATGAATGTGAGAGTTCATCTCTATGATCTCTGAATGGTGTTTAAAGGTTCATGATTTTTTCCCAAGTGATGGAAGCAGCAGGGTATGAACGGAGGGCTTCTTGCTTTTCTTTTCAGATGCAAAGTATTTCATTTTTGGATGAGCTATAACTTGAACTGTGCTCTTGGAGCAGTCAGCTATGGAGTATTCTGCTCTTACAATGGTCCAAGGAGTGTTGTATGTTGGAAGTCATTGATGGAGGAGTAGAGGGATCAAAGCAGGCAAATTGCTCTAACTAAAACCAAAGCAGGAGGATAAACACTGTCTCCTGAGCTCAGCTGAGATATTCCGTGGTGGCTAAAAGTTGTCACCAAGGCTGAAGGGCACAGTGCCTTCTGAAGCTTCATTATGGCTTTGGTGCTGCTCTGGTGCTCCTGGAGGGTGATGCAGCGGACTTTTATTAATCCCAAATAAGCACCTTGCACTCCATGACACATGCTTGGTATGCAACAGTCAACAACCATGGAACTCGTCTGTGCTGTGTGCAAACTCATTGAATTCTGCACTTACTTGACAGCCAGTCCTTGCAGATTAGATTATTTTTCTTAGAGCAGGCAAGATTTGCCTAAGAGGAAATGTCATAAGAATAGGATGGAAGAGTGAATTCTGTTGCTTAAAGGCTAGTCCTGCTAGAATAGAAGGGATAATGCACTAATCAAATTTTGACAAGGTATTAAGGAGAAAAAATGGGAAAGCATTTTTGAACTGCCTGCACTGAAGCTGGATGCCTAAAAAATAAAGCAGTTCTTATGCATAAACATAATTTTGATTTAGCTGGCATTACCCAGGGATAAGTCATACATCTATAGCAGCCATAAACGTCAGTGCATGAAAGAATGGGCCTCACACATGCTGGTGATGCCAGGAAATCAGGGAGACCACCTGTTCCAAGATGAAGTACAATATAAATGAATACAGATCCCTCATGTTGCCCAGCTGGTACCAGCACAGGTAGCATGTGCTGCATGTGCTGCATGTGGACATGACTGTGTGACTGAAGCATGCATGGCTTGACCTGCTTGTACAGGACAAAGAGAAGTAACAGAGGGAGTGATCATAACAAAGAACTGTTTCGGGAGAATATTTCACTGTGATCAGTCTTCTTCACAAAAAGGCTGGTTTTCAGGCTGCGGAGAAGGAAGGACAGGTGAGCCATGAATTGCTTTCTGCAGTGGGGCTTTGCTACAGTAATGGTTGTAAAGATAGGGAGATGAAAGTATTGGACTTGTCAGGGCTTGGCTTGTTGAGTCCTCTTCCTTTGTGCTTTGTGAGAAACAAGGCAAAGCAGAGAATGGAGACTGAAGAGAAATAAATAGGCAGGGAGCAGGGAATGACTAAAAGACAGAAAAATACCAAGAGTGAAAAGGTGAACAAGATCTTGTTGTGTACTACGTATCGGAGGTGATCTCAGCTTTCTCCTCTCAGCTGCTGTTGTCTGAGCCTGGCAGGAAGGACAAGCACAAGGCTGGTAACCCGCAGACACTGACTGACCAGCTCTGGCAGGATTGACATCAGTGGGTTCAGATGTCTCTTGGCTCCCCCAATTTTCTTTCTCTTACTATGTTTCCTTAATATGTTTGCTACACTTTGTAAGACCTCTTAAAACCTAAAGCCTCGAGGCGTGGAGGATTTGAATTGATGTAGGAAACACTTGCTCAAGGACCAAGAGTGTGCAGTCCTTGCCCAGCTTGGCTCCTGGCCTCTGGCCTGTCCCCAACCTAGTTCTGCATCCCTTTGGAACGGCCAGCCCCATATCCTGCCATTGGGAGCACCCAGCCCCACACCCCGATGTTGGGAATGCACAATTCCACAACCCGATGTTGGCAATGCCCAGCCCCGCATCCCGATGTTGGGGATGCCCAGCCCCACATCCCGATGTTGGGAATATCCAGCCCCACATCCCGATGTTGGGATTGCACAATTCCACAACCCGATGTTGGCAATGCCCAGCCCCGCATCCCGATGTTGGGGATGCCCAGCCCCACATCCCGATGTTGGGAATACCCAGCCCCACACCCCGATGTTGGGAATACCCAGCCCCACACCCCGATGTTGGGAAGGCCCGGAGGCCCGGTCCCGCCGCCCGAAGGCCCGCTCCCGGCGCAGGGAGGCTGCTGAGCGCCATCTCCTGCCGGCCGTGCGGGGCCGCGGCCGGGGCTCCTCGGGAAGGAGGGCGGCTGTGTCATCCCTCGGCGCCGGGGAGCGGGCGGGATTGGGCGGCATCGGGCGGGATCGGGCGGAGGGATCGGGCGGTGGGATCGGGCGGTGGGATCGGGCGGTGGGATCGGGAGGGATCGGGCGGATGGATCGGGAGGGATCGGGAGGGATCGGGCGGTGGGATCGGGAGGGATCGGGCGGTGGGATCGGGAGGGATCGGGCGGTGGGATCGGGCGGAGGGGTCGGGCGGTGGGATCGGGAGGGATCGGGCGGATGGATCGGGAGGGATCGGGAGGGATCGGGCGGTGGGATCGGGAGGGATCGGGCGGTGGGATCGGGAGGGATCGGGCGGTGGGATCGGGCGGAGGGGTCGGGCGGTGGGATCGGGAGGGATCGGGCGGTGGGATCGGGAGGGATCGGGAGGGATCGGGCGGTGGGATCGGGCGGTGGGATCGGGCGGTGGGATCGGGCGGTGGGATCGGGAGGGATCGGGCGGTGGGATCGGGCGGAGGGGTCGGGAGGGATCGGGCGGTGGGATCGGGCGGAGGGATCGGGCGGTGGGATCGGGCGGTGGGATCGGGAGGGATCGGGTGCCGAGCTCTGCCTTCCCCAGAACACTCGGCAGCCGCCGGCTCCGAGTGCGAGCGGCACAGACGAGCTGAGGCCGTAAGCAGGTTAAAAAATTGAGTCTCTAAACCCATTTGTAAATGGTATTTTATGGAAAAAGCTGCCCCTCTTACACTGCTGAGTTAGCCAGGATGGATGTGAGGATTTGTTGATAGGACACAAATTCTGCTCTGCGGTGCAAAAATATCAGCAAGGTCAAGGAAGCATCCAGGGCTGCCCCTTCCAGCTGTTTTGTGTCACCTCTGCCGGTGACTCCTCCTCAGGTGAGCACAGAGCCGCTCTGACACAACCCAGAGCCCGTCCAGCCTGCCCCAGGGGGTCTTGGACCTTCACCCCACTGCCACCTTTCCTAGGGCATTCCTCTGCAGTGGAGGTTCACTTTTCCTGAAAGATTTTTCCTTATGGTCTTGGTTGTCTCATCAGGCTGTGAAAAGTTTCCATTGGGATCACTACCTGAGTCATATCACCCGTGCTAAATCTTATGTTATGCCTTCTGCTCTGTAGATAAACACTGGATCCTCAAATGAATGAAGAACTTAATTTTAAACAGAGCAGTTCTTCGGGATTTGAAATATCCTGCAGTGCCATATCCACCAGGACACAGGAGTGTCCAAGTGCACCGGCAGGGTCTATTGGAATTATGCTTATTCTAAGAGAAAAACAAAACAAAACAAAACAAAACACACCCCCCCCCCCTTATCCTGACAGGCTACAAGTTACACAGGATTTTGTGATTAAATCAGAATTATACAGACCAATTTCATGTTCAAAACTCCAGAAAATTAAGAAAATATTTCATGTGGTGGAAAACCCAAGTAGGCTGTGTGAGAGCCCCAGAGTCAGATTATGATATCATTGGGAAAGGGCTGAAAAGCGACATAACAGAGTGAGATCAAACCATGGCACGTGTTGCTACTATTACTAATACTGTTTCCACAGATGTTTGAGATGTAGGTATTCCTGAAACATAAAAGAAATATTTACATTTGGCCCAGGTAGTTCACAGTGGGATATGAGTGGGGGTTTTGTTAGTTTTTTTTTTTTTTTAATTTTTTTTCCCCAGTGTGACATGGAAACAAATAAAACAAACACAACATTAGCAATTATTTGGCTTCCTGTTGAGAACGTGTTATGTAACTACTCTGACTTTCTTTCCTCATAACATAGGGTGGGGAAGAGGATAAGTGTAGAGAAAGGAGTAATGCAGACATTCAGCTGCCCTGCAGTATTTCAGAGAATCACCCCTGGCAGGTGCAGAAATGGTGTCCTTGAGCTTCCACAGTGTCACAGCAGGAGTTCTTTATCACATTCCATACTGTGATAAAGGAGCAGAATCGATAACTCAGAGAATGGGGACTGAGCAGCTGATGCTGGATGGAAGTCTTAGGAGGTAAAGGGGTTTTGAGAAGAACATAATAAACAATCCAAGTTTCTCCAGTCATCTGTAACTCATGTCTAATTTCAGTTAGCAAGGGCCAGCCTATAGGACAGTTACTCCAGATTTATACCAATATACCCAAGAATGGAAAAAACAGGCACTTGAGAAGTGAAAATTCAGCCATAAGACTGCAGAGAATAAAATGTCATCCAGTGATTAGATTGGGCAATGGAACAGGGTGCAGTATGTTTGAGAAGGGAGAGCCACACTGCACTGTTGGGTGCTCCAGTGCCACAGAAGGGACCTGGGGAGGAGGAGCTGGTCCATCTACACACCTACACACATCCTTCTAGAATCAGTGCACCCAGGTGCAAGTCCCAGGTGCCTGGGAGGAGAAATACATCATTTAGCTATGTCTCATCCAATGTACTCTGATCTTCCCAGGCAGATTTAATTATTTTTTGGAGGTGAAATTGAATAACTGGCAAAGGCCCAATGTTTCAGAGAAATGGGAAAAAACCTCAGAAACTAGCCTGTGCAACAATGAGGTTGTGCTGGGAGGAGCATGCTGGTGCCTTGCTGGTGGAACACTTTGGAAATCAGAAAATTATGTGAAGCATGGGATTCACACACAAGAAATATAGAACCAGAGAGATCTAGTCTTGTTTTAAGCCTCTGTTGGTATATCCCAAATATTGATTGCCCACAGACTCATTTTCTTAGTTATGCAACTCCTCTGTGGAAATATCAAGGTCCATATTAAGACCGTTGAAGTTCTTTGCCCTTACTTTTGGAAGACCATGCAAGCATGTGATCTCCTTCAACAGCTCCAAGTGTTTTCTATAGTTTTCAGTCTAAACATGCTGTTGATCAGATTATAAAAATTTTATCTCACAGTCATGTTAACCTTTAACTTAGTTCTTTTCCCATTCTATTTATCATGAGATCTATTCATAAAGGGCTTGCAGAGATCTATTTATAAAGGACTTGCATATTGTTCCTCCACTGTCACACTGAAGAAGTCATGTTCTTTTTATCTCTCCCGAAGACTGCTAATTCTGTAATTGCTCTAATAGCCAGTCTGCACTGATTCCAGTTTAAACTAATCTTTTTCAACACTGTTGACAGGAACTGTATAAATATTTCACACAAAATCTTAGCAGTGCCTTGTCTAAAAGTGCCAATATTTCCTTCTCTGCTAAAAATCTCACCTAACCCATCTGAACACTACATTATCTCTTTCCACAGCTGTGTTGTACTGGCAGATTTGGCACACTGTCAGTCTATCAGAACACTCAGATCTTTTTCCTTCTCTGTTGCTTCCAGCTGATGAATCCCAAGAACATGACTTTGCAGTTCACATTATTAAATTTCTATCACTGTAAGCAAGAAGGTCATCTAATTCCAGTGTGGTGATCTGGTCCTCCTGAGTACCCTGAACTGGCAATACCCTCCAGCTTTTTATCACATGCACAATTTTTGAGGCTGGGCCTGATTATGTTCCTTGTTCATGGAAAAGTGGATTATATGGTGTTGCTCTAAAGAGTGATCCCCGAGGAACACCGTTGGGTAATTTACTCCATCCTTGTAACTCCTTTTTTATTATAACCTATTGCTCCTTCTTTGAATTGTTTTTATATTAATCTCAATCACTTTCAGTAATGGTTTCCTGCAGAACGCTGTATCAAATTATTTGTTTGAACTTCAGCAGACTGAGTTCACTGCGTTATTTCATTCCAGAGAGACAATTATGTTACTCAAGATACACCAGCTAGGTCAATGGCTTTATGGTCTGGTAATATCCTCTCAATATCCTCTGCACTGGCAAACCATCTATGTTTTCTCACATTCTGTTTCCCTCCCTACAATTAATTTGTTCTAAGACTTGGCATTATACTGAATTTTTAAAATATATTTTAGAATATGTATACTTTCTAAAATTACATTTCAGAATATATATATTGTATTTGCTATGCTGAAGTCCTAGGCAAGCTTTCATTGAAATTCATTAAACACAGGCTGGTTTTACTTGTAAATTCATATACCAGTTATTTCAGTATGCTGGGGAGGAGATTGTATGTATTCCTCAATAGCTTTTTGCATGAGGAAATATACTCTGTTTCTCCTAAGACTTGTAATTTCTGTTATACTACTGCTTCCTTTATATGTGATTCCAATCTGTTATTAGCCTAATGTCAAAGCAAAGGATCCTTGCTTATTCTCAAGCAATACCATCTCTTGTTAGCTGATTTATTATGAAAGAAAACCACCTTATACCATCCCCATGTCTATGATGGAGCTCTGCTATCACTGGTGGCATTAATTTTCTGCTTTATGTCAGGGAAGTTAAGGTCTTCCTTAAACAAGGAATTACAGTTATTACTTTGCATCTCTTATAATTAATATTCATGTTTGAATAGAGGAAGGAGGCTGTAAAAGATCCTCAGCAGTATCTTGCTGGGGCAGTTCTTTTCATCTCTAGTCCAATAGTTTCCACCCAAACAGAATTTGTTTGGTCGGTGCGATCACAGATTTCTTTCCACTCGGCCATCTCCATTCAGTGACACTCTCCTCTCACTTCTGCCTTCCCTAAAAACTCCCTACAAACTGCATTAGTGGGAATATTCTGTTTTCAGCACAAGTGCAGAAGACCTCTCCATGCTCCAGCAGAGTTGCTGATGAGCTTCTGATACCTCGCCTTGCCTTTGACATTGACATTCTGTCTGTGCAAGACAACTTTCAAGGGAGATGGGACGTGTCCTGTGAGAGGCCCAGGGGAGGCTGTGCCCTGCTGTGCCCAGATGGTAACCAAATGCTTTTCACAATCAAAGATGACCTGAAAATAGACATTTGATAGCTTACCTGCCTGTGTGAACACCCTGACTCCATAGGCACTCAGGCCCTGACTACCCTCTCAGGATTTTCATAGAGAAGTAATGAAGAAAGTACAGAAACACTGATTTTTGGCTTATTGATTTGTTCCCCATGGATGTCATATTTCCAGTATTTTTCTGACATTCACAGCCAATGAGAATAGTCAGAGTACTTCCTGTGGAGAGATCTACTTGAGCTAATCTGCATGTCCTACTTCTTCAGAGAAATTATCTTAGCCACATCACAAAGCCATTCGCTGAGGTTATAAATTTCAGCAGAGCCAGGCGAGAAATACACTCCTACACACCCGATCCCCTGAATCCACCAGGGATTTGCTTCTTGGCACTGACTGCAATATCAAACAAAAAATAAAGGACTTGTTGAGAAATGACATTACTGGAGTTATTTTGGCCCCAGTCACTCGTGTGTGCACACACCCAGTTGCTGTGGCTGGGAGTGTCTGAAGACAGAGGTGGATGATGCGAAGCATTTTCCGAATGTTTGCACAATGAAGAATTGCCATCATAGGCTCGGGAGCAACTGTTTTCAGAAAGTAAATATTGTGCATTTCTAGATTAGATAATAGCTAAGGGCAGCACGCCTTGTGGCTGGAGCCTGAAGGCAAAGCATAGCAGCAAGTTTGAAGAGCAGTTCTTGTCTCCTACAGGAGGATGAGACTTAGGCTGTGCAGCTCAAAGAATGCTCTCCCTTCCACCCCTTACCACTGGCTGCAATGCATCGTGCCTATTTTTTCAGAGATGTAAAATTAGACAGGAGGACAGCAGCAAAAGAATTGGAGAAAGTAGTACGTTTGTATCTGATTCATCTTCAAACCATTCCATCAGATGAAAAGTAGCCCAGTTCTCTTCAAAGTGCCAGCAATTACACGGGGTTTACCCTTGAGCAGCTCTGGTCAGAACTTCTGTATTTCTCCGTGTAGCAAGAAGAGTTCTTTAACTGCAACATTATTAATTCAGATACAATAGCTCTCCTGTTGTGTGGTAACATTTTTGACTATGTTTCCTTATTGCTGTTCTCATGCCTTTCCATTGCAGTATGTTGCAGAAAGGATTGGCATTTACCTGGCATATTGTATCTGCAAAATGCTTTAGTAGGTCTTAATTAGCAGTTCTCAGAGGGTAATAGGTAATTTCTCAATAGAGAGGATAGGAACAGCAATTTCCCTATTGAAATGTCCCACTGGTATTTCTGTGGGCTGTTTGTTGCTCAGAATATTTTAAAAGAGCTATTTGATCAGAGGTCCATCTTTAGAGGAGTTTGGGGATTGATTACTGCAAAAGGACAATATGGTTTAAAGTCATACCACCAGTGCAGTAGTTTCTAGAAAGATAGAATGGTTGGCAAAGAATTTTTGGCCAACTGCTAACGAAGTGTACAGGCCTTCTTCCCACCAGCAGAATGTCAAGAAACTATCTGAAATTTCTTGTTGTCTTGGCAAGGCCCCTGGATCTCTAAGAGTTCTTTTTGCTTGCCTGTGCTGAAAGGTGGCTGAGACAGAAGGTTTTTTCACCTGGGGGAAGAATTATATGTGGGAAGTGGCTGCTGAAATAAACACTTGATCTTGTGTCTACAGTTTTAGGATGGAGGATGCCCAGGAGTCTTGCCTAAAACTGGTGAAACAGTCCAGCTTGTGTGATTCATGGCAGGAATTCCATGCAGGAATTCCACGCAGTCTGTAAAATGCTGCTGGGGCTGGAAGCCCCATTGGGTAGATAGGATTTTGTCCATGATTTCAGCTCTTAGGCAGTGTCACTGCAAATAGTACCATAATTAAAGACTGATGAAGAAAATAGGGCAAATGTGTGTTCTGTTTCTGAACATCACCTTTCAGCTCCAGCTCAGGAGGAGTTTTGCACATGCAGCAGTGTGTGTGACAGCTTAATAGGGATGGCAAGGGTACAACAGTATTAATGATACTGCAATTAATACCAGCAGTATTTTTATAGTACCTAACTGCCAATGTATGTCCCAGGTGCAGTTCAGGGTGACTGACAGGTTTAGAAAAGCATGCTGTTTTGGTTCCCCTACAGTCAAGGCAATTACTATTTCAGCTTGTTGTAGTCTGCAGCATCAATCCTGCTCTTTTCCAAGCATTATATTCCCATTAGCTTTTTGATAGAATGAACTTTGCAGCAGAAACTCTCGTTCTGACTGCCAGGCACTATTACCAAAGCAGGGCTGTGACCCTGGAAGATGCACATGAGTCAGCACTGGGTTGAAGTTCTGACTGCAGAATAAAAGTGCAAAGATTTACTCGGCTTGTGGGATAGAGAAGCCTTATTCAATACCTCCCATCACATTCTGTAACATGAAGATGCACAATGTGAGTTTCCTGCGGGTGATTGCTTGAGGGTTGAGCAGAAAGGAAGGTCTCAGCATCTTTTCCTGTTTTTTAGTTCACCATAGATTCATTAGCATTTAGGGAAAATGCTTTATGAGTGATCACACACTTCTTTGTTCCAAACTGTACTGCAATGTGAACTACATGTCACTGATAATACAGAATAATCTTTCCTGTTTACAGAACTAGACAGTCTAGACTTCAATTTATTTATGGCATTTATTTAAAGCTTCAGTTTTGACCTAGATCCATTTCTGAAAGCTACATAAAGTTCTGACTTGCAGCAATTTTCTTCTTAAGGCTGTTAATGTATATTTATGTAAAATCAAGAATTCCAGCCTCTTATTACATGAACCATGTAGTATTTTTAACAAAAGTAAATTGATTCTATGTAAAATTATGCACATGATACTACAGGCAGGGGGAAAGACCTTGTGGTCCACACATATTTGTTCTTAACTGGTTTAACTTGACCTACCTGGTTTTAGCAGCAGCAGTGTCAGGGGAATTAATTGCATCAGAGTCTATGGAGAGAAAAATCAAGGAATAGTTCTATTCACCTCAAATTAAGCTTTAATACTGCAAGGCTGTCATTACGTGTATCAAAGGCTGTTGAAAGTCATGTTGCTGGGAATAACTAGGGGGCTTGTTCATGCAGTCATGATCATCTTTCTGACAGAAGCTCACTTTCAGGAAATGTGATATGAAATTTTCCTTAGGTTCTCATCTCATTCCTGTACTGTGTTTATTTCAATCTCAGTGTGCTTCATCTTTAATTTCTCAGTTAGGAACTGATTATCTACAAAACCATACAATGAAAGATGAGCAAGTCTGACAGGAGTCTTAAGTGAATGCAGGTTACATTTTCTTTCCCTGATTTTGGGAATGGGAGTTTCCTCAACTTATTTGGGTTGAGGCCTTTGTGTAAATAGGATCATATTGTGCTTCTAAACATAGCCAGAGGTTCTGATTTCTGCTTCTTGTAGTTCCATTTGAAAGGCACTGTTTTCTTCCATTTTTTTTTTAAGTGGGTGTATTTCTTCCTTTCTAGTTATCTCTGCAATATCTTATCAGTCTCTCAGGGCCGACCCTTCCCTCTGTGAATGGCCGGAACTGCTGCTGAAGTCTGTAGCATTTGAACAAAGGGCAGAGTCAATGAGGGATTCTTGTGGCAGCTTAAAGGCTTACAGAATTTGTAGCACTAATGTAGACATTGTTTCATTGGGATTTTATATGCATTCTTACACCCCTATGTCTATCCTGCGCAGATCTGTCTGTGCAGTTCTGGTCCATCCTTCCTCAGTAATATTTCTTTCAAGATCAGGCAGGAGCCTGAGTTCTTC
Source organism: Sylvia atricapilla (assembly GCF_009819655.1). NCBI lineage: Eukaryota > Metazoa > Chordata > Aves > Passeriformes > Sylviidae > Sylvia > Sylvia atricapilla. The sequence goes on from NC_089154.1 coordinate 1,295,616, forward strand.
TGCCAAATATAGTTGCATGAAGCAAAAAGCAAAAGCGTATCAATGATAATACAGTAGACAGAGAGCACAGGAATGACTGTTCCACTTCAAATCCGTTTGACTGTGTCTCCTTTATGCTGCAATCATTGCACAAAACAATCAGTTGCAGTGTAAGAGTCTCTTTCTGTAAATAAACGTGGCTATATGTGATAGCTGTTCCCAGGGCAGATGATGAATTAGACTCAAAATTACATACACAAAATGCATGACCAATTACATATTTTAATTTCTAATTATCACAAGTGCTTATGTTAATTGCTTGTTGTGCAGTAACAATAAAATAAAACATAACTCTTTTAGTGTTTGCTGTCAATCTGTTTTCAGTGTACAACAGCCGATCTATTGATCCTCTGAACCAATGGATATTCTTTCTCTATGTGAATGGTCTATACATACCTGGAAATCATTAAATGCAAGATTCTTTCATCATAGGATCAGCAAATCCCTAAGTTATTATGCATATGCTGTGTTCTAAATGGTGACCTTCATATCTATGTTTAGATTTTTGCCTCTAACAGTGGGCTGAGCATTGTGATTTCATTGTACAGCACTAAACATACTTTCTCTCATATTCTGTAATGTCATGCTGTTCTATACAGCAACACAAAACTCTGCTTAAGGGAAGAAAATAGCCAGAGCCATCTGGAGAGGCACTGAATTTCTCAGTAGTGGACAAAGTGTATTCCAGACAAGGACAGGAAAGACAGAGGAGAAAAGAAGTTAGAGCGCATATGGGAAACAATATCCCTTGGTGAGCTCTTTGGACATTAAACCAATCTGTGGCAGAGCTCCTGTGTGTTTCTCACTCAGAGTTTGCTCTATAGGAACTGTGTGCATTAATTGAGCCACCTGCAGGTCCCAGCACCAGAGCATACACAGGTGACCCCGGTTCAGGCTGGAACTGGTGCTGTTCACATCTCTGTGGGAGTCATTGGCAGGTGGTGGTGGGGCACATTCAGCATCTCCTGCCTTGCAGTGGTCAGCTTGGTGTTCTTGTTGTGGTTTAACCGCAGATGGAAACTCAGCCTCGCACAGCCACTCACATACCTGCCCCGTGGAAAGGGGAGAGAATTGACAGGGTAAAAATGAGGAAACTCATGAGTTGAGATAGAGGCAGTTTAATGGGTAAAGAAAATACATGCACACAAGCAAAGCAAAACAAGGAATTCATCCACCACTTCTCATGGGCAGTCAAGTTCAGCCATCCCAGGAAAGCAGAGCTCCATCGTGTGTAACAGCGACTTGGGAAAGCAAACGATACCACTCTGAAAGTGCCCCCTTCTCTATTCTTCCACCAAACCATGGATCATTGAAACCCTGTGGTCTGGGGTATCCCTTGGGTCAGTGGGGCTCAGCTGTCCTGGCTGTGTCCCTTCCCAGCTCCTTGGGCACCCTCCTGGCTGCTGTGTGGGGTGAGGAGCAGCCCTGCCTCAGCTCTGCAATAACAAAACCTTCTCGTGTTATCGACACTGTTTCCAGCACAAACACAAAACACAGCCCCGTACCAGCTACTATGGTAAAAATTAACTCTATCCCAGCCGAACCAGCACGCTTCTCCACTTTCTCTCCCATTAGCACCTCATCTACAGGCTAAGGCTCGCAGTACATGAGACCAGGAATCCTCAGAGTGGATATTTCCTCTGCAGTGGGTCTGCCCAGGCAGGGAATCTAGATCAGCATGGGGAATGTTAACAGATGGCTGGCAGGCTCGTGTTTGCCAGCTGGAGAAAAGCACAATGCAGCAGGGATGTGTGTCCAAGCCCTTTGCCAGTGGTGGGACCAGCCACTGAAGAGGAAAGCTCTTGCAACTGTCCTGACCTCCAACAACTATAAGCAAATCTAGGCAGAGGAGAAATCAGACATCACACACTGATGTTACTGCTTATGCACAGAGAGCATTGCAATATTTGACAGGAATATTCAATGTGTAGGAATGTAATGTGACGTGTGTTAATTTGCTTGATAAAAGTAATGTTTTCTGAACCTACATTCAGAGAATCAGCATTTTTGAGAAATGTCTTTAAGAAAAATAAATATATCTAGTGATTTGTGTGGAATGAAGATTATATTTGGGTCAAATTAAAAAGTGCTCTGTACTTTGGTGGATAGCTAAACTGTAAAATTTAACCAATGGAAAGGTAAAAGTGATAATCTTGCTTTTACCAGCTCAGCAGTAAGCAGAGCAGGTGCAAGCCATGTTTAATCCATGACCCCTGGGAAATGGTAATGTTCATTTCTGTTGTCTTCCTGTGCCAGATGCCAAGCTCTCCAAATTTCTAATTGAGAGCACTGACTAGAAAGAATGATAAGGCACAACTGAGCACCTGGGTCGCATCAAAATGAGACAAGCTCTTTAACTGCTGCTTATTGTAATGTCCCACTGCAGGCTGTGGTACTCTAACACCTGTGGTATGACTTCATAAATAGATAACCCGAGCTGTGCTCACACAAGGGTAACACAGAAGTTGTCAGCTTGTTGGGCAGTTTTCCAGCAGTGTGCTGATGGCACATGCCCATAACCCAAGAGGAAATAATTCTTCATGTTTATATAGTACATTATGATATAAAGTTGTCAGGGTTTTGTTGTCTTTAAAACTCCTAGTCTGCTTTGGCATTAAAGGAAGTTCCAAGCAGATGTGGCATTAGCATTCTCCAATGTCTTGGAGCAGATATGTCACCTGCCATGTTCTAAAAACATTTAGATGGTTGAAATTACTTAGCCCTGGGAGCACACACTTGCAGAGGAATTAAACTTTTGGCAAAGGTGCTGATAACTGTTTTCACATCTCGTTTAATCTCTTATGATGTTTTTTCTCAATTTGCAGTGGCAGTCACTGTACCCCTTGGAGTTCACAGTACTGAAACATCACATTGCTTTTGTATTGTGTACAGATAGCAAAGAGATCCTCTTGCTGAACATATTACAATCAAAACATGGATTTTTGCTAATCAAAACATGGGGTTTGATTAGCTTTGGACTTTTAGACTGAATTTCCCTCAGGTTCAAACAATTTACATTTGAAAATATGAAAAATAAAATGTGTTTTTCAGCTACCATTGATTCCTGATTAGTGTATATAGAGGTTGATTAATGAGATTCATACATAGTAAGCAAATTGTCATCAAACCCCTTTCTACTCTTCAGAAGTCATTTACATTCTGTATTGTCTGATATACCATAAACATCTCACTGAGATATATTTGTTGGTTTTTACATTGCTTTGGTAGCAAAAGAAAACAGCAGTTTCTCGTGAAGATAAATGCTTTTTTCAATCTGGACCAATTTTTCTTTTCTGGGACTGGAGAGCAAAATTGTAACTATTGACATTTAATGAATGGGATTAGACCTTTTCACTTTGATCAAAGTTTTGAAAAGCAGCAAGGAGGTGAGCATTTTGAAAAATGTCTTTTGTTCTCAGGTAGTTCATGTGTATATAAGATGGGCTCATTCCCTGGATTTTCCTGAAGTTCATTGGTAAAAATATGAGACTTATTTCTCCATATCCTGGCACACATGAGCAATGTCAATCACAAAAGCAGCTCTACTCCACTGTAGGATATGGCCAAAAACTATAGTGCAGAATGAAGGACATACATTGCTCCAATAATCTTGTGACACAGGGCAGGGAAAAGTATCCCACACGGTGAAATTGAGCTCAGTAAATGGTTAGTGTTGGGATTGGAAAAACCAGTTACAGGGAGTGAGAGCCTTGCTCATGTTCTCAGTATCTTTTAATCTGTATTTTATAATCCTACAAGCAAAGCAACTTCACATGTAAGACTACAAAATGTAAACATTTTTGTAAACCTGTTTCTGTTGAATTAGCTTTATTAAAAAGATAAAGGAATTGTGGAAGATAGAAGGGCTTTGATTCTTGGATGATCTTTGGACACTCAGACTACAAGGATAAGGAAAATGAGCTGCATATTTCAGGTCTGTTTTTGTAAGTAACCAGTTAATAAGTAAACTTTTAAAGTGAGGTGCTGTCCTTAAAAGGGCCAAGTTTTTTCTAAAATGCATCTGATATTTGTTTTACATAAGAATGCATGATCTTTTCAGTACAAGGTGCATCCTTCCCTTGCAGTGCTGCGATGAACTGCACCTTTCTCTGAATCTTGGGTCCTTATGCCTTTCTTTCACGTGTGTACTTCAGCTGAAAGCATTGAGACACCAACTGTGTCTCTGTTAGCAGCTTCCTTACTCTGTTCTTTTATCCTGTTCAGGATCTTCCCTCCAGATCCAAGTGCTTCTTTTAAAAATTCCTTTTGTCAGTATTACAAATTATTTCCAAATCCAGATGAGCTTCCCCCATACCCAGAGGGGTCCTTGGCCTGAAGCTTTTGCCTATGCTTTCACTAAAACTTAGTGTGGAAGCCAGTGGGAGACTGCTGAAATGGAATGCAAGTGGTCTAAGATAATTTCTGGTTTAATTTTGGGGCAGTTGCATAGGATTGGGTTATTAAGGATATTTAAAATGAAAGGTGAGTATAGGCTATAAAGGCTGTATATGTAAAAAATAGTCCTTTAATCTTCTGTGAGTTTCAGCTTGCTTAATGAGGATTTGTACTTGTATGAGACTTTTTCTTGATTGTTTTCTATAAAGTTAGGTATAAAGTTGTATGGAAATGGAAAGGACTACCTTAATAGACAGGTTGATCAAGAATTTCCTGTTTGGTAGGACTCCAAACAATTTTTGTCTTTCAACAGGTCACACATTCAAATGGTGACATATGACACTCATCAAAATTTAGTATTAGAATTCCTATTTAGGGAGACATGCAAATCATATTTTATCTTGTGCTCAGAAGTTTGCCTTCCTTTATTGAAAAGATTTGTGCTGAGGAGATTGCTGCTGTTCAAGAGGTCTAGAAGCAGATAATGCTTTTTTGGCATTGTGTAAGCAGAGTTTGCATTAGCAAACACGTAGTTAAACACGGCTAATTACAGGAGTGTTCTACAGCCCAGAGATGGTTTGTTTCTCAGAGGCATTGCCTGGGTCTGTGCCTTGTAGGTGGTTTTACTGAACCCTTGCACTTAGGCAGAAGTGGTGCTGAGCTGTTCCTTTGCAGAAGTGCTGCTGTTGTCACCTACACCTCCAGTGCAAAACTCCCCAGAGCCTCACGCGGTGACATTTGCTTTTTTGTCTCAGGACAAGTTCTTGAGAGTTGCTGAGCAGCTTCCACAACCACTGCCTTAATGAAAATATTGCATGAGGAGATGCTGAACTGCAACATTGCTGTTTGATCTCCTGCTTCTTACTTGGTCTGTTTGTGAGAATATCCTTTCTGCTTTCCCTTTTTTTCCCTCGACACACATACAATGTATATTTAGATCAGGACTGCATTAGACATTCGTTTGGTTAAATGGTTTCTCACTCTATTCAGTCCTGCTTTGCTGCATCTGGAGCAAAATTTGATAGTCCACAGAATTTAATGTTTGCTAAAAATAAATAGGAGACGGTGGAAGGAATTTCTAGTGTAGCTGAGAAAGTTTTACAACAGCTTCTTTACATAAAAATCGTAACTTTGCATTTCCTTTTTGTGTTAATGGAAATCAACTAAATCTCCTGTGCCTGTGGAGGAAATAGACACATACCATTTCTCTCTTATGATTTTGGTGCAAGGTTCTGTACGAAACTTTAAAGTCAAGATTTATCACCACAGATGTATCTTTTATTTCAGCATTAGATAGTTGTCAGTGGCATAAAATCCAGCTTCAAAATTGGCATGAATTGGCAATTTGGATGGCAACATCATCAGAGTAACATGCGGGAAAAGACATTTACCCACTTGTGACTCTATTTTTCATAAATCGGGGTGGAACCCTGTTGAGAATAAATTTATACTGATGTTGGCACTTATATTTCTGTGAGGTAGTACTTAAGTTCCCTTTTGCAAAAATTCATTCTTTTGACTAACTACATTGATTCCCTAGAATGGTTCAGTGGACTAAAGTGAAATGAATTTAATTTAATGAAGTAAATAAGGTAAATTTCAATTAATTGAATAAGAGACATTTATGATTATATCCCATCTTCCTATCTTAATGCTAAAACTTGTTGTAAGTCTACCAGTTTGAAGCTAAAGTAAGCAGAACCTTCCCAGTCAGGCTCATCAAAAGTCCACTAGGTATTCCTGAGTCAACAGAAATGAAACCTGCACTAAATTTTGCAGGATGTTAGTGGCAGATGCAAATCCAAATATTAAATATTTCCCAAGAAAAATATAACTACTTAATGATTTACAAAGAATGGATGAAAAAAGAGCTGTTTAATCTCTGTTTAACATATTTTAAAATTAATGCAAATTCAATATTCTACCAGAAACTGAGAATATGTAGCACCATATATTCCAGAGTTTTGCTTCTCTACATGCAAGCTTAATCATTGGGGGGAAGAAATCAGAGAATTCTGACCTAAACCCATTTTAGAATTACAGATAGATAGTAAGAGAAAACAAATGACACAAACGAGAAAATTTCTTTTACTGATTTTTTAAAATACAGTTTTCTTCAGCCATTTGTCATTGAAATGTGAAAATCTGGATGCTGGACTTTGGAATGGAGAAAAAAAGCCTCCAGTTATAGAAAAACACTATTAGGTCACTGCTGACTGAAGGTGGATGTTAAAACCAGTGATATTTATTTAATCTGTGTCAGGTGGAGGAGCAATCACTTTGTTAAATACAAAAAGACAGCATTGACAGGGAAAAAAAAGGTTATATTTGAAAGCATGAGATGTGATTCTTTTGGGGAAGGGAGAGCAGAGTGTGTGTCTCAACAGTCATAAATAGAGAAGCCAATCTTTGTGCTTAAAGCAGTGATCTGGAATAAAGAGCTGTGTCCTGTGATCAGCTCGGTTCCTGATGCTCAGTGATGCTCTTTTGTAGTAAATGAATTGTGAATATTTGGGGGCTTTATTCACAGGTACCTTGAGGACCTTTAACACCCCTCTGGCAACTTGCTCAGCCTGCTAGACAAATATTCCTTCCACACCAATAATGTTATCAAAAATATTGAAGAAAACCAACCGAAAATAAAACTATCAGCATCCTTTAGTTGATCCAATTATCTGTCTCTAAAAAAAGGTTTTAACACCTCCCACGCAGAACAGCAGCTTCAGTAATTTGGCCATGATAACAGTGCATAATCAAGAAACATGAGGCTGTGATACGTGGTAAACATGTCCCATTTTGTGTTTAGGAAGAGTTTTGTTTAAATAAATATATTTTCTCTTTAAGTACCTTTCAGATTACTCACTATTATGTTGCTCATTCCATTAGTCTCGTGTAGTTACCACAGATGTTTAATTGCAGAAATTGTAAATGGGTGAATCTAGCATTCCTGAGATGGAGATAGGAGATCAGGCTTTCCATCTTTGGGTTGTTTTTTTTTTTAATGTTTGTGGTGTATTTGGACATAAGGAGTAAACTGTGACTAATGTGTAGAACAAAGGTTTGGAAGGTTTGGTTATTTATTTTCTACTGGTGACTAATTCCCAGCAAACCTTAAGTGTCCCATGATTATAGAATAGTGCTCTAACAAGTCCTTGTAATGATATGCTGCCATTATGTCCCAGATGATATTACAGCATGTTTTATCAGAAATTACATCAAAGGCCCAGCATTCAATTATGATAGGGTGGGTTGGGAAATCAAGCAGCCTGCTGTGCTGAGATGCAATCCATTGTTTTCAGTAGTGAAATGAGAACACCATTGCATTGCAGACCTGCTGGAAGGCTACAAAGGCAGGTTTAAACTTCACGTCTGTAGCTCCTATCAGTGTCAACGCTTTTTCTTTGTGGAATTCACATGAGGTCAGTGATGGAGCTCAGAAGTATCTCAGACCCAGGGCACTGCAGGGATCAGGACACTGGATCTGCCTGTTACACCACAGAAACACGGAGTTGTTTGAACAACCAGCATTACAAAGGGTGGCTCTAACCTCAGCTACACTCAGGGAGCCACAGTCATGTCCAGGAGCCCCAGCTCTGATGTCCATGCTCATGGGAGGGAGATGGGAAAGAGTGAAGGATAAAGGAGTAACCTTGATGTTTCCACTGGATATTTACAGTACATAGGAAAAAGACCCAGCTTTGTCATCAGCCTCAGTATTACAACAGCAAATAGCTATTTAAATGGAGATGGTGGCTGTTTGTACATGAAAAAAATTATGTCATACATATTATATATAACATACCACTAATTTTAAAGGGAAGGGATCACATTTTGCCTCCCATCCATGAAATCCACAGACAGCCAGACAAACAATATTTCTGGGACTACTTTTAAAAACTAATTAATTATAAACAGCATAATGAACTAGTAATAATTTACTAAAGCAACAAAAGAGAAGATTGCATTCAATTTTATTATTCAAGTAAAATATTTCCTTTGGAAGGAAAACTAATTAAAACATTTCAAAAGATATAGGTCATTTGGTAACACAGTTAGTCTCTTCAACCAGACAAAGGATAGACTGGGGTTAGACACACACTTGGTAAGAGTAGTTTGATATATAGTAGAAGTATATCCCCAAGGTAGAAAAAATTCAGAGGGACAGAGGGGATTAGGTTTATGTTTTGTCCTCCTGGACACCATGTTCCAATTACTACTTTGAACACAGAACTTTCCTTTCATGTATTCCCAGGGGTGCACTCATCGTACATTTCTTTGGACAATCTGTGCTCCCAAAGTCATTATATAATCTTGACATCATTAGCCTTTTTGTTAAATTATTTGGAAAATGGAAATCTAGTTTGTTAGTCATAGGGTATTTCCCTGTTTCCTCACAGCAGAGAGCCCCTGATTCCTTAGGATTAACACTTCGATTTAGGCTGCTTAGAGCTGACACCTCATTTTCATGTACTCAAAGTTCAGCAGAATCACAGACCTAAACGAGAATAATCTTTATTTCTAAATACTGCTGGTATCAATAATTTAACAAGGTCACCTCCAGCCTTGGAAGCGCTCGGGCTGCAGAGGGAGGGTGGTGTGCCCATGCCAGTGTCTAACCTGGGACTCGGCACGCTCCGCACAGCAGCGGGAACAGGCGCCTTCATCCCGAGGGATGGCCGGGCTCTGCTCCCCAGGGCTGAGCCCAAAGGACGGCCGGGATCTGCTCCCCAGGGCTGATCCCAAAGGACGGCCGGGACTCTGAGATCCCGCAGGGCTGATCCCAAAGGACGGCCGGGCTCTGCTCCCCAGGGCTGATCCCAAAGGACGGCCGGGCTCTGCTCCCCAGGGCTGATCCCAAAGGACGGCCGGGCTCTGCTCCCCAGGGCTGATCCCAAAGGACGGCCGGGATCTGCTCCCCAGGGCTGATCCCAAAGGACGGCCGGGCTCTGCTCCCCAGGGCTGATCCCGAGGGATGCCCGGGGCTCTGCTCCCGCACGGTGACGCGGTCCCGGGGCAGCTCTCTCTGAGGGGGCTCCGTGCCCGCTCCGGCCCTCAGGGAACACACAGCCGCCAGGGAGCGCTGTTCCCGCCGCGCCCGCGAGTCCTGAGCGCGAGCTCGACCAAGCCCCGCCTCCCTCACCCCGCCCCGCAGCCGGTTGGCGGAGGGAGCCATCAATCCGAGCGACGCCCCGCCCTCCTCCCCCGTTTCGGAGCGCGGCTTGATTGGCAACCGCGCGCCGCCGCTCTCGCGCCGCAGCCCTTCTCTCGCCCTAGCTCGCCCTCTGCAGAGCGATTGGCTGATACAGCTGTCAATCATGGATTAGCCCCATCCCAACCAGTGGCACAGCCTCCTGAGCGTGAGGCGCGGTTTGATTGGTGCATTGGGCTGTCAATCAGCGCCGCGCCCCTCCCCGTCGCGGTCAGGTAGCCCGGAAGATGGCGGCGGCGGCGGCGGGGGCCGGTGGGGCTCTGTGAGAGGAGCGGTGGCGGGGTCGATGCCGCGGAGCCGGGGGCTGGCGGCTGCCGCGGGGGCTCCCCGGAGTCGCTGAGAACCTCGAGCCCCTCGTTCGGCGCCCGGCCTCGGTCCGGGAGCGGACGGCATGCGGCAGCGCGAGGGGCTCGGCGGGAGCGCCGGGCGTCGGGGGGGCGGTGGCCCGCGGCTCCTCGGCCCGCGACACCCGCTCGGGCTCGTCCTTCTGCTGTGGCCGCTCGTGGGGAGCGCCGAGGCGGCTCCGCTGCCGCCAGCAGGTGCAGGTGAGCGCGGGGAGCGGGGCTGGGGGCGCGGCTGGCGGCGGGGCCCGGCAGCGGCGGCACTGCGGGTTTCCGAGGCGCCGGCCCCCTCCCCCGTGCTGCGGGCAGGGCCCCGCCGGGGCGGCGGGAAGGGCACGGCGGGCACACGGGGCTCCGCGGCTGTAGGGCACGGCTCTGCCCGCGGCGGTGAGCGGTACCCCGCTGTGGGTCGCTCGGACCCCTGACACTGACTACGGGCTCGTTCCGTCCCTGTGTTTACCGCAGACCTTCTTCCTATAATGCTGCTGTTTTCGCCTGTCCGGAGCTCGGCGGGATTTTTCTTTCTCTGGTTTTGCCGGTGAATCACCGGGGCTCCCGTTCCTGGGTGGAGGCTCCTCAGGGCAGACGGCGCTTCCCTGTTTTCCGGTCAGATTAGTCGAATTCCTCCCCCGGCCCCCCCCCGGCCGGCCTCTCTAAATAGTCATGTAGTTCACATTCATTTCTCTCGTATGTTAGGTAACGCTACCTTCCTTCTGTTTCCCTGCCTGTTTTCCTCTTTGTCTTAAAAGCATAAACTAAACAATATGTCCTCGCAGTTGTAGGAGTGACTGATCAGAGCTTTATAAGGACTCACAGGTACCAGCTATGTCTTTGATTCTTTTTTATTGTTGGCGTTTCATTGGGACTTGCAGACATGACATTGTATTGAGGCTGAATTTTGTTAGGGTTGGGTTGGTTGGAACATGCACTGAGATTCCCTTTTAGCCGTGAGCAGTTGTACAGCTGAAGTAGACAAGATGTTGCGGGAGGAGCAGTGGGGAGGGAAGGATACAAGCACAAAGATTAGGTAATTTGGCTGCTCTTCCACACGAAGTATCAAAACTGGGAGTGGAACCTGTACTTCCTTAATTTTGGACATGTGTCTCATTCCTAGTTTTTCCTTTCCAGAACATTTACAAATTGTTCATAAGTCACTCCCTCCATCAGTCTGCTTTGAGGGCTTTCATGCTTCCTATAAAAGTAAACTTCTGAAAAAGAGAAAACTGTCAGTCAAATCTTTATTTCCTTGAATGCTAAATGATAATTTTTTTTCACTTATGAAATACTTGAGGTTTGTCCAGATGATATTAATTTGTCATTGAGCTGTAAGATAGGACAGCAGAATCAGTTCTGTATGCAAGATTTTATATTGCCTTTCCTGGGTCTTACTTTCCTTGAAATGCAGTCAATTTTTCTGTTTAAAGGGAAATGCCAAAGTGTTCTTTTTGTTTAAACACCATTCCCTCTTTCCTATGAGGACTATACATGTACCTTACAAAGATGGGGGAACAAAGCATAATTTCCATGGCACTGGTAAAAAGCCTTATTCTCAAAATGAAAAGCTGATGGGACAAATTGCAGGACATAGTATTAAAGTGTTGGGTGTTTGGGTTTTTTTAAATTCTGTATTTTTAAAAGACTGAATCAGGTGTGCCAATTGCAGTACTGCTAAGACAAATATTTATGATATTGAGCTCATACAAGATGAATGAGATATTGTAATTTTATAGGTAGATTTTCATTGTATTTAGGCCAAAGTATGTATACAGGGGATGTTATCTCAAGTTTAGCCAACTGTCCAGATGCTGTCGTGGGAAACCCAGTGAACTGCAGGAAATGAAGCTGCTGCTTTCTCCTGTGTCTTTGCCCATGTAAGACACAATGTATTTGTGTTACTTTATTGATGGATATGTGGTATTGAAACTTTAGGGCCTCATTAGGAACCTTTTCCAGTTCTGCTGGGAGGACTTCCCCCTGACTGAAATAACATGTGCCTGGTGGGTTGGGGTGCAACAGGTCCTTGGGCTGCAACGTCCTGTATCATCCCCTGTGTGAGCAGCTGAAGCCAGGGGGAGAAAGCTGTGAGCCTTTGGGGTTTTTTCCTTCCTTTCAATATCTTCCCTGTGGATGACAATGAGGCTGGTTCAGCTTGACCCTTCTCTGTCATTCTAGGCAGGTTTTATAACCTGTCTCAAGACAAACCCGTGGCATTATTTTGCAGGGTTAAGAGTCATTGGTTGTATTTCAAAACCATTCAGCCATATTGTGAATGTCCCTCTTGTGTCCCATGACAGGTTGCTTTGATTTCCTCTGTTGGGGCTGGCAGGTGGTGAGCTCTGTTCTGGACCTTGGCAGTTTTTGCAGTTGACTGTAACACTTTGTCTGATACAGATGGATTGAAAACTTGAGAAGAATTTAATGAGCTTTTCATACAGCAATTAGTAACTGGTTTCAAAATTACTTTAGAATCCCATAGTTCTTCACCTAGCAAGGATAGTTGCTTCTTTGACAATGGGGAAACATTTTTGTGTGTGTTGCTTGTAATAGGAAAGATGGGTTTCACAGAAAAAGGAGGAAAGTGCCTGTAGTTATTATTGTAAGGAATTTTATGGTATATTTCATGGAGTATACCTATAATAAATTAACTTCTCCTTTGGGGAGGAAGTTGGAATGCTGCAAGTGATGATGGGCAGGTTCTGGCAAGACTAGATTGGATTCCTTGTGCAAAAATGCTGCAGTTTGTGGGAATGCTGTGGAGGTTTGCCAGACTGGGTGGCTGGGGAGCTGTCAGGTTCTCAGGGCCCCAGCCGAGGAGAGTGATGCCTCTCTTTTCAAGTGTGGCTTCACAGTGCTTGCAGATGAAGGCGTGCATTGTTGAGGTGTTCTATATTTGTCTTGCATTTTTGCTTTTATATTTCTAAACTAATTTAGTATATTTTTTATCCAACAATAAGGAGAGGAGGTAGAGGAAATCAGGCTTGAACTGTTTCCCTGGTAAGATTCATAGCAATTATTATAGGAAATATGAAAAACAAGCTGTTGAAGATGCTACTGCCTAAAAATACTTCAACCAACTTAGATTTAATTTATTCTGTGAGTGGAAAAGATGGATACTGATATGGGCTGTGATAGTTCTGAACTTAAGGTTCAGCTTTATACTGGAGGTGAGAGCTGGGGCAGTTGTGCTGGAAAGGAGTTTCTAGACCGAAGTGTTGAACTTGTCTTGAGCCTGAGAGTGTTGGTGATTTTCCCCAACATCAGCCTAATGTGATTGCCACTTCCAGCTCTGTGGCTGAAGGAAGGACACTGGGGCACTGCTTTTCTGCAGCAGTATTTAACAGCCAAACAGTGCATCACAAACTGCCACGGCTGCTTTGCTGTGCTAAAGCTTCACATGTACATTTAGGCTCTCACTTCTGCCTTGGATTTCCATACTTGACCTTAATTCCACTGAGCATCTGAATCAAGTGTGTGTGTAACGCCAGACAGAGTGCTTTCATCATCTCTGTGCTCTGTGAAGTTTTTGCAAATACAAAGAAGAGGGACTCAAAAATACTTTTATTGTCTTGTAAAACTTGAATAGGTGGTAGCATTTGAGCAGGCGTGTTCGGTTTCACACTTGTGATGACTGCACAGTCTGATCAGTTGAAGGGAGGCAGCTGGACTTGGTGCCTGCATGACTGCTCTTTGAGAACCTTGGCCTTGGCTCTGAGTGGCCCAGCTGGGTGCCGTGGCAGGGACTCCCTGCTGCTGGACTTGGTCATGCAGGGTGCAGAAAGAGGTGATCAGGAGTTGGTGTATAGTATCCAGAGATGTTTATCTGGAGCATCTAAATATTCATGCAGCTGTATGAATCTGAAGCATCGAAATATCCAGCTGACCTCGGATGGCAAGTTAAAACTTTGAAATGAAGTCACTTCTATTTTTTTGTGTTAAGATGAGATCTGTAGTACATAGATACTCCTGGGAAAATTGTTGCTTTTGTGGTGCTTTGGCTTGATGTTTTACTTGGAGTTCTGTCAGACTGGGGCCAAACTGTAGTTGTGGCTTGTGGTTTGGTACAACGTAAAATGTCTCTGACTCTTGTACATAATCAGAAAAGCCATCTTCGAAGTGTATGCAAGTTAGCAACTCAGATCACTGGAAGCTAAGAAAAATCTTGCTTTTACAGTGGATATTTTAATTGTTATGTGCCTTTCATGGGAGTAGTCTATGCTTCCTCCCCTTTCAAGCACTGAACTTGTTTGCTTCTCCCTGTATTTCTTTTTCTAGTTCTGTCCCAGGCACTAAATCATAGAGCTAGAGCTGGAAATTTATCTTTTATCTTTTGTTTCTATCTGTGGGTTTGACTGTGAGGTAAGAAGCCAACCCTCACTTTGGCCTGCAGGGATGTTCCACGCAAAGCTTTATTCACAGGCTTGGTTTGCTTTCTCTGCCTGTGGCTGTAAAGTGTCTGGACTTTGCTACAACTAAAGGAGTCCTCATAGGAGGAGGTCACTTTCTGAAGTAATTTGTCATGTCTTGAATGCTTGGGTGTATTTAATAATCCTCAGGTATAATTGCAACATATGAAGATAGCACTGATCAGGGACTGAAGGTTTATTGCTATAGCATCAGGTGCTGGGCATTAATTTGAAAGGGCCCATTGTTGGGTGTTGGTAGTGCCCCTGCATAAGGGAAAAAAAATGGTGAGATCCAACATTCTGCCTAGGTAAATATGATTGGGAGCAACTTTCGGGATGCTTGCTGTAGTCTGGTTTCAGTCACTATTCACACGCGGTTTATCTGCGTGGGATAAAGGGACCTCAGGCACTGTAATGCCAGAGCTGCAAAATCACAGTTCTGTTTTAGTACCAACACTGCAGTTCTGCAGCAGAAGGACAGCACATGGAGTACTGGAGTCTTCCTTAGGTTTTATTTTGGGTCTGCCTTTCTGTTTGGTCTGGACATTTAGTGTCTGGAGCTTGATACAGTTCTGGATACATTTTGCAAAAGCTTCTATGCTTTTGTTGCTCTGTGTGAGCTCTTTGTTTTCATTGTACTGCTGTTATGAAAGGTCTTGAGCAACATCTAGATACTAGAATAATTTTGACAACTTTTATAAGCAGAAATGTACAAAATGTGTGAGGATAGCCCTTTCAGTCTGCATCTATGCTTTAAGCATTGTCTATAGCAAGGTGCTGTGCCATATGTAGCTTAGGCAAGGTACTGGTGGGAAGCACATTGTCAGTAAATTGTCTTCCGTGTGATTTTCAGGCTGAAATGCTGTACAAAGTAACACCTTGTCCAACACTGCTACACTTACAAAGTTTCCTTCCTGGTAGGAAAACATCACACTGTAGTGATTCAACAGTGACTTGACTCTTTTGGCACTACCACTGCACCCTGAGATTCTTTGGTATGAAAGACGTGTAGAAAATAGTAACAGTAGATTTTTTTAGTGCTGACTTTTAAGCTTTCTGCCTGTAGATCAGATCCAGTTCTCCAAAATCAGTCACTTACTCAATAGCCTGTTCTTCTCAGGGATCCTTTAGCTATGAATACAGATGAGAAATAGATCTAATAAGCTCTTTTTACAAAATACTGCTGTTTCCTTTCTCTCCTCCATTTCTTAACCCAGCTGTACATTGGAGTTGGAAAGACATCTGCTATAAAATCAAAATCCCATCATGTGAAAGTTGCATTTATGGATTTTTTTTCCTGTGAACTGAAATTAGTTTCTTCAAAGGCATTGTATTTAATGGCTTGTGTTGCTATCAAATGGTGGGAGAAAGAGATATTATCATTTTGGCTTCCATGGTGCAGATAATACTTTTCTGGTGCTTGGAGGTACCATGATGTGTGATCATCTCATGCTACTTCAAATTATTCTGGTCTGTTCTGTGTTAAAAAAAAGATGACTACAACCCCTGTGCCTCACTGTTGGAGAAATGGTATAGCAGATGAAGAAAAAAAAAGTACTTGAGCAGGAATTAATTGTCAAACCAACATCTAGCAGGACAGAATAAAGTATGCTCAGCAGAATTTTTTGAGTGTATCTACATTTATGCACATACATACATGCAATTAAGAGTCAGTGATACATTTGCAAGATGATAATGCTACCCAGATTTTCCAGAAGCACTGCCATGAAGGCATAAGGCACATAATTATTTAACATGGATATTTTTTACCTTGTCTTAAGATGCCTTTGTGCAAACATGAGATTCTAGCACTGAAACTTCAAACAGATCTCACTGTGTAAACACTTGAAGTACCAGCCTATATTTAGTCCTTATTAAAATTGAGCAGTATGCTGTTATGTGAGTAATTCTCTGACATTACTGGGAAGACTTGTAGGATAATAGAATAAGGTCAGTAATGTAAACCTAATCCCAGCTCAGAGTTTTGGTAGCAGGTAACTGTTCAGCCAGTGTGCAGGCCAGGACAAGTGCTCAGGGAACAGGAGCATCAGAGCAGTGTTGTTGTGAGATGCTGTGCTCCAGGAGGGCCCAGCATTGCCCTGGATATTCTTGCCTTAGGATACGTGACCTGTGCTGCCCTGACACACAAAGTGGATTCAAGCACATGGAGAAACTCATTTGAAGCACATTCTATAAACATTGAGGGGGAGCATGAGATAAAGTAGTTTGAAAACTGTTGGCTTATATTGCAAGCTAGACTCCTTTTTAAGGACAAATGGGAGGACAGAGATAATTTGTCAAGAATTGCTGATGTAGAATTACACATCCAGTTATGATACGAAGTAGCTGAGATTTCTTCTTGAAAATATTGTAACCTATTGCATAGGACAGTGATATTTCAGGGTCATGTGTCCACAAAACAGACGTTTAACTGTGCAACTGGCTTTTGACACTGTAGAAATATATCCAGATGGGTTGGAGGAGTGTCAGAGGGTTTTTTTTATTGTTTCATGGGGAAAATGCAGTAAGAATTGGCCATGTTGCTGTCTTTGTTACCCTTACTTCTGGTGGTTAATTGTTGTCAAGAAGAGAAGCTGTTGGCTTCTCTTTGATTGAGGCCATGTGACACAGTTCAGATTTAGCCAGGAAATAGTTTTATTGACAAACTGTTAGTTACTGTTTCTTGTTTTCACAAAGTTTGAGTACAATTGGGCACAAGTAACTTGGAGAGCTATAGCTTTAAGTCCCTAAGAGTTGGGTTTTTTTCTTGAGACCATATCTAGAAAGTAGGATTTTCCATAGAAGGAAAAATAAAATCAGGTGATAAAGTGCTTTTGCAAAAGGGTATTTAATAGTGAAGGTTGCTTTTATTAGTAGTGCATTAGACATTTGCATTATCCAGTGTAAGGGCAGCAATAATGTCATGAGAAGACAGACTTTTGAAATAACTCTACAATTAATAATATTTTTAACAATTTGTTCCAGGTTATTGTTTTTAGATAGTAAACGTTTGTGCTTTAGTTGAATGTTTTGAGTACTAAAAATCTGAATGCTGAAAAGTTCAGGTGTAAACTGAGGAACATGAAAGTTCCTAAAGCAGTGTTGTGTGTCTGTTCTTCAGGATTTGCTCAATGAAGGAACATTTCCAATCTTTGCTTGAAGTGCTTTGGGCATTTGGAACCATTTTAGATTTCACTAAGGTGCTGCCACTGTGTTGAGGACAGCAAGTCAGTGAAAGTCTCTCAGATCTTGGGAGTGTTTCTTCCTGTAGTACTGGTACTGTACTGGTAATGGCCATTCAAAGCAAAGGGCTGATTGGAATTTGGAGTGTCTCTCTCACACTAAAATTCTCTTCATTTTATTTTCAAAAGAATGTCTGAAATGCAAATAACACTCCTTCAGACTTCTGTTCACATGTGTTGTATCTCAGTTGAAGGTTGGTGATTTGAATGCCCTTCTAATGCAGTATTTTAAAGCCCATTGTGATACAGCTTTGCACGACTAAATGATGGTACTGCACCCATTTCTTCTGAAACTTAATGTTAAAAATATGCTTTTTTGGCTCAGTTGTTAAATGGAGCATAGCAGAAAAAAAAAGATTACAGGAATGTGGTAATAAATGGAATGTGCTTGAGTTTGCTTGGGGTTTTTTTGTTGTGAAATGGAGGAGTTGCAGTGCCTGTTGTGCTTTACCTTGTCATACAGATCAGGCATTACACAATAGATGTGTCTAAAATAATTTCGAATAGAGGTTTGGCTTAGTGTTCTGCCTGTTACCTGCAGGCCATCTGAATTTATAAGCCTGGTTCTGTCTGTATGGTTTTGTGCTTATTAGTAGCAAACCTCTGAAGATTTCAGAGAGTAAATAAATGCAGGAGAAACTCTTTATGAGGGAAAGATAATGATCTGAATCTGGCTTGTGAAGAACTGGGTAGGAGTCGATAGCACTTTCCCACTTAATTGCTGGCATAGAAGAGAATGACAGCATTATTTAGGAAAGTTGGGATGGCTTTTGAAATCATATTTGTCAAAACCACTATAAATTAGGGTGATATTACACTTTTGAATGTGGTTGCTTTAATATTTGTTAAAAGCGGAGTAAGTAAACTGACAAAGTTTATGAAAGATGCCCTGGGTATAGCTAGGGAACAAAATTAGATTTGGTCATACATTAGTATTTTAAAGACTGCACTGTTCTGACTTGGTGTCATAAAGTAGCATCTTAGTTCATGATCATATAATTTGAGTGTGTCCAAGAGACAGTTTAAGTGATTGCTGTCATGCTAGATTTGTGCTGGAAATAGTTATAGCTATTAGTGCCAGTTATATAGCAGCTCTTGAAAGGAAATGGGCTCTTGCTTATGCAGTGGGACTGTTGTTGCATAGCAACTACTGTGCTGAAAGCTTAAAATCAGATGCTCCCTTGAAGTTCACTGTGCCCTAATAATGCTTAATTTATCTGTGCCTTACGCTGCCTTTATCACAGTAGTGAATGTCTTTTATGAGTGCACTCGCTAATGTCTGGAATATACATTTACTTCTCTTTTTCCCCAAGCTTAGAACTGTGTGGTGTCATGCATTTTTTAGCCCGGGTTTCTGAAGGTGAAGACCTGAATAATGTGATTACTCACATCAAACCAAAACCAAGCGTTCAAGCATCCTGGCCTTCCAGAATCTGTGTGAGATGGTAGAAGAAAGGCAAGGCCAGCATCTCTCACGTGTGGGCTGCTTCACCTGCTCCTGTGTTGTCCCGACTGGAGGCTGTTGCTTGACAAGTAAACACAGATGGAATGTTTGGCTAGTTGGCATGCTCATTACTTGTAATTAATGATAGCAAAGGATGCCACAGGTGACATGAGGGTATTTGAGAGTGTTGTGGGCACACGGGGAAATGGGATAGAGAAGGGAAACAGTTCTAGTGAAAAAGGAACTTGTGTTTGCTTAGGTGTTGCATTTGGTGGTCCAGGAACTGTCTTACGAAGAAAGGAGATCTAAAAGAAATTTAGGAAGGTATAGGGAATCCTGGCCTATAGAAGTTGCTTTGTAATATGCTTTGTATGAAAATAACATTTTCCAGCCCTTGAAACACTGTAATAAATACTGAGGTATGTGTTCTCAGGTCTGTACTTGATCCTGAGAATGCCAACAGTTCATCATCATTGTTTTCTCAGTGAGTCTGTTCGTGTGCTTGCCTGTGTACAGCCTTTGACTTCACATGTGCTGTGCTCAAATTTAGGCTTTAGTGAAGAACTTGCTTAGGAAATGGCATCTTCAGAGGTGCTGAGGAATCTGCTTCAGTAGCTGCTAATTAAATATCTACCTCAGCCAGAGCTCTGAATTCTTTACGATACCATGTACTTCTAAAAAGTGCGTAAATAACATGGGTGTATTTAACCCTGTGAAGCTTTGGAAGAATACCTGGTTTTCTGTATTGATAATTTAGGATCATCTAGATGCCATTTTGGGATGGAACATGTCCTAGCACAGAGCTTCCTAAAGCCTTGTGGTGTGTTAACCTTGCAGTAACACATCGGGTGACGCAGCTGCGCTTCATCTCCTGCTTATTTTAATACAGGACTGATATAATCCAGGCCTCTTCCTCTGGCTTAAGTAGTTTGGATATAGCAAAGCAAACTAGTCTAGACAGTTTGTATTAGCTGACAGGAAGCCTTTTACCCTTGGCATGTTGGAGAGAGTATTTTTTTAATCTGTTTGGCGATTCCTTTCCTAAAGAGCGGATTCTGACTTCTGGATAGATATTACATGGCTTAGGTTGTTACTGCATAGGGTTACAGTAAATATAGCAGGGTTTTAAACTGATATGCTGAGTAAATCTATTAGCTCCTCTAGAATGTATGATATTAAGAATTTTAATTTCTGCAGGGTGAAATTCTCAGTGTTTCTTGGATTTTATCCAGGTTTATATTAAAATTATTTCAATTTACGTTTTTTTAATTTAGGAAGGCTCTTGTGTGATGACTATATAAAATGGTCGTCTGCATTAATTAGAATGGATTTCTTGCTGGTTGCTTTTTCCAGTCAAGACCATAAAGTAAATAACTGTCATTCCTTCATACTTTCACAATTTACAAACAAAAGGGGGTGTTAAACATCTTCTAGTTCCAAATCATTTTACTAAGCTCCATTGAATTAATCATTGGATGGAAATAGTTGAAAAATGTAAATGAGGTTATACTGCAGCAGATTTTCAGAGCTTTGTCACAAAGACCAGTTCCAATACCTAATCAGTGACTTCTGTCACTAAATATGTATCCATGCAAGCTATTAAAATAGCTTCACTTACAATAAATTTTAGCCCAATTACAGGTTGACATAATTTAATACTTCGTTCTGCATTCATTTTTAAAACCTTCTGCAAATTAAGAATATTACTTATTAATTACTATGTAAGAAACTTCAAAGTTTATCCAAACAGAGATGGATTCTGTAATTCTCATTAAGTAGCTCTCACTTATGTGAGTCATCTGAAATGCTGTTCTGTTACTGTTGCAGAAACTTGCCCAGGATAATTGGCATTTTTCTTGTATTAAAGCTTCTGTTCGTAATTTTCTATGTGAAAATTGCCTTGTGCTTTTGGAAGTTTAGATGACTTCCATCTTAACAGACCATTAATAATTAGTTGCCTTTTCAAAGGTGATCTTTGCTTAAAAAAAAAAATAAATCATTACTTTCTCCAGTTAATTGCTGCTCGTTCACACGGTTTCATTTCTAGGGAATTATAAAAGGTTTTAAAGGTTAGGAAGTAACATAATGAACAGCAGCAATATTTTTCTTTTCTGTATTCTTTCCAGGACACTTAAAAGAGATGGTTACCTTATGGGGAACAATGTGACTTGCACAAAAACTTACACTTTAGGCTTGATAAATGTGTAGTTTCCTTCACAGAAGGAATTCCAGTAAAAATGTTATCTTTTTCATATAAAGTGTCTGAATACACATGCAGTGTATCTAACATGTACAATAAATGCAGCTTATGATTGATAGTGCTCCTTATGTCTCACTTTAAGTTAAATAAACCACTTTGAGTTAAATAAATGTCTCACTTTGTGCTAATAAGCTGTGCATAGGATCAGGGGCGTGACTCCTGGCTGGATTTGCTACCATAACCTGTAACTGCTGGGGTCAAAAGGGGGGTGCTGAGCATGGTAATGTTTGTGTAAATGCAGGTCTGTGTCAATGCTGCTGTAGCTGGGATAGTGCAGGGCTGAGGGTCTGTAGGTGGAGGTACCATCATGAGCAGCTGATGGAGTTGCAGTAGATGGACCTCTGGGGACATAACCCCCTGGCCAGGTCTTGGAAAGAAACACTAGAACTGAGGGAAGTAAAGCAAATTTTGAAGAGCTGCTTCAAGGTTTGGTAGGGGGTGGTCTGAAAGGCCACCTGGAAGATGATCTGTTTGGAGTAGAAGGTTCTGGTGAGGAGGGACAATGCTCAGTTTCTGTGGGCAACTTGAAGTCACTGTAAAAATTCCTGTTAGCCAAAAGAGACCTTAGAGTGTGCTAGAAACCCCAAATAGAGTTTGATAGCATTTTTTAGTGTTTTATACACTTGGCAGCTGAGGTGCTTTATACCTCCCCCTCTTAAGGACCTGGTCTGAAGTTCAGTCCCCAGATAACAGAAAACAGAAATGCTTTCTGCTCTTGGTGCCTGAGTTCAGTGTGCAACTTTTTTTTTTTTTTTTTTTTTTTTTTTTTTTTTTTTTTTTTCCTTTTTTCTTTTTTCTTTTTTTTTTTTTGTGTGTGTGTGTGCTTGGCCAACTTTCCCAAATGCATGAACCATTTGGAGTGGTACAGGAGTCTTGATCTTCTACTGGGAGGAGTATATTGGGATTGTGGTGATGTGTTCCTGGGTGTTTGTTAGGGAAAATTGGCATCTGTTCATTGGATAGTCTGACGTGTGCTAACATCTTGTTTCAGTGAAGTTGTGGGTGAAGATGAGGAAGTTTTTGAAAATCAGGTGTGATGGGTTTGGAAAAATGACTGAAATAATAATTTAAATTTGTAATGAGTGGTAACGTAAGGGGTTTTGGTTTTGTTTTTTTTTTTGTGGTAAAGCTACATTTGATTTGGCTTCAGTTAGGAGTTCAAAGGAATTTCTTAAATTTTATCTACAGCTGTTTGATCTGTGTGTGTTTGCTACAGTAATCTAGCTAATTAATGACTTCACAGAATGCTTGTATTTGCTGGTCAGGTAATTTTCATTCTCCTTAGTAAGGCTGCTGAACATCTGGAGGAAGTAAACACAAGTCAGCTGTTATCTTCCCCTTTTTTCTTGTTGATGCTTAGAAATGGAAAAATATCTTTGAGTTATGTAGAAGATTTGATTTGTATGGGTATAAATTGTTCTATTGAGAGCCCTCTTCAGAGATATTTGTTCTCTTCAGAGTTATGACTAAAAGCTGGTGAGTGGCCTCACATCATTGTTGATCTGTGTTTGAACAATGCTCAATATCTGCAGTGAAGTATTCCCAGTCCCTAATGAGGTTCGAATGCCAAAGCTATTGTGGAAACTAAAACCAGAATTGCTTGTTTGAGAGCCTTCCATTTTTGCTAACTTTTATTTGTTGTATTGATAATATTCCTAATTGTGGAGAAAATGTGACCTTCTGGAAGTATGTTGACACACTTCAAAGCAGGATTTTCATTATGTCAGCTTAGTCTTTACATCTAATTAAAATAAGTAAATATTCTGTAAATGTTCAGTGGAACACGAGATAAAACTGTAGCTTTTTCTGCATATCTCTTAATTTTCACAGTTTTTAGAATATTTTAAGAGTTAAGTGGGCAAGTTTGTGTGTCCCTTAACTAGTGATCAGCTTCTGCTTTTCTTATTTTTGAGGCTTCATTTACACCATGTCCTACTGCCAGATGTTCCCATTGATACTCAAATGCTTTCATCAAATCCAGTCAGTCCAGACATTGTTAAATTCTGATGCTGATGTAATAGCTAAATATATTTTAATCAGATGTGATCCAGCCACTCTTCTGATCCCTGTGGCAGTACCTGTTTGAAAAGAAACAGCAACAACGAAAACAACTCCTTGAGATGTGTGTTCTGGTCTCCTAGGGAACCACGTGTCTTTCTTCTCTAGTGAAGATGAAAATAGGCTTAATACCTCTGGCAATAACTTAAGGCTTTTATAAAATGCCATTTGAGGCTTTTGATCCTACGTGAGTGATAACCTGACTTAATCTCAGAAATTTGTTGTAGAATGTTTATATATAAAATTTTGGAAAATTATTTGGAAGTGTTTGTAATACAGCTAGAAATCTAAAGTTCTTGCAATGGAGACAAATCACTTAGTGGATAACAAGGAACAGAAATGGTGTGGAGCTGATGACATCCACTGCACTTGTGACAGCAACTTGTGTGTTTGGCAGACTGTCACAAATTATTATAGAAAGAGTGCTGTCCTATTGTGATATATTTTACATTTGTGTACAGTTTAGGTGAGGATTTCTTCTAGCTGCCTGTTCTTGTAGGTCAGGTGTTTTAGCTCATGGGAAATGTCTTCCAAAAGACCAGATTTCTACTCTATGTTTGAATATTTGTATAAATTTATTGGCTTAAATGGAATCCCAAGGCTTGGTGCTATCATTGTTCGTCACAAACTTCAGTGAATCACATTGGCTGAGGTCTCTTAGCTGAAGTCCAGTAAATCCAGAATGGTGTAGGCAGGTGGTGAGGCACAGATCTATTTTGCCAGTTTGTCCTCCCTGTTCAATTTCTTCTTAGCTTTGATCACATCCATGGGGTTAAAGGTTCAGACTCCCATTTTTAAATAAATGCAGGTGGATAGTATGTTTTGAAGGAACTTCTTAGAGTGCAAAACATATTTATATAATACTGCATATATGTTTATTTCTAGGGGAAGGAGCTACAGCTGAAGTTCCCTCATCTTTTGTGATTCTGTCTCTGTGCACTCTGGTGGTCCTGGTCATTCTGCTGGCAAACTGTGTCTCCTGCTGTAAAGACCCCGAGATAGATTTCAAGGTAAGAGCTGAAGTTATCAGTGTGTGTACAAGTGGTATTCTCAGCTGCATCCTGATGTCCAGAACACTTGTTTAGTGGTGCTAATACTCTGCAGTGTCATTGTACATCCTCTCTTCTGGAACAGCCAGGGACTGCATTCCTATGGGCTGTGGAGTCCTCATGCAGCCATTTCTTTTAATTGCTCCCTGCTGCAGTAAGGATCTTTAATGCCTTTTCAAAATAATAACTAGCTATAAAAATTATTTTGTCGTAAATAACTAGCTCAAAGTTGCATCTTTGAGGCCATTCTGCTGTAAAGAACCTTTTTGTTGTTTTTCTGTGTTTTGTTTTTTCTTAGTCTGCAGGTGGGGTTTAGGACACTGCTGTCGAATATGAATACCAAAGATGCATATCCACTGTAGCACAACTCTTGAGAAATTGTCATCAGGGAATTGTTGCTTTTGGAACATCTGTAATCAGTGTTCCTAAAACTGAGTTTTGCTCTTGTTTCTAAATGGAGAATATTTGGCCTCAGCAGTTCATGGTAATACATTCAAAGCCAGGGCTAGCATTTAAAGTAAAAACAAAGCAAAGCAAAAAAACCAGCACCACCAACAAAACCCAAACCACCAAACCCACAAAACCCCAACTAAACAAAAACCCCTTGACAATTAAAAGCAATGCTTTAATATCTTGAAGACAGCAATTAATGGAAAATAAGGAATAGAACACTCAATGTCTGTTACTATCCTTGGAAAAAAGCTAAGCTTCCTTAGCACTGCTCACTTAAACCAAAAGAAGTGCATTAGTGCTTATTTAAAGACAAAGATCAGCTTGTTTACTAAGACTTCTTTTGTTTAGGAATTTGAAGATAACTTTGATGATGAAATAGATTTTACACCTCCAGCAGAAGATACTCCATCTGTTCAGTCTCCAGCAGAAGTGTTTACTCTTTCAGTCCCCAGTATTGCTTTACCAACTCCCTCCCAGTTTCCGTCTCGTACAGGTAAAATTCTGATTTTTCAATGTAAAAACAAAACTAGGCATTTTCAGTGTCTAAAATGGAGTGTGGCTGATTATGTTTGACTTTACTGTAGTAAATAACTTGTTACAAATTTCCATAAACTGACCCAATATATTTTGTGGGGTAAAGGATAAAAGGGGAAGTATTACTTCTAAGGTCTTAACCTGTGTCAGGGTAGGAGAACTTAAGAGAGAAAAACTGCCTTAAACCCTCCTCTCTAGATTGCTGTCATTATACCTCTATATACCCAAAGGGTTTGAAGTATCCTGGGACTTTTGTGACTCCTGATCTTTAGTGGTTTTCTTCATGGCTAAGTTGTCATTGGATTTTAACCACCACCCTTAAATAGAAATAAGAGTGAATCCTTTATTTGACAGCAGTGCTACTGCTCAGCTGCATCACTTTCTTGATGTCACTGTGGACTGTTGGTGCAGTAAATGTGGTGTTGGTAAGACGGAGCATTAGATTTCATCTCCCCATGTGGAAGGGGTTTTGGAATGTAGTCTTTAAAATACAATTTTTGTAAACAGAAACTTAAGTGTCTCATCATATTATAAGCAGAGTTTAGCCTAAAGTACTTACTCTTATATTGTGCTATTTCTCATAATTTTGCATACTACTCATGTTGCTTGATCATTAGATGTTCAGGGAAGCTTCTAGTAAAATTCCTATACTAATTTCAAGAAACTGTTGGAGTGCCTTTAATACAAATGACACAGTTGTACAAATGACTCAGTATTTTAAAGAACTGGGGAAAATTATGCATGAAAAATTTTATGTCAGCTCTTCTGTGTAGCCATAATTGTTAAAATGAAGCTGTCGCACCAAGTGTTTTGCCAGAAGTAAGGCAATGTGCCTGGGTACTTGGATAAAATGTGGATGGCCTGCTGTGGCCTTCACCATGCTTAGGAGCACACTGACAGTGAATTATGCAGCCCTGATTCTTCTAGTACAATAATGCTGCCCAAAATGTAGTTTACAGAAGTAAATTGTGGGCTAGAATTGTCGGACAATAAAAGGTTTTGTTGAAATCAATTAGTGTTCCTAACCAAATGGGCAGCAGAGGGATCAGCACTGCTGAATCTCTTCTGGTGAATGATGTCTGCCCTTGTTACTGCCCATCCTCTGCCAAGATCTGGGTTTTCTTTTCTGTCCTCCTCTCTGGGCTCTTATGTGAAGTATTTTTAGTTGAAAAATGTTCTCCTTCCAGATGGTAGCTACAAGTAGGGCAGTTGGGCTGAAGAATAAAGCAGTCAAATCTTTTCTCAAAACTCTATGTAACTGTAAATGTTAAGATGTACAAAGTTTTGTCTTGGGTTTTCTATTTTATTTACATAGGAGACTTTTGTATGTAGGTTATTTTCTCTACCCAGCTACAGGCTATAATACACTTTTATATTGGAAGCAGAACTTAGCCTTTTTGCTTTCTTGCTGAGTGTGTTAAAAGCTTTTAAGTTCACGTTTCATCAGGACAGTTGCTGTGGTTTTGCTGGGGGTGTGTTCTGGTGTAGTTTAGAAGCTGGACCTGAGAAAAGTTTCACTTGAGTGCTGTTGTCACAACATTGCCTTCCTACTTTATATACATCTGAGTAGGGTTTGGTGCTTGGGCTGAGTGTGTGCCCCCAGTTGGGAATAAATCTTGTAGAAGCTTGCATTGTTTCCTCAGCAGTTGCTAACTGGCCATCTGAGTGGTTTCATACTTGTCACATTTGTTTCCTTGTGTGACAGATGGATCAAAGTCTCAAGTTGCACGTCAGAGTCTAAACTACATCCAGGAAATTGGACATGGCTGGTTTGGAAAGGTGAGGAGTTCCCTTTCCATGTTGCACAGATTGAGGCTTATTCCCAGCTGACTAGGCCTCTGTATTTACTTTAAAATGGTACTCAACAAAAAGGCATAGAAGAATTTTAGTTGAAATTAGATATTTCCTTGCATGCATTTTTTAGTTGTAATCACAGCAGTGATCTGTGCTTTTAAAATTTACCTGTAGATTCTAACCAGAGACTAGTTAGATGTTTCACTTCCATAGATCTTATTTAATACAGTCCTGGTTTTACCAATTCTTTTTAGGAAAAAAAATAAAGTAAATAAGTGGTCTTCAGTAGAAGACAAGTTTTCTGAAAGCTGATGTGTAATCAGTTGTCAAGATTTAAGTATATGTATTTAAATACCAAAGCTCTATTTGTGTTTGTAAAAAAGCCAGAAAATCTTTCCTGCAACATGTTTTTAGCTCTTGCTTTTTTTTGCAGGAAGACTACAAATGTTTTTTCCCCTCTGATTAAAGACACCATCTCTTTCAGGTTCTCCTTGGAGAGATCTACACAGGCACTAGTGTAGCAAGAGTAATAGTGAAGGAGTTAAAGGCAAGTGCAGGTCCCAAGGAGCAAGAGCAATTCTTAAGAAATGGAGAGCCATATTAGTAAGTAATGTTTCACAGCTTCATTCTGCTGCAGATAAATTATAGATATTGCTTTTGTTCAGTGTTACTATCTCTACTTGCCCTCCCATATAACTGTAATGTTTGTCTATAAAATGTGAGATACACTCAACCCAAAGTGAGCAAAAATTGTGTTCACACAACTTAGTGTGCTTTACCTTTTGTCGATGTGCTGTGAAAGATTGGTCAGTGAAGAATTTTCTCTTCTTGCTACTTTCTAACATCCTGGCTATATTTGCATTCAGGCTTACATTGTTGGCATTTGTCAGAAGAAATTTCAAGCCTTCTGCTGCATTGGCACAAGTGGTTTTGGAGCAATTTAGGAAAAGTAACTGATCTGGCTGGGAACTAACCTGGCTAAAAAAAGGTTTATCTTTTAGCCAGCTCTGTACCTTGGTGTAGCTCATGAGTTGCATGCTTTTATTTTTGGTATGAAGGGTTGTGGGAGGATGGGTGTGACTCTCATGTGGCAATCCTGGCTTTTGTGGGTTTGAGATCCTCTGAGTTTTGGCTGCTGTCAGTGATACGCTTCAGCAATACAAAGCAGATACAAAGGCACAAAATATAATCTGTGGCTTTGGTACTTGCACCTTCTGTCCTGCCACCCCCCTCCAATGTTATGTGTGGAAACTTCTGGTAGGGATTTCAGTGTGTTGCATTCTGCTGTAGTCTTCCTGGCTTTAACTGTATTTTTTCACTCCAGCATTCTTCAGCATCCAAATGTTCTCCAGTGTATTGGGCAATGTGTGGAAGCCATTCCTTATCTCCTAGTTTTTGAGTTCTGTGACTTGGTAAGTGCACTTATATGAAATGCTGCAGTTGTTTTTCCACTGGTGTGAATTGTGTGTGGTGTATTTAATGCCTTTTGCTCATGAAATAATTATTTTGCTTTCTGGGAAGATTTTTGATTAACTAGAATTTTAGAATGCTTTTGTTTGTTTTTCAAGAGGAACCACAATTAAAATTTTTTGTTTGTACTCTCTTCAGTTCATCATGTATGTTCTAAGTGCTTGTGGAGTGTTCTGAAGAGGCAAATGCCTGTTCCTTGATAATGGAATTACTTGTCTCAGTCCACCTTCAGCAGGGAGCTTGGAGGGCAGAAGGTGTCATAGCAGGGAGCTTTTTATCAACAGTCCAGTATCACATGCACATGCCAATATCACATCCAAAATATTTGCTGTCTGCACTCTTAATGCACTTTCATTACCATTTATGTGAAAATATTAATTGAGGAAAATGGGAGAATTTCTTCCCTTTTGCCTTCTCCCCCACCTCCAGAGTGCCCAAATTTTACCCATGCTGTGCTGCCTTGTGCTAAGATGCAATGGTGGGCTCACTTCTGATATCTGCCACATGTATTCTAACAAGCAGAATTTTCAGTTTCATTCTCTTCCCAATCCCTTCTCTTATGGTACTCTTCCCTGCATTCCTATCCTTTTGTTTCCTTTCTCATGCTGTTTCTACCTCCTCAAGCAACTGCTTTGTGCTTCCTGGGCACCAAAAGAAAAGCTAGGAACACACAAAAGGGTGTTCCACTGCTCTCAGTGCCACATGGTCCCTGGAATGGGAGGGACAGCACGGAGCCTTACTCAGCCACTGTGTTACTTGGAATGTTCATGAGTGTTGTGAGGAAGGGGGGGCACCTACAGAGCCTTTGAACGATTTGGATCTGTGGTCTGGAAAGACTTGGATTGTTTTATTGTAGAGTAACACATTACTAAAACCAAACAATCCCCAAAGTCCAAGTGGCTGTCTAAACATTGGCTCGGTAGCTGCTTTTAAGGTTTGTTGTGTAGATGTCACCCGAAGCAAAGTTCCTTGGAAAATGTCAAGACAGAAATGAAGTCAGAAGTGCAGGGGTGTTACTAAGGAATAAGTCAGAAATAAGATAGTTTGCATTTTTAAATTTCAACAAGATCTTTTTTACCAGTTTCACTACTGCAGAATTTCCTTTCAAACTCAGGTGCAAAAATCTGCTTCTAGATGCCTCAGGCAATTTAAATTAGTTAGCATGAACTTGAGTTTTTGGAGAAATATCAATTCATCTGTGACCTTAAATAACTATATTTTTCCATGCTGCTCTTTTGCTGAAAGATATTAGCTGTGGTAAATTAATGAGGCAGAAGTGCTGATAAAATCCTTTTCCAAATGGAAGAAATGCCTGAACTTTTTAAGTGACTGATCAAAGTGAAATGTTCTGGGTTTGCTAACAATTAAAAACTCCGTGCCTAAGGTTAACAGATAAGGTTTTTCAAAATTTTTAGTGTAGAAATAGAATACTACTTACTGGTTTTTAAACCTGCTATTCAAATTGGAGTTTCTTTAAAAGGATCCTGGAAAGAGAGTTGAATTTTATGGAGTAGATCAGATTTAACTGCTGCCATGTTTTCAACTAATTATGTGATTTAATCCAACTTGAAGATGGAGTAGCTTTTGAAGATTGCCCTACTTTAGGTATACAGGAAAAAAATAATATCCTTGTTTGATGCCTGATTATTTATGCCAGAAGTTGTCATGATCCTGTAGAGTAATCTGGAAAGGATTTTACTTTAGGGGATGAAATAGATTTTCACTTTAACTGGGGGCAGTAAGCTTGACAGTTAAAGTGGTAGTTTTACAAATTTGAGTGTAGTTAGGTAATTTCTTTGGAATGGAAAATAAATGTCTGTGCTCATTATTCCATTCCAAGTGAACTAAAGCTTGGTTTTGGAAAATTATATATTACAGTCAGTTAAACATAACCTTCATATTAAAGTCTGGCTCACTTAAAGAGTTCTTACTTGGTAGAGCTAAGTATCTCCTAGACATGATGGTATTTTTTTCTTTGTGCACAGAAATACTCAGGGGCTGGGCAGACAGGACAATGTTCCTTTTGCAGCTGGATGCAGAGACTGGGCCAAGTGAGCAGCTCAGTATCTCCCCATCACTAATTCTTGTTGTGCTCCAGGGACTGGAGTGAGAAGTGGCAATGTTGGACTAAGCACAGAGAAGAGACAGGAAGGAAGGAATGTGAAGGAAACATGATGGAGAAGAAGATGTGGCTAAATAGAGTTTTTTAGTAAAAAGGTTTTTAGGGGAGTGTCAGGAGGCTTTTTATCACTGCAGTTGGCATGGCAGTTACTTGGATTTTTTAGACTTAATAATTGATCTCAAAGCTCCTTTTTTACTTTTTTTCCCTGACACTGGAAGAATTGGGGTGCATGGAGGTGCTTCCAAAACACACAGGAGTGATTCACATTGGAAGGAAGAGAAACGTGGTCCTGTTCAGCTGCCAGTGGTTTGCTGCTGAGCTACAGCATTCTCCCTTACGTTATGGTGGTGTCTGTGTATGCCCAGCATAGTAAACTTGTTTTAATCCCTTGTACTTCTGTGTGTAAGCATACAATAATTCTGAAAAACATGGCAAGAAGAGGAGCTGTGTTGGATAGGAAGTTGTACTATCTTCAGGTGACAGTGTTCACCTTGTTTAGCAAATTTGGCATACTAAGTAACAAAAAATGTGGGTATTCTACTGACCGACACAGTCTGGAGGGTACAGAGGTTGTTTTATTCTCACTCCTTCAAACTCACAGCCTATCACAGCGTGTCCTCCTTTTGCTACTTCTCTTGCTTGGATTTGTAGCTTTTGTAGGGCCAGTTGACCTTGTCTGGGCTGTCAGGCAGTCCTGTTGGATTATCAGTTCCCAGGCTCCTTGGCATTGAGAGGTCTTGATCAGAGGCACTGGAAACTGTAGTGCAGAGAAACCAGAGCTGTCAGGCTGGCAGTGCTGAATGTCAGGCAGGCTGGCTTACTTGTTTTCTTGGCCACAGAAACTCCTGATACATTTCTGTTACACAAGATTGCTGGTTGCATGTGCAAGAACTGTTTTGGCTAACATTGAGTCTATTTTATAATGTAATCCAAGTTGCTCTGTAGCCCCTGCTTTGAAGAGCTGGGAAAGAAGCAAGGGAAGTCAGTTCCACATAAGTGATTTAAGCTGTTAAATTCTATGCTTTGCCTGTGTAAAAATTATTTAGAAAATAATAAATATAAAAATAAATGCTAAAAAAGCTCTCCCAGCCCCTTTCCCTGTATTAGCTGCATTGTGTGTTGGTGCAGTCTGCTGTGAATAGTTAACTGTTCACTGTTAAATGTTGCAGAATTGATGCCAGGTTAAAAATAGGGTGGCTGTCTTATTAACTTTAATATATTACTCAGCCCTATGTGTGGCCAGCATTTTGTCAGCACAGCAAATCCTCTAATGGATTAACATAATTTATGAGTAAAAGGAAAGTTATTCAAATGTGGAAGTTGCATGTATATTGTGAAGCTGATTTGCCTATCAAATTCTTACAGAAATTCTTCAAGTCTCGCAATTCCCTGGGCAGATGAGATCAGCAGGATGCAGTATTTGCCTGGAATGCTCTGTAGCTTACTTTAGGGATGTTACTGTTAGGGGAAGGTGTCTGCTTGCAATGATTGGTTCTTTTTTTAATTACTGCCACTTGAAAGCATGTTCTAATTGAAGAAGAATCTTTGCAATGAAAACTTCATAATCCAAGAGTTCAGTGAATCTATTTAATGATCGTGGTCAATATGGATATGAGCCAAAGAGCAGATTTATCAGTGGTCTGTGGCTTAATAATAAAGGGGAAATGTGTCAGTTTATGACAATTTGGTACAATGTGTTCAGTAGATGTAATTTGGTAACTGCTTCACATTTTTATTACCATCAGTGGCTTCTGGTTAGAAAGTCATGTCAGCCATTTGGGTGTTCAGATGAGGGCAATATGGAATTTTCACAAACAAAAAGCTGCAAAAGAGTGTTGACTGTAAGTATGCCTTCAGCTTCTGGCTGATACAGAGAAAAAGTATATTAAAACTTACAAAAATGGCTGAACTAAAAAGGATGGGAGGAAAGGCAAAATTTAGTTCTTCATGGAATCCCAGGAGAGGAGGGAAAAGGCGGAGTGGCAGAGGAGGTTGAGAGAAGGTAGCGCCTTCCTCAAGCCTGATTATTGAGCTTTTTATATTTAGATGTCTCTGCAGTGAATTTTGCAGAACTGCATTTATTCAGATATATATAACCTTTGATATTTATGGTGTTAAAAAGTCTGTCAATAAAGGGCCATTTTGTGGCTCTCAAAATAGTGCAGGGATAATGTTGCTGTGTTGCTACTGTCTGCTTTTAGGCAGGGAAGCATCATAGGATAATTCAGGCTAGCAAGGAGCTCAGGAAGTTTCCAGCCTTCTGCTCAAAGCAGTTTCGTCCTGAGGTCAGACTGGATTTCTCAGGACTTTGTCCAGCTGAATCCTGAAAACATCCTGGGATGGAAACTGCATGTTCTTTCTGGGCAGCTTGCATTCCTGATTGTGCCCTAATGTGAAAAACTCTTTTCCTTATACTCAGTCTGAGCTTTCCATGTTTCTGCTCATGCCTGTTCCCTCTGATCCTCCGTCCAAGCTCCACAGGGAGGAGCCTGGCTTAGTCTTCAGTAACTTACACTAGCCAATCATTATGCTGAAGTCTGTCTCTTCTCCGGGCTGCATGAGCCTGGTTCCCTCAGGGGGAAATGCTCTGACCCCTGACTGTCATGGTGGCTCTTCCCTGACCTTGCTCCAGTTTGTCTTGTTCTGGGGCAGCCAGTTCTGGCACAGATCTGTGTGGTCTGACAAGTCCTGAGAAGGGGGTGAGACCTGCCCTGGCCCTGCTGGTGCAGCCCAGGAGCTGCTCCCACTCTGCTGCCAGGGCACACAGGGCTCGTGTGGAGCCCGCTGCCCATCAGGATCCCCAGGTCCCTTCCTGCAGAGCTGTGCCCAGCTGGCCACTGCTCACTTGGTGCTCTTGCAGGGGATGTTTCCTTCCCAGCTCTGAGAGTTTGTGTTTGCCTTTCTGGAGTTTCATTAAGTCCCTGTTAAAACATTCTTCAGCTTGTCCAGGGTCTTGTGAAGGGCAGTTCGGCACCTGAGTGTGACCATTGGTTCATCCCAGTTTGGTACAAGCAATGTCCTTTTAAAGCAATACCAAAAATACCTATTTTATATTTTTAACCTTGATTGTAGCCTTAATTAAACCAGAATGGGAACATAGAACCAATATGTTTCAAGGTGCTGAATTTCAGAGAAGTTGATTTTCCTACAAAAATATGTGCCTACATGAATAATTTACTAAATAAGGAATGTCACACAGCACTGCTGTTACTAATGCATTTAAAAATTAAAAAGTAATTCCTGGGTGCATTTCAGGCATCCTAGGAACTTAATCCACCTGGGACAAGCCCTAAGCAAGCAGTTGCTGTTTTAATGAATGACAATTTTAGAGTTTGACTTTCTTCAGGTTCTTGCTGCCACCTACAGTCAGCTCAGCTGTGTTCAGGGTTTGTATTCCTTGGAGTCTGCTCTTTGGAACCCGTGTGTGTAACAAATGTTCCTTCCCTAATTGTGTGGAACTCTGCTCTGGCAAGAGCTTCCTGGCCCAGGGTTTGGGAAGACAAAGGACATAGACAGAGCCCAGGATGTTATGCTGGTGAAACAAGTTGTGATATGTTGTGCAGTCTCAATACAGAAATGTCTTTAAAATAATTTGCTAACCTTTCAGAAAGTCTATATTTTAAATAACAAAAATGCAAGACTGGTGGGTTAAAAGTCAAGTTGTGAGAAAATGAACAATAATGGCATGAGAAACTTGTTCTTTTCCTTTGCTTGGATTCTCTTACTACATAAGTCTTCCTTTTCCTGAATGTTTGGACAGTATTCAATTATTTTCCTCTGTTGAAAGCTGTTCTTTTTTTAGTAATTTATAGAGTGGGTCTGTGGGCTCATTAATTACATGTCTATTGCTCAGCATTGCCTGAGTTCAGTAAAACTGCTGCCATCATCACAATTCTCTGACTGAAATGGGCTGCATTGCCATACTTTTTATATAGAAAGCTCTGGTGAGCTGGCAGTGTCTGAAACTCTCTTGTCTAGTCTCTCCCTTCCAGCCCCTTACAAATTCCAGACAGCTTTGCTGATTTGGAGCACTTGAAAACTCATCTTATTTAAAAGCAGAGGCTCATCAAACTCTGTTTTGTGGTGATTTTTTTTTTTTAAAGTGGAAGTTATTAATGCATGACAGGTTTTATGTGGCAGTCTGATCTAGGATGTTAATTACTAAAAGATTAGATTAAAAGCCCTTAAGGACAATATCATGTGCCTTAGATGACTCTTATAAGATCCATTATGGAGACTGGACACTCGAGGAGCTTTATTTTATTGAGCATAAATGTGGTAAATAAGTAATGTGGTCAACTGAATCTTTATTAAAAATATTTTTTTCAGATTCAACCAACATATAAGATTAATAAATATCTTCAATTTCTTTTACAGGGTGACCTGAAAACTTACATCTGCAATGAGCAGGAGCACATGAAAGGAGAGTCTCAGATAATGCTGCTGCAGAGAATGGCGTGCGAGATCGCCGCTGGCCTTGCCGTGATGCACAAACACAACTTTGTGCACAGGTAGGCTCCAGAGAAATGCCAGCCACCATGCACTCTGAAATTCAGCTGGGGATTTCCCATAATAATAAATATAATAATAATAAATAAAATCCAGGGGTATTAAAGACACTGTTTTCACAAACATGCAGTTTCATGAGGCACGAAGGTGCGATGCTAACGAAGGTGCTCACTGAGCTGCAGTGGTGTGGTGCTCCAGCTCCAGCTGCCTGAAAGCTGATCACCTGCTCTTTGGGTCTGCAGCCCATAGAACACAACCTGCTGCCAAGCCAGTCCCCATGCAGTTGTTGGATTAATTCTTGGCCAAGTCAAATTAATTTTGTTTATTGTGAAGGGAGGGATGTTAAAATTCAGTTAGAATGAATCTTACCTGCTGTGAATTTTTATTAGAATGTAGAAATTTAGAACTTCTTTGATAATGTTACCTGTGTTACTAAAAATGGAAAAAAATCCCCAACACCTTTCTAATGTAGTAAGGAGGAAGCTGAGGTGGAGGGAAAATCTGGCTGGAAGGGGTATTATCTCACTGAATTGTTGTTCATGTAACATTTAAATGTTCATTAAAGGAGGTAGTTAGATTTCAAAGTAATCATGCTAGGAGAATAATCTTGTTCCCATCAGGAGAAATGCTAGATTTATTTTTAATTAATATAATTATTTTTAATTAAAGTTATTGTAGTCAATACTGAAAGAATGGCAGTAGTTGCAGAAGGCTGGGAAAATTTATTCATGAAACAAGTTGCCCAGAAAAATACAAGCCTTTTTTTTTTTTGCTTTAAATGTAAAGGAGTTAAGGAACTGGAAGTCATTAACCTCTAAGATGACTAAAATATTATAGAGTACCACAAAACAGTAACTTTGTCAGTCTGTTCTCTGCTGTAGAACCAGCACTTGCATCACTTTCAGCAAGTCAGGAGCTTGTGTTGGAGCTTATCAGTGCACATCTTGCTGCTTAGGGAAGGCAGAGACCTTGTGTTCAGGGAGAAATGAACTCTAAAACCTAAGTCTTAAAAGGTGCAGGTTTAAAACATCAGCAAAACCCTGAAAAACCCCCAAAGCCTGGACTCAGCTGGTGCTGATGAATAGAGCTCTTCTTTTAACCCATTTACCAATTCCAAATGACTTGAAGGTAATAGCAGTTGTACCTGTCTGACAGAGGGATCAGTTTCTTCTCTTGCAGCAGCATGGCTCTGTAGGTATTAAATTTAACAGTACATTTTCAGTGAAATACAGATAAACTCGGTAAATAATTAATCTGTGGATCTGCAAGATTCTCACTGTAATGTTTACTTCTAGCAACACTATCCTGATGCTGTCAGAGTAAGTGGTAAAGCTCCAGCATCAGTGATTTTGTTGTTAGTGGTAAATTCAAGCAGCCAACAATTTTTCTCTTACAAGATATTTATTTAAATAGTATAAAACAATTTAGCAAGCTCTGGGACATACCTAAAGGTTATAGAAGTGTTTCTGACCTGTGTAGTTCAATGACTCTGGGAAGGAAAACATCATCATCTTTCTTTGTAGCTGACAAGCTGTAGCTTTCACACCATTTGTACTTCAGAGACTTTTTTTAAGCCAACAGAATCAAAGATAGAGTCCTTCCAGGGCACTTAATTGCCTCGTCCCCTCTGTGAAACTGAGATGTGAAATATTTGAGCAATTAGTCTGCTGAGCTCTTTGCTGTCGCAGCCACAGTTCCAGCTTCATTAAACTTGCATAAATTTCTGAGTTTGCATGATGGGCTTTCTAAAACTGCTTCTTTGTATTCTTACAGCAGCACTGCTGGTTTGTGAGTATTTGTGGTCTGGTTTATGGTAGAAACTGGAAGCAAATTCTGTGTCTAATCAAGGGCTTTGTGATTTGTTTATTGGAGGACTTCTGTGGAATACGTTACTTTTTCTGTTGGCCTTTTTCCAAGACTGTTTAGTTCTGGTTCATGTGTAATGTGTGGGTTTGTTACTTAAGGAACTTAACTGTAGATGTAAGAATATTACTGGTTGCTCAGTATCGTATTGTAAATTATTATTTAAACCTAATCTGAATTGCTGATAGGTTTTGCTTATGACAATTAAAATGCAAGCCATGCAGTGATAGGTGTGAAGAGGGGTGACATCACTGTAGCATGTGAACTGCCCACGTAATCTCCCTGAGAGGATTGTGAGCAGAATGAAATAACTGTATGTGAATACTGTGTGTAGTTTGAATGTTTAAGAGTCTACACCCCTGCTCTAGAGAAGTGACTGCAGCTTGAACTTTTTTCTACAGGGCAGAATAGTAGTCTAGGGGTTTTGTGTGAAATCTTTAAATGTGATTGCCTTGTCACTGTGTTTAGTTTTCTTTGGATTCCTCAGTGCAGAATCTGCTTGGTTCTGTGGCTGTAAACTGATTCTCCTTTGAAGCAGTGGGAATGCCTGGGGGAAATCACAGCCTTTTGGCCACAAAACAGATCTTGTCCAATAAGTCCTCTCTAAGGAGAAGCCCTGTCAGTGTTTGTTTTTTCTGGAACTGATGAGTGTTTGTATAGAACGGTAGTGGCCACAGTATTCCAGTGAGATACAGAATCAATTGTTGGCATGTGTAGGTTCTCAGACTTAATAAAATATAAGCAACAAGAAAATTATAAAATTATCTTAATGTTTGATTTAGATCATGACTGCACTTTAGAACTTACTCTTCCCAATTCTTTGTCTGAGTTTGCACTGTACATGGGTTGGTCTTTCAGAATTTCAGATCAGGAAGGGAGCTGCAGGAGCTCCAGGAGCACACCTTTTTTGCACCCAGCTTGCCTCAGCCTTCAGTAGGATTTAGGTCTATGGGATCAGCCTACAGCTCATGCACAGAGGATTGCTGGAGTATATCTAGAGTGGATGCTGAATCCTTAGCACTGTTTTGTGTTACTTGCAACTGTAACCTGTAACACTGCATAAGTCCTTGATTTTTAGATTCTAATTTTTTAAAACATAGTTTTCTTTTTTTTTTCATTTGATACTTCTAACTGTGACCTGACTGTTCCAAGAATTGTCACTTCTGTTAACCCATTTGTCTGAATTTGCATTGAAGACTTCCTGGTTTGTCTCACTGTTTATTTGTTTGCATTTGCAGTGACTTGGCCTTACGGAATTGCTTCCTTACATCGGATTTAAATGTCAAAGTAGGAGATTATGGTATAGGATTCAGCAGGTATAAGGTACGTTAATCTTGTCATGGACCACTTTTTAAAAGAATTCAGAGGCCAGGGTTAGAACAAGCATGCTTGAAAGTTGTAAACTGATACTGGATTGTCCTTTATTTGAATAATGAACTTTCAGAGTGTTACTGGCAAATAACTGTAGCAAGTTCGTGTACCAGAATAGGTGCCTTTCTAGAGATGAGTAGAGCTTAAGCTTCTGGAATCTTCAGCTAAATCTACCTTTTTTTGGTCCTACTTACAGTAGTCCTACAATATGAGCAAACTAATTTTAATGTGTTTTAAGGACAACACATTTGAAAGAAAAGTTCAAATTTCTTAATGAAAATAGTCAAAATATTAAAGTATTTCAAGAAAATGAAAAATTAAAGACATTAATTAGAACATTTTTTAAGTACAAAACCTTAAACAAGAAATTGGCATTCAAATATTTGCTATGCAGTGACCAGTGATTGACTTTCCTCTTTAATATTATTCTCTGCTACTTGGGAAAATGGAATTTTTTTTTTTAATTCTAATTTTTGTACATAGGCAAGTTGGTCCAATGTATGTTCAGCCTTTTTATGTTTGGGTTTTTTTCTTCATTTTTATCGATAATTTAGGAAGATTATATTGAGACAGATGAGAAGAAATTTGTTCCTCTGCGATGGACTGCACCTGAGTTAGTAACAAGTTTTCAAGACAGACTGTTATCAGCAGAGCAAAATAAGTACAGTAACATATGGTATGTAAAAGGCTTAAAAAAATTTCCATGTGAGATTTGTGAACATATTTTCAGGTGTTACATGAAGGAGTAAATAATATTTAAATATTTAGCCTGATGCATCAGATGTACAGTAGGTTAATCTCTGTAAACCTGAAACTATATCCTGCTTTGGAAAGATGCTTAGGAATCTGTTGAGAGAAAATTGGAACAAGCAAAAACGTTTAGCAGAATAATAGTGTTTATATTAATAAAAATACCTTCATATGTCTATAAAGGAAAGAAATGGTAAATGATTTTTCCAAGAATAAGTAGCTGTGAGTGACATAAGTTGATCCCACTAGAGCCTGATGTTCAATTGGTAGAATAGTGGCATTTTAATTAAAGTGCTGCATTCTTGCTGCAACATTTGAGAGCAGCAATTAACTGATGGTTTCCGCTGCCAAAGAGCTGATAGACAATGGCTGGTGAACTCTTGAAGATGAACATTTTTGAAATTGCCAAGTTCCACTTCAGTTCTCAAGCCCCAAGAAATTTGTATAATGGAAATTGTGGATTAGGCTAACATTTCTGAAAACATTGTAGTTAATTCCTGCTTTATATTCAAAAGATATTAAATAGCAAAGTAGGCTTTGTTTGGTGTTTTGAAAGGAGGGATGCAGAAAGCAAGTGGGGTATATAGAAATTAGGTAAAAACTAATTTGTTTCCATCCTCCAAGGAGGCTTCCTCAGCTCATGCTGTTTATCTGGACTACAAGCAGCCAGGGTTTTAAAGTTTCCAACTTGGATTTTAGTGCCTCTAATGCAGAGCTGCTTTGAACAGGTTTGGACTAGATGATTCCAGACACCCCTTCCAATCTAAACTATTGTACGTGCAGAGTCACTTGGCATTTTGAGCACAGAGGATTCTCTGAAGATTAGCATTGACTGTAATCAGTGAAAATGCAATTAGTGTTGGATACAGTACAGATGCAGCACTGAGCAGAGGCAGCTTTTGACCACTGCAGCTTGACAGTGAGGAATTCTATGAATTCCAGAACAAAGATGAGTTTTCTAGTTTGACCTATAACTGCAATTTCTCATGAAAGCCTTTTCTCTTCTGTTGGACTAAATATTGAGTTTTTTAATCTCATTTCTATACACCATATAAAAAATATAACAATATTTTTATTTTTGAATGGTTGGAAAGATAATATTTTATTGTATGTGGAGTTTTTCCCTGATCAAATAACTTGATAATTTTATATATTTGATTGCCGTCATTGTTGCTGCCTTGAAGCAACTTTATTCTTCAGGATTTTAGCATTCTGTCAAAATGAATTCACAAGTTCTGAAGTTATTGTAGAGACAATGGGGAGCAGTATTTATTTTTATTTTTTTTGCCAGTTATGCTTTGTATAACCTTTCTTAGAAAAGGCACTCTAAAATAGTTCTGAGAATGCCCAGTTGTTTGCTGCTCTTTTGCAGGTCTCTGGGTGTGACATTATGGGAGCTGTTTGAGAGTGGTGCTCGGCCTTACTCAGACTTCTCTGACAGGGAAGTCCTAACCCACGTCATCAAGGAGAAGCAGGTTAAACCCTTCAAGCCACGTCTGGAGCAGCCATACTCTGATAGATGGTAAACTTTAAATGTTCCTATTTATTCTTAAAGCTGCTGAAGAAATTTCTCATATGACTTAGTTCTCTTAAATGCATTGAAATTGCTACACAGGAACTCAGCAAACAAACCCTAGATAAAGGGAGTAAAAGGACTTGCTAGAGATGGATGTTCTGGCCAGTGATACTGGTACTTTGAGGCTTGTTAGGTGTCTGAATTCTTTAAATTCCTCTTCACTGTGACACCTTTTGAAACATGTTTTTATTTGCACAGGTATGAAGTTCTGCAGTTCTGTTGGCTGCCCCCAGAAAAGAGACCAACGGCAGAAGAAGTGCACAGACTTTTAACTTACCTCCGTATGCAAAGCCAAAGGGACTCGGAGATTGACTTTGAACAGCAGTGGAATGCTCTGAAACCAAACACCTCGAATAGAGAAGCAAGTAATTCTGCATTCCCAATCTTGGATCACTTCACAGGAGATAGACTTGGCCATGAGCTGGAGGAGGTTCTGACTGTAACTGAAACAAGCCATGGTCTGAGCTTTGAATACATCTGGGAGGCAGCTAAACATGATCACTTTGATGAATGTGGTCATGTGAATCCTGATGAAGCCATGACCTACACAAGTATTTTCTATCCAGTGGAGGTTTTTGAGAGGTCACTTTCAGAGCAAGGACCAGGAGCACAGGATGGAAGTGGTCAAGAGGCATCACTTTCTGTCCCTGGGGTGTTACCTGTGTTTGATGCACACAAACTTTCTGTTGGAAATGACTACTATATCCAGTTAGAGGAAAAAGGAAGTGGCTGCAGCATGAATTTTGATAACCAATCAGTTGTATTAACAACAGAAGTTGATCATCAAGAAGCTGTACAAGAAAAAAGTTCTCATTTCACCATTCTCAGGGATCTTGATGTTGAAGAATCTAGTACTGATGGGGACTTCTTCCACTACAATACAGATCCTAAAGAGGAATTTTTGCCTGCTACTAGTAGTCCAGAAAGTCCTTTCCAGAGTATATTTAATGACATGGATAGATCAGAAGAACTGACAAATAGAAAAATACTTGGGTTTGCTGATGATTCTCCTAAAGACTTTAAACCAGCTGTTTTGAACTCAAACACGGATGCTAGAAAGGCAGTAGACTGTTCTGAAAAGGAGCATTCTAGTCGTGCTTCTGAAAATGAAACAGTTTCCTTATGTGAAAATATCTCTAACCAGTCAGACCTGGTAACTTTAGAAGAACTTTCTGATAACTTCTTATTTCTTCAAGAGAAAAACTTACTAACAGGATTATTGCCTAACAAAACCAGCAGTGATTTTGGGCAAAACTCAGATGATGTACTAAAAAGTATATTAGAAACCTCAAAAAGAAACTTGCTAGAGCCTGAGCCTGTGCTGGCTGAAAGTGCACAGGTCTTTTCTTTAATACATGACAGTCTTAGAACAATGAAAGATGAAAATTTTAACCCTGTGACAATGAATACAGATCCCAGTTCCAAGTCTCAGACTCCTGTAGAAATGCAAGCATCCTCTAGTCCACCCACAGCACATAATTCATGTGACAACTGTGCAAATCCTCCTATTTTGAAGGATGAGGGGAAATTTCTAAATGTAGAAGTGAATGAAGTCATGTCCTGTAACACCGATGTTCTCTGTCAAGAAGAGCTATCTTATAATGCCAAAAATAATAATGTTGGAAACAGTCCATATAATAGTGTTGCTGTTGAAACAGATGAGTGTGATGCACAGATGAAACAGGGAATGCTTATCAAGGCTGATAAAATAACTTTTGATAGAGAAAAGTGTAGTGATCAGGAAGACAGGAAGAGAAACTTGCAAGATAATTCTCCCATATTAAAAAAAAATGAATGTTTATTGGAGGAAATACAAAACACATCAAATCATTTTGAGAACTGTAAGGATGTTCCAGAAGAGGTGACCTCAATTTCTGTTGCTGCTTCAGATTGTACAAGTCAGGATAGTCTTTTGGAAGACAGCCCATCTCCTATACAAACTGTAGAACAAGCCTTAGAGACACCTGATTCTTTGGATTCTTTAGATGTAAATGAGGTTTTAGAGTCTTTACAGGCTCAAAGTCCTCAGAAGCTTTTGCCACCAGATAAACCTGCTGACAGTGGCTATGAAACAGAAAACCTGGAATCGCCAGAATGGACTTCTCATGTCCCTGTTGAGGATGCTTCCAGTGTTGATACTGCTCTGTGTGTTGTGAGTGAGAGCAGTGTCAGTGCTTTGCCTTCTAATCCAGTCATCATTGTGTCAGAAGCAGCAGCTTGTTTGGATGCAGTGAACAGCAATTTTGAAATAACCCCGGTGGTTTTTCTGAGTGGAAATCAAAACTCTTACAGAGACTCAGCCTATTTCTCTGATAACGATTCTGAGCCAGATAAAAAACCAGAAGAGTCTGTAAATCTGTCCAGAGAGACTGTGTGTATTGTTTCCTCCAACAGAGGAGAGAATCACACTGAAGAGGTTTCTGGTTTTGAAGAGAGACAGCAAACGTGTGATGTGAGGAATTACCAGGATGATGATAATCAAAACTCGAAAATGGAACTAAACCACAATTTAGAGATCCAAGAGATGGATGAAAGAATGCAGGGGTGTCCTGATGAATGGGCTGAGGCAACTCTGACATCCCTGGAAATAGTGATGGAAGGTAACCTGAGGGATGAAATAAAACTGTCTGAGACTTCCCATAAAAGTGTGTCTTGTGTTGGCACTAACACTTCAGAACTCCTTTCACACAGAGACTTAAAGCCTGTGCACAACATGGCTTTAGATCTGAGTAACAGTGAGAAGTCCTTCTATCACATGGAAGGACAAAAATTGAAAGAGCCAGATATTGAAGGAAAATACCTCGGCAAACTCAGCGTGTCTGGAATGCTTGATTTAGAAGATGGCGATGATGCGGATGAGGAAGATG
Source organism: Sylvia atricapilla (assembly GCF_009819655.1). NCBI lineage: Eukaryota > Metazoa > Chordata > Aves > Passeriformes > Sylviidae > Sylvia > Sylvia atricapilla. The sequence continues at coordinate 1,339,365 of NC_089154.1, forward strand.
AAAACAGTGATTCTGAGGATGACATGAGGACATTTCATATGCATAGTCTGAGTTCTGACAGTGAAGATGAAACTGTTCATCAAGTACCTGAGATAGTTACTGACAAAGATGATGGAAAGCATTTGAGAAGCTTGTTGAAACTTCCAAAACCTCTTAATGAAAGGCAGCCTGAACTTTCGAAAGACGAGAAAAAGGCTGTAACGTTCTTTGATGATGTGACAGTCTATTTGTTTGATCAGGTACCCTTCTTTTTAATTACTACCTAAAGTTTTTGTTGGACTTTTTTTGTTGTTGTTGTTTTGGTTGTTGTTATTTTTCTTTAAACAAGGAGTAATTAAATAAGTTGCTTAATATTTGGGAAAACTTTGTTACAAAAGTACTTTTCTTGTATTGGCAGGGTTGCAGCTTGTTTATGATGTGGGTTATTTTTTCTTTATATATTAAGGCTATATAAGAATATATATATAAAAAGCAATAATATTTATATATAAAGAAGAAAGATCTTTGTGACTTGGGCAGGTGCAGTTTTGTGCTGCTGGTATAATAGCCGCATTAATCAGAAGTGAAGGAGGGTTTTGCTTTGGTTGCCAAATCCTGAATCTCCATTGCTGTTGGACCCTTGACTGCATGTGCTGAATAAAACATGGTTTTAGTGATGTTTTTCTGCTGTTTATAAGATGTGCTTAATTTGAATATGCGAGACAGCATTGCTATGGGCAAGATTTAATTATTTTATTTTGACAGAATACTGTTGTAACTTTATAGAAGCAGTTTATCTCTTTAATGAGTTTGAAGTCTTTAAGATGCTTTATAAAAAAAAGGAAGAAAGCAAAAGAAGCCAATAATTAAACAAAAAAAAACCCCCAAAACTCAAACTGAAACCTTACTCTGAATCTTATGTTAGTTAGCACTAAGGTAAATTTCTCTAAGATCATAATCAAAGATGAGAACAGTATTTAGATGGTAATGCTGATTTTTATTAATCCTGTGGGGTTCATGGTCAGTGACACAGTGATCTGCTTATAAAATTCAAGGTTACTTTAGTTTCCCTGTCAGCTTTATCAATTTGTAGCTTCTGTAACTGGATACAGAGGGGATTGTATTTTAGCATTATGGCAACTAAACTAGTCCAGTGAGTTTAAAAGAACAGTCACATTGTCAAGCTTTGGAAATGTTGCTTATGATGACGCACATAAATATTAGAGTTAACTGTGTTTTGGAATAGAAAACATAGGTGATTTATTTGTGTTTAGGCAGCCTGTAGAATAGTAATCCTTTTGTCAGAGAGGAAGGAAAAAATCAGCTGTGTTTAAACTGTTCTTAGTTGTTGAACTCTTTACTTTTTATTTATTAAAATAACTGATGAAATGTTGGCTGCTTCCAGTATCGGCTGTACAAAGTCTGTCTCTTTATCCTGAACATGATTAGGGGATTAAAAAAATAAAATGTTGGGATAAGGCTTTATTGAAGAGGAAAAAAAAACCCTACCCATGTTAAGCTGATATGGGAACTGTTTTCAGTTGGAAGGTATTTTATTCTTTGCTCCTAGAAACATGAAACCATTTTATATCATAAATAATATTTAAATAGTAATTTCCTGCATGCATTTTAGCATAGATTTCATGCAGCTTTCTTTAGAAGTGCGTGCATGTACTAATCTGTAACTCAAAGTCTGGTTGTGTTGTTGTAACAGTTTACAGACCTTTTAATTCCACATTTGACTTGATGGCAGGATGGGGGAGTGTATTTGTGGGTGCTGGCATCTGAAGGCACGGAGACATTGTGTAACAAGAGTTAAATAAGTGACTTTGTTTGCCTTAGGAAACACCAACGAAGGAGCTGGGAAGCCGAGGGGTAGACGTGAATGGGGAAGGTGCTGGCAGCTCTCCTGTTCCATCTTCCAGCCCGGGTTACTTAAACAGATTTGCAAATTCAGAAAGCTCAACAGATGAAGAAGGTACATGGATATATTTTATGCACAGCAGGGGCTGAGAGTACTTTATGCAGTGTTTAAGCAGACTTTTATGAAATGTCATTAAACTATATGTGATCTGTAAATTCACTGGACCACGTTGGCTTCAATTTTGCATCCTAAGCACACACTGCAGCTGGGCTCAGATTGCCTTGTTCCTGAGGAGCAAAGCTGGGATGTGATACTGGTTGTTTATATATTGATGTGTCCAGGGTTGCCTGAGAGGCAGCCAAACTGGGTGACAAATTTTAGTGACTCTCTGGGCTAGAACCCTGCCCGTGGTTACAGGTTTTGTTTGGGCTTAATGCAGTCTTCCAGTCCACCTGTACAACTCTGAGTGACCTTACATTGCATTCCTGTAATGCTGCTTTTTTCTTTCTTCTTTTTTTTTTATTTTCCTCCCCAAGGTGGGGGTTTTGAGTGGGATGATGACTTCTCTTCTCCAGAGCCATCCTTTATGTCCAAGGCAGCTAATAGTCTCATTGGTTCTAAAGCACCCCTTCAGCCATCAAAGTACTTCTCTCCACCTCCACCTTCACGGACTCTTGATCAGAACTGGTCACATTCATCCCCTTATTCCAGATTCTCCATCTCTCCTGCAAACATGGCAAGCTTTTCTCTTACACATCTTACAGATTCAGATATAGAGCAAGGAGGTAAGTGAATTAGTTATATTAATTACTTTAAAGATACAAATTAAAACCAGTAAATAAAAGATAAAAGTAACAGATACAACTAGTCTTCTTCTATTTAAATATCAAATATAGAAGTAAGTTTTTAACACTATAGAAGTTTAGGTCTGGCCTTGTTCAGTTAAGACATAGTTTTCCATGGAGAATGAGATTATTTGCATCCAAGTTGTACAGAATTGTGGTTGAACAGCTTGTGGAACATTAACAGGACAAGCTCTTGGTTTTGGTGTTAAAAACCCTAGTGGTGTATTTGTATAAATGAAACCTCTGCAGTCCTGAAGCACTGCTGTTGCACCTGCCACACTATAGCATTTATTAATTCTGGTTATTGCAGTGTCTGAAGTCACAATTGTGTTTTCATTGCACAGGATGAGGTTGCCAGGAACATAATATTTCTGCTGTTATTGTGTAAGCTTATTTTACAGTTCAGTTTCTTTTCATACTGCTTTTTAGACATTGCATTCTTGACAGTCTCTTGAGAATTGCAGCATGTTTTCTAGAGGTGTGAATAGGATAGCTTTATTTAGGAGAGCCAAACAATCCGTTCAGAGCAATATTGAGTACGGGCAGTGTTTATTAACAAGCCTTCTTGTCAGTAACCAAAGGCTTTTTTAACCTTTGATACATTTTTGAGGGTTAAGAGAAGCGAAGATAAGCACACTTGAATCAGTTTGGCATATTATGAATCTTGATAACACATTGCATTATTAAAAATAAATATTACTGATTACAGAGCCTTGCTAATGGTCAATGTCTCTAAATATCTAATCAGTGTTATATAGAGTTGTATTGTTCTTATATTGTGCTTATTGATTAGATAATATTTGCTGCTTAGTAACTTAGAGATAAGAGAGAATATTTTGGAGATCCCACGTTGCCTTATGTGTCCTAAGAAGTGACATTGAACTGTGTGATTGAAGCAGATGTCTATGAATAAATGAACCAAATGTTTACAGAGGTTGAAAGCATAGGGAAAGATTAACCAAAACTTGGAAGGGCAAAACAGCAGAATGCCAAGTTCTAGCAAGAGTCTTACAAAGAAGTGAGAGTTTTGCAGAAGAATCTCACTGTATCTTATGACCTTTCCTCTACTAATAGGAAGCAGTGAAGATGGAGAAAAAGATTAAATGAATTTGAACTTGCTTGGACTCCGTACATAAAACACATAGACTTTGTGTTTGAAACTTCTTTATCTAAACTCTGGATTCTCCTGGAGAAACACAGGTAATCAAGAAGTACTGAGAAATGGAAGTAAACACTGAAAGCAATGTTAAATCAGGACATTAATTTGAATGTGTATTTAACTTTGTAATGTATTTTTAAATCAGTGCAATTTTGCTTTTCATTGAAAGACGATTCTGCCGCTGTTTTCAAGTACTTGAAGTATTTTTCAGATAACTTAAGTAAAGCAACTACACTACGGTCTGGTTTATGTATGAGATTGTATAATATTCTTTTTATATTTTTCCATGTAGTTCATTATCTATTTGAACATACACCTGTTGTAGAATTGTGTATAACTGTCCTGTGCAACAGGTGGCTGTGTTGATGGAACTGTATGAATGATAGTTGATCAGTAGTGAGCCATATTTATTCAAAAAGATATCACTACATATTACTTTGCTTATTACAATTGCACTATGGATTATTCTTCCTTTATTTCCTGATGATGTACAGAATCAAAATCTTAAATCTTTCAAGGAAAATAAGACAAGTTGAATTGGCCCAGTTATCCAGTTTAATTTGTCCTTTTTGTAGCCTTTGCTATGCACGGTACTTGTAAAACGTACATAACTTCTGAGTATTATGTTAGACTTGCTGAAATCTTAGATTCAGTACCATTTCTAAAATGATAATGGTTATAGAATGGTTGTTAGTGTTCATGTTTTATAGGAAACTGGAAAAGAATATGATATACTCTGGAATTTTAAAATGAAAGAGATAATGTCTCTTAATTCCTACATATGATCCTACTGACTGCTTAAACTGTAATAGCATCTGACTATATCACAATTAAGGGCCTTCCAGTTTTTACTACAATTTCTGCCTTGGAGAAAGAAGAGGAAAAATTGGCTGTACAAAACTCTGGGATTCATGAATCTTATAAAAGGACTAATTTCAATAGGCTGGATTTGGGTACACTTGGCCCTTCAGTTGTGCATTCTGTGAACTTTGAAGCTCACTCTTCGGCCGACTGCAGATCGGGCTCCATTCAGAGGCCTGTGGTAAACCTACCTCTCGGTGGTGTTATGACAATTAAGATTTTGATTAATGGTTAGTGCCCAGATTGGCACCCATTTTAGGGCCAGATCCATTTTAAGATGTCTGCAGAACTCCATGGAACATCTTGAAATGCATCCTGAACAAAGGCTGCAGTACAATAGGTTTGCTCTGAAGCATGTAGGGAAGGGAAGACAGTGTGGGGGCTTAACCCTCCTGCTCTATCATGCACTTATCTGATTTAATCCTCTAAACTGCTCAGAAAAAGATATCCTTAATTATTGCTCCAAAGTGAGTTCAATTGAGAAAGAAATCCCTGACTTCTTGGAATGCCTTATACAGTTCAGATCTGTAGGAAACACTGATAGGAACAGTTTACCTGGCTTTGTATTTGTTTACCTATACTAAAATACAAATGCACTGAAATATGAAGTACTTTGTATTTTAGTGGCTGTTTTGGCAGGGCTTGAGAAAATGGTGGTCCAAGTGCTCTGTGTCCAGATCCAGTCACCAGAGAATTTTCATTGTATGGAGATGGGAGGACTAGATATTCTCAGATGTGTGATTTTTTTTTTTTGTATACCTCTGTGTTAATTTTAATTTTTAAGTATGTTTTAAAAATGGCAGGAATATGTTAACTGCTTTTTTTCCAATATTATTTAGCCCTTAAACCAGAATGGCTTTCATACTGATTAAAAGGGAATGATTTAATTATCATGTTTGAAGTTGCCAATGAATTGAGATATCTTTTTCTGATGAGGCACTCAGGTTCAGAGTTAGTCAGAACTGTTCTTCAGTATGAAGTGAGGAACTGAATTTTCCTATGGACCTTTTCCAAAACATTATTTAGAAGGCAAAGTCAAGTGGTTCTTAATACAGGCTTACAGTATATACTGTAGAGGGTTTAAGGGAGCTGTGCACTACTGAAAATATTTTTAAATATTTTTAAATGTTGGTAATAGACCTTGGGCACAAACTATTGTTTAGAAATTCCATAATTCCGACATTAAACTCCTTGATACAGCTAGATTTAGGGTATCTCATCTGTCTTTAATTCTCATCATAGTAAGAATGAAACTCCATAAAATAGTCTGCAAAGAATATGTGGGCTTGTCTGCCTTGCATGGTAAAAAACCTGTCAGACCTGGAGTTGAGCCTTAATTTTGAATAATTTGATTTAAAAGATAGTCCTGGGTTAAATAAAAGCTTATGCTCCGAAATGTTGTAATTTGGTTGTGCATTTTGTTTCTTGTAATTTTAGAAAATCAGATGTTTATCTTGTACATCAGGAATTTCCTTTGCTTAAGGGAAATAAATTATTATTCTTTACCTGGGTTTAAAGAAAATATTACACAGGAGGTGAAAGTTTACTCCTTTGTCCAAATGGACTCATTGCTAATGAATTGCCAAAGGAGCATTTTTTCCAAAACTAGATGTGTATGACATTAATGTCCTTTTTAGCTGTACCATGAAGAGAAATAAATATTTGAAGTTACCTCAGATCACTTAAATTTAAATTTCAGTACTCCAGTAGGCTGAATTGCAATAATATAAACTAGCTTTTTGGGTAAAAAATGATACTTAAAGATCTGATCAACTACTAGCAATACTTAGATATCTGTCTGGCAGTCAAGTGGCACAATGATGATGAATCATTAATTCCAACATGTTACATTCTAATGAGGGGATTTGTTCCAAATCATTCATTACATTCTATGTAATTTCTTGCACTAGCTACTTAAGCCTGGTCTCCATTTTAGAAGTACATGTATCTATTTTCAATGGTTTATTATGAGGACTGGTTACAGCTTAATTCCTTCTCTAGTAGAATACCTGGATTGTTTGAATAATGAAGGCATTGTCTCAATTTGGCTACTAAAGGTATTAAAAAGATCTGATTTTTCTCACCTAAAGAAGTTTGTTTGGACATAAGGATCTGTAGTGATAAGCCAAGGGAGCAACAAGAGTGTCCAGATTCAGTGGGAACACCTGTACTCTCCTAAATCCTCCAGCTGCAGATACACTGTGTATAACTGCATTGATGGAAATTGCCATGGTCATGGAAATGAGCAGATTTAACTCTTTTTTTTCATATCCTTGTTGATGCACTAATGAAAGCCATTTAAGCCTCATTCTTTTTATCAGTATTTTTAGCAGATTTTTATGTAATACTCAATCTTTCATGAGGAGGCTGGTTGGTAGACTTTTTTTTATGGTTATGCACTATCCTAAAGTGTCAGCATTGTCAGGTGTCAGTGACTTGGCTATTTGTGTTGGAGTTGGTGAAAGGTGGAATCCAAGTACATTAGCCTTATAAGAAATAGCCTTAAATAAGAACGGAGTTACTTCAAAAAATTACTTCAGCTTTAAGTCATACATGTTATTGATTTTGGTACAAAATGGGAAGAAATCTAGAGGAGAGTCAAACATCATATAAACTTATTGAAAATAAGTATTTGTAATACCAGCAGCCTGTTTTTCAGAAACTTGAATATGACTTACAGTTAGTTTTGTTTATGAAATTGTTTGAACTTGCACAGATGTAGGTGTAACTTAAATGATAAATGGTACTGATGTGTGTGTATATATAATGTTCAATTCTATTTGTAAATGAGAAACTATGTAACAAAATCATAGGTATGAGGTTTTCCTATTGTAATTTAATACAGGTATGAGGTTTATGGCAATATATCATAGTTAATGAAATTTCAGGTCAAAATGTCTTTAAATTGTGTACATTTTTAAATTGTAATTTCTACTGTATATTGATTATCATGCATAGTGTGATTCAAGAAACTGCTTGTAATTTAAAAATATTTAATATTAAAAATAAAATACAGTTATATATTTATAATCTCTTTGTCTGTTTGTTCATTTTTAAACAGATGCCAGCAGTGTAGTTCTACTGTAAGATATATTTATTAGTCTCCTGAGGTTGAGAAAGTTGCAAAAGCTCAAAGCCACAGTCCCAGCAGATGAGTCCACGCTAAATAGTGTAGTCACCTTTAAACTCTTCCAGTGTCATCACCCTTGTGAAAATTGCAGGTAAAGTGCTTACACAGTCAGTAGAGAAGCAATAATTAAAACAGAAACAGTGTCATTCTGAATACTGAATTTTGCTTTTAATCATAGAATTAAAGATCTGTAGGAAGAATGGAGATTTTGAAATTTATAAATTCAGAAAACGAGTTGATGATGTTTTCTCAGTGTTCATGGAAGTTCTTCCTAGAAGACTTGCCTGGGTTTTATCAGTGTAAGTGCGTGTGCTGCAGGGACCAAAGTCAGCAGGTAGAGACCTGCAGTGCCGGTGTCCGGGGGCTCCTTGGCCGAGTGCTGTCCAGCCTGGGCACTGGGTGGGCAGGAGCAGGGGGCTGCTGTTCCCTGCCCCCGGGAGGGTTGGGGCAGCCCAGGGCAGCCGTGGCCACAGTGACTGAGCCTCGTGTGGGAGCCCCCAGCACACACGGCACCTGCTGTCACCTGGGCGTGACAAACTGATACAGGCTGACCTGACTTCACTAGGTAAAATATAACTGCTGGGCTGAAAGTTCACCAAAGGTGGTTGTCGTTAATGAGAACAGATGCAAAAGATCCCATGGCACTAAACCGGTCACCCGATACAGAACTTATGGTCAAAGAGTTGGAGAACTTGCAATCTTTATGAGCAGGAGTTCTCAGAGCGATGGCAGCGCTGTGTCTATGAGCCTGCGGCACACGGGTGCAGTGACAACTTGCAGAACTGAGCCGAGACAGGCTGTGTCCTCCTGCAGCCGGGGCCACCGCACCTGCCGAAGGGCCGACCGCTCCCGCGGTGACAGCGTGCCTGGCTCCGTGTGTGACACCCGCGCCGTGTCCCCCGTGTCCCCCGAGTGCCTGGCTCCGTGTGTGACACCCGCGCCGTGTCCCCCGAGTGCCTGGCTCCGTGTGTGACACCCGCGCCGTGTCCCCCGTGTCCCCCGAGCCCGGGCAGCCCCGCTCGGGGGCAGTGGCCGTGCCCGGCCCGTGCGCTGCCGGCGCAGTGCGGTGTTCCCGGCCGGGCCCGCCCCCGCCGCTAAGGCCACGTGTCCGTGGGCCGCCGGGGCTGGGGCCGCCTGTGCCCGCCCGGGGCTGGGGCTGGGGCTGCCGGTGCCCGCCCGTGCCCGCCCGGGGCTGGGGCTGCCGGTGTCCGCCTGTGCCCGCCCGGGGCTGCCGGTGCCCGCCTGTGCCCGCCCGGGGCTGGGGCTGCCGGTGTCCGCCCGTGCCCGCCCGGGGCTGCCCGGGGTCTGCGCCCCTCGGGGCTGCTGCTCGCACGCCCTGCCTCGCTCGGAGGACACGCTGCGCTCCCTCCCTGCTGCCCCCACGGTCCCTGCTGCTGTTCCTGCCTCCCCCCAGGGTCTCACCCGCCGTGCCACTTGGGCCCCAGACACCTTCTCAGCAGCTGGTGGAGTGGTAAGTCACAGAAGAGGGATGCCAGCCCTGGTAGACTGCCGATGGTGTGAAATGCATTGGTATTTGGCTGCTCTTTCTCTTTGGTTTCTCTTGACCGCTCCAGTCTGTTGCTCCTGAATCCCCCACAATCTGTTTGCTCCTTGCACACTCTCATATCGCCTTCCTGCGGCTCTGTTTGCTTCTCCGGGTTACAGCAGTGGCAGTCTGAGAGCAAACCTGCCAGCTAGGCACCTTGTTATCCCCTGACACCCCATTTGCTTTTTCCAGCCTGCAGGTTTAAAAACTACTTTGCTCTCACAGTTGGCTGAAGCTTCCATTCTCTTGGATCTTCTTCCAACTTTCTCCTGGCTGCCTCCATGAGCCCCCTCTTCACCAAGTCCCGTGGGCTGTTTTTTCCAAGCAGCAGCACTCCCCAGCAGTGCTTCTTGTGCTTGGGCAGTGAAGCTCCCTCTCCTCTGTGCTGTCCTGTAGCTGTACCTTTTCTGCCAAGAGAGTTACACAAAGGGTCTAGAACAAACGTGGTGCTTGCCTTTGGACCTGTTTTCTCACTGAAGGTACCTGTGTGTCTCCAGCATTTTTTTAGGCTCCCATAACACAAACTGCTTGGTGCTGTCTTTCAGCTGTCATCACCTGGGTGCTGCCCTAACCCAGCTCTTTTGGGAATTCCTGTCCTGTTTGGTAAAGTTGCCTCTTTGGTAGTAAGGAACCTGGGGATGGCCAGGATGTCCTGACAGGCAGAGAACTGAGGCACTGTGCAAGCCCAGCAGCTGAACGTGGCTTTAAAGCAATGAGAAACGAGACAGCAGGTGGTGTTTACCACAGCACAGCTGGGACCTGCCACCACCTGCTCCACCTAAGGTTGAGGTTTTATACTGGGACAGTCTCACAGCTGGGGCTAGGGTGTTTTTTCCTTCATTTTTATTGGTTCACCAACTGCTCCTACACAACAGCATCGGCGTAAAATATATTTTATTTAGATTAAACCCTTTTATAGCTACATGAACTGGAAGACTGGGGAAAGAACGTATTTTAGGAGTGTCTCTTAGTAACAGTGATCACTGGTGTTAGAGGCGGGGTTGCTGTGGTGCTATTGTCTTCAGATGTAGTGTGGGCACAGAATATGGGCTGAGGGGGGTAAAATATCAGTGCTGTCATCTAATGCAGAGGAAGGAACATTTCTGTGTCTTTTTGGGTAACTTGGAAAATAGCCTTCTGTGCTGCTGTTGATCTGGGGCAGTCACTGCAATTAAGCCCTGTCATTATTGGATTGCTGTGGGAAGTGTGTGTGTGTGTGTGTGTATGTGTGTGTGGTGAGGGCTAGCCCAGAACACAGAAATGCTGCACCTGAAAACACGTGGCTGGCTCAGAGCTTCTCACTGTGAGTGTGCCATGTTTCCCTCTAGTGGACTCCTCTCACAGTGGAAACTTGTGCCTACAAAAACCAACTACCAGGAGTTCAAGGAGAAATTACTTTGAATAAGAACCTGGGAGTCTGTCTAATACCCCCCCAAAGCCAGTGTATGTACATTGGTGCATGGTTCTATTATACCATGGGGTAGTGAGGAGCTGGCAGACAACAGCAGCATAAGAGATCAAACAGAGGTGATGGGTTATCAAACCTGACTGACTATTGTACTCTGCATATTTTTTTGAGTTGTGGTTCACTTTTCTGCAGAAAGACTGGATCAGCTTGGAGACCATCCTCACTTACGTAGTGATAAAGGAAAAGTCTCTCTGCTTTGAGGCTTATTTCTAAGAAAGGAGAGGCATCTGTTTTTCACCAGTAGGTGATTCACTGCATCTTTATTTCACTGGCGCCATCCACTTGCCCTCTGCTCCCTCTGCAAGCTCTCCTCCCAGCTGAATATTGCTGTTATGTTTTTGCAGCACATTGATAATTAATACCGGTCCATCCAACAAACCATGAAGACTAAAACCAAAGGGAAGAAACAAAGGCCAACCGTTGACAAAGAAGCATTTTCTGAAGAGCCAGCAATGAGGAAAAAGGAACTGGGGAAATGTTTGCGCCACACAGAAAGGAGGAGTGGGGGAAACAAGGAGAGCAGCAAGAGGCCCCCAGGCAGAGCCAAGAGGCCTTGGGGCAGTAAGGACAGGCTCTTGAGGAGACTGGAGAGCAATGAGCGCGAGAGGCAGAGGATGCACAAGCTGAACAACGCCTTCCAGGCCCTGCGGGAGGTCATCCCTCACGTCAGGGCCGAGAACAAGCTCTCCAAAATAGAGACTCTCACGCTGGCCAAAAATTACATTAAATCCCTGACCTCCATTATACTCAATATGTCCAACGGACACTTTCCAGCGGTAGAAGGGATGGGGGCAGCCCGGGGATCCAAACTGTACCAGCATTATCAACAGCAGCATGGGGAGGATGACCGTGAGGAACATCTACAGAAATATTCCACACAGATTCAGAACTTCAGCCAAAACACCAACTGCTAGCTACTACTTTCCTTCTTACATCATAATACATGTCATTACCTAGAGGTATAAATAGATTTTTTTTTGCCTCCAGTCTCTTTTTTTTTTTTTTTCCCTTAAAAAGACAAACAGGTAACACTCACGGCTGTAGTTTATATGGCACATTGAAAAGTTGCCTTAAACCCTGAGAATTTTTCAGAGCATAAGGAATGTGTTTGTGTGGTGTGCCAGGGTCTGGAAACCTATCCTGTAACACTGGAGTTGACTTGAAAATAGTGATTTAGTAACTTCTGAAAATTAGCCTGGAGTGGAGTGGAGCCTTTAAGGTTTGTGTTGCCTGAGTTCCTTGGAGGTTGTTGAGAATCTTGGCTGTAGCTCTGTTCACCAGCCTTTCAATGACTCATCTACAGTGCTGAAGAGAAGATTAAAACTGATGACAGCACTGGACTGACGTGGTGACTGAAGTGGTACATTTGGGAAATTGGTCACCAAATCTGAACATTTATCTTGTCATTCAACTTCTGTGGATCTGCCCTGGTAATTTTGAACCTTGCAAGGAGTAAAAACATCTGTTCATGCAAACATCTGCAAAGCTTTCTTAGATTGTAAGCTCTCTAGAGTAAGGACAGTTCTGATCTGTGTTTCCAGAGCATTTGGTCTCATGGAGATTTTCTTTAGTCTGGGTGCCATTATAATACAAATAATAAATAAGGGACAAATTACTTTTGCCAAGACAATGATAAGAATGCTTTAGTATAGTCTTAAGTTAGAAAATGCTCTGGCCAGTTTAAATTATTTCCTAATGAAGCCTGTGATGTGGTCAGGTTCTTTCTGGGTTAGTGTTAGATTCTGATACTATAAAACAATAAATGAAGCAGAAATTCTTCAAAAAGGAAAATGACCTCTTCTTTTCCCTTCCCTCTATCCCCTTCTGGGGTAAAAAGTTTTATGTCACTGAGGAACTCTCAGAGAATACAATAGTCTTGTGTTCTCATACCTGGGGCACGTGAAGCTGGAGTGGCCTCAGTTGGAAGTGTGGTGCCCATGGAGCCCCCGTGTCCCATGGAGCAGGGGGCTGCTGCTCTGTGCTGGGATGGCACAGGGAGCCCTTGGCACCTCATGCATCACTAGGATTGATAACGGTTTGTGGGGAGGCCCTTTTTCTGCAGAGGAGGGCTGTCCAAGGAGGAGTGGGGGCTGAGGAAGGATTTATCAGATCCATCACTAAAGGACTGTGCTGCACTGTGCAGTTTGGAGCGTGTTTGTAGTTTGCTGCAGCACAGCTGAAGGGATGGCAGTGTAACCCAGAGTGAAAGGGGAGGTTTCCCACACAGGCTGGTAAGGGATGTGAATTACCTTTCCCCACCACAGCAATCCATAGCTGTGATGTAGAACAACACCATCATTTATACGGGTGGTTGCCTTAGCGGAGAAAACATTTGGATCCTGCCTCAACTGGAATTTTCTTAGTTGTTGAACTGTTTTCACATTAAAATAAATGTGATTAAGCCCTTCTTGTACTCAAGTGTTGATGAAAGAATTGCAGAGTCTCTTAGAGATTTAGTTTATCATTACAGTGCTGGATCTTACTCCATTCACCAGCTGCCTCCTGTGGGTAAATTAATCCTCAGTGTATTTATACACGGATTACAGTGAGTCAGTAACACCAAGGCCTTTTCTTTCAGTTATTCCACTCAGCACCTCCTCAGGTAAGAGATGTTATTTGGTTATTTCTCACTCTCTAGGGCAGTGCAAACTGTGGCTGTGTTTCACACAGTAAATGATGACCAAGATTATGGTAATGTTTTTGTAGAATTCTTTAAAGGTCATTATCTGAGAGTTTGCAGCTAGTAAACATCCCTGGAATGCTTCTGTGGGACAGTTACATTTGAACTGCTCTTTGGTTGCACTGGTGGAAAGGGAACCAGCAAGTTTAAAATCCAGTTATTTTAACAGTGCTGTTGATGAAGGACTGCACTTTAAGAACCAAGTCTGCTGATACTGCTCCTAAAGATACAGAATTTAATGCCTGGGCAGTGTATTTTTGACTTTCTGCAATGAGAGGCATTTCAAATATTAAGGCCAAAATGGCACATCATATCGAGCTGTAAATACAGCAGCCAAGGAGGCAGGTGAAAGTTACCCCCTCTCTGAACACTGCCATCCCTGAGGCACAGTCAGGCTCTGGACACAGGCATCTATGGAATTACAGCTGCTGGTAACACAGTGGTACTTTGCTACAAGGTGCTGTATTCTTGGACATGCCAAAAGGGATTTTGCAAGAAGCATTTTTTTCTGATAAATTACTTTTATTTTTCAAAATTGCTTCAGTTTAAAGTCACTTTTCCATATTTTAACTAGCCACGACAATGACATTATATTTTTAAATTAAATAATTTTCTAAATAATATTTTAGAAGGCAAATACTTAGTACTCAAACATAAACAACTTATAACTTATCTTTTTTTTCACTTAAACCCAGTTTTTTACAGTAAAGTAAGTGAAACTTGGCAATGGAGGGAAAAATGCAAAGGTACATTATAAAGCTTATTGTATGCAATCAGGTTGATTGTTGGAGATGTAAACACTGACTATTAAAAGGAAAAATCTTGATACAAAAAAATACAATCCTAATAATTCTCTAAAAATACATGTAATAAAGTTATTTATTTGGACAAGATACTGTGCAAGGTATGCAAAACCTATTAATGCAACACATTATTTATGGTTCTCCCACAATGTATAAACCAGAAATCTCTAATCACATACTGGAAAGATCAACAGGTTCTTCTTTTAACAGTAAAGCATCTTCAATCTTCATTCACATTTGGACTTGGAAACAGTGCTTTCCTTGGCATTAAATACCAAATATGTTCCTTAAATACGTGCAAACATAAGTTTTACTTCTACAAATACAGTACTGAGACCACACCAAACTGCTCATCATATAAAAATAGCTTCATATACAGTCACACACAGAGAGGAGAAATGAATGTAAACTGTCCAATTGCAAGAAATAAGTCAGGAATAAAAGCTTTTTTTGCGAATGGAAAGTGGTTTCATGTTGGAAAAAGGGATGAATAAATCACTCAAAATGAAGAGCAGAGCTTCATTCTGAACTGCCATCAGTGTACACTGGCAAACTCCACCGCTCTCAGTAAGGTTGTTTAGCATTCCTACCACTGTCAAGTCAGAGTTTAAGACCTTCCCTTGACTTGTGCAGTATGAAAACATAATTTGCAATGATCTGGAGCAGAGCCTCCAGAGTCTCGTGCCTTCCAGCCTCCCTAGGTAGGCGTCTGTGTACCTCAATTATCCCAGTTTCAGTTCAGCTGAAGACAGAACACAATTTCCCAGCACCTGCAGTGACAGTTCAGAGCGAGACATCGCTGAGCCCAGCTGACCAGGACTGGGCTCTCCAGTGGCTCCCTGAAACCAGGGCTTCTGCTGCCTGATTAACACATAGCTCACTGGGAGCAAAGACAGCAAAAATTGGCCCTTCCTGCTACCTGCAGCCTAAACAGAGCTGTACAGAATTTGATTTTGCTGATGGGAGCAGGAACAACCTGACCGAAGTCAGTCCTTACACACGGAGCCCTCCCATGAGCAGAGCTCTGTGCCTGTGTAAGGGCCTCTACAAACAGGACCAGCTGTGTTTGCCTGCAGTTCATTCCAGCTGAAACACCTTCATCTGTGCTCAAAGATGAATCTCAAGGACGGTGTGCAAGATGTGTGAACATGAGAGAAATGTAGGGAGCATAAAAAAAAGTAAATGCAGTGATCATCGGTGCAGATATTCACAGTTGTATGGTGTCTAGCAGCTATGATTAAGGGTCAGAAATACATTGTGGTTGAAAACCTTGCCTGCTTTGACAAAACTATGAACTCTATCAAGTCACATTTACACAAGATGCATTAGAAGGATTCAGTACTTAAAATACCCCATTGCAAAGTCCAGTTCAGTCAAACATATTAGTAGCACAAAAATGTCATGTTTTTCTCTCCAAGCAGTAGACATCTATTTCTTTTTAAACTATTGTCTACTGCTGGTTAGCAACCCGAAGATTGCAACAATTTAACAGTTAACAGAATTTCTGTCCAATTCTTGACTTTCACTGACCATCAGAGGGGTCTTGGAGTGTTCTGTTTTCCCTTTACTCTCCTCATCTCCCTCCTTCGATGCTGCCGGGTTCTCCTCGGCGGTGTCAGGCCCAGCACCCCGAGATGCTTCTGTTGCATTTCCTCTGACTGTGATGTGCTCCCACCCACCCTGGGAAAAAGGGATACAGGAAGGAAAGAAACATCACCCTGTCAGTGCTGTACGTGATGGGGTGCTTTATGTGCACTGTTTGTTCATGAGGAAAGTAATCCTGCTCTGGGGTGAATTAGAACAAAGGCCTCCCTGACAGGGAGTTACAGTGGTGGTAAACTTGAGGATTGTTTTTTATTACAGGGAATTGAGATTAGTAGGGTCAAGCATTCATAATAGAGCCACTGCAGGCAGATATTCCACCAGCTTAAAAGATGGCAAAACCTTGAAATGGCCTTTCTCAAAACATTAAAATATTACAGGGTACAACAATGAGGAATAATCATGTGCAGACCAGGAAGGAATACACTTTTTTTAAAATGGCTCTTACTCCACTAGTTTTTCCATTGTAACTATTAAATTACCCATTTAAAATGAACACTTATCAAATGCAAATAACTTCCCAGTTATGATTGCACAGCCCTTTATAATAACTTCAAAAAGGAACCTAAACCTGAAGGAAG
Organism: Sylvia atricapilla; assembly: GCF_009819655.1. Classification (NCBI taxonomy): domain Eukaryota; kingdom Metazoa; phylum Chordata; class Aves; order Passeriformes; family Sylviidae; genus Sylvia; species Sylvia atricapilla. The sequence goes on from NC_089154.1 coordinate 1,355,883, forward strand.
ATGTCAGTTTCCTGCAGGTCTATCCAAGATTGCCAGTGCTGGCCAGCTGGAGCCCATAGACATTGGGATGTGTAACTTAGGCAGCTCTGTGCCCTCAGCACTTACCCCAATTCCATAATCCCAGGAGAGGCCTTTAGGTTCCAGGGGCTGGACACCAGTCCGGTGGCAGACGGTCCCACAGCTCAGGCTGTGGCTGCCCTGCACTTTGTCAGCTATCACCCACACCTCAAGGAAGCAGAGAGAGGCAGTAAAATGTGCTGCTCTTCCCACATGTGTAATCTGACCCCTCTCAAAACTCAGTCTTGTTCTTCAATAGGCTAAAAATGATTTAATTTAGGCAGAGAGACACTCAAACAAACTCTAGAGCTGTGTTATAATTAAAACATTGCCAGATAAGACTTGACAGGAAAGAGATTAAATATATAAAAGGCCTTGTTAAAATATATAGCCTTCTTAAAAAAAAAGGAAAAAAAAATTAATGAGGCTTTCTGCAGCAGAGGGCTTGGCTGTATCACTATTTCATTGGTATGATTTTTTTCTCTTGCTATCAGATTCTAGCATTTAGACCAACATTTTATGCAATGAAGTCAAACAAAACTATGGCTGAAGAACACTTCATTACTAAAGTATGTTCTACATAATTTTTAATAAACTGAGATACAAGGAAGCTTAATACACACCTGGTCCAGGGGCCCTACAGACATTTTACGGATATTATTTGAAACATGATCCCAGGTAGATCCTTGAGGGTAGCTGGGTGTGATCCCCTGCCTGTACCAAAGATTGCCTGTAAAACAAGGAGTGCTGGTTACAGCCCAGCATGGCTGTTTGTTTGTCTGAAGTGCTACAAACAACCTAAATGAGAAATTAATTCTTTCTGCATTATGGGGAAATGCGGTTTTGGCTAATGGGTTACAAAAATGGACAAAATGAAGTTCCCACTTTGGAGTTTGTATTTCTGTAGTTACTGTTTATAAAAAATAGCAAATACTCTGTTTTGTAGAACTTCTTGGGGAAAAGTGTTCATATAAGGAACTATGCACTAGAAAACAAAAGCAAATGAGATGAAGCTTTGTGAATCTGGTGTTAAAGGCTTGTTTCCTGTACAAAAGGTACATGATTTATCTGGTTTGGAGCAGGATTCCAGACAAAACCCAGCCATGCAGTGCTCTGACAATCATCTGTGTCTTCCCCACAGAGCACAGATGCTGAGTTGTTGTTACCCAGGGCACTATCAGAGTAACAACAACCAAGCCTTCAGAAGCAGTGCTTAAGTGCACTGCTGCTCCAGATCCTTCAGTATGCAATATTACTCTCTTTGGAGCACCAGTAATCATCTGTCCAGTTCTAACCTAGCCTCTCCTTTTTAAATCAGTCTGGTATAGACTAATGTACCTTTTGTAGCACTGACTTACAGTTTTTTAAATCCTTACCATTTTTATCCAAGACAAACACAGACGTTCGTCCCACTGAGACTTGCTTTAACTTCTGTTTTTGAGGTGAAGGGATATGGTACCAACAGTCACCTAAAGGTCACAAGTCTTGAGTTAAGCATTGAAAAAATAGAAATAAGCATGGAAATGTCTGCAGCTGAAATATACTGCTGTGCAGGAAAGCTGTGAATGACATCACACTTCATATATTTTAACAGATGGTTTTTTTACAAATGAACAGCAAATATTCTGCTATAATTATTGTATTATTTGTATGCACTGTTTTGCACAACCATGGGAAAGGCCTCTGGGAAACAGATGGGACTTTTTCAGACATGAAGTGGAGTAGAGCCAAAGATAAAGAAGAAGTTCTTACCTGCAGGTTTGTTTGGAGACACAGAACCCCGGTAGAAGGCAGAACCATCTCTAGCAATAGCCCACACTTGGTAAAATGCTCCAATGGAGATGGAAATGAAGGGCTGATCTGTTCCCACATGCAGCCAGGATGTTCCCTAACAAATCATGGGAGGTGAAGTGTGAAGTAGTGGTTAAAACAGAAACGAGGTTGCTGATCCGCAAAGATATTTGCATATATAACTCTTTGAGTATAAGTAAGTTGGACAATGAAGGGCCTTTTCTAATAAAATCATTGCACTTTAGGCATCTACATGTCTCTGAACAGCTGGACTAGAGCCTTCTTTTTTTTTAATTCCTCACAAAAATCAACTGATATGGGATTTCAGATTCCAGACACAGTATTTCAGTTCTCACTGCTGCACTGCCTTACAGATCAGGAAGGAAAAAAAATTCTTAAATATTTTTCAATTTCTTGTGATTTTTCTCCAAATTCTGTTAAAGTATTTTCTGATGTTTTTCCTGGGTTTTATCCTACTGGTACCAAGAGGCACTGGACTGGGACGATGCTTCACACGGTCTATTCCTCAGCAATTCCTTTAAGGGGGATACATCTGGTGCCAACAATTTCAACAAACAAACAAAACAAGAAAAACTAAGCTGCCAGTGTGGAAAGTGGAAGTAAAATGCTTCATGAGGACATGGCCAGGAGCTGAGAGAGGCTCCTGCAGGTGAAGTGGCACAAGCTCAGGTAGATTATGCAAGAGAAGCACTATTATGAGGGATGTGGGCAGCAAACTGTGCTACAGCTGATGGACAGGGACTTCCAAACCTGGGACACAAAGGGATGGAAAATAACAAGGTGCTTTGAGAAAGGGCCCTGTGTGATTGCATGTACTTGCATATTACAATAAACACATCAATAAGCAGTAAAAACAAACAGGGAGCCTTACAGCTGGATTTTGCTGTGTCACTCCAAGTCTGCAGAGCACGTCTCCTTTGTCACTGATTGCCCACAGTGCTACTGCTTCTTCATCATCTGCATCTGAACTGGGAATTATGGAGATGTCCCACAGGGTGACAGGAGGCACTTCCAGCCATGGCCCGTTGGTGACTATCTTACATTTCCTGAAGCAGAAAAAACCCAAACCTGTCAGAAGTGTATATACTTCCTACAGCTGAATTGGTTTCCCAGTCTATTGTTGACTTCCACTCCTAAAGTCTTTTCATCAGGCAGTGCTTTTCATTAAATATTAGTATTTTTAATTTGAAAGAGGTTTTTAACGATCAGTCGTGTTTTGCATCAAGTTATCAAGTTTTGAAATTTAAACAAATACTGATTTCTCAAAGGTTCTGTTGTTTGGGGGATTTTTTAAGTTACTTTGTAAAACCCAGACCACCCAATTGGTACTACACTGCTCTATAGCTCTCTCAGACTGGGCAACAGCAAGATAATAAATTGCAGAGACAACTTCATACCCAGCTCATTCCTTCCTCTGTCTTGGTTAAAGGAATAACTTCACAATTCTGTTTTGGTTGGTCTGTTAAAAAGGTTACGTAGCATCTTGAGGTAGGCAGGGGTAAAGCAGCTCTAAATGACAGACTTGGTAAGTCATGCTGGGACTTTTGTGTACCTTTTCTGTGGAAATTGCACTGAAGTAGTGCTGTTGATCAGGGAAATTATGTTAGACTCTATCATCACCACAATAATTTTGTGTATGATGAATGTCCTAAAAAACATCAGGACATTCTTCTGTTTTCCAGTTCTGAAAAAACAGATCCAACCCTGAGCAGTTCCCTATTTGTTTTCAATTTTCAATTGGTAGTTAAAACAGGAGGAAGTGTTTAGACTAGAGGGTATTTCTCAAGTAATCTATTTCAAGTCACCATTTTATTTACTGGGTTTGTTTTTCTGCATATCGTGAAATAACACTTTTGATGCTTCAGAACCTCACTTCAAAGCTTTTTGTATAAGGAGCTAAATGCTACTTTGTAGCATCAATATCAAACCCACCCCAGCAGTGTCTAAGTTCATAGCAATTAATAAGCACAGCTATTAGATGCCCTAGTGTAGAAAGCAGAGAAAAGTTGGAGAAACAGGGAACACACAGACTTCCCCAGCTTAAATAGAATACAGAGGCAGTTTCCTCTTTTCTGGGTTCCCCCTGGACATTTCTTCTGAGTGAAATAAGGCTGGACTGTCTGTGGCCCAGCACCGAGTATGTGGAATTCATAAGTTAATGTATTAATATAAAAGGCCTATTACCAGCAGTTACAAGTGACTTAATATGTACTGATTTACCCAGTGTCTACTACTCCTTAATCATTTACATAAGAAAAATCAGATACAGAGAAGAACTGTCTGACTTTTATCTACAGATCCCACAACATCCAATAGGGTAACTACTCATAGAGACTTACAATTAGAGGCATAATGCTAAAGGTCATCAGTTTCTCTGCTGGGTTATTTATTTCAGGTTTCTTTACTTTTTCTTCTGTTAATGAGGTGACAAGACTTTTCACCTCACAGCTAAAGTAGACTTAGTGAGCAATTAGCATTCAAGTTCAAAACTTATTTATGTTGAGGTTCCTCACCTTGCCCAGCGCCTCCGTCGGACAAAGTCTTTAATTGTCTTGTGGCCATGGTAGGACCTACCAAAACAGATGGAAACAATGTTTATGAGGATGTCAGAGCATCTCCAGCCTGACAGCACTGCCTCCATCTGCCCACCAGGCACCCCTGCTGATTTAAAAATTCTTCAAGTGACAGTTTGCCAGGTTCACCTTGCTGCCCTCCCTCCCTGCAAATACTCGCGTGCCCACAAAAAGGGAGGAAATGAGGCAGTGTCATGTCCCTGTCAAAGGGCAGTTAATGTGCAAACCAGAATGAGAAGGAGTGAGAACTGGAGTCTGGGATTTGGTGGAAGAGGTGTTTCCTTACGCTGGGAAGTCAGCTGCATACTGCCAGCCCTCCCTGTCTGTGCCACCCGCCGGGCTGAAGTCGATGTACCAGTCGGAGACCTGTGGGCAAACGGGGACACTGGAACAACAATCAACTCCTAATGTATCATAAGCACCTCTTCTTTTGTTTGCTTCCACCTTTTGGTGGAGAGCAATGACTTGCTAGAAACCTTCTAATACTTTAAATACATACAGAGAAGTTCCCAAATCTTTTTAATTCAGCTGAAAAGGATCTAAGTAATATTAAACAAAAATCCCCACTCAATGGTTAACATCCTTTTGACTATGGAAGATTATTGCTAGTTATGAATGGGGAAAACAAGATTAAATATTACAACAAATCCCAGAAGAAAAATCTGTGCCCCTTGAACGTAAGTCATGTATCCGACTTGCTAAGCCTGGACTTCTTTGTAAAATATTTGTAAGACAAAACTTACCCAAGACCATTGTGGAGAAGGAGGCTTGGTGTTGGTCTTTGTACATTCCTGCAGGCCAGAGGCATCACTCCACATGTATCTGTCTGTGGGCAGACCCCTGTGGTGATGGAACAGTGCACAAGGAATGCAAGGTCATTTATAACAGAGAGTTTAAAAGGCAAGGGAAGAAAAGCTTTTTTTATGGCACTTCTTGCTTTCACACACAAAACACTGCCATTATTAACCTCTGTCTTTAGAAATATCATGTGAGTGATGAGGATAGTGGGAAAGAATCTGTACAATTGCTTCCAATTATACCAAACTTGAGGACCATGTAAATGTTTTTCTGTAGAGTGATATTCCTCACTACCATTTAAAACTAGACTATGAATCCCATATATGTGGATATGTATTTTCCAATACTTTTGCTCAAATATACTATTTAAGGACCCAATGTATTTAGTAAAATATATATAGGAATATGTAGATCCTAATAACTTTTCTGCCTGGCTGTAATAATGACAGAAACTGCACGTAGGCACACTTTGTGCAATCACAAAGCACAAATCTGTAAGGTTTTGCCATAATGACGTTTTGAATGGATAATTACAAATTAGAAAACTGAGAAACACTGCTCCTTCTATCACAGGTTGACTATAAATGTTGGAGGAGACTGAAGATGGAGTAAGTGTAATAACTCTTCCAAACAGAAGCCCTTGTTTCATTGGACAGTAGTAGTATTAAGGTAAATAAATGTAATAAATTGAGTAAATAACCTGCTGCTGTATCCAGTGACAGGGTTCCACCGTTGGTTCTCATAGATGTAAACACATTTCACATCTGACTGTGTATAAATGTTATCAGCACTACTGGCCAGTCCTGTGAGGAATAAACAATGTGGAATAAAGTAAAGCCAAAACCTGTAGACAGTACATTTTAAATTCCAGCAGCTCCTGATGACGGTGTTTCTCAGTGGCAGGCTGTACCTTGGATGAAGCCGCCTCCATGCCCTCCGGTGTGAACCCAGGCAGTGTGGTCGCAGCCGATGCCCCACACCACGCCCCGGCTGTTGCTCTCTATCAGCCGCAGGTGGCCGCCCACCTGCCGCCAGAACCTGCCAGGGAAAGGACTGTACTCAGCACCACATCCTTCAGGAATGTGTGCTTTCCCCACCCACAACCCAGCCATCTTCAGGACAGGCAACCTTCTCTGCTCACTCGTCTGACCACTGTGCAACCTGGAAGTGAAAGCAGCTGCCAGCTGAAAGCATTTCCCTCTGAACAGCTACCAAAAAGCAGATGGGCTTGTTCTGCTCGAGGGGTTTGCAGCACCGTGTTGTCACAGTTGTCATAAAAACTGTCGAGAAACTGCTCCTGGACTGCAGTGTCTGTGGAGGACTGACAATTTCAGATTTCTTGACTCAAATAAAACTGAAAGCTCAAGTTATATTCCAATTACAGCAATTAGATTTACTTTCACTTTAGGCTATCTCTCACGACATTAAAGATGCAGTAACAAAAAATGGGATCTCAGTGAGAAAGGCTTTTGAAATCACAAGGATATCTCCAGCATCTAAGAATTAAAATACGATTTGGTGAATTTCTTCACGTGCAATCAGGAGTAGGAAGGCAGCCATTAACCCTGTCAGCGAGACATCTGCAGTGTACTACACACTCCAAGAGCCCATGAAAGCCACTGAACTGACAGACTTTCTGTCAGTTGGATGGCAGCCCATGCAGAAAGAACAGCTTCAGAAGCCTCTTACATTTGATCACACGGCATCAGCTGGGGTCCGGCCTCCAGCTCAGGACTTGGCTCACTAACAAAGATGTCTCCTTTACAAGTAACTGACCAAATGGCATGGTGAGAAGGAGGGCCTTGAATCCGTCTGCTTTCACAGCAAGACATGTTCAGCAAAGACAGCTACAAAACAAGAAGCAAAAAAAGCTTCCATTTACAGCGAGAACAAAAATTCCCATAGAGATGCTCAGTACTCAGTAAAACAAAATTTTACCTTTGCATGTTCTTGCAAATCAGCAAAGTGAATTTGCAGCTTTGTCTCAAAAGGCACTAGAATTCAGTGGTTCAGAAATTATTACACAACCACTGGAACTGCTGTGGTTTGCAGGAACTGATCAGGATGAAGCATCTCCCAGGTTTGCCCCCTGGCCAGTGTATCTAAGCCTGTCTGCCTGTACAAAAGACTCTCTGCAGCAATGACGACAGAGAATGGTTCTTCTACCAATGCAGACGAACACAATAACTTAATTCCCTAACTCATTCCTACCCTGATCTATATCCAGAGACAGGAAGAGAATGAAAAGCAGTATTTGTGTTGCTTAGATAACTGCAGCACCAGAAAGCATGCAGAGGAGATAACAAGCCTCAGCTGCCTCTAAATAAGTTTGATCAGATGATACCTAAACTTAAAAACCAGATGAGTAGCCTCAGGAGTTTAAATGTAATGCTGACATTTCAGAGACTGGCTTCTATGTTTTATTGCAGATATTGAAATGAGAGATGCCCAGAATTACCCAGTCATGCATTTCTTGCTCTGTTGCGGCTGCCAGGCGGATTGGCCATCGCTGCTTCGTCCTCTCAGGTGTGTACAGTGCAAAGGAGTGCTTGGCTTCATTCAGCACTTCAACTATAATGGTCACTTCATTCAGGAACACATGGATGTACTAAGACAAGAGAAAAAAAAACTCTGTGACTAAAGCAAACCTTCCAGAGCCAGCATTTTTGCACTTCAGGTCTACAAACAAGGCATTCCTGCCAAGGACAGCAAAGAATCAATTCTTGGCACAGAGGGAATGGGACTCAATTTCCAGCCTTGTCCTACCCCTGATTCCTATTACCTACAGGCATTAACCCTACTTGGGAAGACCCTGTTCAGCTAAGCTGGGCTCTTCACAATCAAGAACACTTTGAACTTCCAGAAGAATTCTTAATTAGTGCAGAACTGATGGTTTAAGCAATGTGAGTGGTTTGTGATTGGGTATTTCTGACACAGCATTAACAGAGCTCAGAAAAGCCTGTAGTTTGCTGGTACCTGGCGTTACCTTTGAATTGGCTCCCAAACCTCAGAACAGTAGCGTGCCATAATTTGCCTCCTTTAAAGAAACTGTTTCCCTTTCAGAGGCTTCCCTTTGCCAGAAGCAGCTCTCCCAGGGGTCTGCAGCTGAGCACACCTTTTTCTCCTCATGGTACATGTAATAGATGAACAGGATGCTGTCACGCATCCCATCGCTCCCAGTGAACTGCTCCAGTGCAACTCGAACGTCCATCCACTTATGAGGCTTCCAGTTCCTCCACCACTGCAAGGCTCCAGTTTTAACCCAAACTGACTGCAAGGCAAACACAAGATTACAGGAGTAAAGAAACTGCATGACTCCTTTTCTTTCTCCCAAATGCTGTTTTTGTGACCACAAGTTGTCTCTGCTGCAGGTTAATCTGTATCACACCTCATCATGCATTCATACACCTGTGTCACACATTCCCATACAGTGTATACCAGAGTATGAAAACTCACAAAAGTGGATAAAAAGCTACTGAAGTAGCACATGTACAACAGTAGTCACATTTTTCCCTGCAAGAATGCAGTAGCACACAGGTAGTAATTGACTCAAGTTTGCTCCTGTTATAACACAATCTCTGTTTGGAGTTTAAAGGCTTTGGACATAATTTTTTTAAACTTCATTAAACCCCTGGACTCCAAGTGCTTTTAATCAAATAATTCCAGATGTCATTTGGCAATTAGCAGTGAAGGGACCAAAAATATGAATGAATCTGAAAAAAGCCAGAGTGTCATAACAAAGGGAACATCAAACAAAAATGCTGCTATTTATGTGCTGCCATTGACGTTTGCATCTTGTATTTACGCAAGTTAAATTAGTCCTAATGGCCACAGAGAGGGAAGCTCACCTACTTGAGTCACTGTTTCAATTAAGATGCCTCATCTCGTGGTGAAATAATTCATACAACATTCTGCTGTTGCAACCATTTCTCTGAGGATTTGAGGTCTCACAGTACCCAAATAATGCTGACCAATCCTTTGTTTCTTCCTAAATAAAACTATCTGATAATGCTTTTAGATGAATATGCTGCTCCGTGTTTGACAAGCTGATAATTTCCCACAGGGAGCCCAGACATTAATAATCCAGGAAAGTTGTCATAGACAGAAATAAGGGCAAGAATATAAAGCTGACAGTAAGCTCAAATCAGTATGTCAGAAATGTATTATTGATTCCCAGGTGTGTTCAGAAGAGAAGAGAGGAATCCTCACTGCTTACCTGCTCAATAGCCTGCTCATAGTGTCTGAAATTCTCCAGTTCCCGCTTTGTCCTTTCACTGAGCTGCTGAAAAATCTGCTTCCTCCACGCTGCTGTCTGTGCAGGAGTGATGGACAGGGACAGAGACTGCACAGATGATGACAAACCTGGGACAGAACCAAACCCAATAAACTCCATTGAGCTTTGAGTTCAGTTCTGTGAAAGGTAAAACACTACTCCTTTGAACCCCAGACTGGATCACCCTGGTCTAACACCATTTTTATAATGATTGTAATTTGGAATCAATGCATTACAGCCAAACTTTATAAATGATGTATAGAAATAAGATCACAAGATCATTATATGGAAGCTTTTAAAGCCATAACCTTGTAAAAATGAGAGTTTTGTGACTGAACTGCAAGATAATTAGATAATATACTGCATCATGAGTTAGACTGGTAAATACTGAGATGCCACAGTTCATGGTTTATTTTACTCATTTCAGTAGGAATGGCAGAGTGAGGCAGTTATTGCCAGCATCTGCACCTCCCAAGATAGCCCTTTTTACTCCTTCCTGTTACTGCTCAGTGATATAACATGTTTTGCCTGAAGCTGCAGTTCAATACAATTAAAAATGAGATGTAGATCCAGCACAGATTGCTTTACAAAATTGTTACAGGAACTCAAGAGAAAATACCACTTTTACATTTATTTATCTCAAGCCCAAAATGTTCTAATACAGCTAATACTGCAGCATTATGCTCAGACATGAACCTATTAACAAACTGCAGTAAGAGAAAGTGGGTTAGCACAAGTTTTGCACCATGGCTTTGCTCAGGAAAAAAAAAAAAAAAAACGACCCCAAAATTTTTCCTAAAGAGCATATTGAGCTGAGTGGAACTGGGGTGTGCTGTGGTGATGGCCAGTACCTGATGGAGCAGTGAACCACTTCAGTGGGCTGTGCAGGTCTACCAGACAGCCTCCCCCAGACACCCAGGCCCACAGTGGGTGCTCATCGGCTCCGTACTGGTCTTCAGCTCCCACCGAGAAGGCGCCCAGGGAAGAAAGGCTGGATGTGTCTGCAAAGCTGCTGACAGAGAGCACTGGATGCTTCTGAGCCTCCTTCAAGTCAATGTTTATCCACGGCAGTTCTGCAGGATTTGTGTTTCCAGGAGATTTATTCATTTCAAGGTTATCTTTCTCATTACTAGCTGAAGCAGCAGTGGCTTCTCCTTGCTCAGAGTGCAGAGGATCCAGAGTGAGCTGTGCAGATGTTTCAGCCTGGCTGGCTGGGCCATTCCCAGCAGCTGCAGCTCCCTGCAGGGCAGTGCTGGCAGGGCTTGTGGGCACGCCGGGGAGCTCTGTATCAGAGGAAGGATCTGCATCACCCTGAATGACCGCGCTTGTTTGGTTCTGAATATCATCAGTAAAGAAACAGCCAGCACTGAAGGACAAATAGATAATTAATTATCATCCAAAGCATTGTAAATCAGCACAGGCCTTAGATTGCAGACACGCAGCGACTGACTTAGTGTTTCACTGCAGGAGAGAAACAGTAGACCTCTCTTTTAAATGTCAAATTCTATCACCACAGCCAAGAGTCCAACACAAATCTGGCAAACTGGTCTAGTAAATCTGAAACACAGGAAGGAATTTTACTGATCTTTTCAAACAATTGGTTGTGTAAGCTGCCTACAACTCTCAGGAAAACACATCCCATTTTCTGAATACAAAATAACAAATAGGATTTTTTTAAAGCCCATTATTAACTTCATGATTTGTGTTTGCTGAAGGGAACTTCTCAGCACACACTCTGGCTCAAACAAGTCAGATCCACTGGCATGTGTGGTACAGCCCAGAGGCCAGCAGGCAGGACAAGTAACTGATTTAACCTCCCTAGGAAAAGAAACATACACTAACACTCAGGAAGAATAATTCCTGAGTGGAGTTGACACTCCTTTCATAAACAACATCTTCTCTTATTAGTGACTAGTTCCAGATGGTGATAGTAAAGCCCAGAGCAACATGCTTTACTGCAGGCATGCAGTGAATTCCAATGTGGGAGCTTCAGATTCTTCTCTGAGTGCAACAACTACTGCCTACTGTTAATTTTAATGGCAAAAATGCAAATGCCTTTTGGGATACATAACAATTAGAGATGTGTTCCCCACTCCTCCTTCTCTGTACGCCTTGAATGTAAAGAACTATCTCCTAGCTTTGAAACCCTCGCTGTACAAAGTCTTGAGCAGGTATTTCATGAAGTACCTGAGCAGACTTGTTGAGCTCCCAGTGTGGGATCTGTCACTCTCTCTGCCAGACACAATTGCCTTCCATGTCTTCCCACTGAGCTCACTTGGTGTGACACCTTGACGAAAATAAATCGCTCTGTCATCGCAGCCGATTCCCCAGACCTAGGGAGGGAATGGGCTTGGTGAAGGAAGTGGTTTGGAATGCAGGAGATATCAGATACAAAAAAGGTGCAGTGGTGCAGAATTGAGCACAGAAAACTGCTGGACACAGCATTTTCCTTTTGTGTTCTTCCTTAATGCTGACACTGCAGATGCAGAACAAAATTCTGTACCAAAACCAGTCTGCACCTCCCTGTGCCACACAGGACATGTGCTGGCTGTCACCTTCAGGTGCAGAATTGCAGAACTCAGCCACTTTCTCTCCCAGCAGTTTAAGCCCAGGGCTCCTTTGTCCACCCAGCCCTACTGGCACTGCTGAGAGTCCTCACCATGTGTGAACAGCTCCTGCACTAGAAGGAAGCTTGGAGGTAACATTCCCCTCTAGAGGTGAATGTAAACACCCTCTCAGCTGCTCCCCAGCTCTCTTACCTGGTTGTTCAAGCCTACAGTTACCATCATCATTTCTCCAACCATTTCAATCCAGCTTGTCCCACAAGGATTATGTGAGTTCACTCCTCTTCTAAACCACACCTACAACAACAACAGAAAGTCTAAGTTTTTCTCCTGCTCTAGCAGGAATTTAGTTTCTTCAGTCAATTACTCTTAATTTCTGATACTGGCTTGCCACATTGTCTTAAGAAGTTAAATTACTTCCTTGATTATTTTTCTTTATCAGATAAAGATAAAACAGTTCTCCCAACAGTACCTACATTGTGTGTCCACCTGCAGCCAGAAAAGCCATAAAAGGAGACTTTTTTTTGTAGGAATTTCTGTGACAGTGTTAGTTTTTATGCTGTTGGAAAAATACTTTTTCTTACTATCAACATGCAGGTTATTTTTGATCACTCTGAATGGGCTTCTAGATAGTGTCACATTTAAGCCCTAGAAGCAGAGCTGCCAGAGGGAACTGTCAGGGGGATGTCTTTAGCAGTAGAGCTCTTTAAATTGTCTCCCCTTAGATCTGACTACCAATCTGAAAGTGTCTGTGGGCTGGGCACCTGGAAGAAGTTCCCTCTGTATGTAGCATATATCCATATAGTCATAGCAAGCAGCTCTCTTAGAAGCTTTTGGTTGAATCAGGATGCTTGACTGCCCTGGGGCAGATCTGAAGGAAAATGCACCAGCTTATCTCCATTGATTACAGTGGATTTATCTGGCAGATGGAGCAGGCTGGGCACAGCCTGTTACCATGGCTCAGCTGACAAGTAGTGACTCACTAGAGCAGAGAAACTGAACAGAACTGCTGCACAAGCACAGAGTTCAGGCCTGGCTTTGAATTCAGTGTGAAGGAACAGGGAGTGGGACTCTGTGATCCTTATGGGCCCCTTCCAACCAAAGACATTCCATCACTCTAAGTTAAAACTCCAATAAGAAAGTAATCACACATCCACATAAGAGAAATCTCACCTAATTAAATACCAAACCCCCACATAAAAAGGCTGATGATAAAGAGGGAACAGTTGCAGTAGGAAGATAAAAAAATAGCATCATGCAGCAAAGTGTAGATGAGAATACTCCCCATGCTGCTTTTGATGTGAAATTCAGCCCTTGTGGAAACAGGAGTCACTTCAGTTTTGATGCTTAATATCCCTTAGAAGAGGCTCCCCATCCATTCCCCACCAAAAACCCCACCCACCTTCCAAATCTGTCTGACTTGGGTTTAGAAAATTCCTTCCAAAAGAAAAGCAAGGTCTTCCTTAAATTCAACTCAACTATCACAAACCACAGAGCAATCCCATAACAGGAAGGGGAACTAGAATTCCCCAAATAATGGGGATACAGAGTCCAGATCACCAATGTTCCCTCTGCAGGTTACACTCCTGTTTGAGAGCAGCAGACAGGGAAAGGGAAGAAAAAAGCAGAACATGAGCCCTCTTACTTTTCTATCCTTTGTAACACACCACACCACATCAACACCCACAGAGACGTGCATAATCCCATTTTCTGAGCTTGGAGACTCCACAACACTCCAGGAAATTCCTGCAAAAGACAGAACCCAGAAGGCACTGCAGGTTAGTCTCTTATTCAACACTATGCAAATCAAAGGAGTTTCCAGCCAAATTTAACAAACTTTACCTTGAGGGTTATTCCTATCAATTCCTTCTCTGACAATAGCTTGCCCTTCCCAAAGAGTTGCCCAAAGGAGGTCATAGGGCCCACAGCTGATCTGTACAACTTCACCAGGAGTGGTCACTAAGGACCACGTGGAACCTTCTGGATTGTGATGGCAGACATTTTCTCTGTACCATACCTAGACAAGTTTAAAAAAACAAAAACAAAAAAATATCACTACAACAATGAAACTACTGAGACGAGTAAAGACAAACTGGAAAGAGCAGCTCTTCTTTAACAACATTGTTTTATGTAGTGCATGGCACTCTGACCTTTAAAGGCTGGTTTTTTTAATGTTGATTATGCAGTTGAAGCTATTTCCTTATGTACTAAGGGAGGAGGTTGTTCTACAGAGCAGCTTTTATCATGGAACTGCATCTGGATTGAGTACAGTAACCTATTGCTACAAGTTCTGTATATATTTCAACATTTAAACCACTTCAGTGTGTTTCAGGGCATGTTATATAAACCAAGAGTGAACAAATACATAACACAAAAATGTTACTGTTAGCTGACAGCCTGATCTCACTTTCACTGAACAGAGCTTGCCAAAAATGGGGGGAAAATTCCATTCTCTGTGCAACCTTTGGTGACATCCACCCATTTGCTAGTCTTGGACTGTGCAATTTTCTGCAGATCACAGTCAAAACAGAAAGGTCAAACATAGAAAGCATCCTGTGGCAGTCATACAAGTGCTCCACAGCATGACTGCTGAGTGCAAAATCTTCCTTTTTAGGAACACTTTATCTCCCCAGTGACTTTCACCTGGGAAGTAAAAGCATTTTACAGTGGCAATCAAGTAAGCCTGTAGCCTGAGATGCTTGTCACATATTACTAGAAAGTATGAGGAATAAGGAGTTTTATTCTAAACAATTTAACCAAGATTGCTTGCCTGTCCAGGCAGTGCCTGAGATGTGACTGAAAGCTCAGGCTGTCTGTTAAAAGTACTAGATTCTGCCCTGTGAGACCACAAGTCAGAAACTGTCTAGACACAAAAGAATATCAGATACATGCTGTAAGGATGAAGGAAGAAAAGCAAGGATCAAATCTTCACAGCACTGAGCAAAAGAGGACACCCCATGGGAGGACTAAAACCAACAACAAGAACAAAGATATATAGTTTTCAATAGAAAATAAAATGGCAACATTTCAGAGCTGGATGTTACATTGCCATGTGTGGAGGTGACCAGTTTCCAATCAGCAAGTCTTTGAAAACCATTTTGGAAACTCTTGAATCATCCCTGTCTCTCCACCCCAAAGGCACAGCTCAATGCTTCACCAGAATGTTTTTCAGGTTTTAAGGCTTCTTCTCCTGGTTCTCAGCACCACAGTCAGCATTCTGGGCATTTTTAAGGTACTGCTCAGCCCAAGTTTTTAAGATTCACCTGTTCATAGAGGTGAGAGGCTTCCATAAGACAACAACCCTAGAGGTACTAAGCCTTTCCATTTACAACACAAGTTGTTACGTAATGTAGTCCCAAAGCAGCTTTTCATCCTCTGCCAGATGTACAAGCAGTGCATTTCCTTACCGATAGAAGACAGTCATAACCCTGCCTTGCTTTACAAGCATTTAACTCCTGTTCACTAGTAACTTTCATTAGAAACCTGAGGGAACACACACATACCCTTCCTTGCAAAGACACTGCCCACACTGACAGGCGGCCGAGAGGCTCGTCCGTGATCTCCCATCCGCCGACCGAGATGTCATTGAAGGGGTCTGGCAGCTGGTCTGGCTCATCCTGGGACACAATCTGGAGCAAAGGGAAGGAAGGTTGAGGACAGGAGACACGGCAAACAGGTGACCTGGCTGGTGGCATAACTTGTGTCTTGCAGATTGGTTATGTATCTCTTCCTAGACTGGCTGAGCATGGAGATTCTCCCTTTTATTCAAGGCCTTCCTATGCACAAGAGGGGAAACGCTGCCAAGGCAGCAGGGAGAGGTCTGTGTTTTGCACCCTAACTAAAGGAAACTTCTACTCACAGAACAGTGCATACAGAATTGGAAAGCTGAAGAATGCAAATTATAATTGTTTGTGTTCTTAAAATGGAGCAACAATTATTGAAGAACAGTTTAAAATTTATCCACAGATAAAGGATATCTGTGATAAAGGAACCTGGTGAACGATGCAAAGCAGGTGCCACCTCAAATGAGAGTGCTTTGTCACACAACCAAAAGAAGTTAAAAACTTGATCTGAAATTTGCAAAGGAGCTGAGCATCCATCTCTAATTGCATCACCGTGATATTTGGAACCTTTTAACCACAGGTTTCTATGAAAAATCTCAGCCTTCCATTTCTGCTTACAAGAATAGAAAGTTGGAGGTGAAAGAATTCAGTGAAGTCTAGCCTTCAGAGAAGTAATAAAAAATTAACTTCCATGCACTTGATTTCAGACAATCAGCTGATTTAATATTTCAAAGAGATCCAGAACCTTTGCCCAAATGTCCCGTGATTTGTATCTCCTGTATCTGATCCATCTCCTGCGTCTGACACAAGAATTCCATCTCTTATCCTTTGTGTAGGTGCTGGGGAAGTCTATGGCGTAAGTCCAGCCCTGCAAACAGAGGTTTTCTTGTATGAAAAACAGGATCAAGGGAAAGCTTGAAGTCATAATTCAGAGCAATTCTGCACAGGAGTCACAGCACAAGTCACTCTGTGTGTCTCTAGAGTCCTGATTAACAGATCAGCTAATTCCATGAATGATTTATGAATCATGCCCAAATTCCTCTGGATGATACGCACAGAACAAACAAGACATAATAAAACGTTTTTACTTTCTGCATAGTAGAAACCTTAAATAACAATAGCATTCAGTTGCCAGGATTTACTGGCCTGATCAAAAGAATAAAGCTTCTATAGAAGTTCCTATATACTTCAAAAGCCTTCAAACAAGATCCTTCCTTCTGTTGTATTAGACTTGAGCTATTTCCCAGAAAGAAGTATTTATGGCAAGTTTTATTTTTACAGACTTTTTTACACTTCTATAAAAGTTCCTTTCATTTTACACAGTAAGGATTCCCAGAAAAGATCTCTTCTTGGTATTGTTCACCTACCCCTTTCTCTGTTGGTTCCCCTCCAATATTTTCATCCACATACCAGTCAGACTCCCACTCCCAGTGTGGTGAAGGCAGTGTGAAACTATCAAGCTGCTGGTGTTTTAGCCCGCTCACATCACTCCACTGCCAGCGGTCACTGGGCAGTAATTTCTCACAAAAGCCACCAACTGGATTCCAGCGCTGCCAGAAATAATAAATAAAGTATTTTGTTTGAGATCACTTTATCTCATTGGACATCTACAGGGAGTCATGACATGTTTCTTTTTTTCTGCAGTAGAAGAGGAATAAATTCCTGGGGTGAATTAGAAAGTGTTCATAAGCCCCTCCCTGACAGCCTTTGGAGGAAGCTTTTTTAAGTATCAAAGAAGGGTTGACTGCAGAGCTCATCCCAACCAAGTCATTTTCAGCTACATAAATAGGACCATCTGATGCTATATTTTACCAGGCACAGGGTTTTTTTCTTTAGTGATGTATGGCACCATGACACTGCAGCATTAGGGTAATGCTCTATGGATGGCCTTGGTATTGCTAATCCACTCCCAGAGAAAGATTATTCATTTCTTGTCTGCTCGAGAAAAACAGCACTGCCTCTGCCAGGAATGGTGTCAAGAGAACTGCATCAGCAAAAGTCTCCTAGATCTTGTTATATTCTTTCCCTAGTCTACCTTGAATCAGTTACAGAACCAATAACACAAGGATTTTCACTAATACTGTCATTTTTTTCCCCCACACTCCTACACATTATAGAAATACTGGCAAACTCTGTCCTGTAACACTGTCTTACATTTTAGGGCACGTGGAAAAGGAGTGGTGCAAAAATATGTCTACAATTTTTACAAAAAGTATTATTTGCTGTTACTAGAAATCTGGCTAAATTGCCTTGCACATTATCTGCAAACTACTTCAGTTTAATTTTGTCGTTGTTAGCTCTTGTATTTTTTTCTGCTTTCTAGTATTTTGTTTTCCGTTTTTCATTACCTAGAACAAACAAAATGAGTTTTAAAGTAACAGAAGTTTTTAAATTTTGCATTTTTAAACAACATGTTTACACAATAAGAGGAACATTCTTAAATGGCTGAAAAGCTGTATCAATATTAAATAATGTAAAAAATTAATTTGTTGTACTTTTGCCCATGCAGGTAAGTTAATGTCTCTTCCCATGAATATTTATTCTATTGACCATTAGAAATCAGAGAAATGTGCTCAAGAAAATCCATCAATTTTCTCTCCCAATTAACTTTTGGTTAACTTTAAATCAAATGTGATAAATTTCCTTTAAAATCCTATTTTAAAGACATTATTTTCAAGTGCATTAAATAGAAAGGATCCCCTTAACACTTTATGCAAAAAGGTTGGAAACATTGTATTTTAATGGAAAGTTATGCCTTTATAGAGAAGTCTTTGTAACACTAAGAAGTAGCATTTTTTTAAAGAAGAATCTATTTCTGATAATGTATCTTTGTTGCCTGGAAGTTACATGGGACATTTTCTTAAGGGGACTGTGTATTTGTCGCTAAGGAAAGGAGAAATGGAAATCACTCAGTGAAAAGGGTGAATGCTCCAGTCTGAAATGGCTCACACAGAACAGGCTGGAGTTCACACTGGCACTGCTTTTGTTAGGAGCAGAGAAGTGTAACTACTTTGGGAATTTAAATACTCCAAGAATAACCTGGTATTTGGCACACATATGCACTCTTCAGAAGTTCCTGATAAAAAATGAAAACAAATGAAACTGATCAATCCTCCTGTAAGAAAAACACACAGAGACAGCTGATGTAGGCTGTGCCATCAGCCCGGGCAGTGGCTGTTCCTGTCATACCTGGTTCTCATAGGTTTCCTCCTGGTATCTGATGGGAACGTCTCCTGAGAACACGTAGGTGTACACTTGATGGTCACAGGCTATTCCCCAGCAGCACTGTTTGACAGCAGAGACCCGTTTGAACTCCAGCTGTGTGTCCTTACAGAGCTCCCAGTACTGGCCAACAGTGGAGAGAGTGTAAACCCTCCCAAAAATGTCAACGGCCCACAGAAGGGAACTGGGCATAGCCATATCTGAAAGGCAAAAATGAGGTTATTACTGGGAATGATGGGTACAAAAATGGATCTTGAACCTACTGCAGATCAGTCATGCTCTGAGCCATCATCAGTCAAATTAATTAAAGATGTAAGGGATGATATTTTAAGAAGAGTCTGTGTAAAGCTGGCAGCCAGATCTCTTTGTCAGAGCTGTGCAGCCAACACCTCTCAGATGCCCCTGAAAAGTCATTAGAAAGACCTTTCTACCAGCCCACTACTGTCCATCCTACAAGAGCTCAGAAACACAGGACAGCTCTTGCAGGCTGGGGACAGATGTCAGTTCTGAACCTGGAGGAAGCAGCACAGACCATTTCATAGCAGGCAGCTCCACTCTGAGGATCTGGTGATACTGGTGGTGCTACACACCCTGCTCATCTCAGCTCCACAGAGCCCTGATATCCCCTGACCCTCCTCCTCAGCCTGCTCTCCATGTAACAACACGCCTACACAGGCACAAAGGCAAGAGTGTGAAAGGGAGCTTCTCCAAAAACACACAGCTGGTTTTGGACCATGGACATATCATCTGCTTCTGCCAGGAAACCTCTTTCAAGCATTTTGAATCAGATCCAACTTCAGGATCTTTATACGTAGGTGTGACGAATTTAAGTACACACACAGCATGGTTTGGCAGCAGAGACCTGGTTGAGTTCCATTCCAGTTCCATCACATAATAACCTGTCATTTTCTGGGCACTGCAGCCCTGCCCTCCTCTGAGGGGTGAGGCAGGTGCCTGAAAGGACATCGGTCTTTAACAAGTCAAGAAAGTCCAATGTATTTCTGTCACTTGACTTCTAGGTGCCATCAAAACAGTCAAATTTTGGTTGTTCTGTATGTTTGACACTCAGAACTGCTGATGAATGTTTTGAACTTTGCCTTCAGCTCCTTTAACTCTGCAGCAGGGAACTGGGAAAGGAAAGGTAGAAAAGTGGACTCAGATCCAACACAGTGAAAGAGGAATTCTTGCTTGGAATCAGTGTGCAACACTGCTTCTTTGTTGTCAAACGGCAACTGTGCTATTAATACAAGAGCCTAAGGAGAGAGGCCTGCCTGCTTTCTGATAAAAGTGGAGGCACTGACTTGCACCGTGTATGTGAATGGCAGTGGTGAAACTCACACAGCTGGGTAAGTGTCAGATTCCCAGGGGATCCCAGGGAGAATATATCCTAGAAGTGTTTCCTAGAAGTGCTGCTGCTAAGTACCTAAAACCCTGGATCCAACAGGTGAAGAACAGGTAACAGTGATAAGAAAACACAAAGCAGCAGAGAATGAGTGATACCAGGGGAAGGTCACAAACAAAATTCTCCTATTAGCTGTAGCATAGCTAAAATGAATCCTCTGGTTTTGACTGTTTTTTCCCTTGTTGTTGCTGGGATTTTGTGTCTGCTCTTGGATCAGCCATTTACCTTCTTTATATCCTCCTATAATGGAGGATATAGAAGGACATAACATGGAATAATGGAATGCAACAAAGTGAAGAGGAGGTGAAAATTGGTGTGTATCACTGGGAAAAGAAAGGCTGTGACCTTCAGTATAAGCACTTAAAATTCTCCAAAGCAATTTCTGTTTATAACAGAATAAAATATTATGCACCTAAGCAACCAGAATGCTAGGGAGTCTGGAGCAAAGGAAGCATTACTGATTATGCAATGACAACCACCTAGCCAGGTAACAAAGGAAAGTGATGCTTGGGTCTCTTAAAGATGGGCAAAGATACAAATGAAGGCCTGGAATGACAGTCCAGGCAGGCAGAAAAGTACTTGGAACAGTCTGGGAAAAGGTGATGAAAAGTTCCAAGGATTATGAAGTTAAGAAAAACATAGATGGGACAATTAAAATAACTCAGACTAATGCAACTGGTTTAAAACACTCAAGGCAGCCAAGACAAGTGAGAGTTTCTATATGTTCCTTCATCTGAACTGTTGAGACAATGTTTGGGGAATCATGGGAAAATCTCAAATGCATTTGGGATTGTAAACTTTTAAGACTTCACTTTAGGCCCCATTGCAGTAGCTGTGCTGCAGAAGATGAAGACAGATATTGCCCAATTTTGAAGGATGCTCAGTGCTGCTGGCTTATGTGATTTTCAGTGAAGGCAGAAGTTGTCAAGTATTCTCAGGGGCCTGGAAAAAAGTCTGATCTGCTGAATTATTCCTCACCCCACAGCTCAGCCAGGTAATTTCGGATACAACTAAAATGCTTAAATGAAGACAACATATTGTTAATTAAAATTATCAGTGGCCTGTCATAATGCTGATTGCTACAGAATTCAAGAAAAACACCCCAACTCCTTGCATATAATAAAAGCCGTGATGTTCCCGGTAGAGCAGGGCCCTGTCCCCCCTGTCAGGCCGTGGCAGCGGCAGGATGTGAACCACCCCAGGCCCGGTGTTCCAAGGCACACACACATACATTTCTGCTCCGTGTCACACGAAGGGAGCGGGGAGCGCTCCGGTACCGCCGTCCAGGCACGGACCCGCCGCTCGCAGCCCGGCAGCTCCGCACGGGCCCTCCCGGCCGGGCACCGAGGCCGGCCGGGCTCCGGAGCCTGCGGCGGCTCGGGGCGGCCCCGGGCCGGGCACAGCCGCGCTCCCCGCGGGCTCCGGCGGCGCCGCCACACGCCCCGGGCGCCCCGCACGCCCTCCCGGGGGCTGCGCCGAGGTGCCGCCACCTCCCCGCGGCGCCGCCGCCGCTCCCCGCAGCGCTGCAGCCGCCGGCAAGGGCGGCAGGGGCCCCACCTGCACCCACCCTGCCCGGCCCGGCCCCGGGCTCGCCCCTCACCTGCCTCCCGCCGCCCGGCGCCGCTCCCGGCGGAAGGAGCCGCCGCGCCCCGGCAGGACGGGCCCGCGGAGCCGCGGCCGGCGGGGAGCGCCGCGCCCACAGCGGCCCACAGCGCCGCCGCCATTGGCGGGGGCCCGGCGCGTCACGGCCGGGGACGGGCGGCGAGCGAGGGACCGGAGCCGGGCTTCTGAGGATAGGGCCTGTTCGGCCCTGAGCAGAGACGGCTAAGAGGGGACCTCACCCGTGTGTAGAAATACCGAAAGGGAGGCGTCAAGAGGATGGGGCCAAGCTCTGCTCGGTGGTGCCGAGCAGTAGAACAAGAGACAACAGGCAGAAACTGATAGAGGACGTTCTGCTGTACGTGAGGAAGAACAGCTTTCCTATGCAGTGACCGAGCACTGGGACAGATTGCCCGGGGGGAGTGGAGTTTCCCGCACTGAAGATGTTGGAGGGCTGTCTGGATGCCATCGTGTGCCGTGAGCTCTAGAACGACCCTGAGCAGGAAGGGATGAGCCGCTGTGGTCCCGTCCAGCCTGACCATTCTGTGATGCTGTGGTTCTGTGCACGGGGCTCGTGCGGGCAGAGCCCGTCCTCTGTCCCACTGCCCGGGGTGAGCGGAGGCTGCAGCTGCGGTGAGGCAAACCAGCCTTAGCCTGAAGTTGTGATGCTCAGGAAATGCCCTGCCTGAGGTGTAAGGAAGGAGGCGGCCTTTCCTGTCACAGTCTGTGGCAGCGCAGTAGGAGCACAGTCACAATCCTCCTTCCCTGGGAAACGCCCCAAAAAAGGTGCTGCTTAACATTTATTGCAGGATATCACACACTTGCCCTGCTACAAATGATAACCTCCCTTTGAAACTGTTGGCTTGTACATCTCAATGTTTGCCATCACATTCCAGCTCATTTTGAAGTGAGACAGAAAATCTAACAAGGTAGGCAAGGACTCACTCCCGTGCCTGTCCAATCAAATATCCGATCCAAAAGGACCCCAGTCTTTCATATATCTTGCAGACCAGTACAGGAGTTGAAAAAGCATCGCAGACCTCTTTCAAAGGGAACTGGCTGATCTGTAGTAAATCTTGCCTGAGGAGTTTCTAGTTGCTGGTCAAGGAGAATATGTTTGCCTTGCTCTTGTCCTGTGGGCTCTGAGTTCAGATGGCTTTGGTGTGTGGAGGGTTGTGGTTTGGAGGGTTGATGCACACATGAAATTCTCTAGAATGTTTCCTGTGTGAGACAGTCATCCGTCCGAGTCGTTTCCTGCTGAGCCCCAGGACACTTGACTCACTGCCCTGGTTTGGTCCCTTGCACTGACTGGGGCCTACCTCAACACACAATTTTTGCTGATACAATTGATTTGTACTCAATCCCGTGGCCACTATTAGCAGGTAGAAACAAGATTTTAGTTGTTTTCCATGGGAACTAGATTCTGGAAGAATTTATGGAGCATTCAGTGGGTTTTTTTCACAGTTTAGATTTTGAACCACAGTCTGTAATCTTACAGGATGGCAGCATAAATGACTGGATATCCGAGGGGTTTGCACAATAAGTCATTTACAACCAGTACAGTTTTTCCATGGTTATTTTAAGGAGGACATTACATGTGAAACCAAACAAGTGCTCTCCACAACAGTGGCAGCACATGCCTTGTGTGAGGTCAGTGGCTCTGCTGCACCTGTACTTTGATGTAGAAGTGAGGATTGAATCATGCCTTACAAGGAGTCTCTCTCCTCTGGGTGTCCAATGCTGAGCTCTCCTGTGTTCAATCGCTGGTGTTGCCATAGAGCTCCCATTCTGTAAGGAGCTAATGGGGAAGCTTTTGCAAAGACAGCTGAATATAAATGGATTTGCACTGGGTTAATGGGAACCTCCTTTCCAGTCTGCAGCCTGTGAAAGGGGCATCCTTGGTCTACCCTAAATGGCTGAAGCCCTGCAAAAGAGAAAGAAAACCTGCAGATATCCTCCTTCACTTCTGTCCTTCAGCCCTGTGGTTACTCAGGATGACTCAAGAAAAAGGAGTTTTCTCCCATGAACCAAAGCCCAGTCAAGACATCTTCAATCCTGTTTGTACAGAGAGTTTTCCTACTGTTGGCTCTTCCATGCTTTCCCAAACCTCACTTCTTTAAAAGAGGGATTTTTCCTTGTTACTTAACGTTCATTTTAAACAAGTATCTTTCCCCTGATGAGGAAGTGCTGCGTTGCATTTGTGTCTTAAGATTTTTCATCCAAAAGCCTCATGTAATATTTATAGTGCTACAGTTAAAATAAGCAAGAGAGCCCTCAGAAGAGGTGCCCTTTCCAGATGGGTCACCTGCAAACCAGAGGAAGGAGAGAGAAGGCAGGAGGGCAGGGACCCCTTCACCATCGTGTGCTGCTGGAACTGGCTTGCATTTGGGGTGGTGTGATCTTTGCCCCCACCTATTTCAAGAATTTGTTTCCTTTTGAGGGAAATTTTTTAATGATTTTTGTTTCTCATGTTTCCCCCCACAGCCCGTTCCTGTGAAATGGGGTAACCCTTCCCTACTGCACAGGACCTGTCATGGGACAGTCACAGTGTTTGCCGTGGTGATAAGGCTGTGCTGGGACCTGTAGTGAAGGACAAACCAGGAATTTCCAAAACAAACGATTTGGTGAGTCGGACAGCTCAAGGGATAAAGGTGTGGAGGGAAGAGGCAAGAGTTTTAGCTGAAGTAAAAGGCACGTCGGTTTCAGAAGCAGCTGAACCTGGTGAAAGTGTTGTTGAACTCGTTCCTGTAGTTTGTTGTACAGGAGGCAGCAGCATCTCCTTTGCTTTCCTCTTCCTTCCTGTAGTGTTTCTTTATTTACTTTAGTGTTTCTTTGAACCATGAGAGTTTTCTCCTGCTTTTTCCCCAGTTTCTTTTCAAAAACATCTCCTCTCTTTACAACATTCCTATCCTGCACCGCCATCCCAGAACTCATGCTCCGTTGACACTCAAGCGCGGCTCTTGGCAGTGGCGATGTAAGAGTTTGCAGAAGTCATTGCGAGTAACCAACCTCATCCTCCCCGTCCCCATCCCGGCGGCTTCCAGCAGGGATTGCATTTCCCAGAAGGGGTCAGGTTGGAGGGGCCACCGCGGCTCATCAGTTCGCAGCTCCGGGCGCAGGCAGGATGGGAGCGCGGGGAGAGCGTGGGGCAGGAGCGGCGCCGAGCGGGGGCTGAGCGAGCGCCTTAATCCCGCATGGGCCTGGTGACGGAGTGACAGAGCAGCGGGGCGGCGCGGAGCCACCGCGGGCTGCTCTCGGTGTGTGGGCGGGGGGATCCCCGTAGCCCCAGCTCGGGGGCGCGGTGTCGGTGCCGCGGGTGCCGGTGCCGCGGTGAGGCGGTGCCGCGGGTGCCGGTGCAGCGGGTGCCGGTCCCGCGGTGAGGCGGTGCCGCGGGTGTCGGTGCCGCGGGTGCCGGTGCCGCGGGTGTCGCTGCCGGCGGGGCGCGGCCCCTTTAAGGCCGCGGGTTCCGGGCGCCGCCGCGCTCCGCTGAGGGAGCGGCGTCACGTGGGGCGCGGCGGCCTCGTGACCGGCCGCGAGCGCAGCACCGGGGCCGCGGCTCGGCGCGCGCTCGGGGAGGGGCCGCTCCCCCCGCGGGCCCCTCGCGCCGCCGCCCCCGAGCTCCGGCGCCCCCGGGCGGGGCGGGGCGGGCGGCGCGCGCTCGGGGCCGGGCGCCGCTTCCTGCTCGGGCCCGCGGGACGAGGAGCGCCGGCCCAGCATGGACAGCAAACCGCTGCTGCAGGAGCGGCCCCCCGCCTACAGCCCCGCCGCGCCGGGCGCGCCGGCCTACGACTACGGGCACGGCAACTACGGCGCCATCCCCGCCCCGCAGCCCGGCTTCCAGCCGCCCCCGCCGTACTCCTACCCGGGCGCCGCGGCCGCCCCAGGTGGGTCGCGGGGGGCTGCGGGTGGGGGGTCCCCGGTGTGCGGAGCGGGCGGCCCGCCGCCCTTAGCTGTGGCGGGGACCGGCCGCGGAGAGCCCCCCCGTGCTCCCGGGACTGGGGGGTGCCCCGGGGCCGGGAGCGGGGCCATCCCGGGGCCGGGAGCGGGGCCATCCCGGGGCCGGGAGCGGGGCCATCCCGGGGCCGGGAGCGGGGCCATCCCGGGGCCGGGAGCGGGGCCATCCCGGGGCCGGGGCGATCCCGGGCCCCCGCCGGCAGCTCTCCCGGCACCGCGGGCGCTGGGCTGTCGCGGCTGCCCCGCTCCGAGGCAGCGCCGGGATCCGGGGTTCCAAAGCGCCGTCTCCCTTTCCCCTCCTCCCCGCGGGCCCCCGGGTGCTGGTGCTGTGTTCTCCCCAAAATCCCGGCTGGGACTGCGAGCATTCCTCACACGGGCGGGTTTTCTGCCTCGGAACAATGGCAGAGCCACAGCTGTGCCTTGGCACTAAAACGGACCCCAAACTTGTTCTTTGCCTGCACTTCGCTGTGCTCTGGTTAATGTTTGTTTCTTTCTGATACACTTCAGTAGTCTGGGAGAGACTTAGGCAGGTGAGTAGGTACAATACTTTCGTTCGCTGAATTAATACATCTGTCGAAGAAAGAAGTAGTCTCTCAGGAAAGAGCAATGCTTCAAAAGTTACAAAAGTTACGCAGCGCACACAGACCCCCGTCTTTGAGTTGAACCTTGAGGCTATAGATTTTCCTGTTGATAACTTGAAGCTTGTTTTCCCGCAATACAGGTATTAGTGGTTATTTTATTTTTGAATAGTGAGGTTGCTAGACTTCACAGATGGATAACTTGATTGAAGAAAATCTGAGAACTTCGGAAATAAGCTTAGAAAGGATTATAGTTGAACAAACAGTGAAAACTGTGCCTTGATTACACTGCATACATCTAACCATCCCTTTCAAAAGCTTTTTTTAAAATACAATTTAAAATTTTTAATGTTAATGAAGCAATTAAAGACTTCTGTCTTCTATCTACAGCGGTTAAAATTACCTGTTCTTTTGCCAAGAACATGGACTTTCTGAAAGTTGGGTTTTTTCCTATGCTGTCTCTTTCTTCTTGCATCCTATCACTCTCTAGTTAGAAACTTAGTGTATGGACTATAAACTTGGAACTAGAGGAAGATTTATTGTGTTTCAAATTGTTTGTCTGCTGGACTGGGACGTTCTTGATACAGAACATCCAGAAGTGAAAGCCATGGTCATTATTTAAACAGGTTTTCCCTGGTGCTCAGCATTGAAACAAAATCTCAAAGTTAATTATTAGCTCGGTGTCCTTTTGGGATGGTTAAATTGATACTTGGGTTTATGAAGTGCCATTGCTATTAGATGTGCCAGGTGTTCCAGTTCTGATTTTGATAGAGCTTAAAGAGCTTGATCAAGACTACGTTCCTGTTCATTGTTTTCCATGTTCTGTTGTCATACTTGTAAATTATCATTGTTCTTTGTGCCTTCCGTGTGGTGATTGGGGTTTTTTTTCTCATTTTAGGGTATGCTGTTCCTCCGCCGACATCACAGCCAAACTACTCGAGCACGTACACCATCATTCAGCAGCCTGCCACCACCACTTCTGTGGTAGTAGTTGGTGGCTGTCCTGCCTGCAGGTAAAATGGCTCTTGAGGAATTAAACTCATTCCTGGCTTTTGTTATTTAAGACAGAGGTATTCATATGGTTCCTTGGTTTTCAATAGCTTTTTTTTGTGGGTGTATTATAATTAACTGCAAAGGCACTAAGATCTAGGAGTGGAGTGCTTTGGTTTGTGTAGTAAGAGCTTGTCCTGGCGGGCTTGTGACATCTGCTGTGAGCAATACAAGACACTTGGAACATGAATGTGTTCTTCAAGTTGGAGGAAAATCTGCAAGTGATGCCTTTAATGAAATAGCACTTCAGCAGTAGATGTAAGAGGTCAGTTCTTGGGGGAAAGCATGACAGGAAGTCCTTTCTGATGTGTTTATGCCTGGTGACAGTGAGTGTGATTTTATTGTGAAACGCTGTAATCCTTGCACATAGTCACTTCTGGTTTTCTGGCAGTACTGTGGAAGAACTTCTGCTTTTGTGGTGTGTGCTCCCATTCCCAACCCAATCCAAACTGTGCAAAACCAAACTGGCAGGGTGCTTGTCAGTATCGGCTGAAAACATTTGTGGCTTAAAGCTTTAAAAGATCTCCAAAAGTCCTTTAACTGCAGAAGAAAAGAGAAATTGATAGACCAGACCAAAAATGTCAGTCTGATGCAGTGGTGAAAACCAGAAAAAGTGGTCAGTTGTTACATGGAACTGCAGCAAGAGAACAACTTCCCCTTTGGAGATCACAGCCATTAGAAAGGAAGGAGGCACTCAGTTTCCTCACTAGGGCTCTAAGTCAGCTCTAGTCCCTTCTGCTTCTCAGTTCTTCTCTTCCCGGGGTACTAGGCCATGGCTGAGGGCAGAGGGATTGCTGCTGGTGCAGTTCAGGCACTGCTCTGCCTGACCAGCTGTGACTCAAGTGCAGGCTCCTTCCCCTCTGTTAAAGGGTACAGGAGTCACTCCTCAGGGAGCTGCAAGGAGGCACTTGGTACTCTGCAGGTCTGAGCCCTTCCGTCCCTCTCAGAACGTGCAGGAAACAGCCCTGAGCAGCTGAAGTGATCCCAGTTTGGTGTGTGATGAATGTGACAGAGATGTTGTATGGCAGAGGTTGTAGCCCAGCTGTTAAAGTTGGTGTTTGTCTGAGAGTCAATACCTGCCTTCAAAGGCGGATTCAAATAGGTAGTATCCTGTGGTGTTATGTAAAAACAGGTGCCTGTTGAAATGCCACTAGTTAAGGCTGAAAAACCTGTACCAGCTAGAGCTATTGATTTAGAAGGTGTGTTTTAAACAGTGGGGAAAGCAAGTGCTGAGCTGTGCAGAGGATGTGGTAGGTCCTGCTACCTGAGTGACTGTATCAACATGCTGATGCTGTAGCTCAGCCAGAGGACAGGGCACATGTTGTGTGTGGCTTGGAGAGAGGCAGGCAGGGTGCTTTTACAGACAGCCCTTCTGCCCTGACCCCAGGACAGCTCAGAGCATTCACTGCTCTTGGAAGTAGCTTAAAACAGGTAGGCTCTTGTTGCTGTTATTTTTTTCTTTTTCTGGAAGTTCACAGAATGAGTTGGAAGGGGCCCATCAGGATCATCTAGTCCTACTCCTGGGCCTGTACAGGACACTCCAAGGATCCCACCATGTGCCTGAGAGTGTTGTCCAAACACTTCTTGAATTCAGATGGGCTTGAGGCTTCTGTGGTGGTCTAGGAAAGACTTTTGAAATAATCGTTTGCACATATAATATATAACTTGAGCCAAATTTTCGAAAACAAGAAGTCTGTTGTTAGGTTTTTTAAGTGATCTCACTTGAAGAGCTTTCTTAAGTCATCAGGTATGCCCAGCTGGAAGTACCCACTGTGGACTCTTTCCTAAAGCAAAATACTCTCCACAAAATCCTACTTTACTCTTAGATCCTTAGTTTCTGTTTTAGGCTTTGAAAAAAATAAACTGCGTGGAGAACCGCAATAGTCTGGATCAGGGAATCCCAAAGGTGAGTAACTGGATCTAGTAAAGGTGTAACAGGGTAACTCCTTTACCCTGTTCCCATGTTAGTTCCTAATTGTCCTTAGAACAGGAGGCAAGTGTCAAGGTAGGAGGGAGAAATCTCAGATGGCTGGTTTTTCGAATAGTCATGGAATTGATAGTGTGTATTACTTCAGGAGAAACGTCAGAGAGGCTGGAGAAAAAGCATAATATTGGAAATATTCATGGGAGCCTGAAGGGCCAGGGTTCATATTCTGGAAGGTTACACTGCCTGCTACTTTTAGAGAAAAAGCTCACTCCTCTTTGACTTCACAGGACCTTTAAACAGTTCTAGTTTACTTCCATGTCCTGGAAACCTATTTTGTGATGAATGCAAACTCTGAATACTGCCCTGAACAGAAAAGTTGTTGAAGGGGCATTGAAAAATATTAAAAGCTATTAAGGGTACATAAAACCCCCTGTTATTAAACTACCAGGTCAGTTGTCCTGTTACTTTCCTGATTTGATGGTGCACCGTTGTTAGAGAAGTCCATCTGCTTTAGGTCACCAGGAAAAGCTTGTGTGTGGCTGTGGAATGATGTAACTGATGGAGGGACCATCAAGAGGATTTCTGCCATCAGAAATACAAAGCACTCTGTTGCACAGTGGGATGAATTCATGTTGCTGATTGAAATCAAAACCATTTCCAACTTAAAATGTATGGTGTTGAGGAGAAATACTCAGTGTTGGTCAGTTATTTGAATTGGTGTCTATTGTACTGCAGTCATGAGAGATCTTGGGGTTAATAAGCTGGCTTCAGTACAGCTGATCTTTAGGTTTTTATGGTATTTAGTCAAAAGAAGTTCAAAGTATCTCCAGAAGTAGTCTCTTTGAAGTTGCTAATATGCCTGTGGTGACTGGTAATTGCATTCCTGCCCTTCTCCCTCTGAAGCACTGCTGCCATCTGAGGGATGACTGTCCTGTCTCACAAGCTGTGCCTCTTGCATAGAGCTGTTCCTTACATCGGGTTCATTCATCCCTGGTCAGTGCTGCTTTCTGGTTACAGACTTCAGGTTTAATGTGCTCCATCCTTCCTTGCACTCTCAGAATGTTCTTGGTGCTTGTAGTCCTGTTGTCTTGGTGTGAGTTCTTCTCCCAGCCCTGATGTACTTCTGATATAGAGAATTCAACTGACCTGCACAATCTTGTCAGCTTTATGGCTACTAGTTGACATTTAAGGTCTGGCTGAGTCCTGCTTTTAAACTATTTTATGTTCCCAAGTACACCATGAGTCAATACAGGCACTGACTTTAGTGGAATTATCTTTTTAGCTTGGAGAATGCAGCCTGGCTGCTTTAGTCGTGGTCACTTTCATTTTCTTTTTCTCTGTCTTCTGTTGTTGGCGATAACTGACTGCTCAGGAATGTTTGCTTTCCTGTTATTTAACGAGAAAGTTCCTTTTAAAAACTGTAAAAACATTCTCTTGATCTGATGACTGCAAAAGCCAATTCCTTCAAAATCTGGGAGAGAGCCTGTGATGGGCCCTGTTGAGTTTTCATTTTCCTGTTCAGCCATATTCAGTTGCTTGGGAGAAAGAGAAAGGACCTCACCCTGCTGCAGCTTTCACTTCTGACAGCTACAGTGCATCTGCTGGACCAGCATCGTAGTGGGTCTCAAATTATACCAACACTGAAGCTTCTTCCTGAACTGGAAGATGAGACAAGTTTAATTAAAACTGTATTTATTCTGATGTTTATTATCTCTTACAGTATTCTCCCTGCCACAGGTGGGGTTTTGGTTTGTTGTTGTGGTGGGTTTTTTTTTAATTTTTTTTTTTTTTTTGACTTGACAGAGTTGTAACTTCTCAGGTTTCAGTCAAAATTTTGTTTTTGGCACTTACACACGTGTCTCTTGAGGGAATAGACTCCAGAAAAATTGCACTTAGGTGATCAAGTCCTTCCAAATTTCAGTCTTCTGCTCTTCCATGATTTCTGTCACAAATGCTGTGTAGGCTTTGAGAAAAGGCTGCTCAGGATACAGGCTTTCTATAGTTACTCACTACTATATTTAAACTTCATGTAAATATTCTTAATATTGTTTAATTATATTCACTGGTTAAATATGCAAGGAATTTAAGAAAAAGGCAACAGCAAAACACCTGTTTAGAGACTATGTCTGACAGTGTGGGCTAAGCTGAGGATTTTTGGTTCCCAGCAGCAAGCTGGAGATCCTTTTGAACCTTGTGAGTGAAGCAAACTTTGCAGTAGCTTTTTGAGAATGCTGTGAAGAGGCCAGGGAAGAAGAAAGCCTTGATCCAGCAGACTTGGGCAGATGCCATGAGAGCCATTTGGAATTCCTGACTGGGAGAGCTGGGACTTTTCCCAGCTCCAGAGCAGCTGCTGAGCAGGAAGCTGCCCACAGAGAGGAGGGATAAGTCTCTAGCAGGGTCCCAGATGAGAACAGCACAGCTCTGGCTGCTTCTGAGGGGTTTTGTTCCACTGATCTGACCTAATTTGCAGACAATAATCAAAACACATTAATTTCATAAAGTCTCATTTCTTAGAAAAATAAGGCACAGCAGGAATGTATTCCCTAATGGGACTGCATAAAAATGATAATCCGGTCTCTAATGCCTAGTCTGTCACTAGCCCTGATCACAGCAATTTCTTTCCTTGGAGTCACCATTTGTCTTGAAGAAGACTTGTCTGATGGTTAGGATTTCATTGCAGCAGTGGGTTGTTGTGGGTGACAGGAGGGAGCTGCCCTTGTTTGTTGGTGACCACAGTGGTCTGACTGGGCTGTGTGTGCAGACAAGGGTGGGCTCAGTGTGGATGTCCACCCCACAGAGAGCTCTGACTGCTGGGCTCAGCCTCCTTTGGCAGCCTGGGCTGTTGGTGTGAGGCCTTGAGCCTTCTCTCCTGATTAGTGCTGGGATTAAAGCAGCAGTGCTCCTGCAGCAGGGAAGGCTGCTGCTTTGGGGGCATTTCAGCAAAGACAAACAGCTACATACAGGCTCTTCCCATTGCCAGGATTCCTCTGCTTCTGCAGCCAGGCCTCTGTATAGGCAAAGAGGCCTAAAGTGTAGTGAAATTCAGATAAATCTGTAAATACTGTCATGTTTTTGTACTTGGAAGTGATTTTTAAGGATAATTGCATTTACATATACGTGCATCTTGTGCTGAGGTGGGCAAGCCAGTGGCTACACAGATTTGGGCTTCTTCTTGTGCATATGGATCAACAACCATTCAAGATGCCTTCAGGCTGAGGCTGGAAGAGCTGATACCCCTCTTCATAGAAATTAAAACTGTAAACGTCCAGTGCTTACTCAGTGGTTCCACATAAAATTGTCAATTCTTTTTCTTCTGCAGCTGCAGGTGAGATTTAAACATTCTGAACATAGGTGCTGCTGTTGCATTAGCCAGGAAATGATAAAGAATCTCTGGCTGGTTTTTGTTTGTATGTTCAAGATTAAACATTTAGCATGTAGCTGCCACAGTCCATGCTTGTCCCTGGTCTGACGTTTCCATTCGAATCTAAACTTTGAAGCTCAGCCAACCTCTGTGGCAGAAGATGGATGTGATTTGAAAATTCCGGGTGGTTGGTCTGTGTGGAGGATGGCAGTTTTCTCAAGTGCAGTTTCTTCTCACGTGTTGCAGAGCTTGTGGTACAATTAGCCTGTCTCGATTACCTGGGGTGACTCTTTGAATGTATTTGTAAGGTCTAAAAAATGCTGATAAGCCCACACTTAAATGTTGTGATGTAGTGATAAGTCTAAAAATGCACGTGCTAAATTGGACCAATGCTGTGTTCACAAATCTCATTACTGGCTGTCTCATCCTGAGCATTTGACTTAAGAGCTTAATGTTTTAACTTTGAAAAAGGGGGTTATCTGAAAAACAATTTTGTTTTAAGTACTTGTCAGTGGGCATAATTGACCTTACTTATGGAGTTGGCAGCTGTAGTTGTAGCTTAAATGCAAGATGCTGCTTGCAGTATAAATAAACCTTTCCACTTTATTTTTAGAGTGGGAGTGGTGCAGTTATAATCAGCTTTTATGTGGTTTATGCTGTGGAAGAAAATTTATGCTTGGTTATGTTAGTGAATCCACATTTTGAATATGGTGTCTCTAATTACTCCACATTTCAGCTAAGATATACAAGCAAAAAGTACTCATAGACTCCCTTACAAAAAGTTTGGTTTTTTTCTTTTTAAATTTAGTAGCTGGCTAAGTAGTGGTTGGGTAAGTGTTCATCTAAAATTAGGTGCTGACATAAATCAGCAGAAGCCAAGAAGTGTTTGTGTGGCTAATGCTGTAATCACAGTTAGATGTGATAGGAGCTCCAACAGCAGGTATGGTGTGGAGGTCATGCAGCTTGGAGCTGCCTTGCTCTGCTGCTGGCCCTGTGCTTCTCCAGTGCCCACCCAGCAGTGCTCCCTGGGCCTTTGCCCTGCATCTGGTGTTGAATATGGATGGCAATTCTTTAATTTTTAGTTTTAGTTTAACTGGGCATTTTGTAGTACCACAAAAAACTTCTGAGTAACTCTGTTTAGGGGGAAAGGAGTTTAAAAGAAATTGTGTTTAAAGTGTCAAGAACATTGCTGACCAATGCACTTGGGCCCTGTGAGCTGATGAAGAGGGGTGGTTGGAATGGGTTGGGCTGTGCCCATCACTGTTGGGACTGACCAGCAGTGCCCTGACTGGTCCCTGTTTGTTCTTTCAGCTCACATCAGTGGACTGCTTGTACTCTTAACTAAGCACACTGGCTTACTTGCCACAAGTGTAGGTTTCAGGGCAGGAACTGAATATGGAATTATTAAGAGACAAGGAGAAGATTTCAAAACAGTAGTGAAGCAGGAACTGGATGGGAAGTGCAGGAGGGAACTGCTCAATGTGTGTGAAAGGAAGAGAAGGCATTAGTGTAACAGCAGAGCAGGGCAAGAAATCCAACAGCTGTCATGTGCTGTGTACTGTGCTTGGTGTTTGCAAATTATGTTATTTGTGATGTCATTGAAATGCCTGGAAAAGAGGCTTTGCCTCTCTTGGGTGGATCTGCAGTGTGAAAACTAAATCTTGAATTACTCAGAAAACTTGAGAGTGTGCCTGAGCCTCTTCTATACATCCAGTGTGGTGCTGTGGACAGGGGAAAAGGAGAGGCCTCACCTCTTGAGCTTGTGCTGCTGCTTTCTGTTTGGTCTCAGGGTGGTCAGCATTTTGTGCATTTGCCCAGTGCAAATAGTCAAATTCAGCTGCTTCATCCAGACCTGACAGTTCTGGCTGAGCACTGCAGTGTCCTTTTTGCCCCTGTATCTGTAACTGGTCTGGTCCTAATGGTCCTGAATTTCTTTGCATTCCAGCTCTAGTAGTAGAGTGTTCCCAGGAGATGGCACTTCCCTAAGCTCCAGCTCTCAGGGCAGGCACTTTGTTTTGCCACAACAATGCAAGATTACTCTTGAATATCTGTGTGCCCAGAGAGATTAGAACAGTGACAGATGAGCTCTGCAGAAGTGTTCTGCTTCAAGACACACTCCTCAGGATTTCAGATCTGACCCTTTTTCCCAGAACTGGACCAAGTTTTGTAGAGTGAGTTTCAGCAGTGCAGGTACTACTGTTCTCTCCCCATGGCTCCTGTTGTGCAGCGTTTGTGGGAGTAGCCACAATGTCCAGCACAGGCTGCACAGATCTGAGCTGTGGGACACTTGTGTGCTGAGACTCAAACCTGTGTGCTGATACAAACTGTCTGCATTTTTTAGTTGCCTTAAAAGAGTGTTATCTGAGGACATGAAATGATAAAGCTACTGCTGGGATCAATGGTAACCTGACAATTCCTTTTTTTTATAACAGGTACAGAGTTAACTTCTAGCTCTGCAAACAGAAATAAAGTGCATTAAAGTGAGGGAAGGCTTAAGGGGAACATGAGCTTGCGTAAGCAGCAGAATATTAAGAACACTTGGAAAAGCCTTTGGCTTCTGCTGATGGGTGAGGGGCAGGGGAATGGTTCCCAAGTTTAATCAAGTTGCAATGTTTCAGGCAGTTGCTGTAAGGAAATGGTCTCTTGAGCCTGTGCCTTCCTTCCTTCGCTCTATTGACATGTCCCAGAGCCTGTCCCTGACTGCTCACAGAGAAACAGCAGCTTGTTGGCCTTGGCACCCTGTCACAGCCTGCACTTCAGGGTCACTCAGCTCTGTCTGCCTTGACTTTCACTGTACCAGGGGGATAGATCTTGTTTGAATGTTTTGCTGAACTCCAGATCTTGACTATTTAATGTAACTGCACAAATTTCTAAAGTCTGATTTCTCTGGTTTAGTGTCTGTATTCATTTGGGGGGATGCTCAGATACAGCATTCAGAAAGGAGTCAGGGACTGAAATGGAGGTAAATTTCTGCTGTCATAGGACTGTGCTGAAACAAATTTCCGTGTGGCCATGGAGTTGGGAGTCAGCTGGAGCCAGGTGACATCAATAATTAGTTCCTCTACAGCTGTAAAGGGAAATTAGTTTTGAGAAGTAGAAACCAGGAACAAACCCTTGTACTTTATCTTGCTGTATAAAATGGTGTGGTTTCTCGTGACTGCACTGAGTGGGGACAAAGCTGGTGTGTGTCCTTGACTGAGTTTGTTTTCCCTTTCTGCAGGGTTGGCGTGTTGGAGGACACCTTCACCTGTCTTGGTGTTTTGTGTGCCATTGTATTCTTTCCAATTGGGATTCTGTTCTGCCTTGCACTGAGGCAGAGAAGATGCCCTAACTGTGGGGCAGCTTTTGGCTGAGGGGCTGAACGTGGACGTGCTTACAGGAGCTACAACTGTTAGCGTACTCTTTCTAATGTAAATGTCATGTACAATCATTTTATTTGCTTCAGACCTGTTTTGTAAAGTGTGAAGGAATTTAGTCTCCTGCATGTAATTTAAACTTAATCTTTTATGAGCATGTGCATTGCAAAACATGAAAACCTGACTTGTTTTCCATGTTTAGTGGCACCTGTTGAAAACTAAATAAAACTGCTTTTCCTTTTGCAATCCTCAACTTGTGGCTGGATTATTAAATATGTTACTGATTAGTCTGATACCGTGTAGTCTGAAAGCAGAGCAGTAATCCTAGCTACAACAAAGGGTAAGTATTTGCCAGAATCCTTATGATGATGATGATAAAGGATGTTTAAGACTGTACATGTTTAGGGTGTCAGGTATTTGAGGGAAGTGTTGTAAGTGCTGTGTGTGCTACCTCTATGGCAACAGCTCCTCTCTCCCACTGCAAGCACAAGTCATCACACACAATCAGAGCCCTGTTTTAATTAGTGAGGGTTTTGCTTCATGCAGGGGCTGGTGCTGGTTCACAGACAGCAGAACCTTCTGCCTGCGGCAGGAAGAGGCTGAGGCGCTGCCCTGAGGAAAAGCTTTTGCATCTTGGCTTGTTTCATTCTGATACTGAATTATTGACAGGTCAGACAGGCTCGGCTGAGTTGCCTGCACTGTGCTGTAGAAGATGGGCTCAGGTGTAAGTTACCCTCTGAAAAGCTGCTGTTTCAGGTGGGGATGGTGGATGTTTGTGCAAGGCTCGCTGGCAAACTGTCCTCGGCCTTGAACTTGAAAAGGCAGGGTGAGAGGAGCCAGCACATGGTCATAGACTATTTTTTGATATTAAGTAACTGAAAGGCATTTCACATGACATGAATTCACCGTTTATAGTAGTAGAAGTAGGCACTACTAAACCAATGAGCCAGGGGATGCTGCAGGAAACATGCATGTGCAAAACAGAATGATTGAGAGTAAGGATTAATCACAGGCACAGCTCTGCTGTGGCTGAAGTTAAAAGCTCAGTTTCACTTAACTACAACACTGTGCCAGCACTCAGGCCTTTGCTCAGCTCCTTAACCAAAAATTTTCAGCATTAAGCTTTTGGGTAGGCTACAGTATTGGAGGAACTTCAAAGACAGTAATCTACATATATATATTATATTGTAATGAAGTAAGAAGTAACTGCATATATACATGGCTATAGATGGCTATATATTACTTCTATTAGCATTTGAGAAATAATCATGGCACTGCTTAATTATGACCTTTTACCAGACTAAAGTTTGACAACAGTTTTTAAAGACAAAATTATCACTGAAGAATGTGTTGACAGTATAACATAGACTGAAAATGAGCTGCTGTTGACACTTGAATTTTGGGTGTGAACATTAAGCAAGGCATTACAAGTTGTCTATTCTTAAGGGGATAAATATTTATTTATAACCTAAGGTATCTTTCTTACACAAAATAACATATAATCATTTATACAGGCAATTCTCTATTCTGGAATAAGGCAGTTGTTACATTGTTCTGTTTGGAAAAAAAAAAAAATCACTCTTCTTTAGTAGGTGGCATATGCAGGCTTATATTCTAGAACTTACCATTGCAGCTTCCAAGTAATGAATGCCAAAGATTCTGTGAGCTATAACTTACTCTGATTCATTGGAGTAGCCAAACTATCTCCAGTATTTTCACAATTCCTACTACAAAACAAGGCATACTGTAAAGTCAAGCCCAAGTGCTCAAATGCTAGCCCAAAGCAATTACCTCATTAGAAACTATAACTTTAAAAAACATCAGAGCTCCATTCCAGTATGTCTCTATTGTACAGTAATTACATTTAAATAATCTTTTAGGACCAGTTGAGATAGTAATTGTCATTGATAAGGAGGAAGCAGGCACGTGTGAGCCGTGGGTTCATCGGATAATCGGTGCTGATCTGTCATTTGTTACCGTGGGTCTGAGCTTCACCGTTGCAAAGGGGTTTTCTCCACTGAAAAGAAATGCATGAAGTTACTTGAAGGCTTTCTGCAACCCAAGCCCACATTTATTCATTCAAGTTCTTCATCTAAGCTGTCATCAAACAGTAAGTTAAGGTTCTGAGACTCAGGGATTCTGTGCAACTCTTAGTTTAACTTGAAATTTTAAAATGAGGTTATGTATGAAGCATCACTTTTCACTGAGACAAAAATCTGGGAAGTTAATGCCCAGTTACATCTGGACTTTTAAAATAGCTCCCAGTTTTCAAAGATTTTTGCTTTTAACCTCAAAGTCAAGCTAAAGAAAGGTGTTGAGTCCTGATCCCTGTCAAGCTACTGGAGAAACATGTTTTTCTGAGAAGGGCCTGGGTATTGTACTGCACTCTTGAGGAAAATGCAACTAATTTTAGCCATATTGTTCTAGCAGTGCCTGGAAAAGGTCACAGAGACATTAATGATAAACATCCTAATTTCCCTTTATAATTAATAAAATAAAATAAGCCAATATAAAACCAGACCAAAATCAGTGTAAAAAATATTTTACCTTAGAAAAGGTGGTTTTACAATGCCATTTATGTCAGGTTTCTGTAAAAAAAAAAAAAAAAAAAAAAAGATATTTACATGAATTTGTAGAAATATGCTAGAGTTGATCTCACTGTCCTGCTAAGGGAAAGAGACCCTGTAATTAATCTGTATGGCCAGTTTGGTTTTAATACTTCAAATGTCAGTGCTGAACCAAAGCCTGTGATGCTGTGTTTCAGGACCTCATTCAGCAGGTTCTTAACTCATGCTTGGCTTGTGATTCCTACGAAATTGCCCAAGTACATCAGTTGTAAATAGAATTAGGCCTCATTAGCACTTAAAATTAAGAAAAATTAAGAAATGCCTGAATTAAATTTCACTGAACACCAACCCTCCTCAAAGCTATGTCAACTATTAGGTCTTTTTTTATAGTTGACACTGTTGTGCATATTGCTGTCTTGTGTAGCACAGCAAGAACAGTTTAACTGGCAAGAACCCTTCCTCATCTTTCCTTTTTGAAATCCTGAGCTATTTTTTCTGTGTATTCTGAAACAAAAATAAGATGCTTTGAATCATTTCCTGCTTCTGCATAGGAGGCCCGGTGAACAGACTGTTTTACACATCTGTAAATCCTGTATGAATGTACAAGCCAGCCCAGTATAATGTTGGGCTTATTTCCAAAGCCTATGGAGCTCTGGGGCTTGGGGACTTGCACGGAAGCAGGAAAGACAAGGAAGTTCTGCAAGAATGAAAATAAATAGTGACTTTGGAACAAAACACTTGGTTCTAAGTGCAGCAGCTCTCCTCTACAGTTGTCCTAAGATGGGGTCACAGCAGCTGCTGTGAGTTAAGGAGTTGCCTCAACAAAAGTGGTCATTGTTCTATACTCCAGATTTTCTAATTTATTTTAGTCTTGCTTTCCCCGTGGAAATTTAGATTATCAAAAACGATGTATTTGTTTTCCACTCCTAGGAGCTATCAGTTTCCATTCTGGCCTCCAAAGAGATTGTACTGCTCTAATTAGAACTCTGCTAACTGACTATCTGCCATTTTTCTTGGGTTTCTGGTTCAACAGGAATGTTAGCCCATAAGCCTTAGATATACTCCTAAACCCCCTGACCTAATGCCACAAACCAAAACAACCCTTGAGGTGACTGTTCCTGACAATGGAATGACCACCCTTACACATACACATCAGCAAAATCCCTCAACAAGCAGCAAGAAAAAAGCTAGTAAGTGCTTAATTTGATTAATATTCATTTTGAATCAGTTTGAATGCTGCCTAAATAGTAGAAGTAATAGCATTGTAATACATTATCTGTTCATAACAAATGTATTTTCACTTAGCTGCAGCTTTGCTGAATACAGCCAGGAGTTAGTAGAGCTCTCCCTCAGCAATAGCTGCAAACCCATGCTTTCATGGGCTCCTTGAACACAGAGTTTATGCTGCTGTCAGTTCCCTGTGCCCCACAGCTCTAACATCACTGGAGGTGATGGATTTGTACTGCTTTCTGTGAGAACTTCTTTTCAAGTTGAACAGATTCCACTGCTGAGAAGTTTTGCTGCGCAGGGTAAGTCTCCTGTCAGTTACATCCCTGAGCAATTCTCCATTCCTGCTAGGATGGATGGACTGAAATGCTGGAGCCC
Source organism: Sylvia atricapilla (assembly GCF_009819655.1). Taxonomy (NCBI): domain Eukaryota; kingdom Metazoa; phylum Chordata; class Aves; order Passeriformes; family Sylviidae; genus Sylvia; species Sylvia atricapilla. Next base: position 1,396,144 of record NC_089154.1, read on the forward strand.
TGATATCCCTGGAGACCGCTGGGTAAAGGCTGAAGTCAAGCAGAGGCAGGTGAGGCAGGAGATCCCAGGGCCTCATTTCCAAGCCCGTCCAAGGAGGAGTGTGTGGGTGCCCAGCACTCACCGGGCCCGCCTGCTCCGCTCTGTCGCCCGGAGCTTTCCCTGCAGCGCCCTTGGCAGGCTCCATCCGTCTGTCTGTCTGTGCAGCCCCCAGGTAGTCTGGTGGTGGGAGCACAACCTCCCCTTTCTCCACAAGGTTCACAGAGCTGACACTTCGGATGGGTGCAGGGCTGCAAGACAGAACCCAACAAAGCCCACTCTCAGATGCCAGAATCCATCTCTCACTTCTCTTCAGCACCAGGAAAGCACAGAAGAGCCTGAGCTGGAGCTTAATAATGGGGTGCAATGTCCTGGAGCCAGTGGGATCTGAGTTAAAGCTGTTAAAGCTCTTCCTTGGGTCTGTGTTTAACCATTAAAACACATTATTAATCTAATTAAGGCATTGTACTACAGACAGTCAGGGTATCTACTGTACATGTTACTGAACCTCAGAGAACCTGAGCACAAAAATGACATTTAAAATAAATGTTAATGAAGATCTGGGCATTTCTGCAAATGCCACCCAAAATGTTACCTTGGCACTGGGGCAAAGGCTTTTTCTTCTGCTGATTCATCCAGTGGCCTGGTGTATGATGATGGAAACCATCCTTTTCTGTAAAGGGAAAGGTCTTTTATATTATATAAAATTGGAAAGATCTTTCAAAATACAACACTAGACTCAGCAAACAGATTTAACATTCGAAGAAGCTAATTTCTGATGATGCCAATTTGGCATTAGTGTGTAAAACTAAGCATGTGCAGAGATTTTCCTTAGAGGGAGACCCCAAGTCCCTAGTCAGTGACAGCCAGTAAAAAAGGTGGAAAACCATTTACTGATGTCTGCCAACATAATCTGGTGAGACAGAGTTTTACTTCATATTCGAGGTGGGTAATGTATTGATTCTCTTACAGTCTGGTTGTGTCGTGCTCCCCATAAAGCCAGCCATCCTTTTCCTCAGCCACCAGCAGGGTGATGATATCCCCCTGCGCAAAGCTGAGCAATGTCTTGTTGCTTCCAGCAGTATGTGGGAAGATTGTCTTCACTTTTTGCCTTTTAATTATATTTAATCCCGTGGCAACAGAAGTTGAACGTGATAAACTGGCATCATCTGAATTCTCTGTCAAAAAAAATATTAAAAAAAATATTAGACACACGGAAATAAATGCAATTAACAATCTGAGAGAAAAAAAAAAAAAAAGGAAAACTCAAGTGCAAATGGAGCTCAGAGACTTTGTACTTAGACACCTCTCACTGACAATGTTTCTTATCACCATGAAGTTCTTAACTGCATGTGCCTTTATGTGCACACACCCAGCATAATAAAGTCGAACCAACAGGCAGAAAAAGTTCTGTAAGTTTAACTGGCTATTTCTTTCCTCTTTTGGCATGAAAAGTACTAAACAATCGCAGCTGTAAAAGGCCTTTGAAATTTTTCCCTTCTGAAGAAAAGGAACTGTGTATAAAATCCAACTTTCACTTTCAAATGTGCCTCAGCACTCAGCTTCAGCATGGAGGAGACTTGCAGATACTTGGCACATTCTGGACACCAGATGTTTATCAGGGAAAAAATAAAGGAGAGCTTAAAACTGCATATTATTTGACTAGTACAATATATTGTAAATGTATTTTTAAGGAAGAAATGCTGGAATTTCTGTTACACATTGAAGAGTTCTGCATTTCTTATGCTGTGGTCTGGGCCTAGTTCTTTCCTGTATCATAGAAAGTATAAAAATCAATATATCAGACACTTGGGAAGCAAATCTTACTGATTTTAAATTTCAGGGGAAGAACTACAAGACTGTGTGCATTTTGTCCCATGTGCATTTCTCCATTACATGACCCTAAAGTAAACCAGAGTGAGACTGTTGGTGTTGGTTTGTGTGCACTGAAACACTCAGATGTATCCTGCTCAAAATTATGGAATGCCTTCTGCTGATAACATTGTAAGCCATGAGAGCAGTTGAGTTAATCAGTGACACACAGAAAGTGATTAAAAAAGAAACTACCTATCCTGACCTGCATTTTACTGCAAATGATCCTCTTATAACACATCTCTCTCCTGTTAGGTAAATTCTTTAAATCCTTTGTAAAGGCCATTTCCTATTCCTTTATACATCTTGAAATTCACATTGTCCTAGTAGCAGAGAAGCCCTGGGGTGATTTTGAACACTGCAGGATGTCATTCACACTTTCCCAGTTTGCAGGGAAGGGACACTCACCCGCTGAGTGATTCAGTTTTTCAGAAGGTGCTTTGGGAGCTGCTGCAGGATTGTTGAACATATCCACGAGTGGGCTTGTGAATGCCCTGCCCGTTGGAGCTGGGGGCACTTTGGAGGTGTTTTCTTGGTGAGGATGGAAATCATTTACAATCTGGAGGCACAAAACAACAGTATCACAATACTGAGGGAACAGCAATAACTTTTTTGCAAGTTTAAATTCTGGAGAGCAATGCTGAAATATTCCTAAAGGATGCACATTTAAACATGACATAAAGCCCACACGTTCCTGTGGAACTGCTGATCGAAGGTTTGTAAGAGGCTTGATAAACACTTGCTACTGGGAAGGCTACAGTAGCCTTTTTTCTGCAAATGGCATGATCATTTTCAGATTTTTCTTATTTAGAAATTTACTATAATCATTTTGAAATTGTGTCAACTAACGATGACACAATGTATGAACCAGCAGAAATGAGAATTTCATCTGTACTCCAAGAAGCTGATAATCATGAAGGGAAGAAGGAAAGAAAATCGAAAATAACATTTTTCTTAAGTTCATGTTGAACTACTGAGTATGTAATTACTATTACCTACAGACAAGAATGCAGGAAATGGACTGACTGGAACAAAAGCAGCCCTGAGGCTGAGCTCTGCAGGAGAAGCCCTGAGCACCCAGCTGAGAAGTGAGCCTTCTTTGGATGTGTGCTCCTCCCTTCTCTGCTGTGTATTTTCCCCACAGCAGGGCTTCAGCCTGGTGAGTTTGGTTCCATACCCAAGCCCAGTGTGTTCCAGCTAGACACTGTGGAGTCCATCCCACAGGCTGAGGTCCAACAGAGCCTCCTGAAGCCAGTGCACAGCCAGGAGGGCCCAAGGCCATGAGGAACAACTTACCAGGGGATTTCTCTTCACCATGGGGGACGGCTGCGGCGTTCCCGACACCGGCGTGGAACCAGGGGTCCTGATTTCATCTATCATCATTCTGACCTTTTCAGGCACTTTGGTGGCATCACTACAGATTTCCTCCCACCCAGGCAGCTTGGATTTTAGGAATTCTGCACACTGCATCCAAATGAAAAGATACTTGTCAAAGATAGGCATAAAATTGCAGGAATCTACTGGTTAACTTTCATTACACCAAAATGGAAGTATTTTCTAAGATTCTTCTAAGGAATACCTCTTTGAAACAAAGAAGATGTTGCAAAAACAACTCTTTTGCAGGGTCAGATATTGGAAGTACCCGATCAGTCCATGTATTTTTTTCTTAATACACGATTTAAAAAAATTCACAGTAACCCTTGATTTTTGCTACAATACATTTCATAGAATTGTGTATTGTAAACATTTTCTATGAACTGGGCACAACACTTGTCTGGCACTTCAGTTCTTCTTAGCTATTTCTCACAGTCTGGTCTATGCTGCAGGAAATACTCAACATCTCCTGTGGGCCTGGATTTCAGGAGTTTAATTTCTTTTTCAAATTTCATTTACGCTCACAGCACTGACCTGAACGTGGTAGAAGTGCATGTGCTGGGTAAAGCTGCAGTGCTTGTCAACCAGAAAACAGAACCTTCTTTTCTCTTCAAGGAGAGCTTCTCTGCAGCCTTCTGCAATAAATCTCTGAATATCACTTTGTCGAGAGCTCACAGTTTCCAGATACTGAGGCAAAAAGGGAAAAAAAGAATCACATAGAGCCTCTGAGTTTTATATGATGCTGTATCCAATTAGTTAAGTAAATTCTAAAAGCCTTAGAAAAAGCTTTTGGAAAGGCAGGGTGGGAGAGGGTTGCTCTACTTCTAAGTCCCTCTTTTCCTGCACAGATTGTCTTCCCTGACCTCCTCAGGTGAAGGTATATTGTCCCTACAGGCAACTAAGAGCCTATTTAGGGGTTGTGAGGGGGGTGTGGTGTGTGTTCAAATTGGACTAATGACCTTTGTCTGTACCACTGCAGCTGCATTTATTCACACAAAGCTGTGATGAATCTCTGCTTCATTTGGGATGGGGGGAAAGAGTTACTAAAAACACTAAACTATATTTATCTGAGATTACGAGGACTCATTAAATGCTAATCCTTAAACTCACACCCAGAACCTTAAAAACCCCCTCAACTCTTAAGAATGCAGGTTAAAAGACAGGCAGTGAGAAACAGGAGCTATTGTTACCTACACTTACTGTACTGTGTTATACACAAAGTTTTCTTTGAAAATTAAAATAGATATGGAGAAAAAAATTTATCAGCTAGCACGAAGTACAAGTGTCACGCAAATAAAAGTATCAATGGCAAATGTTTTCAGAGAGACACATGACAATGAGAATCTGATTTACTAATTTTAAAGCACGTTCTCTTCAGTGTCTTGCCATTTCGGATTTCACCTCAAGATGGCAATGCTAGATTAAGGGCAATAGGAAAGGCAATAATAACACAAATTGCAATGCCTATGCAGGGGAATTACTCTATAGCAAATTACTACTGAATTTATATCGTTTAGCTGGCTCCCTGTGTAAAGCTCTGCATAAAGATGTAGTTACAGATCAATTATTGGTCAAGGGATGAAATCTAGGAACCAGAAGTCTCTGAATAAATACACTGGAGCAGTGAGAGCTCATTTGCAGCTGCAGTACAAACTCTAGGAGTGCCTTTAATACACATCAACTTTGAGGAACCATTAACTTTTTACCAGTTCTCATACAGAGAAAAACAAATAAGAGACAGACCTCCATTTCTTTATGCTCATACTTCGTTACATTTCGTGCTCCTTGGCTTTTCCTTCTGATTTTTTTCAGCTCAGCCTGAGACTTCTCTAAAGAATCCAGTTTGCTTCTGTGTTCGGTTTGGTACCTTTTTAAAGTTGCCTGCAATCAAAGCATTTACATCATCTCATAATGCACTCAGCCATGTATCTGGGTAAGGGAATAAAAAGCATTACTGTGATCTCTGAGCTACTGCTCACACACCCCAAATGAGTTCAGCAACTGCTGTAGTTTTAAGGAGCTATGAAGTCATACAGAGATTCTCTGTTTAACTTAAATCAAGCATGAAAAATTTGGCCATCTTTATATATCTAAAGTGCATTTCTATGAAAGTTCATATCAATTAATTAAATCTTGGGAAACAACATCTAAAAAAATTTCTTTGACTAGCAATACACAAATAAAATAGGTGTTTTAGAATTTAATGTACTTACAGTCATATATTTTACATCCAGGTCTGTTTTCTTCTCCAGTTCAGATATAATTTCTTTATGAAATTTTTTGAACTTTAAAAACAAAATTAATTAAGGGTTATTAAAAATTGGCAAAAGTAATTTATGATTTCACAAGCAAAATTAATTAGAAGAAATTATTTAACTTACACTCTCCTCTAGACTGTCATTAAGTTTCTTGTGTGTTCTTGAGATTTCTACCAGAACTTGGCCTGTTGATAAAAACAAAACTGTATTGGTTTCTTTCTTAGACTTCTGAAGCTTATGAACAAAGATCAATAATAAAATACATTTAACTAATATACTCATTAATGGTTATATTTAGGAGGGGTAGGAAATTTCTTACTGTTGCTCATCCCAGCAGCTGAAATTAATAATTCACTCTGGCCACAGACAAACTGAGCAGTTCATAAGTGATAGAAGAGTAACTAATCGTGCATTGTTATGCAAAGGGACACGGAGTGCCAGACAAAATAAAAACTTCCTTCTCTCCAGAATAGCTCCTGTTGGTTTAGTAACAGCCTCTTTTTGTGCGCCAAGTCAGAGAATAACACACAAGTTGTTACTACCCAAATAGCTGCTATCCATTTCTTAGTCTGAAAACTAAACTTCAATGTTTATTAAGTCACTGCACCTTCAGAGTCACAAAGCAACCATTCAGTTCCCTCTCTGCACACCTGCTAAAACAGACCTGACCCACACAGGAATTCCCACCTGTGCAGCAGGAACCAACGGCCAAGGCAAAGCAGACTGCTCAGCATCCTCACCACAGACCCTGAATATCCCATTCTGCTCTGCTGTCTCCCAGCACAAACTTACACAGCCCAGCCAGGATCAGCTGAAAGCTGGACTGTCCCTTTTGCTTTAGGAGGATCCAGAGGAAACATCCCTCCACCTTCTGGGTGTGGCTGTACGTGCAAAGCAGCGCAAGCTGCGGGCTGGTGCTGCCCTGCCTGCAGCCAGCCACATCACCCCGCCTGTGCCACATCAGCCCCACTCCCTTCCCTGCCCTGGCACGGGCACCCTGACACAGTGCCAGCCCTGTCTAGGAGATTGCAACACTGCTCAGGAGAGCAGCTGCACCCAAATCAGAGCAGCCCACTGTTCCCAGCTCCTGAGCAGAGCTGCTGCCAGAACTGGGATTGCCGGGACCACGATCACATCCACAAATGGGTTTCCATGTGGAAGCCTTGACCAGAGCTGTGTTTTCCTGGGGCTCCATTTGTATGGCAGGGCTGGCAGGTTCAGTTTGCCAGCTGGGCCCCTGGCACACCTCCTCCAGTGATCCTTGTGTCCCTCAGTCCCCCTTGCAGCTGTCCCACCTGGATTGGCCACAGGTACCTGCAGTTGTGCTGTTCTCATGCACAGGCAGGGCTGAGGAGCGACCACAGTTCTGTAATTGCTGCACATCACTGGCAGTCACTGCCTGGGACCGTGTGCCCCCCCTATTTACCATCTTACACAATTCTACTTTCCTTCTTTTGAGATAAAATAGAAAGGATTCATCAAGTGATCAACACATTGCTGTATGAATTTTGTTTTCTATCATCCATATTCTTTGAGAACCCCTGAGCAAGAACTGATCATCCCATAATGCTTCAGATTGTTCAGCTGTTTAGAAAAGCTCCCAAAAGATGCCAATAATGAAAAAAATTGGCCCAATAAATGAATGACAGAACTCTTCATGAGAACCTTCTCATCTTCTTTCTCATCTGCACAGACATCCAAGCCTGTCTGCCATAGTGCAGGTTGGTGACTTGGTAACCTTCTCACATCAGACAGAAGCATCCCCACTGTCCATGGAGATGTTACCACCTTTCTCCCTTCTGATTTGTCATTCTCCAGTTACATCATCTCAAAATCTTAGTTTCTTTGAAATGAGAACCACATCTCTTGTGAAGCAGTATGACACAGCAGATTTTCAACTAAATCTTATAAAATGTGAGTCTGCATTGTTGTTCATGGGGAAACATCAGGTGGTACAGGAAGGAACACGTGTCTCTCCTGGCTTTTCAGGAATCCCCCCTTGTGCTCCAGTGCCCATCCCTACCTCTCTTTGCACAACAGACTGCAGCACACTAAGAGGAAACAATCAGAATGCAGTGAGAACAGACAACCCCCTGACTGGCAATAAAATGAATTCACAGTCAGAGGCAGAGGAGTGGTTTATTTATTTTTTAATATATATATCTAGTTTTTCTGTGTTCTGTACAGCCCACAGAGTGCTGTGATTTTTTTGTTCCTATTTAAAGTTGTTGGTGACTACAGCAATATAAATACTGTGAGAAGTGAGAGGTGCTATGGAAATTAGTTGCTCACATGCAATAGAAAAGTAAACACGATTAGTTACACAAACACTTGAAGTAACGGAGGTGAGCAGTGTTATTTTAAGGCTCCAGAAGTCAATGCACTTTAGTGCCTACTGTTTCTGTTTCACCAACTCAACTCAAAAGATATATTTTAGACAATAATGGGCTTGAAAAGTTAGAAGAGTTTTGTGAATGCTTATCCAAGGCTTAAAAAGAAAAATATTGATAAAAGAAAGCAGGAAAAATTACCAAGAAATACAAATAAAATCACAAAGTTTGTTTGGACTTACATACACAGACTAGGAAGCTGTTTGGGAAGTCACAGAAATTCAGGGCGAGAACCAGAACGGCCCTCAAAATAATTACCCTTACAGATTTCTGTGCTCTTAAAACAACCTTCTCCTCCCTCCGTGTACAAGGCGCACTCGGAGCAGCGGCTGCCAAGGCCCAGCGCTGAGCTAATCCTTGGCTCCGCCAGCGTTCCGAGGGACAGACATCCACCAACGCCGCGCTTTGACTCAGCTCCCACCCATAACACTGCTGCTCACCTGCGGCGGCGCGGCTGGAAAACCTGACACACCTTATTGGGTTATTTCTGTCCCCCACCGGCTGCTGCCTTCAGCCCTTCGGCTCCCAGTGCCCGCTTGGGAACGGGTTTGTTCAGCTCTGTTACAGAAAACACGCTGCCAAAACATGTCCCGAAGAGAACTTTGAAAGCTGCACTTCCTTCTGAATGGTTTGTGCTGGGTTATGTGACGGGTTTATTTTAGAGTGTTCGGGAACACTTTTCAGCTGCGTTGTCAGTGACTCTGTCCCTAACTGCATTTTCTTTTGCTCTCAACCAGAGACTTGCTGTACTGAGCATCAGGAAAAGTCATATTTATACCTGATGTATATATACTTTATTCTGGGATATTACATTATATATACCTTATTCTGCCACCAGGAATCCACAGGCACTGCATATATTGTCTCACTCATTTCATTTCCCCTTTCAAAATGTTGATTCAAAACATGAAAAGAACCCATCCATAGTAATCACACCCTGACCTATTAAGATTTAAATTATAAATCAGATTCTGCCCTTGAATAAATAGAGAGCATTTTTGCAGTGAACACATATCATGTTTCTTTATTGCCAGTTTAAGATAATGCATTAGTCACATTTAGGTGGTGTTCTCCAGAATTAATATATATGAGGAGACAAGTTTTTGTAGAAGACTAATTCAGGACAGACAAAACAACCCCTGGCCTACACAAAACACTGTCCAACTAGAATGGAAATAGAACAACTTCAATATGATATCTGAATTTTAATCACCATGGTGAATTATAGAATAGCTCTAAGAAACACAGTGGATTAGTTTGGAATAATGGCAGCATAACCTAAGGCCAGGCTCTTGCAAAAAGGTTCAGAAAACTACTTAAGGTGAAGACAAACATGTATTTCTCACATCAATTAAAATATTCTGCTCTACATTAAAGCTGCTCATAATTAGGTTTTATATATGAGAGCTCATAATACCTGATAACCAAATATTAACCTCATCATAATTTATTGGCAAACCCCAAACCTATCAAACAAACCATGACCAGAGCACATGATACCAGGCCACTGAAGTCCAATTTTGGCAGCCATCCTGTAAACTTGAACCAGTTTTAGGCATCATATTATGCAATGAATTAATAAATCCAAAACACTGGTCTTGATGATAAACATAACTATTAAAATACTTGTCTTTCAATTATACTTTTTCTCTGCTTTCCATCTCCCCACACCCTGAACATGGAACCCTTCTGACTGAATTAAGCAGATGTACATTAAATATTCCCACCTTGTTTCAGAAAACAAAAAAGTAGTTGTAGATGTTCACACATACTTGCTCTGATATTTTGCTATTACCTTAGAGGTGCACTGTAGGGAAAGGCAATGTCAATCTCTTTCAGAAAAGGATTTTGGGGGAACATCTCAAATATCTTAAATGACTTAAAATTTAAAAAAAAAAATCCCTATATATAGTTCTTGAAACCATGTGTCATACTACAGCTATAATCAGATATAAGACCATGAACAGCAATGGTTCCATTGTAAATTTATCTCAGTTTCAATTAGATTCAGTGCACCGACAGAAAAACCTTTTAAGCTGAAACTTCAGGAATTTGTGAAATATTTTTAGGCCTAGCCAAGGCTGTTGGTTGTATCTATATTTTCTGTTCAGAAAGTAATACAGACTAGAATTCCATTAATGATGTTGGGTTTGTTACCCAAAAAAAAAAAAAATCATAAGCCCAAAGGGCGCAGCAGTCATTTCTCCATATACAGCATCCCCTGAGCAAGAAAACGTCCCTGAAAGGCTGTCTTGCCCAGGAGATGAAAACCAAGGAAAACAATTTCTCTCAGAAAGACTCATTGTAAGGCCAGAACTTCTGCAGAAGTTACACTTCAATCTCACTGTTTGCACTGGCTGATTGTTCAGGTTATTTACCTTCTCACCTTGTGTTGACTGTTCTTGCAAAGTCTAGAAGAATTTGTTCAAGTTAAAAACAAAAATGGAACTCAATCAATAGAGTGCTGTCATAGAAACAAGTATCAACAGCAACCTACAAGATCACTGAAAGTTTTCAAATACCAAATAGCTACGTTAGAATCAATAAAAGTATTAATTACATTAGCTTACTTGAAATATACTTCAATTTTCTTTTATTTAGTTGAGGAGGTTGCTCTTGAAAAACTTCAAGTCTCTTAATAGTGAGACTTGTTTAGATCTCTGGGAACAGGCAAAATGCTTAATTATATCACTCATTTACCTCCTGTTGTCCTGTTTTGTATTCAGGGCAGGTTGATTAACTTTGTGTCTTCGAGACGAAGCCACATAATTATTTCTATTAACCAGGAGAATGAAAGGCTGAGTCAAAGCTGCACATGGAGACAGCATCGTCCAAGTGTGTTATTAGATGCTATTGCTGGCAAGATGCTCTTCTCTTGCCAGGTCAACCTCTGCCCAGAAAAAAAAATGCCTTTATGACATCGGAAAGTTAGAAACAAAGTCCTTTGAAAACAGTAGCCCCCAGGAGGTAGAAAAATAGGAAGTTTCAAAGGAATACAGTGTAACAAATAAATATCATTGAACAAAACATCTGCTAAGCTTCAAATGTGTTAAATTTATTTTTCTGTGATAGGAAGGATTTAACAGGGCAACAGATGCTTTAATGAAACCAAAAAGCTTCAATGGAATTTAACATAGAAAGGAAGAAAATCATAAAGGATAAAATTATATAAAACTTGCCCAGCTCTAACCGCACTTTTCTTCAGATACAATTTGTCCAGAATGCTTTAATACACTCCCCCCATCTGTAGAATTAATAGTAATATGCACATAAATCAGTAGGACTAGGTCAAGTCTGCCTTTCCTTACTGCATGAGCGAACATGGAATAGGAATTCAGGAGTAAATCTCCCTGTAATTCATTTTACAAAATGGCATTGACACATGACCATTCCTTGCCATTTTGTGAAGGTGACTGCAGAAGGTGAAGGGGAAGAGGAAAAAAAAGAATAAAGCCTACAATCAAGGAAAGGGGAAGAGATTTTAAAGTATTTTAAGTCCACTCTACAGGCTGGATATAATACCTTAAGGTAGCTAGAGCCATATATAAATAAAATCTGTAAATAAAATAAAAATAAGGAGAACTTTGCATTCTAAATGGCATTCTGAGATTAATTTTAAAATATGCAGAGTTCTCACTGAGGCTGTGAGCAACAGAAAGTTTTCTGCGATATAACTAGCAAATAAGTTAGTTAATTTAAAACAGATTAAGGGAAATTAATAATTACTTTACAGTCTCATTGATATACAAGAGATAAACAGTCCTGCAAGACGCCTTAAGTAGTCTAAGTATCTTGCCTCCACCTCCAGACAAAACCAGTGAGCAACAAATAGGATTGTGCAGGACACTGTTGCTAATTTTGTGAATTGGGCACTGATGGTGTTTGAGCTGATGAACCCCCAGTGCTCCACTTGCTCCTTCCCACAGGACTTCACTGCTGTGTTCCTCATATGGCTCCAGAGGGAAAATGTATTCTACCCCATGCTGACTTTCTAAGTGTCTTTGACCACAATCAAATTTTCATCTAATTCAAGTGACAAAAAGCCAAACAACCCAACCCAAAAAGGCCTAAAACCTCAGCCTTTCTTTTATCCAGTCAAATTAATTCTTTCCAGGAGTCCACAGCTGCTTTACCCAGCACAGAGAACTTTCTAGGCACAAGATGCATCTGTTGGAGCAAAGGGGACTTTAACATTTTATTTTTAGAGCAACTGCTGTACACTACGTTCTGTGCTTCCCAAATATTAGCTTTATTTTGCAATGTACATACATAACCTACCCATACAAGTGTCTGTCTGGATCTCACTCACACACACTTGGCAATACTCTCCTCAACACTTCCCTGTCATTAGGCTGCACATGGCTCTCAGCATGGGAAATAGAATCAAAGAACCCTCTTACTCAAAGATCCTTTCCCCATTTCATAATTAGGCAAACAATGAAGGGATAGAGAGCACAGTTCACTTCTATTCTAGTAGCCTAGCACCTCTTATGATATAATTTCCTTTTGTAGCCCAGGATCAAAACTATATATAGCCACCCTTTCCTTGTCCAAAAACTTCATTGGTGATCATGTGAAACAGTTTAGGACCACATAACAAAGGACCTGCCCAGTACAGAAGACTGAATTATAATTACTTGATTTACAATTATTTTTCTTTAAAAATTTGGGGTATTTAAATATTAAAAGAGATATAATACCGCTCAGCTCTTTATACCTTAGAAAGTCTTTGCCTGTTTGTAAGACATATTCAGTTAAACCCAAGGATCAACTTGCTTTTTAAATATACTTTACTAAGACTAAAATTAATGCCAAATTCTTTCAGCTGGACACAGGTGACTTTAGAAAGTACTACACAATTCATACTGTGCTATAAAGTGGGCAATGAACTGCTAATCCATTACTTATTCCCACATCAGCCTAGACAACACTGAATACTTATGAGATTAACAAGACCATTTTGATTTCCAGTTACTCTGAGTTTGTGCTCGGGCTGATGCTCTTATTTTCCTGTTTTAAATGGAACAAAAACATCAGCTCCCCATTGTATTCTAAAGAGGAATGTGACTTTACTGCAGATTCAGCAAAGTTCAGTCTGCAGTCTAGTTCCCCCATTTCTCACAAGATGTTTTGATCTCGTAGTCAAAAAAAATTCAGATTAGAATTTTTTTAAACATACTATATCATTGAACAGATGTTAATCAACATGAAATATTCAGCTTGTCTCAGATGATTGGTAAGCACAGAAAATAAATTTTAATGTTAAAAAAAGGAAAGGAAAAGCATATGCCATGTAAATAATGCATGAAAAATTACAAACTTGCTTTTCCACCTGTTACTCCATTACTAATATATATGAATCTGCTGCAGGCATTTTTTGCCTTTTTTTTTTTTTACCCAAACATAGAAAGCCACCATATATTAAAGTTTGTATGTCAGAGACTCATCTTTCATAGGGCCTTGGAAGCCCTGTATGCCACAGCTTTTCATACCTGAGCTGCAGTGATGTGCAGTGACTCCTAATCTTCACACAAGTCAGGTGAAAAGAAAATAAGTTACAATACAGCCACAAGCCTCAGCTTGCCTGGATGAAACCCTGCTGGTTTGAGGCAGATTAGTTAAGGAAGATCATAAAGAAAGCTAATCTCTGTTTTACAGCAGGAATGGAACAAACAAATCATCCTAACCAGCAAAAACTGAAGTTTTTATGGGTTTCCAGTACCAGAGAGGGTAAATATTTAAGTCATCATTATAAATGTTACATGAAATGCAATAAACCACAAGGAATCACTGCAACTTTCATTACACCATTTTGGAACTGCCACTGAGTTTCACAGCCTTAGCAGTGTCCAAAAAACCCCACACCTAAATTGAGTCAAAAGTTTTGATAAAATTCCCTTTCTCAGAAGTCCAAGACAATTGGTTTTGGTGCCCTGCCCTGCCCCGTGGGACTGTTAGTGACATCTACAATGGATACTGATTTTTTTTCTTTTTTGAAAAATAATTCAGCAGGAAGTGCTGACTGTACAGACTAAATATAGTTAAGACTTTCACTAAAGGATTTACAAGCTGGATACAAATATGACGTTATTTTCCTCACAAAGTTGTCATTTACTTTCTCTCACTGGGAGCACAATAAGTACATTTTCTCAACACAAACTCTCAGGCTTGTTTCACCTGGGGCTGGTGGTGAGGAAAGGCTGGGATTGCTCAGCATCCTCAGCTCAGGGATGAGAAAGCACAGCCTCCTGCCCCGAAGGAGCCCCTGGTGCTGGTGTTTGGGTGGGCTCAGGGCTGGGGGAGCACACACCTGTGCACACACAGGGCAGGAATCACTCCTGCCTGGCCAGACCTGCCCACAGCCTGGCAAACACTGCACGGACACACAGGAGAGGCCAGGGCATCCTTCCCGCTGCCAGATCAAAGAAGTGTGAGAGCCTCACATGAAATTCATGTGTTCCAGTCCAGTGAGAAATTCTTCAAGGAGCCCCTTCAGTATTTTCTCAGCCCTTTGAGGCACAGCACGAAGATATCAAGTCTCACTCAGTGCAGGTGTTTTGGAGATGAATTTTCCCTGGAGGGTGTGTGCTCAGGAGTATCATCAGGGGTTTCTGTGCTGAAGCCCAGAGCCAGGGCACACAGGAGGGGCTCCCACAGCTGAGGGTGCCCAGACACCTGCGCTGGTGCCACCCCCACCACACTGCCTCACACAACCACCCTGAGCACGTCAGGGCTACAGACTGCAGCAGTTATACCCCACCTTATCACTGACTAAAACCAGCAGAATCAGCTTCGGTTAATAGGGTACAGTAAAACTGGGGCAGGTGGGGAATAAAATATTAAAACTGACTGAAAAATTTACCTATTGTCTAACTTAACATGAAAAAACAGCTGGAAAAATGTCACTGAAATTCTATGAATATCTGTCTTCTTTCTTTTCTCGGGTGCTACTGCAATCATTACCAAAGGCCTTGTGTATTTTCATATTCTCTTTCCTCTCATCAGCCATTTCTAGAACCTGAAAATTTGTAACTTATCTGGGAGTCTTCATAACAATGATATAATTGTATACAGAACAAAAAATTTGGGTAGTTCTGTAAGAACAAACTGCAGCATCCATTTCTAGACACATTCTTTATGGTCAGTAACAAACCCACCTCTTGTTCACTGTGCTTCTTGAAAGTATAATTTCTGGTTTATATTCTATAGGGGGAATATTACAGAACTTACACCCAAGACTGGCTCATCTCCTCCCACCTTTCTTTTAGCAGACTGGAGGTCCATATAGCACAAGCCTGGAATGTTACTGTATAACTGGAACATACAAAACCTTATTCCTGTAAAAACCCACAAATACTTCGTATTTCCCTCTCAAGACAGCTCTCTGTGTAGTTTCCCTTTATGGCACAGGAATGGAGTGGCCTCTTCAAATGAAATTCCACTATAAATATAGCAGAAGGCTCTTTTTATTAATGCTCCATAGGAAAAGCTGGCCTGATCCTAACTCCTTAAACTGCAGCCTCTAAGCTGCTTTCCCAGAAGTTTCCACCAGATGAGGTGCTAAAGGCTCTGCAGTTGCTGGCAGGCTTCACTCCCCTTTCTCTCCAGCAGGATCTATTCCAAAGGCAGCACGTGGGTCTATAGGGATGGCATGGGTGCAGTCAGGGGGACAAGATCTCAGAGCTCTCCTCCTCAGCTGGGGAAGGGAAGAGAGCACGGTGTCACCTTCCCGAGTGAAATAAAACCCCAGCTGATAGGGTCAATGTATATGTGTTAAAGTAAGCCAACAACTGTCCTCCCTCCCCTTTTTGTTTTAATGGAAATAGAGCTAGCTACATTCATCCTATACCAGGGAATTTTCTTTTTCTGCTTAGTTTTCTCACTAGTGAGTGACACAAGTTCTGTATCCCTGAATTAACAACAGAGAACTACAGCTCTGAAAAATACCCAATCAAGGGGCAATTTTGCTTATTAAACAGCCAGAAAATAGACAGTTTTGAATAATACTGGCAAGATAATCTTTGAAAAAGAAAGTTCTGCTTTACATTATGGTCTGAAAATTTTCAGCAAGTAGACATGTCTGTTTTAGAAAAATTAGAATTTTCCATTTTAGTTCCAAAATCTTTTCTGTATGAGGTGACCACTTAAAGCTCACAGTTTCTGACACAGAAATTCTCTCACTTCTGAAAATAATGAGGAGGGAGAAAAGCCCACAGAGTTTGTCTTAGTTGCAGAGCTGAAACAAAGTGGTTATCACTAAAAAAACAAAACAAACCACAACCCTCTACAGATGGAACCTCACACTACTGATTCTATTACTATTAAATGTACATTATTATCAAGCAGTTAATTGTTAATAGTTAATTGTTAGTATCAAAAAGCTAGAAAACAGTTACTAAAGAATCCTTGTGAAACTGTTAGATATTACTCAAGAACTGTAACGTACAAAATCAATAGATATTCATAAGAAATGCCAAGTTTTGGATAAATGGCAGGTCTATCCACCAATGACCACTAGTTTATTCTGACTGAAGGTTTATCAGCCCTGACTCTCAAACTGACATGCAGTTACCCCAATAGCTGGGGGTATAAAGGCTCTCAAAAAAAGGAAACATGGATATAGAGAACCCCTGCCCCATTATTGATGTCAGAATTCCTGCAATCACTCTATTAGTATGTAAAATAAAGTGATATTACTATACCACAAGGTTTGGTATTTGACAAAACATGACAAAGTTGTGGAGATCTTTAAAATTACACCACTTGATAGGCAAAAGTGTTTTGTGAATGTGTTCAAATCCTGTCTTTTAACCTGAAGAACAGTCTGTTCTTTTGTGCTTGAGAGGAACACCAAGTTCAGGGCTCACCCTCTGTCAGGACAGAATTCCACTTCCTCTGTGCACCATGAGAAGTTTTGGGGTTTTCTCATCACCTCTCTCTATCTTGTGACTGCCATAACAAACAGCAATCTTTTACTTCAATACTTGCTTCTCTAGATCATTTGTAGTGGTTTTTAACCAAAGAAATTCTTCTAAAAAGAACCCAAATGTTCCCAAATTCTTACATTTTAGAGTGTAGATGAGCATATGCTCTTGCATACCTGTTTCCAATTAAGTTTTAACACAACACAACTATAAAAAGCAAGCCTGTAAACCAGAGTAATCTTAAATAAATTATCAGTCTTGGTTACATTAGGGAAGAGACTTTTGTCTCCTTTGATTGTCCTATTAACATATTGATTTTCTGCAATTTAGTTCCACTGATCAAAACCCCATAATGTAATATTTTTCTTTCTTCTTCTTCTATTTGGACGAACAATTAATATTTTACACTCCTTAGCTCTTGAGCAATAGGCTCTGGGTACAGACCCATAATGTAATTGTGGGTGACTGCTGTAGATACTGTTGCTACACAACAAACGTAGTGGGACTTTACACCCACAATATAAAATGAGATGTAGCTACAATAGCTGGCAGGTGCTGGAGGAGATAGTTGGGAAGATATGAGAAGCAGAATTCCATAGGCAAGCAGGAAATAACTTCCCATTCCTTGTGCAAGGGAAGCCTACAGAGACAGCCTGTGTTACTAGAGATTTTATTTTAATTATAAGCATTAAAAATCGACATGACAAGGCTTCACAAGCCTTTGTGTTTAGAGCAAGACAAAAACAATTAGCAACATGTGAAAGTTACTATTTTAACACCTTAGTGAAGTGTCTGTGTGAAATTGGATTAATGCATTATTGAAACACAGCATTTTGTGCTGGTGTGGTATGCTGAAATTTGAATAGTATGAAATTTTAACATTTTTAAACATGCAGTTTCTTGTTTTCTATCTTTTCTTCCTAGAGGGATTTCCAAAAGGTGCCTAGGAAAAAAGGTATGCAAATTCCATATTGCAGAATAGCTTGAAGCATGTAAATTCAGATTCTGTTCTTTAAATGCTCATACCCAAGACTGAGGAACTACAAGCTCAGAAATTTAGGGAAATACAAAATTAGAAAGAATGTTGACTCAATCAACTCATACCTTATTCATAAGGATTGTGTTATGACTGCACTACATTCTCCTACTTCCTCAATTTGCTTAAATTATTCTGTATTAAAATAGTTCAGAGACCTTCAACCAGACTTGAAAGATAGAGATACTTAGTACAAAAGCTCTGAATCAGCTGGAATATTCAGATTTCATTTTCATTCTCATTTCCCTCTTCTGCTCCAATCTCATTCAAGAGAAGAAAAGATTTCTGGCATTTTTACTTGATTTTTTCCCCCATGACTTCTCCAGCCTTTCTGCTTTCTACTCTCTACTTAAAAAAAATAAAAAAATAAAAAAAAATCTCCTTTCTTTCTATTCCATTTCTGTTTCTACCCTGCTGTGGGGCTGGTGTCCATTTTGCTGTCTCATCTAGAAGCCCATGCTCTGTGTTTCCTTGTGAGGAGGAAGGACTGGCCCTGGGTTTGATACCAATCTTTACACCACACTGGCAGTGAATACACCCCAGGTGACCCAGCAGGTTTGGGTTTGAACTGTGAAACCACCTCTAATTTGGCAGAGATAACAGAAGTATTATGCATGACAGAGCTGCTAGTGGTCAACCACTTGTCTTTTGGCAGGTCTAAAGGAACCCACGGATGAGACAACGCCACAGAGGGCTGCAGCAGCTCCCCTGGAGTTACAGGGCCCACAAATGGGCAAAGTCTGCTCCCACACTTACGTGCCCCATACTGCTGAGCAATATTATTAAAACACAAAAGTGTACAGTAAATACTTTTCTTTTGAAGCAGGTACTTTTAGAGACACCTGGTTGTATCCTATTTCTTTGGTAGATAGTCTAATATTGGAGCCCAGCTTCAGAACTTGTAAGACTTTTTCTTGAAAATGCAAATGAGCTGTCACAGACTCCTAACCACATTATCCTGCCTTTTCCAGCATTCATTGACTTCCCTTATCTCCAAATTAAGTATTCCATCAGAGAGTGTGTTGGAAGAAATCCAGGGTTACAGTTTGGCTTAGGAAGAATAGATTTTTGTGCAGTAGCAGTTAAAGCAGAAGGTGAACAGAGAGCAGGGAAGAAGGCCACGTTTTCTCAATATAGTATATCCTCAAAAAGATTTGCAGTTGCAGGATGGAATTCATAGTTACACAAAAATATGTTTTTAATCACAATTCTGTGTTGTCCCAAATAGTAGGGAAACCAGCTATTTTCAGAAGCCAGCAGAGGATTACCCAATGATAATAATAATATTTCCAAATAAGCAATGTCCTACAGTGACAAGTCATAAATCAGTTGTTTCCATGCATCTGCCTGATTGCAAAAACCGTAATTGTGCATTTTCTGCTGTTTCATAAGACCCTGCGCAGCCATTTCTTTTAACTGTTCTGCAGTTTGACAGCAGCAGCCCTGCTTTCTGTAAACAGCCTGCAGAGCAAACAGAGAGCTGCAGGTCAGGACTGTTTGCTCTGCCCTGTTTGCTGTTCCGCCACTCCCAGCGCTCACCCACAAGTGCTTTCAGGACAAACCAGAAAAATGCAGGCAGCCACACAGAAACCAGTGGCCACCTTTCAAGAGGAGTCTGTCCCCTCAATTTTACTTCTCCAGAGCTATGGAAAAAAAAAAATTGCTAGACCCATCCATTGTGATCAGCTGGATTAACAAACTATCCTGACTTACAGGAGATGCAAGTGACATCACTGGAAGTTACATCCTACACTGCCCAAAATCAAAAGTTCAGAGGCAAGACATGCCAACAAGTTATTTTTGTCAAACAGCAAATGAAACTTTTGTCAAACAGCATTAAGCAAACGTTTCCTCAGCTCCCTGTTCTTTGATTTGCAATGACACGAGAATCTTTTGTCAGAAATATTGTAAATACTTGGTACTCCTTTGCCCAGGGTTGTAAATGTACTGCTCAGCCTATAGACGTGAAGTTGTCAAGGTCAAGTGCTGCTGCTGCTGTTTCAAATATCCAGAAATTATTTTCAGGAGAGAACAGAACTGGAAGTGGATTTCTATTAATGTAAAATTAATCTGTCTTCGAGTTTCTCTTTCAAAAGCTCAAGTAGAAAATAAATATGAATGCACCTGAGAACTTCTAGTGATACACTTGATCAAAAGTAGTGAAGTAAAACTGAACCCTTCACAATGACACTCAACCAGAAAATTGTTTCAGTTTAATTGTTTCATGCTGTCATACATGAGGACCCCTCATACCAATATTCTGTTGCAAAAGTATTTTTTTTTTTTGCAACCTTCATCTCTGCATTAAAAATCAAGACATGTGGTTTGTTGTACTTACTTTAGAATTATATGAGCTTTAAAATATACACTTTTGAATGCACAGGAAGACATGTATTCACAAAAAGAGGGAAAAAAAGGTAATTTTGTCAAAACATTTCAAGTGTCTTGAGAAATAATATGCCTTAAAGGCATCTAATCCCTTCCCTCCGTGTTATATCAGAGTAGAACATACTTTTACTGATACTTATCTTCTTCACATTTGTTCTCTGAACTGCCAGCAGGAAAGCAAAAATAAAGTTTATACTTTGGAGTAATTAAAAAAAAAAAAAAGTTTTCACTTACCTAATTCTTTAGAAACTGGAGAATCTGCTGATATGTCCCCAATCTTTGCAAGGCTATCATAATATGCTCTTCCAGCCACTACCATAACTGAGGATGAGTGAAAAAAATATAACTGTTAATAAAAAATCAAAATACCTTCAATTTTTATTAATGTATGATCCTATTAAGTCTTGTCATCCAGAGCACAGAGTAAGAGAGGGGTGTATGGCAAAAAGGAAATTCTTCTGTCAGAGAAAGTTACTGAAGTCCCTGTGCTCCCTGCTTATCTGTGAAACCAGGAAACAAAGACAGAACTCCAGAATATATTAATGAACTTTCAGCCTGGTATTTCGCTCCAACTCCCCTGCATACCCTGAGACAATCAGCACCTAGTGGGAAGGGTTAGCAACATGCCATTGAACAGGACATAGCAAAGTTCCTTGGTACCAACAGAGAAACTGTTGGAGAAACCCAAACTGCGATCCTAAAAGAGGTGAGGTCCCTTTGGGGACCAGCTAGAGCAGGGAAATGGCAGCTGGCCACCACACCATGGACCTGTCCCAGGGAGATGTGGAGCCCCTCAAAAACAAATCATCATTTCCCTCTAAAGCTGGCTCCTACAGGAACCAAAAAGCTCTAATATATACCATGAAGTTTCAGTTATCCCCAGTTAATCATTGCCTGGTTAGGGCTGATTTAAACAGCACAGCCAGTTTTGCTGGCATGAACACAGAAATGTTGGGATGGAAGCTGCAGGAAGGCCAGTGGGAAGAAACAGCTTACACAGGGAATAGATCTACACTGCCTGCCTTGCACCTCCAGTGTCCAGAACTGATCTGCACACCACTAAAAAGAAATAACAAGGACAAACTGGCAGACTTTATTGTGAAAAATAACTTACTGAAGTTATTTGTCATAATTTTTTGTAGTAGTACATTCTTGACCTAAAGTGAAAGTCAAGCTGAGTCTCGCTGTTGACTTTAGAATACTTTCTTTTTTTTTTTTTTTTTTCTGAGAGGAATATAATAGCCAATTACAGGTCTGTATTTGGTAGTTTTTACTAGTAAGGTGACATCTTTGGTTGCATAACAGTATGTTCACTGAGAAATCTGAAAATTTTCCAAATCAAACAAAGATTCTCTTTGAGGCTCTGCTGCATTAGAAAGGGTGACTTCTGCCTAAGCCCTGTCTCATCAGTGCTCTGTACTCAACCTTCCTGAGCAGAAGAATTATACTGGCACTGCTGATGGAGCAGTGTGCCACCTGTACAAGAGGATTTGATGCCAGTCCAACTCATTCTATCTGTGTTTTCTCAAACCAGCCCAAAGAAACCCTCTTCTCCTAATACAAGCACTAAAAAAGGCAGGAAATGTGTGATTTTCCCTGTGCTAACCAAGCTAAATCATGAACCCCGCTTGTGTAGTCCGTTCACCAATACTATGGTAAATAAATTATTTCTGCAGAAAGGGAGGGTTTTTTGACCTTTTGTCCTCAAAGTGTAGAAAAATACATTATAAACATATCTGGAGTTCTTGTAAGTTTTATGTTCTTTGTCAGCATACTCCAACTTTTTTGGAAAGCTGTAAAGTGTTTGATTAGCAACAGAGTATTTACTCCTTGTTACAGATCTATTTACACCACTCAGAACTGATGGTGGAAAGATTACCAATTTATGAGAGTCCAAAGATGACTTTGCAACAGTTGTTGCAACACTGTAAATATTCATTTGAAATTAAGCATTCATGCTAGATATGCCTTATCAGCTAGGCTTAAAGGCAAATGTAACAAAAGCTAAAATGTAACATATCAACAGCAAAGCATGTGAGAAGCAGAACCCTCAGAAACCGGGATAGAAATATTTCAGATGAATATGAAAATTATGAATAATATGAATAACTTGTTATTACTTCTGGTATGACCTGTAATTCCTAAGGTTGGGTACTAGGGAACCACATGTTAATCCATCAAGTTAGGCATTGCCACAAGTAAGTCCACATTTCCCTATTTTCATCTCCAGCAGGCTTTGGTTTTATCTTTTGCTCAAGTCAGGTCTAAAATTTGCATGAAGAGAGATTTCAATGTCTGCTTGTCTGCAGGATCTCATTTCTCAGAGGACTGCATTGCACAGAGGGGAAAGATGTGCCACAGGCTTGAGTGAGGCAAAATTAGAGAGATTTTACATGGCTTTAATATGGTATCAAGCCGTTTGACAGGTCTGCGTGGGGAAATGGAGCAGACTCTGCCAGGTCCCAGGGCAGGCTCTGGGAGTCTGGAGCCCAGTCCTGGAAAGCCTTTCTTACTACTCAGATTGTTTCTGTGAAGTCAATAATGGAAGCAGGCAACTGTATTCTAAAATGTTTGAGAGACTGGTCCTTAAATTCAAATTCATTTTGATTTTGACTCAATGAAAATAATATCATCGGGATTAGTATGGACAACAACAAAAAAATCAATCCACTGCTGCAACTTGAACTAATTCACATTGTTCTGTGCTCAGGGTTACCTTAGTGACGTGTATAGGTGAGCAGGAACACATCTGAGAATGTGAAATATATCTGGAAGGTATTTTCAGAGAGAAAAAAATATAACACGTAATTTACATAATTTTGAGGTTTTTCACTTATTATTCCAGTGTGGGTTACTTAAACCCACTTTCAGTTTATTTTGCAGCAGCTCTGTGCCAAAGTGTTTGTGATGCAGCTTCTCCAGGACAGTGGAAAAATCCCAAAAGACTGGAGAGAAGGTACATATTTTGTGTATTTCTGCTTGTTACTTGGGTTTTTTTTCTCTTAATTAAACACTTCCAAAGTTCAATTTGAGAATTAAGCCTATATACACAACCCTCATGTCCAATACATATATTTAAATAAGAATTAAACATTCTTTCTAAATGTAGCACCTGGAAAACTTACCATTAACAGCTTTTTCATAATTCTTCCCCAGATTTATTAAATTCCTCAGTCCAGGATTGAACTGTTCCATAACATTCTAGTGAAAGAAAACAAAATTTATGTTATAAGCAAGGCAATTCCACAGTGGGTGGAAGTATTAATCTCATTGTCACTCAGGCCTAGTTTACAACTGAGAAGTCCACGGATGGATGAAAATTGGAGGGTTTGAGAGACACAGGAAAACAAAGGATGCAAGGGAGATGAAACTGAGCATTTTAGATCAACAAATGTGAAAAAAAAAGTTAAAGTATTGCAACAGGGAGTAAAAAGGAGTCTGGCTGTTCATAAGACAAAAGGATGTCAAGTGTTTGATCAATGTTTATGCAAGACCATCTTTTATGGTAGGTGATGTTGGAATGAGAGAAAAACCCTTATCCACTAATTGTTTTATAAATTCAGACAACTTTCTAACAATGATTCAAGATTTGAGTTGCAAAAAATGCTAGAAAAGAAAAGAAGAAAAATTTCACCAGATCACTGGTTCATATTCTTTGTGGTTTCTGTGTTACAGATGCATTTAGGAAAATTGGCTATTTTGGGGTTTTTTTTCTGGGTTTTTTTGTTTGAAATTTTGCAAAGCCATGTTTTCTTCAGAAAGAAAATGAAAATGGTGACCTTATTTAAATAGAAGGGGAAAAATGTTCACTGCAGCTGCTTTCACTGTTAAATACAATAATTGGCTGAAACAACCAGAATCTGAAATCCAGCAGCTCCAGGCAGTTGCTCTCATTCCTAGCAAATTCTACAACCTGCAGATTCTAGACCTCCTTTCCCCAGAATCTTCCTAACAAAACTATGGCTATGACATTACCCTGTGAAATTATATTATCATGAAAAGCAGATCATGAGATACCTGCAGACACCATTCTGTTATTCTTACTATTTTTATGGCAATACTTTTATGACACCACTCACTACTGTTCACACAGCAGAACTGTCAAATTCAAGGAATTCAAAGCAGATATGTTTTGTTTACATGCAATACAAGACTCAAGAGAAGTGAAATATTATCAAGCTTTTGTCTGTTTTACTACTAACAGAATGAAAATATTTATGTTTAGCACAGAGGTGGACCCAAAAAGAACAGCAATACTGTCACATTTGTCTGATTTTCAGGCAAGGCTATGCAGACAGAATTTTATTATTTTTCAAAGACAACACTATACCTGAATTTTGCTGAACATAAAAAGTGAAGGATTAACTCCAATAATACTTTAACTATCATACCAAGTAAAAATATAGATATTTTAAATATATATATAGAACTATTAGATTCCAATACTAGTATAGCATAAATTACATCAAAAGCAGCCACAGAACAACAATACCTGGCCTCAGTGCCTTTGTGTACAAATTAAATGCGACTGGGATTGTTTTCTGGTCTGTCCCATTAAACTCTCACCCACCGAAATGCAATCACTGCAAACAAACCATCTATTGTCCCCAGGCCCTTGATTTGTGTTAACTCACAAACCACATCCAGAAATCATTTGGGAAAGCTGTTTCAGGTTGAGCCAACAATGCCAAGGGCTATTCTAACAACTTAACAGGATGGATATTCAGGCTCTGGTGTCTGGGAACATCCCTCCTCCTGCCCCAGCTCCTGAGTTTGCTCCTGTCAGTGTTGCTGCTGTGGCTGCTGAGGCACTCTGACTGTGACACACTTGTTCCAAGGAGCAAGTTGTTTCTTCCTATTCCAACTTTTTGTTATTTCTTCCCAGCTGTGTACTAAAGATGATGTCTGTTGACTTACATGGAGTCAGTGAATCACAAGGAAAAAAAAAAAAAGATGAATTAGGGGATTGTTTCAGGATAAAGAGTGCTGTATTTTCAAGCTTATGGGGAAAAAAAAGATGTACCATGATGGAGTGTGTCCATGGCAAGCAAAAATCCAAATGCCACCTTGAACTGCCACTCTATACCGAAAATAATCTTGAAAGATTCTGCCTATGCTAACCCTGTTCCTCAAAACAAAAAATCACAGAGTAAAACTCCTTATTGCCACCTACCCCAAAATTCTAAGAATAACATGATAGTTACTGTCTTTGAAGTACTGATTTTTGGAATGACTATCTAAAGCATTCAGAGGTAGAGATTCCAGTTTTCCTGACATTTCCTTATTCAGATTTCAAACCAGTGATTGCACTTTTGTCAGTTGTTTTCATTCAGGAGGAAGTGAACATACCCCAATAAAATTACCCTTAACAGCTCCCCTCTCTGAAGCCAGCTCCCACAGCTCTTGTTTTTCCCTAAACCTCTTGACCCCTAGCAGGTATCTGTGTGCAGCAGACAGACCTGTGTACAGGAGACACAGCAGGTCCAG
This sequence comes from Sylvia atricapilla, assembly GCF_009819655.1. NCBI lineage: Eukaryota > Metazoa > Chordata > Aves > Passeriformes > Sylviidae > Sylvia > Sylvia atricapilla. The sequence goes on from NC_089154.1 coordinate 1,421,909, forward strand.
TGGAACACTGGGAACTCAGAGGAAGAGCTGCAGGACATCACATCTGCTCAAGGTACATGTAAAACTGCTGGGAAACGTGGAGAAACAACTTAGAGCCAGTGCCTGCAGCAGCTGGAAGGAGCACAAGGAATGGATTTTTTCTCCCTCAGCCCAGGCAGTCTCTGGAAGTGTTCCAGGCTTTGCACTGCCACAGTGGTTGATTGTGAGCAGAACCAGCCCCTGGGTGTGAACGCCTGAGAAATGGCAAAATCCTCTGCAGTGGAAACTCCCCTTTGGAACCTGCCTGGCTCCACACAGAGAAGGTTTTGGGTATCAGCTGGTCCTCACAGCACTGGGCAAGGCTCATCTCAGTCAAGGGTTTGTGTTCAACAGGAAAAACTCAACTCTCCCTGACTCCCCTGCCACGTCTCCAAGATGACCCAATGATTTCATAACAATCTGAATTCTCATATTACTTCCCTTTCATACATTAGAAAAAAGCATAATATGTGATCTTTTTCCTTTCTACTGAAGACTAGATTCTCGAAGCAAACAAAAATCCTGGCCATGCTTCTTAGTGGTCTTTGTATACTGTTAACCACAGGTAACCACTGGCTATCTTTGAAGTCCAGAAGTATCTAGAGCACTTTATCTAAAAGGAAGCTGTCACAGGCAACTCCCTCTTCAGAATGAGCTACAGATTTGATATTACCGAGACATTTCAGATAAATTAAAATTATTGTGGTATTTTATTCAGCTTCAGAAATTATAGTGGACAAGAGCAACTCAAATCAATTTGCACAGCTACTTTTTCTTACCATGTCTTACAATTTTATAGCTTCTCTTACTTTTAATCCAAAGAAAAGGTCGCAAAAACGAGTGAGACTGAACACCAGTGCAAAATTTCAAGTCATATAATAAAGTCAGATCTCAAAACTTCTCGAAAAGGAGGACAGAGGAACAAAGAAAAATTTAAATTTAAAATTGTCAAAAGTCTCAGAAAATAACAGTATTTTTATCTGCCTTGGTGTACAAGGACATGTAAATAAAACCTTTGTCTTAATCCAAATAAACATCAAAGTGAGAGAGAGCTTGGGAGAGATAAAGTGGCTCACAAAACATCATTTGCCTGTACAGTGAGGCACAGAAACAGGGCCTCCTAATTGTCAATCGTGTGTCCTATATTCTAGTGACACACTACCTCTCATGAACAGAATAATTAACGAGAAGAGGAGGCACATGATCAGATCCTACAGCTTTCTATTATTTAGGATGAATGGAAATAAAGGGAAACATTTTCAAAACAGGCAACTGGAAACAACTTCTATGCAGAGACCTTCAGAGCTGGCAAAAACGACCTTCCAAGGGAAAAAAGCCTAAGAGAAACTTACTCTGGTCGTTTTGAGTCATTAAATCCTCATAGAATCTAAGAGTTTCTGTGTTCCTTTCACCACATGAAACCAGTGTGAGTTATCCAGCCTTGCAGCATGGAGCTGGCTGAAGAGGAAGAAGCCCTGAATTTCCACTTGTGTGTGGGTATTATACCTTCTGTAGTTCCCGATAGTCATATAAACAACACTAATCTTCAAAACAAATGACAGCCATTGTAAAAGTGCCTTCCTGTAAATGCTCAGCTTTGCTTTTTACTTAAAGACACACCTCACTGAACAATAGCTCAGCAGGTATGAACACAACCAAACAACGCATAGACTCCCTGCAGTTTCAAGTTTACATCCTGCAGGTACTCTTGCAAGAGTGAATAACAATGTATTTGGTTAGAATTCAGGAATTAGAAAACTACCAGAGAAAAGTAGATCTTGATGTCTACCATCACTCCTATTACCATCACTACAGCGATTCATAGCTAAGATCTTTACAGCTACTAGTGATGTAAATTATTTCTCAACTTGAAAATGAGTAAATTTTAAAGAAGTCTTTAGTGTTGCCACGCTGTATCTGAGAACTCCCTTGAGAAGATTCAAAAGCTGTTAAAAAAGGAAATAATACTGTGCTCTACTGTACTTGAAGCATTTTGTACATCAGTGCATTTCATCTCCTCCTTTAGCTCCTGAATTTCAAAATACAGTTTTCAGAAGGGCACAGTTGAGCCCTTAGCACATCTCATTTGTATGTTAGTTCATTTTAAAATCATTTTAAAATATCATTTTAAAACAGGTTTAACAGAATGGAAAACACTAAATCAAGATGCCAGTGGTTTTTTTTTTCAAAAAGATTAATTCTTTCTTGTCTCAAAGAAACATGTCTTCTTTAAGAGAAACATTAATACAATATCCATCAGTGTGTTTCAAATACAAACCTTTTCAGGTTATGAACACACGCCCAAGGATAGACCTCAAGTAGGCATAACTCTAAATAAGGGCAGAAGAGACAATTTGTACTGAAGAAGAACTGGATTTTATACAAACTCCCAGAGGCTCCTCTTCCCCCAAGTTAGATTTGTAATGCAGGGATGCAAAGCAACAGCCTGACTGCAGCTTATGCTGGCACCATAGGTGAATTTGAATTTTGATACATAAGTTCTGTAGTTTAATATAATTGTGAGCCTTTTTAAAACACAGAAACAAGGAATTTTGGATTTTAAACTGAATTTATCAGATCTATTTCTGTGATAAACCAATACAGCCTACCAAAATAATTCTCACTCCCTCTGGGGAGAACAAAGGGGATTTTGGGGTGAAGGTGTATTAGATTTTTTTAAATTGTACTTTGGTTGATAATCAAAATTTCAGGGTAAGATTCACTTGAATACAGAGAGTCATATCTTTTAAATCCAAGATGAGCAACACCAATCATGCCATTGCCAAGAGCTCTGGAGAGCTCAGCCCACAGGAACACTGTGAGCTGCCTGCCCAGCCCTTGGCCCATGCAGGCAGGAGGACAGTCTGCACCTCAGCACCTTGCTGTCCTGTCCCCTGTCCCCAGTGAATCACAGCTGACCCCACGCAGGGCTGCAGGGACACAACAAACCACTGTCACTGCTCTGGGGTGACCATCTCCCTCAGAGGGAGCTGCCAGGGCAGGGCAGTGTCATACCAGGGAACCTGTGAGCAGATCCCTGGCAGCAGGGAGGCTCTGGCCCTCTTTACTCACAGGCTCCCACACCCTTGGGCTTCATTGTGCACGTGCCATTCCTATCATGCGTTCAAGTGATTCTTCAGCTCTTACATAAAGGGTGAAATGTCAGTCAGCCCTCGGTTCTGGCGTGTGCACACACATTTGGGAATTATGCTGTTTATTGTGTCGGGTTAGCTGAAAAACATTGAGGTGTTCACTTTCTGATGTTGTTGCCAGAAGAAAGGAAGAACAATATAAAAGTAAAATGGCATTACTCAGCCACCTGATGGCTTCTGTAAATATATTTTGAAGCTTTGTATAACACAGGTTACTATGTATTTAATAAATCCAATGGATTAGCACTGTAAGAAAGAAAAGAAAAACCACACGACACTCCCCCACTCCCCCGAAAACAGCAGGCCAGCCAGGTATTCCATTTAATTTTCTATTATTTTTCCAGGTCACCCAAAACTTGATTTTTTTTTCAGAAGTCTTAAGCCTGTATTTGGTCCTGCAGCACAGATGCCATCACTGCACTGCACTGAGTTGCTTTTCCCCAGACCAAGCTTTTCTCCTTACAGGAAGGAGAAGCACAGGCACTGCACTGGATTTCCCCCATCCCAGCACAGTGTTCCAGGCAGTGAGCACTGCTAGGATGGCTCAGGCAAGGGCAGAAGTGCCGTGAGCACTGCTGAACAAAGGAGAGCACACTCTCACAGGCTGGAGCATGGCACAAAGAGGTGTTCATTTGTTTTAGATGGGGGAGCTGTGATTACAGTCCCAGCCAGTGCTGAATACACAGACCCCTGCTCTCTGCCCCTAAAGGGTACCCAACTGTTCCGAGATTTCAACTTCGATATAGAAATAACTGCTTTAAAGTGGACCCCGAATCCATTCTCTATCTGAAGCAGTCTTCATACCTTATCTGGATAAAGTTTCAATTTTTAATGAGGGCAGGGCAGGAGGGTTTCCAGGCCTGTGAGTAGGAGCTATGTGATGCAACATGCCAGACCTCTCAAAATACCTACAGAGGAGACATTTCATCACACTGTCAACATTAACTTTGTATTCCTTTGTGGTTTTCCTGGTTATTTCAATCTTAAGGATCCCTTTGAATTAGTCGAGAAAACAAAACTAAAGTGTAAACTTTCCCAGGAAATAACTACTGAGTAACAGGCAAGGTTTTACTATTTAGAGCTCTCGTTGCTTCAAAGCCCATTTTAAGTTGTATCCATTAAAACACACAGGAGATCTTCTCCCCTCTCCTCTGTAAAACTGTTTTGACTGCATTCTGGAAGTCAATAGACAGAGCAGAGCATTCCTTTGTTGGCACAGCCCTGAACAGTCAACTTCCCAGGTTTCTGTTCTCTGAGCCTGTATTTACAGGGCGCTCTTCTGAGAGGGTAATTTGTGTTTGCTTATGGCCTTGCCACAAACGTAACTGATACCAAAAAGCACCAGACTATTTATCTGCTTTGGTTCTAGAGGACAAAATTCATAGCTAGATAGTCTCGCTTTTTTCAGTAGTTCCGGACGAATTTGCTATCTAAGTCCAAAGAAAATAAACAGCATATACAACATGACCACAGTATAACTGGACTACTTAAAGGGAGGGGTAAAGTTGACTTAAGTGTGTGTTGATGAACAACAAAAGTAACAGCAAAATTTACTCCTAGTAAATGTTTTCAGAAGCCTTTAAATGCTGATGACAATATCTTCAGGAATATGAAAACATTTGATAATAAACCAGAAAAATTTAGTAAATATTGAAATAGAACAATCCATCAGAAAGCTTTCCTTAGGGCTCAAACTGCAAATGCAGTGCAGCTGTAAGTTAAATTTGCAAATGCATTCCATCATGCAAATTTGAGTGCTTTCTCTGGTACAACACACTGGATAGAATGAAGATTATAGACACAATTATGGATTACTTCACTAGCCGACCAAAAGTATGATTTTCAGGGGAATTTTTCCCAATTAGAATTGCCGCATTTTGGAAGGAGTGTGTTTATACGGAGAAAGAGCCCAGAACAAGTGTCTGGTGCCCACAAACAAAACATTTTTAATTCTACAATTAACGAGGCATTTTGTTAAGTTTAAAAGCCTCCCAACACGAAGTGAACTACCCACAGCAGCCGGCACTTTGAGGCAGTGCTAGCGTGCACCATCATAAATCTGATTATCAGCTCGGGACGCTGGCAAGCAACTTAATTCAGCGTTAAGCCATTTTTAGGGTCTGGCCCGTACGAAGAAAAGCAGAGGACCACAGGATCTCCGAACCGCCTTATCACCGAAACACAGGGCGGGAATTAGGGCTGGCTGCTGACCGCAGCCCCGCTCCGGAGCCGCCCGGTCCCTGCGGAGCCCCGGCCGGACACACCGGAGACCCGGACCCCTCCCGGGCAGCGAAACGGGCAGGGGGAAAGAAAGGAGAAGGGAAAAAACCCCACAACCCACAAAAACCCCAAAAACAAGAAATGAAGAAAAAAAAGTAAAGAGCGGGGGAAAAAAGTAAAGAGGAAAAGAAAAAAAGAAAAAAAAATAGGAAAGAGAAGGAGAAAAGAAGTAAAGGGGTGGGGGGAAGTAAAGAGAAAAGAAAGTAGAGAGGAAAAAAAATAGAGAGAAAGAAAAGAGAAAAGTTGGCTGAGTTCCGCGGCTGCCCCGCGGCCCCCGGTGCCGGGGCAAAGGTGGCGGGCTGCCCTCCCCGGCCCGCACTCACTTTGTACGTGTTCTCCGTCAGCTTGTTCACCTCCTCGGGGTCCCGGGACATGGTGCCGGCGGGGAGACGCGGTCCGTGCGGAGCGCCCCGGCCCGGCCCAGCGCAGCGCGGCGGCAGGCTGGGCTCGCCGTGCCCGGGCTGTCACAAAGTGGCGGAACCAGCCGGGCAGCGCCGCCGGGGCGGGCCCTGCGCCGCCGCTCCCGACGCGGCAGGACTGGCTCGGCGGGCGGGGAGGGCCGGGCCCGGCTCGCCTCAGCGCGCTCGGCTCGGCTCGGCTCGGCTCGGCTCGGCTCGGCTCGGCTGGGCTGGGCACGGCTCGGCTCGGCTCGCCTCAGCGCGCTCGGCTCGGCTCGGCTCGGCTCGGCTCGGCTCGGCTCGGCTGGGCTGGGCACGGCTCGGCTCGGCTCGCCTCGGCTCAGCGCGCTCGGCTCGGCTCGGCTCGGCGGGCACGGCTCGGCTCGGCTCGGCTCGGCTCGGCTCGGCTCGGCTCGGCTGGGCACGGCTCGGCTCGCCTCAGCGCGCTCGGCTCGGCACGGCTCGGCTCGGCTCGGCTCGGCACGACTGGGCACGGCACGGCTCGGCTCGGCTCGGCTCGGCTCGGCTGGGCTCGGCTCGGCTGGGCTCGCCTCAGCGCGCTCGGCTCGGCTCGGCTCGGCTCGGCTCGGCTCGGCTGGGCTCGGCTCGGCTCGGCTCGGCCACGGACCGCCCCTACCTGAGGCGCCACCGCCCGCTCCGAGCGCCGCCTCCGTGCTCCCCCTCACCGTCCTCCCCGCCGCCAGAGCCCGGCCTGGGCCGTGCGGGAGCGCTCTGGGAGCGGCTCTGCTCTAAGCGCCCCGCAAAGTCGGAGGCAAACTTTTCCTCGCAGCAATTAAGTGAGGGTTCTGTAGGAATTAATTAGTCAGGATGAACTAGCGTGGCCCTGGCGATGGTAATGAGGTGCGGGGTGATCCCCCTGCTTCCTCCCACAGCAACCCCGCTTGGAGGAGAGGAGAAGGGCGGAGACCCACATTCCTGAGACCTCCATTCCTGAGACCCCCTCAGGAACGGGCACAAATGTTTTTCTCCCGATCCCTGGTCTAGTGCACTGCCCGAGCTTCCTGCTACACGCTGAAGTTTTTATTTGTTTTAAATACACCCCAAATAAAACACTGCCGCCGCTCATCTTCCCTCTGTGAACTGCCTTACAAGTCCCTCATGGAGAGGGTTGGTGAGGAAGGCCATGGGGAGCTGTAAATTTTTCTGGACCATAAATTGGACCATAATTCATTGTGAGATTAAAGAATGCCGGTTGGATTATCTTTCTGATAAACTAACATTGGCACGGTCCTGAAGGGCTTTGTGGGAATTCCATACCCATGGGTCTGTAAAGCTCGGATGTGGTGCTGGGCACTGAGCGTGTGAGGGCGATCGGCCTCTCACACACCGCCCGTCCTTCCCTTGGCCGCTGTTTCCCCCACATTATCCCAGGAATAAAAACTGGTCTTGGGTCAGAATCCTAGATACTGGGTTTGGGTGAGGGAGGACGTTGTCACAGGCTTTCAAGAGCTGCAAAAGAGTTTTTGAGCATGTGGAGGAGCCTTTAGAATTACAATTACATTTAGCATCTGGGGAAAAAGTGGGCAGTTACGGCGTTGTCTTGAATGCAGCAGAAATGCAGGGCAGAAAGGGGGTTTTAGGAGGCTTCATACTCTCAGGTGAGGTCTTTACAGACTTCTGGTATGTATGGCATTAATTGCTTTTCCGTTTAATTAATAATGTTATCCTATGGCCACAATGGATTGTTTTGGGCCCAAGTGTACAACCGATGTTCCCTCTAAGCAGTGTTTGTTCATACAAACAGTCCTCTCAAATGTGATGTAGCAGCTTGCCTGAGCATGGTAGGAAGAGTCACACTGTTTATTCCCAAGTCACACTGTTTATTCTCAAGTCTCTTGTCTGCAGAGTTTGTTTTAACTCTGAAAACAGACTGGGTGCCTGAAAAGGACGTAACTCCCTAACAGACTGGGGTTCAAAGTTGAGGGAGCAGGTACCCAAAGGAAGATGCAGAAAAGGACTTCTCCTTCCCTGTTTCCTGCTAAAGGAGCTGGAAGTGTAGTGTGCAGCAGGGAGTGTTTTATTCCTGTTAGTGGCATAGCATTTCTCTTTCCTTTGATCGCTGTGGAGCACCCAGGATTCAGGGTGTTTCTTTCCAGTTGGCGTGCTAAGTTCAGTCATAGTAAATTACAATGTGAGTGTAAATGGAGTATGCATATCAGACAGAAACAATATGGGTAATTTATGGAGGTAGAAGTGTTTAAGTTGTGATATTTAACATGTTGTGGGAATGCTCAACATTTCAAAATATACATTTGTACAGGTCTTCCTTTTTACTTTGTAAACAGATGTAAATATTTTAAAGTTCTACTGAATTTCCTACTTTTGCATATGACCTTCGGTCTTTGGTATGACCTTTGGTATTTGTTTCTGTAGTCTTTCTGTGAATACGTTTTTCTAGAGTTTTTAGGTAATCTTTTTTGTGTGTTCTTAGTACTGTTGGTTATTTTTAAAAAAAGGAAACTAAAGATGGAAATAAATAATGCGGTATTATACCAATTGTAAAGCTATGGAGAAAAGAAAAAGGAACCTGGAAAAAGCGTTCTTTAAGGAATATCTAAGTGGCAAGTGAAGCTACCAGAATCCTTAATTTGGGGTAATGATTACATCTATTATTTAATCTATCTCCAGATTAAAATAAAAATAGCCGTACCTAGTTCAGATTTTAACTTCACTCTTTGAGTACAAAACTGGAAACTTGATAGCCAAATCCAGTTCTTTGAGTATCCAGCCCTTTGCTATAAATCATAAATTTTCAAATTCACTCAGAAAAAAATTCTGCTTGAGCTTGTAATACAAAAGCAAAGGCTTTGTTGTCTTAATAGAGGATTTTTATCTTACATTGTGTAAGGATTAGTGTAACGTTACTGACTTAGCTGGAGTCAATCCTGATGTGTGCAAACAACAGGAATTTGGAATGCTTGAATGAGGTTTCATTTTTGCAAGTTGCTTAAGGATGCTCTTACATTTAAACACGAGTGCAGTAGTCCTCTAGTAACAAACCAAAGTGCTTGGTGTGATCAGGACAGAATGCTTAATAGCTTGCAAAGCTGAAACTTAATGAATACTGCTTCGTGCTTCATTGCCTACATACTCCTGTAGGCATTTGTAATAAACACACTACTGTGAGATGTATTGTTTTATGTAGACATTTCTGCTTTATCATATTCATCAATTACACTGAAGTTTGGGTGTTTGAGTTCTCAGGTTATGCATTTTGGTATTGTTTCTTAGGGATTCTGAAGAGCACTTGCTAACTTTGCTCTGGAGAGGAGTTCAGAGCAGGAGTCTAGTTCTGATCACCAGTCTGCTCTCTGAACTGACTGGAATTAAAATTAATCTGATTACCTTTCTTTGATGCTTACTTTTAACAGATATGGATTTGTTGGCCAGAAGATATGAAGAAGGAAATATTCTTTGGTGGTGAACCCATCCTGTGATATAACTACTGTCTTTGTACGTCGTCTCAAGCAATAACTGCACCTCAGGAATAGGTCAGGGAACTTGCCAGGTTAGTTGCTTAGCTGGTCCAGTCCCCACCAGAGTAGGGCCAAATTCAGCATTAGGTTGGTCAGGGCTTCATCCAGTTTAATTTTGAAGGACAAGCTAAGGAGCAGAACTGAAAGTTTTATTTGAAAGAGCCTGTAACTTGACAAGTAAAAAAAATCCTCCACAGTGTTATAGGAGATTTAAGATTTTGTGTTGGTCATCACCCTTCCTGAGCTGCCCGTGCTCATCAGGCATCCTCTGGCTGCTAAGGAGAGCTCTGACTGGAATTCTGCCTATTGAGAAAACAAAACCCCTTCCTCATTGCCTGCCATTCTGCCTCTCTTTACACTTCCCTGCTGTTAAACTGAAATGTTTGAAGGACTGTAATCATGCGTAATTCCAGCAGGGAATACTTTATTTACCCTTGATACTGGCTGTTTATAAGTGATGCTTGGATTTCAGCGTGCCCTGGTCTCAGCCTCGCAGTGGTTAAGGTGCTCCTGTCCCTGGCAGGCAGGTCCTGAGCAGGAGCAGTCAGGCATGGGCTGGCTTGGGGCTGGGGCTGCCAGCTTCTGAACCTGGATTTCTGCAGGTACTGCTGGGAAGGGCCTCTCTGGGCCCCAATCCAGCAGCTCATTCCACACTGGCCAAAGGCAGAATCACATACATTTAGCAAAAGTACTCTTTAGGCACTCACTTAAAATAAGTGTTTATGTTTATTCCCTCCAGAAGGCCAGTTCTCCCTTGTAGGGTTCAAGCTTTGGAACATGAATAGCCACAATAAAAATTTCCCCATGCGTTGGCAGCCCTGTATAACTGAGATTGTAATGAGGAAAGGGGATTGTTGATACATCTTTTCAAAACGTGTTCAGAAATATTCCCTTGAATACGTACATCTGTTTCTTTAAAAGCAGTAATATTTTGATACATTTTCTGCATGTATCCTGTTTGCATGTCAGAAACATATTCAAACATTCTTTGGAAAGGATTTAAGGATGCTGTAAATACCCATTAATATCAGCTCATCATTAGATCTTTAACATGTGTTTTAAGTAGCTTAGTAGGACTGTAACTAATTACATAAATTGTGGCGAAGCAGTAATCACATGTGCACGATCTAGCCAGCTGTGGCCTATTTCATTCCCCGTGGTCATTAGCAGATGTTTAACTTGATTAAAGAAAAAAATACACAGCATGTTGATGATTTCAAGCTACATTCAGAGTCAGAATATAATTTCTGAACATGAAATTAGAGAGACTCTACAAGCTCGCTTTTCTGATTGATAGATATTTTTTGCCCTCTGTTGACTCTTATAAGGAATTTTTCAAGTATTTTAATCCCCTTAAAATTGACAATGCAAAAGCACCCTAAAACTTACACAAAGTGTCATTTGAAAGAATTTTACAAAACTTTGAAGAGTTACTGACCCTTTCAGTCTGATTCAGCTCTGGATCATTTAAAGGATTTACTCCATTTTTAAATTGATGCAAGCAAGCACAAAATCATTTTGTTCCCTGCTGTTCATTGTCCTGGGCTGGTTTCAAAGCAAATGAGCTGTAACTCGGACTCACAGGTCAATAAGACACTGAGCTATGTGGTCAAGGAAGACACTTAATCAAATGCTTAATTTAAACATGTAATTAATTGACTGTACTTTGGAGGGTTGGATCGAGGAAGTGGGAGATGCTTTTTGTTAACCCTTCTTTCTCCAATCTAAAAATGAGATGATGTTTTTTTCTTGAAGATGAAAGCTTTGGATGTGTTCTGTGTCTGAATAATCTCGTGTTGCAAATTATCTTAGCAATATTATAAGATGAAATATAATCTCATTTCATTATTGTGGTTTATTGTTTTGAGGCTAAAAAGAACGTATGGTATGGAAAAAGGTGGTTTTTAAAAGGTTTCTTTAATGAGGTTGCCTAGGACTTGGACAAAATTTACCATTTAAGGGGATCTCATAGGAACTCCTGCTAGCTATGCTAATAATTTTCTGCTGCTAGTTGAAATATTTCATTCAAAGCTGTTATACCCACACACTTTGCTCATTTCTTGCCGAGAGTAGCTGTGCTTTAATTCACGTGCTGTGCCCACTAGATGGCAAGCGAGCTATGCACCATGGAGCGAAAGAAATCCACATTATTTGTATGCACAAGGCTTTCTTCAAGTGCTTTATAATGAAACAAGATAGATATTAGTGCTAAGTGAATGAAACAGCCTTTATATTGCTCAGACACAGCCTTGGAATTTTTTCTGAAGAGTGTTAGTGCAGTTAGTATGTTCATGTTATTGAAATCTAAATATGCCTTGGGATCTGTAACTTTATTTTGGAAGCCAGCCGCAGTAGCAAGCCAACACCCTGGTGAAACTGTTGTTATAAACTTCTAATCCATTTAGGTTCCAGGGGTTTATGAGGTGAGTCATGCTGAAAACACATTATTTTAGATACCTACGTATTTGTTATTCTCCCTTTTGTAATTTGTCAGCTGGGGATTAACTAACACCAGGTGTGCACTGTCCCAAATGGATAAACTGCTTTTGCCTGGGGCTGAGTGTTGAGTTGTGCAGCTAAACAGAGATCGGCTCATTGCTGGTCTTAGTAATGTCAAGAGATTCTGTATTAGAACCAGAGCAGGAATTATCACTGTTTGTTATGGGGTAGAACCTACAGAACCTCAACTGGAATGTGATGCTATTGCTGGGCTGGGAACAAAACATGCACCAGGTGTGAAGTAGCACTGCTGTGAGGATTTTCAAAGAATTTGGGCGCTGTTCTTACCTCTTCCTATTCACAGCCAGGAGAAGATAGACAAAGTACATAATATTGCTAATTTGATTGTACTTAAAATGGCAAAACTCCCAGAACTGCATTTCTATATTGCAAAGAAACTTGTAGCTCATTAACCCCTCTCTTACTGTCATGGAGAAATACTAGAAAGATGTTCAGGATAGATTGTATTAATAACAAACTATTAAAAATTGCAATCACCTTCTTCCCATATTGCCATTTAACTGTGAACATTTTTTAGAAGTTGTACTGATACCAAAAAAGCAACCCGTTTCTATTTGTTGGTAACAAAAATATGATTCCAAACCCGTACATGGATATTCTTGGATTCAGCCACACTGAAGTTTCTTTGTATGGACCTGTTATGAGCCTGCCTTCTCCTCTCATGTTCACTTGCTATTCGGGAACACTGCTGTGCCTGCCCACTCCTTGTTTCTAGACACCCACTGGCCGGTGACAATATGAGCAATGCTTTCCAGAAAAATGCAGGGGCAGTGATGGTTGGTGCTGAGCAGCGCAAAAACTGGGAGCATCCTGTGGTGGATATTTTTAATCCAGCCTGGTGTGTTCCGAGGGTGTCCCCACAGCAGCGGCTGACAGTCACTGTCCCCGCCGGGGCTCCCGGCCCGGGCTGGCAAAAGCGCCCGAGGAAGGAGGTGGTTGGAGGCTGCGATTGTTCTGCAAAGATGGGAAAATGATGATTAGATTAGATTAGATTAGACGGGCAAAAGGCAGTCTTGGAGGTTTGGATGAAAAGGATGATTGATTAATCGCGGTTTGTCTGAAAGGTGGCAGCTTTAGGGTCAAAATACCTCACTTCCAGTCCCATTGAGATTGGGAAAACGGCATGTTTAGGGAAATTAGAGTGATTAAGAGTGGTTCTCAGCTCCAGATTAACTGGCTTCATTGAAGTCAGTTCAGTTCCTATGGATTTCCTGAACGTTTGGCTTGCCATTCCTCATTTCTGCTCAGCTTTCTCATTTGAAAATCAAATGTATGGGCTGTATCAGAAGGAGTGGTCCCTAGCCTCAGGGCAGAGGTGTGGGATGGCTCAAATCCACCAGGCGATGGTTCTGGGCGGGTTTGCTCTGGGACTTGCAGGGTGGCCGGCCTTTGGGGCGCTGCTGGGCACCACCCCTGGGGCTGTAACCCCTTAACCATTACTTTATTTCGTGTTTTTCAGTTCCAAGTGTCTGAAGTAAGCTGCGGGCTGTGCTGTAGCTTGCCGGAAGAGCATTTGCATGGAATGGGAGTGCAGGTAGCCGGCCGTGCCCTGGGGGTGGGAGCAGATGGGGCTGGGCAGGGTTAGAGCTGGGGGAGCTGGATTCAGGGTGGATGGACACGTTTGGCCTTTCAGGTGGGTCCTTGCAAAGAACTTTTCTCGGGCTACAGATGCACTTTGTGTTGAAGGGTAAGGTGGCAGCAGAGGGCACCTGCCTGTGAAGTGGCAGGTGTTATGTAGCTGATGGAGAGCACTGGGATCCAGGAGTGACCTAAGCAGCTTATCTGTCATCCTTTCCTGACATGTGAGGAGAAGAAGGCACTTGATTTCTGATAACAGTGCTGTGGGCTCTGACTTTCCATAGGCTTCTAGGGCATAATCCTTCAATGTTATTAAGCCAGTGAATTACTAGAGTTACAAATAATTTACTGGGTGAGAATTGTTTGGGTTGTGATTCCATACAGACATGGCAGCTGCTCAGTTGTTTGGCTTTTGAGGAAAAAGCATTTTACTGTTTCTTTTGTCCTTTTCACATAAGGGCTATAGTTTCAGCTGTTCCTGGGGATATTTTGAAACTAGCTGTTCTGGAACCAGAGAATCCAGTTTCTGGATACAGGAGATAAATCAAGTTGCTTCTATGCTGCATATTTCTGCTGGTCCACCCTAGAATTCACTGAATTAGATATCAAGAATTGAATTAATTTCAGGGTCTCTAAATGTGTTCTAAATATGTTAAATGTTGGAGCTCTTGTTCATATAGAACCTGCATGCTACTGGTGGTCCAAACTAGGAGAAAAGGGATGTAGTGGACCTTCTTTTGACCATGAGATTCATGTCTTTGTCTTAAACTGAGGACAAAATTTTGGTTGAATTAGAATTGACAAGAGCTTTTGATTTAATTTAGGGAAGCTTGGCTTTCTTTTTTATACTCTTGACTATTTGTAAAACTTCAAGTAATATGAACTTTTATGAGAGAAAACAAATACTCAGAAAACTTACTCTGATAGGATTTGTGATACAATTTGATAATACTTCCTCCTTCTTTGACTCCTAAAATACCAGGAGCTTCTTGTTATCCGTGTTACATTTTCATTACCTGCTCCTCATCAGTCAGTTGGTTGTGCTGTGTAGATGCTTTTTGTTAATATCATGGAATACATGTACTTGCAGCTAAATCTTACATAAAGTTTCGTCTTTCTACCCACATTTGTTACTCTTGTAATGCTACTTACCAGCTAAAAGTAAATCAAAATATTAGTAATGCCAAAACCCTCTCAATTTCCCTCTTTACAATAGAGAGGTGGGTCTAAAATGAAAAATTCAGATATCAGTTTAGCTGTGAAATTTTCAGAAAATCAGGGATCTGACACTGGTTTTGTATTTTTAAACATGAGAAGTCATTAGGATTACCTGGTTCTAATTTTGGATGTTCTGTATCTACTATTTACAGACCAAGACACAAGGCTGAACTAAAAGTATTACCATACATAGTAATGAATTAAAGAAAAAGACAATTATGATTGTCTCCTTTTTTGGAGTATCCAGAAAAGATGTAATATTGTACTCTAAGTTTATTCTAGATCAGTATCCTAAGTCCCCTTCCTCCCCCAGCTGACAGAACAGATGGTTCATCTCTCTCCTACAATTTCTGAATCCTTCAAAATCCTACTCTGAGGAGCTGGGGGTAGGTCTGTCTTTAAGAAGTCCTGTCCCTCTAGTGCATTTTAATTCTTAATTCCATGGCTAACTCTTCAAATAACACTTCAAGTATCACCCTGTTATGCTGATTTTTCTGGAAATTACTAAGAGATGAGATGGTGTGTAAATTAATACTGCTGATGAAAATATCAGTATAAGTAGTACTTCAGCATGATGGGAGAAATGTAAAGGGAGAATGTCTACAACCTTTTCCCCAAACTTTTTAAAAATAAACCTGTGGTCTTTGAGCAGTCTATGAGAGCTGTGAGCAGTGTAAACAGTTTAGGTTGGTTTATACCCATGAGTGGCACTTCAGGCAAAAAAGGATTTGTAAATTATACAGGTGAGATAAGAGCTGTGACAGTGTCACAATAACAGCATCACCAGCACTGCTGTGGGGGAGGCTGAAATCTTGGGTCTATTATGACTGAGTATGTACTCATAGTGGAATAATGCCTATAGAAAGAATAAAAACATCCTTGACAGTCAAGGACCAAAATCTGCACTCATGGGAAACAGAAAGGGGAAAGATAGGCAGAGCTGTAGCAAATGGACAAGGAGATCTTGACACCTTCATTAGTAGCAAAAATTAAATCAGTTACTGCAATAACTGCAGGCAAGAGTGGGGGGGAGGTTGTGCAGGAAGGCAGTAAATTTCTTCTGGTTTTCTTTCATTGCAGGGAACTTTCCAGCACTTCAAGAGAGCTATGGCAATTATGTAGCACTTGTTACTTAGTACAAGTCAGGAATGACATCAAAATGACCAAGTCAAGTGGGCTGTATAACTGGGAATTTAAACCCATGCATTACTTACATTGATGTATAACTCCTTAGAGGAATGAGCATTTTGTTATGGTGATTCACCAGCTAGCAGCTGGATGCTTTTCCCAAAGTATTCAGAAATATTCATCTTGCCAAGTGCAGCCAACAGTTTGTGCTGTTTGGGTAATATTAATGAATGAATGTAAAAGTGTGTTATATTTTGTTAGTTCTTAGTTTCTAGACAAGATGGGCCAAAGCCACATCCTTTTTTTCAACAGCATAAAGTAGTTGAAAAGGCAGAGTGGCTAGGTAGGAATCCCACTTACACAGGAGGAATCCCTTGCTAACAGACAACCACCACAGCAGCTCGATTTCAACTTTTCTCCAGTGCCAAATCAGTTGAAATTTCTGAGCAGAACAGGAGTTGCAAATTGGTTTTTGCTTCTGAGTTAGTCTCAGCTGTCAACAGTCCACCAAGAAAGTGGGTAGCAGCATATGAATTAGGGCAGTGCTGTAGCTTGAATTCTGTTTGATGTTCATGCTCCTCTGACTCACAGTGTGATCTGGATTTCACCACAGCTCTGGTGGAGCTTGAGGCCTGAAGATGGAATTCCCTGGCTGCCACCCACCTGTAGCAGCAGCTACAGCTAGGATCAGGTACAAATCAAATTCAGACCTTTTTCTTTGCCAATTTTGTGCCAGTCTCTTATTCTATTTCTTTAATTTCCAATTTGTCCTGCCCCACCTATGGGTACTATTTGCCAATACAATAAAAAGAAAATACTGCATAAAACAAAGCACATACACACAAAGTAACAGAAGTCCTGTTTCCCATTTTCAGACCTCTAACATAATGTTCCCTTTCTCCTTGCCTTTCTTGCTCATTTTATGACTCTTTCCCATCTCAATTTCTCTCTGCAGTCATTGTTTACTGATGTAATATTTCCCATATCAAATTCAGAGCTATAAAAATATACTACAGTGCAGAAAATATTTTAGACAGAGGCTGGTTTAGTTGAGTTAGTGAGGTTATGCGCTGGAAAATAGCGACACATTAATTTATTTTTCTGCAGGGAATTGTTAAGTGAAGTTTCTTATTTATGCCCTCTTCAGTCTTTCCCTGATTCATTCTCACTTGTTTTCTGAGACTGCCGTGACCGTGTAGAAATATAATGTGACCTAAACAGCTCAAGTTCATTAGAACATGATTATCATGAAGCAGGAGGTCTAGCAGAGACATTTTAAATGAGGATGTAATATAGGTAGCTTTTTACTTTTATGAAAGTGTGAAAGTATGAGTTACATTTTCATTAAGTTAAGGCAACGAGGTCTCTTCAGCATGATTGGTGTACCTGCTGTACAGACAGCACTGTGAAATAAGCCAGAAGCAGCATTCTTCCCACTACTTCCTCCTGCTTTTATTGATTTAACTGAGGCTCTGGGGTATCTGATCCTATCCTGATGCCTGAAGATTTATTCAGATAACTCCCCATGCATCAGCATAATATTACACCGCTTGTTCTCTGGAGAAAATAATTAAGTGAATTACTAACGCATAAAATGCTCAACTTAAAATGCTTAAATATTCCATTTGATGCAGTTATATATAGCTTAATGTAATAAGTGCAGTATCCTCCTAGAGTGCTATAGCTTTCATCTCCATTAAATGGAATATTAATTACCAGTTGATTCCAATTTTGTCAAGGTTGCTTTGTTGCTATAATCTTAAACAAGACCAGAAGGTGAAAAAGGACTAACCTGTATATAAATTAAAAGTAATCAACAGAGATCAGAGCAATAGTGTCGTTACTTTGGGGTTGCAGTTATAAATACTTTGCTATCATAGAGTTTTCAAAATGAGACAGAAATGTAATCTGTTGACTGACTTGTTAGGAAGTTGCTCATGGGGATGGCAAGGTAGTTCATCCTATGTGCAGGTATTGCAAAGAAAGGGAGAAT
The DNA here is from genome assembly GCF_009819655.1 of Sylvia atricapilla. Taxonomy (NCBI): domain Eukaryota; kingdom Metazoa; phylum Chordata; class Aves; order Passeriformes; family Sylviidae; genus Sylvia; species Sylvia atricapilla. Next base: position 1,439,691 of record NC_089154.1, read on the forward strand.
AATAACCAAATACAGCCAGTGATGGAGCAGGTGATGGAGTTCAGCCTTTCACTGGGAGAACTGGTGTGAAAATGCAATTCCAGAGCACCTCCATGGAGCACTCATTGCTGAGTGGATGCACATGAAGTATCCTGCTCAAAAAGCCATCAAATGACTTCCAACTGAGTGTAAACTACTGAGAGCTGGAACAGTTAATTTTGCTTTATATGTTAGAAAGCCTAATCCATTGACATTGAATGTGAAAGATTGTTTAATTTTTTGGGAAAAAAAAAGAAGAAGAAAATATTTTTTAGTCCTAAAATTGCTTAGATTTCACTTATAGTGAAATGCAATGTGTTTCTCTATATAGTTTAAAAGAAAACAAAAATCTATGATATTTTGCAACATTTTATCTTATTTACATCCAACGTTTTCTTTAGATACAGTTTTGTTTGCCCAGGAATAGAACTAGCAGTTCCAGATTTTAATTTTTTTTTCTAAATTTTTGTCTTTTTGTCTTGTTTCACTATGGAAACAAGTTTTAGCCCAACAAATTCATAGTGAAAATACAACTGAAGTTCACTTTTTTTTTTTTTTTTTTTTTTTTTTTTTTTTTTTTTTTTGTGTAAATCATATAAATGTCTGTTTGTGTATTCTGGTTGTGTTAAAATCAGCCACCTCTGAACACAAAGTCCACTTCAAGGGCCAGATCCTAGTATTCATCCATCTTCATGATTCCTGCTATATCCCTTTCCCTTGATGCAGCTGTTATATAAATGTCTGTGTATTGTAGTGGAAATCGAGCACTGGCAGTGTGGGAGAGGCAGGTGAAGAGGAGGAGGAGGAATTGTTCCAGCAGAGTGGTGGATGTGTGTTTGGATGGTGCAGGTGCCCACTTCATTCACTGCATCCTTTCAGCACCAAGAGTTCAGTTCTGTGCTGGCTAATTCCAGGAACTGAAATAGTATCTAAATGCTAATCTCATCCTTTGGAATCAACTTTTCTTTGGGTCCTGGTAAGAAAATTCAATGTAGGCTGGCTCTGTTTCTGTGTGTTGTTTGCTGAGAGCTCACCCACCAAGAGCCCATCAATGCCTGGGCACTTACTCCAACATCTCATGTTTTTATGCTTTGGCTCAGAGTCCAAAAGGAAAAATAGATTAAACTCTGCTATTGTTGATTGATGCTTCCACTTTCCCTGCTCTCCATGTAACAGAGGTTTTGAGCATGGTCTGTGTTACAGCAGTTTCACAGCAGTTTCAATTTACCAGTTCTGCACCAAGTATAAGAGACCATGAAGTTTGGTTCATCTTTTAAGTAGCTTTTGCATCATTCTGCCCATCCCCCTCCCTGATATTTTTCTCACTTTGATGATAATGAGGGGCCAGAGAATCCAAAAGCTAATTAACATTTCTGGTCATAGATGTGTAAACCTAAGAAGAAAATTGATCTGCCAATGTTGATCTAAAGTGTAGAAAGTAGAGATGCATTGCCAAGGTATCTTTCATCTGAATACAAAGGAGGACTTTTTTCAGGAGCTGCTGCTGCTTTTTCCTGCACTATTTCTCATCAGCATATTAAACCTCTTCTTCACAGGCTTTGTTCAGCTGTTATTGAATAGCATTCTAGGTTGTGTAAATTCAGGGGAGTGTGATTTGGGGAAAAGTTGGCAAAATGAAGCTGTAAATAGTTGGTAAGTGTTTAAATTGAGAACAGTGTTGCAAGTTTCCCATGGAGATTTAAATCTGATTAACTTAACAGAACTGAAATATATTTTTCAATTTATATTAAAATAATGTTCATTGTTATTTTCTTTAATATGAACTTTTAAGATCTCCAAGGGGAACATTTCTCCAGATAGCTGTCTCCTTTGCAATAAAACCCCAGTGTTTCCACTGACCTTGAGTATTTTCAAAAGAGAAGAGCAGAGGAGGCAAATAAGTGCAATTTCAGTCCTTGTTTACCAGTCATCTCTGAATGTGCCAAATGTCACAGCTGCCACTGACTTTGAGGAGCCCTAGTCTTTGAATGGTATGAAATCCAGATACAACATTTATTTTGATGGTATTAGAAAATGACAGTTAATGCATTGCAATTATTCAGGAATATAATGTAATAGTACAAAAATTATTCTAGGGTGAGTAAATTTAGCTGGAGTGTAGGTTCTCCTGTCTAGAATCCTGATCGTAAAACTTTCCAGGGCCTGAACTTTGAGGTTCTTCAAGTAGCAGTTTTTGTGGTTGGAAATGTGTTGCTACCCATGAAAAATATTTCATAGAGTCATAGAATATCCTGAGTTGGAAGGGCCCACCAGGATTATCAAAGTTCAACATTTTTATAAGAATGTATGTAGCTATTTTTTTCTAATTTTTTATTGGAAGGAAACCAGAAGGATTTAGGAGATGGCACTTGGAAAGGATTAGCAAGTCACTCAGAGTTGTTAAGGAAAACTGGAGCAACTAAGGCAAGGAGAAAGTTGGGGCAGTCATGGATGTCCATGAATTGGTAGGAAACTTAAAGAACAAATGCCATGACTGGGAAGGACTAGAAAGAAGTCTGTTATTGGGGTTATTTGAGGCTTTGTATGCTGACTGATAGATTATTATGTTATCTGCCTAGAGTAATGGTGAAATCAGGGTGTCAATATATGGTAAAGTCACAGATTTATATAAATTAGTCAATTTTAGAAAAGACTGCTAAGAGCTCTAGGAGAATGTAATAGAACTTGGTAATAAGATGTCAGATTAAATTCAATTTAGATAAGTGCATGAGAATTAAATTATAAATCACTTCAGTGTGTGCAATTCTGAATCAGTCCTCAGGAAAATTGCTTGATATTATATGGGAATATTTGAAAAACACTACTTTTCTCATGTAAGTAAAGATTACAGTAAAAACTGCAATAAGGCATAGATTTAAAATACTATAGGCTCTTTTGTTCTTGATTCTTGATCACCGATTATAGTCTTTCTATGAAGTGTTTCAGGTGCATGAGGTTGTGCCAGATTCCAGTGGCTTGGTAAAAGCACACAAATCCCATTCACAGTAGGTGGCTCTGGTATCTGGCTTGTAGATTTAAAACTGAAGGTTTAGATAGTAATGTAAATTTATTTATTTATTTTGTCTCGAAGAAGAAGGTTCTTGTATATTTAAAGTTCTCCTGGAACCAGGTTTTTGAGTTGTATTGGATCTAATCAAGCTTGGGAGGTTATTTCCATAAAGGTGTGCAAGTTCTGAAGTGTCAAATTCCATGAGCAGGGTGTATTCTTACAAGTAAGTGGCAATCCTTTGTACATCGTTTTTTTGCTTTCCATAACGAAATGATGGCTGAATAAATATCTCTGAATGTTTAAAAATAACACCCCTAAACTGAAAGCTAGACTGGGGAATCTCCTGATGAAAATCAGCATTTTTCAGCACTGTTTAATTCTGCTGTTTTCCTGAAAGCTCTGGAGACTCTGATTGAGATGGTGAGAGCATGATATCACCTGCAAGACTGAGACCTATGTGTTTGAATAAAGAAAATTCAGATGAAAACTGCTCATTGTGGCTGCAACCTGCAGTAAGACCACTTGGGACTAAATAATTGCAGGTTTGACCATAAGTCTTTTCTGAATTCTCCACTAATCTATAGCAGAGCTGACTGCATGTTGAATTTTTGCTGACACGTTCTCCATTGATTTATCAATCCCTGCCCACTGTGTAGAAGTCTTGAAGAGAACTTGTGCTCTCTGTAACTTTGCAGCAGTCTTCGTGTTGTCCTTGTAGTTCTTACTCAGTGTGAAATATTCCCTTTCAGAACTGGTTTATAATTGAGCTCCAGTAAGATTGCTCACCTTGTCACCTGTTAATATGAAAAGTTCTGTATTTGAGAGCGAGGGCATTGATCACTTTATTTCTGTGTTAATAACAACTACTGTCAAATTACTATGGATAAAAGATGTCTCTTTTTTTTTTTTTCATTACTGGCAAGACAAGTATGCTTAGTCACTCCAGTTAATTTTGGTTACGGATCCAGAGCCTTATAATGAGTAATTTCAGTCTCTATTTTTGGTTGTCTCTGGAGATTTGAAAAAATTTGGAACAGTTTTTAAAGCAAGTTTTTGATGTCATCTTAAATGACATTGGTTGCCTTTTCACATAATTTTGATGAAATCCTTTGCTTTTGTACTTCGTTTCAGCAGTACAGCTATATCTGTCATTCACTCCCAAATCATCCAAGCCCAACTTGCTTTGCAGCTCAGAGGATTAATATAGACTGCTCAGTGTTACATGCTTTAATACTATCTCGGGAAAAAAAACCTCACTATCTGTTTTCAGAAGCATTAAAATGTTTTACAATTTCAGTCCTTACACTTTGTCTTCGATAGCTCTGTTGTAAAACTGTGGAACCAATAAATCCTTTCTATCTTTAATTGAATCCTTTGATATCACTCTTTAGGGCAGTCTGGGCTTTGCAGTTATTTGCACATGTTCAGTAGGAAACGTCTGCTCTTGTAGTTTTTACTCCTTGTTCTTCAACACTGTAAATCTCATGGCCACAAATGCTTTCCATCTTGTGTGGTCCCTGTTTATGCCCTTTCTGTTTGCTGCACAGAGCTCATATTGGCTCCTTTTTGCCTTTAGCATCTGTGGAAATAATTCTGGGGCTGTTCAAACCAGTTCAGTTGCTCTCCTTGCCAGCTCTAGCATTTAGCCCTAGTTCTGTGCAGATTAAACCAGCATTAGTCCTGACGGCCACAGCCTTGCCCTGAGTCCTGTGATGCTGTTTTACACCACAACAACACAAGATTCCGACTTCAGAAGGCTGAAAATTACTCCTTTATTTTTGGAATGTGTCTCCCTTATATACTACTCTACACAGACCAGTTTGATTGGTGACACAAAGGCAAACTTCTTCACTCACATTGCTCAGACCAGAGGGACATCGAGAAGAAGCCCCTCCTAGGAAAAAGAATGTAAACAGAATACAGTTAAAAACCACTTCTCTTGTTTACTGAAAATTCCCTGGGAAAAGAATTTCAGAAAACCAAAACATCTCAGTCATGGACCAGGGCTACAGTCCTGTTCTGGCTGTGCAGTCCCACAGTGAGGCTGGGCAGGGAGGAATCAGCTCCAAGGAGGCTGCAGAAGGACCAGAGCCTGGGACAGAGCTGCTGCCAGTGGCTGCACCTTCATCTTTGCAGTGTGCTGCTGCCACTGCTGATCCCCCATGCTCACAGTCTGGCTGTGGGTCAAGGAATTGCCTTTTTTTTTTTTTTTTTTTTTTTCAGATCTGTTCTGTAGGAAATATTGCCAGTTCAGTGTCTAGACAAAAACATGCATGTTTCTGAATTTCTTAGAAAAACTTTGTTTTTTAGAGATAAGAATAGTTCAACTTTTGCCCCTAAAAAGTATTTGCAAACAGCAACAGTTGTCTGAAAGATTAGGCTTAAGGAGTTCCTCTTTTGTGTTGTTTCTTTTTTTTAAATGAAGCTAGGACTGCTGTACAAGATATATACATGTGCATTATAACCTGCTTTGGAGATTTTGTAGCACTGCTGTGTAGGCAGGAAAGGGATTTCTTTCCCTTTGCAGTCTCTTTGAATTTGATTTTTTAGGTACAGAAAAATGTTGCTCTATTCTTAACCAAAACACTCTGTTGTACCAACATTGTTCATATAGTTATTGAATTTTTTATATTGTACAAAAACACGAGCAGTGTCTTTGCTATTCACGTGCTGCTTATTCTTTGCAAAATTTTCCTTGTAAAAAACAAAAACACAACACAAAAACCTCCTCTAGAACACTATAAGAAATAAAGTATAGTAAAGTAAAGTAGCCAGTAACTGGGATGGATATGACTGCACTGAGAAAAGGATGCCACACTCCTTTAGGAATTACCTTGTTTATATTGCTTTTAAGTCACTGAACATGTCCATGGTGAAATACAGACTTATATTTACAGAACTCTGAACAGTGCCTAACTGAGTTTCAGACTTATGTAGTTAATAAAAGAGCCTATTCTCTTCAGACAGTCTTGAATTCTTATTAAATGTATAAGTTTCATTTTAGACAGCAGCTTTCTACATACTGGAAGCCTCAGGCTAGAGCAAAAAGTGAAGGGAACTTGTATATGTTTGTAAGTACAGTGCAGAAGGGAAAATTCCTGTTTCTACTGCCAAGGCTCCAACTAGTTTATTTGTAAGTTGGATCTTTTTCTCTCTAAGAAGAGCAGGTAAAAAATACAACTTATACAGAAAGGGGTTTTATTTCTGTTGCTCTCAAGGAGCTAATGTACTTTTAATTAGAAAAAGGTGTTGAAGGCAGGTGGGAAAGGGGTTGTTTCTTCCTGTTCTTTCTTAATGAAAAATTTTCTCTGTCCTGCAGAAAGAGCAATAGATATCCTCCCGAGAATTTTTACTACAATTAATGGAACTAGTGGTAGAAATGATGCTGTAAGGAATGAGAAAACGAAGCCTGAATTTATAAAGCCTTACAGTACAGTACCTTGCAGTAAGTGCAGAAACTTCTTGTTTTTCATGGTCTGAAAACAAAGAGAAGTCATACAACCTGAATATAGCATAATTTTTCTATTACAGCAAGGAAGTGAATCTAAATTGTTTATTCTTGACACTGTTGTCCACCCCAGTTAGAAAAGAGCTTTTTAAGGCTTAGAGGTGGTAAAGTCATTGATATATGGGATATTTGGGATAAAAGGCCATGTAGACAACATTGATTTTAAAAGCAGACCTGAATCAAATGAAATAACACAATAAAAGCTGCATTTTAAGTATGGTGATCTTCACAGCCATGCCACTGTACTTGTAAAAGCTACAAAAATCAAACATTCTTTCTTCAAATTGATTTCAGTGTTTCACTGAGAAGATATTCTCATAACTGAATGGCTGCTGTGAGCTTCACCATCCAACTTAATTGCTTCCATTTCCAGGCAAAAAGACTCTCCTGAATTCTGCTTTGGGTTTGGTGGTTTTTTTTTTTTCACTTAGTGGAAGGCCAAAAATGCTCCCTCATGGAGGCAATCCCATATAGAAGGTGAGAGGGCATTGGGAAATGTATGTTTTAAAACTGCTGATCTCACCTGCTGATGGGTGGTAGAAGAGACAGCAAATTCCACATCAAGTGAGTAGGAAATGCATGTGTGTCACTGGCACTTCTGTCTGAGGCTGGATCCCTCCAGGTGCCCAACACAACACGGATCCTTGAGGCAGCTGCTGCTGTGAATAAACGTGTGAGAGTATTTATCTACAATGCCAAGCTTCAAAAGCACTTTGGAACCGTCCCACTGACATATGGCACAGCAGTTGAAATGAGTGGAATCGTTGTTCTGCTGCAGACTTTACAGATATCAGTAAGAGAAATAAAACTCAGGAAAGGTGCAGAGCCTTATGGGGTGATTTACAGAGGAGCTGGATGTGACAACGTGAGTCAGTCTAAAAAAAACAAAACCAACAGCCCACAAGTTAAAACAGTGGAACAGCTTTTCCTCAGATTGAAATGATGAAGACAAACAGACGAATGTGGGAGGAATAAAATAAATCAGCTGTTAACAGTCTCCTTGAAAACACTTTTAAAAGGGAATAAAATTGCTTTTTAGTGCTTTTTAGATTTTTCATCCTTTTAAAGAAGAAATTAAGATATCTCTTGATTCTGTACTTATTAAAAATAAAGTGTTGCCTGATTCTGTGAGCACCTTCACGTTGTGAAAAGTGTTATGTGAAGATAACAACTGAGAGCTGTGAGAACAGGTATCCTTCAACCTATTTTTAACAAGTGCAACAACACGACTTAACTGCCGTCAGCTCTCACAACTTTGGCCTCCAGTCCAAATCTATTTAATGCAAAATTCTGAGGAGGAAATGAGCTTCATGCTGGGAACAGAAAATTGAGAAATATGGGTTAGAGACTGCTCCAGTGTGATGGTTCTGTGTAAAAAACAGTCTGCAGCTTTCTGCCTAGACTTTACAAATTGGAAGCAGCATCTGTATTTGGATTCTGAAGCAAAAAAAGAACACAGCATAAATAGTCCTGATATAAGACGCTTAATATGTCAGTTCACCTAAGCAAATGATCCCATAATCTCTTCCAAATCCTCACAGAATGTTTCTGACCTTATCTTGTCCCTATTTCTACAAAACCCAATGTTCTTTTTGGTTCTGAATTGCAAACCTGATTTCCTGCGTGTTAAGCAATCGCAGCAAGTGTGAAGTTTTCTGTCTTTGCTTTGCCATGAAGAAACTGTTTGCAGGATTCGAATTTATAATCATGGAACTGAAATTATGATCTAGACTGTGTAGTTCTGGATAAATGTTGAACAAATGAAGTACCTCCAGTGGCTTAAGGCAGGCTCAAGACTTCCCTAAGGTTCAGAGTGAGTTTATTGCTAAGGTCTTATTTACTTCAGGAGTAATGAGAGTGCAGTTCTAGTTTTAAAACAGCAAATGCCATCACATGTCTTGAAATAAAATGCTGAAAATTGGGCATTGAGCAGTAATCGGCTTTTTTGCTCTATTTTCTAATCTCACAAGTTGATAATTACTTTGTAATAGCTGCCAAATCATGGAGTGGAATATATTTACCTATCTGTGCTGATGAAAGAGATAATCTTTTTATTTTCAGTTTTTATCCATCTCAGCAGATGTATAACTGCACAAAAGATTTTGTTGCTATAGCCTACTGAATGCCTAAAAAACTTAAGCAGATTAAAATTAATTTTTGTGTCTTATTCATGTGTGGGTTTTTTTTTTGGGGGGGGGGGGGGTAAATGTCTCTTATTTCAGTTTGTTTTCAGTGCAGTGTAAGACATCTCGCAGAATTGTTTTAGAATCTTGGGCATTTAGAGGGTATTTCTTCCTGCATCTATTTCATTCTCAGAATAATTAAAAGAGAGAAGAGGTACAAGTACTAAGAATAGATGCCTTTTGAATGATATTGTAGACTTAGTCTTCAAACTAAAAAATTACTTATGCATACATGAAAAAAAAAAATTTTATCATCAGAAACGCTGTGGAAATGGCAGTGGGTATTACATAGGATGGGACTCACATGCTCAGCTCCATTAGTATGGACAATTCAAGGGAATCCCAGCTGGGCTTCCTGGCTGCAGCTTACACAAGTGAGAGCAGAACTGCTTCTACAGCCACTTCTTAGCAGTCATTCCCTTCTGAATTCACCTGCTTGGAGACTGCAGTAAAACTGGGTATTACTGTGCTCTCAGTCTCCAGTATTTCTTTATTCTATTTAAACATCCACATTTGAAAATGATCTGCACTTTCAACTTTCTGGATTTTGTTGGGTTTTTTTCCTGCAATTTGCCATTTTAATGTAGACTTTCAAATCTATGGGTATATTCTGGTAATTTCAGCAAAATGTATTGCTTACTAGTTAAAAAGATGTATTTTCAATCATTGCATGGTGGATGAGGTAAAATAAACTGCTGTTGTGGTATAGACTCTAAATATTTGTGTAGGTGTTTTATTTGATAACTGCCATTCTGCTTCAGCTGTTTATGGGGTTTTATTGCTTGCTTTGCAATCCAATATAGGGACCCAGGTGTACCAGGGAAGGCTGAGTTATGTTGCATGTGGTTTCACAGAACCATATTAGTGTTCCTTAATCATGAAAGCAACATGAATTGTGGTCATCTATCTTTCAAAACAGCACATGATTATAGCCCAGGAATGCATTAAGAAACTTAAATGTGAATTAAGTACATGAAAAGGTTGCTTAGATCTTGCAGACTCCATTGCATTGTGAACACTTAGAGGTGGGAAAGGATAATTCTTACAGTGCTTTCTGTCTGATGGTTTTAAAAAAGCTTCATGGGGGGTTATTGTACCCATCTGCAGGTGAGAAAATTGAAACAGAGAGAAAAGAAAAAATTCCAAGGTCTCCTGGAAAGCAAATGGTGCTGCTGGAGGGAAAACAAATCAATTCAGAGGTCTGGGCCAGTTCTCTGTACAAGTGCTCTACTGCCTCCTTTGCTTCCAACTGTTCCTAGTTTCCCAAGAAAACAAACATCTCCACTACAGCTTCCGAGTAGAATGTGGTAAGTATTCTGAGAAACCTCTGCTAGGAATTTCTACTTTTATTATTTGATTCTAGCAGCATTACACTGTAACCACAAGCCTAATTTATTGTTAATAGTTGATGCTACTGTAATTCCAATGTTCCTTCTTTTAAAATTGAATTATTGTGTATTTTTGTATACAAAAATGAAGGTAGTTGACCCCAATTTTCTACATTAGAATTCCTAATGTTCTGCTTTTAAAGAGAGAGATCCTCCTGCTGCAATTTATCTCATAATCTGTTTATATGAATAGAAATTGCATTCAATGCAACATTAGGGGAATGGCATTAGCTTTACATTAAGAGAAGTTCTTATTCAGATATGAGTTATTATAGAAGGGGAAAGGGAATTCTTTTTCTTTTATTTCTTGACTGTAGATGAAACTGTTCAGTTTATTTCTGTGAATCCTACTCTTTGGCCAGTTGCTGGAAATGCCATCACACAAATCTTCACCAGGCCTGTCTCCTCAGGACCACGCTGCTCTTGCTGTGACATTAACAAAGCCTGTGTTTGTATCTAAGCTTTCTGATGGGCACATGGCTGCTTTAGACAAAAGAATTTCAGCTGTCTAGTGGAGCTGGGAGCCTGTTTTATTTGGGCTGGTTTCAGTCTGCAGGTGTGCTGAGGCTCTTTAGGTGTGTCACTGTACCTGAGCAGTCCCACACAGCAGTGGGCTTGCAGATGGCTTTCCTAGGAATGAGGGAAGCTTGTCCCTCTACACCAACCCCTCTGCTGTTGTAAGCAGTATTAGTAAGCTATAAAGATCTGTGGAATTTCAAGCAGGATTTAATATGACTAATCATCATCCCACAGGATTTGACTGACATTTTGGTACTGGCTTCTGTGCAGCAGAAATAAGCATTTAAGAATAAAACATTTTCTCTATTAAAGGGATACCCTTTGTGTAACTGCAGCAAACCTAACCTGAGGCATGACTCTTGTGAACTAAAATTAGAGATCATGTGACACACAAGGTAAGAGCCCAGGGTTCCAGCATATACACAAGGATTTCCTAAATTGAATAAACACAAACAGATGTAATTCTGATACTTTCTAACTTGTGCATGCTTGACTCTAGAAGTCAATAACACTTTTCAAGACAAAGTATATGAGCAGTATCTGAAATTGAATAAGCCTTTTTCTGCTTAGGAGTTTGTTGATTTTTTAAAATGAGACAATGCAAAAATACACACAGAATATCTGGGCTTGTTAAAATGTATACTCTTCCCTGAAAATGGCAAATTAAATATTGCATATACTTTGAAAATACTAACACTACATTTTTCTATTAAAATGAAATGACATGATTTTTACTGACATCCAGATGTGACCTTTGCTGTCTGAAAAACAGATTTTCAATGTCAGGGCTCTGACATAGTGTGTCCTGTTTATTAGTGGAGGGCATCTTACTCAATTTTTATTTCTGAAATCCAAGTAGTTGCATATAAATTTAAATCCATAAAATTGATGTAAGAATAACTTTGGTTCCAAGATTACAGTTAGTTACATGTATGCAGACTCGGAATTTTTTGTCATAATTTTGTTGGTCTCCTGTTCCTTGTAATTTCTGGCTAAATCTGTCATATCACATAATTTTGTGTGGTCTTTCCAGGGTTACTGGTTGCTCTGTCTCAGAGTTGCCTTTCCATTTTTTTCAGTGCTATATTTTGTCCTGAGACCTGTTCTCTGCAGCAAATTTCATTTTTAACATTCTGGGGCAATAAATAGCAATAAAATGAGGTGAGATTTCTAACTGCAAGAAAACCATGTCATTGATGGTTTTTATTGAAGAAAACATTTAAATGCTTTTTAAAGGTGTTTTAGTCATCTTGGCAGTGTGCAGTGTGTAGAAGCTAAGGATATGTGACTCAGGAGAAAACGTGTTGGTACTCATTTAGGGAAAAAACTCTGTTTGTATTCATACAGAGCCTGAGCTGAGACCCAGGGGAGCAAACAGAACACTCTTCATCACATACAGGAGGAAATCTGCAGCTGATGTAAATTTTTATAACTTAGTTGACTTCAGAAGAGTGACGCTGATTTTATAGGAGATGAAATTTTTTGCACAGTGGTGGTATTTTCTCTGTTTACTTAAAAACCAGCTGTGCTCAATATCAGGAAGAGAAACAAAATCAAGTTCTCTGACCTGCATCCCTGTCCTCAGCAAAGCTCTTCTGGATTTACATTAACCAGGCTGGGATCAGTATCAGCTTCAATACACGCAAAATTCCAAGAGGCATTTCTATAGGTTTTGTTCTCTTACTGCTTTGAGCCACTGTGTTGGATCAAGCACATTGAAAGCTGGGCTAAGCAGATGGTTTGGGATTTCCATGAGGAAGATTGTCCTGGGGAGACACAGAGCCAGAGCAAGAGATTGCTTGCCTGAAGAGTTACTGAGCAGCATTTGGTTTGAGTTTCGTTGGGCAGAGATGCTGTAAGCTGGAAGAAAGGCTGGCATAATGTAGAGCAACCCTAAAGCTGCCCTTCACTGCACCAGGTCTGAGATGGCTGTGGGAGAGTGGATAGAGGAAGGAATGTGTCCCCTCTTCTCCCTGCTGTACGGGCTGCATCTCAGCTTCTGTGAAAAATTCAGTCTGTGAGTTATAATCTTTGCTCGAGGAACCAGTTTTCTGTTTCCATTTGAGGAGTTTTGTATGCAAACCTTCCCAAGCATCAGGATGAGAATATTCTCGAGGGTGTGTTCCTGCTGCTTCAGGTACTTGGGTTTGCAATTCATTAAACTCTGCTGTCTTGCATGGCAATATTAGTTCCTATCAAACCCTGTAATGTTCATTTACAAAATGGCAAGTGTAGCCGTGTGACAGACCAGCACCATGAAATATATCTCAGTTACTGTGCAATTTGGAAATTTTAGAAGTGTTACACAACAAATGGTGTGCTTTGAGTGGAAGGTCCCTGTTCATGGCAGGGGTCCCTAATGCCTCTTCAACCCAGATATCTGTGATTAGATGGTTCTATGAATACCAATTAAGAATTTTTAGGAATTCTTCACAGTATTTTTTCAACGGTTAAATTGGTTTGCCTGTTAAAACTCTAAGTTACAGAGATCATGAATTGAGTTTATAATAACCCCAAATTCTCTACTCTATCTAACCCAAACACTTGCTCTTCAGGGAATATCGTGACAGCTGGAATTTGGTAAGAGTTTGGGCAAGTAGTTACCACATGGAAATGGCTGGCATGTAACTTCAGTCAGGATCCCACTGCAGCTGAGTGGATGCTGTGTGTCAACTTGGGGAATTGTGGTGGTGCATGTTTTGGATTTTACTTTGCTTGTTCTGTTCTATGAGTTATTTCCAGAAAGTTTAATGTAAAATGGTTTGTTCTTTGTTCCCCCCTCCTATTCCTTTCCCTTGGTTCATCCCCAAGTTGTTTGTCAGGTATTTGTTAAGTGTCAATCATTAGTTACATAACCCTCTGGTCCTGTCAGTCACTCTGGGGCCCCTCCCTGCATCCAGAAAATTCCAAGAGAGGCATCGAGTGATTGGGCAGAACCAAGGGGGTCCCCTCCCATTTGGTGATGATTTGATGTTGCACCTGGATGTCATGTTCAGAGTCACTCCTGACTTTTCTCGTATTGGTTTGTCGCTCCCCTCACATTCTCAGGGTCTCTTCTGACACAGAGCCCTGGGGTGAGGCTCCCCCTGGTCCAAGAACTCTGTAGTCCTGTCTCCAAAGAGTCCCACCTTTTGTCTCCTGCCTTGGCCACGTCCCTGCTCCTGCTCAGCCAAGAAGCCCCAGTGCTGCCGTGGTGCCAGGGCTGGCCCAGCAGGGACACAGGCAGCTGCTACAGGGGATGATATAGGAAAATATATCAAATACTAATTTGACATATTTGCAATTTTTTTTTTCTCATGCCATTTGTATTGTTGAGAACTGTGTCTCGATTTAGATGCACTCGGCCTGTGCTTCTGTTGTTTATATGAGTGTGAATTGGCACAGTTGGGATAGTTCTACTCTATGTACAACTAACAGAGGAAGGAATTGAGGGTTTTGCAGTTTGACTAAATTAACTCATGAAAGTTGTATAGAAATGTAATTCCTTTGGCTGTTGCAAATATTTAGAGACAATCCTGGCCAAGGTGGTGGAAGATCACCCTTAGAAATAAGGATTAACACACATTTCAATATTTATTCATATGGGTTTTTAATTTTTAGTTTCAGCACACATCCATTGTTGCTCTCAGTCAAAACATCTGTCTTCAAATTAACTCAGAGTACTTCTGATTGTTAAAAAAACAATGTTATGAGATGTGGGTGTAGAATAATTATCTCTCTAATACAGCATTAAGATATTCCTTGCACGAAGAAAGACAGATTTATACTTGCTTTGTCTTATGTGGGTGTAAGAGATAATGGGAGTATAAATCTCTGTAGGATAATAAAATGTATAATTTAGAATCTCTGTAGAAGATTAATGCCACACAGTTTTTAATTATTCACCCCTTTCCCCCCCTCATTTTAGGTAATGAGATTAGTATTTTCATAGGTTACAGTTTCATTATCAACCAAAATAATCAACTGACCATAACATATTTATAGGATTTTGGATTTAAAAAAAAAATCATAGGATCATTGTTTTAGGAATAAAATAATTTCTTAATAATTTTAGTGTAGACTTTTAGAACTCAGTTTTTATTCATTTGCCAGGACTCTTTATTAGGTATATTTTATGATAGTGCTTTTAGTTTAGGGATTGATCCTCTTTTCAAATATGGTGCCTTGTGATAATGAAGAAGGGGAAATACAAGAAGAAAAAGTAACATGTAAAGAGGGAATAGGGTTTTTTGTATCAATGTTAGCACTGGTTCCCATGTAATAAAATACAATAATTTTGTGAGATACTTCATATTATCAAGCCTATTACCAAGTTCATACTTCTAAAAATAAAACTTATTGTGTTAGTGAACTCTGTCCAGAGAGGCTGAACACCAGAAGCCTCTTAGAGCCCTTTGTTGCTGGTTTTTAAGAAATGTTGGAAGGCAGAGGAATTAAGGGGCTGCTTCCTAGTCCTGGTCATCTTTGAGTGCTTTGGCACTTCACCCCATTTTCTGTGTTTTAGTTTACCCAGTGAGTGTAAGGGTCACGGTGCAAAGCTGCTGGAGGTCCCAGGTGGTTTGGCAGAACTTTGTGTCATGGAATGCTGTTCCCTGATTTTGCTGCTAGGAGTTCATGTTCAGCATATTTGTTCCAGTAAAATCTCATCCCGTTCTTACTTATCAGCTTCAAAACATCGCTTCTCATTGCATGAGACTTCCCTCAGACAAATGGTTCCTGTGAACATTTTGTCTTTTGAAACTTTGGATTGCTTACTGTCTAATTTCATTTTAATGCTTAGCAATTGGATTGGATCCATTGGATCCATTTTCTTTCCTGTTTATTTTGTTTTGTTTTGTTTTGTTTGTTTTTTTGGTTGGTTTTTTTTGAGATTGTAAATGGTTTCTCTTTGGGGCTAAACTTTCGCATTCAATCTATAATTAAACCTGGAATTTAGGTTTTATTTTGGAGCTGAAGATTATTTCCTTTGCCAGGAAACCATTTAAGGATACCCGTTATATGCTTTTTATGTGCCTTTTATATGTTAATTTAAACTACTCAGCTGAAAGAAATGCTTCAGTATTCTCTGGAATTCAATGGGATTTAAACATTTCTTGTTGATATCACGTGATGTGTGCTGTAGTACCCTTTCCTTAGAATCTTTTGCCATAAACTCAGACTCCATACTATTTATTATTAGAACTTATTGAGAAGTGCTTCTCAAATATCCTTCAGCAGAGGTGTGTGTGAAACATGCTGCAGCACTTCAGTGATTCCAGCATTTGGGAAATGTGTTTTGGTCTGTCCAAGAAAGAATTACTCAATGATTTTTCATGTTTCCAAGCTCTGCAGAGTGCACTGAGCCTCACTGAGTGTGCTGTCTCTTCACTCTGCCCTGCACCACCTTTGGCATATGCCAGTGATAATGCCACAATTCTGGGAATCAGTTGTTAACAAAATTCCCCATTATAATCCAGTTACAGGGAAAAGAAATGCTTTGAGGATACCTGGTGTGCTGTGTCTGCTGACTTATTGCAAAGACAAATGTTTACACCTCACAAGTGAGTTTATGAGTATATAATTTCTGGTAGAACTCAGTTAATAGAATTAGAAAAAGTGGAGATGCCATCAGAGGCAAACAAATTACTTTATCTTTTTTCTAAAATGGAAACTGAGAGTACTCTGATCTGCTTTTTAAACATTTTTACTGCACATTGTATCCTGTTTCCAGGAAAAAGAACATACTTGTTTTGTTCCAAATATCTACCATAATAAGAAACATTATCACAAAGATGGCTCCAAAACCACAGTCTTCAAGGCTTGAAAGTGCTTTTTTTTCCATAATTATTCAGTCCATCTCTGTTTTAAGATTGCAAATTGCAGAGCTTGGTCTTTTAATCCTTGTTTCTATTTATGCCATAAACGTGCCAGAAAATAGCTGTACATACTTTATTTTATTTGATACAAATTCTGCAGCATTTTCTTCTTTGGTAAATTTTAAATTTAATAATAATAATATTTTACTTAGCTTTTAGGTTGTGCTTTACTGGGTTAAAAAGACTGTAAAAAATCAATTAGGACAGGTATAATGAATAGCATTGTTTTTCCTCACTTATGCCCCTCATTGTGATAATTAAAAATGCTTTTGTTTTTCTACTCTGAGGAGCTGCACTGCATCAAGGCCAGCAGAGTGTTTACAGAGAAGTGATGTATGAGCTCTGTGAAGCCATAAAATAAAGCACAGCAAGCTGACATTGGGTTGGCTTCTCTAAGTTTCAATTAATACAGGTTTGGAATTTTACTTGGGACATGGTGAAAGTTTCTTTATATAAATGCTAGTGATGTTAATAATTGTGTCCAGAATCAGCATAGAACATCATTGATCAAACCCACTGAGGCTTTGTTTTAAATCAAGTGTGAGAAGTTTGACAAGTCCATAGTTGTCTTATATAGATTTTTTTTTTCTGATATGCTTCAGGTATCAAAGCTAGAATTGCAGAAACATCAAAGAACGAACTCCAATTTACAGATCTGTCAGTACAGGCTGCCAGCAACATTATGATTGATGTAATTTATTATAAGATTACATGGGGGAAGCTCAACACAAATTATTTCTGCAGCACTTGTTACTTACAGATTTTACAAGCAGTAACATTTAGAATAATGACCATCTAATATACTCTGCAACCACAGATAATAAATTTCAGTTATTGGTTCAACTTGTGAATTGGTAGCTCATACTGAGGTAGTTACTGTTGACAATTCTTTAGGTCAATTAGGTCAATAAAGATTACAATGTTTAATTTTGACATCACACACCTTGTATTTGGCTATTTAGAAAGCGCCCTTTGAGTTCAGTTTACCAAGCAAACTTTGTAGTTTCTGTTCACTCTTTTCCATTTGATCTGTCCTTATCCTTTTGGAAACATTATCAGCTTTAATTGTATATTTGTATTAAAAAAATGCATCGTGTCATGGGCTGAGAATCAGTCTCTAGGAAGCTTTGCACCCTAAGTAATTGGTAATGACTTACTCAGAAGTGTAGTACCAAAAAAGTATTTTCTAGTCTGATGTTGCCCTGTAGCTTCTGGGTATTCCTGTCTCTTAGAATCAGCAACTTGTGTGGTATCGAGTTCAAAGCTTAAAACATGCTCAGAAATATGTTGTAACAATTTCTGCCACACTGTTAGTGGGAGTATTTGATCTGACAAGACTTATGTTCTCCCAAAAGCTGTTGAGTACTCTAAAAAAGCATTAATCCTCTAAGAGTAGTTAATAATCTTTAATCAGATATTGTTTGATTTTCACTGAAATCAGTATGCAGGTGGATGACTCAGAGCAGGATGACTCACGCTATTTACTCTTTTGAAATATTGACAAAAATTGTTTTAGGGGAAGTATATAATTCTTCTGAAATTGAATGAACATGAAAAAAAATGGTATCTTGAGACCAGTCTGAGATGCTGTCTGTCTCCTGTTGGCATTCTGCAGGAGTAAAGAGAATTGGATTAGGTTTGACATCAGTAAGTTTGATTCAGAAAGGAAAATTGATAGGGTTTGCTTTAGGACTCAGAAGTTGTTGGTCCCTTGGAGGTGTCACAATAACCCGGTGGCTTCCCTGACATACAGCAAAGCACACCCATTCAATTGGGCTCTCAGAGCTGCTGCTTTCCCTTGGGAATAGATTTGAATACTAGAGGATTTACAGATTTTTAATGCTGATGTTGGAGGTTTTTGTTGCCGTAATCTTAGCAATCAGGGTGCCTTTTTGTGAGCAATGAAAACAAAATCTGGAGAAGAGGGGGAAGAAACATGGCATTAAATACTTGCGCTTCTGGATTGCCAGCAGTGGTTGAAGCTGAAGTGTGAAACAGGAGAGGCACAGACCTCCTGACACACCTCTTATTTCCCACAGATGAGTAAAAAATCCTTGAGCTGGAAAATCCACCACTTTCTTTCACTGTGAGAGGTTTTCTACACAGATCTAAGAGCCTGGTGTGTATTATTATCTGGCAGAGTTGAGCATGGCAGTAGTGGGATCCTCAGCAGCTGAGCTGTGACCTCTGCTCCTCACTCCTGACAGAGCACAGAAGGAAGCCTTAGATTTCAGTGACAGCCCATGATCCTGCAGCAATTCCAGTCCTGAACCTTTTGTCCCCTGACAAGAAGATTTGTTGTAACTTGCAGTAGTGTCAGAAGTACCATAGAGGAGTTGCAGGTTTTAGGAATACTTTTCACAGCTCTGCTCCACATCTGACATTGAGGAAATCTTCCTCTGCATGGGGACAACTTTTGGTTTTGTACCATAGCAACTTTTACTAAGCTTTGAGGCACAGTGCTTTTCACAAAGATATAATAAAACTGGATTGTTGAAAATGTAAAACCAGCATCTACCATCAATATTTTGATTTAACATTAGTGAACACCTAGCCTTGTTCATAGCCACACTACACTGCTTTGAATTATTTTAGTAGTAAAAAATAATCTTGTGAATGACCTCAGTTTCGTCTTGGGCAGTGCTTAGAAACATTTAATCAGATTTGTCAGATCAATGGAAAGAACTTTTCATAATGAAGAACAAAGAACCTGCAGTAGTATTACTTAGATAGGAGAGTTTAAATTGATTCTTATTAGTTATTTGCAGTTTAAACTTTGTTAAGCTCCAATTTTTAATGTTATTTACATTAAAAATAACAATAAAAGCCAGTGTTCTGGCCTGTTGTTATCCTGTTTTTATGCAGTTATTTCCAATTTTAAGCATTACTTTAACTAGTCTATAATCTTCTAACCAAGTTACTTCCCTCCATTGATTGTATTTTAGAAAACTTTGTCTCAGAACTTATTCCCCAGTTCAAAGTTGACTCCTAACAGCCCCAGCATGAGCCAAGCAGATCTTGTCTCCTTCCCTCCCCTCAGGACCCCTATACATTGATGTGCATTAATCACCCAGCATCTTACATCACCTAATGTGAACACACCCCTTTCTCTCACACTTGACAATACACTCAGTGCCTTGTCCTCACACCCTGGGCTGGAGGCCAGGGAACCCATGTCAGTGAATTCAGTGAGGTTTGTGGTGGTGCATGCACAGACAGGGTGTGAGGAAGGAAGTCCATGTGCAGGGGTGGGAAGAGCTGCCCCAGTGAGGCCATCCCTGGTACCCCTGGCCCCCTCAGCTCTGGTGGGGGCTGTCACACACAGGTTTGCTGGGGCTGCCAGCTTGTCTCTCCCAGGTACAGTTCTCTTCTAGCTCACTGCTTCCTGCAGAGCAAACCTGTGTGCCCTGGGTCAGTGCGAGCTCCAGATCACTTCTGAGACCATGTTAGATAGTATATATAGTATATAAATATATTATATTTAGAGGCAGAATTTTTCATCCACTGTTTGTGTGATGGAGGGGCAAAAGGGGTAATTGTTTCTAAGCACAAATTAAGCCATACATTGAGTGTTCTCTATAATGCATCTTTCCTGTTTGTTTTTTTTTTTTTTTTTTTTCTTTTTGTTCCCTAAGTTATTCCCAGATGCCCAGAGTAGATTTGCTTTCCAGCTAAGTATAATTTGGTATTTTTCCAGAAGCATAGTTACCTGTAAAATAAAGGCTCTGACTTTTTGAAGAGATGCTTTGGGATTGTGTTTATCAGGTTTGGGGAAACCATACCTTATTAAGTGTTCTTTGTTTCCCCCTGCCTGAAGGTTGAAATTTTTTTTTCTAAGGAACATCAAAGCTAGAAAATGACAGGGCAATTACTTCTTTTAAAATTTATTCAATAGTAATCAGTAAACAGATACTGTCTCATACCCACTCAGCATGTTTTGTGTATACAGTTTGGTTTTGTGGAGGCAGATGGCTGTCAAATCAGAAACTTCAGCACCATGAGATTCTATTGACAGGAATTTGATCCCATAGTATTAACTGAATCTGGGACTAGGTTTGGGCTCTGGCAATGTTATTAGCTGTGAAATAGTTGCTTTTTCCCTTCAGCTGATGCCAACTGGCATATAGTTTGTGCATGATAAATAGCCAATGGTAAAACAGTTTTAGATTTCTATTTTGTAATTTGTATGAGTAATAGTATTATGTTTATTTTCTCCCCTTCATCCGTAAATCCTGTGTCCTTTCTGTGCTGCAGAGCAGTTGCTGTACAGGAAAGGAGGCAGCTGCCTGCCCTCCAGAGCAGACACAGGCTGGGAGCTTCCCTGGGATGGTGGGAGATGAGGTTTGCAGCTTTCCAGGATGTTGGGGAAGATGAATCAGGGAAACTTTATAAATCTAATCGCTTAGCAAAAGATTCTGAAAATATGAAACCTATAATTGAAATAGAAATGAAAGCTTACTTTGAGTTGTAGAATACTTAGTCTTAGTTACTATAGAACCTGAAAACAATAGCCTAGCTAGCTGAAGGAGAATCCCTTTTGATTGAACAATACCTTTCTGCTGGCTGAGGGATCCAAAGGTCAATGTAGCAAAACAGAAAAGTCTAAAGAGTAGTTTTTAGAGTTTAAAATATAACACAGTATGGTAATATAGTAGTTCTTATAGGCTGTATGTAGATTCTATAGGATTTTGTGTCTTGTGTTGGTCAGTCACTGAAAATTAGAATATTCATCACAAAAGAAGATATAATGTATTGTAACAAGGACCTCGCTCTCTTACCCTTCCTCTTCCCCCTGCTCTTGCTCTCTCCTGCTCTCTTCCCCCCGCCCTTTGCTCTCTCGCTCCCTTCTCTCTCAGCTCTCACCCTGCTGTTCTCTCTCCCTCTCTCTTTGGGACTTCAGCCGAGGCTGGTGGCTGAAGGCAAGGCCCTTTTACCCACGACCCTTGCAATAAACCCACATGTTCTAGAATATCTCAGGTCAGCAGCATTCCTTGTCCCAGCCGTCCGCGGATTCACCTACACCAGGATAGTAAGGGAATGGAGTTTGGGTCTCCCACTACTGGGAAGAGTTTTTTGTTCTCCAGGCTGTTACTCAAATACACATACCAACACAAGAACCCCCATCTTGGAAAAAAACCCCTAATCAACTCTCTGTTACTCTGGCCACAGGATGTCTTGAACATACCCTGAGAATAAACCCCTCAGCAATCTAGATTTTAGGTGTGCTCAGAGTGGGGAAATGGAAGCCATGCACAGGAGAAGCTCTCAGCATTCAGGGAGCTTTAAGGGTAAAAGTGAAGTGCCTGGGAAGCAAAGGCTCATCACTGGTTGGGAGGCAACTGTGTATATACTGATATATATACAGGAATTGTTCCAAACAGTGTAACCTTTTATAGAAGTGTGGGTATTCCACTATTGTCTTAAGGGTCACAGGAGAATTTGCATTTGTACAGTGTGAAATAATTGAAGGCTGGCTTGCTGAGATGACAAGTGCTTTCAGCAGCTTTCTCCACTGGCAGAGTGTTGAATGGTTCTCAACAGTGACTTGAAATGTTTTTTCCTGTGCATCTGAGTCCGTCCATAATTGCAGTGCAGGTATTTTACTGCTGTGACTGATAAAAGCATAGCATAACACAAATTATGCAGGCAGATTTTAAAATGACTGTGTGGTTTCGTGCAAGTTTGTTAACTTTTGATGCTGTTGGCTTAGGATGATGCACTGAACAGTCACTTGTCATGTACCCACAGCCCAAAACCCCACACAGGTTTTTGTGTGAAAAATTCATGCCCTGTATGTTGGACCAGCAGTTAAGTGGGTAGCTATAAATGCCTCTAGGGTGGGTTCTCTGTTGTAGGATGCAATACATTATTCATGGCACCAACCTGCCTTGGCAAGCTTAAATGTATTTCTAGCATTAACTCAGGTACATATCCAAATCCAGAAACTATATGTGACATAGCATCTACCACTTTGATCCAAGCACATCTTGCTAAGCCTCTCACATCTCTGTCAGTCACTTGGGAGGAGGGATGGGAATGGTTCACCTGAATGTTACTGGATATGAAATTTATTGTGGAAAAAGAATTTGTCTTTGGCTGTTGCTTTACTAATTTATCTTCATTCCAAATGGTAAACATGTTGGTAAATGTGAATAAAAAGACTCCAGAGTATAAATAATAAATGCTTCTTCCAGCTGTACTGAGTGCTTTATGTTTCTGAAATGATGCCAGTATTTTTTCTTTTGCTTTTAAATGGATTACATTGTTACACAGTACTATGCTCTCTGCTAGGCTCTGTGAAGGCCTTTATCTGTGTTCCTAAGTGTTGATTTTACATAATTACTAGCATAAAACATCATATGCTGCAAATTAAACAC
This sequence comes from Sylvia atricapilla, assembly GCF_009819655.1. NCBI lineage: Eukaryota > Metazoa > Chordata > Aves > Passeriformes > Sylviidae > Sylvia > Sylvia atricapilla. Next base: position 1,462,549 of record NC_089154.1, read on the forward strand.
AAACAAATGAAATGAATATTCAGGGAATCCTTAGCAATTTGTAGTATTTTGAACAAGTGCAGATGTTTAGGAGTCTCTCAGTTCTTGACAAGTAATAGATGATTTTGTTTGAAATGTCTGAATTATGAATATATTTATGTGTTTCCTTGCTAGGATAAGGTTTGTGAATTTATCTTATCTGTATTATAATTATAACATTAAATCCACACAAATTCTCATAGTACATGAAATCAAAATATATCATTTCCTTCCACCCTGTTCCCTATTTCTAATGAAAAAATTGGAGGCACTGACTTACATTCCTTCAGAAGTCCTTTACTCCCTCCAGTTTGGCTTCCTGAATGTTTAAGATTCATGAAAGTGTATCTTGGGCACAAGACAAAGGTATAAATTAGCTATCCTTCATAATTCCTTTGAGAACCACAGGATGAATATGAGGTCCCCATTTGGGGGACAGACACTGACTTTTCTAACAGTGGAAAAGGTAATGCCTATCAGAAAAAAACATCAAGTGCAATCTTGGGAGCAAAGATCGAGTTAACCTTGGATTGTCCTGGCAGCTGCTGTAGTGTATTTTCTTTGTGTAGATCTGGGAGTGGGTCAACAGCAGAAAAGGCTCCTGTTAACACTGAACTTACAGAGCATCCAGACACATGGTATGGGGTTTCAGCAGTGCCTCAAAATAAAACCTTGGTCACTGCACATTTTAATACAGGATGGAAACAGAATTATTTGCCCAAAGTAGTCAGTTTGTACGACTCCTCTTTTCAGAAGTAACTTCCAGTTGAGGACTAGAAAATAGGTTTTATTGTCTGTCAGCAACCTGTTGAGATAGAGTTCAAAGGAAAGCATATAAAACCAGTGATAGATTCCTCTGCTGAAATGGTGTTTATTCTTTAGATGAAGGGAAAAGGTGTAAGAGAAATGTGCTGTGTTGGAGAATATTTTGAAACCAAGCCATAGCAGTCTTTAGCTTTTGCATGGTTTTCCTTTTTTAATGTGAATAAATCTATTGCTAAACCACTATCTACAATTTCTGTCCTGAATCCTCTCTGCTTTAACATGGATGAAATTCCAGTCAGGCTCTTTCCTTTCCTGAATACATGGTCATATAATATGACTCTGCATTAAACAGTATCTGCAGATAGAAATTTGATAGTGGCACGTTAAAGATTATTGTCCTGTGGAAGTAAATGAATATTTGGGCCATCTGTATCATGGGAAGTGTGATTAGGGCAAAAGTGCAAGAAGATTTTCAAAGAAGCCAAAGCTTCAATGGTGAATGGAGAATTTTAGCTGTCAGAAGGCATCTGATACAGAACTATACAATGAATTTAGAGCAGAGATTGATCACATTTCCTTTAAAAGAAATTTCCTGTCTCTGTTTTAGGTATAGGAAAATCTCATGAGGAATTGGTCCTACTTAGACTGCAGAATGAGGTGCTTAGCTGCTGTTTTTCTGTATTTGCTGCTCTCTGGACATGTATTGCCTCAGGCTGTTCATTCTCAGCTCGATAAGGCATTGAAGCTCACAATTTCTTATGCTCCTTTTGAGGGCAAATGTATTTGATCTCTACTTTGTGCAGTGCAGTGTTCTGGCCCTGTTTCATCATCATGAGTTAAATCCTCTTCAGACTCTTTCAAAACCTCAAAGTGCCTTGACACAGCAGAACTTTTGGGGCTGAACTCTATTGTGCAGCAGCAGCATGTCCCTGGCTCTCCCCAGCAGTTTTCCCCTCTCCAGCATGGGGAGGGCTGAAGAGCAGGCAGCTCCTGAGCTCTGTCTGAAGAGACCTCAAGAATGAGTGCAGGAATTACTGGAACCAAGTTGTAATTGTGGAATAAAACCACGCAGTCAATAGGCAAGGACAAGAAACTAATAGTCACCGAATCTGTGAACTCATTTAGGGTTTGGCTCAACAACTGCAGTAAATGGGAGCAGATGATAATCAGCTTGTGCACTGCTGGTGCAGAGGGTAATGAATGAACACTGCTGTTCTGGGGAGCCCTACTGAGGAGCAGCAGCATTTGGCCAGCTTGGCTTTGATTTCATTACAAGTGTCAGGCGCTTGTGTCTAGACTGGCGCTTTGGCAGCTAATTGATCTCTAGCATTTGATATGCTAATTATTTCTTTCATAATATGCTAATATGTGTACAGTGAAAAAGCAGCTTCTAAATGCTACGAGAATCTCAGAGGCATATTCGGAACTGGAAAGTAAGAGCTGGAAATCTTGATTTATGTCAGTACAATATACAAGTGACTGAAGGTTTCTAGTTGTGGGAATTTAGCTGGAAAATGAGAATGTTAAGACAGAAATTGTTTAGTCATATAATGACTGTACAGGGCATGTAGCAGGCTATCCTGCACAGCCCAAACAGAGAAAACTGGTGTGGATTAGGGAATATACTCCTCTGCCCAACACACTTTTTGCTGCTGCTATATGGACTTTTTTTTGTCAGTGATTTGGATGTCATAGTTTTTATCATATTTCCTGCAGGGAGAGACAGGAGAAAAAATAGTAGGGAAGCGTAATTGATTCACCTCCCAGTTCTCCTGGATGGATGTCATAGTTTTTTATCATATTTCCTGCAGTGAGAGAAAGAAAAACATAGTAGAGAAGTGTAGTTGAGTCACCTCCCAGTTCTCCTCCAGGGTAGGAGCTCTCTACATTATGACTACTTCTCCAGGCAACTGTTACTTGCTGGCTCTCTTAATTCCTACCATTTGACCATTCAAAACCTGATTAATTGTCTGTTTTCTGTTCATTCCCAAGTGGTTTTTGTCCTTTTCCTCTTTGGATTTGCTTCACCCTCTGAGTACTTTAAAATACAGTCTGATGAGTCTCAGTCATTACCTCTCTGAAGCTCCATGTGGAATTTTAATTGTATGTGTTCTTCAGGCTGTGACAGAAAGGAGCCATCAGGGAGTTTTCATACGCATTTCCTTTTGTCCATCTCCACCCAGATATTCTGAAAAATACTTCTATTAAATATGTGTTTGATAGGTTTGAAAGCTATCAAAGTAGGTTTGCTGAAAGGTAACTACTGAGGAACCCTCCAAGGACCCAGGATAGAGCTGGAAGCACACATTATTCACGCAGGACAAAGCCAGAGGCAGAAGCAGGATCCTTACTGACCCTTGGAGGTCAGCCACATTTGGCAATTGAACAATTTAATTTCATTAAATATTTTTGAAAGAAAGCTGGTACAGCTTTTGCATAGGCTAGTAGTGCCACTGAGTAGATAGTAATTGGATTACTAATATGTACTTAAAGTTTTAAATAATAGGGAAATGTCTGCTCTGTGTTTGGCTCCAGTCCCTGTCAGGAGATTAGATGAACACCTATCAAGTGTTATAAGTGCATGGGCAGACTGTGCAGCCAGTACTGGGAACAGATTCCTGCTATAATAAGTTTATCTCTCTGCTCAAAGCCCTAATCACCTTCTTGTTGACAAGAGAGAACTTCAATTTTATTCACAGGGGTATAAGAAACTCATTACTTAGCTCTGCAGACCAAACCAACCCAAATGAAATCACACTTTTTTTTTAAACAGCAAAGTGAGTGAACTGATTGATGAAAAAAGTCAGTGGAGCTGTTTTTACTGATGTCCAAAGCAACAAATCCAAATGCTTTCTTATGTCAAGAGATACTATGTACAGTTAAATTCAACCAACAAAATCCTGCAAATGGTGTGGAAGCACAATAGTGTTTTAGACAAAGACAGATACATTTTTATAATGGAATTTTGTGTATTATACTTAGTTTCACTTTGAGCTTCTTCAGAACTGATATGAAACTGGTAACAAATAAGAATTTCTCACCCTGGTACAAGTGTAGGTAATAAAAGCATCTGGTCCATCAATAGCATACATTCCTTCTTTTTTCAAAAATTTAAATTTCTTCACTTGCAAATCTGATTCTTGAGAGCAACAAGTATCTGAAGTTCTGAATTTCCCTCCTTAGCTGGGTTTCTTGAGGGAGTAGTTTTAATTGAAATTGGCAAAATGTAATTTTACATTAAAAGAAGGACTCCTTAATAAATCTTACTTGTGGCCCTTTGCTTCTGCTTCAGAATATGATTTCCAGGATCCACTCAAACCCTGGAGCAATAGACTTGAGAAATAATGTTTGGGATAAATTGTGGACTTTTTAGTCTTTTAGTCAAAGAATTCCACCTGGTTGAGACCATGTAGTTATACCATAACTGCCCCCTTGAGGCTTCATTGATGAGGCTAAAAACTGAGCCACTTCCATCTATATGCATAGTATATTACAAAAGCCACAGAAAGTAATGCCTTGATATGCTTGCAGTTTTTCCAAACATAGCACCCAGAGGTGTTACTGATGCAATTTTAACCAGGGACCTACTAGGACTGGCTGGATTGTTGAAATATACCTTAAATAAGAAAAGTAATTAAAATTTTAAGTGATTTGAATAATTAAATGTAGTGACTTCACTATAAAGGAACTTAACTGCTTCAGAAATATCATGTGAAGATAAACTGACTTAAAACAAAAGTGTTTTGAATGTTGAGTTGAACTTATTTTAGCCATGTTGGTGCCTCATGAGTTTGCTTTCCATAAATATCCTACACATTTTTAAGTGGGAAGGCCCACCAAAAAAAAAATCGTGGTGTAACCATTATTACCACAGCAATAATCTCCATAAGACACAGCATCCATGTGGAAGATTTGGTATTAAAAATTTCATCCCAACAAGAAAAAGGAAACATAACTTTGAAGAATTGTTTTGGTTTGAAAACAAACCGAGTGAGAGGCTCCAAGTCAGAAATACAATTTAATGAGAAGAAAAGGGGAAAAAATGAAATAAAATGAAATAAATGCAATAATACAAAAGACCACTGACAGAGTCAGAATATAACCTGATCAGGGTGATGGAAGCAGTCCAGGTGAGGTGGTCTTCCTGAAGCAGTGATCTTGTAGAAAAGGTCTGGTAGCTCTGGTCTTCTGAGAATCCCTTGTACTATCCCAAATCCCAGCTTATATCCAGGTGAGAATGCTTGACTCCTCCCCCTGGGCGGAGCATCTCCCAGTGGGATGATGAGTCATAGAGGAGGTCCTTGATGGCCCATTAAAGAGAGAGAGCTCCTCTAGGAGTTATCTATGAGTCATGCACAAGGCGTTGATGGGCCATTAACTGAAGATGGTGATAGAATACATCCTAAACTACAACCCAGGACAAGAATTAAGTTAGATGTGTCACTTGCAATGCTAAAAACATGGGGGAAAATTCTAAAAAGGACCTATGAATAAGTCAGTGAGGACAGAAAACCAATACTGCATGGCACCAGTGAATGGTCAGGAAAAAAGAAGCCACATGTAGAGGATGAATTCTGGATAAGTCTTATGTGTAGGAGAGCTAACAAATTAATGGAAGTATAAAGGGATATCAGCTAAACACGGAGAATTGTTCTCCAGAAAGCTCATGTGCTTTCCCATGCATATATCCCCTTCATATGCTTTATAATGGCTTTCAAATACCAACATGCCCTATTAAAATGGTAGCTCACACCCTCCCATCACTGTGCAAGGTGCTGTTTGGGATGCCAAACCCTCAGCAGCTGGATTAGTGGATTCCACCCAGTGGATTAATTAGAGGCTACTCTGTGGTGTGTGCAGAACATTCTGACAGCTCAGTGATGCACCTTGGATACATCAGCTTGTATTCTGCTAAGTGGAGTATTCCAAAATCATGTTCTCATGTGTGATTTTTAAGTTGTGCTTGAAGTTTTAAACTTCTCTCAACAAGAGCTTTCAGATACTCCAGGCCAGCTTCAGATAAATCAGAGACCTCTTCTCTGGCCCAGCTGAGCTTGGACCTACCCTGCCTTCCTTAGGTTGTGTGTTTAGGTTCATCAAACACCTGCTGAGAAATGTATATAATATACTGAGTTACTTTTAGAAGACTGGAGTGCCTCAGAATGAATAGCAGTAGGGAAATAAACCATGTTATGAACTCTCACCAAGAGACATAAGCCATGATTTTAGCTGGGCACAAGGATTGCTGAGTGGCCTTAGGAGGCAGCTCTGTCCTGGAGGTGGTGACTGATGACACACTCACTCAGGGGCTCATGCTCACCTCAGTGTTCACTGGGTTTGAATGACTACAGTTCAGAGATAAATACAGCCCCCCTTTTTGCACTGTTCCTCTGGACTTAGGTATCCTATTTGGCCCTATCCATGATTTTTGAACAAATGGAAAATAAAGACCTGCAATAATGAAAACTATGCCTCAGGAGAACAGTGCTGATGTGAGAGTGTACACATTCTGAATTTTGATCTGTAATATTTCCTCTATGCTGCTAAATATCTAATAAAATCTGCCCAACATTCTAAGCCACAAAGACCTATGCTGTAGATAAAAGGTCTTGATGGTGGTTGCTTTTTAAGTGGTTCTTACTGGGATAAGCTACTTGTCATAATCTGGAGCCCTCTGCTTGCTGCTCAGCAATCCTTTTGTATCCAAGTTCCCCTTCCTACCAGGATCAATCATTTTATTGAAGAGTCCCAGAGCTGGAGTCAGCAATGGTGTTTTCATGCAAGTTTTACCTTTTCTGAAACTGGAGGGAAAGTGTGGAGTAAATCTGATTTGTAATGAACCTCATTCACAGGAGCACTCTGCTTCTCCACAGCAGTGCTTCCACTTGTTCTCATTTGGTTTTACTGTATCTTTATAGACCCCAGGCATTAAGAGCTTGTATCAAATCTCTTCAGGGAAAGAAAGAAAAAATCAGTCACTAATAACTAATTCCACACTTGACCTTAACAGAAACATTACAACCTCTAACAAGAGTTAGATTTTTAATCATGAGAAGATCTTTAGTTTTCTCAGCAATTGGTTTCATCACTGTTGCACTGACTGTACCTTGTGGCTTGGCAAATGGAGAACAAGCCTGGTGACTGAGCCCAAAGCAGTTTTTTATAAAGCACAATACTGTGGTGCTTGCACAATGGCAACTGAGTCAAACAAGGTTTTAAAAAAATTTCCTTTATTTTGAGAATATTCCCATCAGGGGCTTTCATTCGTAGACAGTGTTTTGTGTAAGCATGACACAAACAACACTAAAAATTAAATGTGGATGCAAATTATTAAGTATTATTTTGCAGGAAAAAGGATGTTTTTCCTTTATCCATCGATTGGGGATGAGACTCCACAATCTCCTGGTTTTAAGAATCTCCCTCATGTGTCCCCAGCATGGTGATGGGAGATCCAGCCAGGCCCATCTGTAACTTGTGACACTTGTGACACGCTGCTGTGCCTGGTGCCTTGGACTTCCCAGCTCAAGCAGCCACCTACCCTTTTACCAGTGCTCTGACTGGGCTTTGGCACAATACCCAGCATCAGGATTTGAACTTACACTTTTGGATTTGTAGCGTTTCCTTGAGCAGCTCTGACACTAAGCCTGTTATCAGATCAAACAACAGAGAAGAAATTCCTTGGCTTATTTGGCTGTGGTGGCTCAATGGCTCTCTATTGAATTATTTGCCATTGGTCCAGAATAAAACACCACTGTACATCAGTTCCTGTGTGCTGAATGACTTCGTGTCATAATTTCTGGAAGGTATCTGGGCGAAGTCACGTTACAAGCTAAGGTGGTTCTCTGACTTCTACCCTTAAAATTTTTACAGTCTATGAAATATTATTGTACTCCCATAATCACAAATAGAAAATATTTTGGTGTGTGATTAATAATTCACAGAGTTACAGGGAAAATAGATGACTAAGGCCCTTAGCATTGTACAACCTGATTGGATTTTGATGTACAGACATCTAATTATTTGGAAATGTAAGTGCTCTGCTTTATCTTTGCTTCTCATTATCACTAACATTTTGGATAGTTTTATGAGAGCCTCGATTTCTCTAATCCCCAGTTGTTTTTTAATAATTTCATATAGAAGGGCTTTAGCTTCATAAGAAATGCTGCAAAAATGATCTTTAGTTAAACCTGCGAAGTGTAAAAATCCTCTGTCGAAGCAGATGTACAACATTTCCACTGTTAATATCTCTTTGGCCTTTAATCCTATTTTCTGGTTTCTGTGAGCGCTGACAGTTAACTCAAGTTTCAATCAAACCTCGACAAATAGGATTTTTTCCTGCCCTACAGTCGGCTAGTCAGACAGCCAGTGATTTTTTTCACACTGTTCAGAGACTCATTAGACCTTTGTTCAGACTGGCTACGGCACAGCAAGCATGTAGAACCCACTCTTTCATAGTCCACAATATTTTTCACAGGCTCAAGATTAAGGTTTTATAGGCAAAATATTTTCCATTTGATTTGAAAATTAAAGCTATGTAATTTGCAAGTGCAAAATTTTGACATTCCTTGAAGAATGAAAACATTGAAGTGGGACCTGTTTCACAAATTAATTAATGCCATTCAATTAATGATACCTGAAATGTTGCTAAGCACTTGAATGCAAAGGGCTGAAAATTTTAACGCTGTGTTATTGCTATTTCAGTGTATGTTTTCTAATGAATACCCATTGGTCTGCAAAGAAAGAAATTTACTTTGTGACATCATTTCATGATGGCACATTGTGTAAAAGATACTGAGAAAACCAATTAAATGTAAAATTACCAATGAATTTAGATATTAGATAATAGAAATTTAGATGGCAATAACATCATCACAGTACTTGGTATTTGTATTTAATGTCAGTGGGGAGTTAGCTGAGTACTATAAAACACACAGAAAATGGCCATCACTTCCCCAAAGGTCTTGTCACCTTAAATGATGAAAAGATGACAGATTAAACCAAAATGGAACTGGGCAAGTGGCAGGAGGGGTAAGGTAAATCTGTTATGAGCATTAAAATAAAATAAAATAAAGTAAAATAAAATAATTAAGATCTACCTCACTTAAAATATGATTGCAGCCCTGCCAAATAGGGTTAGTACAATGACAGGTAAATGCATTGCTGACAATAAACATCTAATTTTTTTTGACTGGTTAACTCATCTCACACTCAAGCACCTCTTAGTGCAAATCACCTTACCCGAGCCAGGGGATGAAATACCCTGCAAGGGTCAACAGTGGAGCTGCTCCTGAAGCCCAAACACTTCACCATCTCACTGCTGGTGTAAATAAACTAATTTCCAGATTCACTATCAAATCTGGCCCCAGGTGTTTAGTCTGAAGCATGGTGCAGCATCCTTAGCTAAAGTTGTTATATAACCCTTTATTTTGTAATCTTCCTGTGTCAGTCTTCTTCCATCTGTGCACATTCGAGTTTCTTGCAAAAACTACCTCCACAGACAATGACTTTTTTTTTCCCCCCCTTGGCCTACCAGAGCTTCATGCATCCTCTCCAGGTATCATTACTTTGTCACACTCATTAGAACTTGAAATGAAACCTATTGAGGTGACTTAACATCATCTCAGAACACCTGGTGCTTTGGCATTTCACGTGTCCTATGGGTCATGACATAATAGCAGTTCTAATTGTCAGTCACAGAGCGAGGTACAAAAATAGTGAGCTGAGAAGGGAAGTCCCTGGTGGGAGAACTGAAGGTTCTCACTCTGCATCTGACAGAACTGAGAAACCAACTCACCCCCATGAAAGACTGGGCTGCTTCTATAGCAATGTTCTGTAATGGAAATGCACAGAAAGATGTTCTGCCTTTCGTCCTGGATTTCTAATCTCTCATGTATTCTTTTCTCTCTTCTTTTGTCACAAGGTGGGTACATTACATTCTATTCTGTGGATCATAGCTCTAAATCCAAGGGTGTATTTCTGTACTAAAAATATAGTTAAGGTAACATATGCCTGTGAGTGTTTGTGAGCATGTGTGTGAGTGTTTGAATGACTAGTAAAAACATGTATTTTTGGTTAGTATAACTGTGTCATGAGGGAAAGAACTAAGACATTTCTAATACCACAGTAACAGTGATTGGTCAAGGGGCACAATTTTCCACCCAGCCACAGGGAAACTATTCACTTGCTACTGGACTTAAAAATTTGCAGAACTGGAAAGATTTCAAGGGACTGGTGTAAGCTTATTGCCTCTAGAACCCTCCCAAAGTACGGGCTGTAATAATTGTCCATACTGCAGTATTTGGAGATAGAGCAGGAGGCACTTTCTCCTGCTCCTGTGCAAAGCACTGAGACACCTGCAATGGAGGATAATGGTTCAGCTCCTGCTCTGAGAGCAAGAGTCCATGTGGGAAGTGGTGTTAATGGAGTCTGCAGAGAGGAGATGCCTCTCACGTGCGACAGAAAGAAATATCATCTTTTCACAGCAGCATCTTACTCTTCGAAAACACCAGATCTAAGTGGACTTAGAATTTTGAAAAGAAACTTGAGCAAAAAAGATCCTGATCTGAACATATCAGGAGCATTTGATACATTGCAAGACATTTAGTATGCATGCAGACTTTATCTCTAGACAAATTCTGTGGTTTGTCTTGCTCTTGGAATTGGACAAAATTCACACATTTTCAGGGAGATGTGCTTTAATAATAATCAGATAATAAAGGTGAAGCTCTCAGGCTTTGTTCTCCATGTAACTAACCTATTTCACTTCTCAGACGTATTTCTGGGCCTGACATTTTGGGCTAAATGCCTGCAGAGCACAGGAAGGGAATAGGTCCTGCAGTGGCTGCCCTGCTGTCTTGCTGGTTGGTGAGCAGTGTCAGGGTGACAGGCAGCCTGTGTGTATTCCCACAAAGCCTCCTGTTCCTGTCCTTTAGCCACCAGCAGCATATGGGAATGCTGGAGGCAGTAAGCTCTCTTTTAAGTCCCTGATGTGCTTTGAAAGTTCCTGCAGTGCATCTCTCTGACAAAGTTAGCTTTTTTTCACTGTGAGTTTTGTTGTCCTTCTGCTAGGAGGAAGATCATCCAAATTAATGCTTCTCAGAAAAGTGATGTATCATTTAAATGATCTAGAGAAATCCTGAATTTATTCAGATCAATGGAAAAAAAACCCATTGGCTTAAAAGGGAATATATTGTTCATTTATGATTTTCATAGATCAGCCTAAGATATGGAAAGAAAAAGGGAGAATGCCTCTTAACAGTTGGTTTCTTCTAATATTCTATTTTATCAATAAAAACTATGTAAAATGGGAATATAAAGAGCTCCTAAAGTGTGTTGAAAAAATCCTCATCCTGCAATATTCCTGGATGACTTTTAGCTTCTGCAGGCAAACCAGTTTCCTATCTTTTCCTGTAACTGGTTAATTGCCTCTCTTCCTCCTGCTATATTACTATATAGAAATATATTACTATATTTCCTGGTAGTATTATTTGCCAGATACCAAGTTTCTTGGAACACACTTAAAATTTTTGGAGTTCATTTTTTTTGGCACCTCTCTAATCTCTAAAGCCAGACGACTTTTATCCAGTCAGAAGCAAATATTAAAGAATAAATACAGAGTCAGATCATATCTGATTACTTCAGCAAACACATTAAAAAATACTGAAAAAATTGCATGATTTAAGGCTTCATTGCTGGTGAATAGTACTATAGGTAATAGAGTAAACAGCTAAACTTGTGATGGAAGAAATGCATTGATACATTTTGACAGTGATATATACTTAAGGACTGACACAAATGAAATATATATTTTTTAACCTTCTGGAAGATGTAAATGGCAGCCCAAGTAGCATTATCTTAGAAGAAAATGGAATAAATAAACTCAGAGAAAGTAGCTGATAAACACTTCTCTGATACAAATAATGAGCACCAAGTCCCATTGTGATGCACAGACATACAGGAGTAGACACATTTTGCCTGGTGTGAGTTTATAGTCTGAGAAATGCTAAGGAGATATAGAGAAACTAGACTTTCTTTTCAAATATCCCTTCTTACTGACAAAGTTGGACAACTGGCACTTTTGAAAATTTCTTTAGCTAGTTAAATGCCTAACTCCCATTACAGTAAGACCTGAATTTCTAAGTCATCTATAAAAATGACCTAAACCTGTATCTGTAGGTCTAGCTTAAGTCAGGCCTTTCAGATGTTTTAGGCCAATATTTTACTGAACATCTGGATAATAATGAGTGGAACAAACCTGAAATATCAAAAAATAAGAAGCCAATCTTTCTTTTAAAATCACTTGCACACTGCCTTTCATGTGCTTAAGCTACACCTTAAAATGAGGCACATTCTCCTAATTTACTTGGAAGTTTTTGCAAAATTGTGTTAGTGATCGTGGCCAGACAGGTTTGTGTTAACAAAGATCTATGTTAGATCCCCTCAATTCCAGACCTTCTTCCTAAACACAAGCCCTTTATATTATTGAAAATCCCAATGCATGTTACAGACACTGAAGTTCCTGGTGTTAGACACTCCAGTTAGGCATCAAAGACAGAGAGCAGCTAGCATGCAAGTGGTGCTTCCAAAGAGAATAAAGCCCTTTTGAAAGCAATAGAAACTGTCAAAGTTAAATTAAAAATTAAAACTCCATTCTGTGGGCTGCTGACACACTAGGCTGCCTGACAGCCACAGAGCCAGAAGTTTCAAAAACCTCTCAAATGTAACTGTAAGTTGCCCATGCTCTCTGTGCTTCCCCCTCTAACCCAATCAACCCTCATCCTACAGTGAAATATCATCACAGTGCCTATGAACTGATCATCTTGGTCGTGAGGAAAAAACCCCATCCTTTTAAAAATATCTTGAGTGATCAAGTATTCAGCTAGCTGATGCTTTAGCATGTGATGTATTGATGTAAAAATGATAGACTTTCTCAGAATTTTAATGATTTATTATTTATGATAATGTACTGCTGCATGCCAGTCTCTCAAAATGAAGATTTATATGGCCTTCAACATGAAAAAACACTGCCTACAGTCACAAGAAGTGTTTCAATAAATTATTACATGTGTTAAATTTAAGTCTTAGAATCTGCAAGTAGGATAAAATGGGGTAATTCATATTGTTTGGGTTCATAGAGTCATAGAATCATAGAATATCCTGAGTTGCAAAGGACCCACAGGGATGATGGAAATCCAGCTCCTGCCCAGGAGAGCTCTTACAATCCCCTGCAATCCCACCCTGTGCCTGAGAGCTTTGTCCAGGTGCTTGCTGAGCTCTGTTGGGCCGGTGCTGTGACCATTGCCGTGGGGAACCTCCAGTGCCAAACACCCTGGGAGTGAAATTTTTTTTTTCCTGATATCCAGCCTGAGGCTCTCCTGATACAGCTCCAGCCATTCCCTCGGCTCCTGTCCCTGATCACAGGGAGCAGAGATTGGAGCTGCCCCTCAGTGAGGTGTCCCCCAGTCTCCTCCAGGCTGAACACACCAAGTGTCCTCAGCTGCTCCTCCTGCTGCCTCCCCTGCAGACCCTTCCCCATCCTCGTGCCTCCTTTGGACATTCTTTGTTAGTTTAAAGTCTTTTTAATGTCGTGGTGCCCATTAATGCACACAGGACTCGAGGGGAGGCTGCACCAGCACAGGGCAAGGCAATCGCCTCCTTTTTGTTCTGAAAGCACTGAAGTACCACAGCAAAATATTGAGGATAGTGAGAAGCACAATGGATGATACCTGTCTTTCCTTGTGTCCTCCACATTTATACCCCATTGTGTGGTAACTGTCATTTCTGAGTGTCTTTGTTGGGATTCTTTCCTGTTTTACTGGCCTCCCCTGTCAAGAAGAAACAGTAGAGTAATAAAGGACAATACTTCTGTTGTCATGAGCAATTTACCATCATATACCTTACAGAACTCTGAAAGTCAGATGTTTATTGCTTGCTGCTGCTTGTGTTACTCCTCAGCTTGTCTGAATTAAGAGATCATGACAAAAATCTATCTATAATTAAGCAGAACCTTCAAGCTATACATTGCTTGAATTCAAAAGGATGCCATGCCTTCATCACTGTCATGCATTCACTCAAAACCTGTTTGGGATCAGTTCTGAATTAAAATCAAGATCAGGAGTTATTTTGAAGTAGTGTGAGGTTACTTGCACAGGATGCCATCATAATTCATATTTCAAAGGGTAGAATCAAGCTGCATAAAGCAATTGACTACTGTTTTCCTACAGGCTAAATCCAACATTTTATTATTATTTTATTACTTTTTTCATACCACTTCATATGAAATTTGGGAGAAATGAGCTGCAATGAAATAGAGATGGGACTGATTAATCTTACATGTAGAGCAATAATTCTAGTACATTTTTCTGTACAAAGTTTGACATTTCTTTGACTTCTGTGGACTGGAAAGACCCCGTGTTGACAGGTGAGGGGTTCCTGGTGTGTTTGCATGGTCGTCCTCAGCGCAGCGTCCAGAATTTTAATCAGCCAAGTGATGAAGACACGACATGCTGTTGTTTTCCACAGGAGTTCAACATCTAACCAGGCATTAGTCAGAGCCTCTGCACTCAGTGAGTATGCTTTCATTCATCCAGGAAGCAGCAGAGTCTCCTGAGATCTGGTTTCCAGACAAAGGGAGTTCAGACAGAAATCGGAGCTTCTGGTTACATTTTGAACTCTGCCTGCCCCCGGTGTTCTCTCCCCTTGAATAAGCAATAGGAGCTGCATCTCACTCATTTGGCTGAACAGAGGCTGCAGTTCCCTTTGACTTGTGTGACTTTAAACAGGACATTGCTAGAAGAATTGAAAAAATAAGCTTGACTCCATGAAACCGTCAGATTGAACTGTCCCTGTGGCACACACTCCTGGAAACTTGTTAATTCATTACGCAACAAAGCATGCTGACTGAAAATAAAGCTAAAATTATTTTCAATTAAATATTCTTTATTCTTTATTTTTATTCATTATTATTTTAACTGTTATGTATTTCATAGTAGGAGTTACTCACCCTATGGTAAAACGTCTTATATCTCCATATATAAACTTCGTAAAAATCTGAAATTCTACTCAAAGGTTTGGGAGTCCTAAGAGCAGCCTCTGCTGATGCATAAGGAAATTGTTTCTCAGTTTTTCCAGTGGGGGTAAGAATTTTTAGTGCATATGCACAAGTTTGTAAGAACTATTCAGTGTTTGTTTGTCACTTGGAAAATATAAAAACCTTCACGGATTATAAATTTAAAGTAACTCGAGTAAATAAGAGGATTAGAATTAAAAATATTGGATGCCACAAACAATATAGCTGAAACCACAATCGTCTTATGGTCCAACAATAGAATTATGGCACTCTAATGAGTAAGATGTCCCTATCTCCTTCCCCTCCATAATAAATGTGAATACTGATGCACAGCTTGAACCGCTCCCGTTTTTCTGACGGCATTATCTAGTAGCCCAAAGAGCAGGTCCAGGCCGGCCGTTTGGCAGGCTGCGCTGGCAGCAGTGTGGGCAGGGAATGGAGGGGAAGGGACAATCCCATTGTTCGGCCCTGCTTGGAGCCCCTCGAGATGCTGGCTCCGGTTCTGACCCGCTCAATAGCAGACAGACACTGACACGCCGGAGCGGCAGAGGCCACGGCGGTGGATGGAGCGGGCTGTTGAGGACAGGGCACACGGGGATGGAGCGGACCGGGGCCAGAGCGGCCGGGACCGGGGACACGGGGCACGGCGCGGCCCCGCCGCGGGCTCCGCTGGCCCCGGACCGCTCCGGCCCCGCCCCGCCTGACGTCACACCGCCCGCAGCCAACCAGCGCGCGCGGCGCCAGCCCGGCCCCGCCCCCCGCGCGTTTGATGCCCATAAAGCCCGCGGCCGGCCACGGCAGCAGAAGCGACGTGAGGGGAACCGGACGGGGCGGACGGCGCGGGGCGGCGGGACCCGCTCCTGGCACCGCCGAGCGGGCGCTCCGCTCGCCAGCCGGGATGCTGCTCGTGGCCGCCGGGCTCCTGCTCGCCGTAGCTGCGAGCGGGCGGGGGTCGCCGGCCGGGGATCAGGAGAGCCCGCCGGGCAGCCGCTTCGTGTGCACCTCGCTGCCGCTGGACGCCGCCGGCGCGGGCTGCCCGCTGCCCCCCGTACCCATGCAGGGCGGCGCGCTGTCCCCCGAGGAGGAGCTCAAAGCCACGGTGCTGCAGCTGCGGGAGACCGTCCTGCAGCAGAAGGAGACCATCGGGAGCCAGCGGGAGGCCATCCGGGAGCTCACCGGCAAGCTGAGCCGCTGCGAGGGCACTGACGGCAAGTCCGCCGCGGGGGCGTGGAAGAACGAGGTGGGCAAGGGCAAGGACACCATGGGCGACCTGCCCCGTGACCCGGCGCAGGTCATCGACCAGCTGAGCCGCACCATGCAGACCCTGAAGGACCGCCTGGAGAGCCTGGAGGTAGGGCCCCGAGCCGCCTCACGTCTGGGGGCACTTCGGGCAGGAGCCGTGCCCGAATCCCCCCGGCCACGGGCCCGAACCGGCCCAGCCCGGGGGCCGGCGGCTCGCTTTGGCTTGTCGTGTTCTCTTGGTCATTCCTCTCCTCTCTTTATTGGTAAAACCCTCTCAGGGACTGCTCTTGAATGTGTTCTCCCACTGCCGTGGGGGGGAGATTATGGTTTCCCTGCTTGTCATCAGCTTAGGTTTTGTATTAATAATGTGTAAATCTCTCTTTCTGGGGATGTGACTTTTGTGGTTTGAGGTACGGAGCTGACGTCTTGGGCAGTAAGACCTCGGCATATGGTGCTGAACAGGCCAGTGGTAATGAGGAGATTGTGTTGGGCAGATGGTGCAGATAAGATGATGTACTCGAGGCTGACACAGAATAAAAAGAACCTGATTCTGTGCGCCTCTGAACAGAAAGGGGATTTGGTCCGAGCCCACCGATAAGTGATTTCCACGAGCCTTTGGACAGTGCCCATGGTTTGAGTGCTGCTCATGGAAATGTTTCATAGCGAGGAGTCTCACAGGGTTTGTGCTCGTGTTTTGCATTTTACACCCTGAAAGCCTCACGTGTGTGCTGCTGCCGTCCTCCAGTCAGTGCTGATGTGAGCATGGCGAGGAACTTCTGAAAGGCTGTTCTGAGTGCTGCCTTGCAAGTGCAGTTTTGAATGAGCTGTTAGTATTGCATCCTTTTGTTACTACTGCTGTCTTTCTGAAGCATTCTTTTTAGCGTTGTAGAAGAGAAACTCCTCTAGAATAACATGGTAGGTGGAAATGTTGATTTTTTTAGTATCTTTAACGATACCAGTGTTACTTAAGAGTGTGAGGTGCCTCTTTTTTTAGTTTGAATGAGAATGCTTTCACTGACTAATACTTGAATTGATCTAAAGAGCATCTTATTTGGTAAATCTGCTTTCAAAGTAACTGAATTTTTTAATCTAAAATGAAGTGATAGTTTTCCTGTTTCCTTAGGTTGGCCGTGTCACTAACAGGAAGCAAAGCAAAAATTAACCGATGTGCCACATGTATGCATAGTAATAGAAGTACATCAGACCTGCTCCCTACATTGATTGTATTGAACTTAAATGTATGAAAACTCCTTCATATAAAGAGCTGGAAACCTCTAACAAAAGCGCCCTTTTAGTTCAGGACCTGTTAAGCTACAGTGCTGATAAAAGCACCGAGCATGACAAACGCTAAAAAGCAATACCCGTTCTGTACTTGCTGGACAGCTCCACGATCTTTGCTTTCCTCCTCTGAGCCGGGACCGCGTCTGCATTTCGCAGTTTCTGTTTCAGGGCATGACAGCTGTTTTCCCCCCCTCTGCTCTCCCTCCAGCACCAGCTCCGAGCCAACGTGTCCTATGCAGCCCTGCCCAGTGACCTGCGGGAGCTGCTGCAGCGGCGCCTCGGGGACCTGGAGCGCCAGCTCCTGAGCAAAGTGGCCGAGCTGGAGGACGAGAAGTCTCTGCTGCACAACGAGACCTCAGCACACCGGCAGAAGACAGAGACAGCCTTGAACGCCTTGCTAGAAAGAGTGTCTGAATTAGAGAAAGGTAATTGTTCGGAATCTAAGTGCTTCCTCATCCTGATTAGTGCTGTTTACTCCTTCCTTCCAGAGCAGTAGACTAAATGTGGGCCTTGAGGGAAAGGCATTAAGGTACTGGACTAAATAGTAGGTGACGGTGCAAATACTTGGATTTTCCTTTCTCTTTTATCTCAGGCTTCTTGCTTGACAGGCAGTTGCCTGGCTTTGGCTTCCTCTCTTAATTTGGCATGTGTGGGTGGCTAGGATGAAACTCTTAGTGTTTGTGGGATGGAAAGATCTGTAAGGAGGCAAGTGGAGATAGGAATAACTATGGCATGGGTGTAAATAGCTACGTAATGTCAAGCATACATCTGAGTAGAGCCGCCTTTATTTGGACTTAGAGTCATATGGGCTAAATTTAATTAGCACAACTACCTTTAATATAATGAGTTACATTTTATACCTGCTTTGTTTCCTGCTGCTTTGGAAGTATTGATGGTGGCCTTTGCTTTTGTTACTGGTTGTGACTTCGGGTAACTGCAGATACTTGAATTATGCTCTACTCTAAGCCTACAGCCTTCAGAGTTTACAGTAGATTACACATGGTCCACTGGGGGACACTCTCGTAATCCTAGTCATTCATTCAGGTTCTTTACTTAATTATTACTGAAATCTCCCTGCTTGAGCAGAATCTGTTTATTTGAATTGCAAATGTCTGTGGAAGTGACCTAAAACACAGAACTCCTTCTGTATTGACTGTATACGTGTACAGAGTGGACTGTATAGGGCTGGGGTTGCAGTAAATATCACTGCCCAATCCTTAAATGATTTTCCAAGGTGAATAACTCTCTGCTTAAAAGCAGCTTAATGGACATGCCTTCCAAATAGTACGAACATGCATATCTCATGAATTTAGAAATGCATCCTAATGGACCCCTGTGTGTAATACTGTATCTATTCTTTCCTCTAAAAAGAGTGAAGGAGGGGAAAAGGAAAGGAAGAAAATGATTTTCTGCTGGCTCTGTCTTTTAGTATTGCCTGAGAGCCAAGATTAAGCCTACTCTGCAGCTAAAGTTATGGAGAATTAGTGGCCTGTTAATGTCTTATGAGTCAAGTATAGATAGTCCTTGTCTCTGAAAGATGTGACTCATATCAGAAAGAGAGAGTGGTGGGAGAACAAGAATGTGTAATTCAGTTAGGCTAAAAATAACCTGTTCCCACCTTTATTTTTTTATGTGGGGAGTGAGGGCTGTCTTAAGTCTTTGGGGAACTGAAGAATTTGGGACAAGAACCAAGATACAGTCTTTCTTTTACTTGTATAACTTGCTTCTTGCTCTCTATTACTGAACAGCTTAGCTGTTCTGCTTCCTCTGCCAAATCAAAGTGAGTCTAATAATGATGAAAGAACTTATTTTTTTGTGCTTTAAATACAGACAATATTTGATCTTGCCAATATTAGATAGTATTTCTGTTGTGCTTTTAAATAAAGGGCAGTATTGTTTAGCATTTCTTCCCTACAACTAACCAGAGTGTCCTCATTCTCCTGAGACTAAACAGAGGGGGAAAAAAAACCTTTGAGGTGGCACTGTAAGCATTGGATTTTGTCTGCAGTTGTGACAGCTTTTAGTTGCCAGTGGAGCAGAAGAGTTTAAAACTTGTATAGCTGTTGTGGTTCCCAAAGTTTTCTGTTAATTTCTTCACTGGTTGTCTCCATTGATAGAAGATGATGCAGGAGGTATAATCCTCCAAACAGCAGTGCCTGGACTTCAGTGTGATTCCCAGCTTTGCTGGAGGTACAGACAGATCATTTACTATGTCTAAACCTATTTGCTCCATCTCTGAAAAGGAAAAACAGTATTTCTTCCCCATCTAGCCCCAGAATAATAGCTCTTTTAATGGGGTATGTTTCTGTTTTTTCTGTGTGGGATTGCTTGTAGCAGCCTAATGGAGGTTTTTCAGTATTAACCCTAAGACCCTGCTGTCTGGTGGTTTTCATTTGCTTACCTTTTAGAACATTCCAGGTCTCTAAAGTTCCTCAAGACAGATTCAAGCAAAAGAGAAGCTTTTTCTTCTCCCACCCCCTCATTCTGTGAAAAATGCAGCCAAAACACTTCAGTTGGTTCTGAGATGGGGAACTGAGAGAATGCCAATGGTTTAAAAAATACATATGAGAATTGTGGCAACCTTTTGTGACAACAGCTTTTCATTTGGACTGGAGTGTGAAGTTCGGCAAGGAGATTGAATTTGTTCCAGGAATGTGAGCAAAGGAAATGAGTGAGACTCAGAAGAACAGGCAGTTAAAAAGTTGAGGGTAGAATTACTGCGGAACTGTGGGGTTCAATTTGTGGCACAATGTGAGATTTATTTCTTAATACTTCTAGAACAATTACTTATGAGCATCTACAATCAACTATATGATCCAGAGTATTGCAACTTCAGAAAGTTTTGGTCTAAAAGGTTCTCAATTTTGTAAGCATGTCTCAGAATATCTCACTGGTTTTTTATCACTTTTTTAGAAAAAGCTAAATAAAAATTTCTGCTTTTATATTAAATCAAGTGTCTAATCTTCCCATAGTTTGCAGCTTGATGTTGCATTTTTAATTCAGATCACTTTGAACTCTTCAGATTTTGTCCTGTTCAGTTAGTTGATGGGACAGAAATCAGTTCTACTAAATGTAGCTGCTTTCTGGACTGTGTCAGCTCAGTCTTATTTCAAATTTGCTGCTCAAAATGTGAGTGTTAATCTGTTTGCTAGCCTGAGATCTTAGCACAGGGATCCTCCTTGTGTAGCAGGAGTAGGGAAAGAAATCCTGGCTGTGAAGCACTGTGATGCTCTAATAATGAACATAGCAGAGAATCCATTTTACTGACACTAAATATCTTTTAAACCAGTTTGAATTGTTTGAAATAGGGAGGCCTCCAGCCATAAACTAGGCAATGAAAAAATTTGCCTTAGCATCTATTCTTTTGCTCTGGATGAGAAGAAATAAACTAAATAATTATCACAAAAGGATAAAATTTATTTGCATTTTTGTGTGCAGCAAAATCAACATTCAGTAAATACTACTTCAATATACCTTTTTCCTGTACCTCTCTAAAGTGATTAGAGCCAAAGATTATCAATCTCAATTGTCTTAGCCTGAATTACCAATGCATTGTTTTGCTTGATGTTAAGGTTTGTTTTTTTTTCTCTCCATGTGATTGTAGGTAACAGTGCATTTAAGTCACCTGATGAGTTCAAGGTGTCCCTCCCTCTCCGCACAAACTACCTGTATGGGAAGATCAAGAAGACCCTGCCAGAGCTCTATGCTTTCACTGTGTGCTTGTGGCTGAGGTCCAGTGCCTCTCCTGGCATTGGCACTCCCTTCTCCTACGCTGTTCCTGGGCAGGCCAATGAGATTGTCCTCATAGAATGGGGCAATAATCCAATTGAGCTGCTCATTAATGACAAGGTGAGACTTGATGAGCTCTTTGTTGCTGGCATAACCAGAACAAGGCCTGACCCCCTGGTACCTGCACTGACTCCTGCCTTCCCTCTGGCAGAAGCCTTTGAGGTGGTGCTCTCTGCTTCTCTGCTGTCCCCTGGCCGATTGCAAGTTCACAAAAGCAGCTGAAACAGAAGTCAAACTGTACAGATATTTCTGTGTTGAGACCAAGCAGCTTGACAATAGATGTGCACACACTTGTGTTGCTTGAAGTTAGAAGCAGGTCTTGGCTTTTTGTTTTGCCTTTTTTAATGAAACACAAGTGAAATTTGAAGCCAACTATTGCAAGACTTGTGAGATCTAAGCCAGAGATCTATTTCTATCTTTCTAATTGTAGAAGTTACAAATGTTAAATGAATTTTTTGCAGAAGATGGAGAGCAAAAGGCTTGCCATATAATGGTCTGGTTTTGTTATGCTTAGCTACTGAACATCAGTTTAAATACAAATTTTCAGATTTCAGTTACAACTGCTTCATACTATTGATGGTTTCTGACAAGCTTGAAGAAAATATTGAAACTTGTCATTAAACCAGTATTTAAATGCCTCCTTTCTCCCCACCCTCAGTTGAATTTCCTGGTAACTCTGAGGGATCAGGTGTTTGCTACACACTCAGATGGTTCATCTTGAGGCTGATTATGGACTTTTAACTGTCCTATCATCCTGCCAAATCAATAACCAATTTTTTTAATGGTTTGTGGAAGAGAAGCAAACCTGAGTCTGCTTATGTTTAGCAATAACTTTTTTTCTCTTCAATATTATGTCTGTAATATCAATATTCTGTGAGGCTTTTATTTCTTCCACATCACAGCCCTCCATAGCCCCCTGCACTTCTCTTGATGTTGACCTGAGAAGGTTTTCAGATCAAACTCCCAAAGATGCATAATTCTCTTTCTTGTGGGGTCTAGAACCACAAATTCCCCTGGTAGCAGTCAGATTCATTTGTCACAGTTGTTACTGCAAATGGTGCTGGCAAACCCCAGATTTTAAGAGAAATTTAACATGAGCACTGGATGGAATCTCACTAAGCACTAAGATTTAAACAAATGCCACAGGTTAATGTGCAGGGTGGGGGTTGGTCTCTTCTCCCAAGCAACAGGCAACAGAAAAAGAGGAAATGGCCACAAGTTGTGCCAGGGGAAGTTTTAATTGGATATGAGGAGAAATTTCTTCACTGAGAGGGTTGCAAAGCACTGGAACAGGCTGCACAGGGCAGAAAGTGGAGTCACCATTCTGCAGGTTTTTAAAGGAGGTGTACTGCTGGGTTAATGATTGCACTCTGTGGTCTTGGAGGGATATTCCAGCCTAAATCATTTTATGCTCCTGTGGAATCCTACAGAGTAGGATGTGGACTAACTCCTGCCTCTGTAAAGTTTTTGCTTTTGAGGATGGGGTAAATACTGTTCCTCTTTACATATTGAGCTTAAACTGCTGGATTTGGGTTGCCATATATGTTTTTCTGGATTTCGTAGGTTGCTCAGCTCCCTCTCTTCATCAGTGATGGAAAATGGCATCATATCTGCATAACGTGGACAACCAGAGATGGAATGTGGGAAGCTTTTCAGGATGGAGAGAAGCTTGGCACTGGGGAGAATCTTGCTCCTTGGCATCCAATTAAACCTGGAGGTGTCTTGATCCTGGGTCAGGAACAGGTGAGTGAATGACAGGGTGCTCCAAGGTTTAAACAAAATCAAAACTCCCCAAACAAACAAGAGCTGTGAGAATTTCTCTGTTAAACACTTGGTCCTGTTGTATACAGTGTCAGAAAGACTGAAACAAGGCAACAAATACTTAATGAAATCACACGTTGCTATATTTATTTCACTTATTAAATACTCAGAATATTCATGGTGGGGTTAAGAATAAGTCCTTTTAGAATATTGAAAAAAAACCCAAACCCAGAGGATTTTGAAGCTTGCCTTTCTAGTTAACATCTTGTAAGTATTAATTGTGTGGCTCTTGGCTTCACAATGTTTCTCTACCTATGTTATACATTTACTAAAAGAAGCAAATATTGTAACAAGTAGTAGGAAATAGCCTTTCTTCAGGATTCCCAGGTTCACAGCTGGAACTATGAAAAATGAGTTTTGTCTTGATATTGATGCTACTAGCTACTTACCCATGACATAAATGGCAAGTTCAGTATCCTAATGCACTCTGCAGAGTAGATGCTCCAGCTCACTAGTGAGTGTTTGGAAGGTTTCCTTTATCTCTGCCTGCACTGTGCTGGCTTCTGTCCTGTGCTATCAGCTCCATGTCATTGTGATCACCAAAAATGAGTGATTTCTGTCCTTGGGTACTGAGTGGAGCAAGCAAACACTTCTAGGCTTATGCAGTGGCAGTTTGATTCACTCATTTGTTACAACCAGACAAAGCCTGGGTATTTAGATCCAAAGATCTCATCTCACAGTCTCTGCAGACAATTGGGCAAAGGCTGCAGTTATGGCTTAATCTATAGCCATAAAGCTTTCAGGGTAACCTTACACATCTGTGCAGTTCTTGCAGGAGCTGTCCTGTGCTAAGCTTGCACAGTGGCTCTTAAATTGATCTCAAAGTTTAAAGCTGCCTTCCTGCTCTACTGCTTGAGGGCAAGGTTGGTTATGTGTAGCCTTTTTGTGGTGTTTTGCAGTCACCACTGTTTGCCCCCTGTTGTTTTGACACAATTCAGGTTGGAGCTTGCCACTGAATGCTTTGTTCAGTGTAGCCCTTCTAGAAACTTGAATTTGTTCACCTGTGACCTAACTCTGCACTTCTCTCTAGCAGTGGGGCTGGGTGGGGAGGGACTTCAAGTTTGAGGAAGAAAATGTCAAAATAACCTTCTCATCTAATCCTAAATCTTGTGTGCCTAAAGGACACAGTAGGAGGAAGATTTGATGCAACTCAAGCCTTTGTTGGGGAGATGAGCCAGTTCAATATATGGGACAGGGTCTTAAAAGCTGAAGACATCATGAATATTGCCAACTGCTCCATCAACATGCCTGGCAACATCATCCCCTGGGTGGATAACAACGTGGATGTGTTTGGAGGTGCTACTAAATGGCCTGTGGAGACTTGTGAGGAGCGTCTGCTTGACTTGTAGCTGTGATCACTTCCCATCCAAGTGCCCCCTTTAGTAGGACAATCTTCTGTGCAATCTGAAGCACTTATTTTTCTCCTTGCCCTTCCCCAGTCTTAACTCCTTGAAAGAATAATAATAATAAAAAAAGAGTAAACTGCCTCAGTGCAAAGATAGCTGCTAGTTTGGGGCACTGAGCCTGGCTATGAAAGGAGCACTTCTTGGCTAGGGCAGCCCTTGCTTTCTTATGGCCTGATCCAAAAATGTGCTTTGGCCTGAGCTCAGACCATCAGTTCTTCCACAGTGAGGGAGAACAGTGTGCACACTTCACTCCTGTCCCTGATAATGTGCAGTGCTGACAGCACCAGGATTAACAGGCTAAATGTGAACCCTTCCCTCCAGTCTGTCGTCTCCCCTTCAAAATGAAGCCATTCTTTTTTAGCCCTTTTTTAAAAAAAAAATCACTGAATCCTTACACTGCAGTGGTTATGGTGCAGCTGTGGGTAGAGCAGAGCAGCAGCACTGTCTGAGTGCAAGGCTTTTGCTTTTTAATTTGCAATTAGAAATCCTTATTTTATGATAAAGAGGTGATGTATTTGAGACACATTGTACCAGTTCAATTTGAAGAAAGGGCTGTTTATTCAGCACAGCTCCATTGAAGCAGAGATGCTTCAGGTGAGGTACTGTCCCAAAGCCTGTCCTTTGCTAGCCAGGATCCCAGCATAGGTGGGTGGATGAAAGATTGTACTTGTATTTTCCGTAGGCTGAATGTACTGAATTCCTAGTGACCTGGCTTGTACCCTTTTCTCTGTTGTTTCTCTCGCTTCAATGTCTTTATTTTTTTAAATATACAAGCTGTGATTGAGTGAATTTCCATTTCGTTTTGCTTTAAAAGGCCTTCTTATGAGCAAGTGCCAAAGTTCAGTTTCTGCTTGCTGAGAATTGCTCTCTATTTTTCCAGCATAAAAGTCTTCTGCACTGGTTTATATGTTATTACAATGGTCCTATGTAATATGAAAATGTGCTGCTTTTTCAATTCTTGTTGACTGTCTCTTCTGTAAGCACTGGGCTGACTACTATATTTTTTTATCATTTTCTCTCAATATTTTGCAAACAATGTTGCTGTTTCCTTGGCGTTGATGTGACTACTTGGTTTGTGGCTCGCAGATAGCAAATGCACTGTACTGGGAAAGAGTTAATACTTTTGTTATTTAAAAGAAAAAGGATTTAAAGGGGGGGAGGGGGAATTTATAAAGCTAAATATCATATTTTATTTTTCATATGTTTGAATTGTAAGAATAATATGGTGACAGTCCCATTTGTAGGGTAAAGTTACATATTTCCATGAATATGTAGTATGCTGTTCTTAAAAGAAAATTCTTATAATGAACTTTTAATTAAAATGCACTGTAAAATAAGTCTCTTAATTCTTTTATAGTTGCACAAGACACTGAATATTCTCTTTCATAACTTCTATAAGCTCACCTGCTCTCTCTCTAGACTGGTAGAAGTACAGTCTTGTAAGATTTCTTTATTCCCTAAATGTCTGAAGTGCTCTCATTGTGATTGGCTTTAAAATATGCTCACACACTGCACCCCCACCCTTCACCAGTACTTTCCCTGCCCAAAGGAAAAACAAACCACAAAACTCACTTCATATCAAAAGAATCTGCGTTGTGAGGAAAAGTGTGGAATTCTCATCTCCCGTGGGCTCTTCATGGTTCCCAGGAGAGGCATCAGCCTTCCACTCAATCCACCTTTATTTATCCGCTGTTTTCAGCAGAGGCTGGAGGAGCTAAACTCCAGTTACACATATTTCACTCTGTTCTTAAAAGGTGCAACAGTGAAACTGTCTTGAACCCTCTGATGAATGTCCTGGAGCCCGTGTGGGTGGTGGGGTCTGCTGTTTTAAACACCAACTCAGTGTTTGAGCTCACTGCTTGGTGGAGAGAGGTCTTTATGGGTCTATTGGCCATGTTGATCTTTATTCAGTTACTTAAACTCGCCCACAGCCTTTAGCCATATGGACCTGAGTAAGAAGCCCCAGTTGCATGGGAAGGTGTTAATGGTGGGGCTTATACTTGGTTGGGTTGGTTTTTACTCATTGAATAGTTCAGATGGTAGGGATTCTGGAGGGAGGTTTTGGTCTGTTGGGGGGTTTTTTTAGGCACTAACTCTTCAGAAAAAGGCAAAGGGTATATATTCCATTGAAATGGGTTTCTTTCATTATTTTTAATATGTATATAATACACATATAGATATTCTTTACCTTTTCATTAAGAAGAAAAGATGTGTTGATTTTTGTACCTTTATCTTGGGAGGGGAAAGCCATTGCTGTTATACTGCTGCTCCACATCCTGGGAGTCACATGTTTTATATGAATATATAAGCAGATGGCAAAACAGGAGTAAATATTACCACATTCCAGCATCTATATTGTTTATGGAGTGTGGAACTGACAGCACAACTTTCAGTTCCCAAACTGCTCTGAATGCACAGAAGTAATAACTTATGGAAAGCCGAGTGCCAGCCCTTGGAGCATGCAGTAGTGCAGATTTCTAGGAGATGTGGTTTTGTTTAAATCAGGCAGAGCTGGGACTCCCAAAAGCAATATCAGTGATCCCACCAAGCCACCATCCTGGCCAGGGCTGCGGTGAGTGCTCTGCAGTCTCTGTGCTGCACCATCCTCTCTACATCCTTGCTCCATTGGCTGTTGGCTGACAACAAGTGGAGCATTTGGTGCGTTTAAATCCAGTTATATTTCTTCAAAGACCAGTTGTGTGCCTATACGCCTGGCCAGTAGAAAATGGGGTTGTCTCATGTGTTTTGAGTTTGCTTGAGGGCTCCAGCTACACACTTGCTGTGTGTAGGTGAGGGGAGGAGGATCACCTCTGCCTCTGGGCTCCCCTGTGCCTGGCATCTCCCTGTGCAGCTCCTGCAGCCAGGCAGGGTCTGGGCTGCACTTGCTTCTGAGCTGCTGGTTTGGGTCTCAGAAATGCAGGGAAGACCAGCAAAGCTCTACCCCCATTTTTACACATTTCCCCAGTGAGTGAACACATGGGACTGCCAGGGAGAAACTGATTCTGTTTTGTTTCTGAGACCTGATTTCCCTCAGGCCTTGCCCAAAGGTGGAAAGCAGGTCAGTAGTGAAGCTGCTGTGTTGTATTACGTGCTTAAATCTGGCACTTTCTCAATCAGGGTAATGGTTTTTCAAAAATGCTGCTGTAACCATAGATTATTTCTTCTTTGCTAATGGCACCTGATTCTATGAGTAAAGATTCTTCATCCAGCTGATTTTAGTTATCCAGGTAGAGAGGGAAGATCAGCCTTCTTCTATTGCATCATCCTGAATCCTGCTAGGAGTGCAGAAACCCTAAAAAGAGACACTGATCTGCCACAGGTAATGATCCCTTGATGCTGCTTAGAAATCTGAGGCAAGACACAGCAAGAGCCCTGCTGATGGAGAGAGTCAGGCACTGCCAGACTCCTCCAGGAATGAAAGGTCTCTCCTGGTAGCTGGGGAATTGGGGTGAGAGTTGAAGGTGATCTGGGATTTTTCCAGAGATCTTTCACCAAGAGGTCTCTGGATCTTTTTCCCCCTTCACAAAGAGAAAGCTGGACCTTGATAATGTTCATGGTTAGCTGTGAGGCTTAAATAATACATGAGTTTTTCGGCGCTAAAAATCTTCTGGAAAGAATTGAATTAATTGCCCCCCTGGCTATAGCCGTTTCTAAAAGGCTGCGCTTAGAAAAGTATAAATTTGCACAAGAAGTTCAAGGGGCCATTTCTTTCTCCACAGGAGGGCTGGGCTGATGTTTTGGCTTCAAACACAGAAGCTCCCTGATGGCTTGATGGCAGCCAGGGGAATTGTTTTATTGCTAAAGGAGGCTTTGGTGTTTCCCCTGTGCTGGCTCCCAGCACGTGTGCCCAGGCACTTCACTCCTGCCACTGCTGCTCCCAGGGGCCACGGGAAGGATGCTGAGTCTCTGTGGTACCCCTTTGTCCCCTCTCTGCCACTCGGCCTGTCCTGAGTCCCCAGGGCAGAGCTGACCTCACACAGGGCTGCTGGAGCCTCTGTGGCACCTGTGCCTGTGCTTCCCTTCTGTGCTAAAAGGAGCTTGCAAGAGGCTTGCCCTGGTTTTCATGTCACCAAGCTGTTCCCAGCAGCAGTTCTGGAATGCTTCTTGAGAATAAGTAACAATGGCTATTTCTTAGGAGGATTCCAGCGGGTTTTAAGGTACCAGATGCTCTTTTACATTTTGTCTTTCCAAACACTTAAACCAGCTTATGAGTAACTTTAAATCCTGATGTTACTGTAACAGAGTTCGTCACCCAGGCTGATCTCCACTGCTGGAGATTCTCTGCTGACCTCACCAGATGAAAGAAAACCTCTTTAAAGGGCAACCTCATTTATTAAAAACAGGGTGTTAAAACTACTGGGTAACAACACTGGCTAAGCAGGGGATTTATAACTTCCCTTTTGTTTATTTTTTTCTTTTACTTGTTGTTGGCTGTTGATTTGCAGTGGGACTCCTGATGTGCTGTCCTTGGTTCCAGAATGGCTGTTTGTCCTGTATCAGGCAGCAATTGGTTTTCCTCCCGTTTCAGAGGGCACAGAGCAGGCAGCTGCCTCCTCCCAGGGGCAGAGCTGGGAAAAGATTGTCCTCTGCTGCTGCAAAAGGGTCTTGGAGAAAGGATCTGCACTGACTTTTAATTTTATGTGAGATTTCCCTGCAGGATATATTTGTGTCTGACAAAACAGGACAGACCCAGATTTGCTTTCCAGGGATGGTATAGCTCACAGCAATGAGTTGTGTTTTAGGCCAGGGTTTCTTTTTATTTATTTATTTTTGCTTTCCTTCTGTCTTTATGGTAAATTATAAATGGTTATAAACACCTATAATAAAATAGAGAGATACATGGGGAAATCATCCTGGTTTTTTTTTCCATTAAAGAAAGCTGTTACTGTGTAGAGAGTACATATCCTCCTAAGAGATCAAATTATTTATGGCAGTGCACTAATTAGCTTTTTCGAGGCTCCTAAGGTCTTGCAGATACTTGGAGCTCCAGGGATAACTGCAGTAGGTAAATACCTCTCTGCAGCAAGGAGAATTCCATGTAACTGGCCAACAGCTGGCTGTATCTGCTTTGGACTCGTGGCCTGTTGGGGGCTCTGCTCAAGTGGAGCCTTGGCACTCACAAGGCTTTGGAAGGCAGTGGTCACCACTGGCTGGTTGGGTCACTGTGGTGGCCACAGGAACCCAGACAACTCAGGAGGCTCCCAGAGGTGCCATATAAATTCTGAGGCTGTACCAGCACTCCCACCTGCCCATCCTCACTCAGTGTGGTCTCAGGGAGGAGCAGATCCATCCCTGCTCACGTCCATCAGCAGCTCCAGGCTCTGCTCTAAAGTCGCTGGCATTGTTCAGATATGCTGCTATGGTTACTCAGGCACCACGGACTGCACAGGTCAGCTTGGAAGAGCTTTAGACAAAGTATTTGGGACAAAATGCAGCTCTTGCTTGTTAATTTGAGACCTGGCACATCAGTTTGAGCACACTACGTGGGGGATAATGTCTTTCTTTCTTCCCTACGCTTGGGATTTGGAAAAGAACCACAAGAAAAATATTGCCTTGACGTGAGCCCAAGCAATGACAGCGGCTCCTGCTGAAAATAGCAGCCAGCCTGTTTGTTCTGGGAATTGCCTGCAGGCTGGCTGGGCTCTGTGTGCACAAGAGGAAGGAGGATGCACAGGGCTGGGGAGGAGCAGAGGTTTCCTCAGCTGTGCTGGGAGAGCCCAAGGGGGACTGGCTGTACCTGGTATCTGACAGCCCTGGGCAGGGCAAGGGGCTGCCTCTGGAGCTCAGGGTCCAGACTCAGCCGCTCACTCCTGGGCACTGCTGGGCATTTCCAGGGTGTGGAGATACAGGGAGCTGCAGGATTGACCTGTTGAGGGCTGTAGCCATGATTTCAGCCCTCCAGTCCTGTTCAGATCCCTGAGCTGAACGAGGCGTTGTTTAGGTCCCAGAAATTCAGTGACATCTGCTCTGTACTTCACCATGGGCACAGTTTGAAAAAGGATGACTGTGAAGAGACTTTAGAGATGTGTAGTGGTGCCCTCACTAGGCTGTGCCCTTTAATGTCTTTCTGATTACTTTATGAGAACTCAATATGCCTGATTCTCTTTTTCTGATTACACTGAAGACAAAATTTCCATAGACTTGAATGGAGAAGAACAGGAAACTGTTTGAGACAAGTCTGAACATGCTGGTAAAAAAAATGAAACAAAAAAATCTGGTGTGACTTTAAAGCTATTTTTAAAAACACAAGCTGGAGCGAGTTACTCTGAATCACTGGAGTCTGTTATGTCTTTTTCTTTTTTTCTCCTTTTTTTTGTATTTTCACTCAGTAATTTTAAGGACTTAGTGAGAAGGCAAGTTTTTAGAAATGGGTTATATGTGTTAAAGGGGAAACGTGCTGGCATTTGCTGAGCACAATAAATATTACTGCCAAATGAGCAGGTCCCTTTTCTGATAAGGCAAGAAGAAATTGTAGAGGAGAATTTATACCAAGCCATTTCAGAAAACAAGAGAGGGTGGAGGGATTATTGCTTTAATTGAAATATTAGCTTTGCTATCTTCCCTGAATGTTTATGTGTGAATCTGAGTGTTTGGCATCTGCAGGCTAAATCTTGGGCAACATCCTTGGTGGGTGTGTTGTGTTAGGCATTGTCTCCCTCCTCCTCTCCCATCCTGCACCAGCCCTTGGGGCAGGTTTCTGGCAGCTGAGGTGGGGCACTGAAAATAAAAATAATTTACCTTCACTGTCACAGGTAATAGCAGAATCTTGCTAATAAGATCTCTTGGCTCGTGTCCTGGTTTTCCATTCAGTGCTTTAACTCAAAGGCTGGTCATTCATATCCTTGTTTCCCCATTGAAGGGTGTAAATTCCAGTGGTGTTCATTGAGGTAAGATGTAGCAGTTCTCTTTATGTAGTTATTCTTCCCTGCTCATGGGAGCAGACTTTCTGCACTTGAAGAAAGCCAAGGAAGGGGTTGAAACGGCATAAACCCCTTGAGGGCAGAAGGGAAGGAAACTGTGACTGTGGCAATAGGTGAGGTAAGGGGGAAGCTGTGGCTGAATTCAGCAGTGGATGGTGGAAATAGCGTTTGTTGTGATTGCTGTAGGTATGGAAAGAACCATCTTCCCCTTGGACTTTGTAAAAAAAGAATCAGGTTTGTGTTTCAAGAGGCTGGACTGCACCAACTGGCTTAATTTTTTTTTCCATTCCCCTGTCCTTGAGGGGTGTGTGTACCAAACACCTTTTTCTTACCAGAAGGACAATCATTTATTTTTCCAGATGCAGGCAGGAGTGCTCTGGAGCAATCTGAATTAAATGCCAAGGTGAAAGAGTGTTGCTGTAGAAACCCATGGCAGACTTGCAGCTGGTTCTTGTGTGCTTCTGGGGATATGTCACTGATAAAGACTCTCCAACTATTTCTATTTTTCAGTGCTATTGAGAAATGATTCCTCAAAGCTGCTGTTTTGTAGATGCATGGTACACTCAGAAAGGCAGGGAGCTGTACTGTGATGGGATGATCAGGGATCTGCTAAAGCTCTGGGAGCCATCCACTGGCTTTAGAGAGCTTTGGGTTCAGTGTCTGTTCACTGCAGCCTGTGCAATAGACAACGTGTTGCATCCCAGGGGTTTTTTAACTTCTAGTGAGGGCTTGTTAATGTGGGAAGAGTTAAAAAATTAAAAAACTCTGTTCCATAGCACTGCCTTCTCCTCTCTGCTGGGCATACGAGGCTCTTGATGGCAATTGTTTATAAATTGTGTGTCTTGAAGAGCTGACAGAGATGACTTGATCCTAAAACATTGCTGTGGCTCTTCCTCAGCATCCCTTTGATACATCTGCCTCTTCTTGGATTAGTTCTCTTGTTGTAAGAGTGCATGGCACAAATCCAGTTACATGAGCTCTCTGAGTGTACTCTGAGCAGCATTTCAGACTTTATTAAAACTTTTCTTCATGCATTTTGGCTTTGAGAAATACAAATCCAAACCAAAAGCCCATAAATCTTTGTTTAATCAAAGTACACCTCTAAGAACAGTGTACATGGATACTGTATAACAAGAAGAGTGAATTCCAAATAGGACTTTGAAAATCCATCTGGAGCAGAAAATCAAGACTGATGGGAGATTTTCAGCGAGCCTTGCTTCCTGGAGGAATTCACGGTTCTGTGTTGCATTATCAATGCTTTAGTGACAACTGCAAGATGACTGAATTCAGAGCTATGCTAAGGAAAACTGTATTTGCTAATGCATAGTTTATCTCTGAAGTTGTGAATGTTACTACCTCACTGGAACTATGTTGGTTTGAGTGACTGAGGCTTGCCTGTTGACAGCCTTGTCAGCTGAAAGCATTTACAGAGAATGAAATTGCACTCTGGGCCTTGCCCCACATGGGAACTGATGTAGTATTTCAGACCTCAAAAAGGACGGAGTGTAACAGAACAACATGACAACATCAAGATTTATTAGTGCTGCTTTGGTCTTGGCTTTGGGTCATCTCCTGTCTGCAGAATTCCTGCTGATGTCCCATCTGGATTTATATAGAAATTGATGGCAGGGTAAAGCTCTCTGATCCTATCACTTCACATTTGCATCATTTTCTGTTCTGGATGTGCTGTGAAGGGCTGGAAGCACCACTTGTTAAAGTAGTTAGCAGGAAAGCAGAGGAGAATGCAAGGTCAATTTAGCACTTTCAGAATTCAAATTATTTTCTGAATTGGAAGGATGGGGGAAGGAAATCAAAGCCTGTGTCTCTGAGTTCAGCTGTGTTTCTGAAACACAGTCCCTTAAGAGATAAAAGTACTTGAATAGAGCCATTAGGCTCTAGTTTGCTCTATATTTTGGTGCCCTAATTGTTGCAGAGGTCGTACTTAAATGCACACGATTTGGGTTTGATGTCTGCATTCCTCTAAACACACAGGCAGTTGTTGAGAAAAAGGAAACTTCGTTGTGACTGTGATTGCTACTGAGAGCAAGAGGATGAAGCTTCCAAGTCTTAGTCTAACAGCTCCTTTGGATTCCTCTGTCCAAAGGTTTTGTGTCCCCTGAAAGACTTTGTTACCCCAGTACTTCCTACTGCTATGAAAATCAGGACACTGGTACCTGTGACAGCTTTTTGCTGCCCTCCCTGTTTAAGCTGCTTGTGTCCTTAGAGTCTTTACCCACTGCAGGTGCTGAGAACTGAAACGAGGGGAGCTGAACAGAGCAGGAAGGGGAGAGTCTGGGGGAGTCCTCGAGCAGGACAAGCTTGGGTACAATCCACACCAAAATGGAGATTTGGGGTGCAGGTCACAGAAATCCACTTCCAAACAGGGAGATGTGTGCTTTGGGCATCCTCTCCATGCTCTACCTGCCTTGCCCAGGTGTCCTTCAGAGGGTGTCCCCCCAGTCCCTGTGGCCACTGACAGGACAAACAGGGAGTTCTCAGCTGTAATCAGATGCTGCACCCAAAGCCCATTCAGGTCATGCACTGCTCCATTCAGCTTCCAGCTGAATTAGTTTGCATTATCTCCTGTTACTTTTGGACTAAGACAAAGTGTTTATGTGTATTCTGGGCCACTGATGCAAACAGAGTGTTATTGTGGGTCTGAATCAACACTGCAGCACAGCCATCAGCCGCCCTGCTTTCCTTGTGGGGGCCAATTTATTCTCTCCATGAAGCTGCAGTGAGTGAAGGCTCATTCACCAGCAAAGGTGATTGAATGCAACTGCAGCTGCTTGATTAAGCTGGACAAAGAGAAACACTCATGTGTCACCCAGCACACTCTGCTACATGAAACAAGGGGATTAGATATGGTGAATTTCTAGTAATGAAAGCAGGCTATTGGGTTCGTCATAAAATCAGCTTAAAAGAGCTTTCTAGATTCCAGAGAGAACTAAAATAACTTGACCTACCTTGGTCCTGTAATCTTTAAATGCTGCTTAACATCTGCTCATCAGCACTGGGCAATAATATTTATTATGGAATTTTTCACAGCAGACACCATCATGTGTTGAAATTAATAATGCAGAGGCATGCATTGTGGAGGGAAAAACATCATTACACAAGGGTTTAAATGAAACGGAAATATTTGACTTCAGTGAAACAAAACCTTTAGGAGAAAGTTACAGGTACCAAAATCTCAGTGAGGTCACCAGCCAGGCCCAAGCACCTCTCTAGTCCCCTGCAGGTGGTTAGCACAGAACCAGTTCTGCCTAAGGGACCTCAAATGATAATGGGGAATTGCAGAAACTCTCCTTAAGGGGTAGGAAAAACAGATGTGCAGGAGATGCCTTTAAGATTTGAGATATTATTTGGAAACAGCTTTTGTCTCCCAGGACTGGTATTTCTGACTATGTTATTAACTTTGGAGATACAGAAGGAGCCTAACATTAGGACTGGATTTGAGCCATTACAGGCAGAGAAAAGAGTTTGAATTTCCTTTTTGCACACTGTGTATTCTTGAAAACCACAGTACAGGAATTTGAGAACTATTTATTCCCAACAGGTACCAAAAAAAGAGGAAATTGCAATTCTTGACTTGAAAGATCTCCCAAGTAAAAATCTCTGTAGACCCTCACAGGTCCCAGTTATTTCTCTATTGAACCTGTAATGTGCTCTGTAAAATGGATTCTCTAGAGAATGGTCTGAAGCAGGTGCCAAATCCACGTTTCCCACTGCAGTGTGTCCCAGTCAGCCCTCCCAGGCCTCACACCACAGGTCTTTTTGTCCTAATTGGATTTTTTCTGGTGTCAAGTTTCACTTGCTGGTCGTTGTCATGCACCTTCTGCCTGTGGCATAAAGGACCAGGAACATTCTGGGCTATTTCTTGCACTGAACACTTTTCTGCCTTGTTTTCCCTCTGCTATCATGAGTCTTTCCCCAGCATTGGGGCTGAAGCAGGAACTGGTTATTGCCAATCCCTTATAGTGAAGTCAAGTATCATCTGCACTCCCAGACATTGTTCATGGATTCATATATTCAGGGATGACAGCAGACAGCTTTGCCACTGGGAATGCCTAACAAATTGCTTGTTCTTTTTGTTTTCCAAATCCTTTATTCACTCTGCTTTCTAGGATGCAGTTTCTCACGTTGAATTCTTGTTCTTCCTAGACATAGAGCTTTGTGTCTTGGCTCTTTGGCTCTTTTGCTGGAAAAAGCCCAAACTTTTAAACCATCCAGGCCACTCTCTTGGCCTCTTTCCATCCTAATTTACTGCTGTGTTGTCCTTTGTACAGTCAGTAAGGGCTCTGCTAGTAGAATATGTATTTATTTCTGTATTGAGAGGGGTGAGCTTGCCAGGCCTGGTGTGGATCCATGTGGAGCACCCAGTTGTTTGCTAATGCTTCCCTGTAGTCATCTACTTCTGAAGATCTGTCACTTGACCTACCCTTAATTCTTTTAATATGGACTTCCAATTGAAATGACAAAGTGGTACAATAAACATCTTAAAATTGAAATCCCAGTAGCCTTCAGCTACGTAATTTGTGTGTGTGGCCTTTCCTCCCAGCAATTCCCCTAGAGCTGATCAATACCTGCTCATTTCCACTTTCCTTCTTTCTCTTTTGCCCCCATTTTATTTGGGGGTTGGATCTCAGGCTGTTCAATGCACTGTTTCCCTCAAAATATGTAGTCCTTGACATTAACATTCTGCTGAGACTTTTGCAGCAAGCTCAGCTTTCAGCCTGAACCCCTCTGTGATATACCTCTGAACTTCTCTACCCTTTTTTTTTGAACTTTCGTGATGAAAATGTTAACTTTGTCTTTCATGGCAGCTGAAATAGAAGGGCTGCTTTGCATTTCTGGTAAATGACTCCATCCTAACTCAGGGAAACCCTTCAGCATGGCCTGGTTTGTAGAATTGGGCTGGAGATTGTTATTTTGTTATGGTAAATGCATAGTTATCAAGGCAGGAGGTTTTGTGGTTTTATTTTTTGTTTGCTTGTTTGTTTTTGGTTTGTTTTTTCTTCCTCCATGAATTGTAGCAGTTCTCTCCCTTCTCAGTGGGAGAAGATTTTTCTTTCCCTGGGAGAACCAGTCTGAATTTTGGTCTGCAAAGCCATGCAAATTCTACATGGAGTGACAATTCTGCAGAGTATCTGCACTGAGGATAACTCGTGGTTTTTCTGGTACACGTATGCACTGTCTGGTTGTTGGCCTGTACTCCAGAAGCAGTTCTGTTAATGTGCTATTGTGTGCAGTTTTTAAAAAAATAAAAATTGGGAGGTCATTAATAATTTTCACCGCTAAATCTGGATATGCTTTTCTTCTGTGTGCCTTTATTTGTGAGGTCTTGGATTTTCTACAAATCCCATTTATGAGAGAGTGCTGGGCTTCTGTTCTCTGCGCTGGTGTAAATCAGCTGGGCTCTGCTGTCCAAACTGAGAGCCTCACAGTTGGTCCACGAGCAGCTCTTGCACCCTGCCTCTCTTCAGGGCTGCTACAAACCAGGATTTGCCATCCTGGGGGGAAGACACAAGCATGTTCACGGAGAGAAGTGCAGCTGCCCCAGATGAAAGCTACCTGTCCCTTGGAACCCCACCAAATACATGCATCCCTGGGTTTTTGCAAGAAAACACTTACCAAATCACTTATTTTAAAGCTGCTCTATCTCCATTGATATGCTCAGAGAAGTATGACTTTGTCCTCCTTGTTAAAAGTGAGCATTTCTTTCTTTGCTTTATCTCTGTGCACAGCATGGCTTGTTGTTACATTTAAGTTGCTCTAAACTCTAAATCAATAATCCCATTAGGAAGAAAAAAAGGGGCCTGGTAGCAATAAGTACAATTGCAGAGTTAATCAGATCATTTTTATTCGAGTTGTAGACTCTGTTTCCCAAAGATGTTCTAGCTCTGCAAAATCAATAAGGGTGCAATAAGGAGGATTATTTCCTGGGTATCAGCAGGATCAGGGTGGGGGCTAGATGCCTGGAGGGAACCGAGGGATTTTGCTGCCTGTGAGCACCGTGGCTGTGGGAAAGAACTGTTGCTGCCATGGAATCAAATAACAGAAAGCAGTGTATATTTTGGGCACTCAAATGTCTGGGAAATGTCTGGGGGAGGCTTAGATCCAGGAATTTCTCCCTTCTTAGTCCATCCCCACCAACTTCACAAACAAAATGTGTCTAAAATAACACTACATTTTAAATATAACATTTTGAGTCGGTAGCTACTTCTTTTAGAGTGTAAAACCCACCTGATTCTACAAACATTCTTCAGAAGAGATGGATGACGTTTTTCTTACCTCCTCTTTCCACTTTAATTTCTAAATGTGGTCCTCACTGCTGATGTCTCCTAGTTTTATGCTACACATCTATAAAGCCTTCAGTGGAGATGCACCTGGCTGGTCTGTACAGTGAGATTTGGCCTTTCCTAAACCAGGCTTTGCATAGCTTCTTTTGAGTGGAGCTGAACCCTCTTCTCCACAGCCATTTCCCTGTAAATAGCCACTGAAGACAATAAAACTGCAGCCACCAGAAGGATGGGCCTCCTTGTTGTATCATTATTGTTA
This sequence comes from Sylvia atricapilla, assembly GCF_009819655.1. NCBI lineage: Eukaryota > Metazoa > Chordata > Aves > Passeriformes > Sylviidae > Sylvia > Sylvia atricapilla. The sequence goes on from NC_089154.1 coordinate 1,500,420, forward strand.
AATCTGAGCCCTGCTGCGCTCCCAGCACTGCTGTATCTCGATGGTTACTCCGTGACCCCTTAAACTGATCAGCAGATCACTGGGCTGCTCCCTCCTTGCCCTGTACATTAAGCTGTAGGTCAGGAACTGGGCCTTAAATATTTATTATGCTTGTGTTGGCTAATAAAGCCTTTTTAGGAGAAATCATGTTTCACGTTGGCACCCCAATACTCAAGTGCGGCTGGCTGAAAAGTTCTTGAACGTTACCAGAGTTAAAATTATTATCAAGGCACTCAAATGCTGTCCTTGCCAGCTGGTCTTTCTGCATTTTATAGTTTGCTTGAGCATGGCCGGCCTGATTTTGCCCCAGGTTTACCTTACAGTGAAATCAGCAGCAATCAGCTGTGCTGTGCTGTGCACACCCTGGCTCTCTTCACCTGGGAGAAGCATCAGAAAGAGCATGGCTGAGAATAAATGCACTGGTCATAACACAAAGTTTGGAAAGTTTGGAGTGGTTATAAGATAAAAAGAGTTTCGGTGAGATACACACTTCTTTGGAAATGGCTTTAAAAAATTGACATTTCCCAGAAAAAGAAGAATCTGTATATGAGAGACGGTTTGCTTGCAAGAAGACTTAGGGCTCAATGGATTTCTTTTTGTTCAAATCTTTACAGTTGTGTACCCAGTTTGAACTCTAAACTAAACTTTAAGTATCTAGAAAGATTCTTTTCTTGATAGGAGTACTGTGGCTTGCACTGTTGTGAGGAGTGGGAGGTGAGTCCAATCTTGAAGAGCTCTTCGTGGTAACAGTTCTGACTTTCAGCCACATTGTTGCTTATAGTTTTATAAATTTCTATTTTCAGTTTATTTACCACCTGCTCCTAAGATTTGTAGGAAATATGCTAGGACAAACACAAATCCAAGTGCCCAGCTCTTACACGTCCCTAGAATGTGATCTGAAAAGAAATGCTGCAAAAAAGTGAGACACAGTTTACAAAATTGCTGCAAAATTGAGACACAGTTTACAAAACTGCTGTCTAATAACTATATGAACTATATAACTGTATAATTAGTGCATGAACATAATATATAAAAATACATACATTTTGTGCATATGTGGAGGTACATATGTACAGACACATGTATTTTATCATCCCTCTGACACTTTATGCCTCAGCTGACTAAAGTGGAGACTTTGGTCAAATTTAGCAAGAAGTTTCTGAAGTTCTACTGAATAGTTAAAAACCTGCTGTGATTAAAATGAAAAACTATTGCTGTTATACCACAGCTCAAGGCTACACAATAAAGTGAACATCTCCTTAGACTCAGTAAAGTTGTAATGACTTAACCCTATTGTTGCATAAAACTGTCATAAAATTTTCAAAATATTAAGGTTTCTCCTCAGCAGAGGAAAGGCTGCATGTGTTTACATAATAATATGTAAAGATAATTGGAAAATTAGAAATAATTGGAAAGATAGAAAATAAAAATGGAAAATGAGCCAGACTATAAACGCAAGGAAATTGCTGGCCACTTATCTCAGGAGCCGGTGCCATTTTAAAGAAGGATAAACTGACTGCTTTAGACTGCTTTGAATGGGCTATGAAAATGTATGGAATTATTGGGTTTTTTTTAAACTTTCTGATTCCTGGGGATTATTTTTTTCCCATGGAAAATAACTTTACTGTGTATACAAACCCTCTGTGTGTAGCCTGTCTTGTATGAAGAGATTTAGTACACATATGAAGTGTTTGTGTGCACACAGATGTGCACATCCTTCCCCTGGAGGGTGGGAAGAGAGAGAGACTGAAACCGAGACTCGGGCTCTGCTTTCAACCACTCTGGCAGAGCAAAGCCACCCCCAGAGCTGTGGCCAAACTTCACAGAAATGTTTCCAGGTGGCCACAGCAGCCCTGTCCTTTGCTGTGGTGGGTTACCCAGGATTGCATGTGCTTTGTGTGAGGACTTCATGTGGACACCACGGACTCTTCCACATCATTTCAGCTGGACAGCTGCAGCTCTCTCTGTGCTCTGCAGTCACTTGATCAGCACCATAACATATAGAATGAATAATATATACATTCCTGAAGAAAGAGCACTGACTGGGAGAAGATTCAAGCTGAATCTTGGGAGGAAAAGAGTGAATCTTTGGCTGGATTGCATCTTTTCTGAAGCTTTTTGAGGCAGTCAGGTGATGGAACAGACCTAGGGATGTGTCCAAATGCGGCATTTGAGAGAAATATTTAATGTGGATCATGCCCCTCATCACTTCAAGCATATGGCTGTGTGTAGGGAAAGGAGGGTTAATCTTGTCTAGTGTAAATTAGTAAGAGCTGTGCAAAAAGAACTTTTCAAAGACTTGCTTGCTAAATAAATTACCGGTCATGTTTTATTTAAAGTGCTCGTGCTGCCAGCAGAGAACATAGCAAACAAGCACACTTGCAATTAAAGTAACAGCCAGGATTTTCCTCCTGGCACTCCTGCGACTTCTTGCACTTGTTCAGTTTTATTGCATGTCACAAACGACTGAGCAAATCCCGTGCACACACACGATACACGTGCACACACACGGTACACGTGCACACGTGGCACGGCCCCATCCAGCTGTTTATCCCCTTCCCTGGCAAATGGCCTTTTGCTAGAGCAGAGCTGGGAGCCCCAGCTGAGCCCTGTGTGCTCAGGGTCTGTAAGGTGTGAGCCCGTTGGGCTGTCCCTCCTGCTCTGGGTTACCCAAAGCCCAGAGTGCAGCCCACGGCTGCGCCCAGGGCTCGGGCTGTTCCCTCTGCCCACCCACGTGCTGCAGGAGCTTGGGGGTGGATTGGTGCCAAGCTGCACACTGGCAGGGGGTGGGTATGGAGGATTTACATTTCCAACAGGACAGATGTTTGTTTTCTTTCCTCCCAAGCATCTGCTCACATGGTCTATTTTGGGAAGTGGTGAATTTTAAGGGCAAGACTGAGGCTACAGGAGGTTGTCAGCCTTCTGCCATCAGAGGCCATCGTGGGATTTCTGGCTGTTCTTGGTTTAGGACTAATGAGGGAAATGTGTGAGGAAGATGTTTTCTACCTCCAGGATGCTTGAACATTTCTGGAGAAGTTTTCAGCAGCAGGACAACCTGTAGCATCCTCTGTAACCCTGGAGGTACAAACCTCACCTTCAGCTGATGGCCAGGCTTTAGGTTCAGCGACGAACTCTGTCACAGGAGAGCATTTATTCAGTCCTGTGTCAGGTTTTTCCTCCTCAGCTACTCTCATGAGACACACAAAGGGCTCATTGCCACTGGCATCAGGAATGTCTGTGCAGTTTTCAGTAGGTTAAACATAGATTAGGTCTCTGCTGCCTTTACCTTGAGCATAATGTCGATCAGTTCACGTCACAACTTCTCTCTGAAAACTCAAATAAAAGGGCTTGTTGAAATGGCTGGCAGGCAGGGGGTGGTGTACAGGAATTTCTTAGGAGATGTGGTGTAGCTGATGATGTGTTTCTTTGTGCCTAAGATGCTTTTTTGAAAGAAATATCCCCCAAGGGAAGGACAGGAGTGTGAGAAGCTCTCCTGGGCTAAAGGAGGACCATTTTCCAAGTTTGTAACACTTCATTTGGCACTGATAAAGAACACCTGAATGAGCAAAAGACAAATATTTGGGTCAAAGAGTGCATAGTTCCAAACATTTGGTGGGGTATTGACACATTCAAGGCATTTAGCATTAAATGCAATGGGAAGAAACCACCAGTCTGTGAGCACTTCGAGGTGGACAATTGCTGTGCTTGAGCCTTTCTTGAGGTGAAAAACAGATCAGTGGAAAGCAGAAAGTTCTGGATTTAGCTCTCCAGTGCCTGTGGGTGTGGGATCCAGCAAAGTGCACATTCACTACCTTGGAACACCAAATTTGACCCTCGGAATGGTGATACTCTCTGTAACTTCAGCAAATCTAGAGATATTGTAGGGCATGTTTTAATTGCTCATTGAACCAAATCAGAGGTACATAGCCTAGAATTCCCTCTGGATTTCCCTCCTAGACTGGTCATGTTCTGTTGATGAGTCATGTCGAGCAGATCTTTGAACTTCACTCCTGCTTGTGCCACTGGGCACGTCCCTGGAGCTGGGCTCCTGCTCTCCAGCTGCCCTAGAGATGGAATGAAGTGCTGCCCCACAGGACCATGTGATGAGGAAAAAGTGTCTGTGATCAATCCCTGTTGTCATGAATACCTGAAAGCGCCTTTTATAATTGTACCAGGGACAATGTCAGCAGCAGTTTCCAAGTGTTCTGTATCTATTTCACAGCCTCAGGCTCTGAAAGGGGTGTTGGATACGATCATTGTCTGCAGAGTAGGGTGTAGCCATCTATTCATGCTCACCTGTTCAATTAAGTAATCAAACATGGAATTAGTATTTTTGCCCCCTGCACAGAACAGTTTGGACTAAGTTCTGTAAGTCTTTAGCCTGCCAACTTTCAATGTAATCCATCAGAATAAAAGAAGTGCTGATCTTTTTCCTGTGGAAAGAACCCCAGAGGGACCATTGACAGCTCTGGGACTTCTGAGGCACAGGAGCACCTAAAGCTTCCTCCTCATGCTCTGTGCTGAGAGCAGTTCTGTGCTTAGGGAGTTTCAAGACAGAATTGCAGTTGCTCTTTTGCCTCTTGTGTTGGAAGTTGCTTCATTGTGGTCAAATTCAGCCCCTCTGTTATCTCAGCCATAAAAGAACACAAGTTAAGGGTGTATTGATGGAAGTCATTCTCCTGGATTTGAAACCCTCCCAAAGTTGTCACCAAAAGCTTTTTGTTTCCAAATGTTGTTTCTAATTCATGCTCTACCAGTTGGGTCCTCAATAGAGTCACTTGGCCAGTAACACAAGGGAAATGTGTGCTCTTCCAAAGCTTTATTATGAATATGAATAAAACATTTCCTGGTGCTATTAAACTAGCCTGGAGTAAAGCAATGAGAGTGGCAGCATTCAGGAGTGATCTCTGTGTCAGCCTGTCTGCTCAAAAATAGATTACAACAGTGACAGTTTTTCCTTTTCTTTAATGCAGTAAAAGTTGGAGTTCTCTTTGGGAAGCACAGTCAGATAATTAGATTTACAGAGAGCTATGAAATTACTTCTCGTGCAAGCTCTAGCATATGACAGCCCCTTTTTATGCTCCCTATGCTAATATCTAATGCAGAATGCTACATCAGAAAACTTGTATGCACAACAAAAAAATCTGTGTCCAGCAATCTGTGGTCCTGGCACAGGTCCTTCAGCAACATATTTAGTATGTGTTGAGAAAGCCATTCCAAACTGGTGGATGCTTTTGGATTATATAAAATTTTTGTGTTATCAGCATTAGGTCCTCTAAGGAAATAATAAGACTGGTTTAAAATGCAAATATGCACATTATACACATGGTAATTTTACAGGGTTTCTGTCTTCAGATTTTTCAGCATTTGGCTATTATCTGAAGTCTCTTCCCAAAAAGCTTTTTTTTAAAAAAGAAATTTTAAAAGAGTTTTTTTATAACCATATATGCCTGTTAATCTTGAGTCCAGGCTAAATATTTTGATATTAGCCTTGGTGGTAACTGAATGAACCATACCCAGTATAGAAGACATCCTGTATTTACGAGTAACTAACAGGCTACTAATTAATCCAGACTTTAACTAGGCAGCACCTTCATTAATATTTTTCAAATAATTTGTTTTCAAAAAAAAATTTTTTTGTAGCTTGTCTTGTTTTTACAGGGCCCAGTTTTAGTTAAATGCTCCCAGAACCCCTCCAAGATCATGAAGTCATTTGGAAGACAACATATTTTTAATTACATTTCAAAAGCCTCAGTGCTTTAGTCCTGCCATCCCTTCAGCACTAAGAAGATTAGGGCCCCTGCCAAGGGACTTGCATCAGCCTCTGTCAGGCTGGGGCTGCCTGGGCTCCAGCAGCTCCCCCAGCACTGTGGTTTTGTGGGGCTGCAAATGCAGAATGAGCAGCCTTGCACAGGGAAAGGGGAACGAGCCTTTCCTGAGGGTCTTGCTAAGATATTTGGACATGTAGGGTAGAGCAAAGCTCTGGTTCTGGCCACTGAGAGCTAATCTGTCCACCCAAACACTGCACTGGAGTGCAAGCTGCAGAGGCTGAGCTGATTGTAGAACAGCTCCATGTATTTACCAACATCCTTTCCAACCTTGTTTTAGCTCCTCTAGAAGCTTTTCTACTTTTCTGACATCCCAAAAACGTGTCTGTATTGTATGGACAAAACCTGATCCTTTAGTTCAGGCAAAAACTGGGAAATATTCATGGCAATTTTTAAGTGTGGTAGCTTGATAAATGTGTCTGACACATGCAGGTCTGCTAAAGAAAGTCTTGATAAGGAACTCACCCTGCTTCCTACTAGATACTTGTCTGATAGTCAGATGTTTTTTTAATTTAAATTCAATCTCCTGAAGCTTCCTTATATCTAACAGTGGCTTTTCTTCTTAGTGTTTTAGTATTGTTTTTATTCTCCTTCTTCTTATTATTATTATTGTTATTTTCTTAGAAGTGTTTTTATTTTTTTTTAAATTATATTTTATATTACTGAGTTCTCAGGAATAGCTCCACACCTGCAAAGGTGCACACTGAATTCACTTAAGACAATGCACAAATGGCTTTTGTTGCATTGGCTTTGTCTGGTGCAGCTGCACTTGTCAACTGAAGGATTTGGGAACTTGCTAAAACAACCTGTATAAAAGAAATGAAGTAGTAGAGTAACATGTACTAAATATTTGTATGCTGATTAGGGGGATAATGCCAATTTTCACTAATAAATAAAGATAGATCTTTGAAACACTTCTAGTGTATAGCAATACAGCAGTGTACCACTAACACAAAACCAAACCCCCTTTGCTCAGGAAAAGCGCAGATGCATCACAAACACTGCTGTGGACAGACTTTGATTAGAGAACTAGTAGAGGAGAGCATTTTCAACTTTGTTTTCATGTAATGCTGATTTTAATGCTACTTCCAGTGCTGCAGCTGCCTGACATCCAGAGGAGATGGAGGTGGCATTTCTCACTGCTGTGGTTTGGAAGGTGTGATTGTTATTTGTGTAGCAAAATCCATCTGACAGGTAACCACATGTTCCAGTTAATCTCAGCTGGGCTATAAGCAGATCTTGTATCAAATGTAGTGACTCAGTTACCGAGCCTGATGATAATGTCCCTGACATCTGCTTCTGCCCCTGTGTTCCTTAAAAATGGATTGGAATCAGGCTTATGGGGGAGTTTGTATCAGGGTAACCCCCACTCAAACACTGCAGGTCACACTGGGATCTGATGCCAGCAGAGGTGCATTAGGATAGATTTATCCCAATGTGTTTCTTGCTTGTCCATGTCCAAGGACACAGCTGCAAAAGATTGGAATGGGTTTTCTAAAGCATTAAGAAGCTAATCTGTTATTTACTCTGGGAAAAGCAGTCTTATTTAATATTAAGTTCCAAATTTCCTTTATGTGTTTACCAGCCACCCAGAAGATTAAGTGCATTAAAATAGTGAGTGTCCCTTTTTAATAAATTATCTCCTGTCTGTCTTAGTTTATGAGTAATGGAGTTCAACCCTCCTGTGCCTTATGCAGCACTTACCCAGGACTAGCATATTCTGGTTTTTTGAACAATAATGGGTCAAGATATAATTTCAGCTGCTTTCACTACCTGGATTCTTTGCTCTGTTAACCCAATTCATATCCCATTTGCTCTGTCTCACATCTCACTTTGGACTGGAGTCTTGACTAGTGTGTTTAGTCTGTTTATAACCTGGAGCCTGTCAAGGACAATCTAAGGACCCAGTTGATCAGGAGGTTGCACATTTAGGGCTTTGAGATTGTCTAAATGAGACACTGGTATCAGGTCACTCTCCCAGCTCCTCTCTGGTAGTAACCAGATTGCACCATTTTGCTTGACACCAACAGCTGCACTATAACTATGAGCTGTCCTTGTCACTTGGTTAAAACTGGCTTTCAAAAGCTCAGGAGAGAAAGGGAGCAAACCAGATGCAAACCTCTGGTGCCTGGGAATCTCCTGACACCAGAGTTCTTTGTCCAAGTTTTCTGCAGTTTTCAGGTCCCCTGTCAGACTTGTGACTAACCACACAAGTGATGCAAACTATTCTTATCTCTAAAATCATGCACAGATAAGATATATATATATAGCTACATTACTATAGGTTACATGCTATGTGTCTAACACCATCTGTCATGTACGTGTGTGGGCTTTGTTTAAAGAAAGATCTTTAAAATCTGAATCATTCTTATCTGAAACCGCCTCAAAATGTTAAAATAATTTCAGAAGTGGACTTTGACTAATGATTCAGTATCTTGGGGAAAATATAGCTTTGCACCCAGGCTTTGATCACAATGGAGTTTGATGGGCACCAACTTTAAATATTAAAACATACCTTTTTAGGCTTTAGGAAAGGCTGTGTGGCTTTAAGAGCTTGGGAAAGAGATCCCCTTGTGCTCTGCCAGCATCCTGTTACAGATTTCTCTGTTCCCCTTGTTTTAATGATTTTAGTGGGAAATATGATGGATAGCAGAAATAAGATCATTCTATTTCCAGTGAAAGTTTTACTACATTGATTTCTTCTTTCCTGTGTTGCTGGTTGTCAGAAGCAGCTGATGTACAAAATTCAGGTGTCCCTGGGAATTCAACCTGTCACTTCTGTTAAATTTTGACTACTGCTTGCAATGTGAAAAACTTAACTGCTGTGAAAAGTAATTTATTTTTGCTGTAGTGGCTGATCATTAATGGACTCAGTAGAAAACTGCACAGCATTAAAATAAAACTCCCATGTATAACTCTAATAACACCTATTTCTATAGTATAATGCTATGTTGATACAGCAACATTTGGTGCTTGCATCAAATGTTTGCTTGCATCAAATCACTTTTCATTGGGGGTCTGAAGTCTTAAATAATATTACTCTTGCTTCATAAAAGCCCAGTAAGTGCTATCATCCTGGTTTATTAGACAGGGAATCTGCAACAAAGACAAGCAGAGATTTGGACAGAGATGTGACACACTCAGCCTTGCAAAGCCATATCTATATGCTCAGGCTGGGGCACGTGCTGAATTCTAGCCCTGCTCAGTCCCTGGGATATTTTACCAAATCTCTATCTATGTAACCAAAATTCCTGGTCAATTTGATCAACTCTCAGATGAGTCTTCCTGAAACTCACAAGAAATCAGTGGGATTTACGTACAAGATTATTGTTCAGCTCCAGGTTATCTGCTCTGCTGGATGGGGGCACAGATGAGGACATGTCCTTGAAAGCAGCTTATGGAGCACTGAGCAGTCTACCTGGCTACTCCCATCCTCGTTCTGTCATTCCAGGCAGCAGCTTTCACCAGCTTTAAACTCACCCACTAACAGGGAAATACCTATTTTTGGACTACCTACTGCAGCTGCTGCAGCAAGTTGCCCTCTGGAGCTCCAGCCTTGCAAACAAAGTAAATATTTACCTGTAGGCTGTTGTTAATGGAAGGATCCTTCCTTTCAGGTTTACACTGGAAATACTTGCAGTGATTTGGTTGACAGGCTTTGAATGCTCTTCATTCATTTTACTGTAGGAACTCTGAGTGAATGGCAGCCAAGGCAGTGGGGAACCATGGCTGTTCAGAAAAGTGTGGTTAATTTATTTACCTACCTTCCTGGAGTGTTGGTTTTCTGGTTTTGTTCTTAAAAAATACTGGAGATCTAGACAATATAAATAATTCGGTATGCAAGTATCACATTTCCATGAATGCTAGCATGAAAATTGCTAAATATGCATTTAATTTAAGCTTGATTAGGCAACTGATTCTGTTCTAACACGCTCATAATTAAACTATAGTGTTTTGAGTTTTGAGCCATTATGGGGACAGGGGGCTCCATGGCTAATTAGAGGGGTCCCCTTTGGGCTGGCAGCTTGGATGCCTCAGAATGTGAGACAGCAACTGGGATCCCAAGGGTGGGGCTTGGAAAAGTGATGGGAGAGTGGCTCATGACAATGGAAGAGCTGAAATATTGCAGAGGCAAACAAAGCATCTTATCCTGTTCATCTTGTTTCCCTGCAGGGGATGCCTCAGTCGACCTGTGGCAGTGGAGTGGTTGCTGCACATCTCCATGCCCTGCCCTGCTGGGAATTTCTGTTGTCTGCTCAGGGCTGGAGGAAGGAGGAAGCAGCTGAAAATAACCTTGGGAAAGAGAAGTCTGGGTTACATCCAGGCTCCATCCACCACAATGCCTTCAGCAGGAGCTGGGCTGTGGATCTCACTAGAGACCCATCATTGTTATAAATGGAGTGTTGCTGGGAGTAGACTAAAGGAAAGCAATTTCCTAAAAATTGCTTGGGCAGAGTCATGGGGTCACGGTGAAGTTCTCCTGTTTTCAAAGGTGTTCTTGCTCTGGAGCTCACTTTAACTTTGGGAAATTGGCAGTTATATTATTTTTGATATGAAGCCAAACTGAAGGCTGTGTCCTGCAACCCATCCTTGCCTGAGACAGAAGATATGCCCTGGAAATGTAGATAATCTTGCAAAGCTGGGTCACTGAGCTGCTTTTCTGGCTGGTAGAAAGCTGAGACGTGCAACCAGAGATGGTTGTGGGTGAAATCCATCCATGCCCCTTTTGCTTTGGCAGTGTCTTGGTGGCTCTATCACCAAGGCCTGGCAAAAGGGCCCTCAGTGGGTCTGGCTGGGCAAACTGGGGACAGGTGTCTGTGCTGTGACACAGCTGGGTATGAGGACACCATCAATGTGAGGCTGTGGCTTTCCAATTCCGGTTTTCGGTGGATTTTTTTTTCCTTGTTCTTTGGGTTTTTTTCCCCCTCTTCCCTCTCTAATCACCAGAGCTCCCTGCTGCCTGCAATTTGTCTGGGCAGCTCTCCGAGCCACAGTGAACATGTCCGACACAGCTTAAATCTTGATCTGAGCAAATCTCTTTTAGGCTTTCTCATTTCAACAAAGCCTCTGTTCAGCTGCATTAGCTCCAAGGAGTGCCAGACCACTGCTCAGTCGATTATCTGGAAGCCTGGTTGTCTTTAGCATACACAGAGGGTTTTGACATGCCCCTGATTCATAATGTGGGAGCAAACTCTCGGGGTGGGGTGAGAAATTCAGAGTGAGAATGAACACCAAATCCTTGGTCCCCACAAATTCTACAGGGTCTCCTCTGCATTTGCAATTCAGCTGCACTGAATGTCACCCCTTTCTTTCTTGATGTCTTGTGCAACTGGGAACTGGTTGCTCCCTTCTGGTGAACCTTGCTTTAATTGGGACAGCTGGTAATGGCACATCTTCCCTGGGCTGTTGTAGATCTACCTGACTGTAGCATTTAAATCCTTTTCTCTGTGACTGACACCACCTCAGTCAGGGCAGTTGATGTTCTCGAGAGAGCCTTGCTGAGCTCAGCAGGTTCCCAGAGCAGGAGATGGAGTCTGTCCTTGCTGTTTTTGGGTAAGGCTGAAATGAGGCAGGCTTTAGGAAATTTGGTTTGTTTCTCCACATTTTAGTTGCTGATTTTCTTTTGTTCCACTGCCTGAAATATTATTTTCTGAGGGCTTTTATATTTAATAACAGGTTTTGCATTCCAGTTTACTGTGAGGCTTTTGTGTGTGTATATACAAGCACCAGATGAAATGCTGAAATGTATACTTGTAATTTGAGTTTATAAGTGAAGTGGGTTGCTTTTCTCTCCCAGAGGTTAATGGTTCTGCACATCCACTGCCACATCTTATACAATTTGGAAGTAATCTCTTAAAGCAAAGATGTTTTTCTTTGCAGACTGCTTATTGTAACACATTATATCGTATAATATCATTCTGTTCAACAACACTCTTCTGTTGTGCAAACAGCACAGAAAAAAAGGAGGGAGAAAGGGGAATAAATAAGCAGACACACCAGCAGAAATTCTCCTTCCTGGTGCCCAAATTGCTCTCAGGGAAACAGACACATTTGTATTCTGTCACTGCTACCATGACCAAGGAAATCTCCTAGTCCCAGAGCTCCAATTTAGAAAATCTTGCTGTACATCTCTTTGAAGAAAAAGTGTTTCTCAAGTGAAAAACCCAGTGATTGTGGCAATGAATGGCTGATGGCACTGTGAGGAGTCTCTGAAGTGGGGTCCAGCCCTGGGGCTGGTCCTGCAGGACACGGAGGCTGTGGGTGGGCGGCATTTCTGATCCACAGCAGTGCCACCGTGGGAGGGATGGGCTGAGCTGGGAGTAGGGGCAGTGCCTGGCACAGGGTGAGGGCAAATCCAGGCTGTGAGGCTCCAGGGATGCTGCCCTGGGACAGAGCCTTCCTCTCCACAGCTGTGTCTGTCCAAGCACAGGAAAATACCAGGGGAAGAAGCGCAGTGGCTGCTGGTTAAGGTAAAATCCTGCAGTCCTTGCTGAGGTGCCTCCACCCAGTGCAGAGCCTGCTCCTGAGCTGGGCCCCCGTGATGTGATATTTTGTATTTGGGCTCAAGTTCTCCACTTCTCCCCTGTCCAGCATTAAAGAATCATATCTTGCTTTAAACTCGGGTCAGCCTCCACTCCCCAAGTCTTGTGTTTCAGGCTTACTATAAATTATTGAGCCAAAGAGGCAGCTTGGCTGTGATGTGGGCAAGTGCTCTTTATGCTAAAGGCATAGATGGCAGTCACGCAGCCTCTTGGAATTTGCAGAGATATTTGCATACATTGCTATATTATTTCTTTTTTTCTCTGAAAAGGTGGCGTAACTGTGAGTCAGCATTGTGATATGTCTGATCTCAAGGACCTCACATGATGGGCTCTGAGAAGAAGGCACTCCAGGTTCATATTTTTCCACTGTTCCAGTGAGTTTTTTAAAGCACGCCCCCTGCCAAACAAACCATCCGCCGGTTCCTTGGCACTGTAAAACCCCTTCCCAGAGCTGCCCCAAGGAGCGTGCCCCTGCTGAGTGCCAGTGTCAGGCTGAGAGTGGAGCTCAGGTGTCCTCATTTCCTGCTCTTGCTAATTGCCAGCTGCTCTCTGGTGCCTTGTAGTGATGAATGAACAATAAGAATTCAAGAAACTTAGCAAAACCCAAGGCATTTCACTGAACTTTCTGTTGAATAATGGTAAAAAAGGGTGCTCAAATTCAGTGATGTCAGAAAACGTGAAACCAGCCAGCAGCTGCCAGGGAGCCTGAGAATAAGCAATCTCCAGTGGTTTGCAGCAGAGCCAGCTCTTTTTTTTTTTTGATGGCAAAGAAAGATGAAACACTACAAAGATATTCCCAGGGAGAAAATAGATGTCATACAACATTTAAATAGATCCTTTCAAGAAGGAGAGCTGCAGAAACTCTTATAACTAGCTCATGAGTGTGAACCTGCTGATTTTTTTTTCTAAAGACTGTAGGACAGATAGCAGGCTTTAAATACACAGCTCTGTTGTCTTGATAGCTTAATTCTATTGTCCAGCTTTTGCCTCAAACGTACCAGGTAATAATAAAAGCAATACAGGAAGCAGGTCTGTAACTACAAAATGTGTGTTTAAAAGAGCTTTGTACTCTACAAAGCAAGACATTTTGAAAAAGAGAACTGGTTAAAATGGAAGTTTTAAAGACTACATAGGGATTCATGGTAATAGAGAGAACACAAGTGGCAAAGAAACTTCTTGTGTAGTGGAACTGAAATATTGATAACTGGGATATCAGGGGGCAATATAAGAAATGGAGAGAGCCTAGAGGTGGCAGTTTCTTTCCTGGAAAGCTGTGTGCACTGTGGAATGAAGGCAGTTGTCCACTTCTAAATCAGGAATTATTTAAATGTGATGTTTTTATCAAAAGGCAGCTCAGTATACCTCCATCAATTTTCAGAAAGATGTAATAGCTGAAAAGACCCCCTGATCCTGAAACATGTGTATATGTGTTAGGAAACGGTGCTTTAGGGACAGGGTGTCCATTGTTTTTTGGTAAAAAACGCTCTCTAAGTGTATGCAGAAGGGAAGGAACAGGCTGTAAGTTCCCCTCCGTTCTTCCCAGCCTGTCCCCACTGCAGACCTGCTGCGGTTTCCTCCTTTCCTCTCTGTCACCACTGGGGTTGGCTCTGCTCTTTGTGCTCACTGCTCTGAGCCCAGTGCTGTTCCAGGCTCTTTCCCTGCTCTTGCCTTCAGCAGGACCTGGGATCTCTGCAGGGACCTCTGACAGTGCCCTGAGCCCTTCAGTTTTTCTGATTGTCCATAGGAATGAGTTGCCCTGTTCCCTGCAGAGCCATTTCCGTGGCTGCTGAGCCTGTCCCAGCCCATCCCTGTGCTTCACTCTCATCCTCCTCTCCCCACACTGCTCCCTGTGTTCACTCCTCAGAGGCTGACATAACATTGCACCTGACACCATTGAGCACAATCCTGCTTCACCTGGTTCTTGCCAGAAAAGAAAAATCCAGCTGGACACCAGCTCGTTTTGAAGCAGTTCCACTGGATTTATCGTGGTCTTAGTGTTGAACCCTACTTCATTAGTATGCGCTGATGAATTTGATTAGAGCTGGCCTATGTACTAGAAAATCTGAATATTTTTGGGCTGCATTGTGTCTGTGAGTTACAAGGTGATCTGGCTTTATTTTTTTTCTTTCCTGCATTCGTCTTGGGAGAAGAAGGACCACATCTAAAGGAGTCTGATATCAGCTCTGAGTGTCTCAGAGCAGGGGATGCAGGTGGCCATGACCGTACAAATGACTCATCTCCAGAGGTGCTGTCAGAGACTGACTTGCTTCAAGTTCCTACACAAATATCATTTATATTCCTCTCTCAAGGTGATTTCAAAGTATCTGTTGACTGTCATGGAAGAAAAGATGTAGAAATTTTCTGCTGGTAGTAAGGAGGAAAAGGAAAGAGGAAGGTTTTATGCCATTGTATATAATGTTTACTCATAACGAATATTTAAAAGAAAGATATAAACCAAAAGATACAAAGGAGCTCTCTCCTGTGAATTTTTTTGGGTGAATTTTGTACCCCTGCCCTTCCTGTTTCAGTCACTAAATATGAATATTAAGTAAAAATTCTTTAAAACAACATTAATTACTGCATCATCATTTTTGGACCCTATTTGGTAGAGGCAATGTGAAGTCTGTGTCTAAGGCTCAGAGCTGCCTGCTTTAACTATTTAATGTTTCTTAAGGATGGATTTTTTTTTCTGAGCTTGCACTAACATTGGTGCAGAGTCAGGACAAAGAAAGGGGGGGAGTAAGGGGTGTGCTGCAGAGTTTAGGGGGGGTTTAAGTTTTACTTTAGGGGGGTTTAGTTACAAGATGTTTGTAGTGGCAGCGTGGTAAGAGGCATCCTGTGCATGACCCACTCGTGGGCACCTGTGGTGTGTCCTTTTCCTGCAGGGAGCTCTAGTTTCTGATGACACCCCCCAGAAGGGGATGTGGAGCTGAGCTGTGACCTTTGCTGCACTGCTCGGGGCTCCTCTTCTCCCCAAGTGTGTGACATGTTAGGAGGGACATGGCTGGGGAGGGTCAGTGTCCTTGTAAATCAGACCCTGGGCACCCAAATGTTGCATTTAAAAACTCTGCAGTGGCTTTTAGAAGCAAAGAGTGCATCAGTTCTGTGACTTCAAGCACAGCTCTGTTGCAGTGGGGCAAATCTGCTGCTGCTGGAGGACAGAGAGCGCCCGGCGGCTTTTACTGGTCGTAGTTAAAATACATGTCTTCTTATTGTAAAGCTGATAAAATTTTGAGAGGTTTCTTGTACTTACAGGCTCAGCTGAGCAGATTAAACATTACATAATGTGCCTCTCAGGGGCAGTGCATGATTAATGAATGCTTACAAAGTGCTTTGTTAAATATGACATAGTACTAAAGTCTCTCGTAACAGAAAAACTGAGGTGGAGTTAGTGGAAATTGTGTTCCCTGAAAAGGCATCCTTTAAGATTATTTTTTTTGCCAAAAGTAATCTCCTGAATGAAGTCAAATGAACTTTGAATTATATGCAGTATCAAGCAAAGCCAGATTTCTCTCCCTGTATTGGAAGAGGAACTTAGCTGCTCAGGAACTCCCAATACAGTCACACAGACTTTAGCAAAGGCAATGTGGAGGCCAATAATTTAACTGACAACTTTCCTGTGCCATCAAGGATAAAAAAGGAATATAACCTGAACCTAAAATGAGACGTTTTTTGAAATGATTACTGCTGTGATAGCTGAACTTTGATTTATTTTTAATATTTTGCATTGACATATGAATCCAAGTGGAGCCTTGACTTTCAGATTTCTCTGCAATAAAAAATATTTTTGGACATAATAATTCTAAGGACTCCATTCTGGAAAAGCAGGAACAGAAAAAATATTCCAAGGTATATATATGTCTGTGTATGAAGCTGGAAGACAAATGATAGGTCTATTCAATTAAAAATCAATATTTATAAAGACCCTGCCAGGAATAATTGCATAGGGCTAGGCTGATAGCTGCTGCAAATCAACATGGATATATTGGCTTTCATTTTTGACAGCTGAAGATCTGCCCTTCAATTTTGCTGCCTCTAATTTAAACTCAGGGTAACCTAATGTTGGTGTTACATGTGTCTTTCTATACCTTCTCCCAGAGAGAATACTCTCAGTATTGAGAGGAAAAATCGATATAGATTCATGTTTTATATCTTTATGACACTTCCTTGCAGTGCCTGTCACTGGGAGTAACGGGGGACTGAGTTCAGAGGCAGAGGGATGGTAGATAAGCTCAGTTTTGTTAAAGATTTAGAAAATTGACCTTGGTCAGGAGCATTTGCAGATCTTTCCTACTTTATTCCAAGGAGATCCTAATACTACTTTGATTTTTCCAGCTGCTTAGTTTTCCAATTACATTACAGGTTTGGGTTATTTTTTTTTATTTAAAAATGTATTTTCTCTTTCTTTCTTAAAAAGAGAGAAGGGGAAATAAAAGTTGCTGTGTTTGTGAAAGTGAGAGGTTTAAAATACTGGATTTTTAATTTCCTTGTTAATTTTACACTGAGAGTGAAGAACTCCAGCATGGTGATGTTTTGCATCCATATTTTAGTGACATAAGTGAGGATATGTGGCACCGTGTAGTAGAGGCCAGACACGAATCTCAGTTTTACCACCAGCCTTCCAAGGCACCTCCAACCCTGACTTCTCGTGTTTAGTTTGGACAATCAAGTTATTCTTTGCTGCCACTGTGTCCTGAGAACTTGGTGAGTGATTTTCTACTTTGGGCTTCTTTTTAGAGTCAAGATGAAGCGTTTGCTTCGAGTAAGGCTACAATTGGTGTAAATTCATCCCTGAAAACCCAAACTTTCCTTTTGCTCCCTGCATGGGAGCAAATTGACTGGCCAAGCACCAGTGGGCTGGTTTGCAAAGAGAAAAGTGGCTGATGGCATTTTATCTTCAGATGGGAATTTGCCAGAAGAGCTCAGGACATGCAAATAAGGCTGTACTTTCCTACAGATAGCTGATAAAGGAGATTACAGACATGCCATAGGAATACGCCTGGAGAGTCCAAGAATTTTAAATCCTTGGTAAGACCAGCAAAACTCACAGTATTGGCAAAAAAATCTTCAATTTGCCACATTTTCAACAGTGGTAAATGAGGGCATTTTCTGACTTTGGAGTTTGCAAGTTTCAGACCATAAGAGTTCTTTATGATTTATATTCTGTGAACACAAGCTTCTATGGTACTTCATTTCATATCATTTATTATTGCCCTGAATGCTAAGCAGTATTTCTTATTGCCTGTATAAACCATACAACTACAATGATTTATTTCTTGAAAGAGTACCAAAATTTTATTTGATTAAAAAGCCCCACAAATCCCTTGAAACTATCAAGTATAGCTTTTGTGACATATTTTTTTAAAGGAATTAATGTTCCTGAATATTTAATCTTTTGGTGATGTTGTA
Source organism: Sylvia atricapilla (assembly GCF_009819655.1). Taxonomy (NCBI): domain Eukaryota; kingdom Metazoa; phylum Chordata; class Aves; order Passeriformes; family Sylviidae; genus Sylvia; species Sylvia atricapilla. The sequence goes on from NC_089154.1 coordinate 1,518,238, forward strand.
TATAAAGTCAAGTATTTAACTGACATTTGGATTATGATTATGAAATGCTGTACAGCATAAAAAATGTGGTATTGTTTTTGCAGTACTGTACTCAGGTATTTAAAACTGCTGTAGGACCTTATGCCCCTTCATAAATCTTGTGGGACTGAAACATTAATAACTAAAATTAGTTAGTGATTGTGTTGTTAATGCTTTCAAAATGAAAAAGGGCTTAATACTGCTTTGCTTGGAGGTATTAATGGCTGCTGTTATGGGTGTTGTATGTTTTGTTTATTTGCAGTGCTGCTTAGTGGTGATGGATATACTCACCTCTTTCATTTATGGTAAATACAGAGACCAATTAAGTGCTCCTTTGTGTGGTGATGGATGGAAGAAAAGCCAGCTGGGACCCAAGGCAATGAGCTGTGCAAAACTAATGAGCAACAGAGCCAAATGGACACAGGTTTTCCAGTAGATTAATTACAAACTCTGGTTTGACTGGTTAATGCTGTATCCTTCCGTATTCCTGAGAAGCAAAAAAAATTAAGGAAAAACTCTGCAAAAAGAGGGAGAGAGGCAGTGCTTAGCTCAGGAAAAAGCCAGGAGCAAGACCTCCTAGTGGGAATAGTGCTCACTGGGAAGGGAATCTTGGGTTTCTGGAAAGAAAACCTTATTGTTTGGGGTTTTTTACTTGTGTGTTGAGAAAGCAGAATTTATGCTATACTTTTGGTTGTTGTTGTTGTGGTAAAAAAGCAGAACTACACCCAAGAAACACTTGATTTGTCTCAGCTTGTTTTCTTTCCTTTGGGAAGCAAGTGGGCTACTGAGACCTGCCCTCACCTTGGGAGTGATCCCTCAGGAGAACAGGGAGACAGCAAGGAAATGGGAAATGTTCTGCTTTTCAACAGAAACAACACAGAACACATTTCTGTGCTAGGCATGGTGGGAGTCAGGGGGGATATCAAAGGTGAGGCTGTTTATGGTTGTATTCAAAGTCCTAAAACCAAAATGACTTGATTGGTTTATTTGCAGTAGTTGAGAGCAACACTGATGAACTGGGAGTAGAACCTGAGTGCAGCCGGTGACTTGATTCTTTTAGGGCTCAGCAGGCACACTGAAATTATCTACCAACATTTCAACTTTATTATTTTTACTGAAAGAAGAGATTCAAGGATTTCTAGGATGAGAATGCAAAGGGTTCTCTGCAGGGGGAAAAATTCTCAAGGGATTTTTTTCTGACATTGATGAGAGCAAGTTGGACACCTGGGATTTATGGTAACCTCCTGACAACAAGATAATGCCTCGGGGAGGTGGGCTAAAAATTGCCAACATACTCTTTGCTAAAGAATACTGCTCTCTGTGACTCACTGGGATTGAAATATGGGAGAATATTCATTCTCAGCCCACCAAATAGGTTTACTCTTTGCTCTATTGTTAAATTGTCTTCTTTACTCATGGATTTGAGAACATCTTGTTCACTACAACTTAGTCACAAACATGTCCTGGTACAGTGACAAAAGTCCAATTGGAAGAGCTGGTGGCTATATCTATTGAAACTCATGTTGCAACGTGGTTTTTATTTTTTATAGGAGTAATTGTTCTGAAGTCTTAAGCACTTATGAGAGGCTATTCTTATTTGTTCCTTCAAAAATGTCATTGGTGGGGAAAATTGTTTAGAGGTGTATCATATTCTGCTTTTTCTAAGGAATGGACTCTCTTGACTGGCACAGTAGTTGTATTAATTAGTTCAGTTCAGCTGTGATAATAAAAAGGTATACAGAGCACTGTGGTAAGCTTTTTCACTGTATTTTTATGATTTCCCTTGACTTTTATTTATATGATCCTACATCCATATGATTTCTCTTCCACTTTTAGTGGAAGGACACCAGAACTTCAGGTGAACAAGCCAGAGATGCCGGAACCTGGGGGTAAAAACTCTCAGAAGTGAATGTGACCTTGTGATCCCAATAATGGAATGGAACAAGAGCTGCTTTCATCTGACAGCTGCTAAAGATTTTTGTTTAGAATCAGGAAAATTCTGTTCTGCTCAAAGGGTCTGCTACTTTCTCAGGGTATGGGGGTTGGAGAATAGGAAAACCTTCTTGTGAATGGAAAAGAAAAGGAACTGCTGCTAAGCAGCTCCCTGGTAAATACATTGTGTTCAAAGGCTGACAGTTCACCTGACCAGAGGTTTCAATCCACTTTCACAACAGCATTTCAGGGCAAACTGATACAGGATCCTGGCGGGGGGGAAACTTGGAGAAAGAAAATCAGTGATTCTGTAGTTGCTGGCTTTGTTTAAAAAGCAAAAAAATACTGCTTCAAGAGAATACTGGATTTCTTCCCTTTTAATGGAAACAGCATCAGCATGTGCTTCCTGTGCCTGCATTTTCCTGTATTTTCTGTGTGAAGGCACACCCCAGCTCTGTTCCCTGAACGCTGCAGGGCACACCTGTGCTGCAGGCAGCAGGGATGGGTCCTGTGCAGCCCCCTGGACACCAGCTCTGGCCTGGCAGGAGATCAAGGCTCCAGGTGCCTGCAGCACAGGTTTGCTTTGAGCTCTGCCATGTAGGGAGATATTACAGCGCAGCCAAGGGAGGGGGTTTCATTGCCAGGCTACAAGAAGCCTTATGAATCTCTTCAAGGAGAACAGCCCTAAAGGCAGGTACTCCAAAAGGCAGTCACCTGCTGCAGACATGCTCTTATTCTCATCCCCCTTGTACATATAAATTTTGAATAACCCCTCCAATAGATGACTTTTAGGTCTGATTTCGTTAAGCTGGAGACCAAGCTGAGGCCATAGGCCAAAATTCCCATCTGGCCATTTGGGCCTGGCTGGGCTGCAGTGCTGCTCTGTGAGGATCTGCAGGGGGTTCTGCATGGCAGTGGGGCTCATGTGCTCTCTGCTCATGTCTCTGCAGTGTCACAGGGCCACTCAGTGGGTAAGTGACCCTGTGTTTTGGCTTAGGGGCTTCTGAGGTCAACCTGTGTTAATGTGTTTTGCCTGTGAGGTGGCAATCCAGGCAGAGAACCTGCTGCTGAAGATGTAAATGGTACCTGTGGAAGGTGTGAGTGAGATCACACAGGTGACAGCCACTGCTCACCACGTATTCCTGCTGCTTGAAACCCATTCCCCATCCTCCACAGAACCTTGCTACAGATAGAGACGGTGCCTGCTATAGCAGCTAAATATTCAGAGATTAGTATCCCTCAGCAGAGCACTGAGGGGGGTGAAGAACAAAAAATTCCAAATTTGGACTGAATTCTTTGGCTGCCTGTTGGAGAACCACGGGCGGTGTCCCTGGCCACGGTGTCACCTCCCAGGGCCTGGCCGTGTGGGGAGTTGTGAGGCGCCTTTTCCGAAGCGCGACCGAGCCGCTCCGTGGGACCATCGCCTTTCCTCCTGCAGAGACGGAGGAGAGGCCGTGGGAGGGGAGGGCGTTCCAACCAGCTCAAAATAACCAGCAGAAAACCAACCAAAAGAAAAAAAAAATTATAAATCCCACGGCCTTAATATTTTGAGGACTAGGCGACTTTTTAAAGGCGGCCGCCGGACCCCGGGGAGGGAAAGGGGCCGAGTGCCGGCATTGGCACAGTCCCGGCGGGCAGCGCCCAGGCCGGCCCTCAGCGGCCGTGACGGGGAAGGCGGCGGGGGGGAATGGCCGCCCCGGAGCCGGGCGGCAGGAGGAGCAGCAGCAGCGGGGCAGGGGAGGAGCCGTGACTCAGCCGTGGCCGTGTGTGACTCACGGTGACTGTCACACCGTCACTGCTCGCTCAGAGCCGCGCTCGCAGTCCCCCGGCCCCCACGGAAAGCTGGCTGCGGCACGCACAGATCCAGCTTTGAAAGAAACGCTGGCTGAGGAAAAGAACGAGCCGTGACATTTTGCTGTCTTACGAGTGCATTAGAATCTAAGTGTTAGGGCTGTGTCTCCCTCCCTCTCGGCACTGACACGAGCTGTGAGCCCGGCGGCCCGGCTCTTGGGCAGACCCCGGCCCCGCTGAGGGGGACACCGGACACCGTGTCACTCTGAGGGCTGGAGACTGCAGTGTCACTTCCATCGCTTTCCAAAAGCATCTGTCAGAGCAGGAATCCTAATGAGTAATTGGCGTTGCTATTGTTTACTGCTTTCATGTGAAATCTATTTTATTGATTTGTTTGGATTTCAGCCCAGAAGTGGATTATTGTTTTAGCCGTATCCGGTTTAAAATATTTGATTTAAGCTTTCAGCGTGCAAATTAATCTTTGTGTATTTGTAGGTGGAGAAACCGTGCAGGCTTCTATTTATATGATATTAAAGATAAGGGACAAGGAGCAATAAACATGAAACCAAATATTTACACCTGGGGAAAAGAGAAACAGCAACATCTCAAATTATGCTCTACATGAACCAAATGAGAGAAGAATGTAAGAATGTAAAAGTAGTTGTCTTTGCTGCCTCTAGGAGATATTCGTTGATGTTGCAGAATTGAAGTTCAATTGAAGTTAAGTGGTTACTTCTGTAGCATCTAGGTTTGCCCTGGCCCCCAAAGAAAGGCAGAGCTTGGAGCATCTGGTGGTTTATTCTTAAATCTTGGTTTATTCCTGAACGTTCAGAAGAAAAAAAAAAACCAAAAAGAGCTGCTGGACTTCAAAGACAACCTAGTTGGCTACAAAACTCCTGGGTAAGCCTGGCCAGTTCCCCAGGCTTTATTTCAGTGAAATTTCACATTTCACTTTTATGTATGTCTGAAATGGGGTCGAAAGCCACAGTCTTCGATGTCCTTCTGTGGAGGAAATTGCTCAGCTCTTAATTTGAGCAGCACTGAGAGGAATTTGAGTAGCACTGAGGCAGGAGCTCAGCAGCCAGGGCTGTACCATGGCAATTCCCTCAAGCCTCACTCCCATCACTACAAAAAAATTGAGGAGTTTTTCCACATTCAAAGAGGCGTGGATAAGGAGGGGACATCTCCTCATCTATCTCCTCCTCCTTGATTAGGAGTATCTCAGTTGTTGCAATTCCTTGGTGAAATCACTGTCATACTCAGTGAAATTGTTGACACATTGGTCCATCCCCAAGTGATCCAATGGTGCTTCAAGACTAAAAGATTGAGGGAATTTAGAGGGGATTTACTATCAAAGGGATTTTGATATTTATAAATAGTTTTATTTATTTATAAAGGTTTTATTTTTAAAAAGCAGTCAGAACATGAAACGTCATCCAAATACTTTATCATAAGATTGCTTGGCTTATGGTTGAAAAGAATGAGCTGGGGAGGAAAATTTATATATTTGGAATACGAACAGAAGATACAGGGTGCCCTGTTCCTCATTGTTCTTAGAGTCTATACTCTGTTATTTTTAGCAGAAATACCAGTTTTATCCTAGGGGAGATTTCACAGGTACTGTAGTGCAAGTGACACTGAAATGAGAAAAGGTCTCTGTTTTCTTCCACACTTTTTAATTCTGAGAGGTCTAAAACCAGGGTTTTTTTTTTTTTCCCAAAAGGCTCGGGTACTCCTTCTTCCTTTTTTATTTTTTTTTCTTTTTCTATTTTCCTGTCCTTTTGTATATTTTAACAGCAGAGAATTGTGCTTGTTTCTTCATGGTCTCTTCATGCTGTACTTGGCATAATTAAAACGAGTTATGTAGATATTTTATTATTACTTGTACACAGAGGCTTACTCTCCTGTGTGTTTAGTTATCCACAGCCAAATGGGCTTATTCAGTGGCCCTAAGGTAAAATCTTTGTAACATGGAATTCAAATCAGTGTCCTTATGGAGTTCAGTGGCCTGGCATTAAATTTCACCAGAAGAAAGATGTGACAGCAACTGCTGATCCCATCAGTGTTCTGCTTTTCCCTAAATTGGTGATAAATACAGGCTGTGGAGAGCCTTGGAAACAAAAAGTCCTCAGTCCTCTGGGATCTTGCACATGGGTTAAAATTCTGGTTATTGATATTGGCACCTCCACTGTCCTCAGCCATGTCATTAAGAGCTGACAGAAGAACAGTGAAAAGTGAGTGTCTCATAAAACTGAGTTTCAAGTATTTTCCTGTCTCTCTTGAGGTCTTGCTCATTTCCTGGTCACTTTTATCCCAGTGGGCTCCAAACCCCATCACATCAAGTTTTGTAGGAGCTGAGTGAAGCCCTCATGTGTGGAGCCAAATTAATCCTGGAGCATGTTGCAAACTCTGAATTGCAGTTTGGAACCTCTGCTGGATTGTGCTTGATGACATTTGTAATTTGTTTAACAGTGCTTGGCCAGAACTTAATTGTATCCAGATAAATAAGTGCTGTCCTATACAGTAATAAGTTTAGTTAAAATCAGTGCAGTAAATATGGACATTACCATTAATTGCTTTTCTCTTCTACACTTTAAGAGTACACTTTAAAAGTAAAAATGTTTTGCTGGTTGATGCCTGTCCTTTGCTTTGCCATTTTGAGGGTGACCCTGGTCTGGTTTGACACTTAAGCTGCTTAGATTTTACTCTGGAGTAAAATCAACTTTTATAGGCAATATTGTTTTAGAGTTTTGCCTTTTATTTGAGCTGAGCTGGGCTGCCTTTCCTGAGGCTGCTGCCTGATGCACAGTGAAACCACCAGCCATTGTAAAGAGGGTGAGCCTTGCCAGGAATACATCTACCAGTGTCAGCTAGAGCAAAGCTAATGACACTTCAGTTAATACAATTTCTTAATTAGTGCATTCCAAATGCATTCCTGCTGGACACTGCCTTAGTTTTCCTTTCTGTGCCCCAGTTTACTGTATTGATGCATTTTCATATCTAAAAATATCCAGGCTGTTTCCATGATACACCACATTTCAGTCTGCACAGACATCTAGTCCCTGTTTGACAAAGGAATATCTGCATCATGTCCCCCAGCACAGGGAGCCTCTGCTACCTTCCCTGGATATTTGAGATTGAGAAGGGGATTTGGTGTAACAGGTTCTGACCTCGTGACAAACCAGAGTCTGGGGAAAAACAGGTTATGAGGTAAGTTGTGCCTGTGACATCCAGCTTGACTGCAGCTCACAGGGTTCCTTGGCCTCTCTTGCAGGCTGGGACAGGCTCACCCCTGCTCTGCACACTCCTCTTGTGCTCCCTTACTGCCATTCGTGTGGCTGCCTCGCCAGAACAAGCGAGGCAGAAAATACTCCAAAGGAAAAGATATTCTTGAAATCGAATATAAATTTTTAAGGCTTTGGAGAGTTTCCTAATGGCTTTTGTACCAGTGCAGCTTGAGCTCTGGCAGGAGAGGTGGGGTATTTGTCCTCTCCCCTGGGCAGCATGAGGAGGTGATGGGCTCACACACAGACAGCCTGCAGTCTCCAGGATGAAATGTTTCTCTTGGGTGTTGTGTAGCAGATCAATAATAAATAGGCTGCTGCTCCTTAGATGAGCTGAATTTGAAACCCAGCTCCCCTGCACTCCTGTTCCCAGCAAGTCCCGTCTGGAGACTCGGGAAATTGGAGGGAGAGGAGGTCTGGTGAGGTCTTCTCCTCTCAAACAGAGCGTGGTTCATGGCCCCAGTGTGTGGGCAAAGTGGTTGTGCAGAGCTGAAGAGGCAGCGTTGGCAGGTGGCAAGGAGAATGTGGGCTTTTTTGGTTTACTGCTTTTTAATTTATTTCAAAATATTGTACCCCCATGACCCCAGGAGTGTGGTAAGCCTGGGAGAGAACACACTGCTCCAAGGGCCCCCACCTGCTGAATCTCAGCCTTGGGTCTGGTGTGCTTGGCATGTGGTCTCTGAAACTCTCCCTACACTGTCACAGGTCTTCAACAAATCAAGCTGAGTTCAGTGGAATTAATTTGAGTCTGCTCCAGGATGGTTGGCAGAATAATTTGGTCTAAAATAGCATCACTATTACCACCTATGGTACAGGTTTATTGGATGCAGTGCCTAATTTTACAAGTTTAATATGAGGCTGAGTAGGAAAGGGTTTTCCTGTCCCGAAAACTCATTGTGATTTCCATCCCTCTCCCAATATACTTCTTTGATGAGACTCTTACAGGGCTTTTCTGAGAGCAGTGGGGAGCACTAGAGAGCATCAGAAGGGTGAAATATCACCCAGCAGAGAAATGAAGGTGTGAGGCTTGGTCCAAGTCCATGCCTTGCCCCCATCCAGTGTTTAAATCTCTCTGTTATTGCAGGGTTTTTGCTCAGACTTCATCCCACTTCAAACTCCTGACTCACCCAAGATGCAGCAAATATTTCCTAATGGAGAGTTCTAAAAACTGCTATCAGTCCTACTGAAAAAATGTAGCAAGCTGACACGTCTAATGGAGGTAAAAAAACCTCATCAGAAACTTTTTGCCATCTGTGGTTTGTTATTCCTACATAAAATGTATATTAGTTACTTGTTTACTTCTGGTGTTTTGGGATTTATAATGATAAGTGATACCAGCACTTTGGCCCTTAATAAGCAGAGGCTGATTGTCAGCAATAGCAGCTTGATCCAGGATTTCAGGTACCTTTAGTGCTCCTTACTTGTTGTAATTTATGACCAGCATTCTTCTGTTGGTTCATGCAGGGCTGCAGATATAAAATACCAACTTAAATATTTATGTAGGTAGCACATCTTTGTGAATATTTCTTCGTGGTAAGGAAATGCTGTTTAAAGAGCAATACATTTCATTACAGTGGGAATGACTATGTGAAAGCTGTCAATGTTTTGAACAAAATCTGTGGATGCCATAAAGTGTTAGGATTACTCATTCGCCAGATCTGTGCTTTGGAAGGGAGCAAAATGTGTTAATGATACTTCGGTAGTGACAAAGAATTTGTCTAGAAAATTGGCACATCAGTTGAGAATATCTGGTTATTGAGCCTAAGCATTAGGGGTTCAGTGTTTCTGCAGTGCATGAATTAAATTTCAGCTGAGGGGGCAGAACTTGTGCATGAAGCTGAGTAAGAGACAATGACAATTTACCTTGCTATCACATATAATTGGAGATCTGATGGTGCTCACTTTTCCTCACTTGCCAAACTTGACAATAACGATTGCAAATGTCTTTGCAAAAGCTCTCATTTCATTCCTGCTGACTGACAGCTGCCCAGTGCATTTGCATGCATAAATCCTTTTTGCAAGCAAGCACCTCAGATGGAAAAGAAACTTATTCCTGCAGAAATTTTGGATCTGCAGCATGGCAAGAATTAGAAGAATTGATTTGTATCTCTGCTCTCTTTGGCCCCTCTTACCATGAAAATAGCTAGCAAAAAGAGGGGAATACAGTTTAATAAAGTCTTGTGAAAAAAAGTGAGAACAAAATCAATCTGGAAAATTATCTTCCTTCCACAGGTTTTATTAGCATTTTATTTTCAAGACAGTGAATTACTACCTACTGATTGCATAATATTAAAGTTTAAGTATACATAAAAATTTAATGAAAATGTCTTAAATATCAAGCTGAAGATCCAATGCTATCTGATTTTTTTTCATCTGATGAACTTACAGCTGAAATCTCTGCAAGTCCTTCCCTTGTCTTTAATAGATATCAGAGCAGGCTTTTAAAGGAGTAGGTCTATTTGCAAAAGGTCAGCCACATTTGTAATGAAAATTCCATTCGTCAAGATGCATTCAGGTTGTGAAAACAGCTTATTGCTTCAGAATGGATTTTCTTCCCTCTATGGATAAAACAAACATCCCTGAAAAGAAGGATGGATACATTTCTCATGGCACTCAAAGGTCAGCTCACAATCTAACAGCCCTGAGGGCTTACTCAGCTGGATGAGGGAGCTGTGCTCTTGCCAAGTGCCAATAAACACAGAGGTATGTGGGCATTAATATCTGTTTGAAATAATCCATCAAAGCTGCTACTTACAGGTTTGATAGTAAAATGAACCTGTTGCTGAGGAACCTTGTGGAAAAAAGCTTACTGGTGGATTGTTTGCTTTGAGGGATTGAGGGGCTCTGGCCCTGGCTCTCTTGGTGTCTGCAGGATCATATAATTTTTGTAGTTTCTCCTCAGAAATGGGTTTGCTGAGTTTCTAGAAAGGTTTTTTTTTTTTTTATTTTCCAGTTCCCCACCCCCAACTCCCCCAAAAATGCTTCTTGTCATGTTTTGATTTAAATAGATGAAGAAAAAAATCTTAAAAATCAAAGTTCCTGGACAACTGTTGGAGCCTGTCCAGGTTCAAGGAGCACCTGGGTGATGCTCTTAGCCATGTGGTTTAGTTCCAGATCATCCTGTGAACAGCAGATGATCCTTACAGGATCATCTTCCAACTTGAGATATTCTGTGATTCTAACTCCCACAACAGTTCAGCAAAACCCTGAATTCCCTCAAAGGACTTGCAGATTTGGTTTGGGGTTTTTTTCCTTTGAAATTTTCTTTACTGCCTCACTCCTCACAGTCCCTTTGCTTGCTCTCTCTCCAGCTAATGGAAATGGGATGGACTGTGGAAGATGCAGTCAAAAGAAGGAGCATGGTATTAGGAGTAGAATTAATGAGTTATGTTCACATTACAGCTACTCTAGGCAGTAATGGCATCTCTAAATTAATGTATTTGATAGTCAGGGTGATGGTGTAGCTACTGCAGGGGTTTCAGTGGTGTAGCTGATGTAGTTGGGGAAAAGGAACCCCGTTTCCTCTTTCCTCACACTAAGTCGTTTTTCAGGAATGTGGGTTATTTCCAAGCTGTGCTGTCCTTCCCACTCTCTGTGCCCCTCTGCAGCTGCCAGGGGTGCCCAGCCCTGCCCTGCCCTTTGCCAACAGAGCATCTCATTCATTATAACGCCTTCAGCCTTGCTCCTGCCACCAGTACTGCCCAGAGAGGTGATGCTGTGGGCATTAAAGCCAAAGCCTGTCCCAAGGGGATCCTGCCTCTGCCTGGTGTGAGCTGGGTAAAGTCTATGCTGGTTTTACAAACATTTATTTTCTGTGGGATTTGGAACACAGAATATTCTCGTGTTCCCCTGCACAAGAGCTGCCCCTTCTCCCTGTGGGTGCCTGTGCTGCACAGGGGAAGCAGGAGCTGCTGATGAGCAGAACAGGTTGGAAGCAAACACCCAGCCCGTGTCCCAGCCATGTCCCCTCCGTGCCTCTCTCTGGTGGCTCCAGGTCAGTCCCTGTGTGAGGCTGGGGATAGGTGAGGTGGGATGTGCAGCCTTCACAGAGCCTGGTGCCTCGTCCTCCAGGGCATTGTGCCTTGTGTCCCCAGGTAAAGATGCTCGTCCTGGTTTGTCACCGCAGGACATTGCTCTGGGGCAGAGCTGAGCCGTGCTGAGGGAGGAGAGCAGCTCAGGGAATCTCCATCTCAAAGCTCTCTGAGATGGTGCCCACCAAAGGCGTTGGTGCCTGGAGCTGTTTGCTCCAATGCATCTTGAAATGCACTCCTCCCCCTTGTAAAGAGAGTATTTGTTATGCATTTTATAGTCTCAGGCATGGCCATCTGCTAATATAGTCAAGTAGACACAATAAAGGAGGTTTATATCTTTTTAGGTTCTGTTAGTTCAGGTTCTATTTTTGATGCAGTAGGAGCTGGCACAGCTGAGCTGAAAGACTCTCAGGAACATGCCATGCATTTTATAGTGGATGTGACTAAAGAAAATTTGCTGAAGGATTCGAATTAAAGGTGGCACATAACAAAGAATTCGAAATTGGTATTGGCCTGCCTTTAACCAGGGGTAGTTTAGAGGCTCTTTTTAATGTAAGAGACTCGAGACACTTTTTATTCTGACATTTTGTAGCCTGTGAGGTGCAAGTCTGCTTGTGAACAGCACTGAGATGTGAATGGTGAGTACCAGCACATCTTTCACCTGTGTAGGTATGAAAAACTTTTAATTGCAGTCTGGAGGAGGATCTGTCATCTTCAATTTGTCTCCTGACACTTGGCAGATTATATCTGCATTTAACAAATAAATAAGAAAACACCCCCGTAATTTTGTGTGTAGATGAAAGTTCAGTTGTCCAGAGGTCCAGTTTCTTGCCTTTATTGTGGGGTAATCCTTTGTCAAGGTTGGGAGCTGAAGGCTGGGAAGGACTCCCAGATAAATGAACTGGGAGTGAAGCTCTTGCAACCAACCCCACTTTATTCTGTGTTTGTCTAAGCTGCTTTTGAATATGAAATGTTTTTTCACTTTCCAGAGAACTTGCACTGGAACTTACTCCCCAGTGTGGGGACAAGGCCAGTGTGGGACAAGTCAGGGGGAATGTGGCCCCTTCCTGAGCCCAGTGGTGTGTTGGGGTCCCTTGGGCAAAGTAATGCAGTGACCCAGGTGCCTCCTTGGCTGCTGGGCCAGGCAGGGAGAGGGACTGAGTGGCTCCCAGTGGGTTGTCTCCCATCTCTGTCTTTACTGCCTAATGTCCTTGTTTTGGTTTTGTTTCTTTAAAATTATTTTTATTTTATATGCTAAAAGATGTTTAGTTACTTGTTTTAAAGTCTCTTGCAAGATCTGATTCAGACTGACTTGGTGAAGTTCTCTTGTGTAACTATACACTTCTTGACATAATTTTCTTCAGTTGATTTTCTCTTTCCAACCCACAATATGCACTAAGTTGTTTCTGAGATGCTTTTTCTTTTCAAATGTGATTATTCAATAGAGAATTTGGAAGTGCTCTCTTAATCCTATGAAGTCATTAGGACTCGGGCCAACAACAAAATTTAAGAGCTGAAGCTGAACTTTCTAGATTGTCTGGGGGGAAGTTGTGGAGATGAGCAACAATTCACCTGTTGAAAGCTGTGACTTCAGAGTGCAATCTTCATTCACTTGTTATCTTTGCTCTAAATTGTCACAATTCAAAATCTACACCTCTCCAACATGTTTACCTGTTTTACAGATGCTCTTACACCTTCTTTTGTTGCCAATTTGGGTGGGTAACACCACCCAGAGAGCCATTCCTGGGTTGGTGACCTTGCACAGAACGTGTTGTTCATCACTGATGCCAGGTTTTGCTGTTCATTTGTTTGCTTTTTGCTTTTTTCACCTTTCAACCTGCATGCCAGAGGACTTCTAGTCACTTGTTTTACAGTCTCTGGCAAGTGTGATTCACTCTGGCTTTTTGCAGTTCTCTCCTGCAGAGAAAGTGACTGAAGTGGGCTGGTGCCCTCCTGCTTTGCTTGGGGGAAGTTGGGGGTGAGGACTCCTGGCTCAGCACGCTCTGGCACTATGAATTTCATGTTAATTATGTATGAGTGCCTCTCCCTGCCATGTTTCTAATTAGCTGTGGTTTATGCCAAGCTTTTACCTACCTTAATACCTCTCTGCTACTGTTTTGAGACTTGTCTGAAACCAAACCAGATGAGTTGGTGTATCTTGTATTATCTGCTTTACTGCATGCTTTGTTTTCATTTCCCTCACGCCCTGAAGAGTGCAGAAAGAAGTAAGGTTCTGAACAAGGAATGGCAAAGAAAATTGCATTCTCCTTTCTGATGCTCTTTCAGAATTTCTGCATGCTTGGGACAGGTCCTCCTTTATCCCACTTTCTGGAGGTTTTCATTGTTTTCTACCAGCAATTGGCTGAATTCTACACACACCTACATGCTAGATTTGTGCAATCCTTTAATATTACTTTTTTGGTTTGTCCTGTGTTTTCCATCTTTATGCGGCTTTTGCTTTCAACTGTGTGGTCACAAAAATTTTCTTTAGTACTTGATGTCTCATTCAACAGCAGTTATGTAATTAGATAGCAAGTGTTTAATTAGATTTTGGGTAGTTGGCTACGTATCTTGGTATTTGTGATACCAATCTGGTCACAATTAATAAAAGGGAATATACCCCTGTAATTATATAAGCTTGTTTAAATATTCATGACCTTAGGCAACAGCAATGAGTAGGTAAATAAGAGTATTAGAGTATTACCTCTGTGGGTGGAATGATCTTGGAATTATGCTGAACATTTTGGCATTAATAGCATAGCAGGTGATTCTGCAATGAAAATTTCATATAGTAATTTTGTCTATTTGCTCTTTTTAGCTGATACATTTTTTCAGCCAGTGCAATAAATACGTGCGATTTAGGACAAATGTTCAGGAGAAAAATCTCTGGTAATAGAAACTGTTCCATTATCATGTGCTTTAGATATTTTTGATATCTCCTCACAAGGCAAGTACATTTACTGAAGTCACAGCAGAAACGAATGACCAGGGTGAAACACCAAAAATAACATGAGTGTACTCAGATGATGCTGTAGCCCCCTCCAGTATCAGTAATTCCTTCAGATACGACCATGCACAGAAACAGCAGCTGGAAAAGCAACTATTTTGGCATGGGAAGAATTATAGTGTGCTGACAGCCTGTGCAGACATCTCTGAATGGTTTCCTCTCTCTCCTTTCTCCCATTTCCCTTGAAGGCATCCCAAAGAGCCCTCAGGTGCAGTCGTTGCTTTCTTGAGTAGCATCCATGTTTTGGAAAGTTCATGAAAATGTATGAACTGTGCCAGGAGCATTGCTTAATGAAATGACAATTATTGCAGCTTTTTTGTTCTGGTGAGAGATGTGTGAAGATGTGAATGAGAGTGGGCACTGGTGGACAGGCTCCTCGAATGAATTTGTGTCTGTATCCGAAGGGAGCCTATATCCAAACCTGTCTGACCTGAGTTTCATTTCCCCATGACCCGAGAAAAAGTCGTCTGAGAATTTTACTGATGTGAGAAGAGGAGAAGAGTTTTGGGGGGCAGATGAGAACAGAGCATGTTTAAAATGTCTGATCTGAGATTTCATGTGGAATAGGAAAAGTGTCTGTTTCAAGGGCTCGATTGCTGCATTATTAAGAATTTGTGATTGGGGTAAGTCTAGTCCTGGCAGCAGAGCTGACTGGAAAAGCACTGTTTCATCAAAGCTCAAGTTGTGGGGATTTCTTAATGAGTTTAACTGTTTTGACATATTTTCCTGAGGGGAGAAAATTATCCAAACAGAACATACTTGCTTTGAAATAGCATTAAACACTGGCTTGAAGAGTTCAGCCTACATTCTATCCTGGAGATAAGACATAGCTCTGATTCCTGTTAAAACACGTCTCTGAGGAGGAAGATGGGCCCCAAGTTATTTTGCACAGGTGATCAGTGAGGATTCACAGGGAAACTGCATGAGGCAGTGGGAGGGTCTGTCAAGGGGAGATGGCTTTGCTGGGAGAGAGACACAGGGATCATGAGGCTTTAGGGGAGATGAAGGGGAAAAAGAGCAAAAATAAAATTGCACAGGAAAGTGTATGCTGTGGTGGAAAAACAGGAGATAAAAAGTTGTGTTATGGTTTCTCCTGTAGTGATACTCTTCATATAACCCTTTTCCTGCTGGATGTGCACAGGGACAAGGAATAGATCTGTCATTCACCTTCAGAGCTCTGGCTCTGCTCTGCCATCCCTCCTTTTCAGATTTTGGTGCAATAACATCCCTCTTACAGAAAGGTAATTTCCATGTGTATCATGCATGTATTTCTATAAAAACAAATGTTAAGAGCACACGGGTAACTCTGTGGCTAGTGGAAAAAAAAACCAAAAACCACCTTTGTGTGTCTAAAATGAGTTTAAATTGAAAGCTGTGCTGGAATATTTCATCTTCAAAAGGAAAATGTTGACCAGGTTGGGATTTTTTTTCATTTTTTTAACTCCCATTTTTCTTTTTGTAGGTAGCAGCTCTGATACTCCAGGGAGCTGGGCTGGGCTCTCATGTCTCCATCTTGCTTCACCACTTTTGCATGGATTCTCTGGGTCTTGTAAAGGAAGAAAAGGCACTTTGTGGCATGCTGAGCTCTTCCAGCCGAGGTCTCTGCCTCAGCTGCTTGAAACATTCTCTCGGGCTGTGTGAAGATCCTTCCCAGCCTTGAAATCCACCTGGGTATTTTCCTCCCACTCAGAGCTGTGCGTCCTCACATCCTCTGTTTCTGTCTCATTGTTTCAGATCTTCCTTCGGGAGTTCTCAGCCTCTTTCTGTGGATGTTTTTTCATTTTGTTTTGCATTAATAATACTGGAAGAGGTTGGAGGGGCAGGGAGGAAGGAAGTTTCAAGTCTGCTGGAGTTTTTCCAAATCGGTTCATCATCATTAATCTTCCAATGTTATTTCCCTCCCTTAAAGCCTCTTGGTTCATTATTGCCATGAAAAAAAAGGGAACCCTTTGTTCAGTAACAAGGGAATTTGTGTCTGTCAAGGCAGCAGCTTTTTGCTCCAAATTCCATATCTAATTTTGCAGAAAAATACTGTCAGCAAATTGCTTGAGGTATTGCAGTGAAACACGGGGCTTACGTTCCCAGCAAACATTCATGCTATTATGTAAATCTTTGCAGAGCTATATATCAGAAAAACAAATAAACAAACGGAGTGACCAGAAGATACACCTGAAATCAGGATGCAATGGACACCAAGAAGAGCTGGCTGGTGACACTGTGAAACAATTAGCCATCTGCTTAAATGACACTTCCATTTAATTATACACAGAGAACTTAGCTTAACTCATTAATTATTAAAAAATAACGTTGAACAGGAGAATAATGCTTTCCCCCATACACTGAATCCGTGCTTGCAAATCACAAAATCCCAGAGGTTCAAAATGGAAATGTGTTTGCTGGCAGCCTTAGCAGCTCTCCTCTGCCAATGTGTGAGTACTCAGTGTCTGATTTTCTGCATCTGGGATTCCCAGCTCCATTTGCTGGGGAACCACCAGCAGTGGTGGATGCAGCAGCCCCTCACTGGGTGCTTGTGGCTCCCCAGGTGGCACCCACAGAGTGCAGTGGCACCCTCAGTGACACTCACAGTGAGCCCTGGCCTGCCTTGCTCTGGGATTCCTTTAGCCAGGGCTGAGGCACAGTGACTCAAAGGTTTCTACCTAGAGGCCAGTAAGTCCAAAAACCACCATTTTTGGTTGCACAGAAATAAATACTACTCTTCTGAAATTCATGTTTTCACCTGCTTCTGGAAAATAATTCTGTGACCATCCCTCTGTTCCAAACGTTGTTACATTTATCAAAATTGGCTTTATACTTAGAAACTGGGTTGTCGTGTTCTAGCATTTTGAACTGTTTGTCTTCAAGTCCTTTGGAGCATTGCACAGATCCCTGGGAAGACCTGGATCTAGAAAAATGAGTAAAAATTGCCAAACATCACTTCTGTATCACCAGATCTCAAAAAAAAAAAACCACCCCAAAATTTAGTTTGAGTTCCACTTGGATTCTTCTCCAATTATTTCTTACTGGATGGGGCCCAAAGAGCCTAATGTCCCGAGGACTTCACAAATCCAGTAAAATACTCACTCAGCCCAGCCCACGTGCTACCAACTGCCTCCCCCAGACATATGGTGATGTTTTTTCCCTATCACTATATAAGGTTGGAGCAGGGCAGAAATGCTTCCCCCTCCTGCTCAACGGAATAAGTGTGATAGTTTTTCTAAATTAAAACAAAACAACTTATACTCGGGAGTGTGACTAATGCGATGTAACCCGAGTGACTTATGAGATATTGCCAGGGGAGTAGAGGCTGCTTTGGCTCCACTGGGCTGTGCAGCTGCTGGCTGTGACCTGCATTTCTGTCTCTGTGGCTCAGACACATCTGACAACTCCCATCAAAGGCAGATGTCTCAGAGCACATGGTCAGACGTGCCCCAGTAAGATCACTAGTGACTCCTGTGACCACGAGATCACTGGACATCACAAGGCCCCTTGAAAACCAGGGTTGATTTTCCAGTACGTGTTGCTGTTGCCTGGGGTGGAACTCCCTTATCTTCTCTAGCAGTGACATCTCTCCAACAGCTGCCAGTCACACTGGGTGGCAGAACCACAGAGATGGCAAGGATGGTGCTTGCACTAAAATTTTGCATTGTTTTTCTCCTTACTGACACTTGTTTGCTCTGGTCTTACCTCCAGTAGTCTCATACGTCTCAGAAATGCTCTATACAGAGATTGTCACTGCAGCCATTTAAGTTCTTTTGCTGCTGGAAATGGAAAGGACAACTGCAATCATTCTGCTGTATCATGGGCAGAAGAACATTGTCTCATGCTTGGGCTGCTGCTGGGAGATGGGGAGAGGCTGAAGGGCAGAAAGGGCCTTGCTACCTTGGGAAAGGCACTGTCTCTGCTGGTCTCTGATCTCTGCTGGAGTGCGGATTTGTGGCCCTGCACAGGGCCAGAACAACATCACCTGGCCACAGGGAGATTTTCCTTCGCAGCAACTGCATCTCCAGGCACTGCTGAGCTCCTCCCAGGGCTCTCACCGCCTCACTTGGGGAAAGCATAACCACTCTGTGCCTTTGCAAAGCTTCCAAATTCTGCCTTGTTTAACCACCTCTGTCAGTGGTCTGCTGAGCCCAGGCCATGTGGTTGCAAAGAACAGCTGGAGCACAAGAGATTTATGAATAAATACAAATTGTAGGAAAAGGTTCAGCCTGTCTTAAGGATTCCTGCTGCTCCAGAGAGTGAGTGACTCCCTCCTCTGCAGGTGAGTCATGACCTGGCTCTGACGCCTCAGCATTATTTCAAATATTTGGGTTTTTTAAAGCTACTGGTCAGGATTATTCTTGCAAGCTATTGAGAACAAAATGGCTGAAGATGGGCTGTGCTGTGGTTTAAGGGGATTTAGGACTGGTTTTGAACATTTGCATTCTTCTTCAGTCAGGGGCTTCCTGTGCAAGCTACAGATGGTGATTTGATCTCCCTCTGCCTTGGCCCACCTTGGTAAAAACCACAAAATAGCCCCTTTTCTTTTATATATGTGTTTATACAGTATGTGTATGATAAGGACATGGACTTAATGCATGTAAATACCCAGTAATGCAAAATAGACCTTTTGGTTTCTACTGTCCTACAAATAAGTAACAGGAAGGCAATTTCTCTATAATGACATTCCAAATGTAATTTTCATAAGAAAACATTTTGGAGTTCGGAGCTATTTGTTGCATGCTAGTCATTGAGGATGATACTGATTTCCAGGCAGTGCTGTCCTACTTGAATTTTGAAAACATTATATTCATTGGGGGCTGGGTGGAAGGAGAGGAAGAGAAATTTAAAACTTTTTTACTTAATTGGTCATGTATAAATCTCATAGGTTTTACTCAAAACTCATCATTGGTTTTAATAGATCTGCTTAACAAATGTTGGTCTGAAATGCCTTAGGGTAATTAATGCTAATTCTTACATGGCCTTGACACTTCTGTAAAATTCCTTCTAAAAGAAATAATCAAGGGATAAGTTATTATTTTAGCATATATAATGATGCATTTCAGGAAATATCGTGTTAGAAACTAGATAACTAAGTTGAGAGAATTTTTTTATTAGATTAAAGCACTTGTGAATGAAAGTTCCCAGATGTCTTTCTAACTAACCTTACAAAAATATAATGTGACCGGAATCTGCTCTCATATGCAGCCCAGAGAGCAAAGAAAATATCTGGTTCCCTTTCCTATCACTGATAAATATGGGCCAAATTAGGAAAGCATTGAAGTGTACACTTAGAGAAATGCTTAAGTGTTCTCATCAGGGCCTAAGTAGTGAATTAGAGCAACTCTCTTACCCTTGTTCAAACCACACTGATGTCAGTGGAAAGACTCTCATTAACCTCTGAGGATTTTGCATTAGATCTGTGGGTAAAATTCTGGTTCCTTTGAAGTTGGTGGCGAAGTTTCCATTAACCTGTGCCTGGGCCTTCATTTATTCTGCAGAAGGAATGTTCTCAGCATAAAACCTATGATCATGTCCTGATAAAAATAAAGAAAATTGATGCTATTCATTTAGGAATATCCAGCACTAGCAATTAGTAGGAAGTATGAATACAGGAGAAAAACCCTAATCTAATTATGTGAAAATCCTTGCTGTGTAATAAAACTGGTTTCTGCTTGTCTTATTACAAATGAGAGAGAGCAGTATTCAGAAGCAGGCTTGAATTTACTTCAATATGTATTGAAAATACTTTTTCTTTCAAGCTTCTTGGTAACCATTATAGTCCATCAGCCATAAAGCTTCATGTACCTCACAGGCTTTACTCGTTTCTCTGTCCCCAGTAATGGCTTGGAGACCTGTTCATATTTTGAAAGGTGTTATATTGAAACCTGGAAGTTCTGTTCATTCCATGCTTCTGAGTCATTTTATTTGAAAACCTGTGAAAAAGAATAGGAGTCTGAGACATTGAGGACAGATAAAATTGGTCTTCGGAAGTTCAAGAAGAGTAATTGCATCAATCTGGAAGAACATGGTTAGGGCTAGAACTCACGAATACAGACTGAAGGAATTGAGTGTGTTAAGCATAAAGAAGGCACAGTGAAGTGATAAAATGGTACCCTGAGGTACCCTTTTCCTTCTGAGGTGAAAAAATCCAGCTAAATACCAGTATAACAACAGAAAATGTATGAAGGGCTGTAAATTGTTACATAGTGAATAGAAAATCTTTCTAAAACTAGTCTAGAATGTGGCTTAAATTATGGGCATGTTTGCTAAATTATTATTATAGGGAAACCAAAATATAAATATTCCAGATTTATTTTAAACTGTATTCAACTTATTACCCTAATGGAGAAAATGCTATTTCATCTAAGAAGTTGAATTTAAAAGGAAAACAACAACAACAAAACCACAACAAAAATAACCAACCCTCAGAGATGAGCCTTTTCCATTATGAGCAGTTTATCTAGAGGATGAGACTTTTTGAGACCCTGTAAAGCTTTGATAATCCTAAACAGAAAAATAAATGGTGTTTAATATTCCAAAGGGCTCATAAGCAATGTTTGCAGAGGAAGTCTGTGGGCAGCCTGCAGGGATCTCTAAGAGCGGGGCTTGAGGAGAGCTGCCGCACTGCCTCCTCACTTCTGGAGTGTTTATGGAAGAAGGTGCTGCCCATGCTGGAGCAGGTCTGCATCCTCCAGAGGGGCAAGTCCACGTGGCAACCTGGCTGTGGGCGTTTTCCTTCGAGAGAACAGCAGGCAATCACATCAAGTCATGGTGTGCTTTGGCCCGTTTTTACAGATCCTGTTTCAAACAGGAAAGGGAAGAAAACTTCCTGCACTTTGCAGGAGACTCACCAGCAGTGCACCAAGTGTCAGTGAAATCAGACTCAGCCACTGAGTCACCCCCTGAGCTCTGGGGGTGACTGCCAGGTGTCCTCCGCTGATGCTGAACATTTTAGGAATTGAGGGTACTGAACGATCCCTGAGATTGTGGCAGGATGATCTCAGGTGAACTCATTCTGACAAACTTCTGAGGTAGGGACTGTCACTGCCAGCTCTGCACTCCCTGACAGCTGCAGGTGGGAAACCTGCATCCAAACAGGTGACATCACGTTTGAAAACATTGCTGTGAATTATGACATCTTTTGTAGAGATGATGAGCATTATCTCCCTGCATGAACTGGAATCTTCTGTATAGAGAGATCTCCCTGTAACTCTTCCCCGCATTAGTCCAATATAGTCACACATGAAGCGAGAAATACAGGTCTTGAGAGAAAGCAACTAAAACCAAACAGCCAGCTGATCTGAAAGCACATTTCCCAGTTAATGGAGTGTTCCTGAGTTCTTGAAAGCTGACAGGGAATCTTTGTTGGGAAATGTGTTTTACTCTAAGGCAATAGTGTGCTGCAGAAGCCCTGAATGGCAGCAATGCTAAAGAGCTTCTCAGGCACCCTCTGGTTCAGTGGAATTGTTCTCACAGTGAGTTTTCTTGACCAGGCCACAGGAAATAGATCTAGGCTGTGCTTCCCAGGGTTGCTTATGAACTGTCAAGTAGAACGACATAAAGAAACGCCAGAGAAAATGAAATTACCTTTGCTTCACGTATTTGTTCTTTGCAAATCCACGTTGGCTATTACTCATCTTCACGTCACCTTCTGGTTTCCTACAGGCTTTATATTTCACTCTTTCCCTGCATACTGAAAGATGTATAAATCCCTAGGCTCTCTCTTTCTTATTTTATAGCACTCTGCATTCTCACCTCTCTCAACTCCTCTTCCAAACACTGTACTAGTTTCCTCAATACCCTTTTGATTTTGTTCCCTGAAAAACAGACATAAAAACTTCCAACTTAGCCAAGTATTTTTCAAACTCTTTTGATTTTTGTCATAGTTGGCATGCTAATCTCTCTGTGCCAGCATCAATTTTGTTATTCATCTGATCACAATTAACCTTTTTAGTGAGGAGTGAGGCAGAAGAGAGAGTAAATGCTTTGGTGTGCTCAGCATCCTTTACTGAGCCATCCTTTCCTGTTGAGGAGATTGACTTTCCTTGACCTTCCCCTTCCTACAATATAGCCTCTTGGCTTGTTTCATTTTGTGTCTTGTTAGCTGTGCCTTTGTTTGTTGATTTTTCTTTTTTTTTTTTCCTTTCCTTTTATTGTTTTTTTCTCTCTTTACACACTGCAGCAGTGCTTGGACACAGTCTTAGAAATCAGATGAGTAAATTGTAAGTTTCCTGATGCCTCTTGACTCAGTCTTTGCAGAACTCTAGAAATCCTCCAGCTGCAGCTTTACCCACAGTCTGCTGTAAAATCTTTTACATTAACATTTAGAAGGAATAATAATCAGAGGATCAAGTAGTGTTTGATGACTCTTCTGTGGAATGTTTGCTGTAATTGTTAGGATACTATAACTGAAACTTTCTAAGCCACTAAAGGACATATCCTCTCCTGGATTTCTAGGCAATGTTTATAATTCCAGAGAGATGCTTATTATATCTGAATAGATATGAGGCTTACCTAAAAGAATATTCTAGCTTCTAAAGGTGTATTGTGGTTTTTTGGTTTTATTTTGCTGACATATTTCACTGATTGGGACAATTTGAATACATTGATATTTTAGTCCAGTTTTATCCTTTCTTTATCCTTCCATTAATGCTGTGCCTGCAAAAGCTTCTTTAATTTTTGACTGTCACATTTATTTTGTTTTTATAATGAGCATTGTAAAGCCACAAAGCTACAATGTTATTATAACTGAAATAATTATTATTGTGTATGTATAAACACTAAAAATTCTCTTCCTAAAACTGACACCATCTTGATGATCTGGCTATTGGCAACTCTAGAACCAGCCTCTGTGTAACTGAATAGTACAAAGCTTCTCTGACCCTGTGGGCTGATGCAAATTAAAGGTAATAAAATTTTTGTGTTTAGCTGCCTGTGGTATGAGGGGTTTGGAAGTTTTGCTACATGATTAATTGTAGCTGTAAGCTGAGTGCACCATTTATACAGCCACTGAAAGTGGTATTGTGAATTAGTGCCCAAATCCTACAGAAACTCATCTGATCCTCCTTGGGGGTAATGAAAATCTCTTCCTCCTAAGGAGAAATATTGACCAGGGTGTAGTGAAATAATATTTGCTTGATTCTGATTGAGATTTTGAAGACTTGGAAAAGTGCTGTGAGACCAGCCAGTATCCATGGAGTTAGACAAGCTAAAATGCAATATAGGGGTATCTGTGAAGAATTCTTTTGGAAAGAGCCAGTGATATTTGGTGAGAATGTGGGTATGTGGCATTACAGATACAACCCTCTTTGCAAGAGCCTGTGCAGGTCTGGGGCATGTTCTTCTCCAGCACCTGCATGGTTTGGACTGGATAATTTTACCCCTGCCTCCCAAAACCAACCCAACCCAACCTAAAAACGACCCTAGACCAAACCAAACAACAGCAAAGTACCCCCCAAACAAAGAAAGCCAATCCAAACAAAAAAATCAAACAAAACCCTTCCCTGAAATAAAAACCAGCCAACCAACCAACTCCCTCCAGCAAACAACAAAAAGAAGGAAAGCAAAATAAGAAGAAAAAACCAAAGAAAAAAGAGTCTAGGACTGGATCCAGTGGAAATAATCACCTCCATGAAAATGAGAGCCTCTGGGTACTTTTCTGACTGGTGTTAAAGGGATGATGGCTTTGGGTAATAAAAACCGTGGTGCCCTTTCCCCCCTCCTGCTGCCACCCCACTGGTGACATTTAATGCAGGAACAGGACCCGTGCCCTGGTGAAATATCACTCCTGTCACTTCAGCAAGTGACACCAGTGGCGCCGGGGGACAGCAAAAGCACCAGGCAGGAGGAGTCATCCTTCCCAGCTGATGAAAGATAACGGAGAAGGGGATGCATAATTACTGCAAGAGGCTTCTGAGAAAGCAGAGGTGGAAAGAGTGACAAAGAAAGAGCTGGTGTTGAAAGGTGTGACGTGCGTGGCTCTGCGTGACAGCGCGGCTCTTTCACGGCGCTCACGCATCCCCGCGCTCGGGTGGAACTCCTGTAGCTGGAATCAGGCCCCTCTCCACTCATCAAACACTCTGTGCCGATTTTAATAGGCAAGATGAAACAGAAGACAGCTCAGTATGGGTTTAGATTGAGTCATGGTTATTGAATTTGTCCAAGGTACAAAGGTGCTGTTTGCAGCAAAATGAAATAAGTGATAAAAAAAAATCCGCAAAGAACAAAGGGAGTGGAGAGTAATATTTGTCACACTCTCAACAGTCTTCTGCTTGCTGTATGAGAGGGAAAAAGTCAGGAACATGCTGCAAATTTGCAACAGTGAAGTGCCTGAAAAGGAAAGAAGTTTAATGCAAGCATTGTTTTTACTCGACTCTACAAAAGTTTGGGTGGGGGTGGATAGTTGGGTTGAACTGAAAAAACCTCACAGATAACAAAGCAAAAAAAAAGGAAAAATGAAGGGCAGTGGGGAAGCCTTCGGAGCCCCCATGTGGAAACCCTATAGATGTACTTGCTGTGTTTCCCTGGATGCTGTGCCTGGTTCTGTCCTTGTCCTGTGAGTGCCCATGGCATGCTGAGCTTAGGGTTGTACTTCCAGACACAAGCCTCCTGAACCTCCTGACCTCTGAATTTCTACCTTTTGATTTGCAAAGAAACATGGTTGTGTGAGTACTTCAGCATCTGAGATTTAGTCTGTCTCTTTTGGCTCTTAAAGATAGGAATCATTTCCTTTATCTGTCACAGGCCCCTGTGATGATAAACAGATGATAGCAAAGGGAGAAGGGTAAGTAGGTGCTTCCATGGTAAGGTTGTTGTGATGCTTGGAGGACATAAGTGCAGCAGGACTTGCAGGTAGAAATGTATCATTGGGAATATTCTGTATAGTTACTTTATATGGGTACTCCAGGCTTCTGTGCACAGGCTGCCCTTAATTTGGCCCTTATACATGTGGTTTAATCTTTTATGAAGAATTTACGTCAGAAGAAAATGACAGTATTGAAACAAATTGGAATGGAAATCCAATGAGAGGTACTTGCAGAGGAGCCCTTTGCCCTCTCTTCTTTAAATGGGTATGTAATCCACCTCGGCTGACCTTTACCACTTCATTTTCCAGCTGTGGCTTCTTTTCCAGGAGAAAGCAGCCATAAGTAGAGGACTGTTGGGCAGATGTGTGCCTTTGCTGTGTGTCTGTGTGAGTGTAGCCTCTCTAGAGTGCCCCACCAGGCTGCTGTCATCCCTCTGTGCCAGTGCTGCAACTCTGCAATACCAGCTTTTGTCTCAGCTGCTGGCTGGAGTTGTTAGAAATGAATAAACCTAATCAGGAAGGAGCAGGAGAAGGAAAATCCAGCTGCAGGGAGAAAAACTTTTCTCCCCCTGTGTCTCTCATCTCCCTGGTGCAGTGCCACCATCCCTCATTAAGGCTCAGGCTGCCCCGTTGCTCCTCAGTGCTGTTGCCAAAGCTACAGAATCTGCTGTGAATGAAAGGGAACAGTCTCTGCTTTCCTCATAATTTACAATGGGTTTGGTTCCACTGTCCAGGCACCACAGCTGAGTCCTGACATGATCAGTTCTTTCTGACTCTGTTGATTCTGATTTATTTCCCCTCTCCAAAATCCCCCACCAGCATTTGTGGTCAGCAGGGATGGGTTTATTCCTTGTCCCACGGCTCTGTAAATACCGTGTCCTGAGCAGGGATGTTGGTGAGGGAGGAAGCTCACAGAGGAGAGAGCAGTGACAACCTTTAGGAATTGCTCTGGACTGTGCAGAAGTTGCATTAGCTCTTGGCAGAGCTGCTCTTGATGGTGAGGAGACTCATCCACCTGTCTTGATGCTCCCCTATTTCTGTATTTCCATGTTTTCCCTGAGGGCTGCTGAGTCCCTCTGGTTCAGCACAGTCCTCCAGCCCTTGTGCCCAGACACATTTGCACCAAAGCAGTTGCAGAGGGTTTTCTGTTGTTGTTTTGGTGCAAGCTGTATATATTTTGTTTCAGAGGAAAGCCTTGATATTCAGATTGTAAGAATGCAATTTTTACTGATGTAAATGAAAGGCTAATCATTCATCTTCCAAAATAACTGTTTGCATTTTGGACTGCATCAGAGTAGTAGGAAAACAAACCTGGTCCTATTGTTAGGGCACCATTTTTGTCAGTAAATCAGCAGTAACTGTGTTCCTGTCTGGTCTATTATTTTTATTCCAATATTATAGATCTGAAGTTCTCTGTTCTTACTCCAGGGAAGCAAATAACAATTCTGCTGTGCCATAACTTTTAGTTAAGTCTTTTCCTCCTGAGCCATCACGCTGTTGCTCACTGGTTAAAAGTGTGCTTAGTGAGACATTTGCTGTGGGCATTTTTCAAGTAGTCATGGCTTAATGCAAAACAAGGCTTGAAAAAAACCAATGCAACATAGTTCTGCTCTTTGCACAACTTCCATTTTTGTGTCCTGACCCTTGTAAATGAGCAGACTTTGGTTACATTTTCTGTCTGTGTTGCTGTCTCATCTCTGGGCTGCCATGGTGGCCAAGAAAAGCCTGGCATCCCCATCTTCACCAACCTCACAATGGGTGAATGAAAAATAACTTGAGAAGCATCTTGGGTAAAATTTCATCTATCAATATTGGTTTCCTTGCAAAATATAGGATCTGGGTTATTTGGAAATAGATTTTGCCAGACAAAAAGAGAGGAAAAGTCTAAATGTTTTCCTTTGAAATTTCAAAATGCTGTTTTATTTCTGTCTAGGTAAACAAGTGATTAGAGTTGCAAGGATTTAGCTGTAAGAGAAATATCTCCAATGAAATTAGTGTGAGAATGGTGGAAGAGCTGAAATAACTATAAATTTCTGTAACTGAAGATAAAACAACAATTTCTTTATCTTGAGTTTGCTCTGACAGGTTTTTAAGGGGGTATTAAAAAGGGAATTTGTCCATGACCCTTCAGAGATTTAATTTGTCTTGATGGTTTCAACTATGCATTTATAATTAGTACTCAGAATGAATGATGTTTCTAAGCAACTTGAGTGTGAACAACTTCAGTCTCTACTGGCTCTTTCCTAGCAGTGTTTGGGGATTTTTTTGTGTGTAAAGACTGTACAGTGTAAAAAAGAGAAAAAGATTCCCATCAGCCTCTCAGCCAGAGTAGATCCGTAAGTTAACAGCTCTCTCTGGAATCTTGGGTGTTTCTTACTTCCCAATAATTAAATTTTACAGGTTCAAGTCAGATTTCGGGCTGTGTCTTGGATGATGAGGATCTACAAATACACTCCACTTAAAAAAACTTCCTAAAAATCCTCAGTGTAAATAAGAGATGTATTTGAAATTCATACTGTGACCTAAAATTCCTCTTTGTTGACTCTTACACTTTTTTTCTGACATTCCATTCCTGTGTTTAGGTAGGGAACAAAAGCCTGTACAAAGAGGCCAATGACTTCTCTTCAGCATCAGGACACTTGGCTGCTGTGCTGCGGTCTGAATTTGATCTTCCAGGTACCGTTTGAAGATGGGCTGCATGAAACTCATTCAAAAACTGTGATGGACACAAAATTCCTTTTCTTGCACCTATTAGCAGTGCCTTTCTAGCAGAAATGTCTTACAAAATTAAGATTTAATTATTCTTGTGAAGTATAATGTAATACATTAGTTTTTATCATAGGAAGTATTATCACACTGTAAATAATTGAAGAAACCATAAATTAGAGTTGACAATCTAAATGAGGGAAACCCATTTTCTGATTATTTCTTTCTATGAGTTTCCTTGTTGAATTCTGCAAATTAGCAAGTAATTTGTAATGCTTATCCTGAACATTATGTGAATTAGTGAGAGTCCATTGTAATTAGATTTTTTTAAAACCAATTAGCAAGTGAGAATGGTCTCATTGTTTATTTAGGATTACTCAGAAAAAAAGAAGCATAATTTTATTTGTACTGTATTTTTTCAAGATTTTAATGATTTCGTTTCCTCCTAATGAAAGAACTATCGCGAGGGCACAGAGAAGAAGGATGAAAAAAATCCTAAGTTACCTCCTTTTGTGCTAGATATGTAGGCTCCTTCTATTTTCAAAGGTTTCTGAATCAGACCCAACATGATAAATGCAGTATTCTATAGGGCAGGGAATTAGTTCTGTTTTCTGCAGATGCAGTCTAATGCCTTTACTCTGAGATCAATCTTTTCCTGTATGTCTTTGCACACATCATGCTAGAATATTTTTAATTTCCATTTCAACAGAAGTGGTGCTTCCTTTTCACTTATTTGTCATTTAATAGTGAATGAATTGCAGTAGAAACAGGATTTCATGAGTTTTCTACCCTGTCCACAGGAATCTCTAGTTTTGTTCTATTTTTCTATGAAGAGCCTTATGATAAGAGCCTGTTTTCCTTTGCTGTTGCCTCATGATGTCAAAGTGGAAAGGATTTGGCTGCTGTATACTCATGAATTTCTACGGGAGGTTGGATGAGGTACTTGGCAGAGATTCATGGAACTGCTGAGATGTTGACTTCTTGGCTGCTGCAGGAACAGTATGGACACCACAGCAGTGTGCACAGCAGGGCTGCAGCCATCAGCACCAAGGGAGAGTCTTGTCTCTCAGCCCAGAGCAGGGGGCTCAGTCCTTTCCTTCTGTCACATCTGTGCACCAATTATCACCGGGTGATAATTGGAATCTGTGTGTGATGAAGGGCTGGTGATCCTTGGTGTGAAAGATGTGGCCTGAGGTTCAGAGCACTGAAGCTGTTCCCGTGGTGCCTCTGCTTGCACTGGAAGACCAAGACCAGCTGAGGATCCAGTTATTCCTTTATGAGCCCCTCTGTGGATGAAAGTCTCATGTTACAGCACAAAAACTTTTTTTTCCCAGTCTGATCTTATTTCCCAAGATCCATAACAAGATGAAGTCCTAGGGATTTTTCGTGCATTATTCAGCTGCAGGAGCATTCTCCTTTTCTCCTTTAAGTAAGGTATTTTGTTTCTTTTTCTATTTATCCTGTGCAAAAGAAATGTTCTGCTGTTTAAGTGTGGTTGTATGGGCTGTGTGTGTCCTCTTCTGCACTGCTTTCAGTGGGTTCTTCTCCTCCTGGATTTTTTACCATCTTCAAGAAATCAGAGGGAGAGTTCAGAACAGATGCTCAGTAAATTAGAGCAGTTTAATTTAGTTATGGGACCAAGGTAAAAAACTCAAAGTTAATAACCAAAGCAAAATAAGCATTTCTTGGGTAACCATCAGCAGGAGCAGAGAGAGCCTGGCTGGTGCTGGGAGCACTCAGGGCTTCCCTGGACCAAGTTCAGCCCCTGGCAGAGCTGTGCCTGTGAAACACAACTGCTGAAAGCAGTGATTTCAGTGCTGGGATTCAGGCAATGTAACTGCTGGTTCTGACTATAAAAATCCAGAAACAAAAGACAGAAAGCTGTAGTAGAGCTTTCCTTCCCCAGTCAGAGTATCTGTAAGAATAGGCATTAATTGGCAACAGAGGAAATCACAGGAGGCTGCAGAGAATTGTGGAACAGGGCAGATGCATATAAAAAAAATAACCTGTGCTAGAACAAATTGGAGCTCAACTGCTTTTCTCATGTTTCATTATAAGCTGACTCACTGACAGCTTCTTTCCTTGGGATTCCTCTGATGCTGAGACTTAACTGGCTGCCTCTGAACACCTCACACATTTTAAACAGTTTTAATAGTTTGTTTGGTTGTTGGTTTTTTTAACAACTGAACTTTCCTTGTGGGTTATACAGATGTTCCATTTCTTTTCTGCTGTACTTTGAAATACTCATCAAGAATTCTGAGTAGTTTTGGTGGTGGAAGAGAAGTTTGCTGTGTACATCAGCCACAGTAAGACCTGAAAGTCTTGCTCAGATTTGGGAGGGAAGAACAGGTGGCCTTGAAGATGGACAAGTTACGTGACATACACAGTATCTGGCAGAAAATTCCAGTAATTTTCTGCTCTGATATGCACTTATGAATAAATATATCTTCTAATCAATCAATCAATCAATCAATCCATAATTTTTTTAATATTCTGTGTCTTCTAGTTAACCAGCTGTGGACCACTTCTTGCTCTGCACAGAGGTAACATCTCTCTTAAATGAGAGGAGGGGAAAAAGGAACAAATTATCCAAAAGGTAATATTTGTGTCCTCCCATTTTCCAGAATAGAAGCTTCAGTAGGTAGTTTAAATTGAATGGCAGGTACTTAAAAGGCTTCTTTCTGAAACACGAGTTTTAAAAATCTAAGCAATGCATGAAAATTTTAAAGACGGGAAAAGAGTTTCAGTTCTGATTCTGAGCTCCAAATTACTTCTGTGTTTGGTCTGATTCTTAGAAGGAGAAAAGTCAACCCACTCTTTAAAAACATCAGTAGGATGTGTGTGTCCCCTGAGCAAACCAAGAGATTTCACATTACATTAATTTACACAGTTTGAAAATATTTCTGAAGTAGCCTCTTGATTAGATTTTCCATTTCTGAGTAATGGGATCTTTGCAGGGCCCTTAAGAAATGTATTATTGAGAAAAATACCTTAAATTATTTGCTTGGCAGATGAAGGGAACTATTGAGAGAATATGGAAGCAATGTAAGTATCACCTGGACATATATGGGTAGGAATTTGCGTGAGAGAAAAGGACTTCCCATGCTTACTGCCCTCAAAAAGAGATTTATGTGTCTCATGTAACACTGATAATAGTGGCAGCCTCTTCCTTCCTCTCAGCAGGAACAGCTAGTGAAGATGAAAGTATCTTTGCAAGCCAGCATGAACTGATTTCCTCTGTCCTGTGCATGATAATATTTTAATTAGGCAATTCCTGGTGGTGGTGAGGAGCTTTTCAATTAACTATTTTTAAAAAGCGTTCTCACTTTCTCTAGTTACATTACTTTAATTTCTTAGTGACGGAATAAACCTCAACAGACAGGAATTCACTCACCTGGATTGTTGGATGCTATAAATTGGTAGAAAATCCAGAAAGCAATATGCAGTGGATGAAATATTAATGACTACTCTGTTTCTTATGGAAGTTATTTTTATTAGGAAAATGGGTGATGCAGAGTGTGATGTGTGCAATTTCTTGCTCTTTACAACACTGAAACATGAGACATTTTCTGAAGTTGAAAATACTGTAATGCCTGTTCCTTTGATTATCACCAGTTGTCAGTTGAAACCTTGAAAAACCAAATTATTTCCTGATCAGTGGAATCAAACCTAATATGGAAGAAGTCAAAACGTTTACCTGAAGATGCTTTAATCAGTTTTTTATTAACATTTCACAGAAGTTACGTGGGGGGTTAATTAGTCACTAAGAGATGCTCCAGATGTCACAAGATGTCACACATGCATCCAAGTGCTCGGACCCTTACAGATGTTGGAGAGGACTACAAGAGAATGAAAATACTTATTTTATATATAAACTGCCTTTTTTACAGTGTATATGTAAATTACAGACAAATGGAAGTGCGTAGAGACTACAGTCTACAGGGACTCTCACAAATCTGTGAAATGTTTTATACAGTGTTTCAATAGAATTTTTACTGCTGCTCTTCTACTTCTGATAAATGAAGTATTTCAGGTTTTTTTCTGCTTTCTGATCCATGAAGCAGCTTAATTACTCTTTTGAAACTCATGAGCATTTATTTCAGAGGAGATGAAATTAAAAGCAGGAATCCTTATCTCAGTGGTTAGTGGGCCCTTTAGTAGTGAAGAAACTGCCCACTGATGAGAAAAATCTCATCAAGCAGATTCAGAAACAATTGAGTGAGGCTCAGCTATTCTTCATATAAGGAGAGAACCCTGGAGGTATTCAGATGATTATTAGTTCATGTTTTTCCAAAGAGCAAGCATCTCACTCACATTTGCCATAACAAGAATATAATTATTTTCTTCTTTTTTTTTCAAATTTAAACCTTTAGTTGTCGTAATTCTTGCTGAGAGATGAAATATAATTTATCATTTTTAGAAGCTGTAATAGAGAAAGTGGGGACCTGGTAATAGGGTACCCAAACTAAGCCCAGTTGGAAATGTTTAATGGAAGAGTTTTTCCACTACAAAATTTAGCTCAAAGGGTGGAGGTCAGAATTAATGATTAATTAGAACATCCTTACATTTGACCAAGAGATCTGATGAGGAAAAGCCAGATTAAATATAAATCAATTTTTTATTTTCTTGATTTCGTGAATTTCTATCCCAATTTTTATTTTAAATAATATCTACTTTGAATCTTTGATAATGTTATTGTTATTTTATAAAGTTCTGTCACTTCTGAAATATTTATAGTTGGTAACAAGTCATTTTGTCAGAATTCTCTTTCTGCAAGTAAACAAAAATTATGATTTTATATTCCAATTCAAAATAAAACCAGATTTTGAAATGGCAGCTTTTCCTGCAGGAAGAAAATTTATCTTTTTAAGCAGCTGTACATTTAGTCTTAGTATAGTTTCAGTATCACAAAGATTTTCACTGCATTTGACTGACATTAATTGGAGGGGACAGGTGGTGGTGGCAGTGAGGAGGAAATCTCTCCAGCGTTGTGTAGAATTGATAACAGGATATGCAGCACTAGAGCTGGTGAAAAATGCAGAAATATCACTTATACAAGAAATTGATTAGTTGAAATTTAAAAAAAAGAAAGAAAGAAAAATCTGCAGTATGAAGGTAAATTAAGAGCAATAAGAAAGACACTTTTCTGTTGTCTTCATGAAGAATCCCTAGAAGTTAACTCCTGTCCCTCTGCACTGGTGAGGTCCCACCTTGAGTGCTGTGTCCAGTTCTGGGCCAAGAAAGGTGAACCTCACCTTCAGAGAGGTGTTGGAGCAAGTCCAGAGAAGGGCAGCAAAGCTGGTGAGGAGTCTGCAGGGTAAATCCTGTGAGGAGCAGCTGAGGAACCTGAGGGTGTTTTTACTTGGGGGATCCACTGGTTTTGCCAAAGGAGAATGAATGTGACCTACAGAGTTGTCAGGCTTGTGAACCAATGAATGGGCTTGATTCAACAGAAACAAAGAAGATACTGATACAAAGCCATGGTAATTAACCTTCAAATGCTAAGATTCATTACCAGAAATCAGATCTTGTCCTTGTTTATGTTTAACTCTCGTAAAACAAGGCACAATTGAAAATTTTTCAAAATACGGAGGTTTTTTTCATGCTGTAAATATTTCTTTCTAGAGAAATTAAAAAAGAAATAGAGAAGAAAACTATGTAAAGTTATATGAGGAACTGAAACAAAAGTGCAGCAGCCTAGAAACAGAGAGTGGTTGTTTGATGCCCCATGGCTTGGGAAACAACTGCTCCCTAAACATGATCCTCTGCTCTCCACCCCAGAATCACTGCCTCTCCTCCAGGCACTTGCCCAAAGGGAATCAGCTCGAGGTTTTGACAAAGTGTGTGATACCAGACTGTGTGAGCTCGAGCATTGCTGAGAAAGGGATTTTGCAGAGGAGCAATATTGTACCTTGGAATACCTCTGTGAGCCATAGGAATACTTCAGACCCTTTGACAAACAGCTCTGGAAACAGAAGTGATATCTCTGCCTGAGATACTGGAGAGGAGTACAAAGAGAAAGAGTAAAACCATTTTCTAGCAGTGGGTTCTCAGTTTTCTGAGCTTCTCCCACTTCCAGCCATACTGCTGACTTTGGGCTTGGTGTGTCTGTGGTTTCCAGCAAGAATAACAAAGTTGAGCAGCCTCTTGCTGGTGGTGATCTGCAGTGATCTGGATTTGCTAGGGCCAGTTCCCAGTTGTGATGTGTGTAGGTGGAGCAGATGCAGTGATTTAAAAGACTCAGAGCCTACATCTTGTCCCTGTTGACCCTTTTGAGGTGAGACATGGCTAAACCCTGAGGTAAAAGTGGTCTGTCGGAGCCTGGCTGTGGTGGGGAAAGACTTTCCATTTCCCCAGGGATCCCTGCTGGAAAGGGCTGCCCTGCAGCAAGCCCACAGTCAGATCCCTTGATTTATTTGTCTTTTGTTTGGCAGCGAGGTCGGGTTGAGGGCTGGGGTGCAGGCAGGGCAGGATGGAGCCTGGTGCAGTGCCCTACTGCAGTTATTTATCACCCCTGCACAGAACCTGCAGCACTGGAGCAACATTATTACTGGCTTATCTAGGGATTGCGTGCTCAGAACATTTCCTCTTTTCCTGCACTGCAAATGAGAGGCTGATAGGAAAAGGAGAATGGTGCAATGGGCTTTCCAGAGCAGAACTGACAGGCTGCTGTTCCTGCAGGGGCACATCTCCCAGTGGCAGCTTCCTAGTGCATATGGAAGAGAGAATGATCCATCAGTGACTCACTGGATGCTTTTCACTTCATCATAGCAAATGATTAAAAAAAAAAAAAAATAAGAGAGAGAGAGAAAAGAAATAATACAATTTCCATGCTCTTATAAATGCAGTAGGAGCTTGTGATTAGAAACAAGCAGCCTAGCATGCAAGGGGTAAGGGACTGGCAGCAGTAGCAGCAGGTTAGATGTTATTGCTGTTATTGAACAGAGCACCAGGGTGACCACACTTTATAAGAGCTTTATTGGTTCACTCTAGTAAAAATGAGTCACACCTCTCTCCCTCGGCTCCTCATCTTTTTTCCCCTCAAAAGAGTGATAGGAAAAAGGATGATAAAAAACCTCCAGCATGCAAAAAGTTCGACTTTACACGTCAGTGCTGTGTACAGATGGATGATTCACCAGAATCCATCTCTGTGTTTTTACGATGTTTTTTTTGTTTGAAGTGTTAGCATATCAGACTTTATAGAGATTCCAAGTTTGAGCCTGTGCTAGTACCTGCTTTTATCAAGTAAAATGTTATGTGGTGGCACAGAAGGGATTCCTGCTGAAAAGTGCTCCCCTTTGCTAGTTTGATGGAAAAATAAAGAGAATTCTACGTGGAGTCTCCATTTCTGTGCTGTGAGGGATTATTTCCACAGAGGTTTATACTGGGCACTTAAATGGCATCTAGAGGTGCTTTTCAATATCAGATATCATCCTTTGCAACACTGGAAGGGGTGAACTAGACAATTTTCCATCTCTGAATCAATTTTGTGACTTTCCAGTCTCTGTTAAGCAGCTTTTAACTTTTGTTGCCATTACAGTCTTGGGAGTAACAGGCAGCAGAAGGCTCAGCTATACACCATTCACCAGGCAAGAGGTTTCATGCCAGGGAGTGCAGGGGCTGAAAGCCATTATTTATGAACTCATATCATGAAAGAACTTGCAGATGTAAAAAAGAATGGGGCACCAACCCGTGAGCAGCAAAGAAAAAATGGGTTTATAGTCCTGTCATATGCGCATTTAAACTGAGTTTATCATTGTTGTTACTTGCAACAAAACTGTACTAGTCAATGTTCAGCTGCATCAGCACCACTTGCCAAAGCAAAGCCATCCTGTCTGTGACAGGGACACGTCTGTAGTGCCTGGCATCTGACAGTCCTGAAGCATTTTGCAGTACAAATGTTCATTAAGCTTTACAACAGCTTTGTAAGGTAGGAAAATGCCATCAACAGGCATTTCAGCTAAAGCACAGGGCTCCCTCTCCTGTGGAAGGGTATCAGGGCGTGAGAGGGGTCGTGTCGGGTGAGTAGCCAGCCCACTGTGTGGGGCCAGGTTTGTGCTCAGGAGAATAAGTCTTCAATTGCTGCATGACCTTTTGTGCTTGAAAATTGGGACCTCCATCACAGCTGGGACCTCTGCTATGGTTACAGCAGGAAAACTCAATACAGTAATAGAAATGTTCCGTAGAGTGGAGTAGCACAGTGGTCTGTCTGCCAGGGAATTATTATGGATTTCCCCTAAATGAGACTGTAATTCAGCTTTTGATATACATCACATCTCCTCTTGTTCCCACGAACCTTTCTTGTGCCAGGAGTGTGACCTGTCCCTGGGCTGTGGCACTGCCTGGTGTGGGCTGGCTCTGCACAGCTCTCCGAGAGCAGCCACGTGCCCTCTGCTGAGGCGTGAGCCTTCATTTCATCCACACACTGCTGAATCCTTAGCAGTGTGTGTGCATCCTGTCAGCCCTTCATGTTCTCCCTTCAGTGCTCTCAGTTTCCTGGCAGGAGGAGAAAATGCCCCTGGCTTGTAGCTGGAACCCTTTGCTGTCACACGTCCTTGCCACAGCCTCTCATCGGAAGGGCGAGCGCCGTGTCCGACAGCCCAGCCCTGAGCTGCAGCCTGACAGCCCAGCCTTGTGCCGAGTGTTGTTCAGAGCCAGCTGAGTCTTACGTGTAAACACTGCAGAATTTCATGGCAAAAGGCTGGGAGGGAGGAGGAGGAGGCAGACAAAGTGCCCAGTGCCCTACTTAGCAAACGCCTGAAGCCTGGCCCGCTGCGTTGCCTTGTCAGGCTCTGCATGCTGCAGAACTGATTAAACAAAAACCCAACGTGTTGGGGCCAGAAATTGCCCGGTTCAATGTTAACATTGTGTAAACACTCTCCAACTGACTAAATTCTGGCAGATCCAAAAGTTGCCAGGAGCATTTTCATGCTTTCCCTCTCTGCTGAAGCTGAGCCTGCAGCTCCAGCTCCCCAGGTCTCCCTGGGACTCATTAGCATGGCACCGCCGTCGCTGCTGGCAAAGGTGGCCACGGGGGACAGTGCCACACGTGCAGAGAGTGGCAACCTTCACACAGGAGCAAAACAGCGAGGCAAAACTGCCGTGGAGGGACAGGATCGTGCTTAATCATATGCAAATCAATGTACAATCTCACAAAGATTTGATTTGCGTTTCGAGGCAGCTGCTAAAAATATTGTTTTAACCCCTCTTGGGAGGTAAATATATCCACTAGACCCAGGCTAGGTGGAGGGTGATTACATTTCCTAATAAGTTTAATTTTACAAGGTGGAACATTTGAAAGCTGCCATGTCTCTCATCCTTGGACAGCGTGTGTTGGGGAGATGCCCATGGAAGGGTAATTGCATCAGTGTGAACACAGCACAGCCCTGCCAACTGCACAAAGAAATGCCCTGCAGATTTGTCGGGGCGGGAGGAGGTTTTGCTGTACGTAATGAAATGTGAAATATCATTTCCCATGCACAAAGGACATGCTTTCTCCTGGCTTTTACTGTTTCATCACAGGCAGCCCAGTGCTCAGTGGTGCTACCTGGGCTCAGTCATTATTACGTCTTTGGGCTGCACTCCTCCTCGCTGAGCCCAGTGCTTACCTCCTGGCTCAGGAAAGGCAGTGGAGCCTGCGTGTTTTCCCATTTATGAGGGCAAATGATTTGGGTCCTTTGCCTTCCTGTAACCAATTCCACACGTTTTTAAGCTTGTGTAACTCAGGGGCTTTTTATTGCCTGTGCCTTGCAGAAAACAACACTTGGCTTAATGCAGTTGTTTCCACATGACACTGCCGTAAGGAAAAGCAATATTATGGCCCAGTGACAGTGGGAAGCAGAGAGGTGCCTCTGGAGGCAGAGACCTACACAGGGGCTGAGGCCCTGGAGCCAGGGAATGAATAAATGAGCAGCACACTGCTGTGCTAGCACTTGGGGAAGGGTTGTTTGTGTCCTGATCTGCTAAGTAATTGTTCAGGAGATAGAAAATTGGTATTTCTGTGGCTTGGATCCATTTTTATTTGTTTTCTTGTATTCAAATCATCTGCTTCCAGCTGCTTTCTTGGGCTGAGTTTGACAGAGATGCACAAATTGTCTCATGGCTCATCATCTTCTGAAGGAGATCTGCAATTCTTCTGTTTGGGGAAAATTCTTTTGTTTGGGCCATTTGTGGTAGCAATGTCACTGTGAGGGGCCAGGATTCCCTGCTCTGCAAACACAAAACCAAAAGGCAAAGAGCTCAGGGAGTCTCTGGCTCTACTTTTTTCAGACACACGATGTTGAATGCAAATACAAAGGTATCGATGGGCTTCATCCCTGCCTCGGTGCTACCCTCGAGAAAATTTTCTTACCAGTTCAAATGAGGGGCCATTGAGCCAGCCAAGGGCTGCCCAAAGGCTGTGCCATCCTCAGCAAGGTTTGTATCAGTCAGCCAGGAGCCCATTTCCCTTCAGCCACCCGCAGGGCAGCGGGCAGCTGGGCTGGCTGCAGGACTTGTGATGCTCTTGGCCTGAGCCTCGGCGCCTCCAGCCTGCCTCCATCCAGGAGGGGAGGAGATTCTGTCACCCTGAAAAGATCCACTGTGTCCCTGGTGCTTGCTCAAACATTTAATTATTCTCCATGTTACATTGTCTTGTGTGGCACCGTTTTGAGCTTGTCTCATCAGATGAAGGCAGCTTTTATTAACAACTATTCCCTTCTGCCTCTCCTTCTCTGAGGTCTCCATACACTGCAAACCAGGCAGATCTTGGTCTCTGTTTTGGGCTCTGAGTCTTACAAAACCAGGCACGTCCTCTTATCCTCTGCTGGGCACTTTTGCTGGTTTTTGGTGTTATCTTTTAAAATTGAGGTACTGGGGGATTACAGAATATTTATCACCAGTCTCACGAATGGAGGTTTATTTACCTCCCTATTTGTCACTTACTTGTTCATACATCTAAGGATCCATTTCTAGGTTGTAGTCCCCTATTCTGTAGCTGTGCCTAAGTACACTTTTTGTTCCTAGATACACAACCACAAACCTGGCTTCAAATGTACCTGGTGAATATGAATGGATTTCACTGAGATATCAAGGTTTATTAAAAATTAAAAAGATCTTGTCTAACTCTGCTCCAGCTCCTTTGTGCAGACTCTGCTTAACTGGCTTAAAATGTTTACTCCTAGAACTTTAACATCCTCTTTAGTTACTCAAGGATTGGAAAACAATTAATTTTTCTACTGCCCTTTTCATAGATGGAATAGAAATATGTATTGAACATTTTACCTTTTCTACATTTTATTGAAAACTTTGCTGGCTGTGTAGCTGCTGTGCTGCTGAAGTTCCTTTGATCTGTTTAATTCTATCCTCAGCCAGGCCTGAGATTAACTTTTTTCTCTGTTATTCTTAGTTTTCCTAATAAATATTTCATCATTTCTAATATTGTTTACAGCAATTCCTATTGATTTCCTCCTTCTCAGTCATTTTATATTGGCTTTTTGTTCCTAATTGCCTACTTTACTTTTCATCATATGAGTATTTGCTTTCAGCCAAACTTGGTGGTTTTTTTTTTGTTTTGGGTTGTTTTTTTTTTTTTTTTTTAATTTTAGTATTGTGTCTCTAGTCTATTCATGATTTTTCCCCAAGAGCTCCCCAATCTCATCCTCTTTACTTTTTCAGTCAGTTTTTGGACATTTTATGTTCCTCAGTTTTGGGGCAACAGTTCTTTTGAG
Source organism: Sylvia atricapilla (assembly GCF_009819655.1). Classification (NCBI taxonomy): domain Eukaryota; kingdom Metazoa; phylum Chordata; class Aves; order Passeriformes; family Sylviidae; genus Sylvia; species Sylvia atricapilla. The sequence goes on from NC_089154.1 coordinate 1,557,501, forward strand.
ACTTCAGTTATAAAATTGTGCATGCCACATTTACTCTCTTCCTTTCTCTTTTGTCCTCATTTTTAATATTTTTTTTTGGGGGGGGTGTCACTTTTTGCATAGTATGACATTAAACTGCAATATGAAGATCAGCAACAGTCTTACCTATATGGAACCACTTGGAAAATCATGTCCTATGTTTTTGTGGTCCAGGATCTTTGGAGAGACTGTTTTCTGTTCTATCCCTTTCTCAATTAGTGCAGGGAAGTTGGATTCCAAGGAATTTTGTTGTCAGTTTGTTGCTTTCACTTCAGCCCTTAAGGAGTACCCACTCAGGTTCTTCAGGCCATAACTGATTTTCTTTTCTATATACATCACTTGGAATAACAGAAGATATTCCTCCTTGTACAAATCTTGCTTGCATCCTTCCTTTCCTACAGCTACACTGTCAGAAAACAGGATTCAGTTACAACCCTTTTTAGCAAACTGCACTAAACAAGGTTTCCTGACAGTAAGAATATACTTCTGCCATGGTAATTTTTTAAGTGGAAGAGACTATCCCAGGGATAAAGCCTCTTGTTTGAGGGCCTGAGTTATGAGGCCTCTTACTGTGAAATGCTGAGGGCTGGCATAAAATCAGCATTTGCTCCTAGACCTGCATCCAAAGCCACTGCTGCACCAACTGCTGTGGAATAATGTGCTCCTCTTGTGGCAGTGATTTGGGTAATGTCTGTCAGCCCGAGGTGCCAGGATGATTTTGTTCTCACTGCATGGCTGTCCAGTGAGCTGTGCAGCAAGCTGTAAAGCCAGGCACTCAGTGATTGGCAAGAACATGGCAGTTTGAGTTGGCATTCCTGAGCAGGGCCTTGCTGAGTCACCTCCTCGTCATAGCTGAATCACTGACAATTACTGATGGAAAACTTTCCTTACACAACACATGGCAGGCCTTGCTCAGAAGTCTGGTGAGTGAGAAGTCCAGGACTGATTGGGAAGGTTCTTCAAGTCAAACCAATCTACACAGAGACAACTTCACTGCGCTCAGCCATGCACCCTAAAGGATGCTTTAGTGGCTGAGTGTGGTCACACTGAATGCCACAATCACAATTTCCTGCAGCAGTCTCCTCAGAAGGATCTTTCTTGAAGAACTTCTCTGGGATGTGAGAGGGCATAATGGTTTTTCATGTGACAGAGGACATCTGGTAGCTCCCAAGATGTGAGTGAGGTCACCGTGCTGTGTAGCATGAGCTATACACTCACCTAGAGGAGATCCTGAAGCACAGCCAAGCTGTATCTGAGAGAATGACAACAGCCAACTCAGGCTTCCAGAGCATTCACAGTGTGGATTTTAATCCCTGGGAGAGGTCTTACTTTCAAAGAAAATTTCTTGGAGCCTCAGACAGGAAGAGTGTCCCTGATTAAGGTCTGCTGCCACCAAGCTTCTCCTGTTCCCCTTTTCCTACTCCACAGCTGTAGCTGGAAAGGTGGAATCTGCCCTAACTGTCTGTGGTGGTGCTGTGTTCTATTTGGCATTTGTGCAATCTCTCTCCCTGTTTTTTCCCTCCCTCAAAACACAAGTCCCCAGATTTTTGAGCACATCCTACCAAGAGCACTCAGTGAGCAGGGAGCAGATTGACTGTAAGCCCTTCCAACACTGAGTTCTGCTGACAATCAGCTCCTAATGCCAGTAGCTATTCCTGACTTGTATCCTCTTCTTTCAATCTGATGCCGACAAGGTCAAGTTTAGAAACTTCTAACAAATGTTACTTTCTCATTAACAGACAGACTGTTGGGTGGCAGCTTCTGTTTTGCGTGTGCCAGTTCAGCTCTGCTCTGCAAGCTCTGTTTGAAGAGCTGCTGGCCATGCCAGAGCAGTGAGTGGTGTAAGCACCAGCAGGTCACCCTGCACATGTTCAACTCTTCATGGTTTTCATAGGAATTTGTATTTGAATCCCATTTTCCAAGGGACTGTTCTCTGCTCTTTGAGAAGGAAGGGATGAGGTGGCAGAGCAGTGAGGGAAGGGAGGAAAGGAAGGCTTGCTGGCTGGCTGGCTGCAGAGCATCATGAGCAGGTTGCAACTGGTCCACAGGGCCACGTTGTTACAGTGAAACTTCCTCTGTGTGGAGGAGTCCTGGTTTTGGATTCTGTAATTCCCATTTTCCTAAACTGCACCTTCAGTATTCTCTGCTGATCATCCATTGGCCAAGGGCCATTGAAGTCTGCAAGGGACTCCAGATCAGCTGAGAACCTTCAAGTTGTGCATCTGCACAGGGAGGAAAATAAACTCCCTGCTGTATTGGTGTTGGATAATAGATTGAGGTAGGAGTCCTGCTTTATCGTGACCTGACTGATGTCTCTTCTTACCTTATGATCACAGTGATCTCTAACCCAGGGCAGCAGGCTTGGCTTTGGATATGCACCCATTGCAATTATAGAGGTGAATAAATCAAATATATATATAAAAATATATGTAATAGAGTGATTTAAAATTGTATTGTGAAGATGTATATGGAGACTTACACTTCGAATCAAACTCATTGTTTGGGACTTTTTCTACTGCTGTCATAGAATCACAGAACCATTTCAGTTGGAAAAGATCTCAAAGATCATCCACTCCAACTGTTGGTAGCCTTTGGTTTGCCTTCCTAACAATTTGCCTTTGAACTGGAAGTTATGCAGAGGCTGTTTTCCCGTGAGCAGTTCAGGGCTGTCAGGCTGGAGGATGCTCTGCTGGGGTGATGGTCCTGGCAGTGAACATCTGTCGGCGATGCAGGAGGGTGGATGAGTTTGGTCTTTGAGGGGCAGTCTGGGCTGTTTAAGGATGAGTGAGGCTGGAATGACTTTCCACAGACTGGAAAGAACATCTCCAGAGCAATGTCCTTATCCAATATGCCTTGGAATTGATACCCCCCATCAGCTGCAATGAAATGGCCTCTCATTAAAGCTAATCGCACTTGCCTCTTACTTTCATATTAAATAATGAACATAGTTAAGTAGTGGAAACTGCTCTCCCTTTTTCTGCTGTGACAGCATTAGACTGTTGTGATTTATACTCTTCATATAGGTAGTAATATGATTATTCAGTTAATCTATTATTCATTTCACTCATGATCTATTCTTTTCACATTCTTATTCTGTGAGTCAATTTCTCTCTCTGCTGTTTTAATAGAGTAGCATTTTAAATTGTGAGAACACCGCATTAAACATGTATAAGATTTAATCTAATTTAAAATGCTTTCTTCTAGCAGGATATGCCTAATAAGCATAAAACTAATAATGTTCAAAATGCTATGGCATATTAACATGGCACATTGTGAGGGATGCATTTTTCAAATAAAGCTAAGCGCTAATTAATGAATATCTAAACCCCTTTCTTACTCCTTATCCTGAAGCTGTGTGATTGACATGGAAAAAGATCTTTTGACAGAATAGCATTGCATTACAAGCTGCCTTGAAGTTTACAAATATTTTTTCTTGCTGTCTAATGCGATATCTTTAAAGTAACACAAAATCAGTGTGATATCTCACAATATTAATGTTATATGGACACTGCAATACTTCGAAATCATTGATCTGCACTTGGCTTAGTGCTGGATGTATGTGTGTGACCCACTGCATGAAATGGATTTTATGTTTTCTCTCTGCATCTTTCTGCAGAGATCATGAGTCTGTTCCAGCCTGCAGGAGCACAGCCTGGCTGTGGTGTTCTGTGCTTGTACTTTCAGAGCCTTTTGTAAGAGTTTATTAATCTGGGCAATAATTATTTTTGCTTCAAATTTGTTTTACAGAAAAATGCAGTTTTGAGTTGAATGTAGAGTTGTTTGAAGCTAATTGAGTCTTCTGTCTGCTTCTGCTGCCTGAGAATTGAGAAATTTTGATTCATGTTAAATATTTTTTTTCCCTGGTTTGAAACCAGGCTTCCTCTTAGAAGTTAGGTCAGTATACTCTTGTGAAAATAAAATACTTGCCCAGATGCAAAAACCCCCCAAAAAACAACAACAAAAAATTTTTGCATCAATTGAACAGACACTTATTCTAACTAAACCAGAACTGTCTATTTTATTTGTTTCACTGTTTCATGGCACCATTCCATGCTCAGTTTTTGACCATGTGAAGATAGAGAAAACAGCAAATACCTGATCTTACAGAAGTGATGGTCAGGAGCAGGGGTTATTTTGTCTGTTTTTCCTTTGGGCCAGGCACAGCAGAGGGCAGGGAGGCAGCCCAGCCTCTCCCTCACCGTGTGGCTGGACTTTGGCCAGGAGCCCCAGGGTGCAGATTTGGAAGGCTCCTCAGCAAGGCTGCCTTCGCCAGAGCCGTGGAAGCTCCTTTGTAACACCCAGGGGCCAAACTCATACAATTAATCCCATCTTTATGTCTCCGCAGCCCCTGAACCCGCTCTGTAAATCTCCCACGCGTTATCAGTGTATCAGTTTAATTATAGATTCTCAGCAGAGGCTGGCGTGGAGCAGGAGGGCGAATTGTGCAGTGTGTTTCTGGATTGCTCAGCCCCAGCAGGTGACTGCAGGAACATATGGAGGGATTGGGATGGCATTTGGGCGTTAGCTCCGGCCGCCGCCTGCCCGCGTTCACTGGACAGGCAGAGCATGGGATTGACACAGCTCTGCCCCTAATGATGTGCAGAAATGACTAATGCTGCAAGCTCCAGAGCACAAACTGCAGAGAAATCAGGAGTGCTGAAAAAAACCCCCTAACTTTCTGACCAAGAGGTCAGGAGGATATTGGTTCTGAGCGTGGCTTGGATTCAGCAGTGTTTTTCCTTAAGCATGTGTAAGTTGTGGTAAGGTCAGAGCTTTGCTGAATATTTCTATTTATTATTTGTGTTTTGCTAGTTGCTATGTACTGCAGTTGTAGTATAGGACCTGTTGGTGTTTGAACATGAGAGAAAAATAAAAGTATATTTGAGGAATGTATTAGGAGTGTACTTAACCCTACACTATCTCTGCCCTGGAACTTGCATGAAGTAAACTTTAACGGGAAATTAACTTTTCTGAGCTTACAAAGCCAATATTTGAGTGTGTATTTCTGGTAATTTTTTAACTGAAGAGATAGGGCTCCCCTTTGTAATTCTTTGTCCCAGGAGACACTTACAGACACTGAGTTACAGGGGTTTGAGAAACCCAGACTGAGGTGCTGGGACTTCAGTGATGCTTCCTCCTGTGCTGGAGAGACTGATGGGGAAACTGCGGCCATTCTTGCAGACAAAGTTAAAGAAATCACCGTTTTCTAATTGGGAAGGAATTTTTTCCGATGTATTTCCTAAACACTGTTGGGTGCTGCAGATCCTAGTGCTGCCCACACCACTGTTTCTCTAGCCCTGCAATCCCAGTGAATTTAGGAAAAATCCCAGAGGGTAGATGGTTCAGCTCTCTGCAGGTGAAATGGCATAACTTGATGTCAGCCCTTCTGCCACCAGGACTATGACTGCATTTGCAATTACATCTGCACTTCTACAGCACTGGAGAACAAGGTCAGGAGCAGATCTCCTCTGCCCTGTGATCTTTGCAACGTGCCCCAAACCCACCCAGAAACTTCCAGCCATGAAAAATGCTATCATAGCATTGCTTGGCTTCACAAGATACTGGCCCACGGGTGACACCTTCCAGACAATGAAAGAGTTGGCTTTGGTAAATAAAGCCCTTCCTCTTTAGCATCCTGGATGCCTGGGCTGGTCTCAGGCTGACAGTTGGCGTCAATGACTATTTGAGAAACTTAGGCCTTGGGTACACAGAGACACAGCACTTTTGTTTTTCATGTCTACTTCCCCTCACATCTATCCATCTCAACAGTGATGTTATTTCTAGCCTTCATTGTTTTGTTTCTGCTTTCAGCAAATAACAGAAGAGAAAGGTCTGTGACAATTTTAGGAAGCTTTATAGAAGGAGGTTATTGATGGCTGCTACTTCTTCCACAGGCACTTGGAGAAATCCTTGAAATGATGTTTGCTGGCGTTGTGAAACGAATTATTACTATGGTAACAGCTGCTGAAATGTTACAGGAAAGTTTAGCTCTACTTTTCCTTTTTTTTTTTGTTTGTATGCTGACATGAAATCTTGTAGCCTTATTGCCAAGATGGTGGCATATTCGTCATGCAGCTTAAAAAAAAGGGAAAGGAGCAAGCTTGTCAAAATCTTCATATTCAGGATCTGAGCAGCAGAAGAAATAAACACACTTCTACCTAAATAAACGAAGAATTCAGAAGAAGGATCTGTGCACATCGACTGGAAGAATCTTATTTTAAATGTTAGTGATTTTTAAAATTAAAGTATTATTTCATACTGGATTGATATCCCAGTTCTACAGTTATAACTGTGCTTGAGCTAAAAAATAAATTGCCTTTACAGTATAATTTTCATCTTTTTCCCAGCAGGGCCAAATCTGCTGTTTGGTCTGTGGGTAAGCAGCAGAGAGAGAAGAGCTGAATGCTTTGCCTGCACATCCTGGGGCTGATTTGGCACAAAATCTCATGTCCTCCTTGCTGGAATGAATGGCCCTAAATTATCAGAAGTTTAAATATCTGCATGACCACACAAGAGACAAGGAAGAAAGCTCTGTGCCCCTGAGTATAGAATTCTCAGTTTAGTATCACAGTGACACTAAAGGATATGAAGTGTGCAAGTTCAAAATGAAAGTTAATAAAAGTTTATTGCAGCCTTTCTTAAGTGGGAGGAAAGGGTTTACTCCTTTAGTTCTGGCATGTAAATGATGAGGGCGTTGAAGAGTCTCCAGTGGGTGACAGTGGAGGTGGACACAAGTAAATCAATGGGCTGTCTTCAACATCCAAATGCATTGTCCATCATGGATAGACCCCAGCCCTGGCAACTCATCCTGTTGCAGGGGTGAAAGGAACCTTGGCAAGGAAGTTCATTTATCTGTTGTGAAGTAGAGTCTGCACTTGTACACATCCTCTGGACTCAGGAAAGTTCAGCACTGACTCAGTCATGAAAGTAGCTTGAGAAATATGGAGCTGATTTTCCTTATGAGATTGCAGAAGCTTTGTAAGGAAAAAAATGCACCCACTGTGCTGGGTACATTGCAAGCTCTGCACAGTGGTTTTCACTGCTCTTTCTGGAAGAGAAGTGGGATCCAAGTCAAGGGCAGGAGCTCTTTTTAGCACAGAGACTGCTGATGCTGGTGCTCATGACCAAAGGAAGATGTCAGTCTCTCAGGTTTTCTCCAGGACACTTGACTTATTATATATTGTGTTGCAGGAAACAAACTCATGCATCTGAATAAGGTGGAACGTCACAGTCTCTGGGTTTTAAAACTCCAGGGTTGGGGCCAGTTCCAGTGTTGCAGGTGACACCAACCAGGAGCCTTTGTCCATGGGTTACCAGCCTGGGATGCCCCGAGTCTGGGAGCACATGAAACCCTGTCACCTCCAGGCTGTGCTGTCACCTGCAGAGCTGCTGTGGGTGTGTAAAACCTGCCACGGGCAGTGCAATGACAAACAGTTCAACTTCTTCACTCTCCTTGTTTTTTACTAGTGTTTTTGAATCAGGACAATGTCAGGGAGAGGTTATTGAAGACACAACAATCTGATGAGAACTGAGGGCAGCTCTGACTAGTCAGTGTGAGCTCAGTCCTGCTGCTTAACCATGAATGTGGGGAAAACCCTGCAAAGGCCCATGGTTTAAGGATTTAAACCCAGATTGGAGAGATTTATCATGGCAGTGGGGAGAGAGGCAAACTGGGGTGTGGTCCCAGGAGTATTTTCCTGGAGTGTTTCTGTAAGGGTTTGGGCAAGATGATGCACAAGTTCACATCTTGTGATGCTCAGCCTTGCTTCAGTGGCCTGACCCTGATATGTTAAATAGTTCAATAACTTGAAGTGTTTTATAATTTAACTTTGCTCATGAAATTCCAGCCAGACTTACTGTATATGCAAATACCAAACAGCTAGAAGACTTCATCCCTAGGAATGACTTCTACTCTGTCCTTTCTAAAATCCCATGTTTAGTGTACTTTTTGAATTTAAACATTTTGTGATAGTTAAGATGATGAGCTTTGTCCTAAGCCACAACCACTTAGAAATATCTGATTGTATATGACCCTAGAAAACTTTTGGAAATTACTGGCAGCTTTACTCCATTATTTGGGATCTTAGTCCTTCTGCAGCAGCACAGAAGTAATTTTGCTTTGTGTAGCAAAGGCTGCTTCTGGCTACTGCTAATTTAAGCAATGGATTGAGGAACTTTGTGCCTGGAAAATGAAATACTACGAGTGGATCATACAGTGGGAAGAAAAGTGGGTTTGTGTTTGCAAACACCCACTCAGCCCCAAAGGCTGAGCACCAGAGAAGTTTTTTGGCCGGTCCTGAATCTTATCCTCTATAAATCTGTGGTAATTAGGGTCAACTCTAGTGAATTGAATGGGATTATTGATGTAAATAGAGATGAGATCCTAGTTATGCTTCTGTGTAACTAGTCTTAGCAGGGAGTGGTTCCTGACCAAAACTAAAAGATTCAGGTCTGAATGCATTTTAACTACCCTTCCTGTCACTCCTGCCCCTTTAAATCCAAAGTAAAATGTTGCATGGAGTGCTTTCATAAATAATTTACTTTCTGCCTGACACCAGTCAGGGAGGCATAAAGCTTTCTGTGTGTGCATACTGCTTCCAGAGCTCAGCAGTAACTAGATCTGAATTTAAAACAAAAAATCTGAAGACTTTTGTTTTTCTATGAGGATGGGAGAAGTTCAGGGACTTTGAAAGAGTCAATTCAAGCCCTACCACATCAGACACTCTCTGTGGTGTTTGAAAAAGCAGTGTTCATTCATCCTGACCCCCCCAGACAGGAGAGGGATGACGTGAGAACTGCCCTTGTGGTTAAGGAACTGGGTGGAACTCCGGGGATTTTGGCTGAAGCCTCTGCTCAGCTCTAGGTGATGTTGGCAGACACAATGCACTCCTGTGCTGAGATTTCCAGGCTACCTCCAAACAAGCTGGGAAGCAGAATAGCTGCATTGATCTTCTGTGTTCAGGAAAGTACCTGCTGCCCACTGGGGCTTAGCTAACACAAGAGGTGTGTCTTGTTTTCCCAAATGACCTCACAAAATTGCTAAATTTCCACTTTTCAGAGGGAGAATAATTACTGGGCAAGTTGTGGAGTTGGGAAGAAGTTTTTCTAGAAGTCTTTTATGATCTTGGGCAAATCACTTAGGCAGAAATTTAGTGAAGTATTAAAGCATTTCAGTCCTATTAAGGGCTTATCTCTGGTTCATTTCAGTGGGATTTAGAGTTCCACTCTCTACTTAAGTACTTAAATCTTTTTGAGATCCAAAAAAATCTTAAAATTTCTTTTGGGAAAAAAAAAAAAAAAAAAAGGGGGGGGGGGGGAAATCTTGTATCACAGGGGTGTTTTGAGAAAAATTAAGGATGGTGAAAAATACCAAAAAAATTTTGACGATGAGGCTATGTAGGTGTGATAGAATGATCATGTATTCCCTTAAACAAATCCTGGAATACATGCTTGGCATGGGTGTTGTGCAAGTGTTTCCATGCTGGCAAGAGCACCCGACCCATAATGCACAAAGCTCTTTCTATAATTTACAGCAAACCTCTGGAAAAATATTTCTTTCACTTAAAAAACTGAAAAAACCCCTCTGCCTGTGGCGTGGCATCTGGGACATGCTTAGCAAGCAGCAGGAGCTCTTTATAATTCATCAAAAAGGCCACACAGATAATGAGACAAGGTTCCTCACTGTAGCTAAATATTTCTTCCCAATGTTGCTCCAAACCAAAAAGTCCCAAGGCAGTGGGTGTGGGGAAAGCTCTCTCCAGCCCCTGCTCTGTGGGTCCCAGGCAGGAGCAGTGCCCAGAGCTGTACTTGTGTCTGGGGACACCATTTGTCCCCCCACTCCAGGGATGTTCCAGCACAAAGCACCAAACCATAAATCTCTCCTGCCCGGCTCTGGCATGGAATTTGGGCTAAAGTGCCCAAGCTGAGGCTAAATGAGTTTCTAAAAGCTGTCAGAGCTCTCTTGGGAGCTCTGCTGCTGCCCTCTGCCACCACCATGCTTTCAGCTGGGCTGGGGTGGGAGAGTGTCCTGGCTCCAGACAGACCCAGCCATTGTTGTTGGAAGAGAGGGCAAGCTGGGTTTGGCTGTTTTGTTTCTAGCTGACACTGTGGACAGGGCTGAGCTGAGCCTGCCTGTGGCCCTGGGGAAAGAAAACTTCTGTGGGAAATGATGCTTTCACTTGGCACCATTTCCAGTGGGAATCAGTAAGGATTTCAAAGATGTTCGCCCTGATGTGCTAAAGCTTAACTTAAAAAAACACGGAGATGAAAGGGCAGCCTCCTCTGGCGCACGCTGAGATGTGACAGGGAGAGTGGCTGCTGCTGCACTGAGCTGTAATGAGCTGCTGTAAGGGGAGTCACAAGCACTAAAAAGTCAAATGAACAGGAATGGCTGTGTGCAGGGTGATCCCAGCAGTGCCAGCTGAAGCACAAGGTGCCTTCAGTCCCTGCTCTTTGCAGGGCTCTGTAATCCCATGGGGCTGGGGGGGCTCTGAGGTGTCTGGGGAGAGAGAGGGAGAATTGCTGCACCACATAGGCTTGTTCTGCATTTGGGCCACCTTCCCTCACTGTGTTTGTTCAGTTTCTTTCTTTGACTCTACATGTAAACTGCAGAGACTGATACTGTTAGAGAAGAGGAAAGTGAGGCTCCTCTACTCCACTGAAAAGCTGTTAGGTTATTTCCTAGTCATACATCTGTCTTTTCCAGTCTGCTGTAACTGTGGCTGAAGCTGTAATGCAGAGATAGGGAATTTTCCATCATGTGTGAATCTGGGAGTGTCGTGAGGCTCTGTAATTCTGCAAACTTCTAGAAGCACAATCTCTTCATGGAGTTCCATGTCTCTGTTCTCCCACCTGTATTGTGACAAACTTGTAGATGTAGTGTGTGTTTATATCAATGAATCCATGTGTTCTTTCTTCCTTTTCTCCTGTTTAGTTTCATGAATCTGTTAGAAATGAATGAGAAGGACTAGGAAACTGCCCCGTCCCTCTGTCTGTGGGATGCAATGTCAAATGGGAGCGGGCACCAAAGGAGGAAACAGAACAGTGGAGAGTATGAGGGGATGGAAGGGCTTCCACCTGCTCCTCCTTCCCTGCGTAAGCTCTGCACCTAACTGCAGATCAGGAACGGGAGAAGCAGCATTAGAGAGTGTGTATGAATGATTTGCTGGTAGTTGTAAGCAGAGGTTTCCCTCTCTCCTCCTTCTGTTTGGGGGCGTGCCTTATGGTCTCAATAACACTGACTGAGAGATGTGCACTCCTGCCTTGGGGATGATAAATGACTCTCAGTGATTAGGAATGGGACTACCTTCATCTCTGAGGTAAGCAACCAAGCTTCCTGCACACAGTGGGGATGTAGGAGTTATTGAGGCAATAACCTGTTAGTCACCGCTGTTTATTGTACAATTATTTGTGTTCAGGTCCGATGCCTAAATAATTTGCAATACTGAAACCTTGCAAAAAAAGGAAATGAATGCAGGGAGCATTACTTCACATGGCAGAATGTCCCTGCTGAATAAAATCTATAGCTATTTCCCTTAAGCTCTAGTTAATAAGGTCCAAAAAAATGATGGCTGGGCTCCTCAGGGGCTGACATCTGAGTGCAGCACAGGGGAGTAGACCGAATTTCAGATGCTTCTCTGAAGCCTCTCTCATCCATTTGAATGTCATAGGGTCTTCAAACCTGGGCTGAAAACCCTGTGAGGACACACTTCTCAGGTACCCCCTGAAGCACAGAAGTGCAAAGAAACGCAGAACTCATGCCATTTCAAGCCTGAAAACAGAAGTTTGTGGTGTACTAATAATAGGCAGAAATTTAGGGTGGAGGAGGATCTTAATGACTGGTTTCAAACAATGGAGAATCTCACCTTTGTTTAAAGTATAGAGTGTGTAAGGCTTCCTGATAACAAATGAGGGAGGGCTTTGTGACCTGTCCCTATTTACTCGATGTTCACCTGGCTTGTTACAAATCCTGCCTAATGTGAGATTGGTTGTCACAGCCCAGCCCAGTGCCAGCACCCTGACACAAAGACAAAACACACTCCCATGTGTGAACTGCTGGGGTTTTTCTAGGAGCTCAAAGAGCACAGGCACATCCTTTGGCACACAGAGCCCCAGGGCGCAGTGCTTTTACAGGGACTGAGAAACAGGCAGGGCCCTGCTGCAGGGCAGCAACATCCACAGCCCTTGGATGTGCTGCACACATGCCTGCAGGACGTGACCTGGTCACACACAGATCCAGGCAGTGGCTTTCCATAAGGCAGCACCCTTAGAAGGCATGACAGGTTTCCATCACAGATCCAGTTTCAGTAGGAACCTTCTATTCTGAAGAGAAATACTCTTTTTTTTGTGTGCGTGAGAAAAAGCAAGCGAGCAAACAAGCCACACAGAGCCTAGCAGCTCTGGATTTCTGGATTGCATTCCTCGGCATAAGAGCTGGCAGCCTGTCAAGGATAGTCTTTAAGTATGCACATATATTTTTGTAAATTGGACACTAAGTGTCTTAGCAGAAACCTGGTACAAATGGGAGATGTTTCCAATCAAAATCAACATGTTGCTGATCCAGCTCATCACCATATCTTACCACTGGGGAGTAAACAAGTTGGAGTACCTGGCTCACATGAGATGACAGATAAAGGAATTGGGGGGTTGGGACCATTACTTGTTGACTCACGTGCCTCTCAAGCTGCCATGGCTGCTGCACCAAGCCCTGCAGCTCACTGTTCAAAATACCCACTCAGTCCTCTTTGCCATCCCTGTACCTCCGGTCTCCTGTCCTTGGAGTCTTTTGACGTCAGTGTGAGTTTTGAAAGATCTTTGTCTGAAACGTTATTTAAACTATTTAGAAACTGTGTGCCTACAATTGTGTGAGTATGTGTCAGATCTGTGAATGTTGTCTGGGGCTTTGAGAAAAAGTACATATGAAGGAGCGAGGAGGAAGTGTATGAAAATTCTTGGGTTTAAACAATGATGACTAAGCATTGTCTATGCAGGAGTTTCCTGTGTAGCGAGGTAAGTTTAGAAGTGAAGTGCTTTACTTAGCTTCCAATTCCATCTGCAGTGTCTGGATCTATCCCTCCCACAGGTTTCTGAGGCAGGAGCATAGATGAGTTTTCCAGGGACAAGAGAGTGGCACCTGAGATGCTGTTAATGGAGACCTTTCACAGAGCGTACACAAAACTGGAAATTCATACTCTTGCTTAGAGGTCTGTATTATTTGTGGTATTGCTGAAAAATCTGTGCTCTTTAGAATATTAGAACAAAGACTGGGAGAGTTCATCTGCAGTGCTTATGGAGTGGTCAGAGACAGGTGGAACATGCCCCTTATCATATGACCCACGTATGTGTTTACTGTGTATCTGTAGAGCTTTGTGTTCTGTCTTTGCTGCTTGCCGTCAGTTACTGGCCGATCTGCAGTGCTTCCAAATACCTGAGATTGTACAGCTAGCATGGTACTCTGACAAACATTTTTAATAACTCGTTATAAAAGTCCAAAAAGGACAAAGAACTGCAAAGGTGAATTCCAAATAAGTGAAATTCTGCAGTTCTGTGTTTTTATTTCATAAAAAGCCATCTTAATAAGCAGGAAAGGATAACTTCCCAAAGCAGAAGTAGGGTTGGTCCTGGCAGGAGCCCTCCTGCTTTGTTGGCTTTCAGGACTGCCCATGGCCTTATCTGCTCTCTGGGCTTCTGCAAATGTCCATGCATTATTGACACACTTTTGTGATAAAAGTGCACTTTCCTCTCAATCCACTAAAACAAAGCCCCCTTTTTGTTTTGTTTTCTTGTCAGATTGTCTCTGTGACATTCATCTTCCAGGTTGTGACATTAAATGCTGTATTCAGGTATTAGAGAGAGCAGGATAGTGTCAACAGCAGCTATCAGTACTTCAGCTTTCAGAATGTTTTGAGGGTTCTCAGGCAAACTGAATTCAAGCTGTTGGAATGTGAGGATCCTTGTTTTCCTCCCTTCCCTCATGGTGTCTCTGACTCTTCCAGAGCACCAGAGCTCATCCTCCTTGAATCCACGGAGGGAATGTGAGTTGTTGTTTCAGTGCACCTTCCTGAATCCTTGATGCACTCTTGAAGGCTCTTTGATTGCAGTGTTATTTTCTCTCAGAGCTGATGTGATTCCCTCTGTGCAACAATAAAGCTTAACAATCTTTCTTCCCTTTCAAGAGAAAGGAAACAATTTTAAAAGATATATAGTCACATATATCCCCAACATTTCTAGGCTAAAAAATATATCACATTTAAACTGTTGTGGCCTTGGCTCTGCTAGCTTTCCCACATCTGAACAATGCAGTGTCATGCTCCAAAATTTCACAGTTGTAAGATTCAGTGCTGGGTTGGTAACTTATATGTTGCATTTTTTGAAATGCTGCAGTGTTGTATGTCATTTGAAACAAAAAATACTTATTTGTCCTCTGATACTGAGCACTGAGTAGTAGCCATGTCATATCTGAATTAGAAATATTTTAAATTGTGACACTCACCAGCATATAAAAAGTATATTAGATTACCTTAGAATGGTTTTATGGCTCCATGTGAGTAATTCGACAGATGGTACAAAGGCACTTGGTTATAATGTTAAAGGAATGTAAAAAATCATCTTGTTTAAAATAAGAAAGTAAATTCTCAGAAAATTCTACAACAGTTTTACAAGTGTGCTATGTGCCGCATAGATAAAGGAGTGAAAGTGAATCCTTAATGCCATGCCTGCCTTGGAAACTCAAGTAAAATCTCATGAAAGTAGTAATGTTGTCCCACATGTACACTGAGAAAACATTTGCATTCCATGGTTCTGTACCTGTCTTGAAGATCAATGTGCATATGCAGGTACAGGCCGTGTTCAGAGAGTACATGAGTTAGGGAAACATATCCAGCTGCTCTGAAATCAGGCTAAATTTGCAGCACAAATTAGGTGGAAATTTTCCAGATTTGTATTTAAAACCGGCACACTCAAGAGCTTTGGAACTAAACAAGCCCCATCTGTTTTAAAAATTATACAGCACTATGAACCAGCCACAGTATACATCAAAATTTGGGATGTTGTATAAGAAACAAATTTCTAGAGTGGAAAGAAGATTTCCAAAAAATGATTTTGTATATCTCTTCTTGAAGCAGTTGATTAAATGCACTAATTGCCTAAACCAGTATACTAAGTTTTTCCTGTTAATTGTGAACTCTTCACCAGTCTGATTCTCTGATGGAAGTGTTCCATCACACCTTATGGCTGAGCTGTATTAGCTGGTAGGTCCTGCTCAGCTAGGTGAGGGCTCTCTCTGGCACCAGCCAAGCCATAGTTGGTGTTGAATGGCAATTTCCAGTGATATGTGTATTTTCCACTGTCTGTGCATCATGTAACTGTTCTTCCTGGGACACGTTTGTGGACACAAGGAGGAGAAGGTGGTCAGGAGCAGTCAGCACAGATTGAGGAAACAGTCCTGCCTCACCTCATTATCTTCAGTGATGGACCAACAGCATTTGTGGGTGGATGAGGAACCTGCCTGTCATTTACCTTGACTTCAGCAAGGCTTTCATCAGCCTCCTGGACAGTCCTCTCTGTAGTGTGGGACATTACACTGGATGGACAGAGAACTCAACAGATGGACAGAGAACCCAAAGAACTGGATAACTTCACTCATTGATCCAAGGCACACTCATAGGCATCTAACAACTGCAGTACCCCAGCATCTTCTGGGACCTGTCCTGTTTGTGACCTTTACCAGTGACCTGGAGGAGGGGATGGACCATGCTTTTGTCAAGTTTCCAGGTGACACCAATTTCCAGGAGCTATCTGTCTGTAGCTTGAGGGCAGACCTGCCAATCAGAGGGACCTCAACAGGCTGAAAGGCCAGCAGGAGCCATCCGAAATTCAATAAGGATCAATAAACACTCTTCATCTGGGAAGAAAAAGCCCTGTAACAGTAAAGGCTCCAAAAGGCAGAGCCAGATTCTTCACTGAAATTGGTGGAAGGATCAGAGACAGCGGACATAAACTGTACAAGAGAGATTGATACTGAGTGTAAGTGAAACTGTTTTCCCCATGATGATGCCCAGGCAGTAGAGCAGGCTGCCAGAAGGGCTGTGAAGTTTCCATTCTTGGAAGCTTTTAGGACCTGACTGGACAAAGCTCTGAGCCACCTGGTCTGACCTCAGGCTGGAATTGCTTTGAGCAGCAGGTTGCACATGGAGATTTCCTGGGCTGCCCTCCAACCTGAATTACCCTCTGTGATCCTCTAAGAGTTGAACATTTGGGATTGAATATTTTTTAGATTTGCAGGTGATGTAAACAAGAGCTAACCACAGGGGAGTCTGACCTACATATATTAACCTGGGATTTGGTATTTCAAGTCTCCCAAAGAGTCTGGGACATAACAGGAGATGCAGTTCTGTAACCTGCAGTACATTTATTGACTGACTCTTAACAGGCCTGCTCAGCTCTGCTTTCTTTCCGGTATCTCTGCCGGCTCAAACACTGGAACGTGTTACTGTAATAAAAGCAGAATAGTGACCACTCATCTGGGGTTTGCAGGGGGACATCTGTATGTTCATTTTATCCAGGAGACACTACTGCCTGAATTGATAGTGGATTTGCTGTTCTAGCAAGAGAGGGAAGAAAATAGAAAACGTGACTCAAAGCTCCTGCAATCAATTAGTAGTGAGTAGAGCAGGGTGTGAACTCAGAGCACATCAGCTAACGCCCTGAATTCCTCTGTGTGAAGCAGTTGACTTCACTCAGAAGGTGCAGCCAGGCCCTGGACAGGTGCTCCTCTGCAGGTTCAGCTGAGCAGACAGAAGATGCTCCAGATGCAGGGGTTCCTCAGTGCTCCTGTGCCAGAGGCTGCTGGCCCTTCCTCTTTGCTGGCAGAAGGGGTTTGCCCGAGCACGGACCCTTTGGTCAGACACCAGCAGAGCCGGGACAACCTGGCTGTGCGGTGGCGTGAGCTGCTCCAGGGGATTGCTGATGTGAACTGGGAATGCTCCCGGGGGTGCTCAGTGTGGCAGAGCCAGTGCAGGGGCAGGTGCCAGCAGCATCTCACCTGGAGGAACATCGACCTGAGAAACGAGTGCCGAGGAACAGGTGAGCTGTGAATTCACACCCCTCTGGCTTTGCATTGGCTTTGTCACCTCCAGGGGTGATTAGGTTGTTGTGTCACTGCCAGTGAACAATGGCACCCACCCACCTTTTCTGAAAACTCCCTGGTATGTTGTACACAGGCCTTAATTATCGTTGTCTTCCTCATTGACTCTCAAGAGTATGAATGTTTTACAGAAGCACAGATGTTACCCAGAAAATTCCAAAGCTGTAGAATTGCCTCGTACTTATAATGTTTTTAGCTACACTTTGATATTTCCCTGAAGGATGTAATGCCTTCTTACATCTCTTTCTGGACAGAAAGTCCCTTTGTAATGCCCTTATACTGCAGATTTTTTTTTTTTTTTTAAGCTTGCTTTGGGAGTTGTTTCACCTTACATGACAGTCAGTCCCCAGGAATTGTTTCACTTTTACATAATGTGCATATCTGTGTTCTGTCTGTGGTGTGAAAACTATTAAAAGCCAGAATGCTTGCTATTAATAACAACCACATATGCACTGCTTTCCCATTGCCCCTGTGACCTTCATCAAAGTCATTGGCAATTCATAATCTTATAGTAACTCCTAATGAGCAGCGTGCAAGGGGTGAATTCCTGATGGTTTAGTGTGGCTGTTAAGTGTCCTCATCACCCCTCGTGTCCTGAAGAGTTCTGTACTCGAGAGGACAGTTTCAGTTCACCTGTCACCAAACTGTGACCCACCTCTACAATGGGCATGGGAAGTATTGAACAGGCTCCATTTGATCAAAAATAAGCCCTAAGGGTAGAATCTCTTGATGATTATTTGTGGCAGACATTTGCCTGTCCTGCAGTGACATGGGAGAAGAGCTCCTCAAATCACAGGACTGTCAACAGCTGCAAACATCTGCAGATGTGAGATCTGTAATTTCTCCTCTCAGACATTGACACTGCTACTTAATCTCTTCTATTTGTGACTACAGTTTTGGTTTTATTTTATTTTTTATAGGAGTCACATAAAAACTACTTCAGGAAGAAATCGCTGTACATTTCTAATTTGAATGGCAGTAGATATTGCAGGAATACATGTATATGCCTGGATGTGTGTATCTGTACACACATACACATATATATATATGTAAATAAAACCACAGGGAGCTCTAATGCAAACATTACCACATACTGTGAAGCTAAATGGAGGTAACAGATACGGAGGCATTAGAAGGAGGTGTTGAGTTTTCAGGTGGTACAATAAAGAAAAGTTAACGTGCCTTGGTGTCCTGGTGGTGACACCCATGGGAGCCCAACACATGCCTCAAGGACAACACACCGAGAGAGGTGCAATCACCCCTTATTAAAGTGCTCATTGTTTTGGAACAGAGGATTTCCTTTACTGATCAAAGAGCTGCCTTTGATTAATCAGTTTTGAAATGAACGAATTCCTAAGTTCTTATTTTTTGCTTTTCTTAGGGGAAATATTTCAAAAGCCTTTTGATCTTTGATGATAGACATTTAGTAAAAGGCAGGTATGCTTTTACACAAAGAACTCTGGAAGTCTTGTTGTAAAGGGTAACGTGTATCAGAAAACATTCAGAACATGTTCAGCAGGTCTATTGGCTTCAGCAGACCCCTGCACATTCACAGAGCTGCTCTTGTGCTCATTCTTGAACAGGATCAACGGTTTTAAAAGGTAAAATCAGGCTTCTGGTCTGTGAAAAAAAAAAAGGGCAGTAGCTACTGCAAAGGTCAGAAAATATTAATGTGGCATCTTACACTCACAGAGTACAGGCAGCACAAATCTCTACAAATAGGCATCCTGCTGGTAACCAATTGAAATGTAGGAGGTAGTTAATGTCTTTCAATTGTAAGTGTCATTTGATCCCCAGGGAGACATTTAATGGATGGTATTTTCCTACTGAGAGTCCTGTCTTTTCTTTCTGTACTTCATTAGTAATAGTTCAGGGTCCTCATGTTAATAAAAAATGTATGCACTGCTTACCTGATTTTTCACATTTCACACACTGTATTAGGAAAATTGATGTTGTTCCTACAGAATTAAATAGAATACTTTACCTTTAATTATACCATGTCTTCCTGCAAACAGGTTTTCCCCACTACTTATCAACAAGCCAAAGAGAAGGAAAGAACAGAACAGAAAAAATAACAGTACCTGAATAAAAATATGGCTATTTGCAAATCAACTTGCTGTGAAAGTTTACCCTACCCAAGCTGTGTAGTCTGGATTGGTCTTGGGGATCCTTCAGAATGCAGATCCTATCTGAGGTATCTATGGGAATGGATGCCTCATTTCTGCTGGGGAGGTGGAGCTGTGATAGGAAACACTCATTTAATGACTGTTCGTAATTTTACCCGTAAGTGGAACCTTGCAGCTGTTTGACAGGGTAGAGCATTAATATCCCACTGCCATTAAAGGGAAAAAAAATCACTCAAAGAACTCAAAATTCCACAAGCAGAGCTACCTGGAGTAAATTCAGATTCAAAACTCAAGCTGTTTCTCTCCAAATGTTTCCCTGGTGGCTCAGGGAAACTACACTGACCCATCTCTCTTCCCCAGGATCAGAGGTTGGCATGCATTTTCTGATACCACTTGGATGATTGCTGTCATGTTTTCACAATGTTTTAACTCAAACTTACTTTCTGGTAATCTTTATGAACTCCCCAATAATTTAGTAACAGAAATACCTTACTTTAATGGTCTGACTAAATACAAAAAAACCCACTGTAACATGCAAATATAGAGTCTCTCAGGAACAGTTCTGTGTTGATGGGGTTCAGTTCAGAAGTGCAACTCTATCTACATTTGTGACTGCAGTGTTCCTGCATGGGGCACTTGCCTGGGATGGCATAAACCAGTCCCCTCTGTGTCACTGTTTCAGATACACAAGGGACGAGGCAGGCAGCAGAAGGCCAGGCAGGAAAGTTCTATTTTAATATTTCTGTCTCCACGTATATACACTTTTACAGAAGGCAAAGATTGGCTACAGAGGTTTGCCACCTCTTTGACCTTGTAGGTGAACATCACCACCAATCACATTTCTCCTCCCAGAGGAGAAATAGGTAAACAAAATAGATAATTCTAAATATTTACACAAAGCTGTGCGAGAATCGTCACCACCAAATTGCAAACACTCACAAGGCAAGAAAACTTAGGGCGACACCTCTGACCCATGAAAATACTCTGGATTTGTTGCAAGTGAATCCACTGTGGGTGGAAATCTGATAGTGGCTAAAAAGTGCTTTTTTGCATTAGACATGAGCTCTGCAGGTGCAGGAGCTCGCTGCACATGTTCAGTGTGGTCCTGAGCACTGGGCCCCTGTGCTGAAGCGAGGCTGCTCACCTTTCCATTGGGCACTTTCCACCACACCAAGGAGCTGTTCCCCCTGTGTTTGCACTTACACACATGTTTAAGTGCTCTGCTGGAGCAGAATCAAGCCACCAGTTTCAATATTGACTTGTTTTTGTAAAGTTGAGCATGTTGTGTTTTGTTACATAGCTTGCGGTGGTGAGAGAAATCCATTAAACTTGAAGTTAATTAGTATGGGAAGACTGTAATTTATCGAGATTGCCTGAATGGAAGTAAGGGCATTGCTATTTAATTAGCAAGTGCATTTGGATTTTTAGATTATTTTTTCCCTTTTTGATTTTATTCAAAATATTGTAAGTGCTTTGAATATAATGAAAGAATAGATTAAGGACAGGCGACTGAACAGACATTAAAAACCTATGGCATAATATTAATTTTTTTGATATTAAGTGCATGCTTTTGATCAGATAAGAGAACTTTTATTGCTGTGGTCTATTCTCATTTTGTATCTTAATTATGCCTGAAAAGATTCCTGAAATGACAAAGTCCTAATTTATATTACCACGAAGGACCAATCTTACAGAGTTATTAAACCAGAATGTGCCTATTTGTCATTTCTTCTGCTTTGCTGTTTCTGAGACCTTCCACTGAAGTCATGGGCACCTTCAGGTGATTTCCATAAATGTTTACACTCAGCTGTGTTTTATTCTGTGGGCTGCTTTCTTAGTATTCCTTAATTTAAGTCATTGTTTGAAGATTGAAACTTCATTAAAATCACTACTCTAAATTAAAAAAGGGGTGGGACAAGAGCAAATGGTCTCAAGTTGCATCAATGAAGGTTTTGACTGGATATTAGGGAAAATTTCCTCACCAAAAGGTTGTCAAGCACTGGAACAGGCTGCCCAGGAAGGCAGTGGAGTCACCATCCTCAGAGGGCTTTAAAGGATGTGTGGATGTGGCACGTGGGGATGCAGATCAGTGCTGGCCTTGGAGGTGCTGGGGGAACGGCTGGACTCAATGACCTTGTTTCCAACATGAGTGGTTCTAGAACTCACCGCTGCCCTCCTCCCTGGAGTGAAGCTGCTCACAGGATGGACTTGTCCCTCCAGCTCCTGATCATGCAGCGTGTCCCACTAAGGGAGAGTGGGATGGGGCATTAGGGTGTACTGAATAAAGCCGAGAAAATTCTCTCTGAGGGGCGCACAACATGGTCAGTCCATCCATCCATCCATCCATCCATCCATCCATCCATCCATCCATCCATCCATCCATCCATCCATCCCTCCATCCATCCATCCACCATCTCCCAGCGAGGGACACAAGCCTTGCTCTGGACAGGACAGCGTTTCTGCACGGTGATCACCTCGGCCTTCAGCGCAGTGACACCGAGTGTGCTCCCAGGGCTGCCCGGGGCGCCACCGCACCCTCGCCGCTGTGCTTCGGGACAGCGGCCGCCCCTCAGCCCGTCCCGTCCCCGTCCCCGTCCCGTCCCTCAGCCCGTCCCGTCCCGTCCCGTCCCGTTCCCGTCCCCGTCCCCGTCCCCGTCCCCGTCCCCGTCCCCGTCCCCGTCCCCGTCCCGTCCCCGTCCCGTCCCGTCCCCGCCCCCGTTCCCGTCCCGCTCCCGTCCCGCGGCCATGGCGCTGAGGCGGCTGAGGGCCATCCCCGCGCGGCGGGCGCCCCCTGCCGGCCGTTCCGTGCGCTGTGGGGCCCGGCCCGGAGCCGCCCTCACTCCGCGGGAAAAATAAACCTCCGACAGCGCCTTTTAATTCCTCCTGGACAGATAAACCTCTGACAGCGCCTTTTAATTCCTCCCGGACAGATACACCCTCCGACAGCGCCTTTTAATTCCTCCCGGACAGATAAACCTCTGACAGCGCCTTTTAAACCCCCCGGGTCATAGAAACCCTCCGACAGCGCCTTTAGCGCTAGCGAGTGAAGGGTTCTTGATTCTCCCTCACGAGGGGTGTGAGTGTCTCTGTGGCCGACAGAATTTTCCGCCTCCACGCAAGGTGCTGATGCAAAACTTCTTCGCCTGTTTGTATATTTTTAGCAAAAGAAGAGGTTAATTTTCACTGATTCCAAATCACGCAATTCGTTCATTAATTAGTATTCTGTCCTCTCTTGGTTAAGGATTTCTCACTTTTCCTCCTAATTTGAATTTTTAGTCTTTTTAGTTTGTTTTTTTTTTTTTCCTCCAGCAGGGATTTTCTAACACAAATATGCTGAGTCTTTGTTATCTTCTTCTTTAACTTCTGGTTCTTGAAAAACATCTTTGTAGTCCATACATTCTTCACTTCTTGTATCCAATTTCAACAACACATCACTCTCTCTCCCAGGCCTTGCTCATTGAAGCATATCAAAGTCACCCTAGCCAAACTCTAAGTTTCTGTAATTTTCCCAAAGTGTATTCCACCAATACTTGCTCATGCTAAATTTTGTCTAAAAGTGATTTAACACATAGCTTATAATTAGTGCACTGGTTATGATTAAATAAAACCAATTAATTTAATTAAACCCATTAATTAAAAATTTAAAAAGTTATATAATTTCCAACAGAAAGACAAGGATTTGGTAGATAGTCATAGTCTTTTTAATCTCTAATTTTATGTAGGTATTTGCAGCTGCCTCTGCTCAAGCAAGGTCCATATCTCTGCACAGCTCCCTTCTGCCTCCTGTGAACAGTGATAACATCACCTCCCTGCCTCCCAAGACTGCTGTGAGTAAATGCATGAGAAAATTATTTGGCTGGGCTAGTCTTTCCCTAGTGCTCTAGGACAATTTGCTCCTGTAGTTGTGAGAGTTGTGCCACTGCAGTATTTTATCAAACACCAGAGAGAGGCAGGAGATTCTGCCCCTGGCCTGCTCAGGTGAGGCCCCACCTGCAGAGGAAGGACCTGGAGCTGTTGGATGAGCCCAAAGGAGATGACCATGGTGATCAGAGGAATGGAGCAGCTCTGCTGTGAGGAAAGGCTGAGAGAACTGGGATTGTTCAGCCTGGAAAAGGGGAGGCTTTGGGATGACCTGATTCCCTTTTCTGGAGGGAGATGACAAGAAAGGTGGAGAGAGACATTTTGCAAGAACATATAGTGACAGGACAAAGCAGAATGGTTTCAAACTGACAGAGAGGAGGTTTAATTTAGACACCAGAAAAAAAAATTTACTGTGATAGTGTTGAGGCCCTGACACAGGACACTCAAGAGTTGTGAATGCTCCATCCCTGGAAATGCTCAAGACCAGGCTGGATGGAATCAACCTGGTCTAGTGCAACCATGGCAGGGGTGTGGAACAAAATGTCTTTAAGGTCCCTCCCAACCCAGGCCATTCTATGATTTCATGATTTCTTTGAGTGCACACTGCTGTAGGCATTACACATGCTGGTGTTGAATATACCCAGCTCTGAAAGAAGTTTCTGGAACTTCTGCCTTCCCCACTTCAGTGGCTACAATTTAAAAAATGCACATTTGTACTGCACGGTGTGCTGTCAAAGCTGAGATCTGCAGGATCTGAACAATTTTGTGATAGCTGCAGGATGGTATTTCAGTTTCCACGGAAACTGGCACAAAAATCAAGGTGAAGTGTTGGCTGATTATCTAATAATAAAGCTGAGCATTTAAATATGAAGTTCTTCACCTTCCTTTTGGTGAGAAAACTTCTGTTCCTACAGCACCCAGCAAATGCAATAGAAGCCTTGTGTCTTCAAATTGTGGTCACAGCTTGGGCTGTGTAATCTCCTTCCCAGAGATGAAAGACAAAATTCAGCCTTGACCCATTCAGCCACGGAGCTTTATGCTCTGCTTTTAAGATAAAAGGCTGATTTGTCCCCACAATTACTGCACAAACCAACACCATTTTTTATATGACAAATTACAGACTAACAAAAGTTCTTTTGCTTTACTGTGTGTTTTTCTATGGTGCATTTACAGAACCTGTCTGTGCTCAAATGCATTTCCTTGTAAATAATTCTCATTGCATGCACTTTTTATCTGCCCGCACTCTTGCTTATCACCTGAATTTAATGGCTCTTTGGCTTTGCACTCACTGGACTCTTGTTTTGAGTCAGTGAGTTTGATCGTTTTGCTGAACATTCCTTTCTTCAGGTCATTGATTTCTAAGGTTAACAAAATTAATCCTCCTACTGATCCTTGCTATGTCCCACTAATCTCACTGCTATATCCTGAACTGCTCAATTACCTTTTGTCTTCAATTTCAGATGCATTTATCAACCCACAGATCAGTCTTTTGTGCAGGAAGCAGTTTCATATTGGATTCAAGAACATATTAGTGTGAGTATTTCTCATACTTATATTTCAATTTGCTAAGCTTGTTTAAATTTTCTTGGTTAATTTGCTTCTTGACATACCCTTTTAAGTGTACTTTCTCCACTGCTTATTTTTTGTCAGAGATGTCTTTCTTTCTAACCTCTATTCTTTCCTGATCTTGAAAAACTGTCTTCCAGTATTTGATAGTGTTGACTTTCTACTTTGCAGCACTTTATCTTTTCTATCCTCCTGCATTATTTGACTCCTTTACCATCCTTTCTTCACTCTAGGCAGAGAGCCTATATTCTTCTGAAGGACAGTCGCTCTGTTTTTCTCATTAGGAAACTGGTGATTTTCTTATGCCTGTTTTTTGTACCTCTGACTCTATGTCCCACTTTTTTTGATGGCAGGATTGATACCTACTTTGCCAGGTTTGGCATGATCAGTTGTATCTTGGTTCAGACATACTGAGAACACAAATGCAAAATCCCAACGCAGCAAAGTTCATGGCCTAACCCCCATGACACCCTTTGTATCACTTGGGTATTAATTCAAAAGGGGGCCAGGCATAAGTCTTATTCCTTTCATATAATCTGTTCCAAACTCATACGATCCCAGTTTCATGGATCTTTAACTGAGTCTACTCTCACAGATATTGTCTTTGCTGACAGTAGATTATGGAGAAGAAAGGGCTTTTTACACATTCATTAACACGTCAAGGGGCTGTCTTTAAGTGTATTACGACAGCAAGGGCCATATGTCTTTCACAAATGTAATTTAAAAAAGCCTAAACTAAATTCTGGCTGTAGAAACCCCTGTGCACTCTGTCCCAGGACTCTGTCATTCTGAGCTGCATTTTGTGTATCAGAAATCTCTTCTTTCCAGTGCCCACAGACCCTGTAGTCAATTACAAACCACACTGACATCCCAGAACAAGTCACTGCCTTTGGCAGTGGCTCAGGGGCTGGGATATCAGGAATAAACAATAAAACTGAAGCTCTCAGGCACAGTAGCTTCTTTGCTAAAGAGAGGCACATTCTTAGCAGTAACTGAATATGGCTGAAGATAAGAGTTTGATACCAGAGCACTGAGAAAGAATACAAAGAACACCACTCCTGATCAACAAGCTTGCTTAGAAATAGCATTTCTCTTTGGAAGAAAAGCTGAAAGAAGTTCTGCTTTGGAAGGGGCCTTTAGACAAAAACTTGGGTTTATAGATTTGTTATTTTAGATGATCCTATTCTATTTTAAACCTATCAGGTTAATTAAGGGTCATGTCATTTCTTTCACAGAAGAACTGATGCTCTGGGCTCCTCTTAGAAAGCATAGAAGTTAAACATGTGAGATGAGCACCCCAAAAACCTCATGGTAAATCCCCTCACATTCAGACAATTACCTTCCAGTCATCTGAGAAACTATGAAAGCCCCAAGCCCACAATACCCATTTCCTTTAAGCAGAGGTAGGGAGGGTGTGTCACATTTAAATAAAGAAGTGGACACAAAGGCACTTCTGTTTAAAAGCCTTCAGGGTACTCTGAAATGCCAGCAGGCAAAGCCTGGCTGAGCAGGAACCCGATAGCAGATGATAGTCTGCAACAGGCATGGAGTTTATACAACCTTGAACATTGATTACGAATTTCAGTTAAATATGTTTTGCTGAACAGCTTTCAGCCACAGCTTGTTGTATTTTTTTGAAGAGGGTCTTTGATGGCTAATTGGGGAGCAATATGAAATAAAAAAGAAGCATGAATAGCTTAAAAAAATATTTATACAGATTAGAGTGGAGTTCTATTTTAGAAAGTGGTGGACATGTGGAGGTTTCTGCAGGACCAAAATACTGCTAGCAGGTGAGTGTGTCACCACCACAGCAGTCTGACAGAAGTCCATTAGCTTAAAAAGGGGTCTTTTAGGACAGGAAAAAGGACAACATAATTGGGTAGTCTGGTTCATTGGAAACACCTCCTCTGTTTTCAACCTGGACACATCAGTTCCTTGAGAGAAGAAATACACATTCAACAGTATTTTGGATGACTTCCATTTTCAGTAATATTGTTATACATAGGAAAGGAGGTATGTTTGTCTTAGGCATTTTTTTCTTTGAAACAGACAGCAGAAGGAGAAATTACAAGAGGTAGTGAATTTAGCAAACCTGCACATAAAACAATCTTTCATAAGAATAAAATGCTGCATTTACAGCTGTAAATGTACACACCCGTATAAGTTAAAAATACAAAGCTACTTTGACTGTGTTTCTTGTTGTTTTTAAGTTCAGAGAATGAATTACTGAAGTGCTGGACTTAAAGTGGTAAACCTCATTGCATTGGCAAAACCAAACCTCTCATGCAGCACCAGGCTTTTGACTTAGCCCAAGTGAGAAAGTTAGACAGTTAGTGCAACCAAAGTGCAATTGTGTTCTTCACAGTGTGTACATTTTGACTGGCCTGTAAAGTGAATGTAGAAGTTCATGACTCTCCCAGTCAGCTTCTCTTGATGCTTGAAGAAAACATGATCTGCAACATACTGGGCCACAGCCCGACTTGGAATGGTTAGACCGGTGTTCATCAGACAGTGGAGAAAAGTCAAAGTCGGCTACCTGGAAAAGGAACATCAGAAAGATAATTTTTAGTTCAGTCCCCACTGGCTCAGCTCCAGCAAGAACACACTGGGCTACAAATGGCACTTGGTCCTCAACCCTTTTCACTCAGTCATTACAAATAGAGTTCTGATTTATGCCTGCTGTGCACATGGCTTATAGACAGTGTCTCTAGAGGAATATTATTTATATTGTGGCAGAGTGTAAAGGGTATTAGGTACTTTCCAAAGTACCATGAAAGCTACTTTTGATTTAAGAACTCATGCTTATTGCAAACACCTTTTGTAGCAAGTGAAAGTAGAGATGGAAGGGAACTGGGGAGGTGAAGGCCACATACAAGGGGTAGGTAACAATTCAGAGCTGCTTCAGGTAACATACCCCTCCTTTTTATTATCCTGTATCTTCATGCACTGTCTCCTTGCTTTCTTTCATGTAACTACTCTGAAGTAGATCCTCTTGAATGGATGCTTCAATGCAAGCATCTGCTTGGAAATATTAGCAAACTGCCCATTATTATTCTGGCAATTCAGAGTTCTCAGCAACAAGCCAGAAGCATGGCTGTTTCTTCTTTTGCCTTCGCTGTCTGGATTTTCTGGTGGAACAGATCACATGTACCAGGGAAATTCTCCCTCCTGCTTTGTTTGTCTGGGGATTAAAGAATCTTTCATATCAGATATCTTTCATGGCTGAAAGCTACCTAATTACTATCCCAGTTCAAAGTAAGAGCAACTGAATACCTCCACAAGATCTTTTTGTTGTGTGTTACTTCGAAAAGTCGTGTACAGCACCAGTATCAGCATCACTGAAAACAGAGCAGTGCAGAGCAGGACAAAGAAAGCTGGGTGGATTCCTAGGAAAAAGCACAAGGACACATTCCTGCAGTGACACAATACTCCAGAAAAAGGAAAGAGTGAGAATGAAACAATGAAGAAATTTTAGAAGTATTTTTAGAAAAAAAGAAGGAACGTGTGTAAGAAGGAATAAACTTTTCAGCCCCAATCACTCCAGGTTTCTCTGAAATCTCAGGAGTGGGAGAGGGGTTTGTGAGGGTCTTTCCCTTTATTCCCTCTTTTCTCTTGAAGAGCCTAAAAATCTCCACCCTGTTACATGTTAGCCCCTGAGTCCCCGGGTGTTTGTGGTACCCCAAGAGGATGGGAAGCAGTCTCACCCCCAGAGCAGCTGAGAGCCTCCAGCACAGGGGATTCAGCCCTGAATGCACACCAGAGCCCTCTGCAGTGAGCTGCCCTGTCTGTACACAGCTGGCTCACAGTGACACGGTGTGACCAGCCTGTGTCACAGCCTGGCTGTGCCCTGTCCTCTTCACTTGGCCACCCAACTGCTCTCCCAGCTGGTTTAGGGAGCCAAGAGGGTTGTGTGTGACCATGCATGTGGGAGCCAGCTGGTGCCACCAGCAGGAGGGACAGAGACTTGAAATGAGATGGAGGCCTAGAAAAATCTACCCTCAAAAATCTATAACTAAACTAAGCAAAAAGAATTGAGACTGCTTAACCAAGATATTGTTACAGACACTTATGTTTGCCTAGTTATCCTCTCTAACTACAAAACAAAAGCTGTACAATTTGAACTGAAAGATATTTCATTTAAGTAATACAGCCTTCCCAGTATACTTAGCTGCTTCAAGGCACTCTTGGGACTAAGGGCTCAGCAGAAGACAAGAAGCTCAGAGCAATTACACCAGGCACATTATAAATTCTCATTTCCCTTTTTATTCCTCTCCTTTTAGGGATCTACACCACATTCCTGAAACCTCATCTGCAGGCTGGTTAATCCCCGTTTGTCCCTACGGTGTTTGGGGCTGTCGGTGCTGCTCAGCCTCCCCGCGCTCACCTGCCGGCCGCACTTTGATGCCGTGGTACGTCTGCAGCACCGTCACACCATTCTCCACCCTGACACTGAGGCAGTACTGTCCCGCGTCCCTGAAGGTGTGGCTGAGGTTGTAGCAGGAGCCGCTGAGCTCCACCAGATGGCATTTGTCACCTTCAAGTGGAATGCACTCGGATTTTATAAGCCAGCATAATGCCAGCGGTGGGCTGAAACGATAAGAGCAAAAAGGCAAAACTAAAGAAGGTGAAAACTCTGCGAAAATTTCATCAGAGAGCTTGGTGAAAATAGCAGAGTGATTTTGAAACTAATAAAGCTAATCTAAATACAAATAAAGAATTAATTAACTGCACTGTTGTTTGGTTTATAGCATTTGCCAAATGAAAAATTCTCTGTGATGCTTCTATAAAGGCAGGTCTTTCAGTTGAAAGCTGAATACCTGCAAGGGTCATCAGCAGGCCACTGTGTGTAGAAAACTCCTTAGTCCTTCTTCAACAAAGATAAAAGGAATCTTTTTTCCTGTACTTCCAAGGGAAGGTCGTTTTTTCTTTGTCCTTCATACACAGAAATCACTGTCTACCACTGAAGCACACCCAAGACTTTTAATTAAAAAAAACCCACAAATGAAACTGGAAAGAATATAAGATGAGCTCTGTACAAAGGATTAGTAGCTGAAAAATGTAAGTAAATTTCAAGGATCACAACATTCCCTTACATTAACAAAAAGGGTTTTATTTGCTATCAAGCAATTTAGGGCAATCCACTTCATGTCTGTGTGGCTTCTCACCACATCTAATTGAAGCCTTTTATTTACCTTTCCAGATCCCTGTTTCAACTGATTCTGCTTGAACTCACCTTATGCACTATAGACTTTGATTCTGACAACAGGCAGAGCTTTTCTTTACCCTATTTTATTAGTATTTTGTTTCTTATCTTTTTACAACATTCTTTGCTAAAGAAAGAATCATCTTTATGTATTTAGCTCATTTTCTAGCTTTGTTTTTGATAACCAATCTTGTTGTCACTGCATCTCAAACTCTTGCAACAGCCCCAGTCCTGTGACTAGGAGGTCACCAAGCCTGCTCTTAGTGATCCCAGGTTTGCCTGTCATAGGTTTTGGCTGTTCACCTTTACTGGGATGCCATCTCCAGTTCCCATTCCTGGCAATTCCTTTCACTTTCCTTTCACAGCAAACTGTGCTGCTTTGTCTGTGGGGCCTGTTTATGCCTTTGGTAAATGACTCTGTTTGGGTGCTGCTCCCCCCAAAACTCCAATGTATTCTAATATTGCAACCTGAGAGAACTTGTGCTAGGATTGAGGTGGTCACAACTCTTGTTATTTTCCTGTGATACTTGCTGCATGGGGCTTCTATGTCTTATTCATCTTGTGGCAATCTGAACTTTGCCAGAATTACTCCCCAAACCTATTAATCCCCTATGCCAGTCAAGTTTTGCTGCTCTGCAACAGAACTTGGAATATAGTTCAATTTAATAGCAGGGAAATTGGTGAAGGTGAAAAGTTTTGAAAGAAGTTTTTGGATGTATTTCCCCCCACTATTTCTCTGGCTACTTGCCTTGTAGCATTCCCTTTACAAAGGGAAAATAACATTTGCTTTAGGAGGATTCTACTTTTCTGCAAAGATGCAGGGTCTTTCAGGCTGTTAGAGCTCATGGCATTTCAAGTCAAGAAAATGCAATATTCAACAGTATTTTTTGGGGGGAAGGAGGTAGTTTGGATTTTTTAAGATAAATGTTCTGTGGAGTTCAACTGACTATTTTTAGGAAACACTGGGGAAAAACACTTAAAGAGACAATTTTGGGCAGAAAAGAAGTTGTGTTTGCTACTTACGTGCCATTGATATGAAGAGATAAATTCAAGTTTTCCATTACATGAGTCTCTCTGGAGCCCACTATGTTAACACTTTTAACAGCATCTGGGAAGAAATGAAAAGCCAGTGTGTCACACCCCACATGTAAACTTGACTCTCACTGGTTTCCCAGTGAAGGTTTGTTTCCACAGACTTGCAGATTTGAGCTTCATCAGTCACGCAAATAACAGTATTTGTCTCACACCCCAAAAGGAAACCTACCACTAGAGATGTTGTAAGTTTTCTGACTTTTTGTCTGATTGCTTTTTAATATGTATAATCAGCTTTATTAATTATTTACATTTTTGGTTCTGTATTTATTTACTCCTGAAGCTGATCAAATCAATGAGACTTTCCTAATGCTTGATATAACTGATTTATTGTTTAGGGATAGTTGGTGTAAATTGAAAAACAAATCCACCATAATTCACCATAAATACTTTATTGTTTGAATTGTATGTGAGGCATTTACAAAAGGCAATAAAATTGTCTGCAGATTAAAAAGAAACTGAAGATTTAATCTGTTTCCACCCATTTTTCTGCCCCAGAGGAGCTCGCAGTCAGTTCTGCAAGGGAAACACTTCACTGGATGAGGTTGACCAGCCATTGCACATGAAACAATGTTGAAGTTGTGTTACTGCTCTAAAGCTAGATTGTATCTGTACACACCAGATTGTGTCTGCACATACAGGGCTAGCTCTGCATTGAAGGTGCAACATGTTTCATAATTACCCAAGAGCTCCAGAGCTGTGGTAAAATCCCCAGTTTTCTGCATAGTTTCTCTTTCGTGTATGATGCTCCCAATTTGCTCCCATTCAGCCACGACCTTCAGATGCACTGTGCGATTCCCCATCGAGGAGCAGTTGCAGTAGACAAAGGGTTCCTTGGTAATCTGGTAAACTCTGTGGGCAACAGGAAAAAACTTAGAATCAAAATTGCCTTTTACCAAGTGCTTGCATATTTCTGGTTTAAAAAATGACAAGCTCTAATATATTTTCTTTACAGACAATGCTCCAGTGGCTGTGATTCTAATTCTACTTTATGTCTAGATAAATGAGGATTTATGTCTGTGGTATTACCTATAGAACTATAATTAGTACAAGATCCAGAGTAAATCTCTGCATTTTTAATTAAAGAAACTAAAGATAATGCTAAAAGAAGTCACAAAATTGAATAGGGATCGTCAGTAAATTATGAAAACAACTTTTATAGCAGGCAGACTATTAGCTAACTGATTTAATTGGAATTTTTCTCTAGATGAACATCTGAGTTAGAGCCATCTTGAATACTCATTAAAGCAAAGAAGGTAGCCACATGTACCCGTCTCCAAAATCCCAGTTGTAGACAAATGATGCTGACTTGAAGTAAAGACTTGGGTCATGAAGAGAGAAGGAAATCCGGGTCACTGTGTCCATGGAGGAGCCAGAACCACGTGTGGTAACTCTGCTGTCTTCTATCTGGGCAATGGTGAGGTTCCCTGTGATAAATTCTGCAGAATAAAAAGGGGGAAGAAGAATGACAACATATGTGACAGAAGAATGTGTGACAGCATATATGGCAGGAGAATGACAGTATGCTTCAACAGCACACTCTGTGTGTACCAAAACATTCTTTCAGATATTCTGTGTAAGTCTTTCTGTTTCCTAGTCCAAGTGCTTGTGTATTTTATAGCTATTACTCAGTGTTGTCACACGTGTGAATGAGGCAGTGAAATTAAAATATTTACTTAGAGTTATACTATGGGTCATGATAAAACATCCTATAGAACTAAGAGAAATAATCCTGGACTGAGTGAGCTGAATATAAACTTTCACTATTGATTTAAAAATAACTGGTATTAATACCAAGCATCTAGATTCAGAATCAGGCCAGTACACATACTCGTCATGTTTGGAATGGTGGTTTCTTGTTTGTTTTGTGGGGTTTTTTAATGTCGTTTTCCCCCCTTTATTATTATTATTATTATTATTATTATTATTATTTTTCCCCTCAAACAGAAATTAAGATTTGAGTTTGTGAATAATAGATGTACTATATATTGTGAATACAGAAAGGGGGCAATGTTTTTGTCTGTGAGAGGTTCTATTTTGGAGAATGAGTGGCAATGACTGACGGATCTAAAAAAATCCTCTCTAACCTATGAATAAAGAGGTGTTTTGATGAGACACTTATCAGCTCGTTATAAAATTAATGGGCTATTGACTACCAGTAACAGACTCTTATCCTATTAACAATTCATTAAATCTGGTTAACAGCTTTCTTGGTGATGCACAAGTAATAATAGCAATTACTGATGGAATGGGGCTGTCAATCAGAGATTAGGTTAACCATAGCATACCAGTGGTAAACTTGTAAAAGACCAAAACATATTTATGATTATGAATATTCCCAGAAAACTGAAATTGCACTTTGCAACATTTAGAAATGCAGCCATGACTTCACATTCAATTTCAGTACACTCAGACAGAGCTTTAAAAGAAAAAGTCATGCTCTGCTGTGCTGATGCCCTAAGATTTGCTGTGTCATGCAACAGGGAAAAGCACCAGATTGTCACTGCTGATGGCCATCCTAACTTTAGGTCTAGAAATGCTGCGAGGCAGTAGAAGCAGCATTGTTCTAGGAGTCTGAGCATCACTGACCCATGCTGATGTGTGCACTGCAGCTGCTGAAGCATCTGGTTTCTAGTTCAGTTTGTCTAAGTGACAGAGGCAGGAAAACATGGGCAGCATTACATTTTCTTCCTGGATGCAGAGAGATTGGAGTGTGGCTGTAGTGGTACTAACTGCACCGTGCCACCCAAACCCACCTTCAGCCACAGGGCTACAAATCAAACTCTATTGTCAGAAGCCATATGTACACTGGCTTTCCTCCTGATGCTGGCAAGGGCATATATACCGAGTTCCTGGAGAGCTACAGGTTGTAAAGTCATTTTACCCATTTTACCTGTAATCTGAAGCACGGTGATGTTTCTTACAACCGGCCGACACAACCAACAGTTTTTGTGAGTCACCCAGACAGACACAGGGAAAGTGCCAGGAAATTCACCAGTGACATTAATTACAGAATTTAACTGCTGCTCGGATTTCTCTATCAGAATCAGAGGAGCATAAATCCAGTTAAAGTGATACAAGTTTGATGTGTCATTTTCATTCTTCATTCTTAGCCTGGCCTGAACAGTAGCTTGGGCTCCTGTTGTGACGGGTCCATTGTTGGTTATTTCCAGGCGATACAACTCTGTGGAAAACAGAAGAAAATGAGCAAACCAAACCTTGTCATATGGCACTTGAAATTTCATTGATTTTTTAAATACATTTTCGCTAGTCAGCTCTAGTTATATGACTCACAATGACACTCATCCCAACAAAACCTTTACCATCATAATTTTTTACTGTTTAAATATCTGGAACAGAAACTGTGTATATTGTCACTAATGATCTAACATGATCACTAGACTTCCAGCTACTGGAAGTGGCTCTAATCTCTGTCCTAAAAAATATAAACTTTCAAACTCAGGTGAGATTTCATGCACTAGATTCCTTTGCTACCTCTGTTAAAAAGTTTCTCTAACTTTCCTCATAAGTAAACATAAAAAAACTCAATAAAACATTTTCTGTGCTATGATTCACCTTAAATTTCCTTTTCCAGAGAAGGACCAAAAATCCAAATGAAAGTTGTACCACACTCTAAGTGGCAGATGAGTTGCTGTCCAGAGGGACCTGGACAAGCTCAAAAAGTGGGCCCATGGAAACCTCATGGGGCTGAACAAGTCAGAGTGCAAGGTGCTGCATCTGGATTGGGGCAACCCCTAGTATTCAGTACAGGCTGGGGGATGAAGGGATAGAGAAGGACTTGGGGGTAGTGGTGGATGAAAATCTGGACTTGAGCCAGCAATGTGCACCCAAGAAAGATCTGAGGCTCCTGGTTGAGGGAGGTGATGTTTCACAATGAGGGCGGTGAAACACTGGCACGGGCTGCCCAGGATATTAATACAAGGTCTTTCAATACATTCAAGGTCAGGTTGGATTGGGCTCTGAGCTACCTGATCTAGCTGAAGATGTCTCTGCTCATAGCAGGGGGTTGAACTAGACCATTACAGGTCCCTTCCAACCCAAACCATGCTATGATTCCACGAAACATCAAGGCATGAGTGGTGCAGGACCTGTGATATTGAACCAGCTCTGCTGCTCTGAATGACTCACCATTATCTTCTCGCCATGTTTACTCAAATTACTTACAATAGCCTATGTTGAGTTTTGTGGAAAGGATACATTAATTTTTTTTTTTTTAAATAGCAGTGCAGCAGCATTACAGGATGTACATACGTTAAACAACAAAATCAAGCCCCAAAACAAAAGGAAATGCAAAATAGCTGTGAATTGGGACAATGCTGGGAACAGGATCTGGTTGCTTGCCCCCAACATGGAGCAAATTCCCTTCCCTGTATCAGAGCTCTGCCCGGCTCTCCTCTCATCAGCAGTGCTGGGCAGAGCAGCAGAGCTGGGGGCTTCTAATGCAAGCACTTTCCTTACCCTCTTTCAGCAGCCCCCAAACTACTAACAGGGACCTGAATCTCTGGCCTTTAGAAACTGCATTGCTCATTTATCCATGACCCTTATTATGAAGGGAGCACTGGGGCCAGCTAACTCCTGTGCTGGCTTTTCTGCACCCATCAGCTTGGGATGGGATGAAGGAGACAGCATTTGTGCCTGCATTTTATCGTACGGATCACAGGGGCTGAGCAATACTGGCGGCAGAAGATCTGTGAGAAATGAACTGCAGCACTGATGCCTGAGGAAGAACTCCACTGTTCCCATCTCACAGCACAAGAAATGGCCCTGAGTTCAGTTTTTTGAGTTAACAGAGAAATGATCGTGATTTGATGAAACGTGGCAGAGGGAGGTTTCATGTCTCTAGAAGATTCAGACTACGCTCCCCTTGGTTTCAGCAGAATTCGGGAAAAAAATAGCTGACTACCTCATGCTTATCTAGCACTTCTCCTTGGAGGTTATCACGGTGCTTTACAAATCAGGGCCGTAGCAGCCCAACAGCTGCAGCAGCTGGAGGTTCAGCGGCTAACCCAAGGTCACCCGGGGAGTGACCGGCACAGCGAGACACTCCATCCACTTCAGGGATTTCTCCTGCCTTTTCTCTCAGCAGAGCTGTGGGAGCTCTGGAGTCCCACGGCGAGGGGCAGCAGCTGCCCAGGTGCCTTGTGACCCGAGGCGCGGGCTCAGCGGAGGAAGCAGAAGTGCAAATTTGGGTTAGAAGTGCAAAGCAGAACCGCGGCCGCCCGGGATGCCCGCCTTCACTGCAGGCACCAAGATCGCAGCGCCTGAGAATAAAGTCTGGAGTGGAGGCAGCGCGTCCAGAGCCGCTTCCATCCCATGTCACATCCATCAGACTCGGGCAGGGAACCACCCCCAGCCGTGATTGCAGCTCACTCCTGAGGTCTGAGCCCTCGCCCCCCGCGCCCCTCGCCCGCTCCGCGGCGGCGATGCCAGCGCAGACCGGCGGCCCCTTACCTGCGGCCGGGGAGCGACCGTGGCCGAGGTGCAGCAGCAGCAGCAGCGCACAGAACAGCCGCGGCATGCTGGGCGCCTCCGGGGCCGGCTGTCGGAGCGGGAGCGGCTCTGGCCGCGCCGTCCCCGCGGCACTGCGGCTCCCGGGCCGCTCCCCCGCGGCAGCGCCCAGCCCGCCTCCCCCGGGGGCAGAGCCTGCGGGGCGCCGCTGCCGCCGGCTTAAACAAACAGCCGATACAAACCACAAATGCCTCCCGTCTGCCGAGGGCCCGGGGACACCCGGAGCGTTGGGGAAGGGGTTTGCGCTGCGCTTGGGCTGCCGCAAGCACACATGAAGTATTCCTGCGGTGGCGCGGGATGCCGCTGCCGGGGGCAGCTCGGCGGCTGTTACCGGTCCCGCAGCGCTCCGAACGGCCCGCAACGGGAGCGCTGCTGAGAGCAGCCACAGCAACAGCGCCGGAATGTGGTTTTCTGGTGTTCTTTTTTTGTCGTTTTATTTTGTTTTTACCTGTTTTGTTTTGTATGTTTTGGTTTTAATTCGTTTACTCGTATTTTTTTGTTTTCTTAAACTCAACATCCGAAGCCCTTTCTCGCTCCCGGCCGCCGTTCCGTTCCCTGTGGCGGACCAGTCTCCGCGCGTTTCGCTCCCGCGGGCCAGCGGCGGGGCGGGGCGGGCCCTGTGCCGGCCGGGGGCAGCGGCCTCGGCCCCTCCGCCCGGTAACTCCCGTCCCGCTGCCACCGGCTCAGCGGAGCCTCCGGGGCCGGGCGGGGCTCGCCTCGGGCGGCGGGCGCTGGCGGCGGAGAGACCGCCGTGGCGGGGCGGGTCGCGGCGGGGCCGTGCCGGGGCCGGCTGCGGGCAGCGGGCGGTGCGGCGGGGAGAGGCGCGGGAGGCGGCCCCGGGAGGAGGCGGCCGGAACTGAGCTCGGGCGCTTCCGTCGCGCCCATGCGCTGCCGGCGGCCTCCGGGAGCAACAAAGGCGGGGAGCGGGGGCCGCGCCGGGCCGTCCCGGGGAGCCGCGGGGTGAGGGGCGCGGCGGCGGCGCCGCGGCGGGGCCCGGGCCCGGGCGGGGGGAGGCGGGAGCGGCGCGCCGCGGGCGGGAGGGAGCGGCCGGAGGCCCGGGGCCGAGCCCGGCACCGGGAGGGCTGAGGGAGCGGGGAGGCGCCGTGCGGCCGCTCACCGTGCCCGTGTTCGCAGGGCGGAGATGGGCTCGGCGTGATGGCGCCCTGGCTGCGCGGAGAGAGCCGGCGGGGAAGGTGAGGGCGGCGGGGCCCGGGCCTGGCCCCGGGCGGGACTGACGGCAGCGCCCCGGGGGAGGAGGGGGAGCTCCCTGCAGCTAGAGGGGATTTCAGGGGTCCTTACGGCCGAGACGGGCAGCCTGTGGCAGGACAGCTGCTGGGATGTGTCCGGGGGTAGCTGGAAGTTCGGGATCTGGCCTGGGCGAAAAGCAGGATGACAGGTGTTCGGTGTTGGGAGCATCCCTGAGCCTGGAGCATCCCTGAGCCTGGAGCATCCCTGAGCCTGCAGCATCCCTGAGCCTGGACCCTGCTGCTGGGAGAGGAAACCGGGCAAAACACGCGAATGTCTGTGCTGTGAAAAGCTCAATAACCCCTTTTATCTGTTAGTGCAGTCCTGTCACAGTGGGTGCTCTACACGCTTGGTGTTGTGTTTGTAAGCCCAAGTAAATGTCCCAGTTGTGGTGTTTTGGAAAAGTCTCTTCAGTGTGTCAGAAGAACGGATGTAGGTGATGGGACAGCTGCTGGTAACAAGCCTTATGAACTAAAAAATACTTCTGTATTCTTTTGTAG
Organism: Sylvia atricapilla; assembly: GCF_009819655.1. Classification (NCBI taxonomy): domain Eukaryota; kingdom Metazoa; phylum Chordata; class Aves; order Passeriformes; family Sylviidae; genus Sylvia; species Sylvia atricapilla. Next base: position 1,595,784 of record NC_089154.1, read on the forward strand.
GTGTATTGATCTTGATTTTATGTACTGAAAGCTGATCTGTCCTCCTCCAAGATGGCATTTGTTTCAGCACAAGGGCCTACGGTGGTGGACCAAACCACCTTGATGAAAAAATACCTTCAGTTTGTGGCTGCTCTTACAGATGTCAATACACGTAAGAGACTTTTTTCTTATTGAAAATTGCAGCTCTTCAGTAGTTTGTTTCATAAATGCTGCAGACTTCTTCAGGTAGTTGATAAATGAGATGGTGAAGGCTGTCCAATTCACTTTGAAGTTTGAGTTGTGATTTTTGAAGAAGCAAAATGATGAGAAACACTTGCGTGAGCCTAAGTGAGTGAGCTGTGTGTGTGTGTGCAGTTGTGTGGTCGTTGTTTGGGAGAGCTGTGTGCCTTATAATTGGGCAGTGATAGCTAAACTGATAAGATCTGATTGCTTCTTTGATCAGTGAACCTGGTGTTTTCCTTCATGACCTGGTTTTGTACTCATATTTTTTTTTGCTTGAATTTCCATTTTCAGCTGATGAAACCAAATTGAAAATGATGCAAGAAGTCAGTGAGAATTTTGAGGTAAATAAAAGGATAGCAACCCTAAGCAACAAAAAATCCCAACTTTCTGCAAGGGCAGCAGAACTGAATTTCTGATCTTATGCAGTTAAAGTATTCATAGTAGTATCCTCTGACCTATGATTTATATGGTTACAAGTCAATGATTTTAGGTTGGTATTTAAGAATTTACCAAGTCGTTGAAGAATTATGTTTGGACTTAGAGAGCTTTCATTGCCAAATCTTTATTCATTACGCATTTAAATAAAAGTTAAGTAAAAGACTTTTTGTATATATTTTTTTGAATGCTACGAAATGTCTGTATGTAAAGCTTTCTTTTATTTAGTTCAGATGTGTATTGTATCTTTGTGAAACAGAGGCCCTTCTGATTCCTCTGCATGTTCCATGGTGTGGAAGTGAGAGAGGAGCTGTCAGATGCAGAATCTGACATCAGGAGTGGAGATGTCTCCAGTGACATCTTCTGCATAGTGTTGGATCATCATTTTAGATGAGCAGCAGACAAAATGTGAAACACAAGTTAATCCAGCCTTGTGATAGCAGAAATTACACTTTAGTTGAATACTTAGTTGTTATATGCCTGTTCTGAAGTTATAGAAAACTACAAATCATTCTTGTCTAATCATTATCTGCTTAAGCTATTTCTAAAACAGTTTATCTGACTAAAAGAATAGTTTTGACTGCTTAGTCTGGTGATCTGTTTAGAATCTGAAGACTTAGTTGATTCTCTTTGCTCTTCAGTAGGGAAGAACTTGTTCAGTATTTGTTTTGGTAATGTTCTCTTGGAACTCACTCGGTTCTGTAGTGTGTCAGCAGATACTTAGTCACTGAATCTATTCAAAATTCACTGAAAATCTTTAATAGTGGCTTTGAATGTAACTGAATATAAACTGTGTGATGTCTATATTACAAGTCCCCATTATTTTGTTCTTAATTAGAATGTGACATCATCCCCTCAATATTCTACGTTCCTGGAACACATCATCCCTCGGTTTCTCACCTTTCTACAGGATGGGGAAGTTCAGTTTCTGCAGGAGAAGCCAGCACAGGTAATGTGTGGAGCATCTCCTGCCTTTTTGCTGTGAAGTCCTTGATTAACCTAATGAACTCATTTAAGACTTGTTAAAAATACATCTGTCCTTTGGAATGGAACTGAAAAAGTCCTGTTTCTAAATAAGTTACTTAGAAACTTTGCTAATCTGGGCTTCTGTGAAAAAGAAGGAAAAGTAGGTGCAACAGGATTTGCTTTCTTACTGAAATATTACACATTGTTACAAATTACTGACTTTACTGAAGGTTAGGAATGAAAGGCAAAAGTTGAATCTTTGTCCTTAAATACTTAAAATTGCATTCCTTGAAAGAAGTTTGATTTTTCAACTGTACATTTGTTAATTTTGCCTCATTCACATAGATGGGTGGTAGGAAGGGTTTTGTCTTTGTATATAGGCCTATGTCTACATAAAATAAAATGGCTTTTTTTCTATTTCAACATGCAGAATTATTAAGCTGAAAAAGATGCTGCAACCAATTGTTGGGCTTTGTAGGCTCTTCAGAAAGTTCTGTCATATTATTATTTTTCCTTTTTTTTTTTTTTTTTTTTTTTTTTTTTTTTTTTAACAGCAACTCCGGAAGCTTGTGCTTGAAATAATTCACAGAATACCAACAAATGAACATCTTCGTCTTCATACCAAAAATATCCTGTCTGTGATGTTCAGATTTCTAGAGGTATTTTTTACTTCCTCTTTAAAACCATTGGAAATTTTCAGAAATATTTTCATCTATTTCCTTCATCTCCAAAATTTGCTGGGGGTAGGATTTTCAATAGCTGTGCTGCCAGAGCAGGAATGGGAGCACCTTCTGTTTAGGCTTCACCCATGCCCACTCCTGTCACCTACAGGTTTTCTGTGTGTTCTCTTCTGCCCTTTAGAAACTTGGCTCTTACAAATGCAGGGAGCTGTTCTCATGGGCAAGATTTTCTGGCAGATGGCTTATTCTTGGGAGTTTATTTTCTGTCTTGGAGTTCACAAAACTGTCATTTGAAGCTCACATGGGGATCTCTGTTTGAGGGGCAATGGAGACAGATCTGATGGTGCAGAGTGGTTGAAATGTCTGGGTTTTATTGCCCCAGGGGTGGATTTGATTTCAGCTGTATATTGACATATTGATATATTTCAGCTATGTATTAATTTCAGCCATACTCTAGGACTGCAGAGTATCCAAGGAAGGATGTCTTGCTCATGCAAATCTGTGTTAATGGGGCACTTTAGATTGTGGAGAGGAGTATAATTTTACAGGGTTTTGAAGAACCCACTGAGTAGCTGAAGAATTCAGCAGTAGTGGGCTCACTAAAAAGTTTCTTTCTTTTTTTCTTTTTTTTTCCCAGACGGAGAATGAAGAAAATGTACTGATTTGTTTAAGAATAATTATTGAATTGCACAAACAGTTCCGACCAGCAATCACTCAAGAAGTGAGTCTCTTGTTACACGGTGTAAAACTTGCTGCCATGCTCTTCAGAATTGCTATGTTGTTCAAGTGGGTTGATTGGTTAGTTTTGCTGTTGCTCTTTTATGTTGCCTGACCTGTTGTGGCAACCATATGTTTAGGTTTTTTTCCTTTTTTTATCTTAAAGTAATTTTTAAAAGATGATTGCATAATGCTAGGACTCTTGGGGAAAAATACCCAAACTGTTAAAGCTTAGTTATACCTTGGTTTAAGTGTTTATGGACAATATGATCAGTCTTAGGAATAAAATTCCCACACAAAGGAATAGAATTGATGCCTTTTTAGTTTGTAAAGTAAAATCCTGAAGAAGGAATTTGCTCTCATTGACTTCCTCCTGCCTCCCTTCTTCTCTCCCGTGACTCATCAGGGGGAATTTGGAAGTTTGCATTGTTATTCTCTTGCCTTTCACTTTGATTTTCTCTTGGGAAGACTTAGTTGTTTCATAGTAATTATGCCTAACAGTACTGTATTGGAACTGTGTAGAGATGATAGGTAGATGAGATTCTTTCCAAGTGAAGTTTGAATAATACTGACAGAGCAGAAGGAGGTAGGAGAACATCTTCAGATTATTTTCATTTATCGTGAAAAATATACTGTACTGGTGAGTAGAGATTTTATGTATTTGTACTGTTAATACAGAGATTCTAAAATTGTGACTTTAAAATTATTTAAAAAAAATATTTATAGTAGCTGACTTCTTCCTTCCTAGATTCATCATTTTTTGGACTTTGTGAAGCAGATTTACAAGGAGCTTCCGAAAGTAGTGGTAAGCTTTTTATTTCTTAAATTGCCCTTGCTATAGTCAGAAAACTAGTTTTTATTTCTTAATTTCATCTCTGAAAGATACCGACAGAAAAGAATGATTTCTTTTATTCTTCTTAATTATTACTGACATAAAATATTATTTTGCATCTAGTGATACAAAGTAAATATAGTTTAAAAAATGGAGACATTTAGATTTTGATTTAGAAAACCTTCTGTTTCTGGCACACTGTTACTGGTAGGAGAAAACTGGGGTGAGCTGAGGTTGTGGATCAGGATGAGGTGGCTGCAGTTGTCTCAGTGTCCTGTTTTTGAGAGAAGGATGAGGTCCTGAAGGGAGGCCAGGTCTGATCCTCTCTGCCTGATACAGAGTAACTCTGGGGATGTTTTCTTTAGCAGAAGAACTGCTTTGGCTGGGGGAACTTTTCTGCTTCTCCCTGCAGTGGGACAGGCTGCAAGGTGTGTGTCTGGCCCAGGCAGAGGCTGCAGTCAAACATCACGTGCAGAGAGGAGAAAACTGCTCTGGAGGAAAATTATCTGGAGGAGTTCTGAGGAGATGGATGGCCTTTCCACTGTTACTGGCGTGATGATGTTTTTCTTCTGCTCTCTGCTCGTAGAATCGGTATTTTGAGAACCCTCAGGTGATTCCAGAGAACACTGTTCCCACTCCTGAGATGGTTGGCATGATTACAACCATCGTGGTGAAAGTGAACCCTGAGCGAGAGGACAGCGAGACGAGGACAGTGAGTGTTCTGACTGCTCTGAACTGGGGGACTGTCTGTAGCACAGGGCCACGGATCATGGGGCCAGGCAAAAGTAACAGACTTTCTTTTTGCTTGTTTTTCTTATCAAAACTTTCCTGTAGAAGTTGATTGAAACTTTCCAGATATTTTCTGTGCTGCTGGAATTACAGGATTTTTATTTAATGTAATACCCAATGTTTTTGTGGTAAATGTTATTATTATTAAATACAGTGATACTAAAATGAGCAGTTTCTGTAAAACTGTGCTTTACATACTCTTTTGAGTTAGTAATTAGACTGTTTATAAAGCATGTATTCTTTCTTTCAGCATTCAATAATTCCCAGAGGATCTTTATCACTAAAGGTCTTGGCTGAGCTACCTATTATTGTTGTTCTCATGTATCAGGTTAGTACACTTCAGTATTTTGCATGTAAATACTTCATTACTGAATGGCTTGTGTAACTTCTGTTGGCTAACATTAGTAAAAATGAATGTGATATACTTTTGAAATTAAAATATTGTCTAAAAATAAGCTGGTGAGCTGTCATGATTTTTTTCTGATTAGCTCTCCAGTAATTTGACTGCGAGTGTGACTTGTTAATTTCTCTAATAATACTTTTTTTTTAAGCTCTACAAACTGAACATTCATAATGTAGTGGCTGAATTTGTGCCCTTGATTATGAACACTATTATAATACAAGTTTCTGCTCAAGCAAGGTAAGTATTTTGTTGATATTAACGGTATTTTGATGATACTTAAACCTGTCATTCAGTATTGCTCAAAATATTTTTATCTTCTATCTTGTGATTTTTGATTCTAGTCTTTCTGCTTTTAATCTCAAAAGTAGCAATGAGTATTTGAGTAAAAATTACCAAGGTTCTGTAGATGGAGTTATTGGCATTATATGTCATTGGTAAAGTCCATAGTTGTGCAGTAAGTCCCAGTTTATTATTTGATAATGAATTTTTTTTTAAATGGAGTTTCTGACAAAAATCCATGTTGTCACAGACAGTGAGGAAGACCCTGGGAGTGTGAACACTTGCTGTTGTTTAATTTTTGATACCATCAGTAATATATTTGTGCCCTTCCAAGCTTACCTGAGGCATTGTGATGTTGCAGGGATAGGCACTGCTTTTCCTGCCTGAGAGAGGGATGTTTCTGAAGAGCAGCAAGTGGTTCTGGTCAGGGCAGTGGGAGCAAGATCTCTGCCTTTCCCTGTCTGCCTGGATGACCTCATTGAGTGGTTGAAGCTTGAGAGAGACAGACAAGTCTGTGGGAGGGAATATTACTCAGAGAAAAATTTGCCCCAGTTAGGGCAACTGAGGCAAATGTGTGCTGCTTTGTATTGGCCTGGCTTTCTGTAGAAAGGTGCTGCTGGGAATTTGAATGGCTTGTTGAAAATGGGCTCTTCCAGAGAGATTGTGTTCTTTTAAGATGCAAGAACTTCACTACAAGATGATGTAATTTGAAACTTCACTGAATTTTCTGAGTGAAACTACTAAAGGGGAGGAGCAAAATTGTAACCACTGTTCAATTTAATTTCAGACAACATAAACTTTACAACAAGGAGTTGTATGCTGATTTTATCGCTGCTCAGATTAAAACATTGTCTTTTTTGGCTTACATCATCAGAATTTACCAGGTAGGATGAATTTTTATTACTTTGGTGCTTGATGCAGCAGGTTTCTAGTTGCTTTATGGCAGACAAGTGACCTGCATGACTGCAGTGTATCAGGGGTTGGAGACAGGAACATTTGTGAAGAATATCTGAAGGTGGAGGTGTACTTGGTTATCCTTTCAAAAGTATCCTCATGTGAATACAAAGTAAAAATATGCCATTCCCCCTTCCTGGGCATGTATGGAATGACTATTGTATTTTAGTTTTAGGATTGGATTTTGGAAGGGAAACTGGTAAATTTTAATGGAGTGCTATTTTGCAAATGTAACACAAACTTTAAGAATAGAACGCTGTAGTAGTTGTACTCATGTTATTCTTTTTTTGTTGCAGGAATTAGTGGCTAAATATTCTCAGCAAATGGTAAAAGGAATGCTGCAGCTGCTCTCCAACTGTCCAGCTGAAACAGCACACCTCAGGAAGGAACTCCTGATTGCTGCTAAGCACATCCTGACAACAGACCTGAGGAGCCGTATGTAGCACTTTTTATAAGTGTACCTGTAAACTGGAAAGATTTCTGCTATTTCTGTCAATTTAAGAGGCATATTACTTATTTATATTAGATTATCACGAGATGCCAGGCCAAGTAGAATTGTTCTATGCAGGGTTGCCCAACCTGACATTTCCAGTAACTCATTAGTTATATACAGAAAGATTTTCAAAGTTGTTAATAACCTGAGCATTTTTTTCTTTTTGCAAATATAATTGGCTTTTACTAGGTATTGCAGTGTTACTCAAGGGGCAAGTGTCAGTGGAGTAGACAATCACAAGAGATTGTTTAAAAATTTCCTTGTAAGTGGCACTGCCTTTTAAAAGCTTCAGGAATTAATCTGGGGATAAAATAACTTTCTAACTTTAGGTTTAAATAGCTAAGTGGCTAAGTTTAATGCTCAACTATCTTATTTTGATTATTTCCTTTGTCAGTGGTTGTGTATGGCTTTTTCATTTTCCTGGTTTTTTTAAATTCTAGAGTTTATTCCATGCATGGACAAGCTGTTTGATGAATCTATACTGATTGGCTCTGGATACACTGCCCGGGAGACTCTGAGGTATGAGAAAGTTTGGAGTAACTATCTGAGTGCCTGCCAGGGCTGCTTACTTTGAAAATTATTAATATTTACAGCAGCTTCTGTATAGGGTCCTAAAGCTTTGCTTCAAGTAACTAATTTTACTGGATTGTTTTATTGGCAGAGCTGCTGCTGCTGCTGTAATGGGGGCTGTTGTTTAACACTTTGATGGCACAGCATGGAAATGTGAGTGTAGGACAAAATAAGAAAAATGGGTGAAATGAAGATGATTTCAGTTTTTTGAATTGTGCAGGACAATTCAAAACAGAGAAACCAACTCGGTACCTGCCCAATATTTCATGAAACACCCTAAATCTTACGTCCAGTGTAAAATTTGAATGAGATACACTCATTTTGTTTAATAATACACTCTTTTGTCAATGAATACTTCAAAATTTACTTTTGCAGTTGAAAAAGTAAATGGAGAGAATACCTAGCTTTCTGTGTCTTCAGTAGTCTAAATTTTAGGTGAGCTTGCTGACCAAATTGGTATCTGAACTAGGAGAATTATGTAATTTTGTTTAGGTATCAAGTGTACCTTATTGACAACTTGTGTTAGATTTAGAAGTATTTACTCTGCTAGATTCTTTGCCTGGTATTTGAAATGAATTTTTTTTAATTTATCATTTTTCTTTACTGCTTTTGAAATCATAAATCATTTATGATTAATTATGAAACAGATTACCAGCGCTGCTCAAAATGGGGCTAACATGCATGTTAAGTGAATGCACATGAAAATGTGTGGTGAGGTGTTCTGCAGTGAAGGAAGAAAGATCAGAGAGGCAAAATGCCAGAGTTGTGGGATAGATTGGTGTATCTTTGGTTAGATTGCACAGGTTAAAGTTCCCTTGTGTAGCCAGAAAAGCCCTGTGAACTCTGGATTGCATATGAAAATAGAAAACTTACATTGAGAAATTTGGAAGTATCTCCAGACAGTAATTATTTATTTAACTAACAAATGAACAACATCTTTAGTTGTGCTCAGCATGTTTTCCTCACCCCTCCTCTTGGCTGTAGGCCCCTTGCATACAGCACCCTGGCAGACCTGGTACATCACGTCCGGCAGCATTTGCCTCTCAATGACCTCTCCCTGGCTGTCCAGCTGTTTGCCAAGAACATTGATGATGAATCCTTGCCAAGCAGTATCCAGACCATGTCTTGCAAGCTTCTGCTAAATTTGGTGGACTGTATCCGGTCTAAAAGTGAACAGGAGAATGGAAATGGTAGAGACATCCTTATGAGAATGCTGGAGGTATTGATTTGCTTAAAGCATTTGATAATTGCTTGGATATCCTGCTCTGTAGTATGTTGTCAATCGCATTTTACTTTCTCCCTTTTTGAGAAATGAGAATATGTAGGAGCAGCCTGTGTACTGTATTTCACTTCAGTGCTTTAGAGAAGGGCTCTTTAAAATGCTCTGCAGCTGGGATAATACCTCAAGTGTAGTGGAGATGTTTTGTCAACTCATCTTCATTCAGCTGCTAGTTTCAAAGCAGGAAATTGAGTAGTTTTGAGCAGATTGGATTCTTTAAAATAATTTTATTCTAAGTTTTAGTTAAAATAATTTTTTCCTTGCGTAAGAGTATGCAAGAGCTGTATTTTTTAATGCCTTCTGGTTATGGGTGTGCTTTTTGGTGTGGGGTGTTTTTTACGCCCTGAAAGAGGATGTTGGCACAGGTCCTTGGCATGGCACAACACAATGTGTACAATTGGAAGTATCTGTTCTTTGAAGACCTAATGATGCTTTCAAGGATCTGTATATGGAAGTTTTTTTTTGTATTTTTGAAAATCAAGGATGCACTTGTTGTTTGAAGAAGGCAAACTAGTTTATTCATACGCTTGAAAACGTTTGCTGTCGTTTGAATGACTTCAAAAAATAGCTGTAAGTTTTATTGGTCTCAGTATGCTGATTTGAAATATTAGTACTGTTGAATTTAGGATGATTTTTGAAGAATAAACTTATTTTCTTTATCTTTCCCCCCGGTCCCTGCTCTTTGATCTGCCTGTCCCTTTGCCTTAGGTGTTTGTTCTGAAATTCCACACCATAGCACGCTACCAGCTGTCTGTCATTTTTAAGAAGTGCAAGCCCCAGTCTGAGCTCGGGGCAGCTGAAGCTGCGTTACCTGGAGTGCCCACAGCAGCCAATGCAGCCCCTGTTCCTGTCCCATCTCCTGCCCCAGCCACTCCTGTGGCCCCTGCACCAGTACCTGTGTTTGAAAAGCAAGGGGAGAAAGAAAAAGAAGATAAGCAGACGTTTCAGGTCACGGATTGCCGGAGCTTAGTGAAAACTTTGGTCTGTGGGGTCAAGACGATCACGTGGGGCATCACCTCATGCAAAGCTCCTGGTGGTAAAGCTGCATATTTAATTGCATATATATCTCTCATAATTCTACAGAAAAAAGCCTCTCTAGAATCAAAGCAAATAGTATTTCTAATGCTCAACTATCTTATTCTTCTTTCAGAAGCACAGTTCATTCCTAATAAGCAGTTGCAACCTAAGGAGACTCAAATCTATATAAAACTGGTAAAATATGCAATGCAAGCATTAGATATTTATCAGGTATGTAACCTGCCCACATAGCACTTCTATTTATACAGTTACTGTATGTTAGATCTTTTAATAAGGATTTATTTGTCCGCTAAAACATGGATTACATGTAATATATTTTTACTAAGTCTTTAATTGGGACCACAACTATTGAGAAATGCCCAATATGAAGAATTTATTTCAAAAGTGAATTTCAGTGTACTTACTATTTGCAAGCAACAATTATTTTCTCAACAGCTGTTTTTGTCTGTTCATGCAGGCAGGTCAGACTGGAAATAATTGTCTTTCATGCAGTGAATTAAATCTTTCCTTGAAAGACATAGTTTAGCTAACAATTGAAGCATTCACATGTCTGTGTTTATTTTCTATAGTTGCACAAAGTAGTAATGAAATGTAAATGTGTTTGATTTGGTATCAAATAATTTACAAATACACCAATATCTCCTACTGTTGTCTTTCTCCATTTCTAACTTCCTAGTTTTAAAATCTGTTCTGAAAACACTAAATTTTAGTATTTTTGTCATGGTTGGCTCTCGTGCCCAGCTTCTAGTTATGTGGAGCTTGCATGTAAAACCCATAAAATCTCAGTTACTTTCAAAAGCTATTTTAAGATTAATGGGGAATAAGCTACTCAAATTTTGTAACCAGTGTATGTGTTCTCCATTGCTGTAGGTACAAATAGCAGGAAATGGACAGACATATGTTCGAGTAGCAAACTGTCAGACAGTCAGGATGAAAGAGGAAAAGGAAGTTCTGGAGCATTTTGCTGGTGTGTTCACGATGATGAACCCTTTAACTTTTAAAGAAATCTTTCAAACTACTGTTCCTTACATGGTGGAGAGGATCTCTAAAAACTATGCTCTTCAGGTATGTTATTAGTTACTTTTTAAATTGATCATGAACAGCATGTAGGAAAGATCTTATGCCTTGAGGTACATATGGCTGACATGGAATTATAAATAATAATATTGAAATTAGCATGTGAGATTTGAAGCAGTCTACATAAAGGGTAGTCTATGAAAATGATTTAAAGATGGATTTTCAAGAAACCTTACCTGACTTAGTGATGCAATACAAACATAAACACTTCAGTTTAGAAGATACGGACTTCATTCTTGAGAAGTACTGAACATTATGGATTTGTTTTGTTCAGGTTGTTGTGCTGATGTTCTGTTGTTTTACAGAATGCAAATCCTATTAAACCTCCAGTTAAAATTTAACCTGAGACTTCAACATTAAGCTACATATATGGTTGTTTTCCACTGAGGACAAACAGAATCACTTGGGTAGCAGTGGAGATGGGGAAAGAAATTTGTCTTAGGGGTTTTTTTAAATGGATAGTGCATTTATCTTTTTGTTCTTTTTATTACAGCAGTAATAAGTTCTTTGTGGTTTCCTTTTACAGATTGTTGCCAATTCTTTCTTGGCAAACCCTACTACCTCTGCTCTCTTTGCAACCATTTTGGTGGAATATCTTCTGGATCGTCTGCCAGAAATGGGCTCTAATGTGGAACTCTCCAATCTGTATCTCAAGCTGTTCAAGTTAGTCTTTGGCTCAGTTTCACTATTTGCAGCTGAAAATGAGCAAATGCTGAAGGTAAAGGTCATTTGTGTTAAAAATAAGTCTGCTTTAATAGCAACACTCTTAAGAGTTTTGCACAGTCTAACATGTGAGTCATTTAATGTTTGAAGCACTAGTTGTGACACATCTCCATTTCTTTCCAAATTCCAATTACATTGTTTTGTTTATAAGAGATGGTTTCTGTATTTTCTTCATATTTGAAACTATGAAGTGATGTCCTAATTCTGAGTATAAAGGCTGATAAATGACTGGGGTCTGTGATTGCCATAAGCCCATGTAACTTCATGGTCAGGACATAGATAAATTCTTGCATATCTTCTCCCTTTGTTTCTGTATTAACTTAAGAGTTTTACTTGTACTGAAATCACTTTTTTGTGAGTTGGTAAATCTTGTTCACTCATGTCATATTCAGTGACACATACTTCTTGAGTTAGATTTTTCTATGTTCTTGGGAAGTCTGGGCTTAAGGAATGCTATTTTTTCTACTGACAACATATTGTGTATTCCAAGGATCTATTTATGTTGATTAGATCATCTTATTATTCAGTGAATCTAGAAATGCTGAGCTTGTAGCAAGTGTGCACTTTCCTCATAAAAGCAGCAGCTGCCTGTATCTAGAAAAGACATTAAGAATTTAGTGGAACACTGATTGTTCTCCCATAATTTCTCTTAGTTTTTCTTCCTTGTACTTTGTACAAAACAAAATTTCTGATACAGGTAACTGTGTAGAACAGAGGGAGGATTACCAATTTCCCAGAGTGTTTGAAAACTAACAGTAATATAAAGCAATATTGATATAATCATGTTTTAATTCTTGCAGTTTGTCATCACAATCAAGGTCATTTGGATTTATAAGATGGAGATGAAGTTTAAGGAGTGTAATTTACTACCTTCACAGTTTCATGCTTCTGTTACTTTTTTTCTGTTTCTGTAGGATGGATGATAGGGGCCTTGGGCAGACAATTTAATTGAATGATGAAGGCTGTTTGCAGCATTTGCATAGCAATGCAAAAAGCTTTTTAGATGCTAATATATCCAGACACGTTACTGTTTGTCTCTGGCCCGTGAGAATACTGGTATTTATCAACTATTTTTAATGAATCTTGCAAGGTGTTCATGTCTCTGCTCTAGAAAGGCCACCAGGTCCATAGCCTTTTTCACCTAAAAAACAAAATTCTGGCATTCACAAAAATTAGGAACTAGTGATGAAATTAGATCAGGGGTAAATTAATATTGTTAAGTGTCCTCTCTTGTCATTCTGACTCCTCTGATTTCTGCTCCACATTCCCAGGTACTTGAGAGGAAATCTTTTTTCATTGTGTCAGATTTGCAGAATCTCATGCTAAACTCTTGTACAGTACAATGATGACGATGATAAAATTGGTATTTTATTAATCTTCAAGCTTTATTTTCTTTATAGCCACATTTGCACAAGATTGTGAACAGCTCTATGGAACTTGCACAGACTGCCAAAGAGCCCTATAACTATTTCCTGCTGCTCAGAGCACTGTTCAGGTCCATTGGAGGAGGAAGTCATGATCTGTTATACCAAGAATTCTTGCCGCTGTTACCCAACTTACTGCAAGGTAGAACAATACCTTCTTTTCCTGCCCCAGCTTCTGATTTTTTTATGTGAATAGCAGTAATAAAGTTATGTTATGTAGTTAAAAAACCCTCAAAACTAAAGCCCTACCCCTGGTAAGTAGCTTGTGATTTTGAGTTTAGCAATTGATTTAAATACCTTGAATGTGCTTATTTTCATTTACTATCAGCTGCTTCGGGTTCCATTGTTTTGGCTGCTTCACAATTTCTGCTGCTTGTTTTTCTTCTTTTAATTGTGGGGCTGTTGGGGTTTTCTTGTTTGTTTCTTTTGCTTGGTTTTTTTTTTTTTTTTTTTTTTTTTTTGCAATGGGTGACTTTGTTGGCATAAAGCATTTGAGGGATGAGTGGGTTGGTGAAGCAACATTGCCAGGCCATCACTGGTTTTGTGGGGAGAACACAGCAATGAAGCTCTGGCTGTTCTGCAGTTGAGGGCATGTGTGTGCACCTGCAAGGGCATGGTAAATAGAAATTCAAGTAGTGCCAGACTGCAAAAAGAAATGGAAATAACAATCAGTTTGATTAATTGAGCATTTATGCTTGCAAGAACTGTGTTCCAGAAATACTGAGGGTGAGCAAGGAAATGTGGAGAGCTACTTACACCTAAGGACAAGCTAATCAGAACCATCCCAGGACTGCAGACTGGTTCAGATCTACAGCTGTAGGGAGAGTTTTTTATTGTAGTTAGCAAATATATATGTTAACAATAAATATGTAAAACTCATGTCAGTAGATGTATTGAATATGTGAAATCTTATGGGGAGAAAAATCACTTGGGGAATGTGCTTAGTCTTTAAGGGGCAATTAATGTACTTGAATTCACTGAATGTTTCTTTTCAGGATTCAAAATATTTTAAAAACAGCTGTTCTGTGTGGTTTAGTTTTATTGTTACAAGGCTGAGGTTTTTTCTTTTTATCTGCTGTATTCAAATGCTGCCTTATCGAGTGTAGTATTAAACTTTAAAATATGCATAGATGCTTTTTATTCTATATGTGTGTACATAAGAAAGCATTCACTGCATGACATCCTTAGATGTAAGTTAGAATAATGAATATTATTAATACTTGTAAATCCATTATTTACAGAGCTATAAGCTCTACAGTGTTTAAAAACGTCAGGTTCTTCTGAATTTAGGAAATAGCAATTTTTAACAGTAAGCTTTGGACTGTCTTTTTCCTGTGAGTGCATAACTTAGCTGTAATTTTCAGGACTTAATATGTTACAAAGTGGCCTTCACAAACAGCACATGAAGGACTTGTTTGTAGAGCTCTGCCTCACTGTGCCCGTCCGCCTGAGCTCGCTGCTGCCTTACCTGCCAATGCTGATGGACCCCTTGGTGTCAGCTCTCAATGGATCCCAGACCCTGGTTAGCCAGGGCCTCAGAACTCTGGAACTGTGTGTGGATAACTTGCAGCCAGACTTTCTGTATGACCACATCCAGCCAGTTCGAGCTGAGCTCATGCAGGTAAATGTGTTGTTTCCTGTTAGACCACAAGAGGTCATTGATTTGCTGAATATTATTAGAATTTGTGTGAAGCTTTGGTTACAAAGACTTGAAAAATCTGTCATGAATTACCAGTCTGATAGGAGTGTAGGAGGATAGTTGGTGTTATGCTGTTAAGCTGAAAACTCTGAAAATCTAGAAGTGAATTAATTGTTTCTCATGTACATTTTGTTAAGTGGTTATATTCTATTTACTTTATTTGCTTTATATTTCAAAACTAGCTCTGAGCTTAATTCAGTTCAGCCTGTTAACTGGCCTGCTTTTTTAATGAACAATATTGTTTAATATTCACCATAAACATGAAACTACTATTCCAGGATAGCAAAGATTTTGTAGCTGATGACAGTAGTTTAATCTAAAACTGCATTTAGGACTACCTTGTTACAAAGTATTTGAGCTGCTGTGAACTGAGACTGCTTGTATTCAACCTTGATAAGGAACTTAAGCAGGGTCAGTTACCCAAATACAAGAACAAAGTGTTTTCCTTGAGGTTTTTTTTACATAACAACTCGAAAAATGTTGCAGTAAGAGTGGTTTTTTTTTACATTACAACATGCAGAATGTGCAGTAAGCCTGCTGTGCCCATGTGCCTTTTAACCCCCAGGCTTTGTGGCGAACCCTGCGCAATCCTGCTGACAGCATCTCCCACGTGGCTTACCGTGTGCTTGGGAAATTTGGTGGGAGTAACAGGAAGATGTTGAAGGAATCACAGAAACTACAGTATGTGGTCACAGAAATCCAAGGACCCAGTATCACAATTGAATTTTCAGACTGTAAAGCATCCATTCAGCTCCCAATGGAAAAGGTAAGGGCTTAAGTTACTTTCAATGCTGAGAAACCAGCTTTAAAAATATCAGTCTGGAAGTTCTTTCTTGATTTCTTCTATAAGCCATGTAAAATTTTACTCCCAAAATAGTAAATGTAGGCATGTTAGGCTCTTATGAAGTGATAGGACAGGGAGCAAAACTGGCCCAAATAAATGTTTTCACAGAATGGGTAAGGTTGGAACTTCTGGTGTATTGATTGGGTAAGGAGCAGGAATCTTGTCTAACAATCCCTATTTGCTCTTTGAAATGTACCAAGAAATTATTGTAGAAATTCTTCAGTGGTGATTATTCTCATGACTCCAGTGATTTGGTTTTGTTTGTTGTCTCTAGAAGCACTTGGTACTCTGCTGGCTTTCATCTGGCAGTCACAGTGTATCATGAGTGCTTAGTTCTCACTAATTACAGCAATCTAGTCTCTGAGAGTGAAGCTGGATTCTGAGATAATTCGGTCTGTAGAGTTTTAATACTTACCTTTTCAATTAGACTTTCATAAGTAGATATGATCTGAATGTAGTAAGCAATTTTCTTCACAGGCAGCTGGCTCTCTGGCTCCATCCAGCCAACAGGCTTAAAAATAGCCTGGAAAAGTGATTCTTAAAATGCAGATTTACTGATTTCTCCACTGTACTGAAGCTGTTGAATGGAATATGTATAAACACTGTAGTTGCTGACATTTACCTGTCCTGCTAGGTTTAATTCAAACTAAGTTTTCCAAAGGATTTTAGCATCTAATATTGATATGGAGCAATCTTCACCTGCTTGGTGTTGACCAAGAAAGTGTTATCTGCTGAACACGTCTCTGTGAGGAGGAAATGTTAAAGTACAAAGTAAAAAAAAGTGGAATAAGTTGAAAATAAAAAATCCTTGTTTTCTTTTAGTGCCCTGATAGACTTTTGTGGTCTGTCCAAAACTAATTTTCCTTTTCATTGAAATGCTGTGATAAAAACTCGGGATGACAATTAGTTAAGTAAGTGGAAATACCAAGGAAGCAAAATGCCCAGGGAAATGCCCACTTTGTAGCAGGGGCTTTTTCTGCATAAAGTATGAATGATTAGATTTTACTTGCAATTGATAATTCTTTCTTTCATGCATTTCAGAACAATTTTTACATTTTTTTTAACTTAATGGCCATTACATTTGTCTTCCTTTCTTCTCTTCTCTGAGAGGAGGATAGAAATAAGACAGTTGTGCTCTTATGTATTTTTATCTCTTTTTATATATACACACAAAATAGAAATTTCCCAAAGAGATGTACTCCCCTTTTTAATCTTCATATCTTAAAAGACTGATTTGAATTATTCTTGAATGTATTAAATCTTCTTGCAAAGGGAGAGTGCTATTTCCATTAAATAACTGGTATTTAGAAGTTGTTTACATGGACATTTCATCGTGCATGGAAAGGTACCATTTATATATGGATATAAATGCACTATATACATGCAGTGTAAAGGGATTAGGAACAGCAATTACTGTTGAGGGGAAAGCAAGGAAAATTTCTTTTTGGGGAGAGAGAGAGACACAGTGAAGGTTTACCTCAGTCCTACCTTGAAATGCTGTCTGACCGTGGAGGTAAATGTATCTGCCATGAAGCTTAGCACATTCAAAAGCACAGAAAATACCATGGTGTTTCCAAGCCATGCTCCCAGGCTCTCTGTGCATTTCTTCACTTGGGCACTCCAAACTGTGCATACTTTCAAAGTGACTTCTAATATATATTAATGATACCATTCCCTTGATTAATGACCATGTGGTAAATGCCAGGAGCAAGGAGTGTCTGGGTCCTCTCTTGTTCCATTCTAGGCCATCGAGACGGCGCTGGACTGTCTGAAGAGCGCCAACACGGAGCCCTATTACCGCAGGCAGGCCTGGGAGGTCATCAAGTGCTTCCTGGTGGCCATGATGAGCCTGGAAGATAACAAACATGCATTATACCAGCTGCTTGCACATCCCAAGTATGACAATTCTTTAAACATAAATGTGTATGTAAATTTATGGTGTCTTTGAAGCAACCTAGTTTAGAGACGATGATTAGTCTGTGCAGTTCATGGGGTTTCTGCCTGCTGGGGAAAAGGAATTCTGTTAGCGTGTTTTTTAATGCCAGTGACATGTTAATCTTTCATAGTTTAATTTTCTTCCCCTAATTACAGTCCAGTGTATAATCTATTACATATGATCAATATGATTGATTTTAATTTCATGTATGTAAATAATTGGAATATTCTGGTGCTTAATTGTATTTTAAAGATTAATTTAGATTGTGACATTTTGTATGTACATCTTAGCTTTTCCTAAAGTGAAAGAAAAGATTCATATTCATTTAGTGACTAAGCTATAGCATAGTCACACACAGCCACTGTTTATCTTGGTGTGGGAGCCTTTTATTGAAGCTTTTCTTACATGTTTTGCAATTTCAGTCATTGCTATTTCACAAGTTTGTTGCTTTTAGACAACTTTAACATCTTTGCCCAAAAAGTGTGGGCTGACTTTGACTCTTGTGGTATAGTAAGTGTAGCTAAAGAGCATAGTAGCTTTCGCAGTCTGGGGTTGTTAGACTTGACATAAATATAGCTTTGCAATGAATAAGTTTTGTTGGGCAGTGATTTGATAAATAATGCTTCAATCAGTCAAGATTAAAATCAAATGTCGTTTTTAAAAAGGGAAAAATGTCAAAATATTGAAAATGACATTCTGTAATTGAGTTGCAGTGTAATGCTGTATACCTATTATTGTATATACGTGGCTTCTTCTGAACCACTGGCTTTAAATGCTGCTGATGAAATTGAGCTATCCATCATGCTGGCGACCAGTGGCTGACAAAATTAATATGGGCCAAACTGGTCTAGCTCTATCAAAATGAGGGGGAAACAGGAGGCGGAGAAGGAGTTAGATATCGAGAGCCACCTTCCAATGAGGCCCCCGGCAGTGGCTGCCATGGCGCGGGGTCTGCTGCCCTTTGGGGCTGTGTTGAGCGGGACGTTGTGTTGCAGCTTCACAGAGAAGTCCATCCCCAGTGTGATCATCTCGCACCGCTACAAGGCCCAGGACACGCCGGCGCGGAGGACGTTTGAGCAGGCGCTGACCGGCGCCTTCATGTCGGCCGTCATCAAGGACCTGCGGCCCAGCGCCCTGCCCTTCGTGGCCAGCCTCATCCGCCACTACACCATGGTGGCCGTGGCCCAGCAGTGCGGTGAGTGCTGCCAGGGGCCGTCCCCTCAGCCCTGGAGGGGCCGTGCAGACCCTCTAGGATGTGAGAGAAGCCTCCCTCTGGTGGGCCTGTGCAGCGTGGTGATGTCTTTTGAGTTCTGTTACATTCTTGGTTAGTTGATACCACCCCTGTTCAGCCCCTGTTCACCATGTGTGTACCCTTTCCAGAATACTCTTCCCTTCTTTAACCCCCACTGGCTTAATTTTGCCATGGTACTCCGCCCGTTATCCTGTTGGTTCACCCCTGTTCCTGTTTACCCCTTTGCACCAGTTCCCTTATCCCTATTGGCCCTTGACCCTCGTCTGCCCCTTTGTCTTGTATATAACCCTGTGCCCTTGGCCTGATCCTGGTTTCTTGCTCCTGATCCAATTCAAGGCTGTTCTTGTCCTTGATCCCATTTGAAGCTGTTCTTGTCTCTGATGTCCCTGGGCCCCTTTGCAATTCCTGTTTGTGTTCCTGAATAAGCAGTCCTTGGATATCCAAAGGAGAACCGGTCCCTTTGCCTGTATCCTCAGTGCCATTAGAGCCCTGTGCTCTGGGCTCAGAGATGCCCAGTCGCTCTCTGGGCCCGTGTTACTGTGCTCGTGCTGTAGCAGTGCAGAGAGCTTTGTGCTTTTACTCACTGCAGTTGTTTCAAACTCACAGTTTGTTTAAAAAGTCACAATACTGCAGTTGCTCCTGGGTAACTATGCTGGTTTTTTGTTTGATGGCTGAATTATGTTTTAATTCTTTGGAGCAGTTGAAATTATTAAACGAATTTTTAAAAAAGCAACCAATCACCTGATAATGCTCTGTGAATGCTACAGCTAATGAAATAACTGCAGCATGGAACAGTTTAAATAGTTCCAGAGCATTTGTGTAACTCAATACTCACAGCACTATTTGCAGGTGCTCTTTAATTGGATTGTTTCTGGTTGTGGTTTTGAAGGACCTTTAGAGGAACTAAGTAAATGTTGGAGCACTGCAGTGTCTTATATCCATGAAGAAAACTTTTTGTTTGGGCTATATGACAAGTATTTGGTAAAAGGCATACTATAAGCATATCACTTTTCATTGTCACATTAATGTAACCGGGTTTTTTATGACTCTTCATTTTAATTAATCTTCTTGCAGTGCATAGTCTAGTGCAGAGAAGAAAATATTCAAGTAGATATGATCTTTTTTCTTCTAGGAGTGAAGGATGCCTTACAATCCATTTATATGCAAATAGGCACAGGGTTTACTGGTTTGCCATCAGCTAGTCCTAGGAGTAGTAAAAAATCTAATTAAAATACTATTCATATTGAAATATCCATTGTTTATCTTTATTTCTCCTCCCCCACCCCATTCCCTGTTACAAATTCCAGGTCCTTTCTTGCTGCAGTGCTATCAGGTTGGGAGCCAGCCTAGCACAGCCATGTTTCACAGTGAAGAAAATGGCTCAAAAGGCATGGATCCCTTGGTGCTTATTGATGCCATAGCAATCTGCATGGCATATGAGGAGAAGGAGCTCTGCAAAATAGGAGAGGGTGGCCCTAGCAGTGATATTGATGTTGCAAGCATCATCTTGGGTTCAAAGGAAAGGGTAAGATTTTTAAAAATTGTGTTGAAATGATTGAGTTTCAGCCAATGTAATTTTACTTCTAAAATTTTGGAGGCTACCAGTAAGTTGAGAAAAGGAAACTGATCCATTTCTTTGTTTCCAGGCTTGTCAGCTTCCCTTGTTTTCATACATTGTGGAACGTTTATGTGCTTGCTGCTACGAACAAGCTTGGTATGCTAAACTAGGAGGTGTCGTGTCCATTAAATTTCTTATGGAACGACTGCCACTGATTTGGGTCCTCCAGAACCAGCAGACTTTCTTGAAGGCACTTCTCTTTGTTATGATGGACCTACTGGAGAGGTATGTAATGAGAGGAATGGATTTTATCAAATAGTGTGGGGAAAATTTCTGGCCTTGAATTCAGATTGAACTCTTAGTAAGCTTGATTTTGCTGAGCTTCAGAATGCATTTTACCTGCAAGAGTTAGTAGTGAATTCTAGTAATTTTATCTCAAACCAAGATCTGAAGTTAGGAATGAGGTCAGATTTTTCCACATAACTTTGCTGAAGTTTTGAGATTACACTTGCTGCTTTCAGAGTAGAAGTGTACAGGCCATATGTAGATTATGAAAGAACACAGATTCACTGTCACTTACCACAGAATCGCTAAGCTTAGTTGGAAATCAAGATCACAGGATTCATCAAAATCAAATTCTAAGTTGCTGAGTATGATTTGTGATCTTTGTTCTGTACTTAGCTGATAAAAATGATCTCTGATGCTTCAGGTTTCCAATGGAGCAGTCGCTATGGCAAAGACCACATTAGAACAGCTCCTGATTAGATGTGCAACTCCTTTAAAAGATGAAGAAAAAACAGAAGAAATCCTTGCAGCACAGGAGAAGTCTTTCCATCATGTCACACATGACCTCGTTCGAGAAGTGACCTCTCCAAACTCCACTGTGAGAAAACAAGCCATGCATTCCTTGCAGGTGCTTGCACAGGTCACTGGCAAAAGTGTCACAGTCATCATGGAGCCACATAAAGAGGTAAGCAGAAGTATTTACTGAACCAGAGCCTAAAGTTGTTGTCCAGTTTGGATTTGCAGAAAAGCTTTTCTTAGTAGATTTTCCACACTAGTGAATTAAGTTGGTAGTGCTTTCATAGCATATGTTTGTCATTGGCTAAGTTTTTTGTTCAAACATGCACAATGGTTGTAGCATTATAGAGAGTGATTCAGGCTCTGCCAGTATTTATAGTGTCTTCAGGTTGATTTACTTCCTTAAATTATGGGCTGCTCATCCTGCCACCAATCAGGCATAGGCTAGGCCATATAGACACTACATTTTGACACTCAGTTTCATTATTCTCTAAATACGTGGTATTATTGCTATGCCTTTCCCTATCCAGAAATAAACTATAAAGTTCAAAGCTGATTGAAATAACTTCCAGCTAGATATTCCTTAAGGATGATGTTGTTTAGTCTTTTGGAAGATAATTGAATGCATGTAAGTCTTAAGGGCTGTGACGATGTTCCAGATTATACTGAGAAGCTCCCTAATTGATATCTTAATTTGCTAAAGCTGTTAAATGAGAAAAATGAGAGTAATGGAAAAAAGTTACACAAACTTTTTTTTTTCATATTTTAGGGGTTTAAAATATTCTTGTTTCTTGGCTGTTTGAAATGCTTGAGTCTATGAATTTCTTTGTTGTTCATGATATTATGTGAAGTTGGTAAAGATCAGAGATCTGTTCACAGAGAATATGTATTAATTACAGCTACTACACTGTGTTGCAAACTGACTGTGGATCAAAGTAATTCAGAGAATTACTTTTTCTCTTGCTTAATTACTTCTCAAGACACATCTGGAACCACAATAGAAAATGCATAAAAAACTACAGCCGTGACTAATGGTGTCTTCCTGGTGGCTGGGTGTGTGGGGTCATTTCAATAGCTGCTAATTCAGTAATCTAAATTACATTATGTAGGTTCTCCAGGACATGGTTCCTCCTAAAAAACATTTGCTTCGGCACCAACCTGCAAATGCCCAGATTGGCCTGATGGAGGGAAATACATTTTGTACAACCCTGCAGCCCCGATTGTTTACAATGGATCTGAATGTTGTGGAGCACAAGGTTTTCTACACAGAGGTACTTTCTTTTTATGTTTCATCTGTGAATGTAGATGATTCTGTATGATAGCATTAGTACTTTCATTGTTAAAAATACATATCTTTCTTTGTGCATTTTAAACTTTCACTGAAATGTAAGAATTTCCCTTTTGAAACATCAGTGAAGTCTGCTTTTCCTGCAGCAGTCAATGCAGAAGATCCTCTGGTTTGAGTTAAGAAAAAACCAAAGTGTTGTAGATAAAAACTGTCTGTAAAGGTGAGAGTGAGATAGTGGTGTTTCAAAAGTAAGTTGCAGTATTAAAATGGTTGTTGATTTTTTTTGTAGTTACTGAATTTGTGTGAGGCTGAAGATGCTGCCCTAATGAAACTACCTTGCTACAAAAGTCTTCCATCACTTGTACCTCTTCGAATTGCAGCCTTAAGTAAGTAAAACCTCCTAAACAAGACTTGATGCAGTTAAATGCCCTTGTGAGCAATGGGCAGTTTGCTTCCTTAGATCAGCAGAAAACCTGAGCACTGGAAGACTGATGACTGCTCTCCTGAGGTTACAGCTTAATGGAGAGAATAATGGGAAAGTATTGCTGCCTTCTTAATGACTAGAATTCAGTTTTCTGAAAGGAACCCAAAATATTTTAAGATTAAATATATTACAAAGCATAGGAAAAAGAATGTTAATAGAATTCTCATTCTTTTATTATTTTATGATGCCTGTTGATTTTGGCAATGCATAGAGTGTTGTAGCTGTCTGCAATTTGAGAAAAAGAAACTATAAGAGAAGTGGTATAGAATTAGGGTTTATTTTCTCCTCTCCTTTGAAACTGAGTTAACAAAGAGAACAAATTTACTTTGATATTTGCAGATGCTCTAGCTGCCTGCAATTACTTGCCTCAGTCAAGAGAGAAAATCATTGCTGCACTTTTCAAGGCGCTGAATTCAACAAATAACGAGCTGCAGGAGGCAGGAGAAGCGTGCATGAGAAAGGTGACTGTATTAAAACAACATTCTTTTTGAGGCCACTGTTCTCTCTCCTTGACTTCCTTGGTACAAGACTTCTTGGGGAAGTTCTGTACAGGAAATATTGTTGCTCTGTTAGGTTTTTGTTTGTGATGCTGATAAGAGTTTGTGTCAGATGCGTTTGTTTGGAGTTTCAACTTGGCCATAAAGAATTAATGCAGGTTGCAATTAAGAATTAGAAGCTCTTGGATAAGGTCCATGGTAAATCTTTCAGTCTTTCTGTCCAGTCTTTCCCTCTTTCTTTTAGTCTGGTCTTTGTGAGTCTTCTTTTCTAAGTAGCATCAGTCCTTCTCAGCTGTTCTGCAAATGTGCAGGCTTGGCTTTATTGTAAAAGCCCTTCCCGTGTTTTATCTATGTTCCGAAAATAAGTGGTGGAGATCCCAAAGCTGGTTTTGGAAAAGTAAAGCAGGACAGGAGAGTTAGACTGTGCATGACAGTGTGATGGGTACCTTAAGGAACAGGACCCTGGCTGTCCTGTTTGAGGTGTCAGAGTTAGTGTCCTTGCCTGACACTGCCCTGTCTGTCCTGTGGATGCTACATTACCGTGTATAAGGGCTGCAAGGACAGGGAAAGGATATTCTTACATCATGATTTGTTGTTCAATAACTGTGCCTAATTCAGCAAGATTTTAATTTCATTCTTCTAAATGAGAAAGAAAAGGCTAATGAAATTACTTACAGCCTTTTTGTAATGCTGTGTAGATGGACTGACATGGAAGAGAATATAACTGCAGTAATACTGGTGCTTTGCATTTGTTTGGCTGCATTTGCATTTACATTTGCATTTGCATTGGCTGACCAGAGGTTGTGTGTCTTTTCATGTCACTGTGATCATGAGAGGGAATGTACTTATTATTTATGGCTTGTTAACAACAAAGTTGGGTTGAGAGGTAGCAAATAAAGGTTGTTCTGACCTATGCATCAGATTTGTCTGATGGTTTTTTCCTCTGAGAAACATGCCCACAGGATATTTGGTTATGACAGGAAATACTTTCCCTGTCTGCTTGCAGGCAGGCTCTTTTGACCTTTTCTGTTACTCAGGATGCATGCAGATTATATCACAGAAATCTGCTATATTGCCTTCTACCAGATTCATGGGCAGTTCTTAATATAGGGTCTAAGCAGTTTGTTCATAGCTGTGTTCATTTATAGCTGTAGCAGTTTTTCAGTCTGTCTGTAATTATCTCTTACTTGATTATTTTATAGAATGTCCTACTGTGTGTCAGAAATACCTCATGGTTCCCAAATCCATCTTGTCACTGTGTGTATTTCCAGAACTCGATGTTGTTTGAACTATTGCATTCTGAAGAACAAAGTAGAAGAAGAAAAATCAAGTCAGCTGAATCTTTTTAAGAAAAACTTGCTCAAGTCACATCCCTCTCCACCTGTATGTTAATTGTGCCCTCTCTTGCAGTTCCTGGAGGGAGCTACCATAGAAGTTGATCAAATTCATACCCACATGAGACCACTGCTGATGATGCTGGGAGACTATCGGAGTCTGACCCTCAATGTTGTGAATCGTCTGACATCAGTCACTAGGCTTTTCCCCAACTCTTTCAATGATAAATTCTGTGATCAGATGATGGTAAGCCCATTGAGTTTCTATTTCAGCTCTTCCAGAGGAAATTTTCTTCTAGCTATTATTTTTATGGGTGAAAAATCAAAGAAGTTCAGTTGTGACTCAGTGTATATGTTGGAAGTAAAAGATTTTTGTTTCACAATTAATAAAAAACCCAATTTCTTTAAACATTTTGAGTAATTTCTAAAGAGCTTCTAAACCAAAAAGTTAAGTGATTTTAATTTTAGTGAAGACATAACTAATTACACTAAGGTTTGCTTGACGAATTTATCTTTAAGCAAAGTGCCACCAGCACTGTAACAATTTTGCTTCCCAATGCACTAAATTTGTTGTGGTGCTTTCTTGAGTTATAAAATTTTGGGAGGTATTGCTCTGTTTATTTGTGGTGTTTGAACTGAATCTGTGAATTTTTTGTAGCCTCAGCATGAATATTTAAATATTTAAATGCATGCACATCAAGCAAGTCATAAAAGAAATGTAAGACAATCAGACTTAAGGTTTTTTGTCTATATAAATGTACTTATAATCACTGCTTTCTTGAATATGGAGAGGACTTCTAGCAACAGTGAACTTTTCAACCTGAGGGAATGAAAATAACTGATAATTCTTTCCTTTGTTTCCTTCAAAGAATTATTTCTGCCTCTACATTGTCTCTTGTAGCATATGCTAAAATGGAACAGTCTAATTACAAGAATAATACTAATTACCCTTTCTTTATAGCAACACCTGCGTAAATGGATGGAAGTTGTAGTTATTACACACAAAGGTGGACAAAGGAGTGATGGAAATGTAAGTTAATGAATGCTTTTATGTGAAAAGAGAAGAAATAAATAGTATTAATGTTTTGGAATGAAAGAACTCATTCAGTTGTAAATGCTGCCATAACTGATTACACCCTGATGCTTTGTTACAAGCCAATAGACTTGTTGAATTAAATATAGAATATTGAATATCTGTTAGAAGTCTCAGTAAGAGGAGCTTCTTATCTGCTGACAATGGTTACTTTAAAGACTGTTCTAGGTTAGTATGGGGACAGCTCAAGCATTTGTATTTGTCTTCCCCCTCAGGATTTTCTGCTTAGAAATCTCTTCTTCACTGGAATGGCTGATGAGCTCAGCAGCATAATCCCCCTTTTTTCATTAATATGTTTGATGTTCATAACGTAGCCTGTTGAAAATTATACATAATGATAACATAATCCCAGCTAATTTAAAATTTAATTTATTAAAACCAAGTTCAATATTTACTAGTTGGGATCATATTAAAATCACTCTCCCAGTGAAACTAATGGCCTCAGTGTTGACGCATGGGAAGCTGATCAGTTCTCTTAGAAATGGAAGACTGTGCAGTGTAATGTCAGTGTGTGCTCCTGCCAATACTGATGGGAATTCCTGCTTCAGTGCAGCTTCCTGGACATTACCAGAAGTCCCATAATTCTATTAATGTTTTACTTTATATTATAATTTATAATATATAAATATTTATATTATAATAAAATGCTTTTATTAAGTGTTCAGATTTATGATTGCACCTAAGAAAAAATGCAGGGAAATCTATTATCTTTGTTTTTAAAATTAGGATGAAATTACACTGGCTTTTTGTTTCCCTCAAAACATGGAAATGGCTTAATGGCTTTTCATTTCTCTTTCCTATCATTGCAAGGAGAGCTTTTAATCTGAATTTGGTCATTGCTTTATATTAGACCTACATGTTCTCTAATGAAGTAGCATAAGATTAGTTTCTTATGTTTTAACTAAAACACTGTGCATTCTTCAGTTAACCTCATTTAATTCATGTCAGAGTAGTTCTAAGCCTTCATACTTTGGGAAACCAATTTTCCTCAAATGTGATGATTACAGCTATCTTGCAGATCTTTTTTAGCAATAATGTTTTAAACCACAATGTGGCACCTCCAGATCAGTTTTTATTGTCACTAAGCCACGTTTAGTTGGGAATTCCCCTGCTTTTAATGTTTTTTGTTGACATTTTCTGTGTAATTATGTGTTTAGAGATATATGTTGAGTGGGGTGCACACCAGACACTTGAGGAAGAATCTACTGTCACATCTTGAGGGAGAAGTCTGGAAACATTTCCAGTAGAATTGTGTCAGTGTAAAGCTGATAGAATATTACTTCTCTACTTCTAGTTGTTGCTCCAAAGTTTCCTTAAAAATAAAAACTCTAGGAAACTGCGGGAGGACACAGCTTGGTCTTTGTACAATTGCTGTGGCAGGCTGTGTTCACGTGTCTGTATGTACATGTGCTGCTGAAAAACTGTCTTGTGAATGTAGAAAAACACGGATGGTGAAAGTGATGGTCAGTTATTGTAGCTGCCATTTCACCTTCTCTCCTTTCTTCATGATCCTGCTGAGATTCCAACATCTGAGACACTCATGAATTGCAGTGTTTGGGGTAGGTTGGATCATCCAGACTGTGTGGTTAAATAGAGGAGGTGGTAAACAGTCAGTGGAGAGCAGATTTGACCAGGGAAGCCTGATGTTCCCTGCCTGAACTGGTGCTGTTCCAAGCATTTCCTCCTTTTCCAGCAGCACAGGGTGAAGGTGCCTTTTGAGGATGGTGTCAGGCACTTCTCCAGCATAGTGCAGGTAGTGGCTGTCAGCAGGGCCTCTTGGAAAATAGTTACAAGGTCTGTGGGGTGAATTTTCATATGTAAATGGTAACTACAGACAAACTGAAGGCTTGGTTAGAAATGCTGCATAGTGATGACTATTGTAAAGATCCACACTGATGCCAGAATAACTAAGCCTTGTTCACCTAAATAATTTATGACAGCCCTGCTGTGATCCTGAGCTGTGATCTGGCTGTTTGGAGAAATTAACAAATTAAAACATAATATAGTAGTGATTAAAATCGAATGTGTTTGTCCAGGGAATAAATATTTTTTAAATTTTCTTCCTCTCTTCCAGCCTCTCCAAGGAAAGGCATGGGATTTCAGGTCATGCCTGGAATTGAAAGAATAAGTTTTGAGTAGAGGGTTCCCTCCAGCTGTCCCTGTTGTGAGAGGGTTAAAATTTCCATGGTGGAGATTCTGCATTACAGCCTAGGATGTCTTTATAGCTCTAGAGGAGACTTCACAGCTTGGTAGCTCACTGAAGGTGGTCTCGTAATAGGTGCTGGCCAAATTTGTCTTCAGAGATGGTAAATGTTGTTTCCCCTGATTTGATAATCTCTATTCTCTTTTTGTTCAGTATAAATATTTGAGAAGCTATGTCTGATTAATGTAAGAGTAGAAAAAAGGGTGCTTTTCATCCTAGTTCTTTGGAGGACAATTTGGAGCATGTGAGATGCTGATTGTCTCCATTCCTTCTGTTTGAGATGAGGAAGTAACTGAGCTGAAGTTAGACTGCAGCCTGAAGAACAGCATGTGCTGATTTGTACATTTATTTGAAATTTTTGTGGGCTTTTTCCTTTCATGCTGTGACTTCTGTTTTGGTTCAGCCTGCCACGGAAGGGGTAGAGGTGAGAAACTCAGTGGAGGCACCAGGAACTCTTTTTGTTGTCATGGTTTCTTTTGTTGTTGTTTTGTTTGGTTTTATTTTTCCTTTTAATTTGTGGTTTGTTAGTTTTAGTGTTGTGTTTTGGGCACAGTGCATTGTTGATTGTCTTTTAGTCTTTCTTCTTCTTGTTCTTTCTGTCTGTCTGTGGCAGAGGTGTTTTGATCACGTTGCTGTTAAGGAGTTGAGCATGTCTGTACCAGGAAGAGCAGGATTTTTAGTTTCTGTGAAGGCATAAGTGGTTTCAAAAGGTTTTTGTATTCTCAGCCTGCACTTCGGTCCATGAGAGGAGTCTTGGGCGTCTGTCTGGGCAGATCAGGTTAAAGGAGTGGAGCCTAATGCTTTGTGTTTAAATTCAGTTGGAATTTCAATGAGAAAATGCAATGCACTTCATAAAATAATTTTGGATACTGCACACTGGAACTTGGTTTTAGAGAGATGGTGAGGGTGGATTTGTTGTTTTGTTTTTTCCTTTCCCTTATCTGTACTGAGGGAAATCTACACTCTGGCTAACTGACATACAGTCTCTTTAAATCTCACAATGAAAAAAAGTGCAAATCTATTTTGGACTCCTGGAGAATTTAGTATCTTGTGAGAGAACAGAGCTGACTTTATAGTAACCAGCTGTTTGGGAGATAGGCTGACAGTGCTGTGAGAGGCTGAATATCTCTTCATGTGTAATCTGGGAGTGTATAGAGAAATGGTTTAGGGGGAAGGTCTGGCTGTTTGATGGATGACCCACCTGGTGTAGAGCAGTGAGCACTCTGTAACTCCCCCATCAGCTGTATCATTACAGTGTTTAGCTCTTAACTTGTAAAAACACCACTCTACTGGCAAGGAAAATAAATTAAACCTTGATATTACCAGCGGGGAAGGGCAGACTTCCACAAGTACAATTTTTTCGTGCATTATGGTAAGTAGATTTTATGTATAAGTTAACCCTTTGCATTTGGCTGCTGGCTATGCTAATACTGGGGGAAAAAGGAAAGTAAGATGTCTGATACTGTTTTATACATTTTCATACAGCCAGTAATATTTATTTAATTGTGTTTCTTTTTACCTGTAGGAAATGAAGATTGTTCAGCAATTATAAATTTATTCCATCTGATCCCAGCTGCCCCACAGACTCTGGTTAAACCTCTCCTGGAGGTTGTTATGAAAACAGAACGAGCAATGTTAATCGAGGGTAAAAGTAAGTTAACATTGCTGAAATTTTTGCTTTATAGTCTCTTGAATATTAGTATATGATGACTATAATATTTTAAATATAGTGTGAGAATATTTGATGTAATAAATATGCTCTTCAAGCCTTTAGAAGGTATTAACATTTGTCTTACACCTTAGAAGTGAAGTTTTGAAAGTGTCAATGAATTCTATCATGCATGTTCTGAACATTTTGTATCTGCATAAATGCCAAGTCAAATGCATTTTTCTGAGTGGTAGTAAATTAGTAGAAAATACTTTATACTCTGCATTTTTAATTTGAGGCTTATGAATTTTTCAGGCTGGCAGTCCGTTCAGGGAACCACTGATAAAGTTTTTGACACGTCATCCATCCCAGACTGTGGAGCTGTTCATGATGGAAGCCACTTTAAATGATCCACAGTGGAGCAGAATGTTTATGGTAAGCTGTGTGGGGAGAGGAGCAGGAAAAAACCCTCAACCTGACAATCTGATGAACAAAAAGTTGCATCTTTTTCATCTTTTTTCCTATATGACCTTGTAGTCCTTTATCATGGTCTTAATCTTGACTGCAGGGTTCCTGTTCCTGGTTTTGTATTTGTTTGTCCTGAAGGGTTGATTTTATACCTTTCCAGATCATGTAAGCCTATTACTGAAGCGTAGATGTTATTTTTATATACATGAAATACAACCTCTGCGACTTTAGTGTGGACTATAAAAGCTGCAGGATGATATAGTCGCCCAGTGTTTTGGCTTTTAAAGGTTATTAAAATTATTTCTTCCCTTTTGCAGAGTTTCTTGAAGCATAAAGATGCCAAACCTCTGCGGGATGTACTGGCAGCTAATCCCAACCGATTTATCACGCTGCTGCTGCCCGTGGGCGCCCAGGCGGCCGTGAGACCCTGGCTCCCCCAGCACCACCACCATGCGCCTCGACCTGCAGTTCCAGGCTATCAAGGTTTTCATTATTCTTGTTTGTCTCTGCACTGGGGAGCTGAAACCCCTTCAGCTACAAGCCTCTTACATCCAGGCTTTCAGAGTGTGTGTGTGTGTATTACAGCTTATAGAAAATCGCTTGTAAAAATGTGGAGTGTTTGTAGTCAGAGCTGCTCTGTGAAGGGAAAAGAGACTCAAATTAACTATGCTTTTTTTGTCCAGTAGGATACAAGAGAAAGGCATGACAGCAGAAAACGAAATTTATTTTTCTTAATCTAAACTGTTTTGTGTTTCACTGTTTTGTTTTGCTGTTGAATATTTTAGAACCCT
Organism: Sylvia atricapilla; assembly: GCF_009819655.1. Taxonomy (NCBI): domain Eukaryota; kingdom Metazoa; phylum Chordata; class Aves; order Passeriformes; family Sylviidae; genus Sylvia; species Sylvia atricapilla. The sequence continues at coordinate 1,626,561 of NC_089154.1, forward strand.
TAATTGGCCTTAAACAAGTGCTTGTGTATCATTGTTTCTCCTGACAGATCTCTTGTGTGTTGACTGTGCATTTGTCTTGTTTTGCTTTGGACAGATCATAAGTATTATTGTTAAGAATGATGAATGTTGGTTAGCAAATCAGCACTCCTTGGTGAATCAGCTGAAACGTGTATGGGTGAGTGAAGCTTTTCAGGAGAGACATAGGAAGGAGAATATGGCTGCAACAAACTGGAAGGAGCCCAAGCTATTGGCCTATTGCTTACTGAATTATTGCAAGTAAGTAAAAATCTTTATTTCCTAGACCCTGCATGTATTTTTTTAATTTTAGTTTTGAAATACTGTAAGGTATATAGGGCTACTAAAAATGGTTTGCAGTTATTGAAGAGAGAGTAATATATTTCATAATACTGCCATTAGCTCTAAAACCATGCCTGTGGTACTGACTGCTCTTCTCTGCTCCTTTAAAAGATTAGTTTCACCAGCATAGCAGTTTGTGTATTTTTTTCACAGAAGCTTTGTATTTTATGTGTTTTCACAGAAGGAATTATGGTGATATAGAGTTACTCTTCCAGTTGCTTCGAGCTTTTACGGGTCGATTTCTCTGCAATATGACTTTCTTAAAGGAATATATGGAAGAAGAGATTCCCAAAAACTACAGTATTCCCCAAAAACGGGCTTTGTTCTTCCGGTTTGTAGACTTGAATGACCCAAACTTTGGAGATGAGCTCAAAGCCAAGGTAACTAAAGCAATTAAATCAAAGAAGCCTGGTATTTAGGTTTAATTTTCTTCTTGGGAACTAGGGCAACAAAACTCCCTTACTTAAATGTCAACGGGTTTGATAATTGGCAGAGTCATTTAGGTGAAAATATCATACCTGAAGAAGAGCGATAATGAACAGAGACAGCAATTCATCTTGTGTTCAATGCTGACTGCCTTAGTTTACACTTTCTAAGAATCTGTGCCCTTGGAAGGAAGAAAGAGAGGGAAAAAATCAGTGTGTACCTTTTTCTTGAGGTTTTATTTATACTCCTTTATTTTATTCCTTTTGTAGCTCAGTGAGTGTGTCCAACAGGCAGGTTTGCATGTGAGAGTACTTGGATGTTGGCTGCCATTAGAAGAACATAGTAGTACACTAACACTTGTTTATATTCTGTAGGTGCTGCAACATATCCTGAATCCTGCTTTCTTGTACAGTTTTGAAAAAGGAGAAGGTGAACAGCTGTTAGGCCCTCCAAACCAGAAGGAGGATAATCCAGAAAGCATCACTAGCGTTTTATAACAAAGGTAACAATCTTTATTTACATTGAAGTATGTGAAAATTAAAACAAAAAGCTGTTCCTCTCATTTGGCTTTTCATCCTGATCTGAATTAGTTGTTCTGTTCTTAATATTATGGTGTGTTCTGTCAAACTGCTTCATAATGTTGAATGTGAGTTCCATCATAGTAGGATGGGACTACAATTTTCAGTTTACGCTGTTTGCAGAACTGGAATGTGTCTTTAGAAATGGGCCTTACTTGGCTGTAATCCCAGTCTTTTTTCTAAGGAGGGCTTTCCATGGCCCAGCATCAGTGTCTTTCTAATTCGCTGCTATTTCATGGAACCAGTCAGCAGTTCTAAAAGCAGCGTTGTTGAAGATGGGCGTTGGGGATTTTTATTTATTTCTTTTTATAGGTTAGCAGTTTGGGAATTCCCAGTTGTGCTCATTATTTAAAGATTCACACTTCAGGAGGTTGTTTTATGGGTACTAAACTGAGTCAAGCAAGTAATTACAAATTCTTATTCTTCTTAAAAACCGCTCAAAAAGCAAAAATTTGAGACTTCGCCTTTGTTATAGTAAAAGTTGTTTCTTGGTCAACTTCATTCTCTCCTCTTTGATCATGCCTGGTACTAGGTACTTGATCCAGAAAAGCAGGCTGATATGCTGGATTCTCTGAGGATCTATCTGCTGCAGTTTGCCACGCTGCTGGTGGAGCATGCCCCCCATCACATCCACGACAACAACAAGAACAGGAACAGCAAACTGCGGCGCCTGATGACCTTTGCCTGGCCTTGCCTCCTGTCCAAGGCCTGTGTGGACCCAGCCTGCAAGTACAGTGGCCACTTGCTCTTGGCACACATCATTGCCAAGTTTGCCATTCACAAGAAGATTGTCCTGCAGGTATTGACCATGGCTTTGTGTTTAGTTCCATAGAGTGCTTCCTTTTATTTTAAGATTCGGAGTAGAAGCTGCATGATGGTTCTGAATGCTGTGTATAAGTCAAATACCACAAACAAATGCAGAAGCAGCAGGCCAAATGTTTAATACAGCTTTACTTGTGAATAGGAGAACATAGAGAGAAGTGTGAAGACAAGTAAAAGCAGGAAGGGTAAGTAAGACAAGTAGACCTTTTGGTTGAATTAGCAAAATTGGGAATGTTTCCTCATTTAAGAGACACATACTTCAGTTGAGACACAATGTAGGGACCAAGGGAAAACTTCAGATTGGACAGTGGAGAGGGAGGAAGAAAAGAGAATGTAAAGGAAACAGAAGTATGTGCTCTGTGCTTCTGCTGCTGATAAAAATATCATTATATTTTTAACAAATTCTGGGCCTTTAGAGAAAAATCTTGTGTTTTTTTGGAAAACATGTGTTGTAGTTTCCCTTTTTTTAAATAAATGCTTTGTTTTTCTAAATACATACAGTACTAATGTTGATGAGAAACTCTGTTCCTCAGGTTTTTCACAGCCTTCTCAAAGCTCATGCCATGGAAGCCAGGGCTATTGTCAGGCAGGCCATGGCTATCCTGACTCCAGCTGTGCCTGCTCGAATGGAGGATGGACACCAGATGCTCACTCACTGGACACGAAAAATCATTGTGGAAGAGGGCCATACAGTGCCCCAACTAGTACATATTTTGCACTTGATAGTACAACATTTCAAGGTACTTGTACTGTTGTTCAGGTACTCACTGTATTTCTTGTCTATCAAGGAAGTAAACAGTTTGATTAGAAAAACAGCATAATCTGATTTATATGGTTTAGCTTCAAAATGTATCATTTGTTCATAAAGATGATTATCTATAACTGAATATAACTGTTTAATAGCAAGTAATTTATTAAGTTCTATCATGATTGGAGTTAGAACTCCAAATGTCAGGTTAGAATCTACAAGATGAATTCATTGCACATGCCTTAGCAGTGTTCTTTAACAGCCCTGTAAAGATTTAAAAAAAGTGAAGAACCATATTCTTTGTTATCCTTCAGTAATCCTTGTTTGTTTGACGTTATATTTTCTGTGGGATTAACTAGATCACTTTTCTTTCCAGCCAGTGTATGTTGGGAAACATTAAACAAATGGGGGAATGGTGCAGAATGTCAACATAGGAACATTTTTGAAAACATGTATTAAAACGCAATCTAAAGGGACAGCTAATACACATTTTTCAGGAACTGATGCCTCAACAATTTTTGAAAAAATATCTGAGTGTGTTCAAATGTGAGTTGAAGCTCTTTTAAAGGCTTGGACATGGGCTGATTGGTCCTTGAGAAAAACCACGAAACTTAAAAAGAACATGTTCATTTGAGTGCGTGAAATCAGTAGTCACTGCTGAAAGTTGTAGCCAAAATACCATTTTCAATGCACTGACTACTTTTCCATATTGCAAAATCTGAAGTGGTACAGGTTTAGCAGACTTTGGGATTGATGACTCTTTTACAATTTGCTTTATTTCAACTTTGTAGGTTTTGTGTAGAATGTTATTGGTAATGACTAACATTTCTGTGAAACCCATTTTTTTCAGGTTTATTATCCAGTGAGACATCACTTAGTTCAGCATATGGTTAGTGCCATGCAGAGACTGGGCTTCACTCCCAGTGTTACAATAGAGCAAAGAAAATTAGCTGTGGATCTTGCTGAAGTTGTTATTAAATGGGAATTGCAAAGAATCAAAGACCAGCAGGTAGGAATCAAAAAAATAGGTAAAGATTGAACTGTTCCACAGTTTTATGTACTTTTTTTAACATGCACACTGCTGATATTCCAGCCAGATTCAGATATGGACTCAAGTGCAAGTGGAGAAGGAGCAAGTTCTGCCTCATCTGCTGTTAAAAGAGGATTGTCTGTGGATTCTGGCCAAGAAGTAAAACGATTCAGGACAGCTACAGGAGCTATAAGTGCTGTAAGAGAAAATCAGGATCTGTTCAGAGACTCTAAGTAGCGTAATTGTTTTTTTTCCACATGACTCAAAACTCCCTAAATTGAGGCTTTTAGCTTAGCAAGTATTTTAAATGTGTTCCTGTTGTTTTCCTCCTCCAGTCTCACTGATGGCTCTTGTGTTTTGTGTGCATGCAGGTGTTTGGCCGGAGCCAGTCCTTGCCAGGAGCTGATGCCCTCCTTGCCAAGCCCATTGACAAGCAGCACACAGACACCGTTGTGAATTTCCTGATTAGAATTGCTTGCCAGGTACTGTGCTTATTCTGATATGCAAATACCAGTGTGGAGTAGCAGCCAAACCCATAAACTCCTCTTTTCACACAGGTCCTTTAGGCTTGGACTATTCTAATGTTCCTGCACTTTGCTATCATGATTAATTTACATATTTGGGTAATGCTGCAATGTATGCTTGTTCTATTGCCTAGGTTAAATGACAAGGATACTTTCTCCCAAAATATTTGTACAGTTTATAGAGAATGACTGCATCTAGGGGTAATGACTGTAGTTTTATTTTCAAAATCCTATACATGGAATTACTTTCCTGCAGCATGTAGACCTAAAGCTTTTCCTCCAAATTTAGAGGGAGTTAACTTTTCTAGAATGGGGAAAAAATTATCTGGGTGTACCTCCAGGCTGACAAATTTATGGCTTCTCCTCCTGCAGGAGACTCAGCTGCTAGGTAGCATGGGATTTTATATCCCACAGTCCACTGCACAAAGTAGATGTGCTCTTAAGTATAAGGATGAATTGAGTAAAGAGCTGCACATGTTTATGGATACCTTGCAAACAGTAAAGATTAACCATCTTGAGTATGTTCAGAGTTGTAGTAATAAAGGATGGCATGAAACTTTTTTTAAATACACCTTTGATGGGTGATTTGGGTTAATTAGCAAGCAATTTAGACACCAATTCTGGTGTTTACTATTAGTTGTCAGCTTTTATGCATTAAATACTCTGTGACTGTACGGATAAACTACTTAAGCTCATCCATTTCAGAAATAAGAAATTATATGCTTGCATGGAATGCATAATAAATTAATGACTTGGTTCCGAAAGGGTGTCATTTTGATAACTCTGATTAATTGCTAGGTAAATGACAACTCCAACACTGCTGGATCCCCTGGGGAGTTGCTGTCTCGCCGCTGTGTCAACCTTCTGAAAACAGCTTTGAGGCCAGACATGTGGCCCAAGTCAGAACTGAAGTTGCAGTGGTTTGATAAGCTGCTCATGACTGTGGTAGGTAACATTCTAGTCCTGTAGGTCCTTAGGTTTCCCTGGCATGTGAGATGATTGAATACTATATCATACCTGGATATAGAGTTTTACAGTGCTAATCTTTTCTTTGTAGTGAAATAAATAAGTTGTTAAGTGGGTGAATTGCATGAATGGTTATAATTTGTAGAGCGACAGTACTTACTGGTTGGTGTGGTTTTTTATTTTTGGGTTTTTCTTCCTTAGTAGCTTTTAACAGATTTGATCTGAGTTTAGTAATCTGTGTAATTCTTGTTTACCCCTGCCCACTGCCTTTCTGTGTGCTTTTTGTTTAGGAACAGCCCAATCAGGCCAACTTTGCCAACATTTGCACTGGCTTAGAGGTCTTAAGTTTCCTGTTGACTGTGCTGCAGCCCCCTGCTATCCTGAGCAGCTTCAAGCCCCTCCAGAGAGGGGTGGCAGCCTGTATGACCTGTGGGAACACCAAGGTTTTGAGAGCTGTCCATAGTTTGCTGTCTCGCTTAATGGGAATTTTCCCCACAGAACCGAGTGAGTGGTGTTTTCTTCCTCCTTTTTTTCCTTTATTGCTACGTAACTTAAGTGGTTGAGGGTGGGATGAAGGCACTCTTTGGAATGTGCTAATACTCTGTTTTATGATTCCTGCATTTAATGGTCCATTTTAGCTTGCACTTTCAACCTCTGATTAAAAGAGGAAAAGCTGAAATAAGTAATCATGTGGAATACATCATTATCCATTGACATAAAAACTTAATAACCTGTGGCTGTCATAACTTTAGTTCAAGAAATGCATGCTATAAATTTAATGTATTTTTGCAATTAGAATTTTTCAGCCTCAGAAATGCAATTTTTTAGTTATTAAGCTTTGCTGTTTTGCTGAAATAAGGAAGGGAGATAAAGTGTAAAAAAGAAAGGCAATACTAATATGCTGCGTCTTAGTAGAAGCTAATGTAGATAATCTTTTCTTGGAAAAAAGTAAATCAGTAATGTAAGACTGCTCATCAAACTGAGTTACTCTGAAGAAGTGGTACACTATTATAAGGGACATACTGGTATAATAAAGAGGTTTATATAAATGAGGGATCTGATTGTGTCACCTTAGACTGCTGACAATATAAGACTCCAGTGATGTTTCAGTGTCTGTACATTCACAGTGTAACTGTTCTTTGCCTGTTCTGTGGGTAATGTTCCCACAGAAAACTAAACACATCTCTAAACTCTGCAGGTACCTCAAGTGTAGCTTCCAAGTATGAAGAGCTGGAGTGCCTTTATGCTGCAGTTGGGAAAGTGATTTATGAAGGACTGACTAATTACGAAAAAGCCACCAATGCCAACCCTTCCCAGCTCTTTGGTAGGTGTCCCACCTCCCTGGCAGCTCTGTGGGGGTGGCCCTGAGTGAGGAATGTCTTTGTCACCAGCTTCCTTTTCCATAAGGAAATTCCAATCTGACCTGATGCAGAGGAAGCTGTGGGAAGCATTTCAAGCTAACTTGAGAGACAGGCTTGGGATGTCACATCTGTGAAGAAAGGGAGTGGAGGGGGCTCATTGTGTTCTGTCTGCTCCCTGAGGTGACTTGGGAGCAATTCTTGGAGGTGGGGGAGCTGTAGGTCTGCTAGGTGGAAGCCTTTTGTATGCAAAGTCCATAGGAAAAAGGTGCAGTATTGATATTAGTCAAAAAAATCAAGTAAAAGCTACTGTCATCTTCTTATATGGAAAAAAGGGAAATCCTGCAGGTACTCTGAGATACAACAGAATAATCCAAGGAATCTGTGTAGAGTCTTATGGCTTCCTGCCTTTCTTTTTAATTTTTTTAAGCCTCATTTATTAGCTGATTTAGATAGTGTAATAATATTTATGTATTTATAGATCTTAAACTCTCAGTAATCAAGAAATTACAAAAATACTATTTCTTTTTGAGTGACGAAATCTTATTTTTTAGCATAGACCATTCTGAAGAGCTGAAATGGTTTTCTTTTCTTGTTTTTTTGTACTTACTGAACTGCTAGACAACTCAGCTACCTAATAGAATGACAAAAATATATTGGAATAATAGAGTTTGGCCCAGAACTGGTTGTGTTGGTAATACAAACCTGAAATTGTACAATGTTGGAAAACCTGCTGATTTAAATGGCAAATGTCCTTCACTACTCTGTTCTGTGCGCTGTGTAAATGGTTGTAATTTCACCTTGGGAATTGCCTATTTGTCAGATGTCTGGATGTGCTTTACATCAAACTAACCATGAAAGATGTTTCTTCCATTTTGTCCAGAGCTCCCTTAAAAGCACACCACAATCAATCTATCAGGAGGTGCATTTTAGTAATTCTGTGGCTCAGAGGCTGAGCTTTGTGGGCCAAGTTTTGTGCCCATCTGATCAGAAAAAGAAATCAAAACTTTGGCAGGAGCCATTCAATGACCAGAGCATGCTTCTGTAGGTATGTTGTGTAGATATGTTGAATTAGAAAGTTGCAGTAAATTTTTTTAAGTAGGTATAATTTTACAGGATGTGTGTTTTAAGGGTGAAGTAGTCAATTTGAGTTAACTTCTTCAATCTAGAGAAACTGATTTATGAAATTTTACTAGGTTTCTAGATTAGAGAACCAAATTTCTTAGTTACTAAACTTGGTCATACTAATTTAAATTTTTTTCTACTTCTTTGCTGCTAAAATAAATGTGCAGCATCAGGAGTAGTTACATTTCTTAGAGGTCTTGGGGAAGTATTCGTTCTCAATCCCTTTCTTCCTGTCTTCCCTTTTTCCCCTTGCTGTTCATCATGCACTTAAATACAGAACTTTGAAATATTTTGATTATTGCAAAAGTAAGCTTTTAGACTTTTGTCTAAGGACTAAAGCTGAGACTGAAATTTTTCTCCAAATCTCTCCATATTTCTGATGTTTGTAACCTGGGTAGTCCCATCCTCCTTTCATGGTATCTGTACCTTACTCAGATCATGCCCAAGAGAAGTTTTAATTCCTGAAGCCTTGTTTTTATCTCTAGGGACTCTGATGATTCTGAAATCTGCATGCAGCAACAACCCCAGCTACATTGACAGGCTGATCTCAGTTTTCATGAGATCCCTGCAGAAGATGGTCAGGGAGCACCTGAACCCACAGGCAACAGCAGGAACAGCAGAAGCAAGTACAGGTATTACCTTATACAGCCTGTTAATGATTACAAGTGTTATATAAAAGTATCTTCATCCTAAATGGATTCAGATGACTTTGCAGGGTTTGTGTGCATTATTACTTGTTGAAAAATACTTCAGCCTTAGTGAGTAGTATTACTGAAGTATTGAGATCTAAAAATGCACTTGTGAGTTCCAGTTACCTGCTTAATGTATTAATTTCAGTATTAGCCCAACCTTTTCAGTGAAGGGTCAGTGAAACATTTGTTGAGCTGCAGCATTAGTAGAAGTACTGAAATCCTTTAAGACTTTAGAGTGTTGAGAGGAAAGAAGCTGAATTTTTTTGATTGCTCTATGCTTTCACTTTTTTTTTTTTTTACTCCTTCCTATTTTATAATATTGGAACAACTGTGTTTGAATTAACTTGTTGGAGCTGATGCTTTAGCTTTTAATCTTAAAATACCATCTTTTTCAGTTAGTATAATTCTGTCTGTTGTCAAATGAATTAGGTCATGAGTCATTGAAAAAATCAGATGTTCTTGTAGAAGAAAATTCAGTGCTGGTAAGGAGCCCTGTAATTTACTAATGAATAAGCTACTGAAGTAAACACTTTGAAAGAATTGCTGCTGTTAGATTCCCAGGCATACTTTAATTAGGTAAATGAGAACCTTGTAAATTTTATTAGCACTGAGAAACAATTGGAAAATTATTAAACTTCATAGATAAGCAAGTCAGGAAATTAGCTGAAGAGAATTAGAGAATTAGCTGCATCACAGACAATTTCTTTCACAAAGTTAATTGTAGTTTTTCAGTATTAGTGGTCTGTAATACCTTTTACTAAGGATTTGCAGAAAGGAGAGGACTGACTTGGCTTTAGGATTTTGAATGGATTTGGTTTTGAAAGGAGTCATAGAATCATAGAATTATAGAATGGTTTGGGTTAGAAGGAAGCTTAAAGATAATCTAATTCTAACCCCTTGCCATGGGCAGGGACACCTTCCACTGGACGATTTCTAATAAAGCTCCATCCAACCTGCCCTTGGGTTCTGCCTTTGTGGTGTGGCAATGTCAAGTAGTAATTCTGAACACATTATTTCTGGGGATGTAAATCCAGGCAATAGATGATATTGCTGATATTTTTCAAATTACCCCATCTTATCTGGAAATTTTTTTTTCTTGGGTGTTTCATAGGTGTATTCACAACTCTAATCCTTTTTTTGCATCCGCAGCAGGTACAAGTGAACTGGTAATGCTGAGTCTGGATCTTGTGAAAACTCGCCTGGCTGTGATGAGCATGGAAATGAGGAAAAATTTTATACAAGCTATTCTAACATCCCTCATTGAAAAATCCACTGATGCCAAAATTCTTCGTGCAGTGGTAAAAATAGTGGAGGAGTGGGTGAAAAACAATTCCCCGATGGCAGCTAATCAGGTAAATTGAGTAGATGATGTCATCATTGCTCTCAAATACTAAATAACTATGATTAGCCACTGTAATTCATCAGTTTTGACAATGAGGTTTGTAATGATCTGTTATATATGTTTAGATGCCCTTGATGATGTTTAGACTATTTTCATTCCATGTGAAAATAGCTGCAGCTATTGATACTTGGCATTTTATAGGCTTATATTTGGCGTTTGATCTCAAATGCTGTTTTGTGGAGGACTTCCTTTAAAGTAAAAGTTTTAAGATATACTTCACATTAACCTGGATAGAAAGACTCTTGAGGAGGAAGATGACTAATGCTGGTATAAATTGTGTTACTCTGTAACATTCTGTGGCCTCCTCAATCTGCCATATTTTTGTTAAGAGCTGAGCTCTTTACAGTCTAGTGCTGTACAAAAGGACCTACACTTTTTATAATATACATCAGGATTTTTTAATCCCTGAAAAACTTACACTTATTTTTAGTCACACTTTTAAAATTCTCCAGCATATATTAGAAGGATAAATGCTTGAGTTATTTTTCTTTTTAAGAACCATGACCTACCAAGCTCTTTTTCACTATTTTAGAAGTGAGAGAGTCATGTAAAGGATGGCTGAGTTGGAGTTTGGATGTGCTAGTTCTCTGCATGTTTTAAGATGAATTGACAAAATTAATCATGTCTTCTTTTACCACAGACACCTACTCTCCGGGAGAAGTCCATTTTACTGGTGAAAATGATGACTTACATTGAAAAGCGTTTTCCAGAAGACCTTGAATTAAATGCTCAGTTCTTAGACCTTGTTAACTATGTCTATAGGTAATTATAGCAATTAATCATTTATCGCAGCTTATTGGTTCATAATATGTACCATATATGAACTTTATAACATGTCATCAATCTTTTTAGGTCTGAATTAAGTGGTTTTTTTTTTTTTTTTTGAAAATGCAAAATCAATTCACTTTACTGAGACCACAGTGCATATTTATGGAAGACAATTTGAAAACAGAAATTCCTTAGTAAGGATTTTTTACTTTTAGCACTGATAAAATTACCTTCATCCCAGCTTCTTTCTTCTCCAAGAGCCAAGGCACTCTTGTAGCTGACTGTATTCTCAACACTGTAACCACTAAGATCTGTCTTTTCACATTCATTGGATATAAAGATTCTTATTCCTTGAAACTTTTCTCGTAAATTAAACTTTCAGGAGAGTTACTTTGCTAGGTAGACTGGCAGATTTTGAATCACAATGAGATAATTAAAATAGTCACCATCTAAACAAATGCCAGGTATTTAATGGTGTGCTGCTGCTTCACATTTTGCAGTTACTTTGCTGCTGTACTCTGCTGATTCACTGTGCAAAAGTTTCGTGTGCACAAAGTGCTCAGAAAATTTTATCAATCAATACTGTTTGTTGTTTCAAACACACGTGCAAATGTGGCTCAGTGTTTCACAATTATGATAAGATTTTATCCTGAAAGAGTATTTCTACAGATAGTTCTGGGGCAGTTTTACAGCAAGCAGGAATGTTTTCTTTGCTATTTCTCTCAAAAACTGCACCTGGATGTTTGCCACATGACAGAATGTCACGTCTTCAGATTTTTAGCGCGTTATACAAAGCCTAGAAGTCTTTTCTTTCTAATGGCTCTATTATTTCGTTTGTATTCATTTCAGGGATGAGAATCTTTCTGGGAGTGAACTTACAGCTAAACTGGAGCCAGCATTTCTCTCTGGTTTGCGCTGTGCCCAGCCACTGATCCGAGCCAAATTCTTCGAGGTCTTTGACAATTCCATGAAACGTCGCGTTTACGAGCGCTTGCTTTACGTGACCTGTTCCCAAAACTGGGAAGCAATGGGAAATCACTTCTGGATAAAGCAGTGCATCGAGGTAGGGAAAGTGCTTGTATCAGAAAAGCAATTAGAAATATGTTTTATTCTTTATTTTATCTCGTTGGGTGTAAAAGCATTATGTGTGTGTGTATTGTCTGTATCAAAGCTGAAAGTACCAAGTCTGCTGCCTCAGCTCCTGTGGTGCTTAAAAATATACACAATGGCTAAACAGTGAAATGCTGATGCTTGGGAAGTGGCTTTAATATAAATGTTTAAAATCTATTTTCTCTGCCAAAAGCTTAATGACCAGGTTAATACTTAAGGAGAACAGTCTCTTATAATTGATAATGACTATGAATATACCCCAAGAATTGCTATAGGAGATTTCAGGAAAACTGTTAAAGCTGTCTCCTCTAACAGTATGACAGCTGTTAGATGGGATTGCATTGAAATGAAATTGCATCTTTGCTTGGTTTATTTAAAATGGAATGGGACAAAACCTTTTATTTTAACAATTTGCATATTAAAGCATGAATTTAAGGTGATTGTGAACATCCTTTTTAGGGTAACAGAGTCTGTGTTTCTCAGCAGATTGAGGGCACTTAATACATGTGTTAAAAAGTACAAAATACAGCCTTTAGGCCTAGGAAATTCTATTAATAAAGATGATAAATAGCCCTCAAACTTACTATTGCAACTTTTGCGTTGTTTTTAAGTATTAAACCGTAGCGATGTTTTCTTTGAAGTACTACAATAAAATGTATGTTCAAAAACTCCTATTACTTTTCCATGTGGTAGCTGCTGTTGGCAGTGTGCGAGAGGAACACCACGATTGGCACAAGCTGCCAGGGGGCCATGCTGCCCTCCATCACCAATGTCATCAACCTTGCTGACAGTCACGACAGGGCAGCCTTTGCCATGGTCACACACGTCAAGCAGGAGCCTCGGGAGAGGGAGAACAGCGAGTCCAAAGAGGAGGTAACTGACAGAAATGCTGTGGAAAAAGCAATCTCTGTGCTGGAATTCAGCTCTTCCTGGTTTCTCATCAGATAGCTTTGGAGGACGGGTGATGGAAATGATGTGTGCAGATTGTTCATGTCTCGTGGTTTGAGCATGTGTGGGTCTCTCAGAACTCCCATTCATTCATTTAGCCTTTAGCACCTTAGGCAATTACAGATCTGAACCTGAAGAAGCAGCAAAGACAGTGAGGCCTGAAATAAATTGATCAGGAGGTGTTTTCTATTGTGGAAAATAAGCAAAAATACACACAAGATTCCTATTTTTACTTAGTGCATTGTTTATTTCTGTATAGGATGTTGAAATAGACATTGAATTGGCTCCAGGAGATCAGACCAGCACTCCCAAAACAAAGGAACTGTCAGAGAAGGACATTGGCAACCAGCTGCACATGCTGACCAACCGGCACGACAAATTCCTCGACTCCCTTCGGGAGGTGAAGGTGGGTGCAGGTTGTTGCTGACAAACCACTTCTCATTCAAAACCAATCCTAAAATCTTCGAGCTGACCTGAGGTGGTTTTTTTTGCCTTTTTCTGCCTCTCACTTCCCATTTTTTTACCTGAGTTTTCTTATGTAGACATCTCTTATAATCTGTAATTTCTTATTTGCCTATGGTAAAAAATTCTTAAGCCTTCACTTCATTGCTAGTTATTACTGTATCCTGATCCTACAAAATTAAATATCATCCTCTTCACTGTAAGTATATTTTAACAATTCAGTTCAGAAACTAGTGATGACAAACACAGGGCATAGGATCAAAATGTGTATCAGCATCTTATGATTAAATAATTTCTAAGAAAATAATTTAGCTGAAAGCTATGTTTAACTAGCTCCACACTAGCAACAGCTCTATGCAATTAACCTGATTATTCCTATTACCAACATAATCAACGTCTTCCCTTTTTCCTTCTTTTTTTTTTTTTTTTTTATGGTTACAGTAATGATTCAGAGTCTTGAGCTACATGAAATAGGAATTATTTCTTGTTGCAAGTCTATATTGCTAAAGGAAATGTATTTTTGTTGAAAAGACATTAGTATTAGTACTGAAACAACTGTATAACTGAGCTGTTTTGCCACAGGATTAATTGCATTTTCCTATTTCTATACATCTGTCTGTTTCCAGACGGGAGCCTTGCTGAGTGCCTTTGTTCAGTTATGTCACATTTCTACACCTTTGGCAGAGAAGACTTGGATACAGCTATTCTCACGACTTTGGAAAATCTTGTCTGACAGACAGCAACATGTGAGAACCTCTCTGTCTCCCACTTGCAGATTCCTCTTTGTAAATGACTGCTGTTCCAGGAAAATGTATTTGTGTGGTGACTTTGTTCACCAGCTTTGAGATATTTGCCATTCTCTGACTATTGAATGCCATATACCTATATCAATACACCTTCTGAAAGAAATAGGGCCTTTCATTTTATGAAGTGAAATGTACTTATTGAATGGTTATTCCCTGTACTAAAGAGATTTTAAATCTGATTTCTCTAATTGAAGAATCTGAAAAGAGAGATAATATTTTGGTTTTTTTCTTCTAGGCTCTAGCAGGTGAAATAAGCCCTTTCTTGTGCAGTGGGAGCCATCAGGTGCAGCGAGATTGCCAGCCAAGTGCCCTGAACTGCTTTGTGGAAGCAATGTCACAGTGTGTTCCTCCCATTCCCATCAGACCTTGTGTCCTGAAATACTTGGGTAAAACTCACAACCTCTGGTTTCGTTCTACACTGATGCTGGAACATCAAGCCTTTGAAAAAGGGCTGAGTCTGCAGATTAAGCCTAAACAGACTACAGAATTTTATGAGCAGGAAAGCATAACTCCTCCTCAACAGGTACTGTTATATTTATTGAAATACCTTATGAAATATGAAGAGAAAAACCTAACAATGACAAGTCCTCCACCAAACCATATCTCCAGATGTCACATTTTACATGTATTTTAAATACCTCCAAGGGCAGTGACTCTTGGGCAGCCTGTTCCAGTCCTTTAAAACCTTTTCAGTGAGGACATTTGTCATAATATCAAATCTAATAAACCTCTCTTAGTGCCACTTGAATCTGTTTCCTCTTGTCCTGTTGTAATATTGACTTGAATTGAAAAATTTTGTTTTCTATGATTCAATCTGTTGTGTTAGGGAAGACAGGCAAGAGTCAGTATACAAGCCTTAGGATTTTTTCTTTTTTTTTGTTGTGCAATGTTCTCAGTACATGATTATTACTAACTTCTTGCCTTGTAGAGTTTTAAAGATAGTTTTAATATGTTTTATAAGCACTCTTCTATTTCCATCTCTCTCTCAGCTTGCCTCAGTGTAGAACATGAGATTTGTACCTACTGTGCTTTATAAAGACAGGTTGACTGTGGAGAAATACGTGTTCTTAACATTGTAGGAAATCCTGGATTCCCTTGCTGAGCTCTACTCTTTGTTACAAGAGGAGGATATGTGGGCTGGGCTGTGGCAGAAACGCTGCAAATTCCCAGAGACAGCAACAGCCATTGCCTATGAACAGCATGGCTTTTTTGAACAGGTACAGTCTTGATTTTAGAAATCATCTGAGTTGTTCTACTGTCAGGAGGAATATTCTGGTCAGCAGGAAAAACCTCTGAATATTAACTTTTAACTTCAGTCTTCTAAAATGGAATGTACCATGGCTTCCCTACTGTCTACAGTAGTAGTTTAAGGCCTTGTAATACTGAGGTAAGGTGAAATTTTTGTGATGATTCCATTAAACCATCAGATTTTCATGACATTTGTCAAGCTCCCAAATAATAGCTGTATTCAGGAATGCATTTAACAGACCTGACTTTTTTTTCCAAGTCTCTGAGAGTTTTCTTCTCACTTATTTTTAAAAAGAAAAGAGTATTGAGTTATTGTGTATATAGGGATGGCAACATGGAATGGTTGGATTTTCTTTAGGCACAGGAAACTTATGAGAAGGCGATGGAGAAGGCTAAAAAAGAGCACGAGCGGAACAACGCTTCCCCTTCCATCTTCCCCGAGTACCAGCTCTGGGAGGACCACTGGATCCGGTAAGCCTTCAGAGCTGGTGGGGAACACGTGTTTCACCCTGCAACAGACCCAAAACTTAGTTATGAGAATAAATTTGTCTCAGGACTTAGCTCAGATACAAGGGAAACTTAAGGGAATAAAAAAAGCTGTTTTGTATTCCCTTAACAGAGCCTCAGTAGTGATATGCCTGAATTGCTGTAAAAATGTAATATGCTATTGGTGGAAACAGACTGGAGCTAAGATTTGTTTTTCCTATTGAAAATGGTTGTTTTGGGAGACACAAATTGCAGGTCTTCCCTGTTCACAGATTTCTGTATTATAACTGATAATAAATAAATTAAAAAAAAGTCTTCCCATGTGGATAAAACTTCTGCAGTGCTTGCAAAGCTGTTTGTAGACAAACAAATATGCAGATAATATTCTGATACACAGCATCTATTGTCACTTTTATTGAAGGTGGTTTTTTTTTTTTTTTTTTTTTTTTTATTGACACTGCATTTGATTTTTTTAGTTGCTCAAAAGAGTTGAACCAGTGGGAGCCTTTGACAGAATATGGCCAGTCCAAAGGTCACATAAATCCTTACCTGGTGTTGAAGTGTGCCTGGAGGGTCTCAAACTGGATTGCTATGAAGGAGGCTCTGGTGCAGGTGAGTGAATGCCTTTTTGCTCATGTTTAGTTTATTCTCATCCTGCCTTGGGTATCTTCATCCCAGCTGTTTTAAGAACCATCCCATGAGAATAAGCTGGTGGTTATTGTTCTTGAGGCTGCTATAAAGTGCCAGGCTGCATGGACATCTTGAGCTTCTTGGGGCCAATGGCAGACTTCTGTTGGAGTTGCCAGTAGATTGTCTGGAATTCGTTTTTAAGCATTATGTACAGTTTCACTAATCTAAAGAAGATGGAAAACATGGAGGGAGTTTTTTTGTGTTTTGATTTGGTTTTTCTTCAGTTTTTTTTTTTCTGTTTTGTTTTAATTTTAAGGAAATATATTCTCTTTTCATGGTAGGTAGTGTTGTTCATCTGTGATGAGTTAACATAGAAACATTACCCAGATGTATAGCTGAAATCTAAAAGGTGAGAATGCTGCATTAAATCACAGATGGAAAGGAGCTTGCAGATCTTTCTTGCACTGTTGTATACAGTGGGACAATACTGGAATTACTCTACCTAAGATGCTAGAATTTGCAATAAAGGGGTGAAGTACATATTTAAAATACAATGTGGAGCCAAATCTCTTAAGTAGCAAACTGCACATGCAGGAAAAACCAAACCTGTCGTATGGGTGCTATTTACATTTTAATTAATTTCTTCTGCTCCTCTAACACTTAGTATTTTGTGTCCTATTTAAGTGTGCAACTTCAGAGGCCAAGTATAGAAATAAGTGAGAAACCTTTAAAGCCTAAAATAGAACTATATTGTACAGTGTATTATAAGCCCTGGGCTTGAAGAGAGTGAAATAGATCATGTCTGACAGCTTCTGGTTTTGGACAATTGCAAGTTGAGTGGAAGTGACAACCCTGAGTAAGTGCTGATATGCTTTAGCTGCAGTTATATTAAATGAGGTATTTTCAGTAATGAGACATTTACCAAATGACTGAGGAGAAGATGCTGCCGAAGCCATAAATGGAGCCTTTGTGACTCTACTCAGGTTCTTGTAAAAGTGTCAGCACACGTTTGCATAAATATTGGGATCTGAAGGAATAATTGATTCTGTGCTGCTGTACTCACTACTCCAATTTTATTGATATTCTTTAATGTAGCTGTTTTTTGTCAAGCTCCGTGGTTGATTCACAAGACACGCCAGAGACGATGGCAAATATCTATCACTTTTCGTAAATCTTTGTGAAAGATTTTTAATAATCTCCCCATTAAAGTTGAGCTATTAAAACAGCAAGTAGCCTTTGATAGGGCCCAAGACTCATTTCCATTTGCTCACACTGCCGTTGTGTTTAATGATCCAGTAGATAACATAATAAAGAAGGAGATTATTTTCACTGTGTAAGTGTAAGGATGCTACCTGGCACTTTCTCTTTGCTGTCTCAGGCGTAAAAGTCAGTTGAGGATAACAGGGATAACAATTGTAATGGTCACCATACAGTTTATCAACAGAAGGATAATGCAGGGGGGTTTCTGTGCTGCACATCAAACCATAAAGGGCTTGATGTAAAGTGGTGGAAAAAGAAGTGAAAAAGTTATAGATTAAAGGTCTGCAGCATCAGCTGGTGAGCACTGGCTCAGTGCAAGTTTGCTGCAAAATACTCACACAATTTAGGGGCTGCACAGTTCAAGGGCTTTGCTGGGTTAAGTTGCCATATTTCTACTGTTCCAGAATCCTAAGGAAATGGTTTAAAATTATTTTATAAATTATTTTAGCACTGTGACCTGGCTTTGCACTTGTGCTCAAAAATTACTTTAGCATAAATGAGAAGGTTTGTTGTTGATTACTTGAAAAAATATTAGCTGTTTATTTTCATAAACTTAGCAATGTCCTAGAGCAGACAGGGAGTATAATGCTGCATGATGTGCGACAGGTAGGGACAGAATCCTTTTAGGTGAGATGTTGCCATTACATGTTCTGGTGCCCCTGAAGCATTTCAGACATAGTGTGTGCTATCTGCTGAGAAGCATTTTCTGGCTTTGTACAGGGTGAATTGTTTGCTGTGAGCTTCCTGCTCCTGTGGCAGGGCTGCTTTGGGCTGGCTCAGCTCTTGGAGCTGCGTTACAGTTGTCAGTGTAAAAATACCCCAGAAGCAGCTTGGGCACGGGCACTTGTGCTCTTGTGCTGAATTGGCAGTTTGTGTGTTAACCTGCCTTTGCCAGTAACTTTAGGAGAGCTGAAACTCCTCTAGTGACATAAATGTTAGTACTTCAATCTGATGTTTTTAAAAAATGAGATTATTTTTAAAGTTTGTTTAAGAAGGCTTTAAAAAAATGGCCTGTTTGAGTAGGGAATGATCTTTACCGGACGTTTTTCCTATTCCACAACCAGGTGGAACTGAGTTGCCCGAAGGAGATGGCCTGGAAGGTGAACATGTACAGGGGGTACCTGGCCATCTGCCACCCCGAGGAGCAGCAGCTGAACTTCATCGAGCGGCTGGTGGAGATGGCGAGCAGCCTGGCCATCCGCGAGTGGCGGCGCCTGCCCCACGTCGTGTCCCACGTCCACACCCCCCTGCTCCAGGTGAGCTCTTCTGCTTCCCAGCCCTCCTCTGCTGCCGCTGTTGGACACCACACCGACGCAGACTCTGACTTCAGAAGGCTGAAAATGACTCCTTTATCTTTTGGGATGTGTCTTGTCTCCTTTCTATATTATTCTTCACAGACCAATTTTGATTGCTGAAACAAAGACAAACCTCTTCACTCACATTGCTCAGACCAGAGGGACATCGAGAAGAAGTTGCTCCTAGGGAAAAGAATGTAAACAGAATGCAGTTAAAAAAACTGGTCTTTTGTTTACAAAAAATTCCCTGGGAAAAGAATTTCAGAAAACTAAAACATCTCAGGCAGGAAACCAGGGCTACACTCTGTCATTGTAGGGCATGAAAGATGCCCTACAATTTTTATTTCAGAATATATTCTGAAATATTCCAACTATATTATATTCTGAATATATATTATATTATATTATATTATATTATATTATATTATATTATATTATATTATATTATATTATATATTCTGAATATATTCTATTATATATATTCTGAATATATTATATTATATTCTGAAATATTCCAATATACCAATATTTCAGAAGGCAAAGAGCATAGAAGAAGAAGGTTTTAGTGTTTAAATTCTTACTACCTTTTACAAGGTGTTCTGATACAGACTTAATGTGATTGATGAATAGGAACAGCACCTCTCTAATGCCATTAGTTTAACTGGAAAAACAGCAAACACCAGCTGGACAAAAATTGTTTTAAAAAAAATAGTCATTTACCAAGATTGTTTTATGAAAAAAATCTCTCAAGCCCACACTCCTCCAGTAGCAGGTCTCAGAAGTTTTAGTAGCTGCAAGTATAAAATATTTTACTGTATATAGTACTGATCGTTTTTGCATCTTGGTATCTTGGTATTTTTTTTTTGTTCAAAGTTGCAGAATGTGTGTTTCTATTTCTTCGAAGTTGCTTATCAGGAAGAGCTTGAACAAGATTGAACTCACCGTTTTTCAGACCTCCAGAAATATTTTTTGGGAAGCACTTGGCACAATTCTGATTATATGGAACATGTAGTTTAACTATTACTATATGAAATGAAATCACTTGTATTACATGGTGAAAAAGAATGGTTGTGTCCTTTGCAACTTTCACACACATTTTACCATAACAAAAATGGATTTCTGTTTCCTTTTGAAATGTATAAAATATCAACACCCTGCTGTTTTCTCTTGGATTTAATCATGTAAATAATTCATTTTGCAACTGTAAGAGAAGAATTTTTGAGAGTAGATGTTTTACTGGCAAGTATAATCAAAACAGAAGTAGGCGCCTAAATCCATCTTTAAAACATTTGATTTGGCCTTGAATTACTTTCAGAAGATTCTTGAAAATGAACCTTGTCTCCTGTGATCTGTGTGGTACAGCTGGAGCCAGTGTGGAAGTGGGGCTGGGGCAGGATTGTGCTAGGTTTGGCGGTGTGAGATTTAGGCAAAACACGCCATTCTTTTGGCATTTAAGTTTTGTCCCTGTTTAGATACCTGTAAATATAAACCTGACAAAGCTCTTGTTCCTGTGGAGGGAACCTTTTTCCTCCAGGGGGGAAATTGTGGAATATCTCAGTTTTCATAACAGGGATCATTTCTTGATGGGCCATTGCTCAGAGATCTGTGGCTGAGCCCTGCCTGTGGAAGTGCAGAGGACTTTGAGTTCTCTTTGATACAGAGGCCCCTGTGATTCTGTTTAAGATCAGTAGTGTGTGTGTGTGATTCATGGCCAATTACATGATAGAAGAAGGGACCTCTGTAAAATGGTTGCTGCTGTGGGTAGAGCTCACACAGCAGCTCATAACTTTGAATTTTTATGATGTAAATTAATGCATCCGATAAAGTGAACGAATGTGGAAGTTTTCTCCATGTTCAGAAGAAGTTATCAAGTAATAGGTACAATTTGTGTGCTCACACAATACCATTAGATGGCTTCTCAATGAATTTAATTCCTGCTAAGTTTTCACCCATATTTCAAATTGCCCCCCCGTCCCCCACTCAAGAATGGCAGCATCTGCAGCAGGAAAAGATTAATATTGCTAAATAAAGTATTTAAGTGCTTTCAGATATCAATTAAAACAAGCTTTTAAGATAATCTAATATGTATATATTCCTCATGAAGAAATGATAAATTAGTCAGTGACTGACAGAGGTACAAATGCAGCCTCGCATTTGCACTGCAGTAATTACTTTTTTTTAATATCAGATAGTATGTGATTAAATACCCATGAGAAAATTAAATTTATGTGATGAATGGGTGTAGGATGAAGGTTAAGCTATTGTGAGAGCTGATACTGAAATGATTGTTGGAAAATATTACTTTAATTTATTTTGTTTCAAGAGATTTCACTCTATAAATTTGGACTGCCTTTTTTTTTTTTTTTTCCTCATATAGTTATCTCACTTGGTTGATTAACAATGAATACAACTGTTATCTGCCAAGTGGTAGCTTAGAGAATACCTACACTGGCTTTACTGTACTAGAGGTAATTAAATTCCATTAAAGTTCGTGGGCCTTTTCTTCAGGTGGTTGAAGTTTTAACAAAGTGTCTGCTGCCTTTAGTGGGTTCAAGACTGCTGCCATCTTCTGTTTGTTCCTTATTTATATTGTTTATGTTTTGTAGGCAGCACAACAAATAATTGAACTTCAGGAAGCAGCCCAAATAAATGCAGGGTTACAACCAACTAACCTGGGGAGGAACAACAGCTTACATGACATGAAGACTGTTGTCAAGACCTGGAGGAACAGGTTACCTATCGTGTCAGATGATTTATCGCACTGGAGCAGCATTTTCATGTGGAGACAGCATCACTACCAGGGTAAGTCTGCCTGGTCCTGCATGCATTCATCACAGAATTTTCCAGACAACGTAAGTTCTCAGTGGCTTGATTTTGGACAAGTTTTAGATTTTATTCAGTTTCCAGTTAAATGTTTGATTATCTTAAGCCATCCGTTTCCTGCGTGTTGCTGTGCGAGGCGCTGCTCTGTGTAACCATTTACAATGACAAACATTTGCCATTTGCAATGACAAACATTTCCCCTTGCCTTGCCAGCCATTGTGACTGCATATGAGAACAGCTCCCAGCACGACCCCAGCTCCAACAACGCCATGCTGGGGGTTCACGCCTCGGCCTCGGCCATCATCCAGTACGGGAAGATCGCGCGGAAACAGGGGCTGGTCAACGTGGCCCTGGACATCCTGAGCCGCATCCACACCATCCCCACCGTGCCCATCGTGGACTGCTTCCAGAAGATCCGCCAGCAGGTCAAGTGTTACCTGCAGCTGGCTGGAGTCATGGGCAAAAACGAGTGCATGCAGGTAGGGCAGCTTCATTCCTGAAGCGGTTGGTGGGACTCGTGGGATTGCAGGGGCCGTCAGATGTGTTGATTTGCCTGTGCCCAAAACGGGCTGAATTGCCTTGGCCTGACACTGTTTTACACCACAGTGACACAGACTCTGAACTTCAGAAGGCTGAAAATGACTCCTTTATTTTTGGGATGTGTCTCCCTTATATACTGTTTTACACAGACCAGTTTGATTGGTGACAAAAAGGCAAACCTCTTCAATCGCATTGGTCAGACCAGAGGGACATCAAGAAGAAGACCCTCCTAGGGAAAGGAGTGAAAAACAAAGTGCAATTTACAAAATACTTCTCTTGTTCATGCTAAATTCCTTGGGAAAAGGATTTCAGAAATCCAAAACATCTCAGGCATGAAACCAGGGCTACATTGGCCATGTTATACCCTGCAGGGAGAATTGTTTGGAGGAATGCTGTTAGTTCAAAGCAGTTAATGTCCTCTGCAAACTGGATATTATATGCCATTATCTGCTTATTCTAAATTTGGATAGCTACATTGTGAGGTATATATTAATATATCAAATATATTAAAAATATAGCAATTACTATATAAAGATTAATTAATTTAATAATATTAAGATTATATTTACTAAAATAATGTATTCAATTACTATATTAAGAATATATTAAAAATTAGCTGACCCAGAAGTAAAATGGGAGTAGGTTTTTTGAAATCTTGCAAGATTGATAAATGGAAGGGACTTTGAAAATGGCATTATTTGTAATGGGAAAAAGCAGCACTGCTGCAAGACTGACTGAAGCTCTGAGTGTCTGGCTTGTGAGTGGTGGATGCTGTCAAACTAAAGTAAAATTGTATATATTGAAAAGGAAGAAATGGAATTTTAGTCAAAACTCACTGTCATGTGCTTGACCAGCAAATGAATCTTGTAATATAACCTAATATAAATAATACTACAACATAAACAAGGTGGAAAAATAGCCTGATAAATGTTGTCTGTAGTATTTGGTTTGCATAGGCCAGTGGAAGCTAAAAATTGTCAGTTTGTATTTTAGAAAATGGAAATGAAATACTAGAAAGTCATTCTATTTAAATTTCAAAATAATATGTTAGCTGTTGTTTTATGGCACTTTCGTTAAACAAAGCCTTCCCTTTTAAAAGACTTTTCTCACTAAGGCTTATTTAACAGGGTCTTGAAGTTATTGAATCAACCAATCTGAAGTACTTCACCAAGGAGATGACTGCAGAGTTTTATGCATTAAAGGGAATGTTCTTGGCACAGATTAACAAGTGAGTATGCTGGCTGCAAGAGGCGCTAGCACACATCTGAAAAAAAAATGCGGCTGAAGTACTCAGCACAATATTTGAGAAGAAAAGTTCCATATCTTTATAGCAGCCTAAAATTTCTCACTGCTGTGTAAGAAAAAGTAGATATATCTGTGAGAGTTTTTTGTAGTTTGGAGATGTAATGATTGGTCCTATATTGAAGCCTTGTAGGACAGAAATAGTAATGGTTTTGCTTTGCACTGACAGGCATTTTACTCTTTTGAGGAAGATCTCTCTTTAATTCAATAAATAAATATCTCATAAGTCAAATTTTGCTTGATGATGCCAAAAAGACTTCTTCAGAATTTAAGAGCTCTTAGTGGGCATGGGATTTAATGGCAATTTTGCTATGTGTTACGTATGAGTGGAATAATTCATTTACCACTGCATTGTGGCCACTTATGGAATGAAATCTATCAGGTCTTAAGCTGTACATTGTAACCTCACATAGCAATTCAAGTCAGGAAATGATGAATATCTTCTTCTGTGGATACAAGAGAGAATTTTAAATAGGCAGAATGCAATTACTTTGGGAATGTACAGTGGGTTTTTATATGGTCACAGGTTTAATTGTAGTTGTGTAAAGAAAAGAAGGTGTGCCTCCCCCATATTTTTACTTTTTTTAAAATTCTTGCAGAGAGTTGTCTCTGTCAGTTCCTTCAGGATAAAATGGTTAAAGGTTTCTATTTAAAAACATGTGCTGATGTACTTGCAGATTTTTCACCTTAACAAAAAACACTTAAGTATATTTTAGCACTGCAGTTGATGTTAGGAATTTAGGAAGGTTTCAATTAGGAGCAGTGGCAGTGTTGAACCTGAAAATGGGGCTGCTGATGGATTACCTGTGTGTCAACAAAACTGAAGTTAAAGGTCACCTCTGCTCCTGCATCCTCCTGTGCTGCCCATTGGCTGGGCAAGGTGATAGAAACCATTTAAAAAATCACCTCAGGTGTCAAGAGTGATGGATTGTAGAATGGGAGAAAGGAAAACGGACAGAGAAGTCCCTTTTTTATAAAGGGGCAGTAGTGATACAGAGTCATCCATCAAGCTGCTGCTGCTGGGCTTGTTCACTTCAGACCTTCATCCAGGGTGCAGGAAGCTTCTGAAAGCAAGGACATTAATGTAGCACAGCAACTAACACATGACAGACAAAGCTGTTTTCCTTCCTAGACTTAAGCCTCAGTAGCTGGTCGTTTTAATTTAGAATTATAATCTTCCTAACTAATATTGTTATGTTAAAAATACATTACAGGTAATTTAAAAAAAGTGAGTCAAGCAAGCATTGTGTTACTTTCATATGGTTTATTTCAATGCTTATTCTGCAAGGGAGAAGTGAATCTCTTTCTGTTAATGAGTCTGGAAATACTTTAAGTTTCTTCATTTTGGTAGTGCTTCTGTGAGTTCTCTCGTCCTTTATTTTTGTACCTAAGAAATAACATAGACTCAAGGGCTGCATCTATATTGGGATGAATCATGCCAAATTTTGGACTTGTGACACTTGAGGAAACATGGACAAAACCTCAGAAGTAGCAAATAGTCTTTTGGTTACCCAGAACTG
The DNA here is from genome assembly GCF_009819655.1 of Sylvia atricapilla. Taxonomy (NCBI): domain Eukaryota; kingdom Metazoa; phylum Chordata; class Aves; order Passeriformes; family Sylviidae; genus Sylvia; species Sylvia atricapilla. The sequence goes on from NC_089154.1 coordinate 1,651,787, forward strand.
TGTGATTAACTTTCAAATTCCTTCACTTTTCCTGTTGAAAAAAAAAGAAACTTTTACAGCTGTAAAAAGTTTCAACATTGCCTGTTTCCAGAAAATGTTGATCGTAAATTTTTTCATGACTTCTCTGGAAAAGGAGTTAAGTACGATGCACTCCTCTAAAAGATAACTAAAATAACCTCTTCCCAATGTTGCTTTACTCCTTTTTTTGCTCAGTGGAGCAGCATGTTTAAGTGATTTTGCTTCTACTCCCCTTGTGTTATCATTTGCTCTTCTTCCCCCCGGTTTTACTGCTTGGGTTTCCACTGCAGTGCATTGGAAGGTTTTTTTTCTTTTTTAAGAGGGTATTGTGGAGATTTTTAACACAAAACTGTTTTCATTATGAAGCATTTACTTTTGTAGGTGCTGAGCTTTAAGGAAAGCAATGACAAAAGGGTTGTGAGGCACCTTCCTAAAGAACTTAATGCAAAACTATCACTGAGTATTAAAAAACTATTTGCTTGCTCTATCAGAAATCTGACTTACACTAACAAATAGGTGCTAAATTACGTAAAACTCACATTTTGACTTGTCACCACGCAGGTCTGAAGAGGCAAACAAAGCTTTTTCTGCGGCTGTGCAGATGCACGACGTGCTGGTGAAGGCGTGGGCCATGTGGGGGGATTACCTGGAGAATATCTTTGTGAAGGAGAGGCAGCTTCACCTGGGGGTGTCTGCCATCACCTGCTACCTGCACGCCTGCCGCCACCAGAACGAGAGCAAGTCCAGGAAATACTTGGCAAAGGTAAGGTCCAGCTGCTTAAGAAAGGATCAGAGCTCCACCCCCTTGGGAAGGGCTGGGATGATGTTCAGTGCTCAAAGTTTTGCAATTAGAGAGAGGGTTACTGAGGGAAGACTTTAATTTAGACCGAAGGGCTGTGTGTGGTTGCTCTGAACTCATCTTGGGGTTTTTTGCTTCAGTGAGGTGTTGGGGTTTCCTTTAGATGTGGAGCATTTCCGTAGGAGGGAGAGGACAAATCACTTCCAGCATTTCTGCTACAAAGCATGGTGAAATACTTGCAGAAAGACATCCTTTGGTCCTTTGAAAAGTAACATAATTTGAGGTCTGTTTATTATTACTATGGATGAATAATATTGACATTTACGTAAGCATTGCATTTTATTCCAGATAAGCCTTTTCTGTACAGTTTTACTCTGAAATTCAGCAAAATTTTGGCCAAAAAAAGCTATTTGTATAAGTCTCAGTATGGGGATATTTAATCTCTTCAAAGAAGAAAATTAAAAAATTGTACCAGACCCGGGAAGACAGTGTCCTGACCATGAATTAAACACAGAAATATTGTTTGAGATTAAAGGTGGCCTCAGTAGCACTCTGAAGTTTATTATTCTCCCTGTCCAGTTGCATAATAGTTAATGATTTTTAGTCTGTGCTTAATGTATTTATATCTAAATTAAACTAAGGGTGGACAGTTAAAATAATTAAGAACATCCAAAGAAATAATCAAGTTCTTGCATCAAGGTTCATTTATCTGAGTTGCATGTTTTATGTTCTATAAAATTGCCCAAATTTATATCCACAACTCCAGCTAAAAACCCAAAGAATTTCTGGAATGCAGTCATGTTCATTTGCTCTTCTCTGTCTTATTTCACAGCAAGAAGTACCCTTACATTTATGTTTTACATCCTTTAAATATTATTTCTGAGGGGAAAAATAGCATTGATTAGGCATAATGAATGTGAGTTCTTGTCTCTGAGGCAGCTTTAACACCTACAAGGACTCCACAGTGATATTAATAAAATATCTCTGCTTTTGTGCATCGTAATGATTGATGTGTGCTAAATTTAAACACTGAGAGATCCTCTTGAAATTCTCTTCCAGGTTCTTTGGCTGCTGAGTTTTGATGATGACAAGAACACCTTGGCAGATGCAGTGGACAAGTATTGTATTGGTGTCCCACCCATCCAGTGGCTGGCCTGGATCCCCCAGCTGCTGACGTGCCTGGTTGGCTCAGAGGGCAAACTCCTCCTCAACCTCATCAGTCAGGTACAAAGATAATCTCTAATTCTCTTCTGTCTGTCATCTTTGTTGGCAAGATGACACACGGATTTTTTTTAAAGCAAATGATAAAAATGCCAAGCTTTAAAAATGGTATTGTTTGCAACTGCTGATGTGTTAAAAGATGGTAATTTCTGCCTTTAAGCAGGGTATTTTAAATTTCAAGGGGACTTTTACTTACTGAGATTAAATCCAGTGAAGTTGTATCCCTATTTGCATGAGGCATTATAGTTCTCCCTCTGGAATTCTATTTAATGTATTTTTGTGAATGATATAGAACACATAAAATACATAGTTAAAAATGCTTGTAATGTAGGAGTAAAGAATGGTTAGCTTTAGTAGCTAAAGGGCAAACTGTGTCTGGGAGTGCCTTGGTGTTTGTTCATTCAGGTTGAAGTGAAACAGAAGTGAGGTCCCATTAATGCACAGGTGGCCATGGGAAGCTCTCACAATTCCTGAATTCCAGGCCTGCACTGCTCCACTGTTCCCTGGAAACTGGCATGGGACAATTGTTGTGCTGAGTTCCTCCCAGAACTCCCTTCCCCTCCACTCTTGATTTTTTTGAGATATAGACTTACCACGTGGGTCCCTTCCAGTTCAGGGTATTCTATGATCCTGTGAGATTGAGCTCCTTTTATACTATCCCCTGTCTTTGCTCTTTCAGACCTCTGATGATGTGAGTGTTTGTAGCTAGAGAATATGTCCATTTGTGTTAGCATGGCTGTACACAACTTTAGATGTGTGTGTGTGTGTTCAGATGTACTCATGTTTCCTTCCCTCTCTCTTCATAAAATTATAATGTAACTTTGAAGAGACCATTCTCCTAAGCAGCTTAAGATGCCAAAGTGAGTGATGCAAACTTTGATGGGTATGGCTTGGTATTGTCTGGCAACACTGGTGTGCTCTACCGTCTCCTGACAGCAAAACCTCATTTCAACACATTGTAGACCCCTTTTTATTTGTTGAGATCTTTATAAAATTTTTAGAAGTGAGTGTTTTTTCAGGAGTCATACTTAGTTGGAGCTTAGACTTCTGTGTTACAGCGTGAAGCATGTGTCTGTCAGGTTAGTGATCTGTCATAAATATCAGATTACTGAATACTTCAATCCCATTGCAATATTTCTACCACTTACCATATGCATTTGGATGGAGAAAGGATCTATGATTTAGTAAAATTGTGGCTGGAGAAGCCTCAAATGATGTCTTAAGATGTGCTCAGTTGCAGGTAGTAGACACATGGTTTCTTTCCTTTAATAGATACTGAGATTTACAGATTTAAATGGATGCTGAATGTTAACATCTCTTTAGGGTTTGGCGTCTTTTTTTTTTTTTTTTAATGGAAGCCATAAAATCCTGTTTTTATTTTTGGGTGCAGTTGGTATCCTCTTACATTAAGTGCCACAATTAGGTGGAGTAAAGTTACTCTCTAATGGGCTTTCTTATCAGGTATCATGGGGCTTGCTGGGAATTGTGGCCTAATTTAAAGACTAACTGCTGTCATTATGTCTGTTTTTCTTCCATTATGCACATGAGTAAGATCTTTGAGCTGGCCCAGCTGGGGCTCTGACATTATGCTGCTTTCAGGTTTATTAGGCAATGTGATCTGGAAGCCCTAATTAGGTAATATCTTAACAGTGTGTGTGCAGGGAGCTACCAATTCATCCTCTTTGGGTTTCTGTTACTGAAAGAATCTTTAATTTCCATAAGCTGTTATTTAACACAAAGAGCTGATTATTCCTGAGTTGGAGTCATTTACAAGCGAATCTGTCCGTGTTGATGTGATCTGTAGTCAGTATTCCTTAACTGAGAAAGGTGTGTCTCCTAATAGGTGGGAAGAGTCTATCCCCAGGCTGTTTATTTCCCTATCAGGACCCTCTATTTGACCTTGAAGATAGAGCAGCGGGAGCGCTACAAGAGCGGTGAGTTTGGTCTGCACAGAATCGTTGGAGCTCTAACCTAATTGTTATGTTGAGTTTTCACTGGATTTTACAAAGGAAACAGGTTCTCTAGAAAACGTACCAACTTAACAAGGCTAAAGAAGAAAACTTGATGCATTGCATTGATTTGTTGTTTTGAAGTTAAACCTGCAGATGGCTTGAGCTGTCTTGAATTTTCTTGTATAAAAATACTCACCAAGAAAAGTTTCATCTCTTTCATTCTCCTGTCACCTTAATTATGGAGAATCACATGCTCTTTACTGGATGTTTATCTTGATTAATTTGTGGAGAAGTAGAAAATTCTTGGTTTATAGACACAGGAGAGTGTCACAATTTTCTAAGATTCTCTGAACTAATTTTCCTTGGAAGCATGAACATTTAATTAGTTTTCAAAGGTGCCACACTTGTAAAAGTATCTCCATAGTAACTTCTTATGGTGAGTTTTCGAGTGAAATGAACATTTCATTTTACACCAAGTAAAGGCAATGTTGGCTTTGAGAAATGTTTGGGAGATGGGGAAAGCATTCAGCAACTTGCACAGCAGCTCTTTTCCCAAGAACAAATCACATCTGGAATAGTTATGTCAAATGATTCCGCAGAATTTAGTTGTTCTTTTGTCCCATATAATTTCCTGGGAATCCTGGGAGAGCTACTTTAAGAACTCTCATTTCAGTTCTGTGGTCTTTATTACAAAGTACATTGTTTAGTTAATTGCTCTTTCCATTTGGGAATTAGTTCACTAAATTTCTGTATAAAATTTGAAAGGACACTAATTAAATAATGTTTTATTTTTGTTTGGGTAGTCTTTTGCAGAAGAAGATGCCCACATACTGTAATAATTTATTATTTTCCAGCAACAGTAGAATATTTTCATACATGTTCTGCCAAAAAACACTGTTGGGTGGGTTGTGTCAGTTAGTGAGAGTCATCTGATGAAGCAAAACTCTTGATTAATCACTCTCTGATGGAGTTGTCGTGCTAGAGATCTTTTGTGCTGAAAGATATGATGTCTGTTGCTGGCATCAACTTACTTATTCTTTAGTTATGTGTGAAAGGTCTCTCCAACAGGGAGGGGAAAAAACTACCCATAATTCAAATAATTTGATCCTTTATGGAACAATGTCTGTTGCTTCAAGAGCATAGGTTGGTAATGTAAAAGCTACACCTCCTATGTGGTTTTGAGGAGTGTTTGTTTTGCTTTAATGTTGGGAAATCTGTGCCACTGAATAGCATTTGGTGCCGAGTTTTCTCTCTAAAAAGCCCCAGTTTTCTTTCTAAAAAATTCTTTCCAAAATTCAGCAAGGAGTTAGTAATTAATACTTAATGTAAATCTCAATCCAACTCTTGGAACAATTTATTTTGTTTCAAACGGACACATATCAAGTTCATGAAAGGTAATTCTTATTTCCATTTCAATGTTCACTTTCCAGATTCAGGGCAACAGCAACCAAGCTCAGTTGGAAATCAGTCCCACTCTGCCTCAGACCCTGGGCCCATCAGAGCCACTGCCCCAATGTGGAGATGCAGCAGGATCATGCACATGCAGCGGGAATTGCATCCCACACTTCTGTCCTCCCTGGAAGGCATTGTGGATCAGATGGTCTGGTTCAGAGAGAATTGGCATGAGGAGGTATTTGGCTTTGAAACACCTTCATCAATGTATGGATTATCTAAGGGAAAGTTCACTGCAAAATATTTATCTAGAATTAACTTTAAACATTAAAGTGTAACTGTTTTGATTAGTCAACTGGTGTTTGTAGAACTGACTGTTCTGATTGGAGTTTTCGGATCTTGGTTATTTCTGGAACTGTTCAGGGGTTTTGCAGAGCAGTTAATGTGATGAATGCCTCTAGGATTTAAGCTGTTGCTCATACTAACTGAAAATGTATATTCTTACACTAAGTTTCAGAGATACCAGTTTCCTTCTTGATCTGGTGGTCTGTGACAGGTGGTGATTATTACCTGAGATTTGCATTGCAACAGAGAGCAGATGGACCTGTCACTCTGCTGTTACTTGCCTCTCAAAGTCTGGTCTGCCTAGCACAGTGTTTATTTGAAGGCTTCCTCATATCACCTTTTTTTTCATATATCTCAAAATATGAAATCTTAAAGTTGCCTGCTGTTGAAAGAGCAAGTTGTCCTTTGTGAAGCAGCATTTCCCCTGCTCAGTTTGTTTGCAATGCTGCTGAAATTCAGTGCTGTCATTCTGATTGACCCTCTGATGCAATTTAAGAGTAGAGTTTCAAGCAGATGTTTCTGAGAGCATAATTTTACTATATAAAATACAGTGTGGGGATGAATATTTGGTATCAAATCAGAAGGCCTCATCTTCCTGTCTATTTTGCTTTTTCTGTTTTTAATTCTTAGGTTCTCAGACAGCTGCAGCAGGGCTTGGCAAAGTGCTACTCGGTTGCCTTTGAGAAAAGCGGAGCTGTTTCAGATGCCAAAATCACTCCTCATACACTGAATTTTGTCAAGAAGTTAGTCAGCACCTTTGGAGTAGGTCTTGAGAATGTCTCCAATGTGTCCACCATGTTTTCTAGTGCAGCTTCAGAATCACTAGCGAGGAGAGCACAGGCAACAGCTCAAGACCCTGTGTTCCAGAAGTTAAAAGGCCAATTTACTACAGGTAAATGTTGAAAATTTTTTAAAATGTTGCTTTTAATGTCAAGAAAATGTCTCCCCATGGTTCAGCTGTGAGGGCATTCTGCTTTTTCATTCCACTATTTTTCCTGAAAGAAAATTTAGAAAACAGCAACTTTCAGTCATTCAGCAAACCTGAAATATTTTTGTTCCTGTCTTTTGTGCAGTAATAAATGTAATTCAAGTGGAAAACAGACATCCCAGAAAATAAGTATATTTTATTTTTATTATTGAAAACTGTGGTTTGATCACATATGTGTTTAAAGATTAATTTAGATTACTTCAGTATAGTATTTTTGCAATTTGGAAAGAACTGCCAGCTGTATCTGAGGGACAATAATGATCTCTGTCTCTCTGTGATGGCAGAATTTAATGAAATTTTCACCCCAGAACTCAAAACTGATGATTTTATGTGAAGTCTTTCAAAACAGCCTACTTCTGACAAGTAAAATTACTTTAGTGTTTTGGATAACTAGATTATAAAAATTCTATTACCCAAATTTACATCTCTGGTAAATTGAATCAATAACTTTAATCAGATCTAATAAAAAAGATACTTAAGGGAAGTAGCTTTTATGCTTCATTCATTTTTCTCTTAACCAATGGTTACATATTTGAGTATCTGATCTTGATTTAAAATTCTAAGAAAAGCTTGTTTACAAGCTTGATTTGTTTGGTGAAATGTGTTAAGGCCACGCAGCTCATATATGACAGAAAGTGACACTGATTGGCATCAGTGTTTTGGGTTGCCAGAATTTTGAGTTTTGTATAAATTCCTTTTCTTTAAACATAACTGAGAGTGTTTGGCATGTAGACTTGGGGTGTTTATTCAAGCATTTTGCTGATAATACTGTGAGAATAAGGGAGCTGACGGGAATCCTGTGAAAGTGACTGAGTTGTAAGAGTGACCCACATCTCTCGTGCACGCCATGCTTTGCACCATGTCCTTTCTGAGGCACAGCAGTTGCATGACAGCAGATAATGAAAGTCCTGAACCATGTGATTAAATTTTTACTGGATGAAGTGTACTAGGGAGGGAAATGGAAGTAGAAACACTTCGTGTGTCTTTAATGGGAGTGTACGGGGGGGGGAAAGAATCATTGGATAATGATGAATGGGATGAAATTTCACCAGTCCAAGTGCTGGATTCTGTACCTGGAGCAGAGTAATAATGGCAGGGACAGGTGTAAATGGGGAGACTGGAGAGCAGCCCTGGATCAGGGATCTGGGGATGGTTGTAGATCCCTTCCAGCTGAAATGTTCTACATTAAATACAAGTTGGACTTGACTTGAGTCTTTAATAATGGTTTAGAGCCTTTACATTGCAACAGTAGTATAGCCAGTTATTTATTGCTGTAAGTGTTGTTGACACACTCAGTTTTGGTTAGATTTGAGTTATTTTTGGGCTGTCACACTGTCTCCTACTTCCTTTCCTGTGAGCACTGGGGAGTTCTGGATCTTCCAAGGTGTAAAGGAAAAGTAAATATAACGCCAGACTAAAGTCTGCAATATCTGAAGTAATATTTCAAAACATTCCTAGAGAAACATTTAAGAAAGTTTAATTAAAATTCGGTTCCAATTTTTAATTAAAACAAAAAATTGAGAGGATTTCTAGTTTTTTATGCTATTTTTATTTTTTGCATATCTTTGTGATATATGAAGCTTTTCAGTTTTCTCTCTTAATTAAAGAATTATATGGAACAACATATAAACCAAAGTATGACATAGTCCTGGTCATAAAAATCATGTAAAGTCATCAAATGCAAAATGTTTCTCAGTAAACTTCAGTTAAATAACAGTAATTAATTTTTTGACAGAGATTTCATGTTATTTTTCAAGTATGATGAAATATGAATGTCTGCAGGATGCAAGTAATTATTTTGCTTAGTGCTGGATTAGATTTTATTTTAATCTATTACATTCAGTGTTTAAGTTTACAAACTAAATCTGGAAAACCAGAAGAAATTAAACCAATCAGCATACTTAATAATTTCTGTAATCTAATTTGTTATACAGAAAATGAAGTAAGTTTTTTATTGATTTTGCAAAACAGTAAAATGTATGTAAATAACTGAATGGGATTGTAATTACTTTACTGAAGATTGCAAGGACTCTTGTAACATTATGAGAAATCAGTTGCAGAATGTGCCTGATGTGTCCTTCAGTCACACCACAATGTTCATGTTTGTTTTTCCCCTTCTCAGTACCAATTGCATTTGGATGATGGACAGATAATTACAGTGGTTGCCATTCATTTCAAAAGTATCCAAGCTAAAGAGCTGTCTTGGAGTAAACTTTGTCAATTATTCCCAGATTAATGTTGACAGCTACGGTTTATAGACACTTTCAGTGGAGTTTGGTTGCATAATCATTTCCATCAACAGCAGAGTTGTGTTTTGATTCCTGTTTGGAGCCACTGGAGACTCTCACACCGTTTCTTATATTCTAAATTATTTGTCTGCAGCAATCTGGACTGTTAGATCTGTGATAGGTCATCTTTATCCATCCTAATGTTATATTATAAAAACAAATTTTACTTTGAATTTTTTTCTAGAACTTCAAATGCATAGTTCTTTGACCATCTGTTCTTTGTTCTCTCTCTCTCCTTTCCTGCTAAACCTTTTGACATCAAAGAATAGAAAATGCTGAAAAATGCTCCCTTTGAGAGCTCTCTCAGCGGTGAAAGCAGAAGAAAAGCTGCCTCAATTGTCCTTTTGTGGGCAGATGATAGTTTAGAGTTTGGATCAGCTTCTTTCTGCAACCGTCTCTCCACTCAAGCTGAATACAAATGGAAAGTTCCAAAATACACCCTTGAAGGGCACAGTAATTTCCTTGGGACTTTGTCACCCAGCACAATGAATCCTTCAGCGTAGTCAGGAGGAAGCTCTTGAAACCCAAGTGTAGCTCTGAACTCTTAGGAGAGGGCAGAGGAAAGAGCTCTGTTCATTTTCAGCTTTTTTAAGGATTTTTTTTTCCTTTTTGCTCAAGAGTGAACATAGCATGCTTTGGTAGCTCTTTCTCCACTTCCCTTGTAATTTTTAGGTAAAAAGGTTGTTTTCCAGGAAATCTAGATAAAGAGATTGATAATATTTGACCTTGGTGTCTGGTCTACACAGTATTGGTTTTTTGGAGCTGCATAAACCAGAAGTCCTGTTCATATTTCTGCTTTCCTCTCACTGAGATTTTTCATCTTTATTGCTTTTTTTTTTCCCCAAAAGTTCTTGTGTGATTGGAAAGAAGTTTTTGGAAGTAGAGTATATGAATGTTTGAATAATAACTTCAAAAGCAAGACAGCAGTTCAAATTTGGAGAATGCTTGGATCTTCCTCAATGTCCTGGGCATAAAGAATTGTCCTGCTCTGTGCAGCTAAGCTTGCAACTCAGTACTCAGGGACACCTTACATGATAGATGTCTTGGGTTTTTAAGCTGGAGATCCACGAGGTGTGAACCTTTAATGGAATCGGGCTTTTCCTGTGGTCAGAATAATCTTAAAAATCTTCAAACGAACTGTTCCTTGCTCTAAAAGCTTTAATAGCCTGTTGCCTTTGATTGATCAGAACTCTGTTTTCTTCCAGTGTAGCAGAAGGGTTTTTTGTATAGTTCTGGAGTCTTAGTTTGGAAGTCTTCTTTATTTTCTTAATGCCATGTTAATGTTGTGTAGGTCCAGGAGACTGGGGGGGACAGAGGGTTTGATACTCTTAATTTTGCTACCTTGAGGATGCTTTTTGGTGTTTCTTCCTGAGGAGTGATGGTGGTACAGCCTTCAATCAAAGTGTGTTAAGAGCCATCAGGATTTTTTTAGGTCTGTCTTAGTGGGAAGAAAATTGTGCCCCAATTCTTTTTCCATTAAGTGGTCAAAAACTTGAGCAGCATTGAGAAGAGGGAGCAAAGTGCCTCCACTGCAGTCTGTGCCATGGCCTTCAGTGAAAATCTCTGTTTAGGATGAGGGGGAAAAACTTCCTATTCTTTATAGGAATAGATGGTGCAAGTAGTGAGGTGCTTCAGACCAGTGTAGGGTAGCTTGAGAAAGGTGTTTTCCAGTACTAAATACTAAAGAAATGGATTTTTTTTGAAACAAAACCACTGTTTATATAGACTGAGATATCTGCAAAGCAGAGAAACTTTGTACACAAATAATGTTTGGTCTTGTATTTCCCTTTCTTCCAGCTTGAAGTGATTTTTCTTCTCAGATGGGCTCTCTGAGACACGAGCAGAAAGACTAATTGAACTCTCTGTTTTTCCCATCTGCCACTGGGAAACAAAAGAACAACAAAAGTCCTAAAATAGCCATTCAACAAACTAGAGCTGCTCTTGTGGTGAACTGAGTGACTTTTTTTTGTAAGGAAAATATATTGATGCGTGTTTTTTACCTCTTGGCTGATTCGCATTAGCACAAAAACTAGTTGCAGTTTGAGGGTACTTTCCTGCACTTCAGAGATTCAGGAGATAAATGATACAATAATTTTGTCACTTTGATGAAATGATTTACTCCCACTGCTCACTAGAGGGTAGGCTTGGGATTTTAATAAGAGTGTTTTACAGTGATATTGCAATAGATGCACTGCCCAAAGCAGGCAGAAAAAGAAAAGGGAATATTACATCCATAAATATGAAACTGTATTTTTCATTATAGACTTTTTTCTTACAGAAGTGGAAAGGATTTTGTATGAGCTGGTTTGTTGTGGTTTTTTTTGTTCTGTTTTAGGCTGGTAAACTTAGGTCTTTCACTGAAATCATGTAGCATATCAGTTTATTGTGGATACACAGTGAAATATGTTGACTTATATGTTCTCTGGTATTTATTGAAGTAACAGAACAGCAACATAGAAGCAATCCTAAGGTGCATTGTTTTCTTTGGCATTAGAATCCTGGATTAAAGAAAAGTACTTAGAAGCGTGTATGCATAGAATGACAGGAGCTCTGCTGGGTAAATGAATGTTTTAAGTTATTTGTAGGAGAAAGTCTTTTGGACAATTAGAGTTTTGAGTGGTTTAATTGTGGTTGAAAAAAACTTTTATATGCAGTAATTGCTGTGTGCACATACTTAATTCACTCTTGGCACACTTGCAGGCAGATGCTTGTAGCATATTTATGTGGTCAGATTTTCTGAGCAGCACTCATGTTTGTTTGGTTTTTGGTATTTTTGTCAACTTAGGAAAATATTGAGTGTACATGACATTGAAATGCAGGTTCTGCAAGAAAATTAAACCTATTTTCAAGGCTTAATTTTCTGTTGTATTGAATAATACTGAAGATTCTGTTCTGCTCTAGCTGAAAATCTCAGTAATACTGAATTGTCATTCTTTTTTTTTTCCCCGTTGCTTTTTCATTTGAGACATGTAGAACTTAAAATGGTATCTTCTAGGGGGTGGAGATGAGTTTAAAAATTCGAGTCTGTTGGTTAACTTGCACAGCTTGGGATGCCATAACTAATGAGATTTACAGAGAGTAGTTTGTCTTCTTATCCAAGTGTGTTTAATCTTTCATTGTTGTGGCACTGGAGTGCTGAGCCATCATTTCATGTATGTGGTTTATTCATTTTCCCTCTTTTGGGAAATTCAGAGACATTTATTTATTTATTGTTTGCTTTCTCTGAAACTGTAGTGACAGCACTGTTGGAAAGATGGTGTTGGTGTGGCCCAGAAAATGCTCAATATTGCAGAGATTTCTGTTACAGAATTACTTGCATAATGTACTGAAGTCCATGTTTTGAGCTTGAGAAAGTTCCTTCTTCACCTGCATGTGGATTAAAGGAGATATTCTCACTCTGTAATACTCTTAACATTGCAGTGGGAAGAGCAGGCTATTTGCATATTATTGTCATTTTTCTTGGGCTGCTGTGGCTCTTCTTCCTGTAGTGTCTTTCAATTGCTGTCTAAGACAGGAAAGAACAAGACTTTTCTTACAGCTGTGAAGAGGAGAATAGTAATAATAACGATTTTATTATTTGCCCTGCAGTTTCTCACATACAACACTCCATGTTGTATCCTCAACTGCGGCTTTCATTCCTTTTAGAAGTAAAAAGTCTCCACTGATTTTAAATAAATAAATAAATGGCTTGTAATGAAACAGATAGAAAATTATAGTACTATAAAGTAAGCCTACTTCTCTTTCACTAAGTAGTCTGATCTAATAATTTGGGGGTTTACTGGTTTCTTTCTATGCAGTATGTCTGGTTGCAGTATGTAGAGAATTCAATACAGTAATAGTATTTAAATTTTTCATTATATGCTTTTCTATTTTTCTGTGACTGTGAAACAGGAAAATCTTAGGAAGTTCAATATTTTAGAATATTTTAGAGTTGCATACAGAAAAGAGGTAGTAGATTCTGGCAGGTGTGAGTTATTGTTATAGATAATGCTAGGACTTTGCTAAAAGGTTTTCTAGAGAAAATAGAAATATTCAACAGTGTCTGTCTTTTAAAGGTCGCTCAGCTTAGTGGTGGGCATGTGTGTGTTTGGTTTGCACTATTGAATTGGGAATTGGGTGATTTGGGCTTTTTTGGCCTTTTCTTTTTTTTAGATTTTGACTTCAGTGTGCCGGGATCAATGAAACTCCACAACCTGATCTCCAAACTAAAGAAATGGATCAAAATTCTGGAGGCCAAAACTAAACAGCTTCCCAAGTTCTTCCTCATAGAGGAAAAGTGCCGCTTTCTAAGTAACTTTTCAGCTCAAACTGCAGAAGTAGAGATACCTGGGGAGTTCCTGATGCCAAAGCCAACACATTACTACATCAAGATTGCAAGGTAATCTGAAAATTTTCTTTGGTAGCTGTAAGTCTGCAAACAGAGAAGAAAATTAAAGCCCTTGCCATCCACCCACCCATCCCTCCATCATCCATCCCTCCATCATCCATCCCTCCATCCACCCATCCATCCATCCATCCATCCATCCCTTCATCCCTCCATCCATCCCTCCATCCATCCCTCCATCATCCATCCCTTCATCCCTCCATCCATCCATCATTGCTTCATCCATCCATCCATCCATCCATCCATTCATCCATCCATCTATCCATCCATCCATCCATCCATCCATCCATTCTGCCAAAGTAGATGGATATTTTATAGTAGATGTATATTTTATATATGTGTATTACTTATATAAAACTTTGAAGTAAGACCTTTTTAATTTATCCTCCTTCAATAATTTTACATTTGATCACTAAACACCTGCATTGTTCAGAGTAGGCTTGGCTTTCTCATACGCTGCTGTAAGCTGAGACTCGTGCTGTTACTGCAGTCCCTGGGGATGCTGTTGTTCAAACCAGTGACAGAGGTCTCTCCAACTGATGGTGGCAGGTTCATGCCCAGGGTGGAGATCGTGCAGAAGCACAACACGGCGGCTCGCAGGCTGTACATCCGCGGGCACAACGGCAAGATCTACCCCTACCTGGTGATGAACGACGCCTGCCTGACCGAGTCGCGCCGCGAGGAGCGCGTCCTGCAGCTCCTCCGCCTCCTCAACCCCTGCCTGGAGAAGAGGAAGGAGACCACTAAAAGGCACTTGTTCTTCACAGGTACCAAAACCACAGAGATCTGCCTTGTTTTTAAATGTGTGTTGCGCTCAGAGCTTACGGTCGCTGGAGGTTTTTTGAATATTCAGAAGGTAAATTCACATCTGTCTGGGTGATTAGTCTTGTCTGGAGCTGTAGCACCCCTCTGGAGAAGCTGATTGCGTGGGATCTGGGGTGTTTTCAGAAACGCTTATGTGCATTCCTTATGATATCGAGTGCACTTGTGCATATTTAAGGCAGAGATGCCCACCGCACCTGTTGGTGCGGAAATGTGTGCACATACTTCAGAGTAAACATTTAGAGACAACTGAAGAGGGACAGAACAAAACCTTTTGTCCCTGAGTTGTGATATATGAATATTGACTTTCTTTTACGTCTTCCACATGAGAAATGTATTCTCTTTTTTGTGCTGAATTTCATCCAAACGAAGTATTACCGTCTTTCCTAAAGATAAAGAGAAACGGAGAATAATGAGTGCTCAATTTTATTTTGAATATACAGTTGATATTTCTGTTAAGATTTAAAAAAATCCCGTAGCTTGTAAATTAGATGTGAGCGTAGCATTGACATTTTCTGTTGATAGGCTTCAGTTGATTATCAGGGTTGCGTTTTAAGGGCTGGCGAGTCAGCATTTGGGCCGTGGATGAGCTCAGCTCTGCTCTGCTCTGTGCCCCGCCCCTGCGCAGTGCCGCGGGTGGTGGCGGTGTCCCCGCAGATGCGGCTGGTGGAGGACAACCCCTCCTCGCTGTCCCTGGTGGAGATCTACAAGCAGCGCTGCGCCAAGAAGGGCATCGAGCACGACAACCCCATCTCCCGCTACTACGACCGGCTGGCCACCGTGCAGGCTCGGGGCACGCAGGCCAGTCACCAGGTACTGCTGCTGGCCTTCCAGCCTGGGCTGTCCCCGGCTCTGCTGTGCCTGGGGGAGTTCATTCTGGGCTCTTCCTGGGCAGTTCACCCAGGGCTTCTCCTGGGCAGTTCATCCTGGGCTTTTCCTGGGCAGTTCATCCTGGGCTTCTCCTGGGCAGTTCACCCTGGGCTTCTCCTGGGCAATTCATCCAGGGTTTTTCCTGTGCAGTTCATCCTGGGCTTCTCCTGGACAGTTCACCCTGGGCTTCTCCTGGGCAGTTCACCCTGGGCTTCTCCTGGGCAGTTCACCCAGGGCTTTTCCTGGGCAGTTCATCCTGGGCTTTTCCTGTGCAGTTCATCCTGGGCTTCTCCTGGGCAGTTCACCCTGGGCTTCTCCTGGGCAATTCATCCAGGGTTTTTCCTGTGCAGTTCATCCTGGGCTTCTCCTGGACAGTTCACCCTGGGCTTCTCCTGGGCAGTTCACCCTGGGCTTCTCCTGGGCAGTTCACCCAGGGCTTTTCCTGGGCAGTTCATCCTGGGCTTTTCCTGGGCAGTTCATCCTGGGCTTTTCCTGTGCAGTTCATCCTGGGCTTTTCCTGGGCAGTTCATCCTGGGCTTTTCCTGTGCAGTTCATCCTGGGCTTCTCCTGGGCAGTTCACCCTGGGCTTCTCCTGGGCAATTCATCCAGGGTTTTTCCTGTGCAGTTCATCCTGGGCTTCTCCTGTGCAGTTCACCCTGGGCTTCTCCTGGGCAGTTCACCCTGGGCTTCTCCTGTGCAGTTCACCCTGGGCTTCTCCTGGGCAGTTCACCCTGGGCTTCTCCTGGGCAGTTCATCCTGGGCTTTTCCTGGGCAGTTCATCCAGGGCTTTCCTCAGCACTCTGCTGGGCCTGGGGCAATTTTATCCAGGGCTTTTCTCAGGCAATTTCATTCAGCACCCAGCTGTGCCCAGGGCAATGTCATCCAGGGCTTTTCCCCAGCACTCTGCTGTGCTTGGGGCAGCTTTATCCAGGGCTTTCCCCAGCACCCTACTGTGCCCAGGGAAATTTCACCCTGGGATTTTCCCCAGCATGCTGCTGTGCCTGAGCAGATTGGTAGTTGCTTTAGGTCAATTTGTCTGTTGCTAAGAAGTGCATTAAAAATGCCTTTTTCCAACTAACCCCTTTGGTGTGCAGGTTCTCAGAGACATCCTGAAGGAAGTGCAGAGTAACATGGTGCCTCGCAGCATGCTCAAGGAGTGGGCTCTGCACACCTTCCCCAACGCCACGGATTACTGGACCTTCAGGAAGATGTTCACCATCCAGTTAGCCCTCATTGGCTTTGCAGAATTCATCTTTCATTTGAACAGGCTCAACCCTGAGATGCTGCAGATTGCCCAGGTATGCTGCAGTTTGTTCATTCTCTCGTCTTGGATCACATGGATATTTGCACTGTGCTTTGGAAATCAAAGTTCAACATAGGTAATTACAGTGCATTTCAGGAGGCTTTTTATTTGTCTGTGATTGCACTTCCTGTAGGGAGTACTTTAACCTGCAGTCCCTGTGGACATCAACTCTGCCTTCTGTGGTGAGAGTTTAGAACTTTGTGAAATTGTTCTTAGATATTAGAACTCTTCATGTAAATGGCTGATAAGTCTCTCTTTTTAGCCTTTTTTCAAATATATTGCTTTCAAAATACCTTTGCATTAAATCAATTAAGTGTTAGAAAAATAAAATTTAGAGCTTCATTTTATTAAAGGGCTATACCCCTTTTCAAATACCATTCTCTTTTGAGCATATCCTTCAAGCTACAATTCTTATTAATCATGATTTGTCTGTTTTAACCCAACATTTGAAATGAGGTTTGCCACTTTAAAAAAGAGCAAAGGTGGTAGTTATTAAAGTCTCAATGTCATTTCAATGCATGGAGAGCTATAATCTGTATAGCAATTAGGATTGTTTAATCCCTCTATTAAGTGTTCAGCTGTTAACCCATGGTGAACCTTGGACACTGAATGCTGTTTCAGAGCTCTATTGGCAGTGACTCTGTACAGCTCAGGATTCAGAGCAATCTATTCATTAAGTTTGGTATTACAAGTATTTAGTAAGGGTTTTGGAGACTATATTTTAAGAGAAATACTTACCTTTGTGCATGCCATTATTTATAACTTCATTGCTCAAAAGTTGTTTGGCTAAACAACTGAAAAGCTGTTGAAGTACTGTTGGAACTCAGGAATAACAGAAACAAAAAATCCATCTGCTTTTGGTCCCATGAAGGAAAATCAGTTCTTTTAATTGCTTTTGTGCCTCTTTGTGTCCCCCCCAGGACACTGGCAAGCTGAACGTGGCCTACTTTCGCTTTGACATCAACGATGCCACCGGGGACCTGGACGCCAATCGCCCGGTCCCCTTCCGCCTCACCCCCAACATCTCCGAGTTTCTCACCACCATCGGGGTCTCGGGGCCCCTCACTGCATCCATGATTGCAGTGGCTCGCTGCTTTGCACAGCCAAACTTCAAGGTTTGTGTACCTTCTGCAAGGTTATTTGCGTTTATAAACCAAACAGCACTTTTGTTGGTGAAGGTAGGAGCTGAATGATGCTGCGTATTTGTTTTAGAATTTCACCCCGAGGCCAGCTGAAATGTTGGAAATTTTTGGAAGTGTTTTGTTTGTTATGTGTAAACGTTTAGTTTGACTCAGACTGGACACATAAAAGTTTGCTTTGTAGGCTTGAGACTGTTGGAGTTGGGAGATTAATACCAGTAACTCAACTCTGTGATGAGATAAAATAGGAAAGCATTTGTTGCAGGCATTTCTTTTTCATCCGTGGATAGAACTGGCCTATACAACATACATGTGTATATATATTAGATACATATGTATAGATGTTGTAGTCAGTGTTCTTTCCCTGTGTAGCAGAAAATAATACTCCCTGAGACAGTAATGACTGCAAAAAAACCCCTTTTCTGAGTACTCCAGATCTTTGCCCAAGACTTCTGTGTGTGTATGTGGTAAAAGCCAATCAATTCAGTAGAATAATTTCAAAATAGATGTACACAACTGTATCTGTGTATCAATATCTTAATATATGGTACTAATTTCTGTAGGAGTCGTTGTGTTGTGTTTTTGCAATGGAAACTTTTTATGAAAAGAAACACCTGGAAAGGAAATAATAAAGATGTTTGGAAGCCACCCTCATCTTGAAAGTCTGAAATTGCAGCGTGGCACCAAAAGTGCCAAAATGCTGTTGACTAAAATCCAGTTACAGCTCTGTAATCTGATAGAACCTGATTGTTTCTGGATTAAGTGTAATAATCTGATTTTTCTTCTTCATCTAGGTTGATGGCATCCTAAAAACTGTGCTAAGGGACGAAATCATTGCGTGGCACAAAAAAACCCAAGAGGACACCTCCTCTCCACTGTCAGCAGCTGGGCAGCCCGAGAACATGGACAGCCAGCAGCTGGTTTCACTGGTTCAGAAAGCTGTGACTGCCATCATGACTCGCCTCCACAACCTGGCCCAGTTTGAGGGAGGGGAAAGCAAAGTCAACACTCTGGTAGCAGCTGCCAACAGCTTGGACAACCTCTGCAGGATGGACCCCGCCTGGCACCCCTGGCTGTGACTTGACACTTTCAGTAGTTTGGGGAAAGGGTTTGTTGTTTTTGTTGGTTTTGTTGTTTTGACTTTTTTTTTCTTGTTTTTATTTCCTCCTGTTGTTTGTGGTGTGAGCCATATTTTGTGTTAAGAAAATGTGAAAGAAGCTTTCCAGACCATGGCTTACCTGTCCCACTGCATTTTGTCAGTTTTCATTCTAGCTGTGTTTACAGTAGTATGGTGTTTTTCCTGGTTTTAATTTCATGAGGAGACATTTCCTCCTGTTTAAGCAGCTTTTGCAAATAGATTAAAATGAAGAGAGAAAAATAATATACAGAAAAATCTAATTTTATTATGAAGACTATGAACTAGTGTAGTTAGATTTAGGGTCTGCCATTCTTAATAACTTGCAGTATATAAATTTTTTTATACAATAGTAATTACTTTAAAAAAAAAGAAAAACACAGTAATGAATTTTACTCTGTGAAATTTTACTTAATCACTCTCTCTTCATAATGCCAAGTTGAAGGCAAAGATAAATGCTCTTAACTTTTAAGTTTGCTTCAAATTTACATGAGCGATGTTGCTTTGTACAGACAATTTTGTACCAAATGTTACAGAGGTGAGATTTTGTTAGGCACTGAGAAAATGATGATCAAATTGTGCTGACTTTTCCTGGAGCACAAGCTATGTACAGTAAAAGTGTAAACCATTTAGAGTATTTGGTTTAGCTGTGGACAGTGTTTGGAGGGAAGTTTATAAAAGGATGGAAAAAGTCATCCTTTGATACCTGTATTTGTCTGTAATAGAGAAAAAATGAAATCTTATCAAGTTCTCTTTACTGTTTAGAAGTACAGTAGCTTCTTTAGAATGGATCTGTTCCTTTGTAATTTAAGAAAAAAGAGCAGTTTAATGTTTCACTCGTCTTTCTGTTGTGTTAGCATTTTTATAAAACTTCGGTGTTAAGAATGTTAAATTTGTACAGAGTGATTTTTTTCAAAATAAATATTTTATAAAACTCTCTGTGGTATTCATTTTATTTATAATACTTTTAATATCCTGTGAGTATGATTTTGCTTCATTTTATGGTGGATGAATCAAGCATGGCCCTTCATTTCAAAGCTTGGTGCTCCTTTTGTATCAAGGAGAGTTTTGCTCTGTGGCACTATGTACAAGGGGAAGCTCAAACATATGAGTGCTAAGGACTACATAAGGATTTGGAAGACAAAGGCAAAGATAATGTTTTTTTGGCCAAGGCTTCCTTATCAAAATCATGTTGGCAAGAATAATCTTATAAAACCTAGCACTTCCTGCGTGTGTCAGCACACACTCTGTCTGCAGTCATTCACAGCTGAGCTCAGTGCTTTCATGACTTGGAGCCAATTGTTGCCTTCCCTTTATTGAAGATTGTAATGTTTGCAGCTGTGAAATACAGCACACACTGCACAGAGGAGTTGTTGGATCATTTCTTAATCATTTGCACATCTTGGATCTGTCTGTGGGATGACAGCATTCCCTGACAGGAACTCATCAGATAATTCAGCTGCTTTTCTGTCCATGATAGAAATCTTAATGGGAAAATGGGAAGGTGAGTTAAGAGACAAACTTTGTTGTCTTTTGATTTGTGACATCTCTCTTGCTTGTGGCATCATCTCACATATACTCCTGAAAGAGTAGGGGTGTGAGAGAGCAGAGAGTTATTTTAATGAGCTCCCTGATGGTGTTGATGTGCAAATGCCAATACCTGGTTCTCTTCTTTCATGAACATATGCTATGGATGAACCTCAGTTTGTGAGAAGGCTTACACAGTCTTACCCAGAATTGCACCACCAGCTCCAGGAGATAAATCTGAAAGCTTTTAGTTACACATGAGCATTCTTCAGAGCCTAGGGGATAGCTGACATCTCTTGTATCAGCAGCAGCTGTCCATTAGCAGGAAAGTGGTTTGACAAAGTACAGGGTATGAAGTTCCTGATTATCTTCATGAACATGTGACATCTATTTTAGCTGCATTTAATTTTTTATGATTGTAGATAAAGGTTCCCTCTGTCTTGTTAGAGATCCATGCTCAGAATGCATCTTGCTGAGCAGATACTTGAAAGTGAACTACATTAATTGTCAATTCACTCTAAGTATTCCCTCCCTTCAAGGTCTCTTCCCT
The DNA here is from genome assembly GCF_009819655.1 of Sylvia atricapilla. Taxonomy (NCBI): domain Eukaryota; kingdom Metazoa; phylum Chordata; class Aves; order Passeriformes; family Sylviidae; genus Sylvia; species Sylvia atricapilla. The sequence goes on from NC_089154.1 coordinate 1,672,520, forward strand.
CAGATTAGATACTACACAAAAAAAGCCCATGTCGTTACCGTGTAAAATCAGAGAGATTAACAGAAGTCAAATTTAAAATTCTCTCTGAAATCTTGTGTAGGAGCATTATGCCATTCTGAAAATTCCTTCTGTTGTGTTTGTTTTTAACCCCTGTAGAGTTATGGACAGATTTCACCTGATTCTCCTGAGGGTAACTAGGCACAAGTCCTTGACACCAAAGTTGTGCCAGACATAATTCACTATAAAATACAAAGATATACATGTTGGTAGACTTTGGCACTTGTACCTGTGTTGGTGTGAATTGGACTCTTTGGGATGTCACTCAAGGCACAGAAATATTAGTAACTAAGAAGCAAATTTGGCATGAAAAACTGGATAAAAGTGTAAGCTGTGGATATTATATGGAGAATGAATAGTTGTCAGGTTTCTCAAATTGCAGTCTTGTCCCCTGACTTTTGTGATCACGTTTGACTCTGTCTTTATTAGATGATGCTGCTGCAATTTAACGTTTTATTATTACAGTCTGCTCTCAAAGTAGATTACCAGAATTTGTTTGCTTAAGTGAATTGCACTCTGAAACAAAAGCCTTTAACAGTAGTTGAGTGTTTGAGTCCAGTCTCTGAAAGTGCTGTGCCACTTTCCTCTCCTGTAATTGGGCTGTCCATGAATTGTCAGCTACAGAGAGAGTGAGCAAGGGATTAGTTATTAGTGGAAGATGATGACTCAAAGTGTTTCAGTGGCAGACAATGAAAGCTCTGTTTCATAATGGCAGTGGAATAAAGTTGCTTTTAAGGCTCTGATCTGTTTCAAATATGATGTATGAAATGTTCCTTTGTGGTGTAGAAGCCTATTCAGAGAGATTTCACACTCACAGGAGCTTTTAATCAGCTCGGTGTGGGTGCATTTCACATTTAAGAGGTTCAAGAGAGCACCTGTGAAACAACTGGTGTTTTGTATGTGGTTTATCATCATCATCCCTTGATGTGTCGGGTCTCACTGTCCCTGTGTGCATGAGCTGTGAGCCAAAGGGCAGTGTCACCTCACCAGAGACCTCCTAAACCAGGTCTTAAGGTGGAAATGCAGGGAAAAAAAAAGGAAGTCTGTGCAATTGTTAACTTAGATTTTCCTCTCTTGACTGTGGCCTTTTCATCTTTAAATGAGCATTGCCTTTCCCTGAGAGCTCCAAGCATGTGTTGTGTTCCCTCTGTGCCTTCAGACTCCTCCCTCTCCTGTTAGAATCCAATGCTTTACTCTGAGAAATCTTTTTACTGCTTCCAGTTCCCCCCAGAAAGCACCACATGGGATTGGAGCACCCTGGGTCAGCTCCTGGCACTGCATCTCCTGTGCCTGGGGGAGCAGCACCCACCAGGGACCCACTGGGTGACCCCAGCCCTGGGGACAGAAATCCTGCAGAGAAAAAGGGAAAGAGGGAAGGGATGGGCTCCACTGGCTGCTGCCCCTTCCCTTCTCCAAGAGGAGTGACTGAGTGGAATCCACTGCAGAAATGGGATTTGGGGTAAGAAGGGGCAGAGGTGAAGCTGAGCCCAGTGAAACAGGAAGAAAGAGGCTGCCCTAAGATGTGTTTGTTCGCTTGATTGGTTGCTCCTTTCCCCTCAAGAAGGGAGTTTCATGTGAATTGCCAACAAACGGAGTGGAATCCCCCAGCCCAGACTGTTCTGCTGAGGACAGTGAGCAGCCTGGCAATTGTTTTCAGCTCGGGTGACTTGCTCTGATGGCTGGGTCTGACACAGGGCTCAGGACATTGTCAGGGAAACTTGGTTAGGGGGGGGTTTGGTGTTACAAAATGCATTTTTATTTATTTGTTTTGTTTGGGGTGTTTCTGTCCTTTGGTGATGCTTTTCCCTCTGACCCCCCTGGAATACTACACGTGGTAAATATACTCTTGGAAAATCCTTCTTGAGTGAGCTATGAAACCTGTCCTGACTTTGTCTAGCCCTGGAGGATCATATCATCCTGCTTGCAAGAAACAGGGTGGCAAAGTTGGCTGTGTCTGCTTCCAAGGGAGAAGCACTAACTGGTGTGGGCAGTTCTCCTCTGGCCCCTGTTTGGGCAGTCTGGTCTGGGCAGCAGCAGTTCATTTCTTCCTGTGTTCAGCAACACAAGCCTTGTTAGAGCTTTCTATGAACATTTATCTCGCCATTTAATCCACAATGGCTGGATTTCTTGGAAGAAAACACTGAACTGTCACAGAAATCAGCTGTCATAACAAAGCACTGGTGAAAGCCCATTTCCAATCCGCCTGGTTCTTGTGCTGAACGTGCTGTAGACATTTGGTATATCTGGAGGTGCTGTTAGCTTTGCCTTGTTAGATTCATGTGCTCCACACCCTAAAACCAGGCTTCACTTGTTGCCTGCAGCCTGATTTTGTTTTTTTGGGGAAAGGATGTTTATCCAGGCTCAAAGATACTGTCAGGATTGTACATTGATAATCACGTTCACCCTCAGTCCATTCCCTGGGAACTGTTGCAGTACCAGCTGTATTAAAGAAGCTTGCTCAGTCTGATAGCTGGGAAAGGACAGACCCTTGCTGGCTCTTTGTTTCTCTTTATACTAACACATTAATTACTGTCTCTCTCCACTCCTTGCTGCTGTTTGTAAGAAAGTGGCATTAAAGATACTATTCTGCTTATTCAGCTAGAGTTCTCATGAGCAGCAATTCATAAACCACTTTAGAGTGGGTCAGTGTTGCTCTACCATCCCTTGAAGCAATAGAAAGTGGCACAGAACTTTTAATTGAGGTCTGGTGGTGTCATTGAAATGTTGTTTGTGTAACAGCTGCCCTGTTCCTTTCTGTAACATAAAAAAGGAGATTATCAAGTAGAGAAAGATGCCATATTAAAATTTGGTAAATTAGCTGCATGTATTATGGTAAAGTCTGTTTTTTAAACCTCTCATGCAGTACACTATGCTATCATTTGTTTTTTAGCTTGAGCATGTGAAGAGGGAACCCCTCTTTGTGAGGTTCTGGGGAGGAGTGGGGATTGGGCCTTCAGGGTTCCTTGTCTGTGTGTGGTGCAAACACTCTGGTATGAACTAAAACTGTGGGGGGAAAGGATTTGATATTTTTGATACTTAGGATGTGTGTGTGTGGTGTAAAACGTAGTGGCTTTGTAGTCTGTGAGCGAGAAGAAGTGTCTCCCAGTTAAAACAATTTTCTTGCCTTCCTTGTTTAGGTACAGCAGTCTGGGTGGTCCAAACTCAATTTTATTGGGATTAAACGAATTTAGAGAAAATTCTCTGGGACAGTGTCCAAAATTCTGTGATCTCCCATAGCCCTTTTGCCCTCTCCTCCCTTGCACTCTATTTTCCTGGCAGAGACAAACTAGCAGGGACAGAATGTATGGCCAGGGCAGACACACAGGAGATGGCACAATGACAGGAACACTGAGGCTGGGCAGATGAGTTTCCCCTGCAGGCAGTATCTGGTTTCCAGATGTGGGGCTGGATGCACCCTGAGTGAGATGTGTTGCCTTTGCTTTGGCTTTTGGAAATTTCTGGAGAGAAACAAGTAATTTTTTTACCATGGCCTGTGAATTCTTGGTGAAAGTGTTGGGATTCTTTTGTATTCTGGAAATGGGTAAAACCTGCAGATTTATGAAACAGAGACCCTGAGGAACTGGAATAGTGGGGACCTTCCTCTGAGCACCTACTACCTGTCTTTGATCTGGTGATTTGGGGAAAAGAAAGACTCAAATTCCTGAGCCTTTCACAGTCCTGCAGAAAAACAGACATTAATTTGGGGTGGAATTATGGCTTTCTTGTCTCTGCTTTGGCTGTTTCACTGAGCTGTGTATTGTGAATGAGGTAACTACTGCAAGTGCCAAAATGCTTGTTTTATTCCTTCTGTGACAGATGTGATGCTCTAGAGCTGTGGGATGGTTCAGTACAGACAGGAATTCTGTGCTCAGCTCTCAAACAGGCTGCCAGTCATGCAGGGAGAGATACCTAGCTCAGTTTAGCTTTCACTCCCATGTATTTTTTAGGAATGATGTGTACTATGGGATTCATCTGTTCTTTTCTGTGACCTGAATGAAGGCATTTTGCTGCAGGAATAATTACATCTAAGAGTGGTCAGCTTCCTTGTAGCCCCCTCCTGCAAATCCACCTAGAAGGAGAGCTCAGCTTTGGTAACTGTGCTTTTAACCACACACATGGGTTTTTTATGAAATAAGTTCATAGATTGACACAAAAGTTATTCTTTAGGGGGACTGATTTAATGTCAGTGTTACTCAATTTCGTGTCTAAATTCCCACTTCTTAACAGGAGGTTTTATATTAGACAATATTTTGTAACTTTTTAGGCTGTTTCTGAATAAGAGTGGATAAGTTAGGCTGTGCTTGTGTAGCCCTTGGTATTTATTGCACACGATAAGCAATGCCTTAGAAGAGAATTTTCACCAGTTTTTAGTCCTGTCTTTGTAATATATCAGAACCATCGATTTCAGGAGTTTTGTTAAGAGCAACATACTCAGAATTAATGGCATAATCCCTCGTTCCAGATTCCAACAAGACAAAACACTTATGTATAATGAAGAATACTGCCTTTAGCTTCTCAGTGTTTCTCTTACCTTGAAATGTTGTTCAGTCAGAGAATAGGCTTGAGTTTTCTAAAGATCAGAGTATCTTTGTCAGATCACAATCTTCAAAATCTCACTGTTATTTACACAGACCTAAATGTAGATGCAGAATTGGAATTTTTCACTGACTGCAGTTCATTCTTGGAGGAATGAAGCTGAATGGTTTGAAGCTTAGTTTACAGTTCCTGCATCTGAGGATGTGAGAGAAACTCTGACATCTGCCAGCCGTGGCACAGGCTGGAAAATGCCCAGATCTGTTTTGTGTTTCTCATTGATTCGCTTTGTCACGTTGGTTGAATTACTTCTCTCCTTCCTCCTTCTGATTTCCCTGCTACTCTTGTAGATTTTTCTTAAAGGAAAAGGTTGAACAGAGCTTGGCACAATGAGAGCCCAATGCAGGACCATGTCTTTAAGTGCCCCTGCTGAGTAAATAGTGTGTTGTTCCTCAGCTACGATTATTTTCATCACTCAGGAGCTGGATGCACACAGAAAAGAAATGTTACCTTTTACCTTTAGCAGAATTATTCCCATTTAATTGATCTGTGTTTGGCACTTTTGAGGTATTCTACTTTTCCTAGAGAGGAAAAAAACACAAACACACAGGTTAATTGCCTTAGCTGCAAAATTTTTCCTCTCTGTGTTTGCAAATTTGGTTAACAATTATACTCTCATTTTGCCTGAATCAATGGTAAGAACTGCACACGTGGAGTTGTGTGATTCACCTCTCTCTGTGCTTTTCATGTTATTCAGAAGGAGCAGGGATAAATGCTCTCAGCTGAAGCTGTAGATTACAGGACATGAATCAGTGATAAAAATGTGCAAATGGACCTGACATCAGTGGTGCAGCTGAAATATTTTTCCATGACTGCTCGTAGGGATTTGCAGTATCTGTCCCCACCATCTTTAACAGGTAGCTGATCATGAATCAAATAATACAATTTCAGTCAAGAAGCAACCTGCCAGTGGGAGGAAGTGTATAAACATAAATTACATAATTATTATTCCACTTGCTTCTATGCATTTAATCACAAAATAGCAGAAGCCTGAAGATACAAAATAAACCTTAAAGGCATCATAATCTTAAACAACAGTAGCAACACACCAACAAGTGCCCTGTAAAATAGAGAAAAGATTAGTAAAAGAGTGGCACTTTTTAATTTATTTCCCTCTTTTGTGATCATTAGGCAGGAACACTAAATTAGCTTACCCTACCTGCTTACCAAGTCAACAATTCTTGAAGCAAAGCTACAAAGAACTGGAAACTTCTTGGGATACATGGATTGTACCTCCTCTTATTAGTGGAAAAGAAAAAAGAGGGGATTTTATCTACATTTTCTTAGGGCAGCTCTCCCTGTGTGATAGATATAACCTGATGTTGTGATTCTGCCTGGATTTGCAGAGAGCCTGCCTGAGGGAAAAGTGCATCTTTGGGAGCTGGGTGCTGACCCCAATGCCAGTCATGGGTTTGTTCACCTGGGAGCTGTGTTCCTGCTCATGAGAGAAGAGCAAGAGTCATGCAGGGAATTCCCACCATCAAGCACCACAATTTCTTCTGTAGTCAGGCAGTAATCAAAATAGAATCAATTCCTTTTGCCTATGAATGGATATCTCTAATATTTTCTCCTTTTTTTTGCTACATTTCCAGTATTTAGCTTGCCTTGGAGGCACAGGAAGCAGAACAAACCTGTAAAAAGGTGGCTTTAGCGTGGCCACAGATGTGTCTTCTGCAGTAGATCACGAGCAGTGTGTCTTGGAGGAGAGACACTGGCCTAGGGCAGAGTGTATTTTAGATTTAGATGGTTCAGCTATTTAGTTATGGACCTAGATATAACCATGTCTATCGATATTATACAGATATTAGTTGGTTTAGTTTATTTGGTGTGTTGGCCATTGGCTTTTTGCTCTTTCAGCAGTGATTTTGGCTGTTCTCTCCTTTTTCCCTGGGCTGAACCCTCCTGGTGTCTGTGAGCCACAGCCCCAAGGGCGAGGTCCCCGAGCCCCCTCCAGCCCCAGGAGCTTTGTCACCTTGTCCCTGCAGGAGCTGTCCCCCAGCCCAGCCTGGGGAGGGGCAGGGCTCACCATGGAGCTGGAACAGCAGGGAAATGTGTGCTCAGTGCTTTCAGGGTGAAGGTGCCTCAGGAGCTCACTGCATACCCCAGAAAACGACCTGGGAATCTTATTTTGGTCACTTTAATTCTGTATACATCACAAAGCAGCAAGCCGTAATGGGAAACCCATTTTATCAATATCCTGTGTCAATGATATGGAGATTAAGGGCAGCTGGATTCCAGCACAAGCACAAAATGTTGGGCAGAGCATTCCTATGCAATTTAATCCTTTAATCCGTGCAGTAAATAAATGGTTTTGATCTGAAACACAATCACTTTGATTACAGCAGCAGAGGGGCATATTTTTTATTCTGCTGCGTTATGTGGGCTAAAGAGGAAAAAGACTGATGGAGGTTTGGCAGATTAAGTCCTACAAATGGACTGTCTTCCTGTTATTTAGACAAATTAATCTGTGTAAGGGCACTGTTATCAGCAGAGCAGACCAAGGATCAGTTTCTTGTCACCCATCTCTCAAGTATGAGAAGTATTCTCCCAGAAAAGTTTCATTTTCAGAAACTTTGCTTTCAGGAAACAATATCATTGTTCTTTTTTAACTATCTTCAAATTAAAATAATTTTCATTTTAAAAAAATTCAATGCATTTTATATGGAAAATTTTACCTTCAAAATTTAAAAATGGTAAAAATAATTTTTTTTCGGTTCAACCACACACCCCTTAAAACAAATTTTACTGTCCAGTGTATATGCCTGATTTATCTCTTTCTCAGTTTTGCAACCCAAACCTGTTGTCCTTTTGCAAAATTTGGAAAATATCATCTCAAATTACAAATGGATCCAGCCTCGGTGGCTATTGGGAGTTTATTTAAATTTTAATTGGTTTGTAATATCCTTTTACTTGAAATGTTATGGAGCATATTATTCCCATTTATTTTTCTTTAAAGAGAAAAAAGGAAATGTTGTGGATCCAGTTTTATTTTGAAGACAAAAATTAATTAGAGTTTGATTTTTGAATTATCAATCCTTTCTGATGTCTCAGACAGACATTTTTAAGTGTAGACCTAAATTTTTGTGAAAGAACTGTAATTTTCTTTCTTTACATGCTGCCCACTACAATGGGGATTTTATTCATCTGAGCTGTCCCAAAGTAAATAGTTCAGTGATGAGACATTTTCCTCAGAAATCCAGAGGGGCTTTTTAGTACATTTTTTTTTTATGTAATATTTTAAGTCTGATTTTCCATCCCACGAGCTATAAATCATACCTGTTTACAGGTATGTATGGAATTCTGTGCACTAATGATTTGAAAGTGCTATCACAGGAAAACAATGGTGTAGCACAATAGTTGACTCCCCCAGGAAATTGCAGAGCTATCTCAGTGCTCAGGAGGTTTAAAACTGTCAGTGCCTGGTAAAGATGAGTAATAGCAATCCTAGGTGTTCTCAGCCTTGAGTTTTAAAATTGTTTTCAACTCTCAATGCAAATGTCCCTTTCAAGGTGAAAAATGTCACACCAGAAAGGCTGAAAACTTTCCAGGCAATTACACTGGTGAATAAATGTGTATGGATTCTTGATAACTTCAAAATAAGCTCTTTTAAAATAAATAATAATAGTGAAAAAGGCAAGAGGCCCTTGTAATTTATATATGGGTTGACTGGAGAAAATAAAGCATTGAGTAAGTCTGTAAGGCTATTTACTGATTACTGAAGTCTGGAAATTATTTTTTCACTTCTGCACTAAGGTTGCCCCTACAGAGGAGCTCCCCAGAGGCTGTCAGGTTTTATGTAATGACATGATCTAGTCTCAGGCAGTGACATTCAAACCCTCAGATTTCATTTTAAATTGCAAACCACTATTAATAGGCAGCAGCCCATCCACAGCTGATCTCTTGTTAATTTGACAGGATACATGAGCAGCAAACGTGGTTTCACTTTTTCCTTACCTGCAGCTCTCTCTGCTGTAGACAACATGGAGTCTTCCACAATAATCTTTTTTCACCTTCATATTTTGCCAAGACTCTTGCTACCTGTTCAACAGATGCAAAAAGTCTCCTTTTTTTGTCTTTTCCTGGCAATTTTAGGAGGCTTAAAGCCAGAGACACAGAAAGAGTGTTGTTCCTGCTGTAATTGTGACTGAGCACACGAAGGTGAAGCTTGTAGAGGACAGGGAGGAATTTGTTTAATGTGTGTTGTGATTCTCATAATTTTTTGTTGTCAAATGATGATTGGTTGATGGGCACCCAAATGGCAACATATTCCTGTTTGACACAACTGAGATTTAATAGCTGTCCCTATGCAGAAAACAGGAATCCTTGTATTTTTCCTTGTATCCAGGAAAAAAAAAACATGCTTCCTTGAAACTATTATTTGTAGGCACTTTGAAAAAGGACATTTTAATCCCTGCTTAGCAAATTCCCTTATGCAAAAGGGAATTTTTATGACTTAAAAAATTATTGTTATTTAATGTGAATTTGAAATTTAAATAACCCATTTCCAAAGACATATCTACACTTGATTGCAATTCTTTCTGCCATCATTATCCTTTAGAGGAATAGTACATAATGTACCTGGAGAAACCTGGAGACCCTCTTAGTAAACTGCATCATGTCTACAAGGAAAGGGGGGTATATTTAGATGCTTTACACATGGCAGAAATAGATCTGGTGTCATTTGGTATCAGGCATAGATTTGTAATCTAAATGTAAAGAGCAAATTTTTCCTTTAACATCATGACTCCAGAGCATAATAGGTAAAAGAGTTGAAAATATAAATTTAAAGCAACTTTTCTTTAGGCAAAAAGGAACAAAGAAGGATTAGAGCAGGTAAAGGAAGAACATGAATGGATAACTGGAGGAAAGAATTATGTGAATCATGTACTACAGACAACTTTCAAAGACACGAGGCTCTACAACTATTTTTATCTAGTGCTTTATGGCTGTAATCTGGAAAATTGCTCACACACGTATAACGTGGAAGCAATTCCATTGCTTTCAGTGAGTTAGGAACAAATGGGGCAGCCATATGTGAATATGTTTTCCAGCTTAGAGCTATCAGACTCTCCTTTGTGCCTATTCAAAGCATCCAGTGAAGTCAGTGGGAATTTGGGCCAGTTGGAGATTTCATCTGGAGCTCATTTGGAGCAGCCTCACAGCAGAGCTTGTGTTTCTTTTCAGGATGTAACTCACAGAAAAAGAAAAATCAGGCATCATTTCACCCTTTCAAGTGGTCTTTTCAGGACAAAACACATTCTGATTGCTGCTCAGGAGGGAAACCTCAGGCACACCATTGCTCACCCTGGAGGGATTTACCCTCCCAGCTCGGCAGATGCAGGGCTGAGCCAGGCAAGTCTCATGCTGATGGCAGTGCTGTCTGCTGAATCTCTTCTTGAAAGCTGAAATCTGGGCTTCTTCACCACATGGCCAGTGCCATGAACGGGCTAATGCTAGTTTAAAACCTGTTTTCAACTCTCAACGTAAATGTCCCTTTCAAGGTGAAAAATGTCACATCAGAAAGGCTGGAAAGTTCCCAGGCAATTGCACTGGTGAATAAGTGTGTATGGATTCTTGATAACTTCAAAATAAGCTATTTTAAAATAATTAAAAATAGTGAAAACAGGAAATTCTTGTCTTCTATCCTCCCTGCCTGTGTTTGACTAAAGTAACCACCCTCCACTCTTTTCTAAATCTGGCTTGGGAAGGACAAGCCCTGGGTAAGTTTGGCTTGGTGAAGTAGTTTGAAACAATGGGCCAAATATGGCCACTTGCTAAATTATTTGTGGTGCGGTTGAAAAGAGTAAAGATACCAAAGTCTGGGTATCAGTGCTCTAGTCCTGAAAATGCTGACTGTGATTTCAGTCACAGCTCTTACCTTTAAGGATCAATGGTGTGTATGAAACTGCAAACTGTTTCCATTATAACCTATCAACAGAATAATATTTGTTTCTTTTCTCAAAAGGGTCTCCTTTTTGCCTGTGAGAAAAAAAAAAAAAAAAAGAGTTTAAAAGTATTTTTTCCCCAAAGGAATAATTTTTCATGGTATGTTCATACACACTTGAAAAGCAGCACCTATCATGAAAACTTCATTCCTTACCTACCAATTATGTAGAGTCCCTGAGTTGAAAGCTCACTGTATCCTCCTGCCAGGAGTAGATCAACACCATCCTCTCTGGAGCAGTGCATTGATAGACCTCTTTAGATTTTTATCAGCTTCAGCTATGTGTAACCATTTTATTATAATTGACCTGAGTTTGTTTCTACATGTCTCCCTCATTAAAATGTATAGCACCTGGGCTAATGGATTTTGTTTCTATCAAGATATAATGAGGACTGGCATATCTGCATATTCTCCGAGTGCACCAAAAGCAGAGACAAATACTCCATTTTATTACCATCTGACAGAGACATAATGATTGCCGAGAAACTCATTACCATCATATTATGCAATGATTTAACTCGCAAACCTTGCTGTGCTGCAGCCTGGCAGTGGCAGAGCTCCTGGAAATGCCTGGTTTTGTGTTTGAGCAGTGTGAGCTGAGCTGATTCCCTTCACCCCGTGTGCTGCACACAGACTATTTGCTTTGCAGATCTCTGACTGACTTTGAGCGTATTTCATTAGTGTGTAATTAAGGAATATCACTGGAAGGTGGTTAGAAAAGCACATCTAATGAAAATACAGGTAGTGAAGGAAGTTGGTACAAGAGGAAGAACTAAACATTTTCCCTTCTCTCTCGGTTCTCCCTCCTTTGCACACCCCAGAACTGTGGTTTAGAGCTGAGGCACCCTGGCTCCTCCTCTTCTGAGGCAGCTGCTGAGAGAGTTCCAGCAGCTCTTGGTCAACTTTTCTGTGGCTTTGCAGATACAGACAGGCACTTAGAGATAAAAGCTTTTCAGCTGCAATTTGTGTCTTTGCTCTCTGTACAACTTTCCTCTTCTGAATGGTGCTGCTGAGCTGATTCCTTCTGAGCTCAGTTTAGTGCAGAAGACCGTGACAGAAAATGTCACTGAGCACAGTTTATCATTTGAACACAAACCCCCTCAGTAATGCAAAATCACACGGTTCAGCTGGCAAATGCTGACTGCAGCCACTCTGCTTCCATGCTGGGGAAGGGGGGTGCACTGATAATTTGTCTCTCTCACCTGAGATAGGAGGTCCTTAAATGTTCTGAATACCTCTATAATAGTCAAGAAGGCTCTAGCCAAGTTCCAGCCCCTACCAGCTTGTTTGCCAAATTCACCTCAAGGTTTAACATTTTACTGGATGTGAAGGGCTGGGAGCAATGTCACCATTTCTCCTTCCAATGTGTGGAGTTCACAAGGTTGAAACATGTTAAAGAGCTCATTCTTCCATATACATATCTATAGGGAAATGCACAATTTTAGCAGGGGAGTGGTAAGAGAGTTTTGGTGTCTTGTAAACTTTTTCAAGTTCAGAAATTGTGTTAACATTTCAAATTTAACATTGAGCAGCACTAAGCAAATGTCAGGCTGGACATATGTTTGGGTTGGTAGTGTCATTTTATGTCACTGGACAGCTGCTTCAGCAACTTGGATCTCTTTGAAAATAATTTGTTCTTTCAAGCAAGTTCAGTTACTGAAGAAACCTAGGTGAGAGGAGGAGTGATTTAGAAATCTAAAAATCTAACTTCAGCCCTTTGATTTCAGTACTGTAGATTCAATGGATAGAGATTTCTGTATGCAGAAAGAAAAATGCCAGGGATGATTAATGAACCTGTTTCCATCTAAATAGCAGTGAGAACTTTGCAATACAAAAGTCTGTAAAGACTGAATTCAATCCTGAGCTTGTTTACCTGTGTTTTAGTATTTAGAAAGGAGCAGAATGGGTGAGCTGCTTCTTCTGTTTATGGACATTGGTGAGCAAATCAACAGGTTCAAATGCCTGCTGAAAAGGTAATGTGAAATTGGAAAAATAGGTCATGCATACCTAAAAAACAAATGGGAAGCTTTCTCCATATTCAGTGTTTGATCATGTAAGTAATTTAGGTGTGTTGTATCATAGAACTGTGAACAGAGGATTTCACCTGGGAGAGCTGCTGTGGGTTTATAGAGCTGGTTTCCCAGTTGGAAAATGAACCATATGGTGCATATGTCAAACCCAGGGAAGGAGGTAAACCTTACACAGACCTAACAGATTCACTCTTAATTAAGATCAGATGGTGCCTACCATTAATCAGGACACCCAGGCAGTCTATTTGGAGTTACCTCGAGCTTGGGTGTGAAGCTGTTGTATGAGCAAATTTCTCCAATCACCAAAATCAGTGGAGTTTCCCTGGTGAGGATGAATGTTCCACATGACCCTTTGTGCTGGGGGAATTCTTGTGAGGGGAGATGGGAATTTCCTGGACCAGCCACGTGTCTGGTCTAGGGCTGCCAGCTCAGAGAAAAACTACACACAGAGCAGCTGGGAAGAGCTGTGTGTGATAGAAGTTGTTTCTAGAGTGCAAAAAAGGGTGAGGTCCCTTAATTTCTCCACCTCCTTGCTGTTTCCATCTAGGCCCTGGCTCTTCACGGTGCATTCAGGTTCCAGAATGCACAAAGGCTTTTCAGTCTGTTGGAAAAGGCTCATTTGCTCTCGAAAACTTTGAAGATCATTTTACAAAAATAGTGATATGTATAAACCAAAGAGATCTAAAATCCTTGGTGGTATACAGATGCCAACAGCCCTCAACTGCTAAGTTTTGTTTTATTTTCTACACACATTTAAGTCAGCCCCAGCCAGCTCCTCTTCAAAGTAGCCCCAAATCATTCAGCTGCATTGTGTCAGCCCCACAAAAGCTGGGACTGCTCTCACCCCGTGAGTACCATCAGGCTGGGATCTCCTTATCACTGACATAAGCTGAGAAATATTTCTTTTGTAATGCAACTTAGGAGGAAAAATTAAAAATACACTCCTCTGGAAGAGTCTGTAGATATTAATTACCAGCCAGCTTTGGCACTGAGGCTGTGGAAAGAATTTCTTTTTTTCACAGCATTTTTTCTTCCCTGCAGCTTCAGCTGCACTTTGGAGAAGGCAGTGACTCTCTCCATGTCTTACATCCAGGAGTATGGAGTGTGTGTAAGAAAGTGCCAGAACAGTTTTTGAGTACTGAGAAGGAAAACACAGTTGTACACAGAATTATTTCCAACAAATTGGAGGATTGCTGTCCCAACATACAAATTTGGAGCTCAAATGCTTCCCCACCTCGCATTAATCTTGCACACAGAATCCTCTGTTGATTGTATTGACTGGATGGAAATAAGGTCACTGCACAGTGAGGCATCGAGCTTATTACTGATGTTAGAAAGGATTGTTTTCCTTAGGTAGGTACAAGGATGTTGATAGCAAAAATATACCGTGTGTTTATTTGGGGTAAACATTTTGCTGTAATTCAATTTATGAGAGGGATCTTTCTCTTAAAAGCATTGGACATGTCTGCATACTAATAAGAGATTATGTTCTTTAGCTCTACATACTGGAGAGCCTGAAAACTGGTAATTTAAGTCCAGGGGAAGTATTATTACTGTGTAATTATGAAATAAAAAAGCACCCAAAATGACAACTGGGATGGTGATTTTGGAAACCTCCTTTCTCTGGAAACAAGAGCTGCTTTTGTTCTTGTGTTTCTTGGATTTGAAGACCAGTATGTTTTAATATAAAACATAAATAATCTATGGGATGGAGAAAAGCAGTGAAAATACCTATAGCTGTGCAAACTTCAGAAGGATGAGAATTGTTGTTTCCCCAGGACGGGTTTGTGTCTACAGTGTACCTAAAGGAGTCTGCTGTTTTGTTAAGGTGATTTATTTTTTGTTTTGTCCCTGAGTTGTAAGCAAGCAGGAAGTTTTGTAGTGAACTATATTTGGTGTGGCAATGGGATATGGAAGAAGCCAATTTGTGGTTATCCTGTAAAGAATAAATTCTGAGGGAAATCCTTTTACATCTATAAGCACTCAATCCTCATTCCAGAGTTTGGTAAGGGATTCTTTCTGCTGTTATACACAGTTTAACATGAGCTCTTACCTCAGGGGCTGTGTTTGCACAGCTCAGGGAAGCCCTGACACCAGGCCTTTTACTCCAGATCAGTCTCAGGAAAACTTTCTCCCCTGGAAGCAGGGGCAGGCATTGGAATAGGGTGCCCAGGGAAGTGGTGGAGGAATCACCATCCCTGGAAGTGATCAAAAGCCATGTGGATGTGACACCTGGGGATGTGGCTTGCTTCTCCCAGGAGGTTTATTGGCTGCTCAACACTCTGACTCTGTAGCAGCACTGAAACTTTGGGGTTTGAGTTGTTTTATGATATCCAAGGCTGTTCTGCCTCTGGCTGTGGATTTGGGAGAAGGAAGGTGGTGTCAGGCCACCTCAGCTCCCTGTCTTAGCTGAAGGTGCTTTTGCTGCCCTGTGGATGCTGAAACACCACCCAGGGCTGGGCTGCTGCCAGCTGGAGAGGTGTGGGGACACTGGGACAGCCTGGGGACAGCTGGGGCTGCAAGGGACACCTTGGTTTGTCTCCTTCTGCCTCCTGCATGGCTCAGCCTGTCAGGGCACTGCTCATTCTCATGCAGAGCCACCTTTCCTCAGCCTCACCAGTAAAGTCACTGCAACTCAGTTTTAATTGGCCAATTTTTTAAAAGCTGCCACAGTCTTTAGGCTCCTAATGACTCCTAAAACATGAAATGAATTCCTAGTCACTGAGGCCGAAACAAAAATAAAAAAGAGCTGAGTTCTTTCTCTACTGTGTTTTTCTTGCCTTTTCATGGGTGAATTATTATAAAGGAAGCTATGTATCCCTGGAGACATTCATTATTGTAATGATAACTGGAAAGGGCTTCCTGTTGAGGAAATAATAAGTGTATCCTGGTTGGAATGAACCCTAAGAGAGAAAACTCTGTCCTTCTGCCTGTCCCAGCACGGTGCCCCTCCACAGGGGCCCTGATGATTTCTACGTGGAGCACAAGGGAGAAGCTGCTCCTCACAGCACCCATCTCTGGCTGTGTTTGGGGCTCCAAGTGGGGCCCAAAGGGGAAGTAAAAGAGCTGGGAAATACATTTACCCTCCTCCAGGTGCCATCTGCTGTCCCCTCCCGTGCAGGAGCCCTGCCAGTGACAGAGTGGGTCCAAAGCCCAGCAGTGGGAAGGTAAATGGCACGTTCCCAGTTTGCTTTGGGGAGGCTGCTGGGGGAGGAGAGTGGCTCTCCAGGGAGAACTCTGAGTTTGAGAAGGAGAAATTCTAGAACAGCAATGTTCCAATGTTTTTCTGCATTCAGGAGTCTTTTAGAGGGAAACCTTAGAGGGCTCCTCTTCCTTTTCCTAAGCTCCACAGCCTGGCCCTGGTTCCTCTGAACCAGCTGTAAAACCTGTAAATGGGAGGTGCTGCTGGACAAGGCTGGAAGGAGAACCATGTCATCTCCCTTTCTGTGCACATCTGCTTCCGTGGACCTTGTGGGCAGTTTGGGTCATTTACTGAGGAGTATTCCCCCAGGGCTGTATTGGGGCATTCAGATTTTGTCTGCAGTGAGCTGGGGAAATGTATCAGTTCCAGCAGAGAGAGCAGAGAACCATGCAGAATGTATGGCTGATTGGAAAAAAAAATTAAAAGAATTAAAGGAAATCACTGACCTTGGATTAAATGTTGCTGTCAGCTGCTCAGAGCACGGAGCTTTGCATAGCTGTGGGGTGATTATGCAGATCAAATGCACAACCAACCAGAAAATAGGAATTCTGTTTTGTAAAAATCTAGAATTGTGCGAGAGTACCACAACAGCATCTCTGCACCCAAGGTGGCTGGGGCAGGGCTCCCTCAGTCTGTGTCAATAAGCTACACACACAAAGGCCAATCAAAATTCTTCTTCGTTCAAAATCCTTTTATTTTAGATAAAAAATTTCACAGTTAATCATTATCATCTTGTTCCCTTGCTAGGTAATTAGTATTGCATTGTTGCTTTGTGCCTTTCTCTATGTTCCCTTCATGTTAGAGAAGTTTAATTGACATTAAAAGAAGAGGAAATTAAAGGGATTTTAATCAGTTGGTCTGTCCTATCTGTTTAAAAAAAAAAAAAAGCTGGAATAATAGAAAAATTGGCTGGTGTCTATGCTCTCTTATCATCCATTTTGCCGTTCATTACTGAATTGATGAGAATGTCTGCTTTGCATATTTAATCATAGAACTGCTTAAAACACCAACACTTCTTCCTGTTGGTGCTTCTCTAGGCAACTCTGTAGGTGTCAACAGGCTTTTGCCTATTACCTCAGCTTTTTTCAGTTCTCACTCAGAAACCAACACTGTGAGGTGAAAAATGGGCACTTACTGTGCTTTTCTCAGGAGAGTCTTTGATATCTAGAGTAAGATTTCATCTCAAAAAGAGCTAAGTGAGAAAACAATGTTATCTGTAAGAACTCCTCAAATCTATAGTTTAACATAAGAGTTTGCTTGAAGCTGTTTACTTAGAGATTTTCTGAATCAAAACTTGGTGCATTAAACTTGCAGAATCTACAAATGCTCAGTGTTTGAGTTATAAAATGGTTGGTAAACTTACACTGAAGGCAGCAAGTGAGTAGTACAGATCACAAAAAAGAATATTTGGACTATATTAAATATTCAAATCCTGAGAAATTTTGAAAACACTCTAAATAATAAGCCTTTTTTAGAATTTGACTCAAACAATAAAATAAATTTAATGCACTTTAGTGGCCTGGATGAAAACAGAAAAAATTGGTCTCATTTTTCTTAAACAAAGGTGTTGGAGAACTGCTGTTGTTTGTCCGTTTTTCCTATAGTGAAAAGCAAATATGAATGTTAAATATAGTGTTTATTTGGTTCTCTTTTGAAAATTGCAACAATAAAGAAAATCAGAGCAACATTCTTTAGATAGTCTTGGAGGAATTTACTAGAATAAGAGCTCTGCAATTGGTGGTGTGTTGTTCAGAGGTGAACTCCAATGTGCCACTACCAGGCATTTAACAGGAGTCAAATTGTCAGGAACTTGGGGTGGTACACACTGGAATGAGCAGGAGGGTCCCCACTGATCTCACTGTGCTGGCAGTCAGGCAGTGACAGTGACATCCTGGCAGATCTCCAGTGCAGGCTGATGGCAGAACTCCCATGGCCTCCTTAGGGGCAGGATTTTGTGCTGGGTTTTGCTAAGACTTCATTCCCACCTACCTTTTATCCTCAAAATGAAGGCAAGCAGGAGATGCATCTCGTTGTCTCCCTGCAATTGCTGTGCAGGTGGAAAGCAGTGAAATGCCGTGGTTGGCTTTACAAACCTGCCTGGTGAGGGGAGATGGGCTTCAGGAGCTTTATTGCTCATTCCTGTGGGGGAAGCCTCTCCTGAGCAGGGGCTTCCAAGCTTTGCCTGTGTGGAGCCTGCAGAGTGCCCCATTGGTGGGAGAGGCCGTGGAAATGATGGATATGGAGAGAGAGGTGCCTTGGTACATCCTTTTCCTGCCTGTGCTCATTCACCCACACCTCCCAGGCACAGAGGTGGGCATTTCAAACTTCTTCCTTTCTATTCCTGGCATGTGATAGCAAGTTGGACAAGCTGCTTATAAACCTCAATACCCTCCCTAGGATTTATTGGATCCCTGAGCTAAGATTTTCTGGGTCTCAGAGGTCCATGCAACCCCAAACACCAGGGAATCTGCTGCCTGAGGTGAATGCATTAGCGAGAAGATTTCAGCCATCGTATCCATTCTGATTGGCTGTCCACAGACTAATTTTGGTGATCATTTGAGAGCTGACAAAAAATAAGCAGCAGGATTTTTTCTTCTGTAATTTTGAGATTCGCTGTCCAAATATAACACCTGAACTGTTGTGACTCGGCTGAAATGAACACAGACTGCTTTGCTTTGATTTTAATAAACAATGGATTGGTTCCTCTGCCTACATGTTTGTAATTATGAGAGTAATTGTGTGTGACTGTAATTACTCCTGTCCTTAATTTTCATCCTGGTTAAAGGCAGAAGGAAGTTATCCAATAAAAAATGGAAGTGGTTTGTTCCCAGATATGGAATCATGTTCTTGCATTAAAAAAGTTGGCTGACAGACTAGATTAAATGCAGATCTCTTCTGGGAGACCTTTAACTATTGTGTGTCTAAAAGAAAATGTATTTACAATAAAATATATGTTCCTCTCAGATTTTATTTTGGGTGTCTTTTGGAGAAGATGTCTTTGTCTCTTTGAGAGGCAGCACCTACATGAAGACCACAAGCCCATGGGAACGTGTGTACCTTCATGTTTTGTGAAAATCTGTAAATGGAAGAACACAAGGACAGGTGAAAGGTGATTCCCCCAGGTGTGGGATGATGCTTTCTCTGTAACAGGGGTCATTTCCTCACTGAGAGTGAAAATGTATTTCTGAAAGTTTCTTTTCTGGACCCCTTAATTGGGAGGTCCTTAGACTGATTTAATTTCTGGATCTCTGTTTAGATAACTGCCTGGGTGTTGGAAATCATGGAGGTAATTTAAAAATGCTTTCTTTGTCTTATGATAATGCTGCTACATAGTGAAGATGTTGTCTGAGGTGCCATGAAACCAGCTTTATGGATCTGGAGAAGCAGAGTGCCAGCAGTACAGGGTAGTTACAGGTTAAAAACCCACTTTATTTTAAATTCAATAAGGCCAGCACTAGAATACAGATGCATTCCTGGAGCTCTTTCCTTCTCCCTTGGGTGACTGCAGTCTCCAAGAGGAACACAGACACCACCTTCAGCAGGGGACAAGGAGGCAGCTGTGCTGGTTCTCAGCAAGAGGGCAAATAGAATAGCTGGGAAAGGAGATCTGAGGGAAATAAGACTCAAACCCAAGACCTTTGGTTAATCACCCACCTCCATCCAACGTGTCCCTCTAACAATTCCTGTATGGAGTTATTTCCTAGCAATGGCATTGGAGGACATTGCACATCTCCAGTCTTCCCTCTCCCTGTGCTGTTTCTGTGCTCCATGAGCAGAAAGCTTTGCCGCAAATCGGCAGAAATCCCAATGGTTTCACAGCAGTCAGCAGCTCCCTGCAGGCTTAGCAGGGTGTCCTGATGTGGAGCCTGGAAGGATGAGCCATGATTCCCTGTGCACCCACGGCTGGGTCCATGGCCATGTGCTCTGAGAAGATCAGCACTGCTGGAGCTCTGGTGGGATTTCCCTGTGCAGAGCCTTGCTCCCTGAGGCTCCCCTTTTTAATCTGAAGTTCTCTGTTATTTATTCTGGGATAGGAGCCTTACGATAAAGACTTTGCATGTCAAATCCTTTTACTGAATTAGACCTTTAGGAAGCCATCATCAGAGGCCTGTGCTGTGTCAAACACAGTCACCGTGTGGCAGCAGCTCCCTCTGCCCCTCCACAGCCCTTCTCCAGGGCACCACATCGCACAGACCCTGAGCCACGGGAACTGGGCAATGCCAGCCCGGGCTTGTTCATCCTGCCGGGTTTGCAGCAGGTGGGATCAGGAGGCTGGGGAGGAGCAGGGTGGCTGTGAGCCCGCCGGGATGCTGGGGAGGAGCAGGGTGGCTGTGAGCCCGCCGGGATGCTGGGGAGGAGCAGGGTGGCTGTGAACCTGCCGGGAGGCTGGGGAGGAGCAGGGTGGCTGTGAGCCCGCCGGGATGCTGGGGAGGAGCAGGGTGGCTGTGAGCCCGCCGGGATGCTGGGGAGGAGCAGGGTGGCTGTGAGCCCGCCGGGATGCTGGGGAGGAGCAGGGTGGCTGTGAACCTGCCGGGATGCTGGGGAGGAGCAGGGTGGCTGTGAGCCCGCCGGGAGGCTGGGGAGGAGCAGGGTGGCTGTGAGCCTGCCGGGATGCAGGCGGGATGCTCCGGCGGTGCCGCGAGGGGGAGGCAGATGCACTGCAGCACTCCGGAGGATGCTCGGGGCACAGGGCAGGGAGCTGCCGGCCACCACCGGGACACTGAGCCCTGTGAGGAGCTGCTGGCACCTCGCTCTGCTCCGCAATGCAGAGCCACCCTGTCTTCAAACACTGTGCCGCTGTGTCACCCATGTCACGGGCACACACCCTGCCCTCCCCAGCTCCACCGTGAGCTGACAGCGGGGACAAGTCGCTGCCAATGGCCCGGTGAGTTCTGTAAGGGGCAAAGGTTCCTTCCTCATCCCACTCTCCCCTGCTGGACAATCCCTGTGTTCTTACAGCAGTTTTGATTGTGTGCTGCTCGGCTGCTCCTCAATGCCCAAAGGAAGCTTTTGCAATCCTGCTTCAGGTGCCACAGGTAAATTTTCAGCTCCCCCCACGGGAACATGCCCTTGGGAACTTGCTCCAGCAGAATTTTGGCTGCGCTTGCTTAGAGAGCCGTGACCTTCCTTTGGAAATGCAAGTATTGCCCTTGGTTTTCAGCATAGAAAAGATGAGTACATATTTACAACTTCACATAATTATATTTTATGATAACCTGATGCTAATGTGAACACCAAATTGAACATAAGAATCTAATTGTGTACTTCCTGTTGAATAATGCAAGACAGCAGCAGTCATTAGCCTTGTACTGTCTGAGAATAGAAGGCTCTTCCCTTTCTGGAAAGCACACAAACAGAAGACAAAGAAACAAAATCTTCTCGCAAGGTTGCCATTGTTCCTTCCTCTCAAATCAGCAGCAGTGTCTCAGTGAATCAGATTCCCAGCGTTGAGCACTCCCTGGTGTCTGGATGCTGAAAGAGAGGGTGTCAAACATGCTGTACCACTACCAAGTCACACTGGCTCCTTTGAAACCAGCGCCTGCACTAAATGCCCACCTGGTTTTGAAATGCTGGCCTTGGTCTGACACTCTGTACGCGTTGGTGGCCTCAGCCAGCCCACCAGGGCTCTGCTAACGTGGCAAAGTGCAAGGACAGGGAAAAAGTGAAAAATCTGGTGCTGTGTCTGAAGGACAGAAGGATTGAAAAGGAGCAAATGGACCAGCACTCTTGGCAAGAGCACCTGTTTCCAGGTAACCACTTCTGGGGCATTCTGCAAAGTGCCAGGGGTCAAATATCTCCAAGTTCACTCCCAATTCAAGTTCAGGACTTGGTGTGAGGTCTTGATTTTCAAACCTCTTTTCAGTAAGGAACCTTCCTCGTGGAGAGGGTAGGAAGAACAAGAGGAATTTTGTTTGAAGCAGAGTACAAGGCAAAAGAGCCTGCAGACCTAGCTCATTAATGAAATTTGGAAGTGGGCTACAAGTGGTGTTTGACCAGGCTGTTGAAACTATTGTTTTCAAGTGACTGACCTAAGTTGTGGTCACTCAGTGTTTCTGCAAATCCAGGCTTTGGTATGGAGCTATTAATCCATTTAGCAAACTGAAATGTAACTGTAAAGCAAGAGGAACACACAAAATGGAGTGAAGTAACAGATCCAAGGTTTCTTGATTTGTGCCTCAGCTTTCCCTTCTGTCTCACTGGTGTTCAGTGGGCAAGGGAAGAGAGCAGAGAGGATCTTCCCCGTAATATAAACTCCCAGCAAGAGTGAATTCTCCTTTAGCAGCCAGAAGCCTGGGAGAGGGATTAAACGAGGCCTGAAGGTTGTCCTCATCCCCGGTGGATCATGTATTTAGTTATTAGCTGGCCCTGGGAAGAGTGGCAGGATTTAATCCATGGTGTGTTTCCTTTGTCCGTCCCTTGGCAGTCACATCCCACTTATAAACAGTTCTTACATTATTATATTCACTCTGATGGGATTCAGACTTGCACTGTGGTGGATCCAGGTAGCATCTTGTACCTGGATATCCTTCCTGTGTCACAGCAGAGCCTGGTGGCCCCTGGATGTGGGCAGCCAGCAAGGCACAGCCCTGGGTAGGTAAAAGCCATAGAGGGGAAGAAGTGATTGTCACACACAGCTCAAAGTTCAGAGAGTGTCTTTATGTCTTTGATCTGCACTGGGAGCCCCAGCTGCCAATGCACAGCAGAGGCAGCTCTGACTCACTATTGTTCCTGTTCCTGCCAGTCTCAGTATTTGCAATCACCATTGGGCTAATTGTTATGAGAAGTGCCACTCTGCTTCACACATCTGATGCGTGTTGATTGTAGCTGTGTAACAGAACAGTTTGTAACATTCTGCTTCTTGTCTGTATGAAAGGGATGTTTCTTTTCACTCTTGTGACAATTGAGAAATTAAAAACTGCCTCAGCTGGGGCTGTGCATGATCTAAGTCTTGTGCCTGCCTTCATCTGTCATAGAGCTCCCTTTATTCCTTTGGAAAAGTGTGCTGGTAAGGGTTTGCTTATGTGAACAAGCATGTGCTATTGTGCCTTCAGGTTGCAAGGGGGAATTTCTAAGAATTCAGAATGTAAGTATAATTTTTCCAGACTCTGAAAGTGCAGACCATTTGCTCCTGAAGTCAACTCAGTGTGATTTGAGGTGCATTTGAGGGCACAGCAGGAGTGTCAGTGCCTTGACAGGATCACCTGGTCAGACTTGGAAGCACAGTAATGATCACCAGTGCTGGGCTGAGGTCAAGCTGTCCCTCTGTGGCCCAGCCTTAAGGGGACAAGAAGGATGTTCCTGGCTAATTTACCGACTTGGTCTTATAAATATGTCTCTGTGAAGTGAACACATGAAAGATGAAAGCAGCATAAGTTTGGTTGCTTTTTCCTCGAGCTGAAGGTGGATGGTTCGCCATTAGTCTTATGCAGGGTATCAGTGGTCTGGGAGAGATCCTTACACTTTCCTTTTCCCTCAAACTCCTTCTTGACCTGCATAAATCCTGAATTCAAGCCTGTTTGGCACTGCCAAGTGCATTTCATAGGTGTCAGTCAGCTGGGCTATGTTGGGACTCTGGCATTTCTGACGTAGAACTGTCTTTCTCTCTTGTGAGTTACTGCCTGGCTCTGCTGGGTTTATTCTTCCTGACTTTGGTCAAATGCTAAAGTCTAATAAAGTTTGTGAGTATTATGAAGATAACCAGCTTTATGAGCTCTCCTTATGTCTGTAGACTGTCTAAAAATAGTCAATAAAGTTTTTCTTATTGGCATAAGCAAGTATCTCAGTGTTTCCAGGGCTGTATTTCTATCTGTACCATGTGCAGGTTGCAAGGTGAGGGAGGGTTTTCCTCTGGGGCTGTTTCATGCTGTGCTTACCTTTCCCACTCTGTGGTATAAATGTTTGTGGTTTCTTTTTGGATAGATTTATATCTCCTCTGAGAAACTAACTCTCTCTTTTGGCAATTTATCTCTCGTTTTTTTGGTATTTTTTAAATTTTTGTTTCTTCTTCTCTCCTAACCTGTGCAAGAACAATTTTGCCTTGCTCAAAGTCAGATCCTTGAAGAAGAGCATTTTAACTATGGTTATTTGAGGATTTTAAAGCAGCAGTTCTGAGGCATATTTAGAAAGAATATTATTTTCCTATCAAGAGAAGGAAGCAATGTCTGTATTTTCTGTCAGATTGCTGAACTCTCTGCCTTCCCAGGCTGAGTCTGCTTGTGCCCTTGTCTCATTTTTAGTATTGCAAATGCTTCTCTTCCAGACTTTTTTAGTCAGTGTCCCACGATTGCAATGGTTGCCCAGGCATTAATCATCCCCAGAAGAGGAGCTGTGCCATTTCATTGGGTGGTCCCCACATCTGGTGACACTCTGCATGTGCTGGTGGCCTCAGCCAGCCCCTGGCACCAGGCTGGGAGTGCTGCTCTCTGGTGAGCACCTTGCCCACATCCATACACCGGGACAGAAATGTCTCCTGCAGGTGAGAAGGGGCAATTTTCTTAGAAGGAAAACGATCCTGGCTGGATACTTCACCTCACCCCAGCACAGCTGTGCGTGGCACCAGGGTGATTCCCACTCCTGGAGGGAATTGCCTCAAGGATGTACAGGGCATGAAAAACAAGAAATGGCCAAGTGGCCACTGAACTTCAAATAGAATGCAAGGTGCTTTTAGTAACTCTGCACATACTTAAATACTCCTGTAAATGCAGATTTTAATTGTTTAAGACCACAGCCCTTTGAAAGACCCTGGAGCTTGGCTCATTTACTCAGGTTTTCAAGGGAGCTAAGGCAAATGTTCTGATGCCTGTGGAAGTTGTACCAGTCTACCCTCCCAACAAAGTGTAACCTACAGATGACAAATGGAATGAGTGTTTCGAAACAAAACAAAAAGTGCTGCCCAAAAGCACACTAGGAGATATAGCAGTTGTGTATGAAAGGAAAAAATTGTGGAAGAGAATGGATCTGATGGACAACATCACCCCCCATTTTCTGGGAAATGGCTCAGAATGGCATGCAACAGCATTTTCTAAACTTTCAAGAGAAGGGAAAAGGCTTTCAGCTCGGTGCTTGTAGCATTATGTGTTGTGGCTTGGCTTTGTACTGAAATACCAACAATTTAATGTTTAGCTGAGAGTAAATGACTTTGGAAGCGGGAGGGTGAGAGTGGCAGCCTCAGTCTGCAAGGACTGGTGTTTTAGGCCTGGGTTTTGTTTGATTTCTGAATATAATGAAAATGGTCTTGATACGTCAATAACCAATAACTTCTGTGAGCCTCTTAAATAAAAAGGATGAGTGGGTGTACTGCAGAGTGACATCTTGTGCATACACAGCTTTTCTTTGGAAGGTTTTGCCCTTTGTCAGTCACATCTCACATGGTTACTGGAGCATTGTCACTGTTTTGGAAGATGAAGAAGTTTTTCTTTCCACATTACTCCTGCTAATGCTACTTAATTTTTTTCAAACAGATCAGTGTATTGACTTACTAGCTCTAGTCATGAGCAAGCAGGACCAGTGCTGTGAACACCAGAGGATAAATCTGTCAGGCAGAGAAGCAGGGATTTGTGTTACAGAGAAGTCAATAGGAGACTGTTGTCCTGAAGTCCATAATCCATTTAAGCTCTTGTCTCAACACACATTAGTATGTACATTTTCCTGTAGAGTAATCAGCATTTACCCTGAGACATGTCCCTACCTTGAAAGGCAGGGACAGCTGGGCAGTGCATATTTCCAGTATGACAACCATTGGAAGTATCTATTAATTATAATGTATACATGGACCCTTTTGTTCTCATAATCTCAAGGTACTGAAGAAATTCTATCTGCATTCCAAACCCACGTGAACAAAGAGACTATTCCTTTATGGAAAAACAGCCTGCGGTGGGCAAATTTTCTTGAAAGGATATTATTTTTAAAATCCTATAAGGGACCTTCAAACCTAAGACTCTTAGTATGTCATCTAGGAGGAGGGGTTGTTCCTTTCTCTGGGTTTGTTTGTTAGATTCTTTTCCTGTATCACAGCTTTGCACCAGCAGCTTTTGGTACATCGTCCTCATGAACTAGTGTTATATTCCCATTCCTCCCCTTCTGTCCGTCAGAAATGGAGACTCTAGTTAAAAATCCACTCATTTCTCCCAAAGCGTTTCCAGCTGAGAGACAAATCAGGCCTGTATCATTTTTATTTGGTAGCTGTCAATGTCATTTTCCTCGGAGGTACTTTGTGTAGCTGTGGCTGTGATTGTTCCGTAGCTATTGCTTTCAGACATGCCACACACTTCATCTGTTACAGCCAGGAAATATGTCCTCGCCTAATTATGGTGTTTGGGAGGAACAAACTGATCAGCTGGGCTCAGAGCTGCTTTCCAAAGAGAGGTCTGAAATGATGTATGTACATAATGTGGTGGCTTTTTGTGTGGGCAGGGGGATGGCAGTGGGAGCTGGCAGGAAGGAAGTGGCCTGTGGCTGTTACAGCTCTCCTGCTGGTTTGCATCCAGCCCTGACCAAAGGAAATGGGGGGAGGATATTGGCTCTTCTGCCCCACTTCACTCAACCAGGCGTGTTCTGACCTGTGGTTTTTATCACATGATTAAGCTGCTGCACTTGTTTTCTGCACAGGCAAAGTTCTTAGAGTTGATGTAGTACGGGCACAAATGCTGACCTAGGGTTGTTTTCTATCTCACAAGCACGCTTCCTTCTGGAGGCTGATTTTCCAGTTTCTCTTTAGAAACTGGCTCCTCCATATGTCAGATTGCTCTATGCTCTATGTGCTGCACAGACATTAATTTTACATGGGAAATAGATGTAAAACTACTCAAAACCTTATGATTTGTTTTGTGTGAGAGTGGAAGGGTAAACACAGTGATTGGTCGTGTGTGTCTTAAGGAAAGCTCCTGCTCTGGGATTTGGCATTGCATTCTCTGGTACAGCAGAGCCTCTTTTTCTCCTCCTTATGTCTTGAGGATGAAGTGAAGGGTCTTGCTTGGGTGACCTTTTCCCCTGCAGGAAAGAAGAAATAAAATCCATGGGAGTTTTATCAGAGTCCATCTGCTAAGGAGAACTTTACAACATTGAGGAGTCAGCTGGATTAAAGGATCAAGATAGCTGTCTAAAATTTTGGGGCTGAGAGTTCTTTTCTGACTGTAAATAACCCCTTGCAGGCTTATCACAAAGGAATATACCACGTAATGGATGGTAGTGAAAAGCCAGCCATCAAATTATTAACTAAATCAATAATCTCCAGAAAAAAACCTCAACCCAATACGTGTTTTCAATGGATTATAACTAATAGGAAATGCTTCATCATTTACATTGGTCTTTCAGTGTGTTCTTTAATGAAATCAACTTTTTGTAGAAGTGATGGAATGTATGTATTTATACACAGTGGTAATTTATTGAGGTAGAGTCAGGGTCTTTTCTGGAAATGTTGACACCAGAGTGAGTCAACTTCCCAGAAAAACACCAACGACCTACATAGCTTTGACTTCTGTCTTTACAGTGGGCACCTCAAAGGCAAGACTGGCATATTTATACACAAGTGAAACCTTATTCTCAGTGTCTGTTCTTACATTATTGGTATTTCCAGTCTGTTCCATGCCCGAGGATGGGTGAGAACTCTTTGCGGAATTCTGCAGCCCATCTTTGTCTTAGGGAGTTTAATGAGTACTTTTTCACAAGGCTGTGCTGATGGAGTGAGCTCAGGGTTCTGGCTGTGTCAAGGTGAAGTCCTGAGGGTGGCTGTGAAATGCTCTACCCCTGATGTCAGAAATGGGCTTTGGAAAAGGAGAACAAACACAATAATTGTGCCGTTTCCCTTACCCAAGGAAAAAAATGAAGCCAGCCTATTCAGGAGCTTCTCTTTTACTGGAACCTCTGTTACAGAACAAAATTCCAGTCTGAAATAAAAAGCAGAAATATCAATTCTTCCTGCAGTTTGAAAATGAAAAAAAAAGTGTCAGAAATCTATTGTTTTTTATTGGGACAATATCAGAATGATTATTCACATGAAATAGTTTTAATTGAAATACTGATTGAAATTCACTTTGAATTTGTGATTTTGGTTGTGGTATTTAACTTTTATGCTTAAATATTAATTTCTGAATCTACAGTGCCACATACTGCAATGAATCACACTTTCAGCATTGAAGTGGAGATGCTCTGATAGTCTTGCACAACCAAAGGAAAGTAAAAAAGGAATAGTTTTGATTTTGTATTCAACTCTTAGCCTATATCTCAGACAATCTAACTTCACAAGCTCCTTTCTTTATAAATAGAATATGAGAAGTGTAAAAAGCTTCATTCTAAACCAGTGTCCTTGAATCCAGATGAGATGGATTGCTTGACCCTGAGGTCATTAAGGTGTCAAGTGTGTAGAAGTGGCTCTTTCTTTTCAGCCTTTGGGAAGTGTCTCTTACCTGACTGGGGTGACCCTGGGACCCAGTGTGTGCCTGTAGGTGGAGAAAAGCAGCACCCGAGTTCTCTGACACCTCTGGGTGACTGTGGAGTGATGTCACTGACCACACAAGGAACAACTCTCGGAGTTAATGTGCCACTCAAGCTGTGGACAGCTTTTGAGAAATCAGTGATTTTACATTGCTAAATTCTAGTGGTGTTAAGTGGAAAAGTGAATGCTCAAGTGAGAATGGCTCTCATGTTTCCTCACCTAGATATTTTTATTTCCCTTTCTTTCTGATTCTTTCACTGAATCCCTTCCACTGGCTCATTTTGACCTTTCAAGGACTTGGTATTACAGCTTCCTTTCCTCCTTAAAAAATCTTCCTGTGGTTTTGAGCAATGGGGTAGAAGTGGCAGCCAAGACAGCTTGGACCATTAGAGTGATCACCTGTTGTCTTTTATCACTGGTAATTTTTCTCCAGCCAAGCTGCCTATTGTTATTTGTGTCTTTCTTGTTCCCAGAGCTACAAATATAATCAGTGAATTGGAAAGTTTTCAGGGGTGGTGGCTGTAATGAGTAAGAACATCCTGCTTGCTTCAGGTCCAAATTTAGGCTATGTGGCGCATCTTCCTGGTTTTGGCAGACTTAGACTCATTTTGTGAATGCAAGGGGATTAAGAATAAATGAAGTCATTATATGTAAAGCTTTTCTGCTGTTTCTCTTCAGAAATCATACCTGCAAGCCACAGCTTCACTGTGTCATGTCTGGGATCCTGATTAAACCAAATTTAATTTTCTTTTTTTGGCTTCAGACATGTTAGGACACAGAGAGGAGGTACTTGTGTACATATTGTTACTGTACTCTGAGGAATTGCTTTAGGGATTGTATTTGATGGCATTACTAAAATCCCCATTCCCCTCAGTCATCCTCCTAAGATAAACCTGTGTGAATTCAGACTATTCAGAAAAAATCTTATGTCTCACCTGTAAGCGACAAACTTCACATTTTTTACTGTGGGTGGTAGTTGGCATTTAGAGCCCCAGTTCTGCTGTGGACTGTCTTTAGGCATCTCCATAGTCCCCCTGCCAAACTGCAATTCAAGTTGAAGTGTAACACTTTAAGCCTCCAGTTTCTACCACAGCTTACCCTAATGACCTTGAGGGATTGTTCACGTGCTGCAAAGTCCTAGAAAACAGCATGAGGCCAAACAGACAGAGGATGATATGCATGGTGGCTGATTGCAATCCAATCATGTCCTCCTTTTATTTTTATTTCTTAAGGACAACAATACCTTAAGTGGGAAACATACAGGGAATCTTCTTTGCCTACTGAATCTTCTCCTCCAGGTCTATGAGCATAAATCAGCAATTATCAGTGGTGATTTCTTGGGCAGTGCAGGGCTTGGGGCATGTGCACAAAATCACAAGCCTGAGGCAAACCAACCTCAGGGTGGTTCCCAGAGAGCCAGGGAGGCTTCTCCCACACTGAGATTACTGCCAGGCAATAGTCTGTCCACATCACTGTGTTCAGTCTTGTTATTCTCATTCTTTACTCTGTGGTGCTTAAAAAAAAAAAAAAAATCCAAGCCCCAAAACTGAACTGCTATTTTTTTGTCTGTAAGAATGTTTTTGACAAAGGCAGTAATTCCAAGGATGTGGTGTCTGGCGTGGTTATGACCTCAAGGAGGAAGAACACATGAGTTTGGACTTGTGCCTCCACACATGTGCACTTCAGGAGAATTAAAAATGTGTTCCAGGCAGAAGGAAGAGCAGTAACTTCCAGCCAGCTAAATGCTTGTTTGGCCCGTTCCCCACCTTCATTGCAGCTGCACTTGCAGCCTGACTCCAGTCCATGGCAGCTGCCTGCCAGCACTTGGCATGAAATCCTTGCAAACAACCTGTTTCATAAATAGTTGGTGTTTGGTACACTTGAAGCAGAAAGTTTCCCTCCGTGGTTTTCCTCCATCTCCTTGTCCTCTTTAATCTGAGGAGCCTTGAGTCATGCTCTTATGGGGCTGTTCTGCCTCCAGCCCAAATGGAATAGGTCACTGCTTGGCACTGGGCATTTACTGAATAAGTTTCAGGTAGTTCCCCCCCAGGAACCAGGGGAATGTGTGCAGAGAGTCATGGTGTAATTAAAAGATATACAGTGGGGTTGCACAGCAGCAGTGCAAAACTGCAGTATTAAGAGTGAGCTGAGAGTGAGTTCTGGAATTCAGGGTTCCTGAGTAGAGCAATTAAATTAGTGACCTGCCTTTTAAAACAAAGGAGCTTCTGTCAGATTTCATTGCCTCTAATTCTGCCTTCTCTCAGTTTGCCTATCACATGAACGGGATGATTTGGTCACTGCTGGGACAGGGCAGGGCTTGATTTGTTTGGTTTTTTATCGGTGAAATAATAGTCTAAGGTAAAAGCACCGACATGAAACTGAGGAGACTTGGATTTTGTTTCTGAATATATCACAGAGTACATGTGACCCTGGGCAGCTCATTTAATCTGTCTGTGCCATGGTTTTCCGTGGTAAAATAGGGCAAATCCTGTTTTTCACACAGCTTTTCCCCTTCTAGCTTTAGTTTGGATCATTAAGGCCTCTCCAAGCCAGAGGACCATTTCTCACTCTGGGTACGTTCAGTCCAAGAGTGTGGGACCTAAATGTAATTCTGCTGCTAGCAGGATAAAGAGCAAAGCATTCCACAGAATCCCAGTGACTTGGGGCTCACTTTGCTGCTGTTTCAGTTTGTTTTTTCCATATTTCCTGAAATACTCTCTAATAGTTCACTCAGGCTTTTTCAGTGCACTGTTAGAATGAGTTTGAGAAGCAGAGAAGATGAGCATGCTCCAGTTCTGGGTACTGAATTAAAATCCTCTGCACCTCCATTTAGCCCC
The DNA here is from genome assembly GCF_009819655.1 of Sylvia atricapilla. Lineage (NCBI taxonomy): Eukaryota > Metazoa > Chordata > Aves > Passeriformes > Sylviidae > Sylvia > Sylvia atricapilla. Next base: position 1,703,616 of record NC_089154.1, read on the forward strand.
ATTAGACAGAGATTTCCACAGCTACTCTAAAATGCCTGTACTTTTTTTCCCTACTATTTCCTTTGTCAGGATTTTCTTAAGTTTGGAGCATTTCACTTAATAAAATAAGACTTGCGTGCTCACAGATGACCTTGTGAAGTATTTTTAATTAGAAAGACTTTTCTTTTTTCCCCTCCTAGGGAATGATTTTCTGACTTATTTCCAACGGAGTGTTCTTATTTTCCTGGACAATATTTTATTTACAGGCACCACATAAGTGATTTGCTTTGCTTTGACATTTTCCAGCTAGCTAAAAGAAAGACACCTTTTGCTATTTTTTCAGTGGGGCCCTTGCTATCAGGGGACTCTTTTCTCTGCCTGTTTGTGGTTTATGGTGATTCTTTGTTTAGTCAGAATATTTTTTCCAAGTCAGGAAAAAGAATCACTTATTGACCTGACTTTTATTGCTGCTCTGAGCCAAGCAGCACCCATAAATTGAGCATCCTCTTTTATCTGAATGAAGTGCTGTAAATTCTATTAAACATTTTACCATTTCTCTGTCTTGCAAGAATGTTGGAGTGTCATCCAACCCAGAGGAATAGTTTAATTTTTGTTATTAAATAATCTGGTCCTGTTCTTTATCAATCTGTATTTTAAATGAGTTTGGCTAAATTAAATGACTCTTTATGGTGGCTGACAAGACAGAATGGTTTAGTGCTGTGGCCTTTTATCTCTGGAGACCTGAAGGCCATGCTTTTGGTCCAGATAAGGCTGCTTTGCACCTCTGAAGCAGTCTAAAGTGACATTCAGCAGCCTCAGAGGACTGTTAGCAGAATCCTTTATAGTCTGAGAGCCCTTCACAGAGACTTTTAAGAAAGTTCCTTTCCAGTCATTGCATTGTGCTACTGTAGTGCAAAAAGATGGTTGGAAAACTCTTACACTCAAGAGCAAAACCTTGTGCTGGTTTCCTGCTGCAGGTCCCAGCCAAACAATTTGTTTGGATTTATCTGCTGGCTCTGGCCATGTCCCAGGGCTGTGCTGCAGTTTGCTCTCAGTCTGACCTGCTGCTTCCCAGCTCCAGGGGTGACCAGACCTGCAGCCTTGGGAATGGTTGTAAGTCCATCCCGGCAGAACTGTGCTTGGGTTTTATCATTTTGCTCTATCTAAATGCCCAGGAACTCATTTCACCTGGAGGATAATAATTTATTTATACACCTTGGGCCCAGTTCAGGATCCTCTGGTGGTGCTGAGGGTTCTGCACATCAGCACATGCCAAAGCAGAGCTGGATTTTGTAGTCTATGGGAAGAGCACATGGTTCTGGAGGAACACTGCAGCAGGAGTGTTGCACACAGCTTAGCCCAAATGCCAGTAAGAGTAGAGGGGTTGTGAGAAGAACTGCATTGCTCAGCCCCACAGGCTCTGTGTGCTGCTATCTTGTAAAAACCTTTGGACTTTCACAATGATTTTAACAGTCTCCTGTGGTTTGATGAAAAGCCAGTGGCTTTCAGGATTTTTATTTCTGTGAGCTCAAATGAAGAAGATATTTTGGTAATGGAGGAGTAGAAAAGCTTTAAGAAGTAGTTGCAGAATGAAAGAGAATTGGCTGGCAAGAAAAAGAGACCTTCAGGAATCTAAGGGAGATCTATGTGGAGCTGGCAGAGATGCACAAAGGGACACTGGCTGCTTTTGTGCTCAGGTAAGTGAACCTGCATTTGGCTGCAGACAGACAGGTATTGATCTGATCCTGAGGACCTTTTCAAACCCATAACTTGGGCTGCTGCCTTGGGGATCTGGTTTTACTGCAGTGTTCATGGGAGTCTCGTTGAAGTTCAGGAGTCTGGAATTGGGTTTTACCAGCCTCAGTGGTACTCATGAAAAAACTTCTACAGTTTTCCTGTCCCTCCAATAACCCCTGCAGGAGCTACACGGGAGGAGCAGAACTACCTTAGATGACATTGCAGGAGCTGAACCTTGGCTGCAAAAGGGCTGTGTGAGGAAGCAATTGGATTTACACCATGCTGATACAGCAGCATATGACAGGGACTGGAGGAAGCCTCAGCTTTGCAAACCTGAGCTTTTAGAGAAGCTCAGATCTTTTGAGTTCTTTCCTTTAACTTGCTGCTGGTGCACTTCTCTCTGTTGGACTCTGCTGAACTCAGCTGAGCTAATCTGAAGTAGCACTGTGTGCTCCTCTTCTCAGCTAGAGAACCAAAGCTTTAGTAGTCAACCTCTGATTTGATTTTAAAAAAAAACAGAAAAGAAGTAAAAAAAAAAGAAAAAAAAAAGAAAAAAGAGAGAAAAGGAAAACAAAAGAACTTGCTGTTACAGAATAGTCTCAATGAACTTTCTAGCTGTCATCATAATAACTTCTATTGCATTACGTTTGAAATTTCATTATATTCTCCTCTGGCACTGATTCACCTAGACAGTGAGAGAGTATTAAGACCAGCTTATCAAATAGTTGCAGTAATAAAATATTTCCTGCCTTTCTGTGAAGAGCTTTATAGAATTAGGGAAAAGGAAGAAGTACAGCTGACGAGGGCTTCATGATGCTTCACAGCCCAAGTGCTTTTTGTGTGTTTTTCTATTTCACAGTTTGTATTGGATTTCACAGATAAAAGACTAATCTTGTTGCTTTTTGGGCATAATTTGTTTTGTCTGCTTCATGCAACTAGGTGATTTAAATGGTCCACAAGTGAGAGATACCTTGGGGAAAAAAACTTAGTTTTCTGCTTCATATTATTCAGACTCTAAAGCTCAAAGTAATTGAATCTCTACTCAGAAATGAAGATTGAGTATTTTTGTTTTAAATTTAAGTGTCTATATAAACATGATGCCTCAGGGCTTTGCTGATTTATAATGTATGTGATTTGAAGGGTGCCTTAGTGGCTTCAGCAGAACCCTTTTCATTATATTAGTCTTTGGGAACAAAATATGCAGCACATAATTCTTTTCCTTCCTGCACTATAATACAGCTAATGCTCTTTTCTGTCATGATCCTGTATAATGCTATTAACAAAGCAGCTGTTCTGTACCTCAGACACACCAAAACCACCTCCCAATATCGGTTCCTCCATGCACTAATGATAATCTCTGCGCAGTTCTTTCCCTCTTTTTGTGGTTTTCTCCTTTTCCCCTGCTGCCTGTCAGCCAGGTGTCCTGAGCCTGCTGGCCACGGTGCCACATGAGCTGGTGGCTGCAGCTGCTGTCACAGCTCTGCTCCTTGGGAGCCTCCCTGGTGTCCCTGGCCTCATCCTGGAGCTGCTCCCTGGGGAAGGCACAGCCTGAGGGGCTGTGTGGGCTCTCACTGCCTTCTGCACGAGGACTCATCACCTTCCCATTGTGTGCTTTTGCTGCTCTTGCCGGGGTGCAAGTCCAGGGTGTGAAGCTGAGTGATGTCCCTCCTCCCTTTGGTGGGATAGACCCCGGGTAACAGTGCTCAGGGATGTCTCCCACGGGAGAAGTGGCTGAGGCAGCAGCAGGGTTTGATATTTCCAGCCAGCTGTGTTATGGCTTAATCTGTGTCAGACGTTTCCAGGCACAATCAGTGGAAAATATATTCCTTTAAGGTAAAAATCAGGACAGGAGGGAGAGAGTCACAGCTGGAGTGACCAGTGAAGAGTCCTGGTGGCACCAAAGTGAATTCTGCCTCCTGACTGAACTGCCTAGTTCAGTTTTCATTTGAGACCCAAAATCAAACTTGAAAGTTGCAGAACTGGCAATTTTAATAAGAGAGCCATCTCAGTGTGACTCTAGATCCCTTTTAATGTATTTCTCTGTATTTTCCCATGAGAACCTCTTGCCTCCTTCCCTTCATGGACAGCCAGTGGTCAGCCCTTCGCAAGGGAGTCCAGGGCTGAAATTTGGAATGGCCACAATCTCCTAAATGCAGCAATTTATGTACTGTAACCTGAAGGTGAGACCATAGTGATGCTTGAAGAACCTTCTTTTCCTCAGGGAGCAACAGCAAATGTGTTTAGTTTGGCTTTTTGGTGACAGTGTGTTCTGTTGATGTGCAGTGAACTGAGGAGTTACACTGGGATAAGTGCTCTCAGTATTGCTTTCTATCTGGGAGTTTATTCTTGTCAGTCAGGCAAGGACAGCGGAGAGAATTATCTGTGGCTTCATATAAATCCCTCATCTTCTGCAGAAATGCAGCCTGTATGAATTGAGTTGGTTTTTTTACATTTTATTCAATTTTTAAGTTTTTGACTTGCTTTATGGCCTTTGATATATGAGCTGGCCTCCTTTTGTGTGCAGGAGACAACAGTCCTTTTGCACAGTAGAAGCTTCATATGTTTTAAAAACCTGTAGGCTCCGTAGAATAATGTTCATTCTGTACAGAACTGACAGGAAAATTGCCTTTAAAATTGTTCAAATTATTTGAGAGAGGTATTTTCCTTGCTTGTACTTAGATACCAGTATAATAGGACCCTTAGAAAAACCTAGGAGAGTGAGACATGGCTTTGGACAAGGTGGCACTAACACTTCCACTGGAATTTTTTAGCCTGGGCTGAAAATGTTTATGCTTAAAGGAATTACAGGTTTGTGTGTGTGCTGGTAAACTGTTACCCAGACCTCACTTCAAGCTCTGTGTGAGAGCTTCAAGCTCTGCACACAGAAAGGACCAGGTATTTTGGTATTTTTTTGCTGGAACAGAGGATTGGCACTCCACAGCCTGTGGTGTGAGTGTGATGTGAGTCTGCTCTGCACCAAAGGAACGTGCTGGCACTTGTAAATTCTGATGGTGCAGGGTCTAATCCTGCTCTTCCCCTGTCCATGCACAGATGCTGATACATGCAAGCACAGGCTCTCTGTGTGGGGCAGGGCATGGACACAGCTTTTCCTGGTCGAAAGGGAATGTGAGCATTGGAAAGATGGAGTTGGAAAATCACATTTTTAAACTGAACTCTTTGTCCATGTCCCACACATCCCTCAGGCCACTGGCTATGAATTATCCCACGCTGTTAGGCTATTCCTATCCCTGGGCTTTCCTCAGCTTCACATTTGTATAATTGCAGGTTACCTAAATACACTGTATATGCCAGGAAGAATTTTTTTATTTTTTATTTTGACTGCTGTTTAATTTCCTAGTGTGCTGCTGGTTTCCTTAAGAGCCATAGAGCAACAGCTGGGGCTCAACAGATCAATAGGGGTGTATGTGCCTTTAGTTCCTAAGAAAACAAACATTTTGTTGATCTTTTCCCAGAGCAGCCTCTTTTTCACTGAGAACAAACATAATTTGTCAAACCAGGAATATTCTTCTCATGGCCAACTAAACAAAACAAATTAATTCGTAGTATTTCTTGCTCTGAATACTTCTGGGAGGCATTTGGACACTCACCCAGGAATATTCCCACTTCTGCCAACTTCATAGGTAGAAAGAAAAGAAAAGGAAATTCTGTCAATTAAAGAAAAAAATTATTGTGACTACAATATGTGAGGTCAATGAATAAATTTAAAAATCCATTTCACGTTAGTTATTGGAGTTTTTTACTTTGAGTTCCAGTGCCAAGTTTGAGTTTCAGGAAGATTCATCCCCCTGTGTGACCCTGGCCCTGCTGTCCAGCAGCACAGCTACTATAGAAAGGGGAAATGGTTACCAAAATTAGGATACAAATGCTAAACTTTTCCATCTTGATGTCATGATCTGTGGAGCAGACTCAGAGAAGGACAGAGGGTATTTCCTACTGAACCCTGGATATGGGTAAACTCCCCCCTCTTCCTTCCCCAACAATTTTGGTTTCTTTCTGATGGAAGACAAATTGTGTGGCAGAAAGAATGAGTGGTATCCCTAGAATGCCAGAGCTGGGGAATTGGTGTGATTTACCCAGTCATGGAAGGCATCTATGGCAGAGCAGGGAATTGCTTTGGATCTTGTGAGTCCCAATATTTGGTGGCCTTCTCTGAAGATGCCATTTTTTAAGCTTCTTTCTTTCCACATTCTTTTCTTGCTATTCTTTCTTGACCAATTTTCTTTGGCAGTTTGGCAGCATCCCAGATAGATTCTGAGAGACATCAGAGAACTGAATAAAAATTAAATTAATACAATGACAAAACCAGTCAACCGTTCTGTGACAATCAGAAAAGGTGTGGGGGGAAAAATCAACCAAACAAAACCCCTCAAACTGCTTCTAGAATAAAAGCATCCCTATTCATGAGCCATTACTAAACTTTTCGTTCTCACACCTGATTTATTTATTTTTTAAGAGCTTTAAAGAAGGAAGAAAATGGGATCAGAGCTGCGATACAAAATGACAAGTGTTTGGTTTGTTATTGGTTCCAATTAATAAAGGTGAATATTGCTGTCAGTCTCTTTCAAACTGTGGATGTAACAACTGAGATTTCATTCAAACTCAATGAGGGAGCAGTTAAAAGCACCTTTATTTAGCCAGGGGTGGAAGAACAGAGTCTGCCTGCAGGAGCACAGAACCGTAAAACACAGGGAAGTGGTTAGTCTTGTTGGATTCAAGCACTTTCTTGGATTAGCAGAGCACACTGAGAGATTGAAGTGCTGGATAGGAGGAGCATATTTTTAAGAGAAGAAAGCAGGACCAGAAAAACTGAGCAGATGATCAGACTAAGCCTTACTACCACTGGGAACATCTCTTTGAGGAACGAGATGATAGATAACTCTCCTTGCAAGAAAATAGGGTGTTATTGCTTCCTTATTTAAAAGAAAAAAAAAAGAATAATAATAAAAAGCAAAGTAGGATTGCATGAAAAAAAAGAGTCTTATCTCTCTCTTATCTCCATCACCTGTTTCTTTTTTGGGTGTGGGTGACAGCTTAGGTTTGGCTCAGGGTTCAGGTGAAGAGGGAGATAATGAGGTCCATATTTTGGGCTCAGTCTCAGCTGATATGAGTGAGCACAAGTGTCTGCTCCTGACCCTTTGTGAGGACAAGATGTGCAGGAGCAAGTGGGAAAGGTGATCGAGTTCTCAGTTTAGGGCAAATTAGATGTCATTTGACACAGGATGGTTTCCAATTCTGACATATTTTACTGTCAAAAAATGATGCAAGGATGAAAATAGAACTGCTGGAAAGAACGAATGTTCATCCCTCTTCTGACCAAACTGCAGAAAACAGGATAATTATAGGTGTGTGGGGGATGAGGAACCTTCTGAACTTTGCCATTTTCCCTGTAAACACTGAGCCCACTGAGACTCATCCAAATTCTGTCAAGTAAACAGTGGGAGTCCATTGCTATGGCCTAATGAGAGAGGATGGTGTTCATGGGGTGGGTTTTTTGTTTGTTTATTTGTGGGGTTTTTGGTAGCTTTTTCCATTAAAATCTTTTCCCTTCTGGATTCTATGTCAGTGTGTATTAAAATACATGTATTAAAATTGCACCTGTGTATCAAAACCTTCCTCCTGTAACGTCAGGCTCACCACTAACCCCATGTCACCTCTAGGAAAGGTTTGGCTTTCCTCATCTTTGCTTTTTTAGCCTAAAGAGAGCAACCACTCTGCTTCTGCAAAGCCTTATGTATAATAAATATGACATGCTGATTATAAATGTATAGTGCCACCACAGTAAATTTCACTCAGACATGGTAAATAAAACAACAGGAAATTACCTAGGCAGTGATTTGCTGACAGATTTTCGTTTGGTGGTTGCTGTTTCAGTGACTATAAATTCCAGACCCACAGAAACTTTCTACCATTATCATCCCACATTTGGCAGTCATTTTGCATGTTATATGGTGTCAGTGTTGTTTCCTGCTCAACTGCAAACCAGCTAATTTAACTTAGACAAACGAGCTGAAATCCAAGCATAGTGTGACTATGGCCCTAATGGGTTTCTTTTTATTAAAAAAGGGGAGAACACAAAGTTCTAAGCCCATGAAACCTATTTGCAGGATATGCAATTAGCTGCAGGCTGCAGAGACACCCTTGAGGAAGGTGCTGTGCATCCATGGCCTTTGTCACTCCTCACTCAGCGTGTGCCATATGGGAACACTCAGCAGAGATTTGTGTGGAGGTAAACATCATCCTTCTGCAGCAGCTCACCCATGGAGCAAGGCTTGACAGCACTGCTCAGATCTGCCTGAGCTGTACTTTAGTCTGGAGCCCTTCCTGCCTGCTCAGCCTCCTGCCCTTTGCAATTTGCTTTCTGAGTGTTTTAGTTCTTTTGGAGTGGGGAGATGAAGAGATCTCTGTGCTGAGCTGCCTTTTACCTGTTATAAAGGCAGATCTCCAGGTTAAATTGTGTTAACTTTGCTCACAGCATGTGATTTGACTGAGGCACGCCCCTATCACCAACCCTTGCAAACATCCCAGATTTCCTGAAAGCTTCAACACACCTCAGAGGAGTAATAAAGTCTGGAAGGTGTATGTGGTGAATAGTTGTTGTCCTTGTGTTTATGTCTGTGAACCCCAGGCAGCAGCTTCCACCCCACATGGGAAAAAATTGCTTCCATGGCATCAGGCTGATGTGGGGATGACAAGGGACTGCTGGGGCACATACAGACAGCAAGTGTGCTAAACCAGCATTGCTGCCAGAGAAATGACACAAAATGTTCTACTCTGGTTTATGATAAGGCAGCAAACATTCAGAGCATTCATAAGTTAGAAAAACACCCTGATATAGATTCATCTGCTTTCTGAGCAGTTCTTGGGTAGCCCTGATGAGTCTACAGTGCACAAACTCTTGCCAAAGATGCCTAACTCCTATTTCATGTGTTATCCATTCTTTGTGTCTGAAGTGTTCCCCTCAAATCTCATTAAATCACAGTCTATGTGCCAACATTCTTCTCAATTTTATGACTTTTCAAGCAAGTTAAAAAGGCACTCATAGGCATCACTTTAGCCACATTTTTCTGTTGATAAGAATTTTGAGTGCTCATCTAACATTTTTCAACTTCAAAGCTCTTCAGAAGTGAGGGGCCTGATCCAAAGTCCATTGAAATAAATGAACAGTCTTTCTGCTGGCTTCACAGGGACTCAAGCAGTAAATCGTGCTCCAAGTCCTGTCATTTGCCCCCATCTATTCCCTGAATCCCTGCTATCTTTTGCACCTACTTCAGTTTTAGGCTCTGAGTAATCTCTCTCCTATTGTGCTCCTGTTTGCCAGTGGCATAATGAGACCATTTCTGAGAGCTGCTTTCTGAGAGCTGCTCAAATTTGGGGTATGTATAAGCCCTTTGTAACTAAAATATATCTTTGTGTGTGAGCTTCCAGCCTGCCCTTCCCAGTGATTTCTTCAGATGAGATGGCAATGAGGTCTCTATTTTGGTAGCAAAACCAGCTCTTTGATTTTCCTGGTGGTTCCATGATTCTTTTTAAGCCCTTCTCACTGTCAGAGAACTCCAGTTCTCCTGTCAACAATCTGGATGGGTAATTCCACTTCTTTAAGGACTATAGCAGGCTTTATCCTTGTGAAACTATTTCAGGGGTCCCAAAATCCTTTGCTGCCCACAGAGGGTCCTACATCCTCTGAGTAAGATGTAGATGGAGACTGTTCATTTAACAGCTCTCCTTTGCCTTTAATAGTTCCTTCACATTGGTATCCTTGATAACTCCTGGTTTTCTTGCTTTTGCATCTTTCTGGCAGGTTTTGCTTTCTCTGTGCTGCAGAATGCTTCTGCATTAGTTCTTCCTCCTTTCATGTTTTCTCTTCCATGTCTGTTGCATGCAGTTTTCCCTCCCTGTGTTTTATCCTTTCTGTTGATTTATCCATTCCCATTGTTTTTTCCTGTGCTCTGTTTCTGCAGAGGCCAGGGAGCACTGTCAGCTGACAGTGTGTGGGCAGGTGGTCCCTAGGGGTTACTGATATCAGAAATAGTCCTCCTTCAGTCTCTCAGCCATTGCCGTTGCTGTTTTCATTGCTGCTTTTCCTTCAAGTCAGCAGAAGCCACTGGAGACCTTGGTGTGACAGTCAGTGAGTTTGGCTCACAGCTCCAGGAGCCCCTTGGGCACCAGGATTCTGATTTACCTCATTGCTTTTGGTGTCTTTGAGCACGCTCAACCCCACGTTTAAGAGAGTACACAGGCAGTGCTTTTACGTGCCTGTGTAACCTTCTGTTCTTATCTGCCAGGCTTTTCATTACCTCCAATTATCTGTTCTTTCATTAGGTTGGGGCTTTCATTAAATTAACATTTGGTTCTTCTTATTCCTGCACTTGAATTCCAGGACCCTACTCAACTGACATCTTTCTTCCTCCTTGAACAGCATGACCACTTAGATCTGCTGCAGCAGAAGATGGAAAGCTGTCCTCATCTTGCTGCTGCAATGAGAGAATTCAGCAGCTGAATTACCCCAAATTCTCTTTTTCTGTAAGGACAATAGATTCTGCCAAGGCAGCCAGATTGCCTTTGGCTTCTTTGCTTTCCTCACAAGTGTCTTGGCACTGTCTCCCTTCTCCCTTTCTTGGAGCTGGTGTTGAGTCCAGGTTTATTACAAACAAGGAGCAGGTTTTATTTAGCAGCCAGTGACTCCCCATTAGAGCATGCTGCTGTAGAAGGTGATGGGAACCCTCATGCTGGAAAGTGAATGTGGATTTGAGGGCTTAACAGTGCCTTCTCTGGGTGAAATCCAGTGTTGGTTGTCCTGTGAAACATCAGTGTTAGCCCCTCTTGAATCTCTGAAGCACCGTGGGTCCTGTTATTCTGTGTCTATGGGAGTGATGTGAGATCTGGGGCTCCCAACTCTGTCAGAGGCAGGGATTGATGGGCTCCATGAGCTCTGTGGGTTTTCTCAACACACAGTTGAACGATCACCATCTTCCATGTGGTGTGTAACAAAATGTTCTGGGGGGAAAAAAAAAGACTTCAAGGAAATTATAAACTGTGAAAATCATATGTTTGACTTTATAGACCCCAGTCAAAACCAGCATAGACTATGAAGTGCTTGACTCTGGGGTTGAAAAAGATAAGTATTTCACTCCACATTCTTGTTTTCAGCAATTCTTGCTCATTTGTTAAATGAGGACTGTTCTATGGGCTGCTAATGTGTTTGAAAATAATTTAATGTTGTATTTTGCTTCTAATTCATGTTTCTTGCAGCTGCCAGCAGTTTTAGACCTCTGTGTAGAGAACTAGATATTATACATCAGTTCCTTTGAGGCCAAGTTTGGCAGGGAAGGAATGTATACAAAAATAGTGAAGATGGCAGTTACTGGTGCAATTATTGGGTAAGAAGTAGTGATAGAATATGAAGGTATTTTATAGCCTTCAGCTTTTCTCTCGTTCATCCTAATGACCAATCTCAAAAGCTATACATCTCTTTCTTCCACCAGCCCTCTCCTTGATACTCTGGTAAAGAAATAGGATTTTTCTAAAGGCAATTTTCTCCCAAGAAACAGCACAGACCATTTCCTTTTGGACTTCACTGCTCACTGAAAATTCTCACCTAGGTAATTTCTACAGCAAATTGAAGAGTTTATAGCAGAAAAAAATGAAAGCAATTAGTTTTCTGATTAAATTCACCTTGGTATTGAGAAGCAGGTAAGCATTTTCTGTTTCCATGGGCATTCAGATGGAACAGACCTGGTAGAACAATGGGAAAGGCCTCAGTACAGAAAATAATAAAAAAGTAATTGGCTCTTCTGTGTTTTAAATAACTGTGCTGGGTTATGGTGTCCTTTGGGGAAACAAACACATCTGTCCAACACACATGTCATGGTTATCACAGGGCTCTGTGGGTGAGTGTTACAGATGATTCATTTGCTTTTGCTGACTCTGATTTGATCACCAGCGCTGCATTTACAGGCACCCCAAGCTGAAGCTGTTGCTGACACTGGAAGGCACTGGGAGTGTGGCATGTGCTTTATCTGCAGACCTGAGCAACACTCATCTGTGCCAGTCTGAGGGTAAATAGTGCTGGAGTGAGCTGTGAATTAAATCATACCTTGAGCAAGAGGATACATTGTCTGCTCCTTGAGGAGTAGCTCCTTGGGCTCTAAGGTACTCCTTTTACTGGCAATTATTCACTCTCCTTTCTCTCCAGGAGAAGGAGCAGGATGATGAATGTCCTGTCACAGCCCCAAATGTGGATGTGCTCCTTCACATCCAGCGAAAGGATATAGATATAACCCAAGGTCTGCATTCCCTGCCCCTGTCAACCTCTCCTCCTCAGCTGCTGACCCATGGAAAGGATGTGAAGGAGGGAATTCAGGCTCTCAGTGCCTGTGCAGGTCTATTATTCATGTTAAAAATCTGGTCTTAAAATGTGGTACCTTTAAGATGGAAAGCAGAGCAAAATTCCAAGAGGTTTGACCTTGTGACAGGTAACTGCAGGTAGGAGGGAGCTTCATCTTGGCAACATAATCATGGTGGAGTGAAGGATGGCAGTGTATTGCAGTGGCTGAGTGAGGAGCACTGATTTCTGCTTCAGCATTTTCTGAGGTTGAATTTTCTTTTCTCAGGTGTTAGGTTTGTGCTTGTCTTCCCTTCGATGAACACATAGTTTTGTCCAGCTAAAATAGTTTGTTGTTTCCACTTGCACAGAGATAATTAGTTGCTGGTTCTCAATATCAGAAGTGGGTATTGCCCTTGTGTACTGAAATGGAGAGTGATGATATTTTTCAGCACAATAATTTAATTTGCATGGCTTTGGTAGTTAGAGCAGCCAGGTGTTTGTTGTTAGGCTACTGCCTGAAGGGAAGCCCACAATTTCTCGTTCAGTGCTTTAGATTTACGGGATTTTTGTGCCTCTGGACTTTACTGACTCAGTCTGAAGTGTACTTTGGAAGGCCTAAAAGGGAGTAAAAGTTGGACAGAGGTCTGAATCATTGACAAAGGCTCATAGCCTGTAACTTGTGTGTTCTGCAAACTCTATTTGTCTAATGAATATGGACCACATTCCTACTGACTTTGTCCTATGTAGGCAAATCCACGGACGGCTGGGACAAGGAATTCTGTCATCCTGTTTATTCTAGAACACGTGGGTTTATTGCAAGGGTCGTGGGTAAAAGGGCCTTGCCTTCAGCCACCAGCCTGGGCTGGAGGGGAGTCCCAAAGAGAGAGGGAGAGAGAACAGGAGAGTGAGAGCTGAGAGAGAAGGGAGAGAGAGAGCAAAGGGCAGGGGGAAGAGAGCAGGAGAGAGCGAGAGCAGGGGGAAGAGGAAGGATGAGAGTTAAGGGGAGAGGTAAGAGGTAAGAGCAGGAGAGGTAAGAGTAGCAGTAAGGAGAGGAGGAAGAGATAAGAGAGTTAAGGGACTTAAAAGAGCGAGGTCCTTGTTACAATACATTATATCTCCTTTTGTGATGAATATTCTAATTTTCAGTGACTGACCAACACAAGACACAAAATCCTATAGAATCTACATACAGCCTATAAGAACTACTATATTACCATACTGTGTTATATTTTAAACTCTAAAAAATACTCTTTAGATTTTCTGTTTTACTACATTGACCTTTGGATCCCTCAGCCAGCAGAAAGGTATTGTTCAATCCAAAGAGATTCTCCTTCAGCTAGCTAGGCTATTGTTTTCAGGTTCTATAGTAACTAAGACTCAGTATCCTACAACTCAAAGTCAGCTTTCATTTCTATCCCGATCATAGGTTTCATAATTTCAGAATTTTTTGCTAAGCAATTATATTTATAAAGTTTTCCTGATTCATCTTCTCCAACAGTCCTATTCCTATTGCAGATTTCATCTTCAGTGTAAGGGGAACAGCCATAGGCTGTTCTAGACCTACAGCTGCCACCTACAGTGATTGAGGAACATTGAGACAAAATGTTCTTGGTTTGAGGTGGTTGAGCCAAACTGAGGAAGGACAGGCATTTTATGTTTTGATGACTCTTCTGATGGCTCCTGTTATTTTGTATCTTTTTTTTTACCTTTTATCAACATGCTTGACTGAGGTGTGATAAAGGTATCTCGTCCTGTCAGGTATTTCTTTGTGGGAGATGGCCCTTCACTTTAATCTTGGCTGCACCTGGAGCACACTGCTTCCTGAGAAATCGTCTGATCCATCATCTGACATGTCACTTTGTAGGGTCAGATGGGAAATGACCCCACAAAACACATCACCTGACCTGTTTCTGATGTGGTGTGACATAAGGCATAAAAAGTGCTACTTTTTCTGCTGTGGGTAGAGTAATTTTAAGGGTATTTTACCTGCATCACCCATGAAGCAGCAGTTTAGCCTGCTTGCTGACAATAAACATTACTTTTGGGATTTTAAGCATATCTCTGGTTTCCACTCTACTTTAGGAAGTCTGAAGGATTTTTAGAGATGTATTTGCAGTTTGATTTCTAGGGATCTGACGCACACCTATTTCTGTGAAGGGAAGTTATTTTGTTGTCAGCGTGTTCATCTTGTGAAAGATGAACCAGTACTCACCAGACAATGTTGTAGGTTGAAGTTTGGCTTCAGACTCCTTAAAAATCATAAAGGGGAGAAGCAAAAGAGGGGATAAAATCTCTCAACCTTCACCACTTTATTTGTAAAATTAAATAACTCTACATATGTACATTTTTTTAAACTCCTCTTGCATTGGGCAAATCATAAGAATGTCTAGCAAAAATTTTAAGGAAAAAAGAACAAAAACCACAAAGACACCTGCTTGCTCTGGCTGTTTTCCATTGCCAATTAAAAAACCTCAAACACCCTCATATTTAAGACCCTGATCTGTGTTAAGCAGGTTTGCAGTAGCACTTTCTGACCTGATGGAGTTTTTGAAATGTCTGCTTGTTCAACATCACTGATTCTAAAAGATACCCTGCTGTTACCAAGTTTAAATTCAAGATGATATGAGACAGGGACTCACACTGATGCCTTTGCAGAGCCTAAAAGATTAGAACCTTGATCTGTGATCTCTTATGTGCCACTGCAATAAAGATTAAAAAAAAAATTACTTAGCAGAAAAGTATGAAAAAAAGCCATGGCAAGTAATTAATCCTGATGTTACCAGCAATATCCACTTTTCAGGCTCTACAGCACTGGAGTTGTGACCATGATGTGCACCTCCACATATCAAGTAATTTCACTCCCATCTTTGAAAGCTCAGCCCATAGTAACTTAAATTTAACCAAAATTTAGACACAAACTTATCTGCCAGCTCAAAGTCCTGTGGAAGTGGGTCCAAACATTCCCAAATACTCTCAATGAGACTTGTCTGAGTTATTATACTCAGTTAACTGCTCCAACAACTGACTGTCATTCATTTGTCTTTGGAAGACTTTAGGAGAAGACCTTTAATTGAAAGTGGGTTTTGGAGACCTCTGAAGCTGCAGGGCTAAAGCCAAGCCAGCTGTTAATACCACTGGACTGAAGCTGGCACCAAAGAGTTTTGCCTAAGGTCACTTTAATTACTTCAGCAACATTAATCCTAAATTAGCAAGGCTTATGTATGGCAAATGACTTATCCCTATTAAAGAGGGCATACATTTTCACCCAGCAAAATCATGATGTTTGAAAGTGATATGCTGTCAATAGAAAGGACAGAGAAAGAAAAGAGCTTATTATACATTTCCTGCAAATGGACATTTGAAAGTCATCCTTCCTGCTACAAATATATAACATGTTGCAGTGTTTTCTTCTAAGCTCTGGTTTGTTTCTTGGCTCTTTGGGCTTTTTTTATGCCATTATTCCGTACCACACCATTATTCTACCCACACCAAATTCTGTACCCTAGACTGAGTTAAACATAGTTATAGGTAAATACAGACAAACCCAGGCTGGAGGGAGGAGAGCATATCCTGAAAGGGGATTTTGTTCTCCCTACTCCCTTCCTGGGGCGTGTGCTGGGTGCTGACAGGCAAGGACAGCACTGAACAATGGATTTCAGGAGCAAGGACACAGTTGCCTTGGTTTTATTTTGGCAAGAAGTGAGTGGAGACCCGGGGTTGGTCACTCTCCCACTCTGCCCATAGCATGCTGGAAGGTTTTTGACCTGCTTCAATGGGAGCTTAAGTCCAGAATTATTTATAATGATTTCATGGGAGATGGATTAGAGCTCCAAGCAGAGGTCCTCATGGAGGCTTAACATGTAACTCAGAGGAGAGCTTGGCCTCTTTTACTTATTAAAATACAGCCTTGGAAGAGCAGTGATTTGTTTCTAAGCGAAGCACATGAGCACTAGAGGAGAAGACCTTGCTGGCCTAAGAGGGAAGGGGGAGAGTTGTCCAAGAGTGCATTTGGGTTTGTAATTAGAAGAGTTTTTTCTCAGACCAGTGGAGCAGTAGACTTCTGCAACAGCCTGCCACAGGGAACAATCTGGGTGAAAATCTCAACTTTAAAGTTCCATTAAAGCTGACAAGAGGTAAGAGCATTTTCCCATTGTTGAGGAGAACTTACACATGTGCTTTAATGAGTAATTGAAACCCTTCTTAGCCAGAACATTAGAAATGCAGGGTAAATTGTTGTCAAGGTTATTAGTTATTACTATTGTAGCTGAATAAGGTCAGCACCTTTTTGGTGAGATATGCTGAGAAGTGAAGAGCACTCCTGTTTCACATGCCTTTAGTTGGGAAAGACACACCAAAGGCAGCAGGGAAAATTACAGCAAGGAGAAACTAAGAAGTGAAGTGACTTGCCCAAGGTCACTTGGCATTTCTCATTTCTGTCTCCCAGTGCACACGTTTCCTTTCCCTGGAATAAAATGGGTGAATCCTGCAAGGCACATCTCATTTGTTATGAGTAGTCAGGTGAGAATTCTTATCTTGAAGCTTCAGGAGGTGCTGGTATTGCTGCCACTTCAGTGAAAGGAACATTTTCCTTAACACATAACAGGGCTGTAAAATAAAAGGTGAAGTGAAAAATGGTTAAGATACTGTAACTTTCAGAATTAGAATCCAGCACTGAACAACAGGAAGTGGAAAACTTGCTGAAAATGGGGAAATTCCCCTTTTGTGCTTTTGAAACTAAAGTTGGTCCTGCCATTGCCAAATAATTAACACAGACCAAAAAGTAAAGAAAGAGTAGTTAATGTCTCTAACTTCAGCTGAGAAAAATCCCAGTCCACGTTTTACCATGAAGAAATTGGCTTCTCTCTTCTCTTCTTCCCATTGTTAGTGTCCTAAACTGACAAGGCAGCCTTCTTCTCCGGTCTGGACCCACCCACATGTGAAGAAAAGTCTACAGTCTTTCAAAAATCTTATTTTAATTAACTTAAATTATATAAGCTTCCTAATATCCAACCTTTTTCAAAGTTTGTTCCCCTACATGAAGAATTTCTGCCACAGTTGCTGAAATGAGATGTAACACCTGCTGGGTACTCCAAGTATTCAAAATCCCCTTTTTTTCTGTGCTCCCAAACAAGGTTCTCTCCTGTGCCTGTTCCCTTCCTGCCATATCCTTGAGCTCTCTCAAGCTCCTGAACTTGCCCAGGGTAAAATTAAATGTCATTGTTATGTTCCCAAATAATGTTACAGCAAGTGATCTTCCCCTTTGGATTCAGTGTCAATCTGTGTTACTGGGATCAGTAAATGGGGCAGGCAGAATGATAAAACCTGACAGGGTTTCCTGATTGTCAGTTCTGCTCTCATGATAGCTGAGTTTCCTTCCCCTTGCTGCACAGGCAATGAATTGATCATAGGTGCTGACATATAATTTATCATCCTTGGACACCTTGCTGAGTTAAACAGGACAGTTTGTCAGGGACTCATATTCCAGACGTGCTCTTGACACCTCGGAATTGTTGCACTCTGCTTTTGTTTATCATCTGTGAAACACCAAAAGATAGAAATTCACTTTTTTAAAATAATAATAAAAATTAAACTTTGAAGAGCTTGGAGACCAGCTAAAAGAATTGGCCAGTTGGGCTCATTCATTTTAATACCAAAGACAGACTTTATAGACTCAAGGTCAGAAATTTCCTTTTTATCTCTGTATTGTTTTATACATCTGGGTTCCTCTCATGTTGTCTTTGTTGGGTTTGCAGTTCAGAATCTATTTGAGAATCGGTGCTCTGATGTGTAACTTACCGAAATCCAACACTTCATATTTGGCAATGTATTTCAGGCATTCCTTGCCTTGGATAGTGCATTGATATTGGCCACTCTTTTTGTTAGATTGATACTTACTATAATGTATATAAGAATTAATCAGCAAATGGAGGGAAGTGCCTGACTTTCCTCTTTTATTGCATCATGACCTTTTGCTTCACATTTCATTTGGAGGAAAAGTAACCCATGTGAGCTAAATTGTGGATAAATTTTTGGTGGCTGGGTTTTGGAGAGCCCTGGGATTCCTTGGTCTTTGCTTGCTAGACCTTAAGCTAGAAAACCCGTGAGCAAAGCCCCACTAAATTAAAGAAGAGACTGTTCTTTTGTGAATAATCCACTCTGTGCAAGTGTGTAACTCTTATCTGTGTGTAGGGGAGAGCCTCTCAGCAATCTGTTATTGTGCACAAGTTCCACTTGATTTAACAAGATGAATCAATTAGAAAGGCAGCCAGAAGTACCTCCGTGTGTCATATTAATTTAAACATTGTTTTCTGGAGTTGAAAACTTTATATTCAGGAACTTGTTGGATTTATCCCCCTCCCCCATTCTCTCTGATGCACAAAATTATTAAACTTAATTGGGTTTCTCTGGACACTACTCATTTCTCAAAATTTATTGCAATTATGCAATGCCCATAGCTCATTTATTTTTTGTTTCCTAGTGATTAAAACTTAAGACACTGAAAAATGTTATGTGTGTTTTCCTTTTCATCACTAATGCTTTTCTGTCCTCTGCATTCAAGACACATTCTGTAGTCATGAATCATTAAAGTAGCAAAATTCACAGGCAGACTTAGCTTATAGCTAAGTATAATAAAACCAGAATGTAGGTCAGAAATCTTGAAACACTTTTTTATAAGATATTTTGGTTTTGTTTCAGAGGGTGTTTTTCTTAACAGTGGAAACATTCCTGTATTTCTTATCTCTGACTGAAGTAAAAATTAGGTTTTCTAAGTTGATGGCTATTAGGTGTTATGGTTTTGTTGTTGTTGTTGTTTTGTTTTTGTTTGTTTTTGGTTTTTGGTTTTTGGGGGTTTTTTTGAGCAGTAGTTAACAAACAAAAATATTGCGTGAGCAACACTGAGTGATGCAGTTGATGCAGTTACACCCTGCCAAGGCAGAGGGAGATGGAAGCAGAGGAGGGTAAAGTGGCTGGGAGTCTTTGGGTATCCTGAGCTGGTGCTGGTCCTCATCATTGCCACAGTTTCTGTGGAGGGCTGGTTCTGTGTGTCTCACCCCGGAGGGAGAGGCTCTGCTCCTCCCAGGGCTCCCAGCCCTGCTGGGCTGCCTGTAGCTGTGTGGCAGCACCCCAGGGGTTGTGCTCTGGGACAGGGGACACCCAGCCCGCCCCAGCAGTGGCAGTGTGTGGGGAGTGTCAGTCCTGCAGCACTGAATTCCCCAACACACTCACCTCCTTGAATTTCACTCCACACTCTCCAGCCTTGGCTCCGGGAGATGCCTGAACTCTTGCCCTGCTGAGAGTGCTCTCCTGGGGCTCCCTGTCCCCTTTCCCCCACTGACTGGGCAGGGAACTGAGCTGGATGGATTTTTGGTGTGACCCAGCCCAGCTGTCCTGGTGTTTTTATGCCAGGGGGTGTTTGCAGAGGCAAAATGTGTGTCCACGCTGGGAGCCTGCTTTGTCATGCTGGTGGGTGAGTGATGGAAGGGAGGAGGGAATAATTAATGCCATTGTAAGAGCTAGGAGTGTTTTTAGCATCAGCTAAAGTAGGAGGCACAAACATTTCAGGCAGAAACACTCTGGATAAAGCAGCAGAAGATGTGTGTGCCAGGGCAGTGGTATCTGCCCAGGACAATGCAGAATATGTCAGTTTGATAGAGACACAAATCATGTACACTGTCTTCCAGCTGAAACAGCAGCAAAGTTATTCCAAGCAAATAGATGCAGTGGCTGAACTTCCTCTAGCACTTTGTGAATGGAGTTCAAGTGATGAGAGTTTGGCCTGTTTCCAGAGAGCCAGGCTTCTGTTTCCAGCGCTGGCAGGATAATGTTGGGAAATAAGCTTGCATCTGAAATGTAAACACGTCCTTTAGTTCAGCAGACTTTGGAAATCAGCTAAAGGGAGTTGAAACAATTAAAAACCGTGGGGTGGAAATATGGTGGTTGGAGATACTGCAGAGGGAAGTGGTTTGAAGTGTTCATCTCTTTGGAGCTGAGGAGCCTCTTTGTAGGCAGAGATGGGTCTGCAGTGTTGTCTTTTTAGGGAGCCCACAAAATTCACTCCATAAAATTACCAATAGCTCTTGCTCTCACTGTTAACAGAGGACGGTAAGTTATTATGCAAACATTTATGTCTGGACAGGCTCATCATCTCCTTCCTCTTCTTTTCTTCATGGTGAGAGATGGGTGAAAGCCAAGGCAAACAGCAGCCATCTCTTTGTAAGATCTTTTAGGGACCTTGTTTGTGAGGAATTGTTATGGGCATTCTTGTCCAAATCTTCCTCACATGCCAGCCAGAGGAAAGCTCTTTTGACCTGAATGGGAAACGAGTCAGGCTTCTGATATTTTTATAAGTTATAAAAAATATTGCCATTCCTCTTCTTTGGGTGAGTGAGAAAAAGAAAAAAAAAAAGTGTTTCGTTTCTGTCATGCTTTCCAGCTGAAATCCTCTAAGTGCTTTAGAATTAGTGTGGATTCAAAGTGAACATCCCTTTAATTCTGGTAGCACTGGTTTCAGCATTGTGGGTGGAGAGCTGAGAGAAGCTACTTGAGGTTCTCAGGCCAGAGATGTACGAGCACCAATCTCCTCTGCTGGCATTGTTCCCACAATGCTGTTTTTTCTCCTTGGCTATAACGTGTCTCTACCAGCAAGATGGATTTTTTCCTCCAGTATGAGCTCTTGACCAGCTGAATAAAGCATCTCAAAATCATCACTAGGCCTGAGCTGCACAGACTACAGCACCACACGACCTTTAAGTGCTGTCAAGGAGTCTCGCAGAGAAAGCTGATCTGTTCACCTGAGACGCCGGTTTGCAGCAGGAAATAAAACAGATACATTTGGGTGATTTTTGGACATTCCCCCCAAATTCACACTCTCCCCAAATTCTAAGGAGCACCCTCCTGATTGTCCACACCTTGGACTCCATCCCCTCTGAGATGGAGTTTCCAACACTGGGTTTTCATCCAGTGTTAAAATACCAAACAAGGTCTGTGAAGTGACTTCATCTTCTCCCTGTGTATTGCTGAGCAAACTTTTACTGAAGCAACATATGGGATCTGTGGTTTGGAGGAGAGGAATTGAGATCACAGGGCAGAAAAAAATGACTTTACTGAAGGACCAGTTTTATTAGAAGGCAAATGACAAAGGAAATGCATGATCATGGGCACTATAGCATTTAATTTCCTAAAAGGAGTTAGAATTTGATAACACATAATTGATTACAGCTTGTAAAAAATCTGCTGAAATCTACACTGACTTTTTATTTTCTTTGTAAGGCTGGTGGCTAACTTGTTAATCAATCATTTCATTGTGATTTAGCCTGTGTATTCCAGTCGTGGGATTCTTATAGAAAAACATTTTGGATACCTTTCATCAAGAAATTTCTCTTGTGTTTAAGTCATCAATGCACGTTATGCACCTTAACATACAAAGAAGTGGTGTTTCAGAGGGGATGAGAAACACCATTGTCAGATTCTGGGAAAAATGCTGGCATCCTGGAAAATGTGTTTTCTGTAAACAGGATAAAACCCCCAGAACCTGGAGGCTTTGTTGTTGTTCTTAAACTGGAAATAGCGAGGAAGCAATTTCTTCTGGTTAACTGAATGTTTTGTTTCCATTTCAAGATTTTATTGTTAAGTCTTGAGTTGTTTGGGTTGTTTTTTTTTTTTTGTTTTTTTCTTTTTTGGCTATAATTGACAATTTTCTAAATACATTTCATATCAAAAGAAAGAAAGGAGTACACACTTTCCAATATGTCAGAGTTACTGCTGTCATGTACTGAGCCTCTGGCAACATGAGCCACCTTGAGCTGAAGTTTCTTCAGCTGGAAATGGGCACATCTGTAAACAGCACACACTGAACCTGGATGAAAAGGGTTAATTGGGAGGGAAAGAGAAGGAAATTATGACTTGGCTCATGCTTTTGTAGTACTAAAACCCTGTGAACAGTTAAAGCCCTCCAGCACAGACCTTTAAAGTCATACAATCAATCTGATTTCCATGATTTCCATGCCTTTTGCATGGAGGGGATGAGCACATGCTGCATAGCACAGAAGAAAGTGGGAGGATGACTGGCACTTTTAATCCTACTCTGGTCCTGCTGTGGCACAGTGGGGATGCCCTGTCCCTTGTTTTCCTGCTGAGCAATGAGAGCTCACACAGATTATGGGAGCAGGATGTCTGGAGCAGTGGATGGTGTAATCACCTGTGCAAACCCCTCGTGGTTTAACCCAACAAACTGCTGAACACTAGACTCAGAGCCTCTCACCCACTCCCCCTGCCCCAGTGGCATAGGGAAAAAACCCTTAAAATTTATGGCTTGGGAGACAGATTATTAGGACCAAACCAAGAAGGGAAATGATGATAGAAACGACAAAAGAATCAGAACATACAAAACAAGTGATGCCTAGTCAGCTGCTGGCCCATCCTGGCCAGCTTCCCCCAGGTCTGCGTGCTGGCCACGGTGCCCTGTGACATCCACGGGGTCCCTTCCAACCCAAACCATGCCATGGTGCCATGGGTCTGTGCTGCCTGTCCCTGGGGCCACCAGCACATGGAAGCAGCCCCTCTGTGACATCAGCCCAGCCAGGTCTGTGCTCCCTGTCCCTGGGGCCACCAGCACATGGAAGCAGCCCCTCTGTGACATCAGCCCAGCCAGGTCTGTGCTCCCTGTCCCTGGGGCCACCAGCACATGGAAGCAGCCCCACTGTGACATCAGCCCAGCCAGGGCACTGCGCTGCAGGTGACAAACGCTGCTCCCGGCAGCCACAGGTGACACTGGTGACTCTGCTGTGCCTCTCTCCGTGGGACACCTGTGGGTGAGTGGGGGCTCTGGGAGCCCCTCGCTGCTGGGGTGGGGTGAGGAGAAAAGGCTGGAAGTGCTGCTCAAAAACGAAACCATCGGTGTTCTGGTTCCTCATCCGAAACACCCAACGCAGCACTGGGCCTGATAGGAGGGAGAGAAGTCACTCTCTTCCAGATGAAACTAGGACAAA
This sequence comes from Sylvia atricapilla, assembly GCF_009819655.1. Taxonomy (NCBI): domain Eukaryota; kingdom Metazoa; phylum Chordata; class Aves; order Passeriformes; family Sylviidae; genus Sylvia; species Sylvia atricapilla. Next base: position 1,726,665 of record NC_089154.1, read on the forward strand.
ATGTCAGGCAAAATTTTAAGAAAGAGAAGGAGGAGATATTGATTTGGTGCTGTGCACCTACGGTTTGCTGTGGGATTTTTCCATAAAAAATCTAACACGGCCTGTGGCTGCTCTGTTTTGCTGCCGCAGGTGAAGCAATGGGGCAAGGCAGAGAGACAGGTTTATATTTGTTTTCCCTCTGTTAAAATGAGATTTATCCTTAAGAAAAGACTCCTACACTAGATTAAAAGAGCATCTTGAAAATGATGAAAGTGAAGCAACTTGTGAGATAATATTCAGCTCGCTCTCTCACTGGTGTTGTCACTGCAGCTGCATTCAATCCCTCGGGAAGTTGTGTCCTTGTAGCAGCGTGTTTTAACAACAGATTGCCCTGGGTTAGTAATGAGAATGTTTCCAGTACTGCTGCGTTTGGGGAAAACTCTTTCAACAGTGCTACAGAGAATCCCCAGCAATTCTCCATGGTCTCCAGTGGCTGAGGTACACGGGTGTTACACATGCAATGTTAGTCTAAGTTTGCTCTTTGGGGTGTCCTTAAGGAAATGAGAAATGAGATTACAGCCACACTCAGTGTGTTTGTGACAGCTTAACCCCTGGCCCCATAGATTTTGAACCTAGGGTTTGATTTAAGCCATATTTGATGGCAAGGGGACATGTCCAAAGTATTTGAGTTCATCCATCATTCTTCAGGAGAGTAGATGCTGACGGGAGGGCAAGACCTTAGAAATACCCTTCGCATGCTCCCCAGCCACAGGAAATGGTTTACTTGGAGGTTATTAAACATGCTTAAAATCCCCACAGAAGAAGGGGACCTGCGTCACCTCCAACCACATACATCTTTGCACGTGATCTGCAAAAAAAAAAAAAAAAAAAAAAAAAAAATAGTGTAGCTGGGATTTAAATATCTTATTCCACAGAGCTGAGTGAAAAATAGTGGGGTTGTTATTCAAGAACATGAAAACAATTTATCTGGTCCTTTTTCTTTGAAATTCAAAATGGTAATAGGATATTGCAAACCAGCCAGTTGTCGCTATTGAAGTGATTAATTCAACTTTCTTGGCCAAGTTAAATCAAATCCTTTTTCCTCTATGAATCCATTCTTTGATTCTCCAGATTCATTGCTGGAAGATGATCTCATGCCATTGTATGAATAAGACAAACATTTATGTGATCCCTGCCTCACCCTTTTCTCTGGCAATTGATTTCTCCAGGTATTTTATTTCTGTATCAGGTAATAAGATAGTGATCTGATTAGGGGGTGATGAGAAAGTAAAATACTTTCATAAACAATACATTCAAAAAACCCCCATTGAGAAATAAAAGGAAAGTATAGAAGTGAGCTCTTCTCAACATTGACATATAAAGAGAAAAATACAGAAAATCTTTTAAATCCCTCCAAATCTTGTTATCTAACAGAGGTCAGATTAGTCACTTTAGATGTAAGGTTGTACCCATTTGACTTTTTTTCCCATTGCACTTTGAGGTTGTTAAAGGGCCTGTTGGTAAGTGAAAGCAGTTGATTCATTATTCTTTTTAAATGTATTGGACATTTCTGAAGGAATTTTCTTTAAAAATTACTAGACCTTTTAAGTCTAGCTGTAAATATCTTTTAGAAAGCTACAGAACGTGTAATTCATTCCTGTGCCTTCATAAAAATGATGCTGAAGTGACAAGCAGGGTCACCCTTCCATGTGTTCAGGCTTCCCTAAACCTGCTGGCGTCAGAAAGGTGCTGGTAAATAGCTCTGTCTTTAAAGCTTTAAATAATTGAATTCCTCAGGCTAGCAAATAACTTTCTTAAAACTTGGCAATGCTTGAACCTTTCAGCAAGCCTGATATGAAAAGGACACTATATAAACAGATGAATCTGAACTTCTCATGGCTTGAATGGCAGTTCTGGCTAAAAAAAAATATGTCAAGCCAAAATATTTTCTCCGTTGTCAAGTGCTTAAAGTTTTTGGATGTCCAATGCCATTGCCAAGAAATAAAGCACAAAAATAACCCCGAATCTTTGGGTAATGCTCAGAAAAACAAATCAGTTGCACTCCCTGCTCACATTAACAAATCCTTGAGAGAGCAGAGCCCTGGGAAACCAGTGCTTGTGCATGTGATATAAGGAGGTGTTTGAGGGAATATGAGGAAGTGTCTGAAGGAACACAATAGTACCATGAAACTGAGGGCAATGCCCCAAGCCACTGAGAACCTGCTTAGATTTCTTTAGCAAACCAGTAGGCAGTGAGTCTTCTAAGCAGTGAGATGCTCCTAGTTAGCTTTGCAGGAATAGTACATTTTCCTGTGTTTAATTATTTAAAAGATGCTGTATAATGGGTCTTTGGAATTGTGTGACCCATAATCAATCCATCCACTTTTGCATAATGCATGTGGCATCGATGTTCCATTCCAAGATCACTTAGGAGAAGCTTTGCCCATCTGCCCATTGCTCCTTTGCAGTGCACACACCAACACAGGGCTTGCAATGCCATTTACCTGCTGTGCTTGTTCAGAGCCAGCTGTGAATGTGCCCAACAATGAGAATTTAGAGAAAAAGCAAGAAGGCTGTAAATTCCATCATTTGAGTGATATCACTGGAGGTGCCTGACCTGTGGGCTGGGGCAGGTCCCTTCCCAGTGCCAAGGAGCATCCTTGCTGTGAGATCCTAAAGGTGAGGGAGTGCTTGTGAGCCTTGCTCTGCAGGCTGGCCCTGCTGCCCAGCTGGGGTTGTCTCCCAAAACCTCTCCTTCATTATTTGTCTGGAAAACAACCCTTTTGGGCACCTGGGCTGGACCTACTGGACCAGCTCTTGCCTTTCAAATCCCATGCTGTAATCTTAAGGAAAGTGCTTAAGCAGAGCTCAAACCCTCTCCTTTCAGCCTTAGGGAAGGCAGCACCTCACTGTGCATCCAGGAGGAGGAGGAACCTTAGTTTTGGAAGGTGTGCAGAGGATCTTGGACATGATGGTGCTTTCCATAAACTCCAGGAAATCCTGAGAGGAGGATCTGGAAAACATTAATTACAGTAATATCTTGATTAGTTGCCTTCTAGTTCATTAGCCTATTTCTGTTTCTCTTATCTTGTTTTTATTGTATGTAAAGGAAGGAGGGAGGTTGCCTCAGTCCATGACAGTCCTGCCAGAGACAAAGGGCTGTAAATGTTCACTTCTAGGAGTATATGTTAATTAAACATCCTGTGGCCTAGCAAAGAGGGACTCAAAAAGCTCTTTGTCCTGTGGCTTCTCTGGAACTGCCTTCATGAGCCCCAGTATTATCCCCTGAAAATGAAACAAAATTATTCCCTCCAGCGAGAGCAGTTTATAATTGGCTGAACAACGTGCTATATTTTAGCCAGACCTACTTTCCACAGAATTGTGTCTAGGATTATTCAATCAATGAATGTCACAGGATCCTTTACCTGGGATTGCTGATTCTGAAGTGTGGACTGGACAAACAGGTTGAGGCAGCCTGCCCTGTGCTGCGGAGAGGAATACAGGGATTGCAGGGAGGTTTGTCATGCCAAGATGCCTCTGCTGTGTCATGGGTTCTCACACATCTGTTGGTCCTTTTTACAGCTGTAGTCACAATGATTATTAATGAGCTGCATCTCTTCAGAATTTGAAGTATTTGAATGTATACTTTAATTTAAGATCATCTGTGCTGGGTGAGTTTTTTAGGTAAAACCTTGGTCCTCACTGAAGAAGAAGTGGAGTTTTTTCATTGACTTTGTAAGGACTAGGACTTTGTTGTATGTACTGGTAATGATAGGTAGTGAACATGAGGTTTTTTCACAAAAAAATGCCCTGCAGTGCTTCTGAAATGCACAACACACGGAGAAATATATTGTAGATTTAATGATTTATTCAATGAATGTAAAAGCTGGTTGCATAAAGGAGATTTAAGTGATTATTACCATCTGTCACTAGGTTTCACTGTGCTGCAATAAAAGTGTGTTTCAGATTATCAGCAGTTCAATCACATAAAAACCAAAACCAACACGTTTCTTGTGATGGCATTCCCCAGCTCTGCCCTTAGAATTGCCTCTCCAGATGTTGGGTAAGTGAAGACAGAAAGGCACAAAACATGGATGAAGCTCAGCTAAAAGCTGACAGACTTAGAACTGCAGAACTATTCCGGGTGAAAGGGTTGACCTGGATTTCAGACAGTGGGTACATTCCATGTCTACTTCTACAGTTCCCTAATCCTCTTCCATCCGGTAAAAATATGGGGGTGCATTTCTCTATGTCCAGATTTTTTTCTTCTTTTGATTTTGGTGCATCACTTATCATTTTAACTTGATTTTTTTTCTTCTTCCCTGGCTTCCTGAATATTTTCTCCCAGATGTAAATATGATTCTGGGTAGGACCTGCTCCACCAGCCCCTTTAAGGCCTAAATGGCCCTTGCTGCCATGAAAATACTAAACACAGAGAAAGCAGAGGGAAAGGGGACAAAATCAGGGAGAAGACTGTGGTGCAGTCCTTCTAATCTAGCTGGGTTTTCTTCCCCCCTTCTGTGGTACCCTGTAGTGATCAACAGAAGTCCAAATGTCTTGATCTATAGGTAGAACTTGGGCTAGTTTTTTTTTTTTTTTTTTAAGAACTAGCACTTTCTTTCATATCTACTTTCTTTCTCTGATTTAGAATCTGAAATAGGAAACTTGAACTTAATAGAACACTACAGAACAGGAAAGGAAATAGTTAATAATTTTGGGTTTCCCATCTCAGATCAAAATTAGTAATACAGAAGGTTAGTATTTTGCTATAAGCAAGGGATGAGGACATCAATCATGTTCTCTGTTTGTGCCCTGGGAAAACCAAAGGAGGAGAGTCTGATCCCAAATCTTACCAAAGATTATTAATGAGGAACAAGCCAGAGGAAAACAACAACAACAACAAAAATGCTATTACTGTTATACAGTTTTTATCTGACTTCTACTGAATCCTTTGCTGGGTACATTTTGCCAATTTTCTGCAACAGGGCATTTGGTATTTTCTCATTTCACTAATTCCTAATTATTGCTTTGTTTCAATGACTGTCACATTCCATGGATTTCTGTCTCTAGTGATTGTGAGGGACTTAAGGATTTTACAGGATGAAAGGATCAATATTATACATATAAATAATATTTACTATTTTTATTGTTCATACACAGGTTTTTCAGCCACAACATGGGCTGATTCTTTGGTGACCTATTGTGCTTTAAGTGTGCCTATCCCAGCCAATATCTTTTCCCTGTAGGGTGTTTTATTGAGCCACTTTGTTTCCTTGTGTTTGTGCTTTGCTCCTCTCATTGTCCCCACTCATCCCCCACTGTCCTTCCTGAAGACAAAGATGTAGGAGAGATACACACATCATCTCTTCATCTCTCTGCATAAATGGAAGTACTGAATAACTCGTTGACAGTCTAAGAAAGACCCAGTTTTGATTCTGTTGTGAAAGCCTGGAACCCTGAGCAAAGCTGTCAGTCAGTCTCTGAACAAAGCCCTGATTATCTCTGGTTTGGGATCAGCTCTCTGTGGTGTGCACAGTGAATGTTGTCACTGAAAATCCTTCCTATGGCTGTAAGTGCTGGGCTTGGGCTGTTGTCACTCACTTCCTTTGATCAGTGCTGCAAGGACCAAACAGCCCCCACCCACATGGTTTGGTGGTCTGATTGGAAGGTCTCGATCCCTCAAGGCTCTGGGAACATCTTTTTGCTAAAGAAAATTTTTACAGCTGTAGGATTGAAATGCTTCACGCTTTCTGAGGCTGCAGAAAGACAGTGTTTGCCTGCATTTAATGTCCAGGCTCTCTCTCAGAAAGCTGCAGCAAATTATTGACAGCAGAATTGAGTGCAAACCTTCACACTTCTGAAATATGTTTTCACCTATCTTTTTAGAAGTATCAGCACAATGATGGTACTATTTCCTTGAATCAAAGGAACGAGGTCAGAGGGTTTTGGGAAGGGGATGGGATATTTCTCACTAGCAGTGGTGCTGGGTAGTTGTGTATTTGTCTTCATGAGGATGTACTGGAAATGTGGTCATGAATGGATTTATCCAGACATACATAGCTTGATGCTTGTGTAGTACTGTACAAATTTTCTGTACCTTCTAGTTAGTTTGAAATAGTCAAAATCAAATCTAGAGTCTCTGAAACATAGAACGGCTTCCCCAAGTTTAATTTTCCTGACTTGGAAATATTTTTTGAAAGGATCTTACTATCTCACAGTCTCATCTTTCTGTCCCTGCTGTACCCCAGAGGGTGCTTGGGAACACTCTGAACCCCAGGCAGCTCCTGAGACCAGGTATCTCAGCCCATTCTCACCAATTCCTGCAGCCTGGGGTAGGACTGTGTTGCCAACAGCCCCTGAGACTTCGGTTCCTGTGAGTGCCTCATCACATAGTGAGTATTTAAAGCACCTCACACATTCACAGGTGTAGACAGGACTTTGCTGGCTGGGGTGAGCCTTTGTGAGGATGGCCTGCATCTGTTTGGAAGGACTGTGTTTTGTCATTGAAACCTTTTTGGTCTAAGTTACAGCTCCTGCATAGTATTGATGAAAATGTTATTCACCCATGGCCTGTTTAGGCCTCAGTTGTCTGAAATACATAGTAATTAAACAGTATATATTTTAGATGTATGCTAAAAGCCTGTTACTATCAAAATCTGCTATGGTGGACCTATCCTAATAATAGCTCAGACTGCATTATTCATTAATTATTAAAGCAAATTTGTGCTCAAGAATGGAAGGAAAAGGTGAAGAGGTGTGGAAATCAGAATCAGCAGTAGGTGAGTGCACATGTGTGGGAACTTCACATGGGACCTTGAATATGCTGTGGTGGAAAATCCATTGGTGAAGTGATGGGCTTAAACAATGTTCTAGCAGAGACACAGCTGCTGTGTATCTGGTGTGCTCAGAAGTGACCATAAAGATATTCCACATCAAATTGTGCAGTCTGGTCTGCAAGGGCCAAATCAACCTGCAGTCAGGCAAAAAAAAAAGGACAGAAGAATTTCTGTTTCCCTATAGATATTCCATTCATGTATAGTATTTTGTATACCTTTGTTCATGGAGAAGTTAGGCAAAAGTCCAAAAATACACAGCAGGGGAAATGTTGAGCTGCATTTTTTGCTATTTGTCACAACATTTGTGCTGTAGTTTAATAACTCTTCTACTGTGCTGCAAAATTCCCTCACTGGTGAGGGAGCACAAACTGCAAAAGCAGATTGTTAGGAATATGCTTGGCTTATCCCCTACATGAACAGCATTATTCTTCCAGATATGAACTTGAAATAGTCTCTCATTTTGGGATGTATATTTAGAATTGGGCCACAGATAGTTTTCTGTCAGTTCTATGAAATTAATACTTCTTTATGACAGTGTTTTACTGCTTGCTGTATGTAATAGTTCCTTTCATTGGCACTTGTGTCCTTTGCAGGGAAAGAAATTTGCTTCTGTGCCAGTACACTCTGAGTGTCATTGGCTTTCATATGGTCTATTAAAAAAGGAAATTGTGAGGAGCAGATCAGACCTCACTGAGGCCTTCTGAACTGTCCCTGTTTCAAGGGGGGGAACCCAGAACTGTCAAGACTTTGACTTCCCAATTCCTGAAGAGATGTTAATTTGCTTGGCTGCCTGATCTACAGGGAGCAGAAATGAAACTCCACGTACACGACCTTTGGTGTCAATCATTATGGGAGGCATCTGCATTTATATTGTCAATGCACAAACTTTCCTTACTTCCTGAAGCATGAAATCACCTTTCAGATGAAGAAAGAAATATAACCCTGCATTTTTGGGAGATGTGGCAGTTCCATCTGAGGCTTCTGTTGCACAGAGAAACGTTTAAACACAATATTCTGACTTCAACGTCAACCAGTCTCTTGGAAGTTGTCGTTTTTCAAATGAAAGTTACACTATATTTTTTTAAAGAGATCTATTATTACTTCATATTATTTTAGGACTTCTAATGATCCATCTCTAAGTCAACAGGAGGTTTATCATTAACTTTGATACTGCCAGCAAAACTGGGCCCAGAGTGTCTCACATTGAGCTCTCAGCTAAGCCTCTGTTCCTCTGGCACAGGAAAAAAAAGGAGGAAGTACATATTTTAATGGAATTTTACAAACTGAAATAACAGAGCTAGTTGGTAACCTGCAGCAGCAGGATGCAGCCTGTGCCTGTGATATGTAGTCCTTTAATGCATTGAATTCACTGGGGTGTTTTATGGTGTTTGGTGCCAGGTCTTTGTGATCTCTGCTGACATTCATTTAATTGAAGGATTCACACTGAGAATTTTGGGGTATCCCATTGAATTCTTTCCCTACAAAGTCAGGAAAATGAGACACACTTGCACATTTCATTACAGTGTTTGGGCAGAGATCATCAGTTGGTTGCTAGGGCTTGTTTCTTGCTGGATTTCTTAATGCTCATGACAAAGTTCTTGTCCATCACCTGAATGAGTCAGAGACTTCCTATTTGCCCTGAGTTTACTTGCAGCTCGGAAGTTCTGACCCTGAAGAAAACAGTATTTTTCAATAAAATTCCGAAAAGACTAATTTTTAATTCCAGAGTTGAGGGGAACACACAACAGACATGCTGCCTTTCTCTTTCTTTGAAGTACAGAACATTTTTCTTCACTCTAAATTGGAACTTAGTTTGTGTTTGTACAGCTTATCTAAATTTCCTCTGCATGACTGTGGCTGCACAGCCTTCCGTGTGTAGTCTCAGCATAAGGTGTGCTCCAAACTGTGTCAGCCCTCTAAAGGCTGTCCTTATTTTGAAGTGAATGGGAGAGAAATCTGCTTAATTTTCTATTTTTTTTCTTGCTAAGATGTGACATATTTCAGTGTTCTTTTGTTACCTGACTCATGTGGTAGAAAGACTTAGCATCAAATGAGTTAAAATAACCCTCAGGGACCACTGGAGATGCAGGCAGCAAGTTTGGGCCAGTCCATGCAGCAGAAGCTGTAGCCTCAGTAAAATGAAGGAGAGTGGAAAACTTAGCAAGACCTTCACTGCACAAATGTCTCAGAACTTTCCTCTCAGAAGGGCAGCTGTGCTGCAGAACAAGACTGGGCTGAGCTGTTTCCAGTCACAGCCCTCTCCTGAGCCTGTTTAATATAGCTGCCATCCAGATCAGTGACAGAGCTTTCAGGGCAGGCTTGGAATGTGAGGAGATGGATAAGCTTTAAAATGAACCTGTGATTTCTGTCAGACCTCACAGGGAAGCTTGCTGTGCTTGTTAAAATCTGGCTATGGAAAGACAAATTACTTCAAAATGGATATTCCTTTACTCAACAGAAATGACACTTCTGGAATCCGTCAGGATTGTTTTAATGTCCAGACCATACTCCTCCTGATCTTGGTCCTTTGCTGCCATTGGAGGCTTTGGAATCTTCTTTCCTGCTCCTCTATTGCCAGACTTCCTATGGGACACCCAAAGGCTTTTCATGAAAGATGGCAATTGATGAAGTGGAGAAGTCACATTTCCGTGACAGCAGCAGTACAGCAGGGAGCACACAGCAAAGAGCTGCACCCAGCTGGGGTGGTTCTTTATCATCTCCAGCAGCCACAGGACCTGTGTCCAAAGAAAAGGATCCTGGGAGCATTCCTGCAGAGCAGGCTCCAGCAAGAGCCCAGTGTGGCCGGCAGCCTGGTCTGAAGGGCTTTGGGAGGGTGTTGGAAGGGAATGCCTCAGGATTCCCTGCCTGGATCATCCAAATGGATTCCACGGATTCTGCATCTTGACTAATCCTTCACATGATAAGGCTGGCAATTAAACAGGGGAAAAAAAATAAAAAAAGAGTAAACTGTGCATAAGAGATTTTTGAAAGTAAGGAGAGTCAGCTTCCCTTACTCTGTTCTAGGTCATGATGCACAGGGATCATGAGTCAGCCAGGAGCTGGGAGGATGATGGGATTTGAAAGCAGGTTGTTTTGTCTCTGTCAGCAGCCTGCAAGTTGGTTTATGAAAGGCACAAGTTGAACTGAAGTTTAAATCTGCCTGATTTTTTCTGATCCCCATCTGTTGATAAGGACTGGCACAAGCCCAGTAGCATTATGGCATGCAGCCCTTTACAAGCCCAACATCTCAAAGAAGCCTGAATTTCTCTCTCTATCCCCAGAAACTCTCCATCTATTCGAACCTAGAAAGAATAGGTATGTATTTTTAGAAGTTGAAACCTTAAAAAAACCTTGTTCCTTATTCTTCAAACGAGTTGGCATGACCTACTTTCCTATTTCTGATATCAATAGGATACGAACATAGGTAGGCATGATCCTTTGTTTGCAAAGGTAACATGGCAAAGTACAAGAGAAAAGAGAATCTACATTGCAGGATTAACTTCTTTTTTTCCCTTATCAATATAATTTCTTTCTGTGCCAGTTTTATAGAGGGTTTTTCATATTGCATTGCAGTTCAAGGACCAGTTTCATACCTGGTGTAAGACGTCCTGCGTCTCACATGACACATCCTTTGGCAGCTCTTGCCACGTTTCTGTATTACAAGCACATCTGTTGTCTCCTCGGCATAATGAGGATGCACTCTACCCAACAGTCCTTAGGTAATTCTGTATCCTAGCCTAATTTCTGTCAAGTTTAGTGTGACTCCATGTTATACATCTTTTTACACAAGACCTATTGTTCCCAGTCAAATCGTCTGGGTTCTGTGCTTATTAGCACATTAAATAACCTGCTTAAAATGTCACCTGAAGCACTGCAGAAAATCATCAATACCAACTGTGAATTTAGCCCAGATGCTTTGAACTTGTATCTGATATGCCTCATGTCTAATATGTTCCACAGAAAAATTCAGGGAAACATCAAAGTAGTGCTTTCCCATGAGCCCTCACATCCTGCAGAGCCAAGGCAATGGAAAGCAGCCAAGTAAGTTCACACTGAAAGCTGTAACTCACTTTTCATTGAGTGATGAGTCCGTCACCTCTCACATCTCGCAGTTTTAAGAAGCAGGAATCCTTCAGCCAGACCCCAGGAGTGCAAGCTAGTGACCCTGTTAATCTCTTCTCTACTTCAGTGGCATCTGTCCTTTTTTTTCCTCTCTCTCTCACTCTCATTTTTTTTTTTTTTTAACCCATCTGTACATCCTGGCCAGCAGGAAATCAAAAGAGCACTTCTCAGTAAGTGTAGGGCACCTTCCATCATGTGAGACAAAGCATTTTTTTAAAAACTAGTGCCTGAACTGGAAACTTGAATATTTGAAGAACCTTTATCTGTGGAAAGCTCTGTGCTAGCCCTTCTGACCACCTGAAATGTTCACCAAAGTGTGAGAAAAGCTGCCCTTTGTGCTGGGGCTTGTTCTGGTGGAGGAGATGGGATAGAGGAGGAATGGAGGTGCACCTTCTAGAAAAACTTAGAAATGCATGTGCATAAATTAATATATGCCTGTAGCTTGCAATTATAGGCATCCTCTTCTGTCTGAGGGAATATTATTCTGGCCCTGCAAAATTCCTCTTCTGACTGAGATCTTCTGCTGGAAGACAAAGAAAACTGTAAGCCACCTTTGAGATGGTTTCGAGTGCTCCCAGATCTGTCTCTGCTGCATCTCTCTTTTGTAGTGCTGCTGCATCTAGGAGAGGGAACAAAGGCATCTCTGGGTCCCCACCCTGTTCAGCTCACTGTGATTTGTTCTTTTTAAAGCTGGCCCTTGGCTTGGGAGAGCAGCAGTGCTCTGTGACATGTTCCAGTGTACCTACCACCCCGAGGAGTGACTCTGTGAGCACACACCGTGTGAGACGTACATGCCTTTAGGAGGATCTGGATACACAGAGAATCTAAGCAGAGAGAAAATCTCAAGTGCTTTCAGTAGCACTGTGAGTTTTCTAATGTAAAAAGAATAGATATTCCTTTTTGTACCATGATTGTGCTTTGTCTTCTATTGAGTTCAGGGAGCTTTTTGACTTTTGGAAGTGAAAGCAAACAAAAGCCGTCTTTTAAAATTAGTGACTTCTAAACCCTGCATTTTCTGTAATAATAATCTCCCATATCAGTGTAGAATACAGATTTGTGGTCTTCTGGTACAGACAATTTCAGATCGAATTCTTGTGCCTCTATTATCTTTCCCTGCTGGAGAATCTGCTGTTTAAAGACAGACTAAATATGAATTTCTTGTTCAGGTCATGGCTGAGCCAGTGACTGCTCTGGGACATGGAAAAATGGTTGCTCTGGCCCAGGCTGTTTTAAAAATGCTTCAGCTGAAAAAGTCCAGAACTTTTGAGGCTCTTGGAAGTATATATATTGTAGAGGAGAGTAGGGAACTGAATGGAAAATAAATATTAAAGGTTTTTTTGCTAAGAAAGGAAACATTTGTCTAGGGAAGTTATGATAAGAAGCTCGTCTGGAGGAGCATGAAAGGCACTCATAAGCTCAGCATCAGCCAGAAGAGCAAAGATACTGGCCTGATTCTTTGTGTACATTTTTATGAAGATGATTGCTCATACTGAAAGCTCTAAATGCAACACACAAAGCATGTTTATGCAGGATTATGTAGTTCTTAAAAGTGTATTCCTGATCAGAAGTTGAACGTAAGACTTCAGCATCATCCGTAAAAACAGAAGCAAACCTTCCTACTCAGGTAAAAGAAAACTGTGCCATTTTCCTTCCTTTCTAAATTAAAATGGAAAATAATTTGAGAGATTTTATTATTATTATTTTTTACTCTTCAGCAAACTTTCTCTCTGGGTATCCTTTATGCAGAGAATAGCAAGCTCCTTTTGTGCTTGCATTATTTAGAAATCCCAGGGATTGAGAATCTCAGAATGACGTCAGAATTTCCAGTTGATTTTCTGTGGTTTTTGGTTTTTGTAATGCCATGTAGAAGGTTCCTGAAACTGGCAACGAAAGAAGAAGAGAGCAAGGACTGAATTCCCAGTTCTTAATGCTTATTGCTTTGGACTTGTCCTTTATACTGGATGTGAATAAGGGAAATCCAAGTCCTGTGGTCAGTCTCCTGCAGCCCCAGAGATGTGGCTGTGGAGATTGCAATTATGGATGTTAGAGCATGTATGGGAACTAATCCCTGAAGAGAGGGAGGATGCTTAGTTGTAGCTTTTTTAATTAGCAGCCTATATGATCTGTTTCTAACAAAGTCTTCCTGACAAAGCTAGAAACATTTCTTGAGCTCCAGATGGCTGCTTTTCTTCATGACTTGCTGTAGGGTACAGACTTTGATTTTATATATTTTGATAATCTATCCTGATTATTCAACTAATACTCATTGTTCTCCCTGTGCTGCAACAATACCCTTTGAGAGACTGCAGCATATGGCTTGGTGAGGGAAATCTCAAGGTTAAGAAAATCTTCTTTATCTATGTTTCTCATTGTTTTGTTTCCTTTTTCTTAGAGCTGGGATCTGTAACTCTGATAATATCTCTTTAAATGTTTCCTAGAGACAAGTTTCTCCTTCTGGGAGGTTTCTTTCAATGGATGGGGAGAGGTCTCAAAATATTTGCTCATCTTTCCCAACATGTGAGATAAAGTCCCAATCCAAACCAAGCTAAGAGCAGTAAGAGCAACAACAGATTCTGATTTTCATAAACCAGTATTTGCTTGAGCCTCGTGTGTCCTAAACACGGATGCAGTTTTCCCAACTGCTTCAAAATACAACTGCTTCCCAGCAGAACTCTTTCTTTCTGCAGTGGATTACAATGTTCAAACTCTCTCTTGATTAAAAGCACTGATCTAACCCTTAAAAAATTGAGAAAATCAAAATCTGTGGACAGAGGTTCAGGAGAAGGCACCCAGTATAAATTTTTCTTTTTTTTTTTTTGTTAATGAAATGGAGCCAAAACAAATGTGCAAAATATTTCTTTTCCTTGAACTCTACAGTGTTGTTCTCAAGTTTGCTGTCAAAGCAATCCAAAAATAATGATCATATCATTAGCTGATGAAATGGGTCTGTGATTTATGTGAAATATAAATATTTTGGCCTTAGTTCTTTATTCATACCAGAGGATAAACTTGTTGAACCTCTACATTAGAACAAAAGTGAAAGGGAACATAAAGAAAATTTTACATGCATATAATTTTTTTTTAGGGAAAAGTACCTAGTTTATGTATTTATTTTTCATATTTTCTACAGGGTGCCTGGATAAAAACAAATGCCACTCCCTCCCAATTTAAAATACCACATAAAGAAAGAAGGGCAACTGCTTAAGAAAAATATTTAACTTCACAGCACTCAAGATGTTGTCTTGGCCACGAGAAATCAATTGAGTTATTTACTATGGAGAGAGACATTCCTTGTTGTATGGGGCCTCACAAAGTTATTCTGCACTGCTCAGCTGCCATTGAATTGTGTAAACTTTTGCCAGCTGTCTGCAAACAGGAGAATTCGATTACAGAAGATGTGAATGTCACTGATGTGAGTACGATTTGACCCAAAGAAACACTCCAGGTTAAATATTTGGGAAGCAATCTTGTCCAAGAGAAGATGGATAAATGACAGGGCAAGCAAAGTTCAGTGGGGTAGGCACCATGTATTTATTAAGAATATCTGTGTTGCTCACAAGTGGACCCACAGGAGCTGTAGGACCCTTGAACATCTGGCACTTGGGAAGATGCTAAATGCCAGAGCAGGAGCTGTATTCTCTAGGTTGTTTAGCCCTCGAGGGGCTTGGCACTGCAATGGTGCCTTTAGAAGAGACAAAAATCTCTCTGCCATCCATAATATTCACTGAGGGAACACAAAAGTGAATTTGATCACTCTTAAGAAGTTCTGATCAGTTCTTGAGTATTTTCTGCTGCAGCCTGCAGTTGTGCCAGCTGTGAGGAAGCTGAACCCAAATAGGCAGACTATGACTAAAATTGTCTCTTCACGTTGACCTTGCTGGTGTTGCTCTGTATTTACACTCCTGTGGGTGAAAGGACGAACTGTGAGAGTCACAGATTGGGAACACTGACTGTGGACTTATCCCAAATGGCTTTTTCAGAGACATCCATATAGTTGTGACTTCAGGAAAGAACTTATAAACAAAGTGTAAAATGAGCATGTGGTTTACTTGACTGATCTATGTGTACAGCCTAATGCTGAGGTTTTTCCATTAGTATTCACTTCACCAGTGAGAGATGTAAAATGTTTAAATTAAATGAAGCAGAAAAAAAATTGATTCTCTCCTTTCCCTCCATCTTTCTTACTAAAAGTTTTTGGCTCTTTCACATTAGTGGCTGTGCTATATATTGGCATTTACGCTAATGAAGAGCCCATGATGTTTCCTAAATGTTCCACTACAAGGACCTCGTTAATAGCTTCCATTTATCCAGCAAAATAAAAGCTCCTTGCAATCTCCAACCCATTGTGCTATAAGTCAAGGACATAGGAGGGGCACGAAACTGGGGTCTATCCTTTACTGTGCCATCCTTTACTCCAGTGTGGCCGGGTGCTTTGCTCAGGGAGCCAAGATCTGGGACTGCAGGTTAAAAGAAGCTTCCCAGGGCTCTGGATTTGTCCCTCTCCAGTGACACAGAGACAGAAATTGGAATCTGGGAATCTGGCTCATCCATGTGGTGCTGATGATTTGCCTTATACGAGGTTGGGGCTCTGATATTGGCAATTGCTTCCTCAGCCTGCCAGTCATCTTCATTCCAGACAATGTGACCCACAGATCCCGTGGCTAATCCTGGAGGTTTTGATCCAGGGTAAATCCAGTGAGGTGACAGCACATTGCCAAGGATATTTCACATGTGGTTCATCTCCCAGCCTGTGCTCTAATAGCTGTTCAACTGGAGAGTAAAGATTCTTTTCTTACTCTAAATGTGATATTTAGTCACAAAGAACAAGAGTAATTATTTTATCTATCTTTTAACAATTAGTCTTGACACATCATAACGGGTTCTGTAGTCTTCATCTAATCAGCAACTTTAAAATGATCATTTAAAGACTGGGAGTGATAAAGATTAAAAATTACAAATACTAATAACTTCCTATGATTAAATAAAATCAATTGGATAGAAAACTAGTTTCATCTCAGTGGAATTGCATTGTATATGAGCAGTCATAGAGATATACAAATATAATCAGTGCCAAAATTTTAAACATCTTAAGGGGACATTAATATAATTTGCATGTATTTTGACTAATTTGCCTTTATTGTGCTGCAGGATGCAGACTTTTAAGATCCTCCAAATAATTTTAAGGTTTTCACCTAGACTGCTGTTTTATAAATATTTGTGTTTTTTCTTTGAAAGTAGTACTTCAGAATTTGTGTTCTTCTTGGTAACTGTGTTAGCATCTATTTTCCTAAGAGCAGGCAAAAAATTAAACACTCTCTAGGATGATTTTTTTTTCATTTTCTCTTCTGAACAAAACAGATTTTCTTCAGAAAACATTCATTTTTGGAGAATGTTTTTGCTTGTTGGTTATTTCTCTCGGTTTTATCAAAATAGTAAGACAAACCTCTGTGAGTTCAAATTAGACCTTCATAAAAAATGAAAATCTTAGATATTCCACTGTGACTTCCACATCCTCTCTGTTTTTTTGGGCATCACTGTAAGGTGTGAAAGCTCAGCAAGAATGCACAACTTCAGTGTTTTAAACTGACCTGAGACAACCCTGTGGCTCTTTTTTATCAATCCAGAGAAAATTCCATTTCCCTCTGTTCTGAAATTAAATTGAAGCCATGGGGTTCCTTGTGGACAGGGTTGGACTTCCCTGTCAGAAAGGAGACAACTTTGGGATGGAAGAAGGAGTTGCAATGTATAAAAAAGTTTATTCATACTGTAGTAGTAATCCGCACAGCACTCTTCTACAATGAATCAGTGATGGAAATAAATCCTACAGTGCACTTATGACATGAGAAAATGAGAAAACTCTTGTATCATAGTTAAGAAAGAGCAGGAAAACCTTCTGGAAGCACTGCCAGATGTCCCCAAAGGTTTCAGCTACCTTTGCTACCTGCTAGAGGCCCCGATTTGGAAATGGAACTGATGCCTCCTGCATTCTAACTCTCACTTTTGCAGAACTGTATAAAGGGTCCTGTTTTGCTATCTATCAAACATAACATAGCTCTGTTGAGGCTGTGACACTGTTTTCTCAAATCTACAGTCAGTGCTTCAGATAATTTGAATTAATTTGAGCTGAATGTTTGAACACAGAATTCTCTGAAAGCAAACAGAACCCAAACAAAATGAAAGATAACATGTCCTTGGATGTTTTCAGTGACTGAAAATCTGCTTTTCTTTGGGCAAAATTCTTGAAGAGCCAAACCCACAATGACTTGCGGGGACAACCTCTTTGTTTTCTACCTGCAGGAGCTCTTTAACATCAGATTTGCTGGATTAGTCATTCCAGAATGCTGCTGAAACCTGCTGTTGTAACAAACAGATAAAATGAAATAACTAGGACAACAACAAAAGAGAGTTTGACACTGACTCAGCTGAATGCTTTCACAGCCTCCTTCAGCATCATCTCGGTCTCTTGGTGGAAGGAAAACTCCACAACCACTGTTGTCTGTGAGCACATTCCAGATTTGAACTGTGCTAGGGAATTCACTCCAGAATATTGGCTTTTTTTCCCCCCAAGGCCTAAGTGCCACCAATTATGTAAATTTTGTCCTGTGATCCAAGGAGTGGATTCCAGTGCTGTGTCTGTACTAGAGTAAGGGAAACACTGTCCCTGCAGAGACATTTCCACACTTGAGCTTCTCAAAGTGAATTAAAGCAAAACAGAATTAAAGCAAAAGAAGCTGAAAGTAAACTTCAGCTGGAAGTAAATGAGCTGACTCCATTTTTTACCGATTTGAATCCAAATCAATCCCACATAAGCCCCAATTAGTCCAGATCTCGTTCATCTCTTGAGGCAGGTCCCATCTTTACCTGTTGATGTTGGAGTTGCTGCTCCTGTCGGTTTGGTGACCAGGGTTAGGTGGTGCTCATGGTGTTTTGTAGCAGCTGCAGAGCCCAGTGTGAGCAGGGGCCTCTTGTGGCTGATTCTCTCGAATGTCCCATTGCTGAGCTGATGGGCAAGCTTCTGTTATCATTTTAGTTGGCTTTCCTACAGCCTTATGCTGCTTCTCAGACAGCCTTGAACCACAGCTTTCTGGAAGGAGCAGATGATTTATTTTTGCTGCAGGTAGCTGCTGAAGTTGCTCATTAACTGTTATTGATACTATAACACTTTTTGCTATAACAGACTTTCTTTTGATTATTAGATCTCTAGGAGTTTCAGGATTATTAGGGTTCTGAAGAGCTTACTCATTTTTTTTTTCAGTGCCTCTAACATTTGGGGTTTTTTAAAAATAATTTGTTCCATTTTTCTTTATTTACTAAAATGTCTATTGGAATCAAAAGAACTTCTATCTCATTTTATCCTTCTGGGAAAGATTTTTTCAGAAGTTCCAGTGACTCTGTAATAACTGGATAGATGAGGTTCTGTGTGTGGTCTGCTTCTAGGATACCTACTTGAAATTCTCAAAATGCTTGAGAGTTATTATATATACTGTCCTCAAGTAAATCATGTGCAAATAATGTGTGGGGATGAACCAAACCTATTGTGATAGATAAAATTGACTTGGAAAACCAGGTTTTTACTCCAAATCCTGAGATCTAAGCCCAACTAATTTTAAAATGAAAACGTGGCATTCAGCTCAGGAGATTTTCTCCACCAAGCACTAAGCTCATCAATAATAATTTTTATGTTATTTTTATTTGTATTTTATCTGACTTCTGATTTTAAGAGTAGTGATTGGATTTTTTTCAATTCATTTAAATGGGAACAGGATTGGACTAATAGCAAGAGTTTTTAAAAATAAGTTTGCATGCCACTAATCCAGAGGAGCTGTTAGTACTGCAACTTATTCCAATTGTTTGGTTTGTCTTGTTAGTGCAAAATTCATAATGAATGTTTCCAAGTTTTTTTGGATAGAGAGTTGTTCTTTATAAACCTTAAAACACTTTCTTCCAGCAAGGTGTTTCTCTTGGGTTTGTCACTGCACAAAGCAATGCAAACATGCCATTCTCCCCCCAAGTTTTCTGGAATTTGTGCTGCTTCTGTCCATTGTATGTGCAGTGCATCAGGTGGGTTCTGTCCTGTTGCTTCAGGCTTCTTGCAGGGAGGAGAGGTTTTTATCTTCTGTTATTTAAACAGCAAAATAGACTTGAATTGGTTCTTTCCAGTCATAAAACTGCCCAAAGTTTACTTGGCAAGAACAGGAGTGAAGAAGTGACATGCCAGGAAGGAATATTTCTCTCTACATCCACCTAGATTTACCTCCTCACTCATTTTAAGAATCTGTCTTTGCCCTTCGGTTCAGATAAAAAGCAGGCATCAGATTTTGTATCAGTAACAGAGAAATCTGATTAAATAAATCACATTGAGCAGTTTTATGGTCTGTCTATTCAAATTCAAAGCACACCCTGAGACTGTAGCAAAATTCAAGAGGATGCCCAAGCACAAGCATGAGCAGGTTAAAGCTGCTGTTCATGTGGCCATCAGCAACTTCAGCACCCAGCATTGCTGTCTTAAAACTTGGTATTGTATTTTCTCCTTTTATATTTAATTATGGATACATATCTGTGCAAGTTATTCCAAACTTCTGTCTCCATAGCACATGAGATAAGAATATATTTTTGGGGGGATGAATGTCTATACTACAGTCTGGGACACTGGATTTTCCCAGGCTACAAGAGATGCTTTTGCTCTGAGCTGCAATATGGTAATGGCAATCTGTCTATTTATACACACACACTTCATGTGTACCTGTCCCTTGGGATAAGATGAACGGTCCCGTAGTTTTAGAACCTCTTTGTCAGTGAACTTGGCTGTCCCTTGATTTTGTACCTGGTGAAACGCCACTGATTTAATCCAGAGAAGTGCTGATGTGTGTGTTTGTGGTAGGGCCTAACTGTGGGTGATGGTTGGTAAGACTTGCCAAGGGTCCACAAGCTTTGGGGTTTTTTGGATGCTCCTCCCAGCAATGTGCTGTGGATACACAGAGGAACATGGAGCAGAGCAGTGTTTTCACCACTTGGCAGATGTCTGAGCCAGGTTTCCATTTGTACCCTTCCAATGGATTGGAACTAAGATTGTTTTAAGGTGTATTTCAACATTATTCTTTCAACTATTCCAACCTTATCCTGGGGGGAAAGGTTTGGTGTTCAGCCAGTGGGACAATAAAAGACATAAAGATAAGCCATAAAGTTGGCTTAAATATACCTCTGCTCATCAGACTCATTGTCTTACTCTGTGCTCTGTGACTGGAGGTGAAAACTCAGTACTTTTAATTCTATCAGACAAGAAACCCTGTTTTATTAATCAGACATAGGTTCTCTATCAGAGCATGATGATGGTCTGGGATGAATGTTTAAAATCCTAATAATTCTGAATGAGTTCAATATTATTTTCCAGTATCTGAGCAAGAGATTTCTTTTCCCCCACTGAAGTGTTAAAAACTCTGTAAGGATTCCAGTGAACCTTTACTGCTCTAAGGTCCTCTTGGACAATATTTCCCCTTGCAATATTCCAACTACTTAGTTTTGATTTTTTTCCATGAAAGAAAGATTCTCTTTCTTTTGAGCAAAAGATTTTCCAAATGGAATTAGTCCATTACAAGAGCAGAGCGAAAGTTGTTTTTGTTGTTAAAGACTCTTAGAGGATTCGATCTCCCCCTTAAATCTCTCAAGTTGATAATGGGATGTTTTTCCCGATCCACAGGGCTGTTTGCTTAAGCATTTCTAGAGAATTACTCAAACAGGGTTTAAAACAGGTGGTTTTTCTTATCAATCTAAACACTATCTAAACATACATCTTCTTTAGGATTTAGGGGTTATTTAGCAGCAGTGATGTGGATAAGAATTCAAAACCTGATGTACCTGAAGGACTGATGTATCTATCTGGACTCTTTGAAAATTACACCTGTAATGGCAGGAAAAGGCATGTCACATGCAACTTTTGAGACAAGACTGGCTGTTTATTTAATGAAAAAACACTTTTTATTATTCCCATTCATTTCTGCCACCAGGGAAAGCTACTGATCCTAAGCTATTGTGCAGATGGTTTGACTTTCTGAGAACCGAACTCGGTTTGTGTGTCAAGATTGTGACATATTTCTCTGAAATTTTTAGTGGGAATGACTTGCTGGCTGACAACAAGTAGGTCTATTGCGGGGAGAAGATTAGAACAGAATTGTTCTGCCTCATGGCCCGGGCTTTTAACTACCTCAGAAAGCAGCAATCTTCCTCATTCTGTATAGCTGTTATAAAAAATTGTGGTGTTTTTTATTTTTTGTTCCACAGCTGTCAAAATGGTAGTTAGTATGTTTATTCAACAGACTGTGAACTGGAGGTGTACTCACTGAGCTGCTCCTGTTTCAATCATTGACCTTAAGTGGAAAGAAGGGAAAGATCAAACAAATATTTTTTTTCTGATCTCTGAGAAGCTGCCAAAACTAACGAAGTTGAATTCATTTGGGACAAACGAGATGCTTTTGTTTTTCTGCCTCTTTCAGCTTAGCTGTGTTTTGGATGGCACTCAGCTGGAATACAAAACAACTGCATCAAACCCCTCAGAAAGGGGATAAACCCCAGGTCTGTCTCCTGTAATTGCAATGTCACCCAGGAAACACTTGTTTCTGTATCTTCAGTGTGTATTGTTCTTATCTTCTTGCTAAATAGACCCAATTCACACAGTTGGCTTGTTTTTGTTTTGTTTTGGGTTTTTTTTTTTACATAAGGGAAAGAAGTAGAGAAATAATTTGTCTTTCCTGCACTTCTTCAGCTTTCCCACAAGAGATCAACCTAAATCAAGGGCTGACCCAAATACCTCTACTTTTAAAAACGACAGAGGTAGATTTTTTAAGTAGAAATATCTTCTTTTTTTCTTTTTTGTATCAGACAGACTGCCGATTTGAAACTGTTGCTTGTGTCCTTATGCTCAATGCTCTGAGGCATACACACATGTTCCTGGCTTAGCAACCTCTTACCCACCCACATGGCACAGCCTGTCCAATATTTCTGTGTTCTCCAGGTTCCATATGCTGGGAATAAACCTTAAAACAAAGCCTTGTTTCTGAAAAGGCCGTTGAAGCTTTCCAGAGGCAAAGCTGTTGGGTGAGGTTCATGTAGGGAGTGAAGTGGTGCCATTCTGGTGATGACTGTAAATTAAATAATGTGAGCTGCTCTTGGATGGCCCAGGACAACCCAATCCCATGTTGTCTGCTGCAGGACTGCTGCAGCTTTGGCTCTGGCCGTGGGCTCCTGGCTCTGCTGGAGCTAAGGTGGTTATTATGGAGGTCATTGCTCAGACTGGGGTGGATTGTTCATTCCTGGAGAGGTCATTAACATATTGTTTGTGCATTAATCAATACGGCCCAGAATACTTTATTCACTGAATTACAGCTGAAACAAACCTACAAGAGCAAAACTGAGCTCAGCTTCACCAGCCTTGTTTTCTTAGGTGCGTTATTCTGTATTCTGGCCCTGTATTCCCCCTTTCCCTGTATTCCCTGTATTCGTCCTTTCCCAGGAGTGTAAACATTTATGGGTTTAAATAAATAAAATCAACATTAACACTGATTCATGAAAAGAATTTAACTCCCTGAAAGTCTCATGGATGTTAAACCAAGTCATCCTATAGAGAACCTGGACTTTGGAAAGTTAATTTTTGTTATGGAAGGTTTGTAGCAAGGCTTTTCTTGCATTCACCCTCAGTTGGAGAATAAGATTCTTCAACTTCAGAATAAGATTCTTCAACTTGAACAATAAGATTCTTCAGAAGAATAAGATTCTTCTGAAATTGGTTACTTTCACTTTGAAATGTGAGGTGTTCACCAACAGGAAACAATGTTCCCTCACCAAGGATGGAACTAATACACAGAAAAGAAAAATTTGAAAAGACAATACTTCAGAAATGTGATAAAATATCTATTTTCAACTGGAATTTAGGAAGCTATTAAATGCATATGAAATTTTTCTGTTATGTAAGTTTTGCAAATAGACAGGGTTATTTTTTTTTTCCTCTCTTCTGACCCCCTTCATTTTTATTTTTATCTCTCTGTATTGGAGTTGATGTCCAGACAGGCCATTGTCTCTATTAGGTTTTTTGAGAATTCAAAGACTTTTCAGTTGTATTGAAACCAGCACGCCTGGTTTATGGGTATGTCTGTTCCTTTCAGTCATATTTTATCATTTGTTCATCAAAAAAAGCAGCTTGGGGGAAAACAAAAATTGTTTCAAAATTGTTTTGGCCGAGTTGCATGGGCAAAAACATTTTTTTTTATTCTTTAAGGCTTTTCATTAGAAGTAGCACTTCAGTTTTGTGAAGCTATGAACATTTTATTGAAACATGGCTACAAGTTCCAGTATATTTTGAAACAAAGGTCTAATTTTTACACACAGTTCTGAAGTTAAATTATTTTCCTCCAGTTGCTGATATTGGTTGTTCTGAATCTTCCTTCTAGATACTCCCCTAACTTTCAGCCTAAATATTGCAATGGTTTGTTCTTATAATTTATAATTATAATTTCCCTCCCTTTACTCCACATTGATTTATCATTTAAGTTAGAACCAACCAAACAGATTGAGATGCCACAGACTTGAGTAGAGAGCTCTTTGTAAATACCTTGGCTTGTGTGAACTTGGCCAAGACATTGCATTTCCCTTCAAATAATGACTAACCTCTGTCCTGTCTCGTGTGCTCCCAAGGCCAGGAGATGCTGTGACCCTGTGCAGCAGCAATCCAGTCCTGTCTGTCAAAAAGAGACAAAGATCTGGCACAAGACAAAAGGGCGTCAGCTGCAGTGCATGTCAGTGCTCACTGTAAGGTTGTATTCCTTTGAAAACCCAAGCCTTGGTCACCATCCTAATTTGTGCTGAACACCACAATGGAAGAGTGGGATCCGATCAAGGGTTTCACAGCAGCTGAGAAAATTGTTTAGGAAAAGATTCTAAGAAACTTTAGTTTCAAATGTAGCCCTGGCTCTTTCATTTCCATTTCCTTGATGCCATCTCCAAGTTTTTCGAGTCTGAATTTCAGCTCAGTCTTGTCCCTCTGTGGACCTATGGCAGATGTGCAACCTTTAACCATGTTAATGCTGCTCAGTTGTGTGATTTTAATATGAGCTTTATCAGAATGAGCAGAAAATTATAGTCGTTCATTAATGAGGATTTAGGTGTGCAAGTCCTCTGTGCAGGATTTTGGGTTGGAGATTCATCGCATTTTTATTCAAGTTGATATTTAATATGACTTGTATATGCTTTCCTGAAGGTTTATCATAAAATATTTTAGTGTACAGCCAGATCACAAAACCTGTGCTGTGTGAAGGCAGAGCACTGTGGGCTGTTTCTCAGACCAGGAATCCTTTTGCTCCACATGGAATCTCAACTTCCAGGGCTTTGTAGCAATGAAATGGTTCCACACAGCAGCTAAACCTAACCCCAGATAAAGAAGTGCTTTTGTGTTTCACATTGACAAACAAGGGGTTCTTTTTTCCATATCACAGTAGAAAATGAATGGGAAAGGGATGCAATGTTCTTAAAGCATTGTGGAAGCACCACTTTGGTCTTAATAAGAGCTGGGATATGTTTACCTCATTGTTATTGCTCCATCACTGTGAGAGGTCATTGGATGCTACAGGAAAATGAAGATTGATTTCTGAGGAATGCAGGGAAAATCTTCAGTGTTTCTAGATGCTAAATTTTTTAAAATAAGTATTGAAAACAGTATGTGTTGTGCTTTCTCCCTTACTTTCTCTTTAAAATGCTAAAATTATTTTGCAGTTTTTTTTTCTGTTCTTTTCTGCAACTATTTAATACGCAGGATATCTTCACAGGACTTTGTTGGTCAAAGTCTCTCTGTTCAAAGATTATTTCGTGTTGCAGATTCCTGTTTCTACTAGTGGGGGTTGTTTTTGACACTCTTCCTTTTTAATTATGGAGATTTTAGGACAAATAACCATGTGACTAGAAACTTATTCTATATGAGTGCTGCTTTTTTGGCATAAATTTCACTACCTTGTAAGAATGTAAGGATAGAAGTTGCCTTTGGATGTATGTGTGTGTGTGTGCTCCAAAGGAACTGGGTTTAAAAGAGGATTAATTAAAGTTTTGATAGAAATTCTCTTAGAGCAGTAGGAAAAGTTCTACTGGTTTCAGTAAATTGACTCAATCCAAGAGGTAATTAACTCAGGAGCCAGACCCAAGTTTTATGGCATTTACCAAATGATCACATTTGTAGTTTACTTGCTGTGGGTTCAGGGACACTGTTGGTTACCCTTCACTGAGTTTCCTTTCCTCAGGTCTATCTGGTTCTTTGCTTTTCAAAGCTGAAGGGTGAACAAGGAGATCAGGAGTTTCATCATGAAAGCTGCACAATGTAAAAGAACTGACACCTAGAAAAACAAGCAGAGTTAAACAGGATTTGACAGGTTGCAGAAAAGAGAGAGTGAACAGGATGGGAACAATGAGCAGCAACTAATTATTATTTCACTGGTCACCACAACACATTCAAAACTTCCAAAGGCTATGAAATTAATTGCATGCAGAACAGCACTCAAGGTGCTTAATATTTAGTCTCTCTGGGACAATTTGCTAGAGACATCGTTTGAACTACAAACACAAAGCAGGGAAGAAGGGCCTCTCTCTGGCTGTGTCATTCTTCATTTTAATGAGGCAAAAATGTCACACAGAGCAGTGTGAATTTGAAATATTATAATATGCTTCAGTTTTATGTCAGAGTAAGTATGTTTCTTAAAAGAGCCCTAATGATTCTAAATTCTAGACCTTGTTGACAAGACATCTGCTTACTTGGCCTGTGGTTTGTGTCTCATCTAGAAGCTCATTAACATATATATTAAAAGAAACCTATTAAAATATTTGCATTTTAAAATGAATCATAACCCTCCACTTTCCCCCTCCCCCCCATCTTTTAGAAACTGGTTTTGGTCTTGCAAAACATTCCACTAGGGAGACAGAAATATTTCAGTTATTTTCGATCCATTTAACATTTGGGTAATTCTTATAATTACTTTTCTCTGTAATTGTTAAAGCTGGAAGGCTTATATAATATTACTTTCAAAATTCATAGTTCAATGTAAATAATCTTTTCTGTACCCACAGACCTCTCAGCTGGATGCTGACTTGAACCCTAAGGGTGCCCATTCTTTCTTTTGGTCTTATTTATTATTTTCTTCTCTCCTCATCAGTTCTCTATTATTCTCTTTCCTGCCTCTTCATCTGTCTAGAGGCACATGTATTGGGTGAAATGGCACTTGAAGCCATGCTGCTTGTTTATTTAAACAAATCATATCGAGAGGAAAAGAGCAGATGATTGCAGAGACATAACAAATCTGATCGAGAAGCTCATCAGGCTCTTGAGGGTCTTGTCATTTCAAGGAATCTCCCACCTGGACTGGTGGCTCAGAGGTTTTTCATGTCAGCACTCCTGGTCTAGCCCAGAGCGCAGGAAAGTTCCTTTTGTGTTGCCTGTCTGGGTTTGGTGCTCTGAGCCTCCTGCTGTGGAAAATGTGAGAAAAGCAGAATACAGCCACCAGCCAAGGGGCTGCCTGCTGTCCAGGCTGCACCCTGTTTGGCAGGAGATCTCTGCACAAAGGATATTGTAATATCAAGTGCAACAGGGAAATCAGCTGGGAAGATTCAGCCGCTTTCTAGAACCCTTACAGCACAAAACATCTTCAGGACAAGATGCTTTTCCCAGCAAGCTCAGCTATCAGAAACTAAATAAACAGAAATACTTGCTTCATCTGCAAAACCAGGATGGTGATGTCCTCTGAGGGTGAGCAGGAGGTTCTGCCACATCTGCTGGAAGGGGAGCATGGCTTGGATGGTGCTGGTCTGTTAGTGTGCTGCTCACTGTGAGGGGCACCCACCATCCCTAAGCTGACACTTTTATTGCAGGAAACAGATTCCCTAGAAGGCAAATCCACAGCAAAGATGAGATATCTCTACTTTGGTTACACAGGTTACACTGGGAAGAGTATTTCTTGGTGGCAAGACTAGGAAAAGACAATTTTGGCAGCTGGGGTTCTCATACCTAACAAGGAGCTATTTTTATTGCCACATACTCCTTTCCCAGTTTCCTCTGAAAAATCTTTTACAGTATCAGTTGCTTAAAAGATTCTTAGTGCCTTCTCAGGCTTTTAAACCATTTTCTTGCATATTGAAAGCAGCTGTATGTGGAAAGGAAAGCTCCTGCTGCTTCTCAAAAGCAGTATGTGTAACATCACAGTGGGAAATAACATGTTTCACGAACTTGATTTATCCCCTCTGCTGTGAGGTATAAATCCTCCTTCCTCACTGCATTGCCTGCACAGGCATTTCTGAGAGTCTCATCCTGCCTGGTCCTGAACAAAGTGCAGAGGAAGGATTTAATTAAAAGCAAATATTTATTTTTGGGAACTCTTTACTCCTACACATACTCTGCTGCCGAGCAGAGGGAAGCACTAAGTAGAATCATAGGAAACAGTAAAAATATTTCCTACCCTCTGGAATTATTAAGTATTTGCAGTACCTAATTATTTCAAAATTACAATTATAACCCATGCAAAGCAGTTCAAGATAATTCCTCACTTAAGACAGCATGGTCTGTTCATTCTGTTTCATAAGACCTGGTGGAGGACAACCTTCCATGGCTTCCATTTTAGGGTTTTTTTCCTGTAGACAATGCATTTTGATGCCAGTTTTAATGACTGCCGACCTCTTTTTTTTTTTTTTCTTTTCAAATGGGCAGCTGCTTGATCCCTGCTCTTGAATACCTGAGTCCCTTGCAGTCCTTAGCTTGCTTATTGCTTTTTGTGTTCAGTTTTTTGTCAGTAATTTTCGCAGATAACTGAGGCAGAGAAAAAAATCATAATGTATGTGAGAATGTAAAATTAATAAAATCTGTGGGAGTTAAATGCTTTCAATTGAGTGAGTCACTTGCTGTCATGCAGGACTAGAGGTAAATACTCCCCAGATGTGGCAATGTTCCTACCTGCTGGCCCAGGCTGCAATTTCAGTCCTGCTGCTACTGCTGGTTGTCTTTGGATGTGATGTGCCCCACTGAATATTAAAAGCCAGGGAGGCTCTTTGCTGTTTCTCACCTTAGAAAATCTGGTTGTTGGTTTAGATGTCCGAACATCCAGTCCTGCAATGGGTTTTGAGTGACCAAATGCTGGGTGTCTCTGTGCTGGCTGTGTGCAGCCTGTGCAGTGTCACTGTGTTGGTGAAGGCTGCAGCACTCAGGCCATGAGCAAAACCCACCATGGGGTCACTGTTCACACCCAGAGAAAGGACTCCCTGTCCTGGAGTTTGAAACCTCTTAGATACTAAAGGGGTGAGAAGTTTTGTTTGAACTTAGGGAGCTGAAAGATGCTTGATAAATGTTTCTTGTGGGCAGTTTGTGGTGGGGCTGGGAAATGCTTCTCTCTGCAGTCTTGGGCCTGTGTCTGAACAGCAAAGCTCCAACCAGCCCCATGTACAAACCTGACAGATTTATAGCCCAGTGACAGGCACCCATTAAAATAAAAAGCTGTTATGCTTTATGAAGGGTTGGAGTGTTTTATCTCTTTGTGTCTGTTGTGGTGTCCTTCCCTCTCAGCACGGGAGAGAAAGGGAGCAAGATCATCCAGATAACACTGTCCTTATTAATGAGAAGTTCAGCCAAGTGTGTGCTGGTTTTCTGTCACTGTGCTGTGGTTATCTGCAGAACAGGAATAGAAGATGGGTATCTAATCTTTAAAAAGGGGCTTTGGAAGATTACTTCAGCCTTTACCCTGCCCCGACTGAGCTCCCCTGAAATCCTAAAGGGATCTAAATATCTCATGTTTCCTAGATGGACATCAGTGTACCATGCTGGAGCCATCCAAAGAGCGAGTGGGAACTAGCTGATGAGAGAGATTTTCACATAAAAGTAGAACTGGAGAGGTTGCCTTTCCAACTTTCTTCTTTTTTGTTTGTTTCTTTTCTTTTTGTTTCTTTTGTTGGAACAAACCAGTGGGAGTGAGTGAAGGTCAGACGAGGAGGATTATTCCCTGAATGTCAACCAGAAATGCTAACTCCTAATTCAGTGTGGGCTGATTCTTTCCCTATGTCCTTGTGACTCCATCGACTCCCAAACAATTAATTGGATCTTGGTTTTCAGTGAAACTATTGAGAAATTAAGAGTAAATAAACCTTTAGTATCTGGGGGGATTCTGCCTAGATTAGCATCAGCCTTAATTAGTCCTGCTGCTGGAACATGTTCCATTCTGGTCTCCTAAGACAACCTTGTTCCTTCTAGAGTGTCCTGACAATACAACCCGACTTTAGGGCTGATGAGGAGGAGTTTGTGTCACCTTGTGGCACTGCCTTGTTACATATTTTCTGGCACTGCCTTTGAAGCATGGAGGTTGCTGTATGGGAGAGAGAAGATGTAAAAGGCCACATTCCAGAAGAGAGAGATTGTTTTCCTCTGCTGCTGTGGGAGGAGAGCAGGCTGAGCTGCTGCAGTCGGAGGTTTGTTCTTCAACCTCGGTGTCTGTTAGGAAAGAAATGGTTGATTTATGGCCACAGGTATTAGATTTAAATTCAATCCTAATTTCCCTGTATTTTCCTTCAGCCTGGGCTGTGCTGTCCCAGGGAGCAGCCACACCTTCAAGAGCACACTCTCTGAACAATCCTGGCGCGACAAACGCCAGTTGTGATGTTTCAGGATGTTTCAGTGAGGTTTATCTCCAGTGAACACAAAGTGCCTCTGGCAGCTCCACTTCATGAGCTCTCTTCCCACAGTCTGGGTGCTGCTCCGAATGGCTCAGCCTTGATGGAACTGTGACAGAGCCTTGATTGGCTTTCTCCTCTCTACTTTGGGATTCAAAGCACTGCCTGTCCTCTTCAGCAAACAAAGGCAGAGCAATGGAACGAACCGTACAGGTGGACAGTGGAGATTGGGGATGGCTTCAGCAGCTCTCCCATCACAGCCCTGCCCTTGGGACACGGGCTGGGGAGCGCCTGCCATCACTCACTGAGCCTGAACGCTCCAGAGCACCAGAGGAGTCAAAGACACTTAATTCTTTACAGGAGCTGTTTATGGCATCAGTCTCCGGGGCAGTGTGTGAGTTAGCAAAAGGATCATGTGTGTACCTGTCCTTGCTGTTAATTACCTTGCCATTGAATAAAACAGAGCCACGTAAAATGGCCTTAGGAAATATTTAGACTGGCTGGAACATAAGGTTAAAGGTTGCTAATCTGCTTTATGATGGATGGTCCCGGTAGTGCTGAGGGGTGGGGAATCATTTGTTTCTCTTTTTGGTTATAATGTGGGTCGGAAATTCTCAGAGAGAGAAGTCCCAGCCCCTCCCATCTGCAGTGCAGCTCCAGCCCCTCTCTCTCGCTGATGTTTGCACTGCAGCAGCCTCTTGCTGCTGGAAGAGCAGAAGTAAGGATTCCTAGGGAAGCAGGACCATATATTGTCCCTCTGTTTGTTCTCCTGAGAAATATAAATGGCAGCTGCTTTTTTCTTTATCCATCCTTAAAGTTTTGCTATTCACAACCAATTTTGCTCTATGGAGTTCTCGTGTATGTTTCAAAAATAGAACATCTTTAAATGAAAGCGAAATCTCGGTTTTAATTTATTCAAAGGTTACTGCTTCTGCTCCTAAGAGTTATCTTTGAATTGCTCTGAGAAGGTTACCTTGTTCTTTCTAACATGCATCTATACCTGACAGCTGTTCTCCCTCAAAGAAACTTTCCAGCTCAGTAATTTCAGTATATAAATGATTTGCTATGAAAATATTGTCTTTTTAAAAAGACTATTTTTTTAAAAAAGTCTTAGGTCTTTTCTTTATGTGGAGAAATTTCTGTATGTATAGACAAGAACTTCAATACTGGAATAATATTCCCCATCACATTTCACTTCTCCAGAGTTCTTGTAGATCATAAAAATATAATTCCAAATTCTCAAATAGATTAAATATAACTATGCAAAGAACCAGAGCTCTGATTTTGAAAAAATCCAAGGTCAGAGGGGAAGGGTCTTCTGAGTAATACCAGGCAGCATTTTGCTGCTCAGAACTGCTTGAACATTCACAGTGCAGAATGTCAGTCAATCCCTTTCCCCCCTCCACTCTTCCCTCTTTCTCTTTTTCCATCAGCAGCTTTTAACTAATAATCTTCAGGGCTCAGTGATTAAAAAAATCTTTTTTGTGAGCAGCATGAAGACACGACCATCCTTCATGTTAGGCTGTGAACATCAGCAGTGATCATCTCTATAAAAATGTGCACATTTTGTTAAATGCTGTCATTTATTTCAATGCATTTATTGCCATAAAACTTCGATGACAGTTTAATTAAGAGCTTAAATATTTTATACTGCAAAGTAGAAATATTTATGAAGGAACTCTTCAGAGGCAAAATGCTAAAAGAAAACAGGTGCTTTTGCAGAAACACAAATAAAATGTCTAACAGTAAACATTAAAAAAATCAATTATTAATCGTGGTTCTTTTCATTACTATTGAATTGCCTTATGAAGATTTTGGATCTGGCAAAGTCTGTGGATGTGCAATATTGTCTTACCTGACCACTTGGTCTCCCTATTTGTATCCTGTGGTGAGGCTGGACGGATTATTTCCTTCAGGAAAACATCCTGGGACCAAACTAAGGTGAAGGTTGTAAATTAAGGCTGTGCAGGGAGGGACTGAGAAGCAGAAAGAGCCAACCAGACATTTGCAGGCACGTGTAAAAGGCTCAGAGAAGGCACCTGAGCTGCCAGAGGGGTGGTTTTGTTGCTGTAGGTGGATCTGTGGATTTGGCAAGAAGTCCTGAACTACTGTAAGACCTCGTTCAACTGAAAAAGCCTTTCTGAGTAGGGAAACCCTGCAAAGAGAAAAGGGATGAGGGCTGATGGTTTGGCATTTTTGGGGACCGAGGCTGAGCACTGGAGAGAGGGAACTTTGCTCTCACCTTGCTATGTGTTTGAGGAACAGTGTTTCCTTTGAGGATGATCCCTGACTGTATCTGGAGTTGTTTTATGCCTTCTGCCCTTTGTCTAAAGCTAAAAACACAGAGAAGGAATGCTTATTTAAAGGCTTTACTCCCACAGTTAAACCGATTTTTCCTGCCAAATGTTTTCTGAAACAGTGAGACTATGAAGGTAAACTAACCTTTACTGTACCTTCACGCTGATGGCAGAGTTATTTTTCCAAGAGATCCTATGCCAGGTAGATGTTCTGTGTTTCACTGATGGATCATCCTGTTCCACTGTACCCAACTGCCAAGTGATTTTGTTTTCTCACTCCAAACTCCTAATGGAGCCATTAACATTTTTTCCAGCAGCCATTGTTGAGCTCAGTGGGTGCACTGGGCTGGCAGAAATCCCACCGGCTGCACTGGAGGCCAGATTCCACATATTGCTGTTTCTCTGTTAATTAGTGGATTTATGGTTTTTTCCTTTTCCAGTCTTCACAAACAATTGAAGGAGCTGCAGTGGGTGCTTCTCGTGCTGTCTGCTGCTTAAGAGAGTGAGAGAAGGAATTAAACTGTTTAAAACACATTTATTCTTTGTGATGTAAATTCAATGACTTAATTCTAGGTACAAAAACAGCCAGGGAGTTGGTCTGCCAGCCTTGCCAATGTCTCAGTACATGAAATAATGAGTGCCTGAAATACAGAGGGTTCCACTAAATGAAACAGGGGAAACAAATTAAGTGTAGCTCATGACTTGAGGCTCAAAACTCTGTATCCAGTGCTGGCTGTAATATCAACCCTGTCTTAATCTTGAATTAACAACAAATTGGCCTATTGGTTAAGAGTCTTGCTGTCTTGAGAATCAGAGCATATTCCCCTCTTAATTTTTCCATCCGGAGAAGTTTTACAGTAGTATTGTAGCCTTTTTTTTTTTCTTTTTTTTTTTTTTTTTTCTTTTTGCTAAGCAGTCTTTAAGTTTCAAAATACAAAAATACTAATCTTTCTCCTGCTTTAGCATCTAAAATCTTTACTGCTGGAAGCCACAGAGACTCAAAACAAAGGACAAAGCTTCACTGGTGGGGAAAGGAGGAGAAAAATAGCTCATGTCAGAGCAGCCACTGGTTGGTTAGAAATAGAATGCTGCAGAGTCTCACCTGAAGAGCTCCTTCTTACAGCTATTTATTTTAGTCATCTACTCTAAGACAGCCAGTAAAATAAGGTGGGAGAGTCATGTGCCAGTTCAGAATCATTTATCCTATGGATAATGTGCTCAAAACTCCCTCAGGATGGCATTAACCTTTGTGTGATTCCATCCAAGAGCCTCACATGATTCCCAAGCTGCCGTGTGCTCTAGGTGTGAAGGGAGTGCAGTTGAATATTATTAATGTGGTAGCTGTGTAATTAATTAGGCAATGTTTTAGTTAAGAGTAGCATAGTGAAGATGCTCACTCGTAGGTTATAGTTTTATAATTACAGTAAATCAGATTTTTCTTTTCTCTTGCCTCCACCTTTCAAGCTTAGAACCCATTAAACGTAAATTTCTTGCTTCCCTCCCCAATCACCTGCTGTTTCTACCGTGGCTGTACTTTTAATTACCCATCAGTGCTTGCTTGACCAGCCTGAAAACTATTCTTTCTTATGTTGGTATGTTTTGGGTCATACCTTCCTAAATAACCAAAGAAAGGAAAATCTGTTTTGCAAGGAAAAGCACCGAAGACACTCGGCTGAAGGCCAGCAAGAGAACAGTGACCTCAGAGCCATGCTGGGGGGTAAAATGTCCACTACTCTGGGAGGGAAGGGTGGGCTGACATCAGTAACTCAGCAGGACCTGCCTTTCCAGCGCTGCTACTGCTCCTCCACCCCTTTGTCCCTGATGCCAGGAGCTTTGCTGGTGGCTTTAGGGTGTGCAGTGTCCTTCCAGAGCTCTGTCAGTAAAGCGGGTTCCATCCAGGTCCTTGGTTGTAAGGGTGGGATATGCCCAGTGCTGTGTGACAGGTGAACAGCTACAAGTTCCTGGAAATCTGTGCCCTTGCTTTTGTCAGTTGTGATTTTTTTTTTTTTTTCAAATATATTTTTCCTTTCCAGTCCTCCTTGGTCTGCCTGGGTAGTCCCAAACCAAAGCCTGTTCATAGCCCTGGGAATATTTAGCTGTTGTCAGTAGAGTGTGTTCATCATACTTGGTGGGTTTTTTAATGAGGACTTTCTAAAGGAAAAAAAACAAACCCAAAAAAACCCAAATCGCCCTTACTATTGTGTATGATTTATGGTGTCAGAGGAGCTAATTAAAAATAATAGGGGGGAAACTGCCCAGAAGAATATAATTGGAATTGAATCCGAATGGAAATCTGTTTTGCCTCTCTTGTACTTTTTCCTGAATTTTGGAGCTTTTATTGGAGCATTATGGAATGAAATTTATTTTATAATATACCTAAAGTGGAACAAAGAATCCAAAGTCACCTGAGTATACAGTGAATATGGAGGTTTTGTGGCTTTTGTATCTGCATCATTGCAAACTTCTCAATGTGCTTTTTTAACTCTTTAAATACTTATTTGAAATTGCATACTTAAAGAATACAGTTTTACAGTAGTTTATGTATTTTATAAGAACAGTTTAGATGTTGCCTTAGGAAAACTTTCTATTTCTATCTCATTAGCTTTAGCTGTTCTTGACATTCCTTGTTGCAATTTCTGTATAATTTCACTGTTTTCATTGTAAACCTCTTGTGCTCCTCCACACAAAGAGCAAATGAGAGCCTTGTGGGCTGGAAAGATGACAAAGTTCTACCCTTTTTACTTACATTTCGGAGAATCTATTTTAGATGTTTTATGAACAGAGAAAACTATATTTAACAATGCCAGTAAAACAAACTGAGAAGCTCCCAGGCACGTAGAGAGTGTGCCACAGGTTATAAATATCTGCTTAAGATTTATTTCAGAAGAGGGAACAGTGTGGACTCCTTTGCAGTTAAGCAAGAAAATTCTTGTGGCCAGTGGTAATTGATCCAGCTGGCATTTGGATTAGCTCGAGATGAGAAACTTGCATTCACGTTTTTTATTGTCATTCTACAAGCTGTCCAAGGGTTTATGCCACGTCCCCATGGAAAACAGAAGATTATATATGTGCAATTTGTTTCTGGTGTTTTTGCTGCTGCAATGAATGCACGTGCTGGCTTAAAATAAAGAAAAAACATCAAATGGTTAGGGCTTAAAAATAGAAATAACTTATTTTTATCAGTAACCAATTTAATCAGACTCTATGAGTGTAGCACAAGGTGCTAGAGGGTTCTATGATCTGTGTGTAGGGTTGTGACAGCCCAGAGCTAATCCCCCAAAGGGGAAGATGCTGAGTCCAGCTTGGAGCATGGCTGGGCACACAGAGAGAGCTCCCTGGAGCCTGCAGGAGATGACATGCATGAGTTGTTAGAAACCACAGGGCAGAATTATTGCTCTGCTCCATTAAAGGGCTTTTGGGCATAAGTATCATAGGCTGGCCCACTTCCATGGTCTTTGAGAGAGTCTGGAAAACCACTGCAGGTTCTGTTCCTGAGCAGTTTGAGGAACTTGCAGGTTTTCTGCTGAGCTGTTGGGTAGGGCACAGTGTGTGAGGCTGCTGTGCACAACCACTGAGCTGAATCAGCTCAGGAAACAGCACCAGGAAATTGTTCCCTTTGACTTGGTGTGTGGATGGCTCCAGGGGAACCCTCTCCTGTGTGGAAAGATGAGCAAGAGGTTTCAATTCCTGCCTTGTCACAGGATGGTTCTGCATCAAGTGATGCTGTACAGTCTGTAGGTGTGTGCCAGAACAGGATCAGTTGTCTGCTCTGACCCTCTTTCACATCACTGGGTGACTATCTTGTGCCAGTCACAACTGCTACACTTCTTTTCCCAAATATATAGAAACATGAGGTTAAATACTGTCTTGAGATAGGTCTTTTTCTGTTTTTCAGAACAGTGTATGAGTTGGTATATTAAAAATGTTTTTGTTTTTTTCTTTTGTTGTTGTTTTTTTTTAAATAATAGCTCCAAAGTCTCCAGCAGTGTGTTCAGAATGCAAATTAATCAAGGGTCCTGTGGATAAAATATTGTGTGATCATGTAATTAGAACCATTCATATGTACAGTGGGGCCAAATTGAAGTTGCATGGGCAGTTCTAATTCTGGCAATCCTTAATGTTGGAGTGCTTGGGTTAGCAATAAAATGCTGTTTTATTGTAGTTCTTGGATGTAATTGAAAATATACTAGGAGATGAACAAGTGAAGTAGGAAACAACACTGAAGATAATTACAAGCAGATCTTCATTTCAAGCAGGGAAGTTAATCTTCCCTTTGGACTCTCGGGTCTGTTTTAACAGGGTAATTAGCCATGGACCCTGTGGCTTTTGACTCCCAGTCCCAGCTCAAGCCTCTGTGTCCTAATAAATGAGGACACACAGTCCTGTGACTGGGAGAAGCTGTCAGAGGCACATGCATTATGCATGTTGGAGCCATAGGAAGAGCAGTGGGAGTGA
The DNA here is from genome assembly GCF_009819655.1 of Sylvia atricapilla. Classification (NCBI taxonomy): domain Eukaryota; kingdom Metazoa; phylum Chordata; class Aves; order Passeriformes; family Sylviidae; genus Sylvia; species Sylvia atricapilla. Next base: position 1,763,026 of record NC_089154.1, read on the forward strand.
GCTGGACTCTGCTGGCTTCAGCAAGGACGTGCATCCAACTGGTTTCAATGGAGCAAAGAACCACTGAAGCAATTCAATTCCTGTGCATGGATGAATTATTTTAGCCCTATTTCTTGTCCTTTGCATTGTCTTTTATTTGTAAAAGTGTAGAGTTATGGCTGAACTCAGCCTGGCAGAGCTGTAAACCAAATTAATTTGGTTTCTATTTTAATTTTTTCATGCTTTTAGTTCTCATATTCAGCTTGTTTCCTTTGCTTAGATAGGCATTGCCAGAGGTGAGTCACTTCTGGACATCCTTTTGTTATGAATCTGGTGCAAATGGTATTTTCTGTCTCCCTCTTGTTCAAAAGCAGCTCCTGTCTTCTAGATGAGGCCCTTGATGTTTTTTCATTTGATCATTTCCTTTGCCCTTTCAGCCTCAAAGACCCTTCCACTAGGGTTTCCTTCAGAAGGTGTTTGGGAGGAGATGGGCTCTGCCCACCATTGCTGCTGTGGAGAGGCAGTTTATGGATTTGCAGTAGGAGGGAAGAGTCCTTGTCTCTGACTATAACTTGCTGGCCCATTTCAGATCAAATGTGGCCCTTTTAAAACCAACTGGGCCTAACATTGGGAGGAGATTTGGGTGTAGCTCTCAGCTGAACTGTATGATTAGTGGGTTTGATAGCTGCAGTCTGTGCTGACAAGCCCAGCCAGACCATTCTGCAAAATCCATCAGCCCAGAGTCCTGGGTCTGGGTGTTCTTCCCTTTTTCTTTTCAATAATACCTACAATAGGAATGGGTAAAGACGAGGGGAAAAAAGCAGGCAAGGATAATTTGTGACATGTGCTTCTCCCAGGCAACTGGAAAGGAAGGCTTTGGCTGAGCCAGAAAGATAAACAGTGAATACAAATTCTGCAAGTTGAAAGGGCAGCCTAATAGGGTAGAAAAAACAAACATTACTCTCGGCTTCCTATGAATGTTAACATTTTTCTCAGGTTTACACAGTGATCAGTATTTAACACTGGCTGATCCTTATTTTAAAACTATTGACATGAGCAAGCAGCGTGGGGCTTACCATGAACGTCAGTGGGAGCAGGCTCAAACAGCCTCAGTGCTCCAGCTCTGCTCTGCTTCCTGGAGGGGGGAAGAAGTCAATGGTAAAAGCCTCCCAATGGGGCTATTGAAGTGAAGACCAAAAGAGTTGCCAGTTCTATGGGAAGATTATTCCCTGTGGCAAAATGTGCGTGTGGAATAATCTCCAATCCAGCCCCATTCTGATCCAGCTTTCTAACACACCTGCAGAGAACTCACTGAGCTTTAAAGCTTTCCCTTTTCCCCTTCATTTTGAGGGATGCTGCTCTCAGTCCTACAGCTAAACCAATGTGATATCAAAAGGTGACCAGCAGAAACCCAGAAGCCAGTGCATCATCTGTCCCACTCACTCTCTCTCTCTCTGGGGAATTTCTTGCCCTTCTGTTTTTCAGATGTGTCAAATGTTCTGTTCTGTAGGTAGCAAACTTCAGCACCTCCTTTTCCTAAGGAAGTTCTGATGCACAGCTCTCTGCTCGCTCTTTAGGGCTGCAGCAATGCTGACTAATAGACACAGTTTGCAGCTAAAAAAATGTTAAGCTGCTTGGTTTTTCTTGTCTGTGTGCTATAAATGGAGGAGGAAGGATTAAAACTTTACACAGTCTGGAGGTAGCTAAACCTACTAAATATTGTATGACTGTCTTTTCCATCAATAATTCAAAGAACTCGAGTCCAAAATGACGAAAATCTCCCTTGGACAGCTGTAGCTGCAGGCACAACAGAAAGGGTTTGAGCCAATTGTGGACTTGGTGCTTTGTTGGCCATAAAGGTTGAAGAATACCTGATGTCCCCGCAGTCATTAAAAGAAGAGAGAAGGCTAAAGCAGAATATTGCTGCAGAAAAGGCAAAGTACACTTTGGCATTTGCTACAATTGTACTGGTAGATGTGAGGGTGCTGAATATGTGCTGCAGCACAAGGAATGCCACCCTGAAAGGCCTGATTAATTTAGGAATGTACTGACCCAAATAATATCATTTTTGTGCAGTGAGAGCACCTAGTCCCTGCTCCGCTTTAATCACCGGGCTGGATGAAGAGACAGGAAGGCAGAACATGGATTTGTGTCACCTGTAGGATGCAGATGCTGATCCATGAGCACACAGAGCCAGCAGGAGGATGGAAGGAGTGAGAGCTGTGATGTTATTCCAGCCCTGCAGGACTGGCTCAGGGTGTGCACAGAGATTTTGGGCTGTGTTCTCCTCCCCAGCCTTTGCTGGGGAATGGAATGTTAGAACATGACCCAACTCCTGTGGGCCTCAGCCTTGATGGCAAGGGTCTGCTGCATGTGTTATCAGAGATGCACCCCTTGTTCGTGTACCCCATTTTACTGAGCAAAACTACAGCTGAGAGCTGGGAAAAACACCAGGGGGAATGGAATGAATTCTAGGAAGTGGAAGAAATTGTTAACTAGCCAGGAAACATGGTGTTTTTCTGTTAAGAGCCTGATCAGGCTTCAGTCCTCCTTGGCCCCAAGATTATTTAACTGAGAACTAATTCCGTGTTCTGAAAGTTGATTATTGACAGATGCAAATTTAACTTCCATCTGGAATGGGTTGATGAGTTGGCCCTAAAAAATCCTGAGGTGATAAATCCAAGAATATCTTCCTTTTAATTCCTTCTATTTCTAGAATTTCAAATGAACCTTGTGCCCAGAAGAACAGAATACTGAGTTCACAGATCTAGTCTTCATCATCAGAAATTGTTCTTGCAATATTTCTGGCTAAAGTGAGCAGACCATAAAAGCCTCTTCTCATGAAATTTTCAGCCCAATTTTATGTTACTGCACAGCCTGAAGCAAAATTTTTTCTTTTCTAAAGTTCTTATCTGAACTTCATTGATAAAAGTTTGGATTTTTTTTTACTGACTACTAACTTGCAAACCTCCAATGTATATGTGAGCAATTCCATTAAATTTAAACATCAATGAAATTACTCAAGTGAATAACTTGAAAAGATCACTCCCTGTAAAGCGTGTAGATAAAATTCTGATCATTTCACAGAGCTCTGTTTGAACTCAATGACACTCCTGAGAGCAGAGAATGAAATCTTGGTTGAACATGATTGACATTTTGATGCCATGTATTGTCTGACTTCCTCCAGTAGCTCTATAAAAAGCCCACATGAACAATGGGGTCAGCTCTTAAGTGAGTGGAGCAAGTTCTGTCTCCAGGGTGAGAGTGGGTTCAGATTGTTCTTCTTTCAGGTGCTGGGCCCAGTGCTGTGAAGTCCCTTGGACTTTCAGAAGGATGTGTAAATCACAGAACACCCTGAGCTGGCGGGGGCCGTGAGGATTGCAGAGTCCAGCACCTGGCCCTGCACAGAGACCCCAACAATCCCACCGTGTCCCCAAGAGCTCTGTGGGGCTGGTGCTGTGACCATGGCCCTGGGAGCCTGCCCCAGAGCCCAAACCCCCTCTGGGGGAAGCACTCTTCCCTGATCTCAGCCTGACCCTCCCCTGGCACAGCTCCAGCCCTGCCCTGGGTCCTGTCAGGGGGCAGAGATTGGAGCTGCAGCCCCAGGAGTGCTCTGAGCTCACTGCTGCAGGCTGCACAGACCAAGTGTCCTCAGCTGCCCTTGTGTGACTGCCCCACAAGGGAAGGATTTTGCCAGGATGTCATCCAATGTACCCTGAAGCCGGGGACTGACTTTGGAACAGGCCCTTGAAGGTTTTTATGTTAGATTGAAAAGCAATGTGTTTAAAACTCAAATTGTCAAAACTTCCTCTTTAATATTCTTTAGATTAGGGCCTTGACTCCTGTTGGCATATTGCTGGCTTTTAAGTAAATCTGTGTTACGTGAGTAGCTGATGCAAAAAGCCAGTTTAATATGAAGCATTTTCCTCTAAGCAACATGGCTAAGGATATAAGCAGTATATTTCCTTTAATGTAGCTGCATTATATATTTCACTTACATTTTAATATAATTATAGGTACAAATTGTTCACATTTGCTTTTATGAAACCCTGAAAAGTTATGTCTTATGAGTCAACATGTAATTTCCTTCTGCACAAATTGCAGAATTATGCATTGAAGCTAAGTACATTGAATAATGGTAATTTACAACTGAATTCCTATGGATTTACATATTACAATCACATTAATGCTGAAGGAATCTGCAATATTGTCAAATAGGTTAATAATGGTTACTGCTAGCGCTGAGAATGCCAATGGAATTAATAATGATTAACCACTTACCTTAAATAGATGCAAAATTATGCAGCTACCTTGAAATTACAAAATGGCAAAAATGTCATGGAAAGTAAAGGCTGGGAAAAGTGGGTTAAATGTGTGATAATGAAGAGTTACCCAAACACAACTCTGGGCTTTCTTAGGGCGTTCTGTTCATATCTGAAAGCTACTAAAAGTTTCACTCACTTGAAACTGTAGAATTCTTCCTTCTTTCCAATGCATTTCTTGTCATTTAGGGTTGCAGTCCTGCTGTCTGCTCCACTCATCTTTCTCTTGCCTTTCTTGCAACACACAATGCCAGCCTGACAGAATTATGCTGCTTACCCACGTGTGCCATCCTGAAAATCCATTTGCACCATTTCTTTGCTGTTAAAACCACAAAGTCCAGTGAGAAACTCCCAGTGACTTTGAACTGGTGCGTAAATTACCCATCTCTCTTCATTCTAATCTTCCCCAAAACAGTTTGTCCGTGGGAAGCTTTTGAGATAAGCAACTAAAAAGAGACATTGAGAAATTGGTGCTGCTCGGAGGTTGAGCCTATACTTTGGACACAACACCCTTTGGTACTTTTACATGAAGTATAAATACCAAACGAGGCAGGAGCTGTGTGCTGGGGAACTCTGTGCCTTGGAGCTCTCTGGGCAGGCTCCTTTTAGGCACTGATAGAAGTAGACTTTTCTCCCGTGGGCTGGGGAGAGGCTACAGAAGCCAAGGTGATGGAGCCTCACGTCCACCCCTGAACAGTGTCTATGCAGCTGGTGCATGGATGTGCTCAGCCCTGAGCCTGTCTCAGGGGGCAGGGAGGGTCTCTCCTCTGGGAGCTGTGTCCAGACAGAGTCTGGGCGAGGCACAGGGGCTCCCACCTCCCAGCTGTGCACATCTGCAGCTGTGTGCAGCCTCCTTGCACGCAGCCCTGATGCACTGCTGGCACTCAGCCCCTTGTGCCTGAGTGCTCACGGGGGTGCCAATGGAGAGATGTGAAAAATGGGCCGTGATCAACTATTTCATGAGTTCGGGTGGGAAGCCTTAGGTCTACTCTTAGAAGAAAATGTAAATACATTCAGGAGAGCATGGGAGAGGGAAATAAACGGCACTCCAAATGAATGGGGCCTGCTATTTGTACAGGCATTAATATTTAACTGTCCTTTTTCACAGGCTATTACCACTTGAATTTGCAGGATGTCAAAGTTTTCCTGCTTTGGCTGAAACACAGATTTGATCCTGGCAGACTTTGAAAGGTGCTCGGCTTTTATTTTCTCGATCACAATGCACGCAGCGTGTTAGAGACGTGTTTAAAGCTGCAAAGCATCCAGCCCTGGCTCTTGGCAGCCTCGGCTCTGCATTTCATCCTGTTTGATTAGCTGGGGAAAACAGCCTCCTGCAAAACATGGGGAGGGTTTTGAAGTGCCTTTGTTTTCCCCTCCTGCTAGGTATGAGCCAATGGTATGTGAGCAGGACGCATTAATGCTTCAGTCAAAGCAGGAGGTGATTTTTGCTAATTGTTTCAGCCCTTTGGAAGTGGATGACCGCATCCATAGAACAAGGGGCTTGAACAAAACCTTGAGAATTTTCCCCTGCTTTAAAAACGGGACGGGGAAAGGATGATGAAATAGGGAGTGTTTGTTTCTTCCTCCATCATTTGGAGTGAATGATTGCTGGGGGATCTTGAGAATGCCTTACTGCCAGAAGCTGGTCTGAAAAAATCAGGCAAAATTATGATTTTGTGTGAAAGAATTAATCCATGACACTACCTGGTCTCGGTATAAGCAAATGGCTAATAAGCCACTTCCAGACAGCAGTTGGTTTGCTTTCTTTAGCAGAAAAACAAAAACATACTTAAGCTTGGACTTAGGACAACCTTTTGGTGAACAGAAACATTATAAGGAAAAAATATTCTTCTAGTCAATTTGCACATTTTATGTGGATCTGTCTAGAAGGTGGCTGTTACAGGAAGATAACGATTCTAATTTTGTAATTGAGTGCACTCTGAAAAGACAATTAGGAGCTAACGTGATAAGTAATTGTAAATTATAACAGCAGAAGAGACCTGATTCACAGTTCTCTGTGGAAACTGTATTTGTGTATTCAAATGATGCATCTGTACTTTTATTTTCCCTGCATGTACATTTGATTTAATAAAGCTAGAAAAAGATTTCTTTATGGTTTGGTTTTAAAAACCAGGAACTAAAAAAATGCAGATGCATCTCACTCAGCCTCACGCTAATCTCAGAGCAGTGCTGGAGCTGTGCTAGGTAGGATTTGGCAGCTCTGCCACTTAGGAAGAATTCTATGGCTACGGTGCCTGCTATCCGTAGTCTTGTGGGTTTTGTGAAAAACCAGATTCACTTTTTATGTAGATTTTAAGAAATAGGTTTAATAGAAGATAAAGACAATTAGGAGATAAAGAAAAAAAGCAAAGTAAGGCTGGGTGAGTTGGCATTCAGCCAAGTCCACACCCTGCTATTTCAGAGGCTTTCTTTAAATACCGTTTCTGTTGTATCAGTCTGTTGAATATTCATATTTTTCCACAAACTAGTTTCCATATTCCAGGGACTGTTTTGCATGGCCCCTCCTTGGGTCCCCCTTTTTAGAGCTGCGTGTTTCTGGGCTGTGTCATCATCATCACCTCCAGATTGGGCCTTGGTCCGTGCTTCTTCAGATGGGAGATGCTGATAGCTGGGGTATCAACAGCAGAGTCTTCTTTACATGTTCACTGGGTGTTATCCCAGCCAAACAGACAGTTTAAGCACACTATATCACTACTACCACTATGCCTGATTTCCTTTACTAACAGCAGAAATAAAACCTTATATCCTTACCACAAAGTTATTAATCATATAGCACACACCTTGCGAAAAGCCAACTTTACAGTAGGCGTTTATAACAGTTTGAGAGGATTTTGCTGTATGTCTCTTTGTCTGGGCCTGAGTCAGTGGAGAGCAGAGGAGGTGTTGGTGCCTTTGCTGTGGCAGAGGAGCACACCGGGGTGTGTGTGGATGGTGCAAGGCCACAGGAGCAGCTCCAGCTGCAGGCTGAGGGCAGACCAACTCTGACTGTGGTGCTGCATTATGGCCCGGCACAAACCTTGGGCACGAATATCTGCCTCGCAGTCAGCTTCCCACACGGCGCTGCTGACACAGGGAAAGACTCTAAAACTCAGGAACAAAGTGAGTTTTAAAGCAGGTATGTGGTTTATTCAGCGCTTGGCGCGATGCGGGAGAGCTCCCAAAGGCATCCACGCCCCTCACCCACTCCCAATCTCCTTTAACCTCCAGGATGCGACATACACATCAAGTTTCACAATACACCTGTGCATGTACATTCCTTGGCTCCTCCTCTCCCCGTTTTGTATGGTAATTGTCTTGTCAGTCCTCTGTGCATGTGCAGGTGTCTCTGTTGGTTGTCCCGGGGGTCTCAGAGATGAAGAAGGATAGTCTTCCTCAGAGATGAACTTCTGCCCTTGCTGTCTTGTGCATGCCCACTGATCCTCTGGTCATAGTCACGGCTCTAAGGCCAGCTTTATCTGGTCCTGGGGGCTCGAGGCGCCGCACTATCTCTGTGTCTCTGGTCATCTTGTATTCTTGTCTTTTGTTCTGGTAAACATCCCCCCTTTATCAGGCATCTTTATATTCCTCTTTGCTGTTCTTGCACACAGCGCTGTCTCTTCCTTCGAAGAGCAGCAATACACACCATCTGAATGCCTATCCTTTAATCAGTATTCTTCTAATTTTTATGATGAATATCCTCTAGTTTCTAACCCCATGTTCAAGTGCTGACAGTAATTGCATTGTGGCAGAGAAACGCAGTGTTTTTTGGGGAGAAAAGCTCTCTGTGCCCATGGGTGAGCGTCCCAGCTGCTCTCCAGCTGCTCTGCTCTCAGCAGCTCTGCGCTGGTGCCCTGCACAGGGTCCTGCCCTAAGAAGGTGCTGGTAGCACCCACCTCACTGCACTGCTGCTCCAGGCAGCCCCAAACCTTCCAGGGCCCTCTGTCAAACCCAGGTGCAGCAGGAACTATTTGAGATAGATATTTGGGAGATCTTTTCTGCACTCTGGATATATTATTCTTTTTTTTTTTTTTTTTTTTTTTTTTTTTTTTTTTCCATTCTCCTTGATTCTGTAAACGAACTACTTGAGCATCCTCTCCCAAGGGCTTTAGCATAGAGCAGTAAAACGGTTTCAAGGAGCTGAAAGTTTGTTATTAAAAAAACCAAGGGTCCTGCTTTCTTGAGCCTTCTCAGGACTGTGCTCCAAGGCTGCTGTGCCCCATAACCCACAGGGAATGCTGTGGGATGTTGGGCTGGAGTGAGGAGACAGTGTAAGAGCCAGCTGAAGCAAATATCCCCACGGGGATAACCCTGCTGGGTACACCTTGAACTCCTTCCTGCTACAGTAGCTGTACGCCAGTTCTTCAAGCATTTTCTCACCTTTTAGGGCCCTTTTTCTAGAGGCAGTTCTTGGATTTTTGTTTATGGTCCTGCTAACCTCATTTAAGGGGAATTCAGCTTTTAAAAGGGGTATTGCAATGCTTTATTATGCTGATTTAAGCAGTTCAATGTGGGTCCATTTTGAGATCATATCATTATTCAGGAGTTTTTTTTTTCTTGGAATTTATTCTAACTGAAGTGTTGATCTGATTTTCATGAAGTTAGACTCTTGGATTTTTGTAAAGCTTAGAAATAACAAATATTTTGGATTCTTGGTCTACAAGGACATTTTTGAAATCTTATACCCTGTTTCCCACACGTCTCTGTAACTGCAGTTGATGGAGTTTTTGTATGCAATCACAAAAGCTCTAAAAGTAGCTGGTTATATGTAGTTTGCTGAAATACCTTTTACTTTACCCTTCTGATGAAAACGGTTCTCTAAGAATCCAGTGGCGGCAATAATTATTAAATTCATGAAAGTGTAACTTTTTCTCTTGTCTTTGTAAATGCCATGGCCTTTTTCAGGGCATATTAATAAAAATAATTTTTGAAGAGTGATTTATGAAACTATCAAAATAATTCATAAATTTATCGAAAGAGAAAACCCACGTAAACAAAATTAAATACTTGCATGAATGACCTGATGTTAGGTTTAGGAAAGGGCTGATGAGAAATTATGCTTGACTGTTGAAAAGAAACAAAGAGTAAAATTGCTCCAGAGTCCTTACATTTGCAGCCAAGCTAAAGTCTGAAAGTCATTTTAGAAAACAAAACCATTCTTGGGTAGGGAAGAGGGAAACTATGATCAGTTCATCACTGCTGAAATCAGCCTAGTGCTTAAATCAATCAAACCTGTCATATTACTGCTCTCAATTTCCCCAGTCTATAGACTCGGATCAGCTTCAGATGCAGCAGTGCCAATTTAGCAGGTGCTAAACCTACAGTAATTTTGTGTATCAGCACTTTTCTCACTTGATAATAAAACTTCCACACTAGTGGAAGCTGCTGGTACATGGAGACTTTAGTGCCACCATAAAACCAGAATTGTAGGAAAACTGCCTTAAGGTGAGAATGGATCAGTAGTTTCAGAGTTGTTATACAGTGCCTCTAAAGAGAGCAGGATGGGAGTTCTGAACAGAATCCCAAATGTGACCCTTCTCTCGAGTTTTGTTGATATAGTGTGAAGGGCCATGGTGTGATTTAGTTGAGAATATGCTGCTGTGCTGCAATTTGTCACATAAAGCCAAACTTTCTGTGTATTGCATATAGTTCTCAGCTCAAATCTCACTAAACTGGTATTTACTGGCAGTGACTGTCCTCATACCAGGCAGTGTTCTCCAAGCTTGCATGATTTATCCTCAAGCCTGTGGTGTCTCTTCTGGTGAATATTCACTAGAAGGAAAATAAGAGAAAGCAAGACTGGAGAGCTGCTTTTGCTAAAACAAATTAAAAGTTACAGGGAGGCTTGGATACAAGAAATTGATGCTTAGGAAGGCTTCAAAAATCCCAAAGTGATTTACCAAGCTGGGACTGTTAACCCTGATTTTGGTTATTTCTTGAGCTGACCTCAAAATATTTCAAAGGTGACTAGCTTATGCTGTAGTCTTGTTCCTGTAACTATTGATGGACTCTATCCACACAGACAGGAACAATTGTACAGGCTTTGCACAATTTTTGTACAGCTTCTGTCCTGGGTGTCTGGAAAGGAATAAATACATATATTCCAAAGGCACAGTTAGCAGGATAGATATATGCAAAGCAGATAAAAAGCAATTGTCATCTTTCAAAGAGCAGCGATTTTAAACAACATAAATGCTGTGTTGCTCTGGAAATCAGGTTTATGTTTAGATTATCGAAATTGGAGTCTACTTTATTTCTGTACAAATGCTCAGATTTTTCTGCTGAATGTCACTGATTCCATCAAATATAAATCCTCACCTCAAACAACCAAACCAGGCACTAAGTGGAGATGTGTTAACATACATGAATCCATAGCAGCATTAAGGTTTTGCATATCTCCTTTAAATACTAGGGACAGATTTGTGCCTGTTAAATGATTCCTATCGAGTTAGTGTAATGAAAATTACATGATTCTTTTGGTGACTATTGCTGAGTATCAAAGTACAAGTCAGTAAGGCTCTTCTGTAGCTGAAGTCAGGATAAAAGAGGTTGCAAAGGTGCTGTTCATAAATACGTGCAGTAATATTAATCAGAAGGATTTTAAAATATATATCAGTCTCATTTGACCTAGACAGACAAAATAAATCCCAACAAAACCCAAATATATCAGAATGTTTTTCATGAATATTATCCAAATTCCTGCTGATGAGGAAATTGCCATGTGTACCTAGGAGCTGGGGCCATTGCCTTTCTCACCTGCTTTTCACTAACACAATTTTATGAAACTCATCAAGGAGTACTCTGCTGTTAAAACCTGTGTTGATTGTAGAGTGATTTAATTACATTCAATTAAATATCTCTTGCTTAAAAAGAAAAAAAAAAATCATTCATGAGAAGAATTGCAAAACTCATCTAAAAATGATGCTGAATCTGATTCCTCTGGGACATTCAATTCATTCAGAGGAGCTATCTGGGGTACAGGCATATTGTTTATTAAACAATAATAGCTCCATTAGCTCTTTTTCAAGCAGGTAAAAGCCTTTTGGCAGTTTTACAGTGCTGAAATTCCTGTCACGTTCAGAACCTCTCACAGGAAACTAAAATGTCAGTATGAAATTAAGCATTAAAATTTAAAAGGTTTGTCAAGATACTGCGCACTCAGATTCTTGTGAAAATATATATATCATCACAAATGCACTGACATAAATATATGTATTCTAAAGGAATGCCTTAATTCTCTTGTGAAGAGATATAAATATAAATGTATACACAGATAATAAAATAATCGTGATAGGGAGTTCATTGATTTCCATAGTTTTTCCTTTTTTTTTATACTCAAATTCCTAAACCTGGCTGTCTAATCACTATGAAACTTCTATTCTTTTTTACAAAAAAATAATTGCTGGGAACTTACACTAAGGCTATGAAGCAGCACAAATGATCCTGAGTCTTTGATGTGGCGTTTGTTTGGAGCTGGTGCTCACTAGAGGGATGTGATGCTGTGGGTAAGGCACAGATGAATTCCCCTCTGCAGAGCAGCCACCAGCTGCCTCACTTACAACTTTAAAAAACAATCACTCACTGCCAAGCCAAGAAAACTCATTAGTATGTTCATTACCCAAACCAGGAGCTAATAAAGAAGGGGATTGACTTCTGGCTATATAAAATTTCAACACACAACCAGCCTCCCCTAAAAAAAATACCCCAACCCCAAAACACCCAACACCATCCAAACAACAAACAACCCAGAACCCAGACAAGCATTTTCCCCTTAGAATTCAAAGTAGGGGTTTATGTTTCTAGTAGCTTTAATTAAAAAGTTTCTCTGTGTGTTTAACAGGTTCTATCAATCTCCCACCCAGTAATTAGCTGTCTTCTATGCCTCAGACAGGACTTTTTCTCACTGTTCACCTGCTCTTAGTGTCACTGCAACTGAACCCAAAAGCCCATTTCACCCAACCAGGAGTCACCTCTGATTTTTAACCGGGGGGGACTCCTCTGCTGCCTGTCAGTGGTCACCAGATAAGAGCTCCAGGCTGCTGCTGGGGAGGTGGCATTGGGACTGCTGAGTGGAGTGTGAGTGTGTGGTGCTTTCTCCTGGCTAAAAATATTAATCTGTGTATGTGTCATGATCCTGCTGTGAGAATAGAAAGTATATGTGATAAAAGGAATCCTTGCCAGTTTGAAAGCTGTTTATGAGAATCAATAATGGACATTTTGGATGGACCTTTGGTAATTAATCTCTTATGTCTCTTTTGTTTTATACTTCAAATTTCACTTGGAGAAAGCATCTCTGGCTTTTAATGGATGTCCTAAAAGAGAAGTTTTTTAAAGTAGTTACATTTCCTTTCAAATGACTTAGTAATCTTTTTAAAAAATTAACATTACATGTTAAGACACTGTAGTTGCTCATTTTGTAGTTGAATATGCTGTTGATTTGGTACATAGGTAAGCTCCTGATGCTGTGGGTCTCTATTTTATACCTGGAAAACATATGAATCCCATGAATAGCACCCATTATCATAATTGTGATTCCCTTAAAGAGGGAATTATGTACGCAGTCATTGCTGCCCTTGATTTATCTAAGCACAGAGCTCATCCTGAGAGTTGAAATAGCTTTAAAGGAGTGAAAAACAATTTTTACCTAAACTATGAAAGACAAAGTGGTAAGATTTTTTTTTTCAGTTCATTTCTTTTTTAATAAAGCAGAAGAAACAAAATTTCTCTAAAAACCATTACAGAAATGTTGAGCGTGGTGAGTGACGTAGGGAAGAGTTCAATATGAGATGGGAGCTGGTAGCCCTTCATGCCCTGGGTATGGGCTGGAAGCAGGGTGTGACAGGAGAGCTCTGCAGCCTCTCACTTTTTGGGCCACTCAGATAAAGTCTCATGGAAAAACATTTTCAGTGCTGTGTGAATTTCAGTGCGGTGTCATTCCTGTGACCACTCTCAGGGTTTGTGTGACTTGGCTCGAGCTGTTGTTTGACATGTTGAGCAAGGAGAGTCACCAGGGTCAGAAGGAGATGGGGACGTGGCAGCCGTGTCCCAGCACCACCCTGTCACTCACTAAGGAGTATGTGGATATTTGCAGGGAAAGATTTTTTCCCGGGCAATCGCTTGGGTGATAAAGGTCAGACTGTGTCACTGAAAGTATGTCTGGGTAATGAATGGGTGGAACGGGTTGTATTAGAAAAGAAAGAAAAAATCACTTCTAGGGGCACCAACAATATGACAAGATTTTCCCAAACAGTGACTCTATTTGCTGCCTGAATTTTCAGACCGGAGTGAAAAGCAAAGGGAAGTGGCACAGTGTTCTAGGTGACAACTGGTTATTCCCTGCTAACAACAGGTTTATGTTAACATATTTTAGTTTAATAGGGTTTTTAAATGCCAGCAAATTACTCCTTGGTATTATTAGTGTTTTAGCACTCCAAACATAAATTAGGGTTTATTAAAATTTGAAGCTCTTGTACAGCTATGCAGGATATTTGTTCAGGGTTTCACGAGCATCAATTTGGTTCACACATCTAATTATAATCATCATATCAAGAGTGTATGGAATGTTCCAGCACATGAATCTCTAATATTGAGTAATTCCTTATAAAAATGAGGCAGCCCATATGGGTGAACAGATGAAAGGCTGATAAACACTGGGAAGTAGAGCAGATGCATGAGATATACCAAAGGTTCCTCACTCCTAATATTTACTGTCCGTGAGGAGGGAGAATTAATTTATCTCACCCATCTGAAATTCTCTGCACTAAATACAGCAGTGGCACTACAAACCAGAATTACTCAAGGTATTTCTACAGATGGTGATATTGGTTGAAGGGTTTTCTTTTTTTTTTTATGGGTGATGATGTAATGTTGATTAGGACAATAACGAAGGGAGTGTTGGATTGCCATCCTGGTGAATGTCATCTAAATAATGGTGCAGAATGTTACTTGGACAGTGCTCTCTGTAATGACTTTGTTTCTATTGTTCAGAATAATTGATGTAAATTGAACAATTCTGTGTAATGTGTATTGCAGCTGGAGAAAACCAGTTGCTTATTACAGCCCAAGCATTTGCATTTTGGTGTTTATGAATGACTTTATTCATTTGTAATGAGTTGCTTAAGGCAAATATAGTGGATGGGTACATATCTCTCCTGGCTTGTGTGTAAAGAAGAAAAGGTTCATGTGTTTGAAGTGTTGGTAAAACTTAGGTTTTGCATGATTTGGTTTTGTAATAAGGCCCAGTACTTTGCAAGAAGATACAGAATTTTTTGGTGGCAACAGCATCATGATGTAGGAGCAGCTGTTGCTCCTTCTTTCCTGGCCCCTAACTTTGTTGGGCTTTGGGCTCTGTCACACTGAGTGAATATTCCTCTTCACTTACACTTGCTGCTGTGCAGCCAGGGCTGGGATGGACTTTAGGGAAAAGCAGAGCTGTGTCTTTTCTTCTTTGCTACAGTGAGAAATTGCTGAATTAATGAAGGCCAGCACCTTTGTTTGGACCTCAGCTGTCACACACACCTTTGTCCATAGATAACTGCATATTGCTTTAAGGCTAGATTAAGCTTCCATATATTTCCTTTTAACAGCAATCCTGTAATGTCTTGTGGTTTGACACATGCAGGTGTTAAGACTACAGGTAAGAGAGATGGAATCTGTGGCTAATTCTGCTCTTTTAGAGTCAGAGGAAGGAAACTCAGGCTGCCTTCCAGCAGCCAGACACAGACTTCTTAATGCAATAATCTGATTGACTGAATTCAGTATTGTTCATGAAGGCTTCTTTGCCACAAAATTGGAAAAGGTGTTTTGGGATGTAGATATTAGAAGTGTCTCACAGCACACCCAGATAGTGTTTCTATAAGTGTTAGAGTCAGCAAGATTTATTTCAAAGATAGAGCTTATTGGAGAAAGCCAGCCTATTAAATGTCTGTTACCAGTGATGGCATTCTGGAAATGGAATTGGTTTTGCTCAGCAAAGAAATGAAACCCAGATTGTTATATACAGGCTATGATAGGCCCTGGTTTCTTAGCATAAAGACTGCTTGGTTGCTCAGGATTTATTACTGTTTAGTTAAAATATGTTGAGTGAAAAGGTTGATCTGTCCAAATGATTTGCAAGGGAAAGAGATGAAAGTGTGTTTTATCAAAGTTAATGAAAAGCAATGGGGAGATAACTTGTGAATAATTTATTCATGAAACTTCATTTTTGTTCATAAATTTCTCGCAAACAGGTGGCAATAGTCTGATGCATTTGAATTTCTTTTTATATCTTACTTGACTCATTCTTCATCAGGGGCTCAGTGCCAAGTTGGATGAATTTTGTCTAATTTGAGCAGTGTTGATAGGCTCACCTGAGTCTCTGCAGATCCTGCTCCTTGAGGAGAGCCATGAAATTCTTGGTGCAGAGCTCTCCATTCAAACCCTGGCTCATTCCCTGTGCTATTTGCCCAACTCACTGTACAGGGATGATGTTTTTATCTGGGGGCCAGGAAGGGATCAGCAGAGCAAAAGTAATGAAACTCGATGTGCAGAAGAGGGATTGTCTGCATTTCCAGTCTTTACAGCTTTCTCTCCAGGTGAAAGCAGGGGAGTGGCACCTGCCCTGCTGCTGGGCTGGGGAAGCACCAGGACCACGTCCTCAGTGCAGGAGAGATGGGGAGAGGCCATGAAAGGGTAGTGCCCCAGAGGTTTGTCAAATTGCAGGGTCTCAATCTGCAAATGCTGCTCCTAGTACAGAGGTATCAGCCTCTCATGGTGTAAATCCAGGAGAGAGTCAGAAATTGATGTTTTTTTCCTCACCTCTGAATAGAGTGGCTCCCAGAGCTGGCCTGGGAGAGGCAGCTCTCAATACCTCTCTCCTACCCCGTTCTGAAGGCAGTGGGACCTGGAAATTGCTGCCTGACACAGAAGGAAGGGCTGTAGACAAAACCACTGGCAACACTTTGACTTTTTTTTAACAAGCATTTCCTGATGCCCACTGTTTTTCTGCTTAATCTACACCCTGCAAAATAAAACCATAATCTGGCACATCTTCCTGGGGGCCTCAATGTTCCTTGTGCCAGTCAGTGCACGGGGGACAGACAGCAAAGTGTCTTTTCTAAGCTCCTCAGGTGTGACAGCAGCCTGCTCCATCACTGTGTGCCTGGCAGTGTGTTAGCCACGTGCTGGAATGTGGGCTTAAATTCTTTTTAAGATCAATGGGGCTGATCTTTTCATTAAGAAAAAGGAAAAAAAAAAAGAGCAGATGATGTCAGAATACTTCTTCAATTGTTTTTTTTTTTTTTTTCCTCTAGTAATGTGTGCACAATCTTTTATGTAGAGCACACTCTGTCATATTAGGTTGTTTACAGCTACTTCCATATAATATTTAATAATAACTCTGTCAATATTGCTGGAGAGATGTATGTTTTGTTTTCCTGGAGACATTTAGGAAGTGTTCAGGAGTAAGTAATATTTCCATAATCTAAATTCATGCTCTACCCAAGAGGGCCGTGTCTCAGGTACACAGAATTATGTCTCACAGAATATGTTTATTGCTATAAAGATATTGCTACATCTTTTTTTATAGTTCAGTTGTTAAGCTGAGTAATGATGTATGGCTGCTTACACCAGCATAATAACAATTCTTTCACATCCTTCATTCTTGCAATCTCTTCCTCTCCCCTTTAAATATACTCATTGAAGGCTCTGTTAGATGAATTCTCAGTGACATATTGGTAACAGTTTCTCTTTTAAAACAAACAAAATCCAACCAAGAAAACAACAACTCTCTAGTTACTGTAACTGTTGCCAAAAGAGATGAGACAGCATAAAATAAAAGCCTCCCCTGAAAGGATTTTTCTTTTAAAATTCAGACTTTTAGAAAACAATACTGACATAGGAAGAAATGGTTTGAACCTCCAAATAAATAAAGAATTAATTTCTACAAGAAACACCATCTTTGAAATGAGACTACAGCAGAAATTTCTCAGTAATATTTCAATTTTATTTTAGTGACAAATGTAAAAGCTTGAGACCAGGCCTTCAGCTATCATAAAGGGGAACAGCCAGTACTTGACTTGTGCTTGTACAGCATTTCTGGATCATCCTGAGTGTAATATTTACTAAGTTTCAGAAGTCACACTTGGAAAATTTTTCCCTTTTAATCAAGGAAAAAAAAAACCTAGAGTGGTAAAAAGAAAAGCACTGTCCATAATTAAAACAAGAGCACTTCCTTGTTTGAGTCAGCATCTTTCAGTTGAGCTAAGGCAATTTTTAGGTGATTGTTTCCCCTCTGGTGAAGTCAGTGGAAATGGCCCAGACCAGGCAGCCTCGGCCAGGTGGCCGAAGGGGCTGGTTACTTTGTGATGGAATCAGGATCTCAGGGGTGTGTGTGAACTCCCTGTGTCTCAGCAGGAGGGTATGGCTGCTTGGGGACAGCTGAATTTATAGGAATATCTCTACCTTTGGCACAGTTTCCTACTGAAGATTCATTCACCATAAATATTACCTCAATCTTTGCTGCAGCTGTTGTGTGGTGTGTGCTGGCTGGGGAGAAGGCAGACCCAAGCACCCTCCCATAGGCATCCCAAGGCATCATGATTCGTGGTTTTGATTTATTAAAAAAAATATGGATATTGATCTAATACCAATATCCAACTATGACGGACAAAGACTCTCTAACAGTTTGAAGTTAGAAAGTGGATGTTTATTACGACGCCGGGCAGCGTGAGGGATAGCTCCCAAATACACACCGCAATTTACAGATGCTCACAGGGTCTTTTTATGTACAAAAGTGTTGAATACCCAAAACACAAATGCATATTCATGACTCTGGTCCATCCCATTCCCCACTTTGTATGGTAATTAGCCAAAAAGCAATTAAGCATGCGTAGTCTGTTCCTTGAAATGGGTCGGTGGTCTTCTTATGGGGTGGGGTCTCAAAATGATGAAGTAAGATGGGTCTTCCTCGCTTTGACTTTTTAACCTTTTATTGTTGGTGACACCTGGATCCTGTTTTCTCAAGACTCTCTGATTTATGATCACATTGTAATCTTGGAGTCTATTGATTAAGTTGACGGGCCTCCTGATTTATCAGTTCCTTAAATCTGGCTTCTGTTAACAAAGGGAAGTTTACCTCAACAATATCCAGTTAGCAAAGGGAAGTCTACCTCAGCAATATCTAGTTTAACTAAAGTCCTTTATTCTTCAAAATTAATGTCTCAGTTTTGTGGCTTATTCTCACAGAAGGGTTGATGTGGATTTTGAAGTCCTCACGTGGTGCTCCTGAGTGCTCTGGGTCTTGGGTGCTGAAGCCCAGAGCACAACCCAGCCCTGCCTCAGCACCAGCTGCTGGTGTCTTCTCCCACTGCTCCTCACCAGCAAAGCCCTGCCAGAGAAGAGCTCTGATTTCGCCTTGGTTTGGTGCTGCTGATGCTCCTTTGGCTGCTGTGGTGAGGGCTGACCTCGTGGTCCTTCAGGTGTCCCCAGGTGAGTGGCAGCCGGGAGGTGAGCTCCCAGCAGCGGATCCTTTCGGAGCAGCGTGTGTGACAACAGCCATAAATACTCTGCTCTCAATCCTGAGCAGCTCCTGGAGATGGAGGAGCTTTAACTGACAGTGTTTTCAGTAGCACAGGCCCCAGGGAGTGTCAGACAAAGGAAATATTCCATGAGACTTCAGGAAACAGAGTCCTACTCAATTATTCATATTTTCGCTGGGTTTTCATTTCTTGAGAATTGCATAAATTGTTTGACACAGGCTCGGTTTGGTTTTGAGGATTTTTGTATAATTTCTTTTGTTTCAAGAATGTTGGAAACATTGTTTGAAATGGTAACTCTGCTCTGAATTTCAAAGGGGTTGGGGACTGCCTGGAAGTCAGACGGAGCTGGGAATTCAAACCCTCAGGCAAACCCTTAGTTCTCATGTCCATCATTAAAATTGACCTGTAAATAGCTTAAGGGCAAACAGAAGACAATATTTTTCTCCCCTTATTTGCTGGAATATGCACATATAATTCAAGAGACTGATACACAGACTGAAAAGGAGAAGCCAGGCATCACAGGATACTAAAATCTTTCAGGGAAAAAGAAGTGAGGGGAGATGCTGCTGTTATCAAACCACAGAGCTCTGGTTTAGGTGCAAAGCACCCGAGTATTGCATCACCGCCTATTTGTTTTGTAACTCTCTTAGTGATTTTGACAAAACCACCAGTTTCATCCTGTTAAAAATGAATTTTTCTTGATTTTCTGGTGCTTGATGTCTGCATTTAAAATCATCATCTGTACCACAGAGCCAGCATGCTTTTCTGTTGGTGTTCTCTGTTTGTGTTTTCAGAAGAGGAAACTTTTGGGGTTGACACTTTTTAGTGTAGGCAGGAGGAACAGGAATGGTTCTGGTAGAGCTGTGGTGATTCTTGGGCCACTAGGGAATTCCTTGCTGGCCAAGGTAATGCTCCTTCACTGTAGGAACACGTGAGTTTACTTGAAAGGAGTTTCTTGAAGACAGGATGGGAAAAAAGATGAGTGTTCGAGATGGCAAGTGCTTGTTGTAGAACAAAAAGAGGCCTCGAGGTTCCAGACTGACCTCCTCTTGAATTTATTTCTCTTGTTTAGTTAAGGAGGAGGAAACCCTGAGCAGTCACAGATGTGAAAAGGGTCAACCCCTCTCCTGTGGGAGATAGTTAAGAGGATTTTCTTGCCCAGCACAAGGGAGTCCTGGAGGGAGATGTCCTAGATGTGCACACACTTCCTTGGGTTGTTTGGGAAATTCAGGCTGCCTTGGCTATCCCCAGGAGACAGCAATCTCCAAGTAAGAGACATATGTTAACACTGTCTATTTTAATATTGTCTTTCTGTTATGTCTTGTTCCTACTGCGAGAATAAACTGTTTGGAGTAAGAGCAGATTCTTTGTTTATGGCACGCAGCAGGAGCAGCCTGCATCCAGCAGACATGGAATACACAGGGAGCTCCGAGGACATGGGGTGGGGTGCTGCAAGGATCAAGTGTTGGCACAGCACAGTGGGAAGGGAGAGACAAGCACACAGAAGAGCAAATAACTCTGAAAACAACAATTGCAACCCAAACTTATTTGCGTGTCCCAGTTCCAAGGACTCACCAGGTGAGATGGATTTTTTATCCATGGAGGCAGCCTGGAAATACGTGTCCCCTCTGCTCCCAACAGTCATGCAGCTTTTGTCTTGTTGAGTTTGAAACTGTGTTTCTCTATTTTATGAAGGAAAAGTTTTAGAACAGAATGGGGCAAATGTATTTATTATTGTAGAACAAATGCAAATATCATGCCTTAAAATGCTGCTGCTTGTTTATGTGTTACGATCTAATTATTTAAGAAACTGCATCTAACTGTTATTGCAGTGTGTTGAGGCTTCCTAGTGGAAGCCATAAACATTCTTATGATCCCCCCTACATTTTTCTAACACAGCAATGTCTATTCCCGAGGTAATTTGGAAGTTATTAGTAATTCCTGGCATTTTTAACTTTGTTTTCTGGTGGATGGTGGAGCTGTGCAAGAATCACCAGAGCTTGCCTTCCCTTTTGTGTTCTGGTATATAAGAATCCTGGTATTCAAGCCATATAATGACAAAATGTGTGGGATGGCTTAGCAAGTATTTTCACAACAATATTTCTTCATGTGTAAACTGGTTACTGTGCAAAAGGCATCTTCCCATCCTCTTTGGCAAGAGCCACATTGGTTAGGCTTGGTTTAGTTCCTGTGGTCAGAGTGCAGGATAAACCAGAAGACTCTTGGGTGTTGCAAACTGCAACAAGACTTGCCCAATGTAAGTTTTTCCTGGATGATTTGGATGTTTTTCATAGGCCAGTACAGGAGGCATCTCCCATTAACCATGTTGTGAGAGAATAGTAATGTAAGAGGAGTTCCTGTAAGTCATATAAAAGCAGTTGAGAAGAAAACCATCTTGGATTTTGGCTGAAATATTTGTGACTACTCACAATTTAAAGAGAATTCTTTTCTGGTATGAAACTCAGAATTTTCAGAAGATATATGCCAAGGAACATGTATTTGTATTCAAGTAGGATTTGACTGCTGTGGAAATAATGGAAACAGGATATGTGTTTGCTCCTGACTTTATGGCACTTTAAATTGTTCTTCTTTGTGATCTTAACACCAGAGAGAGATTAGCAAATTAAACAGGAAATCTCTGTGCAAAGCAGTGTGTAGATTTGTTATATTTCCAAGTTAGGGTGGTCTCAGGAGTGAGAAATCAGCTTACAGCAGCACAGAGCACCCTTAATGAAATTGCAAGGGTCAACCTCAACACACTGATTTCTAATGTCTGAAACGTTGTTAAAAGATTAGAGCAGGAAGAGAGAGAGGAAAGCCAAAAGAGAGACTACAAGGTGGAAGAGAATGGGAAAAAAGAGAAGGATGAGGAAAAATAGAAAAGGCTTAGTAACAATATTAAAAATTTTCTAGGTGAACATCATAAGATTTTGCTGAAAAAAATAGTTAATCATTTATTGTGAAGTGTGTTCCTGAGAAGAATGGAAGCTGAAGCTCTGTGGTGTGCTGAGTTGATGCTTGAGCATAGAGGCCATAATTAAATATGGACTCTGGCCCTCATCCAAAGGAGTTTGGTACCTGTGCCCTAAGCACCAACACCTATGGAGTGGATCCAAAGCAATGCCAGTGGCATATTCTCGTGCCAGGCAGCGATGAGGAATGATGCATTGTTTTTGCTTCAGGTATGTGGTCCTTGTGTGGCTGGTACTTACTTTTTACATACAGGCAGCATCATAATCAACTTTCACTAAGAGTAATGCTGACTGTTGATTTACTACAAAGAGTATTTCCAGTAAGTTTAGCATTTTGCATAGGACATGATCATTATCTGGTGTTGACATTCAATTTTGAAGGCCTGAAGTTTACAAACAAATCCCACATCTTTGTTAGGCATATTAGCAATTGAAATACCCTCCTAAATCACTGTCTGTATAAATGGTAAATCTCTGCAATCAATCCTTTTTTTTCTTTGAAAATAAATTTTGGAGGAATTTGCATAATTGGCCATGCTTGATAGAAGTCTGATGTATAATGTTGTCTTTTAAATGCACTGCTACCTGAAATCATGATGAAGTATCAACATGCAGGAAGTAAATATAAAACAAGCATTTAGTAAAGGATGCAGCTGATCTTATGAGGTGAGAAATGACATCTAAGGGTGTTATAATTTGAAGTGTCTTGATGTAGGTATTTTGCTATGAAGGATGTGAGAGAAAAGGACAGAGCTCAATCACATCAAGAAGCTTTGATTTGCACTGAACTTTGAAGTGAAATTCATGCTGAAAATGCTTTTAAAATACAGCGAGGGTGATGCAAATGACTGTCGTCACTTCTGCTGCAGATGAGGAGCTCCCTGTGTGGAGCCTGGGCTAATGCCTGGGCTCAGGCCTGGCTTTCTCTGGAGCTTGGTGGTGTCCCAGCTGCTGCCCTGCTCTGCAAGCTGCCCCAGCTGCGCCAGGCAACAGGACTGCACCTGCATGTCCTGGGGTAGGCTGTGGTGGAGCCACGTCCTGTTGCTATCTCCATCCCCTGTGGCATGGCCAGCACTGTCCCTGTCCAGCTGTCCCTGAGCTCACCCACACCACTGTGGCCAGTCCCATGTTCCTCACCATGACAGGCTTCAAACCAAAGCTTTTGTGAGCACCAAGGGCTGTGTGTCCAAGTGCTGCTCCTGTCACCTGGCATGGTTTCACCCCGGGCAAACACCCACCACCACCCCACCCTGTCCGTGGGGAAGGGCACCCTGGGGTGCTGAGAGGCTGTGCCAAGGAACTGCCCCACAACTGCAGCAGGAGAGATGGATGTGCCTGGTGCTTGCCTCTCCTTTCCCTGGGGGTTTGGGAATAAATGTAATGAGGGATATCTGCTCTCAAGTGTCTTCTGTGCTCAGTGTGATGGATGCTCTATGACCTCATCCCTGCGGGTGCTATGATGTGGTCACTGTAATATGCCTTGCCCTTTTACTGTAAAAAACCTGTTGGAAAGTTTAAGAATACGTATTTACCCTCTTTAAATAGTGACATCTGCTGCACTGAATGCTGCTGTTATTCCTTCCAGCAGTTTCTTTTGAGAAGTTAACGTGGTATCTTCTAGCACCCTGGCCATTTCTGAAGACATGACTCCTGGGTCAGAACTGGCTAATGGAATGTGAGCAATGATACGTAATGCCCTCATCTGGGAATTGTTAAGTAAAGGAGCTCAAATAACCCTGCAAGTGTGATTAGAGGTTTGATAATGCTGACAGTGAATTGTGTGCTGCATGTGGTATCAGTGTGGGGATCTTAAATTACAGAAGTAGCACGAAGCACTTAATTTCCATTCTTCTGCACTTGCCAGGGAATCTTCGACTTCTTGTGAATGGTGTTCATGCTGCGGACAGGCACTTCTCTACTACATTATAAAAAAATGCCTATTGGAACCCAGGAACTATCATACTACATTAGACACAGGCAGGGTTGGGATTTTTTGTTGTTCTTTTACATTTGAACCATTATAGTACTATTAAAGAGAAAGTTAATCTTTTTTTATTTGAAAGAATTATCCATGCCTGTTTTATATTTTAATTCCAGCTCTATGCTTTCAGTATGCTGGGGGTTGGATGTGCACAGCACATCAAAGCATCGAGCTGCTGGGATTTCTGTCACTTTTCTAACATAATGCATTGCAAGACAAAAACTGTTTCTGCATTGTTTACGGTATTTTGTAAAACATCATTGTCATCCTGCCAGAGCAAATGATGACATATTGTTGTCACAGCATTGCACAGGAGTGTATAAACTCCACAGTATGCACTGGTGTTTTGGGGAGGAATGACAGAAATTGTGCTGTGTAGGCAGAGGGGGGACAAAGCCCCCAGAGCAAGAGCTGCTGTTTTTGGGGTGGTTTTCCACAGCCCACTCATATGTGTGCACTGATGGATCAGGAAGGCTTGTGAGTCTTTGTGGATTCTCTAGAGCCTTAGCTAAGGATTTTTTTCAAGCCCTTTCATTCTGTTCCCATGAGAACAGATGGCCCACGAGAAACATACTCTTTTTTAAAATACAATAGGTGATTTTTTGTTTGTTTGTTTCTGTTGAGACCACAGGCAAAAACTTCTTGACTTGAATGCAGGCAGCTTGTTTTCCTTTTATTTTTTCTCTTAAAATCAGTAGTTGAATAGACTGGTGATGTCAACAGCCTTGGCTGTGAGAGAGGTGGAGGGCAGCAGCACTGCTCTGCACAGTTTTGTGCTCTCAGGTTCATTTTGCAGCTCTGTCACTTTTCCACCTGGGTGAATAGGACCAGAGTACAGAGGAGGGATGGGAGTTGGGGGACAGACATTGTACACTCTTATTGATCAGCAGTTTCATTAGTTCTGCAGATAGAAGCACTGATGGCTTCTCTAAGAATCTATTTCACTTTCTGTGGCTGCTAACATAATGGATTTGGGGGAAAGACTTATGGAAATGAGAAGTAATTGGTAGTATTGACAGAAATGCCAACTTTCTCTACTTTTTTAATTCTCCTATTGACTCTGACTGGCTGTCCAGGCTAACCTCCCAATTAATGCTCTGCTTTTTCTGACCATTTTCCTATTTCTGTAGGCAGGCTACAGGAATCTGCCTTCTCCTCTGGTGAAGGCAGGGTGTGTATAGGAAGGCACATGAATATCTCTGAAGCACTAATTGTGCTTTTCATGTTTTAAATGTGTGGGTTGGGTTATGTGATTTCATGCCAGAAATATATTTTCTGTCATCATGTGTGCAGTCAAAGCTGCAGAGGGAATCCATTATCTCCTCATGAGTAAAGTGGTGCCGAAAATTCCATAGGCTCTTGTCTTTTCTATCCCTTGTTTACTTGGGAGCTTGAAATTTGTACAGGCAGAGCCATGTGAGAATAAAGACGTGTTTTTCCCCTTTTGTATTTATTTATTTTGATAACACATCTGTTTTATTATCTGGGTTGGGGATAAACTGGATCAATAGAATCATGGAGTCCTTTAGATTTGAGAAGACCTTTGAGATCAAGTCCAGCTGTTAACCCAGCACTGCTAAGTCAGTCACCAAACCATGTCCCCAAGTGCCTCAAATACACGTTTTTAAAATACTTTCAGGGATGGTGACTGGACACCCTGTTCTAGGGCTTGATGACCCTTCTAGTGACGAAACATTTCCTGTTATCCAGGAATCTCTGTGGGATGAACTGGCATTTCCTTGGCTGCACTCAAACTGCCCTGATGCTTCTGGACAGAAATCCAAAATCCCCCTTGAGCACTTTTGTGGATTTTGTGGAGTCTGAGTGGGGAAAGCAACTACTGGTGTGTGTTAATTTGCTGTGCTAAGACATGCTTTTCAGGCAAATATTCTCTTGCAAGACTGAAATTTTATTTCTTTTATTTAATAAGATAATTAAAACAAGGCAGTAGAGTTTGTGATGACCTGTGCTCCCAAGGCAGAGCTGGGCTGGTGATCCTTGTGGAAGTGATGATAACATTTTCTAAAGAGGAGCAAGAACTGGGAACTCCAGAGTTTTCTCTGACTAATTCAAGGGTCTAAAGGGTGTAAGAAAGGAACATAATCTCCATTTGCTTGATGAACTTGAATAGATTAGTGGGTAATATTCCTTCTTTCCTAATTACAGTCAAACAGAAATACTTCAACAGGCCTGTAAGTAAGAGACACACAACAGGCAAACCACCTTCTTAATGACCTCTGGGCAGTGTAAGATCAATGTACAGCAGAGCTGAGCGTCAGAATGTCACTGCATTGATTCTGGATTACAGCTAAACTGTAAACAGTCTAATTTGGCTGCTCACTCTTCTTTGGTATTGTGAGCAAACAGCTTTTTAAGGAGATGTTTGCTGAACCTTTGAACTTTCCACACAATTTTTTCCCCTTTATCCATCCATTTATAGGAGTGTGTGGAAAGGATTTCTTTTTTGTAAGTTGCGATGTATATACACTATGAACACACTTTTCAGAGAGTTCTATTTAAGTTTTTTCTGTTTCCTGGTATCTCTGGGATTGAGTACTTTTTTGTTATTATTATGAATGTACCCACAAGTATGTGTGCTGACTCCCACTGACTTCAAAGGAATTAAACCAGAACAGAGGAAACTTTCTGGACCAATCCCTTCTTAAGCTCAGTGATCCCTGCAGCAGGGCAGAACAACACGCAGTGAAGCACATACTTTTGGGTGAATGACTTTGCATTTTTGGTCTCTTTAGAACCTGTACTAAATTCGGAGTTGAAGCAGCTAAAACCAATGTTCAAACCATATTTTGTGCAGAAAATTAATAGCCAGTGTGTGCTGGGGTTAAAAAGTGGGAACGATTCCTTAAATTGCCATTAATTTTTAATATTCTTCATGAATCATAATATCCTTGACTCAATCTCCTGACAGATTGTTTATGCCTCAGACTGCTCAGGTCCTGGCAGGACTAGATGACTTCTTTTGTACACCATATTGTGTTCAAAGAATTTAATCCCCTGACTATGAAGTGAAAACTTTAAAACCGTATTAAGCTTTTCACAGCTAGAGAGAGAACACTTATTCTTTTAATAATTTTCAAAATTGACTGAAGATGGATATTAATGTTTGGATTTTCTCTCCCCTTTGTGTTTGCATGAAAAAAATCTTTCTTCTGTGCTTAACCTCAATCACCAGTGGATTAATTATGTGAAGGCAGAAGGATGGGCAGAAGTTTTGGCCATGGAATTATCTATTTAAGCTGCACTGATCTTCACATGTTCCACCAAACTGCTCTTCAGAAACATCTAATGGGTGTGGGAGGGATTTTTTAGATGAGAGCTGTCTACCAGATTGCTTTTTGCTCTCAGGACAGGCCCTAATGACTGCAGTGTGGTGGCCAGCACCTTGCTCAAGTTGTTTTCCTGTATATCCCATTATCTTATATATTATACATGAATTATCTTGTGCCTTCATACTGAGGACACCACTTTTTCTACTTAAACTCTTTGGGCTACTTTGACGTGATTTAAATGGAAAGGGCTGAATTCACCCTGAATGCCAGGTGGCATTTTGGGAGAATTAGGTAATTCTGGTTCTGGTAGGGTGGGGTGGATTGCAGTTTGAGGCGTCAAAGTGGAATATCAGTGTCCCATGTAAAGGCTGGATAAGAGCAGCCACACAAATCCACCAGTCTCCTCTTTGCTTTGCTGTCTGCAGGAGCCCTCCCTGCTCCTCCTGCCCATTTACTGTGCTCAGGGGGTGAGAGAGCTGTAGCTCAGTCATCTGCCGACTCCCCAGAACTATCTGTGACAAGCAGTGCAGAGACCTGATTGGACTGACAGAAGGCGTTTCATCTTAATGATCACTTTTACTGAACTCGGACAGATGCTGGGAGGCTCAGCTTCAACCTTTTGTAGGGTGGCTACAGGCTGAAGAAACAACCTTGTTTTTGTGCTAACAGCTGGTTTAACATCCTGTAGTGGGATTTTGCAGGGCTCAAAGCTCAGGGCTGAGGGACAGATTGCAGTCAGGGTGTGCTGCTGCACTGGAGGGTGGCTGATGTGCTGCATGGTGCAGGAGCTCTGGAGGGCTCCTCAAGGGGCCTTGGGGGCTTTGGGGTCCTGTGGGACACTCTGCAGTGATGTCCAGCTCTATCAGCACCACAGCCAGTAAACTGTTCAGTGCAGTGGCGCTGCTGACCGTGTGACAGAGCTGTAAAGGGTAACAATTCACCTGGGTGTAGTTTGGGGGAAGGAAGAGGGGCCTCCAAGACTGGGGCACTGCCTCAAACACAGTAATGAGTTCTTGTTGTAGTTAAAATGACCTTAATTGCAAGCAGTGACATTTAATGCCAACCGGCTGATCCTTCTTCAAGGGGATTCAGAGGCAGGGAAGAAAATGTCACCAAGTATTTTTCTAGGAACAAAGGGCACACTTTCAGCTCTGCTCTCAGTGGCCACACCTAATGATTACCCTGAGGAGCCTTGTCTGTCAAAAACATGCCACTCATCACTGATCTCATTTAGCCTTTAATAAAGCATATGACCCAAAGTCTTTCAATCCAGCTAGGCAGATATGATGCCCTATCATTTAATTAGGGAGCTTAAAAGCCACTAGTGTTTAATTCTCTAACCTAGTTTGCCCCCTCTCCCATCTCCCACCCTTCCTTTTGAAGATGGGATTGTATTTGCATTGTGGGGAAAGCAGAAGGGCTGAGATGGGTGGTTCAATGTATTTTATATGTATATATATATAAATATATATATATTTGGATTTTATTAACTGCAGCAGAGGAGGCTGAGCCAAGAAGGTTCAAGCTAATGTGTAAGTGAGACATAGCAGGTGTTTGGAAGTGGCACAGGAGAGCTGGGGAGTACTTGAACACTGAAATCATTGAGAGGAACTTGACTGGAGGATTCTGTGTTGGTTTCTTTGCAGGTCCAGGATCCCACCTTTTTCACTGTCTAAGAGAAGATTAATTTCATTTAAAGTACAGAAGTACAATTTGTTTAAACTGGAGAGTGTCAGAGTCTTGAGGAGAATCAGTAACCAATAAGAAGTCAAAGTAATTGAGGTTAGAAACAACCATCTTTTCACAAGAAATGGAAAATCATCTTTTTCAGAAGATTATGGGGAACAAAAATTTCAGGAGCCACTGTCTTGGGCTACCAACCAGGTAGAGTTTTGAACTGTATTTTCTCCTTACATCTAGGGAGGATAAAATTTTATGCATTAAAAGTGATATAACAATTCTTTTTATTTTTATGTTTTTGACCATTGGAGAATTGTTCCCTGAGGTTTTTTCTCTAATGCTTTTTCTCCAGTCCACTTTTAAATGATGTAATTGATAGGCTTCCAAGACTGATTCAATGCCTGAACTGCAGGTACTAAATCTCCTTGAACTTCTGGCTGAGCAGCAGAATTGAGTCACGATTCTCATACATTAAAAATTAAAGGCCAGATTTCCTTTGCATTTTGTACCTCCGGAATTCCTATTGAATTTATGCCTTCTTTTCTTCTTTTTCATTCTTTTCTGTATGAGACTGAGATTATTAATGGGGTTTGTATCAAGTTAATTATATTTTTATTGAAAACTTTGCCTGAATCTTAAAGCCCAACATCCAAACTCTGACAGAACCTGTGGGGGACAAGAGGAATGAGAAGCAGCTGCTGGCAGCAGCAAGCTGCAAACATGGAGCACCTCAGTTACTGCTTGTCAGCCCTCATACCCTGAACTGCTCTTGGAGTTTTTATCTTGAATAAAATGCTGCTTTATTGGGGTTTTTTTGTTTGTTTTCAGGGTTTTTTTAGTTTGGATTTGTTTTGCTTGTTAGTCTGTTTTTCTACAGAACTTCTCCTTTTAGTGGAGTTAGAGATTTCTGAGTGAGTTGAATGCAAGTGCAGCTTCAGAATCAGTCTTCTGGCTTTTGCAGAGGTGTTGGGAAGAACTTTCCTGTTTAACTCTGGTTCTCCCTGTAAAGCAGATTATGAAGCTGTGCTACATGAGAGGGAAAATGTCTGTATAATTCAGGGAATGTTGAAAAAGGCAAACACCTTCAAGATAAGCAAAGAAGCTACTTCCAGCCATGTCAAATAAAAACCCCTTCTGTTTTCCTTTTTTAAAACAACAGGGGCTACATTCTGCTGAAAAACATTAATGCTGTCTCCCAGGAGATAGAGTTCCACAGCTAAAAGGAGCAGTTCCCTTCCCATGATGTGAGTGGCACTTCTGAGGCACAGCTCCTCTGCCACTGGCTGATCAAAATGTGATAAAGTTACACGGTCAAAGTCAGTAAATCTCGCTGCCTTTTGTCCATGTGATGATCCTTGCTAGTGGAAATGAAAAAGGGAGGAGGCAGGAGGTGTTCCACACTGTGCCTGAAGTGCTCAAAGACTTTTTACCTCCTGGGAGAGGCTCAGCTCCTGCAGCTGCTGTGTTCTTGTGCTGACTTTCATAGTGGGCTTTGGAACTGATCCAAAACGTATTCCCATTTTGAGAGGCTTTCTGTCAACTCAAGATCACTGCTTGTCACCAGCCACTGCAACAAAATGAGTGATAGTTCACAGGTGTGGAAAACCACTATATTCTTGGAGTTTTCATTTGATTACCTAATTGTATGGTTTTAATTTCCCACACCAGAACTATCACTTGCAACCTTGAATTTTAGAAAATAACATAGGAGCTGAACATTAGGAGTTTGATTTTTTTATATATTTTTCATGATGAGATCTTTTTCCTTCATTTAAAATATTTTTGCTTCAGTATCCTATGCATATGTAATGGAGGGATTGCTATTTCCTCGAGTCTTGTTTGAGATGGGTCCATTTAAATATAAAATAGAAAGTCAATGGGATGAAATTTTTATTATAAAACTTGGCATGACTTTTTTTTTTAAACAATCTAGCTATCAGAGATGTATTTTCACTTTCAGTAATAAGATGGTGGCATTTTGGACCATAAAGATATGAGAAATAAGTTGCTTGTAAGCTACAGAGTGCAGTGTGGTCATGAAATATAATGGAGTAAATGCAAAATCGCCTCCACAGCCATTCCCAGCATTGAGAGAATAGAGAACTGGCACAAATCCACCTCTTGTGAGCAGCAATGCATCCTGAGAGTTGATTGTTGGGAACTCCTTTGAGATTCTCTGTTCACAAAGGAAAAGACCATATTAAATCTTTGCTTGGGGGAGAGTAGAGAACTTTGCCTGTGATTAAATAGATATGAACTTCAGGGAACTGCAAAAGCAGTCGTTTAGGGGGGTTGGGGGAGGAAAAGTAGCATGAATATTTTAGTCAAAGAAATGTTCTTCATCCAGATAGATCAAAGGGACTTGCAGGATTCAGGGCACGTGGAGATGAGAGCTCTGGCCTGGAGGTCATTGTGTGTACCAGGACAAAGGATGGACAGAGGCCACAGGAATGCTTAATTAGTCTGAGGAAGCCAAGAAACACGCAGAAAAGACAAGGGAAAACCAAGGGTATAACCACAACTTCCCAGGTGGTATTAGACACTTAATAAAGTCAGGTACCAAGATGAAGTTTCAACCCAGGTATCAATCACTAGTTTTTCCAATTTCTGGGCCTCCCAGTATTTCCAGGGACTGTACAGACCTAATTTTAATTGACTGGAGAATTGCTTTGGTTAATTATCTGTTCTGGGGCACTTAAGAAGTAATTTGCAGGCCCCAGTGTCCTGCAGTCTGACAGCCCCACAGCTCCAGAGTCTGAGTCCTGCTGTGAGCTCTGGGGTGGATGAACTGTCAGAGCTGGAGAAAATGTTGACTGAAGTGAAAGAAACTGGAGGTTCCTGACCTCTCCAAAGTACAGCAGAGCTGTGGAGTCCTCCTTTCCCCTCAAGGACAGAAAATATGATCCTTTGGAAAATGGATGCTCTTTTACAGCTGCTGCACCTGGTTAGTCTCTGCTGCACAAAGGCCAGAGCAATAACAGTGAGCAAAAGGCCGGGGATCAAATAGCTTGTTATATTTTCTCCTCCATCTCTCATCAATCAGTGTACCAGGGGTGCAGATTTATGATTTTTCTCTATGTGCAAACCTTCCCAAAGTTCAGGGCTGCTTGGATGGAGCAGAGAGGACAAAGTACTGATCTCTGGCTCTCATGAAGCAATTCTGTCAAGGGAATTTATCTCCCTGCAGGACCAGGCTGCTGCTGCCTCAGGTGCTGTGGAAATCATCACCCTGTGCTGGCCAGGGGCTGGTGTGTAGGGTCACTGTATCCAAAATCAGCCCCTGGCCAAGAGACATTAGTAGAGGAGGTCAGAACTGGGGCTGTGTGTTTGGAAATGCTCTGGCATTTTACGCATTGTGGATAATCTGGACCCATTAGCCCATCAAAGTAAATAAGATGTGTGCTGCATTTTTGCTTTGAAAACAGTCTAAACGGAAGAAAATATTCCAGGAGCAAACAGAAAAAGCTCATGCTGAATTATGCTGAGTTTTCCCCTGACTTTATTGCTTTTATTCTGCTGCAGCTACAGAAAACTCATTTAAACTATGAAACTTCTTTGGCATGGATTCTTTATATTGATGAAACAGAGCTGACTTTCTCTGGAGAGCCAGAATGTTATTAAAGCACTTAACCCAGCACTGCTGTGGCTATCAATTATGCCCTTCATTTACACTATACAAGGCTGATGGCTTATTTGAAGTTCAAGAGGTTTTTTTAATGAGATGTTAATTGAGTACACCTGCAGTTGGCTAAAATTTTCATGGACAATTAAGTGTGATCTTTTGCCTTCTTAAATTCTTTGTTTTTCCTGGGTTTCAATATTGTATTTCAGCAAGTGTGTTCAACTACAACGATCAATGTCTGTGATTTATGATTAACCCTTTAAGCTTCTTGCCCATGTCACTGTGTATCATGGGTTGACCCTGGCTGGACATGAGGTGCTCACCAAAGCTGCTCTCTCACTTCTCTCTTCAGCTGGGCAGGGAGAGAAAATATAAATCAAGGTTTTGGGTCAGGATAAGGACAGGGAGAGATCACTCATCCACTGCCATTACAGGCAAAACAGACTTGGATTGGGAAAAATTAATTGAATTTATTACCAACCAAATCAGAGTAGGATAATGGGAAATAAAGCCAAATCTTACAGCTTCCCCCACACCCTTCTCTTCAATCTGTGAGAAATTTTTCCTTCTGGATTTCCTCTGTAGTTCTGCAGCTCAGCATATCTGACCTAGTTTGTGCTAAATTAAAGGGTGAATTTAGGACAGACTGTCTCCTGAAAGGAAAAATTTTGGAGACAAGAAAATTGATCTATCAGACCAAAACAAAATCCAGAGCACCGCTTTTTAAAACACCAGCTTCAAACAGATACTTTCATGCCAAACAGTAACAAAACAAAAGTTTGTAAGTATTTCAGTGTTGCATGAAGGAACTTTTAAGAATGCTTAAGCCTGCAAGGATACGTTGCACCTGCAAACTCTTCATGTCCACTTTCATTATCAACTCAGATGGAAAAAGTTTAGAAATGCCCCTGGATTTGACATTATTGCCTCACAGATCCAGTTTCCTAGGTCTAAGTGTTAAGTGACCATTTGCAGTGCAAAGGATTATTAAAATGAACCCATCAGCTTCCAATTAAGAACATGCACATAATGAACTGCAGAATGATGGAGGTTGGCAGAGACCTGCAGAGGTCACTGGGTCCAGCTCTGGTTCAAGCAGGGCCATATGATGCAGCACTTGACCCCAGGGACATTGGACTTTTGGAACCTGAGGGCTGAATTGCTTTGAAGATACTGTTATGAGGATAACTGCAGGGTTATAACAATCACATTGTCTGAGAGCTCATGGGACCAAGGGCTAACATGTTTCTGGTTTGGCTGGTGGGCTCTGGATGATGCTTCTACAGGATCTTCCTGCTCATCAAGGCCGTGGGGGGTGCTTACAAATGAGGTCTTGGTGTCAGCCACTGTGGAGCTTCAGATAAACTAAAGCTGCACACCACACTCTCCCTCTTCTTGTCTCTAAAAAGTTATCAGTTTCTGCATTAGGAGGTCGTATTTCAGAAATGTATATGCTCATTGTCAGTAACATGAAATGGCAAGTAATTTAGAAAGGCCAAGAGCAGGTCAAAATATGGGGAGGACGTGACAGGACTAGGACCTCAAAGTGATAAAGATTAACTGAAATTAACTAATTTATTTATTTGCATGAAGATGCAGAAAGGGTGTGTGAAGCACTGCATCACAAACCCATAGTGAATGATTCTTAATCCCTAAAAGTCTTTAAATAGAGGCTAGATTTTTTTTTTTTTTTTTTTTGGCTGGGTGGTGAGTGAGCAGAAATATGCTTTAGTCAGGGCATTTTTACCCTGAAAACTATTCACTGGACATCCCAGTTAAAAAAAAAAAATTAAACATATGCATTAAGGATGTTTTTAATCTCTTCTGATTTTGGCTTCAGAGCATTGTCACAATCAGCATTATCTCCCTGAAATGAGTTATGTTTGTAGGTCAAACAGGTTGTCCCTGAAGTATTCCAGCATGGGATTTTAGTAGTTGTCATAAAAAGGGTCAGGCAGGGTTGTTGGTCATAGCAATTCCTGCTAAGCTCAAATTATAGTAATTGACACAGAGAATTTCTGGCACTTTGTAGTGATTAATCTGTAGCAGGGGAATAGCAATCGTTAAAGCAAAAGTCAAGTGATCTAGAAAGAGAAAAGGAGGCTTTTAAATTATTTTTATAAATACTATGGTTTTTGCATAACAAATGAGCTTGTTTCACATTCATTTGCCACTTTATACTGAGAAGTCTGAGACCACTTGGTAAATGTGATACTTAAAACACAAATGTAGTGGGGAATAACAAGTTGGTAATGGCATTGAGAGAGCTGCATGAGATAGATCTAGAAATAAAGCTGAACACTTGTTTTTGGGCAACATCACTGGACTTCTTTGACTTGAAGTTGCAAATACTAAGAGCAGAAAAAAGGGAAAACAATAAACATTTTAGACACTGAATATAGTAGTCTGATAAGGACATTGTATCAGTTCAGAGAAGGGCAAACCTGAGCCATTTCCCTCTGGAGACCTTGGCCATCCCACAGAGCAGTGGGTAAAGTGAGGGGAAGGGATGGGTTTGGACACAGTTCTTTTACAAGTGACAGTATTCTCTTCTGTATAAAGCAATTGGGCATTGACTGGCCAAAAAGCAGAGGGCAGGGAGTTTCTAATTAGCCATTTAGGCTGCTTAGCTGGGCTGCAGTTGTGATGAATCCTCACCGCTCTGGGGCCAGGTGGTCTTGGCAAAATGTGGATATCCATTCCTGGGTTAATGTTTTGGCTCCTGAGAACTGGGTGACACAGGGAGGGCACTGCTGGTTATTCTTTGCCAGACCATTGTTAACATTAAGATTTCATTTGAGTGAGAAAATTCATTTGAGCCATACAAACCTGAATTTTGTTTTTAATCTTTTGTCTGGATGCCAGCTGAAATCCGTGGAATTCGTGGAGTCCTGTTTCCTGGATCATTCACTCTGGTTAGGGTGAACACTTGAGTGTGGCAAAGGAGAGAAAAAGTAATAAATTATCTGGGAGGAGAAATTTTTTATCTTTTGCTTTATGCAAGTGATTTTTGATCCATGGACCTTCTGAGGTTGCTCTGTTGCTTTGCAGGGGCTCAGGAAAAGTGAGTTTTCCCACTCCACAGAACGTGAACCCCCTACGCTTCCACCGGAACGTTTTTTAGGGTCCATAAATCAAAAGACTGAACATCCCCTCTCCAAACACGCCAAGTATGCAGTAATTTTCCACAAGAGGAGACCAAACTGCTCTGCTACAACGCAAGCTGGTTTTAGCACTGAATTCCCTGGTGTGTTTCCTGCGGGCTCCTGACGCCCCGGAACCGCGCGGAGCAGAAACGCACACGGGGCTCCAGAGCAGCTTCTGCTCATTTTTATGTCCACAGCCTGGAAAAACCAGAGTGCAGAACCCAGCTGGGCTCCAGGCAGAGCTGCACCTCGCTGGTGTGCAGGCCAGCAAGCTCAGAACCTGCCAGGAGGGAGCATTTCAAGCTCTGGCAGGAATTAGCCGCTAATAAATTGAAGGGAGGCTTTGAAAAGTGTCCAAAGAGGCAGGTGTTCAAACTAAAGCCTCTGCTCTC
The DNA here is from genome assembly GCF_009819655.1 of Sylvia atricapilla. NCBI lineage: Eukaryota > Metazoa > Chordata > Aves > Passeriformes > Sylviidae > Sylvia > Sylvia atricapilla. The sequence goes on from NC_089154.1 coordinate 1,798,923, forward strand.
TTCTCACCTGAGTGACTGCTCACCCTGAAATGTGAACTGCAGAGGAACACGGCGCTGGGCTCTCTGCTGGTACAGCAATGTGCCTCCACTGCAGTGATCCTTGTGTCTGAGGAGACAACGACGATCAAACAGAGACAACGACTTTATTTTTTTTTCTTTTTGCCTCTAAAAGAGAACAATTGCCCACCTATTGATAAGAAAAGTGCACTTAAAATTAATTAAGGGATATTTAATTCCACAAAATTGCATGAAAACGCAATATTGCATTTTCTACAGAATGTATTAAACAGGATTTTTTTTGAGAAGGGGGACATAAATGAAAAAACCAAACAAACTGAAATAGTCACGCACACAAAAAATATCCCTAAAAACCAACTCAACCAAACAAACCCCAAATCAAACCATAACACCGTGTATGTATATCAAGCATGCTTATTTTGCTGTTTTTGAAGGCATACTGCTACAGCCACTATGATTAAGTGCAAGAGAAATGATATTTTGAGATCCTTTTTCAGCTTTGCAGAACAGGGGAGGGTAAATGCAAGCTCACTTTGAGGCCTGAGCTGAAGGGTGCAGAAGTAAATGGGAAGATTTTCCTGAGCCCAGTGGCCTTTAGATTGTGATTTTTAAGGTCAGTGGCTCTGTAATTTGGGAGGTATTCTCGGTGTTCACTTGGCCAAAGCCATGGGCAGTGTCTTCTGCCTGTTTTTTGCCGGTAGCAATATTTCATGGATTTTAGTTAAGCTATTATTATGTTCTTTGTGCATAGTGAATTACTTTTTAATATTTATAGCAATCTCTGACAATTAGTAGGCGGCATTTTTGTTGTCTATTGGCTTTAAACAATTTTCAGGTGTTTTTTTCTTTAAAGTACACTGAGTGTTGCCTAGATCCTGCTGCTTGTACTTTATTTTTCCTGCTCTGTTGAGGGTCAATATTGTTTTCCACCCTGCAGTGTGTGAACCCTGTCACATCAAAAGGAAGCTAACTATTGGAACCAGTAAAAATTATTGTTGATTCACGTTTCATGTGGAAGAATGACTCTCCTGACAAACACCTTTTGTTTCCTGGGCTTATAACAACCTCAAGGATATTCAGATTGTTATATTTCCTTTCTTTCACTTCATTTCGAAATATGAATGTGACAGAACAAGTCATCACAAAGATGCTCCACTCTTGTCCCTGCCATTCTTTTGGCAAAAAAAATTCTTTAAAAAAAAGTTTTACTAAAATTCAGGCATTGGAAGAGTAAAAAGAAAAAGAATTGAAATCAGCACTCCAAAAATTTCACCAAGGAGCACAACTTAATAACTCAGCGTGGGTTCAGTGGAGAATGTTTGTGCCCTTTAATTGGAGAAACATAGTTATCTTAATGCAGCCATTCTTCTAAATTAACTTTAAATTGCATTTGTATTAATGATGATCATTATGTATTAATGGGAAATCATTTGCTCCTTCAATATTTTCTAATTGTGTCATGACTGCCATAGCTGCCAAAATCTTATTGGTGATTACCAATTTGAAAAAATAAATACTCCTTTTTTATAAGAACGGATCACTTATTCAATATGACACAGAGGATAAGAGAAGGAATAGATCTTGCTCATTTGCTTGGTTGTAATTAGAATCACTGCACATTGAGATCTAAATGACTTGTGCCATGCCAGTCTTTATTGCACAAGACAGAGTCTGTTTGGTGTTGTGTTGATCCATCACTCTCACACTGAGGGGCATAGCAGGGGAGCAGCAGCAGAGACACCAGCCTCTGCTGTTGTTAACTGCTTCTAAACAAAACTTTTATGGCACTGGAGACAAACACATGCCAGGATGCCTCAGCCTCAGAGCTGTCTGGCGTCAGCTCCAGACAAGCCTCTGCAGGTGTCATAAAACACCTGGAGGAGGATTTGCAATGTGTCCAGGCTTTTCCTCAGTGGTGCCACCCGAGCTGGATATCTGCACAATGGATGTTCAAAGCCAGCCAGAGTGGGTTTCATCTGAGGGAAGCTAACCTTAAAACAAAGCTCCTGCTAGCTCCAGTCAGCTCTGACTGAGACCCAGGAGGAGATTACGGAGGCTTCCTTTTCGATTTCTTCTGAATGCAAAATCAGATCTGCTGGTCAAAAATTGGATTGGATTAGGAGAACAGAGGTGTTCCTCACTTTCTGGTTAATTCTGTGATGTTTTCACTTCTAATCTTGAGATTGTAATCTAAAATTATTTATTGAATAGTAGGAATATATCAGTGAAATTCTTGAAGATAGTTGCTTTCAGAAGTCAGAAGGGTGATGATTTTTTTTTTCCTTGCAGGGAAAAGCCCCTAGAAGGCTCAAGTATATATGGGCTAAATACATTGTGTGGGGTGGGGTCAGATCCTTGTCACTGGCCACAGCAATTTAGCTCTTACAGATAATATACAGTAACAAAATAGCAGTAGGGGTCTTGTACTTTTCTAAACAGTTTAATTTTCCAGACACTTCAAACCTCTGCTGAAATCCTCTGGAGACTAAATTTTGCAGGCAGGGCTTCAGCTTTTCTTTTCTTCTGGGAACAATTTCATCTTGTAAAAATGGGTTGCTTCAAGGCTTTTTTCTGTTTTTCCAGATAGGTCAATACATAATTTTATTTTTTTTTTTTTTGTATCACTACTGAGCTCCAAAGACAGTTACCTATGTCTGAGACTTCAAACACGTTAGCTTTAAACATTTCCATGAACTGTGCCTTGTTGTCTTGCAGACCTCAGCCATTCATGGTGCTAAATAATATTGCCAATATCCAAACACCCCAAATTCCTGTTTTTTGGCTGGGCATTGCCCTGCAGGCATCAGGAAAGCCCCACAGTCCCTACAGGTGTGCCTCCTTTAAAATGGTTCCTTTAGGAGTTTTCTGGTCACTGTGCCCAAGCTACACAACCAAACTGATTCCTGAAGGGGAACAGGTGACTGCACTGATCCTGCTCCAGGCCTTTCTGGGTTCCCCAGAACTGCCCAGCTCACTCACAGCGCTCTGGCACACGCACAAATCCAGATGCTCTCTGCAGACCCCCAGGTGCTGGATCAGGAGCTGGCCGGGACTGTCCCACATGTGCTTTATCTTCCATCCCCCAGGATGAAAAAGTGTTTTGGTGCATAAAGAAATGGGGCAAACAAACTCAGCTGGGTCAGCAAAGTAAAAATCCGATGTATTTGTGGAAGAAGGACAATTCTTATGCCTACTGGGAGAACTTGCTGCTAGCAGTCCTCTTGCCAGCCATACTGAGTTTATATCATAATAGTTATAAAAGGCTCGTGCCCCTCCCCACTGGTGAAAAGTGCTTTAACTTGACTCAAGGCTTTAACCCTCTTTTTTTAGTTTTTCTTTTGAAAATTTCTGAGCCCGTATGGCAGTTGCTTTTTCTGGTCTGAGCTATTAAAAATGTATCATTTTTATTGGTTGCATGGCAACATATAATCCCTTTGTTCTGTTTTGTTTAAACAGATGCTGAGAACTCTGCCTGTCATAATAAGTAAAAGCACTACCCTCAGGCTTCCTTTAAAACTGAGACAGAGGGGAGCGTACGGGGCTTGAATTAATGCTCCTTCCCAAAGTAAAACTTTGGGTTGTAGCAAGGAACAGACCTACAATTCATTTAAATATTCATGTTTCAAATGTTCTCTGGTGCCATGACCTAACTGACTTTGGCGGGGTAACTCCTCCACACCAGGCTGGGGACTCCCAAGCCAAAGGCCACGGCTGCTCTGAGCAGAGCAGAGGAATTGTTCTGCAGAGAAGCAGTGAATGGAGACCAAAAATCTGCTGGGAAATGGGAGCATTTTTTCACTGACTTTAATAGGCTGTAAACACACTGATGTTTAGTGAGCCTGTTGGAGAGGAAAAAAATGTAAGTGGCACGAGAAGGCCACGGTTCTGATTTGATTTCTCTTGGATTGATACAGTTTTATGGATGCTTGGGAAGTGTCTCCTGAATTCCTTCAGCTGCAGCTGAATAAGAAGCAGCCTGTTGGAGTTTCACAACATGAATGCTTCAGTGGCCAATATTACCTGTTATAAAAGGATGAAGGTGTCATTCGTTTTATCAGAGATTTTCCTGAAAAATGGGAGTGGAATGCAGCCCTCAAGACAAAAGTAGGAGACTTGCAGTGTATCTGTCTCAGTAGAGCTGTTATAAACATTTAAGAAGTTAATTTCGCTGCCTTTAAACATTACCAGAGACAATAAACCCCAGCACTTTTTAAAAATAATATGAGCATTGACATTGTACAGCCAGGTGTCCAGGTTTTCTAAAGAAAATAAAGGAACCTGTAGAAACTGATTTTTTTTTTTAACTTTACTGCTGCCTATATGATCTGGAGACTTGGAAGCCTGTGAAGTGACTGTAACGTGTGTGTGTTAGTCACAGACACAAATCAGACTAACCATGCTCCCAAGGGTTATTTTTGGGAGGACTGGATTCCTGGGATGTTAGCAGCTCTTCAATAAAAATCCGCCCTAGAAACTTCTATAGGATCACAGGATTTCATTGCTGGATTTGAGCTGGACCCTCAAAGAAGGAGGCTCTTTTCTAGTTTATTTAGAGAGCAACACTGGTAAAAAGTCTTGGTGAATGAGAATAATCTCACCTCCTCTGGGCTCATTCTTGACTCCAGGAGATTTCTATGGCAAATGGAAGAAATAAATGGGTCATGAGGAGGTTGGCTCAGGTCAGGGACTCGTTGGCAGACATGGACAAAATGGGTGATTTTTGTTTTTTTAACTGTCTAATAAACAGCTCTTTAGGGAGGAGTGAGGTGTTCTGAGCAGTCTCTGCTCCTGAGGGGGGTGAAGGGAGAAGAAAAGGATGGTTCTGGGTGTATTTTTGAAGCTGCACAGAGATCTGTGAACTCAAGCATATTGGACAGACATCTGTACATTCTCTGGCTTAAATCTTGAGCCTTTTCAACGTGAGATGAAAGTATGGATGAGATGAGACAAGGGCTTCAAAAATGTGATATTTGTTTTTCAAATGCAGCTTTTACCAGTGAGCTGTTCAGACAAAGTCCATGCAGTTCTAATAGTGGTTAATGCTGGATCTAGTCTTAAACTTGTCTTTTTGCTTCTGTGTACTTTATGTATCATTAAGAAATGATGAAACCACTTCCATTTTCATGTGAAGAATGAGAAATCCCACTGTGACTACTTGTTAATACTGTCGGGGTTGTGCCTGAGGAATAATGCTTCATCTGTAAGAGCCCCTACCTGGCTGTTTTACTGGTACCCAGGTTGTGTTCTGTCAGACCTCGAGATGCTCTGCAATTAGTTGCCTCTTGATTATCTATTCTGTTGTCTAGAGCCACTGGCTAAGCTGCACTTTGAAACGAGAATGTGAGCAGCAAATGTCACAGTGACTGTCCCAGCTGGTGTCAGCAGTGTGAGGACAGAGGGAAGGGGCTCTGCCTTGGGGTGTTGCCCTTTCTGCTGGGGGAAGGGAACACAGCCCAGGAGTGGACCTTGCATTCAAGAGTACAAATCTAGAACCATTTTGCTAACATCACATTGTAATTTGGAGTTTTCAGGGGTATAGGTGAGATCATTGTCTGACTAAAGTCAGATTTCACAGGGGGAGATCTGCTGTTCCCCTTCTGGTGGGAACAGAGAACAGCATTGAAATGTGGCTTCTTTTTTTTCTCTGCTTTTCACCTCAGGCATCCTCAGCTATTGTAAGTGGAAGTTCTGCTGGAGGGAAGCTCTATCGAGTTCTTCTATGTGTAACTTTAAAAGCACACATTTATTGCCCATTCAGCTCAAAAAAGTGCAACAGTTTGCCATAAGGAGATGGTTCATACATCATCTTGACTCTTTGTATGCCCCCAATGTTATTACCTTATCTAATTTACCAGGTTTTATTTTCTTTCTCTGTGCTGTGGCACTTCTAATAAGTTGCTTTCTAATCCCTTTGTTACATAAGACCTATCTCTAAAGCTTCCCTAAACTCAGACTGGCTCAAACATCATCTGCATCTCCATTCCTCTGCTTACCAGCAGGGATTTTGGGGTCTCACTCTCCAACTGAGTCCACCCTCACACCTACCTGATGTTCTGGAAGAAACAATAAAGGAGCCCCCATGTCACAGTCATGAAATTGTCTGAAGAGATCAGGTAAATAAAAAAGAGCTGATTTATTCTGATATGGAGGCACTGTTCATTAAGTCACACATGGTAATGAACACTAAGCAAAGAATGCAACCTGACATCAGCAATGATTTTATTGATGCCTCCACATCTCAATCAAAGGCAGCTCCTGACAGGTAGTGTTTAGCAATGATGGAAAAATGGTAGCTTTGAGAGGAGGGGAAGTGGGGGTCTCCAGTGAATGATGGATTAATTCCAGTAGGATCAGATTCTCTGGGTATGGTTTTTGTTGCAAACTCAAACTGAGTTAACTCCACCTGGGTAGCTGTGCGAGTTTATTGCAGAGGATGAGTTCTGAGCTGATGCAATCCCAGGTATTGATCAAATCCTCAGTGGGTCTCCTGCTTTATGACCATCCCAGCAGCAGCTGCTCAGGCCACCAGGTTCTCCAGAACCCTTCAGCAGGAAAAGGCTTATTTCAAAAACCACTCTTTGATGAGCAGACAGGAAAAGCTCAAATCCTCTATTCATGCATTTATCCATCTTCAGTATGAAAGAATTCCCAAACATCTCACCGGTAACTCAAGAAGGAAGCTGAGAAAGGCCAATAACTCTCTGACCTGGTCCCAGCTACTGACTGCTCACTCACACTGAAGTTCTCACAGCACTGCTTCATAAAGCCTTTTATTAGAGAGAGGAGGAGAAAGAGGAGGGGGATGTTGTTCAAGGTATCCCAGGAAATTGAGAACAGAAGGATGTTCTCTGGTGTGTTAGTCTGGTGCTTCCTCACGTGTCTCTGCTTAGTTTTGAAAGCAGCAAGGGGCAACCCTTGCCAATTAGGCAGCTGGGTGTACCAGAAATATCTAAGCACTTGCTGAGTTAGAGAGGAAATAAACTCTGTTTAGATGATGTGAAAACTCTTCTGGTTTCATAACATATCTCTGATGGAGAATGAACAAAAGGCCAAGAGCAAGGAGATGCAGATTTACACTTCTTGAAGTGTGTCTAGAAAGACTTTCCTGTGCAATGTAACATTCAAAGAAACCTTTTCCCAACAATTTCCAAAGCCTCTGAGGATGGTATTGTTCCTGGTAACTGTTAACTCTCACTCCTTGCTGTCACTGTAGTTTCTTCACACACAGGCAATATGTTTACTGGAAACATTTCCCTTTTCTGTGTTACTTCTGACCATTTGATACTTCAGTCTTTAGAGGAAGAATATCACTTTTCAATTCCATTTTATCCCTATTATATCTAAATATTTCCTACCATTGTCTTTCTTTTTTCTTTTTCTTTTTAACACAGATGGATAAAAGGAGAAATCTTGGTCTTTCTGTATATTTTTGGCATTTTTTGTATGTTGACTTGCATTAAAACTAAGGACTTTGCCTTTTCTGCATTTGTTATTTGTATGGTTTGTACCTGTTTCTGCCTCCCCATAAGCCAGCCTGGTTTTTAGTAGTTACAGATTTCTTTGATTCAGACTGTGGTTTTTCTGGACATCCAGAAAAATGTTCTTAAGCTGTTCCCAATTATTGTAACATTTTTCTCATAAAATGCTTTCTCCCAACTGGTTTGGCTCTTCTGTTCCCTTTTCTCCTCTCCCAGCTTCATGAAATTGATCCTTTGTAAGCAGCAAGCCTGTATATTAGTAGTCTTGGCAAAGTAAAAAGTTTTTCGTTTTCACTTGAAAAATGCAATCAAGTAAAGATCACTTCTTCTTTGGATAATACCTTTTTTGTGATCAATTTACTCCTTATCACAGAGATGAGCTCTAATACAGAATTAACTGTGTTGGATGCATCTTTTCTGAGTTAGAGATTTTGTCATCCGTAGATTCTTAGCAATAGCAAGGGCAATTTAACTCTGGCAGCATGAGTTCTCTCTGCATAAATCACAGATTTCAGCCTTATTTTTTCTCTTTTTTTCTTTACACATATTCTCATATTGATTTGTTCTTTGATTTGCCTCCTTTTTGGGGAGAGCATCTTTCTAGTAATTGTAAAGGGGTTGTTGTAAACCTGACATGTTTTTACAATAAGACCATTTTTATTTTTAATCCTGAGTTCAAAACATAGACTTTATTCCATTTGCACGAGGCCGTGCTAAACCTAACCCCTGGCTTCTGTAGCCCTTGGACCTTTCCCAAAACACCCCCCTCTCCCTCCACCACTCCCAAACCAGGTATTGTTGACCTCCTGACTGCTGATACTTCCCAGAAATCAGATAGACCCACCCTGCAAAGGCATCTCTTGTTTGTGGGGGGTTTGGTCATCCCTGATGAATTCCTGTGCTGATCCTGAAACAATAAGCCTCTTGTTCTTCAGATACTTGGAGAATTTTAATTAAGTTGCTCTGAGAATGAAGAAATCTACCTCTGCCCAGGCTGTGTGTTTTCCTTGCTGGAGCAATACTCCTGCCTGTGTGGAAGGAGCTGTAGTCACATCTAGGAGCGCCTCTGGCCAACCCTTCATGGTTAGATGCAGACTGGATCCTTCAGGATTTCTGCCTGGATCAGGATGCCTCACCAATCCGTGTTTTTTCTCAAACACATTCCCCCATCCCCTCAATAATTCCTTTTCTCTGCTCTTTAAAACATATTTCCTGGCAGTTATTAACATCAACATACACAGTAACATGAAAATTTGCATCTGAAAAGACTAACTTGGGGTCAAATCCTAGACTAGAATTATTGCTGTGGTTATTATTTAGTGTGTGTGTTAAAGTCATTCTTACCATCACCCAGGAGACACACAGTGCACTTCATGCACATGCCTGCCTTGGAGAATACTGAACCCACATCAGAATTAAAATGCTTATTAAAAAAGAGGAGTTTGCATTAAATTTCTAAAGGGATTTATGAGAAGCTGTAACAAACTGTCTAAAGAATATGGATTTGGCTGTGAAAGAAGGAAGACCTAGAATTGACATGAAGGCTTTTATTCTTAGAAATGGTCTTATGTAATGGAGATCTGTGGTATTAGCATGCTTTTTTTCTTTCCTCAGGAAATAATTAAGCACTCCCTTCTGATCATTTTATGGAATCAATACTCTTTCAGCAGCGTTAGCATTATTTGTCTTTGGGAAGTGCACTGTTATGGATGGTAATAATTTTTAAATGCTGACATTAACTCTTTTCCCTTGGCATGAATGGAGGGTGTGAGTTCCTCAGCATGGGCTTTCTCAGCTGGGTGTGAGAGGGACACAGGTCCAGCTCCCTGCTCGCTGATTTTGATTCAGGCAGGCACTTGTTCTGCTTCTTCCTCCAGAAGAGCAGAGAGGTCAACCCTCAGTGTCTCCCAAGAGCAATTTTTAACCTGCACAGTCTGAGCTTGGGGTCTGGATTGTCTTGGGAGCGTTTGGTGTGTCCTGAACAAAGCCAGGCATGAGTGTGGAGTGGAATGAACTGCTGGGAGCAAGGGGAGTAAATACACGTACATGGAGGATTGCAGCAGGGGAAACCGTGAGCTGGCTCTCTGGAAACACAGACAGGAATGGAGAGACAGACCAGTTCTTCCCTCGTCCTTCCCCCCCTCCAAATTCCACAGGCAGATATACAAGGGGCAAATTAGTTTCTTCCCACAGCTCTTTGCTTTGCCAGCTTTCCTCAGGACGCACAGAAATAGGTGGGGAGGGCTGCAGAGAGATGGGAGGGCTGTGGTGCCATTGGGGGGGTTCCTTTGAACCACACTGGCTGCTCCCACATCACTGAGGAACAAAACTGCTGCTGGCAGAGGGAAGAGCTGACAGCAGGGGCCTGGGAGGAACCTGGGGAAAGGTGCAGGATGCGCATGCAAATAACTGATGGGATCTGCTGAACAGTTACCATGTTGTTTTCCAGAACTAATAACTTCTCTTTCCCTTCTGGAGGTGAGCTAGAGCACTTTCAGGCTGCAGCCTGTCAACCTTTCTCATCTCCAGACTCTAGGAGCAGAACCCACCACAGCAGTGCCTTCTGCCTTCCCTGCTGCACCTGCATGCAGTGAGATATGGCAAGAGTTTTGTTGCCATTTCTGCTGTCCTTACCTTTTTGTGGGGTTGCATTCTCTTCAAAGCCTATTAAAAGGGACCCTCTGAAAGGGTAACACGCACAACACTGATCATTATCTCCGTGGTTTTTAATACTTATAAATGAAACTTAAGCACCAACCAGTTGTTGGAATCTAATAACAGGAATTCACTTGAGATGCAAGTTTCTTTGAGTTTAAAGTTGGAACTGTAATAAAAAAATCACTACCAGAGAATGGTTTCTGCTGAGAAGAAAGCCTGACTGTTTCCCTCTGTGCCATGTCTCCCATGCCTAGCACAAAGCCAGTATGTCACTGGGACCTCAGATATGTTACTAAACTCTTTGGAAGATCAGAGAGGGTACTGGAAACACCGTGTTGTTCTCGATTCCCTCCTCTGCACAGAGACTGCTCCAAGAGTCTGCTGAGAGCAGAAGGTCCTTAGCTCCCACGGTGTTAGAGCTCCCATTAATCATGAAAGTTTTTTTGCGAAGCCCCCACTGTGTGTGGGACACGCAGAGCCTCTCCTCAGGGCACTGTGCTGTGGCTGATGGCCCCTGCTCACCTGTGCCAGGGCAGCTGCTGCACAGGGATCTGGGCAGGGGGAGGGAGAAACAAGGAATTCCTCTCCCTTTCACGTTTATGGCAGCTGAGCTGGGCAAGCGGATTGTGGCTCTTCTCTGTTCTCATTAAATGACATAAACCACGCTTTTTGTGAGTCTGTGTCCATGTGATGTGGAGAACAGCAGGGGGTTTTTAGAGCTTGGCTTTGAACAAGAAGGAAATAGCAAGATATGGAAAGGTATTTAAGTGCAGTAATAGAGACAAACCCAAGAAAAGAGAAATTCTGGCAGGAATACAACACTGAGCATGTATAAGAGCTGGTGAAGGGGAGGGAAGCTGAGCTTCGTGATGGTGTTTAATGCTCACCTGAGGCTGTGTTGGAGATACAGCAGGGGTTCTGAAGTGATATTTAGACCCACTGAAGGAAGAGTAGGATGGCAGGTTTTATGTCCATAAGAGACATATAAACCGGTGAGGCAGTCTGAGAGGAGGCTCCGCCTCTGCTTTGGGCTGTGCTGTTAGCCTGGCTCTGGCGGGATGCTCAGAGCCCCTGTGTGTGCTCAGTAGCCCAGGAGCAGCCCGGTGGGGGTTTATGTGTGCAGGGGAGCTGCAGGGCTGAGCGTGGCTGTCTCTGCCTCCCACTGACCTGTTCTTTCAGGATGTATTGCTCTGCCAGTACCCAGGCTGTGCATGCTGGAGCTGCTTTGTGTGGCTTTTCCATGCAGTGTGGACCGACCCTGGGCTTTCTGGGCATGCATTTGTTCCCTCCCAGTGAGTTTAAACTTTCCCTCAGGCTTAGCACAAATATGACATTCTCACCTGCCACAAATAAAGTGCTGGGGGATGTGATTTTCCTAATCCCCACAAATTGCAATAAAATAAAATAAAATATTAGCAGTTCCTATGATCTCAGGAACCCTTTCTCAGTCAGAATAATCTCCACTGCAAGAAACAATTCCTCTGCTGGCTGCCACTGGGTGCTGTGCTACAGGGTGCCCTGTCCACAGCAGCAACCCCCCCAGAGGGGAGATTCATGCATTTTTGATAACACACACAATGGAAGTGATATTGCTGTTAGTGTGTTTAGATAGCAGGGTTTTGATTATCAGTGAAACCTAAATGGCATCCAAGCTAGCTCTGTAATTCCTCTGAGTCCTCTCAACTGAACTGGCTGTTAAGATGTGGCATGACTTGAAGGGAAGATCTGTGGTGCTTGTCAAGAAATCTATCAAATAATAATTTATTATTATGACTCAATATTATGAATACACAGGCACATAATCTTTCCATTTGCAAGACACTACAAATTCACCTCCCTGCTGAAAAAAACCCCTTCCAACTCAGAAAGTGTGCTGGCAGAAAGAGAGAAAAAGGCTGTTAAGTGAATTAATGGTTTAATGATGATTGTTTATTATCTGCATTACAGTGGTATTTAAATTGAGACTGGATCTTTTACGTCTCCAGTGTTACACAGAGGCTGATTGCACAAGTGGCTTCCCCAAAGAGCTAAATGGAGAACAGATAAAAGACAGAAGAAAAATGGCTTTTCCTGGATCTGAGGAGTAAAGAAAGGAGCTGCCTTGCCTGGGGTTACATAGCTACTCTGTGGCAGAGCTTGGATGTGAACCCAGATACATCAGTACAACTCTTTTCACACAAATTGATGTGGCATCTGGGTTTTTATCAAGTATTGCATTAACTACTTAGTGTCACCTTGGTGAAAGTGTCTGTGCTTCTCTGCCCACAAAAGGAAAGGTTTTGTCTGTGTGTACACAGCAACAGAAAGCTAATATTCATGTCTGAAAACATCTTTAATCTCTTATTCTTAGCATGTTTGCTAAGAAAACACAAGCAGGTGTGAATCTGCTCAGTAATGCATGTTGGATGTAAAACTACCCTGAGTCTTGAGCCCTGGCCTGGAATTCAGGCCATCCATGTGCCAGCCTGGCTCCTGCCTGGTGGGCTGTGCTCTGGTGATGTGCTGCAGCGTGGTCTTTGGTTTCATTTTTTCCCTTTTTTATCACATCTTTCAGCCTCACAGTGCTTATCAGCACTACCACCATCTCCCACAGTCAAACTAGGTCACCAAAATCCTTCAGTCTTGACCTCAGCTGAGCTGCAAGAGCTTGAATATCTTCTATCTCGCTTGGTTCCTTGGAAACCACTTATCAGGGAGCCAGAAGGGCATGGCAACACCGTGCTGTGATGAAGGGTGCCCCAAGCAGGCTCTGAGCCTGCTGCTGAAAGCTGTGCTGGTAGCCCAGGGTCCTGCTGGAGGATGCCCTGAGGCAGGCACGGTGGGGATGGGGGACAAAGCTCAGGCAGGGGATGGGCAGAGCGCGGCCCCCAGGCAGCTCCAGGCAGCTCTGGCACTTTCCTGGCTGGCAGTGAGGAGCTGAGGCACCTGCACAAGGCTGGGCTTTGCCCCAGTTTCCAGCACCCAGAAAAGAGCATCCTTCCCCCCAGAGCTGGCTTCTCAAAGCCTCTGCTCCAACCCTCTGCCAAAGTGCAGAAAGTGAACCATTTTTTGTTTTTATTGTTGTTTCATCCATGGTATCTGAGGCTTTCAGTTGGGTTGGGCAGCGAGAGGGAATGAAGAGATCCTTTCATTAAGTGTTTCCTGGTGTTTGCTGCCACTTTGGCTCTGCACAGTTGGCACAGCAGCAATATCTGCTCTGTGGTGTTCTCAGGCTCCCTGGCTGAAACAGGCAGTTCTCTGACACCCCAGGGCTTGTGTTTTTGGTTTTTTTTAAAAGAACTGGCTCATTTCCCAAGGCAGAAGTTGCTTTTAAGAAGGAGCTTCCTGCAGTGTACAGTATTTATTTTTTAATTAGTTGAGCTAATGTGCAATTAATGTTTATAATGCAAACCTGTCTGGGGCCATCTATTCACTTAATCAGGATGCTTTTAATAGTTTAATTTTCTTTAGGATTTTTTTCTTTGAGAACAAAACACTGTGGCTGCATAGCAGCATTTTTCCAAACCTTGCTGTATGCTTGGCTGTCCCTACAGCATCTTGTCCTCCAGAGACCAGCCTTGATGAACTTTTTGTTCTTTGCTGTCTAACAGGTTTGTAGCTCCTTCCCAGAATAAAATGAACCAGCCACAAAACATCTCACACTGACAGGAAAAATTTTTAATTTGTTCGATGCTTGCTTTTATTCCCAGCTTAGCAGTAAAATTCTGTTGTGGATTTGTAAACCTCGCTGCAGATTCTAACTGGTTGGAAATAGGATTTCCTCTGGTAAATGTATTTGCACAGATACATAAAGGGTTTTTCTGTGTTTTCAGTCATATGTTGCCCTGTGTCACTCCAGTATTTTGCAATATGTTGATGCAACAATCTTAGACCAGAGACAATTGCACAAGCTTGGACAGAAACGTGGGAACCTGTTTCATCCCAGAAACTGTTCGAGTGCAGACATTTAGAAATGGTAATGTCACATTCACTTTGTGTGACAGACGATCAGGGGCTGGGAAAACGGCAGAGAATTTGGAATGGCTGCTCCATCTCTCATGTGTACCTGCTGATAGTTGTACACCCAGATCTGATTTAGGATGTGTTGAAATGACCAAAGATATGTTTTTCTGCAACAGATGCACCATGTGTGCATGTGACAACTGCAACTGGGAAATGGTATCAAGGTGTGACAGTGACAGTGAGGGTTTCAGAGGGGCTGAAGTCCCAGGGGTCACTTTATGTTGGCTCAGAATGACAAAGGTATCTCCTGTTTCAGCAGCACCAAGGGGGGAAAGCAGCTGCTCCTTTCCCTGGTAGCAAATTGCTGACCTGGAAACACGGCACTAAACTGATCCATCGACTATTCCAAACCCACTGCTCAAAGTCAGTGCTGCTGGCAAAGCTTGGCAGGTGCTGGAGTGCATCAGTAACCCCAGGCAGAGCAGAAATGACCTTACTAACTGTGCAGGTTTGTTTGTTCCTGTCTGGTGGGTTTTTTGAAGTAGCATCTGTCATCTACAGGTGGGAAAGGAAGTTCCTGCTGCCAGATGTGTGCAGTGCCTGAGCTGTGTAACCTGCCCTGGGGATGCTGCCCCCCTCACCCCTCTCCATTGCAAGAAGGGGAAACTGAAGGTGCAATTACAGCTCAGAGTCTGCCTTTGAGTCATCCTCTGAAGGATCTGGCTTTCCTCTGAGTGTCTGGGGCACTGTTGGAGTACAGAGACTGTACTGATGCCTAAAGCTGTCTGCTGTGAACTGCAGGATCTCTGCCTGAGCAAAGTTAGCCCTGCTTTAAAGATCAGGGAGACAGAAGTTGTCTGGTGAAGGCAGACTCAGAATTCATGTTTTGTGACTCCCAGCCCAGTGTCCTGAACACACTGAGCTGGGCCCTTTCTGTTACAGAGGGCCTTTTTGTTTGCTTCTAATTCAAACCACGCAGCAGCACCTCCCAGACATCGCCCCTGCTCTTGTGTCCAGCTCTGGGCAGTGTCCAGGTGTGCTGGAGGAGTGTCTGCTTGTGGGAACACACCCAGGATCCTTCTGTCCCCAGCACACTGAAGGGAGATGAACAATGTGTGTTTAATTGCACGTTGCTGGCAGCTGCCCTGAGCCATCCACCCCTGCAGCAGGATGGCTCCAGCAAACACTGCAATTACTGCTGCTCCAAAGGTCCCTCTGCTGCCTCCCTACCACCCTTAGAGCACTCTGCTCTCCACTGCTCCAAACCAGCCTGGCAGGGGGATTAGAGGCAACCTGCTTTCGGGGATTTATACTATTTAAATTATAAATATCGTGCAAGAATAGGATTTGTAATGGAAGTTGGAGTTTTAATATGTTTATACAGATAACACAATTTAAAATAATTAGTTTGTGAAGAGTGAAGTAACAAGAATTTAAGAGAGTTAACGTGTTTTATTTCTTAGTGCTGCAGCTGTAGGGGTGAACTTGTCTCTGCCAGTTGGGATGGTTAATATGGGGTAGGAGTGTGACAACTGTGTTCCTCACCCTGCTCTGCCTGCACACGGTGGCTGTTTTCAGCAGGTCAGGGCTTTTAGAAGCACAAATAGTTGGGGAAAGCATCTCCTACTGTGACTCGACCTGATGACCCTCCTGTCCTGGTGTTGCCCTGCATCAGGTGCCCTGAGTTGTGGACTGAAAGTGGAAAACCTCGTTTCAAATCTGTTCTGTGAAGTAATTGAAGAGTATCAAGCTGATCTTAGCTCTTGAGAGTCCAGAAGGAGAACTTGGTGTTGTTACAATTGTTCTGGGACTTCCCATATGTGCTGCAGGCAGTGCACCCCTGGGCTGCCCATTTCCCAGGGGATTTGTAGCTCTTACTCTCTATTTTTTCTCACCTTCACATCCCTCTGATCTCTTCAGTGACATTGGAATGCTTTTTTGACTTCAATATCTTTTCTTGGCCAAAAGTCCGTTAATATTGGGACTTAATTTGTATGAATGAAATGCCCTCAAAATGCCACCAAATGAAGGGAAGACCCCCACAATATGCAGGATACTTATCCCCCTTCAGTGCAGGTATTGAGCTAAATGGTTATTTGTCCTTTGATGCCCCCCAGTTCTGCAATTCTAAATAAGCCTTTGAAAGCAGTGGCAGACACACATTGCACTGAGTGGGGGAACAGTGGAGGTGTTTGAGGATATAATCATAAAAAGGACAGAAAATAAGAATAATACAGTGTAGCTGTAGCAGTCAGATGACAGATATTAGGGATTTGAAGCTTTCAAGTCATATCATTTGGTAATATCCCTTTCTATTTCAGACTAATCGTGTTCAGTGCTGGGGTCCAGCGCTGTGTGAGTCAAAGGCAGGGAATCTTACTGTGCATTAATAAGACTCTCGTGTGGGGACCAAATTCCTCTTCACAAGCCCCCTCTTCTAGGGCTTTCTTAATGTACTGTAATCACATCCCTTCTGTCTTGCTCTTACTGGTGAGGAAATGAGAGAACAGGAAAACTTGCTGTGGTTGGGTGCACAGAACAGCACCTGAAGCATCAAGGAGCCTCCACCTGAGATTTTGGAGCTCTGGAGCATCCCTGCTGGTTCACCTCTCTGTGTGAAGGAGATTGTGCCTCATCATGAGGTTGTGGTGCTGCCATGAAGTGAGGGCAGAGGTATAAAATAGAGATCTGATTGTAGAGCAAAAATCATGTTCATACTATCAGTTTCTGGGCTGCTAATTACAGTGAAGGGTTTCATGGGAGGAACTAAAGTAAAATCCATTATGATGTTGATCAGCATGGAAGTAATTAGACCCTTCTCATTTGGTCTGTGGTGAAAAAAAGGGCTCAGTACAAACTGTGATTCTTTTCCTTCTGAAATAAGAACATTGCAAAATAATTACAACTATCATCGTCAACTCCTTAATGGAGGAGGATCAAGAAATGGACAAAGACAACTGGATGGGTCAGTTTGTGGGGCATTGAAATCAATACACAATTATCAGTCAGGCTTTAAAAACAAGGATAAAAAAATTCAGAAGCAGTGACCTTAATGTGAAGTTAATTTACTCTTAATAATTTGAGGAACTTTTCTTCCAAATGCACACATTGAAACTCAGTCGAGGGCATTTATTTCAGGCATGGTTATGGGCTTTGTGAGTATGCAGGAGAGGGAAAACCATTTATGTTATGTTGCAAGACATGACAGCTCTTGGTGCAGAATTTCTGTGCAGTTCAGTGATAGACTGGACTTGTGCATTGGAGAGATATTGCAGTGTGGAGCAGGTGGCTCCCCAAAATGATACCACCAGAGACAAGTCAAGTCCTATTTTGAGGAAAGAACAGAACAAGTGTAGATATGGAGTGCTTCTTTCAATATATCCTGCTCCTGGTGTACATTCCTTCAGGAATGAAATCCAAAACGACTTGAAAGAACCTGCTGTGCTTCAGAAAGAAGTGAAAAAACCAAACAAGGGATGACAAATCCCAGTGAGGGCTGCAGAGCATCAGATGAGCGTTGCCAAGGCAGGGCAGAGGGGATGGAATGGTGAGAGGCCAGCGGGGTCTGAGACATCATCAACAGCTCCATGGTGGGGAAAACATCCGTGTTTCCTTCAAACACAAAGGTGGTGAAGATGCAGCAGGGGTGGGAGTCAGGATCTTCCCTCACACCGGTGGCAGCTGCTCTGGCCACCTGGAATGCTGAGAGGAGTTTGTAAAGCTCCTGCATGGGGGATCCAGGGACATCCCTGTCCAGAGGGTTCCCTGTGGATACTCCAGGGACGTGTAACATCTCTTTGAGGTGAAAGATATGACCACAGATGCTCTTGTTTCCCAGCATTTCTAGGAATCTGTCAGTCCATCACTGTTTCATTCTTCCCAGCAGGAGTGTCTGGGATTCTTTATCGGCTTTGATGTATCAAATGAATGAAGTTCTTGTGCATTGGAGAGAGATATAAAAAGTGTGTTTTGTGGGGGATGCTAGGAAACAAAGGGAGGAAGGGAGAACAGCAACACAGAATAGGAAAATAAAATCTGTTCCATATGCCAAAGCAAGAAGGAAAGAGTACAAGCACTGCTGCCTGTGGGCACAGAGCAGAGTGTGCTGTGAGAGCCACCGTGAGCTGTGTGACACATCTGTGTCACAGCCACTCAGCCTGTGCTTTGTGCTCTCAACACAAATGCACATTTCATTTCTGTGTGGGGTTTCTTCTACTGCTGGTTCCTGAACTTCCAGGGAACAATTGTAGTGGGGGAAATACAATGATTGCTCCCATATTGTCTGCTTTAAAATTCTCTCCAGATCTCTGTCAGCTCTAAGTGGTGTATCTGAGATCAGTGTGGGCTGATGGGCTGGTCCAAGTCAGATCCTGAGCTGCTGTGGGGTGGAACAGCTGCCCTCAGATCAGAAAGCTTCTGTTTCCTCATACTGGGTTGTGACAAGAGTAGATGCCTTCCACTGGTCAAATTTAGAAGTGATGCAAATTATTTAGTTTGATTTTTTTAAACGAATTATCTCATGACTAAATGCTTTAGTTTTTTGGGGCAATTTTACTTGCTCCAAAATTCCTTTTAGTACTCAAATGAGTAATTTTTTTTAGGCTTTTGATGGTGTTTAATTAAAAAGACAAGGTTTGGAGCTTGAACTTGCTGATTAAATTAAATGTCGCTGTTTTAAACAGGTGTCATAATCACAAAAAAGCCAAAAATCATTAACCACTGAAACAAAGCTTATGTAAAAATACTTGGATTAAACAATGATGACTAGGGCCCTGTCTAATTTTAATGCCAGGAACATCTTTTCAAAGCAATCGTGCTTTCCTAAGACATGACCAATGAGGAAGGATTAATACTACAAAATATTACACCTTGTTTAGATTTCCATAGAGGCAAAATGCTTGTTTGCTGTAAGAGCTGCTCATTTTTTGCTGGTAGCAGGGACATTATATCATAGGCTGGAAAGAAGTGCCCAGTTCTGACCTCTTGTTTTGACTCCTTTCTTCCAAATCATGGCCTCAAATCTGCTGGGGACAGAGACAAGAGGAGCAGGACACTGCAGCTCTTCTCCTGGTAAAGAGTGGTGTTTGTAGCCCAGTTTTGGAGTAAGAACCTGCAGCTAAAACCATGGCAGTGCTCCATGCTCCAGTGAGAGCTCTTCAGCATGTTGACATCCAGTGTGAGAGCTGGGAGGCTGATGGGGCTGTTCCCCTTTGGAAATACAAAGCAGCCAGGAGCCTTGCAAGTTTTCACTGCCATTCCACTAAAGTTCAACAATTCCAGTGTCTGCAGCTCAGTTCAGGAGGAAGTCCCCAGTGCTGAGGGCTCAGGACTCCAACTGCAGCAGCACCTCTGAGGGGTGGCAGATCAGTAATTCTGTGATGTGCAGGTGAATCAATGGAACCCTTGCAACATCTAATTAATCTGCAGTTGTTGTGAAGAATCTACAAATGATCATTATTGGTAATGAAGGTATTGATCCAAAGTGTACAAACTAGGCAAAAAAAGAAAGAAAAATAAAGCGAGATGTGAAGGCTCCCCATCAGATCCTCCAGCAGCCACCCCCAGCCCTTTAATGACCTCAGTGGGGCTTTGTTGAGGAACATCAGCTGAGAACACGGCACATAAAATTTAATGTTCCTTGAACTGTTTTAGGATTCAGTAATAATGTAGCTTATGTACACACCTACGCTGAAATTTTCAAAGCTACCCAGGGGAACTAAAAGCTAATTCTAGTGGAAATGGGCACTCAAAGCCCTTAAGTGGCCTTCCAGATCTCAGTATGCAGCCATTCCTTGTGCAGACCCATTGCCCAGATCCTTGCTGCTTTTTATGTGTCTGTGGGCTTTGCTTTCAACCAGAAATCAGCACCTTTTTGCTTCTTCTTTTAAAGAGTCTGAATTGTAATCCTCACGATAGAAATTTTGGATGCTTAGCTGGCAAACCTGTAGATTGCTATGAGAGGGCAGTGTAATATAAATTTTCCAGTGTTCAGTTTTAACGTGACTCTGTAATTTAAAAGATAATTCAGGAAAGACACTTTGGGAAGCTCGTTGCTGTTTGTGGTCCCACTGGTCTTTTTGGCTGTTCAGAGCACAACCATCCTATGAGAAAGAGGACGATATAATTGAATTGTTACCATAAATTAATCTATAGCACAATTCCATTAAAACTGATGGAATTATATCAGAATTAGTTTTGGCCCACTTTAACACTTTTAGACACTGGGAAAAACATATTATGTTTGCCATGAGGTAAAACAAGTCTGATACTACATCCTCTGAATTTGTGCTTCATCCTTTATTAATGTTAGAGGGTAATGATGTGCTGTATTACTTTTCTAGCAGCTAAAATATTATGCTGTTTTAAGTGATTTTATTCAGTCCTTCAGGGACATTTGCTGCTGCCTGCAGTAAAATTGGATGAGATGTGCATACATAAGTGTGTGCTTGCATATGTGTATACACACACATGTAGTTGTGTATGAACACACAAAACTCCAGGAAAGTTCTGCACATGGACGGTTTTTAAATTGTTTTGATGGTAGATACAAGTTTTGGTGGTTTTCAAGCTGGTTCTATTTATTAAATAAGGCTTACAATTAAGAGCCAAATAATATCTAAACAAGTTAAATCTTACTATTCATCAAGAAAGATGAATTCCTAATGTTTAGGCACTTAGCTGTGCTGGTACTTTTTTGGATCTTGAGAGAATTTTTATTAAAATGCAAATAGTGTAGCTTCAACACTGTTCCCTGATTAAATGGAAAAAGCATCACTTAGCACTCATTGAAGTCAAATGTAATCAAGATGGAATTGATTTTATATTCTGTTCGTGTAAACACTGCTTATTCTAGCTCTTAAAAATCCATAAAATAACAAAAATGCCAGGTTTGTTTTTCAAATGGATACAAGGTAAAGAGAGAACTGCTTATATGCATTATGCATTTATAATGGAAATGATGCTAGCCTAAGGTAAGAGCAGGAGTGATACTCCTCCACTACTATAAACTTATAGTGAAACTATGGTTATGTGATGAAATTTTCACAGCCTGAGTAGAGTTGAGGCTTTTCAGCATATTTACAACTTGAATTGAGTTCTCCATCCATGTATTTCTTACCTGGGATTAGCTCTTCTTACTGGAAGGGTCCAGCTATGCTGAATTACCTTACAGGTGTTGTGTGGTGGGGACACAAACATGAATTGCAGCTTGAGCATCCCCTGTTGGCTTAGCCTTGTGTTCTGTACCCAGTTATGACTTGTAAATAACAGCACAGACCCAGAAAATCTCTGGCAGCAGGTGTAGCTCTGGCTGAGCTGTCACACTGCTCCATCCAGACATTGTCAGGGGCTGGGTGTTGGGGGCACTGCAGTTCTGTGAGCAAACAAAGGCATTTGGCAGCTGCAGTTAACATTAGAGAGTTTTAGGCTCAGTTAAAAACGAGTTGCGGTTGTGCCCATGGAGCAGTGCAGCTCTAGGCTGGTCAGTCTCTGGGGGTGAGCAAATGTGCTGCCTCATAAAGGATGGACCCTGGACACTGATCAACCCTCCCCAGTGTGACTCCTGAACTGCCCTGATGTCTGCAGCCCACTGCTCAGGGAGCTGGGCTGTGGAATTATGGGCACTTGCTCTTCACATAGCCTCTGAATGGCATGGGAAGAGAAATCCCAGCTGGCCTTTCTGTCTGAGAAAGCGTAAAGTGTTTGGTTTGGTGGTTTGGTGTTGGTTTTTTTGTGGTTTGTTGTTGGTGGTGGTGGTTTTTGTTTTGTTTTTTTTTATTTTTGGTTTGGTTTTTTTTGTTTCTCTCTGCAGGCACAGTCATGCAAGTCCCAAGGAAATCCTACAGTGTGCACCAAAAGCTTAGTCACTAGACATTTCTGTCTCTGCATCTCCAGCTTAGGCTTTCAGGAGTCACTTTGTGTGAAGAAAACCAGCATTGTGCTTGCTGAGCAATGTGGGGGTTTTGTTCCTTATGAAGATGTAACTGCTGAAACCTCCCTTAAGTCCTAATATCTGATGAGCACGTGAATGGGAGATAAAAGCTCCTATTGCCATGGTGTTAATGCAAATGCAGGGGAAGGGTGCTGAAGTTCTGAGCTCTCTGCAGTGTTAGCTGGGCCCTGTGAAGTTGGCTGTGTCAGGAGCAGTATTTCAGCTCCCTTAAGTGCTGAGGAGGAACGTGATGGAAGGACAGAGGTGGAGGGTTCGTGTGTTCCCAGCTGACTGTTCCATCACCAGGACATGGGACATGTGGACACTGGGAGGGTGAGAAGAGATGGGAAAATCTCCCCAGCTGCTGTAGGTGGCTGCTCTGAAGCCCATCTTTGGAGAGAATCGCCTCCCAGTAGCTCAATTTGTGGGCAGAACACAGAATGAGCTGTACCTACCTCCCTGCTTTTTTTTTTTTTTTCCCTCCTAGATTTCACTCTTTTGCCATATTGATCTAAGGACAGCAATTGAGCTTTTTAAGTCGCTGCCTGGGGTTTTTCTAAGCTACAGTTTAGGTCATGTAAAATACACACATTAGTATTAATGCTATGATGGTCTTTTAGTAGCTAAAATTAGATTATCCAGGAAGAAAATCATATTTTGAATTACTGTGAATTCTTGTGGGTTTATGTATTTAGTGTTTTTCCCTAGATGACAGCTCCTAATAACAACCATTATGCACATTTTGCAGACATTACACTGAATGATTTAGACTTTAGGAAATTCCTTTTTTAGAAGCCAGTCTTTAAAAAGAGAGTTAAGAGTGCTGGGCCATTTTAGCATAAATGGTAAAGTGCAAATGAAAATTAATTCAGTTTGCAAAATGTGTTTCAGGATGTGTTTAAGCAAGTGAAAATCAACAAATCAAAGGTCAGTCTCAGAAGGTGCAGAAATGGGGAGTGAGTGCCTTGGAGCACATCTAATTAAATCCCTGTAGAGGAAATCATGGTGAATCTAAAGAGCAGAGTCATTGTATCTGGGCCAGGCCTGCACCTCCATTATCAAGATGACTTTGATGGTTTTATTGGAAAAGACCATAGCAGAAGGGAAGGTGGCATATTTGGGAGTTGCAAGATGTAATAAATTCATGATATCTACTACTAACAACCTGTTTCATTCCACATTCTGTGCACTTCCCTTTAATATGGCACCCCATTTCCAAAGATAATACTTCTGCATCATAAGTGTTGTAAAGGAATGTCATTATAAAAGAAGTGTCATTAGAAATGAAAGTGGGATCTCGGAGAATCCCATTAATTTCAGTTTTTACATGTCTCCTATTTCCTAAGGAATCATTTGTACCATGAGCAAGTCTTCTCAAACCTCCTCCCCTCTAAGTAGGTCACCAAGGTAATTGTGCTCAAATATTTCTGAAATTATGCCCCTTTTTCCAGCCTTGAAACCTCCATTTTAATCCTCGTTTGGATTAGTCAGTATTTGACTTGTGCTGTCTCCTTAGCTGAACAGGTTAAACATTGTATATATTTTTAAAATACGACCCCACTAAAAAAAAAAAAAAAAAAAAAAAAAAAAAAAAAAAAAAAAAAAAAAGAAGTAAACCATGACAACAATCTTTTTTGTTTGTTCATCCTTGAATTTTGAGCTTGAAACATTGACCTTGGGGAATGCAAAAAGCCTAGATGGTTTTGAAAATTTGGGTCAGCATTTCTTTTGTTTTAAATCTCTTCAGACTGACAAGAACCTGTCACCACCCTTATGATTTTGGTGCTCTTTTTGTAAACAGTAGTACAGGTAACCTAAAATCCATGAAAAGACTGAAAATAGGAGAAGAACATTAGTTTCACAGGCTGAACAGAGAAAGATACGATGAAATCATTCCAGAGGCAGAGAGGAAATGTTATTTTCATGCTATTTTACGATTTATATTTTCTGAGCTGTGCTACAAAGTGCAGCAAAGAAAAAAAAGTGTAATATCCTCTGGTGATAGCTCAGTAAGAGTCCAGATTATGGAGGGGTTGTAGCTGAAGCCCCTCTGAGGCAGGGTGGGCAAAGGGGCAGCTGATGCTCCTCCAGTCCAGCCCTGGCGAGGCTCTGTGCTGCACTCAGCTCTGTGCACCTCTGTCCTGGGCTTCTCTTCTCCTCCCACCCGGGGTCATCATTCCAAGGGTCAGGAGCATCACTGTGGTGAAGTGGAAGCCCTCAGCACTTCACCTGTATTCCTGTATCTATTATCTGCTGGCCCAGGCAGACTGAGCACTGTGCACTGGAGTTCAGCATGGAAAGGGTTTTAGTAAAACTCGTGATTCCTTAGGAACACTTTGTGCATGTCTTGGACCAGTGAACTTATTCTGGGACTGGAAAAAACTTCGAGGCTGAAAACCCACAAGATTTCAGACTCCTTTGACTCCGTCCTGTGTTTCTTTTCCCTACACTTGTGAATTTTTGCACTCCCCCTCCTACTAACAAGTCAACGAGGTGGCTTTGATTTGCTGTATATTGCAAGTTGTTGAATGCAGCTATAAAATTTAGCAAGCAGAACTCTGCCATTTCTTGCAGCTACAGTGCAACATGATTGGAGAAATCTATTTCAAAGGGGACACATTCCATTTTGTTGGGCTTTTAGAATAAGTGTTTACACTACAACTTCTGTGGGCTCCAAACATGTTTTGTTCGAAGGAACTTTTCCAAAATTATGGAAGTTTTACTTTTAGAATAATTTCAGTAGAGGATGTCTAAATTCATTTAGTCTTATGGAACTTGTGACTAGTTTAATGAGAATTAAATGCAAGCTGAATTGGATAATTAAGGCTATTTCTGCAGTGATGTGTCTAAGACCAGAAGTTGGAAGGAAGGGAAACACGTTTTTAATGGAACTTTGGAAGTCTCATGCTCACAAATTTAACTGGATTGTCTATTATTGCCTATTCTGCTTAGGATATTCCTCAGATCTATGCAAGGAGCTTTAAAATGTGAATTCCCTGATCCACTGAGGTAGATGTCAAGAGGGAATTTTTTACTGTTGAGACTGACTTCACCAGCAAAATTCAGATCTACAGGGACAAAACCCTCTCATACGTATTCAATAATTCTGATTTTCACTCTTAGTACACTCAGGGTCACTGACAGACAGAATCAAGATGAAACTCTTACTCAGGTCATCTTTTCCATGATCTTCCAACTGTATTTTTTTTTAGACTTAGCAGTCTTTGATTCTTTCCATCTTGCCTCGGGGGGCAAAATTTCCACACTCACATTGATCCTGACTGTTGTGTGCTGGGATCCTTCCAGGCTGCTCTGCATCTCTGCCAAGGTGTGATGCTGCAAGCTGGACACAGGACTGTCCCTGAAGCTGTGTGGAGTGAATGACTTCATGTCTCACACATCCCTGCTGAAATGTCTCCTTATGATGCTCACTAAGAGCTACAAAAAATTTTATCCCACCTAATCCCTTGTCCCTGGCCTAACCCACACATTAAATCCAAAATCCTTCCCTAACGTGGTTGCTCAACCTTTCTCATTGAAAAGGCATCAGATATTTTTCCCCTTCTTTCTGCTCTTGGAGGAAAAAACAATTTGAACCAGCCCAGCTCTCTGTTGTTGTTGTAAGTGCAGGTCTCACATTTGTTGTGTTGCTAGGGAGTGTGTGCAGCTTTGGTTGCTTTTGAATTATTGCTGCTAGCACTTATCTTGTCCTCCAGCAAAACGTTTTTATAGCAAGTTCTTTGAAAGCAGTGCAGTCATTTGTACTTAAGACAGAATTATGGCAGCAGCAAACAGTTACAGGGAAGAATACAGCCTGATGCTGCTTCCACACAGGTAACTCTGCTTACTTTGGTTATTCACTTCTCTGAGAACAGTTTTCTTAACTTTCTGGAAGAATGGAACAATAGGTTTTTGCCAGTGCTGGTGAAACCAGAGGATTTCCCTTGGCCAAATACACTTTCTGTTAAATGCTGCAGTGTTTTTCAAAGACAGTTACCTCAATAATCCACTGAGGTGAGGATCTAAGGAGTAAAAGAAATTTTGGGGAAATTGTTTTACTGCCATCCTGGTCTGGGATGAGAAAGAAGATTGAATTTTCCATATTCCTTCGTAACAGCTAAGACACCGTTGGATCCTCTTTCCAAATGGAAAGGCATCTTTATTCAGAAAGTGGACAGTTTCCTTTTTTTTGTTTTTGGTTTGTTTGTTTCTTTCTTTGTTTGCTTGATTTTTACGCAATATTTTAAAATAGCTTTGTTTTTTGCTCCCCTGCTAAGCAGAAAACATTTGGAAAATATTCTCCACTTTTTGTTGTGGTTACATTGAAAGTTCTTACAAAATGGAATTGTTGTTGTCTGGTTAACTGTAATTTGCTGGAATTCAGAAATGATACCACACAATTGCACATCCCTGTTTCTGTTTCATGCACATCTTGTTTCATATTCTAGCAACATGTGTTTTATTCTGTAGTCAAGACAAGAATGGATTGAATGGGAAGAGGGATTTTTGTTCCAAATTCCAAATGCCTGGTTATCCACTGGGTAGAGAAGTTGGTGCTAAAATTTTCCTTAGTGAGGAATAGACCAGTTCTTATCTCCTCCTTCATGTTAATGCCTAAAGATTCTGAGGACACAGTGAGTGTACCCAATTTCACCCTGATGAAGAAGAGCTTTGTGACAAAATAGTCCATGTAAAGCTATGAGTTCAGTGAAATGTTTATTGTTTGGGCTTTATATTATTCATTTCAGCCTTTTTTATTTTGAAATGCCTATCAGTGACTTTGCCTGTCAAAGTTGAAGAACTTAATGTTCTTTTCAGAGAACCATTCCATCAGTGGTTTCTTCAAATATTTAACCCATGTGGTGTAAATCAAGAGACAATGTAGGATTCTTTTTGTTCTGTCTCCAAATTATAACGAAACCAAGATATCCTCTCCCCCTGTTTAGCCTTAAAGATAGACTGATGCAAAGATAGGCTGATGTCTGTATGTGTTTTGGACTTGGCTTTCTGTTGGACTTGTCTTTTTCTTCCCCAAACCATCATGACTTTATGGTGGGACTTTAGAAAAGCAATCTCCCTCTATTGACGTGACCCACTTGGATGTGCATTCCAGAGGCATATATCTGTATCCAAATTTACCTCATTCAGATCTAAACAGTGATGGTCACGATGTAATTTTGGAACCGGGACCTTAAGGGGGTGAAGATGAGTGTTCTCTCTGTGTTTCTAAGTTCTGAAAGGAGTTAAACAGAAAACAGAGCACAGAAACCCCTCTGAAGTGGAGGTGGTGGGAGGTGGGCTGGATATTCTGGGAGAAGGAACAATTCTGTGGCCAGTGGAATAATCCCTTTGGTAACAGAGCAAAAACTGCAGGCAGTCGATGCATCTGGTATGCATTTTTCTTCTTTACTTATATCATTAGGGACATGGAGCAGAAAGTTCCTCATATAAATTAACTCACATGCCAGAGGGGGAAAAAAACCAGGGAGCACTTGGGCAGTATGACATGTGACCAGGAAAATTAATCACATCAGCATCTTCCTGCTTTCATGGCTGCTGATGGCACTGGAAGGAACTGCTCCATGCCCCTAATTCCAGAGCTAAGGATTCCCTTGTGCTCCTCTGCCCCCAGCCAGGCCATGGGTGCACTCAGCCAGAGCTCTGCAGCCTCTGCTGCTATTGCAGGGAAGTGGCTCTGCTGCAGCTCTGCCCCTGCCACCAGCCCAGGCCCCTGCACCTCTGTGACAGGGAACAGCCTGAAACTGCAGCCAGTAAAGGCAGGCATTGCTGTGGGGAAATATTCCCAGAGTTACACCTCGTTGTGAGAAGCACAATCCTGGCTCCAGCAGAACACAAGGATAAAACTTTCTGTCATTTTACGTGTAGCTCCTGCTGTAATATGAGATGGGAAAATGAAACCAGCTTGAAGCCAGTGTGCAGTTCCCTGAATATTCAGGAAGAAAAATAAGCTTTCTAATTAAAGGTGTCTGTAGCTGCAAAAACTTTGGATATCTGTTCCTCTCTTTGAAATAAACTTTTCACCATTAAGTGCAGTTTATTCTGAATATCTGTGGCTGTGTTTTTCCTCTGTGCTGCTTAGAATTTACAGTAAGTCAGGGCAGATCATCTGGATTTTCCACAGCACATTTGTAGTTGACACCCTTTATCTCCATTGCATTTTGCTATCAGTTGCAAATCTTCCTCTCGATTTTTTCCCTCATTTCCTGAGCTGCATGATGCTCTGGAGGAGAATGTGAACTTTCACAGACACTTGAGTTCTCCAGAACAGCAAAGCTGCAAAGACAGTTTCATTTTCATGCTGAAGTGCTTATTTTTAGGCGCTACTTGGTAAAAACATTTTTGGGGGTATCTTAGATCTAGAGATACTGAAATATCTGTTTTTATATATTTTTAATGATCTTTGAAATCTCTAGGTCATTCAGCACATGCAGTGTGTTACCTACAGCCATGGATTTTCCCAGGGATTTTCTGTGCAGCACAGTGACTGCTTGGCTGAGGTTTCTACTTATTGCTTCAACTCTGCTTCCTATTATACAATATGTGTGGGTCCTTGTGTTCAACCAGAGCTGCTGTTACATGTTCTGAACAACTTTTCTTCTTTGTGGCCCTCACCATGTTCTTCTGCCTGAGAACACAGGAGAAGCTTTTGCAACAAGAAGTGACCCTGGGAGAGAAAACTGCTAATGTGAGGATTAAACTCCCATTTAAATGGAAGTAAATATTTGGTTAGGCAAAGGAGCACAAAGCATTCCTCATCTCACCTGATTTTTGGGTGTATAGAGGCTGCTAAAGGCGGGGATCAGGAAGATTGGACTTGAAGTCACTAAAGCAGAGGTCTCCTCAGATGTTCCTTCAGCTGCAGAGCCATAAGTCTGTGGGGTAGAGGGAGGAAAATGCCCTGACTGCTTTGCTTTCCTCCCCTTGGTGTGGGAGTGGATTTAAGGGAATGGGCAGAGCTTTTTCTCTCCCTGTCTATGCACAGGATGGGGTGTCCCAGGCTGCAGGAGGACAGGGGTGGAGAGAGGAGGTGGATGAGCCAGCAGAGCTCCCACCACCACAATAAATACAGAGTCAGAGGGTGAGATGTGCCATTTGGCCCTTTGCTGCCCCCAGGACAGTTTCTGGGGCACCTCATTGCCTATGACAGCAAAAGAAGGAGTTCAGGTGAAGTCACACATTAATCCCTGAGCTGTCTCATCCTCTGCAAAAGGCAGCTGAGGACTTTGCCTGTGGCTGAGGCGTGAGCCTGCAGCATCACTCATCAATGGGGACGTGCAGCCTGGTTGAAGTGGACTGATATTGTCATCCTATGTCATCATCAGCACGCGTTCTGGCATCTCAATTACTGATCTAAAATAATGAAAGGACTTGTCAGGTCAGGTAGGTTGGATGAATTACCCAGCTCAGTTACTCCTATCTAAAAGAATCTGTATCACTTACTGAGCGTCAGCACGTTGCTTATTTGAAAAATTGCACTTTAGCACTAGTTTCTCTGAGACATAAACAGCCATTAAAGAATTCTTTGGGGGTACATACCAGAAAAAAATGTCAAACCATTCCTTTAGAAAATATTTAACACTGGAAAAAGATTTAGGAAAAAGCAGAGATAAAAAAAAACCTACTATGAAGAAAATAAACCTGCTTACAAAATAAGAATTTTAATATAAGTGAGCATACTGATTTCTAAATTTACCTTTATTAATAAAAGTAGTTGACTATGCAGTTTCAAAAAAAAAAAAATGCAGTAAAGATCCTGCACCAGGGAATGCAATAACAGTAATACCATTATAGTTCATTTTCACACTTTATTGTGTCAGTAACTCTCTAAACCTCTCACAACAATACTAAGCCTTGTCTGCACAGGTAGACAAAGTGCTCCCAGGTCTGCCAAACAGATATTCAGAGTGGTGCAAGGATTATCCACGTAATGTCATTTGTAAGTTGAGGAACTAGGAGAAAAATAAAAATGTAAATCGAAAAACTAAGAAAACCAAAGAACAAATGGAGAAACGACAGATGATAATTTACTGTATTAGGTGGGTGTTTTATTTACATTTACATTTACTATTTCTTTTTTAGGTATGTTGCTGAGAGTAGGAGCACCACTTTGGATTGGTGCTATACCAACCATATACCTCAGTGTTATACTGATACAACACCTATAGAACTCTTTTCACCTTCACTGCAGCACGATTTGCCTGCAGATTGGTGCTGCAGAGATGTGTGAAGTTAAACATCAATTAGGATTAGATGGGAATTTTTATTCATAATGGAGAAAGCAAAAAAAACTGATTTTTTTTTTTCTTAAAAACCCGTATTTTAGAAAGAAAAAGAATCTACAGAGATATTTAGATTAAAAAGTATTTCCATCTGGATTACTGTTGAACTCTTAATTAAAAATAGTATAACAATAAAGTATTTCTTTAAAAACAAAAATGGTTCTGAAAGAAAAATACCAGTTTTTCAAAGACTTCTCCCTAATAAGGATCTCACCATAATTTATACTTTCCTATAATGATGCTGATGATAACGAAAGCTGTAATAATGGGCTGACATTTATTGATAAAAAAATGTTCCCCTAGAAGCTGGCTGTTCTTCTGTGGTCCAGAGAATTTTTATTTTTCCCTGCTTCAGAGATGACAGAGTTCAGACTGCACAAGCAGTGTGTGGGGGCTGGAGGAGGGAGTTATCCCAGCTTCCTTTCTAACAGGATGGAAGGTGGATGTATGGAAACCAGCAGGCCCTTCCCTGCTGAGCCATGTGGTTTCTGTGCTGGAGCAGTGTTGGTTCAGTCACCCCACCTTCTCTTCTCCCTCCCTTGGAGGTCTAATGTAATTTAAAAAGCAAACCAAACTTCTTTGTATTTTTATTTTTTTTTCATTTTTGCCCATAGATTGGAATTAATTACTGGAGTTTCTCCACTGTCTCTGGCAAGCTGGCCTGCCTTGTGTCTTCACATATTTGCTTCCATATGATGTCCCATCAGAAAAGTCCCTGGGATGATTTTCCACTGCATCCTCCTTGCTGCTGTTTGGAAAAGTAATAGTTGTTCTTGTTTAGTTCAGACCTTGGTTGGCTGCACTGATAAAGAGGCACAAGCCCTGCCTGGGGGGATGTGGTTTATCTCAGTTCCCAACTCACACAAACTCAACAGCTGCAGCTCACGGGGTTTCTGCCTCTGTGGGGATTTGGGCTGCTGTTGGTGAGGCTCAGACGTGCCCAGGTCCTAGTCAGGGCTGTAAAATCCAACCCCCAGAACAGCTCAGCTTGGCTTTGGGGAGAGAGGGAGAGGAATTCTCAATACAATCGAACAAAGTAGGACTTTTCTATTTCAAATTAGTGTTTTTCTACAATAAAATTGTCTTTGTCTGCAGTCATAGTTAGGAGGAACTCAAATTAGAAGGGATGAATCCTCAATATCAATAATGTTCTGAACTCTGTGGGATGCCTAGAAAATGAAAACCAGAGTAGATTATTATTGGTTGGTCAAAGCACGGATGAGAGAGAAGCAATAACTTCCAAGAGCAAATGTAACCAGATAAAATCAGACTTAAAATGAATCAAGGTCACTTGTTGACTGAAACAGTTTAGCATAGATAAATGAAGAATAATTGAGACTTTATGTGACTTTATTGCATGAGTCTTTAAACCACTTAAATAACTGAAGTAAAAGGGGCTAAGAGTCAACAAGACAAGTTGGCATTTCATATTCTTGAGTGATACAAAATAGAAACCCAGAAGGTAGGTTTTCATCTCCAGAATAATGAGAATGTTTTAGTTCACAGAGATTACTTCTTTGCTGGCCTTCATGAAATACAAAAATGTAAAATGCCAGAAGGTAACTAATTTGACAAAGCAGAAGGAAAACTCATGTGTCATGGACATCTTATGTGAGGGAGATGAACAGGAACGTGTGAAATGAGGAAAGCTGCTTGAAATATGATGCACATACTCAAGAAACCAGCAGCAGTAACTACCCCAGCCTTGTTTCCGTTTTCAAACCTGGATGCTAATTCTTTGTGACACAGTTGTGCTCAGTAAAATTCAAAAAAGGAGAAATGGGCTTGCCCCAAGCACACCCCAAACCCATGCCAAAAGCAGAATTCAGCCCCTCCAAGGCTGTTGCTGGACACCCCCACCAGCACAAAGGGGCTGTTTAAGGCACTGCTGATGGAGGGTTTGCTCACACACTGAGGCCTCAGGGTGGTCTTTCTGAGAAGCAACAATAAAGAGGTGAGGGGATTGGACCTTGGAGATGCTTACGGGGAGGCACAGTGACAACAAGCTTAGGAAAGCTCTGCTCAGCCTGGCTGGGCCTGAGGAGGGGAATCAGAGTGATTCCTCCCTGAACTGCAAGGACACAAAACAAGCACAATCAGTGTCCTGCTGTTCCCTCTCTGATAGCAGCATTACCCAGTGAAACATGAAAATACCCAATAATAATCCCAGTTTCTTCTCTCTGGCTGTGTGCAATGACAATTGTATGCTAGATTGTGAGGAAAAATGTATAGATTAGTGCTTCAAAATGAGCATAACGTTTGGCTGCACTAGTTGACAATCTTCCAAAGTGCTTTACCAATATTTCTTACTCAGTCTCAACACAGGCATGAGACCAAGATGCTCAGTGTGCACATTTCACAGGGGGGTGCACAGACTGGAAGGGATGGCTCTGGTGAGTGCCTCTGGTAGAGCCACACTGGGGTTTGTATTGTTGTGTATTCATGACCGTTGTAATTATTGGTCTGATTGAGATATATATTAAAAATTATATATTTTTATATATAAAAATCAGATATATATTTTTAGAGATATAAAATAGCCTATCTATCTATCTACTATATCTATATATTTTATATATATATAAAATAGAAAAAAAAATATATTATATATATATATTTAGACACACACAAAACTTACCTCCCATTAGCACATGGCCAAGGACTCTTTGTGTAAATACAGCTGATCTGTGAGTGAAGCCAAGTCACAGGAATATGCCCTGACATGGCAGAGCACTGGCTGCACACTTTCCCTGGACATCTCCAGTGTGGGAGTGAAAACCAAGTGTAGGGAAGCAAAAAACATGTCTGGAGACAAGAGGTGGCTCGCTGGGAGCCCAGCTGAAGCTGTGGCCTGAACTTGCCTGTCAGCACCTATAGGATGAGTCTGGGAAAACTGTCAGCAAAATGAATTTGGGCAGCCATATGTACCCTGTCCCACAGCAGCAGCATCCCTCAAACCCTGGAATCCATGCTGAGCATTTCAGCTGGTGCACGAGGCACTTCTCTGCCAGAGTTAAATGGATAGAAGTGCTGCTTTCAGGCATTTTCTGGGGAAAACCTGATTTCTTAAGCACTAACTTGATCCAAAAAACTTTGTCAATTAGCCCCATAATCTTATTTTTATCTCCAAATATGAAGAGCACACATGTGTGTCTGGCTGCCTAACAGCTGCAGACCACTAGGGAAAATCAGGAGACACAAAACAGAGCTGGGATTTTTGTTTGTCTGAGCAGATGAGAATAATTTATACGTACAAGCTATTTATGGAAAGGCTGTAGCAAGCTAATTAATTGTTTATAGGGAGAAATTTAAGGCACATAACCTGAGATCTGACATTCTGTGTGATAATTATAATTAGAGATGAGCTGGATTCAAAAATCAGGATGTGAACAGAGATACATTTTGGGAAAGTTTTGAATCTGATCCAGATCTCATCTGTGCAGCTTTCTGTAGCCATTAGGGTAGGCCAGAAGGAAACCCTGGGTTGGAATGTGGCCTTTTGTGTTTTGGTAAGTGCAAAGCTGGATCCCATTTATGTGATGAGGACCAGCTCCTAATTAACATCTGGCATACGTGGGGAACAGAATTAAATGGGGTTGCTATGCCTTTATTGGTACATATTTGTTTGGTCATTTTGGGAGGGTGGCTGGTTTAATTTTTGTTTTGTTCTGTTTTTTTAAAGCAACTTAGAAGAGCTCACATTAGGATCTTAGAAGAGTTACACATTAGGATCTTGGAAAGCTGACATGGACACTTAAAAGGTCGTAGTCGAACTCCTAAATTATTTTAGAAATAACCTAATTTCTGTGAAGTCCTTTTGTGCCTTCTCATAGAGTGGCCTATTGGTATTTTTTTAGGCTTTGAGGAGTGATGGAGAAGGATTTTCATGCTCAGCTTGGCAAGGCAGCTTAGGCATAGCCATTGATTCGTGTCTTACACTTGCCAGTGCTTCTGCCCCAGTGCAATAGTACCTGAGTGTCTCGAAACTTGGTTCTAAGCTGAGTAAAGTCAACTAATATGTACTGCATACATACATACATGCACACAGAAGTGAACGTGATGAAGAAGAAATTGAGGAGGGCAGAGGAATCTCAGTCAAAAGCTGATCTTTTCCAGTGCATCCCTGTGCACTGTGTCCCTAGGCAGAAGGAAAACGCATCCAAGGGAAGACTGCAGCCTGCCTAAAGAATTCAATTAGCTTGCAAACAGACAACTAACTTTCAGGTGTAGCTTTTCTTTCATGTACCAGAGGTAATTGCTGAAGAGTTTATGGTATTTTTCATAGCATACTGTAGAATTTGCAGGGCCTCTGGGCAGCAGCTGATTGATTTCTCAAGGGAGAGGACCAGCAGAGCCGAAGTGGGGCAGTGGCCCAGGTGAGTGGTTTGTTCCTGCAGCCAGCACTGCCAGGGGTCACACACTGGCAAAGGGCTCTCACAGAGGGGCAACACCCTTGGATCAGAGCTGTGTGAGCAGTTCTGGCCACAGCTGCCCAGTGTTCACCACACAAGGGAGGCTCCACCTCCCTGCAATGCCCTTAAATCAGTAGCCAGGAGCATTATTTGATGTTGTTTTGGTCTTGTTCTCATCTTTTTCATTGCAGACAGGTTTTGTGTGTTGGTTTTTTTTTTTTTTTTTTTGGTTCGGTTTTTTTCCTTTCTTTTTTCTTTTTCCCCACTGCTGTGGCTGAGCTTAGGCTGCTTTTTACTTTCTCTCTTAATTTCTTCTCCTGGTTTGTTTGTTTTTTTTGTTTTGGTTTGGTTTTGGTTTTGGTTTTTTTATTTATTATTATTGACTTAAACCTTTTTTCCCCACAAATGTGGGGTTGTTTTCAGCTTGCTGTCAGTGCATTTCCAGACAAACCAAACCTTTGCTGGGCTAGTCCCTGAGCTCCATAATCTCCTCCAGGAGCCACAGCCTTTGAAAGGACCTCCCCTTGTACGGAATCGGCTCCATTCACATTCAGCACCAAAACCTCAGAGTTTGGATTAAGGATGTTTTCCCCAGTGCCTGGCTCATTTTGTGTCTTGGGGCAGCTCCTCCAACACACAAACACGTCTCTATGCAAACATTCTTCCATCACAGTGACTTAAAGGGGGGTAGCAGTTTTTTGTGCAATGCCAGCTGAACTGAGGATGTGAGCCACACCTCTCCGGAGCACTGCTGCTGCTCAAGGAACAATCTGTCAGCCTTGTCTTCTTCAGGGGACTTACCAGCCTGTCTGATAAGGACCCCCCACACAATATTTATTTATGTAAGGTTGTATTTATCAGTGGGAGGTGAGACTTTGACCTTATTTTACAAACTTCAGTATTCCCAAGACATGTCGAGATCCAGTTTCCTCTTGCAGCTCAGCCCTTCCAAACCCTTTTGCATTTTCATTGCACTTTTCATTCCGTAGCTAATTAAGCCAGGCTCATATATAAACACCATTATGCAGTTTAACAGCTAATGAAAGGTTCTCTGATATATATATGTGTATACACACTGATATATAGTGTATGCAGCATGGGAGTTTTTTCCTCAAGTAGGTCACAGTAGGTTCAAATCAAAATGACATTTTACTAATGGCATTGTGGGAAGACAGATTAATGCAGTCTAACTGTGAGATCTCCTCTCCCTCTGGTAACCAAATGAGAATAAATTAATGCACACAGTGTATTTGCCCTTTCTTGATGCCTTATGTACCTAAATCAAAATTTCAGAAAATACAAGCCCACCAAGATTGAACTAGCATATAGAATTGCAGTTATTTGCTTTAGCTATGAAAGTCCAACCATGAACAGCATCTCATCCACACAGAGATCAGCCCTGCCTTGGGATGACATCATAAGCTCTTGTTGTCCCTCTTCTGTGCCCTTTGAGAACCTTTAAGGGCAGGTAGGAAATCTGTGCCCAGGGTGACTTGATGTGCAAACCTGCATCTTCCAGTTAAACCTGGGCTGTTGTTTGCATCTGCTCCATCCTGGGTCACATCACAACAGCCTTCTCTTGTCTTGCCTGTGAATTTTAAATTCAGAGATTTACATTAATCTAACTTGACTCTTCAGGCAAGAGCCCAAACCCTGCAAAGAGAAACCCAGAATTTGGTTTATGAACACCCTGTGAGCTGAAGCATGCAAGCTTTGTCTGGCTTTAGTTACCTGTTTCCAGGGATACTTGAATCTGCTTAAGTAAACCTCCATGTTTCTAATTTTCACTCTTCTTATCAAGAGAATTGTGCACATTAGGTTTCTTCTGCTGGCTACAAATACTGCCTGGGGGATGGATGACACTGAAGTTCAGCTTCTGTTAAAGAATAAGCCTTGGTAAAGTGTGTTTTGCATGTTTAATTGACTCCAAGTCATTTAGCTAACCATCAGGGTTAGACAGGTAGAAGACCCACACAGCTAAATGCATCATTCCAAGGCCAAAACATGGAGAATAATCTGTTGGGTTTGATGTACTGTAAAAGGTCACTAGATTTATCCATTATGGCAACAATAACAATGTGTGTAATTCCCAGCCTAGAAATGCTTCCTTAGGATATTGTGTTAAACCAAGGGGTGGTTACTCACATGCACAGAGTACAAGTGACAGACTGCAGGGCTGGGACACGTGCTGCTGTGTGTTCTTCCTCTGGCTGTGGAGTAGAATAATTCTCCTTCATCACTACGTTCTCGTGGGCATTAATAAAATAAGCCCACTAATTTAACAGTATTCTACAACTTTGCCTCAAGTGCATTTCTTGCTCTGCCATGTAAAAAAACAAATAAAACACACAGAACAATTTCTCCTCACCACTGGGACTATATGCCAAGATGATTTGTCAGAACTCCTACAGCTTCAGTGCCTTTCCACCTGTTTTTTGCACTTTCCCTCCTTTCTTTTATTTTTTTTCTTTCAATTTATTGCTTTTAAATTCAACGAGATAACACGCCTACCTCAGGGGAGGATTTTTGGACCATTCCACAGCGAAAATGGAATTCCTAAAGTTGTGCTGTTACTTCTCAGCTCTTAAGCAGCATGTGTACAAAATCAGTGCCATGGAAGTCTTTAACCAGACTGCAATTTCTAAACAGCCACGGGACAAAGTCCTGCCTCTGGCCTCTGTCAGCTCTCTAACTCCCAAACATATTTCATCAGGAAATAAAGGGTCACACTGTGACGGTTTTGCTTTAGACAGAAGTACCAGGAAGCTGTGAGAGATCTTAATACCTGATGATGAGTTTTATTATCCCACATGTGTAGAAGGTTGTCTCAGTCTCTGTTATTAAAGATTTTAGCATGGGACCAACTTTGGTAAATGATGTGTTTCCCATAGGTGGATGTTTTCTCTAGAAGATGTGTGAAATTAAAGAAAGAAGAAATTAAAGATGGACGGTGAATTTATTTCTGGAAATTGTTCATAAATATGGAGAATTTAGCATTTCAGGAAAAATGGCAAGATTGTGCTGGGTTATTTAGTACAGTTTTTTGTTTCAGAGTATTATAAGGACTGGAGAACCAAGAGAAGTTGTCTTCATTGTGGAAGAATGCAGTAAGATATTCTCCACTAGGGAGGGCAAAAACCAGACCAAAAGCTGAGGTTTCTTTGAGATATTTACAACAAGAACAAAGAAAAAAAATATAATTGTCAGTATTTGGGTTTTTTTTAGATTTTGGGGGTAAATGCCTTGAGTGAAATACCAATATTTTATAGAAATACTCCAGTGGTTAGGGCAATTGTTGCAGCAGAACTTCCTGGGGTTTTTTTGGTTGGTTTTTTGTTTGTTTGTTTTTGGTTTTTTGTTGGTATGTTGTTCACATTCAGAAATTCTATTTGGCCTGAAGCTTCATACAGCTGATCTCTACCAGAGGAAACCAAGTCTTTTTAGGTTTGCTATAATTTGATTATTTGTACAAAATTCCTTCAAGCCCTTATAAATTGTGTGAATAGGGAAAACAAACATAAGCTCTTTGTTATAATCCTAATTGAGTTGTAATACTCTCCCACTGGGTACTCCTCTGTCCCTGTAGGAAATTAAATCCCTTAAAAAAATCTAACCCCTAATCCACTTAATTTTCTTTTGAAAATCAAATTAGGCAGCCAAGTTGTACTTTTGGATACCTAAGCACCTTTGTAATCCAAACCTAGGTCATGTTCTGAAGGGAAGCTGCAATTGTGAGTCCTGCTTAGCCCAGCTCTGAGCTGTTTCCTGCTCTGGGGCTGTCTCCTTCCTCCATCCCTCCTTCCCTGGAGCTCCCTGCTTCCTCTGCTGCTCAGAGCTACTGCAGGAAGAAGAGAGCTGTTTTCTTTGGTGAATGATCCAAGCCAGATCCCTGCTTTTCTTGTGACGTCACAGTAATATCAGGGCTTTGGGGACAGTGATGGGCTAAGAGATGGAGAAAAATTAAGTTTTTGTAGGTGTTGGTATCATTTATTAAAGTAAATGCCTTAGCTGACTCTGTCATGTGTTTGCAAACTTGCCTGCTTTTGGTTATCAAGCTATTGAAAGTTATTGCCTCTCCATGTGAACCTGGTCCTGCTTTCCTCAGAGCAAAGTCAGCAGGGACAGCAGCACTTAGAGCTGATGTTTGAGCTCAGCTCCTTTCATTTGAGGATGTCCTTCTACCCCCACAGAGCAGCCAACCCCCTGAGCTGCAGTAGATGGGCAGAAACTCACTAAGTCCCAGTTTTAGATGGAGGGATTAAAGCTTCAGGATTGGGAAATAGGGAGGAAAATTGTCTGAGGGTGGGGTGACCCTGGCTGCCAGCCTGCAAGAGAGTCCTTGAGTGAATACAGCACTGAGTGCTCTTGGATCTTTTTCCTTAGCTTTTACCATTTCACATCTCTAATTAGGCATGGAACTAAATCCTGAAGAAATTTGGAAGGCTGCAGTGGAGAGAGTCATGCTACAGTGGGAAGGGGGTGGCATTCAGTCTCTCTGGCTTCTCCTGTGCCACATCTCTATCAGAGACACCCTCCCCAAACCTGAGCTCAAGCAGACACACAAGAGCACCCTTCCACTCAGGTGTGATGCTCTCTCGTCGTGGAACACCAGCCAAGCTTTTTCCAGCCAGGACTGCATGGATGGGTAGCTCTGTGAGCTGCTGAGATGTCACTGCAAAGATCAGTGATGTGAAAACAAATGAACAAAACATTTCTCCTGGAGTTCTTGGATCGGTGCAAAAGGCGGCTGGAACAATTGCTAACTGCTCTGCAGCTGAAGGCAATGCCAGGCTATGAACCTGCCTGGGCTCTCCTGGCAAGGAACAGACCTTCTCTGCCGGAAAGGTCAGAGCTGTAATTCCTTGTAAGAGTTCAAACCCCCAGTGGAAGAAGCCAAGGAATATCTGTATTTGGGCAGAGGAGGTCTGGTACTGGTTCTGGCACACATCCAGCTGGAGGGGCTTGCTGTGGCTGTGCCACTGAACATTCCAGCCCTTTTCCAACTTTCTGGCCTGTGCTGGGAACCTGACTGCAGATCAAGGCTGAGCAGGGCCCTTTGTGACCAACAGCAGATGGGACGTTCAGCATTCATGACTGCAAACCTCTCCCCTGTGTCCCCAGCCCTGCCATCCCTGTCCCTGGCTCAGGATGTCTGAGAGGTTGGCACTGCACTGCCGTGCTGGGCTCCTGCCTGGCATCTGCCTGCAGTTGTCTGACACGTCCAGTGGTTTGGGTGAAATGTTTGCTGTCAGAGGTGCTCTTCCACAAAAACACCCAAAGGAAACCTCCTGCCTGAAGGCAGAGGGGACAATCACCTTTGGGAAGTTCCTGTCTCTCAGTATGGACCGAGGAGTTTGTGCAGTAAGATTGGACCATGGACTGAGGAGTTTGTGCAGCAAGATTGGACAAATGCCTCACCCGTGCTGTCTCAGGCTCTCCTGGGAAGCCCAGGAGGCACCACAGTACCTTTAGAAACCAGGTCTTGTGTTGAATTCTCAATGCCCCAAATGCAGCACACGGGAGAACAGGGAGTTGGGGTGTTCTGTGTAGGAAGAACTGCAACCCACTCTGCACCCCACTCTGCCTGCACTTCACTCGGGCTTTTAACCCACTTGAATTATTTCAATATTGTGACACTGCCTTGGTGAACATTATTTCTTTTCTTTGCCTCTTAAGTCTTTATAGTGGGATGGAAAAAATCATCAAGTGTGGAGGTATGCCCATGCAGTAACGAGGCCATTTGTGTCCCATCAAAGAGCTGTTTTCATCCCTGTGTTGAAAAGATGTTTATTCTATTACTGGTTGTGGTCTTATAGGCTTCTGTTTTTCTAACCACATGTTTAACATAAATTACCGACCTCAGAGGGGATATGATGGCCTGTTTCCAACTGCATTAACCACTGTTTCATGTTTAATGGAAAAAATGTGAATTTTGGCAGATTTAAACGATAAAAGGACTTTAAAATTTTGCATTTCAACACAAAAGTACTCTTACTGGCTCTGAGTCATTCTGGTGTTTACATATGCATTTGCAGCTCCAAGAGCAGTGGTTCCAGTCCTGACAGAGGTAGTTAGCACTTGCTTAAAAGCACTGTGATTTAGCTGAGTCACCTCTAGCAGTTAGAATTTCAGTGGTCAAAACTCAGACTTGAGCCCAGGGTAGAAACTTCTTGCAGGATTTCACCCACACAGGAATTCAGGGTTTAGGGAGTACTCTGCGTGGTTTAGGTTAATTTTTTTCTTTATCTGCTGAGATTATTACAATTGTATGGGGACTCTTTATCTCCTCTGAAAATAAATCAGGTTCTCTACCTATCCTTTGATGGTCAGGTTTAGGGAGTAGTCCGGAAATTGTCATGCCATTGGTGGAAATTCACTCCAGGCGGACAATGGCCAATTCCTCCTCATTCACCAGGGCATGTCCTGGTTTTGTGCCACCTGCAGGATCCCTGCTTTGGAGACACCAGCCAAGAAACAATGGGATCATATTTCTGCAGAGTTTTGCTGCCCCTGGACTGTTTCCCTTCAGCCTCAGTGATGTTTCCATCACTCTGCATAGGACAGCTACGCTGATAAACCTGGACCATGTACTCGTGCAAGCTTTCATCACTTTCTCCTAATTAAAACTGTAATTAATTTTTTT
Source organism: Sylvia atricapilla (assembly GCF_009819655.1). Lineage (NCBI taxonomy): Eukaryota > Metazoa > Chordata > Aves > Passeriformes > Sylviidae > Sylvia > Sylvia atricapilla. Next base: position 1,840,304 of record NC_089154.1, read on the forward strand.
TTATCTGCTGAGATTATTACAATTGTATGGAGATTCTTTACCTCCTCTGGAAATAAATAAGGTTCTCTACCTATCCTTTGATGATCTATGTATATTATGAGTTAACTCTCCTCTAATTACATTTGCCTGATTCTTCAGCAAATCTTTTAAGGCAACATTAATCAAGTGAGTTTGGAACAGAGAGCACCTAAGGTGTCTCATGCAAACCCTCAGATTGAATTTAAATTGTGCTCTTAGAAATGAAAGGCAATATCCAAAGGATTTCTTAAAATTTGACTTCAAAGCCTCCCAAGTATATTTTATTTTCATAGATCTCAAAAACAAAACAAAACAAAAAAGACCCAACCAAACAACCCACCCAAAAAAACCTACCAAAACCCCACCAAAAAAAAAAAACACCCAAAAAACCCCACAAAAAATAAAAAAAAAAAAAAAAAAAAAAAAAAAAACCAACAAAAAACCCCCTCACAAAAAAACCCAAAAAAACCCACAGAGAAAAAAAAGAACCTTTTTTATTGCCAATATATTCTGCTCTTAGATATATTCAGTTTACACCAGTAAGGCAGAAAAGAATCACTACTCCATCAAACAACATTTAAGGAGTTTTCAGCAGCCACTTGGGAACAATAAATAAGCTTCAAGCTTGTTGCAAGAGCATGTATTTTATATATCCATAAAGCAAAAATCTTTCCTGGCTAAAGGCTTGTGTGTTTCAGTACATATTGCTGATTTGGGTTTTTTGTTTTGGTGGGGTTTTTTACACCAAGTTAGGCACTTTTCTTGCAAAACCCAAGTTATTTTACACTGGAAAAGAGGCACTATAGAGATTTACTTTACAGTTTGACAGCTGTTTCTCAGTAAGTTTGTAACAAAAGCCTCATGGGAGAATTCATTACAAATTCCAAACCCAGCAGAAAATTGCAGTCAGGTATTTCTGAACCATCAGAAAATTCAAGAGAAGGTGCTCTTAAAGTGTAATGTTAAACCTGGCATGTATCTTAGGGTTTTTGGTTCTACTTCTTAAAAAGGCTGGGTTCATGACTCTTCTACATGAGGTTCACATAAACTGTATTAGTGAAGCATTAATTCCTCTGCACTTCTATCATCTGTGTGCCAATGGATCTAGAAACAAGTGGCAGAGCAAACCATATAAATCTGCCTGACACAGCTTTTTTTCCCCCTCTTCTTTCTCTATTTTCTTTGGTTTATTTTCTTCACTCAAGAATGCATTAGAGCTCTCAAAATAAATAAACCCAAACACTTCTGTAATGACTTCCTGGGCTTTGGTGTTTACTTTTCACTGTATACATTTCTGAGGAGTGCTCACCCCATGCTTTCAGCACCCTTGGTAGTCTTTTGAAAGTGTAGCAGTAAAATTGCAATTTCGGGGCTGTGTGGGCTGTGTCTGCTCCAGTGCCTTCATCCACTAAGTGAAATGGAAAAAGAGGGTGTCAGGGAGCTGAGCTGGGACCCAGGCTCAGGGAGTCTTCACCCAAAGATTAGGAGAATTGTGCCCAGGGTATTAGAAATGTATTGACGTTTTCAGAAATAATTCACAGTGCCATTTGTGCTATTTAATGGCCCATGAAGCCAATGGGTATGTTAGAGCTGGCACAGCTTCTGTGTGCTTCAGTAGCTTTAGATTAGACTATGTTCTATTTGGTTTTGGAGAAACAGAGATTTTCACATTTTGATAGCACTATTACAATAATTTGTATTTCTTATGCTTTTACTGCTTTGCCTCAAGATGATTGTGCTGAAAACATGGCATGGGTGAGCTGTGCTAAATGATAAAATCTTAAACTGAAACTACAGCTTCTTGTTAGACACCACGTGAAGGGGTAAAAAATGTTCTCAGCATCCTCTGTGCAGGTTTTTATAGACGGAGTATGTGAGAAATGCAGGTTAAATTTCACTCACACTCACGTCAGCACTTCCGCCAACCCCACTTGAATTCCTGTGTGAACCAGGGCCGTGAACTGTTGTGTTTGATTCCAGGGAGCTCCCAGAACACAGGATGGCTGGTGAGTTTCAGCCCTGCAGACTTGTGCATCTGCACGGTGGCAATCAGCAGTTCTGTTTGTAAAGATGATTTTCTAAGCCCTGTGTAGGAGCTTGACCTGAGAAGAAAAGACTTTTACTGTAAGAAGAAGTGAAGTGTTGCTGTGCCTTGACTGCTGCCAGCTGTTACCATGAGGTATTCGTGTAGAAAAGAATCCCATAGTAATAAACGCCTGCGCGTTTTTGTATGTAGGAAAACAATAACTTTTCCAGTGTAAACTCTCTGTCCTCTGGGACTGGGGAGCTCGTGTAAGAGCCTTGCCTTGAGTAGTCCCAGATGTGGGGCAGGAGCTGAGCCCCAGGGCATTCATGCTCAAGTGCAGCCTGCTCTCCCTTCAGTGCTGCACTTTGTCAGCTTCAATGTGTTTACTCCAAATCCACATGTTTATGCAGAGATGTTTCATGAATTCTGCGTGCCAGGTCACATCATCTCTGCCCATCGCCTTTGTAAAATGCAGTTCTGTGAGCTGGTGAAGGGGATCAGATCTTTTAGGACTGTGTCCAAGATTTGTTTATTTCCATATTTTTCTCTTTTTTCCCCACTTCTTTTGTAAAAACCAGGAAAGAAGCCAATTTAAGCTATGCTCATATTGTGTCTGGCACCAGAGAAATAAATCAGTTGCATTTTACTGTGACAATATGTAAATACAGCTCAACCTTCCTCACACTGATCACTTGATTGCCAATTTGGCCCCTGTGCAAGTACAGTGTGGCTGAAATGATACTTCTTTAAACTCACATGCTACCACCATTCAGCTCTCCACATATAGAACACTTTTCTGTTTTTAATTAGCAGCTTTGATATTAAGCCAACTGGCAAATATTTATTTGATGAAGATTCTCCATTCATTAGCAAAATGAGAAAAAATGAATCTATAATAACATATAAGTGCCCCATTAAGCAGCATTAGCTATCCATTTGAGAGATAATAATGTAAAATACAATTTTCCGACCACCAGATGTTGATGAATAAACTGGTGATAAATTGGTGGCACTGAAGCAATGAACAGGTCAGAGGTCAATTAGTTCCACCAGAAAGAAGCAACCCGCTGGGAGAGTGGCAGCAACGCCCTGATGGATGCTCAGGGGCTGCCTGGCTGCTGTTTTACTCAGAATTATGAGCAGGCAGCTGAGAGAGACTGAGATTCTGGACAAATTGATGTTTACCTGATGGGTTACTGCTCTTACTGCAGCACAGGAGGTCCCAGCCTGGCCTGGGGTGTTGGGGAAGATGAATCAGGGAAACCTTATAAATATGATTGCTTAGCAAAAGATTCTGAAAATATGAAACCTATAATCGAAATAGAAATGAAAGCTTACTTTGAGTTGTAGGATACTGAGTCTTAGTTACTATAGAACCTGAAAACAATGGTCTAGCTGAAGGAGAATCCCTTTGGATTGAACAATACCTTTCTGCTGGCTGAGGGATCCAAAGGTCAATGTAGCAAAACAGAAGTTTAAAGAGTAGTTTTTAGAGTTTAAAATATAACACAGTATGGTAATGTAGTAGTTCTTATAGGCTGTATGTAGATTCTATAGGATTTTGTGTCTTGTGTTGGTCAGTCACTGAAAATTAGAATATTCATCACAAAAATAGATATAATGGATTGTAACAAGGACCTCGCTCTCTTACCTTTCCTCTTCCCCCTGCTCTCGCTCTCTCCTGCTCTCTTCCCCCTGCCCTTTGCTCTCTCGCTCCCTTCTCTCTCAGCTCTCACCCTGCTGTTCTCTCTCCCTCTCTCTTTGGGACTCCCCTCCAGCCCAGGCTGGTGGCTGAAGGCAAGGCCCTTTTACCCACGACCCTTGCAATAAACCCACGTGTTCTAGAATATACAGGTTGGCAGAATTCCTCGTCCCAGCCATCCGCGGATTTGCCTACACTGGGGGCTGTGGCAGTGCTGTCCCCTCCCCAGGCAGATGACAATACTGGATGATAACTTTGGCCCCACTGGAAGCCATGGCTGGAAAAAGTCCCCTTAGCCTCACTGAGACTGAGAGTCCCATAGAGTGCCTTGTCCTGCACGGATATCTGGGCGTTGTTCAGCCTTGACCTGCTCAAGTGAAAGTCACTGTGCCTCTCTTTGGGGGCCACTCTAAGAAAAAAATATTTATTCTAACCTGTAATCCTGTCCTGCAAGAGAAAAACACCTCAGAACATGCTGAGCTTTGATTTTGGGTGAGTGGAACAAAGGAAGATGAGAGCTCCAAGCTGAGACAGCTGAGTTGGAGGACCCAGCAAAGGTGTGTAGGATGGGTGCTGAAATGTAGCCCCACACTACAAAAATCACTGACTGCTCCCTAACTTTGTAGGAGTCATGCAGAGAGGACCACAAGCCCAGAAACTGTTCTCTCACTTTGTGTAATTAAGACATTCCCAAGGAGTGAGTGAGTTGAGGCTTCTGTTCCAATAGATCTTTTTGAAACAGTGCCACATAAATTAATCAACTTCTTTTTTTTAAATCCTCCATTTGATTCTGACCTATCACCTCCTCTTACAGCACTAGCATGTAAAGCTTATGCACTCTGTGTTAAACTATGTTAATATATTCCACAAATCACTCCCAAGGTTTGCTGCATTGTGTTGAGCAAAAATGTGATGTGACAGATAATAGAGAGGAGAGAATACATGCACATTTTCAGAGACACACTCCAGCTCTAATTAAGTGCAAGGCTTGGAAAATACTCAGTCACTTCAAAAAGTGCTCTAGTCCTTATGTTGGTCATTATCTCCATCTTGGACTGTCCCCTACAAAATCCTGTCACTTCTGACAGCGCTGGAAAGCAAACTTAAGGGACAAGAAAGAATAAATGTCCGTCACAGAGTGCAAACTGAAATTGGTGGTGAGCTGGAAGCAGTCTGTGTTCCCTGGCAGAGGGGAGATGTCAGTGATCCACTGTGCTTTTTGTGCTGCAGATCATCTTTGTTATATTCAGATGTTTCATTCTCTGGAGAAATAGATCACTGTTTTTCTGTCTAAATAGCTATTTCCTTCTCCTTGTATACAACCCAAAAGCTATTGCTTAAGTATAAAAGCTTCTCAGCAAATCTCTGCAGGACTTCTTTGCCCAAATCTGTGCTTTGAAGACATTTTTTGCAGTGCAAAATCTGAATTATATCAGATACATGGCGTCTTCTCTTTCCTGAAATTAGCAGCTCTGAGCAGAATTTAGAGTTGGAGTGGGCAGAAATCTGCTACAAGTGGCTAAGCAGAAAATGTTGTGGAGTTTTCTAAGTAAAAACTGTGTGGGTTGTTTTTTGTTTGTTGTTGTTGTTTGTGTGATTTGGTTTGGTTTTGTTTTGGTTTTTTAAAATACAAATATCTGAAAAGTCTACGTAATATATTTTTTTCTCCCCTTGAAATAAGAGTTGTACTTCCAGAAAATTCCACTGGGTGCAACTAATGGAGACAGTAGAAATGCTCACAGTGAAAGCTGAAGCTGTTTGAAATCCAAAGGGGTTTAGTTCTGAATTATTGCCATGATCCTGCACACACCCATACCTGTGCTTAGCTTTACATGCATGGAAACCAACCAACCCAGCTGAAAAACCCCAAACTGTTCATATTGAGGGGGTGTAAAGGAGAGATTTGTAAGATGGGGTGGTGTCCACCCAGCTTTCCACCAGCTGTGCCCAGAGGTGCAGGCTGGGGACCCCCTGGGGACCCTGAGCTGGTGTTTCCACTGCCCAGCACTGCTCTGAGCTGCCTCGGCTCCTCTGGGGCTGGGCTGGAGCCCCTGTCCCCAGCACAGGAGCTCTGGGGCAGATCTGGAGCCCCTGTCCCCAGCTCAGGAGCTCTGGGGATGATCTGGAACCCCTGTCCCCAGCTCAGGAGCTCTGGGGCACATGTGGAGCCCCTGTCCCCAGCTCAGGAGCTCTGGGGATGATCTGGAGCCCCTGTCCCCAGCTCAGGAGCTCTGGGGATGATCTGGAACCCCTGTCCCCAGCTCAGGAGCTCTGGGGCACATGTGGAGCCCCTGTCCCCAGCTCAGGAGCTCTGGGGATGATCTGGAGCCCCTGTCCCCAGCGCAGGAGAGGTCACACATCTCATGAGTGCAGAGGGAGGTTGCTGTGCTGTGTTTTGTCAGCACACAAGGATGGCTGTATGAAGATGACAAAGGACTGGGTTGTGTGGCAGGAGGAGGCTGTAGCAGTGGTTTAGCTCTTGGCTGAGTGCTGCCTGTGCTGGAGGTGAGGGGTTGGTTTCTCCTGGCAGGTGCTCACGGAGCCCCAGGACTGGGCTCTGTGCCCTGGGCTGTGTCACCTGGGGTCCAGGGGCTGCTCAGGGCCCTGGAAACCTGGCTGGAAGCTGTGCTGGACCTCTGGAGATGCCTGATGTCAGCTGCAATTCCTGCTGGCAGGGCTGGGTGTGCAGGGAGTGCTCGTTAGTGTGCTTGGGATAAAACACATTCGCATGGTGCATGCAAGTCTCACTCCTTCTCTTATTTTTTTTCTTTCTTTCTAACTTTGCTGAAGAAAATCACTTTCAGAATCTTTGTTTGACCATCATCTTCCTTTTCTGTCCTATTATTTTCTCTCTACTGTGATTTGCAGAAAAACCCATGTAAATATTTTATGATAGAGTAAATTTTATTCTCTCTTCTCTTCCCTTAAAGAAAGCACCAATAAATGTTGCTTTGTTTTTGATTCATCCTCTGTAATAGCTTTCTCCCAAGCCTAGAAAAATCCTATACAGAGACAGATGCACACTTTATTTCTTTCACAGAAGAGATATATTGACTTCTTAGTGTAGAGAATTGGGGTTTTTTCCTAATAGCACGGTCTTGTATTGTTGTCCTGATATTAGCATCTGGATATATCTTCTTCAGACAGATGGGCTTGTTATTTGGAGTCAAAACCAATGTGAATGATCAAAAAAATTAATTTAAAACAATGAATTAAGATAGAGTTAATAATTTACAGTTCCCCTTTCTTCCTTTCCATTTTAAATACCTGTGTGCTAATGCGCATATACACATCTAGGTACATACAGAAAGAGCACCCGCTGTAATTGTAGCCAGTATCTCTCAGCAGATGCACACAGAGAAGAAAACCCCAGATGAATAATTTGCTGATGCAGAGTTACAAGTCGATGTTTGTTTCCGAGAGCTGAAGAACTTGTAAATGTCAGCCCCGATCCCGTGGCTTCATCTCCCGTCAGTTTGACACTCAGCCGAGCTGGGACATGCAGCAAGAACACCTCGCAGAACACGCAGCCTGCAGCTGGGTGCGTATCTGAGACGAGCTGTGAGAATTGCCGTGGCCTGTTCCGTGCTGCCAGGGCCGGGCTGGGTGTGCTGGGTGTGCTGGGTGTGCTGGGTTCGCTGGCAGTGCCCTCGGAGCTGGCAGCTTCACGGACCCGAGCGCTGGCAGCGCGCTGGGACTGTCCTGTCAGCTCACATATGTCACTGGAGCTCTCCTGAAGGAATGCCTGGTCAGGGCTACGGTAGGCGAATCCGCAGACGGCTGGGACAAGGAATTCTGCCAACCTGTATATTCTAGAACACGTGGGTTTATTGCAAGGGCCGTGGGTAAAAGGGCCTTGCCTTCAGCCACCAGCCTGGGCTGGAGGGGAGTCCCAAAGAGAGAGGGAGAAAGAACAGGAGATGAGAGCTGACAGAGCAGGGAGAGAGAGAGCAAAGGGCAGGGGGAAGAGAGCAGGAGAGAGCAAAAGCAGGGGGAAGAGGAAGGGTAAGAGAGCGAGGTCCTTGTTACAATACATTATATCTTCTTTCGTGATGAATATTCTAATTTTCAGTGACTGACCAACACAAGACACAAAATCCTATAGAATCTACATACAGCCTATAAGAACTACTATATTACCATATTATGTTGTGTTTTGAACTCTAAAAACTACTCTTTAAACTTCTGTTTTGCTACATTGACCTTTGGATCCCTTAGCCAGCAGAAAGGGATTGTTCAATCCAAAGGGATTCTCCTTCAGCTAGCTAGACTATTGTTTTCATGTTATATAGTAACTAAGACTCAGTATCCTACAACTCAAAGTCAGCTTTCATTTCTATTTCGATTATAGGTTTCATATTTTCAGAATCTTTTGCTAAGCAATTATATTTATAAGGTTTCCCTGATTCATCTTCCCCAACAGGCTGCCTCTTGGTCATGACATCTTCTGCCGTCTCCTTGAACTCTCCGTTTGAAATCTCAGGCTGCTCACCTGCCCCTCACTCCCTTATTGATGTGGCACCTGCAGAGGGAAGAAGCCATAAAAAAGCATGTGCTTATTCTTCTCTGTCATTTTTTCCCCTTTGTTTCGAATTCGTCAAAAGCAAGTTCAAAGAAAGGGTAATTACTTTCTGCAAGGGGCATTCATCTAATGGGAGAGTCATTTGCAATGAAAATATTTTAAGACCTGGGTGAGACGCCGCTAATGATTTGCTGTGTCAGGTCGTTAGGTAGCGTTCAGGCTTCACTGGAGGTGGCAGGAGTTTGTTCTCAGCGTGACCACTGAGGAAGCACTGCCTTAATTTGTGATCATATCACACTTTCTTTTTATAGTCTCAGTTTATATTCATAACCTGGTCCCTTGGTGGGGGCCAGTGACGGGGAGAAGGGGGTTGCTGGGGCTGGGCCTGGAGCAGGCACCGCTGCCTGCCGCTGCCCAGGCCTCCTCCTTGTCACACTGACAGTCCAGAAAGCTTTCTTACTCTGTTCCTTTGTCTTTTCCAGCGTTGTTTGTTGTGGTTGAGCTGCTGTAGCTCAGCAGGCCCTGGCTGCCCGTGTGCCAGGGGGTTGTTTGTGGCAGAGCTGCTCCCACAGGGTGTCACTGGGGCTGACATTGTCCCTGAGCGCCGCTGAGGCCTCTCACAGCCCACTGATTTCAGGGAACACCTTTCAGTATGAGAATCTCAGATCTGGAACATCCGCAAAGCACAAGGATCTCTGTGCCTTGATGAAAAATTCACTTAACAAGGAGAAAGAATCTGGGCACTTGGAAGTGACACTTCACCTGTACCCCTGCAGTTCCACAGACAGCCCAAACCCGCTGGCAATGTAAGAAATCTTCATTCTTCCATTTACTTTTGTAGCATGTTTATTCTGAAGCACGGTGAAACCAGGTTTCCAAACTACCAAATCATACCTTAAAATATAATAATCATTTGTCACTCAACAGCTTTGGCCAGCTTTGAGATAGAACTGTGGGAGAGTGCTCAGTGTCATCTGGATTATTGTGATGTTGGACTTGCACAAGCAGAAATTAAAAACACTCAATTAACACGGACATATTTCCCTGATAAACTTTCTTTTTTTAGCCATGGGAACCTGAAAGATCTCTCATAATTTTTTTCTTGGTAGAAAAATCTTTCTTCCATTTCATCCCCTTTAATCTTTCTCACTCCTCCTCACTTCCTCCCCCATTTGTTTGTTATTCAGGTATTTAAGTCTGCCTAGGATAAGGGAATAAAGAGATAATATAGGTGAGAAATAGAGGTAAAATACAGTATTAATGTAAGTAGAGTATGCTATTAATATTTTGCAATTATTTTCCATAGGAACACCCACTGGACTGTTCCCAAACAACTGCATTTAGGTGTTTCAGATCCTGAGTACAAAACTGTTTTTAGAAATACTGGGAAATTTCACTTTATCTTGTCTAATCTGGCTACACACCTTGTCTGGTCATCATTATAGTTTGCTTCTTTATGGTTGTATCAGGTTTTACCATAAAGAAATGAGTGCATTTTTACAAGAGAAAATTCACACAGATTAAAAAAAAAAAGAAGCATTTAGGGCAATACAAGGAAACACCAGATTTCTTGTCCTGTTTTCTTTTACTTCTTTCTGTTTTCAAATAAACTTGCAGATCAGATTGGGTATAATGTAATTTAACCCCTAAACTCACTTATTTAATCTCTTGTCAAAGTCATACTTTGATGTCTATCCCCAACCCTGGTAAAATTAAAAATAAAGCTTGTTGTCAGGTCCGGAAATGTAGTTATTTCACTTGTCATTTCTTGTTAGTCCTTTCCTTCACCCATGATCACTGAGTGGATAAAATATTTAAAAGAATGTGCTGTGTTCTATCAAAAACGTTTGAGATGAGCAACAGGGGCTGTCAGCAGAAGAGGTCATCAGGCAATTTCACTCTCTGCTGTCTGCTGGGGCCTTTGTGAGCCAAGTGTTATGAAAATAGGCCAGTCGCACTGGAGGATCTGTGGTTTAATACATCCTATGTGTTTTCAACAAGAGAATTTGGCCTGGATCCCAGGAGGGCTCATTTTTTATGTGTGCTACTTCAGGTCTCTGGGAAATTGGAAGAGCATAGAAGTTCATTTCTGTGTGACCCAATGTAAGAATGGATTCAGGTCTTTAGTGGTGCAGGGGCAAAGTGCACCTACTCTAATTAGGGGATCTGTACCTACAAATGGGTGACAGTGGGAGCCAATGGTCTGAAAGGCACTGGGCAGATACAGCCAGTTTAGGGTGGCTTAGGTCTGACTCACAGAGATCCTGAGAGCTTGGTATTTCCATGCTCCAGCAAAGGTGTCCAAAGCTGAGTGCCTCAAGATGAAAAGTCATCAATAACCAGATTCCCAGGGTGGTGTTACATCCTCCACCAGAGGCTGTACATTACTGGACCTCTGTTGTGCCAAGCCAACACTTCACTGACCTCTTCTTGACCTTTCTTTGAGCAAAATTATGGCCCTCCTTAGTGAGCAGCAAAGACTTGCATATCTGTCTGAACCTGGGCATGTCATCTGTGTAGAGAAGTCACATATGCCACAGAGTCTGCTGCTCTTCACAGGCACAGGAGGGTGAGGGAAGCCTGCTGTGACCTGTTCTGCATGCAAAACAGGCCGGGGTGAACTCCCTGCCTTGAGGACCATTGACAGGAATCCCACTGAGGGCAAGCCCAGTGATCCTGGCTTGTGTCAGGATTGACACAACTCCACGGTGCTAATGGCAGGTCAGGATGCTAAGTTGCATTTTATCTCAATCTGTCTCCCTCTGCCTCACAAATAAACGTTTTCACGGGCATCAGCATTATTTTAATGCTGTGCTGCAACCTGAATGGTTTTTAGTTTTTGAATAGTGTTCTGAAAGCTCACAGTAGTACCACAGTTGTTGACAGCATCATTTCCATCCACTCTTTTCTAATGCCTTGGGATGTTTTTCTTTTTCTTTTTCCAATCAATGGGAAACTTATCCTAGCTGAATTCTCTCTCTTTTTAGAGACAAACATAAATCCCTTTTCCCTTCTTCTCTACCCACCCACCCTGCCCCCCTGAAGGTCATGCCTATCTTTATGAGATAAATCCCAGATTTTGTTTTTAATGCTGTGTGAACAAAACTCATAACAGCACTGGGACACCCAAATGACTACAACTTCCCAGTCTATTGGCTGATGTTCAAATGCGCTATGACAGGTGTCAATCCAACTGCAGAGACAATAAGAGAAAGAAAGGATGTGAAGTAATTAACATCGTAATGAAGTAATGAATTAATTGCCAGAAATGAAACTTGCACCTTTTCATAGGTTTCTTTACCCCTTTCTTTCTTCAAAAGAATAAAGAAGTGTAATATGGAGAATTTTCTGTCCCTTTCTCTTCCTCTGAGTACTTAAGTACAATTTTTGTTTCATTTTTCCTAATAGGTCTCCCCACAAAGCAAAAAATTATTGATTAGATTCTGCATTTTCAGTCAGTCTTCTGCAGATTTGGGAAGTTGTCCTGGGTTGTAGTTTAGGATGTATTCTATCACCATCTTCAGTTAATGGCCCATCAACGCCTTGTGCATGACTCACAGATCACTCCCTCCGGGAGCTATCTCTCTTTAATGGGCCATCAAGGACCTCCTGGATGACTCCTCATTCCATTGGGAGATGCTCTGCCCACGGGGAGGAGCCAAGCATTCTCACCTGGATATAAACTGGGATTTGGGACAGTACAGGCAGCCCTTACTCATTGGATTTCCAGAGGACCAGAGCTACTAGACCTTTTCTACAAGATCACTGCTTCAGGAAGACCACCTCACCTGGGCTGCTTCTATCACTCTGATCAGGTTGTATTCTGACTCTGTCAGTGGTCTTTTTTTGTATTATTGCATTTTTTTTTTCATTTTCTTCTCATTAAATTGTGTTTCTGATTTGGAGCCTCTCACTCAGTTTGTTTTCAAACCACAACAGAAGTTAATAAGTAGACTCAGTTTAACCTTTGAGTTGTTCTGCTCCCAGCATACAGATACCCTGGAGAAAGCTATTCTGCAGTTATTACAGGTATATTTAATGTCCACTCTCATGGCAGCAGAGATCACTGTCCAACCTTTGAATGGAAGAATCACCTGCATGCTAAATTATGATAAATTACATTCATCTCTAAATATTAATAATGGGAGATAACGAGAGTGGCTCCAGTTGTGTTATACCTATCAGTATTTGTCCTGCCTGCCCTAAGCACATTCTGTGTTTGTCAGGATTTACTGGAATATTGCAATTATACAATTAGCATATTTACCCCATGCACATAATTATACATAGTTACTGTAATCATGATAGGAAAAGAAAAAGCCTATGTTTAATAAGTCCCAGTGAAATTCAGATGAGAAACTCAGCATTAAGAGAACATAAAGTACTTGATACAACACCGAAATGATTCATATTCAAATGCCACAGAAGAACATGGGATTGCCAGAGAGATGCTGGATTTAAGTATTCATAAATTCATTTTCCAGCCTGAATTTCCTTAGCTGAGTTCAGTTCATGGCAAAATTCTTTTGGGAAATAACCTCATGTGCAGCACATTTGTATACATATTACACAAATATGTACAAAAGAGAGTGTATCCAGGTGTTCTGAAAGGGATATTCCTTAATTCTGACAAGGCCATAGCATGGCTGGGTGAAACAGAGCAACAACTCAGACCTATTGCTTTAGTACAAAGTGAAAGAAAGAGCAAATTTCCTCAGTTAACATTGTACCCTTGAAATGGTGTAAATAAGCAGCCTAGGATGACTTTTTAAAAGTATAATTATCTTTCCTAAGCTAGAAGCTGTCATTGACATTAAATTCTTCTTCCAAGTTTCTGATACTTGGAATGGTTCTTTCAAACCTGTGCATATTGGGAAAAGCACAATCATGGAAAACACCACATATAATTTATGTAATAAAGGCCACTTCAAAGTACAGCAGAGACAGAATCTAACTAGAAAAGCTGGGTGAATCTCTGGGGAATTCGCAGGAAGGGAAACCAGAGAAGAAGGTTTTGCCAATATTCACCTTTCCCTTTTTTTTAAAATAATTCAGAGGTTAGCTGATATGGTTTTGAGTCTTCCCATTGCCTGAGGAGCCCTCAGTGCACTACTGGGAAGAGAGTAGATGCAACATAGGTGTTCTGGAAAGAACATCTGTGCAGAAGAATTTATGCTCAACTTGTGTTTTAAAGCTGAAATGCTTTATTTCGAGGTTACAGTTGAGTTTCTGTTTCAGGAGAAAATAATAGGGCAGGAGGGAACACTGAGAGCTCCCATAGCCTGGGTCTGCCCCAGGGCAGACTCAGCTAGAGCTGAATAAGACATGACACAAAGTGAACAGCCTGTTCTTGACAACCTTCAGTGACAAAGATCCAGCAACTTCTGTCAATAATCCACTTCTGGGCTTCATTAAAATTGCTATTAAAAAGATATCCTTATCATAAAAGTCAAATAAATCATTGGTAACCTGGTGTTACTTGTTCCTAACTTTGTGAATCTACCTCAGAAACCTTGGTTGTGTGTGCCATGAGGATGGAAGGTAGAAAATCAGCAGCAGCATGGAAGGAACTGGAAATGGTAGTGGTTACAGAACAAGTTATGGGTAGTGTTTTGGCTGAGGTTTGAGAGAGTCAAAGAGCCTGGTGCTGCAGGAACACTGGGCCAGGAAAAGGCATGCCAACACGATCCTGGGAAATCCCCAACACTGCTGCTCCTACATCTTTCTAATCAGGATCACCCCTCCTCATTTTTGCCTTCTCCTTTTTAAATTTCTTCCTCTTTTCCTTTATCTCCTTCATGTGTCTCAAATTTCTGCTTCTATACAGTGCTTTGAGTGAACAGGTTTTATGGAGTGGTAGGAAGGGCCTTTTTAGTGCACTAAAGCCACTTCTTACAGCTGTGAATTAGTGGAAATACTAGTGGAAATTCAAAATACTGGTTCTTCAGTATATCAGTTTGAAGATAGGCAAGGCATGCTTCTCTCTTGCTTAAGAAATTCAATGAGAAGAGGAAAGTGCTCTATGAATCATTCCTTGCAGAGGGGCTGAATCTCCATGGTGTAGTCAGATTACTGTCACTCAGATTTATGGGAATGTACCTAAGGTGAAGATGGATACGAGAATTTCGCTTGGAAATGCTTCCCAGAGGTGACTTGCATCAACATGCACATGCCAAGTGGACTTCAACCTGTAGTCACATGTGAATTCTGGGAGATTAAAGATTGCCCTCCAATGCAGGGCATAGCTGAAACTAACTTTCCCAAGGTTTACATGATTTACATCATACCCTGTGTGGTAGATACCTGACATAAGCTGTTGAAAGATCTCCTGGGTGCTGAAAGCAGCCTGTGGGATGCTCCAGGCAGATGATGGGAGTTTTATGGTGACTGCTTTTTGTTGATGCACTGATGAGCAGAAAGTGTCCAGCCCTTGCAAAATCTTCCTTTAGGGATTTGTATTCTTACTCTGGAAGTGTTAAACTGAATTCCAGGTTGTGTGTCCAAAGCAAGCTGGCTCAGACATAAACACATACCGTGCCAGCATTTTGGTGTCTTATCACAGATCAATCTCCTATCAGGAGAGACTATTCTGGAATAATGTAAAGTCCCGACTTTACATTAACAGCTTGTGACTTCTCTCCAAAGCATTGTAGCATCTCGAGGCTATTCCCAAACTAAATGTTACAAGCTCGTAGCAGCCCCAGTTCAGAAAATACAAACACAGACATTGAATGAGAAGCAGCAGCTCTGTACATTAAATTGGTAATTAAAAGTATACTTCATGTTCTGTGATCTCAAGGCCAAGCATTCACATACTAAAATGTGACTTGTGTTTGACCAATACTGTCCTGATGTCACCTATGTCTCAGCGTTATAATTGGTCACTAGCACTTGGAACAGCATGAAATAAATATTTCATGATTCTCATTCACCGACTGATGTCTGTTATGTTATTAATTTGTGTGTAAATGTGTTGTCTTGTTTGTGTTTGAGAGATTTAGGTGCCCAGAATTGCACTTTGCCTATTTTCTCACTGCATAACACTTTTGTCAACTATGCCTATGTTCCAGTGTTTCATCACTGTGAAAAATGCTGCCTGTTTTAAGTGATATATAAGAGATTCTTTGTTTTCAGAGAGGAACCCAGCACTTTAGAGAAAAGAGTGTTGTATGACAGGCAGTAGCTTCCCTCGATGATCAGCCCCAATTTGGACCAGAGTTCAAAGAATGGGAGGTGCAATCCCAGAATCTCAAGGAATGTAGGAATAAGTGGGAGCAACATCTTCAGCTTTCATAAATTTGTACAACTCTAATTGATTCCAGTGCTCACTTATGTTAGCTGAAGGTCTGAATATTGACTGGTGATGAGGAGGAGAAGGAGATCTCAAGGAACTGCAGAGGAGCAGGTGGATATTTTTCGCCAGGCTGCCCAGAGCTCAGAGCAGCTGCTTGGGGAAGAGCTCTAAAAATGTGCTCCTGCAAGTCTCTAGGAAGACTTTAAGCAGAGAGAGAGTGCATGTGGTTCAGCAGCCAAGCAGAAAAATATATTTAAAAATCACTATTCTGTTTACAGATTACCTTTGGGAACTCAGGAGAAGTGTCACTTTTACAGAGTAATCAGCAAAAAAAGTTCTCTGGTCTCAGGCAGTTTTGCTGAGCTGATACAATCCTAGAGAAGGTGTTTCTCAGTGCAGGTTTCTTAGATTCCCTGTAGGAAGAGAAAGAAAAAAAAAATCTGAAATCCCTCCTGACCTGATTTTCTGATTTTTAGTATTTCCCCCCAACCCTAGGTTTGGGAGCTGAGTTAGCTTCTTGCTGCAGCAGCTTTCCTGCCAGGAGTGAAGCTGAACTTGGAGCATGGTGTAACTGCATGTTTCTGCAGCAGCCTTGAAAAGAAAATAAAATGTGCTTTAGGTAAAATTTTGACTTTGCTTGAATTTTAAAGGAGTAAAGCTCACGACAGAGTCAAATGCAGGGCATTTTCAGCCAGATCCGGGTAACTTCAGCTTCTGAGTGATAGTTTCTGTGATTGTGAGATGAAAGGTCCAAATGAGCAAAAAAAGTCAATTTGTTAAGAAAAGACAAGCCTGTCTGGCTCTCTATATGCTTATCATGTAGTTTAGTGTCTACAAATTTAAGGGTCCTTAAAATATTCCCTTTCAGTCCTCTGTTTCTAGGGAAGGTTATGGCAAACCAGATGAGGATCTGGGATTTCTCAGTAAAAGGAGGTGAATCATCCTCCTCTCTGCAGCTCACTTTTCCCATGTGTAGAGGCAGGTTAACCATGTTTATTTGACAAAGAGCCTTAGGGCTGAGTTATTATCTCAAATGCTTTGCAACTGGAAATGGCTTACCTAGTTGTATTTTTTATTTTTACTGCTAGTCATGCTAAAAAATGGAAGGCAGCCAGTGCTGAATTCACCTTCAGCAGTGCTTCACACTTGACTCTTAGAACCTTCTCATTTACAAGCCCAAGAAACGAGGGATCCCATGTGCAGTGATTCCTCATCTGTGTGGCTTTGGGCTCCAGCTGCCAGCGGGGCTCAGGGGCTCTGCAACACAGGCAGCAAGAGATGAGAAGGGACTTTCTCCACTTTGAGAAGTGTAAGAAAGAATCTGTGTGCTGTAGAAAGGGAGAAAGGCGCTTTCTTCCCTCATCCCTCTGTCCCAGTGGTCTGTGGGAGGCTCACACTGGGCTCCAACAGCACAGGAACCCATGGCTCCTGTCTTGTGGCCAGGTTAAACCTGAGCATGAAGAAATGTCGAAACATTTCTATTTTAGGAAGGCGTTTTTGGTGTTTTATGTCATAATTATTCTGAAATATCATCTGAGGCTCCCATGTGCACAAGGAAAGCTCTCCTGATTAAGGTTGATAGGTTGCTTATCCGTTTCCTCCAGGAGCTGAATTCCCTGGGCAGAACAGTGTCTGTGGCCTGTTTTCCCACTGAGGCAGGGTGTGTTCTCAGCTGGGAAGGGCCATGGATTTACATGTGTTTAAAGTCCAGCTTGAGAGCTGGAAAAGTACTTTCAAAAGTTACAATTGTGAAAGAGCTGCTCCTCTGAATATTTGTTTATGCTTTCTTATTGTTTATAAACTTTTCTGTTCCATGTGAGAAAGAGCACTGGAAAAAAAATAAAAAATAGAGGTTTGGAACAGCTCAGATTAATTTCATCAAAAAGACTTTTTCAATTACAAAACCATTTTCCCCAATATTTGGAAAATCAATTTTGGTGACATTTCCTTTTGTTATAAAAGCCCAAGGGATTAAGTGTTTTGATTGTTTCAAAAGACTGTTTCAATTTCTGTTGTAGAAGCACTTCTAAAAACTCCAAATGAACATTTTAGCAATAAAATACTAACATAAATATGTTCTTATGAGCTTAAAAAGCTGAAAACCATCCCCCCAACATCCTAACAGATCTCAAGCCAAAGTGAAAAAAAAAAAAAAATCCCAGCAAATGAACTACTGACATTGTCATTATTGCCACTGGTAAATATATAGTGCTGGTTTTCAAGGACTAAAAATCTTTTGTTTTGGACTTGCTGTCACTGAGTGATCAGCACAAACACTGAGCAGAGGGAAGGTTTCTGTGTCAGACAGAGCCTCAGGCTGCTGCGTGGCTTGGCAGCACGAGGGATGTGTGGGACAGAGGCATTGCAAACCCAGCTCCTGCCACGTCTCTTTTCACCAAAGGCATTTATTTCACCAAGAGCAAACCCGTTAATTCACTGTGCTAAATCCTGCAGCCAGGGATTCCTCTGTGACATCCATCGTGTTAAGGTTCCCAGGAGGAGAAATCAAATCTCTGTGCTCCTTGGCAGGAAGGAAGGAGAGAGAGTGCTTTGTTTGTGACTCTGGTGCTGCTCTGCCTGCCCTCTCCCCAGGTCCCACACATCCCAGGGCTGCAGGTCTGTGCCCCAGGCTCCTGCTGTGTCCAGCTGCCTTCCTGCCTTTGCTGGCACTGTCCCCTGGCAGTTTGTGGGTGCTGGAACAGATTTCTGCTGTACCACAGGAACGTGCTTTGGGTCTGTGGAGCAGGTGCTGCCTGGCACTGGCTGGCAGGATTTTGGTGAAGTCCTGCATAAAGGGGCTCTCCCTCGAGGTTTTTTCCTCTTGCAGTCAGTTGTTCCTGTGCTGCAGAATTCTGACACTTCCTCCCAGTGCTGCAGACCTGCAGATTATTGTAAATTACTTGTTTTTAATGTAGACTGTGCCTCACTCCTGATGCCCTCCCCTCCCCATGCCACTTTTTCCTTGGGAAGCAGTCCCAGCTGGAGCTCAGAGTCCAGTTTTGTCCATTCCTCCATGGACTGGGAGGTTTCCCAGTGTGAAGCCCTCCTTGCTTCTCTGGCAGCTGTGATAATTTTTCTTTGCAGTTTGCTTTGCGGATGCAGCCTTTCTGTCATGCCTTCATGACTTTCACATGACCAAAGTCTTGTTGCTGCAAAATCTCACCAAAAACAAAGTGTTGTGCAGCAGTTGCACCTAGATGCAGAGAAGACAAATTCTTGTCTGTGGGACCCACCAACAGCCCCCTGTGTCTGCCAGCCATGTGTCCTTTGCTCCACGAATGAGGTTTGCATGGAATGCAGAAATTTGAACGTTTCAGTAACAAGTGGCCTTGTCTGCAATGGCTGCTTAAGCTCCAGTAATGATCTCAGTCCTGGTGAAGGGTCCTTCTGTAAGGACTGGTTTTGAGTGCCTGAGGAATTTAAACCTCATCTCTTCAACCTACATCAGGAAACAAGCCGTTCCCAAGTTACCCCAGCCTTGTGGCCATGCTGATGCAGAGCATCACCTTTTCTCTTTCAGCATCTTCATGAACAAAGGCATCTACCCCCAAAAAAAGTTTGAATTCTCCATGGATTTATTCTGGAATAATCACGTCAGTTAATATCCCAAATGAGAGACAGCCTGATTTCTGCAGAAAGTCTAAATATTGCTAAATGCTAATGTGTGTAAGTGCTTTAGAAAACCTCACCCTTTATTCTCTGGATCTTCTTGACTTGCCTGGAATTCTGTGTGTCAGTAAACAGCTGAGGACAGAGTTAGGAAGTAGCCTGAGTTTGTATTCTTCTGCCCTTCAGAGGTTGTACTTAAACGGTGGAAAAATGAGACCCACTTCTCAGTCCAACCTGACCTGTAGTAAATCATTAACCACGTCAGTCTCATCCCCTCAGTTTAAATACGAGTGGATGCTTACTCATTTCTTAATATAGTTTTGCTCTTGAATGATTCATATTGTTTTATCGTTTTCATAGCACTTTATAGAGACTTGGCAGAGGCCTGGGGGACCTTTACTCTCTCCAGCTTGTCACTCCAGATGGCTTTGCATTTCTGCAGCAGATGAGATGCTCTGGTCATGGCAGTGCAGTTGCCTGCATTTACTAATCGGCTTTGCCAACCTCCCAGACCCTTGTAGGATGCTTCTGTGCACCACGTTTGAAGAGTTTGCATTTAAATTGGCTGTTGAAATTCAGGTTTCATTTTCTTATTTTAATTACTGTCTCTGCTGCGTTCCTAGACAGTTTTATACTCTGCTGGAATACTTGGGGACTATAGTGGTTTCCTGTGATTTTGGTAATAAATTTAGCTCTGATATTACTGCTGCTATGCCAGGATCTAAATAAAAATTGTGACTCCATATTTTTTTTTAAGTGACATAAAACTTCTGTAGTAAAAATAGGCAAAAGAGTAATATCTTCATTTTACTCTTGGTGAACTGAATCTCTGAAAGATTAACTGATTCTCTTCAAGATGCTCAAGGGTCCCAAAATCTGGGACCTCCTTTCTTTGGAGCTTGTATAACTTCTGGCTTAAAAATTCATGGAACCTTGTGGGATCAGATGCAGAGCAGCAGCCTGAGGAGCTAATCTTATGCCTGAGAGTCAGTAAAATGAGATTCCTCACAAGTGCAGTTTCACTTACACAGTGGAAAAATGTTCCTGACTATTAATTTACTCTTCGTCTGCACGAATATATTTGAGTCAAAAGCGGTATGAAATATTGGGTCATTTGCAGCTGGAGTTTGTGCAGTGTGTGGGTCAGTCAGGAAAGCTGCACTCAGCACGTTGAGCCACCGTATTTCAGAAAGCCCCTGGTACTGGGTGGCCAACAGGCTTCCTATTCATAAAGTGTTGTTTTTCTGAAAAAGAGTCCTATTATGTTACTCTGAAATCTACGTACTTAATGCTCTGGTCCTACTGTGTTTCTGTGAGCCTGTCTTTGGGTAATCCTCCAGCTTTTGCCTCAGGCCCTGGTGTATGACAAGTGCAACCATGCTGTGACACTGGTGGTGTCAATTTACTGCTCCTGTTTTGTGCTCAAAGCACAGATAGCAAACTGATCCATGCTCTGTTTAGTGGCTTTACTGCCTCTGAAGTGCTCCTGTACCTCAGCAGATTGCATCTCATTCCACTTTCAGCAGCAGATGCCTTTTCCCACTTGCCTGGTCTGTACAAAGGGTTTACCATCTCAGGCAGGGGTGTGCACACTGCTCTGCTCTCGCCTCTCTGAGGTGGTTCAAGCCCGTGAACAGGGAGGAAACACTCCTGAATTCATTCTTCTGCAGGATAAGTCCTGCACAATCAAGGTTGAGAGCTTGTGAAAGCAGCAGAGCCCTGGTGAGTGGTGTTAGCAGATGCAGACAGCTCTGTGTCTGTCTGTCTGTCTGTCTGGGCTCCACAGCTCCCGGTGGCACCCTGGAGCAGAGTGAGGGAGTGGACACTGCTGAGAAGCTGTGATAAAGAAGAGACTTTAGTGGTTGAAGCTTTCAGTTATCCTGAGGCTGGTTTTAGGCTGTTGTAGTGTTTAGAAAGGAGAAATGTGGGGTTGTTGTGTTTTCTGAGACTTGTGCAAAACTCTATGGGGCCAGTTGGGACCAGCTGTTGTGCTCTGCAGTGATTCACATTGTAAAAAATGAAGGTTTGGAAATCAGATGTGAGTAAGGTTTCTCCAGGGCTGAGCTACTGCTTGGCCACTTGGCTCTGTCTTTTTGCAGGTCCTTGCTGATGCATTGTGAGTTTCAATTTAGTGCTAGAATGAATTATTCACCATTGAAGTCAAAAGAAGAATTTTCAGCTCCAAGTTTCAGGCTGTTTCCCCAGCCCTCTCCCAGTTAGAGGATGCACTAGTTAGAGGGATAGTTAGAAGTGCTCTAAGAGTGTTTGGCTGAATTAAATATAGTTACCCTGGGAACAACAATAACAACTAAAAAGGAAAGGACATCTCAGACCACATTTTTAATCTTTTGTTTGGATACTATGGAACTTCTAAGAGGATTTCAATCTTTTGTGTATCAGATGATTCCAGGCAGGGATCATTTATTTGGCAAGCTCCAAAATCCCCATTCCTCATCCCTCCCTTCTGTGACATGTGACCCTGGCAGGAGATGACAGGTGTAGGGACTGAAGTGCCTGTGGGAAGGAGCAGAGTTTTAGCCAAGCAGTTCCATGTTTCTCTGGTTGTGATCTCCTGCAGTGTTGGATCTAAGATCGTGGCTGAGCCTAACCCTGGAGTTCTGCACTCAGAAAGTCACAGCCTGTCAGAATAGCATTAGTGTCAATGCCAGCACCTCACCCACCTGCTGCCACCTCACATCATGCCTGAAATATTAACTCATGTGTTCCCTTCCAGTGATGAAGGGAGGATGATCAGCTCCTTGTCAATCAGATTTTCAATCTCAGCTTCTAGCGTGCTTATAAATTATACTACCATTAGCTAAAATGAAGTGGGTGTCTTTATTCTCATGTTTCTCGTCTGTTTTCCCATTGGAGAGAAACTCAAGATGACACATCCATGCTCCAGAATCAGAGGTGCTGCAGAGTGGATTGCAGGAGGCCTTTGGGTTTGGGGGGGTGGCTGTGCCATGGATTACCACCTTGTGCATGTTCAGGGGTGACATCCACAGTGCTGCCACTCTTAGAAGAGAACACATCTCCTTGTAACTGAGCTCTGGGTATTCCTCAGCAGTCCTGCTAATTGCTAATGACAGGGACCTTGGAAGCCTCTGAAAGACGGCAGTATTTTAATTTGAATTTTTCTCTAAGGAGGGCAGTTGACAGTGAGCGAGCAGTCAGCTCTCTGCAGGCACCTCCATGGGGAAGAGCAGGTTTTCACCACTCCAGTAAAACATCCAAAGCACTCAAATTTCAGTCAGGAAGGATATTGTTTGTTGTATACTTTATGTATGAGATAAAAGAAAAGAGACCTAATTTTAAAATTTTATCCCTGGAGGAAGATAAGGATGCCAGACTTATTGGCTACAAGGAAATCCCTCAGCTGCTTGAGCAGTGAAAGGAGCCTGAGAGTGAGTGTAGAACCGAGTCTCTGTCAGGTGCCCCTGTACAACATTTTAGCTATAAAAAGGTTGGTAAAGGAAAACTTCTAAGCAGCACAGACAGTAAGTAACACAGCATTAAAGCCTGGAAAAGTGTGAATGTGTTGCTGTGTCAGGGCTTGTGGCTTTGTAGGCTCTCTGAATTAAACCAGTGTGCCCCTCAGCATCCCATGGGGAGCCAGGGTGTCAGGGCACTGCTCTGGCAGCTCAGAGCTGGAGCATCTCTAAAATGTGCTGGGGCTCTGGGGGGTGGCAACAGTGGGTCATAACCTGGTTTTACTGTTCTTGATTATTTTGGTGTCAATTACCTAGTGATTGTTTTTTATACAAATCTAAAATTTGGTGCATATGGAGAAAGTTTATAGAGCCGTGCTTCAATTTCCATGGTCTGTGAGCAAAATACAGAACAAAATTATTTTGGTCAAGTTTTCATCAGACTAATTAGAGGTTCTGTTTAGTTTGAGACCACAGTGGTAGATGGTACAAACTCAGAGCCTGGCCCACTTAGAAATAAATAAAAAGAAGATAAAGAAAATCTTACTTTTTATCAGAAAGTGTGAAGCTCTAGTCCCAGCAGCTTTTGTGAGAAAAAAATAAAGAAAAAAAAATAAAGTCTGCTCTGACACAGCCAGTTAAGAGATTTCTGACAAATCTGGAGCTGTTTCACCCTCATCACTCCTGTCTTTGTGATACTAAACTTTCTGAAATAACTTTAGGCTTTATTTTGACTTAACTCCCTTTGCCTTAGAAATTTTCACCTAAGTGAAAATGGCACCACTCCCGATCGTTCCAGACTAATTTGCAGTGTGATTATAGAATCAATTAAAGAGTATTAATGAGAAATATCTCCTGTACTATCTGTTTCATTTTATGGTTATTAGGAAGCAACTTATGGAACAGTTACCATAGTCACAGTCTAAAAAACAGGGGCAGTGGCAAAGCTTGTGAGCTAAAATCCTGTACTGCTACATGCATGAAATCATAGATAAGTGTGACAGGAGTTGACATCTCAGATACAGTTTGACTTCCCAATGAGGGACAAGGCTATGATAAGACACACTGCCTCTGGAAGGGAAAAAAAGATTCACTGTGGGAATCATTTTGATTGTTGAAAGAAATCACAGCGCTTCGAAATGATTGTGCCATAATGGCTGCAACATCAAAAGCAAGGATAAGCTCCTGGAAAACTACATTTGCAGGATTTCCATGTAACCATTTAATAGAGTCATGGGATGAGTGAGTGGATACAATACAGGAACTGCCCACAGCAATGACTCCTCTTTCAACACCCAGGGGTTACTCCTGTTCTCTGTGTGCTTTATAGGGATGGGGGGGATTTCATCCACAGCTTTCCCCCTCTGAGACCTGCTCTGTCCCAGTAACCCCAACCCCTGTAATGCTGCTAATGTTTTCTTCTCAAGCCCATTGCAGTAAATGCCATGTAAAAAACCTGCTGCACAGAGCCGGCAGAGAGATACTTGCCTGAGAGAGAGTGAGGCTTTTGGGTTCTTTGTGCACTTGGAGCAGTGATAGTGCTGTCCCTATGTCCCTGTCCCCTCTTCACACTCTGGATGACCACTGAGACCAGGGTGCTGAAGGTCACAATGCCATATGTCTGTGTATAGGCTACAGAGCATACAAAAATCCAGAGAAAAGGTAGCTTACAACACGTCTGAAATTTTGGTGTTAAAACTGGTGGGTGACTGATACACCTAGAAATAATTTGAGGCAATGACCTCTGGAGCTGGGTCAGTCTGAGTATGGACAGGCTGATACATGTGAGTGCTGCTCAGAAAGCCAAATTAGCAAGTGCTTTTGCATGATCTGTCTTCTGCTGCCTGGGCATTTTCCCCCAGTGCTTGGAGCTCTGATTAAGGCAGTCAACCATGAATCACTAAGGCACATGTCAATGAAGCCCTTACGATGCCACTGGGGATAGAGGAATCATATCCTCTTATTGCTTTAATCGTGAGGCTGGAGTCCATTAAAAATCCATTTAAATCTATGAACTGGTGCTAGTTTTAAACTGGTAATTTATGTCCAGTGGATATTAGCAGCATTTTTTCCCCCCTGTATCTGAACTGTTGCCAACAGCTGCTCTAACTAACCAATGCTATTCATGTTCAGGCTTACACAATATAATCTCCTTCCCTTTCTGGGTCTGTATCAGCAGGCAGCAGTTATGGCTATTGTCTGAATCAAAGCCTCTTACAGAAACGTTGCAAACCAGAATGAGAAGACTGGAATAGCACACCCTCAGTAAGTGGAAGGTATTCCAAACTGGGAGCTGACCAGTGGATTTTCTGCCATCGTCTCTCAAAGTGCATTTTGGCAGGACTCAGAACAAGCTCAGTGGAATGTACCTGATACCCAACATCCACCTACCAGGATGAGCTGCACAATAATAATTAAACAGATGCTTTTAGCAAACAAGGGTACATTCAGTCTAAGTTAATTACTCTGTTTATTTTGGAGTCTGAGTATTTTAGAGGCTCTATATCCTTGTGCTCATCTGGTTTGCAAAACAAGGTGTTCTGCAGGGGAAGAATTCACACGTGAGTATGAGCTCTTCCCCTCCAGTGCTGATGCCTGGTGGCCTTTGGAGGTAGGCAGGAATTCTCCCACTTCTAACTGACCAAAATCAGATTCTCCTGAAGGAGTCCAGTTGAAACGCTGCAGAATCAATGTGCATTGTGCTGTTAATATAATAAGAAACACTACAGATGAAAAGCAGCACAATGGCATAGCTGGCACCTACATTATTGTATGTACAACTAAACAGTGTAGAAGCAAAGACTGCTTGGGCAGAAGTATCCTGAGGCTGGGGTGGTTCTGGCAGCATTTGGACAGGGTCACGACCCATTTAAAGTAATCTAACTTCTCTCCTCTACACTGTTAAAAACCACTAACTGTTCTATGGCAGTTCCCATTTCGGTTTTCACGCAGAAATGAACTTTGGAGCACAGAGGTCAAGGTTTTCTCATTTATTCATGGTATTAAAAATGTCTGGAATCCAAACAAAGCAATGCAGAGTGCTTTGCTCCACTCTCACAGGACGCTCCCTGGCCCTGAGGACTGTGGATAGCTCAGGGATCACATCATCCGGCAGCACAGGGCCTTTGCCAGCCCCAGCCCAGGTCACTGCACTGCCCTTGCCTCGCTCTGAGGCTCACTGCCCATCTCCCTGTGGTTCTGAGGTGCCAGCAAAGCACAGATGTCCCCCCAGCCAGTGCCACAGGGCCACCACAGGGCAGAGGGGATGGTTCCATCTGAGCAGGGCATCTGTCTCCAGCTGGTTTGTCCATCTGCTACAGCTCCTGCTCTTAGCAGGTGAGCACCTACTCCAGGAGCACTGCAAGAGCAGGAAGGAACTGGCACCTGAAGGGTGATGAGATCAGAGAATGTTGGATGCAAACGTGTGGAGCGCAGTTGGAGATCCACAAGGGGATGTAGGAGCAAATGTTGGGAGTTGTGGCGAGGGATTTGTGCTCTGCACTTGGAAATGATCACAAGAGTGCAGTGGGACTGGCTTGGTCAGCCAAAGGCAGGCAAAAAATAGCCAAAAGAAAATAGGCAAAGGCTCAAATATTTCTAAGCCAAAGTGCTGGTCCTTATTTTTCATAATGAAACTAATTAATTTCTTCTGGAACTCTACCAAACTATTTATTCTGACTTCTGGTAGCAGCAGCCACAGAGGTAACCAGAAATCTCTAGGTAGTGCAGGTGTTTGCTAGCAAGAGCAGCTGCTACTGTTAGAAAAAACCCAAAAGGTTCCCTTCAGTTTCAGCTTCATAACCCAGATGACAAGTTCTGAAATGAAATTGAAAAAAAAAAATCCCCAACAGACGCTTCATCAAAACCTGGCTTGGCTTTGCTTGCAGCTGTTTTGCTCCTTCTGGGGCTTGGCACAGGATGGCTGCTGTGGGAGCTGGGTTCACCCTTCTGCATGTCCTTTTTTTGACTCACCTTCCATTCAGAAGCCAGTTTCTTTTTTTCTTCTTTTTTTTTTTTTTTTTTACTCATTAGTGCAAGGGAAGCAACTGTGCTGCTGCCTCAGCTGCTGCCTCAGCCAGACAGAAATCAGCTTCCTTGGGCAGGTGGAAGGTGTTTGTTTTGTACTGGGAGCTCACTTGGGACAAAGAGTAAACAGCAAAAGTAACTTGTTCCCCCACCCCAAACATCTTTGTTAATTTTCTCCTGTAGAGGCTCCCCTTTGAAGGGACACTGCTCATCGACTGGACTTGCAGGAATCCACATAATGCCTCAAAAGACAAAGTCATGCTTATGTCAGCAGCATTAGGGAAAGTCAAACTTGTGGATACAGGCAGTCCAAACTAAGCCACGGAGCTTCTGTTTGATTCAGACAGCTTAGAGCTGGCTATCACTGGAGTCTGCATTTGACAGCTCCAGAACTATTTCCTTTTGATTCTTCATGTACAAAGTCCCACAGTAGTTCAGAAGAGAGGAGAAGGGTTTCATGCATATGACTGAGTGGAGAGAGCCAGAAGCATTTGGAAATTATTCAGTGCAAGTTGTGATTTGTTCTTACTGCTTTTCTTTTTAGCACCAGAAATCGGTGCTGATGTCATTCCCTTGTTAGCTGCTTAGTTTAGTGAGAATAAAGGACAGCTAAATTGGGACCCTGCAAAATGCAACACCCAGATGGTTGAAAAGGCAAGTGAACAAGGTGCTGAAATGAGAGGCTTTTGTCTTGGGTTTGAAAAAAGAAATAAAATAAATCAAGCTGCATACAAGTAATACACATGACCACAAATGGAAGGGAGGTTCATTTGGAGTCTGAATGTTGTATTCCTTCCCATCAAACCAGGCAGTGCTGCTGTACTTGTGGCTTAAAAACAGAAACAAAACCAACAGCAAAGCAAGGCAAAGAGAATCAGACCAAAGCCAAGTCTCTTTGGCAGGACTGTGGGACTTGGGGCTGCTAAAGAGCATTTCCCAGACTCTGTGTTGCCAGGGACCTCCACCCTTACTGTGATCCTGTGTGATCACCTCCCAGCCAGGTGCTCAAGGACCATCCTGAGTTTATTTCTATCCCACATCATGGCTATTTCATTGAATACATTTTAACCCCTTGACACATCAATGTTATCACAGCAGAATGACAGCAGGCTTGGCCAGTTAACTTATTGCAGATGAAACAGAGGCCAGAGCAGCACCTACAGATTGGAGGAGCACTAATGTAATAATTATCAGGCAATTACACAGCCCCATAAGCCAGGTATGGCTGCTTTAGAAACGCCCCAGGAGGGAATGAAGTGGAGAGGGAATTATTCTAACATATGGCAATTTATCAGTTGCTAACACCACTGAGATTTTGTTAAAAGATTCCCTCAGGGTTCTCTACGACAATGTCATGGATTTATGATTGGTGATGAACATCTCTCTGAGTGGTGCAAAACAACATAAAAGATTACAGGCTTCTGGGCATTTTCTGAACTGGGATACAGGTGAAATAATTTCCACCATATCTTGTCACAGAAGGCAAAATCTATGCTGGTGGTCTGTGTGATTGGTAAAGTATAAAACTATTTGCTTAGATTATTGTACACTGGAGCTAGAGAGAGAGTTGGTAGCTAAAGAACCCAGAAGAAATTTGCTTAGTTTGTCTTAAAAGGTACTTTTTAAAATCTGATTTTTCTCCATTTTCCCAGCAGCACTGGTTATATCAGACATAGCAGCATAACACATAGGTGCTAAAATTAACAATGCTGTGTTGTAAAATCTTCTTTTAAAAAATGGTGACTGGTGGGAACTGCTCATGAATAAAACTGAAAAAGAAGAAGGAGTGAAGCATCATGGAAATGTTGGCAGAACGGAGCTTTCAAAGTTTAAAATGTGAAAATTGGTTGTCAAGCAATATAGATTGCTTTAGGTAGGGCAGGGATCTTGTACAGATTGAGAAGTTCTTGAGAAAAGAGCAAGACAAGAGTACTACAAGTGCTCTCAGCCTGTGTTAACATGAAGGGGTGGGTGCTTGATGGTTTTGGTCAGGGGTTACACGGCAGGACAGAGAAGGAGGAGGCCCCCAGGCTCATCCTGCCTCTGTTTTGGGAAGAAACCTGCCTCTCCTTCAAAAGGATCATGGCAATGAGGGCAAGGAAGGAGGGAGGTGCTCTCTGGTGCTCCCCTGTGCTGGGAGAGCAGGGTCACTGCTCGCTGGGTAACTGCAGAGATCTTCCTTGCCCACTGCACGATTTTATTTCTCTTCTTCTCACCACTCGAGAAAAGAGTTTCTTTGTTGGGTTTCTCTTTGTGTGCCCTGGAGTTGGTGAACTGATTCAATATGACAGTATAGCTACAATTGCAGAAAAAACAGGAAGAGTGGCACATTTTTTCCAGGATACTCTGTCCTGTTCTATGATTTATTTGGCATGTTGAAGTATTAATGCTTCATGTGCTGCAGTTACTGACTTTTTGACATGGAGGTTTTGCTAGGAGAAGCATTTCAGAGTATTCAGCGCCAGGAGGATGTTGGAAAAGGAAGCGGAGAAATTGTCTTTTTAACAAAAACTAGTGAATTCCATCAGTGGAAGCTATACAGCAGCTGGGCCAAGAGAGTAAAGGGCAGAATTAGTTTCCAGGTACCGTCTGATGGTGAGGAAAACGCCGAGAGTGTGACATTCATCTGTGTCCTGAGCAGTCACCTTGTAGAAGATCACAAGCTCATCCAAGCCAGGGCAGGGGCTCCATCTTGCAGCAGCTTTCCCACTACCAGGCACGTGACATTTCACATATTTTTTGTGAGGGTGGATTTTTCCAGCCTTTCAGAATGTATTACCTTTGGAGGGTCAAAAGCCTTTGATCTCTGGTTGCCCAAACAAGCAAAGGAGAAAGTGTAGGGGAAATTAATACAGCCAAGGGTTTCTAAGCCTTTGGTTGTGCTCTTGGTTGTTGAACAGACATTTCTTGTATTTATTTAAACTTCACAATGAATGAAGTTAATTAGACTTGGTTAAGCTGATAACACCACTGCAAGGACCCAAAAGCTGAGCCCTGCTTGTCTCTGTCAAAGAAAATCAATACTTTCACTCTTCCATAACCTCATTGCTCTGTTAAGCAACAGCAAGCTTGCATTATGCTGAAACTTATGCACATAATTAGAGCTTTGGGAATTTGGAGGTATTTTATCCTCAATTAAAATGAAACTATTCAAGAGTAGGGATTTACTTTTTTTTTTTTTTTTTTTTTTTTTTTTTTTTTTTTTTTTTTAATTTTTATTTTTTTATTTTTAATTAGAAGAAACCCCAAAACCAAACCAAAGCCACCCCAAAAACATAAGTAAAAAATTGACTCTGGATCTAGAAAGACTCCCCTGGGGTCTCTCCCTTCCCCATGTCAGACCCTTGTGCCTTCATTTCTGACCTTTCTTCGCATGGAAGGACACACAAGTGCTTCAGTTTCCCTGCCAGAAAGGAGACACCAAAAGGGAAAGATTCCACATGAAACCAGGATAGCACTTCCCACAAACACTCACAGTGGAATCAGGGCCATCTCTCCTGGAGCAGAGAAGGGAAATATCCCCCTTTGGAAGGGAATTATGAGCTGCATTTTGCACATTCTGCTGTGTTTAGTTGCTGCTCCACTTGGACAAACTGCTTTTGGGGTTAGCAGCTCCATGAAATTCCCTGATGTGTGATAGGCTAAGGGAATGTTGGGAAAGTGCTTTTTCTCACACAGTGCAGCATCTCCCGCTGCCTTTTGGGACAGCGACTGGCTGATGATTTTAGTGTTTTGGCAGGAATAGAAATCCTGCCCTGGTTTTGGGTAATTCTTATGGAAGGTGACAAACACATCCCTCCCCGGACAGCCTCTGCCTCCCCTGCCTTTCCCTGCAGCAGCAGGTGAGAGAGGTCAGAGCAGCACAGAGCCACGCCTGGAGATGAGTTCTCAGTAAAAATGCTGGCAAGAGGTAGAACTAAGCAATTAAAATATTTCTAGTGCAATTCAGAACTATGCACAATCTCTGGTAATGTTTGCATTGTGCACACGAATCTCTTGGTTTTTAAGTAAAAGTGGTGGTGTCTGAGTGTTGCTAGAATATTGACAGTGAAAAAAAACCGTCAGAAAAACAGTGAGAAAACCGGGTGTAACTGAGCAGCTTTTCCTAGAGGTGTGCATAGTGCAGAGAGTGGAATAATGAACGTTGTGCCCAGTTTAAGCAGCTGCCTCATGTGCTGTAAGTGTGAGCAAACAAGTCAGGAAGATTTGTAGGGAACTGCATCCTCGGAGGGAAAGAACGAAAGGCAAAACTCCCATCAACGGCAGCAGTAGGTAAAAGTATTCCTGAGTGTTTGGGAACAAAGGACTTTTTAGGGAAAACTTCAAGCGAAGAGGGTTTAGATCTTATCTATATTCATCCTTGGTTCCGTTTGCTTGCAGTGTTCTCTGTCTTACAAAGGAGATCAGCTTTTGTGGGGACAGCTGGGACTGGGATGGCTTATTTTCAAGTCTCAAATGTCAATGACTAATGCTGATTTACATGCAGATTGCCTCTCAGCTTTATTTTATTTGGTTATTTATTTATTTCTCAGAAATGCTGTCATTTGCCTCTGAGGAAGGAATCAATGAGAGGGCAATAAGGATGCAATCTTACTGCCGATTCAGGGGAAAAAAAATAAAATACAGAAATAAAAAAGAGGATGAGAGAAACATTTCAGCAAATGTGTAACTGCTGGGAGTTTTTCCATTCAGGTGTTTGCCAGATGTCAGTGTGTGTGGGAAGAATGTATGTTCCTCTAGATCCAGAGCTGCTGTTTAGCTCAGGCTCTGTGTTTAGTCTCTGCTGTTTGAGTTAGCCTTTGAGTCCTTCATTGTTGGTATGAAACAAATCCCATACCATTAGCTCTGTTCCCTGCCAGCCAAAATCCTGTAGCTCTCACCATCTGGCTATGAGCAGCAAAGGTGTGGGTCTTTTCAATTGAAATCTCTTCTTTCCAGGGTGTTCCAAATTACAGCTCCATGCCTTATTGACAAAATTAATCTCTTGTAGCCTGCACACCTCCTGGATTCAGTGCTGTAATTTGGGTTTTTATTTTTCCTCTTCCCTCCAGTCTGTCCCCATCACCTGCTCTCTGGTGCTGGATGCTCTGTGGGGGAGGAATCAGCTCTGCTCTGTATCTTTACAGTGACTTTGCAATCCTTTCTTCCACCCTGAAAAATGTTTATTGCCGGTGATTATTTATCATCAGAAAGAAATAGGCCCAATATTTTTACAGCTTTCTTGTTGAACTTGGCAAGTTAGCATGTGGGCAGATTCAGACCTACCAGCAATGAGAAAGCTGCAGGCACTGGAATTGAAATGTCACGCACTACCAGATTTATTTTGCTTGGTAGCTCCCAAAATACAATTGCAATGTCACCAGTCCACGTTCATGTTTATCTTCCCCTGGCTTCAACAAGAATTAGGTCCCCAAACTGTTGAGAAGTGGCAAACTGCAGGCCAGCAGTAAATAGGGTTGCACGAACACGGCAGTGGGTTGGATGTTGGGAGGTGTGGGATCAGTTTGGGGTGTTTGGATCCAGCTGCACCTCGGCCACGAGGGATGAGCAGACACCCCCAAGCCTCAAGTCCAACCTCTCTGAGCTCAGCCCTGGCAGAGTGTGTGC
This sequence comes from Sylvia atricapilla, assembly GCF_009819655.1. Classification (NCBI taxonomy): domain Eukaryota; kingdom Metazoa; phylum Chordata; class Aves; order Passeriformes; family Sylviidae; genus Sylvia; species Sylvia atricapilla. Next base: position 1,872,539 of record NC_089154.1, read on the forward strand.
ATCTGGGGCTTAGAACAAAATAACACACTTGTGGTTACCCCACCTAAAACACCTGGACATAAGAAGCCTGGTTAGGCTGGGGGAAAGGCTTCTCTCTCAGCATTTATTGTAGTCACTTGTTCTGTGCACAGCCCTCAGGAGGACTCAGGAGGGTCAGGAGATTTATAAATACGGAGTTGGGACAAGCACATAAAGACACTATGACACAGCCTGGCTCTTGGGGATTTATAGCTGAACTGCATGGATTTTTTATTCCTTTTATTTTTTTCCATTTGAGTGTCTAAAGACATATGAAATGATCACAAATTGATGGTGACCCTGAAAATCACTTTCTGATGGTGATGAAAATATCTTATTAAAGATTTATGTGGAGCAAGGCACCAGGTGACAACTATTACTGGTGCTGAGTGAGTGTGCCTCAGAATAAGAAAACATTACTGATGGGATGAATGTTCTTTCTTGAGAATTTTTAATGATTAGAGAATTTTCTTAATTATAGTCAGATATCTAACCACTAATTACTCTGCTAAAGTGTGTTCTGGTAGCAGGAGAAATGCAAAACAAATTTACTTACCTATTAAAATCTTTATGTGTCTATTACTGCCACCAGTCTGTGGCTCCTCAGAAATATAGACTCATATTGATGGGATCCCAGATGCTAACTAGAATTTAATTTAGTTAAATGGTTTGTAATACAGCTTGTATTCCTCCATGGATATACACCAACAGAACAAGATAAAACCATTACTAATTACTCAGGCTATTTTTTTTAACCTACTTGCACCCTTCCTTCTTGAATTGTAAATGGAAAATATTTACAATGATTTATGTAAAATGTTACATTTTTTTGAGTCAGAGAATCTGCTGCCTTCTCTATAATCTGATGCTATAAAGTTGCTTTCAAGGCTGTCATTCCAGTTGAACTGTCCAGCAGTTTTAAAGACACTACATCTGGCTCTACTTATCTTTTTAGTAGATTACACTAAAGTGAATCCTTAAGGCTAAACCCTCTAATTTACTAAAACACATGCACATAAAATTACAGCTGTCTCACCAAGACTCATTGATTTGAACAGAACTGGGATTCATTGAAATGGTTCTAAAACTCAGATAAGCAAACTTCTTTCAAATCCATAGGAAAAAAACCCCACTAGTAAAGTACCAAAACACCCCCAATCTGCCAAGCAGCCCTAATTACTGGTTTATTGATTGGCTCATCAGTGCTTTATTCTTTATCTCTGTCTGGTGACACGATCTCTCCCAGATCCCCTGGCTCCAGTGGCAGCGAGGTGTGCTGCCCCCACTGAGGGACCATCTTGTCAGGAAATAGGACATTTCCTCCAGTGAAATCACAGCACCACTCTCAAGGGCAGCTGTATCTTACCTTGTGTAAGACTGACCCCTCTGAAGCTTAGCAGTCTAAAAATTAAGCTTTTAACTCAAGCCAAAGGCAGGGCAATCGTTGACTGTGAAGTACAAAGAGAACACAAATGGACACATTAGGATATATTAAACAGTTTCTATGCATCTAAAGTTAAGATAAGAGGTTGCTTCCTCCCTGGGAGGCTTTCTGCTATTGAAAGACCCCACTCTGACTTTCTGCACACAGTTTGGAGTATTTTCCCTGAAAATTACATGAATATCTTGCAGGAGATGTAGCAGCACCTCCCCTGGGGGCTGGTGTACATCTACTCGACTCCCCATGTCCTGGCTGTGTGGAAGTACCAATATTTTTACACCAGATGTGGAACCCCCTCAGCATCCCACATTACAACTCACAGGGGCATGGGGCCCAGGAGGAAACATGGAAAACAATCTGTAAAGCATGGAGCAAAAGGGAAGTGGCTTTTCTCTGAAGGCTCAGTCAGAGGCTGTTCAATTCCCTTCCCAGGAGCTAATGCCCCCATTTTGCACGGTAACTCTCATTACCCAGTTCTGTCACCCGGCTTAGTGCCACAAAGTGTTCAGGCACTGCTGCTGCTGAATGTTAGGGAAAACACCAGAATCCAATTAAAAATCCCCTCAGCATTATTAGAAAGTGAGAATTGGCTTTAAGGAGTAGTTACAGCAGTTTGCCTGGAAATGTGCTGCATTCCCCAGCTCCAGCCTTCTCCCTGCTGACGGGCCCTGTTTGCATTTCCAAACGATAGCTGCCTGTGTAGTCAGCAGTTACAAATATGCTGCAAGAATTCAGGGGAAAAAACTTTCCAGCTCATGTGATAAGCAGTCCTAGATGATCAAAATCCATAACCAAACCCTCTCTACTCTGACTTTTCCCTTGGGAGAGTGGATACGAGAGCAGCACATGGCAGATGTTACTTTGCTTAATGCAGTGCTTCCCATCTCTCAGTACACTCATCTGCATGGCTGGCAGGTGCAGGAGCCTGCCTGCTGCTAATTCTTTCCTGTGTTTCCACTGATAGCACTGGAAAGGGTTGATTATTTCAAGGAAAGTGGTTGAGAGGAGATATTTTACACTGTGGCAGCGTGAGCTGCTGCAATGTCAGAAAAGCAGAGTTTGTCCAAGGCTTCCCAGCAGTGCTGAATCCTCCACCACCAGCATGGTCAGGTGTGTTCGCCATTCCAGTCGTGGAAAGTGAAATCAGAGAAAAATCGAGAGTCAGGGAGATGTATTGCTGCTGGGTTTGCTCCCTGGACAGGAGGGCTTGAGGGAACTGCTGGCTTTGAGACAAGTCACCCTGCAGCCTTTCTGCCCATCCACCCTTTCTCTGCCTCAGCCAGGGCCCTACCACCCTCCCAGGAGGAATTTACTCCCAATACCTAATCTAAACCTTCTCTCCTTCAGCTTAAAGCCCTTCTCTCTCATCCTATCCCCCCTTGTCAGCAGCTCCCTCTTGCTGAGTGTGGCCCCGTGGGCTGCTGGCAGCAGCTCTTGTAGCCAACACACTGGTGTGTGCCACAGGGACAAGATCTGGGCACAGATCTCACCTGCAGCCTGGGACCCTCTCCCCTACCCCTCCAGGGCTGCAGGGGGACAAGCTGAGCTCCCACCTGGGCAGGAGAGAGCTGCTCCTTCTGTGCCTCTCTTATTGGGAGCTCCACTTTCCTCTCCTGTTGCTTCTGCCATTTCCCCTTTGGCACAGGTTGAAAGCTAAAATAGGAACCAAGTGTTATTTTCAGACTAAGCCAGGTGCTGTGGTCCTCCCCAGTCTTGTTGGAAAGGCCATGGAAGTGTTCAGGAGCAGGACTGATAATCTTGCAATGGTATTTCAAGCCCTCCTTCAGCAAAGAATGTTTGAGGATTTATTTAGGTATTGTGCAGTTAAGTGTGTATTTAAGTGTTTTGCTGAACCAGATCGTTTTTACCTTTAGAACTTTTAGTTTTACTGTATTTTTGTAAGTAAATTTCAATAATTTCATCTAAGTCTCTTCTGGACAGCTTGATGTGTTTTAAAATAGCCTTAAGGATTTTGGTCAAAAGTTTGCTGTCTGCATTCAGGAGCGTTTGAGAAAGCCATTGAAATCACAGAGAGAAAACGGACCTAATAATTTGCTAAAGAGATGGTAACTTGTTGGCAGAAGGTGGTGCTGTTACCTGATATTGAAGCAGATAACCGACTCCCATGTCAGTGAACTCCTGCTAAACCAAGTCCCTGAGTGGCAGAGATTTTCCTTGCCCCTTCTCCATCCACAGATGTGACGGTGGATAGACACAGATGAGGTTTCCTGGTCTCTGCGATACAATAATCTTAATTAGAAGGCAGATGGCCGTGCCATCATTTCTCCAACATAAAGTGGAATATCAGGTGAACTTTGTTCTTTGGAGAAATAAATGCAGCCACACTGTGCTCCTCACACGGAGGGGCTGATTTCACTGACACAGACATGTGGCCTGAATTGAACAAAAGCAAAACGTGATTGATATAAGGGACAGCTGAACGATTTTAAAGTGGGGTGGATATTTTTTCCATGAGCAGCATGCTGTCACACTTGATAATATCAGATACCAGGAGAGAAAATTTGAAAAATCCAAAGGGAGGTTTTGGCGGGGAAAAGCTCTTTTCAGTCCTGCCTGGAGCATTGATAAAATGGTTGGTACAGGAGCTGACAGGAGATGCATAGCAGCGTGTGGGGTGCGTGGAGCAATTCACAGGTGGAGCACATAAATCACTCCAGGCCCTTCAGAATGATTTCAAGCCTCCAAAAATACCTAACATCTTTTAGAAAAGAAAGGATGGAATGTAGCAAATGATAAAATAGATAACAAGTCTCATTTCTGAAGCCTCAGAATGTACAGACATCATATTTTTAAGCTTTACATCATAATAGTAAGAGTTAAAAACTTACTTTGTATTTAATGAAAGATGATTTTTTTCAGCTAATCCTATGCCTGTGGGACTTATGGCAATGCAGTCAGACAGAGGAGAAAATACGAATTGTAATTCCACATTTTCTCATATAAGATATTAGTTGAGGCGTTGGAAATTGCGAAAATGGAATGTTTTACCTACTTCTGGATTAGGATACTCAGAAATTATTGTATTTTTACTCTACTTACAGTTCCTAATTTAGAAAATATTAGAACAAGCTGTCCTAAAATAGCTTGCTAGAAACTGGTGTCAGAAATTGCAATGTGTTCTAATTATTTTGATAAATTTTCACATTCAAGCACCTTGGAAAATTTAGATATAGATCCAACTCCTGAGGGGAGGCCAAATTTCAAATCTTTGAAAATCTCTTTGCCCATTGCTAATCCTTCAGTGATTTGAAATAATTTTAAATACAAGCCTCCATAAAGGAGAAAAAACTTCACATGTGCAAGGAGAGAGTATGAAACAGTGAAAAAGAAACTCCAGATAATGAAAAAAAAAAAAAATTCAGGATCCATGCTGTCAGCTAATCTGAATCAGGAAGGAAAGCACTGGTGGATTAGGAAGGGTGAGGAATATTTTTGCTCCTATGAATAACAGGAATAATAATAATAATAATAATCCTTTGGGCTGGGAGCTGTAAACAGGGGCTTGTGATACCATCCGTGGCCAGAGCTGAGCAGAAGCCCTGAGGGGCTGCATGGGCTCAACATTTCAGAGATGAATCTGTACACTTGCCATGTGCATTTTGGGTCATGTTTTCAAAATTCTGAAAGCTTGTCTTTGATCCTTTTGTTCGAGGAGCTCTGTGGATGTAGAGATATCCCATCAATATCTGGAATTTCAAGGGGTGTCTGCTGGGCTTTGACAGTGTGGCTTTTGGGAGCCAGGACACTCTGGCACACCTTCAGAGAAGAGAACCACAACTGCTCAGATGCCTCTTAAGGTACAGCTGAGCCTGAGACTGGAAGGCTCTTGCAGGATTTTCAGACTTTGAGCATAAGTCTTCTTTATTTTTTTTTTACTTTTCCCCCCCAATTGGATTTCACGCTTGAAACTGGGTGTAAGGATCCTGAGACTAGGGAGCAAATAGCTTTTTATGGAGATTTGAATTACATTTTACACTTGAGAAATCAGCCCAAGCAGAGTGAAATGGGCTGGTGTAGTGTCTCTGTGGCAGCCCCCTGCTGCTCTGTCCCAGGGCACCCTCCCAAGGCACCTGGAGCTCTGTGTGGCCCTGGCAGGGCAGGGGAAGGTGCTAAACGGAGAGAAAACGTTCAGAGCTGGAGCTGTCTCCTCCTTTGAAGGCCTCCTTTAAGGCAGTTTTGGAAGCCTGTGTGTATTTTAGCCCTCATCTGCCCTGTGGTGGTGAAGTGACCCAGCAGAGCTGTGGTTTGCCCACGTTTCTCCTGCTGCCAGGTTCAGTGTGGCAGCACCCATCACCTTCCCCTTGTCCCCTTGTCCCCTTGCAGCGTCCTCTGCCCACCAGCATCCTCACCGAGGGCTGTTTGGAGTCTGGGTCATGGATTGTGTCCCTCCTCTAGGCGAACATCAGCAGTGTTCCACAGCTGCAGCTGGGCTTGGGCACCACTGGAGAGGATTTCAGGAGGTCTTGAATGTGCCTGCAGTGCCCAGTGCTCACACTGGATAAACCACTCTGAATTCGCTACAGTGACCCCCAATGTCTGCTGAGACAGACATTTTGTTTGTCTGATCTGGCCTGAAATCTTTGTTTGAAATCTTTGTTTGATTTCACTCCTGGTGATATTTATCTTCTGCAGACATTAGCAAACTTATCTGCCAGTTTGTTTATAAACTGAAGAGTTCATGCGGTTGATAGATAGTTCCTATTTTTTTGTTAATTTTGATGCATCTCTGGACAAATGGGAGACTTTACTTTGTTATTTTCCCTCAGAATAAAACTCCAGTTTGGGGCCCTAAATGAAAATCTGTAAACACAGAACTCCAAACCCTCAATTCTCACTTGTCAATGGGGGAGAAAAAATACCAGCCTAATGGTGGCACAATCTAGCCCTGTAAATAACACCAACTTGGGTCCTGCTCCCCTGGAACACAGTTACATGTCAGCTATGATCATCTGTTTCCCCTTTTTTTTCCGGAGTATGTGAGTTGCTGAAAAGCAAACCTTTCCCACAACTAATTGTATTTGCTAATTACCTGTGAAAAAGCAATTATCTGCAAGTGATACAACTCTTTGGAAAGGCACTTTTAATTGGCAAAGATGAGGAAAGATACTCTTCTGTGGATGCTGTTTTCAGAAGAATCTTCCCAAATATTGCACCTGATGTATCACATTAGACACATCAGATTGGGTTGCATCAGCAATGTTGCATTACATCACATCACCGAGGTAATGTGCTGTGACAGACTTGCAATGCAATGTGTCAGCTGGAAAATGGGGAAAGATGTGATTTCCTGAGCAAAAGGCTCCTTAAGCTTTATGGTATTTTCTCCCCCTCCAACTAAACAAGTGGCTGTTGGTGTGTTGAGGTGTCTCCTAAAAGACTCAATTGCCTGGTGAAGAATTCTGGGCATTTTCTGGGTTTCCTGCCTCTCCACTGACTGTTAACAGGTCTGAAATGAAAGGTATTTTTCACTGTTTACACTTCCATACCCAGGTTATAATAAATTTGTTTCCCCAAACTTTCAGGAAACCGGAAAACTCTTTTTAGGAGGAATGTTCTTGCCATTTGTATTGCTCTGTCCACGACCTGGGATTTTACCTTGGCTCACGGAACGTTCCTCTTGTGGAGAATGCTGAAGGGCGAGTTCTACATGAGTGAGGCTCAGAATCACTGAGGGACAGAGTGTGGCTGCCCCTCATGGTCACTCCGAGGTGAAGGAGAAGGGGGTTTTCCAATGCATGATTCATTCAGGGTGCACAGCTTCTACAAGGACAGCACTGAAGAAACCTTGCTTTGCCTCCCTTTGGGCCTGACCTTCCCCACACGGGTGGCAGCAGGGAGATATTGCAGCCTCTCTCCCTTCAGGGATGTGCAGCAAAAATCTGCTTTGGCCAAGCAATTTTCCCAGCCCTGGGTAAAGATGACTTGGCTTGCCCAGGGGAGAGGATGGAGCAGTGGCCACTGTGGTCACCTGGGGTGTGCCCAGTCAACCTCACCAGACTCACTCTGTCTTCTAATGAGTTTCTAGTCAAATTTAGCTGCTGGGAGTTGGGTGTCATTGACAGAAGTCTTGGTTATGGCTCAGAACAGAGCAGAGAAACTGGAATTAGGGGCACTTCAGGTGGAGCTGTGGAGGTAGGGGATGTAGAAGTGAAACTGGAGCACAGATGAAGGAGAAAAACTCAAAAATGTTAAGTTCTTTAGAAAAGGAGGAGCTGTGAAATCCATGCAAAAGCAAAAATCCAAGTATTTTTAGTGTGTTTTCATAATCTGCATTGTCAGCAATAATGAATTGTAACAGTTTGCTTCCTTTTCTAGTTATTTCTTTCTGAAATGGTCCACTTTTTTATGAGCTATTCAGCATTGTCTGATACTGAGCATCCTATCAGGTATACATTATGCTTCAGTGGAACACCAAAACCAATCAACAGTGAATTTCTGAAGAGGGAAGTGCTATACAATAATGATGAACATATTGTCCTCAAGCTGTGGAGGTTAACAGCCCCAAATTGCTTTGCTATTTGTACATATTGAAATATGAAGAATTTATATGTTTGCTCTCATTTCAGTGGGCTCTTGTGATTCATTACATTGGCACTTCAGAGTTCAGAACAGTCACTTGTCTCCTGCAAAGCAGCACCCTTAACTGTGTTACTGTTTGCTCATTATTGTCCCAATTCTTTCTTTTTTATTGCTGCACAAATACACTTGGTTTCACAGTAACTTGTGTCCAGTGCTGATTTTTGTAGAGTTTATTGTAGGAAGGATCGGGGTCCTGGTGTACTCAGAAAGAAACCAGCTAAGTAAATCTATATTAGCTTTGCTGTTCAAACAACATCTTGGACCATTAAAACTAAAACTAACAAGAAAAGATTTTAAAAACTGGTTTTGTACCTGTGGATACCTTTCATTTTTGTTCAATAGGGTTTATAATGAAATGGCAACAGACATGTAGAAAGCATTTACTTACCTTTCTGTTTCCTTGGCTTAGTCTTTCAGGACAATACAGTCATTTTACAGTCCGTCCTGGGGAAGGGAAAGAGCATAATTGCTGAGAAATGAATTGTGAGTTGAAAGTCTCTAATCTTTGCCTGCCAACCCACACTCCTTCTTGCTCTAAGCAGGTATTGAGGAAAGGAATTCGGGTGCCTTAAGATGAAAATGGGCTCACAATGCTTTTTGCTTTGTTTTTGTTGCTTGTTTGGGTGGTTTCTTGGTGGTTTTTTTTTTGTTGTTGTTGTTTTCTCCCCAGAAATGAGCAGGAGACCCCTCCAGCCCTCTGCAAAACTGCTCTATGCTCCATTGTACCCATAAATTCCTCCAGTACTTCTATTGACCTGGATGCTGTGGTTTCAGTCAAACCCTGGCTCCGTGTGGATGTGTGGGGCCATCCCCTCTCCCCCAGCTGAGTGTTTGGGTGTAGATACCCAGGCTGGAGCCAAGCCCTTCTCCTCTGCTGGAGAGGAAATGCATCCTGAAGTGCCTGTTTGGTCTCCCCAAACTGTCTGAGAATCCATCTGGGACAAGCACAGAAAGGGATATTTCCAGTCTGATAGCCCTATTTGCTCAGGAGAACCTCACTTTACACAGAGGGTCAGCCTTGGTGTTTCTGTCACTTCTTTTCATCAAAATGTTTATTTCCTATCACAGGTATGTCATTCAAATCAATAGCAAACACTCTAATCTTATCTTTTAACCAAATATTAGCCACGCTTTCTATTTGCAAGCTAACATTAACTCACACTAACCCCTTTTCTGCAAACAGGACTCCCATTGTAAGCCTTTTCTTTATACCTGCTATTATTTCTGCCTTTAATGTCTAAACCCGGTACAGCAGCACAATTAACTGCTTTACTTAACATGCAAGTTTATAAAGTGATCTCCATGACACCACTGACATGAAGAAAGTAAGTGGGGTTAAACTGGCTCTCATTACAAGCTGATCTTTGTACACTCTTTGGTTGGTGGAACTGGCAGCAGACATGTACTGCAGAATTAAAATTAAAAGTTATGAGAACCATCGCTACATAATGGTGAGATCAGACAAGAATGGGAGAATCCTCACAAGTCTTTAATCTCCATCAAGCCAAGATATTGTTTCTGCTTTGTTCTGTAGTTTAAAATAAATCCTTAATGATGCTGTCATCGTCTCATTTTGTGGTCTTCATTTCCTCCTGATTATAAATAAGAATCAGGTTTCCCTTCAGCAGGGCTGGGAGGCAGGGGAGTTCAAACTCTTCTGTTCACAGCCAGCCAGAACTGCTTTTCCCACTGCAGTGTTTCAGATCTTCAGCTCCCTGGACTGAGACTGCTTTGATGGTGAGTTCACAGACACAGTTCAGAGGTTTTGTCCCACTGGCCACAAGTGCTCCAGGGTGAGGCTGAGGGAGAAGTCCCCATGGCTCTGAATCAGGGACAGGCTGGGATTAGGTGTTGGTGAGTGACTGAAATGGTGACTTTCCCCTGCCAACAAAACACATCCTTGTCCAAGTGGAGCCCACAAACAGGTAAGTGAGCTAATTCTGTGCCACACTCGGTGAAGAGCAGCAGTTTAACACAATTTTAGAAGTAGTAGCAGTGGCTGAGACCGCGAGTGACTAATGCATGACTAAGGTTTCTATAGAAGCTGTGAGGTGAAGGTAATGCTCAGTTCTGCTCAGATTTATGAAGGCTGTGATCAGCAGGTATGCCAAAACGGAGAGATGGGTTTCAAAAGGCTTGAGAATGAGGCAGAATTCCAGGGCTGCAGGGCAGATACCATATCTGAGTGAGTTTTGTAATAACAACGCCAAGGACATGACAGAAAAAACCACTTGAACCACCCACTCCCCTTCAGGAGTATTTCTGCTCTTGAAACTCCATGTAATAGGCACTCAGACAAGTACTGAAAGGATTCAGCAATGGAATAGCTGCTGAAGAAGCTGCAAGGATTCACCTGTAAAGAAGCAATAGAGAAACTAGCAGTGAGATCTCTGGGTGTGGAAAGCAGGATGATGAGATTAGAGAAAATGAAAAGTTTCCACCTGGTTTGTAAATATTAATGTGAAGGACTCAGCACAGGCAGTGTCTTGTGAGCACCTTCTTTTAGCACCCCCGTTTCAGTAGGATGCTGGAGATTTGCAATGCAAATGTGCTTGCATGAAAGTCCTCCCAGGGAAAAGAGGCAGATCTAATCGTTCAGGGCAAGGCAAGAAGGTGCTTGAGTAATTTTATCTCTGTGCATGTACTGGATGTGAAGCCTTGGGGTTTCTGGATGGAAAACACCTGAACTTAGCATTCATTAAAGAGAGCTGGGTTCTAACCACTGTATCCTCGGTAAGTAGCACATCAGTAGGAGGGCAAAATAACAATTGCTCCAGGCTCGGAGACGCTTTTTGCATTACTGCTACTCCAATTATTTCCTTTTTTGCACATGTTCAGCAGTCTCTCGCCTCTGTAATTACCACACTGAACACTTTAGCTATTAGATACAGCTACTAGACTTTTAACAAGACATCATTACTTGCACTTGCTATCTCGCAGTTTAGCAACATCTTTGAGACCAGTGTAACAGCCTCTCAGACCTGTGCATGGACTCATGTGTATAAAAGCTGGCTGCAGCCAGAGATTTTGCTAAGAAACAGAAAAGAAGCCAAGGAGAGAGCTGCAGAATGTGGAAGCCGATGCACACTATGGACCTGGTTTGAATATTCTAGTTAAAAGTTCTTTTTAATATCTGTATTGGGCAAATTTTTCCTTTTATTGAGGAATAGTGGCTGAGGATGAGAATGGCCAAATCAGAAAGCATGCTGAAAGCCTCTGAGGTTTTCTGGGAGGTCAGATGTGAGGGCAGCTGTGTATCAGCTGTCCTTAGACACCTAAGGGAAGGGGGAAGGCAGGTTGGGAAGGTTTGCCTTTGCCCAGCTTTCCCTCTGTCTGGCAATTTATTTCCTGTGCTCTGTGCTCTTGTGATGGTGCAGAATACTAAAAGGAGGTAATTTTTGTACACTCAAGCAAGCAGAAGCATGGTGGGCCAGGTTACCTGATTAGCTGCTGGATTTTCTGTGCTAACCCCAGGAGGCCAGGCAGAGCAGGCATTTAAAAACTCATCCATCTCTTGTCTCTCTGTCTTTGAATTTGCATAATTAAAAGTGAATTACTTGCTGTATTTTTAATATATGCAGTGAAAATGCATGAAAAGCTGAAAAATTACAGCAATCCAGTAATTCATGTCATGTCCCATTCAGAATTACAGCTTTCCAGTCCCAGCTCAAACACGGAGGATTTCCTGCCACCATAAAGCTGTAATTGCTGAATTAATAACAGCAGGTTTTGAAGAGCCACTGCACAGACTCTCTGACCCAGGTAATAGAAACACTCATGTTAAAGCGAATTTGATACATGTGATTTAATCTATTTCATATTAGGCTCAAGTAGTGAAAACCCTTGCTGTCTTTGCCATGGGGTGTGATGAGAACCAGCAAGGTGTTTAGCTTGAGGCAGCCAGTGGGGACTAGAAATCAAATCTCAGGGACAAGCCAGGCTACTTGTCCTTCTACCAGGGAACTGGAACCCCAAATGTGTTAGTCTGCTCTGCACATCTGGGAGGTGGAATAAATTCTCCACCCAGCTGCAAAAGCATGGAGAATCGGATGCAAATGTAGATGGTGAAAAGCTTCTGCTAATGTTTCATTATTCCAGGATTTTATCATCAATTACTAAAAAAAAAAAAAAAAAACAACCCAGCTTCATCCTCACCTTCTGGTTTGGAAACAAACTCTGCAGCTGCTGCTCTCTGCAAAATGTGATGTCAGCTGTCTCCCACAGCTACGGCACCCATCAGCACTGGGATGAAGGGACTGATGTATCCAAACAGAATGATCAGAAGTTAACTGAAATGGCATGATCTGAATGAAAAGTTACTTTTTTTCTCTCCTTTGGTTCTTGTTGCCGTGGTCTGGGGTTTTTTTAAGGGTTACTTAGGTACTGGAGGAAGCTGGTGATCCATTTGCAGTGAATTCCTCAGGCTGAGACCCTGGATGCAGCAGCCATTTGAACCTAAGTGGCTTTACGTGTATTTCAATAGGCTTTGTGATTCTTGGTCACTGCTGTAATCTGATTCAAGCTGTTAGAGATCAATTGGCCCATGTCAAAGGATCTGCTTGTACCGTGGGATTGATTTAGTGAACAACTATTCACGTTGCAACGTTCAGCTGCAGCAAAAGACAAGATGTATGAGCAGTCAGAAACTGAACTTCTCAGCTCAGGATAATGTCCTGTGCTGGGGATCTTTGAAATAGTCTCACCGAGGTTGTATGGACATTGTGGATAAAATGAACTGGCAGTTTCCAGAGCTGGCAATCTGGTTCCTTTCGTAAGAATTACCATCATTAATTAAAATCTCTTTTTCTGTCGAATTATTTCAGCTCTAATTCTCTTGCAGGTTCATAAATAGTAACATTCCGTTGTCCTGGAAAAAAGTTCATTTTTCTCCTTTTCCTTCTCTTTGTCACTGCCCTCAATTCTCTGCCCTCTCATGGCTTAAGGTAATTAAACTTCCACAGCCTGGTCACCTCTCTGAAATATTTAAATACAATCAAAGACATTCTCATGTTCCTTTTGTGGGCAAATTCCATGAGAGTCTTGAAAAAAAAGGGTGTGCTTTTACCTTCTGCAAATAACAGGTGAGGGGCCGGGGATGCCAAGTTCTTTCCACGCTGGTTCACTATTACCCAGACCCTGGGCTGCCCAGTTCTAATTCTGAAGGCAAACATTTCAATCCTTGCAGCTTGTAGGAATTGTGAAATGTATCTAACCTCATCGTTGTAATTGTCTCCTCGCCGTTGAACACTGAGATTACAGCATTTACTGCCCGATGTGGGTAATTCTCTCAGCTGAACTTTTGCATCCAGCAAAGAGATTTTTGCAGGATGTTCCTGGGGAAGATACATCTGGAATTTGTACATGCATGAATGCACATTGCAGAGTGGCTTGGGCTCACTCATGTTAATGGGGAGGAGAAGAATCTCCCCGGAGGCAGGTATATACGGCACTGCTACCCAAAGCCCTGGGCATTTGGAGGGAGAATAAGCATAAACAGTGATGTTAAGGCAGAAGATCCTGCTTTGGGCAGCTTGAGGTTGAAGTAGGATCTTCCCAGTCTGTCAGCAAGGGGAGGGTTTTTATCAGTTCCCTGATAACAGGGAGATCTGCCTTCCTGTGGATGTTTAGATTGCTGGCTGAAGTTTTCTTGAGTTTTCCTTTATGAAGTGTCAAGTTTTAGTATAAGAAAATATCAACCGCAGCTAAAGGTCAGAGTAAATCATGAATAAAATTCCACAAACTGATATTCAGCAAAGAACAAAAAGTAATATCAGAGGTTAATTCTAATTTACATAAATGCTCTCCCTAGACCAGAGGCCCTCAAGAGGAGCTCCTGTGCTTCCCTCTTGGAGATGAAGATCTGCCAGGCAAGACAAGAAATCTGGAACATGATTGGGATGTCCACTAATTTCACCATTAAAACAGAAGGTGGTACCTGAATCATTGCAATGATATGGAAAGCTTTTCTGAATGCTTTTATTTTAAGAAAAAAACCTAAAAATCCAATGTCTTCCTCCAAAAACGCAGAGATGCCACTGATAGCAGGTATCTGTGGAGGTTTCTGCTCAGCAGCACATTGGCTGACACCAGAGAACAAGCAGGAGACAAAGATTGCTGCTCCAGCTGTCATTTTGCTTGCTAGGTTGCACTATGAGGGAAGACAGAATCAGGGTCTACTGCCTGTTTTAAGCACAGAGGAGAAGTTCCATCTGTGGAACAGCTCCCAGGCTGGGAGGATCTGTCAGACCTGCCCTTCTGACCAGCACTTCGTGCCACTATTCAATTCCTGCTTGGTCCAGAGTGCAAAGTCTTTGTGATTTCACAGTCAAGCACTTTTGGCTGTTCATGGTGGGTTTCCAAGTAGGATTTCAGTAGCAACATTTTAATGGCTCTGAGTCCCTGAATCCACGGTGTCTATCAAACCAGCCCAATTCTGCTTAGAAGCAATTAGTTCTGTGAGCTGCAAAGACAACAGGATTTCCAGAGCCCGTGTCCTGCATTTATCTCTGCATAAATGGAGAGCTCATTTGTCTACTTACCAAGGTGCCTTTTTCACAAAATTTGTAGGAATGTTAATACCTTGACTACACATGGTTATGCTTATTCAGAGAGGCTTTGTGATCACATAAAACTTAAGAAAGCATAAAAGGAATCAGTTTTCTTGGATATTTGCAGCGCTGGCTGTATGAGAAAGGAGTGGCAGAAGCGGAGTGAAGGAAAAATGCACGTCCACAGATCACAGACAGAAAAGTAGGTGTTTTGAAATACTTTGATGGCAACACAAATGATGTCTCCTCTCCAGTGTGGGGGCTTTTGAAAGCTCACTAGGCAGCAAAATGAAATGTTTTATGGTTTTGCCAAGCACAGCACAGCCACTGATATTATACTTGCAATTTCATGACCTGGTAAACAGATACCTTTGTGCTTAGGGGTCTAAATGTCAGTGGTGTAGAAAACTGATGATTATGCTGCTTTGTGAAACAGGAGCTTCTTCAGGAGAAATATATCACACCTGCAGCAGCATCACTTGATATTTGCCCTTGTAAAGCATAACCTTGTGACTAGTGCTTTCAGTGAGATAAGGAGTGAAGGGAGCTGGTGGGACAGCTGAGCTGGAGATACGTTTATCTCCTGCAGCATGGGCTGTATGGGAAATGTGTTGCCTCTTTGAATGCAGTGATTCAGCACCACATGCCAGTATTGGATTCTTGTCTTGGTCCAGTGGACAAGCTTTCTGGGTCTCAATACAACTGCAGCCCAAGCCTGCCATTTTCTGTAGGAGAAAGCCTTTCAGGAACGACCCCCTGTGGGCTGTCAGCTCTGAAATGATGGTGTCTATCAAACCTATTGATGACTTTTCTTGATGGCTGCATCAAGCCACCTGCAAGGCCTGTAGATCTGATGTAGCTTATTTTATCAATTAATCAGGGATAGAAAAACATGGCTGTGGGAGAAGGGAACCCGTGGCTGTGAGTTTCCACAGAAATCCTTTTGCTTTCAGCAGGGAATGGTAGCTCTATGCTATTCTCACAGTGTCTTATCTAATGTGCTATTGACGCCATTGCATTTGCTTTCAAACACAGTCATTAGAACATTTAATTTGCAGCAGCTGTAATTTATATTTGTAATTTTGTCTAAGATCAATAAAGGAAACTGAAGAGATTTATAGTCCCAGTTTCAACTAAGATAAATTGAAACAGACTCTGTTTCCCTGAAAAGCTTTATTTAACCAGCATTATAAAAGAACAAAATGAATTAGATGAGATATTTGCATGCAAGCGTGGGTAAATAATCCCTTGTGTCTGGAAGAAATATTGGAAAGGGTGAACATGGTCAGTGTGTTCTTCTCTGAAATACAAATAAACTCCCGGGAAATGTTACCTTCGTGTAGGATCTAATGGGAGTCAAGGAAGCATTTCAAAATGCTTCTTAGCAGCAGCAGTCGATAAATATCCTTGAGATCTGTTGTATTAATACTGCATAATCAGCCTGTAGCTGCATGTTTTAATACTGTCAGGATGAGTCTGAGAGTGGAAAGTGAGACCCTGAAAGCACAGCTCTGCCTTATTTTACAGCAATCCTTGAACACGGGTTGCAGAAATGTGTTAATAATTTTTGAAAAGTCTGTATTCATTTATGAAATATTCATGTTCCAAGCACTGCCTCATGCCTGGGAAGAGGTGCCTCTCCCATACAGCAATTAGCTGAGGGATTATGCTGAGCAGAAGAGACGTGAGCAGTGTCAGGCCAGCTCAGGGCTGTAGTAGTTTCAAGAAGAGTCTGACAGAGGGAAGGCAGAAATTCCTAATGAACCTTTCTCCTTCTGCACAGCAGCAGGACAGGACAGTGGAGCAGTAATCTGAGGGCTGAAGGAGATCCCTGAAGCTGGCCCAGGACAGGGCACAGCTCAGCAGCTGGTGGCTGTGCTCATCCCTTGTGCTCTGAAGCCCTTTAAACAGGCCCTGGGGGAAGGCAGTATATCCTTTCTCCAGCTCTGGTCATTTGGTTTCTGCCTAATCCAGCTGCCGGCTGCTGATAGACTGCTGCTAGTGCTGTGCCAGGGCACGTGCTCCTCTACTCTGCCATGCAGCCAGGCTTGAAATTCCTGCTGTTTTGCAGAAAGCTTCACTTCATACTGTTGTGTGATCACATCATACTGAAGAAAAAGAGAATCTGTGGCATGAAGGAGAAAGTTCCACAATAAGACCTGGACTTCCTCCCTTCCTCCACCAGGCAGGTTTTTTTTTTTTTTTTTTTTTTTTTTTGGTTTTTTTTTTTTTTTTTTTGGGGGGGGGAGGGGTTTTTTGGTGTTTTTTTTTTTGATTTCTTGGGGGGTTTTTGGGTTGATTTTTTTTTTATGCCGTTTTGGAATAGGTTTTTCAATATGGTATAGGTTTTTCAATATCATTATGTTTAGTCTTGGAGTTTTGCCAAACTGCTGTACCCTTCCTAGGCTTGATTCATATTCCCTCAGCCCTCACCTGTGTCAGAGCTCCTGGATGCGTGGTGTTCATGGAGCAGCTCACCTTTCCCCTGTCAGCCTGGGAAGATGCCTGACACATTCTGCAGGTATTTATCCCTGAGGGCAGCAATCCAGGCTGGAAAGTGGTGAAACTAATCTGGGCTATTCTTAGGTTGCTAAAATGGGTGAGGGTAGGAGAGAAAAGATCCCGATTTCCTACACTTCCACTCGTCTCCTCCCATGAAGGTTACAGAGAAAGCCAGGGAAGGACCTGCCCCATCTGTGTGTGTGTGTCATGAGGGGGATTTGGCTGTAAATGCTAACTGTAAAGGCAGCTTCATACTGTTCTCCTTTCTGTTCTTGTGGCTGGTTGTTTGAATTCAATTAATTTAATCTGTTTTTAATAGTGCAGAGCTGCCATCTCTCCAGTACCTTGTAAACAACAATTTTTGCTGTAGGCAGTCAACCAGCACCCTGTGTCTGCTCATCAAGGGTTGAATGTCACCATTATGATCTTGGACTTCATGTGACTAATGTCTGAACTGCAGCAAAGTGTGTTTTATGGGCCACGAGATTGTACAATGCAAAATTATTTCTATTCTTATAACTGCTGTTAGTTAACAGTGGTTTACATGTTAAGAGAATTACTAGATATGCCATCAAGGGATTCTGGTAGCAGGGCCAGAATAGAGGCAGAGAATGTCTGGAGGCAGACAGACCTTCTGAGGTCCTTCTCTTGCAAATGAATAACACAGGAGCAAATGTGTCAAGGGAAAAAGAAGCTGAGAGTCAAGGCTGAGCATCACATGGTGAATTTAATAGAAGAACTGAGTAGTAGCCTGTAATCTTGGACCACTGCTAGGCCTACATCATTATCCTGTTCATCCAAACAAAGCTGTGGCACGCTGAAGCCCCAGGTGCTTTGTTTATTGCGTGCAATCCGTTCAACTTGTCATTTCACCTACACTTTCTATTACCCAGTGTTTTCCTTAGAAGCTTCTAACAAACGATTCAGGTGAAAGATTTCTTGAAATGAATAGCTGTTTGTGACTCAGTGCATGGTATTGGATTTCACCTGCCGTGGCTTCTGGGAGAGAGAACTTCAGAAGGAACAATAGATAGATTTAAATGACTGGTGGGTCAGTTGGAGGACTTGCAGTCCCATGTAATGGCCCTGTGTCTGTTGTCAGCCTGCTCTGGTTCAAGCTGCAGCCTCCTGGAGGCAGGATGGGCTGTGCTGCTGTCACCACCAGTGAGGCTGGGGAGTGGATTTCCTTCCAGTGTTTTCTGGTTGTCTGTCCTGAGTGTCTGTGCTGTCCTGTGTGGGAGTGCAAGGAGGGATGGCCAACCTCAAACTGCAACAGGAGGGATCCTCTGCTAAGGAGGGCTTGTTTCTAACAACAAGATCCCTCTACCAAGCTTCAGAAAACAAGCTTTTAGTCCACATTGCAGCACAGCCAAAGCCTCTGTAGTGTCCTCTCCACTTTATTGCACCTCTGAATTTGGACATTGTGGGATGAGTGTGACTGAGGAAAACATTCCCAAATTTAACACCTCACGAAGATGGGCTGGATTTTCCTACGGCCTTTCACTGGTGGGTGAACACTGGGCTGTCCTGAGGCTTGGAGCCCACCAGTTCAACCCTGCAGACACCAGTGCTGGGAGTCCCAGCTGCCGTCCAGAGGCTGTCAGCCCTGCACACTCCTCTGCAGTGGGCAGGGGGGATCCATCTCCGTGCCTGGGGTCCCTGGGGTGAGCAAATGAGAGGAAGGCATGTTTGAGATGAATGCCATTAAGCCAGCGTTTCAAGTTGCTACATAATTGGCAGCATTGTGAAGCTCCTCCAGGGAGAAAGCTTCTGGTGGTAGCTCTCTCTGTGCCTCCCTGCTGTGAGTCATTGTGAACTCAAGTTCAGAGGAATTGGTACCAAGGAAAAAGCATTGAGATAATAACCTTGAAAAATCAGAGGAGAGAAGAGGGGAGGGGGGAGAAGGGAAAAAATTTATTCCCTGGAAGGAGCTGAACTGCCTCACCCTAAAAGCATTCTGTAAATCATGGAATCAGGCTTCCCAAGGATCTGCCTTTATCAAAGGCATCATGCTCTGAGGGTGGAGGGACATGTGCTTTGGGATTTAAGGACTGGCCATATGGTGTCACACAGCCTAAGCCAGTGGTTGGTGTGCTGCCAGTTTGCAAGCCAACTCATCAAGGCAATGAAAAGGTTTTTAAATCTTATGCCTGCAATTATAAGGAACAATAGTTTGTAGTGCCTCGGGAGAAGCAGTGTGCTGTGACTGCTTTTCTCTAAGCATGCAGGCCTCTGGTGTTAAGAACAGTAACATCTATTGAAGCATGTTTTACCTTTCTGAGAGCCACAGACAATGGCATGTTGTGTGGGAATTTCGTGGTGTTTGCTAGCTGCTGGGCCTTCTTTTCTTGGAGATAAACACGCTTTGTGTTATTAAGAAAGAGCCTTCAAGTTGCTGTTCTGATTTGTATTCCCTTCTACACTGGGGCATGCATTTATTGTTTGTTAAGGGCTGACAGCCCTGGAAACCTAAGCTCTCTGTTTATCCACAGAGTGAAGTTCCTCTCTCTAGAGGGGATGCCAAAGGCACTAATTGTCAATGATGCTGTTGCGCACACCAAAAAATCCTCTCTCTCAGAATATTTTTGCCATGTGAGTGAAAACTCCTGAAATGGAAGGTGAATATGTCTGACAAAGACAACGGGGCTTTAGTTTGGGGATGGAGGCAAGGCCAGGAGAAGGAGAGGAAAAGCATGTTGTGCTGTCAGGTGGGAGATTGGTCCACACGATTCATCTCTCCTTACACAGTCAAAAATGATGGTGAGCCTGCTGCTGTTATTCCAGGGACACAAAGAAGAGGGAGAGGGAGATTTTTTGCAGCAGTAAAAATGCTTTCCTCACCTTGCACGCTGATTTTGAATGTGATCTTGACGTATGACTGCATCACAACTTGCAAAAATGAGAATTCAGAGAAGCGACTGGTTACTGCCAGCCTACAAAGAATAACGTTGAAAGGCTTTTTTATTTACTTATTTCCTTCTGTAAAAAGAAGGTGATGCTAGGGAGAAAAACTAAATTTAACAAGAAGCTGAAGTTCTATCTCCTCTGTTGCATTCCTTTAACAAAGTAGGCTGCATCTTCCAGCCTTAGAAAGTTCTGAAAACCCAGAGAGCTGGAAGCTCCCATTTAATAATCTGAGGAAAGATGGTAGCTTTGGCCCTGTGTTTGTTTTGCAGGGCATCTACTTCAGGAACATAAAAGCAAATTTATTTTAATTATATCAATTTATGTTCATTAAAAAGTCTTCTCCATAACTAACCCTGGTATTGAATTGCTGTGTATCTCTTCCTAATTCACTCACACAATGTTTATTCAATTTAATTGACAGTAAGGGTGAATTTATAGGACTATAATTCACACTTCTGGTGAAAGGAAAAAACAATGTGGAACTATATTATTTGCTGCAAAAGTGAAGTAGGGAGATTCATCAGAGCAAACTCTATATACAGTTTTAATAGTTTCCCTCATCAGGGTCTCTTAATAGGGTTTCTATCGCAATTACTTTAGGCCATTTCGAACTGCTTATTGTGAGAAGTTGTCAAACAATACTGAAATAAATCCAAGTACTAGAGGAGTTTTTAAGAGTGTAACCTGTTCACTTCTTTCTTTTTTTGATACCCCTCTATCTGGAATAAAAATACTGAATTTCCAAAAGATCTCCATTTGCTGGAGAGCCTGGCTGGGTCACGAGTAAGGAAGGTATTTTCAGCCAAACTGTTGATAATTGTTGCTTAGCTTTCCTTGGCACAGGTCTGTGGAAAAAATCTTCAGATAACTGGATATCAAAGGGCAAAAGCCCACCACCCTTCCTGTTGGAGGAGGGTTTGGTGTGGGGGGTGACACATCCAAGCACTCAGGAGAGTCTGGTTTTGCCAGACCCCACATCACAGAACTCCTCTGAGAAACCCCAAAAGATAAGGCTGAAATCAGAGTCCCAAAATGGGTCTGATCTTTCCTGGCAGTCTGTGGGCTTTTGAGCTGGAGGGATTTCTGTGGGAACTGAATCCCAGTGAGGAGCAAAGTGGGATCTGACCACATGGCCCACGTGCTTACGGGGAAGCAGTCTGTGCTTAAGGTTTGGGGTTTCAAGAAATTGCTGGTTGCCAGCTGAGTATAGACCTTTGAAATGACAAGATATTTTTTTCTTGTGCTATAATAAGTAAAGGTAATATGATGCTAAGAATTAAGAAGTGGAGTTTATTTGTCCAGGCAATCACCCTTCAGTATAAAAATCAAAGGCACTGATGAACTGTGGCCTCACTGTGTGAAGATTTTACAATATCATGATTACTATCAGATCTCAGTAGCTTCCAGTAATGTGTAAGTAGCATCAACAATTGCTATCACACAATTTCATTGGGCTTTCAGATAAGTATCTAGAAGTAGAACCAGGTTTTAGAGGTATAAAGAATGCAATTACCATTTTAATATCTCTGCACAGGGAACAGGAAGATTAATTTTTCTAGGTCTATTTTTGAGATTTTTTTTTCACAGGTTGGGAGAGATATGTAAAAAGCTGGCTACAATACACTAGAAATAAATTAAGAGCTGCTGATAGCTAATTAAAGCAACACAACTAGATAGCAGAATTACTGGAAAAATCAGAATCTCTTGTGCCTTAAAATCATGCAGTACTTGTGATTGGGTTTTCAAGAAGAAAGAGGAGAAATGTTGAGATTGTAGGCTCTTGATTCTTAATGAATTCTGAGCCAACATGTTCAAAGCAGGGCTCTGTCTCAGAAGTCCAGAGACCAGAAAGAAAAAGAAAAAAAGTCTTTCTTCCTCTTTAGGCTGTATTTATTGTTATAACACTTGTGAGTGTATTTGCTGTTACCTGTGCATTCTTGTGTTGTAATATGTGGATACAGAGTATTTCATAGCCTAATTTTGGGTTCACTCACTGCTTCCTGACAAAGCTTTTCGAGTTGGTCCAGCACAAAATGCATTCCATTTCTAAAGAGTGTGGATATGTGACTACTTTATTGAGATCCAGTTTAAGGAAAGAGGTAGAAGCTGGGTAACCTGCCAGAGAGCTGGACTTCTTCTGGGGAGAAGCAATAGTTTTTTGGCCCAGAATCAGCAGGAGATTTGCTGCAAGCTGCTGGTGACCTTCTGTGTTCCTTCAAAACTCCACCTGACCTGAGCAAAGCTACATCTGGGGGGCCCAGGGGGGACAATGTATGGCCCCAATGGGGCTGATTTGACAGCTGTGACTAGGATGATGTCCCTGCAGCGAGGTGCCAGTGCTGAGGTGTTGAGTGGGGCAGTGAGGAGGACAAAGAACAAACGGGTCTTGTAAACCAAAGATTGAAGACTACAAATCTTCTTAGAGTTTCCCAAATCAAAATAAAAAGCGCCCCCCTTCCCCCCCCCCCCCTCCTTTTTTCCCCAGTAGGCATTTTTCTGCTTATTTAGGGTATGTATTACTTTGCATGGGTGCAAACCAGCAATCTTCACCAAACGGGAGGGGCACCAGCCGCACACGGGGCACGTCCCACCTCCGCTCCCCGTCCCCAGCCATCACAGATATCCAGCTTATATTTCAGGCCAGAGATAAGATATGGAAAAATCCATGGCTTTCAGATCTTGCTACAAATTAATCCGTTCAGCAGGCAGGAAGTTTTGAAGCGGGTTCAGTCTGGAGGTGTCACACGGAGCTGTGCGGTCACAGCGCGCCCGGCCACCGACAGCTCCTGGCAGCAGCCACGGGCAGGTGGCACATTGTAATGGCTCATTAATGGAGCTGGCCACGCTCCTGTGAGGGCAGGGAACATTGCTGTCTCCTGCAGCACGTTTCTGAGGGGGTTAGAGCCAGAGGTGTGGGGATCGTTGGGAGTATTGTGCAGGATTTTCTGGTTTGGGATGTGGGGCGGGAGGGAAGCAGGAGTACACAAAATACATAGACTTGGGGGACTCCAGAATATATGGCTGTGTTAACCCACATTGAGCTTCTCTAGGGGTAATATGACAGCCATAAACTCCTTGCTACAGTAACCTTAAAACTAGAAAATCACACATCTGAATAAACTCCTTTAATACACTGGCATATGAAAAAAACTCCGTGATTTTAAACCAGCCTTACTCAACCTGTCTGTCTTCAAGGAGTTAGATTTATGATCAATCCATTGACATCTGTTTTAAAATAAAATTTAATGAAATACAATTAGTTTGTATCTAGTGAAAGAAAGTAAGGAACATTTCCCCAGTATTTTCCTGTTAGCACCAGCTTCCTGTTTCCCAGTGATTATGACCCGTGACTTGAATTGGGATTTCTTGACACCCTTTTCCTGCTGCTGCTTTCCCCCTAAGTGTCAGTAATAGATATTCAAGAAGAAAACCATTTCAACACCACAAAATTTTCTAAAATTGGGAAAAGATGGGGTTTTTTACTCCTCCCAAGTATTGATGATGACTTCAGAAATATGAGGGTTTTTTTTAAATGCATGTATCTGAGCTTTGCAGAAGTTTATTCCAGAGCAGGTGTAGCCAGGGGTTAAGAGATGCTGTGTAAGAGACAGAGAGTCCAGAATCACAACCCACGTCATTTCTGGGCAGCACTGGGCACTCAGCCACCCACACCTGCATCCCCCCAGGGATGGCCCCAGGTGCTCTGGTGTCAAACCTGCAGGAGCCCTGGGCTGTGTTTGCAGTCCCAGCAGCAGCAGAACTGTGTGGGCTGTGTTCTCCATGGAATGGCCCAGCTCTGCACAGGCAGCTCTGCCTGTGGGCTCTCCTCCTGCCTTGGCATTTTGAAGTGTTTCGGCTCTGCAGCCTCACAGTGAATTCTCCTCTCTGCTGACGAGCTGCTTTCTGCACAACTCTGCAGCTCCATGGATCGTTTGGGGACGTGGATTTTAGTGATCAGTAGCAGCTCCCTGCAGGATTGACTGGCTCCTTACAGACCCCACATTTACCTGTGCACTGGGGTTAGGAGCTGCCCCGACCCTGCAAAGCAAGGAGAGGCTGGCCAGAACCACAGATTCTGCTGTGACTTTGGATAAATCCCTTAGCAGCCCTCCCTGTCACCTGGAAAACAGCAATAACTCCATCCTCCAGCCCTACAGAGGGTTACTGATAAATGTCTCTTCCTTTTGGAGAGCACTTGAATTGCACTTAGTCTTATTAATACAATTAGCCAAAGTGCCTGGTCAAAAGCTGATGTGATCCCTTTTTCTAATAGAATTATGTGTCTTGGTGGTGCTGAGCACTCTGCAGGTCACTCCAGTCACTTGCACAGAACAAAAAGAGCTGGGTTTAACTGCTGACACCACAGCCAGAGAAACAGATACTGGGTATATTCAGAAAGCCTTTATTAAAAAAAACCCCAAAAAACCAAAAACAAACTTACACGAGGAAAACTACAAATGCAAAAGAAGTACATTTGTAGTTTCTATTTAATTTCAACAGACCTCTGAATCCCAAACCCCATCACTGCTTTTGAGGGTTTTGATCATGACATGGATCAGCGTTGTCACTGGGGATTTCCAACTGGCACATTGGAGATACAAATGAAAAGTTCTCTCGCCAACTGTGTTTTATTTTTTAGCTTCACAGGAGGTTGTGCTTTAAAGTGAACTTTGACTTATTACTATATCAGAAAATTTTTTTAATTAAAACAAAAACAAACACTCACACACACAAAAAACCAAACAAAAAACAAAACAAACCCCCCCCCCCCAACAACCACCAACAAAAAACTACCAAAACAAAACAAAAAAAACCAAACCACAAAAAAAAAAAAAAAAAAAAAAAAAAAAAGGAGGGGGGGAGAGGGTGAAGAATTCTTAGAAAACCCTTTCCAAATGAAAAATTACTTTCTCTGTGGGACTCTTTCATGTCCATATTCTCCAGATGTTCCAGCAGAGTGTGAGGCTGGCAGGGAGGATGGGAGAGCAGTTCATGGTCCTGCCCCACTTTGCACAGATCTGTGCTGGAATCACGTCTGAGTGAGGCTGGCCAGGCCCATCTCTGGATAATCAGAAGGGAAAAATGCCACATATCTGAGTTAAATCAGCAGGGAAGAGCAAATTTTGACAGTTATGCCAAAGTAATTTGAATTAGACAAAGCTTTGATGACTACAAAGCTAGACTTGATATCCCAGTGGGAGCAGATTTTCTTGTTATGTGTTCATTTAATGATTTTTTTTTTTTTTTTTAACTCTGGGCAGAAATAAGGAAAAAATGGCTTTTTGACAGACTCTTATGTCTGATTCTGAGCTCCCAGGGAATGCAGAGAATTAGCCAGGCAAAATCCTGAAGAAGAAGCACCACCAAACTGGGACTTTTATTCCTTTATTCCTTTATTACTTAGGCTTCTGTTTGTGTGGAAAAGGTTAATTTTTGACAAGTAATTCCGAGTCCTTACTCATGTTTCAATCTTTAATAAACGCAACTTATAAAATATGGGGCAAATCTTCAAATGATGCAAGAGATTTGTTGCATATTTGTGCACACATTTCTTACAGTGGATGTGTGGAGCTTCTGCCTCGGGTAGATGTGAGTGCAGCAATGATCTGTGAGGAAGGTCAGTGCAGAGGAGCCGAAGCACATTTTTAATTTACACACCTATGTGCTGGTGGCAGGTGTTAAAACTGGCATCACCAGTTTCAGAGGGGCAAACACAAAAGATATGGGAAGATGTCTGGCATGATCAGCTTTAAGTCATGCACTTGAAAATGATACAATGTGAAGTGAGGAGTTTTTAATGCCGAGAATTTTATACTTCAGCGAGAACGCTCCAACCCTGTTGATGAGCTGACATCTGTGGTCAGTTATTTCCCAAAGGTACTGGCACTTTTATAATTAGGCTCTCAGTTAGCAATGCCTTTCTGCTCCTGCCTCACCCCACACAGATCTGCACTGGGGAGGTTTTCAGGTTTGACTTGTGCTGACCAGAAGTGACCAGAGCAAAGGAAGGGCTGAGATTGGTGTGGGCCTGTTTGTTCTGATGCCTTATGTTTCAGCTTTTGTGGTTTTCAGACTCCGTGCTGCCCAGGGGTGCAGTTCTGAGCTCACAGTCAGTGTCACTCAGCTCTTCACAGAGTAAGGAGACAAAACAAATCCTTTTCCTGCTGGACACCAAGGACAAACAACAGTGGGCAGGAGAGAGAAACAAGAAGGATGAGAGCTCACAACCCGAACCTGTAATTGGATAATTAACCCCAATATTTAAATGGACCAAAACGTACAGAAGTGTGAAACCTCGTGACTGGTTGGGCATTTTGTGTCCCTTTTGGGTCCACCTTGGGTGTAGCCCTGGCCAGACTCTTGTCCTGCCCAAGGTGTACCCTCAAGGCCTTTCAATAAATACCTACTTTATCCTCTAGCCCTGTCCAGCCTCTGTTTCAGGTCAGCCTTCCCAAGGCATCAGTTTTGCACTGAGGATGTTCGAATCATGCCTCCACTCCAGCGGGTTCCTCAGGGTCACAAAGGGCTCATTCCATGAGTGGGATGATGAATAGTTGCAAGAAGTCTTTTGTCACCCTGGGATAAAGCAGGAGCATGTTGCCTGGGGACACAACAGGAATGGCCTCCCTGGCTCCCACTGTGCCAAGAGCACTCAGGGGAGCAGCCAGAACTGCTGGCCAAGAAGTGTTCTCATCTTTGGACATCTTCATCATTTCAGACATTTTCCTGAAAGCAAATGACTTGTCTGGAGTGAAGCCTTCCTCCAGTGCCCCAGGACAGAACTGAGCTGGGAGATCTGAAGTGCACATTTGTTGGCACTGCTGCTCCTCTCCAACACAGACAGTGAGAGGCGGCCCCATCATCTGGAGGTGACCTCATCAAGGTGACTTTTCCCTCTGCTCATAATTAAAAATGCTGTTTCCTGCCAGAGTCCCATTCTCAGTATCTCCTTCAATGAAAATATGAAGTTTTCTCACAGATATTTCTTACTCAGTGGGATATGGGAGACCAGGGTTTTGCAATCTGCATTTGCAGAGGCTGGGCTTTACTCTCACCACCAGAGATCAGGTCTTATATACAGGATCAGAAAGCACCACCTTGGTAAAGCTCATGATAAGCACAAGAAAAGAAAAAAAAAAGTGAATCATTTCCATTGTTGTCATATCATAGTCAGCTTTGAGAAATACTCAAACAAAATATGTGGTTTGGGGTTTTTTTTCTCAAATCGCTTGTCAAGTTATGGCAAATTGTGAGTGTGCAGAGATAAATTATTGGAACATTTTGTCTGCATTTGTCTGCATTGATATGCACATATATATAAACACGTGTGTAAGTGTATTTGTGCATATGCAAGCAGATAAATAATGTATGTGCATGTGTTTGTGTGGCTGTATATACACACATAAGTAGATACATGAATACACCCAAGAAAGTCATTTTCCACAGCCTTTCTGTTGTTTAACAATACTGAAATGCTGGCATTCAACAATCTAAATCCTCAAATGTGTTGGAGAGACGTAGATTTTAATGGTGTTAAATGAACCATTGAGCACAGAGGGCCTCTCACCTTCAGTGGCACACTCTCAAAACGAAATCCTGTGTTCAGATATAATAATAAAAAGAAGAAAAACAATATTACCTGTTTAAAGAGAATATAAAAATCCAATTAAGTTCTGAATTTTAATTTGCTTGCAAGCATGGGTTTGTTGCTCTGTGAAAAGAATGAAAATGTAAATGACATTTCTGTGTGTTATCTACATAATCCAGAGGCTAAAATATCCTGTCATGCTTATTTTGTCTAGTGATGATAAAACTAAACAGTTTTAACTGAATTTCCTGTAAATGGGCAACTAATCAAAAATGAACATCTTTATATTCTGATCTTCCATTAATTTACGTACAAATGCTGCTCTGAAGAGATTAGCTTTAGCAGAAGAGATTGAATTGTGCCTGGCAGCTGCCAGCAGTGCTGGGCTGTGGCACTCGGAGTGCTGTGGGTGGGAGAAGCTGGAGCCACCACTCCCTGCTGGGCTGGGAGCTCAGCCTAAGGCTGGGGCAGCTCTGAGTCCTCTGACAGCAGCCAAAAGCACACAGAAATCTGTGCCCCAGTGTCACCAGCCTCTCCTGGCCCCTTTCTCTGGGTCCCTGGGGGTCACTCTGCTGTGATGTCTGACAGGGATGGGTGGAGGATGAAAAGTGGTGACCTGGGGGTGCAGCAGAGACTCTGTGGCACCAGTGAATGTGTTCCAGCCATGCCTGGGGCAAGAACAGTGGTGCAGGAAACTCTGCTTCCATTGCAACTGAATATTCCTGCCTTCCTTTCTTCCTTTAGATTTACTTCATTTGGACTGAACAACATAGAAAAAAAAATAAATCTGTGCCTGGACTGTAAGTATGTAAGTCAGCAATTACTTTGTGTTTACAGGCTGTCATCCACTGGCCTGGCTTAGCAAAGAGAATGTCCTGGCAGGGAAAAAAGAACAAAATACACTTTAATGCCCCCATGCCTCTGCAGGCTGGGCTCATCCAGCCATGCCACACCCTGCATCCGTGCTCCTGCTCTCCACACGGCATTGCCTCCTCCAGAATAAATCAGCACAACTTCAGATACTGAGGACGCAGACAAGGGAGAGAGTTTGTGTTCTTTAAATTGATATTTGATATTTTGTAAGTGAAAGATATTAGACAAATTGCTAATTGAGTAGCATGGAACAAACCCGTGCAAGTGTCACCTGCAGAGGATGAGGTGCAAGTCAGGCTACTCTCAGAGATTAACTTTTTGTGTGATTTATAAAGATAATTTAAAATTGGAAAACGGTGGAATGTCCAAGCCCACATTTTTTGAATAGATTTTTGTGCCTAATGGTGAGATTAAAGATTCAAACAAAGGAGTCTGTTGGGTGTTGATCTAGACTGAAAATTCTTGGTGTCTCAATTTTTAAATATCAACCTCTGTAATGATGGGTGCTTGGTCTGAAGGACATCCAGCCCTCCAGTGCCGGGAAATCTGCTCCTTCTGAAACAGAGAGGCTGTTTATCAGCTCTCCAGATCTGGATATCAGATGCAGAATAAATTATTAAATTGTTCTTGTGAGCTAAAATGTACAGAAAACAGAGCTGTAAAACTACCAGATCCAACAGGTGATAGGAAGCAGCTTTGTTCTCTTTTTCACAAGCTGAATGTACTGCTCCTGGCCTTTAATCTCCCCACAGATTCTGGCCCCTTTGAACTGTTTATTATTTTGCAGGTCTGCAGCAGAGATGGGAACAGCATCACCCGAGCCCAGCTCCTTCTGTGCTTCACAAAGTTGTGCACCCATTCTGCATATCTCCAGGTTCTGAAAGGTGGCAACTTTTGTGGCTCTTCATATCCTGTAAAGTAATTAGAAGACAGCCAGGTAAATTTTAGATGGAAGTAAAAACTAATCTTGCCTTTTTTTTCTGTATAGAGAATTTTTAAAATATTATTTATACTGTCTCTACTCCTGGAGCACGTCTGTTGTTCAAAGTTGTGTTTGTGAAAATGAGGAGAACTATAAGTGTATGCAGAGACAGAAAACACCTTTAACATGATAAAGCTAATGCTGCATGGTTTTAGCCTTGTTTCATTTAAAGCCTCAAAGCATCTCAGGGCCTCATTCAGCTTCTTACAGGAGATTTGTTATGCAAGAAACATCAACTTCAACATCTCATATGAAACCACCAGGTGTTGTTCAGCCCTTCCATGTTCACCTCCTTCATGCCTCTTCAGAGGCAGCACGTGGAAATTATCCACACGTGTTTGCAAACATACCATAAACGTGTTTTCCTACTCACAAAAAACTCAAATTACACAAATCTGCAGAGCTGTGAGGATGCAGACAGAATTTTCCCCAGTGCTTGGGTGCTTTTGTTCCTGCACATGCTCCCCAGGAGTGATGCATGGCAGCAGAGCCCAGCAGGTGCAGACAGCAAAGCTGCTTTGCATCACTTCCCTTGCTGCTTGTGCTCCTGGAATTTCAGAACTTCAGCGTGCCCTTATTTTAAAAGCCAAATACTAAATTCAATCAGCAAAAGATTAGGCAGTGCCAGTGCATTCTGATACAGCTAAAAAAAAAAAAGATAAAAAAAATCACCTCAAACGAGTTATCTGTGTTTGAATGTTGACTCCCCAAGAAGGGGTGAGAGCTGTTTGTTGTAATTCTGTGGGGATGGAGCCCAGGATTCTGAGCAGCACAGTGGTACAACAGGACTGATTACTGAGCTCCATTCTATTCAAACCAACTCAGTGTGCCAAAAAGTCATGCAGTGAGACTTGTCCATGTACCCTGCTACTTTAATCCTGACTCAAACACTGCCCAGGAACCAGCAGGGCTGGAAGGGTTTCAGAAGAGCTGATCTCTGTGTGCTGCCTCTCACACTGCTCTCACCACACCTCAGGTCCCTCTCTGCTCTCTGTGACACAGTTTGTGCAGTTCTCACCCTGCCTCTCACAGCCCTAGTGCTCCTTTCCCAGAAAGAGCTCCAGCAGTTCAGTGGAATTGTTTTCAGTCTGTAGGGCCCCTGCTAAAGTGCAGCTAAAGGCTGGGGGGACAAAACTGCTGTGCTGTGTGGACACAGCAGATGACAATGGCTCTTCTGGGCTGGGCTCTTACTCCTCCAGGAGTTTTGGGGCACGCCACAGATGCACAGCACAGCTTTTGGCATGACCTGAGGTCCTGCAGAAAGGACAGGGCTGGAGTGTATCTGCTGGAACAAAACCCAGGAGGCCAACCCCAGCAGACAGCTCTGGAAACAGGGGCTCCCCTGGAAACTGGGTGGGCAAGAGGTGTTTGAAGGGCACAGGAGAGTTCTGTGGTCCAAACCAGCTGATGGCACCATGCTGGATCTGTTCCTTTGCTGGCTCTGGCTGCTCCATTCCTGGACCCACCTCACAGGGACAGAGGTTTCTCTTGCCTCTCTGTGTACTTGCAGAGGCAAGGTCCTGGGGGTGAGGCAGACCTCCTACGACCTCAGCCCTCCTGTTAGACCAGACCTGGGCAACTCTGGGATGTCCCTGTGATAATCTGCTTCATGCTGGCCTCAGACCCTCAAACCCCTGCAGCCAAGGTGTGAGCTCCCTGCTGATGGGGAAGATGTCACTGCCCTGCATTCTGATGTCATGATGGGCAGTAAATCCAGGGCACTTGGCAAATTGTGAGTATTCTCAGCCAGTAAAGCCTGATTTTGATCATAGATTTTAATGATATTATTCAATAAACTCTAAAGAAAATAGATATGAAAATCTATGTTTGATCTTAGAGAACCTCTCAAGTGCCTGAGAGATTTTCAGGCCCAGTGGCTGAAGCTAAGCTAAATTAAGCACTGCTAAAATGCAGAGTAGGCAGGGAACAGCTTCCCTTTTGCAGTCCTGGCAGTGCAACTTTCTGTGCAAGGGGAAATCCTTTTCAATGTCAGAAGAACTGTAGGCTTTGAAATCTCCATCATCTGTGTTATCTCCTTTAATCTATCCATCCATTCCTTCAGCACTGGGGTTTCAGTGTCACAGCACACCCTCCCTGTCCAATTCAGCTGTTAAGTTTTCAATATCAGTTTCCAAATGCCAGGATTCTTTAACTTGTTCATTTATTTATTTTTTTTTAATTGAAGCTGGGGTTAGATTCATGTACACTGCAAAGCATTCATACATAGAACACAAATGACCTGCCTCTAATCACAGTGCTGCTTTTGATAAGAAAACATAGAGGTTATTTGTAATATTCATCCAGCTGAAGAAATCTGAAGTATTTGGTGCTCTTCAGATTTGCACCATTTCTGTACTAAATGCTGTGAGCATCTATTTATGTGAAGACAGAGGGTAATTACAGAAAATTTTTTTCCACTTTTTATGCCACTTCAATCTATTTTCAGTTTAACTATATCATTTTACTATGTAAGCAGAACTTCTGGAATTTATTTATAAGAGTCTTGTAACTACCTGATCCTAATAAACCTAAAAATGTGTTTGCAACTTTCAGCTTAACACTGTGTGACTTCAATCCTAGCACTAAGCTCACCTGTCTCAGAGCTCAGCATCTCCCTGGGTGAGTGCAAGCTGACACAGTTTAATCTTTTGTGAAGAACCCTTCTTTTTTCCTTACCAGCCAGAGAGTGAGAGGCAGGCTGCCCACAGAAGTTGTGATCAGAAATGGATGTGTCAGCTGTTATCACCAAACTTGCACGGATGTAATCATAGCTACTGCTGTGTGCCAGAAGAAATTGGAATGTTTGCAGCTTTTCAGGGCAGCAGGAAGGAAACACTGGCAGGGGGAATACAAACACACAGGCACGTGTGAAAACACAGCAGTGTGCACAGGAGTGTGTGCTCTCACTCAGATAAAGGGGTGCCAAAGGGAACGAGCAGAAAACGTGTTTGCAGGTAGGAAATGTGACCAAAGAGGCAGAACATGTGGAAGAAGAGCACAGGGTGGGGGTTTGCAGAGCAGAAGTGAGGCAGCAGCCTTTCTGTCCCAGGGCTGAGCACGAGCATGTCAGGGTCAGTCCACTCCAACTCTTCTGGGACTGGGCTGGGGGAAAACTGTGGAGAAACTGCACACCCTCTGTGAGCTGTGCACTCTTACTATCGAGGCACATAAAGCCAGGAGGAAGGTCTTGTGTTGGTGGAGAAATGCTCCACAGACTTTGCAAATTCTGAGAGGAATAAGCAACTCAGAAACACTGGTATGTTCAGTGAAAGTGATGCTGCAAGCAGGATGAAAGGATCTAAATGGAGACAGAATTTTTCTAAGGGGTGATGCCAGGTGTGGGAATGGCCTCTAGGGTTTGTGTCTCCCTGCCACAATCCTTTCTGCCAGTCCACTTATTCCCTTCTCTCTTTTCATTCCTGAAATTGTGTGACTCCTGTGCATCCTCACGTGGTCTGACCAAGTCCTATCCCCTCATGTGCACAGTAAGTTCCTGCACTTCTTCTGACAATGAGGGTAGTCTGAATTGTTCAGTTTTATTCCTGCTAGGGTTGGTTTTTTTGTCTATATGCTTCTTGTCAATGCTCAAAGGAGCAACCTGTCTATCTCTGGCTTACATGCAGTTCCAGCTGAACAGCACTATGCTTCCAGCAGAAGGATTGAAAGAACAAAGAAAAAGGTTCATTTAATTTACCTTGAGGGATAGTTCATTTTTCAAATAGAGACAATTTGAAAAACACAAAGCACTATGCCAATACCTTAGTCACTCTCAAAAACAAAATTAAGTCTTTCTTGGTAGAAAAATAAATGTCAATGCTGTGTGCATTTGCATCCAGCAGCAATTCCGAAGCTAATTTTGTAGTAACTGATAAGCTGCTATATTGCTTTATTATGAGCATTGAAGCTTTAAACATTCCTGTCCAGGCCAGACTTGGCCTGACACCAAAGTGGTCACTTGCCACGTGCCCTGCAGGCTGTAGCCAGCAGGCTGAACAGTAATCAGAGCTGGCACAGAGCTTCAACATTGATATTCACTGGTGACTGAATACAGCTCAGAGTATCATGGACCAAAAATCCTGACTTACAGGGGGCTGCTTAGTGAAACCAAAATCTGACTTGGGCAATATGAAACCACCCATCAAATTAGAAAAGAAGTTGCCCTTTAAGCAGGAGGCCATTAAGTAGCTGATAAATGGATGTTTCTATGAGTGGGGTTTCAGGATGCTAAATGTAAACCTGTATCTTCCTTTTTGAGTGATGCTGATAAGTACCTTTATTCTCTATGAAAGTGACTGTGAGAGTAGCCTTCTGAGAAAGGTGCACGGTGGTTTATTTGTCTGTCAGAAGGCTATGGCTAGGCTAGCTTCATTCAGCCACTGTGGTAACTTATTAATAAATTTATTTATAAATGCAGAACCCCCCTCAGCTGAGGTGCAGTGGGTTATTTTCATTGTCTGTCCTCCCAGCACACACCCACTGACCACTGCTGGTGCTGCAGAGATGCACGGGGGGCTCCGTGTGCCCAGTGCCTGCTGGTGCAATTCAGTCTGTGTCTGCAGCGCTGCTCTGCCCACCCAGGGCTGCTGCCAGGCACTTCCCCTGCTCATTCCTGCTCCTTCTGCTGGGGATTTCCACCAGGGCTAGTTTCTACCACAGGCTCTCCTTATTCTTTCTAGCTGGACATCCCAGACTGCACACCAGTGAAGCCTCCTGCTGATGAGCTCCTCCTTTCATGTCAACGAGGTGACTTCAGGGGGCCACTGCAATTACAGTGACAGCCTTGGCACGTCCAGGGCTGGGATGGGAACAGCCCTGGGCCACTCCCCACAGCCTTTGCCTGAGCGAGCCCAAAGTGAGGGACAGCTGAGTTTTGTCCTTGCAGGACACAGAAGGACACAGAAGGACATGTGTGCTCTGGGCTTTGCCAGAGGGACTCAAAGCTCTAACACTTGTCTCCTGCTCTGAGCCCACCTCAGGAGGAGGCTGCTTCTCCCCGTGGACTCCAGGTGAGCCTTTGGGAACCTTCCTGGTCGTATCTGATTTCAGCAAGGGACTCTGTAGCCAAAAAGTGACATCCATGAAGCACCCTGCACCAGCACAAGGGTGGCCCGTGGGGTTTGTGGCATTTGCAAAGAGCTCTTCACCAATTCAAGCAGTTTCTCTTCAGCTTAGCAGATCCTCTTCAGCCTTCTGCAGCAAGCAGGTGTTTCTCCTTATTTCCAGTCTGTGAACTTCAAGAAATCCTGAAATAATTTGTCATTTCATAAATAAGTTATACAGGCTGTCACCACGAGCCTGTCACCACACAGACAGCTGCAAACATGCGCAGTATGTGCTGATCCTGAGATCAGAATAAAGGCCATCTAAAAGCAATTACACTTCCAGGTATTAGGCAAACACAATTATTTAAATTGCCAGTCCAAAACAGTTGATAAAATAGATAATTAAAAAAGATTGACCTAAAGCTGATTTAAAATTACTCTGTAACGTGCACATAACTTATATAATTGCTCTCTCGTGACCCAGCCTCCATTAAAAAAGAAATTTCACCTAGGAAAAAAATTACATATGCAAAGCACGGTGATTAAAATAAATACTTATTCTCCTGAATGCTGGAAATTACGTGAGAAACTGCATTAAAAAGGAACAAATTAGCCTTGCATTGAAGACTGTAGTGTGGTCTGTCACTTAATAAATCACACTCAGGTGTTACTGAAATAGAACATATGACAATGCATTAGCCCACAGAAATAGTAGATGAGCCTAACACATGTAGATATATAAAAATTAAGCTGGAAAAAGACAGAATTAGATCATGGAATCATTTCGTTTGGAAAAGGCCCTTAAGAATATGGAGTCCAACCACTCAGTAAGCCAGCACTGCTGCCAAGTAGATGCTGAGATAATGGGGGACTTTGTTTTTCTTATTCAGAGAAAAGGAGCTCCTGAATGACATTGGGGGTCCTCTCCTGCCACGAGCACTGAGCTCCTGGGCAGCAGCTGCTTGGAGGGATTGCACTCACACTGCACCAGGCAGAAAAGAGGCAAAGAGGAGCAAGAACTGGCACAGGCAGGTTAAAGCCAGATTTCCAAATATGTTTAGTGCATCTTGATGAGGAAGGTGAAAACCTTGGAGGAGTCTCAGGTGCTTTTTGTGACCGACTTGGAGGTCACACAAAGATGAAAAGCAAGTGTGCAGGCCTGAGGCCAAAGTGGCGTCCTCAGTGCTGGCAGGGTGGTGGACACTGGTGCACACAGCCAGGGTCAGCAGGGATTGCTGGGGAGGAAAAGCAGCTCTCTGGCTCACTCTGCAATCAGCAGCCCTCCCGTGCCCAGGGAGGGGCTCACAAACACGGTCTGTGTGCACAGTGCTCCCAGAAAAGGAGAAAACCTCACACTGCCTCTGTTGGAAGATGATCATTCTGAGCTAGCTTTTCATGTCTGGATGCCCAGCTGGAGCAAAGAAACTGTTGAGACAGTGAAACCACAGCACTTTATACCCAGCTCTGTTGCTTTTGATCTTCTTCATTTTGGCTGATGCTTTTGGCACCTGTGGCCAAATAAAAGCATTGACAACAACACCATGAAATGAAAAATACGTGAATTTTGACCTGTGTCTGGGATTTGCAGAGACTGTTGGAAGACATGACCAGCACCAAAGGACATTTCTTGAGGAAAATCCTGTAAGACTCTCATTTTAATAGCATGTAGCTCTGGCAGTCTCATTGCAGAAACATGAGAGCTTTCAATTTAAAATGCTCTCCTGCACACGAAGTACTTCTCCAAACCTGTCACTTCTCAGGAGGCCCTTTCTCAGGCAGTCTGCATTTTAAATTGAGCAGTTATGACAGTTTTCACTGCAAAAGGGAACAAATTAGTGAAAGCAGAATATATGGGAACTCAGTTACAGGAGCAGCTAAACAACAGTAACCTGCTCCTGGGAAATACATGGCTTGGATTTTTGCAGTGACCATCCGTATGAAGAAAAGAAAGTCAGGTAGGACTAAACCAGCTGGCCAGCTATGTGCCTAAAGTAATGAGTTACAAAATAGCCCAAGCTGAGATCATTAATCCTGAATTTATTGACAAGTTTGAAAGCCCTGGGTAGATATTTGTCAGAAATTCAGCTGACAGTGCAGCCTGCTCCTTTGTCTATGGTATTTTGAAGCCCTCTGCAGTTTTAGATATGCTTGTTTTCCCGTGACGTCTCTGAGACAGGGCCATGTGGATCCCAGTTTTGGGGATGGATATTGAAGCTCAGTGTCCTGAAGGCCAATTGTCACTGGCTCACCTCCATGGCCCTTCCCCCTTTGCAGAGCAGCTGCCTTGCAGAGTGGACACAGCTGATTTCACATTGCAGGTTTTTTACATGAATTCAAGGCTCAGTCTGTGACTTGATGAGCACCACTAGAATGGAATGGTTCGGAAGGAGCTTTTTTACTAATCTGCTTTTAGAGTCCAATTTTCACATCTGAGTCTCAGGATAGAAGATCAAAGTCCCTCATTAGGGGACTGAATCCAATATTTAATACACTTAATGCCGCTTTATATACTCACAAGATAGTCTGGTTTCTGTATAAAACAACATCCAAGCTCCTTGTGACACTTAATGAAGGGACAAGGAGTGTTTTTAAGCCCTCATTTTCCATGCTGTTACATGGTGATGGAGCAGGGCTGACTCCAGTAGTTAGGATGTCACACAAGCAGCCTGTCAAAAGCAGGATCAGTCTCCTCTGCTTTCCATGAGGGGATACAGAAGTATCCTTATTAATGCATCTGTCTTTCAAAAACTGTGCTGTGATATCCTGCACCAGCATCTTCGGAACGTGCTGGACTTGGGGAATGTCAAAACTCAGGATTTGAGTGCACACTGTTACTCTGTAAATTGTATTGGAACTGATTAACCTATCAATCTCTATTATTCAGCCACTGGAAACAAGACACGTACTTCTCCTGGGGATTTACCTGGAGTGAGATCAAAAGGAAACTGCTTTCTCCCCTTCCTGCATAAAGGTTCAGAATATGTTTTGACCAGTGATGTTGAAAATAAATAAATGTAACTATCATGTGACCTGAATAACTCGAGTAATTCCCTTGTGATTAAGGCAGGAAGCGTTTGAAACATAAAAAGTTGCACCCGTGTTCAAATGAGAGAGGTCCTGGTTAATTATTTAGAGCAGCCGAAAGCTCATCAAAAATTTAACCAAGATATATTTCTCTATGATTGTGCAGGCACCACAATGTGCAGAAGTGGAGGCTTTAACTCTGTTAAATGAAACCCTTGAGTT
This sequence comes from Sylvia atricapilla, assembly GCF_009819655.1. Taxonomy (NCBI): domain Eukaryota; kingdom Metazoa; phylum Chordata; class Aves; order Passeriformes; family Sylviidae; genus Sylvia; species Sylvia atricapilla. The sequence continues at coordinate 1,910,286 of NC_089154.1, forward strand.
TTCACCTCCCAGCTTTCCATCCCAGGCTGGGGGCAGGAGGGGCAGAGGGGGAAATGCATCCTTTGCTCCCATCTCCTCTCTTCCCCAAGCTCCTTCAGAAAATTGCCTTTGGCAGCAGCGATGCACATTAGCGAGGTGGATTTAAATAGTACACCCTGGCAAATAAATAGCTTAAAGCTTTGGAACTGCTGCTGGAGGGGGTGGCCTGGGCCCACAGCAGGATGGAGCTGCAGCTTTCCCAGGCTACCACCACCCCTCCTTGGTAGGCAGTGTCAAACACAAGCCAGGCTGCAGCAGGTCCCCATTCCTCTCCCATCTGTGCTGTGGCTGCTAGTCCTGGACGTGGCAGAGCCTGAGGAAGGGGGGAAAGCCTGGACTGCCTGCCCAGTGTCCTGCAGAGTAGTTAATATCCATATTCTCTCTCCTTGGAGCACTGGCAGGAATGTAAGTGTTCTTGGTGAAGGAGAAAAGGGGATTTTACAGGCTCGGAATAAGCCCTGGGGGTGACAGTTCCTTGGTTTTCCACCCAACATTGTGGGATAGGTGCTGCACTAGATGGCATCTCTTCTTCTGTTTTTCTTCTTTGGACTGTTTTTCTTTAATTTTCTTTTATTTTGTTTTGATTACTTTTTTGGGTCTTTTTTTTGTTTGTGTTTTTGTTTGCTTCTTTCATGTTTTTTTTTAATTGTTGTTGTGGTTTTTTGTTTATTTGTTTTGTTTTTTGTTTGTTTTGGGGTTTTTTTTTGGGTTTTTTGTGTTTTTTTTGTTTCTCCCATTGACTCAATTCCCACCCATGAGAAGGTGAAGCTTTGCAGCTCACAGGCTGTGTAAAGCTCCCTCCTGCTGAGGTTTCCCTGTCCAGAGGTGCGTGCAGCTGCAGGAGCAGCTCTGCAGAGAGCTCTCTGCCACCCCAGTGAGCAGCAAGGACCCACAGACCTTGAGCCTGTGCTCTCAAATAGCCAGTGCTGCAAACTGGATGATGTTTTTAAGCAATTTAGTTCAGATCTCACCAATTTTGTGCACACCGCCTCAGAGCTGGGTCTGGGCCATTGCCCTTTTCTTTGAAGTCCATTGCATTTGTGAATTTCTTTGATCACTGCTGTGGAAATGATGGAAATGTTTTTCTCACAGGTTTTTATGCACACGGGCCTAAAGAGGGCTGAGAACTGCAGTGAAGGTGAAATATCTGACCTTATCTTGACTTGGTTAAGATTAAAGCAACATTAAATAGGCCAAAATTATGTACTAAGTACCTTGAGAGACTGATGAGGAGGGAGCAACTGTATTCTACTTCTATCAATATACTCAATACTTAAAGAGCTTTGCCACTAAGCTTAGTGAGTGTCGGGGATTTAAAAATGCCAGACACCACCTTAGGATTTCTAAGGCACCTTGTGACACTGAGCTTCCAATGATGGCACTTTATACCTGATATTCCCAAAGAGACAAAAGGAAAGAAAGGAAGAAAAAAGGAAGAAAGAAAGCAAGGAAGAGAGAAAAGAGAGAGAGAGAGAGAGAGAGAGAGGGAAAGAAAGAAAAAAGAAAGAAAAGAAGAAAGAAAGAAAGAATCTATTCTTCTTTTATTTTCACACCATCTCTGAGCAGAAAGGTCACAAAAACCAGCAAATGGGGTTTCCTGGAGAAGTCCTGGTCTTGCTTTATTGTCCCAGATTTCTGGAGCTTCCCAGAAGTTCTCTGTGCACTGAGCCACTGGAGAGAAAGGAGCAGCCCTGTCCCAGCTGCCTGTGCTGATCTGTCTGATCTCTTAGTCCACACAGCTTTGTTATAAAAACTTAGGAGGAAAATCTCTGAGCCCTTGTCTATAGTCCCTGTAAAAACCATTCAAAGTTGGGAGGTCATCAGCCAGGGAAATAGTGATGAGAATAATGTGGAAGCTGCTGGAGAAGTAAATAATGGCATTTCTTACTTATCCTTACGTCAGCCTGTGGTGAACCAGCTCACAAACCCCACTCATGAGCATCTTCTCTGGAAAAGATGACAAAGGAACAAAAAAGGATGGTGAGCAAGAAAATAAGGTGTGTCTAGAAAGAAGAAATGGTCCATGCAAGAATGAACATCAGACTCTCTGGCCTTTCAAACCATGAAAGATATTGAGAATATTAACATGGAATAATTCTTCATCCTTTCTCGCAGTACACGAAAGCCTTTTTATGCTGAAAAGGTTTTTGGTGAGTAGCTAAAATAAACCCCCCAAATCAAGTGGAATAGTTTGAGGCTTTGCAAGTGGTAACTAGGGAAAGACTCTGCCCAAGAGTAGGGTTTTCATTTGAAGTATTACTGTATATTTTGATTCCTTTGTCTCAGTTCATGATATAATGGAGCATAACTGATGTAACTTGGCTTGATGTGTCTCCTCGTTACACACACTGGAACAATATCTGCAGAAACATTTGAAATTACACATTTTTACAGACATCTATTTAAAGGCTCAGTAGCTTCAAACAAGCAGAGCACTTAGGCATACTTTAAAGGCTTATTTCCTGTAATCATGCATGGGTCATGGCTTAATCCTCATCAGAAAGCACACTTTGGGATCCTGATTACAGGAGGGGGCAGTCAAGGAAGGACAGGGAAAAGCAAAATTAGCAGAGTTCTCAAAAAGAGCTCAGAGATCTTGTACCCAGCCAGTGAATCTTTGATGCTAATTTGGAAGAGAGCTGATTTTTTAGAATTCTGAAGGAGGGAACCCAAGAGGCAAAACAAAGTTGATGATTCAAAGTGTCTGTTAGGAGAATGAATGTCAGTGCTCAGCACTGTGTGACCATATGTGACAAAAAGGTCAGGCTTTGGAAGAATCAGCTGTCCTGGCAGGGAACAGACAGTCTAATGGGAGAAGCTGCTAAATCCAATATTTCTTACTAAATTACTGAATTTCTCTAGTGCTTTTTAATATGGTTTTTAACAGAAAGGTGGGTCTATGAATTATTTTTGAGTAAAAAATGATAGGGTGGCTTTGCTTTACCTGGTACTTCCGTCAAATGAAATGGGGTGTGAAAGGACCTTGTTTTTTTACCTGAGAGAGGTGAGAATCCAACAGCTTTCTGCAGCAGATAGGAACTTGATTCTGTGCCACTTTAAATAAGTTAAGCAAATAATTACCCATGAATAAACTACTCCAGGAGAAAAATGCCAAATACAATAATACAGTCATATGCTTTTTGCACTTTTAAACAGAACGCTCATTACAGTACACAGCTGTATTCAAAAACTCCCCAGTCACACACATTTTCTGCATATACTCTGTGCAGTCACCAATTAATGGAGTATCCATTTAGTGGATATTTAAAAAACTTACGACCATTGCTTTGAGGTCTGTGAATAGATAGCAGAAATCTGTTTATTCCTTTCCAATACACCTAGCTGAAGTGTCAAACATCCAGATTTCTTAAGTAATTTAACTTGTAAAAAATGGGTATTTGACAGTTGAACAGGAGGCTTTTGTATTTTAAAGTACAAGGAAGGGAATTTCCTTTGCATTCACAAATTGTTGAGATGCCAATATTTCTCGAGTATGGGGTTTTTAAGATGCTCTGTTATCACAAGCTTATTATTAAGAATTCTTCCAAAATGTCCAGAGATGTGCTCATGCTCATTATTGGAAGGACTTCCCCATCCTCTTATACCTTTCTGTTCAAAGATTTTTTTTTTTTTCAGTGGATGTGGTTTGCAGAAGCCTCCAGGCTGCTCTTGCTCGTGCTGGAAGAGTGACCTTGAACTGGTCAGGCAAAAAAATGGAGGAAGCACAAATCCTGCCTTTATTCCTATCCTTTGTGCTCCAGTTATTGTCCATTGTCTCCCCAGACACTACTCCAGAAACTGAGCTGTAGTTTTCCTCCCCTTCCACATTTTCACCTGATGCCTGGTGATGTCCAGAGCTGTACCCAGGGGTTCCACCTGCACTGAGCACTTGGCTCTGGGTCACATTTATCAAGGCTAGCAAGCACAGGCAGCATTTTACAGCCTATTTAATAATTCCAGTAACTCAAAATTTGACTTAAGCTTGAGTTGTTCTCCTGCAAGGCAGGAGGATTCTGCTTCCAGGGGGGTTCTGGCCTCTTGCACCCAGTTACTGAAGGTGCTACAGCCAAACCGTGTCCTGAGCAGCAGCAGAGGCAGCGTGAGCAGGAGAAACTTTTCCCTGTGTTGTAAAAATAAGGGAAAATTTCGGGAGGTATTTCAGCTATTCTGCAGGATTGTGATGAGTAACCAACCAGTTCCAATGGTCATAAAGTGGGGACAGAATGGTGCTGGCTTTGTGGTGACAACCACTGGCTGTGTGTGTATTTCTGCTGCTCTGGCTGCTCCTCCAGCGCTGCCCAAACAGTCCCTGATGGACTCCTGGTGCAAGATTTGGTGTCCCGTGATGCCACAAGTGTGGCAGAGGTATTTCTGCTGCAAATCCTGCAGGAAATGCTTGAGATGATTTGTGTCAGAGCATCACTGTGATCTGCCTGCCTTAGGCATGTGCAAGGCTGTGCCTGGGTGCTGGTAAGGTGCTCTCTGAACTCCAAGAGTGTTGATGGACTCTTGTCTCACTGAGCAGCTGGTAATTTTCAAGGGTGTTTACAAGCCTTTCATAAGTGGAGAAAAAACCAAAAAAGGCCAGGGTGCACATTTTATAATACCGGTTTGTAAATTCAAGATTCAAATATTTTGATTTCTGAGATGGAGTTTAATCTCACTCCTGTGAAAAGCCTATTTCTCTCTACCTGTTACACTCAGGAGCACTTCTGCAGATGAAAACCAACTTTCCATCTTGCAGCCTCCCACAGACATATGCATGCACATTATGTCCCATGTTTAATTGCCTTTCAAAACTGTCTTATCTTGGCACGAACTTGTCTTTGGTTTATCTCTGCTCAGGATAAATGCATACCTAATCTTATTACTGGATGCACTCAGAGCAGACAATCTCATTAATAGCCACCCTTGAGGGATTTTTATCCATGGATCAATTTCATAATTGGAACACAGCTACATAATATATAAATATATCCCTTCAGTGGCACAGCCATTCTCAGGCTGCTCAGTCTTGCACATATCGTGAGGGAAAAAAAAAAAAAAAAAAAATAATCCAGGAAGGAAGAATGTATTTTTAAAATGGAGATTCTTCTTGGAAGCTTGTTAGGTTTTCAGATCACACCACAGGCTTACAAGCTTGATTTGTCAGGTTCATGATTGTAAGTGGATATGTGAGTTCTATCATTTTTAGCCTGGATAGTCACTAAGAATAGTTTTCCTTATTCTTAGTGGCATTGCATTGCATTCTGTATGCTGTTTGTTGTAGCATATAGAATTCTATAATGGGAAAAACCTATCACGTTAGCTACATATCATTTTCTAAAGCAGCAGGAGCCATGCAGCTTTTAAGAATTAAATTACGTTCATTTATTCAGTGACTGCAAAATACCCTGCTAAGAGTGTAATAGCTTAAAGGCTTCCTAATCAACTTTACTTCATCATTAAATAATTATGCTTTGTGTATCTGAACTGCACTTTCGTCACATCTCATATACAGGCTGGTTAGTGAATATGAGTCATTACCAGGGCTGAGTGAACCATTCATAATTAAACCTGAACCAAGCAAAACTGCCTGGTTTTGAGTTGTGTGAAGCTTTCAGCATGTCTGGGCTACTTTTCCAATGAACTTTGATTCAATTATATCCAAGCCCCAGCAAGAGGAAACATACATTTACTGCAGGGACCCAAAGCACAGGAAGAACTGCTGTTTGGAGTTGGGTTGGTTTTGCCCTCACCCCTGTCCTTCTGTCAGGATCATTACACCTCTGATACACAGGGATTCATTTTCTTTCTCCCTCCCCCTCTGTAGGCACACAGTGAGGCTCTTGGAATACAAACACAAGAAATTAGTGAGCAAGAGTTACAAAGTTTTATCTGTTTGTGGCTGCAAGTCATGCAACTGTACACAAGGTTTTCCATGATGACACCACTGGGTGCTATGAGCCAGCTGGCCAAAGTGGGAGAGAAATTGCTGCTATAATTCAAGAGGTGAACAGTGATACCAGTGATAAAGATGGTAATCCAAAAAATAGCAAGAAGTGTATGTTCATGTGTTTGATTATTAGCAGATCCCAGATCCCCCAGAAAATCAGACATCCTCATCAGCTGCCCACAGCCCTCTTTTGATGCTGTCAGCAGCAAATCGTCCTGTCTCTGCTGGTGTGGTGGGAAACAGGCTGCAGTGAAAGCAGAGACATTCCTGGATGTGTTTTCCTGTTGTGGGGCTTTGCTGCTGCAGGGCTGAGGACAGGCTGTGCTGTGCTCCCTCAAGGGGCAGTGCTCTGAATCCAGACCTCAGGAGATTGAAGGGCCCCATACTGGCAAAAAGACACCCAGTTTAAATTGGGATGATGATACCTCACCATCAGACTGACATCCTCAGGGACAGGGGGGAATACCTGCTGCTTGCTGTTTGCAAATCAAATCAAAACCAGAACCACATTTCAAACAAAATTGCTGCCCAAAGCACATGGGAAAAATGGAAGTGTTGGGAAGACAGTTGATTGATAGGGAGATATCTTTGGAGTGCACCATTCAATTGCATCATTTATATTTCATTAAGCATGAAATTATGTTTATAATTGTATTAGACAACTCTGCGAGAGATATTAGCTCAGAAGCCCAGACTCAATTAAAACAATTATTAATTATTACTCTGTTTTTTCCATTTTTAATGAAATTATGCTTCTGAATTCAGAGCACTGGTGAAGGTGTCTTACTTCAATTCATAAAAATATCGCTTTGATTGGCTATTGTGTAACTGAGAGGATAGGAGTGGGTGTTATTTAGTGCAAGCACTATTTCATCCAGGGACGCACTCTGTGTAATCCATGTGGAGAATGGAGATTCCCTGCTCCAAAATGGACAAAAGGTCAACGGCAGGGAGATGGTGCAGCAGCCTCAATAGCAGGGGAACCCATGATGAGGAGACCAAAAAACATGAGAAGAGTTTATAAAAAAATATTAATAGAAAAACCCCAAACCCAGCCAAAAAATTATGGGAAGCAGGAAACAATCTGAAGGCTCAGGAGGTGTGAGAAACTAGCAGGAAGCAGCACAGAGGGAGGCAGAGGGCAGGTATCACCCATGCTGGGAGGGAGTTAAAGCCCACTGTAACCCCCTGCTCTGCTGTGCCTTTGGCCAGCACCACCACAGCTGGGGATGGTGTGTCACAGTGCCAAAATGACAGAAATGGCAGCCAGCCCTCCTTCCTGGGGTCATCCACAAACCCCTGTGTGAGGGAGGGCGAGGGGTGGCTTGCAGCAAAATGGGACCTTCGCTGTGGTTTGTCTGAAATCAGAGCTGAGAGCTTTTATTTCATCTAAAATCTACCAAGACTATTTATTTCATCTAAAATCTACCAAGGCTCCCTGTCACATTTTTCCATTTCATCCAGTGATATTAATACATATTCAAGAATCGCTGGGACTTCAAAAGGCCATACTCACCTGGTGCAAGAGCTGTGGGATGTTTCCTGAGGTGTTGCAGGTGTGGGCGACTTACATTAAAAAATACTCAATTTTTTACACCAGTGTCATGGCACACAAAATGTTCTTCAGTTCACCTTCATGTATTTTTCCGTAGCTTTCCAGCTCTCACACTTATTCTGCTAATGATTGAGCATCTCAAGCACTTTGAAACAAAGCTGTTCACCTTTAGATATTTTTTTCCCTCTGTACAAGAAGAACGGATTCCTTGCTGGCATTTATCTTCCCACCTGCTCTCTGGCACCCCGACCAAAAATATTTTGAAATACGTTCCTTTTCATCTCGGAGCTTTGTGCGTGCCACACAACCCACTTTTTTTTATTTTTTTATTTAAAGGCTGATTTATTTTTTTTCCTGCTTCTCCTTTTCTACTTTCTTCTCCTCTGTGTGCAGCTGACCACATGGTTTCATTCAGCGAAACAGCCGACTGCGAAATCAGACAAACGCTTTGACTTTGCCGCTGGCTTTCGTGGCTGCTGTACCTCTGAAGGCTCCACTCACCTCTAATTACATGTCCATGGAAATCCTGCGGATAAGGAGCAGTGTAAATCATTAGCCCTCCTAAATGAACGTGCAGCTGAGTAGCTAAGAACGGGATTAGCACTTGACAGGGGAAGCGCTGCCCGCTGAAGGGAAGGGGCAGGGGCTGACTGCCTATTCCACAGAAATTATTGCCACCCAGCACTGGGGGAGGCGGTGTCCCCAGGCTCCGGTGGCTGCACAGAAGCATTTCCCCTCCACTCTTACCTCTCTGCCTAAATTGCCTTTGCACAAGTCGAGGAGAGGAGCTGGGAACCGAGGAGCATGGAAACGGGTGCTGGAAATGGTTTGGATGGTTTGGAGCCCAAGGACCTTCCTGTGGGACACCAGGCTTCCACCCCTAAATAAAACACGTCCTCTTTAGTCTGTAACAATACTGCTTTGCTTCATCTTCCATTGCCTTCACATGGCACGTGGCTTGATGCAAATAGTTAGTTTTGAGCTTGGGAGGTTTTTTATATCTTTAACAGAAAGAATATAAAGACACAGTGCAAAAATGTCTTCTTGCCCTACCTAACCTTTCCTTATTTAAGAGTACTTTATGATTCAGGACAATAGTCACACTGCATGGAGCCCTCCACAGATTAAGGTGTCCCCAGACAACTAATATTTTGCCTTTTTAAGAATACAGCTCTTACTCATGGAATTTAACCGGTCTGTAAGTTCTGAGGCCACAAAGCAGGAACACCCATGGAGGATTTTAAAATGCAATAACAATTGTTAGATGCAATGGGTGGCTCAGTTAGGGGATCGTGGTCATCGCTGTCACTGTGGTGCTGCTGACAAATTGTGCTTGCTGGAAACATGCCACTATTAGCATAATGTGGCATGGAATATCCTGTTTAGCAGCGAGAGGGATCTTACAGTTAGGGAAGATTCTGGGTAAGACTTCCTGCTGGAATAAATGCTCATCACTCCTCATCGCAGCTGTTGTCATTCAAATGCGCTGAGATTCGCTCCCTTGTCTTGAAGCAGCCAAGGACAAAATCACAGCTAAAATGATTGGGGGAGCATTCAGCACATGTTTGGAGTCGAGCAGAAAGGGGGTTTTTTGTTCGGTTTCTGAGTAGGATGACTTTTTCTTTTGTGCTCCACCTTGAATTGCTTGCTGAGATCACACAGAGGATTTCCAGGTGAGCAGGTGCTGGTGTCTGTTTGCTGGTTTTAAGCTCACCAACAAGACATGCTGGAAAACCTTTTGGCTTATTTTGGACTAAAAGATGCCATTTTATAGCGAGTTAGCTCAGTCAAAGTAATTTAACTGGACTATACATAACTATGATGTCTTTAGCCCTATTTAAAGACAGTGAATTTTAGTGCAGGCATTTTAAGTTATCTAATCAGCCCCGAGAAGAAAATCCCTTAAAGATACATAACTAAGTCTGAGAAAAGACACAACAGCAGTAGGGTGATATTGTGCAATGTGAAAATGTTGTTTATATCCAAACATCACACGCACAGTTGAGCATGAATTCACATTAAATCAACTTGAGCTTCAAACATATATTTTTAGATATGGGTAGAAAGAACTATTTTTCACTCATGGAGTCCCAATATCATAAAGGTTTTAATCTGGTGAAATATATGACTTCTGAAAACCTGAACATGACTAATATTTCCAAAGGCTTGTTGAATAAAAGCCTCTGAGCACAGGGGTGATACCTGGTTGCTGTTGTTGTGAATTCCTTTTGTGGCTTTATTTCCTTCTGTATCTTCAGTGGTTTGTCAGTTTTGCGATGACAAGCCCTGTAGAGGTTTGGAATGAGTGAAGCTGAAGACACGAATCCACCTTTTTGCCTCCTGACATTTTAATGCCTCGCTGTGGTGCACTAACAGAGCAGGTGAGGTGAGGATCACCTCACACAGCCATCACCTCCTCAGGGCACGTGGCCACTGGCCCAGCTGAGCCACAGATACACAAATAGGAGCCCTCTCACCTATTCATGCTGCTCGTGACCAAAGACCACAGGAAAAGTGATTATGGGAATAAAAGGAAACTTTTGCATGAGCAAATGGGCATCCCACACAGTGTCTTCCATTCACCGCAGAGTACTCCTTCCTCTTGTCTGATAAAGTGACATCTGCTTAGTATATTTGCTTGATTATTCAGTTCTCTGCATCACTGGGAGGAAAGTAATCTCTCTAATTGGTGCAGAGAATGTTTTCCAGCATGGTTAAAACAGCAGACTCTGTATTGAGATTCCTTCGTGGCGGTTGCTGTTACCAGCTTCAGAAACCATGGAAAAGGAACCTAATTTTGTGTTTATTTGCTCACAGAGTTAACAGATCTGCAACCCTAGAAACAGTATATAGGTCTAGTTATGAAGGAAATAAAATGCCCTAATTAATTTTCTGCATCACTGAAATGGAGCTTCAGTCAAATGGAGAAGACACACACTGTGGATGTCAGAGAGCTGTCCTAGGACCAAGCCTCCAGCAGTATTTGGGAGCAAAAGGTAAAATGAGAGAGCAGATGAGATGAAAATGCTAATTAGAGAGAGGTTTGGGTGAGATAGGCAAATCTCCTTGTAATCTCAAATAAATCTGAAATTTTTTTGCTGTGCTCTTATCCCATCCCAAGTTTGTTGTGCATTTTGCACCTGAAAACAGCCCTCAGTCTATTTGGATCCTTCAGGCAGTAACAGTCTGGTTGAAAAGACTACTCCTTTTCCTTTTTTGTTAAAACCCTAAAAGTTATTTCCTGGAGATAAATGTTAGGCTGGCTGCTGTCTTTACAGCGGCACAGGTTTTCTTTAATATAAACAGGCCTGGTCTATTTGGTCTGGAGGGATTTTCAAAGGCCAGGTAGTAACCATCCCCTCAAAGGTGTCTTTCAGAGCTGGACTACAAATCCAGCACTTGGCTGGAAAACCTCCTGGTCAGGAATGTGGTCCCAAAAGGAAGACCTAGAGACAGAGTAATAATGCAAATCTGCTGGAGGTAAAATGGGTGGGACTGTGTATTTGGGGCTGTTTTCCTTTTTGCTATAAGCAGCTGTGTTGAAAAGTTTCCTTTTTGAAATTTCCTTTTTGCTATAAGCAGATGGTTTTTTACCTGGTAAAAAAAAAAAATTGTTGGTATTTCTCAACAGATTGTATTTGCAGATTAGACTCCTTCCTACTCTGACTACCTAAAGTTCCTCAGGAGGCTTTTCTCCCAGTATGTCTGAACATTTTAGCAACATTCATTAGGCAGAATGACATCCCAGTTACTGACTAAGAGAGGTTTTGATGCCCCCTTTTCAGAAGTGGTCATCCAGAAATACATTTAGTTTATATTTAGTTGGTGAGAAAGGGACAGAAAGGGCTAAAATACCCCTGGCTCCAGGAGGGCAACAGGCACCACAAAGGTGTTTACAAGAAGTTCCTTTTCATAAGGATAGAACTGAAAGTGGTGAATTTGTAGAACTTTAAAATAAAAAGACATGGTAATAGTCTTCTAATTCTCAAAAAGTCTGCAAAGAAGGTGCTTCTGAAATACTGTCCTGGTCACCAAAGGAGTGGAAAAGGTTCCTGACTCTACATAGAGCAAAATTTTAAATTAGAGATTTGGAAAAGCTTCCTAATGAAGGATATTTAAACAGTGAACCTGGCTGCTAAGGGAAGCTGTAAAATCTAAGTTAGAAAAGACCAATTAGACTAACACCTGTCTGCAATGGGCACAGCAGGATTCTGCATCCATGCAGTGAAAATGGACTTAAAGCCACTACATGCTGTGGTGCAGATTTTTATCCTCCAGAGCCCCACTTAGGTCTGTGATTCCATTTTTGCTACACACGTATATCTCCCTAGACTGTGTGTAAGTCCTCTAAGCTCAGTTCTGAGGGTCTTCAGTCTGTCTCACTTCTGTAGCTCCAGCCTGTCTGGGAAAATAATCATAAAGCTGAAGTATGTGAGATCAAAGTCTTCTCACGAAGTCATGAGGATTAAAATTAATTTCATTGCTGTGGGTAGAGCAGCTTTCCCTAGGGAAAAAGGTGTCTTTTTGGCTCTGTTGAGTTGGTACCTCAGCTGACCTCATTCAGGGAAAAGCTCTACCCCATAACCATCTTTTGGGGGGCTGGAGCTTAAGAGTGAGGATCCTTGAGGAGAGGGGAAGGCTCCCTACAACCCTCAGTGAGGTGTGCAAGGGTTCTCCTGTTTTCCATGGACACTGGGAATGTGTTATCTCTGAATGGTTCCCGTCCTGGCACACTGCATGGGAAGTGTGGACATGGCATTCACAGCCCTGCATTCCCCTCTGGAATTCGGGAATTTAATCTTGAATTTAATCTTGGCTATGAGATGCAAGAACGATACCCAGCACTGTAAGTCAGCAGTATCCCCCAAATAAGTTGATAAAGCAGCTGTGTTGGCTCTAGAGCATCTCAACTTTCGGCTTCTGAGTATGATGAATTATTGTTTAAGGAGATGTATTCATAATTCTGTTCCTTCCAAGCAGGTGGTTGATATTTTGAGATCCCTGCTGTATCAGCACTATGTATATTTGGCACAGAAACTGCATGAATATTATAAATTCTATATTTAATTGAGTCTCATAAAGAAATCCTGTAAATCATAGTCATCCCATCAAACAAACCGGGAAACTGATGTGGTGAGGTATTCAATAACACAGCTTCTTTTTGTCCCTAAGGGATAGACAAAACTTCATTGTTTCCCTTAGAAGAGAAAGAATGATGAGAGTCAAGTATCTTTGATGTAGTTCTGTTTATCTGAAAATAACATAAAATCCTAATTCTTAGCATTGAAATCAAGTAATATGAGAAAATACTTCTACATCCAACAGCAAGCCTCCATGAGGCAGCACTCAGCCAAAAAGGTTCTCTGTTTAGGCTTTAAGCAAGACCACAACCCCACTCTTGAGTCAGGTTGTGTCTTAAGTTTTCTTACTTCTTTTTATCTCCCTTGAAATATTTCTTTGTGTTTCTTCATCTCACATATGGTGGCAGAAAATATCACAGCATTGTTTGCTATGCAGTAGATGGTGAAACTCCTTTGTTTCCTTTGTTTGTGAATGTTAGGTGATATTAAATATGCTGGGGGGTGAGAGTTAATGTTAAAGTTAACTTACTGGGATTGCTAAAATCCAAAACCCCTAAAATGTTCTGCCTTTCCTGGATGAGAAAGAGTCTAGTAGTTCTTTCCATCAGATAGACTCTGGGGCTTTGATAAAGGATCTAAATTGCAATAAATTAAAGAGGGGCAGTTAAAACAGGCGTAGGTCTTACCTAATAACAAGGGTAAAATACACATAGCAGTGCAAGCAAAGGGAGATTTATATCCCGTTTCCTCAGGTGGATTTGAATCTGTACAAAGCTGAAACTGCTTTCATTGTGTTAAGTTCTCCGTGCCATTGGCTCACAATGAAGCACTATTTGCACCTACTTTATCTGTAGTACATCTATTACATCAGATCAACAGGAGGTGAGAGAGGCTGGTACTCAATGAATGTGGTCCATTATTGAGCTGTATCTGGCAGCGTGAACAAGGGCAGCGGGGGTGGATTTTGGCACCTGACCTGCTCTGGCATCCTCTGCCTGCAGAGCCCTGGTCGTGGGAGAGCACTTTGCTCCAAGGAGCAGCAGACAGGCCAGAGAGCCCTCGGAATTCTCTCTGCAACACATGCACAGCCACGTTTTCCTGACAGGCTGCTTCAAGGGCTCTCCAGAGCTGTTTGATCAGGTCCTCCAAACCCTCTTCACAGCGCTCCTCTTGGCTGCTCTCCCTGTGGCACTCAGCACAGTCCATTCTATCAGCATCCACACGCCTTGGAGCCCGCACAGAGCATCCCCAAACCGGCTGCTGGACCAGCCCTGCCCCGCCTCAGCGGAGAGAAACAGCTGGAAAAGTGCTCTCCTTGACGGGCCAAGGTGGTCCTGGGGCATCACAGCCCTGGCAGGCAGCAGGGGATGTGGCCCTCGCTTGTCACAGGGCTGTGCTGAAAAGCCTTTGTGACTGTCCAGGGCCGGCAGCGAGGGGCCTTGAGATAACCCTTGTGGTAAATGTAATGGATAAATTCGTGTATCAAAGATTTGGTCTAATAAAAAGATACTCTGTGGCGTCTCTGAGATTCCAAGAGCTGTGGTGCAAGCTGTGAAACCACAACATTTGGAACAGAAATGACACGGCCGGACTGGAGATGGCCCATTCATCAGGGATGGACCTCCACTTCACGGCTGGTTGATATCTGATATAATTCTTGATAAGAGATCTGACATCTGATATCAATCTTGGTGGGGGATCCAGAGGATGATCAAATCAGCACTCCAAAGATGAGATCCAGGAAGACTATCAACGCCTTTTTATACTTATGGGAACCCCTTTCAAGACCTCACTTGGAAATAAAGAGATACATGAATATTTGGACTTTCAACGGACTTAGCCTCAGGACAAATAAACTGTATAAAAACCCTACACCAGGACCCAGTGTGTGTGGTTGAGGTTGGACGGTACCGTTGTTACTGTCACTCTGCCCACCCAACATTCCACCGATGTTGTCCAATTTTATTGTGGCTTTTTAATTTTTTTTTTTTTTTTTAATTTGCTAAATAAATTCTGTTATTTTGAATTGGCTTCTTATGATTTATAACACCTTGGGCATGGCAGCCGTGTGGCACAGCTCAACAATGGTGCTGAGGAAAAGGCCCTTGAATTCCCAGCTCCTGTGCTGAGGGTGAGGGGACAGCAGAGCCGAGGGGACAGCAGAGCCGAGGGGACAGCAGAGCCAAGGGGACCCTCTCTGTGCCCGCCAAGGCCAGCACTGTCACTGTCCCACTCCTCACCCTGCACCATGGACAAGGTGCACTGGTGTCTGTCTGAGAGGTCCATTTTGAGCTTGTTCAGCAGCAAAGTGCACCCTGTACCTGTAAATTTGCAGAAGTTTTTAGAAAGGGAAAAAAGCAATTATCAAAAGGCATCTGATTGAGATAACAAGCATGGGAAATGGTGTCCTGCTGCTGGTTTCCAGTTTGCCCAGGGAAGTGGAATGGGTTAGCACAGCCTAAGAAATTCACGTGGTTCGATTAGATAATAAGCATGATCTGCTGTATTTTCCTTCCTATCCAAAATTATCCACAAAAAAATGGCCAAGAGCTCCCTTTGCAGCAGGAACATTGCCATATGCACCAAGGAGGTCACTGAAAGTAAAGATAACGGCAGAATTAAGTAATTGTGAATAAGATCCATTGAGCAACCAGGATTTCATGAACATGGCCGAAGGAGGGCTGAAATGAATTGCAAAGTTACTGTGTTCAAATGCAATTTTCACATTTTCTTATTACACAAAGTAAAAAATACGTTGCCCACCAGAACAGGGCCTGAGCTTTACTGTAATAGAAGTTGAGAAGTAACTCTGCTGAAGTCATCGATGTGAGCTAATGAGCTGTGAATATGCTTTAATATGTGAAACAATACCGGGACCAGGATTCCTGTTGATTTCAGAGGGACTATTCGTACAGCCAGTTACTGCTCTGTACAAGTCTATGAGCATGTGAGTTTCTGCTAAAATAAGATTACATGTCTATTAGACTATCCAGGAGCTACAACGCTGCAATATATGGTATTACCATGCACTGAAGATAGGTCCTTGGGAAATTATTCAATAGAAATATGTAGGAGACCAATTTCCTCAGTAACAGCAAATCTTTCAAGCACTGCAGTTTAGGTGACGATTCAGCTCTTGGAATAGAATCCATTTAACTTTGGATTTGGAAAGGACAGTGCTGGAAGTTAGGGAGCAGCAGATTTATGTGTCACTGGATTACAGTGGTGAGGCTATTTTGCAAATAACCTGCCCTCTGAAAGTGCTGACTGTAAGATGCTTTAGGAATATTGACATTTTGCCACAAATAAAGAAAGCTCACGCTCAACTCATATCATCAGATCACCTAACAACACATTTCCCTTGCATTAATGAAACAACCCCCGTGTCCTCATAACAATTATAAAAACATCTTTCAGTTATTATGCTACCCTGCAGCAAGGAGAAGGGTATTGATCCAGGCCCATGTTTCATTTACAAAAAGAGATTTTCTGGGGAGAAAACAAAGGATATGAAATACTCTAAAACATGAAGCAAATGGCTTCATCTCAAAGAAGAAACAGCCCTTTGAAGAGAAGAAAAATGCTCAAAGTATCTTAAGAACAAAGAAACACAAGCACCTGGGCCTATGAACTGCTCTGGAGTAAACTATTTCTTACTGCAGTCAGAATAGAAGCTCAAGCATGGGGAAATCTTCCTGAACAAAACAAAGCAAAATCTTGGGAGTCACTCCAGAGGGTTTTATGTGGTTTATGTGTGAGGACTGAACAGAGACAGGCTGCATTTTTTTCCCTGTGAATCACAGGGCCCTTGCTGGCACTGTGAACTGACTCAGGAATTCCACAGCCTCTATGCAGTCCTGCCATCCCTGTTTCAAAACCTGGGCTGACAGGGGATCTGTGATGACAGCACAGTTTCCATCCAAGTGCTTTGGTAACTTTTCCAGTGCTCTGCAGCATTTACTCCTGAATTTGCCTCATTGAAGGCAAGGGGACAGCAAACAATCCAGTGCATGTGCCCTGGGACACGTTCCTCTTGATTCCCTTCTGAGCCTTGCTCCTTCTCTTGGCCAATTCTTTTGGTATGGGATGAGAAAAACTGGCTATAGGCAGGGACAGTGCTGTTGCAGGTGCATTTAGAGAAGGAAAAATTTGAGTTTCGCAGCTGAAAGTGCTGCTGAGAAACCTGAGTTCTGTCACTACTTACACAGGAGACCTGACACTGGTGTCCTTTGGAATTCTGCCCACTGTGCCCTGCCTGCAGCACCAGCTCCATCCACGGCACGTGTGAGGAAGGGCTGCCTTCCTCTTCTCAAGGGGGGATTTGTCTCTACTAATCCAGAACGTTTCACTGTCTTTATATGTTCTCTCTGAGTTGTCTTTTCAGGTGTGTGGCTCTCGATTCCTCAGAAGTGTGTCAATGTCATTCTCTGTATCACTGAATTCTAAAACCCCAGCTTCAGTTGCTGCAGCATTTACTGCGTTCAACTTTCCTCCATTTCTGAGGTTGAATTGTTTAATTTCCTGAAACTCAGTAACAAAATCAACACAGAAGGCCAGATCTGTTCCTTGTGTTCGAAATACATATTCAAAAACTCTCAGCTAATTAGTGCTAAATTAAAATGCAAGAGGAATAGCCTTTATTTTTAGGTTATATGGATAAATCACTTACTTCCTTTACTGTTTCTGAAGAAAGCTCAGCCACTGCATGCTGTTAGTGCCACTGAGAAGAATAAAAAAGTCATCACAAAATGATATCTTGATAAAACATGACCTTTAAAGCTGAAGCTGTGGGAGCAAACCAGATAAAAATGTTTCCCGAATGCACACAAAAAAAGGTCTGCAATGAAAGGAAAACCGATTATTTTCACATTCTTAATTATTTTAGAAGATTGATGAAATTAAATTAGGTATTATTTTAAAACAGTGGGATTTCATACCATGCTGACTACATTATTCATTTTTGAATGAAATTTCACTTTTTCTTTTTACGAAAACGTTGATTTTTATGCACACATTTTTCATTTCTCCACATGTACCGTAGAACAAGGACAAAAATTTTCACAGCAGCAGTTTATTCCTAACTGGTCACTTTAAGCTGTGTGGCCTTCCTCCCTTGTAATTCCTGCCTATGTCCTTATCCATTTGAAAGGTTCCTAGCAGCGTACAACAGCTGCGGTCACTCTTACTGCTCCTGAGCAATCTTGGTTGGTACAAACACCCCAATTCACCAAGGAGCCAGCCACTGTCTCAAGGTTTCTGTGTACAGAAGCTCTCATGCAGGGAAAAAAAAAATAAATTAAGCCCCAAAGATCTTTGCCAGCATTATTTCATTTTCTTCTCCTCAGATTCTTGTCCTGATTTTTAAATTACACACAAGTGGTCTCAGAGTACTTAAGCCAAGGTCAATTTTTTTCTATGTTTTTGCATAATGCCTTAAAAGATGAATTTCTAATCTCTTATGCTGACTGGGTAGGTCATCTGCCCCAAATATAACAAATAATATTAAAATTCAGGCTTTAGCGATGCTGAAATTAAATGAGAGGCTGTGGGGATGAGCAGGGTTGTGGGGGTGCATGTGTGACCTTTTTCAGTAATCCCAGTTTGGATCTATAAATTAAATCTATTCTCTTTGAAGAAACACATTACTACAAACCCCCCCAAATCAGCCAGAAAATACACAGCATCAGCATTGCAGGGTTAAAACTTGAATTAGGTTGTGGAATCAAGTCAGTGGGAGGGGGTCTATTCTTAATTGAACTGAAATCCTGCTCCCAGCCAGGAGGGAGCATGAAAAGAGGCAGCTAGGTTTTAAATGTTAGTCACATTCCACAAGGCTTTCCTGGCTCTTGTGGATTGAGAAGGTAGAGGAAGGGTAATGAAGGACTGAAATGTGAAGTTAAGACCCACATCTGGTGACGACTGCAGAATTCCTGTGGCCAAGGAGCTGAAGGACAAAAAGCTCACCCCATGTGTGGCATGGCAGGGAACATGGAGAGACTGATGGATGATGATTTGCATTCATTTTGGAGCGGTTTCCTTGGGATGTGGTAGTTTGGGACCAATTTAAAGGGTCCAGGTTTGCTTCCCTCTCTTTCCTTTCCCTCTGTACCATGGTCTAAGGAAGGACCAGTCTCGGCTGACTCCAGCTGGTTTATGCAACAGGATCTCAAATCCCAGAGCAGCTTGTCTCAAACCCCAAGGCACCCACAGACACCTGCAGAAAAGACTCTTGTTACATCCAGCCAAAGGCAGATTCTGTAGATAATCTTGCCAGAAGCAAAATTCTTGTTAATTTTCCTATTTCACTCCACATATTATTAAACATGAAATATCAGTGCAGTACAAATCTCACAAAAGAACAACACAGACACATTTCTAAGATGTTGAGAAAAACAGACTTCAGGTTCACTTAAGTAATTACTAAATTCCTGAAGGAGAGGCAGCATGTGTTCTGTCTCTCTACGCATTTATTATTTCTTTCTCCTCTGCTCTTGGTGAGCTATTCAAACAAGGTGGGAGAAGTTCCATCTGAAAGGACAGAAGTGTTTTTATCAAAATTTTTCTTCAATATAAATTTGTGAAACTGAGTCTTTGAACACACCCAGCTGACTGGTTTTATTTTTTTTTTCTTTATGTTGATGTCTTCCTTTCTTCTTTATCTTCTCTGCAGCAGCTGGCAGTACTATTGCCAGATGCCACCAAAGTCTACTGAGTATTAAAAGCAGGCCAGCCCTAACCCTTGGCTTGAAAGAGTGATGATGTCTCAGCAGCCAGAGGACACAGAGGAGATGAGTGAGACAGAAGGAGCTTGTCAGAGAGCTACAGCATCAAACTAACAAAATAACACACCTGAAATTCAAAATGCAGCTTGGTGGCTCCAACAACAGGCAGATGTACTCACATGTTTACTTTTTTTTTTTTTGTCTTCTGGTGGAAGTTAATTTTCTTTACCGATTCTTGGCCTTCACACATGCCTGCAGAGTTTGTCTGGAATGTATAGGTAAGAAAAAAAATCAGAAAAAAAAAATCAGGAATGTATAGGTAAGAAAAAAATCCGAAAAAAATCACAGGAGCCACTGTGAAGAGAAAAATCCAAGCACAGTCTTCTTCCTTGCTGATGGGCAAGGCAAAGGTATGATAAGCAGATGAGGAATGCAGTCTGGCAGATGGCCATTCCCACCTGGATACCTCTCACCTGTCTGGTGAGGTTAAACCATCCTGGTCCTGCAGTCAGTGACATCCCAAGTGATACAAATCCATGGGTGTGTCCTCTCTTAGTGGAATCAGTGGAATTACAGCCTTTAGCACGAGTCCAGAGTGCTAAACTCCATCCATATCTGTGCATCCTGATGTCTTTGCTCCACCAGGAGCTGCTGTGCTTACAGCTGGTGGTGGCAGCCACATGGTAGAGCCATGGGAGCTCCAGCAGCTGACTTGCAGCAATGATTCATTTTCACTTCCAGAGGTTTCTGAAGGGTCTCAAAGGGGCAAGTCCTGCCCCTTTTAATCCTCTCTCTGACTTGCATCTCGTGGTGCACTGTTGAAGCCAAGTAGCCTGAAATTCAGCAGAGGATCATTTCCAGGGTGTTGGCCATTCACTGAGAGTTAGAGCTGAGGCAGTGGCTACTGAGGAGCCAACTGGAACTGCTAATGGTGAGGAGCTGAAGCCAAAGCAATCCAAGCCAACAGAATAATTGGAAGCCAGTAAGACCTGTCTCTGGGGTCTGTCCTACTGAACATATGTCTGGAACTTGAAAAAGGAAAGGAGCACCTCAAGGGACATGAATCAGACCAGTTGAGCAACACTGGAAACTTCAACGTTGCTACAAAGCCAAAACATCTTTGTTTTAGCATATCCAAAGTTTATTAAAGCAAAATACTTCAAAATAGCGGAGAAACAAAATCTGATCCAAATCGATATTTGGAAGAAAACGTTGACAAAGAGCATAATCTATATGCCAAGTGTTCCCTTAGGAGCAGACTAATTTTGTGCAGACATTCCTGAATAGAAGGCACATTCATAAAAATGTCTTGTCACTGGGTTTCAGCACAGCATGGGAACTCCTCACTGAATTAGTTTCCAACCACGACTCAGTCCTCTCCTTTCTCTCCTTCCCCCTCTCCTGCTATGACCAGTTAGGAGCAGCCACTCCCTCTCAGTCTCTCCACAGGAGTTAATTCATTCTCCTGTGTTCTGCAGCCACTGGGATTGCCCTGAGAGTTTCCAAGGTAGAAAGAGAAAACTGAAGTAAAAAGCAGCTCCTTGCATGATTTGTGAAGCATGCAAAATACAACAGTAATAAAAAAATAGTAATGAGCTCATTATAATAGAGATGGTCTCATTAGTACTGCAAATGCCAATCATACATATGGCCTGGCTCCTGATGGTGCAGGGAGTCCTTTAACACTGTCCTGCCCTGCTCCAGAGGCATAAATCCTGCTTTAAAACGTCTAATTTGTCTAGTTCCTGGGCTGCTATCCCTCCCTTGGCTCCCCAAAAGGCCCCTGCAGTGTATGATGGCTGGACACACGGGATATGGGGGTGAGATGGACATCCCTGTGCCCTGCCTGCCCCTCCCCTCCAGGCTCCCACTGCCACCAGAGCAGGGAGGAGCTAACTGCATTTGCTGGCAAGAAATATCTTGAGCATGCAATGGGAAAATACTTTTGGAAATATTTTAACTGGGAGGAAAACAGTTTCCATCAACATGCTGGTAATGAATTTAGGGCACTTGCAGTTGCACAGTAAGAATGGGGATAATAACACAGTTGCAGATATTTTGGGCCAGTGGGAGTGCAGTGCCCACAACTGTGCATGTCCTGCTGCTCCAGACATTCCTCCCAGGAAACTGCAGTGCAGGATGATGGCATCTGCCTCTGTCTGGAATGAGGTTTATCCCTACTCTTCCACTCCTGACAGGTGGTGTGGCCTCTTCCCTTCCAAAGTTTGAGGCAGAAACATCTTGGCTGAGAATGTGTTGGCCCCTGGTCATTCTGGGGGAAGAAATTGCCAACCCTGTAGATAAAATTCTTGTTTTCATTTGTAATCTAGGCCAGCAGAGATGTAGAACTCCATCATGATCTGCCAGGTAATAATGAGCCACTCTCTTCAAAAATGTACTTAAAATTGAAAGTGATTAAAGATGCTCCAGCCTGCAATTGCCTATTGTGCTCTAAACAATTTGTTTTTCACATCATTGCAGGAAGTTGTAGCTTCTTAAAGCAATGTTCCTGGCAATTAGAGGAGAGCAGCAGCAGCAGCCACTGAGCATCATCTGTGCTGCAGCAGTGTCAGGAGTGCTGCCTTCTGCAGACAATGGAACAAGTGTGGCAAAGAGAGGCAGCGCCTGGTCCCACAGCTCAGCATCTCATTGCCCAGGAAGTGACCAGTCACCAGGACTTCAGCTTGGACACTTGGGGAGGCTTAACCCAGCTTGGTCTGAGCTTCTGAAGGGAGCTCTGGTACCCTGCAGGAACATGGCATTGCCTGAAGGCTGGGCAAAATTCCTGCCTCTCTGAAGCAGGAATAGGAAAAGGCTTTTAGAAATCTATTTTTAGGCTCTCTACTTTTTAATTTTGAAGCACAGTTAAAGTAGCTACAACAGACAGACACATCCTGCCACTAAACCTCAACACTCTGCCTTTGCCTTCGTGGCCTGTATTCTGTACACATTTTTGATGTACCCATTTTACTTTTCAAACAAAGTTAAATGAGACCAGGGTTTTTTTTTTCTGTTGCAAAAGTAGTGCTGCTTTGGTCGATAAATGTATCAGAGCGATACCACAATGGTTAAATAAAGTAGCAATATAAATAAATAATTTTCGAAATCCCAGGCACTTGAGACAATCACTCCATACCAGACACAGTAATTGCAGGACCAAGTGCTGTGGTTGTTCTGGCTGCCTCCATGCCCAACCCAGGGCACAGAATGAACCCTAATAATGGCTCAAATAGTTGGTGACAGTGAAAAACAAAACTTTTATGTGTATGGGCTCCTGTGGCTGGAAGCTGCCTTCCTGCAGAGATCACCTACAATGCACAAAGAGCATTATTTCCCGTGTGCTGTGGGGTGTTTTTAGTTGTGCCTCCCATTTTGCTGCTCAAGCTGTTGCCAGGACATCTTCACCCCACCTCTCCTCAGGCTGATGATGCTGCCTGATGGGGCCAAACCTCCTGAAAAGAGCCAGGGAAGGAGAGAAAGGAGCAGTGGTGGCAGAACAGAGGGGGGATGGAGATCCAGAGCTTCAGGCTGTGCTCTCCGTGGTGGGTGCAGCCACACTGTGACACGTCTGCAGTTCTCATGGAGACACACTTGTGCTTCACTGAGCATTCCTTGTCTCTCCTGTAGCCTCTCAAACCCTCTGTGATCAAGGGTGTGCTGCCAGCACTCCTGGATTCAGAGCTTGCCTTACACAAATCCTTAGTCTGGCAAGAGGAATGATGCTTCATTTTAGCTTGGAAGAGGATATTGCTTCACACCAGTGCTATTGCATCTTTGAGCAGAGGGTAGTGATCCCAGCTGCTGAGTTTGTGGATTTTATCACAATAAAATAACAGCAATAGTTTTTACCTGTTTGGAAAGAGCTGTGCACACAACAGTGTGTGAACAGCAAGTGGCAATATTGCAAATAATTAGCCATGTTACTAATGACAAGGACTTATCTCAATATTAATAAGAATAATAAGCTTGTTCAAGATGACTTCATCTCATTTAAGCTCAAGAATTTATCTCAATAATAAGGAAAAATAGAAGTATGAACAGGAAGATGTATGGAAACACTACAGAGAAACTGCATCATATCTGGTGAACAAAACAACCGTGCCTTCTCACTCTGACATGCATGATTAAAGCCACCCTAAACATTAAGTTGTATGGGATGTATTTATGCAAGGAAAAGAGCTCCAAGGGTGAGGATACTCCTGGGCTTTACAGGAACAGTGAGCTCTCCAGCTGGAGGTGGTGGGAGGCTGCAACACGGCACAGCAGAAACCTCTCTCAGCTTGGGCAGGGGACAAATGTCCAGTTCTGAGATGTCACCCCACTGCTGGCCAGGTCCTGTGCTGCAGGGGCTCCAGAAGGGCAGGAGCTGATGTCCTGGTGAGGAGGCTGCGATGGCTGGAGCTGCCCCACATGCCAGGCACAGGACCAGCAGGTCTCCCGTGCCAGGCAGAGCCTGGAGCTGCCTCTCCCTGCTGCCTGTGCAGGTCAGGCAGAGAGATCTGTGCCTCAGAGCACAGGAGGACAGCTGAGAACACGGGTTAGCAAAAGGAAATGAAAGAACAGCAACTACCAGATGATTAATGGCATTGATATGAACCCTGCTGACAGCACGGAGCCCGGGCACCTCTGCTGAGACAGATTAACTTTGTCTCCTGAAACATGGGAACTAAAGGAAGAGAAGCTACCCACTGGGAAATGTCTACATCCATAGAAAAGTAATGAGAATGTTTGGGCTGAAAGAATTGGCCAGAGAAAAATTTTGGCAACGTCTGCCACTCTTATGTGAGTGCTTAGCTCAGCTCGGCGTGCAGACCCTGGGTTACCAGTCACATCTCCCGGCTAGAAAGTCAAAAGGCAGTAGCACAAGAATTGATCTTCATTTTTCCTGGGGTGGTTTGAAAACCTTCCTGAGCTGTGTTTTTCCACCCTGACCTACATTTCCGTGGTGATAGATTTTTCTGTTCTTTTTTTCCCAAGGATGACAGAGAGCACAAGCTTTGCCTGGGCTGTGTTTTCCCACCCTCGTTTCCCTCATCTCTGCATGGTAAAACTGTGGCCACACCTGGGGGCAAATCCCTCCTGGACCATCAACCTCCCATCTCGCAGGATTAGGGGATGCTCTGGCAACTTCAAAGGCAGAAAGAAAAGTCAAATACACATTGAAATACTTGTTGCCCAAAAGTGTCTCTCTGTGAGACATGGCAAGTTTTCCATCAGGGATTTATGACTTATTTATTCATGTCGTAAAAAAAGCTGCTCAGTGGCAAGCAGAAGTCACTTGTGGGTTAGTCCTGGCATGAAATTTCCACAAAGAGTAAATAAGAGCTTTTCCCAGGCCTTGGGGTTATGACAGGGATCTGCATCCTCCTCTGCTTGAGATTGTTGGGCTTTCATTTTTCAAGTGATGTGAAATACAGGTCTGCACATGGAATTACCTGTCTGGGGCAGAGCACAATGGGCACTTTATAAACAGGGGTCTGGTTTCACTTTATGCGGCCTGGGCACTTGTACCCAAGCAAAGAAACAGAATATAAACTTTATTGCTTACCACATTTCCAGCTTCACTCTGCTGAAGAAGTTACAAAACTTTAGTATTGTGTCAAAACACTGGAGACCAGCAGGATTTTAAGGCCTGATTCATTACTCACGGAACATCAAAGGAAAAGTCCCAGTTTCCCGAGTTTCTTTTTCTCATCTCTGCATTTGGGGTCTGGCCACAGCTGATTTTTTGATATGCAGAATAAGCACAGCCCAAGCTGCCCGACTTTGGTGGCATCCTATTGGGCTGAGGCAGGAAAAGCCTTGCACAACATCTTCTAATGATTCATATTTTGGGGAGGAGGAACATCACCTCTAGGAATTCAGCTTTATTGGATACTGTAATCCAGACGAGATAAAAGCACTTACTAATTACTGCTGGGTTTTGTTTCTTTGAAGAATTGGGTTAAATCTCTTTTGAAAGAAGATGGCTGTTTGTGCTCGTTAGATGTATAATTTAATTTGCTTAGGATTTTCCCATTTTCTAGGGTTTTGTTCTAAGGATATCTGTGCTTTTCCTTCTCTTCTTTTCCTCTTTGCTCCCCAAAGTCGTGAACTTTTGATTCATTCTAGATTTATTTTCTTAATATAACAATCATCATCACCAAGCTGATATATCCTTTTTGGGGCCTCATTTTTTTTCCTCTTTTTTCCCCATTGAAAATTCATTCCCCTAAAAAAAAAAAAAGAGAGAGAGAAAAAGGGTGCTGCTCTTGCACTCTCAGAAATAAATTCTGAGATTTATTTGCTTATGGACCTTTCCTGGCTGAAACCTGTATTTGTGCTACACTGAAGAGAGAACTCAAAATATATACTTCAGAAAAGAAAAAAAAAATGTAATACTATAATTTACCTGTCAATCACTACTATGCAACACTGGAGAAGCAGAGAAGATTGGGCTGAAAGGGAACTTGGGGCTTCATTTAATTCATAATTCTTCCCCAAGCCAGGACCAACTCTGCCTACATCATTCTTGACACATGTTTTTCTAACCTGCTCTTAACAGCCTCCAGTGGCACTGGGTACACAACCTCCCACAGCAAGTTCTATTAATATGCAACTGTTCTCACTGTTAGAAAGTTTTTCCTGATGTTAAACCTGAATTTCCTGAGCAGCAGTTTAAACCTGTGAGTCCTCATCCTGTTGCCATGTCTTTGATCTGGTTAAGTCAACCCAGCTGAGGGAAGTGGTTCAGCACAGCTCCCAGGAGCTTTCTGCACTCGTGTTCCTTTGCAATTTTAGACACATTTGGAGAAACCCACCCACTGAGAGCTACACCCAAAAGGCAAACAGGGATCAGCTGTTTGTGCTGCCCATGTCTGAGATCTCTTGGGATTTTGTTGTGTCCTGGGGGGATGAAGAAAAAAGAAAAACTTGCACCAGGTTACGCACTTAACTAAAAACCTTTGAGCGTTGACCAGGTATTTCTGCACTGACCCCATGAGGATTTGCATGATTTATTATAAGTGAGCTCTTTCCCCTTCCTCCCATCCTGAAAACAACACCCCAAAATACATAATACTTTCAGCATGATAGACAAATAAAGAAACACTTTGATGGACTATCCTATTTCTTACCTACAGGATGAGAATATGGACACTGCTACTGACTCCTAGATGCTCCCACGGCTCTGTAAATGAAGACTAATGTTGCAGTCAGCTTTGCCTGGTAGATTCATTTGGGTCAGACAAATAACCCTTCCTTTGCCTGATTTCCTGTGTTAAAGGGAATTACTAAAAACCTCCAATATATCTGCAAAATGCTCTGAGATGTAAGTCTGGGGTGTACCTTCTTTTTCTGGTTCTCAGATTTAGGGATTATCAGGGGAGTGGATAAAACTCCTGGGTGTAAAACTCTGCATGAAGGGAGCAGCTCAAAGGCTTCACGCAGCAGTTTCTGACCCTGAGGGGACAGGGCTGGGAGGGATTTCACTTCTGGCAGCCACCGGTGCCCCCCAGCCTTTTCTCTTTCTCTCTGAGCAGCATTCTGAGCTTCTCAGGGCTTTTCCACAGGCAAAGGAGACATCTGCTAACCAGGGCACAAACCAGCTGGGTCACAGCCCTTCTGCTGCTCCTGGCAGTGGTAGTGATTTTGCCAGCCCCTGGCACTGGCCTTGTCTGGCTATTAGTATCTGTTTTCATCAATTTTTTTTTTTTTTTTTTTGCTATAATTCTGAATAACAATGGAATAAATTCCTTCTCAGAAGTGATTTTTTTTTTTTAATTACTGCACCCTGCAGCAATGGGAAGTGCAATGCTCTTATTGGACTGGGGTGTCATTCCTTCATGCTGGATAAGGGGGAACTCTGGTCAGAACAAAGTGGCTGTTGGAATCAGACAGGACAGGAAAGGGGTGCCCCAGGCATTTGGAAAAGCTTCCCTAGTTCTAAGGCAGCTGTAGCCTTGCAGGCACAAGCCCTGAAAATGTGGAGGTCCCACAGCATGACAGACCAAACTGGTAGGAAAGCAGGGAGGATCTATCTGACCACAAATGAGCAAAGAATTGAAAACTTTCTTTTTAATTTTTTTTTTTTGATTGATGCCAAATGATTGTGTTGCTGGCCTCGGGAAAATGAAACACTGAACAACAAAACACCATCATTTGGGGCTAATCAAAGATTTCTTGCTTAGCCTCAAGCTGAAACTGTTTTGGTTTGTTTGATCCAGAAAAAAAAAAGACAAAACTATCACGGACACATTTAAAAATGAGGCATTTTGGACTGGAAAAAAAAAAAAAAAAAGAAAAAAAGAAGGACTAAATTACTTTAATTTCTTTTCCAAGTTTTGACCAGCTTTCTTGTGTGAAACTGTTTCACAAATTTGCCTCAAACAGTTTTTGTCCAAGAAAAAAGTAATACAATCACATCTCTAGCTGTAACTCAAGCTTTTTTCCCTTTGGCAGGGCTCCATGAATACATCATGAGGACTGCATCTCCACTGCCCTGGGATCCCCTGGACATCTCAAGGTGCTGTGTGAGGTGCCCCTGTGCAGATCGAGGTCCTGCTGTGCCCAGAGTCACAGACAAGTATCAAAATAAATCCCAAACCTACCGAGCTCACGTTTTGTTTTCCCTGCCTGCTGAAAAGAGCCACGAGATTGGCCCTGCAAACCCCGAGACTCTTCTCCAAAAAGACATTTGACTTTCATCTCTGCAGAGAATGTGACTGCAGCAGGTGCTGTGCTGAGGTTACAGACACAGAGAGACCTCCACCAGCAAGAGGGATGGCTTATCACTTCCCTCCTAAGTGCCAAATCAATAAAGCCTCTTCAGCAGCAGCCCCCTGGTGACCTGCAGCAGCAAGGCTGTGAGCACAGGCAGGGCTTGTCAGGGGGTTTCCCTCACCCGAGATTGAGGTGGTTTAAAAAGTCCTTGGCCCTCTAAAAGCCCCAGGTTGGGTTGGTGTAAAAAAGCAGAGTCCTCAAGGTCTGTTTTCAGATTTCTCGTGGTGTTTATTATTTGGTATCTCAGAATTTTCTCTGCTCCCAGCCGAGGTCTGGACAGCAGCTGGGACACGAGGGGACTGCCTCTTGAGGGGATGTCCCCTAACATTTATACAGATAACTACGTATTGGTTATTTACTATTTTGTGCCAATGCCCAGTGCCCACACTAAAAGTGACATTTCTACTTTGCTCCAATCCACTCTGACTACTTTGTGCCATCACCACCCCAAAAGATGGAGGACGAGGAAGAAGGAGAAGTACATGAGGTACCACCCAAATTCCACCATCTTGTCCCCATTTACCTCTATTCTATAAACTCTAGAACTACTGAATTCTGTATTGTCTACTGTGCTAAACTACTGTTTTCACATCCCGGTGGTTTATAATTCCTTTTGCAGTGTTGGAAGCTTTTCCCACGGACTAAAATCAAACCTGGTGTTTTCCTGGGCTCTGTGCCAAGGTCTCTGATCCCCCTGGACCAGCTCCACACCCCCCTGTCCAGGGCTCCAATTCCCTTCCTCGGGTCCCATCCAAGGGGATGGACTCCAGCAGGGCTCAGTCTCACAGGGGGGAGACAAGCCCCAGTGCTGCTGTGTAAAGCAGAAAGCAGCATAAAACCAAGAGATGCTCACAGATTTCCCCAGCAAGGGCCCTGTGTGCAGCACTCCCCTGGAGCAGGAAGGTGCCAGGTGGGAAATGGTTTCTGGAAGGTGCCAGGTGCTGCCCTGCACTGCCCACAGCACGGGACACAGCGGCTGCCTAAGGGGCAGGTTCAGAAACAAGCTGCTTGTGCAAATGGAGGAGCTTAGGTTGGGCCTGAGCAGCCAGAAGAACATTTCAGAGGCTGATGAACTGCCCTGAGGCAGACACACAGTCCCTGGTACAGCCCTGAGCCAGGCTCTTCACTCCCACCCACAGTGGGGCAACACCCCACAGGAGGTGGCTCTCCTGGCTTTCTTGAAATTATAGTGTTTAGCAGTCTCTTGTAAAGACTGAAATAGATCTAATTATTCATTTAATCAGGGGAAAGGAATCTCCTGCTGTTTCCCAAAACCAGGCAGAATGGCCAATTGCAGCAAAGCAGGCAAGAAAGGCATGTGGCAGCCCAGTCCCATGAGGAGTAGATGCAGGAAAGCTCTCCCTCACTCTGCAGGCATCTGCCAGCCCTGCACCTCTCACCAGAGGTGTTTGTGTTTGTACAGCACAGCAGAAAAAGCAAAGATTTTTATATTTTTTTTCTGCTCCTCGATAAAACACACAAGCCCAAACCAGTGAATTCTCCAAATCCAAATGGCACCAACACAGAGCAGCCCAGCCCTAACCTCCTCCATCAGCTGCCTTGGAGGAGGCTGCATCTCAGCTGTGATGAGGTGCCCAGACAGCCTGGTTCCCATGTCCCCTCCTGCACTGCTTTGCTCCTCAGTGGCTCATGGAGCAGAAAATAGAGTGCCAGCAGTGTGAGTGGCACTGCTCTGCTCTCCACGGCTCCCTGGCAGCTCACTTAGGCTCTAATGAATGGGAAGTGAAAGCTCCCTGAGCTGACAGCCCCAAACAGCAGCTGTGCAGTTACAGGTTTCTCACACACCTATTACAGGACACAGGCCAGAGTGCAAAGACAATATTTTTAATCACCTTGTGTGCTATCAGATCCCCTCCTACTTGCACAGATAATAAGATGGATGTCTTTGGGTCTCTGGCTGCTGACAGTGCTGCCATCACTCCTCTTTCTTTGAGCTCCCTTTCTCAGTTTTGTTTTTTTAATGTCACTTTCTTTCTCTTTTCTTCCTGCAGCCGTTTGCCCTGGTGTGTTGTTCCCCCAGCATTCAGGGACAAGCTCTTTACACACAGAGTCCTTTCCCAAGGGAGCATCATGCCTGTACCTACAGAAAACCCCTTCCAACCTGCTGAGGGGGATTCAGAAGGCCAGGGTTTTTTTTCCTTTCCCTCTCCTTAATGAACTCTCATTTCCAGCCCTGGCATGGCCCAGAAAGCACCAAGCCCAAACCTGCCATCCAGCAGCACCATGAGGAGGAGGGAGTTCCCTGGGCTGAGCTGGGGTGGTTGGCAATACAGATGGGAAACTCTCCTTCTGCAGGCAGAGCACGAGTCAGCTCTGTCCCATCAAGGGCCATGGGTCCAGCAGCAGAAAGCACAGACAGTGGAGTTGCCTCTGTAGTAATTGCATTAACTCCTTTATGGCTTCTTTTGCAGCCCAGAAATAATCAATAGAAGTTACAGAATGTACTAAATTATGCTTTACTTATTTTTCTAAAATTATGAACAACTTCATGAGCTCCTTGTCAACACCAACTGCCAGAAAGGCAAACTAGCAGCCTCTGAAATCTCTGCTTTAAGAATCTGGCCATTCCCAAATTTCTTCCAAAGTCATGAATATTTTAAAACTAACATAGCCTGTGGTTCCTTTAATTTGATTTTTTCTTATTATTTCTCAATTTCTCAGCCATCTGTATATCCCTGCATCACGATTTTAGGCTTTTCTCTACAACCACAAGCTGTTTTATAATTACAGCTTTTATTGTGCTCCAGAAATGGGTGCTGTCAGTCAATATTTGAAAGTTCACAGTAGGTTTTTGACAGAGCAATCCTGAATCATCTCAGTTTATGCAGGAATTCAGGCTGTGTTTATTTTACTCCTACCCAGGAAAGCAGATATTGCTATGAGTGTGGCCAACTGAAGTCACAGCTGGTGGGTCAGCTCAGCTCTCCAGTCAGGGCTCCGTGTCTTGCTGCTTTTCAGCCGAGGCTTGTATTTCATGACCAACCTCAGGTCAGGCCTGTGCTGCTGCAATCCACAAATGCACAAATATTTGCTGTGGTTTGGATCAGTCAAGCCTCAGCCAGCATCAGTTGCAGGGGGGCAAAAGCCTTTTCCTGTTGCACAAGGGAACATGCACAGGAAGAGAAGTTGGTGCTGTGGCCCAGCATAAATCAGCTCCTGAAATTAAGGCTTTGCTCCAGTGATGACTAATCCCTTTGCATAATTCCCCTCTGGATGTTTTGGATACAAACATGTTGTTTCTCCTGTAGTGCCAGATTTCAGAGGGTCTTTCTTACTCTTCATGTCAAATTTAGTTGGGCTGCAAGTCTGTCTCACTAAAGTGAAAAAATTGCTCATATTTGGAGACTTAGACATACAAATGTTTTCAGAAGAACACATCTCCCATTTTAAAACATATGTTTCCTCCTTTGTATCTGTTTTGTCTTTGGGAGTTTTTTTGCAGGCTTCTTAGGAAATGTGTTGGCATGAACAATATGTTTCAAGCAAAGAGAGCAAATACATTCAGAAAACAAAGTTTTTAAAAGTCATAATGTTTGATTCATCATGGTAAACTTCTGGTTTATTTACTGTCCCTCCAGGAAGGGCATCATAGTATTGCCCAAGACAGAAAAG
Source organism: Sylvia atricapilla (assembly GCF_009819655.1). Taxonomy (NCBI): domain Eukaryota; kingdom Metazoa; phylum Chordata; class Aves; order Passeriformes; family Sylviidae; genus Sylvia; species Sylvia atricapilla. The sequence goes on from NC_089154.1 coordinate 1,942,011, forward strand.
CCCAATAAAAACTGTTACAGTCTTGAACAGCAAATGTTGTAAATTATCTGTACCATACTCTACAGCCCAAAAGCTGTTCACAGAAGGGTCTGCTGCAATGACTCACTTCCAGGGAAGCTGTCTTCTGCTCAATAGAATTTTAGATGGCCAAAGGGAAGAAAAGATGAAAAATTAATCAAATACAAATTCCTAAGTGTTCACCCTCTTCCAGCATCCCCAGGGGTGACCCATTGGCTGAAAACACCCCACGGATTCTCTGCTGGGCAAAAGAGGAGATGTCAAAGCAGAATAAGATTTCTCTTGTTTCTTTGGAGCAACATGTATTTGTACTTCCCCAAATCATCCACCTGCCAGCATGACAGCCCCTGATTTCCTAGACCTTCCACCTAAAACCAGATCCCCTTCAGGAAATGGGGACAGAACAGAGCAGTTACAGGAGTGAACAGGGATTTCTGAGCCTGTTCTGCAGAGGATGCTGCTCCAGTCTCTAGCAGGGTTTTGGAGGGTGGAAGGGCCGTGTGGAGGTCATCTGGTCCAAGCAGTCACCTACAGTGAGTGGCCAGGACTGTGCCCAGATGGCTTTGGGATATTTCCGTGGATGGAGAGTCCAAAACCTCCTCAGGCAGCCCATGCCAGTGCTCAGTCACCCTCAGCATCGTGATGCCCACAGTTCAGGTTTGCATCAGCCATGAAAAGCCTGAGAAAGAAAAGATTGTCAGAGAAATTAAATCCACACCTTCAGCCTCACCTTCCCAGGCTAAAGCAGGAGCTGAAACAGCCCATGGGCTTTAGTCAATAAGTAAGCAACCATGAATTCAGTGGGTTTAGTGGATTCCTCTTCTGCAGATTCAAGCCCACTTGAGAGATTTGCTGTTATCCAGGAAATGCCTCTGGGAATCTTTCCTTTAAACTCCTCACAGATTGTATCTGACATGGTTGAACAAGCCAGAACACCGTCTCTGCTCTCAAAATTCACTAAAAACTTCAAAAAATTAGCTTTATGTTGTGTTCCAGCCTAAAGTGATCTTTTGTATGGGAGAAAGTTTCCCTCCAAAGTAATTTGTACCAGGTCCAAGGCAACGTGTGTGACCTTTCCCAGTTTATCTCCTGCTCTCTGTATCACAGAGCTCGTTCCAGGCTCAGTGAGCTGCAGAGATGTTCCCTGTACACTGTTCCCCTGTGAGGGACACCTCAGCCCTGACAGCAACAACTCTGCCATCATTGGTTTTATTTCCACTGTCTGCTCCCAAGCACCTTCATCAGAGGCTTCGAGTTAGGAGTTAATTAAACTGACAGCGCTGCTTGGCTGCAATTCAGTGCAAAACAATTGAACTTTTATCTGATCCAATTTCTCAGAAGTGAAACCAGGCAGTGCCTGGTGAGGGAGGGAGATGTGGAAAACACAGTCACGGGTCAGTGGGGCTGTGCTCCCTTTGTCTCACTGCACCCAAGGCAGGAGCACATCAATAGCAGGAGTGTGGCTGGAGGTTTGATGTGGAGGTGGTGATGGCAAAGGGTCAGGGACACTGAGGAGGAATAAATGGGGGAATTCACTTGAGACTTGACCTGGGAAAATCCTGTTCAAGGGAGTTGTTTGAGCTCTTAATCAGAACTGGGGAGAAATGCCACTTCAAATGTTTGGGGGGTGTTGGGTATTTTTACCAAACTGTTTAAAATCACAGAACCCACCCAACATCCCTGTTTAATAATTTTTGCTTTTGAAAAAAAAAAAAACCCTTAAATTACATCTTAGAGCCACAGCTCAGATACTCAGGAATTATCTGCTGCCAGCTAACACGGGCATGTCATTGCTGTTGTAAACCCAGAGCCTGACTGAGCACGGTGGGGTCACTGTGCTCCTCTCACAGCCTCCGTGGCTGGGGCTCTGGGCAGGTGGCCTTTAGAGTGAACTTGTGACTCAGGGGTGAGTCAAAGTGAGCTGACACTTGCTTCTTGAAGAATGCAATGACAAGAAAACCTTATCATCATATTGAGATAATAGCCAGGCCTGGGCAGGATACAGTTTTTCTGTCCAAGTGAAGATGCAATTTTATAATGTCAACTCACTTTATCTGAAAAACAACAGAAGAAACCTTGGTCCATGTCTATTGAGACATTTTATTTTGTACATAAAATGTGCTTCACTTGAAGTTCAACTTTGTTTCCAAAAAACAAATAAATCAGTTTCTTTTTGCTTACGTGCATCTCAAATTTTACTTAAACTTAAAAATTTAGGAGAGCTTTCCAGGTTAAGAGACCTAGGAGAGAACAGCCTTCCTTGTCAACAAATTGTGTGAGCAAGAGAAGTTTTTCAAACAGTGCCAGCAATTATGAGTAATTGTTAATACCAATGGTTGTTAAAGCACCAGCAATCAGTGTGATCAAACACAGCTCTAACACAGTCCTGGGAAACAATTCTCTGTAATTTTGGCTGAACAAAGCAGTAACAACAATCACAGATTTTAACTCTGTTGAGTAAACAACCTCTCTCCTTCTCACACGCTTGGCCACGGACAATTCAAAAATTCAAATTGCAGCAGCGAGGGGTCAGGATTTTATGGGCACCTGATAAGACCACAAATGCCACCGTGGTGCTCACTGAGCTCTGGGGCTGTGACCTGCCCCTGGGGACACCTCAGCCACTGCTGCCCTGGGTTACTGACAGGGATGCACCCTCCCACCTGAACCTCAGAGAGGAAACTCACACTGTGTTAATGTGGGAACACTCTTTTATGTTGTTAAACCATTGTCCAACTTGAATCAATCAACCTATTCTTCCACCCTTTTCCCAGCTGTGAAAACAATTTAAAGGGTGTTTAAAGGATTCCAGCTTTTTATTTTACTTCTTCCTTTATTAAGGTCACATTTTCCCGTAGTTTACTCATAAGGACTTTCCAATGTGCTGTTCACTGCCTCTTCTGACTAATTATAATTTTTTCATCCTTAAAGATGAGTGGGAATGAGAAAAAAATTGATGCCTTAGCCCATTGATATAAGATAGTATGAACAGATAAAGCTCTATTTTTATTCTGTGCTGGATCCAAGCCAAACAGTCCAACAAGGTAAAGGTGCCTTTTCAACAAGTTACTAACATATAGCTACTAAACAAATAACTGCAGACAGAGATAACAGGTGCACCAATGATGTCTGGGAAGGAAATAGCATTTAAAAATGGCAGATTTCTATGTTTCCATTAACATTTTTACATGACTAGCTTATCCTGCACCACAGATACCATGTCAGATGCTTACTACAAGAAGATTTTCCATCTCATTGCTCTATAAATTGTATGATTTTTTTTCTATATATAGCATTGAAATAGTATTAACTATTCATATCAATATCTGTACAATCAAGTAACAAATCACTTCACTGACAAACTGCTGAAAAAAACACTTTGTCAGTGGGTTATGGGCAAGGATTTAAGATGCAAATCAAGGATTTCAAACTGGCCTCTAGAACATTACAATAAAGGCTCTACCAAGATCATAATACAGCAAAACCAGCCACTCCTCTGAGATGAGACTCTTCAAACACGTTGCTGTTTGGTTGTAGTATCCCCCCACAAGAGTTTCTCTGTTAAAAAATCTCTTTGAAGTTATTTTAAGAAGCAGTCAAAGGGATCAGGGTATTTTCTCTGATTGTACTAGCAAGTGAAGGCAGGGGCTGGAGCTGTGCCGTGGCTGGGCTGGTGAGAATTGCTGGGAAGGAGTGATTTCAGCTGCCTGGCTTTGCTGAATCAGGGCCTTAGGACTGGTGAAAATGAGTAATTTGAAAAGTATGAGCTTAGTTTGTACTTCTGCTAATTGACACAACACTCTTCTTGCTTAATACAGCAAGTCACGAGCTGGAGCTCCATCCCACCCCCAGCAGGGATGGCTATTCCTGTGTGGCCTCCAGGAACCAGTTACACGGATTTAGATAATCATTTCCAGACCTTTCCTTGTACTTCCTCACGCAGACTTTCCTACAGATGACCTTTGGGAGCTGGAAACTCTGAGTGTTGTGGAGAGAACATGATTTCCTGAGCGCTACTGTAAGTGAACCTTGAAACAGCAGTCCTGCATCACAGCCCAGCAAATGAAAAATGTGAACAGAAGAACGAACAGGGAATTATGGTAAAACAAATAAAGTAACCATCATCAAGGGAAGCTGAAGAGCTTGATCCTTCAAGGCAGGAGGAAGTGGTGCTCTTTTTTGGACTCCATCTTTGCTTTTGAAAGCAGAATTTCCAGAACTTTCAGATCAAGATTAGTAAAATGTGCAGATGCTGTCTCAGACAAGGGGAGAAAAAGCACAACTGTACAAGTCTTTCCCACTGCAATAGAACAGATATATTTTAAGTTGTAAGATATCTCTTAATGCTCATCACAAAGCACTTGGGTCCAGATGAGGGAGATCCCAGCATTTCACACAGTGCTTATGCAGGAAATGGGAGAAATGGGAAGGCCTATGGGGAAAAGATTTAATATTTCAGTTGAAAGAGGTATTAAAATCTGGAAGGCAGCATGTGCCACTTCCCATAACAATGACACTCAGCTGCAAACACGCAGGCAGAAAGCACAGGGAGGGGGAAGGCACTCCCACAAAGGACAGCATTAAGCATGCTGAGGACAGGATGATTTCAATTAAGGAACAGAGCTGATCCAGGCATGGGTAAAAATATCTGTAGCAGAGAGGAAAAGTCTTGGAAATTTCCCAGCACATCTTCTCCTGGTGTCCAGCCTCACTCCTGGGCATGTGGGCAAAAGCCTGAGCAGAAAAACTGATGCTTTTTTAGTGCTGCACATCACAAGTTGTCCTTCTCTTGGTCTTTGGGAGCAGTGACACAAAGAACAGAGGAGGCTGAGCTAAAGACCTCTGAAAGACACAGGAGGCAAATGGGTAAAAAAAGAAAAAAAATCAGCCTCTGTCTTTGCACTAAAAGCTTTTTGCCACTGAACTAAATGAGAAGTACAGCCAGCCTTCAGAAGTGTGATTCACATAGCAGGGCAGCAACAGGCAAGCAGGAAGGAGGGAGAAATGCTCATGTCTGCTGAGATGTTTGACTGCACTGGGAGGGTTTTCACTCCCTCTGCCTTGAAGTCTCCATCTTTGAGCACCACAATGGGAATTTCTGCCCCTTTGAATGGCTCCTTTGAAGAGCTATACTTGAATAAAGATATCCAGTACATACTGCAGATAACTTGCTAAAGTACATCTTCCCAAAACCCTTAGTGTGCTCCCCTAATGAAATAAATTTATTTTTTCCATGCATGTATTTCCAGAGATGCACGTTAGGAGCATTGACACATGGAATCCTGAGCACACAAGTGAGCTGGGAGACCTGACAGAGCAGCAGGGGTTGTACTCTCCTCCTCAGCACTGGCACCAGCAGCTTTTCTGCTTAACCCAAGGCAGCTCTCTCTGCTTCAGGGGGGAGAAGAAAAAAGGGTGACAAAAAAATTTAAAAAAAATCAAATCTATTTGTCATCTTTGGGGTAAAACAATGGTAGACAAATTCATCCATCTCACAAGATTCCTGTCATTATCTTCTCTACAGCTTTATTTTTTTCCCCTTTTCCACTACATGTGTGTAGGGAGCAGCAGAATGATGAAAGATGAAATAAGAATGACTTGATTGACAAATTCAGTAGATATTATACAGTGAACACATTCTCCAGAATTGTTTAGCAACAAGATTTATCTTGTGTAAATAAGATGGAGGGTTTCAGCATGGCATGGCACCATTTCTGTCCATCTGGCTTTGCAAGGAAATTATGTGGGGAAAGTAGAATTACACTTCAAGGAATAATAAAAAAAAGAAAGCAGCACTGCAATGATATCAGTAAGATTCAAACAAACAAACAAAAGAGAAGCCTGACTAATGCTATTTAAAAACATGGAGCTGTTCTAGGAAACATAAAAAGAAGGGAGAACTGATGGAAATGAAGAACCAAGGTTTGGATTTAGTAAACGATGCTTACTTGATTACACCCATATGCAGTCACTGATGAGCTCTTGAGCAGAACTGATGAAAAATTGGATTGTTTACATGTATCAAACATAGCAAATGGGAATCTGAACTCGATGTGCCAAAAAACCTTGAGAATAAAAATGCTCGCAATAATTGCTACATTTTATGTGTCAGTGGCATGCCAGCAAGGATTCTGCATCAAACTCTGGCCAATGGGAAAAGGTTGGCTATGTGAAACTGTAATATCACTTATCCACCAAGCAGGCCACCTGATGACTGACAACTTTAATTTCAGCGTGAAATTGGCTGACTGGCTGTTGAAACATCCATCCCTCCTGACAGGGATGGTAGTCTCTGGATATTTACTACTAGAACCTTCCACAGTCATCCTTCTGCTCCATTCATCTTCATTTCAAGCAGCAAAGAGAGTGGCCTTGGCCAAAATCACAGCTCTCCATCGAGGAGTGGGGCACTGATGGCTTCCCATGGTCTCCAGGGGACATTGTCCCTGCCCCTGTGGAAAGGTCCTTGTGCTCATGAGAAAATGGAAGTGAGGAGGTTGTGCACCCAGAGCACAGAGACTCAGGTCTTTGGGGCAGGTGTGGGAGTAAAAATCAAAGCTATTTTATTTTATATTAAATGAATATGTGGATCAGGAGTGCAGATTTTGAGTCAGAATCATTTTTGTTTTCTTCACAGGCAAAGACAGGCCCACCAGAAGAAAAAAGCTTGGCTTTATTCTTGGCTTGTATGTGCATGACCTTGCATGAGAAAGATACAAATATGATCTTGTATTGGGTTAAGAGCACACATTACCTTGCAGCACAGAATGCTACCATCTGTCTTTTCAAAACAAATATTAACCAGGAGAGAGGAGTCATAATAACCATGACTACTGTACACTTACTATATTACTACATACTGAATATTACAGTTGTCTCCTGCCTGGACAGATGAGATATTTAAATATCTGATTATTACCTGTGATTTGGTGAGCTGGAAGAAAGGTGTAACTCATTTTTAAGCTGCAGTCTCATAGACACAAAGACCTGATGTGGCCCTGAAGCTGACAGCTTTGAATGTCTTTGCTTATTTAGGATCTTCATTAGTACTAGCAATCATTTAATTATTCTGATTTTGATATTTGCCATCCGCTCTGGGCTGAGGGAATGTTTACAGTTAAACAACAATTAAAACAGAAGCCAGAGAGCAGATTCCCAAATCCTTCCAAATCAGCCTTGAATTGTGAACTCCTTCCTCCAAGGCAGCTTTCTACCAGAGGAACCACCAACAACTCCTGGGGCTTGGCCTCAGCACCACATGCAGATTTTGCTTTGCCTCCAGTTCTGTATTTAATCCCACTGAGAGTTCTCCAGAGCAGTCCAGGTTCTTCTAAAATCTTTGGCCTCATAATGGGAAAAGGTCATAGTAGAAATAGAAGACATTCCTCCATTAGCTGCAGTGAGGGACATTCCATCAGCCTGTGCCAGAGAGAACAAGAGCCATTCCTTGGAAAGATGTGATTAAAAAACCCCAAAGTAGAAAACAAATCTGACAAAATAAAAGCCTTTCTTATGATTTTCTGGCTATTAGGACCCTATTTGCCCTTGTGCTTCTGCTGTTTTGGCTGCCTGGTGGCCCAGAGCAGCTGTAAACCTTCCCCATAGCAGCTCTGGAGCGACTTTGCTGTGCCAGAGCAGGACACAGGATACTGCTGGTGTTTAACTTTCCTGAAAAACCCCCTCTCAACAAGGGTCTGAGGGAAGGGTGACGTGCACATGAAGCCTGAATGCTGCATTGACTTTTGGACTGCAACAGAAGGCTTCCACAGAACTGAAGGATTACTGCTAATTTTTGTGCAAAAAGGAAAAAAATAGAACTGATGAGGATAACTTGTACTCATAGACATGCTGAACACTGCATCAGCCCGGAGACTATTAGCACATAATTAATTGAAATGGCTTGGCACTTGGGCTTATGCTACTGACACTATGAGAGTTAATGTTGGCCCACTTTCCATGCTCATTACAATCCATGTCAGTAGGATGGACATATTTGGAACCACTTCCTCCTCTTTGTTGCAGTATTTGCCAATAGCAAAAGAAATTGATGCTGTAAAAGGGAGAAAACATCTCCAGCATTGCAATGGAGGAACAAATTATTCTCTGGTGCACATTATAACTGCAGCATAATCTGGTCAGAGCAAATTAACTCCTTCTTCTGGAATGACCCAGGGAATTGTTTTGTGGTGCTATGAAAGGATGCTTTGATTTGTGGTGCTAAGTAATCATAAACAGCCTTGGCTCTCATAAACACATTCTTGGGGGAACTTGAGGGGCTGTCTCTCCCAAAGTCTGTAAGTTTGTAAGTTTATGAAGTTATCTCTCAGCAAAAAAATTTCCCCCTTCTCCAGAATCAGATTTGCAGATCAGAACTTTCATTTCATCTTTCAAGTTTTCCTTTTATTTTTTTTTCATTTCATTTTTAATTAAGGATGGCTCTTCAAATTCTTGAAGATCTATTCCTGAAAAGAGCCTCCAAAAACCAGATGTGCAGTGAGCCCTCAGTGGCTGGTTAATAGCAGAGTGGTGGTGAGTACACCAGGGAGCTGCCAGAACTTCCTAGTGGAACATCCCACCAAGATCAGCCTTGCACAAAGCTGAGTGTCTCCTGCATTGGAAAACAAAGCAGGAAAGGTAGATGTGTATAAAAATGAAACATGGAAGTAAATAAATCCCGTCAGATTTCTGTAAGCTTCACGAGATAAAGTTTCAACTCCTATTCTGGGGTAAAAATTCTTAAAAATTAGGCTTCGTTGAAAAATCTCTTCTTCCCCACTACTGTAGTCAAAAGACTGTGGGAAAACCCAAAGGGCTGGTTCTCATGTGGGAGGACAAAGACTTGCTGTGACACTGCAGACCAGGGCAGATTGTCACTGTGAGCCCCTGAACCCAGAGGGCTGAGCTGCTGCCTGTTCTGGGTTGACGCTGTCCCCTGTCCCATATCTTGGACTACATTGTTGTGTCTGGCAGCTGCCCCCTCCCTCTCTGGCAGGGCCGGCTGCTTTTGCTGCTGCTTCTCCTGCTCTCTCTCTCTCTGGCTTGGCTGCTCACTTGGCTGCTGCTGCTTGCTGCTTTTCTCCCTCTCTCTCTCTCTCTGCCTGCTGCCTGCCCCTGCCGCTGGCTTTCGCCGCTTCTGTTTGGTTTTTTTCTTTCCTTCCTTTCCTTCCCCCCCCAAAGATTTTGGACCGGCTCCAGACCTGACCTGACCTAAGAAGTCGGAGAATCTCTGGGCCTGCAAAAGAAGCTGTGCACCCTCCTCTCCCACAGTAACTTGTTTTTTTTCTTTCTTTAGTGTTGGGGAGTGTTCTTTTTCATTGTCAATAAACCGGTTTTTTCCACTTTTCCTCCAAGGCATTTTCCTTCCAAAACCCAGGGCTGGGGGAGGAAGGGGTGGTAGAGGTTCGGTTTAGGGGACTCCTTTTGGAGGTTCTCCCCATATTTATTCCAAACCAGGACACTGCCCCAGCTCCGGCTGCACCCACAGCCCCGCCATGCCGAGCGCTGTGTGCCTGCACACCAATTCCAGCTGCCCAGGAATCCCTCATGCTGCAGTGTCACCAGGAGCTGGTTAATCCCCAGGGATGTGTGTGCAGCACCTGCAGGGAGAGCAGCTTTGAGGAGCAGCACCGTGCACGCCGGCCGTGCAGCAGAGCGCTAATTATTCCTGCCGCTGCCATCGGAGGGGACAGCTGCCATTTCTTCAGCTCCCCTACTCCTGCTAGTAATGAAGAGTGTCTCAGCATGCTGCACGTTAGAAGGAGATTTAATGTGCTGGCTGAATATTGCATTGAGTTCCTGATTTGTGTCAGCAAGGCCTGCTAATTCATACGAAGTGTCACCAGAACTTATTTCCCCCACATCTAGACACAGGTAAATGACTCTGGAGGAAGCCTGGCCGTGGCCATCAGAACTTGCTGACTTGAAAGGTTGCTAAGGGATCTGCTGAGGAACAGACAGACCTCAGAGTGCGGCAGCCTGCTCAAACACACTCTTCCAGCATACCTGATGGTGTCCTCGAGGAAAGCTCATGAATCTTATTCTCGCTGCTCCTCCTTGCAGAGAAAGCTCCAAAGATGCTATCCCTGCCAGCCTGTGCTCCTCACTCCCGTGCTGTCTGCACAGACTCCTGCGTCTCCAGCATCCCTGGACTTCCCAGCAGCTCTGCTGATCCCGTGGTGTGGCTGGGAGCAATCTGGTTTTCACAACGCCCTTCGCCTCTCCTGTCGGGTACCGTAAAACAAACCCCACACTCCTCACCTAAAAATCACCCACAGAATATGGGAGGAACTCCACTGACACAAAACACCGTGTTCCTGCTTGCCACCTGAAGGGGAAACCCTCGTGCCCTGTGAGCCCTGTGCTGGGTGCCAGAGCTGTGCTGGGCACTGAGGGGCACACAGAGGGCAGGGAGTGCTCCTGTGGCTCCCTGCTGGAGCCTCCAAGGCTGCAACGTCTCGTTTGATACCACAGAACCCCTCATAAAATATTCATCGCTTTTTTAATGCCACGTCTTCTAATTTTAAAATGCAGCCCCTAAATAATTTAGCAGACTCATGAAAAAAAAAAAAAAAAAAGGAAAAAAATAAACAAGTCTCCAGCAAAGAAAAACCCCCCTCTAGGTTGTGGTACAGTTACTAAATTTGTCAAATGTTCCCAACATGTTGGTGATTTCTTGTGAGGGGTTTATGGCTGCGCTCGCTATCACCAGTCATTGAGATTTTTTGCTGCCTGAAATCCAGAAATAAGTATCCAAGATCTGATCCTGCCAAAGGCAGGGTAGTGCTTAGGGGATGTGCTGCGTCACATTTGCAGATTTGTGAAAAAGCAGCTGGTGTCTGAGACCCTGCCATCAGCTTCGCCCCAGATCCCACCTTCTGAAGCTGCTATAAACTTGTTTGTGCCATAAATGTGAAATTACAGCTGCTCACTGGATGCCCCACGTCCTTCCCATCCCACGTGTCCTGGTCACAGTCCCTCAGGGCCGTGTGGTCACCCAGTCTGGGCTCAGTGTCCCAGACCTGAGGGCACAGAGGTGGAGAGTCCAGACCCTTCCTCAGCACTCGGCTGCGTCATTAAAGCACCTAACTGGGTTTGAATCTGTCTGCTCCCAGTTCTTCAGCCTCATTTCTCTGGGCTAAACTAAAAGGCTACTGCACCCCAAACTTTCTCTTTTTCCTTGTACAAGAAATGCTGTTCCACAGAAACAACCCCAAGTTGCATTCTAATACCTATTTATCAATACACAGAGACTCAGTAGTCTCAAAGATGAAATGAAGCTGTAAACCTCACCAGGCAGTAGCTGTTTTTCAATAACCTGATTTTGCCTCTGTGGTTTGTTGCTGTTCAGGGCTGACTTTGGACAGGTCACTCCTCTGAATGCAAGCCCAACTCACCTCTCACTGCAAAAATACAGCATGGGCCCTGAAATGGTAAATATGCCAGCTAGCTTTCACAATTTAATTAACTTTTCCCCAATGGCCTTGCTTAAATAGACTTCAAAGTTCAAAGGGAAAAAAAAAAAAAAAAAAAAAAAAAAAAGGAATTACATTTTAATAATAGTCTTGACAAAAATGGGGAGAAAGTTTTCATTATTCAGTGTTGAAGTCATGGAAACTCTTGTGCCTAGTGGCTGTTTTGCCTTTTATAACATCAATAATTTAACACTTAATTGTTGTGCATTATTTGGTTAAAGCAGATTATGACTCTCACATTTGCATTTATTTTTCAGTAATGGTGAGATAGCTCTTCCTCAGTAAGAATATATTTGGACATTCATTTACCCTGCAAACAAAATCACAGAGTAGCTCATCTCTAATGCTACTATTTAACCACTGAGAAATGAAGCCTCTCTCTCCTGGTGTATGATGAGAAATGTCTGTTTATTACCAAGCCATTTTGATGACTTTTCTGCAGCACACTTTCAAACCATTTAAAACCCATATTTTTAGGCTAAACTCCGGGATTAACAACCTCATCACATTGTGTTTAAGCGAAGTGAAATTTCTTGGTGTATCTTCAAAGGGCAGGAGACGTTTCTTAATGCCTTTCATTTATCAGAAGAAATTAAAGCCCCTGGAGCAGTCTGGATGCAAAGGACAGCCCTGTCATCCCTCAGGACAGCGATGGCACCCTGTCACTTGTCACATCTTGGAGCACTGCACAGACTGCAAGGCTTGGCACTGCTTTCCCTTTGAATTAAGGACCCCACAGAGCCCACAGGCTTCATTGGAGACTGGTGAAGGGCAGGGTAAAAAACTGTTGAGTGCCTTGAAACTTTTCCAGGACGGTTTCCAGGAAGGAACACGGATCTGCATCCCCCAGGGGAGACTCCCCTGTGCTCCCCAGCTGCCCTGCTCCTGTGCTTTGCTCTGGGGTTCTGCCTTCCCCTCTGCCCATCACGCTGACCTGCTTTGATGGACAGCCCTGCACCAGGACAGTGCTCCCTGATCCTCTCAGCTCATAAGATCGTGGGTGAAAATCCCATCCATTGCTAATTATGGGGGATTGCAGTGTTTTCACCTCAGAAGAAGGAAGGGTTGATTTAACTTTTAAGAATTACCACCTGCATTCCTGCAAAGTCCTGCAAAGGTGGGAACTACTGAATGCTCACTCAGTGCTTAGATCACCATCACAGCAGCACGAATGATAGCAGAGCTCTGAGAGGGAAAAAGGGTCTTTCAGGATTAGAAAGCAAAATGTGAACTCTGCTGGGATTAAGTGGCACAGAAAATTCACCTGCTGTTTTAAACCCAACAATCTTGTAACTTAGAGCAATCTTGAGAGGCTAATCAGAGCAAATCACTTTCAACTATTGATTTTAAAAAGAAAGGGACTGTTATACCCATATATTTTTTCTACAAAGATGTTAAAAAAAAAATCCCAGAGATTTCAAAGAAAGCAATTTTGCTGCTCAAATCTTATGGACCTTTTCTATATCCTACCCTTTTGAACATACCCTGATGCAGAGAGGCATGAAGTAGGGACCATGACCCCAGTGTATAGATATGTAAATTAGAAAAAGTTAATAGCTTTGAAAAGTTTACTGGTTCAAGAGGAGCACGGGTTCTGTGACACATTTGATAAGGTTTGAATCTCTGAGTGTTTGCAGTTGGAGCATAACATTTCCACAGCCACAGTAACACAAATTCGTGTTTTGCAGAACTCCAATGAATTCAGCTCTGACAGCAATTAGTCTCACCACCTTATCATACACTACAAAAAGTCAAGTCACACCGAATACAAAACTAAAGGTTGGATTTTCTGAGGTTCCTAATGCCTGCTCAGGCATCTGTGCAGATTTTAAAAAATGTGCATTAATGAGGCTCCACGGAACACTGAAGCTCCTGCAGAAAAATTGACTCTCTGAACTGCAGGTTATGATCCCACTGGGAATGAGTTTATTTGTGTGTTTTGGGTGGTAGGTACACCGCCTGCTCTCTGGAAATAAGCAGCCTGAGCAAACTGTGCTACTCGCTGAGCCAGAAGATAACATTGCAGGTTGATTACGAGCATCCATAATAAAAACTAGAAATCCTCAGGAACAATAAATACCCCTAACACAACCTGAATCCCCTTCAGAGATAAGCATAAGCAATGACCTTCTGAGCACCTCAGCTCAGAGGTAGGTGCAGGGTGGCAGTGTGTGTGCCTGGGCTGGGTGGGATGTGATTCCAGGCTCTGTGTCAGCTCCAGCCCGGGTGAGGATCTCTGCTGTCTCCTCTGCAGAGCCGTGACACCTGCACAGGTGTCAGCACACCATCCTGCCCCCGGCACGCAGCTAACAAGGATCATTAAACTCTGATGAACATCCATTCAAATCGATCTTTCTTAGTCGAAAACCTGGCTTGTGTCCAAGGCAGCTGCTTCTGAGGGGCTGCAGTGCTGGGAGGGGCTGGGGAGGCAAGGTGAGACAGGTGAACCCAGCTGGGAGCCTGTGTCCAGGGGGTATTCCATGGCAAAGGCAGTGCCAGGGGCACAGCAGCCAGCCCACACCCTGCAGGGCAGGAGAAGGCAGGAGAAGGCTCAGCCCCTCCAAGGAAAAGGCTCTGGGGCTCTGGGCGGCCCATGGACACCAGTGTTGGCCATGGGCAGGCATCCAGCCTGGGGCTCACAGCGGCCAGGAGCACACACAGCACCGGGGATTCCAGCTGCCAAAGGCCATGGAAGGTGCTGCTGGGGCCCTGTGAGAGCAAACCCCCATTTGGCCGGGTTTTTGCCGTGTCTGCTGGGCAGTGACCCCGCGGTCCCCAAACATCGGCACTCAGCTCATCTCACAGGAGGCTGCAAAGCAACTCAGATACCTCTGCCCTGGAAACACGAAATGAGAACCCAGTAAGTCACTCGGCATTTTTCTGCATATTGGGTGTCCATAAAAGTACTTGTATGTGTTTAGCAAAGCATTTAATTAAGTGGAGCTGGGTGGTAATATTTACTCAGCTAATGCCTCTCTGTTGGCAATTGCTTTCACTTGTACAATGGCCCTGTCTTTTGTTTTTTAAAGGCCTGTGTTTTTCTCACCACAACTTGCTCGTAGAAAGAATCCAAAATCTTTTGAAAATGACTGGTATTCCAAAACCTAGGGACAAAATTACCTGCTTTCTAGATAGCCAGTGCTATTTTCCTGGTTGCAAAGTATACAGATTGCCCTGGAATCACAGCCAGTCCGTAATCTGCTGTACTTCATCTTGTATTTAAATGCTGTATTTTCACATCACTCTCACCCGGTCATTCATGGAGGAACACTTCACCATTCATTACTGCTAGCACAAATTACAGCTGCAAGTGGAACATTATCTAATTATTGTTTTAGGGAAAGCAAAATAGTAAAAAAACCTTCTTGAAATCCCAAAAGGTGATTTGTGGGCAGATTTAAAGGGAGAGAAAGCTTCAAGCTATCTATTATGAATGCTCAGCTATGCTGACCTTTGACAAATAATCTTAAGTCACACACCAAGAGCACAGAAAGACCTGAAAGACCTGACCCAAATGTCATTGAAAAAGCTTACACTGGGTTTTAGTGGGATCTAGATCAAGCTCAGCACTAAATTAATTTCTGGGTTGTTATAATCTTTATACTTGACTATCTTTCATGTTGCACCATATGGTTATCAAAATGTATTGCATTTCCATCTGGGTGTATGCATGAGCTATACATTAACTCTCAGAAATGAATCCTCATTATGAGAAGAAAGAGGGTGATTTCATAGCTGAGGAGGTCTAAAGGTACAGATTCACCACTCAGTGAAATGTTCCCCTTGGCCTGTTTTATAAATGGCTTTCCTTGATTTTTCTCTTTTTTATTTCATGCCTCCTACTACTGGATAATGTTTACTCTGTGCCACTTTGCACCCTGTAAAATGGAAGGATAGTTTTGCTGAGAGAAAAATTAAAGAAATAATAAACCCAAACCACAAACTCCCCCATCAACCCCAGGCAGCCTCGTGTCCCTGTGACCACCTCAGGGTTTGGCTGGAGGCTGCAGAGCTCGGGGAGGGATCAGCACTTCCCCCTCCACAGGTACTCATCTGGGAAACTCTCATTTTCCTCTGGCAGACTTTCCTGCTCCAATGGCACTCTCCTTTGAGAGGGAGGATCTGAGCTCACAAGGAAGATTTTGTTATGCTCTGGCTTCACAAACAGGAGCTTAAAACATCAACAGAGCCTTTTTTATATATGGGGTAAACAGAAGTGCCTGAAGGAGCTGCCTGTCTGCTGCAGATTCATGGGGTGAGAATGGGCACGATTTTCCAGCAGATAGGAAGTAACTCACTGCCTTCAAAGCTTCTGGCTCCACAAAGATCAGACATCCAAGTGCCTGGTGCCATTTTCTGCAAGTACAAACTGGGAATTGTGGAAGTGCAAGAAATCTTTCCATGCAGAAGCCAAGCTCAACTCTGACAAACTCTGGAGCACACAATCCTCAGTGTTTTTAGATTTTTCTGACTGAGGCTTCGAAGGGAAGAGAGAAAGTGTAAGATGTGCAATAA
The DNA here is from genome assembly GCF_009819655.1 of Sylvia atricapilla. Taxonomy (NCBI): domain Eukaryota; kingdom Metazoa; phylum Chordata; class Aves; order Passeriformes; family Sylviidae; genus Sylvia; species Sylvia atricapilla. The sequence continues at coordinate 1,958,015 of NC_089154.1, forward strand.
ATTACATTTATTTATAATTCTGCTTTAGTTTAGAACCCACTCAACTTATACCAAAAGCCCTTGGCTCAGAATTACTGTGTATTTTGCATAATACACAAGTACTCATAGAAAAATGTAGCATACAAAAAAAGTGGCCAACATTTTTAAAGTGACTAATGATTTTTGAGTGTTTAAATATAAATAACTTTAAAGGGAACATAATTTTCATAACCCTTGAATAAACCTTTTTTAGCTCTTCTTAAAGTAGATACTACACTGCACTATGGAAATACCCTTAGAAATTTGGGGCAGCTTCTCCTTTTAAAATTCTTTTTTTTTAAAACGATGAGCTTTTCCTCCTCCATGAAGACTGTCAAGATGCTGTCCCTATGTAAAATAAGTCCTTTTGAGGTTTTTCCCAAGAGCTTACAAAAGCATGACATCTTCTTAACATAATGTCCCAACCATTCTATTAAACAGCCAGGACTGTTTAAAAGCTTTGTTTTTCGCTTTTTTTTTCCATTTTGCTTTGTTGTTTTTCTTAAAAAATCAAACCAAGTGGATATGAAAAAGGGTTCTGTGGAGAGCTGTTTGTGACATTTTCCAAGTGCATCTTCTTTTGATAAAATGTCCTATTGTATCTTTTAAGCCTCATCCTCCATTTTTTCCATTCCACATTTTCATGCTAATTCCTGCATTTACCATTTTTCCTTCCTCCATCTTTAGTTATTCTGCCCACTACTGATTTTTACCTCCCAAATATTCTTTTTCTGTTTGTCACCTGACTGTGCTGTTCCCTTGTCTCCGATAGCTCCTCTTGTCCCCTGTCCCTCCAACTTTTCTCCTTTCCAAACCTACTAATTTAATTTCTTTTTCTACTGCTCAGGGGTCATTGTTCTTGCACTAATAAACAGATAATTTGGTAAGAGAGCTACAGAAAGGCACTTGCTGTGCTGCCTCACAAATGCAACTTCCAGAGAAGATGACACTATTTGTTTCAGCCTCCACAATAATACATGAAATGTAATTAATCTCGAGTTCCTCACGATGACCCTGGGAACCCAGACTGTCTGGAATAACTGACCCTCTGAAGCATGCATGTGAATGTTTTTTAGGTTGACCCATTTTGGGTGTTTTGGGGGGGGCGTGTGAGGTTTGTTCTGGTGTGGTGCTTTTTATTTTTTTTTTCTTGAAAAAACACATTGATAAGAACATAACCTTGGGGACAGCAATATAAATTCTGTGTCTTGGCTCAACAACTGCTGTGCCAGGAGACAGAGGTGTCAGTGGGAGACCTGAGCACGGTCTCAGGGCACCATAAACCCCATGAATATTTTTTGACCTCCTCTTTGCTTCCTCCTGCCTGCATGACTGCTGTTGAAATGAAAAGTGAAACCAGCCTGAAATACAACCCTTATATTTGCATTTTTTGAAAATGTTCCAGCTCTTGGTTCCATCTGTGCGAATCAAACCCCGTGGCTGAATAACACAAAAAGACTTATTCAAAAATACTAAGAGGAATTATATGGAAATTAGGGTTTCATTGTCTTTCATCTCATAAAGGCTAATAACGCTACAGAGGACAACCTTCTTATCAAAAATAGTTTCTAATACAAATTGCCTTTGACTGTATTTACAATGTCACTTTTAATCAAGTGAATTGTCAGGCTACTGCACTTCTGCCATCTACATGACACAAAAATATAATGAAGAGGGAAGCGGGTACAAGTGCTTTCAGCTCTAACTGCCCACTTCATACCAATTACTACCTAGTTAGTAAGCTTGCTCCTCTGTTCTTAGAAAAACACTGGAAATAAATGTATGAGCTCCTCTGAAGGAGACACCATGCAGAAAAAAAGCTTATTCCACTTACCAAGAACATTTGTCTTTGTAATTACACCTACTTTTCTTACTCCTATGCAATTAGTAAATACAAGCTAAAAATAGCCACTTGAGTGCCAATATGGTCCCTGACTGTTTCTCTATAATGTCACTTTTAGGTTAGTTCAATATTCCATTTGTTAGTAAGCTAACAGCTCTATTCAGATGGGTTTGCTCCTGCAGGTGCATTTTCACTCAGAGCACATACTGTGCATCCACATGCAATTCCCACCAAGACTCAGGTACAACCAGCTGTGCTGTGCCCTGCTCTCAGCATTCAGCTGCCATCCTGCAGCTCAGCCCCACTCTGCCACGTTCCCTGGGCATATTGTGACACGCTTTTAAATACAGATGGAACTATTCCCACATTTTGTGGGGTTTTGTGTGTTGGTGGTGCTATTACCTTTTTAAAGCTCTGCACAGAAACACGTCTCTAAAAGCAGAGACTGAATTTTCCCGGGGCAGATGATGCCCAGTAGCTCACCTCAGCTGCCTGCTCTGGCTCAGGATGCCTTTCAGAGGTTACACTGCCCAAACCTCCTCTCTGCAGATGTTGCTGTCACCACCTTGCACAGCAGAGCGAGGACAGGAGCTCCCTGCGGAGCCAGAATGGAAAGAGCTCCCTTTCCAGCCAAAAGGAGAAAGCACTGAGCAGGTTGTATCCCTACATGGCCACTGGAGATACTCCAGTGTTTTCCCTCGTTTCTGGCTGGGGAGAAGCAGAGGAAAAGCCCTGTGTATTTGCTGCCCACCCAGTGGTGTGTCTGGATCCTCAGCCAGGGAACAAAAATGTCGTTTCACTGGGAGCAAAGGAGGTTTGATTTACAACTGTAGAATAAGAAATTCAGGGATAATGAGTCCAGACCTTCACTGGCATGGTTTAAAAGAAGTAGTTCTGAGAGCAGTGGACTTAAGGTTCTAGTTGCCAAGTGTGCATCCTCTGATATTTAGAAAAAGTGAATTTATTAACCATTTCCTCTCTTGTGAATTAACAGAGGTTCTTCACTGAGGACAGCTGTCTATTTTTACAAAAGATATAAGAACTTAACACAATTCCATCACCAAATGTAGGTGAAATATTGGGTTTAAATGCATTACTGAAGAACAGACAGACAATGTGGATAGGCACATCTGAGAAGCTGGTCTAAAAAAAAAGCCAAAGTACTAAAATGTTTCAAGTTAAAAAAAAGCTTTTTTCTTTCTTCTTTGTTCATTCTTTGCTCAAAAGACAGGTTTCTGCCGTCAGAACAAAATTATTTCAGCTGAAGAACAAATACTCTCAAATTTAATCTTGTGCATAAAAAACCTCAGAGCCTGATGGATTATTAGGCTGTGGAAAAGAGCAAAGCATAAATGCAAAGGACAGGAACAGGGGCCTAAACCTGAGGAAATCTGGGAAAATTCTCACTTGGTTTGTATGGATCAGGGTTTTGAATCTCAAGGCTTATTTTCAGAGATGTCTGTTAAAAGCTCCATCCACTTCTGACTTCTCGAAGCTGGACATATTGGGGAAGTTGGCTTTAATCTGGAATTTTGCTCTTGAAATCAGGACAGTGTCAGGTAATCCTGTTCCTTTATACCTCCATGAGTTTTTGATCAGGTCAGAGTGCAGAATCAAGTGGCCAAAGTCTGCAAGCAACCCCTGAAATGTGAATGAAAGTCCCAGCATTAACAGTGTCATTAGGGTCTTGCAAAGGGACTGATTTATGATCCGATCAATCAAACCTGGATGTCCACCTAGGCAATTTTTAGATATTTTACATGTGAACAAGTGGACTTCGAAGGAACTAATGGAGGAACTTTCACTGAGAGCTGAACAATGTCACTAGGTGGCTTCTTGATCCAGTTGCTGGATCAAGACAGTAGGAGAGGTCCACTGTAGATTTTGGGCTGACCTAAAGCAAATCAAACCTTTCCACAAGATCTTTCATGTTGAACCCAAAATAAAGCTTAGTTTTTTGGGGGGTATTTTTTTACTTGATGTTGTTTTACTTTCCTCTCAATATTTCCTCAAAAGAAAAGTTTCAAGGGCTTTGTTCTGAAATGAACCATCACTCATTTACATAATTTTCTTAGTTTCTAAGCTTTTCTGTTTGATCCAGCACAAACCTGAGTATAATTTCTGCCCATTCAGAACTTGTGTTTTGGTGGGGGGCAAACTGCTCTTCTTGGCTGTATCATGTGTGACTTCAGCCCCACAGAAAGCAGCACAAATCTGTGGGAAACCAAACCTCTCTAAGTGCCAGAGGCAGTGATCAGAGGACTGGTGACAGTCCAGATCTCGTCACCAAGTGGTGCCAGTCCCACCATCTGCTCCCTCAATGCCCACCCACCCCTGTGGTGAGACAGGCTGGAGGAAAACAAGTTGCTAGATACTAATCTGGGAGCCTCTTGACAAAACATTCCTGATCAGAGAACACCACCCCTCCTTCCAAGGAGAGGAAAAGGGAAATTTCTTCCATACCTTCCAAAGGCAAACTTTCAAAGCCAGGTTTGCAAAGGTCACTTCATATGCACAGCTGCCATCCTCCTCCTGACAGCTCTGGTCATAAATTCAGAGCTCTAAAATGAGGAAATAAAAGGTTTGATTATATGCACTAAATTTCTATGATACTTTTCATCTCTTTCCTATCACTGGGAACTCTTTCCTGAGAACTGCCTCGTAAAAACAGTGGTCCTATCAAGTCTGGTGCATTATCTCCAAGACATGCTGATTTTGGCTCAATACCTTTTTGGTGACAGGACCTGCAGCAACCCCCAGCCCAGTGCCCTGGCTCTGTCCTGCCTCAGGCCACCCCACTGTCACATCAAACAGCCAAGTCCTTCTCTAGCAGGTCATGTCCTTTTTATTTAGTGACCAGTCGTCTCCAAGGAACAGCCCCTCTATGACTGGGGGTCCCACAGTCAGAATCATCTCTTTCAGTAGTCATTGTGCTGAAGGCATCCACAAAAAAGCTCTGACCACAGGACTTGTCACCATCTTTGTGTTTATCCTGAAGAGGTTTTTGTTGCCGTGTTGAGGTCAAATTCTCCTGGGCCCATCAACCTCTCCACTAAGGGCTGAGGCAACTGCTTAAGTGCCCTTCCTCACTCCTCCTCACCTTCCAGAGACGTCAGCCCAAGAAAATAAAGCACGTTGGGGTACTGGGGAGAAAGGTTTCTCCAGCTCTCTGAGGAAGCAAATACAAAAATTGTTTAGGCACTGTTCTGCTCCTGATGGCTGCTGCTCAGCCCTGCAGCACAGACATCAGTTCTGGTCCCAGAAGATCCAGCCTGGAGCAAGTCCTCTGATTTGCTTGTTGACAACTTGAGTGGGGATTCCATTGCTTTTCCTACCCCTTTCCATGCAGGTTTAGCTCCCCAGGACCACTGCACACAGAGGTGCCTCAGCCAGGGGCAGGAGCTCAGATGCTCCAGGAGCTCTTGCATCCCACTCCTGCAAAGCCAAGTGTTGTAATCCCATACTCTCTATAAAATAAACAATAAAATCTGCCCGAATGAAAGAGCTAGAAAACACACAACAAAGAGTAAGGACCATTTTTAAAATCCACAGTCCTAAAGTTCCCTTCTATATTTAAACACCCCAACACTCAAGGATCTGAACCTTAACCCTTTTTAGGGACTTGTTTTATCAGCCAACAAATTCAAAAAAAGCTAGCAGCTACCAATACTAAATAGTAACTTAATTAGAATGTTAAAACATAGCTCCTTTACAAAAATATACACACATGCACACCTCCACCTTCACACCTGTAAAGGCTTTTCATTTAACTCAATTGAGCATTAGTTCTCTAGGTTTTTACAGAAAAAATAATTTTATCTGTAAGTAACCAGCTTTGCTTATTGAGAAAATAGTCTGCAGAACTAAGACTGTGCATTAAAATACTAAAAAATGAGAAATAAAGTATCAGTTTAAAGGTTGGATTGCAGCATTTCTTTTTCTAAACTCAAAGAATTTGGAACACTGAGAGGAAAGGATAAAAGAATGAAGTTAGTATATCTAATATTCATTTTCTTCAGGAAAAAAAAAAAAACAAAAAACCAAACTGCAGGACTAATTTTCTCAAATCCCAAAAGAGTGAAAGCTCCTTTTCCCCCACTCCTTCTCAATGCAATTTTCATCCTTTTGTTAAATTAGAGAGTCTTTAATTTCGTTTTTCATTACCATTTGAGTTATAAACACAAGCAGAAGCTTCTGGGGATTACACATTAAACAGAAAGGCACACAAAGCACACAGAGGAGTCCCAGAGTGCCCCTGGCCAACAGGAGGGGACAGCAGGGCTTGGCCAGTGACTGCGGCTCTTCCTGACCAGGGATCACTCACTCACAGCATCCTTCACTTAGCCTGGCTAAAGAGTGACACTGTCTCCTTGCAGTGCTGCCTGGCTGTGTGAGCTGTGTGTCTGATCTGTATCTGTGTGAGCTGAGTGTGTGTGTGAGCTGTGTGTGTGAGCTGTGTGTGAGCTGTGTGTGTGTGAGCTGTGTGTGTGAGCTGTGTGTGTGTGAGCTGTGTGTGTGAGCTGTGTGTGAGCTGTGTGTGTGAGCTGTGTGTGTGAGCTGTGTGTGTGTGAGCTGTGTGTGTGTGAGCTGTGTGAGCTGTGTGTGTGAGCTGTGTGTGAGCTGTGTGTGTGAGCTGTGTGTGTGAGCTGTGTGTGTGTGAGCTGTGTGTGTGTGAGCTGTGTGAGCTGTGTGTGTGAGCTGTGTGTGAGCTGTGTGTGTGTGAGCTGTGTGTGTGTGAGCTGTGTGTGTGAGCTGTGTGTGTGTGAGCTGTGTGTGTGTGAGCTGTGTGTGAGCTGTGTGTGTGTGAGCTGTGTGTGAGCTGTGTGTGTGAGCTGTGTGTGAGCTGTGTGTGTGTGAGCTGTGTGTGTGTGAGCTGTGTGTGAGCTGTGTGTGTGGGAGCTGTGTGTGAGCTGTGTGTGTGAGCTGTGTGTGTGATCTGTATCTGTGTGAGCTGAGTGTGTGTGTGAGCTGTGTGTGTGAGCTGTGTGTGTGAGCTGAGTGTGTGTGTGAGCTGTGTGTGTGAGCTGTGTGTGTGTGAGCTGTGTGTGAGCTGTGTGTGTTAGCTGTGTGTGTGAGCTGTGTGTGAGCTGTGTGTGTGAGCTGTGTGTGAGCTGTGTGTGAGCTGTGTGTGTGAGCTGTGTGTGTGTGAGCTGTGTGTGTGTGAGCTGTGTGTGAGCTGTGTGTGTGTGAGCTGTGTGTGTGAGCTGTGTGTGAGCTGTGTGTGTGTGAGCTGTGTGTGTGAGCTGTGTGTGAGCTGTGTGTGTGAGCTGTGTGTGTGTGAGCTGTGTGTGTGTGAGCTGTGTGTGTGTGAGCTGTGTGTGAGCTGTGTGTGTGAGCTGTGTGTGTGAGCTGTGTGTGTGTGAGCTGTGTGTGTGAGCTGTGTGTGAGCTGTGTGTGTGAGCTGTGTGTGTGAGCTGTGTGTGTGAGCTGTGTGTGTGTGAGCTGTGTGTGTGAGCTGTGTGTGAGCTGTGTGTGTGAGCTGTGTGTGTGTGAGCTGTGTGTGTGTGAGCTGTGTGTGAGCTGTGTGTGTGAGCTGTGTGTGAGCTGTGTGTGTGAGCTGTGTGTGTGTGAGCTGTGTGTGTGTGAGCTGTGTGTGCGTGAGCTGTGTGTGAGCTGTGTGTGAGCTGTGTGTGTGTGAGCTGTGTGTGTGAGCTGTGTGTGAGCTGTGTGTGAGCTGTGTGTGTGAGCAGTGTGTGTGAGCTGTGTGTGTGTGAGCTGTGTGTGTGTGAGCTGTGTGTGTGTGAGCTGTGTGTGTGAGCTGTGTGTGTGAGCTGTGTGTGTGAGCTGTGTGTGAGCTGTGTGTGAGCTGTGTGTGTGTGAGCTGTGTGTGTGAGCTGGTGTGTGAGCTGTGTGTGTGAGCTGTGTGTGTGTTGAGCTGTGTGTGTGAGCTGTGTGTGTGAGCTGTGTTGTGTGAGCTGTGTGTTGAGCTGTGTGTGTGTGAGCTGTGTTGTGTGAGCTGGTGTGTGAGCTGTGTGTGAGCTGTGTGTGAGCTGTGTGGTGTGAGCTGTGTGTGTGAGCTGTGTGTGTGTGAGCTGTGTGTGTGTGAGCTGGTGTGTGAGCTGGTGTGTGAGCTGTGTGTGAGCTGTGTGTGAGCTGTGTGTTGTGAGCTGTGGTGTGTGAGCTGTGTGTGTGTGAGCTGTGTGTGTGAGCTGTGTGTTGAGCTGTTGTGTGAGCTGTGTGTGTGAGCTGTGTGTGTGAGCTGTGTGTGTGTGAGCTGTGTTGTGTGAGCTCTGTGTGTGTGAGCTGTGTGTGTTTGAGCTGTGTGTGTGTGAGCTGTGTGTGTGAGCTGTGTGTGTGGAGCTGTGTGGTGAGCTGTGTGTGGTGAGCTGTGTGGTGAGCTGTGTGGTGAGCTGTGTGTGAGCTGTGTGTGTGAGCTGTGTGGTGAGCTGTTGTGTGTGTGAGCTGTGTGTGTGAGCTGTGTGTGTGTGAGCTGTGTGTGTGAGCTGTGTGTGTGAGCTGTGGTGTGAGCTTGTGTGTGTTAGCTTGTGTGTGTGAGCTTGTGTGTTGAGCTTGTGTGTGTGAGCTGTGTGTGAGCTGTGCTGTTGGCAGCTGTGTTGTGAGCTGGTGTGTGAGCTGTGTGTGTGAGCTGTGTGTTGTGTGGCTGGTGTGTGAGCTGTGTGTGAGCTGGGTGTGTGAGCTTGTGTGTGAGCTTGTGGTGTGTTGTGAGCTGTGTGTGTGGGAGCGTGTGGTTGTGTGTGAGCTGTGTGTGTGAGCTGTGTGTGTGAGCTGTGTGTGAGCTGTGTGTGTGAGCTGTGTGTGTGAGCTGTGTGTGTGTGAGCTGTGTGTGAGCTGTGTGTGTGAGCTGTGTGTGTGAGCTGTGTGTGTGTGAGCTGTGTGTGTGTGAGCTGTGTGTGAGCTGTGTGTGAGCTGTGTGTGTGAGCTGTGTGTGTGAGCTGTGTGTGTGTGAGCTGTGTGTGTGTGAGCTGTGTGCGAGCTGTGTGTGAGCTGTGTGTGTGTGAGCTGTGTGTGTGAGCTGTGTGTGTGTGAGCTGTGTGTGTGTGAGCTGTGTGTGAGCTGTGTGTGTGTGAGCTGTGTGTGAGCTGTGTGTGAGCTGTGTGTGAGCTGTGTGTGTGTGAGCTGTGTGTGAGCTGTGTGTGTGTGAGCTGTGTGTGTGAGCTGTGTGTGTGTGAGCTGTGTGTGTGAGCTGTGTGTGTGAGCTGTGTGTGAGCTGTGTGTGTGTGAGCTGTGTGTGACCTGTGTGTGAGCTGTGTGTGTGTGAGCTGTGTGTGAGCTGTGTGTGCGCTGTGTGTGAGCTGTGTGTGAGCTGTGTGTGTGAGCTGTGTGTGTGAGCTGTGTGTGTGAGCTGTGTGTGAGCTGTGTGTGTGAGCTGTGTGTGTGAGCTGTGTGTGTGTGAGCTGTGTGTGTGTGAGCTGTGTGTGTGAGCTGTGTGTGTGAGCTGTGTGTGAGCTGTGTGTGTGAGCTGTGTGTGTGTGAGCTGTGTGTGTGTGAGCTGTGTGTGTGAGCTGTGTGTGTGAGCTGTGTGTGTGAGCTCTGTGTGTGTGAGCTGTGTGTGTGAGCTGTGTGTGTGAGCTGTGTGTGTGAGCTGTGTGTGTGTGAGCTGTGTGTGTGAGCTGTGTGTGAGCTGTGTGTGTGTGAGCTGTGTGTGAGCTGTGTGTGAGCTGTGTGTGAGCTGTGTGTGTGTGAGCTGTGTGTGAGCTGTGTGTGAGCTGTGTGTGTGAGCTGTGTGTGTGAGCTGTGTGTGAGCTGTGTGTGAGCTGTGTGTGTGTGAGCTGTGTGTGTGTGAGCTGTGTGTGTGTGAGCTGTGTGTGAGCTGTGTGTGTGAGCTCTGTGTGTGTGAGCTGTGTGTGAGCTGTGTGTGAGCTGTGTGTGTGAGCTGTGTGTGACCTGTGTGTGAGCTGTGTGTGTGTGAGCTGTGTGTGAGCTGTGTGTGCGCTGTGTGTGAGCTGTGTGTGTGAGCTGTGTGTGAGCTGTGTGTGTGAGCTGTGTGTGTGAGCTGTGTGTGAGCTGTGTGTGAGCTGTGTGTGAGCTGTGTGTGTGAGCTGTGTGTGTGTGAGCTGTGTGTGAGCTGTGTGTGAGCTGTGTGTGAGCTGTGTGTGTGAGCTGTGTGTGTGAGCTGTGTGTGTGAGCTGTGTGTGTGTGAGCTGTGTGTGTGAGCTGTGTGTGAGCTGTGTGTGAGCTGTGTGTGAGCTGTGTGTGTGAGCTGTGTGTGTGTGAGCTGTGTGTGAGCTGTGTGTGAGCTGTGTGTGAGCTGTGTGTGTGAGCTGTGTGTGTGAGCTGTGTGTGTGTGATCTGTATCTGGGTGAGTTGAGTGTGTGCGTGAGCTGTGTGTGTGAGCTCTGTGTGTGTGATCTGTATCTGTGTGAGCTGTGTGTGTGAGCTGTGTGTGAGCTGTGTGTGTGAGCTGTGTGTGTGTGAGCTGTGTGTGAGCTGTGTGTGAGCTGTGTGTGTGAGCTGTGTGTGAGCTGTGTGTGTGTGAGCTGTGTGTGAGCTGTGTGTGTGTGAGCTGTGTGTGAGCTGTGTGTGTGTGAGCTGTGTGTGACCTGTGTGTGAGCTGTGTGTGATCTGTATCTGTGTGAGCTGTGTGTGAGCTGTGTGTGTGTGAGCTGTGTGTGTGTGAGCTGTGTGCGTTTGAGCTGTGTCTGTCTAAATTTTAAGTTTTGGCTGTAATGAATCTGACTCTCATCATATCAAATCTCCCATTAGTTTTGTATTGCACCACAAAACCCCCCAAAACATTAGGAGAAACAGCAGAAATATGCCGACTCTTTCAGGGCAAGGCTACCCGCCTTCTCTTGAGTTGTGTTTCTGCCTTCAGGTGAACCCCTCGGTGTTTTCTGTCTTGTGGGCTCCCCGCCGAGGAGAGCTGTGCAGGGTGCTCTGGGCACTGCCAGGCTGGGGCAGCCACAGCTCCTGTGGGTCAGGCTGGAGGAAGGGACCCCAGGCGTCCTCACTGACCCCACCACTGCCCACATCTGCCCCCTCTGAGCGGCCCTGCACTTCACATCAAGCTTTTAGAAATACTGCCAAGGAAAAAATCACTTTTTTAGCACTAGAACACTCATGCTTTCCGATATTCTTTCCTTATTTGCAAGCTAAAAAATCGATTTCTTCTTCTCCTGTCTCCATTCAGCTACCAGAAAGGTCATTTTAGGATGAAGTGTGCCAAACAACAGAGAATATTTTGGGGGAGAAAGCCAATGTGACTATAGCAATAGTCATGTGTGCTTGTCCTCCTTGAGCCTTTTAACTTCCCAAAATCTAATTAGGGAAGACTTAATGTACAGCATGCATAAGGATGCCAAAACTTCTAACAAAATATACTCAGCACCATTTTCTTCATGCTTCATTAATGAGGAACAAAATGTCTCTAGACTTTCTGTAACATATGCACAGAGTGATTTCAAACCAGACTGAGATTCTTTTCAAATGAGGGTTATAATATACTCGAGCAATAACAATGCATTTTTTTTATTGCTTTGCTTGTAAAGTTGTTTCCATGCTCTGTGAGGACAAAGTTATTTGTCATTTTTTGCAAAATATAAGTTGTTACTTTGATGGGTTTTAGGACCTTTCTGTTTCAGCTATTGATTCAAGGTTGAGTGTAGCCTACAGCAGAGCTGAGCTGGGGGAATCGGAGTGCAAGAGCAAGACTTGGATTTTTCTACAGAAATTGTATCTTTTCATACAAATTAGAGCCACAGGAAAACAAAGTTTTGATTCATCTTCCAAATCATATCTAAAGCATAGGGCTTTGTGCTATCAGATCACAGGGAAGGGGACGTTTCTGGCTCTCCCTCATTTGATTATCTTGCTCAGACTGCAAACAGCTGAATTTATTAATTGGATAGATTCTGGAACAAAGAACCTCCGAGAAACAAATGCAACCTTTAAGATTTCTGCCAAGGACTGTAGAAAAAACCCAGCTCTGAGTCCTGTTTTGTCTCCTGAGACAAAGATGCCACTTCCTTCCTCAGCTCTCTGCACTGAAGCTGGGGCTGGAGCAGTTGGGGCAAAAGACAAGTGATAGTGATAAGTGAAGGAAGTGTATCTGCACTACCAAAGACTTTCCCTCTTCATATCCACTCCCAGAAGGAATCAGGTAGAGGCACTTCCCTGTGGGATCTTTCCCTGAACATGATCTTTCCCTGTGTAGGCAAAAGGAATCAAAGTGATCCCATGGGTAGAGAATATTTGATAGTGAGGCAATGTGGGGGAGAATATTTGCCCCAGGAGATTTAAAAAAGATCTTCAACTGTCTTTGAATACGTGTGTATGCTCCTACAGTGAGGTGTTAAATTGCATTATAACTATTGAGACATCAACATTCACCAATGTTTGTGATTCAAATATAAGCACAGAGTACAAAACTGTGAAACTATCTAGAGTCATCAGGGTATGGATCTGTAAGCAGAGGTTTGTATATCATCTGATAGCTATTTATTTCTTGTTAATATTTATGTAATGTCATGATGTTTATGATGGCCTGACTTTCCATGTGAGGGGATCATTTCTGATGGGTAACTGGCATCAAATCACTGTTTTGCAAATACAGAATATTTTCATATTTGGCTGGTGAAACAAAAAGACTTCCTAGTGTGGGTATGCTATTAAAATGCTAATAGACCCTATTTGAGAAAGCTTACTCAGACCTCAGCAGGAAACACATACAACATTTACAAAGATTTAGATATGTGTTTTCAACATAAAAAGGTTTCCCTTCCCATGGAACTGTAAGAACCTTTTGACAAGAGTGAGGATAAAGTGATAAGCCCCAGGCAAATGAAGAAGAAAGAAAAATATATGGATGGCTAGTGAACTTAATTATGGTAAAATATAGATGCAATTGTGAGCATGAAGTATGTGCATATAATGTGCTAGCAACCTTTTATATTTGATGTCCTAAACCAAAATCTGAGTGTGAACTTTTTTTCCCCCAAGTTGCTTTTGCCTATTTCTGCAGAGCAGCCCTCTGAATTATTGCATGCCAAGGAACTGCTCTGTTGCTGGTGGGGATTTTTTCCATGACCTGCCACACTCTGCATGAGAGCAAGGAAAGGCACAAAGGGATGTTTTTGCTCTATATTGCACTTTGAGTGATGAGTAGCACCTTCCAGGCACCAGGACGTGTGTGTCAGAACTGCTGGGAGCTGTGACACAAAGCCCAGGGTGTGAAAATAAAGAGGAAAATCTTGTAGTACCACTGTGTCCCTGGTGAATTGAGGAGCAGAGCTGGCACTGGCTTCAGCAGGGCTGTCTGGGTTTGTTCTGTATCGAATTATTGAACTGAATCGAAGCTGCAGGGTCAAAGCAAGCAGAGAATTTGAGAAGCCTATGAAAACAGAGCCCAGATTTGCCGGAGAGCTGTAACCTTCCAGAAATGTAATTAAACAAACAGGCAAGGAGTGTTTGGGGTTGAAATCTCTGTTTAAACATCCGCTGTTGCTTTATTGGAATATCAGAGTGGAAGATAGAGTTCACATGTTGGAAAAGCCAGAAGATTCCTTTTGTCTTCTTTTTGTCTTTCATTTTTTTTTTTTTGTATAGTCCCCCACTGAAAGTGAATGTTGAGTAAACATGACATTAATGTCTGATGGTCAGTGGGGTGACACAATTTGAATTCTTGCATAAGGAAACAAATTCCTCATCAAAACCAAATTCTTTTAGTCTGGCTCAATGCAAATAAAACACACAAACTAAACTCACGGACAAATGGCCTGGATAGTCAAAGTTATCTGTCTTTCAGAAACATCTAATAAGCAATTTGGATTACTTTTTTTAAAATTTTGGCTCCACTTTACTCTGAAATGAATGTACATAAATTAGTTTATGCAAATGTCATTACAATTCTTTGCCATCAGCTTAACATATTTCCTCCAAATGGTTGAACTCCTTCCATTGTAGGGAAAGTGCAAGGCTTAAGAATTGTCCCAGACACTTAAAAAAACCCAATAATTGGAAGAGAAAATGAGAGATTATTTAGCTCATGGATTTGTTTTGCTTTTCTAAAACAAAATAATTCTGGATTCTACTTACTGGAAATCTGCTTGCTTAAGAAATATTTAAATGAAAGCAGCACAGGACTGTTTTGCTTTGTTGGCCTTTTGTTGTCTGGGATTTTTGGAAAGGTTTAGAGTGGAATTATATAAAAAAATATGGAACAGTAGGTTAGCATTTTGCAGAATCACATAGAAGAGCAAGACATCCTGATTAGGAACACTAACCCCAAACCCAAAGTGTATCAGAAACTTTATGATGAGCAGTTGACTGCTAGAAAATGCCAGTTGGCCATAAAAATGTCTTTTCCCAGATACAGACTGGTACTGAGCAGTTTGTATGAGAGATGTGCTCCCCCATAACCACTGTCTGAAGGACTCCCAGGACTGATGGCAGCCAAGCTTAGACCAAGGGGAACAAAGCATTGCAGAGACCTCATCAAACATCCCCACAACCCCTGGAGACACCAGCTTCCCCCTGGGAGCCCACCAAGTCAGGCCTCAGCCCTGAATTTGGAGAAGGGGGAGGGCAGCTGTGGGAATGCAAAGTGGAGGTGAGGGATGGGGAAGCTCAGATCTGACATCTGGCTCAGAGCGGAGCTCCAGGATCTCCCTGGAGCAGATCTGCAGGCCAAGGCCAAGCCAAGCCCTGCTCACACACTTCCCCAGCCCTCAGGGTCATTGCAGCCCTTTGCTGAACTGGTGGCCAGGTGTCCATCCCATAACCTCCCCCCTTATCCTGACACCATCTCCATATATTCTTCATTCTTCCTGTCCTTTTGCAGTGACTATATATCTCTAGGGAGGAATATAAGAACAATAATAACAACAACAACAACAACAATAATAATAATAATAATAATAATAATAATAATAATAATAATTGTAGTAATAATAATAGTACTAGTAATAGTAGTAGCAGCTTATTTCTCTTATATGGCCCCTGCAGAGATGGACATATTGGAGTCCTGATCTCATCTGAGGCCTTCAGGCAAATGCTCCTTTAATGTCAGTATCTCTTAGAAAATACAAAACAAATAGACCAGAGAAAAACTAATTTTCTGCTTTGTTTCTGTTAAAATATCCTGCCAATTCAACAGACAGGATCCTTTCATCATCTAAATGTCTCTCCCATGTACACTCTTCCAGCTATTAAAGGCAGGAAAAAGCTGAAGCTGGGCAGTGGTTTCAGCAACTGCAGTTTGTGCTCTCAGTAAGCCCAGCCAGTGGTTCTGGAAATCAGAGGAAATGGCTACAGGATTTTCCCACAGCCTGGGAATCCCACAGTTGCAGACATTCAGGTGTGTGTGCTGCTGGCTGGCATGGTCAGCTCATGTTGTGTGTATTATGCAAAATTTGTCAGTCAGAATGATAGTAAATAGAATTATTTCCCCATTCTGCACAATTGGTTTTTCAAATGAATTCGTGCACTTCAAGAACCCACTGGTAAATGCCACACATAGATCTGAGTAGGATGAACAGGTTTGGTGATTTTTTTAAAAGGCCCATGTTATACTGATCCAACAGGGTGATGAAGATGCTCATTTCACCTATATCAGTATCACAGTGCCTCGAAAATTATGTTTTCAATTATAGCAGCACTGAACACAGAAAATATGAAGCACATCATATTAACCAGGAGGCATTCCTCTAATTCAGATGTTTGTTCTATAGAGAAAATCACCTAAGAAATAGATCCAATTAATTGTGCTGCTGAGATGTCAGTACAATCTGCTACATACACGTAGCGAATGTGAGTAAGTCTCACTTTCTACATTCTGTGCTTTTCTGCAATGTGTAGAATCACAGCAATTAATTTCTGCTGTTTAAAGAATATTTGAAAACCTATTTTGACACATTCTCTGGGTAGCTGGGAGTTAAACACACAGAGGAGCATAAGTAGTGGGTGGGAGTTTCAGATGAGTGGTAAATAACAGAAGAGTAGTGATTTGCAGTCTTTTAACAATCAGAGGACAGATTATTGACTTGCATAAGAGATGGCAAGGGAAAAGGAGGAGAATGAACCTAATACTGCAAGACACAATCACTTAAGAGCTGATTTAGTAAAATAAAGCTGACTTCTTGTAGATAAGTTACCCTCCTCATTGCATCCAAATGACGATTAAAAAGAAAAAAAAAGCTAATTCCAGTGCAGCCTTTGTGTAAATGCAACCCTTGTACACGCCTTTTTTTCCTCTCTTTAGAACACGGGCTACCAGACAAGTCCAAAAGGAGATGAGCTTCCAGCAGGATCCAGATGCTGCCTAGAAGATGTCCCAGTTGTGAGCAGCACACAAACAACCCATCACTTGGTGCTGCTGAGACCCAGATGGGCCTGTTATCCTTGTGTTCATCCTGAGGAAAAGCTCAGAGAAACTGGCTCTTACCCCTGCTCAGAGATGTGGGAAAGCAAAGGGCACATGCTGGGTTTTCTCAGTGCAGTAATACCTCACTAACTACTTTAAATTCACTGTTTTGAGAACGTCTTGGATTTGAGCTCTTTCTCTTTTTTTCCTTTAGAGTTTCCAGTTTGTCATGGCATTTTCCTTTAGAAGAGAATTTGCTTTTTATACATCGTTTCACACATTCCTTGTTCAAGAAACACACAGTGCAAGAAAACAAATATTTCATCTCCATCATAACTGGCCCCAGTTTACCTGAATCAGTATTTTATGTGTCACCAGCAGGTACTGTATGGGTCAGAGAAAAAGCCATTTTCTGGCACAGTACAGCTCAACCCTCATTTTATCCAGGAGTACAGAGGCTTCTTCAAACCACACCAGATAAATTATGTACTTGAGACAAGCACTGTGTAATTTTTCTCCTGTGTTAAAAGCAATTTTCACGTGGCCTGCTTTTTCTAGAAGGGTCCAGATGTCTTCAGCCCTTTCAGGTGTCTTCACACCTTCCAGGACATATGCATGAACACACATATATTTCTGTGGATTTATAGGGGATCATTTCAGCTAGAGCTGCAAAAGAGAAGTGCTAACTTTAAACAATTACTGGTTTTGTTAACATATTTTTCTCTATCTGATTTTTTTTTTTAAACTGCAGTTAGTGGTTTCTAGATGAAATCATAACAACCACTAATCACTGCCAACCAGGTTGTGTTCACAAAGGAAAATAAAAGCTTCAGAATACATATGAGCTTCTGGGCTACAGTGTTTACAGAGCTTCCAGGATTTTGATCTGTGCACGTCCCTAAAGTACCAAATGTTGAAAATCCAAAACAACTGCCAAAACTCACATTTGGCCCTGATTATTTCCTTGTTTATCATGGTTAGCATTCCCCAGATAAGAGATAATGTTGCAAGTTCAATAACCACAGAAAGTTGTGAAGACATATTTAAAGGGGAACATAACTATTATTTTTTTTAGTGTAAAACCTGGTAGATTTTAATTGAGCTATTCACAGCAATGTTCAGGTCTCCCTTGTGAAAAACTCTAGGTAACAAGATAGTTGAAAAACTCGAATTTTTCTGTCAAATCTGTATTTGTCTTTCATCTATTAAACTGCTTTTTTAATCAGCTTTTTGAGCTGCTTTTTTTTAATGTGATGCTGTAAAACAATGCCTGAAATTCCATCAGAAGGTCATTCTGCCATGTAGTCACAAAGATCTCAGTGAGGGAAGTTTCTTGTCCATTTGCTCCTAAATCTAGGTTATGGATATAAAAATAGCAATTATTGTATTGCTGTTTCGAGTTACCCCATGAAGACACAAACATGGAACTTGCTGTCACGAGCCCTCATTAGGCTGAAGAGCAGCTTCTAACAGATTACTCTTTGGTTTGCTCAACAGGAATTTGCAGAGATAAGCACAATTTTTTTCTTCTGAGAAGAAAAAAAAAAACCAGCCAGCATCCTTCACACCAAGACAGCAGCACAGGGCTGGGACTTAGAGGGAAATTGTGAAACAAGGATAGAGTCATAAGGGTCCTTTCCGAGGTTTTTTCTCCTTTAAAACATTTTTCCCAATCACATTTAAAACATTGAAAACATTAAAAACATTTAAAACATTATAAATAAAAACTTTAAAGCATTTTTCCTTGCTAGCTCTTGGATGGATTAGAGGGTTCATTGCTCTGCACAAAGAGAGAAATCTCTAGATTCATGGAGAGCCTCATTGTTCCCCACCACTCTTGGCACGGCATCTGGCATGTCTGCTCTTGGGTAGCACTCCATAAACAGGTGAACCAGGCATGTGAAAAGCTAATATTCTGCTGGTTTGACAGGATAATTGTCTTTAATAATAAAGGAAAACAGCTGCTTCAAAGAGTCTTTCACACAGAGAGTGTTTGGATCCTCATACTTTGACTTTTATGTGGTTTATGGTTCTGCAAAATGGTAACATCTCATTTCATGAATGACAGACAGATGGAGTTTGCTGCGAGGTTTATTGATAGTAAAGCAGATAATATCATTCAAGATACTTAACTGCAAGAAATACTGGAGATAACAAAATACTGCCTTCTCTCACTTTTTAGGACTCCTGTTATTTATTTTCAACGGCTCCAAGTTTTCTGTGTTTGTTGGTGAGATTTCAGTATTATCACCTGGTAAGTCTAAAACTTTGTGATCTTTTGTGCAAGTACACCGGGAGAGAGGAGCAGCTGTTTCAATTAATTAATTGAAAGCCAGCAGAGATGCAGTCCAGATTTCAGAAGGTCTGTTTGCAGCACATCCGTGTGCCATCCATCCATCTCCTTCTCTCCCCGTCTCCCTCCCATGCCCCACATTCATCTAATTGGATTTTCATGCCCAAATCCCATTCTCTTAATCAAAAGGCAAAGAAAATCAATCTTCTGGTTTCCCAAAATTTGAGTAAAGCATTTAGTCCAAAAGCACTGAGAGACTGACTCTGCAAAGCTCTGTCAGACCCAGATTACCAAACTGGTTAACCCTTGTCACTAAAACCATGGTAATCATCCATGAAATCTGCTGCTCTAAAGTTGCTCTTTGTTATTTTAGGAAGGGTTTTATTTTTCCAAGCCTTTGTAAAAATCCGTAAAATTTATTAGGGAAAAATGGATGGGAGCTTTTTTTAGTTTTTTTTTTTTTTTTTTTTTTGTTTTTTTTTTTTTTTTTTTATACTATTTGTTATCAAAAGATAATGTTTTGGAAGCAGATACTTCAAACACGTGGTGGTATTATGCAACATTTGACCTGGAAAGAAAAAGCATCTGAGATGCATTTTTATGAATTGCTTGATATTTACTCTGACACACTAAATCCTTGAAAAGAGAAATTCAGCTCTGCTGCCTGTCTCTCTTTGTAGAGATTTATGTCTCAGGGCACAGAGCTGGGTGCTCCATGCATTGCCTTTTCTGGGCTGCATCCTTCCAGCAGTGCAGAGATGCTGCAGCTCTGTTCCAGGGCCCTCCAGAGTGATGCAGAAGATGTACACAGCTGAGCCCTGTGAGCTCCAGACAGGAAAGTCTGGGATGAAAATTGAAATCCCAACTCCCAGCCGCCAGCCCAGCTTTCTGAGTCTGGGAGGCTGGAAGGTGGAGGATCCCCAAATCCATCAGTCACATGAAAATACAGACACCCAGAATGAATCTCGCTCGAATTTAATTTAATTCTTGCTCAAATGAATCTTGCTCCTCCTGAGCAGGAGGAGGAGAAGGGCTGCTACTCCTGTTTATCCACTGCAGCTTCCCCTTGCCCCGTGCCCTCTGCTCTGCCAAGGAGGATATTCAGTGCAGAGGTTTTACCCATAGCTGAGGTGGCTTGAGAGGATGAATTTTTAAAGCAAAGCTTCAGGCTGGTGGACACACTTTGTCATGGGGATGCTTCCCTATGCCTCCTATTTGACACAACAAATAACAGTTGGCACAGGGCAGGCATTTCAAAAAAATAGTGAGAAAATGAAGTGGCTTTAAGACACAATTCACCAGGCCTGCTAAATTCTGTGATAGCTGAAAAATAGCTCCATTTTACAATTCCACTGCTGCATTAAAAGTCTGCATATCCATAGTATGAGCTATGTCTGTGCTGAAAGGGAAATAATGAGAGACTGTGCTATCCCCAGTGATGCTTAGTCAAAACAGTATATTGAATTTTAATATCAATGATTTCATGAGAGTTATTCCACAGGAAAGTAATCAGCCATATATACCATTGATGCTTTACTGAAATGGGTACTAGCAGCATGGAAAGTATGTTTTAATTTCCCCTTTCATTTTTATGGGGAAAGAAACAAGCTTCTTTTCTGCTCATCCAAATCTATGAATATTCAAGTTGCTTAACTGAAAATGCTTGGAAGGAAGAGACAGCAAAAGAAAATTATATTTTATAGCTCTTTTAACAGGAGGGCTTGGAAGAAGGCAAAGTTAAATTTTCAACACCTTACCAGCAGCTAATTTAGAGAGAGGAGTTTGTGTGCACCAGTGTCTGCTTTTGTTCTTCTCAAAAGAGACAAACAGTCAGGAGCACAAACAGTGAAAGCTACAATTTCCCTTGTTTCCTGCCATCAACATCCTCCATGAACTCTGTCCCACGCTCTCCATTATTATGCAGGTAGGAATTTGAGAACTGCACAATTCAAAGAACACAATCCAAGTCAGGCTGCAGCTAACTGCAGATTGCAGATCTTTGGTGAAACCTCTGGAGTGAGTGCTCTGTGCAGCCCTGCAAATCTCTCCCTGTTGCTCAAACAAGGGCCTCCAGCAGAAAAGATGGAAAAACCCCTGGAATTATACATTATATGGTTATGAAAAGATAAAAACTCCCTGTAACTTTACCTTTATATGGTTATCTTACAGCAGGATCCCCTTGCAACTGAGACTCCCTGGTATTGCTGATCCTAGAACCTCCCCAGTTAGGGTGGGAGGGAGCTGGGCTTTCCTTTGGATGTCTCTATCTCATCATCCTGAGGCTCTGCTGCCACCTGAGAAATGAGGACAATAATCTCTTTGCACGTATTTTGGTTGTTTTCTGACAGTGGGTGCTCACCTGCTGCCTTTCTCAGCTTTCTCATTAAAAGAACACCCCAAAAGGAGGATCTCTGACATTCATTCCCTCTAGGAGTGGCCACTTGATGTCCAACCTCCCCAAATCAGGGCACTGCTGCACTGAGCTGAGCTGGAGATGCCTTTTTGTGTCTCCATCGAGATCCAGCTGCAGACGCCCTAACCAGGAACCTCAGAGTCATGAAAAGCACTTTTATCCTTATCTATTCCACAAAAAAGAGTTTAAAAAGACACCACAGGGGTCCCTACTTGTCCTCCCCAGCCCTGGTGAGGTCCCTACTCTCGGCCAGGACCTGGGTGAGATCTCTGGTCCTGCAGAGAAGCCTCCAACCAAAACCCAACTAAAAAAAGCCATTTAGAGCTCCTTGTCTCGGATTTTTCAGTGGGTTGTAGGACAGTCTGCTGGAGGAAAAGCAAAGAAAATGGCTTTTAGAAAGAAACAGAGGAAAGATATAGATTGTTTCTGTCTCATGATAGACACATAAAGCAGCTGTATCAGGTGTCAGTGTTGGCTGCTGGTTGCAGTCCAGCATTACAAGATAAATTCCCAGCTGACAAAACACAACTCCATCCCCAAACAATTGTTTCACAGTAATATTCGCTGGAAAGTCAGTGCATAGCTTTGGGAACCCTGTAAAAATTCCTCCAGGGAAGAATTTCCCTCATGCTGCAGTGAGCCCAGTGTTTCTACCAGCATGTATCACACACCTAGCAGCTTTATAACCTTTTAAAATGTGCAATAGCTGGGCTTGTGACAAACTTCCTGATCTTTTACAGGAGACACTCAATGTTTCCCATCCGTTATGCAAATCCAGATTGCAAAATAGCTTCTCCAGGAACTGCCTGACTGAATCCAGCAAAGCCAGTTGGGAAACACTGAAAACCAACAGCTCAGGTCAGTAAGGACAGGGTGGCTTAATCCATGAGGTAATTAAAGACATAAGTAGGAGATTTAAATGTTTATTTAGACAGTCAAGTTATGAATTCCTCAGTGGGGAGGTGTCGGGCTGGACCTGGGGAAGGAAAATTGAGCAGAGATGCAAAACCTTTGGTGTATTTGGTTGCCTCTCATTGAATATTTCTATTAAGCCAAGGCAGGTCAGCAGATTGACTTGGCATTTCTACCACCTGCATGTGGCAAACCTGGGGGGCTCCTGTGCTCAGGGCACAGCCAACACTCGTGGGAGCAGGGCTGGAGCAGCTGCTGGAAATATTCCAGCTCAGACTCGAGGGAGGCAGGACATGCAACAACTTGCAGTGCTGGAAAATGCAGCTTAGCATAAAGAACAACAGAAATTGAAAAGTCTGCTGCCAGTAGCTCAAGGATCTTCCTCTCTGGCAACTCCTGTGCATACATCAGAGTGGGAAAACGTTAATTATACCACAGCAATCCGTGTCTTCCAAAAGACCAAGTCTGTGCTGTGTTCCCATGGCACCTGTCCTGCAGGCAGTGCTGTGTCCAAAAACACCTCCTGCTTTCCAGCTGGACCCATCAGCCTCCCGTGGAGCACAGCCCCTTGGGAAAGGAGACAACTGCAGACCTCTGCTCAGTCTCCTGGCTCCCAGCAGCTCCTCTGCACCTCCGTCCCCTCACCCCAAGGGGAAACAAGGGGACAGCCCCTCCCAGGTTGGTACCAGACTCTGCATGAGCCTCGTGGCTTTGCAAGATGAATTGAGCACTTCAGACTCTGAAGATGTGGAAACAAACCCTCCTGCAAATGTTATTCAGAGTTCGGTGATCCATGTCCTCCTAAGGGCAACCATCAGCTTTCTGCTCCTGCCGGCATCACCCCTGACAATTTCTCTATAAAAATTTCCTCCAAGCAGTTGTTCAAAAGGAAAAAATCCAGGTAAAATAGAAATCTTAAACCTCACCATATAGACTGCTGATGAACTTTCATCTAACTGAGCCACTGGAGAAGAAGTAGGAGGGGAAAAGACTAGTTCAAATAGTCTGAGTTAGAAATGGACCTAGTTATCCATATCCTGACTGAAATACCTTCATGGGACTCCTGGAAAAGATGTATTTTTAAAATGCAATATGGAAAAGCAAATGTAAAGTGTTGGTGGCTTGAAAGCATGTCTAAAGTGTGAAAGACAAAAGACTCAGAGACACTTCATTCAGCTGTCCAACCATTTAGGGGCTGCTGTCTACGGAATGAGCCCTGAGGTACTCAGGTATAAATGAGATTCAAAAATTGACAGCTGTGAATAAGTCTTCTCTTAAAATAAAAATTCACAGAGTAACCTGCATTCAAAACTGAGCACCTCTTGCTGGCTCTCCCCTCCAAACACATCCAGTTTTATTTATGTTGAGCAGGAAGATTTGTGTCAATTTTGCATTTTACATAAACAACATCTGCCTGGTGATAAGATGCACTGGCACAAATGATCTCGAATGTTTACATCCACAAACTCTTCTATAAGAACTTAATATATTGGCCTTGTTTTTCATCAGTCTTGACCTGTTTTACAGGGGCATAAATCAGAACAAATTACATTTAGGTGGTAGTAAAACCAGAACAATTTCAGTGGACATTAACTTTTAAGGCTTTTGCAGCTGACAATGGGGAAGAATGCACAGGAACAACTTTACCTCTTCGACACCTCATGCAGCACTGCTGCAGCTTGGAATTGGTGCAAAACCACAGAGAGAATAAATTAAACAAGGGATATTTCAATTCCCCAGGAACTCACTTTCTGTTTCAAATGCAGCTTAAATATATCTGTGTAAAAACAAACCTCGATTAAGACAGTTTTCAGATGAAGACACATATTTGCAGTTTTCGATGACAAGTTATGAGATTTTTTTGTTCTCATCTTGGTCCCACACTTTGATGGCTTTAAAAGGTTCCCTCATTATCAAGGCTGAGCACCCCCTATTTTACAAATACAGCATTTGCTGCAGTAAAAATTTTTAATTTACAAAAAAATTTGGATTGATTCAAAAGAAATAGAGAAGAATATTAATGGACTTGATGAAAACTATAAAGGAAGTTATTATTAGCTGCTTCTAGGGGAAAAAAAAAAAACCCAAAACACTGCAATGTTATTCTGATCCTTGTTTCTAGGAATCAAAAATCTCTTCAGTAAATTGGATCAACCAAGTGTCAAACTCTGGATTGATCTCTCTGCCTCAGCATTCCCAATCCTGACAATTGGCTGATGCCTTTTCAGCCAGTCTTTGATTACATTCCCAACACTGTTTTTGAGGAATATTGTACAACGGTTCTTGAACATCCACAGTTGCTGAAATCCCCATAAAATGACAGTAGGGCCTTAGAGGAGTCGATGGGATCTACAATGTTCTAAAATGTACATGGCCAAACCCCATCCTTCACATGGTATGGAGGCTGAAGCAGATAACACAGCACATTTTGCAAATATAAAAACTAATTATTGAAATAATTAAATGGTTTGTGCAAGGTCACAGATGAAATTGTTTGCTTGAGAGCTATTCCTACACCTTAGGAAAAGTCCAAGGGCTGAAACCAGTCAGCGTTTCTGTACCCAAAGATGTGATGAGGTGACAACTCTCCATAAGCCATTATTTTTCTCCAATTCCCATTTCTTTACCAAGGCATGTGGCAGTGCAGGGCAGAGATTTGTGTGCTGTGTCCTGCACTCTCAGGCTGCAAGGGCAAAGCATGGATGCAGGGCTGGGGAAAAGAGAGCAAAATGGGCAGAAACAGGGGGAAGGATTTTGTTTAGAGCTTTGCAAGAGGCTTGAGAGCAAGGTTTAAAAGTGCTGAGATAGAGGGTGGTGTAGCATGGGCTGAAAGAAAAGATCAATCTGAAAAAGACCTTTAAAAAACCAGGGTGCAGGTTTAGAGACTGAGAGGAGCACAAAGAAATTTTATGATACTAAAATCACATATGGCATGAAGGAGGAGTAATGTTGAAACACAGAGCAATATTTTACACACTTTATTTATTAAAAATCCGCTCTCAGAAATAACTATCTGCCTTCACAGCAACTGCTCTTCTCCAGAGAACAAATGTGGTCTATTAGTTTTCCTTTATATATCCTGCATTGTTGCAATATTGAGCAATGCTTGAATCTAATCCTTCTGACAGTTATGAAAAATGTAATTTTTAAACCTTAAAATATTTACACAGCTAGTGAGACTTACACAATTAGAGCCTGAATCAAATTGTCATTTATATGTGGTATACAATGAAACATTTGTTAAATTCAATCAGTTAAAATAAAAGCAGCAATAAAGCATCACCAGACAAGAGGAACCCATTTTTGCCTGCACCCAGCTGTTTGTTTATTTATGTATTCATCTGCTTAATAAATTTTCACCAGCCCTGCAAATATGCACATTTTAATGACAGCTCTGGAGAGGCAAAGGATGGGATTGGGGTGGGGAGGACACAAGTTTTCTTCTCAGCCAGAAACATGGAATACTTCAGTTTCCATCTGTTCTATTGCAGACTTGGTTGTGGTAACTTTTGGCTGCTGAAATGCCCTTTTGGTGCTTGCACACCCACCTGAGCACCTTGAAACCCATCACAAGGAGCATTTTGCCACCCTAAACTGTCTCAGTGGAAGCCAATGGCATCAGCATCCAGGTCAGCAGGATATTCAGTGCTGAAAGGGATGCTGTGAACTTTGGGCACATGGTGGGATATTAAACTTTGTCCCTTTCTGACCTCCAGGGACAGGTCAGGGCCAACCCCTGCCCTTAGACAACGCCCTTCATGAGTGGATTCTGTCCCATGAGGGAAGTTCATGAGAATTTGGGATCAATATTAGGGATACTATCATTTATCACTAGTAAGACTTTGCCAAAATAATTAATTTTGCTTTCCTTACTTTGACTGGTCTTTACTGCTGGTAGGAGCTCCTGTTAGACACAGTCATGCAAACAGCCTTGAGTGCCAGTGTGCATCTAATCTTGTTCAACAATTTCTTTTCATTAGCGGGATAAAGGCACTCTGCTGCATTCAGAGCTCCACTTTGTGCTCTTGGAGTATTTGGCTTAACCCTTTTAACATGATTAAAACAAACTAAGACCAACACAGCCAGCATTCCTCAGAATGACACTGACAAGCCTAATTGCTATTGAAACTTCATAAAGGAAACAAAAAAGCTAAAACTTTTTCTCTTTTTACTTTAAGTAGGGTGGAAAAAAATCTAATTGATTGCGATCAGTAAAGCCAATACTTTGAGATGTTGTCAGGGTTACTGAATTTATTGTCCTTTCTCAGCAGTCTTGGCCATTACTTAACTATTGGATTAATTGTATGCAGAACAAATCATCTGCCATTTCATTTTATGACTCATTAAGCAAGTATAGCAGATAACCATTACTGCTTTTTTGGTGTAAGAAGATTTCAAAACTTATGCACTGCTAATGATGCTAGAATTAGGAAAAGCAAATACCTTGCTGTGTGCAAAGGTCAGAGTAAGCACTAATGGAATATTCTTCTGCCCCAAAAGTAAAATGAATCAATTTCCTGAGCCTTGTGAGAGGTATAAAGCTGAGACAGGGGGCTGAATGGTGAAGAAATTGCAGTGGGCTTGCAGGTGGCTCTCAGTGGCATTGTGATATAGAGCACTGCTACCCACAGGACCTGGATATCTGCAGATGTTCCCTGAAAGGAGGGATCTGCCTCGGCCAGAGCTGGGGCCAGCCAGGAGCAGGGCTGGATTTTGGGGAGGCTGATGTGGAATGAGAGAAGCTGCACGGAGGGTCACACACGTGGCACACTTTGGAAGGACAAAAAGGGAGGGGAAGGGGTTGATCTTGCCAGGATGGGAGGAGTACAAGTCCAGGCTGTGCTGAGTTTTCTGGAAGTGTCTCAAGCTCTTTCACTCTCAGCCTGTGCTCTCCCCCAAAGCCCACCACCATCTGTAAAATCTCCTGAGGTACAACACCTCCCTCTGCTCCTCTGGCAGGGGACAGCTTTGCAATCTGCTCCTCAAGCATCACAGAGGGTGCTGATCACACTCTGCAGTGCCTCCTGCAGATTTGGAGGGAAACAGGGGGGGAAAAAGCAGAGCATGGAGTAAAAATTGTGGAAAATTATTGTTTGTGTAATAATAAAACTCTTGCTTCATTGTAAGTAGAGTATGGACTGGTGCACTTTGGGGTGCAGAGCACAAGATCAATTAAACTTAATTGCAGATGTGTCTTCTCTCTGTTCTGGATTTCTATCTCTCTCTTTTTTTTTTTTTTTCCCTGGAGATTAAGTTCTTATATTGTTCTTTTTCAGGGAACTAATAATAAGAACAGCAGTAATCTCTCACTAGTGCCATTAAAAGTATCTTTTATTTTAATACTCATCCCATATATTTGTTGCAATCTGACCTTTAAAGCTGTGAATAATGTCAATCAAAGCATATTCATTTATCTTCATCATTTTAATCACTGTTCTCAATATTGATCCCATTTTACCCATTTTCTACACTTATTATATTATTACAAATATAATATTTACTTCCCCTCTCATCCTTAAAATATTAAAAATATGTGAAGTTAAATCCTGTCAGACAGAAAATGTTTTTATGAGATGGAAAAAGGCAAGGAAGACATGTAAGAAATCAGCACAAAGCCCTCTAAGTCATGCTGAGTTAGGAAAAGTCTGTGTATGGGGGTTGATTTCCCCCAGGCTGAAATCTGGAAAAGGGAAGAGGACACCTGAAATGCTCACTCTGAAAAATCCATGTGCCCCGGTGGAACCTGCAGTAGATGGCATGTGGCAAAGAAATTCCCAGCACGAAGGTGTTACAAATTCCCAGGAGAATGGAAGGGACTCCTTTGGGTTGGGAACAGGAAGGAGAAATGCAGAAATTCAGTTCTTGGTGAGCCGGCTGCTGCTCCACCTCTCTGCTGCCCCTCTCCAAAGGCTGCATCCCACCTGAGAAAGCCACAGCACCAGAGCAGGAGGGGAGGGCAAAACTGTGATCCTCTTCTTTTAAACGAATCTTATTTCTTATCTCCTCCCTGCCTGGAGCTGTCGTTTCAGATGGAAATCCTGGTGATCAAACAGCAGGGAGGCATCGGGCTGGTGCAGCATCAAGGTAACCCCAGGACTGAAGAGATGAAGTCTTTGAAATGACTTCCTGTCAGTGTTACAGCGTGTTCTTAGAGCTTGCATGATGTTTGTGAGTCGTTTGGCTTAATCCTCTCCCTGATGAATGAGTTTTCATAGATCCAGGACAAACTCCTCATTTTTCTTTTCCTTTTAATAGAACTCCGCTGTGCAGCTCCTCTGGAGCTGGCACCTTGTAGGGCTGGTTTGTCATTACCCAAGTGGCTGCAATGTTCTCCTTTGAGTAAATGCTAAATTTTCTCCCCCTCCCCGTCCAATTTGCTTTTCTCCCATCATTCCGTGGAACTGCATTAGGCAGGAAAGATGCCTCAGATGTTCAGCAAGAGAAGGGATTGCTTTGCTGTGCTTAGGAATAGAAACGTTTCCCTGTTCTGCCAGCTTTCCTCACTTAAAACTAAAAGAAAACAAGTAACTGTGGACTGTCTGAAGGGTTCAGAGCAAACTGCCCCCACAGCGCAGCAATCCAAACCTCTACTGCTTCATCAGCTGCTTATGTCTTATACTTAAAATGTCTTATACTGAAAAAAATCCCTAAAAATGCTATTGTTATTATTAGTGTAATATTCTATGTATATTTGCCCATAAAATACATTTTTCTGCCCTAATACCACAGACTCATTCATCACATCAGAGCCTCTCACCCTTCCTTTGTTTGATACTGTCCAAAGAGTACCATGGAGAGCACTATTATTCCCTCAGATAGGTTTTTCCTTTACCCTGTTCTATTTCACCTCATTTAACATACAAGTACATGCTAGGAGTGCAAAAAGAAGAATTGCCATGCATTACCATCTGAATGCAATGAGAACCCATTTTATGCTGCCTTAACTTTGGATTTCTAGTGCTTTGAATGCAACTGGGGTAAGCATTTTGCTTAACAATGGGGTGCTATTATTAAGAAAATAACAGTTAATGGCCATATCTTCCTGCTCTAAGAACTCTCAGCTGCATTGAAACATGAGGCAAATCCACTATTTTGCAGTTCTAAATGAAAGCACCACTATAGGTGAGATGTTTAGATTGCACTGCCGAGCGCTTTCCTTCGAGCAAAATTTAAGCTTCTCTAGTAATTGAACTGATAATAAAAATATCTAAAATAATATTATCCATCGTTTGCACTCAATTATAGCTAATCATCTTAGGTACTTGCTAAACCTTCTATTTAACTCCCTTGTGCTGTGGGTCACGTTAATTGACCTGGTGAACACCACAGGTGCCCAGCGACACATCTGTTCCTGAAATTACAGCATCCCAGGGACTAACCAGAGGCTGGAATCGGGGCAGAGCAGCTGCGAGTGGGCAGGACAGGCTGTGACAGGCGGTGGGGACCGGGGAGGGTGGCAGGAGCCCTGTGCAGGTGGGTGAGGTGGAGTGCCAGTCACAGCTGCTTGTGACAAAGGGCAGTGGGGCAGCCCTGCCACAGCCCCAGCCCTGCATTGCCACCATCGTGGTGCTGTGCCAGCTGCAGCACCTCCCAGCTGCCCAGAGTTGGTATAAAGCACACTGGCATTCAGAAAGCCACGAAAGCTTGTGCCTTCCTTGCTGAGTTCATCGACCCTGGCAGTTCCACGGGCAGGGAAAGACACACTGAGGTGGCACTCTGCAGAGCGGGGCGAAGGACTCCCAGTGCTCACCCTAAAGAGGTCTGGCATTAAACAGGCCAAATGAGGCTTCTCAGCAGGGAATGAACAGGGATTGTCTATCAATCTGTCATGGCAAAAACGAGCTCCAAGCAGAGGCATTATTGCTCCTCTGGACAAGGATGCACTGAGCTGCCTGGGAAGTGGGCTGCGAGAAATGTGTTAAATGAAATGACATGGGAGCAGCAGGAGCAGGGAGAGATGGAAATGAGAGCAGAGATGTTATTGAGGCAGACAACCGAGATAGCCTCGGAGCTACCAGCATATGTGTCAAATAGCTGGTTGGTCAAAGAGTTTTAGTCACTGTTCTCACAGTTCCTCATCAGCAGACCCTGACGACAGTCAGTGAATTAATTCCTTTCAACATCTCCCTGAGTTACTTTTAGAAATGCAACTTTCCTACCTTTCCCTGTCTCCACTTTACCAGCAAAGTTTGAAACACTCCACAGAAGTTTTCAAGGGGTTAAAATATAGGGCCCCTCTATTCTATTTCTAATCATTGTGGAGTAAAGTTTCACATTCCTGACATATTAAGTGAAAATAATTCTTTCGTATTTTGAACTCCTTCCAATGCCATCTGGAGCATTTTAACACTAGATGACTCGCTAGCAACCAGTATAAAATCCAAAGTGCTTGTAAGAAAGATACATGGCTACAAGGTACCCTATTAGTATTCAATGGTTTGTTTTATAACTTTTGAAGATACCAGGCTCTAATCTGCACGCAACTCCAATTAATGTTAATGGGAATTATGTGAACATCCAGAGTAGTTATACGGCCCTTAAACTCTTGGTACAACAACTCTCATTGTCTACTAGTCTAAATTTGCATAAGCAATTAATGTCTCATTAATGTCTCATTAGGAACTCATATGGTGTGAGGGAGGAAAGAGCCTAAGTGCCTCTATGGAAACTGCATTAGGTCACATATGAAAATGACTTTACTGGTTTAATCTTGTTTTCTATTTGTACATGCAAAAAAAAGACAAAATTGCAGAGAGGCACGGTTTGGATCAGTGTGGTTGCTGGAGGGTAAGGCAAACCTGCAGTTGCAGGAGATGTTTCCAGCTGGGCACAAGACATTTAGGCAGGAACCATTAAACAGCCACTGAGGTCTGAGAGCAGGGCAAGCTCAAAACGTGGCTTTAGTGTCTGGGATTTGGCAATTCCCATACCTAGCTTCAAACAATGGAATAGTCCCCTGAAATCAAAACCTTTATTTTGCTGGCCTGTAGCCTTCACCCTTTGGAGAAATCCAATCCATTCTGATTTGAGGTTGTTCTGTTACATTCAGCAAATGTAAAAACTGAACCCAGGATTTGAGGCACGGCCTCACCAGTGCCCAGTACAGGGGGTGGTCACTGCCCTTGTCCTGCTGGCCACACAGTGTCTAACACAAGCCAGGACATTATGAAAAGCCCAAATCCTCTGCAATATTCCATGATATTGAGAAGCTTTGGTGGAGCTGCTACAGGGAGGGTTTTAAGGACCAGCATCTGAAGGACTGATATGTTCAAGAGGAGCTGGATGGGGACTCCACACTAAGCACACACCGAAAAAGTTGATGTTGCTTGAGAGAAACCATTTCTTTCCTGACGGAATCTAATGGGATTAATACTCTGAAGTCAAAGAACATGCTGACTATTAAATGGAAATATAACAAAATGTTCATGGTATGTTCATAACCCCTGAGAGAGCACATGAAGCACTCCACTCCCATTAGCTGTAACTTGTACCTTCAGCATCCTTTTGGGCTCCTGTGAAGAGCAGCACCTTTATTCTGGAGAATTCCAAAGGGGCTCAGGAGTTCTAACCAGGCTGTGCTCTCAGATATGCAGTGCTGGTTCTTACCACGATATTCCAGCTGAAGTGGCAGGAATTTTACTGATGTGTCTTTAGTTCAGTGGGCTTAGACAGCTCTGTCAGACACTGAGCCTTGGGCCAAAGCTTACAGCTGGCACATAAAGGGAGCTGCACCAATGCTCTAGTTTTCAGTGGAAAGGGAGATGGAAGGATTTAAACAAGAACAGTGCAGCCCAAAATGGAGAGACACGAGCAGTTAATCAAGAGAGCAAGCACAGTGCTGAAATGTACCTGGGGTAATTTATGGAGAGAGCGTTTTTTCTGGATGAGCTGTTTGTTATGCAGGTACATGGAGTTAATCCAATGCTGATTTGTCAGGGTACGGACCATAGCACCTGAAGAATACTCCTGGCAAGTATTTCAGATCCAGCTACTCTGAACCGTACCTCTGATAGCACTCAAAGCTGCTAGAACTGATGTTATCCGGACTGAAGGAGCACATGAAATCAAAAAGACTTTAACCTGGGAAATGGTGAAATTCTGGGAAACTGAAGTGGTTGGAAATAGTTGGATCTGGTCCTTTCTGCTTTGAACCAGTGTGAGCCAGTTGGATCTGGTTTGAACTGGGTGGATCCGAACAGAAGGAACATAGTGGAAAAATTAATATTTCTAAACTGTGTTTTCAAAACTATTTGAATCTTCAAGTTAGACCCGTTTTACACTGGCTGAAAAGAGGGGCAGCTCCTCACACGGCTGGAAGCCAAAGCTGGTGTAACCTTTTTCTCTTCAGAAAATCACCAACTCAGAGTCCACCTGAAGTCAAATAAAATACTGAAAATAGAATAAGGTTGCTCTTTAATATGGGTGAGAACCCAATTGTTCTCTCTGAGAAAGGTATTTCTGTTTTCAACAATTTTTGATTGACTAGAATGTCAGAACCAGAATCTAGAGAAAACAGAAGACCAGCGTGAGCTGGGTAATCAGTAAAACTGATGCAGTTGTGCTGACACAAGGGACTGACCTCACTGCAAGGGGCTGACCTTTGGCAGGCAAAACTGGCCAAGCTCACCTCACCAAGAGCCATCAGCACTCAGGGAGTTTATAGGAGTTTGGCTCAGCACGTGTAGGGTGATGCCCTGAGTATAAGGAACTGATGGGGCAATAGCTGGGCTCAAGGCAAGGCAAAAAAGGCAATTTTTATTACTAAATTTGTAAAGGCAATGTGGAGTAGTTGAGAACTGTGATTATTTGCAAGGTTCCCTCCACCTCCTAAAGGCTACAGATGTTCTGTGGTTTTGCATCTGTATTTCTCACTGAATCTCAGCAAACCCTACACTAACCCAGCTGTTCTGACTGAAGTGGAATTTGCTTTATGCACATCAGGAAAAGCTCTCCCAAGCACATCCTCCTATACACTTGCACATTTTTGTAAAATAACCAATGCGCTTGAGATAACCAAAACCTGTTTTGGTCAAATTTTTTGGTCAAATGACCAAAGTAACCAATGATTTACAGTCAGAAACATTTTGCAGTGTGTGTAAGCTATCCATAAATGTGTGAAGCACTGCTTTTCTCGTGAATCAGGGCAGATTTAATATATTTTCACTCCATGTTTGGGATCAGAGTATCAGCATACCTAACCTAAACTGTCTTTAAATACACTGCCAGGGAAAGGAAAACAGCAGCACCAGAGAAATTAAGGAATCAGAGTCACCTCCTATAATTCAAAGCCCTGGCTTCAGTGGGGCTCAGCTTCTCTGGCTGTGAGTAATGTGAGTGTTCCCACCAGCCTGCTGCCTGCCAAGCTCATGGTTTGCATACTTCAGTAGAAATAACAGACGAAACATTAACAGTGTTTATCTCCACATTTCTGTTCTGCCCTTTTGTAAGAATTGGAGGCACTAATCAATATCTCCAGAAGTGAACATGGTGTTAAAAAAATACTTTTGATTAAACAGTTGTACTGCTAGTCATTTTTTCGAACAGAGATTTAAATGTTACAGACAATCTGTTACGTTTTAGGAGTGAGTGTGCTTTATTAGGCTACAGAAGTCACTTTGGACTTCAAAAGTAAAATTTTCCATCACCTTTTAATTAAAAGTCTTTCTGCTAGGATATAATTTATCTCCAGTTGAGGCAACAGCCAATGTGAATAGAGCCTGCCTCCATTTCAATAGATCAGCCCAAAGCACCAGATGTTTTCTGTGAGGAATAAAAACCTTTTGGGTTTGGGATTTTTTTTCTGTTCTTAGCTGCAGTCCCCAGGCCAACACACACAGCCATGTTGGCATTGAACAAAACAGTCAATTGGATGGTTAATAATGATGATTTCTTTGGGCTTTGATTTACTCAAGTGAATGATCAGAAAAACATTTGCAAAATGGGGGTGAGTAATTACGTTCTCCAGCGTGGTTTTAATAAGAAGACTAAAGGAAGAGAAATAAGCACAATAGTGAGATGCTGATGAGCAGGACTGGGTGAAAACGTTAAACAGAAGAAAAATTGGTTTGTCCACACGCAGGCAGAGCACCAAACCCCTCCTTGCAAACCCCTTGACCCTGTGCTCAGGCTGGCCTGTGAGTCCCAGGCTCAGTCACCACAGCTGCACCAAGGCTCTGTGAGCTGGGGCTGTGTGCTGGACAAACACAGGCAGCTTTGCCCCTGCCTTGGCTTGTCCTGCAGAGCCAGCTGGGCTGGGAGCCCCATCGCTGAGCCTCAGGGCTGGGGGCTGCCTGGGGACCAGCCCCACAGAGCTGTGCTTCCAGGAGCTGCAAAACTGGCAGCACATCTTCTGCTGGGGCTCAGCCCTTCCAGTGCCAGCAGGGGCTGAAAGCAGCGGTATTTTAACTGCACAGGAGGGGCTGCACAAAGGTGCCTGGCAGGGAACACACTGCTCCCTTTGCCACTCGTGCAGCTGAAGGGTTGTCACCCAGCAGGCAGGTGCCAGAGGACAGAGGGGGTACAAGTCAGAGCCCTCAGTCTGCTCCTTGTATCCGTGACTGTTCTCAGACTGAAATCTCAGTCCCACAGCTGTCTCACTCGTTCCTAGCTGGACACTCAGCCATAAAGCAAACACGTGCGCTGCTCACCCTGACACACTTGGCTCTCAGGGTTCAACAGTTCGCCTTAAAATAGGAAAACCTTCTTTTGCCAAAAATTTAGGCTGTCTGCACAAGCAAACTTACTGGCAGGAGTTTTCTCCCACATTTTTCCTCTCCTTTCTGCTTAAAAAATTATCAGATTAGTAGCAGACCGTATAAAAAAGGATTCAGCATTCAGATCCTTGAGTATAAAACGCCATAAGTAAGTGACAAGAGAAAAGGAGGATGGTGCTGGTCCCGAGGTGTGCTGAGGCTCACTAGAAGTGGTATACATTTCGAACATCCTGTTTGTTTTTCTGGTATCATGGCAAAGTGTGGGTGCAATACAATTTTCAGCATTTCACTTCTGGATGTCTCGTTAGCAACAATTGCAGTTCTCAGGAGGACTGAACAGTGGAGTTTCTTGTTTTAACTCCATATAGAGTGAATCTTTGGGGAATTTCAGACTTCACAGTGCAAACTATCAATACAAAAAAATCATAACTCCCTCTGGTAGAACAAATATTACTGCACTTACTGTAGAGGCAGGGCTGTTAACTCTTTAAAACCCCTTTATCTGATGTTCTCATTTCAAACCACGTTTATCTCCCAGTATCTGAGATTGAGCAAGTCTTGTCTGTCAGACTGTAATTACTTTCCTTTCACCCCTCTCCCCAGTACATATAAATAAAGGCTTTTACATCTTACCTCCCAAGCTACTATGAAATGCCTTTGTTTTTGAGCACAGTAGAACAAAAACAATGTTGTATTATTCAGCAGCCGTGGGAAATAGTTCTTTATTTGGATGCAATTAAACTTAAATCGTTAGTTCTGCTTTTTATCAAAAGCCTCTATGAAAAATGTATAAACACAGCAATCTTTGCCTGCTCATTTATTCACTTTGAATAAACTATGCAGAATGAAATTGAGCTTTATTTCATTCTTGCTCTTAATAAGGTGGATAACTATCTAGTAAGTTCTCAGGACATGTTACATGCTGTATTGATCTTGTTTCTTTAATCTACTTCCAGAAAAAAGTAGGGGCAGCATTCTTGATGCTGCAACTGCCAGTATTTCGCCCTCACTGACAGTGTAGCTCTGTGCACCAGCTGAAACTGGTGGATTTGGGCCCATTTATTTCTCATTAAGTCCATGGGCATTTTCTCATTGATGGTGACATCTGAGAGCCTGCGGCTGATTCTCACGGCGTAAATCCACCGAGCTTTGGAAATTACAGTTTAATCTACAGCCTTTCTTAAGCTCTCTGCCCAAGTTTTTGGAAGCAGGAGGAGCTCTAGCCAGAGTTTTCTGAGAAGTGCTGCTGCAAGGAGGTTCTAGGGAGAGCAGAGGGCACCTGCCATGAGAGCCAGGCAGTTTGCTGCCAGGATCAGCACCCATGGGTGCACAGGGCTCAGGCTGCTCCGAGGCAGGAGCACAGCTTGGACTGTTCACTGTGACTCCAAATACTTGGGGCTGTCCCAGGCACAGAAGAAAACTCTGAACCTCCCATCCAGTTCAAGTTCACTTCCACCAACATTTTGCTCTCTTAACCTCTCAAATTTGATCGCTTTCCCCTCAAAGGAAAACCAGGTTTGTTCCCATCATAGTTGTGAATGAAAACTTGTTCACAGCAAGGGGAGTCCCTGCAGAATGGGAACGTTGAAGATTTCACAGGTTTACCTGCTGGAACCATCAGATGGCTGAAGTCCAAAGTTATGAAGAAGATCAGGTTGCTGGGCAACAATTTTTCCAGAGTCAGCAGATCAGTCTTGCAACTTATTTTTAGCTTTTCTAAAGTAGAGAAGTGACATTGCAGAAGAATGCTGGCAACAAACAAACAAATGCACTGATCCTAGAAGTAGTAAAGATATTAGTTTGATTACACTGGTGTGAAAGAAAACACAACCTAGACTTCTGCAAAACAGCCAAAATCCCAAGCTTTTAAAGTGAGAAGTCAGGTTATGCATGGCAAACACCCTGATTTTGTACCTGATTTTCATGAGCACAAAGTCAGCTACTTACACATATAAATGTCTAGTTATACACCTAAGAGATAAACCTTTCCTTGCACAGAGCCCAAAATCTGTTGCTACATCCTACAAAGCAGCTCTAATCTTTTATTTAGCAACTCCTTGAAATTTATATTCACATTACATGCATTTCAACATTTGTGTAGTGTAAACATATTTCTGAATTTGCCACACTTCTCAGCTGTCATGAATTTCATTTTCGAGCTTGCTAATGTAAAGTGACATTATAGAAGAAATGAAACAAAGGAGATAGAAACATGTACAATTAGTTATGGTGTTCTCAGGTAGCTTTTATTACCATTTATGCCTGTGAGCAGCAACATGTGCTCAGGAATTGAGGAGTCACACAGGCTCTTGCTCTGTGCATGGCTCACCAACATGACACAGTCTCTAAGGAAACAGTTCAGATATTGCAGGGGCAAGCAATTGCCAGAAAGCATTTGCTGAAGAACCTGAATCTCTTGCTGAAGAGGTGTTATTTCTACCTCCATGATAGTGAAACTTCCCAAAGATCAGTGAACCAAGTCTACAGACACTCTGGAAGCAGCACTCGTCCCACTTTCATGGATTATGCCATATTTAGAAGTACACTTGAATCTCAGTTTGTAAGAAGAAATTCTCTCTGACAGCCACTTCCCAATCAGCAGCAACTGTTACCTCTCCAACCAGCAGAAGTTTAATTTCCCAGCTCAGTGCAAACTTCTTCTCAGGGTTACATGTGGAGAGGATACTCAGGTACATATTTGATTCCTCGTTAAGGCACTAAGTAGAGTTCTAAAGAGAATTCTTGTAAATGCAAGCCCAAGTATTCTCTCAGGCATGCACGAGTGTTTCACACAATTAAAGTGTCTTGTTCTTCCCAGGCAGCTGCCAAAGGCCTCTGTCTTTCTGGACCTGTTCTGACTTGTGCTCAGACTCTGCAGAGGAAGGATACAAGAGGCCAACAGAAGTAAAGTTTCAGCTGAAGTTACCTGTTTGGAGAATTTTCTGTCTTTGGAGCAGCTAATACAGGCTGCTCTGGATTCGGGTGGGTGCCAGTCACAAGTTGTGTCTGTCTGTGTTTCAGCTGTGTTGAGAATGAAGGTAACACACCAAGCCCCTCTCCTGTGCAATATATGCATCCGGGATAAACAGATAAATAAATGGGAGGAGGGAGGAAGAAAGACCCCTTCAAGTACCGAGTGGCTGCCCTTGGCCAAAACACATGACGTCACTTGTAGCATCTGTGCACATTGCCCCACTGTGGGGAGCCTTCCGCAGCTCCCTTGCATAATTGGAGTACAACATTAATTAATAACATGCACTAATCTGCAGTTAAACTCCCTTTGTACCCAGATGTTGATATGACCCCCAGCTAGTTACTCCTGTCTAGGTCGATCCATCATCTGCACACTCGGGCAGCTTGCCTCTGCTCACAAACCCAGAATCTCAGGAGCACACAGCATCTACTACCTCAAATCACCAATCCCAGGGTATTTTTTGCATCCAGCTCCTATCTGTTATTTCTCCATAACTGGGACACACAGTGACTTATACCCCCTTACCTGTCACCCTTAATTTGGATCTGGATCTCTGAGATTCAGCTGTGTATTTCAGATGCTACCGGCATTTCAAAACCTGGTGCAATATGAAGGTTTCCTTAGCAACAGTCACCATAGGAAGTCCTTTAAAGATGCCTTTCCTGACTCTTGTGATTCTGCTTTTCAGAGATTTATACAGGTAAATCAAATATAAAGTTTTGACGTGAACTTACAAAATAGCGGCAGAAAAATAAGAGTATCGAGTTTGAATGCAAATCACTTATTTCTGAATATGCTTTGGAAACATATCTCCCACTTAAGCTCATGGTATTATCTTTGCACAAAAGCAAGCAGAAGGGATAACTCTTTTAGAAAAAGTAGTAAAAAAAAAAAAATTCCTCTCTTCCCAAGCTTGCTCATGTTTTCACCTTTGATAGGAATGAGCCACACTATATATTTATTATCTGTCATGTTAAGATAATTACACAGCTGGTTTATGAACCATTGAACTAGTGTGTTAGCTGATGATGCTGTAGGTTCAGTTGCAATTCGTGCCCAGTCCATCTTTCATAATAATCTAATAATGAGACATCAATTAATTATCACAGGTTTGAAAGGAGAGAGTGGAAAATGCCATCGCTTCAGTAATGTCTTGAGTAATATTTTATTTTCCCTTTAATTATATCCCAAAAGCAAATCCAGCCAATATAGCAGCAGTGAAGTTACCACTTGTAAATGGCAGCCTGGCAGACCATTAATCAATAGCTCTCTGCAAGGAGATGCCTCTTCTGTGCTGAGCAAAACATGAGTCTGATTTTACAGGAGGCATAAGCAATAAAATACCTACTGCTAATGTCTAATGTGATGATTCCCTTTTACTTATGCACCTGACACTGTGAAATATTACTGAAATAAGCTGTTTTCGAGGAGGATGCTTTCAGCATCAGTAAATCAGCATTTCACTGGCAAGGATAAAAACCATCCTTATTTATGCAAGGCCCCTTGCAGAAATGTGCTATTTCTGGAAGAGGCAGACATCATAAAATGTTTTCTCAGAAAACAGAGCTGTTGTCCATGATAAAGAATTATTCATATCTCAAAGCAAGGCAGGAGCGTGGAAGGTGAAGAATTTGAAGGGAAGCCTTCAAAGCTTTGTTAAGGCAGGGGCCTCGTTATAACTCTGCTGTCTTTGCTCGGGAGGCTGGCAGGTTGTTCCTGCTGCTGGGAGGAAAGGTTTATATTCCCCAGCAGCCCATGGGTCATGCTCTCTCCCAGCCCTTTCCTTAGCACACTTGCATGTGAACCATTTAATAAATAAAATTTTCTAGTTGATGAGGCTGTACCAGTGGCAAAGCCAAGGCTGCAGACCAGAGAAGGCATAAACTGAAAACCTGGCCACACAATGGGATGAACTGCAAAAATGGGACAGCCCATTTCAGCAGAGAGGTTTGTGTTGAGCCAAGTTATCGTTTGTTGCAATAAGTATTTTATTAATAAATTTCAGGTGATCATACTTGGGACCGAGGGGATGGAGGTAAATTCCACAAAATATAACTGCAGTTACAGAAAACTGTGCAAGCCACAGATGCCAGGGGGCTTCTAGAGTCTGCCAACAGACACAGGGCAGCTTCAAAGAGGGGACATTTGAATCCAGTGAGGACAATTGCGTGAACAGACAGTGCCAAGTTGGCCCTCAGGGGAAAGCTCATAGGGCTCACAACTGCAATGTTAACGTGGGATGTCATCCTGGAGATACACAGGATGTTTAATCCAGGATTAAGGGATTACAGTTCCTTCTCCCAGGTTTCCTACATGTGGTACAGGTTTCTAAAGCTCAGATGGCAAACAAGGACAATTGAAGTCATGCCTCCTTTAATGCTGTGCCATAAGCAGAATATAACTTGTCCCAGTATCATGAGGCATTTTCTGAGGTTAAATTTTAGGAGAGGGAATTAGTTTGCCTCAAACAACGTCACAGTCAAAGAGATCACACAGTTATGCACAGCAATATGTACCTAACTCAGTCTGGATTTTTTTTCTGGTTTTGGAATAAAGGCATAGATTGACTGATCCAAGCCTTTAAGCACTTCTAATGGAATATACACTGTGTGCATGCAGGGCTTTGAAAGTAGATGGGTTGGGACAGGAGGAACCAAGGGTATTTCAAATTCCATGTTTTTTTTCTTGGAATAACCAACGAAAAACACACACACCAGGAAAGAAAAAAAAAAAAAAAAAAAAAAAAAAAAAAAAAAAAAAAAAAAAATACCCAAAAAAAACCGGAATTAGCTGATGTCTACAGAAACTGAATTCACTTCCCCTTGGCACACATTAACGCCTAGGGAGCATCCCTGCAGGGAATGTGTTAAGTAAAGGATAACTTAGAGGGTTTCTACTGCATAACAGAGAAATCTCCATTAACCTGAGAGTAAATGTGGATAACATGCTTTATGAATTTCTTAGTGGGCACTTTAACTGAGCTGTAAAATGCAGCAGTGTGAGATCACTTCAGATCATACCATTACCAAGCTGCAGATCATCACATTAGAACTGAGCCGTGGTGACAGCTGTGAGTACCTGGAGTCAGCTCCTTCCAAAGCTTCAGTGCAAGAAATACCACAAGAAACATAATTAGGACTTTGAAAAATGGAGCTTATGATGCTGAATAAAGCATGAACTTGGCTGGTGTTTGCTTTGAAGCTCGAATAACACCTTATGTTTCAGCATTTACTACACAAGATGTACCTTGATCAATATCAAACTAAGATGTCTTTCCCCACTCAGCACTCTCCCTGCACGTGCTGCTGGTCTCCATCAACAGATGCTACTCAAAAACATCTTAACTACTCAAAACCCATGAATTTGGGAATTGACGTTGCACCAGGGTTCAGAATTCAGGTGTATTTGCCAGACAAACCCTTGGTTTTGTTCCCCAATCAAAACAACACTCCCGGGGTCTGACAGGCAGCAGAGCTGCAGTTTGCTACCAGTGAAACATTCACTCAGCGCTGTTGGGAAGTAACCTCTGGGAGTGCAGCCCAGCTGATTTCTGTCCCACATCCCCCTCTGACACTGCTGCAAGGGGCCAGGCAGGTTTGAGTCCCTGCAGCCCACCTGCACTGCCCACACCACAGTGACACAATCCCCCTTTACAGAGGAGAAAAGTCCCTTTTCCAGCCACAGCTGTATCTAACAGCGCTGGATGCTTCTGCAAAAACTCAGGGATTTCTCAGAGCATCACTACAAAGGACACGTCTGTTACTGGTGGCAACATGAGCAAAAGAAACTTTAAATGCCCTGTTATCATCAGACCATTCAGGAATCAAAAGATCCCTTAAATCAAATCCTAAATCCCAATGCACTCCGTGCTGTACTAGCTTATAAGTTAGTGCAGTCTTTAAGACCAGACAATCTAGGCTTTTATTTTTAATGTACTTCTTTTGCTATTCTACTTCTCCCATTACTGCTGTTCCCTGTTTGCTCTGTCTCTACTCAGCCCCACAAATTGGGACAATAAAGGCTGGGAAAAATGTCTTTATGCTGCAAGAGTTTCATTTCTTGAAGTGGTGATGTTGTATTTAATGCACCTCAGGAAAGGCAGTTTCTCTGTCAGGTTCCACCCCTGCTGCTGAAGGAGAAAGATGTGTCTGAAGTTACTTACCTCTGGCCAAAACACCTTTGCTGTGCATGTGGGAACTGAGCCCTGCATTTTGCTTCCACAGGCAGCTAACCTGCGTGGCACACACGCTGCTAGACACCATCCAGTCACATGGATGTAATGAAGATGTTTTATTCCAAGCCTCTGGGTAAAGAGGCAAATAAAGGGAACCACTTCAGAGGGATTTTGGAGAGGACTGAAATCATGACTTCACACACATCCCTGCCAATTATTGCCACTTATGGAAAGAGGCAAAGTTTTAAACCCCAGCAAACAAGCTTTTCACCACTACAACAAGACAACTTCTCCTTTCCCAGCTCATACCTACAGAAATAATTTGGGGACTGCTGTGTATGGAGAATGCATTTTCCACACCTGATAGCAAATATGCTCTTCTGAAAACCCAAACCATTCTCTGTGGCAGTGTTTACTGTACATCCATTAGAGGAAGATTAATCATAAGGAGGTAACTTTTGAAGATGAGCTGTGTAGCACTTGGTTTGCACACTATTGTACTGAGCATATGTTTTCTGCTGCAGTTAACAGGTGGTACATTTTTTTAATTCAAAACAATTAACATCAGGGTCAAAACGGTTGGATATCTTACTTTTCTGTTCCAGGTCTGGAAAAATGTAATTAAAAATAATAGACAGTAATAGACAGGTGCTTTTTTTTTTTTTTTTTTTTTTTTTTTTTTTTTTTTTTTTTAAACTGTGTGCATAAACAGCAGTTAAACTGGCAGGAAGCAAGTTACAGTTTTGATTTGCCTCAGAAAACAAATCCACACAGTGGAGCTGAAAAACACTTTTCCCTCTCAGGTGGCACAAGACAATATCTTGCCTGGAAGTGTTAAAAATCTCTAACATCCCCCAGCAGATGCAGGACTTCACAAGATGGGTTAGTTGTCATGGTGGCACTCAGTCAAAAGTTGCACTTTAAGATCTTGGAGGTCTTTTCCAAGCCTAATGTTTCCATGACTCTGTGACATATAGAAATTCATTAGTGTCTTCCAGCAGTGTGGGAGATTTGTGTTGTCTGTGGACAGAAGGGGCTCATTGCCCAGGGGTGCCTCAGCAGAAACACCCCTCTGGTGACTCCTGCATTTCTGGGGCTGCTGTTTACCTCACCTCTTACAGAGCAATAAGATTATAACTCCTGTTTAACTTGGTTTCTTGTTTTTCTTCCCCAAAATACTTAAGAAGTAAGCACAGAATTATATTTTTTTTCCTGTTCTAAATACTCCTTGAAGAATTCTGTGGCATCTAAAACCCTAGGCAATATTTCCTTTGAAAATCTTCCCTGATTTTACCAAGTCCTGGTGTGTATAAATATCTTTCTAAATTCCAAATCATAGGAGGTTTGAAAATTTGCAAAGCCTGCTTTTCAAAGAAAGGGGGGCTGTCTACTTTCTCCTAAAAGGAGCTGGATTTTTGTCTTTTTTGTTTATTTATTTTCTGCAGTGAACAAGGATAAAGAGAAAAAATGAAAAGGAAGGAATCCTCAGACAAAGCCACTGTGGAAATGAGTAATAAGGGTAGTTCTAGAAGAGTATTTTAAGGGGATTTTTATTTCCAAGGGTCCTTACATTCTTTGGCTTGCTAAAATGAACCCTTTCAACTAATGGCTAAGTTGAAAGTTAGTAAAATACTCAGTTAATTACAGATTATTCTCCAGTCTAAAGCACTTGTAGACTAAATTGAACCAGTATCTTAAGTGCACTTCTGTCATCTAGTGCAGACAGAAATGAGATTAAAGTCCCCATCAAACTAAAATCCCACCCAGTTCATTTGAGCTTATTTACTTCATTGGGAAAAATTTGTAGCCACTACAGGGAAATCTATAACATAAAATTAATCTAAAAGAATAAATCTCCAGGCAAAGCTGGCCATTGAGCTGCCATATTATGATCATTCCAACCAAAATGAATTTTATAAGTTGTGCTGATTTATGCACTGAGCTAGCTAAAACTAGAATAAAGGCTAGTGCCTTAATAATGCACATTGCTAGAGACGTGAGAAAATAAACATCAGTGTAACATTTAGCATGAAACCTCTATTAATGCAGCTATTAGAACTATTAATTATGTCCACTGCTGTGTGATTTCTTAATCAGTTTCAATACAGTATGGCTATTACCATTGTTCAGATTTATTTCCTGGCTTAATGTCTTATTTTAAATTCTAATTTCAAGCCATTTTGAACTCAGCACAGAAACTGTCATTTCAGAAAGCATGCTCATTACATTATAGAAATGATCAGAAATTTTGTTATTATCTGAGCTGCAATCCAGCTTTTCAACCACACCCCCTGATTTTCCCGTTATTTAAGAAATGTGCAAAAATTAAAAAAAAAAAAAAAAGCCTTTTAAGTTTATTTAAGGTAATTTTTTTCCACGGGGATCATTTGCCTTGTTTAAGTTGATGTTATTTAATTTTGGCTATTGCAAGGTCCAAGGTATTCTCTGTAGAGGAATATTAAATACTTGTATCTGGCTGTGTCAGTCACTGGTGGCTGATGACTCAGGGAAAAGCAGAATCAGAATATCCTGAGCTGGAAGGGACCCA
Organism: Sylvia atricapilla; assembly: GCF_009819655.1. NCBI lineage: Eukaryota > Metazoa > Chordata > Aves > Passeriformes > Sylviidae > Sylvia > Sylvia atricapilla. The sequence continues at coordinate 2,002,163 of NC_089154.1, forward strand.
CAAGGACCATCCTTGGCCCTTCACAGGACACCCCAAGAAGAACCCCAGGGGCTCAGGGCTGAGGACACTGGCACAGCCCCTCACACCCCCTGCCCTGCCCAAGCCCCAAACTCCACAGCCTCCCTTGCAGATGAGGCTGAAATCAGCCCAGTGTGAGGCAGGAGCCCTCGGGACCTGTTCCCCCAGTCACAAATTCACAATTTAACCCAACACCTCAAGGGAATTCCTGCTCTGCCTGTGAGAGGCCAATGTGGCAACAAGGAGAACATTCACCTTGATGGGCTCTTTGGGAGTGACAATTCCCTCTGCTCCCAGCAGTCAATTCCGTGCACAGACCGCTTTGCTGGGCTCCAGCACCCAAACCACCCTGACCCGCCTCCAAACTCAGATGGATGTGGCGACTGATCATCCTTAAGGATCCTTAAAATAAGGCCAAACATTTTTGCTTCAAGTAAGGCATAAGACTTCTGGGAGAGATGAAGTCTCTCCCTTTTGTGGAGCTCACCAGCACGCTGCAGTGTGAGGGAACTGCAGCAACACAAATCTTTGCATAAATCACTGTGCTCTGTCTCTCACCCAGCACATGATAACACAGCTGACATTTCCTTTTTATTCCCCAGGGCATTCTGAAGCCAATCAACCTGTTGCACAGATTAATGGGATCATCCGTTAATGGAAGGAACATCCTGACAGGTAGAAAACCTGAAAAAATGATTTTGCTGTATTTTAAGTGCAAAGTATGAACATACAGTGTTGAGAAAAAAATTTATTGATAAAAGCAAAATTTTAGATGAATAATGACTGAATCCAGGAGCCCTGGTGTGATGGTACATTGCTTTTGAGCATGCACAGCTAAAATACACTCCTGCTAATAAGACTCTCAATAGTCAAGTTTTTCTCACCCACTCACACTGGGCTTCCAAAAATCTGATTTTTTTCACAGTATCACCTCTGTTGATGTGACCTGAGGAGCTTGAGGTAGCTCATACATTATGATTTAAGTAGTAACACATCAGATTAGAGATCTAATCAATTATTCTTGCATTAGAACACCACCAGGAGGAGAAAGGACATCTCAGACCCGTTGATCTCAATGGGCTTGATGCATTTAATCTGTTTGGATGAGTGTTTTTACAGGTTATAGGATGATGTCCAAGTTGCTCTTTGCTGGTACTCACTGAAATGAAATGCTCTCTTAGTTTTACAGTTGCCTTGGGACTCCAGGAAAACATTGTTGGAGTAATTATCTTTCAAATGGAGGTGTGTGTGCATGTGTGTGTCTGTGTGTGTGTGTGTGTGCAAAAAATTAAATTTGCATCTCTTATATAACAGAAGGCCACAATCTAGCCCAGAAAAGACAGGAAACCTCAGCTGGAAAAGTAATTCTCCTGCCACTCAGTAACTCACAGGAGCCCTACATTCCATTTTGGACCTTTTACATAGTGGGTGAGAGTTTTCTCTGAAGTGGTCAAGCTGGCTGTAGGGACAGTAAACTCCACCTCCAAAGCTTGTCACCCACCAGACTCCTAATTCACAGAAATGAAAGGAATAGCCATTGAAAAACACATTACTTGAATACTTTCACTCGGAGCAGAAGAATCTCCATCATTTTTCCCAGATTTAAATCCTCATTTGTCTCTTGCCATCTATTTCAAAGCAAGCTCCTTATTGAAAAAAAATCAGGAACTGCAAAAAGATTTCGTAGAAATTTATCCTGCCTATCCAGAAGAGCTCAAGTAATTGAACTATTTTCTCCATAGAATCTGCCAAGGCAAATAGTCTGTACCATGGGATAATGATCCACATCTCAGACTAGAATGAAACTGAGATGAGAGCAGAAAAGAGAGCAAATGGATATGGCCCAATTATCGGAGTTCTGAAGAAGAGGAACAAATAACCATGATATGATATTTGCATCATTAAATAAGCTTTAATGTAGAAAACCATGTTTTTAGAGGATCCTCTGGTCAGAGCTATGTAACATAAGGCATCAAACTTCACTTTGAATTCTTCCTTATGATCCTAATGAAGTGCTCTGACTTAAGGGCACAACCAATGCTAACATAAAACCTTTTTGGCTCTGTTTTGACTGGAAACCGTAGGATCCTATTGTCTCACTTGAAATCTTGTTATCTGGGATATTCCATCTCAGATTAAAAGTTTGCTTTCCTTCTTAGTATTTCAGCTACTGCCTCCTGCAAACCCCACTGCTTAGTTTTGGCAACAGATTAAAATAGAAATAGAAGAAAAACTAGAAATAAATCTGTAATTTATGAACTTTTGTGTATAAAATGCACACGCCCTGACTAGAAAAAGCTTTTCTCAGTATCTCTGTCCCAGACTCAGACTCGTGGAGCCTTTGGTGCTCTCCAGAGCTCCAGCACAGCCTTGAGTCCCCAGCAGGGCAGGCAGGGCTGTCAGCCCCGGGAAAGCAGCATCATGACAACACTTGGTTATGCACACAGGAGCACACAAGGCAGCCCCCAGTGAAGTGCAGCATTATGTAAGGAGGAGACTTGTACAAGAGTCCCCTTTGTACAAGAAGAGAGCACGCACATCCCTGAGCAGAGGAGGGGGAAACAGCGAGGCTCCAAAATACAGTTTTCCACGAAAAATGCAGCTGAAAGACCCACAGCTCTCCATGCCATAAGGGGCTCAAAGCCTCCTGCCATGGCTGCACCCCAGGCCAGCAGGGAGCAAGCCCAGCTCCCCAAAAGTGCCAGGCTGTGGCAGGGAGGATCCAGCCTGTGCTGCTCTGCTCAAGGCACACAGCACTCAGGACTCTCCGCAGCAGAGAGCAGCTCCTGCTCTATTCCAGCCCAACCCCATGGAACACTGGTGCCATGGGCTTCCCCCTGTGCCACCCTGCACTGCCCATCTCCTCTGCCAGCCCTGGCCGGGCTCACAGGCTGGGGGCTCTCTGCGACTGCAAACAACCCCTCTTCTGCCCTCCCCTCACCTTCCCCCAATGACCTCTCCTCTTCTGACTCACTCTGCAAGTGTTATTGGAAATAAAATTCACACAAAGACACTCCCCAACCCCATCAAGCCCCCTTGAGCTCCCGTTCTAACATTTTACACAAGAAATGCTTTTTGGCCCAAGAATGCCACAAATCAATAAGCACTATTTGAGCTGAGTATCTGTAGTGTTTCATGTAGGCTGTAGCAACTTCAAACTGTAAAGAATGAGCTGGGGCTGTTTTGTCACCATTTATTATGTTGATTGTGTATTTATTCCTTGAAGCAGGATTCTGCTTAATGTTCTGTGCCTTGAAAAAGCCTGGCAGCTGGTCTAAATGAGTTATAGACCCATTTGCCACCAAATCAAAGCCCAGAGCCAGATCAAAGCCAGATAAAAAAAAAAAAAATCATTTTTCTGTCACAGACTCGATGGCTTCTTCTCTGCCCTGTAAATAAAATTGATATTATTTCATCCAACTTCTATTTTCTCCTGATCAAAATATGATTATGTCTAATGCTATCCTGTCCAGGGCACTGAAGTTATACGAGATGTGAGAGCTTATTGATGTATTCAATTACTGGTTGCTGCTCCATTGTCTGCTGAGCAGAGATGCTCAGTTATCGGTTCTTTAGAGCTGTACATTTCTGCCTAACAAAGTCATAACTCCCACAATTACCTGCCTGATGGATGGAAAACAGAAATATCTCATGAGTCCAATGCTGCTATCGGCTCTTCTCCATCTCTAAAATTGCTTTATATTAATGAGATTAGGGCTGTGAAGGAGGTGGCACGAGATGTAATTATTTATATTTTTCCCCTCCCGTGCTAGCGCCACGCTCATGTTTCTGGATCTGCATAATGATTTTTCTATAGTACAGCATTTCCCCGGTAAGAACCAGATGAAATGTGAAAAGCAATGAAACATAACCTTTCTAAAGGCTTATGTAACTAAAGCTTGCATCTGTATTTTCCCCCTCCCATCCAAACATCTAACCCTTACAGCACAATGATTGTCACAAGGCTCCTTAGCAGAACCTGCCCTGAAAATACAGAAATGACACCACTGCCTTTAATTAGGCTGAAACACACAGAGTAATTCTCAGCAGTGGGCTGCATCGACTGCAGGTAGTCACACTGTTTATAAACATCTTGAAATTCAGTGACATTTTTCTCTCTGTAGCTTTCCACCAACAACTGCCCATGCTTTAAAACAGGACTGAGTAATGAGTTGGCATATGCAAAATCCTGCTCTCCAAATGCCAGTGCACTCTCACCTGTACTTTTTTCCCAGGAAATCTAGTTGGAATCTATGCAACTGCTGGTAGTGTATTTTTACCTCTTCCTTGGGCATTGCAAGATATTTTTTCATCAAAAAGAGACACTTTCTCTTACTACAATTTAGTGTGACGAGAGACGAGGAGAGGTATTTTCCACAGGGTTGTTCTGGGATGTTATCCCTGCAGAAAGCACTCAGATTTTAATATAAACAATATAGCTGTGATACAGTACAACTGCCCTAAAGGCTGTGGAGGCTGCTTCTGTGTTTATTATTTGTGCTACACAAGAAAGCATTTCAACTTCATCATCACTAAACACAGCAAGTTCCAATCCCACAAGGAAGAAGATACTGTGCAAGCCAAGCACGTGAAGATTATTCTGTATGTGTAGCAATCAGAAAAAAAAATTCTGGTCCAAACTGAGCTGTTTAGAAATTCTGATGTTCCCTGAAGCATGCAACAAAAATATTTGCCCAAGTGAGAGATTAAATTTCCCTCCTACACGTTTAGCAATAGGTGACCTCGACGTGGTCCAGCCCAGGGTGCAGTTTGGATGCTCAGGCTCCTTTGGCACCTCGGGAGTCACTGGATCATTCAGCACCTCCTTTTGGCACTCCTGACTGTCTATTCGTGCAGTTGGTGACATTTAATTCATCACCCTCAGCTCCCAGGAGGAGGAATCAGGGAGCTGTTCAGAGGTGACCCTGCAGCCCCGTGTCCCTCCCACCTGCTCGTCTCCTCTCCAGCGGGGCGTCTTCCAGAAAAGAAGGGTTCAAGTGTCACTGGCACACAGATGATTTCCAGCAGTATCTCTCCCTCCCAGCTCATCATTCTGGAGCAGTCTGACTGCTGTCACTCTCCTTTTATTATATACAGCAGATGACAGGAGCAATCTTTAGTTCAGAGATGACAGTTTGTGTTATAAAGATCTGAGAATGATGTAAGCAGTGCTGCTTGACATCACTGGCACACACCCATACCCCTGCCAGTGAAAACCACAGCTTCCCTTTAGACCCTACCTTTATTGGAGGTATCATTTATTTTAATGCAGCGGTTTTGCCAGTTTTCAGTCTGTTGAACATTCAGAGGGAAAATCAGCTTAAAAATCCATGCTGCATTCAATACTGAAAGGCAAATAGGCATTTTTCAGATCACAGCAGTTCAAGCAGTATAGATAAAACCCTGGGACAGCAGCTTTGAACACCAGACATCTGCATTTATTTACTGATTAATGATTTTACACTTACACTTCTCTCCATATCTTAAATATTGCTTCCTTCTTTACTCAGGAACCTGTAACTCTACTGTAAGAAACTGAGAACCAAGATAACTCATCAGTATTTGTTTAGAAAGCATATGTTAGCATGTGAAGTGGAACTACTTATGACATTTTCAAAAAGCTATGAATAATCACATATCATTAAAAGTGTTGATTGAGACAGTGCTTTGCCATGACATTTTTAATCTGTGGCATAAGTAAATGCACACTCTCCCCAGCAAAAGGGAAAAAAATTGGATTTCATGCCCCAAAGTTTTCTGTCTGCTGTATCCTAGATGTGAAATAAAGAAAAGGAAGGAGTTGCTGGCGAGTCTAATGGCAAAACTTCCATTGATTTCAGTGGGATCAGGTTTAGTGCAGCTGTGGCAATTTCCTAACAAATAAAGGAGTACGTGTTGCCCTTGGAAGGGAGATCAAGGCTTCCTTTCCATTCACACATGGAATCTTTGGGTAGCTCTACACTCTTCACATTAAAAAGCTGCTTTATTTGCTGAATTCAGAACACCAGCCTACTCTTAGCTGAGAAAGCAAAACAGTAGTTTTGTGTAATGTACACACTGGGAATAAATCTACTTGTTCAGAGAAATGGTTAAGACTCAAAAGTGTGAGAAGGAGAAAGAATAGAATTTATTCAGAACAACACAGGGGAGAACTGGAGCACCAGAACACAGAGCAAGCTCCTCATCCCCATGTGGTGGGAGCTGCTGGATTTATCACACACCATGGATGAACTCAGTATTCTGAGCTGCCATTTCAAACAGACCTGATGGGCACCACGATCCTACCTATTTCCAAACACGTCTATTCTAAACAGGAAACCACTGCCTGGGAAGAGGCAGTAATTTCTGAGCAGTTTCCTTAGTGACCAACAGGAATGAAATAAAATACATTGCACAGAACAGTGTTTCATATCCTGAACGCCAGGCAGCAGTATTTTAAGGGAGTTTAATTCCTGCAAAGTTAAACTGACTATTTTAAAATTAAAAACTACTCACAGGGATGCTGCATGTGCTGCTGACACTTCTGAAAGTAATATGCTGAAGCATATTCCACCAGGTGGTAATCTAGTTGGAAGTACTTTTGGCTGGATTTTATAGCTGAAGCTCATGTGCTCCACCACTACACTCAGAGAAATGGCCAGAAATCCCTGCCCTGTCCTCCCAAGCCTGGAAGTATTTATAGAGAATCACACCCCCTTATTCTCCATGAGAGCACAGCAGCACTGGAATGAGGGCAGAATAGTGACCAAACAAAAGGGCTCCACCACACCTTCAGAGGAGCCTTCAGTTTGGACTTTAGGATAGAAAACTCTGTTTCTCACCAGGATTTCTGGGTAACTTCCACAGGAAACTTCAGTGCAGGGTGACAACTGATTAACTCACTCCAGCTGGAAAAGTCTGCCAGAATCTCAAGCAACTGCAAAAGGGGTGCTCAGCACTCCTTGAGGCTGACCGATGTTTCCCATTGCTATTAAGCAGCAGCCTTGCCATATTAAATTCTGTACTCTAAATTTTGAGCTATTTGACTTCTCAGTTATATTTTAAAGGCAGTAGCACATTTACAGATTGCCTGGTTCTGAGAAGGTGCAAGATATCAAAATATCTTGAGGTGAATAAGAAATGAGAAATGCACACACTAAAATAGATTCTCAGCAATGTTTTCTATGTGCCATTCATTTCAGACCTAATCCAAAATTCACTGAATTCAGAAGAATTGTATCCATTATATTTGGATAAAGCCATTATTTATGAAACATACTTCTGCACACGAGCATGCTCTGATTAAACACAAAACCACATCCACATCTCATAAGGAACAAATAGTCAAGGCAAACAATTTACAAGCCTTATTTACAAGGTCTATGCAGCCAACACCAAGGAATGTAGAATCCCCTTTCTGCAATCAGAGTCAATGCCCACATCACAGGGACAGAAAACTAAGATAAAATTGGGAGTGCATAAATTTTCATTGCATGGTTTAGCCAGAAACTGGCTGGACAGAAGTTCATTTGATTAGGCCTGTTTTGTGGCACTGTAGGAAATAGGTAGGTTTTGGACAGGGGAACCTGACTTTAAAAAGCTATTCCACCTCTCTTTCTTCCCTTCTCACAAAACTCCTTTTTTTTCTTTTTTCCCCCAGACCACTGTTAAAAAGCAAACACAGCAGAGCTTGCACTTTGACACCTGGGTGCTTAGGAAGAACATAAACCCCCAAATAAAGAGCCATGTTGGGTAAAACAGCATCCAGAGGGCTGTAAGCAGGCAGTGCCCAGTGCTGGCAGCAAGAATTGCTTTGCCTTGCCCTGCCATGTCCAAAATGACTGATGATTACCTCCTGCCAAAGCATTTGAGTGCCACAGGAAGGTTCTCCAAGCTACTGAGAGGGTGTGGGTCCTGCCTGAAGCTGGAGCCCCACCATGGACCCTCTCCTCACACCCTTCATGGGGTCCTTCTCCACTGGCAGCTGCTTTTCAGAGCTTCTGGCTTTGGGGAGTTTTGAGCACAGTCATTAAAAACTTGGAGTGAAGCTGCTGCCCTTCTGCCAAGCAGCTCTGGGTGTGAGGGTAGTGTCACTGGTGGAGGTGTTTGTTTTGAAAAATCAACTTTCAGCTTTTACTGCACAGCGAATTATCCAAATATCACACATCAAATAGTTCAGCAGGATACAGGTGGAGCTTTATTCCTATTTACACTAGTACTACTCCTCTTGTAGCTTGAGCCACAGGTGAAATCTGAGGCTTCTGGATTTGTTTAGCGGTTGAAATGAACATTTAGATGTTGTTTTCCTCCCTAGAAAACAGTCAGACAAAATGGTCAAATAAACATCTCTCCTTTAAAACTCCACCACTACGCAGCTCCAGAAAGCAGCATGAATACCTGGCTCATTCAGATTATTCTTCCAAGTGTATAATTTCATTCCTGCAATAGCAATATTGTTTAATGCTGTAAAACAGCATTCCCAAGATGCTGAATTATTATCAACTACACCTTTTGCAAATTTAACCTAACTCACTCTAGAAATTTCACTGAGAGGTAAAACTCATTAGCAATTAAATATTGTCCCAGAAGAGATTAACAATATTAATGATAACAAAAAAGAGTACAATTATACTTTCTGGATGTCCATTCTGCAGAAATAAAAACATGCATAGAAATAGAATATGCAAATTACTGGTTTTCAGAAATAGCTGAAGAGATTTGTTAACACTATAACAACTCTTCTTTTAATTCCTTTAATATAAAATAAAAGCTGCAGTGTTTTTCAGAAACTGAGTTCAACAGTAGCACCTGCCAATGCACTTCACTTCTGTATGCCAAATTCAGAGGCAGGAAATCTTTAAACTCATTTAACTTCACCATTTTAACAAAATACAGGCTGAACTCATGCCGAGTCTGGAAAAAAAAAAAATCTAAATCTGGTTCAAGTTCAGAGAAACAATCACATTTGATTTGTTTGCACTGAAATACTGCCTTTGACTCAACTCTCTTGTGTTGTAGATGGTCATAAATGTTAAGCCTCAGGAGGTTTTTACAGTGTCATCCTTTTAAACACTGATATCCTGCTTTGCAATATTTTACCCCAAAATCTCACAGGCCATAATGTTCCTAACCTCAGAGTCGGTTCGAGGGGATGCAGTTCTTAGAATGAGCCTTTATTAAAATTGCTTGCAACTGGATCACAGGGTTTGGCAGTACCAGCAATAACCATTAAACCCAGCCAAAAACATTCAGACAGAAATCTGGGGTTTGACCAGAGCGAATATTTGTGAGATGTGTGCAGCTTTCTTTTAAAGGAGCTTTCCTTGGAGAGAGAACTTCTCCTGATTGCTTTTGGTTTGCAAAAACAAGAAGTTGACATTTTCTGCAGGAAGTACAGCATTTTCTGATTAGCTCTAATAGCCACTTTTGGGAGCTGCTGCAATTTATCCCAGCATTTGAAGTAGCTGAGTGTCATTAATTGCTATTCACCAGGGTATTCAAGGCACTTGGTACCTGGTAAAGATGGGAGCTAGAAATCAAACTGCAGGCCAGGGCTGAGCAAAACACTTCAGCACACGAATGAGGGCTGAGCTTAACACAAATCCTGCAAATTGTTGGCCTGGAATTGTGTTTTATAAACTCTGGAAGTTGTGTCAGACCAAGGGCTGGTTTAAGCATCTGATAGCAAACCATGTGCCCATTATTTAAGTTTCTAGTTTCAAAAGCGAGGAACCATTCTCATATATAAAATTTTCTACTGTTAAGTTTCCTATTTCTTTCTCCCATATCACTGCCTTTTCCTTTTTCATGTTTCTCAGAAATGCTCCTCCAAACTAAATATATCTCAGCCTTATATTAAGAACACACGATTTTGTTACACTGATAAACCAGATCTTGATAATGCCCAAGCTGCAGTAATATGTAATTCTTGTCGAAAGAGTCACTTATTTAATTTCCCTTCCTCAGAGATGTGCTCTCTAAGTCAGTTTCTGATGGAAACAAATGAAGGCAATGATTTGCCTTGAATAATAAAGCACCTGCAGCTGTTTGCAGCATTTAGAATGATGGCTTATCATTAGCAGAAACCCTTAGATATTCCATGCCTCGCAGGTAGGACACAAGGTCTGTGTCATTTACCTCACTTTCTCATCATTTTCCAATAACAAGAACATCAAGGATGCAGCACATACATCACCTGCATGGGAGTCTGGATTTGCTTTAGACACTGACCTCTGAATGAGCCCCCTCTGCCCCTCAGATGTCAATAGGAAAGGTTTTCTTAGGCTTGAATCATGTAGAATCTATAGGGCAGGTCTCCCTTCTGGGTCTGTGGTGGGAGCTGCCCCGTGGCTGGGCAGAGGTAAATGGTAAATGCTAAATCCAGCCAGGATTTTACCAGCAACTGTACACTCAGGTGCTCCCCGAGCTGGCACAGCTTTGGAGACCAACTCTCAGGTTTGTCTCTCTTTGTTCTTAGCAGCCCCAGGGAGGTGAAAGCTCCACACCAATTCCTGAGCAGCCGGAGCAAGAAGCAGCAGGAGCTTTTGGGAATGGCTGTGGGGCTGTGCCAGGCAGCTGAGACAGGAGCTGGGAGCAGCTTTTACACTGTAGTCTACAGCAAGCAACTCAGCTTCATTCAAAATGCATCAACTCATTACTGAGAACAGGAGACTGAATTGCACAGCAATGAGGGAGGGATTTTCAAGGCAGTTAATGCACTCTGAAACACCACAAAGCTCCTGTATAACCAGAGAGGATGAATTTGTAGCAGTATAATTTACAATTTAGAAAGTTCAAATAATTACACACGAATCGCTAAAATATTCATTAAGGGAAAATCCCTTTACTTTCTAGACTAGCTTTAGTTTTTCAGCTATTCTACAAACACAGCCAGGTGAACCAGCTACTTGTCACCACCATTCAAATCACTGGTGATCTTTTGAGAAATAAAAACCCCATCCAGTTATGAGAGTTTCACATGGCTGTGATTTTGAGTCCGCCTTTTCTCTAGCTGCAGACTCACAAGTCACAGCTCCAGAGCAAAGTTAATACTAGATCAGTTACTATAATTAACAAGATCAATAATAGGCTAACAAGAAAGCATCCTTCCTCCTGGGATAAACTGTGCTGCATTTCCATAGCCCTAAACTCCAACAGAGGCACAGCTGAACACAGCAGCATTACCATCAAGATGGCTTGAGGCACCAGGGCAAGCACAGAAGAGCTTTTTTCTGCCAGTACTTTCAGGATTCCCTTTCCCATCCCGGTTTTGCTTAGGCTGGACAGTATCAGAGCACACAGACTAACAGGGTCCACACTCCCAGCCCTCCCCCTGGCCTCACACAGCCATGCCCTGGTCTCTGGAATGCCACCAGCACATTCCAGAAGGGGCTGTACCTGCTGCTGCTTTTAGCAGCATGGTAACTCCACTTGGTCCCTGAGTCCCTGAGCATCCTGCACAGCTTTCTCTTGTCCTGTCCTCTGTTGATTTTGGCTAAGACACTGCTGCCTTTAATTTCCTCAGACCCATGGAAGGATATTCCCAGTTCCTCTGCTCCCACCCATTCACCCTTCCAGGGCCCTGCTCCTCCCTGGCAGCACTCCCTGGCAGACATCACAGAGGACAGCTGACTGTCCCTCAGCCCCAGACCTGTCCCACTGTCTCCTCAAGCCAGTTCTGCCTTTGCTGTACCCCTGTCATCACCATCCAAACCCACAGCTGCTCTCTGCCTGAAGAGCTGGGCGAGGGAGGAGGACAACTGCCCAACTCCTCCTCGGCAGGGAGAGGATCTGCTGAGGGCAGGAGCAGCTCTGGACAAACACAAGCAGTTTCCCAGACAGATCAGCCTGGGGAAGTGCCAGCAGACACAAAGGAGCAGCAGTGTGCACACAGCATGCCACTGCTGTCCCCTGGTGAAAGGCTGACAGTGGTAACCAGGAGATGCCTTGGCTTTATTTGCACCTTCAGTCAGGGCATGGGAGAAAACTGGTGTGCAAGGGGAGGAGAGGGAAGGGCTCCTCTCCTCTGCACAGCGATTGGGAACAGCCACAGCCATACAAGGAGGTGAGAGAAACCTCTTTACACCACCCACACCGCGGTCCTTCCTTTGTTCCCCTCTGAAGGAACACGAAATCCTGGAACACTAGCGCTTGAGAAGTCACCTAATCTGTGTCCTCAGCCCCCAAAACAACGTCAAAGCTATTCCTAGCTGATGTTTCTCCATCCCAGCCTTCAAAAGCTCTGAGGGTGGAGGCATTTATCATCCTTCTTGGTTAGACTATACATAAAAGTTTAGAGCTTTTAGGTAACAGCATGCAGGCTGCTACAGCAGGTTTTGCAAGCCTGTGCACAGGGCTATCAGCATATTCCAGTAATATTGCCCTTCCCTTTTGCTGTGGGTTGCTGAACTAATATGAAATTCTGATTGAATCCGTGCTGCCAGTGGAAAAGCTGGAAGTCAGTAAATATACTAAAAGCAGGCTGTCCCTGCAAGAGCACCAGGCAAAGGGCTGCCACAGGGAAAGAGAGAAAAGCCTGAAGAGAAGCAGCAGGGTGAACAAGCCCTGCTAAATCCTCTGGAGTTGCTGTGGGAAAGTCTGTCCTTCCTCACAGGGAGCCCTGCAGTAGTCTGAAGGCAGTGGGGAACATATCACCTAATGGCTATTGCAGTGAGCAGAAAGGAGAAGAAAGGCAGAGAGGAAGAGATTATTTTGGAAGCTTTGCCCTCCCTAACAAGGTTTTTTTCCTTCATGGAAAGTATTGCATCATCTTTGGGTTTCTTACACTACTGGAGCTTTCTGCACAACCTTTCAGATTCTAGTTTGGCTTTATTCCATGTCTTTGACACGACCTTGAGAGCTGTCATTCTACTGCAGCCTGGGTTTGGGAATTGGCTTGGCTGGAGTTTGCCATCTGCAAGGCATTTCCCAATTTCCTTCCACCAGCCTCCCCCAGACTGTGTGCCGAGGTTACTGACCAAACACATGCAAGTTTTACAGTCCTCTCGTAGTTACCTTGCAGTAAAAAGACCAAAGGCTTTTCTCTTGTGTTAAAGCTCTGCTGAGAACATTTCCCATGGTGTGAGGTGCAAAAGCATCACTTCCATGAGGAGAAATGAGACCTCAGGGGCTGTGCCCAGAGGCTGTGCTGCCCCATCACTGGGCAGCCACACAAGCTCACTGTGCCAGGGGAATCACATGAATTGTTAGACACCAGCAGTGCCCTGCTCTCTTCCAGGGCGGGACACCCCAGCCTGAGCCCAGTTGGTCCTGACTAAGAGCACCTCTCAAATGAAAGCTGCAGACCTGAATTGTGCATCTCCTGCAGTCCTTCAGCAGGGCCTTGGGTGCTCCATCCCAGCCCAGACACATCCCATAGGACACATCCCATTTCCCTGAGCCAAGGTAACAGCAGTCAGGCAGAAGGAGCAGGTGGAGAACAGCCCCGTGCCTGTCTCACTGCAGGCACAGCACAGCAGGGCACAATTCCGTCCTTTAGAGACAATCCAGCCATGATGTGGGCAGGAGTTCAGGATATACTGGAAAATAACCACATGGAGAAAACACAGTTCACAGGCTACATTTGTAAACATTTGCTGGCATCTAGAACCCAGTCCAACCTCATCACAATTCCTGCAGTCACGCCAGAAGCTAATCATCAGCCTCACTATTATTTTTAGTGGTTCCCAAGTGATGACTGTGCATGAGCAACATAGAAATAAAGTTTTGAATTATTTATGGTGCTCAAAAAACACCTCAACAAAAATGCTGGCCTTTCTTGTGCTCGTGCTGACTCCTGGATTAGGAGCAGATAGTGGAAATTAGGATTAGGAGCAGCAAGTGGAAAGAGTCAGGACAGAGGTTATGATCCAATTTTTTTTTCTAGCTGCTCCCTTCGTTTTGAATTCTGTTTTATTTTTTGCACATCAAGATTCACACACCAGGCTTCAGGAGATCTGCACTCAATTTCCAGTTCTTCCACAAATCTAATGCAGCTGTGACCAGGACATTCTATTTCTCTATGACTCAGTTGGCCACATATGAGAAAGAAGCTAAATTTCAAAATATAGCACTAAGAATAAATGAATAACATTTTAATTGCCTGGATATTATTGTGCTGGTCTGTGTGAGCAGAGAAATAGCTCAGGACAGTGTTCATGGAGAAAAGGTTGTAAGAGAGACCAGCTTTCTAGATCAAAACAAGCAAATCTAATTTCAAATCAGAAATGGTTTTTATATTTATTAAATTATCTTGCCATCAATGCTTTAACTATTTTTTTTTCCCTCAGAGGGAGGATGTTCAGTTTTCTGGAGTGATTCTACAGATGCCTCTTTTAAGCCTTAATTTCTCTGAATGAACCAGCCAATTTCAGGACTAAATAATATGGTTGCAATTGTCATTCATTCAGAAAAGCAATTTAATTTTGCTCAGGACCTACCCCTTTGGTTTGAATTCAAATTAAGACAGGCCACAGATTCTGAATGTAGTTATTGCTAAAATGGAAGAGCTCTTGCTGCACACGAGAGACCTGTGGACTCTTACCATGCCAAAAATTCATGTCAGATAGAGAGCACTTGACACACAATCCTCATTAAGATGGATCATAGCATCCATGTTCTGGAAACACAAAGAATAGAGACTAATGGATTAATCCATGGAGAGTGCCACAATGAGCTGTACCTTGTCCTTGCTGGAACAGCCTTCCCACAATCCTCCTTCCTTCACTCAGCTCCTAACAAACAAGATGCTCGAGCTGAAAAGAATTCCCTGAAATCCAAACATCCCAAAATCCTAAACCTGTTTCCAATCTAGCAGTATGGTGTGACACAGGTAATGACACTTTTGACTTTGCTCCAGTAAATTCAAAACTGCCTTATCTTTTAATACCTTCCTGTAAGAAAATGTACATCTGAAAAATACATTTCCAATATCTATATTAGGCATATTTTAATAAAAGTGCACCATAAAAATAAAAAGCCTGAACCAATGAAAAGCCTGAGTTGCATAATATTAAACAACTGTGATTAGGTGGAATCAAATTTCATTCTTTCCAACTGTAGTGGTTTTAAAAAAAATAATTTCAAGTGATAGCATTTATCATCATGTACCTTTCTGAAAGGAGAATACACTGGCTGGTTCAGTGTATTTTAAAGCTCCTGTGATAAAGACAGGAATAAGACATTTGCATGTGAAAAGTTCTGCAGAGGAATGCCAGTAATTCTGTGATTGTCAGCCCAGTGACCTCTGAATAGGCATTAGACTCATCTCTACTACCTCAACAATCATTTGTCTTAAATATGCCCATCATAGACACTAACTATATTTAGAGATCAACTCCATAAAGATCACAAAAGGCATTAAAGCCCCCAGCCTTTCAATGCCAGGTGGGTTGACACATTGATGTAGGGGATCACTTTTGGCCCAGTGCTCCATATTTCATTGCCCCTGACCTTGGAGGTAAAAGTCAATATCTGAGCTGCTCTAAAACTGGTATTTCATCCACATTTCTGCTTCACTGCTGGAACACAGAATTACAGGACCATAAGGAACGTGGAGAGGTCACAGGGGTGGCAGGGATGCAGCATCAATCACAGGTGTCATCTGTGATCTAATGTTAACTATTTCCAAGGAGAGAGGCTCCACAACCTCCCTCAGGACTCCCCCTGACAAACCTTCCCTGCAAGGGATGCTTTTCCCCTCCTAACCTGAACTTGCTCTAATCACATGTAGTAACTCCACATTTACTCATTCCTTCCTCCTCAGCAAAAACTCCATACAACCAGAGATCCACTGGGGCTAAGCAGCACCTGTATTGTAACAAAAATTGCAGTTTTCAAACAAATATTCTGATTTCTTTTGCCCCAAAAATAGAGAGCTACAGCAGTTCATTTTCAAAATACTAAGGGCAATGAAGAGCTGTTCAAAGATTGCAGCACTACAAAGGAATGGGGCCTTCCAGTGCCTTGTCTGGCAGGAGGAACACAGAATTTACCTGAGTAAATGCAGCTTCAAAAGAAGAACTAAGCCCATAAAGTCCTGTTGATTTTTCTGTAGAGTTGGAATGAATTAATTGCATCAAAAGGAATTGGAGCTTTCACCTCCCTTTCCTTGGCAGTAGAGACTTGTAAGAAGCCAGGCAGCAATGGTCAGCTGGGTGTGACCCTCACCATCCCTCCCAACCTCCGCATCATTGGTGCTGCCAGCAGAAGCCAGGGCTCTCTTGGTAATGACACAACACTTGGGTTTGGGGCTGTGGATGTGGGAGAGGAGGGCTCTGCTCCACCACAGCACAAAGCCAAAGGGCATCTCAGTTCCTGGACACTGAAGGTCCGTCCAAATGACCCAACAAGAGATTTTTTTTATTACACTGCTCACACCTGTCCATACAGATGATAAATAAGATTTTACTGTGTGAGGCACCCAACATTACACTGATCTCAAAGGCAGACACCAATTTTAAAAGAGATATTCTAGTCCACAGTCTCATATTTATTTTTGAGAGGGTGAACTTCTGTGTGCAGCACAAGACGAGGAATCACATCCCCAAATAGGAGTTTCATCACTCAGAACTCTTCCACATGGCTGCCCATTCAATACATATAATTCATTACTAAATCCCAGCCCTGCTTGCTCACTCTCTTGTTCCTTGTATGGGTTAGATTTAACCTGAAATGTTTTTTAAATGGTCACTAGCAGCATTTAAATATGAGCCTACAGAAGTTTGGTTATGCAAGGTTCAATTAATAGTCCACATGTCTGTGTAATCTGAAGACCTAATTCCAAATTCCATCCCAACACCTGTTTTGTATTTAACAGCAGGTCACAGCCACAGAGGTTGATGTAATCCCAGCATCAAACAAAATACTGTGTGGATATTCTCCTTCCATGGAACTATTGGCAGATGAACTATTAATCCCATGATGAAATTAATGAGGCACTTCTATGATTTTACAAAAAAAAAAAAATCCAAATGGCCTTTTCTTTATGTTCAGAATTTGATTTCTTTTACATTTAACTACAGTGCAGAGTTATTATGTGTCTTGACTTGACCTGATACTACTCAGCCCCCAAACAACCTTTTTAACATCTGGACCATTTATTCCCTTAATAGTGAATTATCCTGAAAGAAGTTTCCAGCAGAGTTTTATAGATCTCATGGAAATTTCCACATAAGCTTGGAGAGCCAACACCAGAGCAAGTTAAAGAAGGGGTAAAACCCATTTGGTTTCTGGTTGCTTTCATCACTCATTAACTCCAGGGCAGGAGGATGGTGTAGCCTTGACTAACCCTCCCCAGGGAGTGCTCCTGGTGTGTGAAGCATGACTCTGGGGAGTTTTCTGTCCTGGAGCCCCAAGGATCAGCCTAAAAATTGAGATTTGACATCTTGCAGCCCTCACCCTTCTGATACTCTGAGAAATGCTGAATATAAGTGATTAGAAATAATCACTCCCTCAATGAAATTCTAAATTCACAGAGAAAATGATGCATTGTACTTAGAAATTATTGTTGTATTTGTCTATATACAAACAAATGAAATTATAATCCACCACGCCAGAGGAAGAATATCTAAAACAAAAACCTGATGGCATTCCCCCAGCTTCTGCCCCTGTCAGTTACTGCTGCTTACACTGGAGCTGACACACTAAATGTTTGTCCACACTTACCAGAACTGTTATCTCAAAGGACAATGCAAAAAGTGGATAAAACTTATCCTCAACAAAGCACCTAATCAAAACAGTGAATTCCAGTGTCAATTGAAACAGCTGAAATACACAAGAGGATTGAAGTGTCCTGCAAGGGGAGTACCTGTAAAGAATGGAGATAGATATATACAAGGCAAAGTCAGGAGGAATAAAGCCAAGGTTCTTCTGAAATTAAAATTGAGAAAACTGGTGTGACTTTGAGGAAAATTCTTGCCAATTTCTGTCCATCTGTGGAATTCATTATGGGCAAAGATGCCTGAGATGTTCTCTGGGTGATTGTGTGATGGGATGAGGAAGGTGTTCTGGGCCAGCAGCTCCTTTAGGTGTCTGCATCACTGAACAGTAGAGTGAAGGCAGTTTAGATTCAAGGCATTTTGCTTGGTTTTGGGTACACCTGGAAACACAGAATTCACCTGACACAAGCCTCCCATATTTCCACCTGTGGAAATAAAGTTGAAATAAAACTCCAGCATCACACTTCTAAGATATCTGAAGAGCAGAGCAGGAGGCAGCGTTGTCTTCAGAGATGTGAAACATCAGAGGAACAGGAACTCAGGCTGACAGCTACCTGGATTTGCTCAGTGTTCAGAACATTGTGGTGGAAACAAAGGGAATTAAGGGCCTGGAATTGCCTTTGGTTGTTATTTTCCAAATAGAGCATGAAAAAGTAGCACCAAAGTGAAAAATCCATTGAGAAAGATGCAGCATTATCAGTTTCGGATCAAAGTCGTTGTATGGCTAAAACCAAATGTATTATTTCAAACTTATGGCCAATGAGAAGAGCTCAAACACCCTTTTTGTTGTAGGTGCTCTGCTCAGATTTTTGTTCAGTAAAGTTGTACTGGTTCACTGAGGATTTTCCAACAACTTCATTGAGGGGTTTTGCAAAAGTTACATCAAAGGGGCAACCTGACATCTAAATCAAAAAGATTTTGGACTATGGAAAAATAAAAGCTTTTTGACAGCTACTCTTCTGACAGACAAAAAGAAGTCCAATATCACATATCACTCGTGCCCTGCAGTCTGAGGTTTAAGGCTAAAGCCTCAGCCTTCCCCTTGCCTTGCTCACACAGCCAGGTGTGCACAGCCTGGAGGTTTGGGGCTCAGTGTGTGCACAGCCTGTTCTGGCTCGTCCCAGCAGATGCCAGTGGAGCATGGCAGTCAGAGCTGAGTCTTTACAGCAAGTCCTTAACTCTTCCTTTTCATTCTATTTCTAACTATTTTTAAAGAAATTCTTTCCACTGCAGATGGGAAGCAATTTGCACTTTCCATCAGACATCCTGGATTTCCTACCAGCTGTTTTGGTGCTCCTCCCATACCCCAGCTCTCTTGTCCAGCCTCACACCTGATCCCAGCACTCACTGGGGCAGTTGTGTGAAATTTGGGTGTTCAGCCTTTTTTCCCCCATAGAAACTCACTTTTCTGCTGCAGTGACACCATAACCAATCTAGATTGGGGAAAAATGCTTGGGGAATACATTGGGAAAGTGAGTGCTCTAGGACTGCTAACACATTGCTCCTGCCTTCTTTCCTTTCTCAGGGGGAAGCACTTCCTTTGAAGGGATGCCCAGGCCACTGCATAATTGTCCAAATTCCAAAGTCTCTTTAGCAGTCACAGGCAGCTAGCTCAGACGGGAATGCACAATGCCCTCAGTACTCCTCAAGATCAGGGAGAAAATCTTCCTTTCCCCCTCAAAAATACCAAAAAGCAACCAACCAACAGGAAAAACTCACCAAGAGAAGGACACAGAGTCTCACACAGGAACACAGGAGATAAACTTCTAGTTACAGCCTGAGCTGGCAGAGAGAAATCGCAGCTCTGGAGCAGAATGGGAGAAGTGGACACCAGAGTTACTGGCTCAACTACACAAGGTTATAAAAGGCAACTGGCCTTTCCATTCCTTCATAAATAATATCAACAAATATTGTGGTGGGTGCCCAGCAGGAAGGCAAGAGGCAGCAGCACACAGATGAATGTGCTGCTGATGCAGCAGTGCCACTTCAGCGTCCATTTGTTGTCCAGTTGATGCAAACTCCTCAGGCCACACTGGCCACCATCACACAAGGACAGGAAAGTAAACTCTTTGTTCCACAAGATGAGCTCTTCATTCCACTCAGCTAATTTAGATTTCAGACAGCAAAAATGCAAGGCAAGGAAAGTATTTCCAAAGCAAAGCAAGACATCGAGCATTTGAACTGCAGTGGTCTTGTACCACTGAGAAAGGGGTTTTTTTTCCCAAAGTGGTGGAAAAATGTGACAACAGCAGAGACAATCTGAATTTCTGCAGATCTGTAAGTAGGTGGCTATAAATTGCAGTATATTCTGACATCCTTTACCAAATACAACATTAAGGTGACAAATTAAACTAATACAGTATGATTTCAAGGTGTATCCACATTTGCAGCATGTGTAAATTTCTCAAATAGAATCCGATGTTTGCTAATATGGTACAATCTAAGTTAATAAGATCAAATTATGTCTGATCATACTACATTAGTAAATGTCACATCAAATTAGTCATTTTCAGAATTATAATGAAGCACAGAAAGCAACCAAAAATAACTTTTCCAACACAAGTAAGCAGTGCTGAAATTGAAAATGGAGCTAAATACCAAGCCCTCAGAGAATGCTTTTTGAATGTAAGATTTGCCAGTTTTTCTTCTCAGTCTTGTTCCAGGGAGATCTCATAAAATACAGAAATCATGGTCACAGTAGAGTCTTGTCCTAAGGTCACTAATGGGAGCTGGAGACCAGGTCATGAACTAAGAAAAGATGGCACTGCCACTGAAAGGCTTTTAGTTCAGGACTAGTCAAATTTCAGTGGTTCCAAGTAGGAAAATCCATGAAAATCCACTGAAGAGAAATTTTGAAACAGAAAGCACTTTGAACAGGAAGCTGCTTAAACGGTTATTAAACTTTCCTCTTTTGAAGTGTATTATCTGAACCACCGTAATTAGCCAGACTTTATAAGATTTTATTTTCCTTCTCTCTCACTGAAACCTGGCAGGTGCACCTGTGGTATAACCCCAGTTATTTGCAAGCACACAGAGTTGGGTTTCTTTGAACACAGCCAGAAAAACAAACAACTTCTTGGCTCAGGAATCCCTGAGCCTGCCCCCAGCACGTTCTCAGCCCCAGCTCCCTGGCCATATGCTGCATTCCACAGCCACACAGAGTTTTTCCCCAAGTTCTTCCACCAAAGTGGAAAGCTTCCTACGGTTTTCCTGCCTGTCCCTTCACTAAAAGGCAGGGAATATTCCTTGAAATGCCCACGTTAAAGCTGACCCAAGCAGGGTGCCCAGAGTCTCGAAGGCAGCCCTAAGAATAGAAGGCTGAAGTCAGTCCTGTTGAGTCTCAGGGATGTCACACACAGCCTTTCCCAGAACCTTTAGCAGGGATTAAAAATCTAGCAAGTGGAGGGAGCAGAAAGAGCAGGAATTTTAAGGAAAATCCAACAGTCACATATTCATTGGGAGCATAATTTAAATGTGGGAGTACAAGGAAAAGAGGAAAAAACCAACCAACCAACCAACCAAAAAAAACCAAACAAAAAAACAATCCCCCTCCAAAAAACCCCAAACAAAATAAATAAAAAAAACCCAAACAAATTAAAAATCCATCCCAACAACAAAATATTCAAACAAATCCAACCCCTCTAAAAAAAAAAAACAACAACAAAAAAAAAAAAAAAAACAAACAAACAAACAAAAAACCCAAACAAACAAAAACCAAACACACTAAAGAAGGAATTTTCTCCCTACGTCAACAGTTAAATCAGAGTCCAAGATCTCCCCAAGTCATTATGTCAACTCCAAGACACATTTTCATCCCTTTTGATGAACTAAAAGACACTGGAAGGGAACAAATTCTTGAGAAATTTCATTTCTATCTTTACTGCTTTAAAATACAACCCATGTAACCACAGCTATCTACATCTTCTGGGTAAGTCACCTTTCTGCCCAGTTGAATAAATCAGTGCCAGCTGCAAGCTCCAAGCCAGAGCCATTGTTCTGAGCAGTGTTATGAAAAGTGGAGGCCAAAGTAGTGGTGAACACCTAAGTTATCAGTTTTTAAAAAAATGGGGTTTTTTTAAGGCTAAAAAGCACATTAAACAAGATGTCCACTGTTGGAAGGAGGATTTCTCAGTTACTTTCTCAGAAGGTGGAACATGTGCTCAATATTGTCATCTGTAGTGTTTAATATTAATTTTCTTGATTTAGCATACACTGGCATATGCTTCAAAGAGCACTTCTCCCCACAATGACTTTACCAGCCCCTGTTGCTCATGACTTTTGTTTATTTGCTTGATATTTGTTTCCTTTTAATCCAAGCTGTCTGCATGAATTTTAACAGAATTATGGGTGTTTACATAAGGCAGTCTGCTCAGGGACAAAGTTGTTGATCCCTAGAGAAAGCATTGTTCCTCTCCTGTCTGTATTTCAGCAGATTAGGTTTAAACCAGACCTATCATCAGAACACACTCACCAGCACACGAGCTTTACATGTGTTTTAGTTTGAATGGAATAGTCATAATAGAGCAGCCTTTTGTTATTAGTAATTATGAATACTTCTGTTGGATTCTGGTATTTCAGTGGACTAGGAACCCTTTGTTGTATTTAAACTAATGTCGACATTATTCTGCATTTTCTCCTTCTAATCCTTTCTCTATCCTAAAGGATTTCAGCAACGTTTTACTGTCGTTCTGTTATGAAACTTGTTTTCCCTAGAGCATGTGGCAATTTCATTAGGTACCTGAGGATTGTATAAAATCAAACAACATAAGCTAAGCCAGAGTAAAAAAGAAACCAAAAAAAACCACCCCAAAAACCAAACCAACGTTTCTACTTAGCTCAAGACAAAAATAAAAGCACATGGGAGGAGGAGGGGAAAGAAGGAGAAAATAAGGGAAGCATTATTTTTGCCTTGTGTTTAACTCTTTGCTGGCTATTTTGTGGTGAATCTCAGGGGGTGATGTGCAGCTGCAGCAGTCAGGCAGCTCAGTCCTGAGGTGGTTCCTGAGCCCTTCTGCAGTCCTGGAGCAGCCCCTGGCCACTGACTCTGCTCTAGAACTGGCAACAGAGAATTTAACTTTTAGAGGTAATTGGTATTTTCACATGGAGACACAAAGTGAATCCTACAGAAATGTCTTTAATCCAGACTTTAACCTTCCTTGCCCTCCCTCCAAAATCTTCCTTCAGGCTCAACTGGGCTTTAAAGGAGAATATTGCAGAAAGTCAAGTGAAATTGCACTGGACTGGACCTGATGACCCAGAAGACCTTCCAGATCTTCTCCTAGGGACATCAGCTCAGTTAATCCCAGTGAAAAATATATCAGAGTTGCATGCTCACTGTCCTACCAACTTCTCTCCCTGACCAAATCAGGCCAGCTAGGACAGCAGAGCCATTTGGATGGGACAGACTTTTCCCAAGTTTAGCAGGACAAATAGCTCTCCCTCTCATTGTACCGAGTCAAACAAGGCGTTCCTGCTCCTAGGACCTGTTCACTACGTGCCTGTAGTTAATTTGGCCAGTCATGGATGTGGCTGCTGGGTGTTGTCCCACTGAGCCCTGAGCTGCTCCTGTTACAAACTGCTTCACGTCCATTTGCCCCTGAGAGCTTGGGCACGCAGTGTTTGGATTTCCCAGAGGAGCAACCTGGATCCAGCTCCCACCATGTCCAGAGGGTGTACCCCCAGGAGCAGGCTGGGGCTGTGCTGTGGGACGTCCCCCTGCAATCAGAATTTTGCACATACAGAGGAGTTCAGTAATTCAGCCCAGCTCAGTGACACCAGCAGTGAGCAGCACTGCAGAGCTGGCAGCCAGAGCTGGCTTGGCAGAGCAGCCAAGTGTGTGCTAACCCTGCACAAATGGCATTTTAATCAAAGCCACGTTGCCACAAGTCACAAGCTCTGCTCTCTCTTGGCTTTGGCTGAAATCTTGGGTCATTTTCTCGTCACACCCAAACCCATCTCTTAGGATCTAATGCTGCTGTGATTTTACATACAAACACACACACTCACCCCCTGGAGAAAAGTAACATCAGAAAGCAGCAACTGCAATTAAAAAAGTTTTTCATGCATTAATTTATGCCCACAATTCACAGACAGTGCCACACTGGCCTTTGCTGGGCACAGAAAGATGGGACGTAAATTGGTCATGGAATGTGTCAGTACAACAGCTGTGACAGATCAAAAAGGAGATTTTGAAGATGAAAATGGCTTAAATAAAATTGGCTTAAAATGAATGATTGCCAAATTAACCTTAATACTTTCTATATTTTTTAAATAGGGTGAAAAGACAGCAGTAATATTCTTTCTTTGTGTTTAAGGAACCAAAGTTTCAAAGCAAAAGGGATTTAATTGGTCAATGCTTGTTATCCCTAACTGAGCACTGGGCAAGTCCTTGAATTGCCTTTGCTAATTGCACTTTAAAACTTAGAAGTAGAAATAAGATTTCTCCTCTTGTTTATAAAAATGAGTCATGTTTATGAGCAAGAAAATTAAAACAGGTCTTTTGTTCATGGCAGGAGAGTTCAGATATATCTGAAGAGGGAAACTTGCCAAACCTTTGCTTTTAATTCCTCCAGGGTTATCCACCCCGAGTGCTTGCCCTGCCCAAGCTTTCTGGGAAAAACCAAATCCCCTTAGAGTTATTTACACCCCCTTGGGCACAAGAGGTGTCTGCAGATAGACAGAGCAGCGCTCAGGGACCAGCTGGACCC
Organism: Sylvia atricapilla; assembly: GCF_009819655.1. Taxonomy (NCBI): domain Eukaryota; kingdom Metazoa; phylum Chordata; class Aves; order Passeriformes; family Sylviidae; genus Sylvia; species Sylvia atricapilla. The sequence continues at coordinate 2,026,584 of NC_089154.1, forward strand.
ACTGGAGCTCCCAGGGAATTCCGAGTTTTCTTCCCTGTGAGCACAGTTCAGGCTCTGCAGTGCTCTGTGCATCCTGACCAGCCTGGGCAGACACTCTGAAATCTCAGCTTTATTATCTACAGCGCTGCTGAACAATCGATTGCAGTCTCATCTGCTGCCCTTGAATTAAGGGATGGAGCAGCACTTTCATCTCTGCTGCCTAATGAGCAGCCCTCAGCGACCTTCCCGAGCCCAGGGTGTTATTCTTTGTCTGAGCACATTACACAACCCACCAGGACAGAGCAGCTCCCTCCCCTGCTGCCCTGGCAGCTCCAGCAGCACCCCAGGGCTTGCTTGATGATGGGCTGCTGGTTTAAAAACTCTGCAGCCACTGAAGCATCTTTGCATCTTAGCATTGGATGAAACACAAGGCAAAGGTGGTCTTGGAATTAAAAGGCCACCCAAAGCCCAATTATCCTCCTGTTTCTTTGGCAAGGCCAACCCACAGCTGGCCTGTGCCTACAGCACACCAGACAGACAGACACACAGACAGACACACAGACAGACAGACATCTGCCCCAGGGTGTGATTGAACAGACACATCCAGCATCTGTTTGTCTCTGCAGAGCTGCTCTGCACGGGGCAAGGAATCTCCCTATTTCCCTCTTACACGTGTGCATCAATAATTAATGAGCCCCATACAGTCAGTTGCTCCTTCCAAGAGGCAGAAAACCCAAGATCCCTCACTCTTCATTCACTCTGTGCAGGGTTTTCAAGGCAGAAACCATATGTGGCCAAAGGAGTTAAAATAAAGCCCTTCTCCCAGCAATTCTGGGGATTTATCCATCTCTTACAAAGCCCTGTGACTCCAGGATGCTGTGGAAAATGTGCTCTCTGCTTGCAGAAGCACACACAGCCAGGTGACATGAGCCCTGCAGGACAGGTAAAGCACAGGAGGGTCACTGAATCCCCCAGGACTGAGTCTGCTCCTGGGAAAGCAACTCAGTGCTTAAAGGTTTAGGTACCAACAGGGACCATTTACTCAAACACAGAAATCTGGGGGCATTTTTGAATAAATCTTTCTATGAAAGTATCTTGACTTATCTGAGATCTATTGTGCTGTTTCCTCAGTATTTGTTTCTTTCCCTCCTATTCCTTTCTTTGATTTAAGCTCCTGAGATGTCTTCTTCCCATTTGATCCTTTTCTGTCATGGAAAAGGTGCAGAGAGGATACAAAAACAGCTTCATAGAATCAGCATCCAGTTAGTATCCTGGCCCTTAAAAAAATTCCCAGGTTTAGAGCACTGCAGAAAACCCAACTTCTTATAAACTTGCTATTTAACCCAACTCTCATACGAGAAGACTAAATAGGAGAGGAAGAAAACACAATTTTTACCCTACCCTAAACCTGCACAAACTGCAACCTCCATGCAGACCCTGTTCAGTCAAGCAAGTTTGCTGGAGCAAATTAATTTAATATGTGAGGGAATCCCTTCACCAGGACAGCTGTCCCTGCCCTGGCACCCCATGGACTCAGGGCATGCAGCTGAGGCCTCTCTTCTGCTGAAACCCCTTCCCTGCCAGCCCCAGGGAAGGCTGCACAGAGCACAGAAGGGGAATGAGGCTGATGCCTCTTGATGAAGGCGATAACTATCGACTTTACAGCTGAAACAAATTCATTTTCCAAGCACAAACTGTTGCCAGACTTTGCTCCTCCCCTGCACAGTGACCACACCACATGCCATTCTGCTTTCCCCTTTTGATTTCTAATTTCTTCTTTTCTGGGATTTCATCACCTGGCAATAAAACTGTCTCCAGAGGTTCCTGAGTGACTCTGAGCTCAGTGGATCTGCACACACAGAACAGAGACAGCAGATGGTGATTTTGCATTAGTGGGATAGCTCAGATTACACAGACACTTTAGGGGCAGTGTCCCAGAGGTCCCAGATGTGGCTCACCCCACAGGGAGGAGCAGGGCCATGTGAATTAGATTGCTTGGGTAACTTCAGAAGTATTATTCCATGTGCCAGAGGAAAATATCCCCCTGACAGCAAGACTATTGCCAGGAATCCAGAACCCAGGTGGCAGAGGAAGAGGGGATGGGTGTGGATGTGGGATGGACCATGCTCTTGGCTCAGATTAACATGCAGCCTGGAAGACCTGAGAAAGGAGATTTGTCCATGAACGTGCATTGTCCATCTTCTGTGGAAGCAGTTTGGTGCCTCAGCCTCAATATTTCCCACAGATATGTTCACTCCTAAGCCTCCTGGCCTGAATCTCCTTTGAGAACCATGTCTCATTGTGCACCACACCCCTGGACATGGGAGGAGTTCTCTGGTTTACAGTGGGTTTACTGAAAGGACAAAGAGGCCCGTGTGGAATTACAGAAATAGGATACTGTAAAAAAACCAACATTCTTACAAAAACATGGGCCTCAGCCCGCAGCTTTCTGCAGCTTCTGAGAATCGGGGGCAACTTGGTAAAGTGGCAAAGTTCAATGGACAGTCAGAGCAGAGAAGAAACAAGCGATTTTAGCCTCAAAATCCAGCCTGTGCTTGTACATTTATCCACAGGCATTGAGGAGGGCTCTAGTGCCCCATCAGTGCCACCAGCTGCCACACACTCACTTCAGGTGGCACCTTCACCCTCCCAGAGCTGCTCCTGCCATCAGCACATCCCATGAGCTGGGACTCTGTTTGCCCTGCGAGCTCCTGATGCCATCTGACAGGGTTTTATTGTGCACAACTCAGCTGTAGCCTTCTTCCTTTGCACTGGGAAGGACAAGCCACAGCTCTGCTCAGCACACACCTTCCCTGGGCTGCAGCTTTTACCCTCCTTCTGGATCTGCTCACTTTCTCCAGGTGCTGAAAGTATCTTTTAAAACCACCAAGGCTTGTAAAGACTGCGAGGAATGATTGCTGTCTCTCAGTGACCAAGAAGAAATATGTCCTTTCATAAATGGGAACCATCTGACCCCCTCAAAAAAAGAAAAATAAAGAAGAAAAGAGGGCAAGTAATTGCTATTTTTTAGAGTTGTCTTGATCCTGACTGTGCTACAGAGACCTGACCCAGGAGGGTGTTGTTGAGGGTCACAACCTGACCACCTCACTTAGAGATGTAGGACTTGGGTGAGCCCTTCACATTTTCAACAGCTGGAATTGGACATAAATGGACTTAAAATGGACTTAAATACTGTAGCCAGGTGGGTGACAACCCTAGAGACTCCCTGCTATGTGACTACATGAGAATGATTACTTTAATTAATTTCTGGGTCATTATAGGGATCAATTCTGCTGTTGTGGCCCATTAAGCAATTTGGTTTGTCCCAAAGCACTTGGTCATTATTAGCTCAGAGCCAATAAGCCACAGCACACAACCATAATCAATAGATGAAAAAGAATTTTGAAGGAAAAGAAAGGAAAAAGCATGGATTTTGATCTTGCTTAAATCAATAATCTCCCAGAAATTGGTGGAATTCCCTGATGTAAAATCAATGTGAGTAAGTTCAAAATTGAGTTGTTTTGCTTTGTCAAGAAGATAAAATGGAGAGCTTGGGCTGTGCCTTTAAAGAGAGACATTTATAGATTAGATTTTATTTGCAATATCTTCCTCTCCAGAGATTTTCTCCCCATTTATAACCTTGAAATATCTCTGTTTGGGGAGGGGGGAGGGGGACAGAGAGTAGAGGGATTTTGCACATCTGCCTGAAAAGAACCTTTGATAGCACTTCAGGCCACTCATCATTCACAAACATATTTACCCTCACCTAAGAAAGGGAAAGTGATGCTCCATTTAAAACCAGTGTTTTCATTGGGACACACACACCACTGAAGGTGTCTGACCTTTATTCCCCATGGTTTGGCATTAACCTAATGAGTAGCCTGGCCCAAATGTCACCTGTGGGGATGTGGATCCATTCAGAGGGCAGCCCCATTGCCCCTTTGGCCCTTTGGCCCACGCATTTTCTGCAATTCTCAGTGCAGGGACACTTGTGAGTGCCATTAGCATCCCACTGTCCCTCTCTGGGCTGTCACACTGCCGAGGGATCAATCCCAGTGGGACAGAGCTCTGGCAGACTCTAGGGACCCCTTGAGAGAAAAGCTGTTTAAGGCTATCTAGATGGATCCAATCCATAAAGCAGGCATTTCCAAATCAGAGACTAACATATGTACATAGATAAAACAAGCGTTTTTGCTGGTGATCCTTTGGAAAAGTTCCAAGAAGGTTTTCGATTACTCAGTGGGAAATACTGGAGAGCATTTCACACAGGACTCCCAAAATGTAAAAATACACACAGCAGGTAAATAAATGCATGATCTGCTCAGGCTGTGCACAAACAGAAGAGGATTCCCTCACACCTGCAAGTTGGTGAGTTATAGAAACCTCTTCTTTCAAGTCCAAGCACAGCAGGGGACTGGAGAAACAGGGTTCCATCCCCAGAGTTTGAACTTGTGCTTGTCCACTCCTCCAAGGAAGCCACGAGTGAGTAATTTGGCCTCACACTCCTGAGTGCAATAAACCCCCTGAATGCTACAAAGTGGTGATGAACACGTTGATGTCACCATCTGTTGCTGCCTAAAATTTCAGAGGAAGGTTTTGGTGAAAGAATAAATAAGCTGTGCTGGCTCTGGGAGCTCGGTGTGCTGCGGAGCCCCTGTGTGCCGCAGGCACAGCTTGGCATCTTCAAAGGGTTTGGACAGGAGTTACTGAGGGATTCCCCTCAGCATGAACCTCTGGGCACTGCATTATTTGACAGGGATTGCCTGTTCCTAGCTGCTCTGGCATCTCCTGCATGCAGGAGTCCTCACCTCTTAACTGAGGCTTTGCTCATCTGCTGGGAAGGAGCAGCTCTTAGGGGAACTCAAAGAGCTGCAGCTTCAACGCTCTGTTCCCCCTGCAGTGGCTGCTTAAACTCCTCCTTGCTCTGTGAGAAAGCTACAGCTCCAACAGGGTCTGTCACCACTGATAGCTGGTGATGGCTCTCCTTTGAGTGTCTCTGAAAATCCCAGCCAAAAAACTCATCTCCTGTGGCTATCAGCTGCTGCTTGTACATGCAGTGTAAGCCCAGGAGATGGAAACCCTAGAAAAGGCTTTTGGGGGGGATTTTTTTTGCTGTAAAATGTTACATCAGGGCCTGTAGCAGTTCACTTTGGACGCCCTCAGGAGCCCCAAGTGCTCACTAACAGCACAAGCCAAATGCTCAGCAAGGGAATTGACAGCGTGACTCCAAACCCACCTCTTCAGCTAAATCTTGGCTTAGAGGGGAAAAAATGTGACAAAAGATGCAGATAGCATAGAAAAATGCAGATAGCAACTTCACACCCATCCTGCCCACCCAGCTGAATATGTGCCCTGTCCCTGTTTCAACTCTTCTCCAGTTAATGGTTGTTTTTAATGAATGCTGACTGCTAGGATGGGAAGCACTGTCAGCATGGAATAAAGGACATGATTAAGAGCACAGATTTTTTTTCCAAATTATCTGTAAACAACACTGGAGCATCATTACAAACCTCCAAGGGCTTTGGGCAATTCAATCTCCAACACCATTTACAGGCTGCTTTGCTCCAGCTACCCAAAGGACGACAGTGACAGCAAGATGTGATGGCAAATTCTGCCCTGTGGACACTCAGGGTGAGGTTCTTTGCCTCCGCCTTTCCCCATCTGAGATGGAGATGGAGAGAATTGCTGCTGTGGCTTTCATGCAGTCCAGGGTGCAACAGAAAGGTGGAATGTGTCCTGCTTTGAAGGAGGAGACAAAGTTTAGGCCTGGGCACATTCAGGACTTTTTATCAGATATTTCAAAGTGCCAAGCAGTGCATGAAACCCGATTGTGCCATGGAGCAGAGCAGCAGCTCTGGGGCCTTGCAGAGACGTCTATGACTGATGCAACACATCCCTGCACTTTCCAATAGACCTGTGAATTGGTACCGTCTATGTTCAAATGTTTTGCTTGTTCTCCTTCCCTCCAAGAGAATAATTGTGGCCTTGCCTTCTCCCATTCGTTAAATCAAGCCTTGTTCTCCACAGTGGAGATACTGGATACACTCACTCCTGTGCTGAGACCTTGTCAGCTCAGTTATAGCCTAAAGCAAAATTTTCTGGCTGGCTTTATGAGCTCTTCTATACAAAGGGATTATAATGGAAATTGCAATTTTTCCACTTCTCTGAGAACCTGCCTGGCCCGTGATGGGACTCTCAGTACCCACCAGCCTCTCCCACATGCCCTGGGGCAGTGTGGAGTGACCACTTCCCTGTCTGACAGCCAAACCTCATGACTCAGTACAACTGTGTGCTAAGTTGCTCCACTGATTTGTTTTTACAGAAGAATAATTAATTCACAGTGACTGACATTGTTTTATTTCCAGCCCGTCACTGACATCTTGTCTGAGTTACATCATATCCCTCAAATTACCTATCTTTTTTGGCTGCTAGTGCTCTCTATTCCCTCTTCTTTAGTACCATACTCATTATAATCTACTCTCTTATACTAAGGCCAAGACTCCTGCTGTGTTTCCAGGTAATGTATTCTTTTACTGAGTGATTCATTGGGGAGGAGAGAGGAAAGAGAGAAGGAAAAGCCTTCTCTAGATGAAAAATGTCCAAGTTTCATGATTTCTGAGTCTCTGAAACAGTTCCAAAATTCCTTGGTGTTCCGAGGCCTTTCCCTGCACGATGAAAGCTCTGAGCTTTTGTATTGTTTGCTTTATTTTGCAATATTTTATGATTCTCATATATTCTGAATTGTGTTGATTTGTGACTAGTTTTTCATCATTACCCCAGGAGGAAATTTCTCTGGAAACACGAGCAAGAAACAACGCCCTGAAGTGAGACAGTGCAAGCGAGCAGCTGCCACCACACGATGGATTCCATTATTTACCCCCTTCTTGCAGAGTACTGCAGCGTCTGATCACCTCCAAAAATGACAAAGGGAAAGCAAAAGCATCCTTCTCCCCCTCCTTCCCCTTCCCATTTACCTCCTGTAGGTTATGACACAGTGAGGAGGAGACACAGTCTTCTCCAGCCAGGGAAGTAGATTCTGTGATTGAAGAGGTAACCATGAATGCAAAATTTGTCAGCTCAATTCCATCCCTCAGCATTTATTTTCTGGGAAAAAAAAACCCTGCCTACTACAGAGCATCTAAAGCCCCTTGATTAGTAATGAAACCAGGAGAAATGATATATTTAAATCTTGTTAGGAGACTGGTCTTCAGCTTCTGTCTGTCTCAGATCAGTGTGTGCAACGAGGATATCAGCATCTCCCCAGCTCACAGGCAGTAATTGACCCATGTAGATACAGAAACACTCTGATTCTGAGGCCATGGGAGCTGTTGAAATATCTAAGAATGATGACTCCATCTCCTTGCTCTGTGGTTATCCTTGATTCACAGAAATAGAAATGAGACCAATTTCTCACCATTCATATTTGAGAGCACCTCCACAAAAACAGTGATTTCATTGAGCACTAGAATTCAGGGACCTAATTTCCTGTGGATTTGCATCTGTATGCTGGGAGTCCCTCTGGATCCTCTAATAAGCACCGAATTCATGATACAGCCATTCTCTTAACTGGGCACTAATAGGATTTCTCTTCTTTGCCCAGATGCCTGCACTCATGAAATGTGTTGAGCTTATTCTCCCTACCTGTCTGTCTGAGCAGCCACCAAGGCTCATTCCCACTAAGAAACTGCCTTCACTAATTTAAAACATTCACATCCTCAGCTGCTCTAGCTGAAAGGGTATAAAGCCTAATACAATTAGTTTCAAGCCAGCTTTACTTACATTGGAAAAAAAAAATTACATTGCTTTCAGTTCTGATCTCCCAAAGGGCTTTCATCATTTCAAATTCTGTTTGTATATCCCTGGAACTACACTGGCATCAAATCAGCATAAGTTAAGTGAGAATCAGTTAATGGAAATTTAATCTATATCATTTAAATTTTGTTTATCAAGATCCTGGCTTTTCTCCAGTGTGAGGGGTAGATGCTGAGTGCTCTCCCTGCAGCTGGTAGAGCTACTCCCCACGTGCTCATGTGACTAAAAGCAAATCTGCAAATGCATCCACATCTAGGGAAAGTGGGGGAAAGCCTGGTGTCAACGCTGTGGTTTAACACATGGGGCAAAATTTCCACCTTGAATTTTATCTGGAGCAAGAAAGAATGATTCCACCAGCCCAGAGGGCTCTCCTCATGACCCACATCATCCCACAAAGGAAAACGAAACCTGCAAAAGCTAATTTTCGTGGAATTGGCTTGACTGGGTTTATAAAGGCATTTCATAAAGAAGCATCAACTTCCAAACCTATATAAAAATCCACTCCTGAACAACAAGTGTCTGGTGCACTCTGCATTTTCTATCCAATCTTTTGCTTCAAAAGCAAATGGGCCTTTTATGGAGTATATATGGAGTAATGTCTTTTGGACAGCTCTCACATTAGGTGTCATTTCATGAAGCTGAGTTTCTTATTCTTGGCTACACACACTGAGGCTGCAGTTCTTATGAGCACATTTTAATGCAGCAATTTATATTCAGAACAAAGAACTGATGGTTATCCCATCATCAGAAATCCTTATGAGCTCGATTTTTTGCCGTTTCCATCGTGTGGGATTATGGCTTCCATAGGAAAATGAAACAAAGTTTTCCTTGCTTTTATTTTATTTTCTTTTTTTAAATTTTTTTTATTTTTATTTCCTCCTGCAATTTAATTTTGCAATAGCAAATCTTTGTGTTTTGGAGTGTGGGTTTTTTTTTTTTTTTAAACCAACATGCATTAGTTGTGTATTATAAGTTGGAATGGAACGTGTCTTTTCCCACTAATGTGCTGACCTGCTGGCCAGATGTGTATTTTGGCACACTGAGTGCTGGTTCTCTCATGTAAAGACCCACAGATCAGACACTTTGGGTCTGATCCCTGTGATCTAGTGAGGCAAAAATCTTGCAATATCAAAAACTACCTGATAAGGGCTCCTTGCCTCTATACTTTTTTTCAAAGCGTTGAGAAAACCCTTTAAACTCTAGAGTATTTATGTGAAAGCATTGAAGTGCCTATTTAAGATGCTCAAGCAGGATAATTTTCTCTAGTGTGAGGTAGCCATAAAAGAATAATCTGATTCCTCTCACCAATACTCAGAGATCTACTTACTCACGAGGAAATGACACGTCAGTGTTGTTCCATTTGCCAGAATATATTTGTGTTTATCAAGGCAACACAAGCCTCTAACTCCCAAGGCAAATTTTTTTCCCAATTAAAACTGCAAAAAAGACACCATCTCCCCCGCCTTCAGAAATTGTATTTCCTTGAGAAAAAGCAGCTTGATGGAAAATTCCAGCTCAGCTCTGCCTGGCTTACAGGAAAGAGCAGAAAGAGCAGCGTGAATTCTGTCACGGTGGGTGACAACATCCCTCGAGGGCTGAACCTCTCCCTGCAGCATCTCCTGCCAGAGCTGCACCAACCCCTGGGGGCTGCACAGCTCCATGGGTGTCACCTCTCTGCAGAACCAAGGCCTCACCTGGTATTCCTGAGTTTTCATTTACATAAGTATCTGTGAAAGAACAGGATCTAAGTATTTTGCTCCATTTAGGCCCAGAACCTCAATGCAGGAAAAGAGGAGCAAGAGGGAATTTGTGCCAGGACGGAAAGGAGGTGGTTTTACAAATGTCTCTCTCCATCAACTTAAATTTGTTTGTCTTTTTGTTGCCTTCTATACTATAATTCCTTTGCACAGCAAACTCCTTGGGCAACACTTTCAGATTTTAAGTATTTGGGTGTAGTGAGCACTCTGAATTTTTACAGGGTGTTCCACCTCTCTCCTGGATTCTTGCCATGGCTTTTGCAAGTTTAAAAGGATGAGAATAGACCTGGGAGTCAATCCAGATGCATATTTGGCATCAGATAATGCTGGAGAGATCATATATCTGAGCCTATACTCTTCATTGATAGTGCTCAGGAAGGAGAGTATTTGCTGTGTCTATGGGGAGAAAATGCATGTACAGAAAGCTGGAGGGCAGAGAAAGATTCCAGAACCCCACCCATAACCCATTTTAAAGGAAATAGGGCTCCAGCCCATTAAAAAAACCCACCAAACTACTCAAAGTCATCGAAGAACCTCAGGTCTATTTTCCAGAGTCAGTTTGCTTTGGCTCCTTTGAAATCCCAGGGCTTGCTTTCCTGGCTGGGTCTCACTCTGTTAATCCTTTAGTCACTTCAGCTGAGACAGGGTTTGCAGGAAGCTTCTTGAATAATGCCACCTAGAAAAATCCACGTGCTGTCCTGAAGCAGGTCACTGGGAATTTCTCCACCACTGAAAGCAGAAATAGACACAGCATTCAGCCCAAGCATGTGACACTGCAGGACAGAGCAGTGGACCTTGAGTACTTGTATTTATGGGGAAATGAAAACGGAGAAAAGCTGCGCTTCTGGCTTCTGCCCACTGCTTTCCTTCACTTTAAATGTCTGCCCAGGCTTTGCTGTACCTCTGCAGATTGTATTAGCTAATACAGATTGTATTAGCCTGGGCTGGCAGAGCTCTGGTCTCAGTATTAACCCACAGGGGAATTAGTGGAAGGCCCTGGTGTGGATCACATAAACCCTCACAGGGCTGCCATGGCAATAGGCTGGACACCAGCACTCACTTTGAAATGCTCTGGGGAATGGACTGGTACTTTCAGGGAGAGTAAATAAGCTGTCCCAAACAAAGTTACTTAGAGCTCAATATAATTACATTTTTTCCCTGCAGAGGTGGCAGCAAGAGACTAAACTGTATTCTGGGCTACACATTCAGTAACATCCACTTTTCTGCAAAAAATAAAGTCAACTTCATTGCTTATCCTCATTTAGGATTACAAAATACGTGCAGGGTCCTGTGCAAGATGATTAATGTCTTCAGCTGGCAGTGAGGCAAATGGGAGCTAGAGATGCTCAGGTTCTCACTTTAGTTAAATGGATTTCTGCCTGGACACGGGCTCTGGGCTGTAATATCCATTCCTGGGGGACACCAGTGGCTGAGGCTGCTCAGCAATTAAGGCAAAGCCTCTGAAAAAAGCCAGACTGCAGCAGAACAGCTCAGGAATACCTGTTTCCAGCAGTGCTCATCAAAAAAATGCTCAGTAAAGACGTTAAATGAGGATCTGCACAGACCCACCCTTCTCAGATCCACCTTCACTGCCATCCAGGGCTCTAGTTCTGCTTCATGAAGGTGATGCTGTTCCCTCAGATTTGCAGCTGTGGGACCATGGCATGTCCCTGTGGACCACGGATGACCCTGACCTGTGTTGGAGTTGTCTCTCTAACCTGCGCTGCCATTTGGATCTCTAAAATCCATCCCTAGCAGCAGCAGCACAGAGAATTAGCATTCCCAGTCTTCTGAGAGGAAGGGAATGAAGGACAAAAATGTCCCTTCGTTTTTCTTTTGCATGCTGGGCCTTACTGCAGATTTATTAATGTCTGGGCACAATCATTAGCATTATTTAAAAAGTCTAACTCTCCAGCCAAAACTAAAATTAATTTGATAAATTCTCCTTGACTCTCAGTTATTAGGTGAGTGCAGCAAATGTTCATAAACATGAAGGACCTTGACATTGCATTCTGAAAATTGCCCTCATAATAAATTAAAGATTGCTAATATAATTTCTCATTGCACATTTTGCCCTGCTCCTTCTACCAAAGAAGGCTTTTGTATATATTTCAAGCTCCCTCACTTTGTCACAGTTGCAAGAACTTTTATGTGACTGAGCTGCGTATTTTGAAATCTTATCTTTGCCAAATAGTTCTAACAGCAAATGTGAAATAACGTGAGCAGCACTGCTCAGCATCACTTCAAGACTTCACAGTGTGCTACAGTTTGGTTCAGATGTTCACAAAGATATTCTAATTAAAAATCCCAGTGGATTTGCTTTCTAAGGAAACTACCATTTACATAATAATGTTTTATGTCTCAGCAAGAAACTGCAAATAGACACTGAAAAAAGAGAAAATGCCAGTGCTGCAAGGACATTTATACAGGAAAACTGGGTCAGAAATCATTTACAAAGATTACAACTATTATAAATACTGTGTTTTCAGCTGGAAAATTTGGTTTATCAAACTGCTTTTTAATTCTGATGATCTGATTGGAAATCTGACATTGTGACCTGAGAAGGACATCTTCAGTCCTTCCATTTCCCTGCAAATGAGAAGAGAATTTAGCACCACGACAGTGAGTTTGTGTTAACAAGAAATGGAAGTTGTGGTCCAACAAGAGACAGATCTGAGGGGGAAGGGAAGCAGTATCTTGCTGGACACAGGTATGAGATGTTTGCCCTGATGTCATCCTGAGAGAGATTTTCCTGAATTTAAACCAAACTGTCCTGTGTAGCCACATGCATTTTGCTAGATTATCCCAAAAGCCCTGTAAGTAGTTTTTTTGTTTGGTTGTTTTTTCTCTCTATATATATTATCCTTGGTGACAGCATCCACATGTCTCAATTGTAGGATAATTTTACATAGGTTATTTTGTCTTTTTATAAATATTTACATCCTCTCATTGTGCTGGTTTTTTTTGTATAAGTAACACGGTCTCTTGTCTCACTGTTGATCACACCTTCACTGCTTGTAAATCTGTACAACATTTTCACACATCAGGTGAAAGTGATAAAATGCCTTTTTTACTGGTGTGGAGCATATTAATTCAAGATTATTTTTTCCCCAGATTTTAACAGCTAATGGATATCCATTTTTCATAAGAGAAACAAAACATTCTGCTTTCTCTAGCAGTGCTGAGGGTCAATGCCACCCTGAGATCTACTGGCTTAGGTGGAGATACACCATTCCAACAACAGGAGACCTGCCCTCTAACATGCTGCAAAAAACAAGATTTCCTAGAAATGCAGTACAATGAACTTAAAAGCTAAACAGGGAAAATGTGATCTTTCACTGCCTTTTTTACTGGGCAGGCCATGCAGAGGGGTCCCAAAGAACCACGGGGACCCACAGTCTTCAGGTGGATGACTTAGCAGCTGACAAAGACACTCCAGGAAAAAGGTTTAAGCTTTCAATTTGGACATCTATCATACAGTTTCTTCACATTTTCAGTGGTTTTTCACAGGGAGAACTCACACTATGATGTTTTTGTCCTGGGCCATTTTAGCATAACCACTCCAAAACAAAATTGAATAATGTATATCAGGAGAAGTTCAACATAAACACATATATACATATAAAGACATCCATCCATCCTTACATACATACATACATATATATATATATGAATGAGAAAACTATCCTTTCTCCAGGCTCTGCACTCTTCAAAGGGCCTGAATTAGTTTAGTTCAAGGTGCCAGGAGCACCTTTTCAGGCTCACAGAGAGCCTGTGCAACAGCAGGTGAAGTGTTGAGTGATGGCAGCAGGGGATTGGGACCAAAGTTGTTAAACAACCTCTGCGCTGCTGCTCCCCCTGGGATTCCCCAGCCAGCTGTGCTGGAATGAGACCCCAAATCCCACATCTGCCTTGCTCCAGCAGTTCTTTGAAATCTGCAGAACTTAAAAACCAAATAGGAAAAAATGATTCTGGTGACGTATTGTTGGATTAATTGTTCTGTAATCGTGGTTACAGGGCTTTCATCTCAGCCGACAGCAATTAGGATTTTCATTCTTCTGCACGAGTTTGTGATACCAGAACAAATTCCCTGCAATGGCACTGGAGAAGCCACACACCAAGCCCCTCTCTATCATCACCAACCCAGCCTTAAAATCTACAATCAGACACGTGGTTTATTGAAATGAGGCAGTGCCTCAGTTTCTGCAGTGTCTCAAGCCCAGGGGAGCCCTGAGGAGACTGGGATGGAGGCTCTCTGCCTGCACATCCAGAGGTCTGGAGAGCACAGGGAGTTAAACTGGTTACCCCAGTCATGTCCATCAGGATACTAATGCAGGAAAACACGAAGGGAGGAGGGCAAAGCAAAGCATGGGAACACACAGGGGAGAAAATAAAAAATAACCCGGACTACAACTGCTTAGTAAACTTTTTTTTCCCTCACCCTGGGAAAACCCTGTTTTTCTGAATGTATTCTACACCATAATGGCACATGGAACAAATTAACTTGCAGTCATGACCTACATTAGGATCAGAAAAAGACCGTTCTAAAACAAAGTTGTGAGTTGATGTTGTCAAAATACTGAGCTGTTGTTTTCTTACAACCAAATACTGAGCTGTTGCCTTTCTTTAGGATGATCCCCTGCAGCAAAAGGCTTCAATGTATTCAACAGCAAAGCTCTCTTAATAGCTTTCAACCATTTAAGTCCTCAAATCCCTGGGAAGCATGGCTATCCCTCAGTCATTAGCCTCATTTGATCTAAGGACAAGCACAAACAAGAGCAAAAACCAGGAACTGCAGCAGTGGAAACAACATTTCCCAGAAACATGCAGTAGGTGTGAAATACTTGGAGTCTCCAGCACAACCACATCAAACCGGTGAGATGTGTATGTACTTGGCACACCCCTCCTAGCTTTGAAATGGCTTTAGCCCTTTTGGATCATATCCCAAGTGGGGGAAGCCAGCAGAGCCTACACTTGTGCAGAAGAGGCAAAGCAATGTCTGTTCAAAAGCAGCCCGTGCTCATAATGACCAAACACACAAGATTTGCTGGCAGAAGGGGCAGATTCTGGCTTTGAAGCCATATTTTTTGTGACCTGAAGAAGGCAGGGGTGGGTTTCAGCGGGGCTGTTGAGTTCCAAGCCCACAAGCAGGCACAGAATCTCCCCCTTCCCCTGGCTGGGTTTGGCCTCTCTGTTTTCAGCAGTCTGGCTCCTGCCTTCTCTCACATCCCGTGTCCCAAATCCAGGCTACACCCTGCACATGGAGAGGGGCTTGGGAAGGGCTCTGGTGGGCTCTGCCCTGCCAAGGGACTGCACTGAGCCCTCGCTGTCACTGCTCTGCTGCAGCCCTGGGGACACACTGACCACCAGCAGCTCCTGCAGTTAGCCACGAGTGACACAGAGGGGTCTGACACTGAAGCAGTGCCACAGAATGTCACCAGGCATCATCAGCCCCTGGGGCCTGCAGCTCTCCTGGGGAAGGCAGCCAAGGAGCCATGGCAAGTGCAGGAGCCCCAGAGCTGTCATGGATAAATCTCTGCAGGGAGGTGGGAAACAGCTCATGGAAGCAAAGGAAGCAGCAGGGAGAGAACTCTGGAGGCAAATGGTGGAGCATCACTGAACCATATGCAACCCTACAAAGATAATGGCCCTAAATTACCCCTCACTAGCCTTGGTTCATTAAGAATTTGATAGAGCTCTACTGGTGGCACTGGAAGCCTGCTCAGGGAGCCAGGCAGGCTCTGGATCAGGCCCTAGGACTGGAAAATATATTAGGTCATGAAGTACTGTTCCATATTTTATAAGGGAACAGCTATCAATGTCTGCTCCACCCGGAGAATGTACAAAACCCAGCTGGAAGCACAAACAGCTGTGCACAGCCCAGCCTCTCTTCAGCTGCAGCTTCTTTCAGATGCTCCTTAACTCCTGTTAGAAAGACATTTCCACATCTCCCTGTCTCTAAAAGGACTCTTAAAACACTGAGAAAACAATTATGTCTGGTGACATATGTGAGTAAAGATAATTATAGCATAAATAAGATATGCCTGACATTATTGTCAGTTATTTGAGCTAACCTCTGGGTATGCAAAATGGGGATGATGCGAGCTGCGTTTGCAGGCAGCTTTAACAAGTGCTTCTGAGAGCACAACTTCTCAGTCAAGATTTTGGCATTTGTTGGCCAGATTTAAAATGATTCTACGAATGCGGCCCAAATCAGAGCATCCATTGCTTGTGCATAAGATTCTTCCCAGAACAATGGGCAACGGGGATGTGTAGTGATTGGAGGTACTACTACTTACCCCTGAGACAGAGATTTTTAAACCTGTTCTAAATTACCAGATTCTTTGGCAAAATTCTTCACTCTCACTTACAAATTTGGTTTGGATTCTGTGCTATAGATCCATTGGTAATTCTGCCACAGTGTCACTGGCACTTCCAAGAAGGAAGAGAATCTGTCGATGGATGGTTCCATGGTGAATCTGGACAATATTGCATTTAATTTATTTTCAGTTGGGCCCAAATGGTGCTTCTGGCATGATTTTCCTTCTTCTTTAGCCATATAAACTAGAATATGTGTTTTATTGAACTGCCTTCCTGATCAGTAAATCTAAATACCCAACAACTGATGAAAAGATTGGTTTACTTTTCTGGCATTATACCCTTGGCTTCATGAGAGTAACAGATGGGTATTTAATTGTTATAAGGACTTCTATTTATTTTCCTGGAGATAAATGATAAAAAAAGAACGCTGTACTTCACGGAGTGCCCTTAAAATATAATGTCTCTGAGTGGAGAGCTTGCCCAGAGTTTTCCATAACACACCAAATTAAATAGAAGCTCTGTTTGAAAGACTCACAGAGTGCCTGAGGCTGTTTTTAGTGCTGCTCTCATGGAAACGTCACAGCACAAGTCTCCAGCCCACGCAAGGCCAATATTGCTCCCCAGGAAGGCACTCATGGCCTGTGCTGGTGGAGAGATGGATGTGAGCCTGCACGGGTCATTGGGAGATTCCTGGTGGCTGAGCTCTCTGGAGTAATGCTAGCCTCAGAACAGGACAGGCTGGAGTGATTCACTGCCTCTGACTGCGGCAGAACTGCAGAAACCTTCTCACGGGAGAGGACTTCTGGAGACTGCTGGTCACTGCAGCTCCTATATGCCACACACCTGCCCTGGAGTTTCAGGTGAAAAGCTTCCACCATCTGATTTTATCCCCACAGTAAGAAGCAGAACCAAAACAATCTCTCAGTAACTAGAGAAGAGCCCAAAGGTGATAACATCCGCCAGTTTAACACGAAAGCTGCCACGGTGTAGAGGGATTCCTGGGTGGCAGTGCTGTGATGACAGGTCCCTCTCCCAACACTTATTAGGAAAGCTCTTGCCTCTGGAGAGGAAGGGCACAGAGAACAGCAGTGACATTGAGTGTCTGAGCCACGGAGACCGAGCCTGCTGAAATTGGTTTTAATAAATATGCTAACATGGAGGAAAGCCCTGAGAAGTGGACGACAGCTCCTGTGGTGCCAAGAGTCAAGTGGAGCTCAAGTGTGAGCCAGCTGGCCAGCATCAATGCCAGCCGAGGCAAAGCTGATAAAAACATCGATTAATAAAGATAATTAATTAAAATAATCTAGTATAGAAATATAATTAACACCAGTAATCAAGGCTTTATGGTAAACAGGCCTCATCATATAAACCTGATGTCACTCTCTGCTGAGATTACAAATTCGCTTGATAAAGACAACCACAGAGAGGCAACACACGGAGTTTGGTGAGTCACAGGACCCAGCAGAACACATCATGCTGGTCATAAAACCACTATGGAACATCTGGAGAGGAAAGGTTGTTTGTAGCATGACACGGTTGCAAGGCAACCACAGGCAGTGCTTCCAGAGCCCCAGCAATCTGACCTGCAGGAGCAGAAAACAAGGGGTTAATCGTGGAGATCAACCTGCATTATTTATCACTTTGGGGCACTGAGAAGAAGGTGTGTTTAATTCAACCAAAGCCAAAGTCTCCCAGCTGCCAGGGAGGAATGTGGGTCGTCGTTCAGGCAGCAAGGAGGACTACAGGAAGCAGAGGGTTGGGAGAGAGTTAAGCAACTGAATGTGAGCCCTTATTCTAGAAAAGAGAAAAAAAAAAAGCAAATAAGCAAATTTGACCTTTGGATATTCTAAAAGAAGAGAATTGGGGGTGGATTCTTACCTCTGCACACAGCACCAGTAAAACTGTCCTGTTTTAGCACTTGCATTTGTTAAGGCTGCTGAAAACTTGAGTAAGGAACGAGTCTAAGGGAATTTAGTAAAATGTCATATACTTTTTATGGAATTCAATCAATCTGGTTAAGCAGCAAAACAATGGAAAGGTGATTGCAGTGTGTTTACACACACAAAAGGAGAAAAAACTGGAGGACCCTTTCATCTAAAGCAGCAAAGCATGACAAGAGGCCAGGCCTGAAATGTGAAAACAATTTTAAGGGAGCAGTCAAAGCACATTTGAATTGGGAAAGGGATAAATTGCTCATAGAAAATACAGAGGAAATGGTGGATTCTGCAGTTCTCAGTCTATACAAGTCAACACTAGATGCTATTTGCGTTTCTGGAAAAAAAGTTAACCAAATATAAATTTTCAGGCTAAATATAGGGGTAACTGGCCTTCACTAAACAAAATGCCAGAGTAAATGATCTAAAGGTCCTTTCTGGCCTTAAGCCAAATGAATCTGAAGTAACAGAGACTGCCTTTTCTTTAAAAAAAAAAATCACATTATGACTTCTGGTTTTCAGCCAGTTGAGAACATGCTCTAAATTTTTCAGAGTTTTGACTGTTTTTTCCATTCTGCCTTTAGTATTTCAAGCAGAGCAGCATAAATATTGATAAAACATTTCCCACCAAAAAGGAGATTGTTCAGTCAATAATTTGCATTGGCATTCATATATTGGTATATGTTTATGACTGGCTCTACAGAGTGCTGGATTCCTCTCAGCATTTCTTGGTGCAAAACAGAACATTTTGTCATTTAAACATGCACCAAATTTTAGTTTGTAGTATTTCTCTTACTTACTAGCTATTATTCTTACAACTGTTCTCTGTATCTTTCTAGCATACAGTCACAAACTAAAAAGAAAATTAATATTTTGTGAGTAATCAACAAAGTGAATGAACTTGACATATGAAGTTGATGTTTATTCCTATCTTTGCAGCAGAGTTACATCAGTGCCATCTGCTAAAGTTTTGAGTTCCTGTAGCGCATGATAGGATCATGTTGAAGTAGAGCAGTTTCTCTCTGCAGTCCTACATGTAGTGGGACATTATTTGCACATCTCCATTGCTGCACCATACATTGGATTAACAGACAACTGCATGGATTTGTCCAAACTCTGGATCCAAAAATAACAGAAAATACAGAAATTTAATTGGACCTAATGGGGTGTGACCTCCAGGGCCAGTTCTTCCAGCATTTCTCATGTGTGTCCTAGTCTTTTCCCACCATGCTGGGAAGGGCTCCTGTGCTGCTGGACCCCGTGGTGCTGATTCACTTGGTCCAAGGGTTCAGCATAGCTCACACCCACACAGCAAAGAGCTGGAGAAACAACATCCCTTTGTCACAGCAACAAGGTCAAGGCTGGTTTGGTTTTTTTTCTTTTTTTAATGATACAACCAGTTATCAGTTGGTTTAGCTCATTGGGGAATTCCATGTTGGGAAAACAAAAGATGAAGTGGCATGTTCTAATGAAAAGCATGCACTGCTGCAACCTACAGGCCACAGCCAGAATGCATCTGCCAAGAAACACCTTCTTTTGGGTGCGAAGACATTTTTCACCCTGTTTTACTCTCACAGTTGTACTGACTGCTGTGGAATTATCCCTAAATTGTACAATATCAATGCAAGGACAATGAGAACTCTGTTTCCAAAACTGGTCTCTAACAAGTACCAAGATGTCTTCCACGCATCTCCAACCCATGTCAGGTGTTTACAGCTATTCCCTTTATCTCTCCAGCACTATAGTCATAAAGTAAAACAAATTAAATCCTGCTCCACACATTTATTGAAGGTATACTTGAAGCAAGCACACAGCAGAGCTTCAGTCAGAGCTGTGAACTGCACACCAGCCTCCCTCCAAGTGAAATGAAGCACTCAGAGGGACTCAGCTTGGATTAAATTTGAGCGCCTTCCCTAGATTTTCCCCATCTACCAAATTTGAGACCAATGTTTGTCATGCTGCTATGTCGAATTCAACTCCTTCACTGCAGACATGTGAAGAAGCAGTGAAATATCTCCTCCCCCCATGGGGAGCTCAGGGCCCCTTGGTTCTGCTGCTGACAGTCAAAATTCCCTCCACATTCCTGCCCAAAGCACGTTGCAATTATGGGGAACATCATTCTGGGAGCCCAAGGAGGAAGACGCAGGCTTTGCCTGGCTGGTGGTGGTGGGACTCACCATCTGCTCTTCCCTTCACATCATTTTCCTGCTGTAAACACCAAACCACAAAGTCAAAACCAAGGTGGCTGATTACACTCCACAAATGATAAATAAATTACACTCCACAAACAGTAAATAACCAAGTCCCCTAAAAGGTTGTACATATAGGACATGGAAGCTGAGCTTTTCCAGTCTTTCAGTGTCTGTTTGTCACTCAGGCAGCACCTCTGTGGCTCAGAACATCTCCCTTTTTACAGGAACACTTCTTGCTGTCAATGATTTGCTTGAATTATACACATTTCCAAATAACTACACAGTCCAGAAACTAATGGTAAGCTCAGAAACCAGCGGCAGTTGGTAAATCATTTACAGATCAACCAGGGAACAGAGCCTTGAAAGTACAATTCAAATAGCCATAATGTACTTAATAATATTGCAATAAAATTTTGACACTTGGAAATCAATAGGTCTGACAGACTAAGTATGAGTCTGTGGTCACAAACAGGAATTTAAGTAACTTCAGAAATATTGTCTAGGCTGGCTGAAGATGAAAATTGGCCTTTCCCTTTACTGAGGGAGGAAAACAAGGTTTTCCTCAACTCCCTGCTGCCACGCCGCTCTCCTGATAAGGAGCTGTTTAATCTCCCCGACCCTGCCAACACCAACTCTGCTGATTCTCCAGAGGAAGTCAGGACACTCAACATCGCCTTCACCTCATCCCAGACGGGTCTGGGCCCCGTGAGCAGCGTGACAGGACATGCAGCAGAGCTGCAGCCAGCCCTGAGTCAGCCTCCTCCGGCCACAGAGCCCAGCCAGGGCACAGCTCCCTCCCTTCATCCCAGCCCCTCCCCGGGGAAGTGTTTTAAAAAGAACACTTCTTCCCCCTGGAGAAGGTACAGAGTCTCTGGGGAGTCGTGCAGCAGGATTGCCAGCTCACATGATTTTTATCTTGAGTCTTATGATTTCTGAGTGTTCTCCAGCCTTGGCTGCCAGAAGCGTGCAATGACATGAGAAACTCCACAAGCTCCTCTCTTAATTTTTATTAACAGTAATTTTCTAGACTTTATGGTTATACCCTAAAGACTCAGAAATCAGAACACAAAATGAAAAAAGGGACCAATTTAGCCATTTGAACTGTGATTTTTAAGATTACTGTGTAATTCATGAAAACCTGACTCAATATATTTTTCTATTGAAGTTGGCAGCGCTGTTTGCTTTTCATCCTTGCTAAACTGCCCTTTAATATTATTCTAATTTAACTGTCTAGATTATTAAAGAAATTGGGAATACAAACTCTGTATCTGGAGGCAGAACAGCAACCAAAGTAATCTTTTCAGGTAGAAAGGACTTGTTGGCACTGGGTGAGAAACAGCCATGGGGATGGTGGGGAGGAGAGGGGAAGGACATAGGTTTTAACTGGAAAGGCAGAGAAGAGAAAGAGTTTCCTTCCCTTAAGGAAATGCCCCTCCATGGAGCCTCCCAGAGGAAGAACTGCTTTTTTGGCTGAGATGGGCTGGCAAGGAGCAAAGACATCTTCTGCAAAGCAGGTCCCCAAGCACATGGCTCATCTGCTTCTTCTCTGTACTTCCACAGTGCTGCAACAGAGCCAGATCTGAGCCAAGGAAATGCTGTTCTTGGGGCAAAGAGCAGCCTGTATTTAACCAGCCTTGAACCCAGAGGGGCAGATGATCCATGATGCAATCCTTGCAGTTACCCTGCTCCAAGCTGGGTTTCCCCTCTGCCTGTCCAGTGCCAGGGGCTGTGCACTCAGTGGGTGCCTCCACAGTGTCACTGCTCCTCAACACATCCAGGCTTGCAAAGGAGTAGAGGGCTCCAGCTGCCTCCTCGAGCATTCAGAAAGGGTTTGCTGAGGTCTGCTGTGGCCGAGTGATGCTGCTGAGGGTGCCAAAGCCTCTGTGCTGCTGACAGAGCAGCCAAGGGCCCATGAAGGGGCGCTTTGTTGGGGACAGCTGCTGTGAGCTGAGGGGGCACATGACCATCAGAGCTGCTGTGGCGTGGGCAGGAGGCTGTGCACAAGTTGTCTTCGCCTCTCTAAGAAGGGCTGCTTTGACAGCAGTCAGACAATGGCTCTCACTGCTCCTGGAGGAAGTGCCTGTGCCCAAACCCACCCTGGCAGAGGCTCTGTGGCTGTGTTCCCTGCCCGAGCTGCGGCGTGGTCACTCGCTGGTGGCCACAACACTCCTCCTGTGATGCTTGGCATCTTTAGAGAAGTGTTACCTACTGCAAGCGTTTAATTAGCTGATAATTTTAACCATCAAAACAAACAGAACACAACTGTTTAGCACTGATGACTTTGGAGGAAACCTCAAAAACATAACCCGGGCATTCCCCTGTAGGCACCAGAGGCAAGTGGAAATGTTGCCAGAGTTTGTATTTTGCTTTCAGAGACTGTGGTTGTAAAGTCAACCTCTTACTTTTAGAGCACCTGACATAATTTTTGCATGGGAGGAGGCAGTAACAGCTTCTCTGGGCATTATCTTTGAGAGAAAAAAATCATTTAGCAGATATTAACTATCTCTGGATAGTAATGGCCCAGTGAAGAAAAATGTGCTTTGCTTAAGTGTTCATTACCACTGCAAGTTTCAGTCGCTTTGAAACAACTTGCATATTAAGTAGCAATAATGTAAGGCTCATTAGGGGCTTCCCATATGTCTGGCAGTGAAAGGATACGTAGCCCTGGCACGGTTAAAAAAAATCAAAGCTATTCCCACCTCTGGCAATCCCACCCTGCCACACTCCTGGGCTGACCTGCAGCCACTCCTCCTCCCCGTTATGAATAGCTACTCACACATCGTCCCATCTGTTACGAACTGCATTACTCTGTAAGTGCAAAATAGGTGACTGGTGTGTCCATTACTCCACTGGAGTGCCGGTGAAATAAATGGATATTCAAAGGAGATGAGTAAATGTATCAAAATGCAGCACTGAGGAAGCATTCATCCCACCACAAATGGAGAATTATGCTCAGCTGCACTGAGCTTGGTCCCAGAGAGAGGAGGGAAGAGACCCGAAGCACTAAGCCTGATAATGCATATGTTAATATCAGTGGGGAAAGGGTTTTGACAAACTGAACGTTTTAATATTCAAATACACATTTTTGTATTTGCAAATGTAAATTTGCACACAAAGACGTAGATTTCTAAGTGTACTGAATATCTTGGAAATGTGGAGATTTGACTCTCTCCGAGGGAAAAAAAATTAACAAATAATCAGGGTTTTGTGTATCAATGGCCAGACCCAACCAATAATGGCAGAATTTCACCCAAAAGTGTAAGATGTCTTGTATTTTCAATCTGTAACACAAAATAGCTAATTTCTTTGAAGTATACATTTTTATGAAGTTAAAGGGATCAAAATTCTGACCTTGAAACACAATGATATTTATAATAACAAAGGACAAAATACATACAATTCAGTTTATCATTGAGCCTCAGTTAGATGAGATTAGCTAATCAGGCAGTTTATTTTCCACCTATATGCTGCTATTGTTTGTTTGTGTGCAGTTCTGGCAGACAGGCTTTACAAGGGTGCACAACACGATTAAGGATTCATTTACATTTTCTTTAACTATCAGCAGCATTATATTATAAATGACACTTCTAATCACCGACACAATTCTGTGTTTATAATGCCCATAAATTCAGAGCACTGATTTGGTTTTTGGTTTTTTTTGACAAAACTTTGCTGCTTTTATGTACAGACCTCTGGAGCCTGATCTAACCCTCATTAAAGAATCAATGGCTCTCACAGACATCTGGGCGTTCAACCAGGTCCCATCAGTGCTTTTTCAATCACTGGCAATAACACAAGAGCAACAGAGAACTTGCAGCTTCACCTCGAAATATAAAGTCTGTGGTTTTAAAGGCAGCCCTCGGAGAGGCAGAGGTGAACGCACTCGCTTTTACAAAGAGCAGATCTCCTCTTGTGGGTGGCTTTTTAGCAGTAGCTCTGGAATCCACGTGCATTTTATCCCTCAGTTTCAGGTAGGGCAAACACCGTGGGAAGCTCCTTGGTGCCCCTGAGCAGAGCCACTGGCTGCCATGGCTAAATGTCACAACTTTTCTCCCTCCTGCCCTCAGCCCCTGCTGCAGCCTCCTCCCTGCACAGCCTGGCCCTGGAGAAACATCCCCTCAGCCAGTCCCACCCCTAAGACAGCAGGAAACCCCACATTTCCCACCCAGTTTGCAGTTGGACCTCAGTTTCCCTCAACCCACACTTCTGCACCCCCAAAGCCAACTTACTGCCGAGGAGTGCCGTGATATTTCCACAGCATTGTATAAAATTATCAGCCTCAAATGCCTTGAGCCTGACCTTAGCCCCACACAGATCAAAAGGAACCACCCTGGAGTATGAAAGAGCCCTAGGTGAGGGGACATTCAAGGCTTCAGGATCCCTGGGTACCCCAAATTGCTCCTGCCTTTGTGGGCTGCACCCAGGCTGCCCACTCAGCACCTTGGATGCTGCCTCTGAGAGAGGAGGGAAAGGAATCAAAGGCTCAGAACAAAGAAGGTCATTCAGCAGCTGTTTCAATCCTGTATTTTAGCCACAGCTGCCAAAAACTAAGAGCTGGAAAGGATGAATAGGTCACCGTAGTCAACATTCTGTAGTATTTTCTTGAGGGCTTTTATCCACTTTATATTTAAATGATTCAAGCAATGGGGATTCCACAATCGACCAGACTTTGCTGTTTGGAGAAAAACACACTGCAAGCCAGCTTACATTTCCTTCTGCTCATTTTTCATCCCATTCCCTCTTGCCATGCCTCCTTCTACCAACCAACACAACTTTTCCTGTGCTTGCCCTGTGCCTGCCATGATAGATTCAAGATGGGATGAAGTGGAGGGAAAGGTTGAGTCATGTAAAATGCAGCTTGAAGCACATATTTTTCCTGCAGACCTCAGGAATATTTGCTCCTTGGCTGCTTGCAAAAGGCACAGCAGTCCTGGGAATATCCCGAGAGACTGAAGGCACAAACTGGTGATGTTAACAAACTAGATACCCTGCCCTGCTGGCTGTCTCCAGTGTCACCACTGATAGCTGAAGTACACCCCTCCCCTGAGCTTTCATTTAAGCACTCAGGGTTCTTTTGAGCATCCCTCTGTGCAAAGCCCTCCCGCCCCTCTGACATCCTTCCAATGTGTCCAAGGGCCCCTTTGTTCTCCTGACTCACTCGGAGAAACAAGGCCCTTTACAAATTGCAGACCATCCCCTCAATTATATTTCTGTAGCACTGCTGAACATTAGTTCAACTTATCCTTGGTTAATAGTTCAGCTTATATTCAAAAAGCCATTAACGTAAAATCAACACAGCAATTTTGTATGAATTCTCATATCATTAATCCATTTAAAGTGGATACACAGTTCACACTCCAAATTCACTTAATTATTGACTTAATAACATTTAAAGAGACCATGGTCTTTGGCTCCACTGGAATGCAATATAGTTTTTATTCCTCTCCCCCTACTTTTATAGGTTTCCTGCAGAAGTTAGTTCTACAAGGTTTGGGTAATGCTTGGAGGTGGTCTCACCTCACTTCACCTTTCTGTCAGAGCTCCTCCTGCAACTAGAGAGCTTCAGTCTCACAGGAGGAGCCTGCTGGCCGGTTTGCTGGGGGAAAGGGGGAAAAGGAACACGATGGGCTGCACAAACTGGGCCCCATTTGCCCAAACCTCTCTCAGATGGCAGCCCTGGGCATCCCAGAGCACCCTGGGGAAATTCCTTTCAGCCCTCTCCATTGGCAGGGACTGCATGAAGCCCTCAGGTTTCCTGCCCCAGTGGCAGCCAGGAGGAAGGGAAGAGAATTCTCCTCCCTCAGTGTTTGATATAAGAAGCTTTCCAGCTCTGGCATGGGCAGTGAATATATCACCATAATTTCTGACCATACACACGAAAATAATAGTTTGATCCAAACTGTCCATAAAGAAGCTGATTTTCCTCCATAATTTGATTCAATAATTCTTCTTTTCTCACTTCTTCCCCATTGCTCTTCTCTCTCCTTGTCATCATCCATGGCAAATGATGTTGTTTGTGCTTCAGCTGCTGTTACAGGCCCAGAGCAATCAGCGAGCGGCAGGTCCTGCATTTCACTTTGAAAAATGTCAGGTTAGGACTTGTTTGAATCCACACATAATTTGTGTCACTGTTGGAGGCCTTTCCCGGAGACTTGTTTTCCTCCAGTGGCTCTGGCGGGATTTTGGAGCAGGAACAAAAGTCTGGGGAGGATCAAAAAACATCTGAGGGCAGTGGGGAAAACATGTTCTTGTCTGACACGGGCCATTGTCCCTTCCAGCCCATCCATGTGCCTTCCCTGGGTGCCTCTGGTGCAGAGGAAGGTCCCAGCACCACAATGTGCCCCAGCTGGATTTCACCTTGCTGTCACACAAGGCAGGGCTATCAGTCTCGTGCCATAGGTAAGGAAGCCCATGCTGGACATGCTTTTTGCCAAAAGTCCTTGAAAACTCCTTTGAGCCATCCCTGTGGGTACAGTAACTCATTTGATTACCTGAAAGCCACTCCTGTTTGCCCTGGTCGTGTGGGAAGCTTCATCCCACAGCACAGACACATCCTGAACACCCTTTGTCCTCTCCAAGTCAGCAGGAGGAGCATCCTCCCTGCCCATGGTACATCCACAGCACAGTATTGGCAGGAAATTCCACTATAATAGACTCAAGTAGAGCCTAATTGCATCAGGTTTTGTGCTGGAAATGCTCAGTGGAGCCTATGAGGCTACTCTGCTTCTCCCTGCCTTTCAGAGAGAAGTGAATGCTTGGAAGATCACACCAGTGGAAAGGAGCCAAATTTTACTAATGTACTCTTGCCACAGACACCAACAAGAGCGGAATCAGATGCACAGTGCTGCAGGTCATAAGCAAACATTTTAATCCGGATAGTGTAGCAGAAAAAGAGCAGAACCTCCCAGCACAGACAATAACCATAGTGTGTGGTTTCTCCTTCTCAATTGGGCCTTAGGGTGTTTCCCACATCTTCACCATGCTTAACACTGTTGCCTCTTAATTCAGGCACATGGGAATTTCCAGGTAGCATTTGCTTGGGATTGCCTTTAAAAGACTGCATTGGTACTTAATAAAAATAAGTGCAAGTTTGCACCCACAGTGCTTGCTTGGTCATAGCTCTGAGAATGGATATTGTTTCCTCTTTGAGGTCCAAGACATATCTGCACCACTAAAAACAGTCCTTTCTTTGTTTAATATCTACTCATGTGTCTATTTGTTTCATAAACTAACACTGTGACCCTTCCTTCACTACAAATTGCCATAAAAACATTGAAAGGGGTCATGAAACTGCCCCTGAAACTCTGTGACATTTCACAACCCCTGGCAGACATCTCCATGCTGCCCTGCCTAAATTTGCCACAGATTTTCTGAGTGCTGTGTTTAGCAAACACAGCCCTGGACAACTCTGAAGGAGATGCAGAGCGTGGTCCTGGGCACTGAGCAGCTCAACACCAACATGTTCTCTGGGATCACGGCTGCCCCACGACTGCAGGGACACAAAGCCACTCAGCCCTTGTCTGCCCTTACCTGCACACCCAGCAGGGATCCCCACTCCTGGCAGGAATCCACCCACACAGCTGGATTGAGGTTGGGATATCCATTGTATCACCGGGTGGTGCAGGGCAGTGTGTGACCACAGCAGGGGCTGGAGCCTGCAGTGGCCTCAAGCTCAGCCCCACTGCCTGTGGCACACAGGACACCTGGGAGAGCCACAAGCCTGGCTCTTGGATCCACAACAGCCTTGCTTTCACATGGCATTTCTGAGGGGAAAACCACCCTAACAACCTCATGGCGTTTGGGTGCAGCACACAGATGGCTCAGGGTGCAGAGGGCACCCAGAACCTGCCCCTGGCCCATGCCATGGTGACAGAAGGGCTGGTACATCCTCTGCTGGCACAGCTCCTGGGCAGGCACTGATGGCCTCCCTGTGCTGCTGCTCACACTCAAACACCTGGGATGTGTCTGGACTAACAGGGCTGCTCAACTCTCTTGCTGTAGGACATGAAAGAAAGGTGAAAGACTCCAAATATTTCAGAAGGCAAAGAGCATAGAAAAGAGGCCTTTATTGTCTAATTTTTGCTACTTTCTATAAGGTGTTCCAATACAGACTTATCGTGGTTGGTGAATAGGAATGGCGCCTCTCTAATCCATTGGTTAAACTAGAGAAACAGCAAAATACCACCTGGAGAAAGATTGTTTTGAGAAAGGATAATTGTTTGCCAAGATTGTTTTGAGAAGAAGCTTTCTTGGGCAATTTTTCCTTGGGAAAAAGTTAGCAGCTGCCAGCAGGCTAAAATCTCTCAGACCCAGAAATATCAGGCCCATAGAGCTCTCCCCTCGAGGCAGCACAGCAGCAGGAGTGGAAAAACACCTTTTGTGTGTGTACCCATCCATGTCCCCGGGCTGCTGCCCCCTGTTCCACTCCGTGGGACACACCAGCTAATCCAAACCACCTTGGAGGGCTGCCCTGCTCTGGAGATTCACGTCATGCTTCCTGTTGGGCACCTTGCCACCCTCATAAATATGTGCTGGAACCATGGTCCTTGTTCCCAGAATAGATCACATCATCACCATCATCATCATCATCCCTGCAGCAGTGTGGTTAAACATTATCTCTCTGGCTTACAGGGCCCAGATATTTGCTGTGGAAAATCACAAGTGCAAGGGACAGCTTTAGGTGGGGGGATCACACATTTAACACACACACACACCTTTTCATGGAGCAACTTCAGAGAAAGGAAAGAACTGAGTCATTGCTGGGCTCCTCTGGGGCTGGTGCCAGCACTCCTCAGCTGGAGGGATGTACCTGTGGGTGTCTCAGCTGTAGCCAACTCCCAGACACAGCTGCCCTCTTCCAAGGAGAACTGAGATGCTCAAAAGCACTAGTTTCAGAAATAATGAGAATTTCCACATGTCTATTTGCCCATCCACTTTGGGGGGATGAGTCTCAGAGCCCAGAGGTGGGCCTGGAGATCACACACAGCTCTAAATCAGAGCATAAACACCAAGAATTGCCTTTACCTGTGGAAGGGATGCAGACACATTCATACACCTGCCAAGAGCAATTGCACATGAAGATCTTCCAGCAGGATCTGCTTTTTCTTACTTGCTGAGACAGGGCAAAGAGAAGCAATACTTGGTTTAATTTCCGTACTTGTATGAAAACAACATAATCCTGATTACTGTATATTCTTGTCGAAGGGTAGGATGCATCTATGCTCACGTCTTTTTTCAATACAGATGAAAGAAAAATAAGAAAACATGTTCATACCAATCATCAAGGCAGATTAGGATTTTATTCAGTGTATGTTTTAGACAGATGGGCTTTTCTTAATGCCTTGCACTTTCCCTCTCCACAGCTTTTGCAGTTAAGATGCCCAGAAAACTACTGAGTATTTTTCTATCTGTGCTGAGCCCTGCCCACTCCACAGAAAAAAATCCCCCACCAAAATCCCAAGTCCAGCCCCACTTCCCAGAGCAGAGAGTTGATCCTAATTTGTAGAATTATGTTCCTTTGGTAACTCAGCTCTACCTGAAATCTTTAGGTCCTCTCATGATTTTCATCTATAGCTCTATGATCTGCAGAGTCCTCATAATTTCTGCATAGATAAGAGGTGGAGAAAGACTGAACTATTTAAATATAACAAAGTCAATGATAATGAAAGAATTTAAGGCCATATCCACCAAATCCTTGATGGTGCTTAGACCACTGGAATTTTATCAGTAAGAGCATTTTATTGCAGCCCTTGGTCACAAGTGGACATCTTGCTTCATGGAGAATATGTTCAGATAAATTTCTCTTCCACTTTAGAACAGACCAACATTTCAAAATTCTTGGCAAAAGAATTCTTTTTAGGAAATAGTTGTTTTGCATTTATCAAAACATTTGGTTTCTGCATGAATTACTTCTTATTTTTGACAGTTTCTATGACAGTAGGAAAAATATAATTTGAAATTCCCCAAGGGGAAATTGAAGTTTCTTGTTTTACTAATGGAGACACAGACCATACCCATGTTGCTCCAATTTCCTTGGGTTTTTTTTGGTTTGGTTTTTGTTGTTGGTTTATTTGTTTTGGTGGGGTTTTTTGTTGCGTATTTTTTGTTTCTTTGTTTTTTTCTTTTCTTGGTTCTTTTCCAACAACAGCAACATCAAAATGACTAAACAACATGATTTCCAAAACAATTTTAGTTCTGGCAGAATTCAGCCCCCAACAGAAAGAGACTCAATGAGCATCCCTATGAACAGTTCATTTGTGTTGTCAAAGCTGAACCGAGCAGCTTTGCTCTGCCTTTTTTGCATGCAGGTATGTCCCAGAAATCTTTCTCACATTTTTTCCCCTCTCCTTCCTTTTCTCCATCCCCACAACCTTTCTGCAGCAGGGAGGGATGTAGAGTTTGAGTTGGCCAACTGCAGCTCCTCACAGGACTCCACGAGGGCTGGGGCTCTCTGATCCTCAAAAAGGATGTCAAATGAGAGACATTTGCTGTCACGTGAGGCAGATATAGCTTAAATTGACTTTTTGGAGATGAGCAGGAACTTCTGCACTCTCCAGGAAAAAAGGCTCATCTGAATTGTTCCATCAGCTGTGCAAGGGGGTGGCACAGAGCTCATGAACCACCTTGGGGAGGGCGGGGTGAGGGTTTTTTTGCTCTTCATCAAGTACAAATTGCTGTTCATGTGGGGTTTTGCTTTAGGCTGCTACATTTTTTGCTATTGTCTCTTCCTTCCCCCAAAGACATTGAGAATTCCTCCGCCTCATGTTTTATTTACAAGTTTTGGTGGGTTTGTGCTTTATCAGCTTGAGTGGGTGGGAGAAGCTCAGTTTTATGGATTTTGAATAGAAAAGCAGAGAATAGCTCACCTCCAAATCTCACACTAATGGTCTGTAATGTGTCAGGAACTACCCTACTTTCTGGAAGACAAACTGTGTATTTCTCTGGGTTGGGTCCTGAACTGAAACAAACTTTCCTCTGATGAGGCTCAAGCCCGAACACCACACAAAACAAAAGAGCTCTGGAGTTGTGGTCCCACAGTAATTTGAGGCTGACAGCTTTTTTTCCATTGTTGGCTTTGCTGCATTTACTGGATCAGGGTAAAGCTCCTCCTGTCTTACTCAAGTGTCAAAGATGGGAGGCAGATTTCTACCCTCAGAGGAGCAGCATCCAAGGAAACAACAACTCTGTGAAAAAACATTGCACATGAAGGGCTTAGAAAACACAAGAGTGTGCAGAATTCTTCCCTTTTTCTGCAGTAAAGGTTGTACATATGATGATTATTTCCTTTTTATCAGAGCCCACTGCTCCACCTCAGCACCAGGTGGATCTCTGAGTGATCCTTCCAAGAGGAACAGCCCTCCTCAGCCAACACAGGGGAAAAAAGCAGCTCCTTGATCCCTCAGGGGCTGGGAACAAGCAACACTCAGGACAGAAACATTCACCTCTTGGAGCTAACAAGGGGAAGGAGTCTGCATGAAATATTCTGTTTGTGCAGGTGAAAAAAAAAAAGCACCTTGCTCTACCTGAGAAACCCACCCATATTTTTTCAGCTGCAATCGATACAGTTTTATAATTGCATTTAAATCAGCACCCTTGGAGCAGGGTGGAGCCCAGGTCTGAAAGCCAAGAGTCATTTGAAAACATCTTTCTCTGAGAGCCAAAAAACTTCTCTGATTTGATAGGGCCAGAAGGATGGGGGAAAGCTTTAAACGAGCCTTGGAAAGATGCTCGTTGTGAAGTGTCCTGTGAGCCAGAATTCACACAAAGCTGCCCCTGCTCAACAGCCCCTGCCTCTCTGGGTGTCCTCAGCAGCGGGAGGGTCCCTGTCCCTGTCCCTGTCCCTGTCCCTGTCCCTGTCCCTGTGCAGCTTCTTGCCCCAAGCCTGGGACTGGCTTGCATTAGCAAGGATGTGCTGGTACAACTTGACTGCACACACCCCTAAGGGAAATACAGCCCACACCCACAAAAGAATTTATCTGTCAGGATAGCTCTCTGAGCAAACCAGCTCTCACAGAAAAAGGATGGTGTTGCTGTGTAAGCATGTCTTCATTAAGGCTTTTCTCCAAAATGAAAACAAAAGGATATGTAGAAAAACCATGGCTTCTGGGGAGTGGTGAAGTGAGGGTCAGCATCTGAAATAAAAAAGACTGGTTTTGCAAAAGCAAAGGTCTATAATCCTGATTATTTTTCATTTCATTGAAAGGAAACATGGGTGGATACTCCTATGAAACAGGTTTAAAGAGAGGTCACAGAAAGGCGATGGAAATTGGCTATTTAGAATTAGAGAGAAAAACTCGTGGTTTTAAGTATGGTATGATTTTACTCAAGCAACTAAGATGGGTGATAAATATTAAATAAAACATAATAGCATTTTATTATTTATAATGCTTACTGCAAACATGAGGATCTGAAATAGAAAATCGAGCCAATTTTATAATTACTAGTGATAAAATGCTTTAACCTCTGCATTAGCTGAACCCATACTGTACCTTTGATTCCACTAATCGATCTTAATTGATTAAATGAAAGCACTTCATCTTTGGATTTTATTGCCAGCATATTCTGCCACTTTCTATTACAATCCATTTTGGAAGATACCTGATGATCCTACTCTTCTCTTTTCTTCACACTTTCATCCTCTCATTAATTATCTGCTGCCAGCCCAGCTTTCTTACAGCAAGGGACTCCAGCACACAGACACACCCAAAATGCAGCACATCCAACACAACCAAGAGCAAAGAATCTTTTCAGCTCAAGTCTCTGCCTCAGTCAGGCATTGCCCAGCACAGAAGACCCCTTTGGTTCATGTGTTCTTTTCCCTTGAAGGTTCTTTGGGCATTTTTTAGCAAGGACTCAATGTAGAGCTGCTTAATAAAGAGGGGTTTTTTGTGTCCCAACATTCTGTTTGAATGTAGTTAATATTAAGATGTGTTCCCTCTGAAATTTACCCTGGGTTTCAGGGTACAGTTCTCCTCTAGAGAACTTGCAGTGCCCCTAAATGAAGGTGAGGGTAGCGGAGAAAGCCTCACAAACTTGCACAACATGAAAATTGTAACTGCATTTTACAAGGTGAGGAATTTATTCACCTAGAAGGGAAGTATTCCCTGAGCAAGCAGACAGTGGAACACCTAAATTATATTTTGCATATCTTTAATCATGAAGGGATAGGTACTCAAGCACTCACAGAATGAGCAGTGTACTACAACCAAGTTACTAGAGGAACAGAGGCCTGTATTTGGGTTATTTGTCCCTAGGTGCTTCAGTCAGAGCTCATCAGGCAAACTCAGAATGTAATATATAACCTGACCCATATATGCTATTAGAGCACTGCACAGAGCACTGGGAAAGCGCAGAGCAAGGGGAAATGTGTGAGCACAACCCCTGGAATCTTTATTCATGAGCCAGTGAGGGAGATAATGTGCTGCTGAGGTTTAACCCCACACAGAAACTCATCCCCAAGCAGCAGCTTCTCTCTCACTCTCCCCTCGTGGGGTAGGGAGAGAAGCAGAAGGGTAAAATTAAAAACAAAACCAAACAAAAACCAGCAAAACCAGCCTCAGACAGTTAATAGGTAAAGCAAATCTCACACCCACAAGCAAAGCAAAACAAGAATTCCTTCACCATTTCGCATGGGCAGGCAGGTGCAGCCACTGCAGGAAAGCAGAGCTCCATCACAGGTGACAGTGACTTGGGAAGGCAAAAGCCATCATTCTGATTGTGTCCCCCTTTCTTTATTTCTTACCCCAGCTTTGAACATGGATCATCATCCACGTGGTCTGGGATATGCCTTCCATCAGTGGGGTCACCTGTCCTGGCTGTGTCCCTTCCCAGCTCCCTGGGCACCCCATCCTCCTGGCTGCTGTGTGGGGTGAGGAGCAGGAAAGGCTTTGGCTCAGCCTGAGCTCTGCTCTGCAATAGCTGGAGCACCCCTGACTTACCAGCAAATCCAAAACACAGCCTCAGACCAGATACTGTGCTGAATATTAACTCTACCCTAGCCAAACCCAGCACACAGGCAGAAACCAGTGGTGCAGATAATTAAGAGAAAATGGAAATAAATTCTTCAAGAAAAAAAAAAAAAAAAAAAAAAAAAAAAGGACAGTTCCTCTTGCTCTGTCACTGCTTTGAAAAGGCAGTGTTCCCAAAAGACAGAAAAAAAAACCCTGCTTGGTTTGGAGTTGTCCTAATGACTGGGAATGCTGTCACCACAGTGACTAGGTGAGGCTCAGGAATGATGACCCTGTAAAAGGACTTTTTCACCTCACTATAAGAAGGAAATTCAAGAAATGCTCATCCACATAAGACACAAGCCTGGCAGCCCACTAGGTCAGCAGATTTTGCAAATGATTGCCACACATGATAACGTGGCATGAAGGCTGTCTCAGAGCAAACTGAACTTCCCCAGCTCCAAAAGCTCCAGAGGGGAGAATTACAACCTGCAGATGATGCCTTGGTTACAATCCAGTCTCCAACAGAAAATACACTGAGCCAACAACGGGCCTTTGCTTTTATTAGAACATGGTACAAATCCATGCCTATTTTATTTTTTATAAACTGATGCCTGCTAAGCTTTTTTCCTCCTAGAAAATGTCTCTTCCAAGTTCCTGCTGCACTTCAGTTTTATCTCGTATATAGATACTTATCTACTGCATGAGTCAATAGGGGAGGAGCCCTTCTTATCTATCTCAGCCTACAGGGAAGAGCTTAATGAAAAAAACCCATTGTTCTTCAGTAGCAATCTGCTGCCAGCCCCCAGCCAGGCACTGAGCCCCGATGGAGATACACTGATACCCATCACACTGCTGCAAACATTCCTTTAGATCCAAATCACACATCTGAGTTATCCCACAAGGGCCCAGACAGCATTTCACCAGATTTTTCACCCTCTTCTTCTGGACTTCTGAGCATGCAGGTGTTACTGGCCTCCTCGGCTGGAAACCTGCTTGATAAATGTTCAAGATTGTCAAGTGTGATAAAGTTCACCATGTTGATACATGAGAGGTGATTCAGATTAAAACAGCAGTCTGCAGTGGTCCTTTCTCTCTAACTCCTTGTGCAGAGAGCTGTCATTCCAAAACATCCTCTCCAGGGCAGGCCTTTCTTTGGGGCATGCATTAATTCAGAAGTTAAGATCTCTGCTCTTTCA
Organism: Sylvia atricapilla; assembly: GCF_009819655.1. Lineage (NCBI taxonomy): Eukaryota > Metazoa > Chordata > Aves > Passeriformes > Sylviidae > Sylvia > Sylvia atricapilla. The sequence goes on from NC_089154.1 coordinate 2,061,724, forward strand.
GGAGAACTTGGACACCACTTAATCATTCTAAAGAAATTCATTAATGAGTGAAACACCTAAAGGAGATCCAACAAAAGTCTCTTCTGCTGAAGCATCAGGAAGTATTTTGACTTTGCTGATTTATTCCTGCTTGGGAAGGCAAATAAACTAACCCAGCATATGTTAGTTTTTATGTGTTTAAGAGTTTCACACAGGCATTAACACAGATAGAAGATTCTCTTACCCTGAGTTAGGAACACCAGACACTCAATTCATCAGCTGTACAAAGGGCCAAAGCCCTGACTGGTTTTGTTTTTCATTACCAAAATGCAATTAAAATACAAATTCCATCTTCTCCTTGCATCAAATTTGTGAAAAGGAGACATTTTCTTGCAATAAATTCCTAAAGATTTCGTTATATGAGCAGCAGAGCATAGTAGAAGTGCATAATAAATCAGTCCAAATTCTAGCTGTGTCTAAAAGGTTTATAGAAAGCTCTCTATCCGTTTTTCACACTCCAAAATCTGAATTATAATTAATTTCAGGAATCAACCAACCTACCCCTTACTTTAAAAACGTCAGGCTAAGGAGTGCATTATGTGAGATTACAATTAATCAGACGTGGAGGCACACACACACACACACACACACACACACATCTTCCTACTTAAATTCTTTGGCCAAAAAAATATTACAGCAGCCTTGACAGATACTAAATGATCTTTTCAAATAATACTCCCCGGTGATGAATGCTGCAGCTCTGCAGCCTTGTGCTAATACAGAGCTTTTCGGCAGAGAACAGACATCATTTGACAACTCCTGCATTAACTCTAATGACATGCTGATGGCCCTGACACTCCTCTCAGCTCTCTGGGATGCACCACCCCATCTGGAAAGAACTCCAGGGACAGAAGAGCCCAGCGTGCTAAATTATATAAAAAGAATTATCAACATTCACAAAGACATTAATGAAACATTAAACGTAACTGTTTCATAGGACAGTGTTGTTATTTACTCATTTTCTTGCACAGATTAAAGGGGTTATTTACAGCTGCTGTCTTTGGCCCTGATAGTGCCTTCCAGTGTAATATTGCCCTGCTGAAAGGCAACGGGGTTTTCTTCCTCTGCCTCAACCTCTTTAAAACATTGGGTAGCCTGGGCTGCAGTCACAACGCTCCCAATAACTCCAGTTTCCCATTTGGAGCAGAGCACTGGTGTCTTTCTCCATCCATGGCAGGAGCAGGGCCAAGGAGGGCTGTGGGCACCTCCTCTCTGGGCAGGTCCTGGCTCTGCCCTGCAGTGGCTGACCAGCCCTGGTGCTGGCAGAAAGGACACCCAGGTCATGGACACCACCCAGAGTTACAGCAAAGCAAAGCAGGAGCTTTCCCTCCCCTCCTCTGCAGCAGTAGCTGACCTTCCCTCCTCCCCTGCCCCGCAATTCCACCCAGGGAAGGCAGCTCCTGGCCCTGCCTCAGCTCCTGAGCTGCTGATGGGAAGGCTGAACACAGCCTGTACAAGGCAATAGCCCAAAAATATCATTTTGCTTCACTGTCAGCGGCAAGGGATGAGGAACAAAAATAACAGCTCCCTAATTTGATGTGGACTTCGAAAAAAAGCATTTTCCCTGCCATTTACCTACCTGTGGAGCTATTTTTGTCCAGTTCACTGGGAGAATTTCTGCATTCTGTTATGCTCAAAATATTTTCCTTCTTTAATCACTGTACAGGGTTCCCACCTGCAGTAAGTGGACTCAGCAGACAAGAGAAATTTATTGCAGCTACCAGCCAGAGATCAAATTCATCTCTCATCAATTATTTGGGACACTATTGTTTCCAGCAGTTTCTCCTCTTACTAGAACTGATCACAGCTGAATGTTTGGCTGCTTCTGTAGAAAATGCCAAGACTTGTTATTTCATTATACATGTATTCTTCTTACCTGGATATTCTCTGGAAGGATTTTATATATAAGTGATGAGCATTGTCTGGTTGACAAAGTGTGACTAAAGTACAAGCCAAAGAGCTGGAAGATAAATTCATCCTTGCAGCTCTGCTGCTGATTTTCTATGCAAGAATTAATAAAAAGTGCTTTTCATTTGCCCCTCTATCAGAGGCAGAGCTGGCAGCTTGGTGTTTTGGGGAGAGGAAAAATAATAATGAAGAAAACATCTGGGCAAAGCCAACCCTTAATGCAGCACTGAAAGGACAACAGCAGGTTTGTGCAGCCCTCCAGGGAAGGGCTGACAGGGTACAGGATGGCCTTGTCCCTAGGAAAGCTCTTCCACACACTGGGAACAAAATTCAGGCCTCAGGTGATACAGACTTAGAGAATACATTGCTTTTTTCTCTCCTGTAGGACACAGGATATGGTCTCTCTCAAAGAAAAATAAAAATCCCTTTATAAATCCCAGCCTAACCCTACAAGAGCTCCAGAGAATGGGAAAGCAGAGCCGCACATTGCAGAGTCAAGGAGAAAGAGGAGAGACCAGGGGTGGTACAAAAGGAGCCTGGGAAGGGCTGGAAACACGGCAGGATGTCCTGTCAGCTCCGGAAGGGCAGCAGAGCTCCCAGAGGCACAGCTGGGCAGTGCCACCAGCCAGGGAGGAGCAGGCTGCAGGGAAAACCCCACGGGGACATCTGCAGAGGGGCTCTGGCAGCCCAAAAGCAGAGCCTGGTCCAGACCCAGCATCGGCAGCCCATCAAAGAGACACCAGCAGCTTTGGGGACCCTCAGCACACAGGTCCAAAGCAAAACCACTTCTTGCCCTTGAATAAAGGGATTTTGACTGTTGCTGGAGGACCGAAACCACGCTCTCATTCCCCAGGATGAGAAAGCAAAGAGAAGGAACTGAGAGCCCATAGAAGCCCTGGAGAACAGAGCAGGTTTCTGAGGATTTTAAGCCTTTGAGTTAGAGACAGTACCGTGAGAAATCCCTGCAAGGAATTTATTATTATTTGTTGAATTAATTATTTGTTGAATGTACTGGAGTAAATAAGGCATTATTATTAGCACCATTATTATGATGATTAATATGTATAGACTATTTTTTAAAAGTTCCTTTAATTATGATGTTAAATTCTATTTCTTAAATAGATTATTTATTTAAACCTTATTATTAATTTTAATTTTTGATATACCCTCTTCATGTTGTGGTATACTCTTATGAATAGATTTTGAGTAATGAGATAGATTCATCTAACACATTTTTTAAAAATCTTTACGCTTATGTCCATGTGCTGATAAGAAAAATTATTAAACGCAGATTGGATTAGAGAAGTATGATTATACTAATTCATCTGATTTTGTATGTAGAGTGGGACACAGCATAAGTGAAATCAGGAGAGAGAGGCCTCTGGTTGTGTCTCAAGGGCTTTCCTCCTCCAGCCTTTGAAGACGTACCCACCGAGTGTCATTTGCTCTGATTCAGAAGACCTGCTCCAAACCCACTGAGATGAGTGGAGTCTTGCCACTCACCATGAGGGCCTTGGGATTGCTTCTTTTATCTGGCACGTTTCACCTTCCTTTTGACTGACTTTATCACTTCGGAAAGCAAGAATAAATAAATTCTGCTACTTGACTGAATTTCCTTTGAGAGGAGCCTATGCCCAGCACTGGCAGAGCACAGCAGAAAACCTCAGCCTTGGATGTCTAATTAGAGCTCCAGGTTCTAGTTAGGGGGACATGGTGCTTACTCTAGAATATGAAGAAATTGTCTTGATTTTACTAAAAAACAATTAAATGGCACAATGGCAAAGGTTAACAAACTCGAGGGAATCATTAGACAAACTTTGAGATGATCAGTTTGATAAGAGAGCAGAATCAAAGATAATGGAATTTGACTGTTTCAACTCAGCTTTTCTCATTTTCCTCAGCTGAGAAAACATCATAAACCCATGTCAAACACAAGTGTTAAATGGTAATTTCTACAGCATTTCTCCTTGAGCATTGGGTTTAAATGAGGCTTTATAAGGTAAAGGCTGGTGACTATTTAACCTGCTGTAGTGGAAAAGTATTTAAGGTATTAAACATGATTTAAAATTTTTGTTATAACCCATAATTTTGTAATCCCTTAACTCTTTGGGAGGATTTAAAATAAATTATATAAGCTTTAGTAAACAAGTAAATATACCATATAGGAAATGAAAACTGAAGATTACCTGGGAAGGAAAGAGACACATTGCAAGTGTGGTTTAAGAGAGTTTTCCAAAGTATCTTGATGAATTAAGAACCTAATTCTTATTTATGGAAACACTTAGGAGGTATGATAAAGGACAGATTTTCTTCAGCAAATTTCTTAACTAAAAATACATGACAGAAGTACTTACTTTATGGTTTTTATGACAACAAAAATACAGTGCCAAGAGGCTCCTGGAGCTCCTGATTGCTTTCATTTCATTTCTCACCACAAAAGTGAAACAAGAGAACGAAGGGGAGATTATATTGCCAGCTTTCTCATTATTGATGGCGGGGGAAATAGCTGCCTTAATGCATTTGATTACATCTTAATAATCACAGTCACCCAGCTCCTTTTTAAACACGCCAGGTTCTGTAAGAGGAAAATCTCTTTATGCCAACCACAAACCGTTCAGCCCCGACCACTGACAAGTTGTGACAACTGCACTGAGCCTGCTGGGAGAGTGTAAATATAACTGGCTTTGCACCCACGTGAGTGTCATCTGTCACCAGGGCAGCATTATCAGGGCTCAGGGAAGGCAGGGCTGGGCCCTGCACAACTTCCCTGAGGTGCTCTGGCAATCCTAAAAAGATCAGCACACCAGCACCAGTGGAAGGAAGAGCTGCTCTGTTAGCACGGGCAATGCCAGAGCTGCCCTCTGAATTCCTGATCAGGGATGTTCCTGGGGGGGGTAAAAAAAAAAATGTTTATTACTGGTAGAGCTGTGTGAGGAAAAAAAAGATCTGCACCTAAAAGTGTGCCCAAATGCTGAGATAGGGTTATCAAGTGTGCCAAGCTGTTAAGAAAACCTGATCTTTAGCAGAGAAATAAAAATCAATCACTGGAATGTAACTGAAACTTCCCAAGCCTGAAATAGTCTTTCTTGGATTTGAGCTAAAGAAGTGCAGAAGGCTTTCAGGAGTTGCTTGACTTCTTTTTTTTGCTGTTTCACACCCCCCTGCAAGGTTTTCTTTCTAAAAGCTCACCAGCCAGAGCTTGCAGAAATTGTAGTGTGGCTCATAAACTGCACCAGCCCTGGCCTTTTGTCTGGTGCCCAACAGAACCAAAAGTCAGAAGTGAGCCTCCTTAGTGAGGTAAGAGTCAGCAGTCACCCAGGAAGAGCAGGAATGCAAATCCACCACCCAGGGAAAACACAGACCTGTCAGTGACAGCTGCCTCTGACCACAGCTTTGTGTTCTCCTTCACTTGCTGTGAAGTGAAAGAAAGGAGAAGGTTGATAATTAGATGGTTCTCTAATTAAAAAAAAAAAACAACAAACCCAAACATCTAAATAAAGTCACATGCACCACCTCATGTAGTGGAATTCTGCACTCAGATAGGCAGGTGAGATCCAGCAAGGCAGAGATGCACAATTTTTTCTACCCTCCAGACTTTCCTGTTGCCTAAAATCCCAGGAGCACAGTCTCAGCTCCTTTCTTAGTCCCTCACAGGTGGTTGTCCAGAGTGAGATCCTAGAGGGATGGAAATGAGAGAAGTGTGGAGATGGGAAAAAAATAAAAATAAATAAAGCAATCAGGAAGAATCACAGGAGGAACAGTAGTTCAGCACTGCCCTGAGACTGCTGTAAAGGGATGCTGCATATGGGAAGGGAATAATCTATTCTTCATGTGCGTGGTAGGTTAGACAAGAAATAATGAGATAAAATTACAGCTAGGGAAATTCAATTCAGACACCAGGAAATACTTTCTAATGGCAAAGACTGTAATGTCCTGAAGCAGATAGCTTAGGGACACTGGGGAATAGATGGGTGTTGGTGGTTTAAAGAGGCAGATGAACTGAGTGAACTCCTCAGGTCTCTTCCAAGCCCATTTTCTTTAATTTAGGGTGAATCAGCTCAAATTTCTCCATACAGTCTTGCACTGTATGACCTCTAAGTTTGCAGACACGGTGGGTGTTCTTAATTCTGAATTAACAGTGCCTAGGGATTTTTTTTAAGAACAGCATATAAACCTCATGATTATAATTATAGTATTTTATGATATACTTTTATCACAATTTTTATGATATACTTTTATCACAATTATAGAGAGACTACAGCTCCATTTAATCCAAGAATGTCATTAGACATCTGGCTACGTGGCCTTCACTCCGTCAAGAACATCAGCCACTTCAAATAATGGTTTTCAATTGCTCCCAAAAATCATTCACTGGTTACAAGGCACCAGGTGTCGGGATTTAACCACCTCAGACACTTCAGTGTTGCTCCCTGGAGTGGCTCAGTTTAGCAGTACCCTGGCTGGACAGTTTCTGATAGAGTGCATTGTAAAAATTCTGTGAGGGAAGCACTTTTTGGGGGGTGATTTATTTACTGTTGCCAGTTATTTTTATCAAAATCACAAGCTAGACAGCCTACCTAATGAGGCAATAAAGGAAACCTTACAGTTCCCCTGCATGCAAAAACCAAAGACAGACTGTGGTGGTGGTCACTAAAAATCTGATCTTGCCACCCATTGCACACACTGGCAGCAACCCAGCAGAGCACTTAAGTGCATGCTTAATTTTAAGCATACAGGTAGAGCCATTTAAACTAATGGAATCATTTAAGTGCTTTGCTGGATCAGGGCCAGCCTCCTCAGCATCTTGCAGTGTCAAGTACGCAGAGCAAGGGCTTCATCTAATTGCATCAGGCTTTAATTGACAAAAATCAAAGTAATGCAGCCTTCAGACTGAGCCCATCTCTCTCAGGCTGCTGGTCTAATCACAGTGAGTAGCACAGGGTTTCTTCATGCTGTCCCAGTGCCTCAAGTGTCCTGCTGGATTTGATCCACCATGCCTCATCTCTGGCTAAGCTCTTTCCCAGCAACTCTTGTCTAAGTTTTCCATCCAGCACGCTCTCCTCAAAACACCCAATTTGTTCACCTGCCCCATGATCACACCACAGAATTATGTAGTCTTCCATACCAAGAGTGTTCTATCACCTGCTATTTTCTCCCCCAATATACATCCAAGATTAGGCTGTGCACTCTTTTAAAAAGCTATTTTTACTTACCTTTTGCAATTTTTCATGCATATGTGGAAGTACAAAAAAAAATTAATTGGGAGAAATGTTTTGATGCTGCAGCAGCTGAAGAGAGCAGATCACACAAAGGACAAGCCTAAAACCTCCACAACCTGAACCAGCCCCCTCCTTACATATATAACTTATTATTCAACTGCCAAGCAAAGGAATACTGTGCCCTCAATGACACAATAGTCTCACCTTTATTTAAGCTCTTACTTTGCAGTTCTGAAACAGAACATTTGAGGGGGAAAGAAAGCGAACCAACACAACTAATTTAGCGTGGATGTAAAATTAACTTCTCACCACAGTGTGTTCCTTTAAACATAGTTATGAAAGGAGAAAAAAATGGCACGTCTGGGAATTTGTCAGACTACTGCACTGAGTTAATGCAATTACTGCAAAGGGGTGATTGAGAGCTGTGAGAGGAGTGTGGGCAGGGCACAGTGACAGTGAACTGGGAGTGCTCTGCATCTCTGCAGCCCCACTGACATGAGCAAGCCTTTGCCTTGACTGCTTCTAGCCAAGCATGGAACAAGTGCAGAGCTGAGCCACAAGCCAGAAACAGAAGATACAGCAAACAAAACAGCAGCTAGGAAGGAAGGGAAGAAGTTTCCAGAATTGCAAGGGGAGTTTGTAACATCTTTTGTCATTCTATCTTTCCATAGTCACTGCTAGAAAATAATCATCTTTAATGTTCATGAGCAGACCTAGGCCTGAAAGGCAAATTTCCCCAGCAAATGGGGAAATCCTAAGAAATATTAAAGAAATAATTAGGAGGGAGGTGAGAAGGGTCATGTAGCTGAACCTTGCAATGGCAGTATTGCCGTAGTAGCTCTCTGAAATGTAACTGTGCCTTCAGAAATGCAACCACATTTTCCTGTGCCTTCTGCAGGAAGCAAAATTTTGCAGTTAATTGCTCAGGAAACAGCTTTTCACAACACCTAGAAACAAAACGCCACTGAACAGTGACCAACCTCCCAGCAGCTGAAGGAGGCAAAGTCTCCCAGGTCTGTTTGTGTCATCTCTTTGTGCCAGGGTAAAACCTGTGCTGAAACTATAACACAGGCACCGAGGCAAGAATAATTCAAACACAGATAATATTTAACATATCAACACATTTTAGCTTGCAAACAGGATTCATCATCCTGCAGTCTGAAGAAACATAAGTATGGCAGAAATTGTTCAGTGTTTCTAAGCTCTTACATTTAGAAGGAGACAGGAATGCGGAAGTCACATGCAGCAACTTGAATGATGCAAAATTTCAAAACCAACCTGAAACGGGTCTTTCTGAAGAAAAACACTTTACCTGTCAGCAACTCCATAAATCTTTGACTTCTGTGATACCTTTTTTAGAATTTGAGCCTTTGTACACACTTACAAAACCCGTGAAAAATTAGTGAGCCTCAATGCAGACACTGAACATGAACTTGGATACAGCAGCAATTTTGAAACTCTGGACTGCAGAGGGACAGCTGCACATCCCAGTGATAACACAAAGTCATCAGCACACTTCTGGATTGGGTCATTCCTGGGGGTGAACCCTCAATGAACACATGAGGTTCCCAATTGCCCTTTGCAGCTACCTCACATGTAAGGCTCACTTTCTAAAATGACAAATATGAAGACATAAAAATCAATTCAAGGAAAAACTAATTTTAAAATGTCAACAAGACCATCTCGTAGCATTTACTCAGATCTCATATCCAGCCCTACAACTCCACAGTGGCTGTCTCTACCAGGGTGTTTTCCCTATAAAAACTCACTTTTTAAAAGAAATCAAACACCTTTTTCTTCTTTTTTCTTTTTTTTTTTTCTTTTTTCTTTATTTTTTTTTTCTGACTGCCCCACAGAAAAGGGCTTTTCATTATTAACTTGAATTTTGGCCTTTAATCATATCTGCTCAGAACAGGGCTAAAGCTGTGATGCAATGCACAGCTTTCCTGCACAGCATATGGTATTTGAAAAGCGAGTAGAAGGGGAAAATGACAGACAGGAAAAGGTTCAGACTTCTGTAGCCTTGGTTTTGCACTGTGTGGTAATTATACTGAAGAATTCATGACTCACTTTGGTGCACTACTGTGCGCTGCTAAATTAGAATTTTGGCAAGGACACCAGACAAATGATGAAATATATAATATTGGTTTCTCTAGCATAGCTCATCACTATAGTCTCATGGTGTTTCAAAGGGCTTTTTTTAGCACTCTGGGAAAACAAGGTCTTTTTTAAACAAGAAAAACATATTGAATCAAAAATGTGCTGTACAGAAGTCAGCAGAAATAGATAAAATTCCTTTTTTAAAAAAATCAGCCTTTCAGGTAGTTTGAGTAATTGCTCTCTAAGACTTATTTCTGAGTCGACACGGAGCATCTGACATGGAGACTACTAAAAGCTGTTGTGCATTAAAGCACAAGTGTGATGTGGAGATGAAGCTCTTCCAACATATAACATTCATTAAAAAAAAGTTTTCTTTACACCAGCTTACAAATGTGTATTATCAAAATGATTTAGATAAAGGCTCCCCAGTCATTTGACAACTGCAATGAGGCCAAGCACACTGGAAGATGCACACATTGGGACAGCACTCAAGTTAACTCTTAAAGGCAAATTCTTTTCTCCCAAGAACTGCAGTCAGTCTGGAGTTATGCAGCACGTTGGAATTAATCCAGTTTTGCCAGGTGCAGCCAATCCCCCACGTAATGCTGCACTAGTTATTCTGATATGTAATGAGAAAGAAGTGGCACCAGTCATAAGAAAGAGGCATCACTGTTGAAAATATTTTGCTGCATGACCCAGAATTAACATCTCAATTTATCCAGGAAAAAAGCCAAATAAAAATACCCAGCTCCTCACTAGGACAGGGATGGAAACCAGCTTCTACTGGGCTTTCCATAGCTTTTCACAAATTTACTGCAACATGCAAGTGGTCATAAAGAGTTTCACAGCAGCCGGAGGGTTTGACTGACCATGGAGAGAGTTAAGATGTTAGCAGAAATCCTGTCTATGAAACTTGCCATTAACTTCAAGACCTCCCTGCACAAAGCTGGCAAACTCTCAGGAATATCGGATGTTAAAGCCTCCATATGCTAAACCACCACTGCTCTATACCATGTATTTTGTTTGAGGGCAAGCACAGAGATTGCAACCAGCTATTTTTAACTCTTTTCACTGTACAGTACATCTGTTGTGTTTCTGATTTCCATTAAAAATGAGAGTCATTTACTGATCTGGCCGTCATCCAGATTTCTACATGAAACACATGGGCTAAGCACAAAATAACACTGTTTTATGTGCATGGGTGCATGTATTGTATCTATTATCTACTACAGCGATCAGGAGTACAGTTAAAAATGCTGTGGGGACTTTGAAGGAACAGACTATCACACTTATCTTATTTCCTCAAAGTCTCTGGACTCAAAACCATCAAGAACAAGGCAGTGAAACCTTTCTTTATGTTTACATGCTGCTGCTGAGACCAAAACCAAATCCCACTGACTTTGCTGAGTGGAGAAGAGGCTCCTGAGGCTGGGGACACAGCTCGGGGGGCAGCAGATACCTTCAGCACAGCTGCAGAGAACACCCATGGAGAAAAGCCTCCAACAATAACGAGCTACTGAAGGATGTGCCAACATGGACCTCAGCCAGTAAGTCAAGCAAATTAAAAGCTGCAATCACTTCCCTGACAATCCTCCAGCAAAACTTGTCCCGAGCTTTGCTTCCCTGGTGAAAAACAGAAGATGATCAGCACGCACCAGAGGTCAGTAGGTTCACACTATCTGAGACCAGCAAAGGCAGGAAATTAAAACACAGAGAGGGCATGACAGAGTGCCCTGCCAGCAGCCCTTTACCAGCTCACTCCAAAGCCTGCTGAAGTCAACTGGACTCTCTCTGTAGATGCCACCAGCTTTAGGTCACATCTCAGTGCAGGGCTCCACTGCCCTTCTCTCTGCTGATTTCAAAGGCAGCAGTGCAGCATTAGAGAAAAGAGGGACGCTTTCAAATAAGCACAGAGTTAGGGCTAGAGAGGTCACACACCACAGCACTGCTCTTATGGAAACTTTGAGTGGAGAAAATATAAAGATATTCACTCAAATTGGAAAATTAATTCCAAGGTCACTGTCTGGGCAACCTTTCGGCATCTGTTTTCCGTGCTTGCATGCACAGAAAACCTTTTCCTAACCAGGATCCCTATGAAATCAGCAGGCCCAAAACGTGAACAGCCAGATGTTCATAAAAAAGGTGAAATCCAAATGGTATGTTTGATTTCTGATGCGATTACATAACCTGTCCTGGAGGAGAGGAGCCGACACCCCGAGCTTACACAAGTGACCCAGATGGAGCTTTGCTCGTAGGGCAATTCCTGTTATTATTAGCAGAGGCACATCTGGCTGGCCAGGCCAGCCCAGGCACAGGCAGCCCCCAGCACTCACAGGTCCCAGACCATCACATGAGGGAGCTGTCAGCAACTGGGGGAGCCTCAGGGACCATCCACCTTCTGTGGCAGCCCCCCAGAGATGCCACTGCCTTCCCTCACCTCAAGCAGAGCAAGGACCCACCAAGTGCTCATTCACCCATCAAAAAAATGACAAGATAAAGTCACTTCAGACGTGCACATTCCCAAAGTTCTCCTCTTTAAGGACAATGTGATCTTCTCTCACTGTGATTTATTCGTCCCTGGCCCTTATGTACTGGCTACATGTGGTACTAATTTCACAGCCATTTTCAGATGATGCAATGAGATTAAATGACATGGCCATAGTCACAAAGGGATGGCAACATTAATGCAGACTCTGGGAAAAGCTCCTTGTTTTTAGCTCTAAATACGGGTGTACCATTTCTTTCATATTGTGTTACTCCCCCATGGCTGCCAGACTTGCCAGACTGACAATAGTATCTTATGTTACAAAACCTACAATTTAATTTAACTTCAGTGTCCTTCAGAGGTTAAATTTCCATGGGAAATTACTTCTAGAGAAATATGGCCTGCATATGTTTGTGCCAAAGAGCCATTTCTGCTGCTCTTCTTCACAACTGCGATCCGTGCCTTTTTTTTTTTTTTTTTTTTTTTTTTTTTTTTTGTATCATGACTCAGACTAAATAAAAGTTCAGCTTGGGTTTCAAGAATGCAAATGTGAATATTCAGCACCCAGGGTAAGTTTCCCCACTAGTGGCATTAGCCTGCCCAAGCTGAAAGAATGGCCCCTCTGGAGGATCCAGCAGTCAGCCCCTGCCCTCTGAACACCGGGGTCTGGAGAGCAAAGGAAAGGGGAAAATGATTTTCTATTAACAGACTCCAGAAGTGGCTGCCACTGCTGTGGCTCTCACCCCTTTAAGGCTCAGTCCTTTTTTCTCTCCTCGCTCTCCTTTACTGCAGTTTGTTCCTCAGCCCTTCTTGGCTGTCAGGTGCCAGCAGGTGAAGAACAAAACCACTTCAGATGGCACGTCCTGTGGGGTACAACCAGGAGCACATCTGCTGTCTTCTCCCATCCCCTGCTGCCACAGCAGGAGCAGATGAGCTGCTGCACCAGAGCATGGCCTCCAGAAATTTAATGGTGGAAAAGAGGCCCCAGGGCATAGAAACTGCCAACATTCCCCTCTGGGGTAGGGTTATATATTCATTTTGCATGGCAAGGTTTGGGTTTGGGGGGATTACAGGGGTGGCTTCAGTGAGAAGCTGCCAGAAGTTTCCCCTGTGCCCAGTGGAGCCAGTGGCAGCCAGCTCCAAAGAGAACCTGCCACTGAGCCCATCAGCAGCAGTGCATCTCTGGGACACCTGCTTTAGAAGGGGAATAACCCCACAAAATTTCACAACTGCAGCCAGGAGAGAAGAGGCTACACAAGAGCAGCAACCCTGCAGACACCCAGGTGGGTGCTCCAAATGTCAGAGCAGAGACTTCCCTGCATTCCCTGTCCCCTTGTGCCACTTTGGGGGCAGCAGGGAGAGAAAACACTAGTGAAGTTGAGCCTGGGAAGAAATGAACTAAAAGAAGGCATTTTAAAGGTTTGATTTAATTTTTCACTATTCTCCTCTCATTTGACTGGCAAAAAATTAAACTTGTTTACCCAAGCTGAGACTACTTTGCCTGTAACAGCAATTGTTGATTAATCTCTCCCTGCCTTATCTCAACCCTCAAGCCTTTTGTTATGTTTTGCCTCCCCTGGTCCAGCTGAGGATAGAGCAGTTCTGGTGGGTACTTGGTGTCCATCTAGGGTCAATTCACCACAGACTATTTGTATTTCAGTGTAAATAAAGCTGAACTCTGAACTGTTTTGCAGCAATGTCAATGACTCCCTTCTGAGGATAAACCAAAATGCCAGGTAAGTGTGGAGGGGAAGGTTCCTTTACGAGGGAAATGGTTTGGGTCTAGCTGGACCCACGAGACAACGGCCACTTCACTTCCATTTGGCCAAAGGTTTGTAATACCAAACAGGTGGAAAATTGAGTGATTAAGCTCTGAAACTTTAGTGCTGCCTCTATAATGGGATCACCCTGGAGTGTGCTTGGGCATCTGCTACAGCCCCAGAGCAGCCTCAGCCCTTGCCCAGGGCTGCTGTGCCCTGAGCACCAGTGCAGGGGGCACGTGGGGACCTCCTGACCCTCATTTATGTGCTGATCTCCACATGGAGTTTCCAGCCAACAGCTACACGACAAGACTCTGGAAAATGGCATCTTCCTTAGTGCACAAAGTACCCCGTGGACTGCAGAAACACTTCACATTCCTGTGCACCACTCCGTAGGCAGCAGATGGGACCAGTCACACATTGTCAGACCTCCATCAAAGACTCCTCCCCAGCCTCCACAAGCCTTCACCCCACTGTCAGGAACACCCCCAAATCCTACCCAAACTCCAGCACTTCCCAGTGCTCTGCCCTTTGCCATCTGCAACCCCCACCCACTCCTGCCAGGGGTACACAGCCAAGCACCCCAGCAGGTCCTGACTACCCACAGTGCTGATTCTGCCACATCCCAGAGGCAGAAGGCACAGCCTACCTGTAATTATTATTAGAAGGAACTTATAATTATCTTTTCTGGGTTGAGACACAATAAAAGAAAAGAAAATCAAAATTATAAAGGAAGTGTTTGTATTGCACTACAAACACCTACACAAATGATACTAAAAGCTGCATCTCACCATTTGTTATTCTCTTGTATCATTATTTTTTCTGTGTCATTTATTTTCAGTCCTTCTGTATAAGACATTTTGCTCTTTTGCTTCATAATTTTGTTCTTTAATTTATTTGTCCCTATTTCCTTTTGTTCTTCCTTTGATCTTTGTCCTTTTAACTTTGGGGTTTTTCTCAAAAGCTTTTTTGGTAAACTCTGAGAGTTTCAATGCGCTGTCTTTGATGCATTTTTGAATTTGCTGCTACTTTGCTCTTCATGCAATTTTTATTTTTATTTTTGGCTTATTTATCTGTGGGACAGCAGCAATCTGACGCAAGGAATCTTATTGCATCACTGCACACTGTAACTACTAAATTTAATTTTCACTTTATTACCCTTAGTACTTGACTTGCCCACCTTAACTCCATTTATAGACTGGAATTCTACGAGCAAAACACATCTGTGGCCTTACATGAAGCTCTCCAATAGCATTCATTTGACTCTTGCAGAACTCAGCCCAGCAGAGTGGTGACCATCAGTGAGTTGGGAAGGAACTCTGCTCACATTTATGGTGTTATTCACTAAGACCTGAGCAGGACCTCTGCTCCTGCTGATGGAATTTTGTGCAAGGGCTCTCACTTCAATCTGTTCAGTCCTCAAATATCAAACTTCTGTTGACTTCAGTGAGCCAATGAGGAGGCCAGGCAGGTTTTGCTGGCTCACCTCAAGCTGAGGGAATCAGATCCAACTGAAAAAGCCTCTTCCTGTCACATCAAGGCAAAACGCTTTGAGACATGGCACTACCCCTTCAGGGATCTCAAGCATTAATCCCTTTTCAGAGGTACACCAGCTGAATGGAGTAATACCTATGCCAAATGCACAGAAAAGTCCAATCCCTGAGAGCTGGCTAACCTGCCAGAAGGGCACAACCTATGTTTGAAAGGAGCTGGAGAAGAGGAAGGGAGCTGCACACCTTTGCACCACAAAACACGAGCACAGCAGAGCTTTGCAACCACTGTCACTACAAAACCCACGTGCTCTTGAGATGATCAGCTCCAGTACCAAGAGCAGATACACCTCCTGAAGGAGGATTCAGAAATATGAGTCAGCACATTAGCATTTTGTGTATGGCAGTCGTGTCTGAAGTGTTCCAGATGAGATCTGGGCCATCCCAGCCCTGCTCTAGCTGGCTGTGCTAAGGTGTCTTGTAAAATATTTCAGAAAACAGCAATTGCATTGGCTTTTACCTCTTCTGCATGTTTTCCTATGAGAGAGGACAGAAATCAGAGCAGACAGCCATGTACAGAGCGCTAATCCAAAAGATAATGGGAAGAAACTTTGCGAGGAGAGAATTCAATTCACTTTATAACAAGCAAATGCTCATTGCTCACAGTGACATCCAGAATGAGCAATGCTGGGTTCCTGCCGGCTCAGCTCTTTGTATAAAGGTTGTGATATTTTGTCAGCAAGGAAAACAAAGGTGCTGAGATGGGCTGGTCAATAATTGACTGAGCCTTGTTACTCACTGCAATCACTATCCTGTCACCACGTCTCTGTCTCAAAGTTTCAGTAAAACTAGTGAATCACCACACTGAAAAAGACTTCTTGCCTTGAAAAAAAAAAAAAAAAAGGAAATTACCATCACTGACAACAACAACAAAGACTTCCTATCTGGCTTTGTCAAAGGTCACTCAGCAGTTAAGTCCATTTACACTGTGACTTCTATCAGCTGTGAAGAACACAGAACAAAGCGAACACCAATATTCACTCCTCTGGCTTCAAAAATTTCCATGGAAACCCTTTTTTCCCCCCCTTCTTTTTAAGTTACCTCAATCTTCAAAGAACCTGACAAGGACAAAGCCTGCACTGGAAACCACTTTCACTTTGCATGTCTGACATTGGTGTTTCAGCCCACCTGAGAGTCATAACCTTGACACATTTCTTGGCAACTGCCTGGAGTTTTATCTTCCAGCAGTGAAGGTAAGTGAGCAACTCCTTTCACCACTGGATTACAGGTGCTGTGTGTGGATATTAACCCCACCCTCCTTCCAACTTGTATTCCACCTGAGGACACAGCTTGCTTGCTGTAGGCTCTGCACAAATGCAGAACACAGAACCCTGCCCCAAAGCACACATCTCTGAAAAGACAGAGTAGATAAATCAAACCTTATTACTCCAACCTATACGTGGAAAAACATGTTGGTCTCTCAACTAAGTGACAAACCCGAAGGCAATTAGGTCTGATTTACAAGGGAGTCTATGGCAATTATGCCTCCAGCTCAGGCACCTAAATTGTCTCAAGTGTTTTTGAACCCACGCCTTGGAGAAAGAAGCCCAAGGCCTGACAAGAAAAAATGGATGTAGAAAACTAACTTGCCCCCAGCACCCTGACACATTCCCAAACTCGTAGAGCATCCCTCCCCCATAACAGCACAGCTGCTTTACCACACGGGCTGCACACCTCCAGCCTTCAACAGCAAATGCAAAATAGCCACATCTAATCACTAAAATTTACTATTGCGACATATCAGAAAGAATAATCCAGAAATTGAGACAGTATTAAGAAAAGCCCTTAGGGAAACAAAACCAAATTAGAACTGGAGGAGCAGAAATCACTGACAACAAAACGGATGCAGGAAAGCCCATCCTGCTGACGGGAAGGGAGGGACAGAGACCCTGAGACATCACCACCTGCCTTGGCAAAATAACAACAGGCTCCCCACATCTTCATCGAGGCCAAGCCAGCCCTGGGCCCACCCTGATTGAGGCCAGAAGGGGTGAATTCTGAGCTCGGGGGTGTGTAGCAGGAACTGCAGGTGCTGGGTGCACACTCCTCAGCAGGGTGACAGCAGCAGGGGAGTGCCCTGGCAGAAGGGGGCAAAGAGAGCCCCAAACCACAGGGCAAGGGCCAATTCATCAGAAAGGAAGCTCCCACCAAGCCAAGAAATAGTGGGCTTAGACTTGGACTCTGCCAAGTTTAAGGGGTTGTGTGACTCAAGGACTCACCCCAAGTCCCAGTGTTTCAGCCCTTCCTGTTATATTTTCAGGATTCTGAATTTCTCATGGGGTTAAAGTCAGGAGCATGAATTATTCTCCAAAGGGAAAAAGACCTAAACCAGCACTATTTCCCTCCTGTAGTGGCTTTTATTAACAGATCTCAAAATTCTCCAGGGTATCCTTCCCATCAGAGAAGGAGACAGAACTGAAGCAACTTCTCAGAATCCCATTGGCAAGGAGCATCCAAGTTGGGGAGAATCCTGGTGTCTCCCAGGGGCAGAGTAATTCACAGCCTATTAGGATACACTGCCTAGCCGTAAGACTCTCCCATGAGGGTTTCTATTAGTATTTTAATTTCTATTTGAGGCTGTCACATGCTTAAAATATCGTGTGGTTTGCTCTCAGTTTCTCAGGTGTGGGGTTTTTTTAATGATCTGATTGAAAAATTAGCCATCCAAGAGGGAAAAAGCTCAAGCTGAGGTGTCAAAACATCCATACAAATCAAAATTAGACTAGAATCTAAAAAGGGATTCCCAGAAGAGATTCTTTAGTGTACAATTAGGCTGTTCATAGTTTCATATGCACTCAAATGGGTATGTGTGTGACTGCACACTGCAGTAGGTAGAAGCTTTCTGTGTGCATGTGTAGCTACACCTTGTTTTAGCATCAGGATGCATTTTTTTTTTCCTGGCGTAAATCAGGTAGCTTCCTCAATTTCACTGAAACTGCAAAATTATTTGATGTGTAATTTAGCAAGCCGTGTTTCCTTTGCTTTATAAAGATTCATGCACTAACTCAGAAAGTCCACAAGGAGCACAGGCTATTTGATCACAATTATTTTTAGAGGAATTAGTTGCTATAAGAAGATGAAATTACGATAACTCAAGCAGTGCATGCTCTTATGTCATGCACATCAAGGTAATTTGTTTTGACTTGGTCTCAGGGATAATTTTTAGATAAGAACACAACCTCCTAACAACTAATTTTCTTCATAACATCCTACCACTGAGGAAGGTAATTTCTCAGCCCCTCTGTAATGTAGCTATATGCAAGATCACTACTCCACTTGAATGGCTCCAGCAAATGTGATCCCTCCACAGGCCCTACCCCATCGCTCCAGCAACAACAAGAATTTTGTTCTTGCATGACCAGGCAGCTCTTTGTTCCAACAGTGGAAGAATGAAGCATTGTGGCCCAGATCCTCAGCTGATATAATTAGATGGCATTTCATTGAAGCCAAGGCCAGCTGATACCAGCTGAGGAGCCAACCCTTGATCTGCAGCAGCAACAGCTGAGAAATAACTAACAGGCATGGAATAAACCCTCCTGTTCCACTGCCTTACTACAATAACCAGCTCAGTGCTTTCAACAGGTTGATCAAGAAATCCCAGGGGATTTAGAACATCCAGAATATTGTACTCCAAATTGGAGAACAGGAGCACTCAAAAGCAAAAGGCTGGAGCTGGAAGCTTTGGCTTTCTGAAATGAGCTGAGGCTGGTGATGTTTCCACACAAAGCCCCCCTTTGCCCAGCCCTGATGATCTGACAGGACCAGCCCCTCCTGTCAGCACTATTTAACTCCAGCTTGCAGCTCAGTGCCCCTTCAGGCAACCTTAGCAAAACCAGCATGGGAAGGAGCGGGTGACCACGCTGCCTCTGTGACTTGGGAGTGGAGGTTTGGTCAAGATTCATTCCAAAAATACCAAATACCTAACAAAACCCTGGGCCAGAAGGCAGCCAAAAGAACATTCGTATGCATTATTGAAAGAATACCAGCACACCACTTGAAACGTGTGTTGCTGACTCTTCACACACAGAAGAAGCTGACAGTGAAATCCAGCTTATGGAATCGCCTCCTGTTCAGTACCGAGTGTATTCCTCAGCAATAAAAGTGGTTTTGGCAGTGTGGGAGGTTAATATGCAGTACCCATTAGAGTGCCAGTGTGATCTGTGTTTATAAGGCAAAGCACCAATAAATTAGGTCAGCACATGAATCTTCAGAGGGAGGAAGGAGAGGGAGAGCAGGAAGAGGACCCTGGGCAGCAAGGCCACAGGGGCCAGGCGAGGCATGTGATGCCCTCAGGACTTCCAGCATCATAGACAGAGGCTCTCAGAAAGCAAAATCCATTTTTCCATTAGAAGTAACAATAAAAAATATTACACTGATTCAAAATGTGCAATCAGGCCTGACTTACAGCTTGCCCTGCTGCATTCAGGCTTTTACATCAGAAGGCTGTAAACCGTTATAGCAGAAAATAATAGCTGGGTGTGTTTACTCACCCAAAACCATGCTTCATTTATTTACCTGAATACACTATCACGTACACTGACCATTGTGGCTGCTCAGTGAGGCAGGCAGACAAAAATGGGGAAAATAAACATCTACGCAGATTTCAGCAACAGATAAACTACTAATTCATGCACAAAACAATGAAGAAATGACAGGACATACGACAGTAACCCCTCCTGAATTCTTGATTGTATTATTAAATAAAAGCAAAGGTAGAACAAGCAAAGAAGTGCTGAGTTGCCAGTTTGTAATACCAAATTAAAAAGCCTGTTAGATCCAACGCAATCTTGGCTTGTGACTGTTGCAATTCAATGTGAAATTCCCAATAACATTCAAGCACTTCAATAAAAGAAAGATTTTAATTCAGTGACCAAAAATAAAATAAAGAGTTGATGTAAGTGACTTGATTTCATTTGTATTATTGAAATGAGCTTTATGCAATGACTTATTGATGTCACAATATTCCATTAAGAACTGATTATTTTCTTGTTTACATAATGCCAGCAATTACAGGGGTAATGCTGGTCCAACACACAGCACAGCAGAAATAAAAACCTCTTTGCCACATACCAGAATTCCACATGAAGGTGTAAAGTTTAGTTAAGGAGAAATATTGAAATATTCCTTACTAAGACCAAGTTGCCTTGGAAAGTTAAATAATAAACAACTATCTTCTAACTAACATCTGCCCAAATCAGGCATGGTTACAAAGACCCCGTGGCTCTATGCAAACAAGTTCGGCATTTAAAACCCTGCTTGAATAATAATCAGCAGGTATCAAAAATTGGGGGTTTTTTAGCAAGTCTTGAAAGCAAATGTTTGAAGCCAAAGAGGTAACTTGCATGCAAACATTGCACTTGCACTGAAAGGGAAGGGGCCAGGGCCTCACAGTACCTGGACAGGGATGCAGGGCTGAAGTTCAGCTGGCTGGCCACAAATCCCCATTCCTTCCCTTGCAGCAGGAAAAGGGAACCCTTCCCAAGCAGGGGTGGATCACACAACCCCCAGCACTCTCTTGCACCAAGCTCACACTTGCCCAGGGCCAGCAATGGGGTTGTCCTGGGAAGCTGCACTAGCCTTGGAACACCTTTGACCCAGTCCCTGGGTCTGCCTGCCACCTGCCCCCCAATTCCCAGGCTATCCTGACCTGCAGCCCAGCTCCTCCCAGTGATTTCACACATCAGCAATCCCTGACTTGCTGACCAGAAGCCACCTCAGCCCTCCCACCCCAGCAGATCCTCCAGTTCCCATCTCCCTGGCCAGAACACCAGGCTCCCTGCCAGCCCCAAGGGCTCACCAGCAGGAATGCAAAGGTGAGACTGGCACTGATGTTGTGCTCCTAAAGAGATGATTAGAGAGGTGAGAGTTGCCCCTTCCCTCACACCCAAGGCACAGGAGCCCAGGACAAGAGCAGGGCCCTTGCTCATGGGAAAGGTCCATGAGAAAACAGGTTGGCTGGTGTCATCCTCGTGTGGTGGGCTAATGGGGAGCCCCCAGGGCTTTGGGAAGAGCCAGCTGAGCTTGGCTTCATTCCCTTGGTCTCACCCATCAGCACAGCCCAGAGGGGCTGTAACACTGCTGGTGCTCATCATTACCAGCCCTCAGGGCAGAGGAAGAAAGGCTCAGGAAACAAGGAATTATGCATTTCCTGCAGTCCAAAGCCAAGCTACGAGCTCAGTCTCTCAGAATTCACCAACTGGCCAGTACATCTTAGATCACAGATGACCAATCAGTGGCTAAAGGCATTTGTGGATACTGAAGTTGAGAAATAAATGCAGAGACAGCGCTCTTTTATTCACATCTCTGGGGCACTTTGGTCCAGCCAAAACTTGTCCACAAAGGTCAGTTACAGAACAGAATACAGTACATCTACCAATCTCACATCCTTAGATTAAACTCAAATGTTTTAAAGGCTCAAGGAATAAACAGCTCCTGGAAGAGAGGGAGATTCAGTTTACAGGCAGACACAATTTAGATGAAACCATACTTAACAAAATAGCCAATATGCGCTAAAGGTCACCCTGATGAAAACAAAAACATGTAGTTTCAAGGAATTAGTTACTTGTTCACAATATGGTCATTTTCACCTCTTGAAAATCATGTAATTAACTGCATCTAGCTGCTCGCATTATATTTCAAAGCCAGTTTCCCTTTCATTATGTAGCTTACACATGGAGTTACAACCTTTGACACAATGTTCTTTTACTCTAAAGTAAATTCAAACAACTTTAACTTAAAGAACTCACTTAAGTAATCTGCAACTTTCTCCTCAGAGCTGCTCAGTTTCACCCCCACCGAACACCACAGACTTAGTTTCAGTAGAACAAACACTAAGAAAAAAGCCCAAACCTCCACGTAGCTAAAATTTGCAACCTACAAATTCTGCTGGGCCTTGCTAAAGGAGATAAGGTGTCATGTTATCTATCCTCACTTGAAGTGCTACAAACAGCTCCCCCAGAACTCCTTAAAAAACCACAGCACAGTGTAACACAAGCGATACACAGGGAACCACATCCCCTGCACTCACCCCTCACTGGCCTCTGCTGCCCTCCTCCATCAGCCGTGTGGTCACCTGTCCAGGCAGCCTTTGTCCAAGCTGCTCCTGGCAAAATAAAAAAAAAAAAAAAAAAAAAAAAAAATTAAAAAAAAAGGAAAAAAAAAAAAAGTGGGAATAGACAGAAAGCCTTGCTTCTGGCTCTGTTGAAAAATGTTTTTCTGTGACTAAGTTCACCTGTACTTGAAAGATCCAGGTGTACCTCTGAACCCTGGGACTACAGGGCTGCTCTAGGACAGCAAGTTTTGTCTCTCCACAAAGGTACAGAGCAGTTCATAGGTCTCCTATTAGGTTGTTTTAGGGAGAGTTTTTTGTTTTGGGGTTTTTTGGGGTTTTGGTTTTTTTTGGTATTTGGGGGGTTTGTTTTGTTTTTTGTTTTTTGTTTTTTGTTTTCTTTTTATTTTTTGGGGGGGGGAAGTTTGTTGTTTTTGGTGGGTTTATTTTTTTTTTTCACCAGTCCATTTTTCCTGCTGGAAAATCTGTGGTTTCTCTCGTGCAAAACATGGTAACAGTGTAATACTGCATGGATGTGCTTCAGAGGAGTGCAGGGCACGGGGCTCTGCAGAAGTGCCAGTAAGGGAACAGTGCTGGATGGAGCCTGGTGGGTGGGGGAAGACTTTCTGAGGAAAAAAACTACTTCAGTGTGGCTTACTGCAGGGAAAAAATGGGTCACCACATCCAGCATTGAGATGATTCTGTAGAAAGGTGGTGGTGGGTCGGAATAAGCACATTATATTTCTCCCTTCTCCTACAGTCCAACTGACCAGCCTTTGGAGCCCTGCAATGACCAGAGAATCCAGGGGAACTCTGCCCAAAGACAGAACCCAGCAGCTCTGAGCATCCCGGCCTGAGCACCTGGAAAAGCAGGAACAGCTTGTTCCTTCCTGCAGAGTGTCCCCGCTCTCAGCCAGCTGCCACCAGCCTCTGCGGGCTGTGCTGCCACAGGGCCACCACTGCCACCAGCCTCTGCGGGCTGTGCTGCCCCAGGGCCACCACTGCCACCAGCCTCTGCAGCCACAGGGCCACCACTGCCACCAGCCTCTGCGGGCTGTGCTGCCCCAGGGCCACCACTGCCACCAGCCCTCTGCGGGCTGTGCTGCCCCAGGGCCACCACTGCCACCAGCCTCTGCGGGCTGTGCTGGCCCGGGGTCACCACTGCCACCAGCCCTCTGCAGGCTGTGCTGGCCCGGGGCCACCACTGCCACCAGCCTCTGCAGCCACAGGGCCACCACTGCCACCAGCCTCTGCGGGCTGTGCTGCCCCAGGGCCACCACTGCCACCAGCCTCTGCGGGCTGTGCTGGCCCCGAGGTCACCACTGCCACCAGCCCTCTGCGGGCTGTGCTGGCCCGGGGCCACCACTGCCACCAGCCTCTGCGGGCTGTGCTGCCCCAGGGCCACCACTGCCACCAGCCCTCTGCGGGCTGTGCTGGCCCGGGGCCACCACTGCCACCAGCCTCTGCGGGCTGTGCTGGCCCGGGGTCATCAGTGCCACCAGCCTCTGCGGGCTGTGCTGCCACAGGGTCACCACTGCCACCAGCCTCTGCGGGCTGTGCTGGCCCGGGGCCACCACTGCCACCAGCCTCTGCGGGCTGTGCTGCCACAGGGTCACCACTGCCACCAGCCTCTGCGGGCTGTGCTGGCCCCGAGGCCACCACTGCCACCAGCCTCTGCAGCCACAGGGCCACCACTGCCACCAGCCTCTGCGGGCTGTGCTGGCCCCGAGGTCACCACTGCCACCAGCCTCTGCGGGCTGTGCTGGCCCCGAGGTCACCACTGCCACCAGCCTCTGCAGCCACAGGGCCACCACTGCCACCAGCCTCTGCGGGCTGTGCTGGCCCAGGGTCATCACTGCCACCAGCCCTCTGGGCCCCAGACACAGAGCCAGCTGCGGGGAATGCAGCAGGAGAGAGGGCAGCCCACTGAGGGTGTCACAGCCCGCTGCCCGGTGTCAGAGCCCTCTGTGGCTGTCACAGCCCACTGAGGGTGTCACAGCCCGCTGTAGGTGTCACAGCCCGCTGTAGGTGTCCCAGCCCGATGAGAGTGTCCCAGCCCGATGAGGGTATCTATCATAGCTCACTGTAGGTGTCCCAGCCCGGGGGCCCGGGCACACCGAGCCCGCCGCTCCCGCGCTGCCCGGGCCGGGGGCGATGTGCCGCTTGCCGGGCGGTGACGGAGCAGAATGGCCCAGCCCAGCCCGGGCACACGCCGCGCTGCTGCTTCGCAATGCTGCCAGTGCAGATTCCTCTCTCTCCTCTACCGCTTCTTCTTTTTACTATTTTTTTTTCCTTTATAATTTTTTTTTCCCCAAACCTTTGTGGAACAGACGCCCTCTCCTTGCCCCAGTTGGAGCTGCAGTAGAATGAAAAGGGGGGGTGGGAAGGAGGGAGGAGAGCAGGGAAAAAAAAAACCTCTTTTGGTTGAGGTTTTCCTGTTACTATCACTGTAGCGTTTATTTAGCCAATCTCCTAACTATGACGTGAGGAAGGCAGGAATCATGGCTCGCTCATAATATTTAACACACCCACTGAAAGCTGGAGCTGCAGAGCTACTAGTCCAACCAGTCTCCAGAATTCAGTGTAGCTGAAAGAGGTTTTCACTCTGCACCTGCCAAAGATCTCTCCCCGCTTTCCTTTCTCTCCCCCCTTCTCTCCTCCTTTCTCTCTCTCTCTTTAAAAGATCTGTAAGACCCAGCAGAGATCAAAGACCTCTTCGCTAAAAAAGAACCTCTACTGATTCATATTAGTTTCTTTCCTCTAATCCTTCCTTCTCTCCGCTCTCTCTCTTTTTTTTTTTTTTTTTTTTCCTCTCCTCTCTTCTGTGCCATATTTAACCTTTATGTTGCAGTTGTGCCATCAGACAGTTTTGCAGCCAAAAAAAACCAGCCCAAGCCAAAGCACAAGCCCAGCTCGGATACAGCAGCCACCCCGACTCGATCTCAGTTGAACGTACTAATCTCTCTCAAGCACTGGACGCGATGGATGAAGAAACTGGAACCGCTCTAAGAAAATGATTTTCCAGCCAATGTTCTTAAAGAGTCTGAGAGAAGAGAGGGAGCGAGAGCGAGCGGGGAGCGCTTCTGCTGCATCACTGCTCAAATCCAAGGGAAGGGAGTCAGCGTTTCCAGCACAGCCAAATATTATGGATGATTTTTTTTCTTCTGTCGCCTTTCCGCACAGGTTTTCTTAATATTTTTATTTCCCCCCTCCTCCTCCCCCCCCCTCCTTTTTTTTTCTTTTTAAATTTTTATTTAATCAGCGCCTGTGTCTGATGCCGGTTTCTCTCCAAGAGCCAGTTTTCCCTGTTTGTTGTGATCCCTGTAATAAAAAGAGGGAGAAATCGTGAACAGATGGCTTTCTATATTACCATGCCGCTGGCATTGTTTTCCTGTTGATTTTTAAAGGCTCGGTCCGGAGCTCCTTTTTTCTTCTTTTTTTTTTTTTTTTTAATTTTTTCCCCTTTTATTTTTTTTTTTCCCTCCCCCTCCCAAGTTCTTGATGTTACTGAGACATGAGGACCTATCGGGTTTAGGCTGTTTATTTCTCGGCGCCTATGGAGGTAACTTTATTGACTTGATCGCTCGCTGCCCGAGCCGAGAGGAGCCGTCCGGAGGGGGCCCGGCAGCCCCGCGCCCGCCCGGCCTCAGTCCGCCGCCTGCCCTCCCTCCCCCTGCCCCGCTAATTCATCAGCCGCCCCGGCCATGAAAATGCTCCTGGTCCGCAAGTTCCGGGTGCTCATCCTCATGGTGTTCCTCGTCGCCTGCACCATGCACATCATGATCGACCTGCTGCCGCGCCTGGAGCGCCGCGGGCCCGAGGGCCGCCCGGGCTGCTCCTGCCCGCCGCCCGCCGCCGCGCCGCCCCGCGCCGCCGCGCCGCGCTGGCCCGGCAAGCACACGCTGCGGATCCTGCAGGACTTCAGCGCCGAGCCGGCCTCCAACCTCTCGTCGCAGTCGCGGGAGGCGGCGGAGAGAGCGGCGGGAGGCGGCGGAGCGGGCGGCGGGGGCGCGGCGGCGGCGGCGGGGAGGGCGCGGCGCCTGATCGGCCCCGGGGCTCCGCGGCCGCCGCCGCCCGCCGCCAACGCCGCCCCGCTGGCCGCGCTCTTCCAGCACCCGCTGTACCGCGCCGCCCTGCCCCCGCTGGCCGACGGAGACCTCCTCTTCAATGTCAACAGCGACATCAGGTTCAACCCGCGGGCGGCCGAGCAGAGCGAGTGGTGAGTGGCCCGCGGTGGCGGCGGGGACGCGGGCTGGGGACGTGGCGTGTCCCCCGGGTCGCTGCCCTTGGGTCAGGAACGTGGGGTTTAGGCTTTAGGGTGCCGTGGGCGGAGGGTTGAGCGGAGCGTTTCGGGGGTCGCTGCGAAAAAAAAAAAAATAAAAAAATAAAAAAAAGGGGGAACCGTTCGCGGATTTGCCTGGTCGTGTTCCTTCGGCAAATTAATGCCCTGAAATAGAGAATAAACACGGGAGCACGAGAAGGCTGGAGCGGTGGGGCAGAGGGGTCGGTGGGCCCCACTCCAGCTGCAGCCAGGGAAGATGCTGCCAGAAGAACGGTGTGAGGAAGAGGGTGAGCTCACAGCGAGCCTTCCTCCCCAGCACCTTCCCAGCCTCCCCCCAGAGGTGAAGGGACTGAGCAGTGAGGCCAGGCAGTAATACATTAACTTTTCTCAAAAGCAGGGTCTGGTGCCACAGAGGCATTCATCCTGGCAGGTATTTCCGCTCTCAGGATCTGATCTGCGCTACATTTTTCATCCTCAATTAATTCCCAGTGCCCTGCACCTCCGCTGCTCTCCAGCCTTCAAAGCAGTCAGTTGCCTCTGTGAATCGTATGCCCCGTTGGCTCCTAAGAAATGCTGAGAAATTCAATGACTGAAAAATCAAAAGGGTTGTCTAATACAACAGCACCCTCTTCCAAACACAGTGACATTGTAATGTTTAAACAGCTGCATTGTACCGTGCAAAAGCTCTGTCAAGCTGCAGAGCAGCCAGCATGATCTAAACCCTTAGAAAGAGAGGATAAATAATTCTGATTTCCTCCCCATGAGCACGTGAATTGTCCAGGCCCCTTCCATCTAATAATCCTAACTGACTGTGGAGGGGAATAACCTGGAAAGTTTTGGGTTCTCTGAAAGAAAAAGAAAAAAAGAAAAGTCACAAATGCCTCTGAACATCTGGAGATGGCTGTAAACACAGAGAACTTAGCATCAAAAATCTGGGTTAGACTGTTCAGTAGGTGAAGAGGGAAATCAGCACTGATATCCACAATGCAGCTGCCGGTTGTATGTGTTTTCCTTAGTGGCTGCAGCCAAAGTTCACAGAACTTTGAAAATCACAAGGCAGTGGTCTTTTAATTCTTTGCTGTAGCAGGTTCCTGCTGCTCAGGAAGGGGCAAGACCAGCCAGTTCTTCTTTAGCAGCCAGTTCAGAGTGATGCAGTTTCTGTCATTGTCCCTCTTTAAGGAGGAGGAGGGAGCGGGAGCGTTGGGTGCCACGGGTCAGGTTCTGCTGCACTCTTGGTTTCCTGCCCCACATCCCTGTGAAACAAAGGTTCGGGATGATGCTGTTGTTCGAGTCAGACCTGTAAAAGCTGTGTGCAGCATAATGCAACCTAAACACAGGGTACAACTTGAGCTCTGTGGTACTGCTATAGAAGGGCCTCTGTCAGTGCTCAGTGATGCCACTCTGAGTTATGCTCCTGACTTTCATGGGGGTTAAATCAGGCAGGATGTGGGAGGTGAGAATCCATCTCGCCATTAGCCCCAGGTGGGAGAGGGCTCCTTGTTCAGGGAGAGACCTGGGACCTCTCTTCTTTCAGTAGCGTTTTGCCTTTCCAAGTTGTCACATTTTGAAGCCCTGTTTCTTGATGCGTGTTACAAATTGTAACATTATTTCTTTCTCCTCAACTTTGAGTTTTTGTTGTATTGTTCTTTTTTTCTTCTTTTTGGTGGTAGGCAAAATGAAGATCATCATGAAGAATTTTTGCCAACTGGAGAAACCTCCATAGACTCCTACCCAAACTGGCTAAAATTCCACATTGGCATTAATCGGTATGAGCTGTATTCCAGACACAACCCTGCAATTGAGGCTTTACTACAAGACCTTGTCTCCCAAAAGATAACCAGCGTTGGTAGGTTTGGATATATGTTATTTTTTTAATAATTATTTGCTCTTTATTCAGGATCTCACTGCTGTTTGCGTATTAATATTTTGCATGGCTTCTCTCCAGCATCCCTGCAACTTCTCTTTCTGACTTCCCTTCACATTTTCCCTGCTAAACATAAAGATATATCGTCAGCACTGTATTACCCGCATAATTGCCAAGTCTGCCAGCAAGGCAAACCCCATTCGTGTCAGAGATCCTTTAGTCACAATCAGGCTGCAAGTGCCCTGCTCCTTTATTCAAAATAAACACTGACACAAAAAAAGGATGGCAGAGAACAGACAGCACCTTGCACGAGCTAGATTTGTGTTTCAGAGGCTGTGCCTGGCAGAGGCTGCCTTGCCGAGGAGGAGAGGCTGCCCTGCAGCCCTGCTGCATCGGCCCGCGGGCTCTGCGGCTGCGGAGCTGCGGCTTCCCCAGGCACGGCACGGAGCTGCAGGCAAGCCAGCCTCCTGCTGGGCACGGCTCTGTTTGCTCTGTAAATCCACAACGGGGATGTGCCCGTGGCAGCCTTTGGCTCTGAGTGAACAAGGTGACGCGGTTCGGGGCTTTTCTCCAGGGTTGTTTAATGGCAACGCGTGTCTTCTTGAATTTAGCTGCGTAGCTGCGCCGAGAAAGGGATGTCACAACCTTAGGTGAAAGCCCCGGGACGCTAAACAAGTGCACACCCCGTGGTTTCCAAAGGCGGGGAGTTGCAGCACGGGCAGTGGTTTCCATCCACCAGGCAGAAAATGGAGTTACTTGTGCTGACCACAAAGTTGCAAAGTCCCTTTCAGAGGGATGAAATAGCAGGAGCTCGGTGAAAGTGCTGACGGTGTGTTGGCACTGTGGGATGAGGTCAGCAGGTCTTTAACCCTGCAAGGCAAAAATTCCCCTGGCTTCAGCAGGAAATGGCCTGGGCAAGAATAGCTCCAGCAGCCCTAAGGTTTACATTTTCCACTGTGTGAATCACGGCGACTGCTGAGCAGGAATAAAGGAGGTCCTTGGTCATCAGGAGTGGGCTGATTTAGCTGGTTGGGATGGAGTAGGTGTAAAATGCAGGGTGCCACGGGAGACCCTCAGCTCAGTGAATCTTGCTGTGCGTTGGCTGTGCTCAGTGCACTGCTCTGCTGGATTGAATAAAGCAGTTTGTGGTACCCAGGTGCCATCCCACATGCTGGATTCAAGGATCCAGTGGACTTGCAGCTCAGGAAAGAGGACAAACACGGGCTTGTTTATTAACTGTGATGGGTTTCCTGTCCTCAAAAGTCTGGATTGGAGTGATTCGTTCAGGGGGTCATGTTTGCCCATTTGGCCACGTGTTTTCCCTTCCCCAGCTCAGAGGTGACGCTGCAGGTAGCAGCAGGCTGCCCGTGCTCCTCCGGTCTGGAGGGTGACGAGGGCACTGTATGGACACAGCCTGGGTGATTTTCTCCCTGATACATCCCTTGCCTTTCCTGACCTTGCCCCTCAATGCCCACCAGTTTTTGGAATATTGGTGGCACGTGCAAATGGGGGTTGAGCCAGCACAGTGTAACACGTGTATGAACATTGCTCCTTGGGCACATAATGAGGCACAGCTGCAGTCTGTGCCCGTCCCTGTCCCTGCAGAGAGCAGCAGTGCCCAGGCTGTCCCCAGAGGGGCAGAGGTGATGCCAGCCCAGCCATGTCCTGGCCCATCTCTTGAGGTTTGTACCAAGAGCAGTGGCTATAGCGCTTTGTACCACACAGCTGCTGAGTTTTGATCTGTACTCACCTCCCCAACACTCCAGAGCTCAGCTACACTGTCTGTGCAGGAGGAGAGCAGTGTCTGCAGCAAACTCAGCAGTGCTCAAGCCATGGAATCTGTCACTTTTGCAGAGCAGGGAGGTGGCTGAGGTGGATTAGGGGCTTAGAAACTGGCAGGACATAAAGGGAGGAAGGAGCAAGAAATAGTAGTTTAGTGCTCACTCCTCACTTGATCTTCTAGGCTTGGTGTTCACTTGTGCTTCTGGGCACGTGGCTTCACCTCTCTCTGCTTCAGTTTGCCCAGCAGCAAAAAATATCATAAAAAACGGGAGTGAAATCCTGACCCTGGTGACATCAGTGCAAGTTTTTGTCACTTACTTCTCCAGGGCTGTGATTTCACCTAAAGTGTCCTACAGATGTATCATGGGGCTTCCGTTAATTCTGGTTTTGATGGAGCTTTCAGATCAATGGGGGGAAAGGGCCATGGGACCACAGAGGAGGATTTATGGTTGCTATTAGCCATTCCCATTGGGATTGTCTCTGTTAATGTTTGAACAAGGCTCTTAAGAGCATGGTGGGGCCTCTTACTCCTCTTAACAAAAACACAGAGCCATGGTTTCTAGCAATGAATCAGGATAATTTCCATAAATTAAACCAGGAGGTGTATTTGGTATTGTTGTTGGCCGCTATGGGAACTGGCAGGGAGTGATTCCTACACATGAATCCCAGTCTAAAATCAAGTATATGAAAATGGAAGGGGACTTTTGGCTAATATAGAGATGCCAGGATCTGAATTTTGTTGTTAGCATTCATTGCCTGACCCTGTGGGGATTCAGGGGCTTTGTCAGCTTGCAAAGAAAGGAAGAGTATATTGCTAATATAATTTTTAAATTATATTTTGCACAATGCAACTTCTCTTATTTTATGTTGCAAATTCTTTGGATGTTTAAAAATACACGTTTTAAAGTAATTCCTGCCAGTTTTCAGCTTTACTGCAGAGCAGCAGAGGGATTCAAAAGCATGTAAGCTGATTAATAAAGAGTAATATGTTTGACCAAAGGACATTTATAGGGCTGTTACATTCTTTGCATATTCCTGCTTATCTTCTAATTAGCCTTGTTTTTTTTTTTTCCTTATGGTCAATTTTTTTTTTCTTTTTAAGGCAGCTGGAAAGATGTCAGGTTAGGAGTATAAAATAAATTGAGACCTTGATAATGCCTGGTCTTCAGACTTCTTTTAGCAAGCAGGACAATTAAATGCACAGGGTTGCATGCATTAGGTGAAATGGGATATGGCTTTATCCAGTTTCTTCCCAACGCTCAGATTTACTTTGGCTCTAATAGAATTAGATGATTTGCCTGATACCTGCAGTAATTAGATCCAAACTGCAGCAGAGCAGCATTCTTGGCCACGCTGTGATTTCTCTGCTCACCCTGCATTATTTATGGGTGGAAGTGGGGACCAGACTGATCCCCCACATCTGCCAGCACCACTCACACGACTCTGCAATGTGCAGTGGTATTTTAACATGAAAACGGTGACAGAAGCAATTCCCAAGAGCAGGGAGCACCAAGGTGACATTTTCTTGATGTTAAAGTTTAAATGGAACAAATCCATGGATGGGAAGGAGCATCCCATCCCACAGTGACACCTAGAGCTGGCCTGGGAAAGGACAGGGTTACCCAGGCTGGGGCTGAGGGTGCTTCTGTGCCCTGCATCTAGATACACACATTTCCTATTCATTTTGTTCAGCATAAAGGGATAGCTCTTAATTTGATTTAATTCACTGAAAATTTCCTCTTGCCATAAATAGGGGCCTAGAGAGAATTGTTTCTTCCACTGAGCACTGAAGCCTGGTTTTCAGAAGCACATGCACAGGCAATTGCACATTTCCTTTACCTTTCATAGCTGCTTATTGCATGCATAAATAACCACAGTTAGCTATTTTCTTGCATATTTACAAGATGTCTGTGCATAATTGTGGCAGCACTATCAGCAGTTTAACACCAGCTCTGGCATGGTGCATTGGAGGGGCACTGTGGCCTTGGTCTTGCTGTCCAGAGGAGATTCCTTGTAGGCAGAATAGACTTTGTAATTCCTCTGAGTAGCTGGGACTTATTTTTTTGATTCTTTTAAGCTCTCTGGTTGTGAAGGTTTGGAAACATTACCTGACTGAGGTAATTTGTGAATCTGTGATGCCTTCAGTTTGTACAGGCAGTAATTAGAAAGCAAGCCTGTGAGATTACTGCAATTACCTGAGGTGGACTCTGCTTCAAGGCAGGGAAAGAAAAGAGAAAAGGGAAAGACAGGATGCTAAATATTGAACATAAATTCTGGCTCTAAAGAAAATCAGGAAATTTTCATCCAAAGGAAAGGAAGAAGTGCTTTTGAGAACTTGTGAAAAACAATGAAATGTAACATCTTTGATTTACTGTGTAAGGAAACAATGAATCTGCCAAGAGTCACCAGATTGATTTAATGTAAAATTCCTGATGAAAGGAGGGCACTTAAAACGTACAGCAAAGCCTTAGAATAATTTCACAGATCTCTTCCCCTGCAGAAGTCTTTTACTTTCTTGACTAAATCAAAAAGTCCTTTAAAAACAAGTTAGCAGAATTGGCTGAACAAGGACAAACTAAGGCTTGATGAGGGCTTGAATTTATTTTTAAATATGTTCTTTACAGCTTGTACAGGGCCATGTCTCCAGCCTGGGGCAGAGCATTCCTTGTTAGAGCCAATCAACAGGTTTATGTTAGATTTAAGCTTGATCCATAAATAGGAATCCAAAATGGATCTGAGCATCCTCTGTTTCAGATGTTAACTGCATCCCAGGGTGTGAGTGTGTCTCGCTTCTCAGGCATTAGCACTGCATAATTAAATAAATTTTAAAATGTTTGTTGGATGCTGACAAAAAGAATCAGCAGAAGTTCAGAGATCCTGTTGGGACACTCTGTCAGAAAACCATACGGTTTAGGCAGGGATCAGGGCTGCCGTGGAGCTGAGGAGCTGGAAGGGCAGACCAGCTGGAATTCCAGATCCCTTTGGGTCAAACCCCTCTGGGCAGCATTGTCAGTAGCAGCCAGGAACCCTGTAGCTTAAAAAGGTGACTGAGAGATGATGGCTGGGACATCTTTGGTACTGCATGGGTTCTGTGGCTCAGGGAGGGAATTCAGGACTTGGTGAGGGGACAAGGTGGGGAAGGAGCAGGCGTGGCAGGGGCCATGACAGCAGCTCAGGGATGTACATGGAGTGGGGATTTTTGCAGGCTTGATCCAAAGTCTGTCAGAGAAAACAGAAGGAGTCCCACCAATTTCACTAATCTTTGGACAAGACTCTAATCCCAAACATTCAAGCAAAAAGATATCTCAGGGAATTTTTTGCAAAGCCTCCTGAAGTTAGGAAGATTTCTGATCACACCCCAGAGCACTTACACTGGGTTAACAGGAAAGGTTAATGCTGCTTTCCATTTCCTTCTACTTTGGAGGGAAAAGAGAGGCTTTGAATTGCCTGAAGATGAAAAGTAATGATGGCATTGGGATTTGTTTTTAGCAGTGTGCCAGTACATCCAGGAGCTGTGTGAGACTGGATTTGAAGTACCTGCTGTGAGCTAGCAGGTTTATAAAGCATTTACAGAGCTGTTTGTGACCTGTGGTGTTACAGTATATTAAAATACTTAAAAAAAAAAGAAAAAAAGGTGAATTTAGAGTGTGACTAGTGGTTCCTTTGGAGTCAGCACAGCCTTGTGTTGCAAGGCTTTTGTAAAACTCCCTGAACCTGCTGATCCCAGCTGGGACAGATTGCAGCATCCTCCACTCCTTGGAGAACTGGATGTGCCCGTGGCTGTGGTACATTGCTCAGGAGTGGCCTGTGGGCAGCAGAGGAAGGCACCAGGATGAGCAAGCAATGTTTGTTTGGGACAAAGCCCTGGCAGGTGACAGGCCACAATGGCCAGAGGGACATGTTTAACTGAGGCTGAGCAGGAAAGGGAGTTCCTGGAGGAGCACAGCTCAGAAAAGGAGAGGGGGACAGTGTGCAGATGTGATGCTGAGTTAGGACAGGGGAAGTGATCTGACCCAGAGTGGATCATCTCCACTGACATCTGCTCTTCTCTGCCATTGCCACCCCCAAAATTTGGGCACCCTGGACTGCTCCAAGGCTGCTTAGTTTGCAGGTACAGCAAGGTTTTGTCGAGCTCAAAAGAACAGTCCGAGCTTAGGTGTTTCCATCTCTGCAGGCATGACAATGTCAGGTTCTAACCAGCCTGGGTTTGAAGGGTGGCCTTGCATCAGCCCCAGGCTGGCCAGCACGTCTCTGGCGCTGGAAGGACAGACAAAGTGGGAATGGCTGAGTCTGGAGAACGGGGGGACGCCCAGGTGGAGCTCTGGCATTGGGTTGTTCTCCATGATCCATGTGGGTTCCACCATGCCCTGCCCTAAAGCACAATGGGACACAAAAATTCCCACCAGTGTCCCCCTCTGCTTTCTGAGTTCCAAAGTTAGCTCCCAGCAGCAGTGGAGGAACAACTTGTGCCAGCAAAACTTGTGTTGGGGTGAGGCTGCTGGTGCAACCAATTAAGGCAATACAATAAGATGGATCTAAAAAGACAGAGGAGATGCTTTTGTCTTACTTCAGCTCAGTTCCTTCTGACAGGAAACCAGGCTTTTGTGTCTCATGGAAGAATTATTCTCAGTTGTTCATCTTCTTCATGCATTTCCCTCCTCGGTGATGACATCCTCGCTGTTGAGTTTGGCTGCTAACAAAATCATTATCTGTCGAGTGGCCTCAATTAGCTGAGAAACCAGTCCCTGTAGCATCTGAATCTCTTGTGCTTACAGAAGGGTGTGCTGAAACTTTTTTTTTCCCCCTTTTTTTGCATTGCTGTGATTGCAAGGGGGTTAGATTAATGAGTCTTTCAGGTCCCTTCCAACCCAGCCCGTTCTGTGATCCCGTGTTTCTTTGCAGTGTGGTGGTGGCTGGGCAGGGGAGGCGGTGGGGACTGCCCTGTGCCTGGCCCTGTGTCCCTGTGCCCCTGTGACCCTGTGGGCATGGGGCAGGGACAGCTCCAGCTGCCCACACTAACCACAGCTGCTGCCAGGGCACCACAGGCTGGGTTTGGACTGGAGGGTTCCCACTCATTGTCCTCAGGCTCCGAGCTGGGCATGGAAAAGCCCAACTCTTCCTTGTGCTCCTCCTGCCCTCAGGTACAAATAAAATGACCTGACCTGCACAGGGGAGGGAGTTCAAGCCAGGAAAGCCCCTCTGCTTCTGCTTTACCTGGTCAGTGCAAATTGCTTAATGCCCTTTAATTTCTAATTATTTATTGGCTCCTTTGGGATAAGGCAAGAGAAGGCTGGGATCAGCAAAACAGCAGAACAGGAGGGATTTTATTCTAGGAGAAGTGTGATTACACTGACCAGATTTGCATAGCATTTTGTTGCAAAAATACAAGAGCTGAAAGAGAGTTGATGACCTATCAGTGATAAGGCAGAGAGATGAGTAATTAAAAAGATGTGCAGCTAATGGCATTGGTTAGAGAAAAAACATGTACAAGCTGTATAGGTGGAACAAGGGCAACTCAGCCAGAATATACAGAGCAAGATAACTTGACATTTATGCAGTTCTCCAGTTGACATGGTTTTTTTTTCACAACTGCAAAGAAAGGGATTGATTATCTGATGATTCCTAGAAAGCATCTTTAAAAGACTGACTCCTCCACACAGCCCTGCTGGCCACGGCCTGCCTTCCCAACACAGAGGTGCATCTAGGAGTCAGGCTGTAGGTCATTTCATTTATTAGGACACTTTCGATTGAGGCAGCAGAAATGCAGCTGTTTTCTGAAATATAATCTTTTTAAAGGAGCCTCATCATCAAGTAAAATGCATTTCTATGAATTCTTACATATATTTTAAAAAAATCCTAATTTAAAAAAACATTATAATGTGGCTGTTATGTGACATTGTCCAAGTTTTTCAGAATGGTCTGAGTGAGTATCAATCTTAAATTCCCATCAGCTCCCAGCTGGCAGATGAGCAAACCCACTGTCCTTGTCACCTTCACTGTCCTCTTCTGCCCCCCCAGCCAGGCCAGGCTGCTCTGCACAGCTCTGCTATCCTGTATGGGCCACCTCAGCATCCCTGGAATTTAATGCCTGGCTTGGATACATATCCACTGTGCATAGAGGAGGTGAATTTACATATCTCCACTGCTCAGAGACAGTTATTAAAATCGCAGCAGAGATCAGAGATTGCTACAGTATCTGCTCATACTTTTAATTAAGGAGCTGTGTGCTGTGCACTGGGCTGTGCATCCCAGCTGCAGCTGTCTTTGAAAGCACCCCCATCTCCTTTTCCAGTGAGTCCCTTGTTAAAAGAGACTCCAAGAGCAACAAGAGATGGAGAAAACCAGACTCCAGTGGTCTGCTCCTATAGGTACTCTGCATCTGGGGTGCTTGTGGAGCCCATGGTGACCAGAAAAAGGCAAAAGAGTGTCAGGAAATACAATCCACATTTAGTCCTGGTGAGCAGCTCAAAGCCCTTCCCTGTTCTCTGCTGAATAATCTGTTGTCCAGTTGGGATCACCCTGCTCTGATACCACAGTGCTGAACTGATACAGAGAAAATGATTCTGTGATACGATTTAGTTTCAAGAAGACTGAGTGTAAGTAGATCCACGTGTCTCATTTTAAAGCTGTTTTGTGTTTTTCCCCCACAGCAATGAAATCAGGAGGCACCCAGCTGAAGCTGATCATGACATTCCAGAACTATGGACAAGCATTGTTTAAACCAATGAAGTAAGTAAGAAAAGCCTGTGATTTGAAGTAGAACTGTGGTGGAGTAGCCATTTTCTAAGCTGTTAAAGTTTGCTGTAGGATCTCCCAAGGTCAGTGTGTCTGGCCCCTGAGCCTTGCTGCTGAGCCTGGAGCTTCAGGGTCTGTTGGTCCCTTGTCCTGCTAGTCTGGTCTTTGGAAGAGATGCTGAGGGGGCTTCAGAGACGTTACAGTCTTCTCAGGAATGTTATTCACTCTGATCTCTGTGAAATCTCCCATCATAAATACAGGATGTTTTCAGCATTTCTATCTAATGTAAACTTATTCCACAGGTCTGAGCTTTATCTAGTGTCAGTGCTCCTCTGGAACATGGCCAGACAAGAGACATGATTCAGAGCAGCTTTGGGAAGAGCTAAAGAGTATTTGTCTGATAAATTAGAATTTAATCAGTTGATTTATTGTTGTTTGTATTAAGGAGTTGTATTAGTCATTTGGTTGGGTCTATGCTGAGTCTGTGAAAATGATTTTATCCAAGAGTGGTACTGCAAGGTAATGACTCTGGAGAGAAAGGGAAGGACAAGGATTGTGCAGCCTTGATTTGTGCCTGCCTGGATCCCATTGAAATGAGAGAAGTTATTCAGATACAAAACAGGCTCCTGGATCCTGACCTGTGTGTTTGTGTTGTGAGAAGGAAAACGACTCTGTGCTCGTTGTAGAGGCTTTAGCAAAGACACTCGAGGCTGCAAAATGTTTAATGGAGCTACTCAGTGTCTGTGCCAAGGGTACCACTGGAAACATTAATTCATTTTCTTGTTTTGTTCCCACTGTAGGGATGTTCAGGTAATTTCCTCTAAGATGGTCCACAGAAGCCCAAAGTAGCTGGGGATGGGTGGTTTGGAATATTACACAGAGTTGGCACTGTGCTAGAGCTGCAGTGGGGAGCACAGCTCAGAGGGGAAGCTGCTGGCTGGAGACTGAGAGATTCCCTCTTTCACTACAGATTTTGCTGTAGATTGACTTCAGACAAGTACAGATTTGACTTGATTTTATTTGACTGCCAGAAGGGTCAAAAAATTGGTCTGACCTTTCTTCAAGGCAAGTTTGAGCAGGAGCCCTCCCTATGTGCATCTGTCCTGGGAATCACAAGAAAATCCTGTGGACTTCCAGAGAGCACAAGGCATTTGTGCAAAGGCCAGACACCTCTGTGTCATTCCCCAAACTGCACACAAATTTCTCCACGTTTCTGGTGGGTCACTGGCTGCCTGGGAGAGGTTGGAGGAAGCCCAGACAATACTGGCAGCTCAGAGGGAAGGTGGTACCAGAGAGCCTCTGCTCCAGCACCTGCCCTTCCTCTCCCTGTGCTCTCCCTGAGGGTTTAGATCATCAGTGCACGAGCCCGTCCCCTTTATCTGCAGGTTGGATGCATGTAGGCACAGTTCCTGATTCATATCTTGTCCCACATGCAAAGTCAAGAACCAGGGGGATTGAGGCAGTCTTTGAGTGTTTGGCAGAGTCGGGGTTGGCTCTTCACACAGTGTGTGATCTGCTCCTTCTGCATGTCCTCAGATGCAGGTAATCTCTGCCTTTATCATTGGCCTGACATTGTAATTCTGGGAATGCTAATGAGGTCAAATCAAGCCACTGTACAATGCACAGCCTCTGCACGATGATGGATGACAATAGAGGTGTAGCCACGTTCCTGTGTAGAAGCAATTACTGCCACCCACTAGAACAATAACAAAAAATGATGATGTCTTAATCATTCCCTTGACTTGATTTGAGGGGCAGCAACACCCTCTTTTCTCACTGCTCTTTGCACTGCACAAACCCCTGGAAGAAGCATTCAGCGGCTGCTTTTCCAGGCAGCACACCTTCCAGGAGCAGCAGTGCTGCAGTTGTGCTGAGTGTGGCTGAACACATTAGTGATTTAGGGTAAGGGTGTTTGCAATCATTTGTCTTCACTCTGAGAACAGGGAACAGGGAGCCAGATGCTCAGGTAGCATAAATCTTCCTGGCTCCTTTGGCATCTGGTCCCACTGGCCTCTTTCTCCACCTTATGGACTGTGGTTGATGAAGTTCTTGGAGAGGTTTGCAGCATCGTTTCTTTATACAGAAATAAGCACCCTAAAATGAATTTTTTTTTTTTAAATTAAAATAAAAACCAGGCTTTAAATTTATGAGACTTACACTTGTAGGATCTTCTTAAGGCCCTCAACAACTTCCATGATGTTTCTTGTGCTTCCCCTCTTCTATAGGGTACCCTTTTTATCCAGGCCTCACAAAGCTGGGTGTTCCTTCCCAGGACAGCAGGCTGTAGGTAGCTCAGAGGGGCTGGCAGTCAAATTTTTTTACTAAGTAGTTCAATTTGAGAGTCATAAAATGTCATCCTGGTGGCTCCTTCTGAGGTGAGCTCACTGAAGGAGCCTTTGGTGGGTAGTCAGGTTGTCCCCACCTGATGCTTCCTACGTGTTTCACTTGTTCCTGTGTTATCAGCTCTGTGGCTTTCCAAAGCAGCAGAAATTACATTTTTTTCCCTCTCATGAGTTGATAAGCCTCTTCAGACAAGCAACCTCCTTCATGAACCCCAGGTAACACGACTATTAGATAGGGCTGAGTGTAGGATTTCAAGCCTGATCCCAAGGAATATTGATAATATTGATAATGCAGTTTCCCATCCTGTCTGAGACCTCGAATGCTGAAAGCTGCATGGTGTGAGGGACACAGAGGGTATCATGTAGACATGAGGCCAGTCCCGGGCTCTGCTTGGATTTGATTCTCTGGAATTGCCTGGAAAGCTGGTTTTTGCCACACATAGCTGTACTCAGTGTCTTTCAAACTGAATGAATACCTGTTTGAGTGGGATTGCAGCAGATAGTGGGGACCATGCCAGCCCTTCCCTGACACAGCTGGGCATCTGCTCATGGCAGGGGAGCTCTCCAGACCTTTGGCAGAGACGTCTGCAGGGCAGCCACAGTGAAATGTGCTCCCTGGAAAACTGCTGAACACACTGCAGAACTCATCTGACTGGCTCTGCCCTTTCCCAGCCTCCCAATTCCACCCTGAATTTATCCAGGGAGCAAGCCAGCTCCGGAAAAGCCCAGGCAGAATTTGGAAATGGGGAAACGAGAATCAGCCTTTGGCATCTTTTGTGCTCTGTGTTTGACATTAACTGACAGCTCTTCATCTGGTCATTGATTCAGGCTGCTGGAGCAAATGAGAGAAGTGTAGCAGTCAGGGAAATGTGATAGCAGTAAATAAAGCCTGATCAACTGCAATTATTTTATTTATCCATGGCTCTGCATCTTCATTTCTGAAATAATTGCCCATAAAATATTGCAGAGGAAGCCAAATCTATTTATAAATCCTATGGCCCACTGTAGATTCCTTTGCTAATTCCAAATGCATGATAGAAAAAGCACGTATTTGCTAAAACTCCAGGGAAGATTTAATGTATTTGCAATGTATCTTACAGTTAATGTGTACTTTTATTTAGCTCATAACAGTTCAATCATACAAAATTATTACCATATGGGACAGGAAAAAAATAGCAACCTCCCCTCCTCCCATGGTTAACGTATCTAACTGTACTAGTATTGTGCATACAAGATAATAAAATTTATTTATGTGACTGCTGATATCTGTAGTTGCAGTTTTCTGCAGTTTTGTCAGGTAGGGATGGGTAGAGCCATAAATGTCAGAAGGGGTTTGGCTCACTTGTCCAAAAGGAGCATTCGTAGTTTTATTTGGTTTCCCTTTGTTTCTGCTGGCTCGTGGAGTTAAATAGCTGGCTCAGCCACAAAACCAACATGCTATTTTTCTCCTCCCAAGGCTTTATTCTTGAAGAGGGAAATTCTGCTCCAGCAGAGCCAGCATTAGGATCCCTATTGCACACACTGGTGCCAGGATTTGGAGAGAGGTTTTTACAGTTCCTTGTGGAAAAGCCAAATAGGATCAGATAGAAGATTATACCTTGTTATTGGAGTTGTGAGAAAAGTGTCCTGTGGTCTGTGTTTAGGAATGACATCTCTCATCCCCACTTTTATAGACTGCATTGTACAAATGTGTGCAAGGGGTATTCATTATAAAGTCTTTGAGGCTTATTTGTTCCATTCAAAAAAATACTACTGTATCTAGTGAACTCAGTTTTGACTGAACAGATAAAAGCCAGTTCTGTTCCAACTTTAGATTTTACTTGATATTTTTAACATCTTCTTTCTTTTCTTGTGATTTTCCAAGTCACAGTACAGGATTAGAAAGAGCCACATGACTGTTTCTTCCAGTAGATGAAGTTTGCAGTTCAAGTCTTAAATAGAGCCAATTAGTGTCAGGGGGATACCAGGCCAGAAGAGGATTTTGGGGTTGTGAAATCCAGTCCCCTTGAATCATGGGCATTCATTAACTGATCAGACGCTTCTGACCATGTTATTTGTAGCTTTGGCTCTCACTGTCCCTCCTGAAACTTGCTGCTGTGGAAATAATGCTCCCCGTGGGAGAATCTCCATGTTCCTGCAGCCTTCCAGTTCCTGACCCATCCCATCACCAAAGGGGCTGGTAGTCTGAGTCTGGGGCAAACTGCTTCTCTGCAGGGCTGGGACAAGCACAGCCACCTCCCGGGGTCTGTGATGCTCCTGTGGCTGTCTCCTGGCTCAAGCCGCAGGTGCTGTTAAACTGGGCTGAGATCAAGCAGCCGAGGTCACAGGAAAGCCAGTGCTGGCCCTGGGGGATGTGACACTGGGGAGGTGACTTAATGGTCAACACCCAGTGCTGAGTGTTGAGCTCAGAGTTGGGCTTGGCAGTGTCTGTTAGAGGTTGCACTCAATCATCTTAGGGGTCTTTCCCGATTTAAATGAGCGATTTTTG
This sequence comes from Sylvia atricapilla, assembly GCF_009819655.1. Classification (NCBI taxonomy): domain Eukaryota; kingdom Metazoa; phylum Chordata; class Aves; order Passeriformes; family Sylviidae; genus Sylvia; species Sylvia atricapilla. Next base: position 2,103,326 of record NC_089154.1, read on the forward strand.
TTTCTGTGATTTTTATTTCTGTGATTTTTTTGTTCCAAGTGGCAAAGCACAGCTTTTCATTGGCTTTTAGATGTCATACTTAGAATGACAAAGGATTAGCAACGTTCTTCAAGTTTCCCTTTGATTTGCTTTTAGGACTGTTCAACAAATAATGCATCTTTTGATAGGGATATTAAACGGTCCAAACAATCCCCGTAATACAAACAACTGTTAATCACTTTCATTTTCTACAGTTATCTTCCCTTTCTGAAGTTGTGCCTGTTGTACCTGGGAAGTGCAGCCTCCGGGCTTGATTATCACATCAATTAGTGTGGTGCAATCCTTCTGCACTGGTGGCACTGCTTCCAAGTCACAGGAGTTGAAGTGAACTCCAGAATGGAGGCTGCTGGAAGATTGCTTTCCTCATTACCCTGCATCTCATGCTGTTTTGAGGAAATACGTTTTGCCAACCTGTTACATGTGAGCTGGCAGGCATCCAGTATAAACACACTGTTATAAGTCAACATAGCAATTAAATCAAATTGCAATGTTTTCTCTGAGCAGCTAGAGAAGTGAGATGTGCATCCAGTAGCTGCTGATCCTGCTAGGAGCCTTCCAGGATTAGCATTTGGGCACTCTGGAATGTTGCTGTGTGAAGCCCAGCTGAGCAGTGGCTGGTCAAAGTACAACCCAAGCACTGAGGTTTGTCCCTCAGCCTAAGCAGTGTGACTGTGCCAGTCACTGGTCCTGTGCAGGGTGGGTTACTGGGGCCTGACATTGAGTAAACTGGTTGGAAAAGCTGAAGCTGGCAATCCCAGCATTTGGTTTATGTCAGAGTATTCTAAAATTGCAAGGAATGCTCTCGTTGTATCATGAAGAAGTGCTTTCATTGCTGCTGGAAGGAATAATCAGTAATCAGATATTCTATGGACCTCATCTATGAGATTTGGGGCTTTTTTAAGGGCATTCAAATCCTTGCCAACCAAATCCCTGCTGAAATGTTTACCTGAATGAGGCTGATAGGCACATTTGATTGTACTTATATCAGGAATAAATCTGGAGTTAACTGGATGAATTATATCCTTTGATATTTAAAGTGCAATGAGATCTGAATGTGGTCCTAAATAAGGACAGTGGAGGATGCTGTGTAGTATTTTAGCTCTTTAACTTTTGGTATATTATGCATGAACTGTTTTTCTCTTTTATAACTAATCCTGTTCATCAGATCAGACCTCTTCAGTATTTCAGTGCAAATTGTGTTTCAGGACTCAGCAGTGCCTCTGGTCCAAATCTCATTTATGCAGATTGGAAAATTTGTGGTGACTTCAAGGGGAGCTGGATCAGGATTGAGGCTGACTGATGGCCCTGGACAGCAGTGAAATCCAGTCTCTGTCCACCACTGTGCTCTGCATTCCCCCTTGCCACAGCTCAGCAGCTGCTGGTTGGAATATTGATCAACCTCATCTAGCTCAGGAGCAATTTGTTCTCCAATTCTGCAAACATGTTTATGGAATGACCCCAGAGTCAATGTCTGCAAGTCCAGGTAGCTCCAAGTTGTCCATTCAGATTAGGATCTGCAGGGATCTCTGACAGCAGATTTGACCCTGCCAGCAGCCAGGGAGGGAAGATAAACCTCCTTCCCTCTTGGGCAGCAGCTCTGTTGTGCTGTCCCAAGCTGAGCTGCCCTGGATTATCCCCTCCTGGAGCAGGGCAGGATCTGCTCTGAGCCAGGACTGGACAATGTGAGTCCCAGTGGTGAGAGGGACCAAACCTTCCAGCAAAGCAGGGCTGTTTTGCTGGATATCTCTGTCTCCATGGGTTCAGCTCCATCCCACTTCCCAGCACTGAAAAGCTGCCATCCACCACTGCAGGTGAATTATCCCCCAAATCCCTCTCCCGACTTCCCCATGGCACGTTCAGCTCCTGACAGAGAAGACTTTGCTCTGCAGCTCACAGAAATGCCAACCCCACCATCTCTGTCACTGGGGTTTTTTGTAAAGCCTTCCAGCCTTGCGTTTTTCCTCAGCTCGTTTGTTGGGCTGTTTTTGGCAGATGATAACAGGATGCTCAATATCTATTTTTGTTCATGTCTTACACCCACACAAATGGGCACAGATGCTGCCTGTACCTGCCCTTTGTCACTGTTTGAAGGGAGACCTGAGTCTGCAGCCACAATTTACAGTACAGAATTGTCTCTGCTTGATTAGCTGCCTTCTAGGTACTTATAGAATCTTGCTAATTAGTCTTTAGGAACAAAGACATGCTGGTGTTTATTTTTTTCTTTAAAAGCCAGTTATTGCAGCAGCTTTTTTTCTTTTTTTTTTCTTTTTTTTTTTTACATTACCACAGTATATTAGGAAAGAACCATCTTCAGTGTCTGATTTTAATCAAGCCACTTCTTCACTTTAATTTTCTGCATACCAAGAAGTGCAGTCCTGTGGCTTTGTCTTTTAATCAGAGAGGCACTTTAGCTCCTCAGTTCCTTATTTCACACAGTTTACCATGTATCAACGGTGCAGGAAAGCAAAGAGCTGGCATGAAATGCACAGTCTGTAATTTACTGCTGAGTAACAGGGCTTGGCACACAGGGGACTGGTGGAGCACTGAGGTAAGATGTCCTAGTAAATCTAAGCAAAATAAATGTGTCCACAGTGTTTTCAGTGGGACATGCAGATGCCGCTACCCTGAAACATTCCATGGGAATTTGTTTCTGTTTCTCTACGATTTATAATCCTTAAACTGGGCTCCAGGGGCTGAAATTCAGGGAGGGGGAAATGATTTGTGCAAGACTTGTGGCATAAACCACAGGCTGAGGCTGTTTTCTCTCTGGAGCAGCACACACAGCTTTGTCCTGAGGATGAGTTGCACCATACTCATCTTGCCCCTTGGGAGGAGTTATTTTTGGATGCTTGATGGAGCTAAATTGCTCTTTCTCTGCCCCTGGTCTTTATCTCACAGAGATAGCTCTGGGGATCACCACCACTTTGGGGGAGGCAGATGGGGATTTGGGAACTTGCACTAAGGTTTGTTTGAAATTTGTCAGCTCATTTAAGCCCTCAACAGTTCTACAGGTTTTTGAGTTAGGGCTGCTGGCCATCCAGAGGGGCAGGAGATAAGCAGCAGTGAAATGGAGCTGATGGAACAGCAAGTGTAGGACTGAGGACCCGTGTCCAGTTTCTCCAGAGGTCACCAGTTCAGGCAGCACACTTCTGTGCTCAGTGACAGTGCAGAAATGGTGTGGCATTTAGGACAGACCCACAGCCAAAGTAACAGTGTCTTGGAGGTCGAGACAGGAAGGTTTTGGCAAAGCTTAGGAGAGAGGGCACAGCACAAATCCAAAATACCCTTGGCATGGTGCTGTGGGTGACTCACTGCTGTAAACCTGCAAAAAGAGTGTGTTTCAAATAGCCACAAAAGCTGTTAATAACACAGATTTAGGGCACTCTGAACGTTTCTGAGGTTTTCTTTTTTTCCCTTTCAGTGTCTAGTTCAACAGTTTTAGTACTTTTCTTCTTAATTTATAGTTTTTCACCCTGCTGTAGTGTTCTGCATATGGGTAAATAAAAGTGAGAAAGACTGAAAGACTCATTTGCATGTGAAGAAGTAGCAGAAACACAGAGCAAGTAGCATCTGCAAATGTGTGGGAGCTGGAGAGTAGTGGGGAGACAGCAAACTGTTGTAAATAGAAGCAGCTTAAAGTGCAGGATTATGTGCTGTGGATAAGAAAACACCCCAAGCCAGCATATAAGCCAGATACTGTTCTCAGCAGCATCCAACTGATCCTGTTAGCACTTCAAGGCCCTTTTGTAAACTTTGCTAATTGGTAGTCCAAATTCTTCATGCCAGGGTGGTCACCTGGCCAGAGGACACACATGCTGGCCATGGAGACCTGTAATAGCAGAAATATTGCACACAGATCTCAGCTACACACAGGCTGTATCTGGATTTTTAACTGCTTTATTAGATAGCAGCAAGCAGCAAAAGAAATGGATGTGTTAAATAAATCTGTAGGTTTAATGGGAAATCTGGCAATAATTGGTATAATTTTCTTTGGTTTCCAGTATCACTGACTTGTATTTAGTTTGAGTCTATCTCGTGATACACAAGAAGGGAATTTTGACCCAGCATATTTGTGTTTCCTTGTATTCTGTGCCTGTTCAAATCACCACTCTAAGATAACACAGCCAAAATTTTCAAACAAACCTCTTTTGCATTTGGTTCTTTAGGGGGTTTGTTAGGCAGAAAATCTGATTCCCAAGGCATAAAATCCAGAGATTTTCCATCCTTTCATGTTGTAAGCCCAGGTTTTGTGTCAGGGCCCTGAGTGAGCCCCAGCCAAGAGGAGGGCTGTAGTTCCAGGGCCAGCTCTGCCTTCTGGGCTCACCATGGCAGACAGCTGACAGCAAATTCTGTTTTTCTCCATGGGGCTGAAATGTGGGGCTAGGGGTTGTTGGCAGTAGAAGGATGGGGTGCAGCAAGAAGTGCCAGCCCTGGAAAAGGTGAGGACAGCAGCTGTCCCTTCCACTTGACCCAGTGCCACCAGGAGGGCAGAGGCTGCTTTTCCCATTGCCTGCTTAATTTTCCTATTCCCAAAGCCAGCTCCGACATATTTTTTTTTTGCAGCCTCTCAGGTACAGGAGCTGAGTAACTGGGATTTAGCCCAAAACTTGCCCTTTTATGCTCTGCCTGACCTACTTGTCTCTGCCCATGGGGGTTTCTGCTCCGCTTGTGCTTCCCTTCCAAGAGTCAGGCTTTTGTGCCCAATGGTATCATGGTGCCTTGAAGTTATCTTGGCGTGCACTGGGTATTTTGGTCCAGAAGCTGGTTTTTCTGTGCTTCAGCAGCACTCAGGGGCACTGATGCTTTGCCTGAAGCGTGGCAAAGCTTTCGTGCTGCAGCGTGGAGGGGCAGAGCCAGTGCAGAGGCAGCCCCGGGCTGTGGGAGCACAGACAGCCCTGCTCTGTTAGCAGTCACAGTCAGGAGATGGATTTTGCAGCATATCCAGGCCACCTATCCAAGCCCAGGTTCTTTTGGCACCCGTGAAATTGTCTGACAAGTTGTGAGCGGGCAGCGTGCCACACGAGCAGATGGGCTGGTGTCCTGGCAGCCAGGAGCCTGGGATGCTCAGCTGGCAGAGGGGACAGAGCTGCTCCGTGCTCCTGTCCAAGTGTCCCTGCGCAAGCTGCCCTGGGAGGAGCAGGCACAGGGGTGTCTCTCCGCAGAGATGATCCCCCCACATTCTGCCCTGGGCTCCACGAGGCAGTTTGTGAGGTGCTTTCAGCCCGAGCTCCCCACTGGGGACAGCTGGCACCTGCCACCATCCTGTGTCCTCCAGAGACTCACCTTGAAGGCAATAGCATAGCAATTATTTTTTTAACTACCTCTGCTAGGTGGTTTCCTGTGAGAAGTGAATCCTGAGATAAAGGGATTAAAACATCCTCTTCCAGGCTTCGGAAATTGTCACAAGGACTTTCTCCAGGGAAGGCCTTAATGCTCATCACCCTGAGGGGCAGCTTTCCTCACACAGGCATGCACTGCAAGATGATTGACACATCATTAATTAACTGTTATTAATTAACCCCATAATCTGCAGGGATGGGGAAGGAATTCCTCGCAGGGCTGGATCCTGTCATTTCTTTGAGCACTGGAGTCCCCTGTTCTGCTGCATTCCCACACCCATCTGGCTTTGGGACTGAAGAAGCTCATAAAGGAAGCAGGACTAATGAACAGCCTTTTACAGGCCCCCATCAACTGCCTTCATTTCCTGGAAGCCACAGTTCAAACAAGTTTTGCAGGAGAGCAGCTATTTGTATCTATTTCTCAGAGTTTAGAGGAAGAGGAAAATGGAAAAAAAAATAAAAATTAAAGAATTGGTTGTTGCTTGTCAGGCTCCCCTTGTTCCCTGCTGTGTAGGGAGTGATGCTGAGAAGGATAAAGGATCTGTCCCTGATGTAACACGGGTTCCACGTGTCCTGTCCCTCCTATTGAAATGGTCATAAACCCACATAAACCCAGAATTAGGAGAGGAAGGCAGTGCTGCCTCTCCTCCTTTACTCCACTGGGATTCTCCCCTCCCCATGGCTCTCCAACCCCAGACTGTGCTGAAGGGCTGAGCTGCACCCACACCAGCAGCACAAGGGACAGTCCTTCCCTTGCTGACTTCAACTGGGCTTTGCTGGTGTCCTTGAAGACTTTATTTTGCTCTCATCATCTTGAGCCAGCCCACGTTTGGGCCAGTTCTAACCACATAACAATCTCCCGGGTCAGGCAGCAGCATGATTGCAGCTTTATTTCACTAATTTTGTCCGCATTTGCCTTTCAAGGAGCAACAATGCAGTGATTGTGTCGTCTGAACGTGGCCTGAGGACAGAAATTGCCCTGTTTGCCCACAAACAGCAGATTCTTGGGGCCATGCCAGTCTCAGTGAGACAGCAGCGCTGCTGATAAGCCAACAGCCATAATCACTGATCAGTGCTCTGCTCTGGCAAGGTTCTGTGTCCAATATTGTTGACCCCACACTTTTGCTATTGTGTGCTGCATCCTTTGGCAGGAGAAGGAGCTTCTCAGTGATCAGAGTGGTACCTGGACTGCAGGAGGTGCCCAGGCCCCCATTATTCCTGGCGTGGCTGGTTCCTTTTATTCGGGGCTGTAAATCAGTGCTCATCCCTCCAAAGCAATTGCAGGCCCAGCAGTATTAATCCTGCCATTTTGTGTCTCTGCAATTGGGAACGGCCTCCTGTTGCTGACATCTGAATTACATTTTTAACAACAATTTCCTTTGTTATACAGAATGATGCCAAAGCAAACACTGCTGTTGGAGGCTCACTATCTGGTTTAAATAACACAGACCTTTAAATGGATGAGGACTATGAATAATTTTTATGTAGAGCCTGAGTTTGTGTTGTTTACTTGCTTGTTTGTGAAGGATATTTTTTCTTTATTTTCCCTGGCGATGTAAGCCTGTCACTCTTGCAGTAGGACAGTTTGGGAAGGCTCCCTGATCCCTTTTAGCTATTGTACTCTTATTATGTTATTGGATTCCCTCATCTTACCCTCCTACTAAAAAATGTATTGAATTGCCTGATATTGCACCAATTCTTTATTGCAATATCTTCTAGATTTAAAAGCTACATGTACTGAAGCTATTTTGGTGTTACCAAAGCTATTTAATATCTGTGAAGTTAAGGAATGCATTTTTCTGGCACTCAGCAGTGACTCCAAAGCCCCAAAGAATTACACTCAACAGCCCTGACTTTCAAAGCCTGACATCACTGTGAAGCAAGGAATACAAATCCATCAACAGGAGCAGGATTTTAATTGCTTTTGAATGATTCTATAGAAATCTAAAATTGCTTTGTGGGATGAAAAGAAAAATCCCCACTTTCGTCTGGGAAGAAGTTTTAATTCTGGCGAATAAGATAAGTGGTTGCTGGAATAATACAAGATTTTTCCCCTCTGACTCTGTAGCTGTTCCTGCAGCCCTGCCTGCTGGGATTTTACCCTTGAGCAGTGAGACATCAGAGTTCATCAGATGTTGTATGTGGCAATTGCCAAGCCAGGGGAAGCTGTTTGGTGGCTGGAAGATTTGTGCTTCTATTGCATTCACTGTTAAAAAATGAGACCACCTGCATTCTTTTGCAATGTGACCTTCTCTAGCTGGTCATATGCTGTGTTTCCTTTGTGATCTGATCTGATTTTAAGGGTAATCAAAAGACCAACAGTGCTTTAAAATCCAATAATACCTTGACTCTTCTTTTACAGTTTTCCTTTTTTTTTTTTTTTTTTTTTTTTTTTTTTTTTTTTTTTTTTTTTTTATGAAAGGAATGAAAACGTTTGCAGACGATTCTACATCTGGCTTAGCTTCCAGTTAAATGCATCCTCCGGGAGTGCTGGAAAATATTACTTCTCCTGTTTAGAAGAGGAGTAAATGAGTCATATTTTCCAAAATAGTTTTCAAGGAAAGGGATATCAGAAGCTGTTTGTATTTTCCTGTTTAATAGATTTAGTGAATACTAAAAATCTGGTCTGCATCACGAGAGGAGCAGCAGCAGGGTGTGAGTGGTTCCTTTGCCTTGGCAAAGGGCAGAAGCCTGCAGAGTTCTTGGCTGAGCCCTCCAGGGATGGGGCAGCTTGAGGATCCCTCCCTTGTCCCACACCTTTCTTGTGTGTGGAGTCCGATGCTGTGGCCCTCCTGCCCTGCAGAGGAAATACAATCTGGTCTCTCTTCTCGTCCCAGCATTTCTGTGTGTGAATCAGCTGGAGGAATCTCCTTCCCCTACCTGAAATATGTAGGATGTCCAAAGATATCCAGGGCACCCAAACTGGGAGCCTGTCCCACCTTCTGCCTCTCCACGTGCCTCCTTGGCAGAGAAGGCTTTGCTGAGATCCTGAACCAGCCTCAGCACAGGCCAGGGCAGAGAAAAGTTGTGTTATCCCCCCTGTCCCCCCAGAGCAAATCACTGATGAGCTAAACCTTCTCAAAGGTGCTCAAGGACATCAGACATGGCCCATAGGGCCACAGCAGCATCTGATACAGCAATAGCATTTCCTTAACCAGGTATGGAAAATACTGCTGAGCTTCTTTCAGGGAAAACAAAACAAGACAAGACAATCCAGTATTTTATATTTTATTTAGAATTACACTTAGAAAAAGGTGTTTGGTTGCAGCATCTGACATTCCTCCCTGGTATTTTCCTGGCATTTGAAGCATGTCGATGCTGACATGTATTAAAGTCCAAAAACCTTCCTATTGAGGGCCTTTAAATATTTTTAATTGTTTTCAGAAACAAAACCAGCCATTATTGTATTTTTGAAACACAGTCATTTTGTCCTTTCTGGCCTAACCGCGTATCTTAAAAATGCTTTTTAAACAATTATTTTAAAATCGTTTCTCCTTTAAATTGACCATAACAAGCCAGACAGATCTCTTCAGGATTAATTTTCCACCTAGCTGAAGAAATTAGCTCTTGCTTTCTCCCTTCCTCCCACCTTGAAGCCGTGCTAGGATGGTTACCTGGATACCCTGCCTGTAAAGGATGTATGTGCCGAGGCAATTTAAATAGCCTGATTTGTCATCTAACTGCAGACATCATTAGCAAAGCATTATTTGGCTGGAACACTGTAGGCTGAACATGGCTAACTCCTCTGTGTTGAGGAAAGATTTAATTTAACCACCTGGTGACCAAATATTGTCTGTCTAACGTGGAGCTGCAGCAAGGCTGGTGTGAGGAGCACAAGTGGTATCTGGGTGGGAAGTTATTTTCCTGTGGTGTATAACTATTGGGAATTTATTCTGCTCCAGGAGGAGGACAGCTGCTTTTAAATTTGTTGGTTCAGGATCTACTGGTTAGTTTATTTTGGGGCAAAGAAATAATTTCTTGTCACGAAGAAGAAGAAGGGAAGAAAATATGAGCCTGGCTTTTCCTTTTTGCTGTGTAACTTTTCTCCTTGTCACAGTCCCCATTTCAATTTATTTCTATGGTTATCATATCTGGTTTTAAAATGGCAATTCCATCAGGATGGAAGGATCCTTATAAGCAGGTTTTTAAAAACAAGCTGGTGAAGTTACAGTGAAGTTTTGAATTATGTGACAGAGTGTAAAGCAGAAAATAGTGGCCTTCTCTGATAAGACCTGCACGTCAAAAAGCAGAAATTGGCCTTTCCTTGGAATCTGACTGGGGAGTGTGGTCAGGGACGAAGTCTGGGTATAACAATGAGGAGCATGTGAAAACAAATCTGAGTTATAGGAACAGGAATTTGTAGTTCTCAGATGACTTTTTAGTTCAGGATTGAATGTAACATAACCATTTTAAGGCTCTAACCAAAATCAGATCATTTATTATTGAATCCAGTATGGCTGGGCCAGCTCAGCTGGAGTCTGGTGATCTGTCAGGTTCCACAGACCTCCCATCAAAGGTAATTCTGCAGCTACAGCTGAACTGCAGAAACACCACAGTTGCAGAGCTGCCAATTATATATTCCTGAACATTCTTCTTGGCAAATCAACTCCCAAATCATGTTCAGAAATCATAGTCTTAAATGAAGCACGGCTGCAAAATATTCTGCTGATCTATGGTGCAAGTCCTTTTCCTTTAGTCATAATTGATGTTACAAAATATTTTATGGCTTCTGTCATTAGTATTCCCCTTTGGCTCAATCTACAATTTATCTCATGCTGTAAAAATGCTAAGAATTTTCTACTGATTAGCAGCAACAGTAGGGCATGTTTCTACATTTATCCACATGGGGTATTTTGGGGTGGGTAAGGAGTCTTTTGTCTTTGAATTATAATGTGTCTAGACATTCTATTTTTGTTACAGATCTAGCAAAATGAAGATGCTTTTCAGGTAGTAATTAAATTCTTTCAGTGACATAAAGTCTACTGTGCGCAAGGCTTCAGGATAATGAATATATTTATTTCCAGGAAACCTGCAGTATTTTCCTTGCCATTTGTAGGACTCAGCATATAAATAATGCAGGCCATGCTGTGCTGATTTTCAGTTCATCCCAGGAAATTATGCCATTAGAAATGCCACAGTTCTTTCAGGCACACACAGACACAGCAGGTAACAGGAATATTCATGTGATGAACAGTGACAGAAGCTGCATTAGGTAATGCATAACCTTGCAAAGCACCCCTTAGACAATGAAATTGTTTGCAGTAATTATAGTGTGGAATGAGACTGTTGTTTAACTTAACATCATGGCAGCCAAACTGTGATCCATCAAAGCGGCTCTGAATTTGTAACCCAGGGTTAGGACTTGGAAGTGCAAAATAAAGTGAGGGGAAATGAAGAGCTCTGGATTCTCCCCTGCCACCCCAGACACACACAGCATGGTGAATGTGGAACTTCTTTTAAGCAGTTCTGGAAATTTAAGATCCCCATAAATTCCTCACAGCCTTGCTTTTGTCTGTGAGTTGCTTTTTGAAATCTGCAATTCCGGTGTTAAAATCTCCCTTCTACAAAACCAGCAGTGGCTCTGGCGATGCTCAGGCAGCAAAGATCACACGGTGTGTCAAAGCAGCACGGTGTCTCTGCTCAGAAAGGTGAGTGGTTTGTGTGTTTAAGAAAGAAAACTTACCATCTCCCATTCGTGGGCATCACTTATCCATAAGCAGAGCTTTAGTACGTGTTGCAAATGGAAATCAAGTACATGATGTGCCTGGAAGGAGTTTATCCGACTATTTATGGGCTGATCACATTTGGAGCTAGAACCGGCTTGGTTATTTTTAGTTGAATAACGTTACAGTAGTAGTGGCATTTCTAAAGAAGTGAGAAAATTCTCCTGCAATTCACAGACCTTTCTCGCTGGGTCCCGTTCCAAGCCTCCCTGTCCCCACACTCGTGTCCCAGAGGAGAAGCTGAATGCCACATGCCAGGGGCTGCCTGTGTGACTGCAGGTCAAGGAATCACAGCTCAGACACAGATTTAGACTCCCACAAAGCAGCTTTGTGGGTCTTTGTGCCTTTCCTGCCTCCCTCCCAGCTCCGTGCAGCGCGCTCCAATGGGCTTTGCCTGCTTGGGGCCACATGCTCTGCCCTGGAAGTGGACCATGACTGCTCTTTGGCAGCCCAGGATAAATTTTCCCATCCCTACGAGGCTGCAACTGTGTGCAGTGCATGTGTTTGCCCAGTGGTGTTGGAGAAGATCCGTTTTCCGAGCTGGAGTTGGGTGGAACTGGCACAAAGGAGCTTTGTGCAGGAGGGAGTTCAGCTGGGCACGAGGCTCACTGGGAAAAGTTCTGGCTGGATCTCTCAGAATAGCTGAGAAAGAAAGAAAAATCCTCCTGTCTCTGGAAAGCAAAAAAAGGCCGCAGTCTTATTTCTCATCTTTGTTTTCACGATAAAAATCAATAATTTCAAGCTGTTGGTCTTTGATGTGACTCTAGAAAATTTTAAAGATGCAGATGTGATACATAGGTCCACCATTAGCATGAGTCGTTGTTCCTTCTTTCTTACAAAAAGAAGGAATTGAAAACCATTAAAAATCATGAAATAATATAATTTAATATGGTCATCTATTAAAAATGCACATTGTGCATAAATAATCAGACATATCAGCAGGGGATCCACAGCCCTCTAACAACTAAGTTGCTTTGCAATTGCCATCTGACCTGTAGATAAGTGGAAACAATGTCTTCATTAAGCTTACAGAACTGAATATTAATCATTAGCAAAACCAGCACTGGAAGATGAAGGGGAAGTCTTGCTATGTCCCTGGGAGCTGTGTGCATGTACCTAATGGCAGGATTTAACTATTAAGGTCATATCAAAAATAGATCTGCTATTTGTCCACGGGGCTTACTGGTCTGCTACAAAGGCAGTTGGATTTAGGATGTTGTTTAAAGACTTATTGCGTCTTCTGGGAAGAAAAGGTGTAGCTGGAAATATGCCCTAAAAGGCTTGACTTCTCTTGACTTGTTCTCTTGTTTTCTCCTCTGGGTGAAAAAGATTAAGAACCGCCGAGTGTTTAATTTTTATAGGATTTTATGAAAACAGTGGGGTTTTTTTTTGTTTGTTTGTTTTCAGTGTCCCCACTGCTCTGGCCTCTGCCCCTGCCAGAGCTGGGTGGTGGGAGCAGGAGGTGACTCCCTGACATTCCTGGGACACCTCGTGCTCTCAGACTGCGCTGTATGTAGGTGAAATCCCTAATTTGGAGGATGTGACAGTGTGACATTGTAGCCCCAGCCTATGGGATGCTGGAAATCAAAGATTAGAGTTAATATTTCTAAAGAGGTAACTAAGATCTATATATGTATAAAAAATGGAATGTCAAATTTCATCATCTTTGCATTTGGGTAATTTTCCTCATTTTCCCAGAGGTGAGCAAGGAACCCACTTCATTTTGTTTCTTTTGGTTTCCTTTCCCACCTCTTTGAACCAATAAACCAGTTCAGTCTGGAGGTGCTTTGGCTGTCTGTAACTAATCCTGTAATATTTTCCTGATACTCATATTGATGTTGAGCTGTTCTGTCAATACAATCTGAGCTCTGAGCTGCATGGAAAACAGCACACAGGGAAAAAAAAAGGAAAAAACCAGGTTTAATTCTTGCCAATATTTGTGATAAAATGAAGATCTTCACTCAGCTTTATTGGAATTGACTCAGGCATTTGGTAATAGCAGCCTACTGGAGATTGCTTAAGGAGGGAGCTCAAGGGACCTGTAATACAACACAAAAAGATGGCTTGTGTATTCTTTGCTATCCGAGATCTGAGGTCCTGAAAGTGTCAGATACACAGTGTGCTCTAGACAGTTGAAATTCCAATATTAATTTAAGATTCTTCAACTCCTGCTCTTGCTTAATCCTGCATTATCCAGCTTGGTATTGGCAAGAGCTGTGGAGGATCTCATGGAGGTATTCAAATTACATGCTAAAAGCAGAGGTTATGTCTTCTGTCCCCTCATCCAGGCAGGGATGAGAATGGGGTCTTTGCTGTCACAGGTGGCTCATGGAGTTATTTGGCTGAGTCTGCATCTGTTCCACAATCCTCTGGAGTCAACGGGGAGCTTTTCCCATGAATTCACTGCCCTTTAAATTTAAGTACAGGCAGGTCAGGCCCCAGTTTATGAACTGGCTCTGTCTTTCCTGATCTAGTTCACCTTGAACTCATGGGAAACCTTTCACTGAGTAGGAGGAAAGTTGGATCAAACCCAGAGGAAAAACAGTAAGTGCTGCAGGAATGGGACAATGAAGTCCAATGGTTAAAGCGCACAATCACTTTGCTCTGCCATTTACTTATCCTCACAGTAGGAAAACTGAAATACAAGTGTCCTTGGCTTTGGGAAAAACATCATTCTGTCTTTGAAACCAAACTGCTGTGGTCTGTGCACACACACAGCTATCACACTGTACATACAGTAGATAAGCTTCGCATTTTGTAGACATTTAAACACAGTTAAAAATTCAAGGAGAGGTAACCAGACATTCACTGTTAGAGAAAAGCAGCTGCATGTCATAAATCAGCTCCACAAAAAAAAAAAAAAATTCTGGCAGCAATATCATTTCACTAAAGCCTTTACTGCACATCTTTTGCATAATTTTCCTCCCCTCTCTTGTCCTCTTTTCTTTTTTCTTCTTTGGTTTTTTCATCTTGCTTCTTTTTTCATCTGTGGTTTTTCTAAGCTCTGCTTTTGTATCAACGCTTTCCCACTTTATTGAAATGTCACCTTTTTTTACCAAACATCCTCAACGCAGATAGACTTCAAGGTTTAAATTAGCTGAAACCAATGTCTGAGATGGGGCAGGGAGCACACCTGTTTCACACTGAGCACTGGCTCAGCACAGCCAGAGGAAAGTGTTCCCCTGCACACACACACACACACAGATCCCTTTCTTTATCTCCACTCCAGCTCTGAGTGAGTGCATTTTTGCAACCCACCAAGCGTGAATATTCCTCTGCACCTCGAGCGTGGGAGTTCACCCAACGACTGCACTTGATGGGAGATGTTTATATAAAACAGTGATTGCCCTGAGCAGCCACAGCCTTCCTTCCCTTGCACAGCCACACAGTTCTTCCCCTAACATCCTTTTGCTCTTTATCTTGTCATAGGGAATATTTTACAGGGATTTCAATAGGTCTTTTTTTGTTGTTTTTTTTTTTTTTTTAATTTATTTTCATTTTTTAGTTAAGAGGAGCAGTTTAGGCTGATGCTGAGCCTTTTGAAATGCTGCGTCCACTGTCATTTTAAGAGATTCTCCTCCAAACCTGCACCTCCATTTTTTCCCTAAAATGCTGTGTCTATAACTGGGATAAAAGGAGGAGAGGGATGATGCTCTGTGGCAAGCAAGGACTGTATTTGCAGCTCCCCAGCAGCAGAGTTTGTCACATGGAGGCCAGGAGGTTAAAATCCTCCTTCTCAGTGGAGGTGGAGAAGAGGGAAGAGATGCTGATATGGCTTGCTTTTCCCCTGGGAATAACCCAGTGACTCCCTGTGGGCTGCAGAGCATGAACCCACCCTTCATGCAGATGGTTGTAAGCTTAAAGGACCCTGATGTGCAATTTCCAGTGTAATTTGTGACTCATGTGGTGCCCTTGATATAAAGTGTGAATTAGCAGGGAAGGCTTCCAGCCTGGAAAAGGAGAAGTTTAGAGAGAAAGGAAAGGGGTTTTTTATAGGTTTGTAAAACAGCATGATTATTCTGTGAAATGGCTACTAAAAAAAGCTTCCAAACCAGTACAGTCTTCCTCACGCAATAAATGAAAAACCAAGGCTGAGGAAGACAGAGTTGACTAACTCAGATTTTGCCAGGAAGTGAAATATTTGGGTTAGTACTGAGTTGATCCAGGGCTGTGTGAGAAGTCAAGGCATCCTCTGACTGAGGCTGAGGAATGCTGTTCCCAGGTTGTTGAGGTTCAGGAGCACCCAGGAGTATTTGTGCAAGTAAGTCACCTTGGCCGCCTCCAGGCAGCAAGAGAAGTGCTCAGAGTGGTGATATCAGCACTTTCCCAAACTTGTCACCGTCTGCAGATGGAAATAACCCAGGTGGGAGATGTGTGAGTGAGGGGAAACCAGCCTCAGAGGTGCACTGATCACCTGCAGGGCTTTGCATGGGATGGGGCCAGTGGCAGAGCTCAGCTGGGGAATGGGGAGCTGCAAAGTTGATCATAAAACCCATATTCCTTGTTTAGGCAAAATTCTGCTTGGGAAGAAAACACATGAGGAAACGAGGGGTTACCCATGAGCTGCAGAACCAGATTAGGGCAAAGAATGAGTTGGGCACTCTTCAGAGAGATTGTGTTTGCTGACAGGAGCGGTAATGAGGCAGGAATTAAAATAAAATTAAAATAAAATAAAATAAAATAAAATAAAATAAAATAAAATAAAATAAAATAAATGAGGAAACAGAGAGGTTGCATAGTTTGCTTTATTAGAGCAATGAAATAACCACACCATATCAAAGCAGTTCCCTTTTCTTCTGTAACCATGAAGCAGTCTGAGGCAGGCAATTACACCTCCTTTTCAGCTCAGAGAGGCACATCACCCTTTGCCACCAGTGCAGGAATGTTAGCAGCAGCAGGAAGGCGAGTTCAGGGCTGTGTGTGCTTTGCTGGGAAATCACACCTCCCAGGAGTCAGAAACACTCAGCCCTGGGTTGCAATCACCTCGCAGCAGCCACATGCCTGCTGTCCTCAGTGGCACAATTAGGGACAATCTCCGGGTCTGGGATGGAAGCAAGCTTGAAAAGCAAAACTTGTGTTTCTCCGGGTAAAAGTCCCCTGTGATGGGCAGAAGGATGGGGCACCAGTGCGTCCTCTGACCCCTCTGTGGGGCATTCCCAGGGGAAATGATGGGTGAGGGCTGGGCTGAGCTGTCTGCTGGCACTCAGAAGGTCTGGGGTTTCCAGGGGGAGGTTGCACAAGGTGCTCTGATCTCATTTCTCATTTTATACTGAAACTTTGATATGCTCAGCTGGAAAAGCTGCTCTGCAAATATTCAAAAATATGAAATATTCAAAATTTCATGCTCTTTTTTTAAAATATTGGTCCACACATTATGTAGGCTCTGTCCCATTAATGATTCTGATGGTAGTGATTTGTCTGCAATGTCTTGGGCCCTTAACTCAGTGCACTTCAGGATGCAGTAGCTCTTTAATGGTAAACTGGAAATATAAAGCCCAAAGTGCTTGGACTTGTACATGTATAGGTGGGAAGGGAGGAGGGAGCATGCTCCTGGTTTGGTTTTGGCTCCTTGGTTCCCTGGGTTTAGGTCCTTGGGAAAGCACAGCTCTCCTATCCAAATGCACATAAAGAGGTCAGCCACGGCACAAAACTGTGAAATCTCTAAGGATTTGTCACTTTTAGAGCTGGAGCCTGAACATCCTTTTATTTATTCTTCTAAGCCATAGGTTTTATTCCTGTTACATGATCTTAAGAACTGTAAGAACTCCAGTGCTTCATGAGTGAGAGAGAGGGAGGCACAGGGTGCAGAAATTCAAACTCTCAACTACAAATTGCCAGAGAGAGCCTGGGCCAAACGTGCTGAACAGAGAGTGCAAACACTGTGGTGCTTCTAGTGCTGTCTATACAAAGTTCAGACAAATCTTGGCCTGGAAAGGACAATGTTGGGTGCAGTGTGCTCCTTCTAGTGGCTCTTAGTGCCCCGTGGCCCCTCAGCACATTCCTCCACCTGGCACAGCTCAAAAGGCATTTCAGGAACACCAAGAGCTCCCAAAAATTGTCTGAGCCTTTCTGGATCTCTTTTTATTTGGCTGTGTGGGGCAGCAGACACACTGAAAGGCAGGATTTGAGCCTCCTGTCAGTTATAAGGAGCCTTGATCACACCAAGGAGCTGCAGGCTTCAGGGTCAAACAGAACGGTGACATTTGGGACCTACCAAAGCCCGTGGCCAAACTGACTTGTGCTTTTGGCAGAATGCTTTTTTTGGGAAGTGGTTGTTGTTTTTCACAAAGAAGCTGCTGTCATGGGTGGAAAGAAGAAGAAGAAGAAGAAGAAGAAGAAGAAGAAGGAGAAGGAGAAGGAGAAGGAGAAGGAGAAGGAGAAGGAGAAGGAGAAGGAGAAGAAGAAAGGAGGGTTCTGAGGCTGGCAGTGGCAGGGTGAGCGGCCAGATCTCTGGTGCTGATCTCTGGCTCCTTCTGGTGAAGTGCTGAGCACAGAGCAGCCCCGGGGGAGGATCCAGTGTGTGCTGGACTGTCAAGGACACACACATAGTTCACTGGCTATGTGTGTGCCCAAAGTTGAGCATGTGCTTAATGAGGCTCGAGCGCTTTGCTCCGGGCAGAGCTGAATCCTGAATAGCTCCGTGGTTCTGCAGCTCCTGCTGAAAACCCCGCTAATATTTCCCCGCTTCTGGGAGATTTTGAGGACAAACTTAGTAGCATTCATGGTTCTCCTAATGATAGCAAGGAAACTCATGAATAAAAAGCAAGAAATTATGTATCAATACATCAGGCTCGCAGTAATTACTTTTTCCAGCCTATAAACCTATTGTGAACCCAGGAATTTCAATGGGCACACACATCACGTACGGTGAGAAGAAAAAATACAAAAAGCTGAAAGAAATTTGAGCTCTGCTATGCTTCTAATATGTTTAATGTTATTGTTCCATTAAATCCCTGCCCTTAATGACCCGAGACATATTAAATAACATTCTCAGGGCTGAAGAAAATGCTTCAGACTTCTATTTTTGCACATATTTTTCCCTCCTGTGCTCTCAGACCTCTGGAAGTGTTGCATATTGAAAAACCTCTGTAGAAAATACTCTGCAGCCTTTTTCCTGAAGGGAGGCTGCAGGTAACTGGGCTCACGTGGAGCTCTGTTTGCTCCTGACAGTTTTTCAAAACTAGTTTTTGCAGCTGTATCATTTTTCATGTTTGCAGTTTGTGGCGAGCAGACAATGTACACTGGAGCCTCAAAGGGATAAGTCAAGGGGAAAGATGACAGATACTGTGGGCTTGGCATGGCAAAAATGCTCACACCGCTTGCTTAAGAGCAGGAAGGAATCTAGGCCACGCAGGCACAGAAAATATTCATGGTGATACAATCTCTTAATGAAGATGTCTCTAAAAAGACACAAAATATCACTGCAACACCTCATTAATGACGTCTTCTGCTTTTTTAATTGCTGTGAGGCTTTTTTCTCCCTGCTGTGACAACAGCATTGACCACATTAACATTGGCACCGGGAACTCTTTTGTTGTGCTGTCAAGTACCTTTTAATCTTTCAATTCCTGTGTGTCAAGTCAGGTTTCTATCTCAAGGATGAACTAAACCTTATTTCTGGGTCAAGATTTTTTTTTATTTTTTTTTTTGTAATCTGCAGCGTAAATTAGTGACAGGAGCTTCCCAGAGCTTGCCTTTCTTTTCATACCATGACTCATTTGTTTTTGTGTGCAAGCCCTGCTTGTTCTGGATGACAGAAAAACATTCCTACCCAACACGCACTGCCACAGCCACTGTGGCATCAGTGTTCCTCTGTTCTCTACATTCCCCCTTCCCACCAGCATCTCAAGGAGGGAGACAAAAATAAGTTTGCAGCCAGAGTCCCACCTTTGCAGCCCTGTAATTTCTGGGTGTGTGCTGCCTCCTGTGCCATCAGCACTCCGTGGATTGTAACCCTCCCGCTGGGCTCCCTGGGCAGGGGGGGGCTTCTCTAAATCAGGGTATGAAGACCTGAGCTTCTGATTTTGGGAATACACACTTCAGTCCCCAGTGCTGGCCATAAAGCAGCTGGGAGTGTCACTGCTTACAGCAGAAGCAGCCCTGCACAGAGCTCACTGCAGCAGTTGGAAAAGCATCTTTATTTCCCTCACCCCACCATTCAGGAGGTCTGCTTTTCCATGAGAATTAAGATCAGCCCCATAATGTTGGAAAAATTCATCTTACCGCAAACTTGTATGCTTTCTAACACTATGCTGCCTTTTAAATTTAAAGATTCCTTAAAGAAAGGAAAAAAAAATGCTGTAGCACCTCACAAGTGTTTGCAGGATGCAGGGCAAATACAGGCAAATGTTACAAGGAATGATCCTACTTGTCTGGTCACATCATGTCCAAACCACAGCAGGCAGTGTTAGAAATTGCTGTATGTGCTGGATTATACATTGAATGACTCTCTGTCCTTCCATCTGGAGCTGGGTAGCACTGGAGCTCATCTCTCTGTGGGGCTTACCTGCTTTGTGACAGCATTTCATTTGGCTTTCTTCACAGCCACCTCCTAAATAAGAATAACAAGAATAAGAATAAGAAGAATAAAAATAATAAGAATAAAAAGAATAAGAATAAGATTAAGAATAAGAATAAGAATAAGAATAAGAATAAGAATAAGAATAAGAATAAAAGTAAGAATCACAGCAGCCTGTGAATCTGAGCTGTGACCAGGCTGAGAGCTCAGCACCCAGCACATCCCATCTCCTCAAATTCCCAGGGGACAGGAAGGGGACCAGTGGCTGTCACACCACAAAGCAGGGTGGGGAACTCATCCTGACAAATGTGCTTACACTAATAGATTTTTTTCCATTTGCTTTTCCCGTGGTGACAGTCTGCTACTTACTGGGCAGAGCTGGAAGTAATATTCTGAATTGCTGAGGGAAATTTTCCCAGTTGATCTAACTCTTATGTGCTTTGTGCTGATCAAAGATTCTCTTCATGTCTTATGCATTTGAAAGCACAAAAGAATGAATGAAAAAAGAGCTATTCTTCTGAGCTGGTAGACAATGAAATGATGATTGGTGAGATTATGCCTTGACTTTACTGTCAGCACAATGTCAGGAAAAGCAACAGTATAGAGAAGGTGCATTTTGAGATATTAATGCCACTAAAAGAAACAGAAAAGCCCCCAAAAGAGGAAGACGTCTGGGTGTATTATTATTTTTATAGTTTAGTGGAGAATAAAATGAATTTTTATATTCTTGGATCATATTATTTGCCCTGATTATTCATCCCTTCATATCATATCTGCTTGTGTAGGCAGGAGTGCCAACTCAATGTTTTGCTCAGGTGAAAATCTGCTTTTTTATATATACATATATATTTATTTATGTAGACATCTGGTGCTTGGGATGGCAGGAACCTTCCACTGGTGCTGCTCCTAGCAAGGGACTGACTTTTCACAGCCTTCTCACAAATGCCCTGACCGGTGCAGAGGAACTAGATGTTGCTTCTTTGTCTTCTAGCAACAGTGCTGGTTTTAATGGCAAAGCTGAAAATAGGCTTTCAGGGCTCTGGGTTGGTTGGCTTTTTAATGAATTAAAAATAAATTAATTGTGCTTAGTGAAGAAGGGGCTTCCAAGCTGAGGAATCTGCAGTCTCAAGGCGTGAAGGCCTTGGCTTGGGGATGCTCTTTCCAGGAACGGGAGCCAGTTGTTGTGGTGTGTTTATCACATGTGTCCCCCCTCGGAAAGGCACCCACATCCACTGCAGCAGGTGTCTCCGGGATGGCTTTGCCCTGATCGTGGAAAGAGGAGGAAGAGCAAGGCTGGAAATAGGCAGGGGAGGAAGGCCAGCACACGGGGAGGAGAGGGCTGTGGCTGTGCCTTCCCAGAAGTACATTTGGAAGATCACGTTAGAGCAACGTCTGTCAAGCGTGGTTTAGTTCTAGCTGATCTCACCCTGGGGCCAGGGAATGGGCTGGGTGACCTCCTGAGCCTCCTTTTGCTTTTCCACTGCAAACAGACAGAAAACCCACCTCGATACCCTCTTTCCCTGTGGGTTTTCTCTCCTTCTTCCCCCCATTGCCCTTCCGTGCCAGGTAACAAGATATTTATGAATACAAGTGTGCTTTCAGAAGTGTATTGTTGTTCTCTGCATAAGAAGTTTATGATTTATGTTAAGCTGACTGGTCCTTGAGCATGTGCTGTTGTCAAGCTCTCTCCGTCTGCTCAGGAGAGAAGCGCTCCGGGGCTGGCACGCAGGAGCATGATCTGGGTATTTATCCTTTTGGCAGTTTGCTAATTATTCCTATTGCTATCACATCCCTAAGCAAATTTCTGTCTCTCTGCCACAGTAAATATTCTCTCATTTTTTCGAGCTGCAGAGCTGCTACTTAAGCTGGAGAAGCCTGAATATCCTGCAGGGGCCCATATTGTCATTTGGTTGATAGCAGTGAAACGGGCCAAACATCCTTTCTGTAGCACTCAAATTGCATGTCTTTGCATTCCTGCGTTGGCCACTCGTTTTCTGGCCCATATTCTGCTCTTGTAAACAGCTCCTATCGTCCCTGGGAGTGCTCTTTGTAGCACAATGCTTTGATAAAGCCAGAGCCATCAGCTGCCAAGACTCCATAAGGAGTCAGAAATAGGCACCAGATCTCTCTGCTACTGTAGATGTAGCTGCATTAGCAGTATCATTTCTCTTCCTAAGGACTTACTAAGCCGTTAAAATGTATTATAAAATTAAATGGCGTTTTTTTCCACCTGGTCTGACTGGTGCCAAGTGCATTGAAAACCCTCCCAGATGATACAACTCTGCATGCAAAAAATCTCAGTGCCCTCCTAAGGACTGCAGCTGCCTCAGACACACCGTTGTGGGTTTTTTTGTGTTTTTGGGTTTTTGTTTTTTTTCTTTTTTTCCCATGGGCTGCCTCCTTCACTTAGAATAATAAGCTTTAGATGATCTCAGGGCACTGTAGATCCCCCTGCTGCACAATCCAATTTGACATAACTGTTGCATGGAGAGGCGGGAGGGGGAAAATCTTGCAAGCAGACACTGGACTTTCAGTCTGAGCTTTCCACTAGTACAAAGAAGAAGTTCCTCAGTGAAGGCTTGGGAGATTTCATGCCTGTCCGTGTTGGAAGAAAGGCTCTCTGGAATTGATGCAGCATCTGTGCTTCAGTGGTGTGCTGGATCAAGGGGCTGCCTGTGGAGCTTCCAAATGCAAAAAATTCCCAAATCCATTCCAGGCCATAAAATCATTGAAACTGCAGCAAACTGCTGAGTGGCCACCTTTCAGTCTTGCATTAACTATCCTTTTAGTCTTGTACTAGCTATATTTTGTCATTTAGGTAACATGGTGTAAGAACTGTTGAGCCTGCAACTGGGCTTCAGGACAGGTATTTAACCACCTTAAGTGCTCCACAGGAAGAGAGGAAAGCTGCTTTCCAAAGGAGAAGAATAGCAACCTATAGCTGTGGACCCAGTTAATCTCCTCTTATCTGTTCTGATAGCCAAATTACACTTTTATCAGTGTTAGTCCTGTCCTTGCCAATGCAATTACAAAGCCTCATTGGTTTATATCTCTCAGTGAGTTTGCTGCTGCCCAATTCCCCTGGCTGGGTCAGGCAGGGGCTCTCTCTCTCTCTGCAAAACGGGTCTTCTGACCCAAGGAAACCTGCTCCCTGCTGCAGCAAAGCCCCTGGCTGTGCTCCCTAATCACCCCTAATCCCAGTGGCTGATTCCCCTGATTACGTGTCAGGACACGGGGGTAACCTATTTAAAAGGAGCTCTTTTCCAGCCCCCACACCCTCTCATTAGTTCAGGGACGTGGGTCTGACCCAAGAGGTGTCTCAGGGGCGTCTCTGGGCTGCAGCATGGGAAGACAGCATGTGTCTGTCAGGATAACACTTAGCTCACATTGGGCTCTTTGCCCTATATTCTGGCTTTCTGGCTGCTCTACAGATAATAGAACCCCTCCAGAGCAGAGGAAGTCTGGCACTGAGCAGGATTCTTTCGAGTAATGCATGGCCCTGGTGGGTATTAATCCTGGTAGTTTAGGCAGGTGATCCTGGAGACTAAATACAGATTTCCAGGGTAAAGGTTTGGGGTTAACATTACTATTTTCTGAAATATCAGAGAGTCTGCAAAGCCTGCAGTCACCCTGTGGTGATTTGGCTCATGAACAGTAAAAACAAAACTCCTGAGAAGTTATTAATGTTGAGGCTGAGGGACCAAGAAATTGAAAAAAAAAAATTTAAAAAATTTACAGACACATTGAAGAGAAGCTTGAGACTTTACAATATTTCAGAATACAAATCACTATGTTGATTTCTCCAAATACTACTGAACACCAAACCAGGACCCAACCACAGCTAGAACGGAGCTGACTCACCAGATTTATTCCTGACTGTTCATTTATCAGAGCAGCTTTCTCTCTTCTGTTTGTAGGCATGACTCACTTTTACAGCCACCAGATCAGATCACAGTTGCATCTTGTCTTGTGTCAACACAATCGTGTCCCTGTCCTGTTTAAAATCATCCTTTGCTTCCTGTGTTTTCTCTGAGTTGTGCCATGGTGGGAAAATCTTCATGGCTTTGATTTCCCCTTAGTTCTTATTCCTTCCCTACACGTGTTACCATGCTGATTTGTCTTTTCCTCATGCTGTAATTGGGCTGGTGCCACTGTGTAATTTTTAACTGTGTGCAGTATCAACAGACCTCCATCTGTCTCTCCTCCAGAGCTTCCCAGCCTGCCGTTATAAATATCTGCCAAATCCTTCTCCAAAGAGAGGATCACCAGATTCCAACTGTTTGCAAAATAAGAGCTGCTGCCAGAAATCCTCTCCCACCGTCTGCAACCTGTGCAGAACCTGTCCCTGCTCGGTGTGGGGTGGCACTGCTGGCACTCAGGAGCTCAGGCAGGAACTCATTGTCCCCAGAAGCATGTGCTGCTGCAGAGGGTTCAGCTTCTTGGTCTCTCTGCTCTAGTATCTCATTATATGTGTCATTTTATAAGACAGTAACTTTCAATAACCATCAGGTGATAAAACCAAACTAACTGGTAGGTAAGGGTGGGGTTTTTTTCCCTTCTAAAATGCAATTCTGATTGAAGACATGCTGATTTAAAACATTTCTGATTTAAAACATGCAACAGTTCCAGTGTTGTTTTAAAAGATGTTTTACTTGACCTGGAAGGGTCTGGGAGTTCATTCCCCTTTCCCAGCCTGTCCCTTAGGGGCTGAGGACCAGTGCCATGATCTAAAACTGACTGGGCTTGCTGAGAGCAGTTTGATCTTCCACTTCTTTGTGTTTTTACATCAGAATAGACCATTAGAAGAATTAGCAACAAGCAGACTTGATTAGACTGTGGGCAGTTAAAAAAAAGGCAATTTTTAATATGGATGAAATAAAATTATGTATCAACGCAGTTGGATGAAGTAAAAGTTCTAGATTGTGATGAAGTTGCCCTTTGGCCCTTAAAGCCATTCTGATATCAGCCTGTTAATGGCATTGGTTCAGAGCTCTGTTAGACTCATGTGGCTTTATAATTTCAGTTGTGTATTTTGGGCCACAATCCACACACCCGTTAGTGTTTGCTGGGGGTATGGCACCTTGCTCTGCCTGGGGAATTCCCAAGAATTCCCAGTTCTCTTCAGGTACTGCTGCAGACATCAAATTAAAAATAACTGTCTGCTTGAATAAAAATCTGTCTAGTTAATGTCAGATACAAGGAACCAGGTTTCTGTTTTAACCCTGGAAGACTGGAGTAAGTCAGAACAAAGGACATTTCAAGGTTATTTCAGGAGAGGGTTTTGTGTTTGGATCTGGTACATCTTAGTTCTGGAGAGTTTTGCAGAGGAATATAAGGGATGTAAAAGCACCTTGGGGGGTTGGTAGACCCTCCTTCCAGTCTACTTTCTGAATAACAGTATTTTCAAGAGGCAAAGAAGTGGGTGCCATGTGTTGGACGAGGGCATGGACCATGTGAGAAGTGACTCTGTAGAAGGAAGCACCTTAAGCACTGAAAAAACTTGGGAGTTTATTTTATTATGTGTCATTGGGTACAGAAAATACTGATATTACCATTGTCTAGATTGCACTGTGGGTTCGGTGTCCGTTTTTGAAGGCTTTAGGACTATCAATTTCAGTACTTTCTTAGGAGAGTGTGCTACCACTTAATAATACATGATGACAGCAGAAAAAATATGTACAAACAAGCCTGAGCCTGCAGGACACGTGTACTTACACCCAAGTGAAAAGTCCCTGCAGCCATTGCCTGGGGTGGCAGGGAGCACAGAACAGTGAGAGGGAGCAGGGCTGGGCTGGGGCAGGGCTGTGCTTGCTGAGATCCAGCCCACAGCTAAGTCTCATTTTCTGGAGCAAGATTTTCTCATAAAGGAACAGCCGTGGGGTTTTTTTTAAGTGTCTGGGTGATAAAAAGCAGATGGCATTGATTAGCTAATTAGGAATATTTTCTGCACCTTATCAGCTGTGCTTGATGTGCGTAAAGTTTGTGAAATCTTGGGGTGAGGATTTATTGAAGAAATTTACTCTTTTAAAATCTGGAGAGGAGAGAAGGTTACATTGAGATATGTAATTTTATCTCCAGCAGAAACAGGTTGATCTTTTTCCTTTGAATTCATATTCAGGGCTCATTCCTTCATTTTTTAGGGGAATATGCACAATGAGGTTGCAGCTCTCCTAACTCTTGTCTTGACTGCTTAGTGCGTTGTGTGATGCACCAGAGGTTCTGCTCTCCCCTGTTCCTCTTTGTGGGTGCACTCCTTGGCCTTTTCCATTTCTTGTGGGGACAAAGCAAAATACCACTTTTTATTTTATGCCAGGCTCGCTTTCAGCTTGTGTCCTTGTGAACCTTTTGTCCTTGTGAGTCCTTTCTGTGTCCTTGTGAACTTTTTGTGTCCACAGCAGCTCCCTTGCAGGACTTGTGCCAAGTGTTGGCCACCTCCATGACCACTGCTGTGGTCAGTGCTGTTTTGCCAGAGCATCACTGGGGTGTTTAAAGCCACTCTGACCTTCAGTTCTATTGGACACAGGACAAATACCTTGATTTTGTTCATCATTTAGGGCAAGATGGAGTACCTTGCCAACATGTTCATATAAAAAGGGATGTCTGAGAAAGGATATGGGGCTTTTAAACCCTGCTGGGTGCACAGCAAAGTCTTCACACCACCAGAAACACAAGACTTGTCTGGTTTCTCCAGCAGTTTGGAGAGCCCCGGGTGGGTCTGTGGGCAGACACCAGCTCTGGCAGTCACAGTGGTGGGTGGACACAGCTTCAGGTCCCCAACAAACCCAAAATTAGGACTTCAGTGGAGGTTTGAGCTGTGCCCCAGCAGCAGCCCAAAGCCTCTCGTGCACAAGGTCCCCGTGCAGGAGCTGTGCTTTAATTGCCAGCAGGCAGCAAAGGTGACACATGAGCTGTCAGCTGGGCCACCTGTGACACGGGGAGTGACAAAGAGCTTTGTTCTCCTCTTCTGGAGAGCTGTCCTCCCTTGCATATGCTCTGCAGGCAGCTTTGCTGTGCTCATCTCCCTCTCAGGGCTTCAAAGCAGGTTGAGGTGGGACCCAAACGTTGCAATGGTTAGCTGCTTGAGCTGTGCTCCTTCCAAAAGGACTGGAAGTTGCCTGAAGTGAGACAGGGATTTGCTCCTCTCTCACACAGAGCTTTGTATTTTCCCTGTACAGTGGTGTGGAAGCTTTAGCCTTCCTATTTGCAGCCTCCCTATCAGAATGACATTTTTTATTGGTTCTTTAACTGAAGAAACAACAAATTCTGCATCCTCTCTCTCAAGCACAGTCTTGTTAATGTTCTTTGAAACATGACAAGTGTCATGGCCATCAAACTGCAATGATCCCATTCCTTCTGAAATGAGAAAAACATGTCACTTTTGGCTCTCAGTAATACAAAGGGAGAGGCATATTCTCGATGGGAGCTGCATGGCTGCCAAAGATGAAAGAAAAATGTTATTACTTTTGGAAATTTCATAATTGCAGTTAATGATAATTCGATGAAATGACATTGTCTTCACCGCTATCTCTAATGAAATGTTTGAGAGTGATAAAACAGATCTTGTTAAATAGAGCGAGAGTTTTGAGCGGAACAGCTTTGTGACAGCACGCTGCCTGCACAAATCTTGAATCCCTATTTTTTGTTAGAGTAGTTTAAGAAAGAAGATAAAATGAAGGCTGCATGGCAAATAATGCACAAATGAGGTATTTAAAGGTCTTCCATTAAGCAAACAATACTGAACTCTTGAGCAGCATGCTGATGAGTGAGCACTGCTCCTTTGCAATGCTAGCCCTTCATTAAAACACTTCCCTTGTTTTCCTTTGCAGGCAAACCAGAGAACAAGAAACCCCACCTGACTTTTTTTACTTCTCAGACTATGAGAGACATAATGCAGAAATAGCAGCATTTCATCTGGACAGGCAAGTAGAACGGATTTGCATTAAAAGGAAAGGGGAAATATTGTGAAAAGTTGCTGCACTTGGCCATTCCTCTAACTGTAACTGAATTTTTTTTTAAAGGGGAAAGTGGAACAAAGGTGGGCAAATGCCATGAATAAATGAAATGTAGATGATGAAAGAGTAAGTTACTAATTAGGAAATGAGACTTTGGGAATGAGAAACCTGGCAATAAGTAATTCTCAAAAAGAAGAAGTTGTATTGAAGAGAAGGTGAGAAATTAGTTTCCCCTCTGATCCTGAGGTACAAATGGAGAGGACCCTTCTCCCAAGGACTGTGTCACATTTGTGTGAGAGGAGGCTGGCTCACCCCAGTTAGCTCCAGGGCACAGAGATCCAAAGGAGACACGGGGAATGGTGTGAGTATTCAGGGAGGAGTAATTGAGATGGGAGTTCTGGTTTCACAGCAAAAAGCTGGGACTATCCCATATCAGGAGCATGTTTAGGCCACAAGTCAGTGGGAAGGAGAGGGCAGTGGTGGTCATCTCATGCTCCTGTTCTAGAGTTGGTGCAGGGGATGGTGGATACCCCAAGACTGCAGCCTGCCCAGATTAGAGATGGGAATTACTGATTAGTAACTAACAGCCTGTCTAGAAACAATGGCAATTCACTGAAGTGTCTTTCACACTGTGAGAGGCCAAGAAACATCTTTGGAAATGCACAAAGCTTTGAGGTCACAAATTATTTGGGGGTTTGTGTAGCATTGCTGCCTTCTGGGATGATGGCTGGGATTTGGGAATGATTTGGTGGGTGGCACAGGGTAGATTTGCCAGCAAGAGCCAATCCTGATCTGATCCTTCAGGGATCTTCTCTGTTTTATTGCTGTTGACCTTGACGTTGATCCCTTCTGCTTTATATTTGATATTGCTGTTTTAAGCAGATGGTGCTGTAAAAAAAACCATCAGTGGAGTTCCTACAGGGGGTATGTTAAATATCCACACACTAAGCAGGAAAAGCAGTTGCTACCCAATGTAGAAAATCTGAACAGCAGACAGTGGATATAAAAATCCTGCCTATGGGGAGACTTTGTACGGGGTCTTTGCTCTTTTACTGTATCTAATAGCAGTGCTTCATGGGGAGGGTTTTATGATCTGTGAAGGCAGGGGAGTTTGGGGTAGGGAGAAACTCTTCTCCCAGCCTTTGCCCGTGGGAAGATTTTTGGTCTCAGGGAGATTGTTTAGGTTGGTATAAGGGTATTAAAACAGAGAGGAGCAGAAGGGAATAAATCAAATACATACTAAGGCTGTCAAAAAAGGAATTACATGGTGTTTAGGGAAGAAAGAGGCTGAAATCCCATTCCCCAAGTCACTTAAAAAAAACCTGGTGAGCAAAATGCGTGTCATAACAATCATGAAGTAAAAAAATTAAATTTTTGCTGTCTCTGGTCGTATGTATCTTCATTTTTATCATGGAAAAATGCCCTCCATACTTTTCTTGTATTTTACTCCATGCTACGTAGGCAATGCAGAGCTCATGGTATTCAGGACCTACTTTGTAATACATTATATGAGGAATTATCCCGTGTAAAGTTGATGGGCTTTATACTCCTTAAAGACCACAGATAAATGTGCCTTCAGAGTGTAATGAAGCTTCCCAAAGCCTGTAACCATCATTACATTTTAATCCTGTCCATAAAGGCTGTGCTTTCCCCCCTGCAGGATCCTGGATTTCCGGCGCGTGCCCCCGGTGGCGGGCAGGCTGGTGAACATGACCAGGGAAATCCGAGATGTCACCCGGGACAAGAAGCTCTGGAGAACATTTTTCATCTCACCAGGTAGTCCTGGAAATAACACTCTGTTCTCTCTACCCTGCTGAAACACGTACTTAAGGAAACGATGTGTAGATTGCTTAATTGCTCAGATATTTCTAATAAAACTGTCTTCTAGACCTTTGAATAAAAATAAATGTAGAGACAGAGCTTGCAAAGAAGACTTTATTGTTTTGAGCTGAGTGCCTTTTCCCCTTGACAAATTATCTGCAGAGAGAGGCTTTTATGTTCGCCAAAGCAATGTATTCAACAAATGTTTTATGTAGAACGATTTCTAAGACAGTTTTTTCTGGTGCTTTCAGTTTACCCAAAACCTTATTACCCAGCCCATTAGTTATTCAGGGTTTGGGTTTTTTTAATCCCACTGCAATGTGATCTGTCACTTCTGTTGGTCAGATGCATTTATTTCTGGCTTTGACTGGAGGACCAAACCTAATGTCTCAGAGCCATTCAGGTTTTACTACAACAGGAGTTTGGACAAAACATCAGGAAATAGATGTGTAATGTATCCTGCTTCCAGCTCTAATTCTCTGTTGG
Organism: Sylvia atricapilla; assembly: GCF_009819655.1. NCBI lineage: Eukaryota > Metazoa > Chordata > Aves > Passeriformes > Sylviidae > Sylvia > Sylvia atricapilla. The sequence continues at coordinate 2,133,204 of NC_089154.1, forward strand.
GCCTGAATTGATCCCAGTCCTCACTCTTGCTCTGAGGGCTGACCCAGAGGCAGATACCACTCTCTCTTACTCTTCAGTCTTTCACATTTTGTGGACCTAGTTAAGAATGGAGCTCCACAGGGTGGGAATTTTACAAGCACAGGATAAAACCCTACCCTGCTCACCAGAATGTACAACTGGAATAGGGAAAAATGGGCAAAAGGTGGGAAAAAGTGGCAGCATCTCTGTTTAACATCTGGGATGCTGAGATGGAGAAATTAAGACTCTGAATTACGGCACAGAAATAATGTTTAAGCTTGTTCTTGCATATAGAATTTCTAGGTTACAGGTTCAGTTTAAAGCACAGTGCCATGTTCCAGTAGCTGAACTCATATTGTTTCAGTTGTGTGCGAATGTGCTTTGCTGTGTGTGACTCCTGTAAGAGGCAATCTGGAGCAGAAACCTCTGGAGATCTCTCCCTTGCTCTGTGTGTGATTGGCCAGGAGCTGTTTATCCCAGATCCCTAAAGTCAAGATCCAAAGACTTAATTACAGTTTCTCCCAATGTAACTGTAATTATTGCTGTTAGCTAGAAACCAGAGCCCTGTCATTGCCAAGCTTTTGCTCTTAAAATCTTTATCACACTTTTCTGATCCCCAATAAAGTCATTATTACGGCTGTTATTTTTAGCTTCATATTTATGTTCAGCTCTGCAGGACACAGTTGAGCAGACAGTTATTTATTCCAGGAGCTTCACTTGTAAAAGACATTACATAATTGCAGGAGGTTTCATTTTACCCAGAATTATGAGCACTCCAATTTTACATGCACAGTTATGGTGACAAGACATGTTCACCAAACCTGGTGGACACACATTTCTGCATTTGCCTTGGTTGCTTTCCCTCCCTCTTCATCTCTCTATACCATTTTTTTTTTCCTTGATTTTTGTAGGTAAATATGCAGAAAAAATGGCAAAAAAATCTTTTTACTGTGCACAGGGTGCTTTGGCTCACTTTAAACAGGAGCCATTTTATTCCTGTTTTGGCAAGTAAGATGTGGATTAGTAGATTTGCTTGATTTTTAGTCTTCCTAGGTTATGTTTCAAGACTTAAGGGTGAACTTGAATGATTTCTGAGAATTGCAAAACTGTTCTCAAGTACTGAGCAGCTTACAGCAGCCAGAGCAGGGAAATAGAGAGTTAAGGCTGCCAGTTTAGATGAAGATCTTTATCTTGCCATTATGAAATTCCAGACAACCAAGCATAATCCTTTATTCAAATTTATTTAGAGGTCTCAGATAAATTCAATTAAAATACTTGATTAACTATGAATCAGGCTTTTCTGGAGAATAAAATGCTTAGGCAATTAATTTTTCTTTCCATTTTACATTTCCTGAATCAATATACTTTAGTTAAATCATGTTGGTTACTTGTCAGAGTTCTTCCCTGCAAGTCCCCAGTTTAATTAGTCAGATTCTCATTAACATATGCCCAACCTCTGTCTTGTATTTCATACTGACCTTAAAAGGCAGACATTAATTAATGAAAAAATAACAAAGATCCTAAATTAAGCTTTTAGAAACGTCTTCCACAAGCCCAGCAGGCAGCTCAGGCAGCAGATTGAGGGCAGGGAAGGAAGAGAAGAGGGAGGTGCTGGGGTGAGGCTCCTGGTCTGGGGGTGAGGATGAGGAGGAGCAGGGAGCTGGGGAAGGCTCAGGGGCTGACCTGCCCCTCTGGCAGGTGAAGGGCAGCTTTGAGGGAGAGCTGCCTCCAGAGGTGGGAAATTGAGCTGTGAGCTCTTGGCACACCCACAAACCAGGCTGGGCACCAACACAAGCCCATAGAGACCCCTCTGGGACTCCATTTCAGGTGCCTCTGTCACTGCATCTCCATCCCCACAGTGCTCAGTGACAATTAATGGGCCTGGGGACACTTGGTGTCTCTCCATGCACACACACACAGCTCTTAAAATCCAAGGGGCACAAAGTGAAATTGGTTTTACAGGGAGATGTTCCCCTCGGGCTGGGAGCCCGTGGTTTGCACCCTCACAGGGTGATTATTGATGATCCTCATCAGTCACAGGACCATGGAATAAACTGGGTGGGAAGGGGCCCATCAGGCTCATCAGTCCAGCTCCTGGCCCTGCACAGGACACCCCAAGGATCCCACCAGGAGCATTGTCCAAGCACGTGTTACCTCCCAGAGCACTGTGGGGATGTGTTGGAAGAAACCTCAGCGAATTTCCACTCCTGGGCCACCTCCCTTGTCCCATCAGGTGTGGAAATGAGGAGCCACAGGCAGCTTTAGAGCACAGTGCTGAGCAGCATCCCTGCTGCCATGGAAAAGTGACAATGGCTGCGAGCAGGCAGGTCAGTGGATGCATTAGGCTGCACTCAGAGAGAAAGCAGATTGCAGAAAAGTGCACTTTCAGGCAGTTTGGACTTAAACATGAGAAATGGAATTAGGTCAGTAATTATTTAAATTAATTTTATGTCCTTTGCAGCAGGGCAGACTGCAGTAGCCCTGCTACTCTTACAAATGAATGGTAATTTCCTAGGAAAAAAAGAGACATATTAATGATGTCAGCCTTCATTTTGGAAGTAATTGAGGCAGCATCTTAAAGAAATCAATGTTACACAGCTAGTAAGCACTATGTTTTTGTTCATATTAACCAATTCCGAGGGATTATGGATTTTTTTTCCCTCTCAGCATACAATAGCAATTCTGAATTGCCTATTATTTTGAGCAGGTAAATGAAAGAACTTTTCATGCATTGCTGTAGTAAATATTCAGGATTTTTTCCCAGTACTGCAATTGCACAGGGTTGCTAAATGTCCTCTATTAACAGTCATGTAAAGCTGAATAAAAGAACTGCTCTGCCAAGCAATTTGCTTTAAGGTATCCCCCCTTGTTCCTTTTCTTCCTGAGAAGAATTATTGTTCAGCTATCAGGAGGATGCAGACAATGTGCAGATGAGTACACAGACACTCTGCTTCTTAATTGTAATTAGCTGGAGTTTCGATCACCAGACCATGATTTTTGCCTGTGTTTCATTAGGAATCACACCCATTCCTCCTCCGGTAATGAAAATCAGACACTGCAGCATGGGGCTCTCTTGCCTTTCTGGTGCTTTGGGGAAACAGGTTTGGTTTATAGCGAAGAAGGGTTTTGCATGTTGCAAAGGCACATTCCAGCGTGGATAAACATCCCTCCCTGTCTGCTTTGCCAGCACTGCTGCTGTTGCCATTCCTGCAGGAGCCCAAATTCCTGGCTGTTGCTCCTTTTGCAGGTGTACTTATGCAGAAACACCTTTATCTGGTGAGAGGAACATATGGTTTGGGGAATTTTAATGAGAGGAGAAGGACTGTGCTCCAGCAGGGAGCTCATCTCCCCTTTCTCTCTCGTTTTCAGAAAGCCAAACCCTGCTCTCAGCGTGGGATTGCCACGGAGCTCTGGGCTTGTGTCTCTAGCTGGAATTTCACCCTCAGCCTGCTGTGCAGAATGTGGGTCACCTACTTAGGTTTCAAAGAGCCTTGCTGCAGCACCTTGAAGTCTTAAATGAGAACTGTGGTTTTCTATATTTGGTGCCTCTTTTTTTCCCCCCTACATTTTTAAGAAACCTTAAAAATGAATGTTTCCCCAGATAATTCAGGCTGCTTCATCTTACTGCTGGTATGTAAGGACTAGGGCAGACATAATAAGATGTCTATTCTGTCCCAATCAGGGCAGTTAATTCCTTTAGCAGTAGCTTGAGATCCAGCATCCTTTCACCTGCAGTATCCCCAGAAATTGAACAGGAGCTTGGGGAGCAGGTACCACAGGTCTGAGCCCATGGGGGGAATGACTGCTGGCAGAAAAAGATTTGTTACATTGGCTGTGACTTGTCAGTGAGAACTACACTTGTGGTTTGACTGCAAGTTCACTGTCTTAATGACAGGACACAGGTTGGCATGGCTCAGGGCTCTGGATGCTGGAGCAGGCAGGGAGGCTCTGGGGGATCAGTGCCAGGAGGCTCCTGGCAGGGATGAGTGGGATGAGTGGGATGAGTGGCTGGCGTGGTGCAGAGCACACTGCACAGCCCTGCAGCAGCAAACAGCAGCACTGGCAGAGCCCCCAGCTCTCCTCAAGCTTTACCTGGATACCAGTGTGTGATTACTGCCGAGTGATTAGCCCCAGTTGCTTTCACTGACAATACGGAGCAGGGTTTCATTGTTCCCCACGCTGAATACAGAAGCAAACTATTAAACAGAGTATTTATCTTCCCACTGAGCAAAATGCTGTGTTTAATACAACTCCTTTTCCTTGAAAGGTCAGATTTACATAGCGAGCAGCAGAGGCTGTGATGGCGTGGGGGGCATTTGCTGGGCCTTTTGCTCTTTACAAAACGAATGCAGCAGGAGATAAACGAGCACTGGCTTCCTGCTGCCAGGTGGAAGTCAGGTCACAGAAACCCTGGAAGATGAGTTATCTCAGGCAGTCAAGATAAATCTTGATAAATCATGGCTCCCTCCCTCCAGAGATGAGGGGGTGATGCTGAGGCAGCTGAATTGAAGCCCAAGCCCCACTGCAGCTTCAAATCAGCAAAAAAAATTTTTTTAAGAGAGGATATTCTGCTTGGTAAAACACTTAAATTGTGAACTCAGAAGAACAGATGTGCTGAGTGATCCCCTTCCTTCCTTTTGTAATTTCTGTTCTTCCTTTTCCCTAAAGTACTTTTCTTTTCCTTGAGCAACTGGCACCAAACTTTTTGACCACAGAGTGAATCTTTCTGGACTTAGCTGGGATGTATTTTTGTGCTATGATCCAACCTGTGAATACAAATGTGCAGTTTGGTGAGTTGTTCCTGAGCATGGCCCTTGTGAGTCAGTCACAGCAGAGCATGAAAAGGCTGTCTTAGAGTAAAGCAATTACAATTCCATGGACAAATCAGGTGACTATCAATAGAGAAATTTGGGACATCACTGGGAAGCTGGGACAGATTGTCAAGTAGCAACACATCAGCCTTTATAGTGTGGTTATTTGGAATAATTCCATGGTTTAACAGCCAGCCCCAGATAATGCAGCTAATTAATCAAAAGCATCATGAGATCTTTTTGCTGTTCCATGTTCCCCTACTTCTCCTTTTTCAAATGCAGCTCCTTGCTCTGTTCCTCCCTCCCTCCTGTCTTCCCCAGAGTTGTCCCCTGTCCTGGCTCACCCATCTCCCCTGGGCACTCAGCTGGGTGCAGCTTTGGGCTGGGGGATGTCACAGTGATGTGCAGGGCGTGTGCTGCATCACTGCCATGCCAACCCAGCACTTACCTTCCTGTGGCAGCAGAGACTCACCGCCTGCTGCTCCCAGCCCTTCCTGCCTCATTTACACTGAGCCTGCCCAGAGGGAGAGGAGCTCAAAACAATATCTGAATTTAGAGGCCTTGTGGGGAATTAGGAAGCAATGTGACTTCTCAGCTTCATGCATTACCATGAGGAAAGGGCACAGTCTTCCCCTGATGACATTTTATGTGCATAAAGCAATGTCAACAGAGTTGTAGCACACTGGCAAGAGCAGCAGTGTGCTCCTGTTGCTGCTCACAGTCCAGCACTGGTGGGCTTTGGGGGTCAGCTGCTCTCTCTCACCTTCAGTGAATTCCTGTGGGCAGCGTGTTCTTGTAAAGGGGTGGGTGTTCCTGTTGGTACAGAAATATGTGGTGGCAGTTTTGGGGAAGTTTCAAGGTAACACACGGTCCAAAACCCTGCTGCAGATTCTTTTTTTCTGTGGTTGTTGGAGTAACGTGGGGTGTGGAGGAAGGAATTTATGTTTGAGCTGTGTGCTGACAGCGTTACGTCCGTGCTATTCCCACCTTCCACACACACCCCCACAGGACTCTTGGTGGGGAATAATTCTCCTTACAAAAGCTGCCAGTTCTTCTCATACCAGCAAGGAAATGAATGAAGTGTTCTCTGTTCTCAAAGAAATGAGCCAAGATTTTGAGAAGTGACTTAATTTTGGGCACATGCCACTTGTTCAGCTGTGGGGCTTGGGGTTCCAGCCTGGGGTAGCAAATAGCTCCCAAGGAATTTATCAGTCTGGGAAAATGAAAGGAGAAAGGACAGGATTAAAAAAAAATAGGTTTGGGGAATATAAATAGACTGGAAATAGTCACAAAGAGCTTAGCACAGGGCGTGATCCCAGCCACTGAAATCAATGTCTTTCTAGTGGTTTCAGTGAAGGAAAACTTTGTGTGGTAACAGGGGTTTGGATTTATTTCTGCTCTTACATACATCAGTGCTTTTATAAATTCTCAATACTAATTTAAGGGTAGGCTTTAAAGCTCTTTTCCTTTCTTTGCCAGCCAACAACATCTGCTTCTATGGGGAATGCTCCTACTACTGCTCAACAGAGCACGCCCTGTGTGGAAAACCAGACCAGATCGAGGGGTCCCTGGCTGCTTTCCTGCCTGACTTGTCATTAGCAAAAAGGAAAACCTGGAGAAACCCTTGGAGGCGTTCCTACCACAAGCGCAAGAAAGCAGAGTGAGTAGTGGTGAGCAGAGCTGCACAGGGTGGCAGGGAGGTCACTCAGTCCCTGCCCTCAGGAGAGCACCTGGGTTTTCCCAGGGCAGGGACAGGGCACTTCACGTGCCAGGAGCTCCAGTTTATGGCCCTGGACCCAAAAGGACCTTCAGTGGCACAATTCTCTCATGGGACAGGCACCTCCAGTGGCACTGACAGGATGCAAGGGGACCTGTCTGAGTCCTGTCAGAGGGATGTCTCAGCAAGTCTCAGATGTTTGCACCATATGACTGATGGTATCTCCTAAATCCTGGAGATACTGGCCAGATAGTTTTCAGTCTTGTGATTTTCTTCCTTTTTCATCAGTCACAATCTCCCTTGCTTGCCTGCACTGCTGGAATTTGCTGCCTCCTCCTGACCCTGCCCTCAATCGAACACGATACAAGTAGATCTTTGCCAAATAACATTTTTTCTTTTGTCATTTTCAGTAAGCTTTGTATGTCACATAAAATATCAAAATATTGCCTTTTCCAGATGGGAAGTTGATCCAGATTATTGTGAAGAGGTTAAACAAACACCCCCATACGACAGTGGGACCAGAATTCTGGATATAATGGATATGACAGTTTTTGATTTCCTAATGGGTATGTTTCATCTCTTTCAAAAATTAAATGCAACATTTAATTAGAATAAGAAGTATTTCTTTCTGCACTGCTCTGCATAGCTCAGCAGTTTGCTAAAGCGTGGCTGAAGCTGCATTTACTGTATGTGCTGTTCCAGATGATTATGGGGAAATGCAGATTTACGTGGTTATGTATTCCCATCAGTGCAGATTAAAGGAACAAAGATGTTCAGAAATGCAGAGTGGTGATGAATGCAGGTCAGGCCAGTCTCCTTCACAACAGTGAAGGGCTTCACAGTTTGCTTTAGTGAGTGCTTTACCCCTGTAATATATGGCTCCTGGACGCACAGGCAAGGACTGCTCATTACTGGCGCTTTATTTTCATCCTGCAGGAGTGTTCTCCGCTGCCTCTCTATAAAATGTCAGGGTGGGGGGGAAGAGGCATTGCTTTGTCACAAAGGCAGCTGTGGATTGCATCAGGATTTTTCTGCTGGTGTAACCTGATCTCAATAAAACAATTATTTACAACCAGGTAACAGAGACCCATTCCAAGCCTAATTCTCATTCTCATATGAAACCTTTCCTGCTGCAGCAAAAACATTTGCTAAGTTGCCATCCTTGGGCACATGCCAGCATGGACACATCCTGTGCCATTGCCCCCACTGAGACTCTAGCAATAGGCTGCAGCAGGAGAGGCCAGGTGACAGCTCAGGAGCCGTATGTGGCATCTATAAGTAGCTCCAGACCCCTGCCATGGAGACAAAATTCCTCGCTTGGCAGCAGTGCTCTGCACATTGGCCTTAAAAAGCAGCTTGCCCAGGGAGAGCTGTGCAGCTGTGCAGACAGCACCCTCCTGATCCACAGCTCACAGCCCTGGTGCTGTTCTGGCTGCCCAGGCAGTCAGCAGCTGGGCCACAGTTCTCACCAGAGGAAAGCCAGGGTGATGGTTGGAGTTCAGAGAGCTGAATTAACAAGGTGATCAGGATTAACACCCCTGCTCAAAGCAGGCATTTTCTCCTCCCTGAGCAAAGCCTTGCCCGTGTCACATGTGTGTCACATGTACCGTGTGTGCTTCACACACCCCACTGAGGCCAGGCTGCAGCAGCAGGGCTCCCTGCCACCAGGGAGGGAAACGCTGGTGGCCCAGGACACAGCACCCCGACAGGTGCCCAGGCTCCCCAGAGAGGGAGATGCTGCTGTCCTGGAGAGGGATTTCCGTGGTGTACCCCAGGAGGGGCTGCTGGAGGGGGGGAAGTTTGGCTTTGCCTCCTGATGGGCCCTTTTGAGCTTAACTATAAAAGTCACAGAGAATTTCAAAAGCTGCCAGAGGCTTAACAACCCTTCCAGTATCACTCACTTGGGGGTGTCCACACTAGGAGCAAATGAGCTCAGCAGGTTTGCTGCTTTCTCTGCTCTACCCAGCCTTGTTTTTGGGGAGCACTGGGCTCTTGCACTGCCCTGACCTGCAGGCTCAAGCCAGAATGGTCTTTTTTCTTCTCTTTGTTCCGTAGGTAACATGGATCGACATCACTACGAAACCTTTGAGAAGTTTGGAAATGACACTTTTATTATCCACTTAGATAATGGAAGAGGGTAAGGGCCTTTAATAGTCTTTCTGGGGTTAAAGGAAAAAGAAAAAAGTCAGTCTTTAAACCAGCCTTTGTTACATTCTTGCTCTTATCTTTAAATAGGTTTGGAAAATATTCCCATGATGAACTTTCCATATTGGTGCCTTTAAACCAGTGCTGCAGGTATGTGTTCCCTCTGGAGATGTTTCCTGGTTTTATACCATTGTTTCCACTAACAGGACTGAAAATGTTGAAGTGAATCTTTCCTTGCACACTGTGGGGAGCAGGAGATGGAGTGATTCTCCTGCCCAGCCAGCCCTGAGCATTGGCACTGCCACATCTGTAGGGATCAGGACCTTGCAGGAGCGCGGCCGTGAGCTGTGAGAGAAGCTTTAAGACAAAATACACATCCCATGGAAGTCAAGTGACAAAATCCCAGCTTGTTCACATGCTTCTCAACAGCTTTCCTTGGTGGAAACCCACGGCCAGGGTTTTCAGAGGGAACAGGTGACCCTGAGAGCTCCAGCCCTGGGGGTGAGCTCTGTGTCTGAGGGGCTCTGGGCAGCCCTGCAGGGTGAGCTGAGCAGCCTCTGCTGCTGTCACAGTGTCCCTGCTCAGTGCCATGTGTGTCACACGTGTCCCTGCCAAGGTGGACATGGCTCTGTGAATGCTGCACCAGCCCCACTTGGTGCTTTCCCAGGTGAGGGATGCTGCCTGCACTGCCCCACGGATCTGTGCTCCAGAGGGAAGAAAGACCTCTAAGCACCTCTGAGGGCCCCAAAAGATCAGTGACTTGGTGACACTGCCAGCTGTTCATTAGGACTGTGACAGTGCCTGGTTCTTGTCATTTCAGACCACAAAATAAAGCTCTTACACCGTGATTATAATCCTGGCTATAAGCCTTTTGACACTGTCGAGATCAACAGTGATAGAAAGAACCGATTTGCAAATTGTTTCCTTTTTCTCCTTTCCCTGTTAGAATCAGGAAGTCTACCTATCTGCGATTACAGCTGCTAGCCAAGGAGGAGTACAAACTCAGTCTCCTGATGAAGGAATCTTTGCTAAAAGATAAAATAGCTCCAATCCTCTACCAGCCTCACTTGGAGGCCATGGACAGGCGGCTGCGGATTGTCCTCAAGGCTGTCAGTGACTGCATAGAGAAGGATGGGTACGACAACGTGGTGGAAAATGACTTTAACATGGATGTGAACACTGTTGCCACCGAGAGGTAGTGAAATGGCAAGACTTCCCTTTTTACCAGCCGACTACAAGAAGATTCAAAGGAGAAAAAGAAACAAAACGACGTCGACAAGGAAGAAAAAAAAAAAAAAAGTCTTGCAAAAGACTGTGTATGCCACTTTGTGAATTCAGTGAATTCAGAAATGAAATATAATTGTTCCCAAAGTAGGTAAAGCGTAGACTCTGCAAAGGATTAGTTCATTAAGAAAAATAAGTCTAATGTGATGCTTTTCATTAGTTCCTGAAGAGAGATTATGAAAAGATTCCGAAAATGCTCAATCACTGACAGACAACAGTCTGATAGCAAAACACCTCCTGTCCTTTTTGTATAGAAAGGAGGCCTTTACTTAATATTTTGTATTTATATATGGTATATCTATGAAACCCCAGACCTACCTTCCAAATTTAAGAGGGACAGCATAGTTTTGTGACTCACACTTTATTTGTGGTGACAGTCCACTTAGTATTTTGTGTTAACCCTTTAAGTGCTCTAATCCACTGTATCTTATTTAAATTGAATGCTTATTTTCCCCCCAGCTACTCAGCATTTAAAGGGTTAAGGCATTATGAACTTTTAAAGGCAAAAAATAATAATTATAATAATAATAATGATAATAAATACAGGGGTTACCAGAAGGGAATTTCACTAATTGTGCTTTGACAGGAATACTTGAATGTTGGTTTTACAAAGTGATGTAAAATGACAAGTTGTACTATTTGTCCATAAGGAGGTGGCAGCTCTTATCTTTCTAGACTATCATAGCCGAGCTGCTGCTTTTCAACTTTGCTTTTGATAGTTTTGTGTAAATATATACATATATGGGTAAAAAGCTGCTTTCGGCAGCTCTAGGCTTACTTTTGCAGCATTTTTGTGGAATTGTTTGCAACGTGGTAAAAGTGCAATAAAGATATGCAAAATGTGTAGCCACCTTGTCCAAATGGATTCATTCATCTTGTTCAGAGCAAAGCCCTGTGCAGCAGCCAAGTGGCCCAGGAGTGGCTGGTTGATTATCATCCCCTTTTGTAGCAGCAGCAAATGGAGCTGGAGCAGGGAATCGGTGATTAATACACTCGGCAATGCCAATAAAGGCCGGGGTGTTGAAAAGGCTTAATCTTTCCTGTGAAAGCATTGTTTTGACTGTCATTTCTGCATCCCCTCCTCTTGCAATTACAGCTGTAGAAACAAGCTGTGGAGCAACACCTCTCAAAGACTGTGCCTTGACACGCTGCCCAGAGGATTTAGAAACACCAGTGCCTCTGACTTGGGCTGCAAAAGCCTCTGCACAACCTAGAAAATCTCAGCCTAAATTAACTGGAAACGTGGCATTCTTACCCAAACAGCCTTGAATCATGCTCAGCTGCATTTCATTTAAGATCTGTGGAGACTTTCAGCCCAAAAGCAAGCTATAAATTGCACACGTGGCTGCATTTGACTTGTGAAAACATGGTGTGGTACAGCAGGAATCTCTCATCACTCCTCTGGGTGAGGAGAGAATTTATTATGACAATGTTCATCACAACTATAATTCAAAGCTGCCACTTATTTCATTTGATGTCTTTTTTCCCAGGGATTCATAACCATATACTTTAAAAGCCAGGTAGACTCAAATGTAGACATTTCAGCATATTAAAATTATGAATGAGAGAAAAAGCTGCTATATGGGCTCATTCACTTCTTAGGTTGATATATTATCACTAAAAACCACGTCTTTTATATTTTATTGCCCAGTTTGAATTCCCATGGCTCTCACATACGTGGCATACAAAGACAACAGAATATCTCAAATTGTGTAACTGTGCATGAACTTGGAAAATTTCTGGTTTATGTCATGGCACTTTTTTCACTTTTGAACACCCACCTATGATGACAAGGATTCTTCTGCAACAAAGCACTGGAACTGCAGTGTTCTCTCCCCTATTAGCCAAAAAAACCCAAAAAACCACAACAAAGCCCATAACAAAACGGGATTATGAAAAGGTGGAATGGGTGGTATTATCCTTGGTCTATCTTCAATGCCTGGCTGTGGTTTTCCTGCAGATGCAGCTTTTTCTCACCATGAAATTGTGCCAGGGCAGCAGAGGAGCTAGAGAATCACCTTCCCAGGGCAGCTCTGCTTTCTGCTTCTGGGATCAGCTCAGCAAACCTGGTTTGCTTTTGGAAAGTAGCACTTGGCAGCCTCTTTGTTCAAAGAGGATCAGCTCAGTGAAGGTCTTGGCTCTTTCAGGGCTGGGTGTGGGTCAAGAGCTGCTGGCAGGGTGGTTCAAGCTGCAGGTCTCTGCAGAAGGCAGCCTGGTGCTGTCAGGGATATAAACTTACTGTTATGGAGCTGGTTCTGAATTTCTACCAGCAAAATTAGTAGTGCTTTTATAGATCAAGTGTTGCTTAGCGTGGAGTAAGTAATGTTTGTATAGGGTTTAAAGAACTAAAGCTTGTTAATCCTTGCCACGTTGTAAAGAGTTCTGAGGGCCTCCAGTTTTATTCTTCTGGACTTCAATGCTTCCCCTTGAAAGCTCTGTGCTACAGTTTTCTAGACCTATAAAAATTCTTCTCATTTCTAGTCTTAAGTGAGGCATCCAGGAAAGCTGCAGGGGAAGCTTTTCTTTGGCATAAGACATGCACCTTGAGTACCTCGGAAGGATGGAGACCCTGGCTCACAGGCTGGAGAGGTTTCCTCTCTTCAGTGCCATCCTCTGATGGGAAATGGGCAGATGAGCCCCACGTGGGCAATACCAGTCTGAACTCACTGCAGGGTGCTCAGGAGATGGATGGCAAGGGCTCAGTCCGGGCCCCACCTGAGCTCAGGGCAGCTGAGGACACAGCTGATCTGCAGGATATTGCAGGGGTGGAAGGGATGATTAATTAACCAGGCTCTGGAGTTGCTGCTCAGTATCCACCAGGAAGCTCTGGTGTGTTTGCATTCCCGCTGCCAGGCAGCTGGAGCTTTGACTCATGTTCCTTTTCTACGTTTTTGGGAAGGGAAATAGTTATTGCCTTGTTCTGCTGTTCCTTTTGTATGTGGGCAGGGGCGAGTGGGCACGAGAGACAGGAAACCGGAGCCAGGGAGTGAAACTTGTGGCTCTGTCTTTCAGTTCTTGGGGTAGCACAGCCCTGAGGATGGCTCTGTGCTGCCCAGGGAGGGGCAAACTCCCACTTTTGGGGTGCATCTGAGACACAGCTGGTCTGGATTCCTTCTGGAAACTTGGGGGGTTTGCCTTTAGGCAAAGGATGAGGTTGCTATGTGAGCCCTGAAAGGGTGACGTTGTGTGTTTGGTCAGTAATCCAGGAACTGAGGAGGATTAGTGTGACGTGGTGGAACATCTCTTTAGGAGCCCGATATATTTACCAGGCAAAAATATTCTCTCCAGGAAGATAAATAAAAGTCAGAATTCAGTTGGTTTGTCTCTGAATCTTGAAGGTGGGTGTAGCAGCAGGGCCCAGACAATTAACACACCGAGAAGTCTGTGGTAGCCTGTCAGGGGCATCATGCATTCAGCACAACAAATACAGTGTGCACAATAAATAACAGATAAAAAGAGATAATATATTTCTAAAAGCACCTAATTACAAGGGTATCTGACGGTGCAGAATAGCTTACCGTATTCTCCTGAGTAATTCAGAGGAGAGCCTCATTTGTTTTTGTGGTTTTTCTGTTACTTAAGCATCAAAGGGAAATTGGAGGCAAGAAGCTCTCGTTGTTTGAAGCAGGTATCACCGTTGTGATCAGCAGAGCCCGTGATGTATTCACGAGCTGGAAGCCCGGAGCAGATTGCAGTGTGAGCAGCAGCAGGAGGTGCTGTGTAGGAGGAGGGAAACTGGGATTTCAGCCTGACTGCTGCCCTTGGGCACTGAACTGAAAATGAACTTGTCTGAAGTGAGCGTTACAGGGACGAGCATCCAAGGGGTGTTCTGGTTCCATCTAGTGGGGCTGGACGTGGTGCAGGTCCGAGGGGGACATCCTGCCATGCCCTGCAGCAATGGCATTGTCCCCTTTGTTCCCTTGACTGCCAGCAAGGGTCTTGTGTCCCCAGCTGAAAGTGCTGAGTGTCCAGCTTGGAGCTGGACACACACTAGAGCGCGGATAATTTGCATCCTGGGAGCAAACTTCTCTTCTAGCACTGAGTGTACAACCACAAAGATCATTTTCCAGAAATTATTACAGCTAGCAGTTGTTTCTACAGAGTTTCTTGCCCGTGGTTGTTTATTTGGGGCTCAATACACAGAAAAAAAATTGTGCACAAGGAAAATTCTTTTGAAATTAAATCGAGTGTTTGGAGGAAATTTTGAGTGTTGTGGCATGAGTTTTCATGTGGAATTTCAAGTTATTACCATTTGGAAGCTGCTGGATTTCTTGAGAATAACATTTTTATGCTCAGTCTTCATAGGTAGCCTCCAGCCATAACTCTGTCTGACCAGATCAAACTCAATTATCTGCTCCCTTCTACATTTGCATCAGTAAAGTACCACTTCAATGCTTTTGGGGGCTGGCTAGAAAAAAAATTAAAAGCAATTCAATTTGGTGGGTCAAAAGACTTGAGAATTGAGGTCAGACAAGTTCTAGCCATGGTTAGAAATGAAGCATCAGCAAAAAAGAAGCTTTTGATTTGGCAGTACCAATTCCTCTTCCTCCTCCAATCCAAGGGCAGAGCAAAGATTTGTGTCTAGAAAAGAGCTGCTGGAATACCTGCTGCTCCACCTTTTTAGACATATCAAACTCTTTACAAGTTTTTCCATTTATGCAACTCTGATGTAATGACAGTGACCAAGTAACGGGTTCTGAGCAGGGTGGGGGGAATGCTCACATTTGTATCTTCTCTGTGAGGATTTAGGTCCTGGGATGTCAGCTCATCTCTTTCAAATGACCTCACTGCAAAATCAGCCCCATCCCCTGTCACAAGTAACTCATGTTAAGCCTTGAATCTTGCTCAGGTAAGGGCCCAAACGCAGCAGCTTGCAGATGGCATCAGCAGCTGGATCCAAAGCAGAACATCTCAGAATTGGAGATGTCAAATCAGAGCACTCTCCACTTCCGTGGATGTGGGAATCTGGGTCACGTTGTGCCTTGGCCACAGTAATGAATTGCATTAGGATCTCATCACGAATTCCTCTGACACCTGGGGAAAGGTGCTGACTGACAGACACATGCACAAAACCACCTCTGGCATGTGCTGCTTCACCTTGACGTGACTTTAAGATAAACCCCAGACAGACAGTTTGAAATATCAGCCCCCAGCTGCTGAGGCTGTGCTAGCCCCAGCCTCGTGTCCCTCCAGAGTGGTGCTGGAGCCTGCTGGGATGTGGTGACCACCACCCACCCACCATGCTCCCTGGAGCACCTGGGTGCCTGCAGAAGGTGTCATGAATCAAGGCAGGACAACAACCTGCCTGCATCTTCTGAATCCTCAGGCACACCTCAGTGGGAAATGAGAGCTAAAGCTGTAAGCAAAATGTAAGGAGTGCAGCTGAGGAAGCTGGGGGAAAGAAACAATCCCAAAACGACAGAGGCAAGCTGATGGTCAAACCCATTCCTGTAAACATCAATGCCTAAGCCAGGAGCAGCCCTTATTGCTCTGATCACAGGCTGAGCTTTGGAGGTGGAGGACAAATCTGATTTGTAAACTAAGCAAAACTATCCAAAAGCAAAGTGCTTTCCTCGTAGGTTTCCTGGTCGTCCTTCACCATAACAATTTATGCACCAGGCAGCATTTAGAACTAGCAATGATAAAAGATACTTCGAGTTTGTCCACAGAGTGAAGTTGATGTTGTTTTCTAGATTAAATCAGAACCTTTTCTGCTGTTTTTTAAACAACTCCTTCCTAATCAGTGAAGTCAGTGAGAGTTTTACAGGATTTAGGTGCATTATCTTCTTTCACTGCCCCATTTACAGATGAATGGTCTCTGTGACATTCCCGTGGCTTTCTTAGTTATAAGCTTTAATTATTTATTATTATTGTTTATCTTTTCTCTCTGTTGTTAGATGTTTGCTTCACTGATTTGCACTGGATTTCCATTTTTAATGGTTGTGGGGTTTTTGCCTGAATAAACACCAACATTCATTATTTATAATTTGAGGCATCTATAGCCAATCCTTTGCTATGTAATTAGGGCCTTTTTTATATGCTGGAAGTGAACTTTGCAGCAAGTTTCCTTACATTGGTTGTGCCTTCAGAGCCCTCAGTTTGTGGCAGGTCTGGTAGACTGAAATAGGAGTGTGATAATCCCTGGAAATGTTCCAGGCCAGGTTGAATGGGACTGTAGGAGCCTGGTCTAGGGGAATGTGATCTGGGGATGTTGGAATGAGATTATCTTGGACATCCCTTCCAACCCAAACGATTCCAGGATTCTGTAGTTCCTGTAAAATCACTTATTCCTTCTTAAATTTATCGGGAGGGATTGTAAATGTTGGCACAAACAACCCCCTGGTCTGGTGTAAGAAATAACCCAATCTCATTGATTCAGCACCTACAGATCCTCCTGACTCCAGCTGTCATCTTGGCACTTGCACTGAACCTGGTGTTTTGAACTTCCAGCACTGCTCAAACACCAGAGTGTTGGAGTGGGGTGTTCCCCCTGGTTCCTTGCTGTCCTGAAGCCTCTCAGAGCTGTTCAGAGCTGGACAAGCAAGAGAAGCCTGCTGGTAGTCTTCAGGTTTGGTGCAGGAAGGGAAAGGAAGCTCCTCTTTGAGGAGAAGCTCAGATAAGGTCAGCAAACGTGTCATGACTCACGTGTCAGTAGCCAAGCACTGGAACAGGCTGTCTGGGGCAGGGCCTGAGTCACCATCCCTGGAGGGACTCAATGATGGGGCTCTGAGGGACATGAGGTAGTGGTGGACTTGGCAGTGCTGGATTAATGGCTGGGCTTGATGATCTTAGAGGTCTTTTCCAACCTAAACATTCCTATGATTCTAGTGGAAAAATTGGTTTGGTAGTGTTCAGGATGTGTGGTCCCCACAGTGCATTTTTTCACCTCTCAAAGAGGCAATGGCAGAGGCAGCCCATGAAGCCTGAAATTAGGAGTATTTTCCTGTTACAGGACCCAGTCTAGTGAAGTTAATGGAAACCTTCCCAGCTGTTTCAATTTTCATTGGATCCAGCCTATAGCAGCTGCAGAGATACAGAGCTGCTCACCTGAGCTTCTGAGAAATGCCCTGGAAACAGGAGTGTTAAAAACTACAATATACCTGGTGGCGGTATATGTGGTTCCTGGTTAAAGAGTAATGCCTTAGCTGAAATGGGTTTCAGTTTTGCAACAGGAGAAAACAGATATTCCCTACCAGGGAGGGTGGGTAAGAAGTCAAAAGAAAAACGCACAGACTACACCATCCTGTGCAGTCCCAAACCAGCTGGCAGGCTGCACATTTATGACAACATCCCACACATCCTCACCTTCATCAGAGCATCCTACCTCAGGCCTGTGATGGTTGATTAGCATTTTGAGAGGTTCAGGCACTTTTTTTTTGCCAGGTCTCCACACTTTGCACCCTGGACTGAATGATTCCAACGTGGAGTGCTGGCAATTTGCAGGGATGTCTCCTGCATACCACAGCAGCCTGAGAGTGCTTTACAGTCCCCTCTGGTGCTAGGAATGGTGGTGAGCTGACTGGTTAGACACTTCTACAGCCAGACAACACGCTTCTTGTTCATTCATCAGTTCCAAGCCCCTTTGCAGCAATTCCACCACACCAGCACAACATGGAGCTGTAGGTTGTCTGTGCTGCTTGGCCATCTGAGACACCTTCAGAGCAAAGCTGTAGGGACAGTGGTCTCCCACTGCCCCAAAGGCTGTGGCAGCTGCCCAGGATAATGCAAAACCCAAATCTTTTTTCAGAAGTTATGTAAAACAAGGAAACATGCCTAAATAGGAGCACTATTTAAATGAAGCCAGCAATATGCCAGCATCATTGAGTTTTAAAGAACAGCTCCTACTTCCACATCTTCTGTGCTGCATCAGCACACTTGGCACACCCTGCTCCCCTATTCCCAGGCACACGTGGGTGTCCAGCTTTGGCTGGAAGTGAAGTCAATGGAAGGGCTGCAGCAATTATTCCAGTTATGAATCACACCTTACCAGCGTCACTTGGAGGAAAATATCGTCTCTGTCAACCTGTTAACAAGAGTGGTGGTACAAACACGTCAAAAACCCAAGAGCTGGTGATATTTTTCTCTGGAAACCTCTCCAGCACAGCATTTGGAGGTGTTGGTGCACGTCCTGCAGCTGTGGAGCAGGTCTTTGGGAGTTACACGGGTCACTCACCACGGACCTAAACCCTGCAGCAGGAGCATCCCGTAGGTGTCCTCCTGGTGGGTTGCTTTAACATCTGAATTACTTTGAGAAATAATATATTTTTGGAATTATCCTCCGAGTCATTAGAAGGGGAAATAAAAGCTCATTATTTGGTTCACTTGAGCAAGAAAAGTTGCTTTCCTTTGGGGGAAAGATCATGCCCAAGCTCAGGATACATCCTGGAGCGGAGGCTGCTGTAGGTTGTCCATGTCTGCCACTGTGCTTTGGACTTGGCTCAGTCTGTGAAACCATGACATGGCAAAAAATTTCTGGAGGTACAGCTAATGGCCCCTTCCCCTGCAGCACCATGGCTCTGGGGGTGACTGGATGAACTCCCTGCCCTGCATTTCTCAAGGCACGTGTCCAAAAGCATTTTTCTCCCTCTCTCTGTTTCTTTCGGGGAATGTACTACGGGGGAGCGGCATTTTACTTCTTTCTCTGCAACATGTTCTAATTTATAAGATGAGATTTGTGATAATTGAGTTCAGAGCTGAATGCTGAGCCTTCTCCATATCCCCTGGGGTTTTCCTGGGAACAAGATGGATTGCCCAGTATGCTTCACACACACACAGAAATGAATGAATAAATAAATACATGAATAACAGCATGCCTCATTTTGCCTATATCTTAGCAAGAGGGAAAGCTAATTCTTTAAGTACCAGGAATGTGCTCATTATGCAAAAAATAACAGAGCAGATGCACATATTCAGAATAAGTATATTAAAAATCTCATTTTAGCTCCTGGAGGACAAGTGCAAGTGCAAAAAATTGGGTGCAATTATATTTCTCTTCCCACCTATGGTGTGTTTGAATATGTATTTGTTTGAGCTGGTTGCATCTAGAAGCATGGAGTTTCCTGTGATTGAAAAATCAAATTGTTATCACTACCAGCTTGTGATACTTTACATCAGAGCCTGGCTCCAAGGTTGTCTGAAGTCACTACAAAGGCTCTTTTTTGAGTCCAGCTGGCTTTGCGTGCAGGCAAGGGCTGGTCTCTTGTACAGCCAGTGCTAGGCATGTGTTAACAGCCACACAAAAGAGCAGAGGACACAATCCAAGTGGGGCTCTTCATCATAGCTATCATTTAATCCAAATAAAATCATGAACTGATAATTGGATGTCCTTGTGATGACTGCCCAGAGCCAGAGCCCTGGGTAGGGTCCCTTTCATACACACAAATAAATCAGACAAGGAGTCTGCTGTGGGCAAAGAGATTAATCTTTGGCACGAGCATGAACAATAGTGGAAATAAGTGTTGCTCATGAGACCATTGCTCTGTGTCTGGCTGCAGAAATATGCTTGGTGCTTGCCAATGAAAGGAGCTGCTCTTTCCTACCCCGACAGTAGCATTAAAGATTGTTGAAGTCCTCCAGGCCCAGATTTATGAAAAGGCTCTGATGGGGAAAACCTGCCTGGGTCTAAGGCAGCTGCTTTAATAATGTGCATGCTTCCACTTCAGCAATATAAAACAGAGGTGGAGATGTAGGACTGAACCCAAACAAGGACAGGGACATTGGCAAGAGACCTGGAGAATGGACCCACCCAGGCAGATGGACAAAATCTTCCATGGAAATTTAGCTGCAGGCATTATCCTTTGGTATTTTTTTTTCAGTTGATAGTAAAAGCAGGATTTATCTCCCTAAATGCCAATTCCTACACTATCTGGAAAAGCCTAACCTTTTTTAAAAACTTCATGGAGATATGAGAAACAGGGCCTCAAAGAGCAAAAGTCAGATGAACAGTAAGGAAAATAACTTCTTTTTTCCACAGGGGAAAAATGAATGAGAATAAGAAGGTGATGCTGAAAACGCTCATTTAACAGAACTATTCCCTGACACGTGGCCTTACAATATTTTAACTGAAAATGCTGCTCATTCCTGCCAAGCCTGCTCAGCTGTGGTGCCCTGGCAGTGATGCTGCTGCCACTGTTGGGGTGTTTGGACTCCCTCTGGTACACCCTGCAGGAGTGACACCTGACCTCCCATCCACTGCTCTGTGCACTGAGCAAAGTGTGGATTTTGTCTGTGAGTTATCTTTATTCCCCTTTTCACTGATCCCGTCACCCCGATCCCACTGGAGCAGGCAGAGCCTCAGAAGCAGCCCTGCCCTGTCAGGATCAAAGCCACAAACAAGAGCCTGGCTTCCCACAGCCCCATCCCTCTGTGTGACCTCGGGGAGCTCTGCTCAGATCACTTCTGCTCTTGCAGAAAACTGTTTTGCCAGAGGAACAGAGCTGCTGCCTGCCTAGTCAAGGTGCTGTGTAATTCATATCAGCTGAAAATCTGCTTTTCAAGCTTTGGTGAGCCAGGATTAATTGCAGTTTGGTGTTGCAGGTTCCCACTTGGCTCCATTTTTTCAGTCACATATTATGTGTAATCCGAAGCCAGCGATTTTTTCTCCCATTCCTTTTGCTGTACCAACAATAATTCTCTTACCTTTTCTCTCTCTCCCTCAAGCAAACAAGTTAATAACTACATTTGCTGTTAATTATCCCTAAAATAAGTGCAGCTCCATAATTTGAGAGTTGAGATGTCTTTAATTTAATAAGAAGTGCAAAGCTAAAAGAAAAAAAGCAGACCAAACAAAATGTAGCGTTTTGAATAGTACAATATTCAGCATCTGTGTCTCTAATTTTATATCTGAAATGAGTGTTGAAACCAGGGTGATGGGCACCAGTGAGACAGTACAGCAAGAATGCTGGTTAGTTATGTGAAGAGTCTCTGTCAGATTATTCTGGGGTCATCGTAAATATATCCAGAAATAACAGGAGACAAAATTAGCTGCAATTGTTAACAGAGAAACCTGTATGGAATAGGAAAAAAAAAAAAGAAAAGCTGTGCTTCTGGGACTATTTTTATTTCTATAAAGAAGACTTTTAGAGGATCTTTCATCCTCACCATCACACAAGAGGAAGGTTGTCTGCTTTGCACGGTTTAATGAGCAGCACTTTTGAATACTGCTGTGGACTTAGAGACCTTCTAATGAATATGGTGCCAGTGGAAAGCTGCCGTCGTCCAAACTGAAAGAAAATACGGCTTAAATAACAAAAAATCCAATGTTCAGGGCTGTGCCTGGGAAATACAAGAGCCCAGGCCTGTCACAGGACCATGAGGCTGACACAGACTGCAGCTTCAAGGTATTTAATTGGGGCTGGTTCTGCCCCATAAGGTGCCTGATGATTTGGGCTAAACCCTGTGCCTGGTTCCTGATGGGAATGCTGGGCCAAATCCTGCTCTGTCTTGGTTTGTACCTGGGCACAAATCCAGAGGGGATTTGTCAGAGGGGGAGATCAAGGGGGCAGAAATCTGAAACAGTCTACTCTCCTTCACAAAGCGTGAAAGGAGGAGAAAAGAGAGCAGCCAAAATCAGTTTTCTAAAAGAAAATAAAACAAGATAGGTTTTTGGCTTTGTTTTTTGCAATCTATTTTTGATTTCCTTAATTAGTTGGGACCAACAGCAGCAACACAAATAGAGAATGTGGCATTTAGCTGGACAAAAAGCAAGATGGACTAAACTTCTAATTAGACCTCCTGTATGAAGACAAAAGATATTTTCCAAAATAAATATTGTACTTTCATCCATAATTAGGGCAGGATATTACCCCAGAGGATCATGAAGGTAAGAAGACATAGACAAGGAGAGAGGTTTTTTATAGCTGGGGTTTTTTTAAGAGATCGTTAAAATTGTCACTAGAAATTTACTGAAAAAGACAAGTTTGTGGGCAGGAGAACCACAGAATGAGGGAAAAAAATGCCACAGGAAGGAAGAAGAGTAATTCTAGGAGTAAACAGCTACTTTTAGAAAACACCATCTGTCTTGAATATGAATTTGCCATATACTATGACTCAAAAGATTTTTCCATTGAATTCCCAGCTTGGCCTTTGTTCAAAGTCGAAAATCTTAACCTGACTTAGATAAGGTCACATCCTATCATTAATGCATCCCTTCATCTGGAGCCAAGGGTTACTGGGGAGGAAAATCTCCATTTCCAGAGTTCATCTTGACTGCTCCTGTGATCTCATGGGGTCACTGGGGTTTTTCACCCCCATTTGTCCACCTCTGGGAAGTGGCAGGACCTATGTCTGTCCCCTGGGAAGGGTGGGGCTTAGCCTGCTCCCACCTGCTGATACACGTGGGTGATACAGCAGCACATAAACACCAGCAGTCATCTCACAGCAGATGCCAAAAATATGATACTGCCTACAGTCACAGCTGGTAGAACATGGACAAGAGGCAGAGAGGGAGTGACCTTTGCCTTTTGCGTGGAAAAGATCCTGGGATGTCCAAAATGCTCAGAGAAATGGACTATTTTAGGTAATGGTAAAAAAAAAAAAAACTTTAATAAGCAGCTTCGCAAGCCATTTATATTCAGTCTTCCAATTATCCACAAGAGCTGGAGGTGGGAAGTTGTCTTCTGAAATATGTTATTCTCCATCAAAGATTGTTTTCTTCAGGGTTTGCTGTGATATCAGTAGGGAATCAGAAAATGAGAGGGAAAACAATTAATAGATATAAACATCAATCAAGCTGGAAAAGAGGCCGAATGGATTTGATCCTTTGAGGGAAGGAGGCAGGCTTTCATCCCTAAGTCCTAGGCAACTCTTAAAGGATGAAGAACAGAGCAGTGAAGAAAAAACCAGCCAGACCCAGCCGAGGGTTACATGGGAACAAGCTTAGACAGAGAGTGTCCCCAGATGGCCTTGTCAGGGACAGAGCCTTTTCCCTCACATTTTCCCTGGAAAGACTTGCCTTTGAATAACAAAATTGAGTTAGGGACAAAACCAAGCAGGAACAAAGAGTTGTCTTGAGCCCAGTCAGTGGAAGTTCCCCAGCCCTCCCAGGGGCAAGGAGGGGATTGCCACTGTTCCATCCTCCACATCCAGAGGGTCCAAAGTGCTGATGCCTCCTGTCACCCACCCAGGGCAGCACCAAAGAGAAGGGCAAGAGTGCCTAAGAGGGGTGTGTCACCTCAAAATCTCGTGTAGTTAATCCTGGCCTAATGTGGTTTTTAATAGCTCCCCTTTTATCTGAACATGAGAGGGGACAGTGGATCCATACACAGAAAATGAGAATGAGGGTGAAAATGCTGATTTTGGCTGGAAAATAAAGCAGCAGGTGCTGTTTCCACAGTGTTTGATGTAGAAATGACCTTGTCTGGAGATTGCTGAGTGTGGTGTAGTACATCTGGGACATGGAGCTTG
The DNA here is from genome assembly GCF_009819655.1 of Sylvia atricapilla. Lineage (NCBI taxonomy): Eukaryota > Metazoa > Chordata > Aves > Passeriformes > Sylviidae > Sylvia > Sylvia atricapilla. Next base: position 2,156,583 of record NC_089154.1, read on the forward strand.
ACTGATTCTGGTTTCACTGTGCTGGAACTTCAGAGTTTTCCATGAATTTCCCACCTAATTTATCCAGACAGACTTGTGATTACAGTTTTTTCTTCATTTCTTTGTGTCAACTCAGCAAGTCCTGCTCTGGAGCTCTGCTGCTTTTCCCCACCAGTGGCTTTCTGGCTTTAAGAAGATTACCAGTAAAAAAAAAAAAAAAAAAAAAATCCTCCTTACACCAATGTAATGGGCATTGCAACACAGCCTTGCTGAGTTTTCCAACATCAGCTGCAAACACTTTTTATGCTGGTGGCCACCTGTTTGGACATTCAGATGTCCATGGAAATTCTCCAACTGCTCCCTATCAGCCACATCCTCTTCCCTCTTCCTGCAGAACAGGAATAGGAACACCCAGGACTCACTGTGTGGGCAGGGGCACTCAGCACACACACATGGGCTGTATTTTATATAAACACTGTCCCTCCTCCAGAGCCCTCTCGGCAGAGGAGTCCAACCACAGCCTGCTCCTGAGCATCAGCACAGAGAGCAAATGAACAGAAAGAGGGAGGAAACTTCAGGGAGCCACACTGCCCTCAATTAGCACTTCTCTCCAGCAACTTGTCTGATTAATGGCTGCACCTCACACTGTGCCTGTGTAAAAGGTGCAGGGAAAATGCTTTGCCCCCATAATTACTGTGGAGAGTGGAACAGTGGGGATCTCTTGTCAGAGGAAACATCTCAGTCCTTTCCCCAGCTCAGCTCTGTGCAAGCAGCACAGACATCACCAGCTCCTGGGAGCTGCTTTGGGGACAGGGACATGCTGGTGCAGCTCCAGGACAGACCAGTCTGCTAACCTGGGGTTTGGGCACATGAAACCAACACCTCAAGGGAGGTGTGAGTTGAAAATGGTGTCCTCTCCACCACACACCTTCCAGCATAAAGGTGCAGGTAATAATAGTCACCAGCCACAGATTTGGAGATCTTGTCAGAAAAATTGCTCCACCAGCCCCAAACATGGCATTACTATGAACAGGAAGGCAACAACATTTCCCAATCAAAGCTGAATTACATGAAAATTACAATAATTTCATGGCTATTGGGGCAACTCTATTCTAAACCTCGCCTCCCTCTCCTTTTCAGTAAGTTCACTTAATTGCACATTCACTGCAAAGTAAAGAAAGGTTTTAAAGTACATTTACCTTGTAAAAATATCAAATCTTCTTTAGAAACGAGCACTGGTGAATTATGAATGAAGGCATGCAGTGCTGAAAGTCCCTGCTTATACATTTTTAAATGTAGCCTTTCACTTCTGATAATACTTTTAAAAACCCACTGGACTGGAGCTTACGTTCTACTGCAAAAAACAGCCACATTCTTTGCCACCACGTTCCCTGATCTGAAGGACTCTCAGCTGCTCCAGTCCTGCTGTCCCCCATGCAACCTGGAGAAGGGGCCAGCAGGTCTGAGCAAAGGTCACTTCAAAGAGCAGGAGAGGGAGGATTCACTGGAAATAGCAAATGCAAACTGAGAAGAAAAAGGTAAAGATTTCAAAATAAAAAATTAAAAGCCCACAAGAATTAATTCAGACAAAGTTGAGTGGGACGATTGCTGGTGTGGACATACACACTCCTTACCAAGCTTGAGAGAAGAAGCAAGTAAATTGAAGTTACATGAACAAGGGGCAGAAGAAAACTTCCAGCTTTTCATTTCCTCTCGTGCACTATCTCTATCAATTCTTCTTCAGAGTGATTTTCATCACTCTGGAGTTGAAGACCAGGAGGGGACCTCAGACCAGATCTAAACCTTCCTTCTGTCAACATTTCACCCAGTATCCCCAGACTGACCCCATAATTACATGACCAAAGCAGTTACCTGAAAGGTCACCCCAGTTGGTTTAAAACCACAAGGAAATGACGAAGTGATTTTCTCCCCTTGGCTGTTCTCCTAACGCCCTCCATCCAACAGCAGGGCCTGAATGTGTCACTCTTTTGCTATGTCCCTTCTCACCACGTTAAAGATATCCTGCTGTCACGTCCCCTTGCAGCTTTCCATTCAGCTCAGCTCTTCCAATCCGGCAGTGCCAGTCTCTGCTGAGCTCCTGCCAGCCCTCCCAAACCCCTCCATGCAGGAGCGGTCCCATCACAGGCACTTATCAAAACCAAACCTTCTCCTGTCCACCTCCTCTCCAGCCAGATCCCACCCAGGAAACTGCCAACTTTGTAAATTTAGGCCTTATCTAGAGAATTTGTTCTCTAATTGATTGGCATTAATTATAGTCCTGTCTCTGCATTTTATCCTCACAGGATTCTCTCTTCACCTCCTGCATGACAAAAAGCAGGAATGGCTGGCCTGATTCTAATACTGATGCAGCAGTAGCATCCTTGTAGTCCTGGACTTTACTGTGTTCAAGCTACCCAAAAATGGTTTCTCATGGGCCAGAGATTTCCTTGGCCACTTCCTCCAAGATGCTTAGTGGTGAGAATAATTAAATCTGATTTTTTCCTGCAGATGATGCCTAATGTTTTCCTAGCTGGATGGTCCAGGAGGTAACAGCCAAGCCTGTGTGAGAAGACAGTGGCTTTCCAAACACAGGGAGTATGTTCTGGATACCCCCCCCACCCTTTCTCATGGCTGCCTCAGCTTCAGTATCTCCACCTAATATTAGGCCAGTGATGTTGCTAGGATATGTTTTTGCTTGAAAGCAAATATCTTTTTTGTTTTTCTTAACCCTTCCTGCTCTAGATTTTTAGATACATCTCTCCACCTCATTCATTCTCTGTACCAAATGGCATCCAGTTTGAGCTGGCTGCTGCCCATCCCTACACACACATTTTCCCATGTGGTGTAGGCTGCTTTTTTCACTGCAGCTGGTGAATGTATTTCATCAGTGCATGGAAAGCAGGCTTTCACCTCAAATTGCTGTCTTCCCTCTTAGGTGGATTTTTTGCATTTTAAAAATTGGCATATTCCTATTCCCATTTTCTTTCCTTTTTCTTTTGGTTTTCCAATCAGTTCCACTTGACAGTGATGAGCTTAGTGAAATATCTCCTTTGCAGCACAACGTATACACTACTGTGTTTGTTCACGAAAAATTTGCAGTCAGGAGCCTGTGCTTCCAAAATACAAATACCCCAAACAATTAAACCAGGTTTCTTACTTGGGTCTGTGATTGTTTCCTAATATTTCCCAGTCTGACCTCCAAAACACATTACATTTCCTTACACGGACTCCTGGTTTAAAGGAAAAAATAGAATTAAAAAAAAATTATATAGAACAACATAGGTAGAAACTTAAAGTGCAAAATGTCTCAAGGCACAATACAGTACAATATACCCTCTAAAGGTTTTACAAAATATGCATAAACCAGGTGTATCAGGCTCCCATCCCTGCACTTAAGGGAATTACCAGCAGTGCAGCGTTCCATTTCCCAGCCATTGGCAACATCCCTCCTGCAAATACAATTAAAAAATCGCTGTACGAAAAAAAAAAAAAAAAAAAAAAAAAAAAAAAAAAAGCGCAAGTTGTCATCTTTTCTCAAATTTTTTATCGGACTGCACCATCTAGAGGGCGGCAGCGGCAGCATCACCCAGCTCGGGAGGGTACCAGTGGTGGAGACATTTCTCTGTCCCACTGCACAGAAAACACTCCCACATCCCCGCTGTAACCAGGGCAGCTCTGCAGGAAGGCGTGTTGCTGAAAAGGTTTTCCTGTCTGTGTGTGAACTGGTGTCAAAGTGAGCAAAGGACATGACCCTGACCCGTGGCCCACCACCTGCAGCCAGCAGCTGTGTGCGTGCTCTTATTAAATTCACATTAAACTTGGTAGGGATCTCTCATTTGGCAAGGGAAGGATTTCCTGGTTTGCAGTGTGACATCTGATATATCACACCATTAATCAGTTCATTAGCAGGTTATTAACACATAGGACCATGGCTCAGCACCAGGTGCTGCATTTGGGTCACAACAACCCCTGCAGTGCCACAGGGCTGGGGCAGAGGGGCTGGAAAGCTGCCCAGAGGGAAAGGACCTGGGGGGGCTGGTGACAGTGACTGAACATGAGCCTGAGGTGTCCAGGTGGCTAAGAAGGTCAATGGCACATGGCCTGGATCAATAGTGTGGCCAGCAGGAGCAGGGCAGGGATTGTCCCTCCGTGCTGCGCACTGCTGAGGCCACACCCCGAATCTTGGGTTGAGTTTGGGGCTCCTCATGACCAGAAAGACGTTGAAGTGCTGGAGCATGTCCAGGAAGCAGTGAAGCTTGGCAAATCCACCAGTCTCTGCCTCCAAAATGCAGGTCAGAGTGATGTCTCAGACAGCCAATAAGTGATGTGTCCAAATTCAGCTTTCCCATCAGGTAATAAAGAAATCATCAGAAATATTAATTCAATGACAGTCTCAGTTGCTACAAGAAGTGTTTGAAATAAGCCTAGAAATTGAGGCAAGGAATTTCCTGATGCGCAGATAGACCACGTCTTCATGCAATTCTCATTTCTCATGCACCCAAGCCAACAGTGAATGGTTGGGAGAAGAAAGAAAACACAAAAATAAATGGCTGGAACAGGGCTGATTGCCTTCATTTTGCAGTCCAATACTTTTTAGCAACATTCTCATCCTTGCAAGACCTTGATCCTTCCCCTTTCCTTAGGGAGTAGGGCACAGAAGCTGCGTTAAATCTTTCAATGGGTTTTACACAAAAAAGCTGCTGTTTCTTGGCTGTCCAGGGGGGAAAAATTATGAGTAAGCACCATGAGGTTTTTTAGGCAGCTGTGCTTGGAAAAGGGCTCTCTAAAGGTTTCAGTTCTGCTCCTGTGTAAGGAAACTGAGCAAGCAGAATCTGGGGTCTTTCCCTCCAAGGGATTAAGAGGGATTTGGTCCTGAGCAGTGAGCAGCAGCTGACCTGAGGGAATATCCAGTGGGAGACCCTCTGCTCTTGCTCAGCATGATGAGCCCAGAGTAGGATGAAGCTGGCAGGGAACTCTGCCTGCACAGGGCAGAGAGGGGCAGTGTGCTCTGCACTCCCTCACCAGCTCCCCACAGCCTGCCACGTCCAGGGCTCCACTGGGAGCATCCTGGTACCATGGCCTGGGACACAGCTGAGCCCTTCCTGGGGATATGTTTGTGGGGACAACTTGTTCCAGTGTCACAATGCTGCCAGTTCCTGAACGCAAGTTGATGTTACAACTTGAAACCAAACTGCTTCTGATGACCTCATGCAATGCAGGTTTTTTGGATGATTTCATTAGCTCCGCTGGATCAGCTTCCTCAGAACGGACAAGCTATTTATTTCTTCAACATGCTGAGCATTTACAGCAGTTCAGCCCCTTTGATTCATGTTTTCTTAGACGCCTCCAGGAAATACAGAGGTTTCCCAAACTACCTCTCACCTGTTACCAAAATACACTGACAAGCTGCAGGATAGATGTGTGTGAGACTCAGATTGCTGTAAGAGAGAGAGGTTTGTAAGACTCAGATGGCTCAAACAGCTCTACACTGTCCTAAAGAGAACGGGGGACTCCCCTTCAAACTGGGGAACAGTTGCTCTTCTTTGCTTCCAAATAAAGATTAAGTTCTAAACTGCCCAAATCAGATATGAATGCACTGGGGTTGGAGCCAGGCGAAAAGCTTCAGATCCAGACTTCGGCAACCAAAAATAACCTTGGGAAACAATCTTCTAAACTTTAAGATTTAATTAAGAACATGTCCATCCCCACTCCTATTCCAGGGGAATGAATCTAAATACATCTCTGTCTCTCTGCTCAATGCTCTTCAGCCATGTACCAAACAAACATAAAAAGCTGCAATGCTTTTATTTTTTTAGAAGATGCTTTGCCCACAAAAGATAGAGATATATAGGCCATTAACCACAAAAAATTGAGATGAATTCTGCAAGTTCCAAATTTAGAGGGTTTTGGGATCCAAGATTTCTACTGAGTTCTATTTAAAAATGCAAATAAGAGTTCAGGATTCAGATAGCCTCTCTACAATCTTCTCATCCTGGTGCCTGATTTTTACTTATGGGATAAAATGAACAAAAAGATCTGTTCTCTCCCAAGCTCAGCCAGTGCAGAATAGCTCAAAGTACATTGTATGACCCACAAAAGTCTCATGCTCCATTTTTCTCAGCTACCAGGGCACAGTGATGCACTGCCAGCAGATCTCTCTGGAGCACATGCCAGAATAGGATTCTCTGCTTATTTTAAGTGAAAATTTGGCTTCTTTCTATCCTGCTTGCTAGAAACCCTTTTCCCACCCCAGAGTCCTTTGTCAGCACCAATGCATGTGAACAGTTTTCAAGACTGTTTCTGTTTGGGGCTGCTGCCACAGCATAAAAGCCCTTTAGCAGCCCAGAGCCCCATCTCAGGTAGCAGAGGGGCTGCTTCAAGCCTTTCCCAAACTTGCTGAGTAAATCACACAAGGGCCACCAAACCCAGGGAAGTCACCCCAGAGCTCTGCTGCTGGATACTCTTGGAAAAGGCAGCTTGAAGAGTGGGGTCACTTGTCCTGCAGATCACTGCTTATCGTTTTAGAATGGGCAGTATTTATTGGGTGCAGTAAAACAAGAGATATGAAGTAAAATGACCAGGATTATCTTGGACCTTCCTTTTAATGGATGCAGAATGTCAGGCGGTGGTGATACATGATTTGGAGAGTCTATACATTCTCCATCAGTGTCTGAGCATTTAAAATCCCATTTTATGATTTTGACTCTCTTTTTGTTTTTCAAACTGACTGGTATGTAAGGGGGAAAAAAAGAAAAAAAAAAAAAAAAAAAAGAAAAAGGAAAAAGAAAAAAAAAAAAAAGTCAGTTTGTCAGGACTCCCAAGCAGCTTTAAAGAGAGAATGGTTGAAATAATCCCACCTCCACCCACTGATCACCCTGCTGAGGAGCAGCCTACAAATGGTAACCCCAAAGTTCTTCCTTCAGACTATCATTGACAACAGGATCTGCAATTAAATATAGACACATCCCTTGTTGTTTCCTGGCTCGTGTCACTCACTACCTTTGTCACCACCCACACAACTCCTGCTCTGCCCCCACTCACCCCAGCAGCTGCCATGGTGTCAATTCATTCAGGTCCTCTGGGGTTCTGCTTTCCAAGTGCAGCTTTGGGCTCTTTGGGTGCCCTTGGAGCTGTGGCTGGAGCCTGTGCTGTGGGCAGCAGAAGGGACACAAAATACCTCTGCTGCTGGTGGAGGTTCATGCTGCAAAATACCCTGTAAAACACCAATCCCACCACAGAGCTGGGCTGCAGCTTTCGTTACTTTGGGGTCTACTCACCACTATTGGAGCAGGTGAGCACAGAAGGTGTTGGATTTAGGAATATCTTTCACATGGTAAAACTGCTGACTTGGCTACCCTCTGATATCCCAGATCCTACTTTACTTTTTTTTTTTTTTTTTTTTTTTTTTTTTTTTTTTTTTTTTTTTTTTTTTTTTTTTTTTTTTTTGTTTGGGATCTTACACAGCCAAATACAAAGTCCCTGAATCTTGAAGTTTCATAAATTGCTGTTTGCCTGGAAATTCACACCAGCAGTAAAATACTATAAACCGTCTTCTATTATTTCCCTAAAAGCATTCTATCCAAAGCTCAGGAATTAGGACCATAATTTCTAAATTTTGAAGTCCTGAGAATTATTCATAGGAATCGGGGAACAACTTGGAAAATAAGGAAGATAGTAAAGAAAATAAGCTACTCTCACAAATACTCATTAACAGAGGGATGTGCCTGTGAATAACCAGCCCTCCACTTGCACACAGCCAAATGAGCTGCTGCAGAAACAGGTTAGTCAGAAAATACACAGGATCTGGCTCTCAAATAAAAAAATGTACTCTTAATCAAGACATGTGGTTTACTGAGAACTTGCCTATATATTTCTAAAAATGCCATGCACCAGATTAATGGGAAGAAGCTGAGCTTCCATTAAAATATTTGGCTTCTTGAAGGTCCCATTTTGTTAAATTCAGCTGTCTAAAATACCCTGAAAATAAGAAACTTTTAGTGCTACAAGTTGGCTTCAGCCACTTCAAAATCCCAAAGACATTTCAAGCTGAGTATCTGATGAAGAAAAAAAATCTAAGGTCAAAACTTAATGAGAAGAAGCAGAAACAAAGCTGGTTTATATTTAAATGGAGAGTTTTTTATTACAGTTAACCAGCTCAAACATAAACCATGACTTCACAAATAGGCACACAGCAAAGCTCCCCACCTTGCTGAGGACAGCAGCACTGAGGACTAGCACTACTCTACGAGTATTTTCACCTGAAACTACTAATGGTGAGGACGCACTTGAGGTGGCAGAGATCAAAGCTTATTTCTCTTTAGACTCTGCTGTGTGCATCAAAAAGCCTCTCAAAAGATGAAAAGGATGGAAAAAGCAAGAAGGGAGTTTACAGCTCTTTAAGGAGCCATCAGCAGTAACCTCAGAATACAATGTTAACTCTGGTTCTCTGCTGCGAGTGGCTTTCATGTGATGGAAAGCCAAATACTTGAAGGATGATAAACGATGAACTGTGAATGATAATTCTAATTCCGAGGAAGAGAAGGCAGTTTATGTCTGGCTTTGAGGAAATTGTAATCCCATATCCCTGACACATTAACCATCAAGTGTTTATTCTGGAAGGAAGCTGAATAATTTAACTGGTATTTTCAAAACATGAACTATTTTTTTTTTTCTGAATGAAGAAAACCCTTGATAGTTGAATTTACTTGCAGGGAGAAATACATCAAATCAGAATTTTGTGTGAGGAGGGGTGAGTTACGCAAGAAAAGAAATTACATTGGTAATGGTGAAATATTATTATCACTTGGTAATTAAGACCTGGGAATCAGATTACAAAGTGTGTTATAAAGCCTGTTATAAAGATGCATATTGTGGAAAACTGGACTATCCTGGGAGGTTTGTGCAGCCACAGGTTGCACCTTATGGAGAAATTTGAAGGGATTACACTTGGAGAGAAACCAGTGTGTGGAGAACCTGGGGGGAGGTAATCCTGCAGCTCAGTTCTGAAGGAAGGTGGTGTTCCTGCCTGCCATCCCCTTCCTCTAAAGAAATAACAGCACTTGCTTAGGGGCCAATTTCCAGTAGCTTTTGCCCTGCCAGTTTGATCTGCATTGTTTTGGGATTGTTCATGCAGCTCCCAGAAAACTTCTGCGTGGGAGAGGGCTGTGAGTAAGTGAACTGGAATGAATTACTACTTTCAAAGGAAAATAAAATCTGCAAAACACAAGAGTGCTGCCTCTCCCTACCCCTCCTGCTCCCTGAGGTGCAGGGTTTGTAATAGTTGAAGGTGTCAGCAGGGCACAGAAAGGGGCAGTGAGTTCCCAGCCCCTGCTCAGGCTGCCCTGGGCCAGCACCCACCACTGAGTGTCCCCAGGCTGGCCAAGGGATCCATCAGGGAGAGGATCCTTGGCTGGAACTGCCCACTCAGCCCTGATTCAAACAGTCCCTGCAGGGTCACAGCTCTCCCCAGGGACTGTCTCTGGTGGCTGCACACACAGGCACTGGTGTGCCTCTGCTCCAGCTGCTCAGAGCCCTCCTCCCATCCATCCAGAAGCTGTTAAAGAGCATCACTGTGGGGCAGTTACCTTTGCACTTGCAGGACCACGTGTGTCCAAACAGCTTGGGCAAAGCTTGTGCTCCGGGCATTTGTTAGCCTTGCATTTGTTTACCTTGTATTTGCTTGCCTTGTATTTGTCCATTTTGTTCATATCAGATAATAAAAACTCCCAGATCCTCTGAAATATGTGCAAGGCAGATGGGAGGAACAGTTTTGAATTAGTTCAAATTTGCTGTGTTTTGTGTCTGTCAAGTGACAGATCCAAGCTTGTGTGACCCCCAGAAAAATCCCTTAAACCAATGAATGTGTGGTAGAGAGCTGACAAAGCACTCCAGACGCAGGTCTGGCCTTCCAGGCCCTGAGAAGCTACCTAAATATTGCAATTTGTGTGTGAGCATCGTTGGGCTTGATGGAAAAGACACAGTCCCTGTGGGATAGCTGACAGGAATCTCTGAGGGATGCTGGTACCACAGCAGGAGACCTTTGCTCAGATGGGAATCTGTTCCTTTGCTCCTCCACGCCTGGCTGACTCTTGCCCTTTCTCCTCTGGAATAATTATGATGCCTTGAAAATAAATGTGTGGGACAACTCATGCCAGTTTCCACAATTTAGCAGCACATGGACATTTGTGTGGAAGTGTGAGCCAGGATGTTTCTAATTCTCCTAATTCTCTTGACAAAATGGTTTTATGAATAATCAGGCCTTAATTGTGTGATTCCAGTTAATGCAGAGGGAGTTAATTAACATCTGGAACAAGTTTCCTGGCCTGAGTTATTAGCTGTGTCTAGTGCAGAATTCAAACAATGTATGAAGGGAGGCCTATGGCCAAGTGGTTCTGGACAGCTGGAATGAGAAATGACCAAAGAAGGACGAGGTGAGGCAGCTGTGCCAGGCTCGTGTCCATTGCTGGTGTGTCCAGAGCTGGGGTGTGAATGTCATGCCAGCCCAAGAGGTGGCAAAGAATGGGCACCATCTCTCAACTTACCCTCATTTCAAACCCTCCAGCTCTTTCTTCTTGACTCCAAAAGCCCCATGGGTGAGGATTTCAGAGGCTTTTCTGCCTGAGGCAGGAAAAATCCCACTAACATAAAGGTTTGACTACATATTAAGATGAAATTCTTGGCTGTGATGGAGGTAAGGCCCTGGCACAGGTTGCCCATAGAAGGTGGATGTCCCATCCCTGGGAGTGTCCAAGGCCAGGTTGGATGGGGCTGGGAGCAACCTGGGATAGTGGAAGGTGTCCCTGCACGTGGCAGGGAATGGAATGGGATGAGCTTTAAGGTCCTTTCCAACCCAAACCACTCTGATTCCTTCTGGTGCGAGCTTGCACATCCCTCCTGTGTTCCTATCTGCAATCTCAAAGAGAGGGATTTAATTTCGTGCTGCTAAGAAGGAGAAGAATGCCAAATCACAAGCACAAAAACTCTGAACTTCTGCCTCATGTATCCATATCAAAGAGAGAAGCAGGGATGTGTCTGTTTAATCACCAACATGCCTCCAGCAGAAAGCTGCTGGGCAAAACAAGGACAGAATATAAAATTTTAATTGTCCTTTTGTGTCAACTCGAACAATTTTGTCCAACCAAAAGAGATCATTTATTTACTTTCCAATTGTTTATAACACTTTTAAAATATCTTTCCATAACATTTAGAATTAAGTAAAAATATGTTAAAAATATTCCAGAATTTCTCTTAGTAAGTGTATAAAAGCTAGAGACTTGTCCACATTTTCCCTCCACTGTCTCTGAACCCAGGAACTCATGACAGCAAATGAGTCACAACACGAGAGTAGGTAGGAGAACTGACTTTTCACCCTGGAAATCCTCCTTTTCCTATTTTTTTTTTCACTGCCTAAACACAACTGAGAATCTCCAGAACTGGATTTTCACTTATACCTTGTGAATCTCCTTATCCAGCTAGGGCAGGGATAATATGTCTGAGTGTCTGTAGTTGCTCACTTATTTACCACCTCTGATGTGATGAATTGTCACTGAAGGTTTCTTATCCACGTTCCTCTTTTGGTAGAAACACGTGCTGTGTTTTATGCATGAGTTTTACACTGCTGCAGCTAGAAGGCATGCAGATGAGGAATGCTTCCCAAATAACCCCCTAGCTAGGAAATATAAACAATTCTCACTGAACTCCAGCAGAAAACCACAAATTGTGGTGGAAATTTTATTTCCATTAAGTTCTCCATGTGAACACAAAGGAGATGCAGAAGGGAAAGGAATTCAGCTGATGCATGTGGGTGAAGCAGGGAGAAATTTAGGGTGAAATTCAGGTGGACAGTAAGAAAGCCTCATCCTTTTCCTAGGAAAAAAGGTCACCACGTTGAATGCCATGAGATCTCTCACAGGGAGAAGCAAATGCCTGTCTGAGGTCGAGGAAGTCACCTTCTCCTTATCCCATACCAAAATAACTGGGAGGAAAAGTGCATAAGAACCTGCATTCCCCCATCCTCTTCCTCACCAGAGAGACAGATCTTGTACTAAAAAGTGCTAAAAAGAAAGCAGTTCACTGGTGGTGTAGGTTGTTGTTGAGGGATTCAAAGCCTACTGAAGGCCACCATTGGTTTCCACTGATTTAAACTGAAAGAGAGTAGATTTATTAGAAGAAAGAAGCTCTTCCCTGTGAGGATGGGGAGGCCCTGGCACAGGCTGCCCAGAGCAGCTGTGGCTGCCCCATCCCTGGAAGTGTCCAAGGCCAGGTTGGATGGAGCTTGGAGCAATCTGGGAATGGGGAAGTTGTCCCTGCTCATGGCAGGGAGATAGAAGGAGATGATCTTAAAATGTGCCCTCCATTCCAAATAATTCTATGATTATATGATAAATTTAAAAGGTTTGGATTAAAGGATTTAAAAGGCTTGGAAAGTCCTAAACTTCAACCAAGTCTGAGAAACAGCAGAAGGAGTTGTGTTGCTGGGGGACACCAGTCTGCACCAGTAAGAAGATTGAATACCAGCATTCAGTCCTAAACACTGAGGTGCTCCCTGCTATTCTGTTATCCCATAATGAGCAGTAACTCAGCCCTGTTTGGATTTATGACTTGTCTGAATTTCATGTACAACTTCCATAATCTCTGTCATAATTACAAAAATTGCAAATAACTTTTTAATATCAGTGTTTAAAAACTTTGTCAAATCTTTCACTTTTATTGCCTGTTTACTATCTCAAATCAAATGGTTTACAACTTTGTGTTCTGAAAATATACAACATAAGAAAACACTAGCCTGGCAAAATCATGCTTTTATGATAATGACAGAGGTGAGTTATAATTGCTCTAGTTAAACTGTAATGGCTGCACAGATGCTGGGAAAAAGCTATTGTACAACATGTTCTGCCACCATAAGCATGGCACCTGCTCCCTCCACCATGGTACATACAAGAGCATGCTAACATTTCTTTATGAATATTATTTTCAAGGATTATAATTGGACTATAAACACTCACTTGGGGATAAAATATCACCATGCAGGCTTTAAAAATTACCTTGAGAAATACCCCACCAGTTTTGCATCTATGGATTTCAGAAGTAAGTTTATGAGAGATCATATACAATTTGTTTCTGATGTTGTAGGACTCAGCAATGGTTTGTGTTCTTCTTAGGGTCTGTAGGAATTTGCAGCAGGTGAATGAAGTGATATTCCCAGAGCCAGAAACCAAATCCTCCAGCCCTCAGGAAGTGATAATGTCTATCCCCAGATGATGTGTGACACAAATGGCAGTGGCAGCAGTTTCCTGTGTCCTGCCAAGCTGCCCCTGCACCACCCACCCATGGTCCCACTTACTCCTGAGCTGATGCCCAAGGACACCAACCCATCATCTGACTCCTTCTGCTCAATTCAGCCTCACAGACAAACTGCTGAGATGGAAATTTAACCCAATGTATTTCCCACTGGAAGGGGTGAGGAATACCATGGCCATGAGCTGTAATGAACATTGCAGATGTGCTAGAGATGGACAAGTGGGTTACACTCACTCCTGCAAGAAAATACAGGAATAGAGATAGTGAACATTACTACATACATGATACTACAGTCAGTTATTTGTTCTAATTCCCATTACAGAAAACTTCACCTATTAAACACTGTCAGTAAATATATGAGGATTTTGGTCAAAGTGTGTTGTCTGACTTTTCATAAGCCAATTTTCATAAATAGAATACAAAGAACTGAAAAAAGGGTTCTTACAGATTGGGTAAAAGCGATCAACCAACCCAATTCTGCATTTTCAAATTGTTATAAATCAGAAGCAAGACCTTTATTAGTCTTTAGTCTAAGTTACTGGAATTTTAGTGAGGTAAAACAGCTCCCAAGAGAAGAACCACTGCTAAAAATAAAAGTGGACATCTACTTGTGTCTCAAGGATCATGGGTTTTAGTGAGGAAGAACCTTCCCAAATCTGTGACACTTTCCTCTTTACTTTAAACCTTCTAGTCCAGCTGGACAGAGTATGAATGAAGATAAGACATTATATATTTCATTTTCCTCCACTGACTCTCCTCTATCTTACTCAGTTTTAAAGCCTTGCTAATGCCTAAGGCAGTAGTAGCTGACCCTTTGAATTAACACCTCCTCTGCAGTGGGTGCCTCATGCATATGCCTATTGATGTATTTTAGAGTGGAGATAATTTTTATTTTGGCTATCTGCTCCGGTTTAATATTCTCAAGGAAATACCTCATCTCTGTGTTTTTTTTTCATGCCGTGTATTCCCCCCTATGCCCTGCTATAGTGTCGTGTTCTATTCCACAAAAAAAGCCTTCTTATGTCCATCTTTGTCAGAACTCTAGGAGCTACTAAAGCATCGTTTTAAAGGGCTCTTTATCACTCAGACAATTTTTCCCCTAATTGTATCCTTTAACTCCAAAAGGGGTTTGGGGACATGCTTTGTATGAAAGATGCTACAGAAAACAAAAGTTGCATTGCTAGTGATTCTGCTTTTATATTTCTACCCAGGGAAACTCTCTGCACACCAATCTGCCTCCTCTATTCCGAACCCCGCTTCCTCCTGGGGCTATTTCCTGGGACAGAGCTGTCTTCAAATAATTTAATTATCATGTGGCACACACCTTTTAAGTCCCTCCTGAAACGGCGCGCGATGCCTTTGGTTTACATCACTTGTTGGAAAACACTCCAAAGCATTGAAAAACTATTAAATTGTTAGAGTATTGGATGCCAACACACAGGGCTATTAGTCTAATTCATCCTCCAGATCAAAGCCCACACAGGCAGCTCTCTGCCTACAGCTATTTTCCTTTTACTTTCCTGCTTGACAGTAGTCCCTCACATCCCTCTGTTCTACTTTCTTTGAACATACAGATTTTCCTTTAGTCACGGAAATATAATTTATGTCTATTATACCGTATTACAGATCGCAGATCGGGACAAGCGCGCATTACCGCCCGGGACGTCTGTTTATTGCACGTCGGTTTTCCCAAAATAAAGAAATAAGAAAGCCGCTCCGCTCCGCTGAGGGAGAGACAAAAAAAAAATACACAGGGAGAGCGCTGGGGAGCTGCAGCGGCCCCCGAAGGAGTTTAATCCCGGAGCGCACGGCCGCCGCGCTGTGTGGCGCTGAGGCAGCGCCGGGCCGGGCCACACAGAGCGGGTCACCTCACGGGCCGGGCCCGGGAAACCGCCCCGCAGCGGCCTCAGGGCTGCCCGAGAGGGGAGAAACTATCCCCACCCCATGGCCGAGAGTGTGTGTGTGTGTGTGTGTGCGCACCGAGCAGAGCCAGCGTGAGGAGGGGGAGAGAGGGAAGGAGACAGACAGAGGGGAGGGAAGAAGGGAGGAGGGAGTCCAAGCTCTGAGAAACATCACTCCATCTCTCTCACTGCACAGGAGCTGAGCGAGCAGCAGGACGATGTTTGACAACACGCAGTACCCCTATAACTGCTTCAACTACGATGGGGATGATTATCCTACCTGTAGTTCTGACGAGGAGAAAAAATTCACCCGGCCAGCGTACAGGTAAGGGGAAGTTTTTCCGAGTGCCCCTCTCTGTGGTGAGGGCTCTGGGCTCTGGGCTCACAGCTCTCGGGGGCACAGGGGCCAGGTGTGTGCCATGGGTCTGGCCCTGCCGTGGGCAGATTTTCCCCCCCGTTCTCTGGGTGAAGTGTTCATGATTTGTTTCCTCCCGTGAGGGCTCACAGCAACTCTGGAGTGCCCTTAAACCTCCAGATCGCAGACAGTCTCCAACCCCCAGGAGCCCTGGGAGAAGGGAATGAAATGTTTCAATGTGCCAAGGGGAGAATTGCATGCAGAGAACCCCGGTGTGGTGGGAAGAGGAGCAGGATAGATGTTCCCAGGGACACCCAAGGTCCTTTCCTTTCGGATTCTGTCACTGTCTCCAGTGACAGTGACTCTGAGCCTGTCTCACTGCAGCCTTCCTGCTCAGGGAAACTTCTCAGGCAGAGTTGGAGAGGTGTGTGATCCTGTCCTCTGCTCTGCAGGCAGCCCTGGGGGCTCAATGCCGGGCAGTGACCCCTCTGTGTCACCTGGGGCTCCTCAGGACACCCAGGACTTGTTCCTGGGACACCTTGGGTCAGGGCACAGATCCACGGGGGGAATTTTGGAAGCAGGAGGCACACATGTACCCATGTGGTCCTAAAAGCTGAGTCTGTGAGTGAGGCGATGGTGTAACAGCAAGTTTTCCTTTTTCCAGCTACATTGCCTTAATTGCAATGGCCATCCAGCAAAGCCCTTCAAATAAAGTCACCCTCTCTGGCATTTATGACTTTATAATGAAGAAATTTCCTTACTACAGATCAAATCAAAGAGCCTGGCAGAACTCCATCCGACATAACTTATCGCTTAACAGTTGTTTTGTGAAGGTAAGATCAGTTACTGTGTATTTACACACATACTATGCATGGCTAAAAAAAATATAGGCAGCAATAATCTCATCACTAGGAAAGAAGGGAAACAAACAGCTGAGCTGTAAATCACTTAAAATCTCTCTGAGTTGTCAATTACAGAGATAAGGAATATATCCTTGTCTGATGTATGCTAATAGATAACAAATTGGAGAGGATGGGGCTTACATCTTACTCATGTAATGACAGAGAATAGGCTTAAAAGTCTTGTCATGTGTGTTTACACCATTCTTAAATGTAAATGAATGCAGATGCTAAACAGCAGCATCTGTAACACATACAAACACTGAACTGCCTTTAAATAAATACAGGTTCCCAGAACAGAAGGGAATGAGAAGGGGAAAGGAAACTATTGGAGCTTTGCAACAGGATGCGAATCCATGCTGGATCTCTTTGAAAATGGGAATTACAGGAGAAGACGGAGGAGGAGGAACGTGAAAAGGGAGCACAAGGAGCAGAGACCAAGCAGTGTGAAAAGTCCTCTGTCCCCCAATATCTCTTCTGTGGACTCTGCTTTGAACAGCATTTCCTCTCCTGAAAGTAAACATGAAAGAATTGAACCAGGACCAAAACTTCTGGAGCCTTGTGGGTTTGCTCCAAACAGCGTGACCAACAGGCAGAGCCTCAGCAACTCCTCCTTAGCAAAATCGGATTCTGAAATCAAATTTAGCATCGACTACATCCTTTCGGCCCCCGACCCTTTGCCCGGCCTGAGATCTCAATATAACATGCAAGAAAATAAATATCACCTACTTGAGGCCCCACATATTAATCTCCAGTTCTGGACAATGTGATGTTATTTATTCGTGGTAACAAAGTGTGAGTCACGGTGTGTTCAGCAGCCTCATGTCACTGAAAATCAGCCTCCTGCCTCCTCCTTTTCCTCCCAAGCAGTGCCCAGAAAGGGTTACAGACTCACCAGCTGATGCTCTGTCTGTACCCAAAGAACTTTGCTAAGATTAAAGCATAAATAACTGCTACCAATATCGGTTTCCACCATGCTGAATTTTATGAAATTCTAGCTTTATTTTCTAAACTGTCTTGGATGTCATTTAGCACCACAAAGAATTTCCTCTCTCAAGCAGAATCCAACAGAGAAGAGACTTGCTTATCATCCACTGCTTTATTAAAGACAAAGTGAATTTGATCCCACTTTCAGTGGTGGAAATTAGGATTAACTCCACTGGGGTATATAGGTCAGAACTTAAGCTGATCTAAAACAGTGTACTTCTGTCGACTTACACTGGCTGGGAATGTAGGGGGGCAGGGGGGTGGTAATTTGTTTCTTAAAAGGAATTATAGAAAATCACCCTGTCTTCCATTATTTTTTCTTTTAACATCATGTTTCAAACTCTTTTGCAGCTTTAATTCATTGTTCATTAGGAAAGGTAGTTATTGATAAGTATGTCAAGTATATTTTTGTTTATATTCAGGGCAGAGTTGTTCAAATTGTTGAAGTGAAGTTGTGCTCAAAATAATTCCAAGAGACCTAATTGCAAGGGTGCTGATCTCTGGTAGACTTTGATAGGTAATGTGACAGTCAAAGAGTCTCTTAATGCCTTGGTTAAAAAAAACCCCAACACTTCTTCCCTTGTACTATCAGAAATCTTCCTGAGATGCTGCAGGAAAGTCCTTGACTATATTTCATTTAGCAAGTGTGAAGGGAACCCTAGCACTGCAAAAAAGCTCTGTTGTCAAGTAAAGCTAAAATTCCACCTACCTGCTCTGAGACTAGTTGTATATTCCCATTAAATAGATTTTTATTGATCCTTCTTGCAAGCAATTACCAAAGTGGTGCTTGATATGATTTCAGCTAAACTGGTGAGATTTATAATTTCCAGATACCAATGTTAGCTCATGAGCTCCATTTCTGAGAAAGCCACTTCATTACCATTTACATGCAGTGGGAGATTTTGGAACAGAACCTGATGGACAATGATGAACAGTAATGAGCTTTTAAGAAGTTGCTTTTATACAACATGCTCACAATTAATTGCTTGTCTGAGCATAAACAGCACTAGCAAAGGCTCCACAAAATCCTGGCTTTGACTTGGCTACTACAGTCTTCACCTACTGCAGATAAAAGGAAAAAAAGACAAAAATTCTGATGGTTTTAAGCAATTAAATACAGAGATAAAATTATCTTTGCAACAGGAATGAAAGGTAAATGAAGGTATATGAGATAAGATTCAGCAGAGAGGTATGCTCAGGCATGACTTGAATTTTTATGCTGAAGCTTTGACATTTCACTAAATTATTTTACATTGTGTCTAATATATACTGTACATTTATACTATATATTCTTATATATTGTTATTGAGAAAGGGAGCAATATCACTGCACTTATATGTTGTAAAAATGCATGATGTATGTTGTCATGATGCTAAAACTCCTACCATATACTTAAAATTTACCATCGGTGGTATTTCACACTGATTGGTAATAAATGCCCATTTTTTGGAAAACTATAAAACTTGTTATCTTCAGGCATTTCTACAGCATGCAAAAATCTTTGCTTCTTCTTCAAGAAAGGAGAAAATGGAAAATCATGTCCATTACATCACTGCATGTCTTCCAAACTTTGAAGGGATGATTTCTTGAGGCCAAATTCTGCCTTCAAATGGGAGCTTTCAATTTTCTGGGAATCAACAGTTATTCTGGGTGAAAATCTGAAAGCAAAATTTGACTCTTTAGGCCTGATTGAGCTGCAGTTTACACTGATATTTTAGAGAAAGAAGAAAACTTCTGGGGGGACTGAACAGATGGATACTCATTTGAAGAGGGAAGAGAATTTGCTCCTTTAGTGTTTATGCTCAGTAGTAAATAGGTGTGGGAAGAGCATGTCCTCATTTAGTGCTTCAGTGTTTGCATGCACTCGTTGTGGGTGGGTGCTTGTGCACCTCTGGGATCCTGCCTACAGATAAATATTTGTGTTTTATACCCAGATTCTTTTTCCTGGTTGTTTTAAACATAGCAATGCTGCTGTTGGGCTGATGGTTGCAGTACACACCTGCAGTATACTTGAAATACATATTTTCTGCTGTGAAACATGCAAATATGATTGTTCCTATGTGTTCTTGGTTGATGCTGTTCACACGAGATAATGCAGTGACAGCAAAAGTTCTTCCTGAGCACCACCTGGGTAAGGTGAACACTGTGGGCTGCTGAGACCAGTGGAGAAGCAGTTTATGGCTACTAATCAATGTAGAATTAATGCATTAGGATAGGCAGAAATATGCCCAAGTGGATTTACAGCAGAGATCCAAAGCCATTTTCTGTAAGATTAATTAATATTCACAAATAGCCATGTCCTTTGCTCACGGTAGAGTGCCTGCTAGGAGAGACTGTCATACTTTAGTTTCCCTAACATATAATCAAATAAATTTGTGTACAAATAGGTGTTAACATTTGTTTTGCAAAGGATATCAATCATATTTCGAAAAATGAAGGGACATATTTCAATTTACCCAGTATATTATATTCTGAGGACTCCAGAAAGGTTTCCAGCAGTTAAAGTGAATGGCATTTAATATAGAACAACATAACAGGGGTGAGGGCTAGACGTGACCTTATTCAAATGTCGTAGCCATTACAAAGCCATTCCCAATGTAATTATAATTAAATACTTTATGCCTTTCTTGCAAATCCTCTGATCGATCATTGATATTAACATTAATATTGTATTACCCCCGAGCAAATATCTCCCACACAAGTGTTATGGATCACCAGGTTTCCATTAACAAAGTTGTGAGCTATTGCCGTGTGCTGGTCGTGGATAAATTTACGTAAATTACTTTTTCTCAGGGAAGGGGGGAAAATGTCTGGGTTTCTTTCTTCTCTGAATCCAGAGCCATTTCTTCAGCTCCATCACAGCCTGTCAGCCACTCACATAAAGAAGAAAAAGAAAATCTCACAGGAACATCCCTCCTTGCCCCATGTTGGAGCAGGTGAAGATTCTCCCATTTGGCGCTAGGGTTCAAAGCTGAGCTGAAGCCAGGGATGAGCAGGGCAAGGCTCTGCACCCTCCAAGGCCATCAGTGGGGAGGGCAGGCTGGGAGAAAGTGTTTGGCTCAATTCCTCATCTCATGACAGCTTCCTGGCTGCAGAGAGAGACCCAGAACAAGCCCTGAATTTCCTGAGCCCAGCAGAGGTGCCTCAGGAGGGGCTGACACTGTCCCAAGGCTGGGCTGAGGCAGGAGCAGGGTGTGGGACAGCAGCTCCTGCCTGCTGGGCTGGGGCACAGTGAGGGGGAACATCACTTCAGACCTCTCCCTTCAGCATCATAAATACCTTTGGAAAGGAAAGATGAAAGGTTTCTTGCTGGGGAGAGGCAAGGCTTGGCCTCACTGAGGAACCCTGGTGGGGGGTGGGTTGTTTATCCTCCCAAAGGAAGGTTTCCCACGACAAAACAAAGATTCTGATGGAGCCAGGCCAGGTTATTATGCAGCAATTTCACTTCTACTGATTTAATTTCTTAGGCTTTTGCCACTGGTGTCACAGAAGTGGGTTTTTGCACAGCGAAATGATGATTAGCCTCAGAATGAAGTTCAAAGTACTTGGGCAAGGATGCAAGGATGCATCTTTTCTCCCCCAGTGAAGAGAGGGCAGATAACACCCCAGGCAGGCCAGCAGTTGACCCTGCTTGCAGGGACCTCTCCCTCAGCAGAACCTTCTGCACATTATGGGAGCATTAATGCAGACTAGGACAGCAGAAAACAAACCTTTTCTTTGTCAGTAAAGCCAAGTTCCCCCATTTTTCTGCCAATCAGAAAGATCTTATTCGTCTCTCTTAGCTGAGACCCATTAACTCCTCAAATAAAGAGAAGCTGTGCTCAAGGAGCATTTGAAGGTCAGCCCACACTGGAGAGCTGGCTCTCCCATGGCTTTGCTTTGTTGTGCTCCATCCTAGGGCCTGAATTGCCACAGCATTCTCAGCCACTCAGCAGGTTGGTTTCTCCCTCAAAACCAAATCAAGGTCTCTGCACTGTTTTCCAGTCACAGAGGTTTTCTATTTTGGCTACCACTTGCCTGTTCAGGTCCAGATCTTGTAAGTCTTTCCCACTCCCAAGCAACAGAGAGGACACAGTGAGTGGGGAAGGGGTTTGGAGGGACGAGCCTTGGTGGAAAAACTTTGCTCCACATCTTCCAGTAGTGCAGAGCTGAGGTCTCAAGCGCTCTTGGGGTTGTGTGTCAAGTTTCTGCTGTAAATTGAGGGCAGCACTACCCCATGTCCAACTGCACTCAAGCTCAGGGAAGAGAGGGAACCTCCATCACACGGCCCTGAGCACTCAGGGGGCTGAACCCTCAGCTCTGGCAGCGTAACACAAATCCCTGTCTGTGATCAGCCCTTCAGATCCCGCAGTCAAGACATGGAAATCCTGTGCTGCTCATTCCAGCTGGCCTCTCCCCTCTCTGTCTCTTCTGGGCCATGTTCTCCTCCCTGCTGTGAGGGTGTAAATCCTTGCAAATCCATTAACTTTGGTATAATTACCTCTGGAATTGAAACAGCGCGTGTGAAGCCGACCTTTGCATATTATACCCAACATCTCTCCTCACACAGTCTGCAAAACTGTGCCAGCACCTCCTCTCCCAGATAGAATTCTCTGAGCACAAAGGGTCCTAACCTCTTTATTTTGCATCAGCTTCTAATTGCTTCCTCCAGAACGTGGGTACCATCTGCAATGCTCTACACAAAGAACCTAGTCTCTGTTTTACTGGGCATGTCTTTCTTTTTGCACTTAGGGTCATTAAATTAAAGAACAGGGTAGGTCCAAGTCCTATGGAACTTGCACTGGAATCTTTTTTTACCCGGAGAGCAAACATAAAATAACAAAGTAAGTTGTGCTCCCTCCCACCCTTGCTGCAGTGGTTGGAGGCAAATCCAACTGTGAGAATTCTGCCTGAGAAAGAACTGCCGGATTTCTCCCACTGTGAAATCCAGCTGTTAATTCAAACAGAAGGGATGGACCTGACCAGATAGGCCAACTGGCTTGTTTCCATCCTAAAGTCCATTGTGTTCTGCAAGTTCCTAAATTTATGGTCATGAAGGTCTTCCAAGCCCTGTAATGAAGTATGGCATGCAATGTTTTTGTTATGGAATGTGGGCTGCAAAGGAAAAAAAGAAGGTTTGAATTTATCTTTCAAATGAAGATCCTGGAATCTCTCAGGATAAACAAGCTAAATTAGGAATCAAAATACACCATGTTTCTCACCATAACTATGGAACTGAAAATAGCACTTGCAGAGCACTGACAGAAGAAGAAAGCTTGAAGTTGCAGTAAGCCCAAACCAAACTTCTTTTTGTTGTGTTTCTCTGTGTGTCCCCTGCCTTTTGCAGCAGTGAATGAGCCCTGCTATGCCAGCAACAGGAGCCCCTTTCATCTTTTGGGAGTGGTTCCTCTGACAGAGTATTTCAGGAAAAAAAACTTGGCACTGCAAAAGTGAGCTGCTGGTCTCCATCACCAGCATTTACACTGGGCACACACCACCTTGTCTTGCTCTGAGCAGGTCAGAAATAAGGTACAGAAATGCTCTTTGACTTGTCAGCCTGTGTGGTGCAGCTCAGTGCTCCAGCTCCACAGACCAAATGTTCTGCACAAAAACTGCTCCCTCTTAGGTCTTTATTGGAGACATGATAAAGAATTAATGGGCTTGAAAGTTTGTTCAGTTTCCATGCTGATACCAGTGGTTCTAAACAAAAAACAACCAAAACCAAATGAGGCTTCCTGAAATTTGCAGGGTAAAGAGCTCTGCTCTGTCTCACAGTCATTAAACCCTTCTGTCAGCCCTGCACTTGCCCCAGTAGCCCCACTCTGGATCCCACTGCCCCCCAAAGCTGCACTTTCCACAGCTGCTGATGGTGAAACACTGTCATGTTCTCCTCATGCAGGGCACAAACATCAGGGTAGAACCAACTTCCCTCTTGGGCCCAAAGGTCCCGCTGACCATTAGCCATCTGTCTCAAGTAAGGTCTGCTCTGGCCGAAAATGCTTTTGGAGGATTCATGGCACAGATATTTAACCCTAGGACCAAACTGCTCCCCATCTTCCCCTCTGTGCTCGAGGCAGGACTGTCTGCTGATGTTGACTGCATCCTCTGCTGCCATCCCTTCCTTCCAGCAGGGCCTCTGACTGTGGAAAAGAAGCAGCACTTCCCATAAAAGTGAATGTGGAAAATAACAGGTGCAATGAGCTGTGTTTCATGATTAATCTGTCTCGAGCTTTTCCGAGGCTGAGAGCTGTATGAGCAATTATCAAACCCTGGGAGGCACTTCAGCACTAATCAGCCCATAACGTTTGTCTGCATTGGAGCATCTGGGACTGGCTACATGGCTTGAATCCTGACTCTCATGAAATGAATGAGAGTTTTGCCATTGGGTTCAAGGGATCAAAACTTCATCTTCTATTGCCGGGGCCAGGGATTAATCAGATTAAAGGCCATGTGGACTGCAGAGAAAATTAAATACCTTCTAGCAGTTACTTGGTGTCTTCTCAAGACAAAATAGTAGCTTCCTTCCACAGGTTTCTCTGGCTCTGTCTTTCAGCCAGACAAAATGCTTCCTGAATTCAATGGGAAATGTGTCCAAATAGGGAATAAATTCCCCTAAACCCAAGGGCTGAACCAGATGTTGGCATCTGGGGTGAGATTCCTGGTTCAGAGATATTTGTATGGTCTTTGAGAGCACCTCTGTTCTGGGGCTGGTGTACACGCTCGAATAAACAAGTCACACTAGCTAATATCCAGACTCAGGAGCTCAAATTTTCTTTCAACAGGAAACTGTCCTAAGATCTGCTACAGTTTGGCAAAGGCATGACACTGAATTACTTTCCATTTGGTTTTGCTGTTGTTGAAATTACAGGAAAATAAATATTTTTGAGATGAGACATTGTGTATCCCTAATAAATACCAAGGGCATTTAATATAAACTACGGACACATGGTCTGCTTTGTTTTTCTAAGTAACTATTTCCTCTTAGCCAAATGAAAAGCCAGTTGTGCTGTGATGCTGCAGATTATAAATTAGCAGCTCTCATATGGTTTTGTGCAATTGTTTCTTGAAGAGCTTTAGGCTACTTCAGACAAAAATTTCAAATAAAATGTGAATTCATTGAACTGTAACTGGTGGTATTAGCTTTATAATAAACAAAGGTAGGTCACATAATCATGTCATGGAAAACAACATTTTAAAATTCAAGCGGCAACATTTTAATCCTTTTTAGGTTCTGATCCTGAAATCAAGAAGAAGCTTGGCTCTTTCTGCTCCCCAGTGCATGAAACCAAGAGAAGCCTGTCCTGGGAGGAGAGCACACAGGCAGACAGGTTAGCTGGGGGTGGGAGGCAGATTTTATTGTCACCCAGAGAAGAGGCAGCAGCAGCAGCCCTGTTCCCACGCCTGACCAGGACAGGGGTCAGCCCCAGAGAGGAGGAGCCCTGATCAGGTCCTGCTCCCAGTGCTGCCCCAGCCCTGCCGGGGGGAACAGCTGGGACACAGCTGGACCCAGGCTGGCTGCAGGGGAAGGCAAGGAGCCCCCAGGGGCAGCAGGCTGAGGGGGACCTGCCTGGCTTCCAGCCTCAGCCACACCAAGCACTGATGTCAAATATCTGTCCTCTGCCAGTGCACACTGAGCTTGGCAGGGCAGAGGTGAAGCTGTTCTCTAGAAAAGGTCCCACTGGCCTTTAGGGGAACCTCGTTTTTGGGGTGGGGAACACATATTTTCCACAGGCATCCTGTAGCAATCCTTTATAGAGACCCTTGGCACCATCTCTGCCGTGTGGGAGGTGTATCTCAAGGCCCATCTCTTAGCCCTGCCTCCCCTGAATTATCATCTCCCAGCAGGGAACAAGCCACAGGAGCTGCTCCTGTGCCATCTCAGCTCTCAGCACCTTGTTCTCTCTGCTGTCCCTTGCCATCAGGTGACAGCAAAAGGAGCACAGGGTTGCTGGGGGGGATATGAAGGTGCAGATCACCCCGAGTGCTGGGGACAGACACCAGGGAACCACCAGCAGGTCCACCACTGCTCACTGGCAGGGGAGGCTCCCTAACAAAACCCTCTCACCTGAAACACTCCTTGCCTGACAGATGTTTATTTGAGAGGAGCCTCAGTTTTTATTTAGTGGGTATGTTCCAAAATAAAAATGAATAATCACATCAGCTCTGTTCTACAGCATCATAAAGCTGTAGCCTGTAACTTAACAACAGACAGGGAGAAAAATTAATATACCTGAATATACAAGAATTTTTTTTTCCTTTACTTCTAAGCCTGCCTGAATTTGAACCATTTATACCATGACAACAGCATAAGCTGAATTTGGAGACGGAAGACAATACTGGAGCTGAAAACCCAACTGATTTTTTTTCCCTGTCAGGAATATTCCTACCAGCATAAGTCAATTTTCTGTGTCTTGGCTCTACAGCCACGTGGGCATGTGCACAGCACATATGAAATTGATATCTCTGTCTTAATTCAGGGTTGCAATTACTGGAGCTGAAGTCTAAATTTTTCCAACCACCAAACTCCTGAGCCAAATGACTGTACAGCTACTGAAATTGATTATCAGGCTTCCTGTTTCCTCGCTTGTGACCCAGTAATATTGACAGAAGGTACAAGGAAATTGCAATCAGAACTACTAGTAGCAATAGCTGGAGGCAATTGCAAAAGAAGTATTGCTGGTGGTGGCACATGGGTTCCTATATTATTAGATTTAGCCATACTCTGATTATAATGCACTTACTTGAGATAGCAGGAAATTCTATTTTTCGTTTTTTAAATTACAGCCAAGAGAACATTTCTGTTTCCTTCTACGTTCCATCCTTTTCTCTGGGGTAGCCTAAATAGAAAACCTTCTGGCCTCAGAGATTCAGTCTGTTCTTTCTGCAACATGGGCAATGTCCTGAGGAAAATCACATTATTTCTGTGTGTCTCCTCCAGGCAGCAGACAGAGTTCTCTTTTGCAGAGAATTTTGTCAGAAACCTGCTACATCAGCAGACTGACACTGTGGACCTTCCACATTCTCTCCACTTGCTGTCACCTTTCCTGTCTCTGCTTTGATCTCCCCTGGTGCCTGAGCATCCTGTCCACCCTGCCACTGGCCAGCTGCCCCAGAGCAGGGCTGAGTGGTGCCTAAATGTGGCATTGTTAGTTCTGATGCCATGTAACTCCAGGAGCAGGATGTTTAAGGAATACATAAAAGTATAAAGAGATCTAGGAGCAGGTTGCAAGGCTTGGAAATGTTACTTTTCAGAAATAATAATTTTTTTCTGGTTTTCAAGCTCATATAAAGCAAACCCATGTCCCCAGCTAAATGAGAGAAACTTTCTATCACATTAACTCACACTGCCACCTGGTCCAGCAAACATTGTGCTGTTGCAGCAAGCAGAAGCATTTTACAGCCATTTCTTCCAAGAAAATGCCCACAAAACCCCCTTGTACTGGCAGTAAAAATGAGCAGACAACACCTGTAATTTCAAGAGGAGGCCTTGGCACTGGCAAGAATGATATTGAAGAGATATTGAACCATTTCCTTCACAAGATCTCTATAATGCCAAGATTAATGTTCAAATCCAAAGAATCCATGCAGAAACTTAAAATAATTTTGCCATTCTCTGGATGCAAACTCTCCTGGAGAACCCAGCCTGGCTCCTGTGATGTTCCCCACGCTATTCCAAACAGGAGCAGAATGCAGTATCACAAAGACACAGGCTGTGCAGAGAGCAGAGGGCCCTGGCTTTGCCTCCAGAGAAGTTTCCCAGGCCAAAGTGGGCTCATTACATTTGCTGCAGACGTAGCCCTGGTGCCATCCTGGACTAATGATCCGTGCCTGAGGAAAAGTGGATTGTCATGGATCGTGGCTCCCCAACAGGCCAACCTTTTCAGAGGGAAAGTTCACAGAAGTGGGAAAGTTGTTTAGGTTGCTGGGTTGAGGTTTTTTGTTGGGTTTTTTTTCTCCTTACTTTGTGACCTGTTAGAAAAAAACCCTTTTATTAATGAGCTCTGCCCTCCTCTGTCCTTCAGAACTCGCTGGGGCTTTGCATGTAGGACAAAACCACAGCAGAATTTAGCTGTGAGTGTGGATAAAGCAGATAAACCTGCCCTGTAATTACAGGGATTTTCCACCTGCAGCCGCTGCTGAAGGTGCAAGGCAGCATCTGCTGGGGCCACTGTGAGCTGTAACAAGGATGCAGTGTAGCACTTTCTGTCTCTTTGGGCTGCCAGATGTTTGCAATTCAAACAAAAGCTTAGCTCTAACGAACCCTGACTTTTAAGGCTTGGAAACCTTCTGTGAACCTTAAGAAAAAAATGAATATTTAAGAGCGTGAGGAAGCAGACGTGCCAAAATGC
The DNA here is from genome assembly GCF_009819655.1 of Sylvia atricapilla. Classification (NCBI taxonomy): domain Eukaryota; kingdom Metazoa; phylum Chordata; class Aves; order Passeriformes; family Sylviidae; genus Sylvia; species Sylvia atricapilla. The sequence continues at coordinate 2,184,331 of NC_089154.1, forward strand.
TGTGAAAGTGACTTTTATTCTTGAAGTTTTTCTTGCTCCAAATGGGACAGAGTGGAGATTTCACTGCTACTCTGAGGTGTCTAAGGAAAAAAAAAAGTTTAGAAGAGTTGTACAAATGTAACCAAACCTGTGAATTTTCTCAAAGCTCTCAGTCCTGGTCTGTCTCTGACCATGATGAAGGGGAGGATGAGTATTTGGAAGCTGGGCAAGCCTTTCCTGTGTTCTCCATGGCTTCTGTGAAGCCAGCCTGTGTTGCCTTTAACCAGGTGCTAATCTCCTTTTGCTTGCAATGCAGAAATTAATGGCAATTTCACATTGATTAAATGTGTGCAAAGTGATGCTTGAAACGAAAAGTCCCCAGCAAACTGACTTGTCATCGCTGAAATCAGTTCAAGTTGCACAATGTTTTTCTTGGTAAGATAATTAGTCCTCAATCAGAGTAAATTGGAGGGGTAACTGGATTATTTTAAGGGACTGTTATTCTTCATTCAGGAAAACTCTTTTGTATTTGAATTATTTCCACAAAGTGATGCAGATAATTGCTTAATGCTTTGTCATTCTAATACATAATCCCTCAGCATCTGAACACTATCAATGGGAGCAAACTTGGCAAAGCTACCTGTACATATTTCCCCCAATATTTTCCATGCCAAACAGAGAACATCTCAGACAATGAGGAATGAAAACTTTCTAATTTTTGCCTGCAAATTGATCCTGAAATACAATGTATTTCTCTGGCTGCCACTTCGGGACTGCTTTCATGTCACTTTGGGTTTAATATATTACATTTTAGCCAGGTTTAACCCCAGTCCATAGGTGCACCTTGGTTTCCTGAGATAAATAACTTGACTGGCAGAATCAGGACCCAAGACTCATTTGTCCTTCATAAAGGTTTGTTTTGTTTGCTTAAATATTAGCACCCACCAGCTGTGCAAAATGGACCTTTTTCATTAGCTGGTTGATCATGGTGGGAAAAGCTATTAATTTAGTCAATTCCCAGCAATGAACTGTGGGGTTGCTACCAAACCACAAACTGATGAAAACAATAAATGCTAGACTGTATTAACTGTAAAGGTTAATCCATAAATCAAAGGGAAATGTCAGATGCCTTTTAACATTGATTGAGATGTAATTTGGTGTTGGTAGTGATATGTTTGTTACATAAATTCACAAATGCACTCAATTCCTGTTAGGAGTCCAGGTCTTTGTAACTTATAACAAATTAAGTAGTTTGCTTTATTTATGTAACCATGTAAAGATTGATTACCTCTTCCTGTTCAAGTTACAAAATAGCACCAGTTTTAAAATAAGTGAATATTAATACCCAGATCTTCTTCCAGGGTACATTTGACTTGGTATAAAAATGAATGAATTCTTGTTTTTCCTGAAAGTATGCCATTACCTTAAGTATGTTTAAGGCAGTTTTTCCTTTTAATTTTTGGGTTTGATTCATGTTTTTCAAATTACAGCATAAGAATTGGCCTTTGTATAAATGTGCTCAGAAATACAGAACACATTTTCTATATTACGGATACATCATATTTCAATATATAATATAAAACAACAAATATGAGAAGGAAATGCCACAAATTAGATCAGAATGGAACACAGTTACTGATGCCAAAACAGCAAGAAAATGATCATTACGGTCACTCATGGAAATGTTTCTTTCCACTTCTCTTCGTGAAAGAAATGTGAGGCCAGGAATCCTTCACTTGATGAAACTGAGAATCAGGTCACCAGACCTCAGAGTATCAACAAATAAAACCAACCTTTTGAGCTTTATTTATCCACAGAAATTTCCAAAGAAGGTCCTCAAGAACAGGAGCATCACTCTCAGGTCGCTACCAGCCAAAAAATGAGAGCTACTGAGCTTTTATCCAGCTGCCACTTGGGTGGGCAGGGTGCTGAGCCCACCAAAGCTGGGAGCACTCTGTGCTTCCAAACACTGCAGACTCCTTGGCTCAATCTCCATGGCCTATTTCTTTCTTGGAGAGAATCACAAACGATATGGTGTAGCAGGTAATCACTGCAAGAAATCCATGGGAATTGTATTGTAAATGCAGTCAGTCACTGCTTAATTTAGCAGAGCAAACAGTGGGAATGCTTTCCCTCAAATTCCTGAAGGGCATTGATCCAAACAGGTATCCAGGATGCTTCTAGCCAGATTAGGATGTGTGAGGACACAAGACACAGCCCCTTTAAAAATGTTCCAAAGGATTTACCTTCTGCAGTGATGGGACTCTTGAAGCTCAGCAGTGGCACTGTCAGCAACAGAGATGGGCCAGGCAGCACCTTCCCATGTGGATAAACCAGTTAAATCTTCATGGCTTTAACCTCTGAGCCTCTGCCTGATCAACATTCAAAAGGAGAATTTATTGTCTGTCTCTGCACACATGCTACAGTGAGAGAAAATGCAGTCCTTACTTACCTCGTATTCATCTTTGCTTTCACCTCATGACTGTGATGGGGCATTTCAAAAATGCTTCACTTGCCTCTAACAGATCTTGACCCATATATGAAATTTTAGGAGGGGCATTCCAGGACACCTGTGAATCACAAAACCATGGACTCATGGAATGACTTGGACTGAATGGGACCCTAAAGATCATCTTGTTCCAACCCACATGCCACAGGCAGGGGATATTCCACTAGACAGTGCTGCTCCATGCCCCATCTGGGCTGGCCTTGAGCACTTCCAGGGATGGGCCATCCATAACCTCTCTGGGCAGTCTGTGCCAGGGCCTCGTCACCCTTACAATAAAGAATTTCCTCCTTGTATCCAATCTAAATCTGCCATCTTTCATTTGAAAGCCATTCTCTCCTGTCCTGTCACTCTGTGCCCTTGTAGAAAGTCCCTCTCCCTAAAGGGAAACACCTATATGCTCTGGAAGGCTGAACCCCCTCTGCAGCCCCTGCTGTGCTGTGCAGCCTGGTGCCCAGCTCACACACCCACCTCTGAGAACAGGAGGCAAAGGCAGCATCCCTTGGCTCAGTTGGGGCATTTCTGCTCCTGCCATGGAGCTTGTGGAGGCTGGCAGAGCTGGGAAGGGCAGGGAGCAGGGCACAGAGGGTGCTGGGGCTCTGGAGCAGGGCACAGAGGGTGCTGGGGCTCTGGGTTCAGGGCACAGAGGGTGTTTGGGCTCTGGAGCAGGGCACAGAGGGTGCTGGGGCTCTGGAGCAGGGCACAGAGGGTGCTGGGGCTCTGGGAGCAGGGCACAGAGGGTGCTGGGGATCTGGGAGCAGGGCTGTGACTACACTGCCCTGGGGACAACCTGCCCAGCCTGCCTAAATCAGCTCCTCAGAGCAAGGCGGGGAAGGAAAGATGCAGAAGGAGATTAAGACCACCCTGAGCTCCAGCCCACTCCCAGGGCTCGGCATTCTGTCCCCAGAGGGAAGCAGAAAAATGTCTTTGTAACCCGAAGCAATGTAGTCAAACATGAGCCCCAAGTCCACTGCAGGAGGGCATCTGATAAACACTGCAATGGGTTTGGCTGAGAAGAGCAAATCTCTGGGCTGATGTACGTCTGTCTCTCTGTCCAGGCACTGTCTGGAGCTTTTTTTTCAATATTGGCTTTTTCCCTTAACATGATTTTCTGATTCACAGATTTTTCAGATGCGTTTATTTTATTTATAACAGCACTCTAATCAAATGTTCGGTGCTCCTCACCTTCAAGGATGGAATCATAATGAGTGTATAATGAGCTACTCCACAGCCACGAGTTCCCATGCCTTTTAAACCAGCTTCAACAACTCTGAAATCTTCAGTGCAGATGAGTGGAGCCCTGCTGATTCACATGGCTATTGTCCCTGGAAATAAATGAAAATCATATTAATATTCACAATGTCACTTGCTTGTATGCTGATTAGAAGGATTGCAAAAAAAAAAAAAAAAAAAAAAAAAAAAAAAAAAAAAAACCAAAAAAAAAAACACTACAGAGGAAAGCATAAAAAGATGTGTGGCCAGAGTAAATCTCAAGGACGTGAATAATGAAGGGTTGGATGGAGTGGGACCTCAGAAACCACCAACTTTTGGGGATTCTTCCTTCACTCCTCCAGTTCAAACAGAGAGGGCAGCTATCTCACTAGGAGCCAAGGCCATGCCCTTGTCCCATGGGCCAGAACAAATGGCAAGGGTGGCACAAACGGGGCTAGAAATCTGCAGAGGTCGAGGTCCCCATGTAGGTGGGGAGAGGAGTGACCTGCTGGGCATCGACCCCACAGTGATGGGTTTGATTGGCCACAGGCAGGTGTCACCACACTTTTATAGCAGTCTGCTCAAGGTGACAATTCCTCCCTGCTCCACCTTCACCCCGGGATCAGCTCAGACAAAACGTTCTGGTCACTGCAGAGAGGTTTTCCAGGTTAAATGCCAGTGAATTTTTTCTTTTCTTTTTCTCTTGTTTTAGTTTTTCCTTTAATTTTTGGGAAAACTCTTTTCCTTGATTTCCTGGGCTTTGATTCAAACTGATTCAAACCCTGGGCTTTTCCAGCTCGGGACTAGAAAGCAGAGATTTCTTCTGTGAGGATCCTGTTCATTGCTTACATCTGGCCTCCTGTAGAGAAAAAGGGACAATACAATCAACTATACCAGCCACTACAGCCATCCATGACCTAGTGTCCTGTCAGTCTCACACTAGACACCAGGAAGGACATCTGCTTTGCTGGGCCTGCTCTGGTGTCACCTCATTTAATTCTGTGCAGACCCCCCAATCTGAAGATGTCTATGTTATAACGCATCAGCAGCGTGTCAAGATAAGAACAACAGTGAGGTTTGCCCTGCTGCTGCCATTCTAGGGTGATTGGATATAAATATCTAGAATATTTCACCTTTAGAATAAGCCATTAAGTCCTCAGTCTAGTTGAATCAATTTCATGTATTAAGTAAATCAATTAGCAGAAATAAAAAACACCAAAAGAAATGAAGGCAAGAGAACAGAGCGCACAGACAAAGAAGCCATAGTGAGAGGACCACTAATTCCTTGTTTCTCTTTTATACCCTGATCACAGAAGAGTGGAACTGAATCTAAATTATTAGCTGGGAATTAAAAATTACTTGGAATTTTTTTCTTTCTATTTTCTAATTCTTTTCCCTGAGCTATTGTTTCCCTTCCATTGCTGATGGCATCTACAGCACCAAAACCACACCAACACTGAGGTCCTGTGCCTTTCTCCATGACTGGATTTAGCTTAGAGGGCAAGGTCCATGCCTAGTTTTAGATGCCACAGCTACTGCATGAAACCAAGGAATACACAATAAATATGTGGAATATACAGTAAAGCAAAGGAGGGGACAGAGCAGGCATGCAGTTCTTTAGCACTATGAATTCCTCAGTTTCCATTTTAATCTAATTCCCATATACTGCTAGGGTCACACCCTGGCACAGGAGATTCTTTGCTGTGAGCAGAGTTTGCTGGAGCCTTCCAATTCCTGAGGCTCTTTCTTGCCCCTCGTGCAACCCTGAAGTGCTGAAGACCATCCTTTCCTTGCCAGCCAAGAAGCCTCTCAGCAGCTCCTTGGGTGAAATGCGGTTTTCCGGCTAAGAGAAGCTTATATGAGCTGAGATATTTAAGATACAATTGAGCCAGATGGGTTCAAAAAGCTCTTGAGTTCATCTGTATGCTAACCAGTCTAGGATCGTGTCCCCTAAACCCTGTCTAACCTCACAGACAGTTTCCAAAATCTGCTGGTCTGTGGGGAAAGAATTCCATCTCAGTCTGGTTTTATCCCTGTCCCTGTCAGGACACACGTCCAGTCTCACCTGCTGTGGTGTGCTCAGCGCTGGCCAAGGCAGCAGACCTGGAGTCCCCAAGCTGAGGAGTGGAAATGAGGGGCACTGTCACATTTGGTTACAGGAGGACAGCCCCGAGGAAGGCTGCCTGCAGCAAGAGCAGCCAGGCTCAGACAAGCTCTCCTATTGTTTGGGGTCATCTGGTCTACAAACTGTTTCACATGAGAAAATTAGATTATGCCAAACCAACTTCTTTAGAGGTTTTTGGTTTGGTTTTTTTTTTTTAATTCAGCATTAAAAGGATGGAAATAATCATAAATCTGGAAGCAATCACACACACATCACTTAGAAATGCTCTGCCTCAGTGGAAGGGAAACAGAATACATCGGTGCTGATTGGCCTGGGGTATCTCTCCCCCCACCAAGCCCATGTCCCAGACAAGTTAAATGTTTCATTAATTAGGCGCTAACTATGGTAAAAATTAGGAGAGCTGCAAGGATGTCTCCTCCTCCTTCAAACTTATCCTCTAATTAAAAGCAGGGCCCCCAGTTTGGGCTCTGGTTCTTGGCTTGCAGTCACTGAGACTGGGGTAGAGCCAGCCTGGGGGTGTCTGTGGAGTAGGAGGGGGTTTGGATGTGGTGCCAGAGCAGGGGACACACGGTGGGAGCAGGCTGGGGACACTGGGGACACCGGGGACATCATCACCCACTGTGTGTGATGGATGTGCACAATCCCTGCTGCTCACCTGCCTACGGGGGCTCTGCCCTCCCCATCCCAGCCGTGGGTGAACAGCAATGGGGCCAACCACGGTGCCCAAAGCATCTCCAGAGAGGGGCCCTTGGGACATCCGTGTGCTTGACTCACACCCAGCAGTGACAGAAGCCACAGCCCCACCTCAAAGTCCCACAGAGCAAGGGACACCTCCCCATCACTCATCTCCTCCATGAGCCCCCAGACCTGGGGCATCTCCAGCCCCTCCACAGCTCTGCATGCAAAATGCAAAGAAAGACAGTGCTCAAGCCGGGAAAAATTTGATTTGAGGGCACATCTTTTTCCCTTGGAGAGAGTGAAATCTCCTTATTCCTCCCAGGACCTCTGTTTTAATTTTATCTGTGTGCGAAGGTGGCTGTTTTGTGTCACCATTCTCATAGAAGACATCAGCATGAGGAGAAATGCCATTTTCTTTTCAAGAAGCAGGAGATCTCCTCCATCTATCCATCCAAAGTGCTGTCAGACTGTAATTTGAGTCAGAAAACAGTGGTTTTGGCGTGGCATTCTGTCAAGAAACAAACCTGGCCAGTAAAGGCAAGCAGTGAGGGAAGAGCACCAGAAAAGAAAACAATGGGGACATTCTGTAGTAACCACAAACCCCCAAGTTTTCTGCCATATTCTGTTTTCCATAAATATTGGCCTCACTTTAATGTGGAGCAGCCAAGAGCTGCTTGTATGAATGCAGCCTCCCTAACCAAGAGCTTTAATCAACTATAAATAAAGTTGCTATGACAGACAATAATAAATATAAATTAAGGGTGCTAAGGTACATCTCAGCACCTTCCAACAAAATGGGAAACCAGAAAAGGCTGCTAAAAAGCAGATGCCTCCAGAGGAGAAACCAGTAGCTCTTTAGGGGTAGTCTACAACATTTGGGGGACAGCCAGGGGAAGGATGGAGAGCTGCTTGCCTTAGTGCACCTAGCACTTCAGGAATCAAACCCCTAGACTGGTTAAAATACTGGCAATTTTGCTCAAACCCTTCCTCTCCTCTCAGGTCAACACCCTCTCTGCATTTTGGGTTTGCAGTTTAACTTTTGAGAATGAGGAGTGACTTGGGACACATTAAGCAAGTTTTGTTCCCCATCAATCCGGAGTGTTGAAGTTCTCCTAATGAAAAGCTGCACTTATCACACGAGGAACCAGCTCCAGGAGATGAGGCATTTTTTTACATCAAATACAGTGAGATTTGCATTGAAACACAAAGATCTGGAAGGTCTTTGTGATATCTATGATCTTCTGGAAGATCTGTGATATCTGGAAGGATGTCTCAGCCAACACTGGTTCTTGGTGCTTGGTTTCACCAGGGGGTGAATATCTCCAGGAAAAGAGCACCTCATTTTTAGCTTTGAACAGCAGGTATCAGGGAGTTCCACCTGATTTTTCTAACATACACAATCGGAGACTGGAACAAAACACCTTAAATTTCACTCAAGTAAAACACTCAAAGCAAAAATCAACCATGAAATTTTTAACTTCCATTAGTCCTCTCTCCTTGAAGCACAAACACGTTCAGTTCCATCTTTAAACAAAAGTTCCATCAAAAAGGTTGGAATCAAAGGAAAGCAAAGCAAAGCTCATCTTGAGAACATTGCAAGATTAGAGCATGATGAATTATTATTCAGAATTACTCTCAGTTATCATCTTCTCTTGGCTCAAGCACCTGAGAAACATGATTTAATTTGCAAGCCTGTCAGGAGGACTCACATCCACATTTTTTTCCTTTTCTTCTAATGAAATATTTGGCCACAAACATTCACCCAGTTCCCATCCCAACACCCCACCAGCTCTGACCCTGTTTGCTGCATGAGAGCTGATCCCTTCTTAGTCTGAAGTGGGGAATGACTGGAGGCAGGAAAGACACCAAATAAACAACGTTTGTAAGATTTCCCCACAGCCAAAGGAACTGCAATACAGAATTGTAACTCTCCCACTGTGCCAGGGAATTTCATCAAAGTGTGTGACCTTGGTGATCATGTGCCTTGGAACCCCGCCAGAGCCAAACAGGGAATTTTAAGTCAAGTAATCATTTCAATGCTTTTATTCTTTCATTTACTGGCATTGAACCCTTAATGGGAGTTTATCATACCTTCTGTCTCTAATGTTAACACGTACAGATATTTACAGAAAAAACAGGCTCAATTACACTGGGAGAGGAGGATGCTGGAGTCACACTGCAGAAGTTCAGCTCGTAAAGAGGAAAAAAAGAGAGCCCTGATGTTATTTCAGCTGGAATAGCTACTAAATTCACTACCAGCAGCTTTCCTTGCTGAGAACGGTGTCTTTAGCCTGGTCAATGCTTCTGAGATTTTGGGATAAATTTGACATTAATTGTAAGGAACTTTTTTCTAGCTGAGAACCCAGACCTGAGTTTCCACCATGAGCCTCAGTGGTAGGTCCTTTACAACCTACCTAAAATCCACCCTAAAGAAGACTAAACCCTGGAGAAAACCACAGTTCTCTCATAGCCATTTATAGAAAGGGAAATAAATATGCTTTTTTCACTGGCTGCTCAAGGAGATCATACACAGTTTGGCATCTGGCAACTAGAGATCCTCTCTCTCCCAACAACAGAGCAATGAAAAAAATAAAAAAAGTATTAAAAATCCCATCTGACTGACAGAGCAAGAGCTCAGACTCCCTCTCAGGAGGCCAAGCCGAGGAACACTGTGAAGTTTTTCCATGTAGATGTGCCAAAGACTGTTTGCCTCATGTACTTTTTCGCTCAAGAGCACAGTTCAAAAGGGTGAGTCTTGCTGTGATTAAAGCCCTATTATCTTTTGACGAGGCTCAGGGCAGGCTCTCTCAGTAAATGGATGGGGCTGTGTGGTTGTTGTAAGCACTCAGAGGGTTCCATGGATACATTTGATAATATAAAAGGGAAAAACACTCAAGCCCCAGCCCAAACTCTGGGCTCGGGGACCACGTTTGGGCAGCAGCACAGCCCTGGGCTGGCAGGAGCAGCAGTGCAACGTGAGCCATGGAATAAGGCACTGCTGGTGCCACCACACACAGGGAAGGTGAGGGCAACAAAACAACTTTTTTTGGCTGAACGGCTGCTTGTTGGAATGTGGGTTTGTCATACCCACATTCAGCCATCTGCTGTGGCTGAGAAATGAGCAGCAGCTCCAGAACACGAGTCAGCCAGAATCACAGGAAAAGGGTGTTTGGGGGCAGTGCTGCAGAGATGGTGGCACACATCCACAGACAGGTAAATACAGGATGCAGAGAGGCTTTCTTTCTCCTGAGCCCATCCTTTTGCTCCGTTTGCACCTGTAACCAGCTATAACACAGATGTCTGCCTTTTAAAGGGATCGAGGGTTTAGACAAATCCAATCTGGATGTTTTTTAAACACTATTTTTTCAATGAGTGAAAAACAAAATACGGCAGAAAACTAGTTCTGAAATCTTTCAAGTCATAAAAAAAACCCAGAATAAAGGCAAAGAAATAATTTTCATGAATTTCAAAATAGATTGTTGCAGTGATCCTTATAGGAAATATCTTATTCTGAAAAAATCTCACAATTCATATTCTGATGCTTCCCGAAGTTCAACTCTTTGAATTGTTTTGCAAACACTGGTTTTCTTTTCATAAAAATCACTTCACAAGCTTCAAGAAGGATAAATAGCCTGAAAATTAAAGACAACACAGAGTTTTCAGTCAAACAAAACCATGCCTGGAACCACAATGAAAAATCGGGGGAAAGAGGGTGTGTATCTTTCTTCATTTCATTCAAAAACTTCCACAAGCCTCTTTCACTTCAACCAACTTTTCTCACAGATTTGCATGGGTTTTGTTGTTTTTTTTTCTTTCCCAGTTTGGCCTTATAACTACCTCAGGTCTTTCGTGGCCACATGAGTCAGGGGGTGCTCTCCACACCCTGGGTGAGGGTGGAGGCAGCCAGAGGAGTTGTGAGAGGGGACAGACTGTTCCCAGGGAGGGCAGGAGTGTGACAGCCCAGGAGCCATCCTTGGCTGATGCCTGGAGGAGCTCTTTGTTCAGGAGGGACACAGGCAGCTCCAGCCTGGTCTGAGTTCAGCCAAAGCTGCAGCAGCCAAGATTTCCATGATGTCCCTCAGCCAGGAGGGGAGGAGAAGGCTGCCTGAAGATTGGTGGCAGTGAGCTGCATGTAAATACACAGATATAGATGGTGTGTGTAGATATACAGGGTGATGGATGCACCTCTGTGGTGTCTGCCTAAGCACTGCCCTTCCCTGCCATGCAGGACCCAGCAGGACACTCCTCAGCATCACCCGGGGCTGCTGCTGCAGCTTTCTCACTCGGGTCAGCTGAATTCAGAGCCACAGGGGCTCATTTCTGTGAGTGCCCTGGGGCAGGAGATGGAGGGTGGCTGCAGTCACCAAATTGGGTGAACTCAGCTCACACACACACACACACACACAAAAAAAGGAACCATTAAACAGCCTGAATTGGAAACAGGCTTCAATAAATCTGCCTTGTGAATGAGGCAAGCAGTAGATGCCTGGGACCACCTGTTGGGATGGGGTGTTGGGCATGCTGAATGATTGTTGTGTTCTCAGACCTAACCCACAGAAAAATAATGGCATGGCCACAATCCCTGCTCTTGTCCTTGCCATCAGGACAGGCCCTGAGCCACACAAAGGGACAAAGGCAAAACTGGTACTGTGCTTTAAATGTTTGAAACCAGGCTGGCTCCAATGACTAGAAAATAAAAGGTCAGGGCAGAGGAGAGGATTACATGGAATGAAAAATGGCATTGAGGTAGGTATGGATCAAATGCTTGGTAAATGTTTTATCTGCTAAAATGTGCTTAATAACAGTGGAGAGCTGAGGGAAAAAGGACATGATGCTCCAACTGGAACACACATTGTAGGAGGATTCCCTAATGCAGTGGGCATTGCTGCTGAAATAACCAAAATAAAGGCTTTGTGACCTTAAAAAAATCTGTTTGCATCAGTGTATAAGGCACCTCAGCAGACTTCTGTCTGCAAAATCTCTCTTAGACATATTTTAGGGGAAACAAATTAGAGCTCCAAAGGCAGCTGCCAGAAGCTCTCTGCATTTCGGTCCTGTCAGGTCACCCCTCACCCAACCACTTCTCACCCAAGCAGCACAAAAGGTGTCACTCCTGAGGGGGGTTCTCTCAGCAGCTGGAAGTCTCCAGCCTGGTTCCAAGTCCCCGTGCCAGGTGCCAGGGTCGGGCAGAGGTGGGCTGCTCCCTGTGCCCATCTGCATGGAAAGAGGGGTAGGGGAGTTCTCCCGTGTGGAAACACATTTTATTGCCCAGTGCCCACGCCATGGCTGGTTAGAGGGGGACTTTCCACAGGCTGAGACAATCAGGAAGAGTCTGGGAAAGTTGCAGGAAAGCTGGAGGGTCGCTCATCCCCAGGGCTTGAATCCAGCTGAAAATGCCAACTCATTTTGGGAACTCCTCTACAGAAGCTGTGCCTTGAAACATGGCAGAACTTCCTGCATCATTTCTCTGAGAAGGCAAGATAAAGACTTTAACTCCTGGCACAGCTAAAAATATAGTGGCCTCTAAATCTCTCCAAATACAGCCCATATGAAATAAATCATAATGAACAAATAAATTTTGTGGCAGTTAATGGTGCCGTTTGTCAAATTTCACCACATGGTGGCAATAGTAGTAAAGGTTTGATGCAAAAGATTTTTCTGGAAGCTCCCAAGACATTTAAACTATAATCTGGGCTGCTGTTCAGTCTACCTTGTGGCATAATATAGCTCTGATTTTTTGTGTGGAGAAATCAACTGTCTCAGCTCCCTTATTCCAAACTCTGTGCACTTCTCACTCACACGTCTGGTGAAGACTACAGACAATTTATGAGTTTTTTTTTAATGTCTTCTTCACTTCTTTTTTTTTCCCCTTCTATCTCTTCCTCCTCCAAAACACATAAGTGCAGCTTCTGTGAAATGTTAATTCACAGAAGGATGTATTCTCAGAATCGGGAAAATTGCGACATGCATTTCTTTAGCAAATGAAGGAGACTTCCTAACACATAAGCTGCCCAAATGTTCCCGTAAGGTCAGCTATTTGTATACCAGATTAGTTGCCAGCAGAAAAAAAAACTAGAAAAAAAAACCAAAAAAAGCCTTCACAAAGCAAAATATATAATAATAAAAAGAACCCAACCACCAAAGAGAATTTAAAAGCAGTACTTTGGAGTTGCAGTATGACTTCATTACAACTTCAGTTGCTAGTGGTGACTGACCAATATTTCAACATCATTTCTAGAGGTAATAATAAACTCCTATCATCTTTCATTCTGCAGAAATACAAATTCAGAGTTGATGCTCACCCACCTCCAGGGTGGAGCAGGGCTGGCTGGTTTGTACCAGGCACGGTGTGCACCTTTTTAGTAGGAGAGAAAACAAGCCACAAGGGACGACAGGATGCAGGTTGTATTTTAGGTCGTCAAATAAATGTGCCAATTGTGGCTTGTCTGACAGACGTGTGCCCCTTAAAAGCCCCCTGCAGTGATGGTGAAGGCCTTTAGGGTGTGACACACAGTCACACTGGTGTGTTGGTTGGTGCATGAGAAGGAGAACAGAGCAGGAGCTCTCTCCCATGCAGAATTTCAACATGACAGCACACGCACAAGAGCTAACACCCCATTCCCGTGGGGTTTATGGCTCTCCAGGGGATTTGCTGCTGTTTCAGCCATGCTCCAGGAGCCCCATGCAGTGTTGTCTGCAGCACTGGATCAGCAGAGGCATTTCCTGGAGCACCTGTGTTTTTCTTGGAGGTCAGCTCTCCATGCTGACCAGACCTGATGTTGCTTATCTTCAGTGATTAGGTCAGCTCATATCTCCAGGACTGGAAGGAATGATATAAAAACATACCATCCTCCACCATCTCGGGTCACCTGCCAGGAAGCAGTTTATTTCTCTGTCCCAGCACTCGTTTGGGTATGTGCAGGCAGACAGGTGCAGAGTGAGCAGGAAAAGCCCCAGGAAAGTGCTTTAACCCTGTGGTCACCCATTCTCATTGCCAGGGAGGTTCCAGTGCACACACTCCACTGCATCACTTGGGACCACCTGGCAGCTGCCCAGACTATTGCCACTGCTTCATGATGGTCACATCCATCCTGGCTAGCAGAGCATGGTTTTCACACCTTCTGCAGGTAACCAGGCTACTTGGGTGGAATCAGATGTCAGCTGTGCCAGGCTTTTAAAAATGGCCCTTGAACAAAACCCAGGACCAGTTCCCAGATGGTGCAGGATGATCTGTCAGAGGTAACCCCTTTGGTAATGCCTTTGCTTGGAACCACCAGCCCAAACTGCATCATCTGGGGCCACTCCCAGCAGGTCCCTCCCCTGTGACCATCCACCACCCATCTCCCACATCCCATGCCCTGCCCTTTCTCCCCCGTGGGAGCCCTGAGGGAGTCAGACAGCCACTGGAAACTGCAATCACATCACTGAAACAAGAGGCTCTTTGCCAGTTTACCTCAGCAGAGCACTCATTCCAAGCATCCAGGGCTGACAGGGGGCTTTCCCTGCAGTAGCTGTGTCACTGGTGTGTGCAGCTCAGGCCATCCCAGGGTTCTGCTTCAGGAGCAAAGCTGTTTGCAGCTCAGATGTTCGATGGAACGGGATTCCAAGAAGGGAGCCATCAGTAAAATTGATCTCTATGTCTGAGGAGAAATCTTGGATGAAATCTTTCCCTGCGAGTCCAACAAAAACAGCACATCAGTTACTCCAGTGGATTTAATTTCACACGTAACTCCTGGACAGATGCCCTAAACTGAAAGAGTAAAATACTTTGCTCCCGGACACTCAGATTGCATAAGAGTGCATGCCCACTGCTAAGCCAGACACAACTTCTTATTTGTACTCTGCCTGAGACTGCCACAAAGCCCAAGCTCTCAAGAGACCAGTATTTTTACACTGGTTTTCCTAAACAATTAACATAAATCACTCAGAAAGGACCAGAAAGAAACAGTGCTGGGATCTCATACTGGAACTGCCTCATGTAATCGGGTTAACAACTATCACACATGAAAATAATATGTAATAGCTGAAACTCTGTGGCATGTCCCCAGGATTTCATGGGTGTTTTTGGATAAGGAGAGGCAAGATACTAGTGGAGTTGGACGTCCCTGGAGACATCCTTTGCTGCAGGACTTTGGCGTGTTTTGTCCTTGCTTAGGACAGAACACATCCCTCAGTCACAACTTTTCTGTGTGCCCTTGGTCTAGTATTGGTGCTTTTAAGTGAATTTTCTATTTCTGAAGGGCTGTTAATATCCTGGAGAGCTGAAATGGAAGGTGTTCAAACAGCAGAAGAAATCAGTAAGGCAATTTAGTGGGCTATTGACTTATATCACAATTTAACAGGTGTCTGAAGATCTATTTGTCATTTAGCTAACTGAACAACACATTCAAGGAAGATACAGGCCTTACCCTAATTTTCTCCTTAGACACACTAATCATTACTTTAGGATCCCATATAAATCGATCAAAGAGAAAACCAGTCTGCAGCTGCAATCCAGTTCACAGACAGACTTAGCAGGCAGACACAGCAGGACCTGCCTCATGCTTTCACATGGAGGGCTGGGCAAAATTCAAACCCCAAAATTTGATAACAAGGAGGAAATTATAGTTAAGCTTCTGTGCCTACTCATTTTTTGTTTCTTTTAAACACATTGAAATGTACTATGCCCTGAACTGATGCTTGCAGGAACAGCAGAGCCTGTATGTGCCTGGAATATTTGCTGTACAGTCAGCCCAGCACCCACCAAAGCACCAACTTTCTGCATCCTGCGGGAAAGATGATGAGGGTCACACAGTCTCACGATACCCACATTGGGGGCTGTCCTCAGCAGCACCATTCAACTGAGTGCCATTTAAAATAAGGCACATCATATAATTTACTGGTGAATATACCTCATTAGCTGTTCTGTCAGCTCACGTTACAAATGTTACTGCTGTTCTTTCAGTAGACAGAAGTGACCCTTTACGAAAGATTTCCCTTTTCACACACCAAACGGTGTTAATCAATCTCCAATATTCAGTGTTACATCCCTTCCCAGCATGCAAGACTTTGCTGAACACCTTATCTGACTGGCCAGCACTCAGGCCATTAGAAATTCCTGATTTCCTCAGGCATGTGTCTCAGTTTTGCACTTGTCTCCTGTGTATTTGACAGAAAGTATTTCAGGCAGCAGGAAGCCTTTAGATGTATTAGAACTGCCTCGCAGTAAATATGTTTAGCTAACTCAGTGGCAAAGAGCAGGGTCAGGCTGACCCCAGGAGCAGCAGTGCCCCGTCATTCCCTTTGTTAGCAGGTGGTGCCTGAGCCAGTTCCTGCAGGGACAAGGACGTGGTGTGAAACCCAACCAGGGACAGTGAGTAGATAAACCTGGTTCCCGTGTTTCCCCTAAAAACATCCACTTGTTCAGAGAGTTGTAACTGAGAGCTCGCCAGCACACACTGTCCTCTGCTGTGCTGTGATTCCTGCTACCCCTTGCCCCGCTCAGCCGCAGAACCCAGATTCTCCAGCCATCCCTCCTTCCTTCAGAGAAGGGAAGTGGAAGCTGCTGAACAAAGCCAAGCACAGGCTATAGTTCTGCTTTTTATCTTGCTTTTGAAGATGCTGCTTAATCTCTCTCTGAACAACAGCCAGTTCCAAGAAAGCAAGAGAGAGCAAGGTCCTTAGGACAAGATGATGGATGGAGCCATGGAGTTCAGAGCACTTTGTTCAGCTACTCAAATTCTTTCTTTAGATAATGATAAAGTTAAATGGATCAATTTTAGAGGTTTATAGCAGCAGTATGACTATGGATTGACAAGTCATGAAGTGCATAACCCACTTAGAAGTAATCAGGCTGACACAACACAGACTGTACCTGGAATATCCAGTCCTAGTATATTTTTAATAGACTAATTGTCTTGTAGATGGTGTGTCTTAAATAATACTAAAATCATGGCTTCCCTGTTCAATGTTATCCTGGTTTTATTTTTAATATCACCACCTACCAACCAGGACAATACCCAGGCTTTCCTAAATCCATGCCAAAGCACCCATTAAGTACTGTGAGCTGATACTTCTGAGAGCAGGAGCAAATCCCCACGGAGGTAAATTAGTGTGACCCCATTAACGTAAATTTTCTCACAGCAAGCATGTAGCTCCCTGTCTTGGATGCTGAATTAGTCACATATGTCAAGCAGCACCTCTTCAATGAGTTAAATCAACTCATTTTGTTCTGATGCAAAACTGACCACAGAGAAATGGTAGAGTTATGTCAGCTTACATTGGACTGTGGATTCCAAAGACATTTCCTCTTTTCCGTGCTTCTCTCTTCTCTTCTAGTGAGTGTGAAATTGAGAAATAATGAAGGAAGCTGCCACGGGAGCATCTTGTCCTTGCAACTTGACCAATATTTTACCTGCCCAGCTGGAAACCCAGATGGTCTTCTAAAAGCAGACAGTAGCCCAGCATCTTACAGACTAATGGTATTTTCAGCCCTGACCAAAAAAGAGAGGCTTGGAGTGTCCTATCCTTTGCACTATTTTTTGTAATGGTTTCATTTCAATTAATAGAGAGTCATGCTCCCAGCAATGTACACAGCACCAGATCTGTGTCCATATCACTTGTGCAGCCTAAGGTATATGTGTAAATTTAAGCTGCAAAGGGGCTGGAGTATTCTTTGAAGAGGGCAGTGCTGTATAAAGGAAGGCAAGGAGGCAACATTCTCCTTCTGGTCTGTGGTTCTACCCAGATACATCCATTTTTCCCCTTTTCCTTGGGTTTGCAGTCTTCTGAAAGAATCCTCCAGAGGTGACCATGACACACAAATGCACATTTCAACAGGGCAGTTTGGGAATGCTAGATGTCAAAAAAAAAAGTAGAAATTAAAAAAAAAAATAAATCTTGTGAGCCACCAGCTGAACCTGTTGAAAATTCCTCACCATCATTGTGAGGAATTCCTTGGAATTGCCAAGGATGTGGTGCAGTGCAGGGGCATGAAAGGAGCCCTGGTGCAAGGGGGGAAATCCTTGGTTTGAACCAAGACCTTGCAAATTGCCCTGTGAGTTGTGTGTCAGTACAAGTTTGTGCAACTTTTCCTCCTCGAGCAGTGGGTTCATTGCCTCCGGAAGGAGAAGCAATGGAGTGAAACTTTGATATTGTTTAACAAAGCAACCTGTGTGTGAGAGTCAGGGTGAGGTCTTGGCTTTCGTGTTGGCTCCTGGCGTGCAGGGAAACCCAAGAGAAAGCCACTTTTTCCCAATCAAGACAAGGCTGCTGAGGTTCCAGCCCAGGTTTTGGAAGAGAGATGACTGCCCCAGGGTTATTTTAGGTAGCTACCCTGATGATAGCAGTCGTGTTGCTGTACTGACACAATCCTGCTTGTTGCTGAAACGAAAAGAACGGCAGATTCAGAGCAACTTTCACAAACTGAGAAATCAATACATTGAAATAACACGGGCGAATTCTGATCCCTGTCGTGTCTGGAGCAGTCTGGAAGCTGCAGCAGCAGTGTCAGGTCAGCCTGTTGCTGAAGCTGTTCTTTGGACCAGCTGGTCCCATGTTCCCATGCCACTTGCACACTGGGTTTGGAGTGGTGTAAGTCAACACCTCCACTCAGTTCACTCATCCGTGCTCTTTCCAGCTTTCCATGCAGGGCCAGACCAGATCACTGTTTGTCGGCTTGTTATTTCTTGGTTAGTGCCTCTGACAAGCTCATAAAACATAATTAATGGATCAACCCAGAAAACAAAAGATTTACATATTTTAACAAGCTGAAAAGCAAATAAATTTACAGTTAGCACTGAGACCAAAGAATAGCTTGTTTGGGACAGAATGTTATGTTTGCATTCAAGTTTCCGAAATTTCATTAAATTATATTTTTTTACACTGGCCTTCAAACATTCTGTTTTGAAGGGTGCTTTTTCTGAATGTTCGTTTGTTTGCCTCAGTGGGAACAATTCTGCAGAAACGAGGCAAATTCTCAAAGCGTTTTCATGTTGCTGAATCTCTGTTAAAAAAAAAGAAAAAGGTGGGGGGGAAAAAGCATCTAGAATGGTTCCCAGCATTACTTCCAAACTATTACAGAAATTAGAGAAAATGGTCCTGATTAAGATGGGTTTGGGGGGGCATCACCCTTGCAGTAACTCTATCCAAGGCAATGAATTTACTCGAGGTGACTTTTGGGTTGTGGTATTTCTAAAACCAACATTCTAAAGGCAACATTCTTCTTCAATGACATGAGGGTGGAACATGGCAGATAATATCCCCAATGTCTATAGAAGACCAAAGAAGCAGGATTTACTCAGACAACAACATGCAGGTGCTGAGATGTGCATGAAGATGGGCAGTAGCTGCAGCCAACAGGAGAGCAGTGACAACACATCTGAAAGGGACCTGCCTTTGGCCTCCTCTTCCTCCTCTCACTTCTTGCTTTGATTTTTTGTTTCATTTGGTATGGCAGGTCCTTGAATTATGAATTTCACTGTATCATTAGCCCATGTTCTAGAGGTTTCACCCTTCCATTTTGCTAGCCAGTGGCAGCTCCACCTCTGCAGCCCATTTAGGTTACTCAGGAGGCAGACTTCATAGATGGGAGTGAGAGAGAGGACACCCACATGAAAAGCCCATGAGTCTTTCAGACAGGGACGAGTGTCCTTCCAAGAAGTGCACATGGTTCCAAAGTGGAGGCAGGAGAATTAGCATTAAAATAAAGTGTTGGTTTATGGGAGTTAAAAAAACACACATAACTGGGAAGCACTCTCCCCCATAAAATGGAAAAATGTCAGCTATTGTGGGCTATTTGCCAAGGATCCAAATTCTCATGAGCAAGCTTCCCTAAGCTCATTTGAAAATCCTCGGGAGCTCTGCCTCCAGTCACACATTAGGTCCAGGATGAAAAGAATCCCTGGAAGCTGCTGAGAACCCAGAGGGCTGCCAGTCCTCCCAAATCCAGGCGTGGATTCAGCAGAGCTTTCCCCACCCCACAGAAAGCAGATGACATAATGTTTGGGCTCCTTCTGTCCATCCCCATGTGGTGGAAGCAGAGGCAGAGATCACTTTGCTTTTGTCTGCAAGTTTTCACAACAGCAAAGGGCTTGGCAGAAGATCAGGTGTCTGTATCCATGTTTGCTGGGAAGCCCAAGGCTGCTGTCCAGCTCCAACTGGACAGTTGTCCACAGTATGTCACACAAACACACAGCTCCTCTGGATGGCCTGGTCATCTGCAGGTCTCTGTCCCCTGATGTCCAGCCATGAGCCTCCCTAAGGTCATTAAAACGTGACTTGGGTTTTGCACATTTGACACTTTGCCTGGCTATCTTCCCTTGAGTTTGACAGCAGCCACATGTGTCCTTGTCCATGCCCAGGGGCTGGGGAGCCTGCTCAGGTGTAAAGCTTTGAGCATGAATAATGCAGTTACCAGCCATATGTGCATGTGACATTACCTGTAGGAGATGTGTGCCTGTGTCAGCTCTGGGGAGCTGATCCCAGCATGCAGCAGGCAGGCAAATGCTGCACATTGCACAAGCTCCCTGGAGTGAGGAGGGAGGGTAGGACCCCCTGCCACAAAGTGCTTATTTGATTTCATTTTAGATAAGGACATTCCAAAGTTAAAATCCAAGCCTTGATAATGGTGATGAAAAATGAAACTAGTGTTGAATGCTCACTGCCATTACTTTTTTTTTTTCCACAAAGACATGAGCAAGTTCTTTCTAAATTATAAATAAAATATGATACCTGGAAAAGAAGGAAAATTCAGAGGTAAAGCTCAGCCTCTTGACCTCATTGCTGTGCAGCTGAACAGCCAGCACTGGGACATGATTCCAAGACAGACTATGGGCATGTCCATAGCTGTGCACAGCTGAGAAAATAAAAGACCCTCAGCTAGGGCAATAACCCAGATAAAGCATCACCTTTCCCCTCCACCCCAGCAGCAGGAGTGTCACTGATTTCCCCAAAGCTACAGACCAGAGTCCAGTGTCACCCCCCAGCCATGGCAGTGGGACACGTGGGTGGCAGTAGTCATAAAGTCATAAAGTCAGTCACCTCCTGATTTTCTTCTTGAGAAGATTTTCACAACTCCAGCTGCACAAGTCGAATGTACTGTGTGTGTTTTCCCCTGGTGCAGGGTGATACTGGAGACCTGGAGGCACAGCTGAGGATGCGTGGGCAACCTGGGCTGAGCTGTTGCTGTTTCCAGGGGAAAGCTGTTGAGGGAGGATTTGGAACATCCAGCACTGATTTTTGGATGTCAGTGTTCAGGAAGACAGAGATAGTTTGGGGGATTTGGGGTGTTCTTTTTGTGTTTAACAGAAACATTATTTTAAGTGATCCTTTGGAAGCACTCCTGATAAGCCTCAACACAGAAATGCAGGTTAATGGAGTAGGGGAGGTTTGCATGGCACAGCCTCAGTTTTGGAAGAAAACCAACAAAGATCAACCTGGTTTAGCCACAAATCTCAGCCAGGCTAGCAGAGAGCCATTTAAGCCTGCTGTCTGCACAGGGGAGGTTTGGTCTTTCAAAACCTGCCGTATGAAAATCTCTTGTGCAGTTTGCAGGGGATGAACAGTGATTAGCTTTGATGCAGATTGCTGGGGAGACCACAAACGTCTGCCACTGCCTTCCTCCCACCACCCCAATGCACAGGGGGAGGTAACTCAGGGAGAGACATGTACATGTTTCCTTTGCTGCTGTTTCAGGATATGGTTTGTAAAATTTAATTCGAGTGATGGCCTGATGATGCTGTCTGCTGACACGCAACCAGAACCGTGACCTGCAGCAGGTGACAAGAGCCACTTGTGGGGAAGCTCTAGAGATGTCCCACGCTGAGTCCACAAAGTCATGGTGCCTTTCTGAAGATGGAAAAGTTTAAAAGAGTGATTTAAAGGTAAGAACACACACTGGCTTGTTCAGGCAGAACCACTCTGCCTCCACCCTGAGCCTATCTTTAATATCTAATTATCAGGACTAATGACTGATTATGTGTCTCCAGTGTTCTCGACCTTTAATAATTCCTGTCCCAATATGCTTTACCGCTTTCCGGGGGAAATGTTATCTGAAGTGTGAAATTAACCATTCTTTTGTTATGAACTCACCACTTGGCCATAGCTGCTACATAGTTTCAAACCTGAAACATATTTGAACTGTTTCCAAGTTCATCTAGAGCGTGACCTTGTGTGTTTTAATAATTATAATTTTCTCAGTGAAGTACAACTCTAGAACCAGAGAAAAAAATGTGCAGACAGCTGCAGGGGTGGGGATGGCTGACCTTAATGATGAGCTTTACAAGTATAGCAGGAGGAAAGCAGTAAATCTCCAAAAGCAAAGTGCTTTCTCATTTTAACCCCTAGTATGCAGCAATGCCCTGGTGCTAGAGGAGAGCAGACCTTCCTGCAGGCTGCCCCAGTGACAGTGGAGATGAGAATGTGGAAGGAGAATACAGAGGCAGTATCAGGTTGATCTTCCTTTTCCTTCCTGCTGAGCTGCTCCTGTGCCAGATTCCCATCTCCAGAGTGGTGGTGTAAATCAGCTGAAGGCAGCAGGATCTGCCCCTGCTCTGCAGAGCCCTGGGTATGTGTGTACATGTGAGTAATCCCATTGGAATCAAGGACTCGAAGGAGGAGCGGGCACATGAGTAATGTTTTGTAGATACAAGGGCTGGAATCTGGGCCACATGGCTCAGGACAAAGAGACATGTCAGTTCTGCATAAATAACACACAGGCAGTCGGCTTCCAACTTCAACCTACTTAGCAAGTGCCAGAGTCACTCTTTCCATCCCACGTCTGGGGAAGCAGGGACCAGGACAGCAGGGTGACCTTCCAGGAGCTGGGGTGAGCCCAGGGGCTGGCTGCTCCTGGCCCCCAGGGAGAGATGGGTGCTCTGATGGGGCAGGGAGTGGGATCTCTCTCTCAAGAGCTGCACTTTGTGCCATGATCTTGCTGGGAACAAAAGGCTGCTGCATCCCTGCTGCAGGGGGATTTGGACCATAGCGGGAGGAAATAGCCTCTGTTTCTCCTCCAAACACTTTCCCTCTGTACAGCAATCAACTCCTAAAGCCTCAATAAAACAGGGTTAAATAACAATCAAAGGAGAGAGCCAGGGCAAGAGACCACCCAGGTCAGGGTGCTTTTTGCAGGCATGCATCACTCTGTGCAGTGTAAGGCTTCTCTGAGCCACTTCTGGGAGATTTTACCATAGGAATATGACTAACACAACACTTGGCAAAGCAAAGACTAATAGTGTGATTGTTCTGTCGGCTTCTTCCCTTCTTGAGCAATATCGTGCTGAGCAGTGTTAGAGTGAGAGGTCTGAAAGGCCTTTTCATTATTGTATCGAAAACTCCTCTGACTGCAGATCTCTTAATCAAAGGACTTTTATGTAAAGTCACATTTTTTCCAAAACCAGAAAAGTTCAGGCTCAGAGCATAAACATTAGACTCATTATTTAGAAATAGCAAGTAAGTCCTTTGGGTTCTGGTATCAGATCAAAGCTAAAAAATTAAATTGCTTCAGAAAAAAAAAATTAGTTCATTTTGGGAATCAGCATATTTCTTGTTTGCTTTTTCATTATGGAGCTAAAAAAAGGAATAGTGAGATTCTGTCGGTGGTTTGTAAGTGTTTTCCAAAACTGGATGGATGCTGCATGCTAAGTACTTCCCCAGTCTGTGGAGGCAGAAAATATTTTGTTGACATGACAATAAAAACATTCTGCAGACTTATTGAATTATTTTCTCCATCATTGTCCACAGCCACAAGAAATCAGCACCATCCCCACATTGCTGGGGAACAGAAACCTGCTCTCAGCTGGCACTGCCTTTGAAATGAAGTTCTGGAATCTGCCCCAACATGTGGAGGAAGTGATTTCTGTCCAGGTTGTGGGGAGGGAGGCCTCAGGTCAGCAGTGTCCCCCACCAACACACAGCCTGACCTCTTGTCCCAGAGAAATCCCTCCTTTTGGGACTGCCTGCTGGTAACCACTTTATTAATGACGGTTTGAGCAAAGATAATTAGTTTATTACTGCTAAAGGGTTCAGCACCACTATTCTGGTCTCCAGTGCTGTCCATCTTCCTCCAGCCCTACACATACTTCTGTCTCCTCTCTGCCTGTGGCCTCCACCTTGTTTTTAGGTTGTGGACACACAAGTGATGGAATTGGCTCTTGGCACAGGTGCAGGATGGAAATGTAGGGGTGGTGGAGAGTCATGTCCTGCAGATCAGACACTGCCAAGACAGACACTTTCTCCATCCAAGAGAAATCCCACCCTGGAAAGAGCTGCTGCTGACAGCAGCTCCCACCTTGCTGGTGGATGCTGAGTCCATGGTGCCATCTGCCATGCTGACCATGTGGTATCTCAAGAGAGAAGGAGAAAGGGAGAGGCCAGACTAATATTTGGGATTGCTTTTTTATACCTTTGCCTTCCTGATTTTTTTCCCCAGCATCCGTTACCTAATTCACAAGGTGAATGTGACCAACATTGATTCCTGCTGATTTTTGTGAGCTCTGGAAGTGCCTCAGGGACAGGTGGGACTCTGGAGAAGCACAGAGGAGAGCAGGCTGCTGAGGGCTGAGGAATGGCAGAAATGCCCATATGTTTTCTGTTTGTGACACTGTGGCTGATGGGAATCATTTAATCACACAGTGAGGCCGGCTCACTCTACCTTTACACCAGCCCTTCAGATGTTTCCCTTATCTCTGACTTTCTGTGGATGGCTGGGGTTTTCCCTGCCTGGTTCCTCTGTCACTTACAGACTGTTTTCAGTGTTTAATCCTTGGGAAATGTCTCCATGACTCAGCCAGAGTTTCCCTGCTTGGCTGTCACACGGTGTTTCATCTTTTCACTTCTCAGTCCCCATCTGTACAAAGAGGTCAGTATATGAGAGGAAAACAAGCACAGCAGGGCCAGCTACACACAGATCCCCAAGTGTTGAGGGGCCATATAATTTCTTAAATGAATTGGTCACATGATACTCATGATACTCTTTTTTTTCTTTTTCCTCCTTTACTGGGTAATTGAAACTTCATAGACATTAGGAATCTGAAACATGCGTAACAGTTCTTTATGTACAAACAGCTTTTTCTCTGCAAACTGAAGGGTTTGTGGGGAAGAGTTCTGTGAACACTGGAGCGAGCAAGCACCTGTTTCCCACAAGTGTTCCAGTTCCCACAACTGGCAGGAACAGTTGATATTCAGGGCATAAATGCAAATTTTCCATCTCTACAGCGCAGGATTATCTGTGTTGTCCCCAGTTAAACCTCCTCACCAAATATATAACTAAATCTTTCCGAATGACCATGCCCTGCTCTCTCTAATACATCCTGCCTTCATCTGGCCTAACTTCTGCCCAAGTCTTTGCATTTCCTATAGGCTCAGCACTTGAAGACCTCAATGAATCTCCTGGACTAGGAGGTGTCCCAGCAGGGGAAACAGGAGGCCCAAGAACATGGGTACATGAGTTGGTCCCCTGGGTGTTATTGAAGGGGAGACGCGTGCCCATCAGACTCCACCGTGCCAATGGAAAGGTCCCTGCTGAAGCCTGAGTGTGTAACTCCACCTTGTAAATTCAGCAACATGGGAGCCAAGCACACAGAAACCCAAGCTCCAGCAGGCAAGGCTGCACTCTGCTGCTCTTGGGTGAATGACACACAGGGAAGGTCGGGACTGAGCTGATGCTGAGCTGGCAGCAGAACTCAGTCCTATGGAATTCATGTCCTATCTCCAGAAAGAAGGAATAATACATAAAAGTGTCTTCTGGC
Organism: Sylvia atricapilla; assembly: GCF_009819655.1. NCBI lineage: Eukaryota > Metazoa > Chordata > Aves > Passeriformes > Sylviidae > Sylvia > Sylvia atricapilla. The sequence continues at coordinate 2,209,559 of NC_089154.1, forward strand.
CACCCACTTCCACACTGCCACTCAACCTTGACCCATTATCTGGGAAATTGCTACTTGAGGAAGGAAAAAATAAATCAGTGCACATTAGAAAAATAACCTGAAACTCTGGCTCAAGACAGGGAATCAAGGAGAGCAGAGTCCAAACTTTTCTGCTACTTTAGTAAAATGGTGAGCTATGATCTATTAAGCAGGGAAAGTCAAAGACAAGCTGCCCTGCAGACATTGCTGGGTGATGTGCAGAGACACCTGGGAGAGGCTTTCTGGCAGAAAGAACTGGGCTCAAGGAGGTAGAAGTGGTCCTTTCTTAGATGTTGTTTGCCTTAACTACATTGAGCACCATCTGATGGAGCTCCCAGATCACACCCTCACACTTCCCACCGCAGGGACATGGTGTGTTACAGACACTTGGACACGGAGAGCTGGAAGCCAAGAAAGCAGCTGGGAAAACACACCAGAGCCAAGGCAGCTCAGCACAGGCACCACCAGACATGGAGCCCCAGCCTCCAATGACCCTGCACCCCACTCCAGGGACAGCACAGCATCACACCACGGCAAGAAAGCTGATCTGGGGGAAATGGGAATAACACCAGCACAAATCACTCCCAGCTGAATTGTTCGTGGACCTTCAGGCACCATCAAAGTCAGGAGCACAGCGGGTTCGTGGCCAAAATCACTCACTCCATTCTCACACTGGGAGGGGTGAGGGTCAGCAGTAAAGAGATGTTATTCTGTGTTTGAAGGAAACACTCAACCAGAGACCTATTTTTCTTTTTATAAGAGAGTAAATTGACCATAGCTGCAAATGAACTGCAGGGATCCACTACAAACCAGGATAAAAAAATTAATTTTATTTCATTGCAATCAGAGATTTCAGAATTTAGGGAGTAGAAAGCATTAATTTAAATAATTACACCATTTTATAATCTTATACTTAAAAGCATCTGCCTGTAAATATGGGAAAAAAGGAATTACAAGCTTTTGAGGAGAACATAGGAATCTAAGACTCAGGGAGACTTCTGGTTCTCTGAAACTCTTAAGTGGTCACCTGAAGGTCTTTTAACCTCTGGCCTGCCTCCATTTTTGCAGCCAGAAGAGATGTTCTACTTGTTTCTCATGCCCAGACTTCACCCTTCAGTGCTCCACTTGCTCCCTGCACACCTTGAGTCCTGGCTGTCACTCTTTGCCTCTGTGTCCTGAGCCCCTCTGAGCAGTTTTCGTGTCTCTGGGCTCAGTGTCTCTCTCTGTTTCATATCTGAGCCTATCCCTTCCCTTCCATATCTGCACTTATAAAGTGTCTCTTCTTTTCTGGTATTACTTACTCTTAATCACTCCATAATTACATTGTGGAGCCCTGTCAAGCTCCCAGGAACAAAGCTCATATGAAGGATGCAAAAATGGACCTCTATCTCGGGAAATTGTGCTGTGGCAGAGATGAGGAAGTTGTTTGATCATTAGCCTTATCTAGAACAAATTGCACATAATAACTTGTAATATTTTCTATCAGATTTGGTTCCTCAGATGGACAAATGTTTTTTGAAAATTAAGCTGCATTTAACTGAATCATCTAAGTATATCTGAGCCCACAAAATAAGATACTTAAATGTGCATTAAAAAATAAACAAATCACTAGTTCACTGAATGTGGCCCTTGTTTCACTGCCCTTGACACAGGCTTTAGAACTCAAAACTTTTGTATTGACTTAAGATAAATGCTGCAAGACCATAAGCAATGCATTGTTCTTATGGTACCCAATAATCTAGTCCTTTTATTTAAATATGATACAAGTAATCCCAGAGCCAATGAAAGCATGGAATGACTAGGTGCTACGTTCCACAAATACTGTATTGCATGGAAGAGTTTAACTCCTTATCTGAAAAACAGTTGGCTGTGACCGTATTAACAATTATATTATCAGTTTTCCTTGGCAACATTTATGTGTCAAAATGTATCATGGGTTTCACAGCTTAGTTCCAGAAATAGGCTGTGGTCCGGGTGACATCATACCTTCCTCTGTAAAACTCTTTTTTTTTTCCTTTTCATCCTTCCATAAACACTTGTACTCCCAGCCCTACTCTGGACCCACTCTGGCCATTAAGGCATAAAGAGCTCTTCCCACATTCAGCAGCCCAGCTTGGCAGGAGGGTTGAAAAGTTTACCAAAAGAGCACGTTTTACCAAAACAGCACAAAAACAGTTTTACCCAAACAGCACAAAGCAGTTTTACCCAAACAGCACAAAGCAGTTTTACCCAAACAGCACAAAGCAGTTTTACCCACACAGCACGTTTTGTGCCAGAGAACAGGGGCTCAGCGGCTCTGCTGTGGCAGGGCAGGAGAAGCTCAGAGGCCGTGTTAAAACCATGGCCATGGAGCACTGAGGAGGCACCAGGGTGACCCAGAGGGGCTGTTGGCCCTCTGTGTGGTGTCAAAGGATAAAAATGTCCTTTTTGACAAAGGACATTTGGACAAAATGTCGGGATTGGGAGGTGCAGCTCCTTCCTCCATCCGCGCCCCGCCATGAGCCGCGCAATCGCTCCGCCAGTGCACGGAGCAGGGAGAGAGGAGGAAAAGTCAGGAGCAGGCAGAGCTCCTGGAATCCTGGAATCCTCCTCTCCAAAGCCTAGCCAGGGTTTTTAAACACCAAAGAACAGGATTCTTACAGAGGAAGCCTTACAAAGTGGCATTGTGAAACCGCATTGCAAAATTCAATTAAGTTGAATTTTTGCAAACAGCTACGCAACAATGTTGTGTTGGAGTCTGGGTGCCATTTGGGTGATTCACCAACAAACATTGCACTGTCTTTTCAACATTCTTTTGTTTTGCTTTTCTTTGTTCCTTCTCAAATTTTTTCACAAGAGTATAATAAGGAAAAGAATTCTAGAATACTTTTACAACATTCAAAGCAAGAAGGATATAAGAAATTCTTCCTTTAAAAAATAATGAAGGACGAAGTATAACTAAAAAGATGTAATATGTTTTTATGGTCAGTTTTGTGTCTTCATGAAAGAGGCCACAGACCAAAACACTTTCTTTAATTTTGAAGGAGCAATTTCCCAGATCTCGACGTAAGTGGCTTTTACCTTCAAAATCTAGAAAGTTATAAGATGGGGTCAAAAAAGAAACCAAACAAGCAAAGAAAATCCACCACCGAATTGAAAAGTTGTCTTAAGAATCATTCAGGAAAACTAAAACAACTAAGCTAAACTTTGAAATTGAGTGTTTGGACCACATTAAACTCTGGGACTGTGTTACTCAAGTTTTAGCCATTCCAGTTTTGATTTCATTTACTTTGGAAAAGACTTCAGCAGCAGTGAAGTTAAGGCACTTCTGTCAGGAGCTAAAGAGAAGCTTTGTAACATACTTTAAGATCTTTAGGGTTTTTTTGGAAGCTTCTGTGTACTTCATGCAAACAGTTCTTCACTGGACAAATAGCATCTGAATATTGGGATATTCCTATCAATTCCTACAGAAGTTTGGAAGTGACACACAGCTCAAAATAAAGATATATTTTTAAAATTCTTGGCTTTTTTTTTCTTTTCCATTTCCTTTTTTTTTCCCTCCAAAAGCCAGCGGCATAATTAAAAAAAAAAAAGAGTAGAGGGGGGAATACAGTGGAATTGCAGAACAAACAAGATGGCAAAATAACACAACTATTTTTTAATAAGCTGGGAATTTGCCTCAGTATGCAGTTCCTGGCGGAGAGGAAGTTTCTGTGAGCTGGCCAGATTCCCCATTGCAGACGTATGGACACCTGGAAGAAATGACAAAAGAAAGTTTTATTCTTGTATAATCCTAAGTTTACCTTTGTGTGACAAGGATAAGTACCCCTTATTAAGGAAAGCTTCAAAGATTGCAGAACCTGTAAATTGTAGCATTTACTGGTTAAATGATAAAGAAGCATAAATCTGGAATCTTTACTCTTCCTATGAGTGGAGGATAACTCCTTTAACATTGATGGAGCTACAGAGCTGGAAAGTTGTTTTTTGAGAGGATAGTGCAGCTGATGAAAATAAAATGCACTGAGAAAAATGCAGGGGAGATGGGGAGGGAGAGGAAGGGGAAATTCTATAAATAAAACCTATATTTGAGGTAAGCTCTTCTTGATCTTTAATGAGTTATGTTTCCTAAGGGAAGAGAGGAATAAGAACTGTGATGAGAGAGACAGTAGCTTGTTGAAAATTCAGAAGATACTTTCCAGGGTCCCAGCCTTGAGGCTGAACAGCAACAGAGCTGGACTTGCCCAAGGAAAAATACAAGATTAATGAGAACTACAAAATCCAGAAGAGAAGAGAGATGCAGAGGTATGTTCCTCTCATTGAGGCTGACCATGGGATACCGGAGGATTAGAACCTAAACATTGCTCATGTGTCAACTTTGCTTCAAGCCTAAGCTGTGGAAAGCCTCTTAGCTCTGGGATGGTTTTGCTGGTCTTTCTAAACCTTAATTAGTTAGCTATTAATTCCCTATCACCATTATTTATTTTAATCTATTACAGGGAGGCTCAGATCAGCTGAGAAGCTGATGGGAGGGAGCTCTGGAGCACCACAGACTCTGTTCCAGTGACACTTTGCTGTGAGGGTCTGGGACAGGAAGAAGTAGCTGTTTATTCTGGGCTCTTTTTTAGGATGAGATGACCCGAATTATGCCCAAATGTTGGCAATTGTCCTCGGCTGCTTTGCAGGGTTCTCTGGTAGCTCTGGGCACTCTTGCTGGGGACATCTGTGCTGAAAAAGCAACAGCAAAAGAGTCATCCTGCTTCATCAAATGTTCCCTGAGCTACGTGTGTTAGTAAACACATTTAGTGTGTCGGTCATCTTTTGTTCCTGGCATGTAATGGGGCACGATGCAGAACCCTCCCTCGATGCAGGAGTGTTGGAAATGGATATTCAGTGCTACTTTTGATTTTAAAGGGGGCCGAAATTCAAGAAACAAGTAGGAGAGTGGAGTAGTCTCATACCATGTTAGTGCACCAAAGAGTAAGAGGTGTATCCCCTTCCCTTCCCTTCCCTTCCCTTCCCTTCCCTTCCCTTCCCTTCCCTTCCCTTCCCTTCCCTTCCCTTCCCTTCCCTTCCCTTCCCTTCCCTTCCCTTCCCTTCCCTTCCCTTCCCTTCCCTTCCCTTCCCTTCCCTTCCCTTCCCTTCCCTTCCCTTCCCTTCCCTTCCCTTCCCTTCCCTTCCCTTCCCTTCCCTTCCCTTCCCTTCCCTTCCCTTCCCTTCCCTTCCCCTGTAGAGATTTTCTGTTCAAATGAAGTCATTCTATTTTGAGAAAAGTATGTGCTAATGCGTGTGGAAGTGTGTCACTCAGTTAGATGTCATCCATCAGGGGTGACATTCAGTTTTTAAAGGAAATGTGTTTTGCCATCAGGACTTGCAGCACCAATATTACCAGTACTCATTTTCATACTGCAAGGACTTCAACTTAAACAGCAAGGCTGCTGTTATGAGGGAGCATGTGTTTATCTACAGGCAACACAAAAGTCACACAGGCTGCAGGTGTTTTCTTGGAGTGCTTCAGAGGCACTTTCTCATCAGGGCTTGACACAGATGTGTCTGTACATTTCAGGATTCATATTGGCTTACCAAACCTCTTAACATGTTTGCTGGGAGGCATTAAAAATACTACCATCCCCCTCATGAAGAGCTTGGATAGGCTGTGTGTATGTCTCAGTGCAAGTAGGGCTCCTCAGGTGCTGCTTGTGTGCTCCTGTGGCCAGATTTTAACTGTTTGTGGCTGGCCCAGCCTCTGGCACAGGTAAGGATGGGGAATGCAACCACCTAAATTACAGCTTCCAGCACTGGACTTTGTTCCTCTCACAGGACCTGAGAAACACAGCATCCACCAGAAAAAAATGGTATCTTCCTTTGCAGTTAGAAATAAGTATTTTCATTATATCCCCCAAATATTTGATGAAGGCAGAAATACTGAAAAATCTGTGACTCCAAAGGCAGCTTCTTCCCACTGGCACCCTGGACACAGATGCTGAGGGAGCCAGTAGGACTTCAGGTGCCCAGAGCATGTATTTTCTTGTCCATGAGAAAAAGGAAGACATGAACCTCTTCATGTTCTGAGCATTGTGAAAAAGGAGGAGGTGGAGCAAAGTCCTCTCAGAAGGACCTGCCCCACATGGCTGAACTTGGTAAAGACACAGCCTTACTAATCCTTGGCTTGAATAGAAACGTCAGATGTCCACCACCATGGATTGGTGGACACTGGTGCAGAAGAGCAGAAAAGGAGGTTTCTGCTCACATATTCCCCAGGGTTTGTTTCACTGTGCCAGCAGCATGCTAGGACACTTCTGCCTGGATCATTACCACAGCTGCTGGCTTTTTTCACAGCAGAATTGGGGCTGTAGGGAACAGGTAACAGCATTCCTGGGCTGTCTGGAACATCAGGGTTATGCCATCACACACATCCTGTCCTCGGGTGTCACAAGGCAACTTGTGTCAAGAAAGTGCATTTGTCAAACACATCTGTTGACTTTTCTGAGCAAGTTGCACAAGATGCTCACCTCTCCTTTCTAAAAAAAGGATTGTGTTGCAGCCAACATTGCTATCAGAGCTCAGGAACAAATAAACGTGTGGCTCATCTCCAAGGGGCTTTCCCCCTGTTTCCTCACAATTGACAAAGAAGCCAATGTTGTTCAAGAGTAAGACAGGATGACAAATCCATGCATGTGCTCTACTTTGTAGCTGTCTGAGCCTGCTGCTGCAGAGTTGTCTTAAGAATGACGGCATTATTATATATTTCCTGGCACAGACCATCTAAACTGATGCCCATTTTCTTCCATCTGCCCTGGGAACTGCAAGGAAAAGAACACACAATTGTACCCAGGATGGATTAAAACAGGAAATACCATCTGAAATGATGGAAAAGCTGGTTGTCAGGCAAAAAAAAATTAAAATAATAATTGAAAATATTAACAGTGGATGGGTTTCTGTGGTACATAAGTGGACATAAAACTGGAACACTCTCAGTAGAGCAATTGTGTTATGTCACAGTGTGGCTCAGATTACTTCAGTTCATTCAGTGACATTCTTTGGGATGAAACAAAAAATACTTGGGTAGGGGACTGATTTCTTTAGCAGTTTTGCAGAAATACACACCCAGCACAGGAAATCTTGACCAATTACAAAAAAACACTGAGGGGTGCCCATCAAAGAATCACTGTGCAGTCAATATTTGTCAGGATTCACCTAATAAAAAATGACAAATTAGCCCAATCAATCTCCTCAGAGAACCTGTCAGGCTTGTAGGCAAAGCAAACCAAGCTGTGCCATGCAGGGATCCCACACATTTTGCTGCTGCCAGGAAGAGCTGCTCCTCTGCCGCGTTAGCTGCTCTCCTGTGCCTGAAATTTCCCATCTCCAGGGAGTCAGGCTGGAAAGGAGTTTGCTGTGGAAGCTGCTACTGCGAAGTTAAGATCTGATAAGAGGGAGAGACAAACCAGAGGCAGCTAACAGCTTTCTTCCTCCTCCTGGTTCTGCCACTCACCTCTGGCTGCTCTTCTCCCACCTTGTGCAAAAGGATGGAGAAATATGGATTTGCAATTGTATGGAAACTCCTTGTAACCTCTGACATTGCTGCCAGCTCCTCGTGTCTTAGAAGCCTACTTATATTGCAATAAAACCGCTCAAAAGTCTCCCCTTCTTCCTCCTGTTTCCTGTAACTAGAATTAAGCTCTGCCCTGACTCCCATAAACACTGTGGGTTTATGAGCTACCTGTATGTCAAGAAATTCCTCATGGGAGATCCACTAATGAATGGGAAACAGCAGTACTGGGCAGCTGGGGAAGGGTTTGCACCTGGAGGAAAGGTCTGATGGAAACATCACCGAATGGTGATGGTGAAGACTGGACTGTGTCCTTGGATGTCCCTGTGAAATCTGGACACAGCCCTGGGCAGGTTACTTTAGCTGACCCTGCCTGAGGCTGGGTTGGCCATGGTGACCTCCAGAGCCCCCTCTCAACCTCAACCATTCTGTGATTTTGTGAGCCCATTGAAGAACTTTGTTTTGTCCAATTTATGCAATTTCTCATTGCCTTCATAACTCGTGGCTCTAGCCTCCATTTCCTACACCTAGCTCCCTATTTTATTTATTAGAAAAAGAAAAAGACCTCCCTGCCTCATGTATGTCTTCTGCTGAGGCTTGCCCCAAACTCCTCTTACCTCGACAGACCTGTAAATCTGATGGCACTCTCCTTTATCTCACATCTTTGGCTTGCTGGGGGGAGGCTCTGTGGGAAGATGAGGGACTGGGGACTGGAATATATTTTCTATTTTGCTTCCTGGGGTTGAATATATTGCTTTCTCTTGGTTAAGACTGGCAATTTTCCCACTGACACCCTGGGTGGTAACATGGCCACACTGAATTCAGACTCTCCCTTGGGTCACTGGAGACAGAATTTCAGCCAGTGGCTTCTGTCACACTGCCCCAGGTCAGCACTAATGTTTAGGACCTTTGAAAATGACACGTAGGACCCCTGAGAAGCTCCTCTTCCCACCAAAATAAGTGATTTTAGACAGATCTGGTCTTTGACTCCTGGAAAATGATTATCTGTATTCAGAGGGATGCATATTCTCCCAACTGAAGGTTTCCTTAGATGATCTGATCTCCTCTATGACTCACCCAATGTCATTTAACTACAGAGTTCTCTAACTCCTTGATTAAGAAATGTCTTATCTGTAGGCATCTAGTCACCATCTGAAGCCTTGGAGAGACAGACAGATAAAAAACACTCCTTCATCTCTTTGCTGTCTTTCTTTTGTAGACTTCAGTCTGTTACATCCTCTTTACAACCTGTCAATGAGTACAGTAATGGAAGAATATGAAATACAGGGAGAGCTTAATGATTTAGGATCAGGATGAATGGTATCCCTCAAAGTTAGGGGCATGTGAAACTTATCAATATGTATTAGAGTGGTTTTAATTTGGGGAGAGAAGTTCAATAGGGTCATTTGGGAAAATAAACAAACTTGCTTTCACATTGCTGAGATTTTCACTTTGTTTTTCAGTTATCAAAACACGCCAGCCAGCTCAGGGACTAATGAGAATTCCACCCACCAAAACCCGAATTATGTTCGTAATGAGTAGAAACGGTTGAAAATTCTGAGTTTTGAGTGCTTGATGAAAGTGTGTCCATCACTTCATTTTTCAAACAGGAAAGAATAGAGTCTGATGCAAATATGGTCAAAGGCTCCTTTCCATGCCAGTTTCCTGTGTAATTAATAACATGTTGGGTTGGGTTTGTTCATTTTTTAAGTACAGAGGTCTTCACAAAAGCTGTGGTTGATCCTGAATTAGGATATGGTTCATATAAATGTAACACCCAGAGAAAGAAAGCCATAAATCAGACAGTCTAGTTTATGATCATACAAAAGTTATTGCCTTTGCACTAATGCTTTGTCTTCACTGGAAGGAGAAAAAAAAAAGGAGCTAATTTGTAAAAGATGACCAAAAATTTACTTCAAAATTAGTTGGTTGCAACTCATGCACCTATTCAAACTCCACAAGTATTTGGCTATTTTAGTGTAAAAATGTATTTTTTTCCCTCCTGTCAAGTCATATGCTAAGATCAGGAGGAAGATACGAGAAAGGTCAGTAAGAATCAATCTTTGAGAGGGACAGATTTCCCATTAATGAGTGCAATAGACTGTTCACCACGGAAAGAATAAAATTTAGTGATTGTATCTAAGAAGTATGAATGTTTTTCTTGTCAAATGTCATTCCCTTTAAAACTTGGCAATAGTAACTTACAGCAATTTTCTTTCAAGTGAATTTCAGCTGGGCTGTGACTCTGTGTGTAATCGTTTTCTCATGATGGTAGTAAAATTTGACATATCAACTGTATATTTATAATGGAAATAAACTTCATTATGAGTCCCCAAAGGGATCTGATCTAAATCTCACTGAATGAAAAATGGAAAGACTCCCATTGACTTCTCTGATCTTTGGTCAAACTATTGTAGCTGTAGAATTCTCTCACTTTCCCCCTTTATGCTGTGCTTTTGGAAACCACACGTATTTTAAATCCGTGCATCTGAGTCCTCTCTGGTTTTGTTCCCATTGTCTCACAGAGCATTAGAGGCGCACTTGCAATGTAAAACTGAAAAATTATCATCTTGTTTCAGTGCTGTTTTCTTGGCAGCAGAGTGTACAAGTATGACAGAGCTAAAATCCTGAGTTTACATTAGTCTGCGCAGAGCAAATTTCACAGGAAGGTAACTGCTGACTTCTGTAGCATCATGAGAAGTTTCAGGGGAGTAAAATTTGGCCCCATTTCTGCAAAATAACTGTGGCTTTCCTTAGCAGTCTGATCATGTCATAATTCACTTTAATGCTCATGTATACTGGCCCAAGGGCTTATATAATTATTATGCCTGTCTCATCATGAAAGATGGATAACTCACACCTGAATACAGGAGTAGGAACTTGTTGTTTTGTTTAGATTTTAAACATTTTAAAATCATTATTAAATGAGCAAATTACACATGCCCTGCAGAAGAGGGTACAAGTCAAAGCTCTCTGGGTACTTCTTACCACTCCTGCCGTGGGTTTGGAAGAGTAATATTTCATTAGAAGGAAACATTGATTTATAGGATTGTGATGAACTTATCTGCATATAACACAGGGAGACAAAACCAAAAAGAAACTGCTTGGACATAAACTGCATTCCAGTGGGATTTCAGAATATTTCATAGGTCAATTAGTACTTTACCCTAAGCCACAGGATGTCATATTCATGAGGGACCCTAATTATGCAGATATGTGTCAGGAGTGTTATTTACATAAAGGTTTCTGAATAACACAGATGATGGTTTCTAGTTAAGATGAAGTCCCAGATGGTGGGTCTCCCTTGACTGGGAAGCAGAGATTCCCACATTAGCCGAGGCTGCAACACACATGAGAGTGACAAAAAATCAAATATTCTATGAAAACAAGTGTCAGGGAGATGAAGATACATAAACCCTAGGGAAGTGGGTAAAAAGGAACTCTTTGGCTTACACAGCCTTATACCAAGGTCTTTGGAGGTTTGCAAATGGAAGTATTAAAATCCTGGACTGTGGTAAAATGCAGACGGTATTGTAGACGTGGGATAAATCAAGATTCCTCATGAAGGAAATGCCCCAGCATTCCAGGGCACTGAGGAAGCTGTTTCCAGTCACTCCACACCAATTGCACTGCTCCATTCCTACCTCACTGGATACATTCAGACCTTCACCATTAACTGGTGTATATTTAACTTTGTGGGGTTTTTTCTGATTAATTTAATACTTGACCAGATAACTATTATAAACACTGTGAGTTTTGGTTAATGTAGGAACTAAAAGGAGTAGGAGTATGGGGCTGCAAAAGGCAGTTTCTTCCTTTTATTTTCCCTATACTTTATGTTAATGACCTTAATTTTCTTTCTTCTCCAGCCAAATCAGCAGAATTTCCATTAAGGTAGGTACTAAATGACTTCATTATTCAAGGGCAGCTCCACTCCTGGGGTCACTGTTACAGCTGACTGACTGTAGAGCTATAACATCCTCCCTCCTCACAATGAACACATGACAATTAGATCAGATTTACCCCCTGTGAGGAAGAGGATGAGACAAGGGCTGAGTGTTCACATCCTGCCTTCTCTGACTCAGGAAAAACCAAGTTTTGAGCTGCCACTCAGGCGACTTCTGCTCCTCTGCTGTTTTCACACTGTCAGTCAACACTGAGATCTACAGCTTTGCTTTCCCTGTCACCCTGATGGTAGATGTCATGTCCAAAAGACCTTGGGAATTACAAACATTATAAAATCCAGAGTCTTCCTTTGTTGCAAGGAAAAAGAGATAAAAGCTAAGGAGGCCAGAAGTGCTCCACAACTGACACTGTTGGTTCAGTTATCCCTGTCAGCCACAGCCTTGTACTTCCTCCTTTTTCCATGTAAGGGAAGGTTTTAACTGGAGGATACTCCAGTTGGTGCTAATTGACCCATCTTGGCTGAAAGAGCTTTTATCTCCGTGGCAAAGCTAATCCTAAATCAATATCATCCGTTTGGCATTTACATTCAACCCAGCCCAGAGTGAAAGCTCAGATTTGGGTAGGGCTGTGCTCTGCTTTATGCTGTAATAGTGCTCAGAGAGCTACAGCAACATTCCTGAAACCAGCCCTCCACAAACCCTTGTGACCTGCTGAAATCCAAGTCAAAATGACACCTCCAGCACCTTCCACTGCATTTGATGAGTAAAACTCAACAAACTGAGTTTATATCAGTTATTCCCTACAATTGTCCTCATAACAGTTATCTTGCATTTTGTCTGAATTCTCCCCTGTCCTCCATCATGCTCCAGTCAGAACAAAACACAGCTCAGTCCTGTCACCTGCCTAATCTTTTTTCTACTGCTAGAGTCACCTGCCATGGCTGACCAACTTTAATCCTCACCTTTTGTCAGATGTTTGCTCTCTTGGTGAAATATCTTGGTGGATCTTATGAAACAAGTCCAAGGATATGCAGAAAGCAAGGAGAAATTCCCATCCATTTCAGCAACGGAGGTTCTGCCTGTGAACTCGTGAGGATGGCAGGGAGCAAACAGGGTGATTTGTCCCACTGAAATGCTTCAACTGAGTTTGTAAAATCAGGTTTTGCAACTGTGGAGGGCACAATATCAGAAGGAAGTATGGGTAAAAGGGAAAAATCCCCTAAAAGAACGTATCCTTTGTGCAGAGAGGTTATGCATTTAACAGATCTCTGCCGAGTTACTTAATAACACACCAGATGCCAGAGACCTTATGGAAAATGGAATGACTGAGAACATCAATGTCAGAATGTTTGCAGGCATTCCTCCTGGCTGTCCCTACTTCTGCCACAAGAGTTGGAGTTTTGTCTTTTCTCAGTGTTTCTGTTGAGGATGGATGCAGTTGTTGTGGCTCTGTTTGCCATGGAGCAAAGGGACATTCCTGTGCCATGAAATCTGAAGCTGGGGACAGAGCCCTGCCATCCCACCACTGCTGTGAAAGGGGAGATGCAGTGAACCCTCTCCTCTCGACCACCAGCTCCTGCACTTTTCCAGGGGCTGTGAGTAAAGCCGAGCAGGATGAAAATGGTTTCCCCGGCACTAATCACATTAAGAATTTCAAGCCTGGATGCCGGCAGGGTGATGAATGAGAGCTAAACCACCTTGATGGATCTTGAAGTTTCACTGGAATTTCCTTTGCCTTGAAAACGGAGTCCAGCCGTGATAAGAATTGCCACAGCTTTCTTCACTGATGGACCTTCAAAGAGATTCCTCCTTCAAGGTGTGTCACACAGGAGATTCTGAGGAGAAGGGGGTACTGGGGCTTTGCCGAGGTAGGAGTTAAAATTTTTATTTTATCTCTTGTCATGAGCACAACAAAGCTGCCCCTCTCGTGGAGCTCTGTCAGACCATTTCAGAGACAGACTGGCTGAAGCCACCCACTCCACCTCCTGCAATCCTCCCTCTGATACACTCTGGATCAAAACGGTTTGTGAAGCAGCTGCCCCAAATTCTCCATCAGCACCTGGCCTTATTTTTTTTTTCCTTAGCCCAGCATTTTTAGGAGTCTTTGCAAATATTAATGCACGACCAAATATCTGCTGTGACCTTACTAGGAAACTGATATTGTGGGAAAGATGGAATGTGTTTGCAATTTTTAGATCTTCTTTAGTGGTTTTTTTAATTATTATTTCTTCATGAGCAACAGCACATTAAACTGATTAGATATTTTCTTGATTCACTTCATTTATTCACAATTGGGATTTATTCACAGGAACCAAGTTTGTTCCTCCACCACATCCAGCATCACTAGTTCTGTCCCCTGCTCTCAGCTAGAGAGACTTTTTACCTTCACTTAGGTCCTTCCTCAGGACTCTGATGAAGTGAATTCCCATCCACTTATTGTTTGACCTGCAGAGAGTTTCATATGTGTCATGTTTTAATTTTGCAACCCAGAGACCACTTTGTCTTTTTGGTTTAAATATGATCTAGATGTAGGACCAGTCTGATTCTTGCATGATTTTGCCAGCAGATTATGAAAGCTACCAATGGAATGAAAATGGTGTTAAATGAAAATTGAAGACTCATCTAATACCATGTCAACACAACACTTCAAATAGGGCCTAAAAAAACCACAGTTGGGTTTTATATGAAATAGAGAGGTGCATTTGCTAAAAAATAAACTACTAAAATATGTGTGCACTTCAAAACAGCTGACCCTTGGGCACATCAGCCTGTGGTCACTCACATACATGAAAGCAGGGAAGGCTGTGTTATTTCTCTGAACTGACAGACGTGTTAAGAGGCACCTGGGTAAGGAGCCAGCACTTTCACTGCTACTCCAGGCTCCTCTTGGCTGCATCTGCTCAGTAAACAGAGCTCTGTGGGAACAGAAAGATTCCCAAATTTGTCTAGCTTTTTCCAAGCGCATTCATTTTTCTCTCTAAATTCCTGAGTCCTCTTCTGAGAGGTTGTCAGAAAGAAGCAGTGGAAACAATATTTTCTTACAGATGGGAGGAAATCTGGACTAGACAGATCCCACCCACTCTACATGCTTTACCTTTTTCCTACCAGACAAGTCACAACTCTGTTTTAAGCAGATCCTTTGCTTGTACTGCATTTGTGTTGTAGGTGAAGCCTCATTGCTAAGGAAGAGCAAGACTCCCCTGAGTCATCAGATAAAGCACCTCAGTGGTTTAACACTTCCAAGATGCTTTGGAGCAAAGGTGTGAGGATCTAATTTGGTCTTAAATTTCAGTATCTGGTTCCATGGGCTCTTGTCTCCTGAGCAGGCAAGAGGAGTGGAACAATAGGGGTGGTGATAAGCTTTCCTCAGGAGCCCTGGCTTGGATGTCATCTACCTAATGGGATTAGAATGGTAAATACCTTTATAGTGCAAAGCTAAATAAGACCAGGTTGATACCATGAAACAAGTAAATAAATGCATTATTTCTTACAGAATCAATGTGATTGAAATGTGAATCTCCCTGTCTGCATTTGTGGTCTTATTGCCAACTGGTCCGTGGTCCTGTGTGAAAGAAGGGATTTTATTGGCTTCCATATCCTGTATATTCATCTTACCTCCTGCCCAGCTCCTCACCTCAGCTGACTTATGACAGGCGCCATCCACCCTAAATGGAAGAAAAATATACACTCCTTGTGCCCTCATTGTAGAAAAGCAAGATTAGCTGGTGCTCCAAAGCCCTGAACTGGGAGAAATTGATTGATTTACAGTACTAGCAATCTCATGAGGAGGAGTCCCTTACATCATCAAGTTGTAGATTTAATTCTACTGAAAATAACTTTCTCATCCTCCGAGCATAAATTAATGACTCAGTAATTTACTGAGTCAGTAAATGCTAAATCTTTCAATTGAGGAGAAGGAGTGAAAAAGTATTCTTCAGAGAAACATCAATGTGTTGTCCTCTTTATTGGGTGCAATAATCACATTAATTAAGGCAATTTTAATTCAATTATTTTCACCTAGACTGGCTCCCAAAATTGCAGTTATTAATGACAAGAACATGAATGGCTCATCTGTGCTGCAGTGGTTTTCACAACAGCTGGGTTAACTACAAGACCTTGCACCCCACAAGATTTTCAGATTAAGCAAGTGGGTGTGTTGCACCCACTGCAGTGGCAGAAATGTCACTATTGTCCACACTGGTTTTATTCGTGCTCTTTCTCCACAATAGCCCAACTCACTGCATCCTTGCCTCCTTTGTCCAGCCTGACATTTGGTCCCACACCACCAAACAGGGTCTGGTTTGAGGTAACCAAGTAGGAGCTGGTTGCACTTCAGCTTCTTTTTTTCTTTCTTCTCTAAACAGGTTTGCTTGATAACAGAGCAGCGAGGCATTTCTGAACACCCACTGTGGAAAAGAAGCCCCTACCTACATTTTTATGGTCTGTCCACACATGAAAAGGTGCCTTTACAAGATGTCCTTCTTCGTACTCTAAACATGAAACCTGTAATTAAATAGGGAAAACGAAGTTACCGAGCAGTAAGTACTAAAAAAGCTCATGCCTCAATAGTGTTCTGTTTCTAGGAGCTCAGGTTCAGCCTGAAAGGGTGGAAATGGTGCAAAAAAGCAGGTCACAGCTATTTCTAGAAATTGTGGAAGTGATCGGAGCCCCTTGACGCCAGGAACTGGAATTTCCAGACAGTAAAGTAGCACTAAGGTAGACTGTATCTGATGCCAAGGAGCTGGCAATTATTATTAATTCAACCACAAGTAAGTGCATTTCAGGTAGGATTAAAAGGCTGAATTAAGACTACAATAGCATGGACAGTCAGCTGAGGGTGGAAGTCCAGGCTGGCAAGCCAAGCTCTGCCCATTGGAATGTCTCATGGAAAACAGGCAAAATGGCATGAACAGAGATCAGAATGATTTCGTCCTTGGAAGTCTTTTTCTCCCTTTGTTTTGCAAATAAAGGGACTTCATAATATAGAAATTCTTGTGTTTAGACTAGATTAAGTTTTTAATTACTGTTCCAGTCTTTCTGATAAGGAGCCCTGAAGTAGAACATTGACTATTACTTATGTATATTACACATTTTACAGTCTTCCTAATTACATGTGTTTCACCAATAGTTATTATGCATAGTCAATTAAACATGCAGTTAAAACACCTTAAATTGCATGCCATGGACAATACCAAGTAAATAAATAATTAGAGAGTTATTAAAATGCAAATTCATAACATAAAGGAGCAATTAAGGAAGAAGAAAGTATTTTAGTTCATGACTTATTGACCATATCAGCTCTTCTGGTGGGTCTTCTGCATTAATGTGAATGCTGCTGACACAAAAGACACAGCAGCAAAATGGTTTGTTTTGGTCAATGCCTAATTATTTACAGCTTTTAGATCCTGCGGCCTTGACTTAATGGGTTTTAATGGCTCAGAAGAAAAAAGGAAGATCTCTGCACACACAAAGTCTTCATAAGGTTTGGGAAAACAAACTTCTTTATCCTTTTATATTTTCTCTCTATCTATCTTTGTCTATCATTCAAAATTAGTGATTCTTTTTCCCTTTTTATTTTTTCAAATTTAGCCCACAGAAAAGGAGCCATCGTGTTTGCCAGATTTGTGTCAGCGAAGTCTGAGATCAAATGGAGCTTGGACATCAGCAAACTGTCATGGATCCCATCAGGGCTGTGAATTTTGAAGCTTCAGATGGGTCCCACCTGATGCATGGACTCCTGCTTTGGATTCCTGGAGCTGCCCTTCACCTCCAGCTTCAGCTGAGCCTCGTGGCTTTTGGACACAAAACTCAGCACTGGGACCACCCTGCCCAAGAGCTCATCCAAAGCAGCACCAGAGATTATCTTTTATGGGCAAACACATTTGAATCCCTTCAAACATAAATCATTGGGTGTTCACAGATGAAGGTGTCCTGAAAATGCTGTCCAGGGAAGGCTTTGGGTTGTTTCAGGGCCTCTTTTGTCCTGTTTAAATTTCATGAAGGGACAATTTACAGCTCATGCAGTAAGGCATGCTGCGTGTGCTGAATGAATTTTATTCATATAAGGAACTGACTCAGATTTCTTAAGCTGATAGAGTTTTCTGTATTACCTTAAAAGTCTTCCATACAATGTTTAAAAAAAAATTGAAACCTGAAGTTTCTAAAACATATATTTTTCAAAATGCAGGAGGAAGTTTCTGTGTGTTTCTGCTCCTACAAATGATATTGGCATTATTTTATTGACATTGATTCCAGCTTTATTGCAATACCTTTCTTCTGATACTGTGTTCTTTGCTATGACTTGGCTAGACTTGCCTAGAAAATCAAAATTAGAAGAAGAGTTGCAGCTCAGAAAATATTTATTGCTATACTAATTACATATAAAAGTAATTTATACAAATCACACATTGCAAAATTCCTCCAGGAAAAATAAAAACCCCCACATAGTAGTTGGAATAAACCAGCTGGTTACCTTTCAGTTTTATTGGCTTGTACAACGTGATTGCATCAGGCCAACTCCTCAGCTAATGAAAACTAGCAAAGCTCTGTTGCCTCCAGTACCCACTGCTTCAACCAGAAATAAATCTTTGGCTCTTTCATTGTATGTGCAATGCAGATAAATTTAGGGATTTTTTTTTTTAAGATCATTGTTTAATGAGGGGAGAAAAAGACAAAAACTACTGGCTGAAAGATTTCCCATGTAGGGAAATAACATACCCCAGGGCAGGCACCTCCCTGTGGTTTGGTGTGGAGGTTGAAATAAAAATGGGGCTCTGAGATGGAAACTGGGAAGTGAGCATCTTGTGCAAAGTGTCCTGCCTATTGTTTATTCAGTGTACTGATTATTATTTTAAAGCTTTTCTTTTCTAATTGCTCATGGCTGTACTAGAGTGTATATGTGTATATATATACACACTCACATATATATGTGTATCTCTTTAGTCAGCAGAGTTTCCCCTAAATAAAACTAAAAATGCTTCTTAAAACCCTTGGAAATTTGGAGATGCAGGTTTAAACTAGGCAAGACATGAAGAAAATTAATGGAAAAAGAAAAAACAGGACAATGTACACGTACTGTTATCTCTCCAGGAACTTCAGGTTCATAAGGTTAGAGAGGAAACTCAGCTAATCACTGTGCATTTTTCTTATTAAAAAAAAAAAATTCCTCACAAAACCATGGGAATTGATGTAACTGGTTTCAGTGAATTAAGGAAATCATGTGTGGCATTCTTTCGTGGAAAAAAATCCCTTTTCCTTAGCTCTCCATTTTTAGCTCTATACACTGACAAACCATGTGGGTCATTTCTAATTAAACTCCTCTGACAAGGCATTTTTGCCTTCCTTTAGATAGCAGCAGTCTGTAGCTGATGTGATCAATTCTTCCAGATCTGCAGCAGACACAACATGTTCTGTGAGGCACACAGGCCTGGGGCTGGGAGAACTTCAATTCAGCTCCCAGCTGGGCAAATTGCACCCAGAATTGTTCTTTTCTGCTCACTTTGGGTTTTCCCCAGCTATGAAACAAGTTCTCCATCTCCTGTTACTACTGGCTGGCTGAAATATGTGAATGAATGCAAGGTGCTTAGATGAGTCTGTGGACAGACAAGAGAAAAGAGAATTAAAACTCTTCATTTCGTTAATGTCTCAGTCTTTAACTGCCTCTCCACACTAATAAAATGTTGGAAATACATAATGCAGTCACATCATGTTATCTTTCAAGCAAATGGTAAAAGAACCACAGTAACCAATTCAAAATATTCATGAATACATATAGTATGTTTGCATTGGTAAACCCAGTCTGTTTGTACTAGGAAACATTTTTAGCAAATAATTTTATTTATAACTCCTGTGCAAGCATTCCAGACAGAGGTGGTCTGTAAATTCCAGAAGACTCTATTTAAAAGGGAATTCTTCAACTAAAATGAAACTAATAATAACTCCTTGAGGTGCTAGATACTGCTGCAGCTGATAGCGAGTGTTAATCTTTGGAGAAATGAACTCAATTTTGTTTTGACACTAAGATAGTGCTCTATGATTTCACTGTGAAAGCATTATCTATCCCCGCTCTCTCTGCCTCCAATAAAGTTTTACAAGCAATAAAAAGGCCTGGAGATCAGCTATTTTCCTATTGGTGCTGTCAGAGGTTTCCTTTTGATGCCTCCGGACAGAAACCTCCCCGGTGAGTTATTGCCAGGAGAACTTTGGTGCCACTTCTCAGTTCAGGTGTTTGGTCTGAGCTGCAGGGGCTGGGCGAGGACAGACACTGGGAATGGCCTGAAAGGGAACAATTTTCCCAGGTAGGAGAAATCCAGCTTACAGCTACATTAAAAACAACCTCTGTTTTCTGAGCACTGGCTGTTTTCTCCTTGGCTTCTCCCTTCAGAGGGTGGCAATGTGCCTTGTCCCCAAGGCCAGGAGCTGGGATCTTCCCCAGGTGGCACAGCAAGAGCTCCTCTAGGTTTATAATGACACTGGAGACAGGGGAACTCCCACTTCCTACCCTAAATAACTCCCTTGGGGATGATCCAGTTTGTTCTGAGCCAAGCACAGAGCCTTTCCTAACTGGTGTAGCTCTCCTCCTAAAGTAGCAATTAGGAGAAACATTGCCAATTAGCTAATTGCATTTCTCACAGCTGCCTGAGTACAGCTTGCCTTATATGTCATAAACTTCTCCACGCTTTATAAATGACTTATCTCGGAAGTACTTTTTGTAAGCAATGTGTTCGTTTAGATTTTAATTCCAGGAAAGTTTGTTGGCTTTCCTGTGTAGAACAATGCACCCATCCAGATTTCCTCCAGGGCTTTGTTAGCCCTGTGCTCACAGAGACCTGAGCAAGAGCCACAGCACCCTCCAGCTCAGGGAATAAATCCCAATTCCTGCTGCACACCAGGGGATATCCACAGGGACACGTCTCCATAAAGCCATGTTCCCTGTCCTCTCCTTGAATACCCTCCTCTGCCCACTGCCAGGAAGAGGATGTGGCTCTGCATGGCCTGTCAGAGCTGGAACGGCCCAAAAATGGCAATTCTTTGCTGGTTGTGTGTGCAGGTTTTAGCTGGAGTGCAGCAGCCGCGTTACTCACTTCCTGCCCTTCCTCCTGGAGCCAGTTCCAGGAAAGGAGGAACAAGGCATCCCTGGGCACTTCGGTCCTCACCTGGCAGGTCACACAGGGCAGTGGTGACACGTGGCACTGGGACACCCACCCGAGCCCAGGATGGAGCAGGAGCAGGGCTGGGAGAGCCTAGGCTGAGGGGATGCCCAAGGTGATGCTCTTCAGACTTCCCAAGATGGGTTTAGCTCCCAGCACCCTCACACCTGCTTGATCCAGTGTAACAAAGGCTGGGGTTGAAGTGCTGCAGGAGCTGGAGGAATCTGGCATGTTTTTAAGCTGTTATCTGTGCCACTTCTGCCCGAGTTTATTTACTCCACTTTACAGAAAGGCTCTTCTCCAGAGACATCTCCCATCCTGTGACTCCCCGTGGGCACAGGGCAGGCCTCTGCCATTCCCATCAGCTCAAGCCAGGGAGAAAAGCAGAGGGATTCGATTTAATTGCAAAAAAAAGATAATTTTAGAAAGCTTCCACTAGAGTTAAACAGCCTTAACTTTGTGCACAATAAGGTCTGGTCTGTGCTTCAGCCAAATTCCATCCAAAGCAGAGCATAAATGGTCTTCCTTTGCTAAATTGTCCACAGATATATTCTTTAATTCCAGGAAGAATTCTCATGTTTTCCAGGATTGTACTGCCTAACCTTTATTACCTCCTTGCACTGTATCTTTTAAAATTGCTTTTTATTGGCAAAGATCTTTCTGTTGTTTTGTGAAAGTTCAGGTCTTGCCAATGTTTCAGTGCAATTGCTAAGTCCTGCACATACTTAAAATGATAGGCTTGAGCCATCTTTGATCTGAAGCCAAATGGGATTTAATACAGTTATCTCTCTAAAAGCAATGTTCCCCCTCCTTTTCTTCACCAAAATGGAGCAGGCAGGAAATTCTTCATCCAGCTTTCATTCACAAGCTGGTTTGTAGTAGTTGTTGCAGACAACCAGATCCAAATCCTGTTGAAAGCAATAAAAAAAAAAAATTAAAAATTAAAAATCCCATTATCTTGCATCAGGCCCAAATTGCTTTCTGGACCTTTATCTAAATTGTGGGAATTTCCAAAATATTTCGAAGGTAACACCACTCCTTGGCTGGCTGAAATTTAACCTTTCACATTTGAGGAGATGGATCTTTAGGCAGCAGGATAAAATGTACCGGAGCCCATGCTGAGGTTTCTAAAAGCTGAATGGAAGGCTTTAATTTTCAACCTGTTCATTAACAAGTCGGGGTTGGCATGTCCCCCTGGGAGGAGGATCTGGGGTTTGGCACAGGAGATCCAGGGCTGGGCTGCTCCATTTTCTTACTCCATCTGAACTGCAGGGAGAGGAGAGAGGGCACTAGTGATGGGGACGGGGCTGGGAAACTCTCCTGTTTATTGCAGAAAAACTACTCACTGTGGGGAAAACTATTCAATTCTCACATAAGCCAGGTTATAAAGGGAGCCTGTGTTAGTGCAGAGCCTCAGGAGCTCAGGGGTACCCCCAGAGGAGAGGGACTAAGCACTGAAAAAGACTCTCCTGAATTTAGGTTTTACACTAAACTAGGAGAGGCTTTAAGTGTCATTGTCAGGAATCAGAGGACACCAACAAGCTGCTCATAGAATAAAAAAAAGAAAAGATGCCAAAGAAAGGGTTTGCAGAGTGGGAAGGAGGAGGAATATCCTTTAGAGCACGGTGTAAGCCCTGATGTTTGCACTCCCTCGCCCCATTCTCCTTGCTCCTGCAGGTGCAGCTTTCCAGGCTTGCCAAAGCTGGAGTTACTCACATTTTGATTTTCGGTTCAGATGACAAATTCCACTTTATTCCCAGGGTCTGTTACTAAATCACTTTGTGCCACATTCAGAGTGAGTTGGCCTTTTCAGACGCCCTGTGCTCCAAGCAGAGGCATTTGTATGAAAGTCTGAGCAGTGCATATAGGCACTTAGTGAGAGATTAATATTAAAATACTCAGCTACCCAATCAACTGATGAGGTTTTAATGCAATGACTTGAGTCTAGATGTTAGAGTTCACTTAAAGTTCACTGACTATTATGGGACTGATGGTATATAGAATAGCTTAATCTTACCGTGGGAAAACTAAAATCATGTAGGGGAAAATTAGGCAAGACATGGAGGATAAACTCCCATTCCTAGGAGAGATACCACGGGACATGCCAAAAAAGGCAGAGGAGGAACATTTTACTTCCAGCGCAGTGGGAAGGATGGGCAGTTAGCAACTCTTACAGTAGCCATTTGCCATCCTGATCTGTCTTGTAGACATTTTGCAAAAGCAGGGAGGGGAGAAAGCTGCTTCATGTGTCTTTTACACAATGCAGAGGGGAAACCAGAGGTTCAAAAGACAGCTCTGTTTTTCAGGCTAAAGATTCTTGCTTCATTTACTGACAGGACCTTTCTGTGCATAAGAGGAGACCTCCCACACCTTAAATTACTGCGCTGAATGGATTTACATTCTGCTTTATCCTCTGCATTCCAGCTCCTGCCCTTAGCCTTGTGATTGTGTGCATGAAAATCTGCTGGCTGCATATCCCAGAGAGCTCAGGTCACCCCCAGGAAAGAAAAAAAAAAAAAAAAAAAAAAAAAAAAAAAAAAAAAAGGGAACACCCAGACCCAAGCCCAGAGGAGAAAAGGATCCTCATTTAGCTGTACCCTTCCCAAGGGCCACTGTTTCCCTGAGCAAAATTAAACTTGCAGAAGAAAACATTTGAGAGAAAGTTGAGGCTAATGAAAACTGCACAAGGTTCTTTGGCTTCACTCATCTGCACAAGAAAAGTATAGCTCTAGGCAAGCAGGAGCTTGTTGAGCTTGAAGAAATGTTACCTGCTTAAAGGCAGGTAAAATCTGGCATAAGCTGTTAATCCATCATTCAGGTTTTTACATGCCAAACTCCTGTAAATGTTTTTCTACCACATCCTGTCTCCTCCTTCCCTAGCTGAAAAATAATAATAATAATTTTGGAAGAGCATGAATTAGGCCTGTCATTCTATTTTTTTTTTTTTTTTTTTTTTTTTTCTCCTTATCCTTGAACTACATCATACAAAGTCACTGTCTCTTAGAGGACTTGATCCTGCACAAGGGGCAAAATTCACCATGACTTCAGCTTTGAGATTCTGCATCTTCATTTAGACAAAAGCTAAGCTGTCTTCTTTCCCATCACCTATTCCTGGCCATCCTTAGGATGGTGCTTTGGTCAGCTCCCAGTGACCCAGACCAGCATTTCCAGCAGGAGATGCTGAACACCTTCGCCCAGGCAGAGGCAGGTGGGGAGGGGAAGGCAGAGCAGGGTTGGTGTTGGTATGAAAAATGGGGCAAGGGCAGATTGGAGCAACTTCAGCCTCTGCTCAGCCAAGTGTTGACAAAGCAGTGAGGCCATGCCAAGGCTTTATTCTGGATGAGCAGCCCCTGACAGCAGGTCTCAGCATGGCCCACAGCACCAGGGATCCCTGGCTGTGCCCATGCTCACTGGGGCAGCACTGATGCTGCATCCCTTGGGCCTTCACCTCTCCTGATGTGTGCAGACAAATGCATTCAGTCTCCTCTGAGCAAGAGGGAAAAATACCTGGGGATCCTTGGGGTTTTTTTGTTTTGGTTTGGTTGGTTTTTTGTTGTTGTTGTTTTGGGGTTTTTTTTTTTTACTATGAATAATACAGATTCTGTGAAGGATTTAGCACCTGCTCTAGCCTTTCAGTTTTAGTGTTTGCATAAGGATGAGTGGGGATGGGCTCCACTGCTCATTGCTTTAAACCTGGGCATTATTTCAGGGCCAGTCCCACCTTCTCAGCAGAGTTCCCACGTTGAGGACAGCAGCACAGTGGCTCTGCAGACATCCCCATCTGACCCCTCTGCCATTCCAGGCTCTGTTCCCCTTTTCAGCAGCTGACTCTTACAGCATGAGTGCCCCACCAAGCCCAGTGGCAGCCCCCTCTTTTCCAAGCCCCTCCCTGAGGTTGTCATCCCTCCACAGGTCCTGCAGCCTCCCTGGGTCCCAGCTCACCCCTCCAGATGCAGGCAGCAGCTGAAGCACATAACACCTGGACTGTGCAACACAATTCTGCTGCGAGCCAGACACTAACAGAAATATGCAGATCTAACAAAACATCCAAACTCCTCAGAGCACCTGCAGCTTTCTTGATCACTCCTTATCATTCCTTGGTCAGAGTCCTCAAGGGGCTTGCAGCCTCTCCAGCTGCACAGGGTTTTCCCATCAGGTCACCCTCCCTCAGCCTCCTTTCTCTTTGCTTAAGGTCTTCCCTCCTCTGCAAGATAACTCTGAAGACAATTTCTGCCCCCATCCTAAGGAGAGTCACTGATTCTTCCCAGTTTCCAGGGGTGTGAGCTGATATTTAGTGCCACACTCCCACAGCAGATAGGCTGGTTTCTCCGGGGAACTCCCCAAGGAGTAGCACTGGGAAGGGCTCCCATCATCACCCACGGGTAAGGCATCCTGCCGCTGCGAGGAGATAAAGACTGCAAAGAAAATCCAAGATTCCCCCATGGAAAACACAGTTGGCGGAATTGTGTAATGTACGCAACCTCTGTTTAGAGTCTTTGGCTTGTCAAGCTGTGCTTTTTTTCCATGAATTTCAATTTCCCCAGAAGTAACAAGGTTATGTATAGCACCTTTTAAGGGGCATCTGACATCTCCCATGTCTATGGAAACACGAGCTGCCTCCCTGATTTCCTGTTTGCTGTGCCACTTCTCTGTGGGACACACAATCTCACAGAGGCACTGGTCAGGGGCAGAATGGTTTCCTTTTAAGATTTGTATGCACAGAAGAGATCATTGACATGTTCTAACTTTAGGTCTAGCTCAGGACCAAGCTCCCTGTGGTGTCAGTGCAGCCTCCAGAGAGCAATTCAGGATACCTAAGCCAGAAGTCCTAAATTAAGCCATGTGAATGCTTCCCAAAATGCCAAGAGCTCCACACTCAGCTTAAGGAGAGATCCCAGCATGAATGAACCAAGAGCAGCCATTGACCTTAAGAAGACCAGGATTTTCATTCACAAATTTAATGATATTTTGTTAAAATCAATTCTGGGGGTTTTTTTTAAGCCACTTATGAGCTTGCTTCAGAGCTTTATGAAGCTGCATGGAATAATTAAGCAAACAAATCTAGTCCCATGCTAAGTTAATTACATGCCTTGTGGTTTTATATATATTTTTCTCCCTTTCGTAGTTACTTTTTAATACGTCCCCATATTTCTTTCTGACTTTTCTGTGTTACTCTCTTTAGTCTTCAGGAAACCCATTATTACTCAGGGGACCAAGTAATCAAATAAGTGTCACTGAGTGCAATTAATCTCTCCAGCTTGGAGGCTGGCTGTGGGAGGGTGTTCACCTTTATAATTTCCAGTTGCTATGGATCAGCTCAGCTTCCCCCTAAACTCACTTGCCCATGTCCCTCTGGTCCCTGTGATATGTTGGACCTGAAGCCAGGAAGAGTTTTTAGAGCTCCTGGGTAACCATGAATTGACCCCTCACATTTAACTGTGCTGGGGAAGGAGGGGAGAAAGGGTTTATTTCAGTATTTCAATGATACCCTTAATGAGGTAAAAGATTTATTTCAGGAAGGACAGATTAATGATAGTCCTATTAAATGTGTGCATTTGAAATGTTAATATTGCAGCAGAATTACAGCTAAGTGCATTTTTATGCATCTTGGCAGTCGTGATTTTGGGGACAGGGCTTTAGGTCTGATCTCAGAAAACTAATTCTGGGACCAAAAATGATCATGAGTCCTACAGAAACATTAGAAATAAGAGATTTAAATCTTCCAGACTATGTACCTCAACTCCAGTGAAATTCTGACAGTGCCTTGTGGTATTCTTATCAGCAAATTTGAGAAACAGATTGAAATAAACTTAGGCAAGATGGGAACATAAAGTGTGAAAAACTGTTCTCAGGAAGACCTATCTACAGCTTACTCTTAGAAGAGAAGTGCAAGGGTTAGGAAATTCTAAAAGCCTGTTACTGGTCTTTAAATATATTACATAATAACTGGTACAATTGACTTGATAATTTGCTTAGTAAATTTGGAGATGGCACGAAGCTAGAAAGTCTGCAATGTGCTGGAAATTCATAAAGATTTTATAGACTGGGGAAAAGGCCAAGAAAGGCTGAAACTCAACTACAACAAATAGAATTTTCTGCAATTCATAGAAAGAATTGATTGCAAAAATGCAGGATGTGCCTGACCATCCACACAGCAGTCCTGCCTGCAAGAGCCTGAGGTCTGTGGGGAATCACAAGTAAAGTAAGTGTCAGGAAAGTCCCTTTTTACAACAAATGCACTGGAGATGTGACACCCAGGAGTCCTGTCTCTAACACGTACAGCCACACAAAATCATTTCCATCCACAGCCTGCTGGGAAGGTCTCAGCTGGAAGACTTCATCCTATTCTAGTATCAGAATTTAAGAAAGGTGTGGGCCATTGGCCAGAGGACAGCAGGGATGACCAAAGGTCTTGAAAACAAGGACCACTGGAGGCCTGATTAGTCTGGAGGAGACAGAGAGTCTTCAAAAATGTAACAGCTGCAGGGGTGGAGGTCACAAATTCTTGCTCTTTTCCATCACAGATGGGACAAGAAGAAATGTTCAGGAGTGGCAGCAAGGGACATCCTGCTCAGGCATTAGGAAAACTTTCCAATGGCGAGGGGAACAGCACTGGAAAAGATGGTCTAGGGAAGTTGTGAAGTTCCATTTATTAGTTTTTGTAAACTGCTAGCAGAATACAGGGGGCAAGTAATCCTCCCCTGGGGCAGAGGGATGAAGCAGATTACCCCCTGAGCTCCCTTCCAGCCTTTCTGTGCCTCTATGTAAGTAAGAAAAAACCTAAATGAGCGTGGGAAAATATCCTGTAGCAAAACACTATCGATCCAGTTCACCCAGCTTTAGGAGATGAGTCAGAAATTAATTGATTTTTAAGGAATTATGAGCAAAAATTGTGCTCTTGCTCCCCTAAAGGTGCCACATAGTTTTTTCATAGCCATGTAGTACTTCTAAATTATTCCACTATATTGTTGAAGCGAGTGGGAGGACAGTGGGAATATGGAGCTACTCTGTGGTGTGGCTGCAGCCTGGGGACTTTAGCATAAAGAGAAGAATTGAATTGGTCCCTGTTTGATTTCACAGAGCAAAACTGGCCCTTGCATTTACAGAGGGGACACCAATGTACAAGACACTTCGAGATGGCCCTGCCTGAGCCCCCAGCACAGCAGATGTTGGCAGAGGTTAAAATCATCTGCAGGGGAGCTCATTTCCCTTTCCTGAGGGACCTCGAGCCCTGCTCAGCAGGCAGGGCTCAGCTGAGGCTGCAGGACAGGAAAACCACTGCCCTGTGCTGGCTTTAACCCTCTGGAAGAAACTGCAGAAAGTCTGGTCTGCTGCTGGAGCAGAGAATAAATTGCAGTCTTTACCTGGGGGAGTATCTCCTCCTGCTTTTCTGTGTATGTACCACTAGCATTTGGCCACTATTGAGCATCAGACAATTATTAGACAATTATTCAAAAGTGCTTAACCTGGCAGACATTTATGAGCAGAAGCAGCAGTAAAACTGGCCAGCCAAAGAGCAAGTGGAGAGGTTTACAAGTTCCTATGTCTGACCAAGAGCAGTTTAGTACCAAGGATGCAGCTTTTTTCTGTTTCCCTTTAGTCACATAAAAATTGAATAAAACATGAATATTTCTGATGGCATCTTACACCCATTGGCAAGGTTACCCTTGGAACCTTGGAATTCTGAGTGGAGCTCCTGCTGCTCAGTTTGCCACAAAGATTAATATTAAAGTAATAAAGGAAAAAAGATCATCTAGGCTGTTTAGAGATGGCAGCACAGTGACCACTCAGTATTTGTAATGTTCTCACCACTCCTATGGGACTCTGGAAATCTCTTGTCCATGCAAACTCATGCAGTTTACAGGGTTTTAATGATTTAATGACATGTACATCCTGATAGCCATATAGGAAAGTGTAGCACAAAATAGAAGGAAAGAGAATGTTGTACAAATGCAGGGAGATTCTGAACTACAAAAAAATAAAAAAATAAAAAAAAAAAGGGGATAAGAGAGGGGAAAAATCACTATTCAAAATTACCCACTGCAAAATTGATGCTCCTTATGTAAGTGAAGAGCTTGCTGCATTTCAGGCATTTAGTTTTTATTTTGGTTTCTTTCTGCAGCGAATATTTATAGCCCTCTCTTTCACTTGCAAGAACATCCAGTGGTATTTTAAAAGAGTTTCAGTAAGCAGTGTGTCCCTGTTAATATCCACTTTGCAATCAGTTTTTCCTCAGTTTTCTGAGAGTTATTTTTTCTCAGAGATGGCAAATGAAAACTTCTCCCAGGCTGAGATGGATCTGTCAGATGGGGATAAACAAAGCATTGTGTTGACAAGCCAAATGAATTTGTCTGTATTTTCATAAAATTTTAGTTCAGGTCATAGCAATACCTGATATGAGGGGAGGGGGAATTGGTTTAGGTGTGTTTCGCTTTTCTTAACAGTGGACCTACAGTCGTGTTTTGATGCTGTTCTTATCCTGCTGCTGAGGGCACATGGAGACATCAACATGCCACAATTTTCCACTCAGGCTGTTCCCTGAGCAGGCATCACCAGAAAACCAGAGAAGTGCAGCCTGGACTGGGTGGGAGCACCTCTGAAATCTGAAGCTCACATGGTTTTGTGCCCCTGCTGGGCACCTGCCAGCCCACAGTGGGGTTTTTACACCTTCTGGAAGTCAGGGAAGCTCTCGGGGGCTGGGGGTCATTCTGAGCACAAAGTTCTGTGTGAGTGGCCATGGTCAGGGCCAAAGCTGGAGGTAAAAACCAGAGCTCTGTGCCCTTGCCCCATCAGTCAGTGCCCATGGAAAGCATTGCTGGGGTGATGCAACCCTGTCTGAAGCTCATTCTCTCACTCAGACCCTGAGAGGGCTGGATGTGCCAACCCAGACCTTCCCACAACCCTTTTACATCCCTGGCAGGGCCAAGTGTCCATCCCAGACCCGATAAATGGTGCTGATAGATCAGGTTTCCTTTCAGAATGAGGCAAGTTAAATAGCATCAAGCTATTATAATTGTTATAGGACATTTGTTCTGTTTTGGAAATACAATAAAGCACTTGCAGTGTTTTAGGGGAGGGCTCATCCCTCTGAGTTTTACCACATTGAATGGGATAAATAATTTAAACAAACATTTTGAACAGTTTTGCAAAATGCATTTAATGAATTATTCAATGAGCTCTATTTGATCCTCCTCAGACACAGTAGTGCTGTCAACAGCAATGCAGAACTTTCTAAGTAGGTCTTAAATATTCATTTTTCCCCATTTGAGAAATAATGTGTACTCTGTCCTATCACCCGTGTTAACATGTCGTGGAGACAAATAGTTTCACAAGTTGTCATCTCTCCCTGTATTTGTGTTCAACTTTAAATTTAAGATTAGATTATCTTTTACATATATTTTTTGGTAAGATAAGTGGAGGGAAATGTTTGCTGTGCCAGTTAAAACCATGTCTACAATGTAAAAGTGAGTGCATCTCTGGATTCGAATAGTTACATAAAAACACAAGAGAAACAATGGAGAAGGAATGGCATTCCTGGAATGCAGTCCAGATGTATATGGGCTGGGTAAGGCCAGATAAAGTTTTAGAATAAACTCTGCAGTAATAATCACTTAAGACAAAAGGTTTCTGAAGCTCTAATTGCTGATGAAATCCTAGGGTCTTAAGGGGAGATGGCTGAAATTTAGACCAGAAATGAGTGGTGTGTGATTTTGCTGACAGATAGTGAAAAGAATTGTGGCTATTGAAAGGTGAAGCAGGAAAAATGAATATTCCCCAGATTTTGCATTAGGGGTGAGAAGCTGCTGGAAAGGATGCAAAATTCCCACTGGGTTCCTTGGGGATCAAGATTGCTCCAGATTTAAATTTAATATCTGCCTAATGGGGGCAGTTTGATGCAGAATCCTGGAGAAAAAAGAGATAAAGGCACAGAGTGGAACAAAATTGTAGCACTAGACTTTGCCATTCTTTTTTTTTTTTTTCTTTTATCAACCCTTTTTTTCTTTACCTATAAAATAAAGCTCGAAGCCAAGGTAGTTTCCCCTCACAATCCATTGCTGACAGGGAGAAGGAAGAAAAAGATGGAGAATGCCCCATGTGCCAGCTCTGATTCTGTGGTTCCTGGGATGGTTTTATGCAAGATCTCTCTTTTTCTGACTCTGCAGCAGCACAACTTCTCCTTTGGGATGGAACAACTTGGAAACCAACAGAGCAGCACTGAGTGAGGCAGTGGCTTGTAAGAATGATGGGGCTGTCCCTTCAAAGCCAGAATGTGCCCAGCCAGCAGCCCCAGCCCATTAATGTTTGGGAGCCTCAAAGGCCTTCAACTCTGTTCCCATAAAATAATGTTATTGTACAACATGGTGAATTCAGGTAACATCAGCCCTGACACCTCCAGAAACAACTGACCTTATTTAATGTGGTACTGCTGGCCCTGACTGTACCATATCCCACTTTCAGCACTTCCTTCCCCTGTAACATCCCATGAATCTCAGATGGAGAGATCTGCTGGGTGTTTGGCTCCTACCTGCTGCCCCAAAGCCAGACAAGAACTGCAGCAGGCAAGAGAAATCTGACTCAGAGTCTTGTAAGGGGAATGCTTCCTTACAGGAACAGTAACACTCTCCACACCCTCAAAGAGATATTATAGTAATTGGAGATCTTTGGAGGGGAAAAGTGAATTGTATAAACTCACATACAAAAAAGAATTTATACATCAAACAATGGGCACGTTGGATGTTACAGGAAAGACAAACTTTCTCATGTCATATGCACTTTTTCAACTCGTATTTTTCTAACTTGAAACTTTCTGACACCTGCTAGCCTTTCTTTCTTTATGAGTATCTCGTCTTCCAAATACAACTGAGTTTAAAAAGAAAAAAAAAAAAAAAAAAAAAAGAAGGAAAACAAAACATTGCAGCTTTTACCAAAAACTCTCAAGTCTGAATGTGATGTGTTTTTCTTTTAAGACAAGGTGAAACTTTAAAGTTTCTGAAAGGAAGTTAGTTTAACCTCAGCACCAAAAAGCTTTGTTTGCACGTTAATGTACCGGCGTTTATTTGAATTGCAAGAGCACTACAACTCCTGCAGCCTAATGGCTTAAAAGAGCCTGAGGATGCCAGACTCCTGAGGGCCTCTGCTCTCCATCTCAGCTGCTTTGTTTTGAAGTCACCCAAGACTGCCACAGAGCCACAAAGGACCCCAAATCTCCCACATCACCTCCCTCTTGCTACCAGATGAAATCTTATGCTTGCTTGGTGTAACACTTGCTGGGTTTAATTTATGCATGACTCTCCAGCAGCCAGAGAAAACTGGAGATATATATCCCCCTCCCCATGCAGCAATTTTCCTAACCAGGTAAAGAGCTGCTCATTTTTTATTTTTGCATTTTGCTGGAGTTTGGATTAGTAGCATCCAGGCCGTGTAAAGATCATCATCTGCACAAGTGGTTTGTTTTTTAATTGGTGTTTTCAGGCAGCAGGTGGACAAAGCAACAGTGCTTATTTCCAATGCCTGTTAACTCTGAATTTAAATTCATGTGTCTATAAGGTACAGGCTGGAATGCTTTTCCAGAGTTTCCACATTAACAACCCCATAATAAAACTCATAGGGGTGATTATATATTAATTTTCAACCCAGCCCTTTAGTAATGAATACAAAGTAGACTGGTGCAGATGTAGCACTGATTTCTTCTTGCTTCAACAGTTTGCTAGTTAATACAGAGAGGTCTTTTTGCCCCCAGAAGTAAAGATGTTTCTTGCTGCTTTTACAGGTTTCTCTTTACTGTACATGATTCTGGATTCTTCATCCTCACAGAAATGTGTCAGACAAGCCCTTGCTGATGGGACACGTTGGCTCCACTGGTGGATGTCGTGTACTAATCTAGATTTTGTGCATGAATGAACACATGTAGGAGCTACACGTTGCATTAAGTGTCCCCTTAATATTTCCAGTGGAATGCTCTGCAGCAGCTCCTTTACCCTGCTCAACGACAAAAATGCCTAACTCAACAATTTACTCCTAGAGGCCATGCTTGACATCCCTCTGCACTTAACCCCAAATCACAGGAACCACAGTCTAAGGTAAGAGGGCAATTCAGTCCTGGTCCTCAACAAGTCTTAATAGTTCTTTTTTGCAGCAGGGCTGCCAAACGTGGTCAGACACATTCCTGGGAGGCGGCTTAGAAGTGCTGTTGGCTGCCTGCAAAGCACTACATTGCCTTTCTGGACCTTTGGGATTTTTCAAATGCTGCAGGAAGAATTCAGGGGACAAACAAAAATAATAATAAAAAAATTAAAAAGGAAAAAAGAAAGGAGAAGGAGAAGGAGAAGGAGAAGGAGAAGGAGAAGGAGAAGGAGAAGGAGAAGGAGAAGGAGAAGGAGAAGGAGAAGGAGAAGGAGGAGATGGAGATGGAGATGGAGGAGGAGGAGGAGGAGGAGGAGAAGGAGAGAGAGGAAGCAAGCCAAAAGACAAAGCTAAAAGATGCCCGTGGTACAAACTTCAGGACCATCTGTGCAAATCCTATTGAATAGGGTTGGTAGTGAGATGTTGGCAAGATCTCACCCATGTACCTTGTCTAGGAAGAACCCAGGGCTTTGGCCCTGTTAGATCATATTTCCAAGAAGTATTTTAAAGCAAGCAGTAAACCAGATATGTCAGGAAATATAACATCTGGTGAAGGACTAGGGAGTATTTTGAAGAAATGGAATGTCAAAATAAATGTCTTTGTATCTCTATCTTCCTTAAGCACAAACTACTGAAAAGCTCTGTCTTATTAGCTCACACAGCACAAGTTACAGCTTGGTAAATTTATGGGTCTGCTGCCTTTGCTGTCTTTATACACTATCAGTCCAACTCCAGCTGATTCTGGACTGAGATTTGATACAGCCCTGCTTTCCATCTGCGCTGATAAAACAAGAGAAAATGAAATGATTTCTACAATCTTGTAAATCCATTTCACTCGCTGTTTATCAAGAGGTGGCAAGGGCAATGACAGAAGCAAAATCCCCCAAGGTCACTCCATCACACACTGTGCCTCCTTTTCAAGGGCTTCTCCTGCTCTCTCCTGAATGAGTTCATGCAGAAAAAAAAAAACCCAGGCAGGGAAAACAAAATGGGAAAGGGAGCACAGACATATCCAGTGCTGCAAAAGAAAATAACAAGCCATGTCAGACTGCTTTGTGCTCCCTTCTGTAAGAACATGCAAGTTCAAACAGGCTCTGCAGAGGTATTTGCCTTGCTTGCTCTGAACAATGGGGAAGGAGCTCCTGTGTGTGAGGGGAAGCTTCACTCAGATTTGGATCACAGACTCCTCTTTTAAACCAGGAGGAATTGTGAGGGGGTTAAGACCTACAGGAATTGTAAGAGATCATACTTAATGCTCACATCAAGGAGAACCACTGTGTAAGACCTGGATCCACTGGAGCATAACGCCCTGTTACACTTCTATCTGGAAGTTATTATAACCTTTCTGCAAAGCAGATTGCTTTCCAGGTATTCCAACCTCCATGGAAATTGAATAATCCAGGATACTGAAACCAAATTTTCCAAACTTCTACCGATACAGACTGCCATCTATTTAAAACTCTGCTTCATATTCCATGAGATTTGTTTTCAGTTCCCGGTGACAACAAACTTTCTTGTGAAGTCTATCTGGGTCAAGCTTTCAATCTGTTTTTATGAAAAAAATTCACTTGGGAACGCTGAGATGTGATGAATGTGAGCTTAAGTATCTGTCAGTAAAAGCCAATTCATCCTTCAGTACCAATATGGATTCAGTTTTGCTTGCAAGTTGTGCTAAAAGCTGAAACATGCTGATTTTCCAAGTTATACACACAAGGGGAAAAAAGCGAGTTTGCAGAAACCTGGCACTAAAGCACTTAAATCTTCAGAGTCTGTGGAGTCAGAGCCGCAAAGGCAGAGCCGGAGTTCTATAATCTCAGAAGCAAATCAATACAAAAGGTGGGCACATCGGATAAATGAGAAAGTGAAATGGAGGTGCGCAGAGTCTCCCACTTTGAAAACCAGCCCGTACAATACAGTGGATTTCGATCGCTTCCTTGGTCCCACGTCCCGCCCAAGCAGACACCTGCAGGGACAGGGATGCCGGCGATAAACAGGTGGGAAAGTGTGAACTTTCTGCCGTCACAGCCTGCGGGGTTTGCCGGGCAGCCGGGGTCCGCAGGATGCTGCAGACAGCGAGTGATGCTCGGCTGAAGGGAGGGCTGGGCACAGCATCCCCCTGCCCGCCGGGCTCCCCGGGTGTGTCCCCTGCCCCCAGCCCTGCAGGGACACCCTCTGTCCCCAGCCCTGCAGGGACACTCTCTGCCCCCAGCCCTGCAGGGACACCCTCTGTCCCCAGCCCTGCAGGGTCACCCTGTGTCCCCAGCCCTGCAGGGACACACAGTGCCCCCAGCCCTGCAGGGACACCCTCTGTCCCCAGCCCTGCAGGGACACACAGTGCCCCCAGCCCTGCAGGGTCACACAGTGCCCCCAGCCCTGCAGGGACACCCTGTGTCCCCAGCCCTGCAGGGACACTCTCTGTCCCCAGCCCTGCAGGGTCACCCTGTGTCCCCAGCCCTGCAGGGTCACTCTGTGTCCCCAGCCCAGCCCCACGGGCAGCGAGAGCGCTGCTATCTGCACAAACCATCTCTGCTCGCTGTTCCCAAACCCAAGGTTTGGGCAGGAGGAGACCACAGGCAGCAGGAGAGGACAGCTCGCTCCCTGGGTGGCTGAGGAGTGTCCCCGAGAAGGGCCAGGTGACCGATCCATGTGCAGACAAACAGCAGCTGCAAACACTGCCCACACCCCACAGATGGGGGTCAGCAACCCACGAGTGTCTCTTGCGGTTCTGCAGGAGAAGAAGAAGAAGAAAAAACACCCTGTAAACTGGAGGAATCACAGCGAAAAAGAAGAAAATTAACACCACCGATGGAAAGATAATTATAAAAGGGTGTTGGATGCATTCACGGCAGTGAAGCTTTCTCATCTGTTAAAGGACACAAAGTAAATGTTCACTTCAGAAACCCACCTGGGAAATGCCAACAAAGGCTGGTAAAACACCATGTCCTTCCTTTATTTGCAGGAGCATAAAGACCTTTTTATCAGGCATTCTAATCTTACTTAGCATTTAATAGGACAGTGTGCTGGGATATCCACTCTGCTATTTACTATTTAATTAATTTGACAGAAATCCAAAAATACTGAAGGCAAAACAGTGCATCAATATTTACTGTACTGATTCACTGGAATTAAAATACTGTAAAAACATAACTGTGCACAGACACCGTTTGTCTTGGCAAATAAAATTTTTTGAAGGTTCACGTTCAAAACACAGGTTTGGAGTAAAATTATCACTGAAAGGTATTGATCAGGCTGTTATGTTCCTAGCTTTGTCTGATATCATAAAATACTTTAAACTTCATTAGCTATGGGATCTTAATGATCAAGCCAAGGTTATGAAGACAAAGGGTTACATTGATAGCTAAATAAATACTGCCATTAACACACTTGAATCTGGATTCTCTGTTGACCAAAGCTGGACATAGAAATATTAAGTGAAAGGTGGAAATGCAACTGTGGTTTTAACACAGCAGAATCTTACCAATTTGTTTCTGTGCCATCCCTTCTTTTCTCTAAATAGTGGTAAAAACAAGACCTGGGGAGTGAAAAACCACATCAGGGTCCTGCAAAAGCCAAGTGATACATCCAAATGATGGAGAAACTGCTCTGGAGGATGCAGAGAATGTGGATAAACTGTGCTGAGAATCTCCATACCAAAGATTTTTGCCTAAAAGCCACTCAATAACTTCTGCTTCAATCCAGGTTTTTATCAAAAGTACTGCAGCCTGGGTTTCATTCTCAAGTAAGCATTACTCATTGACTGCAGAACAGGAGTTCTGCATGGACAACCTGTCCCCAAATGAAGCTGAATGCAGTGTACAAAGACAGGAGAGCACAGCTCCTTTAACAGATAGGGGGATGGAAATGGGCTTCAAGGGAACAGTGAAATCCAACAGAAAATGGTTGGGTTATGACTGACCCTTACTGAAAGGATTCTTGGAAGAATCCAGCAAAAATAAAGGTCCTTAGCTGAAGTTCCATGAAGAACAATGGCCATAACCATTCTCTAGTTTGGTGCAAACCCATCCAGTCCCCACCCTGTCACAGAAGGCATGGTTACTCCACCTGCACAGCATTGCTGTGTCTGTTTTCCATGTGCTGGCAGGTGTAAAGGGGCACACACAGCCCCAGGGCTGGAGCAGAGGAGCCTCCAGCACGGTGGGGAGGGTCCTGAGCCAGGATGGCCAAAGCTCAGAGGGGCTTGTGAGAAAAAACAACTCACGCTGCAGGAGAGCTGCTGGTGACTGCCAGAAGACAGCTCTATTAGCTTGAGAAATAAATGTGTCACGAAAGGAGTTGACCAGCACAGTATTTAATTGCTAATCCACCCTTCTCAGGAAGGCAGGTACCAGGAGAGCATCTCAGACCTGTGGGGTTTGGGTTTTTCTAAAGAGGGAGGGAAAAAGAGAGAAGGAAAAGATAAGGTATCTCTAAAATAAAAGAGATACCGATGTTTCTGATTGCCCAGCAGGAAGGAGCCATTAGACATCAGCCCACACCTCTGGGATGGCCTGATTTTGCCTGTCAGTCCCTGCCTTTGTGGCCAGCGCACATCAGTGTTTTTCTTGGTTCATGTCTGTAAGTTTGGGCAGTTAAGTGGGATCCAAATCAGGTCAAGGGAACTACAGTTCCCCACTGGCCTGGCTGGAGCCCAGGATCTGCAGACAGGCAGCTGCAGAGCGCAGGGGAGTGAGCTTGTTTAGCACATTCCTGAGGGGCACGGACTATCTACAGCCATTTTCAAGTGGTTCTCCTCAAGTCCAGCCAGGAATGTGCTGATGGGCTGTGCAGGTAGGGCCAACCTGGCTGAGAGGATGCAGGACCTTCAGGGCACTGCAGGGAATGGAACGTGACCCTCCAGCCCCTTGGAGGGAAGGGAGGAACGTCTGCAATGGGAAGTATTGCAGAGCAGTGCTATAGAAATATATATTTTATATTATTGAGAATAATTTGCTACTAGCTCCTAAATTAAGCAGTTAATTTCTTTGCCCTCCTTGTACTTTGTGTCAGGAATAAACCTTGTGCATCCACACGAAATAAAAGGAGGAGAGGGATTGAGGAGTGCCATGGAGAAGGCAGCACTCACTCCAGCTGGGGAGGTTGTGATTTTCCTCCTCCAGGGCCCTGGCCTGGGCTGCAGCAAGCAGTGTTTCTTTCTTGTGCCAGATCACTGAGCCTGAAGGAGGAAATAGGCTGGTTGAGAAACTGCTTTTCAGAGAAGAGCCAACATCCTCCAGTATGAAGCACTTGGAAAAACTTTGCATGAATTAGCAAGTAAATGTGAGGCTGGAACAAGTAAAGAGGGACAAAACTTGTCAGTTTGTCATTTATGCAATAATCCTGTCAAACGTGAAATTTCCGGAATAGGTGAATTTTGGCTTTGTTTTTGCAAGGGAGAAAGGAAGAGGCTTTTTTGTGCCGCATTTGGTTTCGTTGTTTTTTGGGTTTTTTTCAAACTGGAGAATCCACCCCATTATTTCTGATAATTTTTCACCTTTAGAATGTCACATGGCGATTTCAGGATCCTCTGTGAGTGTCACACTGATGTCCAGCATCTGAACATGCCTCTTTGTTTCACTAATAGGGACAACAGATAAATTCAATATTTGTTACATATTCAGAACAGCCTCCAATGCCAGCTTCAATCCTTCCTGAATTGAAAACCTGGCTGGAATACAAATCAAATAATAATCCTATCTTTTATGAAACAGTCTGCATTTTTTGCCATCAATCTCCAACCTGTTCTAGTCCTGGGTCATGTACAAAAACTTCATTCCAAAAAGTCCATTAGTCTCGAGATGTAGTGTTATAGAAAGATAAAGAACTGCTCAAATTACCAACATGCTCTAAAAAGGCTTGTCCATTTTCTGATTCAGGGAAAACTAAATTCACATCAATTTCATATGTTACTAGAAGAAACACTGAAAAACATGCACCAAATTGGTCTGGGAGCCAGTCATCTTATAGCCCTGCAAGCGCAATGTAAATTGTTAAAAGCATAAGTTATTGCAGTTACAGTGACACAATGGGGACCCGAATCAAGAGCTGGAGCTCTACAGAGTATAAGAAATGGCACCACGACTGTCACCCAAAAAAGCATCTTTGTCTGAGGGTTAGTGATGTCACTGCCAGGGCTCAGAAACGAGTCCAGGTTTTCAGATATAAAACTGACACAGGCAAGCACATATTTTCTGATCTGTGAAGTCAGACGGAGGAGCTGTTATCTGAAATACTGCACAGCCTCTGAATAATCTGCCAGACTTAACACATCCTGCCTCAGGAGTCCAGGTGGGAAACTTTACTATGAGAATCAAAACAAAATGCAAAAATACCTGTTAATAGTTCACCTAGTGCGTCATCAACACCCCCCAAATAAAGCTGTTAAATGCACCACCGGTGTAACTGCTGTGCCAGCTGGGAAAATCTGTAAGGACAGGTTTAAGGAAACAGGACATCCATCACCTGTCCTAACCAGAGCTGGACCAAGAGGTGGAATGATGTTTCTTCATTAAATACAGCAAGGACAGAGAGTGGGGGGTTGGATGTAGGGTTAAGGAGAAATCCTGGCTGCAGTGAATGAAGACCATCCCGTGCAGGAGGAGTGACTGGCCTCCAGGCACTGATCAGGATAGATAAGCAAGCGATTTGTGGAGACAAACACATCCCGTCTCCCCAGGTTCCAAGACCAGAAGGATCCAAGTTCTCTCCTCTTTAGACACTCTAAAGCTTTTCTGGCAGATTCTCCCTCCCATCAGCTTGTGCCAGGTTCAACCACTTATCACAAGCTGCAGGGGAAAGTTTCCCCACATTTAGATCTGGCACGAGCATTTTCAGCTCAAAATGATGGAGCTGTTACAGGGTTAGTGCTTATGAGAGCAACATCCTCCCAGATGGCCTCATAAAACAGGGAGAGGATGAACTTGTCTCACTGACTGGGAATTGCCAAGCAGGCAGAGCTAAAGATCAAGTTCTAAAAAGAAAAGGTCACATTGAATCACAGAGTGCTGCCCTCCTCTGCACAATAGACAGCCTTAATCCTGCCTCCCTCAAATCAACAAGGGTTTTTCCAATGGCAAGATCACAATTTGACAACATCATCTAAAGCCAGGCGAGAGAATAGGAAACTTTCTAATCACTGGGATGGGCTTTACATCAGTCCCCAGATGACTAAGACATGGATAAATGGCTGGAGAGAGTAAATCATGAAAGGGATAAGAGCATAGAGCTGCTGGTAGATGATCTGACATCAGTTTATTCACAATTCCTGAGGCGTGCAAGCAGAGGTGTCTTCTGAAAACTTTTGAAACCAATCAACACACGGTGAAGTTTTGTCTTGCACAGATGCTTTTTTTCGAAGGTTTATAGATGGCAAATCTAGCTCAAAACTGCCAGCAGCAGAACTGAACCACACAAGTTTCCTGGGAGGACGAGTGTTAATGGTCTGTCTTGCAGCAGAGACACAGAGCTGAGCTCCTGCCAGAGTGCTGGCCATGGGAAAATGGGACATGTCCTCCTTGGGCAGCGGAAAAGGGTGGGGAATGCACAGTGTGAGTGCTGCTTTCTAACC
Organism: Sylvia atricapilla; assembly: GCF_009819655.1. Lineage (NCBI taxonomy): Eukaryota > Metazoa > Chordata > Aves > Passeriformes > Sylviidae > Sylvia > Sylvia atricapilla. Next base: position 2,249,846 of record NC_089154.1, read on the forward strand.
AGGTGCTGTTCAGGTGCCTCTTGTAAGAGGCTGATGCTGAGCAGCTCTTTGTGCTTCACAGTTGTATAAATCTGTGCCGTTTAGAGACAAGACTGTAGGAGTTTTTACCAAACTAAAATAAAAAACAAACATCCAGACAGCACCCCCTCCTCCCTCCTTTTTTCCCTTCCCTACTGAAAAGTGTCATCCACTGCTATGTGATAAGGGTTCAGCTTCCACACAGTCAAAACTTGCCAGCTGAATATCAAATCCTGATAAATCCAATGGAAAAATAAGAATCCCTTTTAACCAATGCTGGTTAACCATTATAACATCTTCATTTGGGCTCAGAATATATTTGCAGAATTGTGATGCATATTCCTCTGACAACCTGCTAATATCCCAGTTGGGAAGGGTTCAGGATAAAGTAAAAAAAAAAAAAAAAAAAAAAAAAAAAAAAAAAAAAAAAAAGAATTATTGATGGTATTCCCAGATTCACAGAAATGTGTGTTCAGAAATGAATCCGGTCCTCCAGAGAGGGCTGGAATTTTCCTTCAGCTGTTTCCCGTGGTCCTTGTGGCAAAATACTTAATCCACTAAACCCAGCCTAATTCTCTTCTGGGAAAAGACACCCTGAAATCACACACCATACCCTTGTGGCTGACATTTCATATTGTAGTGGGGTGTTTTAAACCACAAGGACGACAAAGCCAGTGTCACTAGATTCATACAACGTTTCCTACCAGCCTCTGATTAAAGATTTGCAGCTTGACTTTGTGGTTTCTGTTCTGGTAGGTTTATTTGGAATACCTCAACAAATAGCGCATTCATTGAAACATTCTCTATCAGCCACCAGCTAGTTCAAAAACTGGAGATGCCTGTTGCAAAGGCAGGGTTATCTCAGCTGCACTTTACTCACAGGAGCTACAGCCTGTACTGACACCGGAACCTCCCCACACTGAGGCAGATGCAACATGACTAATAGGCTCACCATGAGTAATCAGTTCACCCCAGTGAGAGCACATCAGTCAAATCAAGTATTGCTTTTCCCCAGACGTGACACACCATGATGTGCAAGGCTGGGAATTTTGGAAGATAATGTTAGTGATAGACGAGACCCTGATGCAACAGCTCAAAATGCGGTTTTGACTACCTCTGGGGTAACCACATGGAATTTCTTCTGGGGAGCCTTGGGCCAGGATCTCTGCTGAGCCCCCTGTGTGAGCATCAGGGGTTCATAAGGATGTTGATCCACAGTGCCCGTGTCAGCTTGTTACACAGAGATGTTTCCAGAAGGTCAGCCAGACAGGTTGGTTCCCAAGATTATTAGGATTAAGGTTTGAGATGGAATAATGCCTCAGGTAAAATGCTTGTGAAGATCAAACCTTTGAAGAGCTTTTAACGAGGATTAAGAGGTGACTGAGACAGGAAAGAGCAAAAGCCAGCAGTGGGTGTGAGGGTGGCCAAGGTGGCTCTGGAGCTGTCCCAGCCAGGCAGGCCAGTGAGCACTGGGAGCAGAGGGCCCACCTCCCATGTCAGGACAGGTGAGTGCACCTGACTGAACTTTACAGCACCACTTCAATTACTGCCATAAAAAGTGTGTTGGAAGAAACAGGGGAGGTTAAAAACTAGAATCAGATGTCTGGTGATTCTCTGCCATGGCCATGACCCCGTTCTACCACTTCTTCCACCTTCCACCCCCAAAACTCTGTCGTTCCAGGTAGAGAAATACCACCTATCCTTTAATCTTCACAGCCCAAGCTGGGGGAATTTTGGTCCCACCCTTGAATTCCAATTCACAGAGCCCCTCAAATGGGCTGTGGAGTGAGGAGCTGAGGCTTTATCACAAGAGCGTCAATGTCTGTCAGACAGCTTCAGAGATCCTGAGTTTCCTGTGGAAACCTCAACTCTTTGGCATTTGCAGACCCTCAGCCCCCAAGTGAAGCATTTGGACTGCACTGGTAGGCAGTCACTGGTTTGCTGCTAATCACAGCCTCGAGGTGTCTGTGAAGATCACTCCAGCTTGTGGCATTCCTGAGATGTGCAGAGTGAGAAATGTGCAGGCTGAAGGGAACATCTTCTTGTGACCTTTACAAATTTAAATGGTGATGTGGTGGTCATAGCAATGGTCAATTTGTTTTGGGGATCCTTTCTTCGTTTTTACTGCTTCTTGATGCTCTGAGGCTAACTGGTGTAGAAGTTAATGGCAAAAAACTCTCCTAAGCTGCAGTTAAGTATGACATAATGAGGACATCAATTAACTTAGGGCAAGCGTTTATGATTAACTATGAAAATCAGTAGCATTCAGTGGTGCATAACAGCAGAGGGAAGACAGTCTTCCAGACCATTATTCCACTACAAGGTCATAATGTCACAGCAATTTCTTAACTGTTCTGACTGAGAAAATATAAATTTTCAGTAGAGCTTTTATTTTGGGTCTAACTGCACTCATAATGCCAGAAAAGGCAATTAACTTTTCGTATAACTCTGTAGATGTGACTCTTCCTTATCAGCCTTTACTGAAGCTGCAGACAGAGACCACGACTGCCAGCTGACATTACTGCCTGGTCTGGAGGTAAATATGCACTCCATTCTGATATTTACCGAGAGGAGTGGAAAAATTATCTCGGGATTCACGTATTTATAAACCATCTCCCAATCTTAGAAAGGGAGTCAGGGAGAAATCTTGATAGGAAGAAGAGATTTATGGATGTTTCACCCTGCCTAAGAATGTGCAAGATGATGAGGTAGCAGGAAAGGCAGTTTTGTTGAGGGATGTTTTCTTTCAGAGAGGCCTTGCAGGCACAAAGCAGAGAAATGTTGGTGTGGTCTGGCCTCACCTGGCCAGGAGAGGCTGGTGAACCTCCAGTGTCCAGCCCAGTCTGTGCCCTGGGTAACTAATGGTGAGAAGTTAAAAGTGACAAGCTGGAGAGGGTTCAGCAGAGAGCAGCAAAGGTATTGCCAGGTGATAGGAATTGAATTATAGGGGGAGATTATAACAAAAATGAAATATTGCTCCATACCAGGTCTGTGCCTAGAGCAAAGCTTTACACATACGAGTAGAATTGATTTATATTAGCAAATGTTTAACTTCTAATACCCTCATTCACTTTGTATGGAACATTTTGGTCCTAGGATGATTATAAGGAAATAAAAGAGAAGGCTTTTCCTCTTATCAGAACAGGTTCCTCATGGATTATCAGCAGGAGGAAGTCAGTTTGTTTCTCATAGTACAAAAAGCTATATCCAGTAGCAGAGATTTCAGAGAAGTTAAGAAGGAAGAAAAACAAGCAAAGTGTCAATTAAGGTCTCAAACACTAGAATTTAATTGAGGCCTAAAATCAAAGAACGTTGTTTATCTACAGAAAGGTTCATTGGCCTGGAGGAGACCTGGTCATGCCATAGGCTGAGCGATGTATTACCTAATTAGTGTAATATAAATGTCAACCCTGCAGCAGAAACCCAGCTAACCACCTTGATCATGATAAAAGCAAGAAAAAGCACAACAGAATAGAAAAGAATATCAGAGAGAGAGGAAATGGGGCCTGCAGCACTCACAGGTACAGATATTCATAGCTGCCCCTCCAACCCTGAGCAGACACAGTGGTGTGGGGCTGTCAGGACTGAGTATAACAATATCTTACCTCTGTAACCCACTGCTCAAACACTGCTCACACAGCTCTTAATAACCATCTCAGAGCCCATTTCTAAACCAGATCATTTCATAAATGGAAGTGTACCACAACATGCCATTGCAGGTGTCTCAGTTGCTCTGGAAAAAACCTCCGCCATGAGAGAAACAAGTGTAGCTCAACATCTAAATAGCCCAGACAAGCAGTAACAGCCAGAAAAATGCATAAAATTCCACTTGCAGCAGCTGCCAAAAAATAAAATAAATAAAAGCAGGCTTACTTCACCCATTAAATCCATCAACCCCGGGGAGACCCATTAAAAACCCTACTCTCAACACCCCAAGGGTCCCACTCCCCAGGATGCTATGTGCTGTGGCCAGAGCTGCCCTACCCAGAGAATATGCAGAGGTGCCTCCTCTTCCTCTCTTTGTGGGAACTGAGTCTCTTCAGCACGATTTTTTCTCTTTTCCCTCCCTGTGCTCTGGCCAAAAGTCCTGCAGGCTGCATCTTCTCCACACACCTCATCAGAGGGGGAGGTGGCCGTGGCCGTGCCACCCCTCCCTGTGCACTCACATCCCGAGCTGGGGCTGGAGCTGGAGGTGTCAGACCTGGCGGGGAGCAGGGCTGGCAGCCTGCTCTGCTCTGCTTGGCTCACAGGAGAGAAAAGCTCCCTGGGTTTGGAGCCCTTTTACAGGAATCCTACAGGCTGCAGCCCCCCAGGAGACAGGAGCCTTAGAAGTACCTGGGAAACGAGACCCGGGAGTGGGACGGGTGTAGGGCTTGCTGTGAACGTAATTTTCCACAACTCTGGGACCAATTTTGGGCTGGGATAACCTTTAATGAGCTGATGCTGACACACAAGGTGCCAGACACCCTTGCACCCAGGCAAAGTCACCATCCTTCACTAGGCAAGGACAGTGTTGTGTGTGACAGCTCCAGCCCCAGGTGACACCACTGCCAGCTGGACTTACTCGAGCCTGTGCCATGCAGAGGTCTCCATTTCCTGGAGAATATCTTCTCTTTGTGCACACAAACCCCTGTGCTCATCCAGACAGGCACTACAGGACGTGGGGAAGTGGTTATGAGGCTGACTCTTGATGTTTTCATTATGTTCTGTAGGAGAGTGGTGGATTCCTGGTTGCTATCGTGTTTTCATTAGGTACCTAGAGATAAACACATAAATCAAAGCAATGTTTCCCATGGTACAGGCAAATCAAACAGCAATTATTTTCCCATTTCATTTTAAACCACTGAACTCCTGTTTTATCTCCAGATAATGATGAATGTGGTTCTGACACCAGAGGTCCACATGCTCCTGCTCTATTTCTTCACCACGGAGCACAAATAGGTTCCTTGTTAATATATGAACTGTCATGTAAGAAGCCACAATTATGCATGATTCACCCCTACAAGCTATGTAAATCTGTGGTGTGTATATATGATAACAAATGAGTGTTACTTGATGGGAAAACACAGGTGCCAAGAGCTGGGACTCTCTGTGCTGCAGATGTCAGATATGGCATCGGTGTTAACACCTCCACTAACCCTCACCTTCAGGTAGACTCATTTCCAAAGGCTTATCAAGCATCCTCTATCACTGCAGTCTGTCAAAGGGCTGGCAGGGAGCCAGAGCAGATCCCAGCCCTGCAGAGTTGTTCAGTGGGGAGAGCAGGGGCAGCACGTGCCTCCTTCCAGAGACCAAATATTACATCACATCCAGCCTCACTGCTCCCAGGGCAAGGTGGTCAAAATTTGGCCCCGTGCCTGTTGTTGCCACAGCAATAAATGGTGCTGGCAATGCCATAAGGGGCTTGCTCCAGGTCCCTGTGGAGCAGCAGGTTCATGAGCCTTGCTGGGGACAACCAGGGCAGGGAAGGGTGGAAACAGAGCCCATAAAGAGATCTCCAACCCAAATCACTGCCCATTGGAGCTGTGGCTAAACTTTTGGGGTGCTATGGGTGTGTGGATGCCAGATGAAGGCACATGGTTAACAGTTCTTCCAGCATACAAATAGGTCATTACAGCTCTGAGTGCTTTCCTCTACCTTTGCTCATTTTCAGCAGAAATTATCATCAACGTGGCCTTGCTCACTGACTCTGGCTAAGGAAACTGAGGGATGGAATCTCCTCTATCCCCTTCCACTTCAACCAGTCCTCAAGTTCCATGGCAGCCAAGTCCTCAAGCACATTTTCACCATCATCCTGCAGCCCTGGGAGAAATGAACAGGTTAATGCCTTGAGCAGCTCCCTCCTCACGTGTGCCCAGCCTGCTTTTGCTCTCTTGATGCCCCTCAAAGGCCACATAGGTGAGTCTGAGCCAGGCACAGAGCAAGAATATGAAATTATATGTTTAATTCCAGAGGATAAATATACAAACCCATCGATTCCAGGACAGATCCTGACCACTTCAAAGTGAAATTAAAGGTTACAGTGGTTGAGAGCTTCATATCAGCACAATTTTTCACATTTCAGATCCCTGATGAAGCAACTATTAGAAAGAGTGTTTTGTGCTATTTGGTTCTGATTTATTAAAGTTACAAATTACAGTGTAGACTAACCTGTAATCAAGTGCTTGCAAACCTTGTGTGTAACACCTTGAAAATTAGCAAGTTGGTAGGTAAGAGATGCAGTTTCCTTCTTTAGATGAAAAAATAGATATTTGAAATACAAACCTGAGAGTCAGAGTGAAAAAAGCCATTTGTGCTCACAGGTTTTGCATTTTCTTCATTGTGTTAGTTATGGGATGGGATGGGATGGGATGGGATGGGATGGGATGGGATGGGATGGGATGGGATGGGATAATGCCTTTGGTGTTTCCTTAGTCCCCAGTGGACAGCAGCACACAAATCCAGGCCCCCCACACAATTGGAATGATCTGTGTGTGGGGGAAAGGGGCTCCATGGGGTCACTGTCCACACGTGTCAGCAGGAGTGGGCTGAGTGCCACCCAAACAGGGGAGATGTTCTGATACCTGTCCTTGATTCTCACCCACACAATGTGAAAAAGCACGTTTTCTTGCTCCCTGCTACAATGCTTCATGCTGTGAAGCCTAAAAAAAAATCGAATCAATGATTTCTTTCCTTTGAAAAAGGAATACAATGATTTTAATTGGTGCTCCCTTAGGGGAAGAAACCAGTGGGCAGCAGGAATGAGGCACTGATTAGGATGACAGTGCAAAGATAGAGTGAGGGGCTGGGTATAATTATGCCAGACACATCATGTTCATTGTAAGCTGCTACTCACAGGAATTCTTGTCTTCTGAAAATTTTGTCTGAAAATGACTTGAATTAAAGTGTATAAAGGTGATACCCTGGCAAGTCTGGTATCTCTCAGGAGTTTCTATATTGTCAATCACCATGGCAAACACCATAACTTGCCTTGACTCAGCTGGATCTGCTTTTTCTCCCCACCTCTCACCCTGCATGGCAGGTGTGCAGGGTTGCTAAAGCATCTCTCCCTCTGACAGCTCCTGGTGCACTTCCTTGGCACTTGATTTACAGCTGCAACATGAATATATATGGCCACGTTCACCAAAAGGAAGAGCAGATATTTTGCCTTTTTTTTTGCAGGCAATCTCTTGTCAGTCACACTCCATTCCTGTTCATGTCCCTGAGGTGTAGTTTTGATACAGGGAAACACAATGTACTTTGCTCCATACCCTGGGGAACAGCTTGTGCATCAACTATCTCTCCATCTCCGCACTCAGAGTGTCTCCATTTACAGTTTCAGAGCTGCTCACAGATTCTTTAAGCTGCTTCTCCCTGTGGTACATGCTTAGTTATTAACAGCATCTTAGATTTACAGATTTGCAACTAAGGCTCAAAAAATGAATGGAGTTTCAAGAGTCTGCAGCTTTCTACACTGCATTATCTAGTCTACTTTTGAAAACTCTGCAGGTCCAGGTCTCAGTGGCCTGCCTGAGGTCACACCAGGGGTCAGAGGTACAGCTGAGACCTGAATAGCAACTTCTGAATAATTTGGAGGTGAGGACAGTCAATCCTCCCATAATAATACATGAGATGCCCAAGCAGATAGGCTGAGGAACCCCTGGCTCTCCAGACTGCAGAAAACAGAGCACCAAGGACCAGGTAAACCCTTCCAAAAGTGGCTTCAGAGAGTCCCTCCCGTGGTTAGCACACATGTGCTGTATGTTTGTTCTTCCTCAGAATGCTCCCTAAATAATGTCTGGATTGCCCCATGGTTTTGGGTGACTTTGGAGGCCTTTTCCAACCTTAAGAATTCTATCATCTCCAGGAGACAAGCGGCTATCAGAAACACAGAGAACAATCAAACCAAGTGGACCAGACAAAATGAGACCTGAAAGAGGTCCTAAGCCCTGATCTCCTTTCTGAGCTGATGAAGAGGATTTTCTATGTATTTATCATGGCAGGGTGGGAGCATGGTAGAAAACTTCCTGGGGTTAATGCTCCTTCCCTGCCTGTTTTTCCTCTCTTGCCTGGATTAATGTTTTTGTTTGGAGGCCTTTCTAAGAAGCTCAGGTTTTCATCTTAGCAGGTTTGCTAATAGTACAGGACATCCCCCTGCATTTGTGATTTCAATGCAGGGTTTTCTTTAGAGAGTGAGGAATTTTTTATTAGAACCAGCCAGTCTAGAGAACTGAGCTGTACCTAAAAATAGAAGGGATTGCTTTTTCAACATGTTAAAAATAGAAGTGTGTAGAAAGGGTCATGTATAGCCTGATTTTTGCAAGACAGAGGTGCCCTGAATGGAAATATTAGATATCAGCCATCTAGTCAAGAAACATCACATTTATAGTTCCATGAGCTGCTGCTTGTGAAGCATGAAGAATTTTAGAGTAGGACTGGATGGTCTGAAAATGGAATGACACCATGCTGAAACACACACACTTTTCCAGGGAAAAAATGAGACTTTTGGTCTTATGAAGCATAAACACATGCAGCACTTCAAAGTTGGGGAGGTGCAATGGGATGGATGAAGTTAAATCCTCTCATGTTGCCACTGAGCTTGTCTAATTCTCCTGTTGGTGGAACCCACCTTGGCTCTTGCTCCAAGCTCTGTGGAAAGGTGGACTCCTTCCAGTTCTGCTAAAAAAACCCACCAAAATCCCTTTTTTTCCCCTGCAGAATCCCTCAGTGTCCACCAAAACACACAGGCCAAGCAGTGAGCAGAAACCACAGGTCAGAGTGGGGAGAAAGGCACCCAGAGAGGCTTCCAAAGGCAATCAAATCTCACACTGGTTTAGAAAAGTCACATCCTCAGGTAAGCCCTGTACTTTTGGGTGATCCAGTGGGGTGAGAATCCTATAAGGACATGTGAATTTTGTTTGCTGTGCCCTTCTTATTCTCACAGTTAAATCATGGTCATATTAATCTGCCTTATTATAACTGAGATAGTCAAAGCTGTTAAAGCAATTTGTATAAAAAGTTACCAATAACTGGAATTGGAATTTGGCATCTATATCTGTTAAAAGGGAGAAAAAATTCTCAGCCTTGTGGACTATATGCCATTTGAAATCCGTAGCATTCCCAGTTCTGTTAAAAGGTAATGGATTATTCCAGATACTAAATAAAACCCCACCTTTGTTTTAAGTGGGCATTTGCACTGAGTGACTGCCCCATGAAGACTCCGAGTGGATTTCACATGACACGGCATGTGCCACTCCAACTCATCTAACCGAGTAACTGCTTATTTTATATGTTTTCCCCCTGAACATTCCAAATGGTTCACCAAGTTCTTAAGACACATTAACCATTACCTCCCCACCTCCCAGCACCACAGAAGTCCCACCCTGGAGAGCCAGCTGTGTCTCAACAACATCAGATCAAGCATTCATGACATTTTACAAGTCATCAGCACCGTGTGTGTCAAATTCAGCCCTCGATTACCTCCACTTTAGACACACTCATATTTCCATCAAAGGATCTGATACCCCTTGATTTAATGGCTGAGGCCATTAAGTTTTTATTGCCATGTAGAAGCCTTTTTCAGCTACAGTTCTGTGAAGCAGCCACAGCTCAGTTCAGTCCTTTCTGAGACCAGGAAAGGAAAGTGGCCAACAGAAGCTTGGAGTCAGTGGTGCTGTGGAGCTCAGCGTGCTGCTGGACCTCCTGGTTCACAAGGACTGAGATGCAGAGTAGGAGCTCCCTCACAAGAGAGAGCAGGAAAGGAGCTTAGAAAACCACTCTGGGATTTAGAAAACGAGGAATGCCTAATGTCTGGTTTGAGTCTTCTTCCCTAGCAAGACTTTTCCCTGTAGAGGTAAAAGAAGGGATGGATGCACAAAGAAAATAGATTTGGATTGAAAAAATAGACAAACGTAGCAGGTTTTTCATACATTCATCAATTATTCAGTGGAAAGATTTTGGCTAGGACTTTGCCTAGGAACTCTGGGTTGTAAGTCAGCACAGGTCCCAGGAGCTGGGCAGAACAGCTAAGGAGGGATTTGCTGAAGGAGGAGGTCCCATCACTTGGGTTACTACTCCCATAACTAAATGAGAGTTGCTTTAGCAGTCATGCCAAAATGCACATGTGAGCAAGTGCTTGTTGTGTCCCTGTTACATGGAGCTAAAGTCCTCTTGCTATTTTGAAGTTAAATGTAAAACTCATGTTGACTTCCAGGTAAAAAAATGGTTCATTACATTCTTTAGAGTGTAGTATGTGTAGATGTACATATGCACAGATGTACCATATGTTTATAGCCTCATATACGCTCCAAAAGAAAAAGTGAGGTTTTAAATAACTTTAGATAGCTTTGGGAGTGGATTTGCGTGATGGTGTTCCCTTTGAAATGGCAGTGGTGCACTGAACAGAGAAAATAAAACTAAACTACACTTTTATGAAGGGAAGTGACCACTGAAGGAGCAGCAGGTCGTGAGTCGCAGAGAATGAAGAGAGGAGCTGGGACTCTGGGTCCTCTGATACAATGTGTTTGCCTCTGAAAACTCAGAAGTGGAAGGAGAAGCTTGCCCTGTCCCCTAAACAATCCTTTTGTGCCCACCACATGCATAATTGATTGTGAGCAAATCACCATGCCAAACTCAGAGCTGCTTCGCACATGCTTCTGCTGACAACATCAGAGGAGCTGCAGACCATGGGAGGACCAGAGCTGATTCAGTCATCAAATATGGATGAGAAACTTCTTCAGCATAAATAAACTTGCTGGTTCACCACTGTACACAGAAACCTCGGAATAAAATCGATTATTCAGGGGCAGAATTCTTGCAGTTTGTATCAAGGACGTATTTTCTGTTTCAGTACATGAACGTGTGTGACCATGAACACACTTGGTGAAACTCCCAAACCTCAACCAAACAGAAACCAGACCTTAATCTACTGATAGACTCCTCTTCCTTGAGTGGCTCTAGTCCAGGGAAGCACTTCCTCTGGGGTCCCTCCCCTCCTTGGATTCAGCCTCCTGCCATATTTACAGCCCTGGATGTCCCATTTCATTCCCTTCAGGGCTTCTCAAGGAGGGCAGAACTGGAGTTCTCCCTTGAATGTAACTATGCCATTCATTTGTTCAACCTGAGGGCATATCCACACACACATGTGTGCACAAACACACGGCTTTGAAGGTGACCTATTTTCCAGCTGCAAAACACTGTCTCTATCAGAGGGTTTTGCCAGCTAGGGAAGGATATGGAGCAGAGAGGTGCAGAGGGAACTGCTGTGTCTGCATTATTTAGAGGCTCAGCATGCCAGGTTCACAGGTGTTCAAACTACCCAGGAACCATTTGGCCCACTGTTAAGGAAAATTTGATTTTAGAGATTGCAATCAGCCAGCAAGAAAAGGTGTTTAACCAACTAACTACTGCAGGACGAAGCAAAACCTCAAGGTTTTCTTTGAGTTTCTTTTCATTGTTTTTATGTTTTTCTCCCCAGCATCTGCTATAGCCCTTGCCTGATGTCCTTGGGAACTGCTGGAATTTTATTAGCCAGAAAATTCCCAAACTATCTCTAGGAATTATTCAGAGTTGCAACATTTCAGACAGAAAAGAACTTGCAGGAGAGAAAGGGACTAAAAATTGGGTTCTGAGTGTCCATTCTGTATGGAAACACCGTGAACACAACACAACACAGAACATTCTATCTGAGCTTTGCCAAGGCAGCCCCAGCCCAGCATTGCTGAGGGCAGGAGAAAACAGATACAGGGTCTTGCTCCTTTCCTGCCCTCTCCTTGAAATCCATGGATCAGATTGCTGGAGGAGTAACATCTCCTCAGAGCACGTTTTCCACCATTTTTCCATGCTGGACTGGGGGAATTATTCTTCAGCAGACACTAAAGAGACAAAGTCCACAACAACATCACCCCTGCACCCGGGTGGCCAAAGAACCTGCAAGCACAAAGCAGAATTTCTTGCCTAAATGTAGGGGACCTGTCTGACCTGCCTGGGAGCTACCAGGAGCGTTCAACCCCAACACACTCTCTGCCTCCCAGCAGCTAAAAATAAAGAAGTCGCTCTCCTGAACCAGAAGTCAGAGCCACCATTCAAAACTGCACCCAGCTACCTCTTTTTGCCCTTATAAGTCTGTTATTATCAAGCAGAAAGAGAAATATTATTGCAAATGTCTTTTTGATTATGCAGAGACATCTAAAAACTCTCTTCTCGCTCTGTTCCTTCAGTTCCAACACACTGCTAAATATACACCAGAAGTATAGGACAAAAGTGCATAAAACTGCCTCACTGATGGAATTTTAAATCCAATTTCTAAAGGATTTTGCGACCTAACTGATAATGAAATTTAAATTAATTTAAGTTGCAGTTAAGAAAATTCCCAAATATTCAGATATTGTCAAGTCTTATAATCCACTGATTTAAAAAGACTTCAGGCTCTTCAATCACCTTGGAGAATTTCAAGGCTATTTCTGCATTACTTAGACATTGGAAAATAGAACCAATATATATTTCTGCCCACAGGCCCTACTTTGCAAAAACCAAGTTATTTTCTTTCCTCTAAATATATATTTATAAATACATATGCAGCCACTGTAGTTCTGCACTAATTGGTATTTGCAATGTAAGCATTGGCCTTTCCTTCCTTTTCCTCAACGAAAGTAAGCATGATCAAAGTCTGGCAGTATTTAATGATGAAAATGTACCGTGTCTCTACAGCCTTAATGTCATTGAAATGAACTTGAAGATAGGTTTACAACAAAAATAATTTTAAAAGGTTTTCATAACAAACTCAGGGAAAAAAAAAACCCGTATTTAGCTTTTCCTTCCTTTGCATTTTTTATTTTGTCTGAAGGGAAAAAAAAGAATAAACGAATATATTTTAAAATGACATGTGAGGGGTAAAATATATGCATAGAAATTTTACCCAGCACTTCTAAGGATCTTGGAAGTGCTACAACTACACTGTAGTTTCTTTGTTACAGCTCTGTATACATTTATACAAAAGAAAGATGAAAGGGGGGAGAGAGTGGTTGATATGGGTTGTGAGAAGTTGGTGGAATTAGATGGCAAGGGGTCAGATTACAGACAATGTAAGCTAAAATGCATCAAAGGATATGAAGCAAAGGACTAGATCAAAGTCTAAGAAGCCAAGTACAAGAATAAAGGAGTGATAATTGTAAGCAGTGAGAGAAAGCACTGGAATAGAAATGTGATAATGGTATGACCTCATGACTCAGTCTTTTTTTTTTCCCCAAGTCACCAGTTTCCCTGCACAAGGCACATGGGCTGGGAAGGGCAGGAGGGTGTGTGGCAGGAGGGAGCAGCCAGGGATGGAAGGGAGAGGAGTTCTGGGGTTGATAACCTTCCTGGGCTTAAAGGGAAAATTCACTTTGTTTTCTGCTTCATTGGTAGGTTTTCCTCAGGACCACAGGGCTGTCTTCACAGGCACTGCTGTGAAACAGGGGTCTGGAAGGATGAAAAACTGGAGGTTAGATCCTGTTTTCCTGCAGCCCAGCAGAACATAGCAGACACCAGTGGGAGTGGGTCTATTTTAAAATCACAATTGGGCCCTATTTCAGAGAAATTATTGGGTACTGCTTCCTCTGCTCTGTGCCTGAGACATCATGGCTGGGGACAGCTGCCATCACCCAAAGAGTTCCTAAATTATACTCATCTTCAACTGTAATTTCATTCTGAGGATGACTTCACATTAGATATACGCTTTTCTGGGAACTGAATGCATTTTATTGCCAAGGAGAAACTTCCCTTTCACATCTAATGAGGTCTCTCTGCCCTCACTGTTGTAGAGCACAGAGTACAGGTCCCTGTACATCCAAAGCAGTCTGGCAGGTCAGGGAATTTCCTGGCTTCCTGGCCTGATGATGCAGAATTTCCTCTGGTGTCACCATGTCCCAGTAAGAACCAGTGACATCACTTCAGGTGACTGCATCAGCCGAGGCTGGGGTTTGTTCCGTGATCCCTGACAAGGGTTTTAATTTGGGACAGGGCAATGGCCCTCATCATCCCTCATGACCAGCTCATTCTGATGTTTCTTCATCTCTTTGAAGGCTGAGGCCAAGGCAGCACTGGGTGAAAGCTCTTCTTGTGAACTTTGCTGCCCTTTTCCCCGTGGTTGATCTTTGGAAGTGGATGACAAATGGGGACAGTCATCACACGCAAGTCTCCTTCTGCTGTCCCCAGGGCTGAACTGGTGCCAAGATCCTGCACTGCTCCAGCAGCTTTGGAAGATCAAACTGTTGATGCCAGAGAATAGCAGCTTCTCTGTTGCCTCCTCAGCAGTGCAGGCACCTATTTCTGTTTTATCTGGAATGCAAAGGAGGCACCACTGCCTTGCCTCCCTCCAGCCTTTTTTTCCTTGCAGGCTGCCTTCCCTTCTCCAGTGAACCCTCAGGACATCCATTCTCTCTTAAGTGGGTGAACAAATCAAAGTAAACCACTTACTGGTCTCTCAGACATCCATTTACTGCCCGAGATGTGTGCACCATTTATCTCCTCACCTCCCTCCCAGCTCAGAGCCATTTGGTGATGGGTTTATTTATTTTTCAGATTTAGTGGTTGAGTTCCATCTCTGGACAATGTTATAGGGTGGAGGAATCTATCAGAGAGTGCCAGAATAGATTCTGAAGAAGCAGAAAATCTTCAGGAAATACAGTGTATGGTAAAATCTCTCCTTGCTGTGCCACAGGTTCATGTTCAAGTATTTCTTCCTCAAAAAATAAGCTATTGAGACATAAAAGTGGCAGAAAGGCTCTTTCTCTACCAGTGCAGACCCTTTAACCCATCTTTGTGTACCACAGCTTTGCTGATGAGTGCTCAGGTAACTCCCAGCCCTTCACTGAAATGTCTGCATCAATCATATGGACATGCTTAACCAGAGCCACTCTGCAATCTGTTGAATTTTAGTTTATACCTGAGTGAAAGGGCCTGCCAGGCCTTCCATCTACACACAAAAAACCTTGGCTGGACTCTTCAGACGCTGAAGGCCATTGGTGTGTTGACTGACCTGAATCAGAAATGTCCTTTCTTCCCAAAGTAATTTTATTTCTCTGTGTGTTTCATTTTTTTGTATTTTCAGCCTAAATAGAATACAAACACTGAGACACACATCGATGAACAGTTTGAGTTCAGATGCCCACCAGTATTTCCAATGTTTACAGGCCATGGCACATTATCCCCAGGCACTGGGCTGGCAGAATTGCTGGAGGGAAAACTCAGGAATTTTTTGAGGACAAGGGAGGGGGTGGCAGAACAGATAGGAGTGTGACAGTTTCAGATGTGACATTTTTGTCACAAAGCATATGAGAGATTTACAGGAGAGTGGGAATTCTGGGTGTTGCATCTTCTCTGTCTCCCTGCAGGCTTTGCTGTTTTGACACTCCTGGAGAGCAGGTCGTGTTTGGAGCCTGCTTTTGCCATTGCCTGACCCCAGCACACCTGTGGGGCAGCAGCAGCAGGTTTCCAGGCAGAACTGCAGTGGCTGGAGCTGCTGAGTAGTGCTGTGGCTCCATGCCAAGCTCCCTTGCAGATCTGCTGACGCTGACACGGACCAGAGGGATCTGGGAAGTGTGGTTATGTGCTGCTCTCTGCCCTCACTAAACCCTGCTGCCCTGTGCTGATAAAAGAGCTCGGAAAACACTGCCAGGACTGATCATGGTTCAGCTGTGCCAGGCCTGGTACAACTGAGGTGAGTCATGGAAGATAAAGAGAGTAAACACGTAGGAACTTTTCCCTTGGAAATTGCTTAATGCCATCAACTGCTCCAAATGACTACAGAGAAGCTGCAACCACAAGGTTTAAAATGTCTTCTAAAGCTTGAAAGGGACACTGGCCACTGCTCTACCCACTCTTGGGTAGCCACATTGACATTATCAATACCCAGATCTGCCAAAAATTCATCCCATTGTGACTGAACCAACCATGGCCCCACTCTGAAGCCTTGGGGCTGTGTAAGAGCCTGGAGGAAGCCACACAGAGATTAGAAGGAAGTGTGGCCCGTACAACGACCTGGAAATTGTCTTGCACATCAAGGAACAGCCACTCAGCAGGAAGAACAGAGTGAAAGCCATTCGTATGATTTTTGATTTAGGTCAGTTCATGACCTCTCAATTCTGACCCTTGCAGGTGTATTAGAAACACAGAAGTTTGTTCCCAATGATCATCATAAACCATTAGTTTGATGCTGTGTATGTGACCCAAAGGGTGTAGAGGGATTAAGCAATAGTGATTCAAAGATACTTAAAGAAGTCCAGAGGTATGCACAAGAAGCTTGTCTGAAAGCTTTATTGGGCAACAATTTGTTTTTAGACACCTGTAGAGGTCCTGCACCCAAAACTGATGTCACAGAGTGTCTTGTGGTTGTCTGCTCCGGAAAGGTGGCTAAAAGAAACTTCCCAAAAAACACTTCCTGTTTTTCTTCTCCATTTTCATTTTTCTTAGAGTTCTGCAAAACCAGTGACTTTCATTGACTCATGTCATGATGAAACAGCAAATTTAGACACACATTTCCCAGAGTGCTGACAATTTCACTCACTTGGCTTGGGTTTGGCCTTATCAATTACGCTCCAAAATATCAATAGTTATCAGTCTCTGACCCTAGGGAACCACAGGGGGCACAGGATGACCCAGCAGTCACTGGGCAATCACCATCCTACATATGGCCAGGGAACATGACACACAGAAACACTGACACTCCTCCTTACTCAAAAAAAGAAAGCAACAAAGCACACAGCTCTTAGAGTGCGGTCAAGAGGACAGAGAAGCCTTATGGTTTTGACACAAGAGTCATGGGCATTCTGAAGAAGCAGAAGGGAATTGTTCCTCTGACCCAAACCAGCCTGGCCAGTTTCCTCAGCCGGGAAGTCCCCAGATGTTGTTGCATCCCACGATTTTGACGTAAATCTGGAAATTTTGTACTCCTTTTTGCTCAGTTGTTTCCTATCGACACATATGGGCATGTGTGAGAAACCTCAAAGGGAGAAGGGCAGTCAGTAATGGGTGCTGGGTGGGCTCAGGGGTGTGAAGCTTTTGTAAGATCTTCCTAAAACGCTGAAAAGAAAAAGTGCCTCACACATAAATCACAGCACACATTGTCTCTTGAAAGGCTGATCACAAGGAGTTCTGGTTTGCTCAGCACTGGCTGTCTAAGCAAGAGTGTCTAAAATCATGCGACATTACAGCCAAAGTCTTCAATAGAATCTCTGCTGGGAGAAAATTGCCAGGTAGCTATGGTCAATCCAGAAAGGCAAATCAAACAGTAATGGGGAAAGTTTCCTTGACTGAATAGGGCTGGAAGGTCAAACAGCTCCTGAAATGTCTCCTTGTCAAAGCAGATCTTTTCTCTCAATATTTTTAGTTATTTAAGAAATTTTATACTTTGATATTGCTTCAGTGGTTTTGTTAATCTGAATTTTTTGACCCTAGTTAGAAAGCAGAGTCATATTTACCTGGCTTTGACATCAGTGTAGCCCTCTCAGCACCAAGACTCTTAAGGTCAGACCCGCACACAGTTTCCTCCCAGGCATCTTGTCAGTCCCACACAGCTTTTGAGCAATAAATAATTCATGTAGCAAGATATCCTCAAAATATTCTAAGCTCTCTTAAATAAAAAGGTATTTTCCTCAACTGACAAAAACCAACAGAAATTGTCACCTCTCCTGCAATTCTATTGAGTTAAAGATAATTCAAAGGGATGGGGAAAATTGATAAAATCAGGAAATAGTTGGATGTTTCAATCCCATTGATCTCTGTTAAAGGATGCTATTGCTCCCTTCAATACTGCTTTTTCTTTTTTTTCTTTTTTTTTTTTTTTTTTAAAAAACCTTATACAACAGTTTTAGTCCAGAAGAAATATCTGCAGCCTACAGCTAATTCAGATTTTCCACTGCAAGGGGAAAGGCAAGCAGGGAGGGCACCTTCTGTGAGGACAGTCCAAAGGAGCTGGTAGGGGGTGAGAGATGAGGCAAAACTCCTTCCTTTGGAGGAGGGATGTGACAAACTCCTGACAGCCCCAGACATCCCCCAGCAATGCCCTGGGATCTGTGACCAGAGTTTTATATCCTTCCTCTTTACATTTCTGTTTCTTTCTGTTGCCTTGTAGTGGTGACACATCCCCTGTGCTTGGGGACACCCTCTCCTCAGCTGTGCATTCATCACACACTCTGTACAGCTTCCCAGTTGTTTTAGGGTCTCCTTCCTCCTCACACACTCCCCTTTGCCCCTGAGCATCCCCTTCAGCTCGGAATCCCCTCCCAGTATGGAGACCCCAACTGGAACCAGCAGTCACAGACTTGGCTGATTGATTCAAGGTTTTTCACCTCCTTCTCCTCTCTCACTTTGTCTCTCAGCCCTGGGGAGTTTCATTCCCTTGCACACTGGTTTGCTGTCACACCTTGCTCTCCCACTCCAGCTGAGAGGATGGCTCACTCTGGTGACATTGAATTTCAGACCTGATCTTAGTCTAAGGTCACAATTTCTACCATTTTGCAAAATGGTGGAAAGCACAAATTCCACAATGGCTTGTGACTGTGAGTTAAGTTCAATACAGCTGGCAGCTTCTCTTAGGCAGATCTGCAGCAGGACTGACCTCACCGACTGAATGAATCACTTGTCCCCCAGGGGCAGGAATATTTCTTCCAGGACAGGATTGAAGCTGCTTTCTTACAAAGGCACTATCAGTCCCAGGCAGGGAGTTGGAAGCTGCCTGAGCCACACACCTGTCTTGTAGATAGTTCCTAGGCCTGCCAGGCATTTACCATTCAAAAAATACACATTCTTCATCAACTTGAGCTGAACTTTGGTGAAGGGTGTAGGGGGGGAAAGGAGAGGAAAGGAGGAGGGGAGGGAGTCAAGGGGTTCAAGTGGAAGTTTTTTGTTCAATCCTTGACAGAAATAAATAACCAAATCTGTCTGGTTTGGCTCTAGTGCATTTGTAAAAGGTGCCAAGGCTAGAACTGTTATCGCATACCAGCTTCCCAATGATTGGATTGAAAAACAAATGCTGGTTTCTTGCTAAATGAGAATATCACAGGAGCTTCAAGTGGAAGAATACCAGGAAGGGAGAAAAAGTGAACCAAACTGCTGTGGTCCCAAAAGCAGATAGTCACCATCCTGTCCCAAATTGTCCTGTGGGTGTCCCAGAGGAGAGCCTGTGACTGCAATGGGACACAGGCCACCATCATCCCAGAAGGATTTGCCCACTACACCAGATCAGGAGCACTCAGGGAGTGAGCTGGAGCTTTAGAACAAACAGCAAAGCAGATGTGCACGAAACACAGAATATTCAATATATTGGCCTGTTAAAGGTCAAGGTTACACTCCAAAGTGAGGCTGTGACATTCTCCCCAGACTGGCACTGGACACATCAGAGCAGACACATGGTGGGGCCCTCGGTCTGTGCTGATCACCACAACATCACAGGGCTTGGGGACAGGGAGAAGAAGGGAGAGATGAGAGCTCAGGGGGGCTCAGTGCCTCCCAGCACTGCAGCATGTCTGTAGCTGCAGACATATAAAGGAGCTCTTCATGTATTTCCACCTAGAAATGGGCTTCATTTAGATATTTATACCTTAATTTTGCTGAATAAAGACATGAAGAAGAGGCACCTATTTCTGTGGCTACGTCTAAGAGATGCTGCATCCAAGACCAAAATATTTTTGCATGCCTGATCCATACCTCCCATGTGATAAGAAGCCTTTAAGCTCTTTTTTAGCTGACGAGACGTGAGCAGGTGGTCCAATTGTGAACAAAATGTCAGAATCCCTTCCCAGGTACAAAACCCCACTTAGAGAGACAGTCAAACTATGCTGATAAACGTCAACTAGCCCCAGGCACCGCCAACCCCCAAATCTCTGCTTTCAGTGCTAACATTAACTCTAATTATGTTCATCCTAAATCTGCTTCCAGTCTGTTTTCATTACCTTCATTCACGTTACTTTGCTATCACTTGTCCCTGCTTGCTGGCCTGATCTGTGATCAGATCTATTAGCAGGGTTGGTGCAGGGTGTTTGTGCTCCTCAGCAGCCTGCATGTGGCACTTCTGGTTTTCCTCCACCTGCAACGTGGCTGCTAAACTGTGAATTTCTGACACTGGACAACAGCTCCATGGCAGCTTTTCAGGGTGCCACCAAGAGCCTCTTCCTTTCACTGGGGTCAGCAATCAGGATAAATAATAAATAAACCCTGATGTGTCACAGTGGGAGGCTGCTCTTTACACCCCACAGACAAGCAGCACGGGTGCTAGACAAGGCATGGAAAGAAGGTATTCTGGTTTACTTCCAGCAGCCCTGATGGCTTGTTTTTATGTCTGATGGCATAAAAACAGGGTTTTTTTCCCCCAGTATTCTCCCATTCCAGCTAACTGAGCTGCACCCAAAGAAAACACTAATGTGAACGTGCCGTGGAAGGCAATTTTCTGTACTGTGGTCACATGCAAAGTGATGGGTAGCCTGGAGAAAAGAGGGCTCCAGGAAAAATTTCTAGCACCTTCCAGTGCCTAAATGGACTTGGGAAAACAGCCTGGAGTGACAGGACAAGAGGAATGACTTAAAACTGACAGAAAGAAGAGTAATATTGGATATTAGGAAGAAATTCTTCCCAGTGAGGGTGATGAGGCCCTGGCACAGGTGCCCAGAGATGTTGTGGCTGCCCCTGGATCCCTGGAAGTGTCCAAGGCCAGGTTGGATGGGGTTTGGAGCAGCCTGGGATGGTGGAAGGTGTCCCTGCCCATGGCAGAGGTTTTAGAATGAAGTGACCTCCAGGGCCACTTCCAACTCAAACCATTCTATGGTAACAAATGCCTTTTGCCATTTCCCTGTTTCAGTAGCTGTGTTCTGGAAGGTAGTGCTGTCTGCAGGTCACAGCAGGGAATGCTGCATCCCAAGGGCCTGGGTATTCAGATGTCCTGAGCATCCGAGGCTCCAGCTGCTCACAGTAGGACGTGTAGGTGCTCTGTGTTTCTGAAAACAGCATTTACAATTCATATCAACATTTTATATCTGCATGAATAAAATCCCTGGAGATCAGCTCAGTGTTTCTGGAAGGGGTCCAGACACTTCGAGCTTCCCTTGTGCCCACTGAGTGTGGCAGGCTCAGCTCTGAAAGTAGATAAAAGTCCAATGACGACCTTAGGATAAGTGCACTGCTCCCAGTGTAGCTGCCAAAAGGACAAATCTATATCAGAAAAATGTTCTTTCTTCTTCAGGGAGTTGTTAAGATTCTGCAAATTATGGTAATGAATTGTGAGACCTTGAATGGATGCTGCTACTGAACAGTAGGTCATTGTGTCTGGGTGGATTTTATAGATGTTTCTATAGTGCTCGTGAAAAAGATAAGGAAAGTTCTATTTTGAACACATTCTCAAATGTGTGTGTCATTTCTGTGTGCTTTCACCCAGATGGTAAAAGATACAGATTTTTAAAGGATACTCAGCAAGGTGTTACTATCCCATCGTAACATACACATTTGTTGATGGAATTTTAAAGTAGAATATTTACTGACCCACAATAACTCTCAAGCATTTCTTCATATTTAAGAAGTTATTTTCTAGTCTTTACCATTTTTTCTCATTCTTTTCATGGTTTTGGTCAATAAAACTGAGGATAAACCATTCTTCAAAAGCATTCCTTTTCTTCCATTATCAACTTTGATACTGTCATTTAAGTATGATATTACTACACCCATTCAGAAAATACTCTGTTACTACGCACAGTGATGGATAATGAGACAGGTTTTCACCACATTCTTTGCTTTGTAACATTAGTAGGACCACCAGCATCATTGGAAAAAGAGTCTTTCAACTGACAAAGCAAAAAAGTGGAAAGTTCCTGAAAAACTAAAAAACAAATTCAAGGAGTCATTTCCTCTACATGAGAACAGGCATCAATTAAATCAAGGCCCTCCATGATCCGTGCAGCTGAAAGAAAAGGGAAAAGCACTGCACTTTGAGTTCTTTCAGAATAGTAATTCCTGACATTTCTAGTGAGGAGAGGAATAATTGCAAAAAACACCCTTTAGAACCTAACATAGTGAGGTGTTCCTCATGGAAGTGTGGGACAAACTGCCTCCTTTACAGCCAAGGACATGAGCCATGTGAGGAGCAGTAAATTGGAGAGGTGCACCATATAAACAGTAACTGGAGTGCCAAGGTTTCTCCTTCCGTGTCTGAACTCTCTACACAGGTTAATAACCTTTGGGATGTTCGAGCAGCAGGTCAAGGAACTGCTGTATTTTAACCCTTTTTCTCTGTGGGTTGTGTTTTTTGAGTTTTGTTGGTTTGTTTGTTTGTGGAGTTTTTGTTTGAGTGCGTTTTTTGGGAGGTGTTTTTGGGTTTTGGTTTGGTTACTTTGGTGGCTTTTTCTGCTATGTATTGCCTATCCATCTAAATTATGGGGTTTGGGATTTGGGGAATTTTTAAATTTTTCTGTAGGAATAGGAACATGTCCTTCATTAACGCCCAGTCAAGTCAACGCTTGCTGGGATAAGGGAGGAAGCCTTTTAGGAGGAAGAAGTATTTTGAATTCCTGCCTTCTTCAGTCGCTTTCTGAGCTTCACACAAGTTTTCTGCTCCTGCTGGTTTCCTGTTTCTCACTTGGGCAAGAAGTGACTGAAGGAATCAGTCTCAGGCCCGTTGCCACTGATGTGTGGATTCCCCCAGTCTGTAAAGCTCAGCACCTCCCTGGGCTGGACCTTCAGAAAGCCAGGAAAGAGGAGTGTCATCGGGTCTTACTTTTGTGAGAGGATTAATGCCTTAATCAAATGACTTGCTTGGAAGAAAAATTAGCAGATGCTGCAATGTTTCACCTTTGAAACCAGCAAAAATCCCCTGTGCTCCCTAAGAGCAAACCCAGCAAAAATTCCCTGTTCTCCCTAAGAGCAGGTACGTGTGTGACGGTCCCTATTCAGCCCGTGTTTGCAGTTTGCATATTTCTGTGTAAATGTGTGTCTTACAATTAGCTTGAGGATGTGCTTACAGTTGCTTTTACAAGTCCTCATTCTTGACAGTTTTACGGATGTTTGCACTAAGTAGCTTTTAGTGGCATACTGGTGAAACTAGGCACCTTGTTTTCCTTTCTTAAAGGCCCTTGGTTCTAATACCTACAAAGACTAATCCATTTGCCTCAGCTAATCCAGTCTAAAAGTAGTCCAGTGCACTTGAAAGGATGTCCTGTGAGCAAAACATCTCACCTTGAGAATGGGGAAAAACTTGTTTTGGAGGTTGCTTCCCTCTGAAGCAGCATCTCCAATTGGCTAATCTATTTAGCAAAATTAATGAGAGGGCCATGGATTGAGTTTCATGGCAGACTAAAGCCCAGCTTTCTCAAAGAAAGGAATTCATTGTTGAACCTTTGATGGTCTAAAGGAGGAGAGATGCATTCATATGTTTTGGGTAACTCCCTCATCATTACTAAGATAAAATAAAAAGGCTTTAAGGTTTCTTTCACCAATCACCCCACAAGTTGGCAATTATATAGGATTACTAGTATCCCATAGACCTGAGCTACCAACAGCTATTTTATTCACTTGTGTAATGCATTTTATGGTAATAACAAAAGAGCCCTTCAGGCTATTTTGTGGTCCATACAGATTTTGAAGGAGGGGGAGCTCGTATTTTTGTTTGTGTTTTGAGTGGGGGTGATGGGCAAAAAAGGTTTCTCTCTGCCAAGAGATTAGTGTGAAAGAATGAAATGAAATGTTTCGGTCTTGTTCAGTTCTAGTCTAATCAAGCCTACTCTCAAATTAATGAGCTCTTACCAGGGGGAACATCCCTCGATGCTGGAAGGCAGCAGTAAAGCTATGCACTTCTATTTCGAAAAAATGTAAAGCAATATCCTTTTTGGCTTCAGATAAAACAGTGAAAGAAGCATTTTTCATCTTTTAAGGTTTGATTTAATGCTACACCGAATTTCAGGGTTTGTGTTTATTGGAGGCATTTTTCTAGAGAGCTGAACAAATTGCAAATAATTTGAGGGTTAGTATTCTGGTCTCTTTTGGCTCACGGTGAATGAAAAGTGTGGGACAAGGAAGTCTAGCAAGAGAATTTATTTTGAGAAAAGGTCTTCCTAAACCCTTTTCAGGTCACACTAACCTATCTTCAGTCCCATCTTCTAAAATCCTTCCTTGTCCTTTCCTGAATTTGTTCTGCAGTGCCCTGGGTAGTGGAGTCCCTCAGCTTTGTAGCTTCCCACAAAGGCAAGAAACTTTCTTTAAAATATATCGTGCCTCAATGGCTCACAAGACCACAGCCTCCGGGCTCTTCTGGGGCTGGAGCACAGCACAGGCACAGGCCTGCAGTGCCTGAGGGCTGCAGATCCTGGAGCTGTGGAACAGCATCACATGGGAGTCCTCTGTGTGCCAACAGATCCAGGTCACCTTGAGGTACTCCACAGCAAAATCCCTGCATTTGCTGCAATAACCACCCCCCACAGTTTCACACCACCAAAATCCAAAGCTGGAAGGTCTCAGATTTGCACAGTAGGAAATGCCCATTGCCATATTCAATTGTTTGCCCTTCTCTGTGCCCCTTACAGAACTTTAACATGTGCTATTTTTCTCACTTTATTTATCACAGAGTGGCTGGGGCTGACTGAATCCGTCTGTGGTTTGTATTCTCTTGTAACCTCATAATTTCAACGGTGTTTCCAGGTCTTATCTACTGTTCTCTATATCCAAGCATTGCTCTGAACCAAGGTGGCTTCTTATATTCTTTGAGTTTCCTATCATATTGCCGCTGTAGTTTGACAATATTCCACTACAATCAGGTAATTTTTGCAACAGCCCTGGGATATAAGGCCTAGAAGGATTAAGCCCAAACTTGTCATATTTTCTAATGTGAATCACATAGGCTCTGATTATGTGATTAATATCCTGTACTTTGATAGGACAAAAGTGGAAAAGTACAAATGCACACCTTTGTAGTTCAAAGTCTGGGTGAGATCGTTGTGGGGTGGTTTTTGTTTTGCGGGTTTTCTTGACAGGCTGGATCCTTCTGCGTGTTAGGGTTGCTTAATAAACGAGAGCTCTTCCATGAGTTTAGTAATATGGAAAGGTTCCTCTAAATCATTTTTCTAGCACCACATTGGAGGTCCCTGCTCCACTACAGGGTAAAGTCAATGATTCTGGTCAGTCAGGGATTAAGGTCCCTCAACCTCACCATCCCCTGTGCTCTTCACCAAGGTCCCTGCCTCATTTGCAGTCTGTATTCCATCTCCTAGGACATGTAAAGCAATGGTCTGGCTAACAACAGCCTCCTTCAGCACAAACCATGATTCATTTCCTCTATATCTTTCTCAAATAGTGCTAGAGGCCAAAATGCCAGACACTACAATTCAGTTCTTCTAATGTCTGCTAAGAAAATACCCGTGCTTTTGTTTTGTTTGTTTGTTTTAAGAAGAAAAAATTTAAAACCAGGGATTCCCACTGGTGGAAACCTACTGAGTTCCACCTACCCAAACAGTAAGACCGGACTTTGAGAGAAACGGGGTATACTTCTACCTTTTGAGCTAAGAGAGGAGTTGATATCAGAATATAAGGAGCATTTTCCTCTCTTGGCAAATACTGAAGGGGGATGAGGAAAATGAGCTGTTGGCAGTGCGTAAGGTGGCAGAGAGCAGTGGAAAAAATTCAGAAAGGGATACAATGGCATCTCAAAAGCCTATTAACCCCCCCAGTCTTTGTCCTCTGCTGCTGCTGTACCCCAGTCTGCTTTTTTCTTCTCCAGCACCTTCATTTTGCCTTCAGTAGGGTCTGTTGAGTGAAAGGCTCCTTGTTCCTTACCCTATATTGAATGGTCTTGCTCAGCCTCGAAGAGCACTTCCAAATGATTGTTGAAACCACTGCCTAAAAAGATTTGAACAGCTTGAGAGTGTGGAGGCAGCAATGCTCAGGGATTTCAGTAGGTCTCTTTTGAAAAGCCATAACCCAGGTGATACAGCCAGCTCATTTTCAAGCTCCTGCTCCAAAGAAAAACAGCACTGCTAGGTTATGGATGAAATAACTGAAAAAAATGTTTTAAAGTTCTCCAATATTAGTTTTTTACCAGGTTTTAGGCCTTCAAAATAAAGGAGCTATTTTTGCTAGAACATTGCTCAAACTAGTCAGGTAAAAGAATACACCCAGCATGGAAAATTCCAGAACAGACCATTACAAGGCCTAGTTACCAACTCGTTGTAATTCACCAAACACAAAGAGGAAGACACAGGCTGCTGTAGTGATTGCTGCTGGTGTCAGCCCCACTGGAACGACACCAGGAGATATTGTGGAGTGGTGCCACACTCCATTGTAACTTCTGCTAGTGCTCAGAAAAAAAGAACTTTTTCTCAGTAAATGGCAACGAAACAAGCCACAGTTGTGTTTTAAATAAGTGGTTTTACACTTGTAGTGAGCTGTGAAGACGGGGCTAAACAAGGAAATCTGTGTGACAAAGTCACAGAGGGTTATTTCACAGAAAGGATTGCCATGCTCCAGCAATCCTTGCTTCCTGCAGACCAAGGTCAACAAATAGTGCCTGAAAGCCCAAGGTGAGCTGTCTTCATCATGGGCTACAAAGCAGGGACCGATCACAGGCAAGGCATGCTGCTGAAAAGCAGAATTTAACTTTATAAAACATTAACAGGAGTGCAGCAAGACAGACCCTGCGTCAGAAAGGGCTGGGAGCAGGAATCAGTGCAGCCTGTATGCAGGCCAGCACAGAGGTGCAAACATTTGTGGGATGTGGCAAATCAAAATATCTTTCAGGTAAAAGCCTCACAAAATGCAGCATGTGTTCTTTTCAAATAAAACCTCCCCTTTATTTATCTGCCTCAGCCACATAAGCTTTTAATTAGAACATATGCAGGGCTTCATGGGAAGTTCCCTGAAAGTGGAAATCTCCAAGAAATCCTTTCCAAAGTGAAAGCCATATCAAGTTGCCCTTGTTCACAGCATGCCTTTCTCTAGAGAAAGAAGCAAAATTGAGAGTTCAAAGCAGGTGACAAATACCAACACACCTGAAATGGCTTAAGCGATTATTATTATTATTATTATTATTGTTATTACTGTGTCATACGGCAGTCAAACGCGTTTCAGCTTAGAGACTCCAAAGTCCAAGAAAGAAAATCCAGCTGGAAGTTCTGTCACATCTCTCTCCTTATCTACCTTCTCTTCACCTTTAGTGCTCGCTTTCACGGCAGATGTGAATCACTCATACGTAACAGTGCCACTCCAACCAGCAAACAGCTCTGGCTCAGCTCACCCCGTGCCTTCTTTATGAGCTGTCTGTCACTCCTCAGAGTTGGCAGTGACTTGTGGACTGCCACCACGGATCTGCTTCTGATCATATCATCCAGTGATTCTGCTGATGAGAACTCCTAATATGGGGCTATCAGCAGACAAATTGCTCAAGCCTAACGATGCCACGAGAAGAAGTGTAAACAACGGGAATCTGCTCCATTTAAGCAGTGCACAATGCTCGTGTTGTCTGCCCAAAAATAATAACTGGAAGGATCAGTTCTCGATTTTTAAGCCAGTCTACTGCCAAAGCAGAATGGGAAAGCACACAAAAAAGGGAATGTTTTAATGCATCTACTGACACCACTTCAAACTGGAGCAGGATCACAAAAACCTCCAGTACTTGGAAAAATCAAATACTTTGCCCTTGAAATTCTGCCTGCGAAGTAGTTTTGGGAAAATGGGGAGGACTGGGAACAAGCAGTAAACAGAAAATCAAGGCACCCTTCAGAGTCTGGGTTTGTTGGCACTACCTAAAGAAGGTGCAGTGTCCTCCTGTGAAGGTTTCCTTTCCCCCAGCTGCCACAGCTAAGAGGAGCAGAGAGGGCAGCAGTGCAGACTGGCAGCCACATCCCCAGAGTCTTTGCTCTTGGCTCTCTCCCACAGCACTGATGCTTCTCTGGCTGTGGTATTTTTCCTAGATTAAATGTGTAGGCTTCTCCTTTTTTTTTTTTTTTTTTCTTCTTCTTCTGTCTCTGTTCATCTCAAAACATGGGCAAAGCAAACTGGCTCGCTCTCAGGTGAGAAACTGTGAAGTTCCATCTCTCTCAACTTCTTTAGGTGTGTACTGGGGGTAGAGAAAGCGGACATGCATAAAGACACCTGCTGATACCCAGCTCCAAGGACTGAGAAAGGCACACTCACATTAACTCACTTAGATGGCACTAGCAGAAGCTTCATTTGATGCAAGCTGGCCACGATATCTGGACTTGTCTTTCACCACAGAGCCCTCATTTGTGAGCTGTCTTTCTCTGCAGTGTCGTTGTCTGCAAGAAATGAGGGGAAAACTGAAGGTTTGGAGAGAACTCTTCCACATCTCCCTACAGGGGAGAATTGGAGGCTGAGATACTTTTAAACAAGCTCCTTTTTTTGGCTCCAGAAGGAGGCTGCCTATTTTTTTACATTTGAGGAGGACTGATATCATTCAGTAAGAGCAGCATTCTACAATGTAGACACATCCACAGTCACAGGACATGGAGCTTGAAGGACCTGTCAAGACACACAAAACACCTCAAGGCTTTTTGAGCCTTTCCTTTTCGGGTTTCGTTTTTCTTTTTTTTTTTTTTTCTTTTTTGAGGTTTTTTTCTTTATGTCAGGGTGAATGTCTTGCCACATCAATTAGACACTGACCTGTATCTCTTGTTTATAAACTCTTCCTGTTATCATGCAATTTATACAAACTCAGCTTTGAATCAAAGCACTACATCTTTCTCTTAAAAGTCATTTGTTGTTCTTGGACGAAAGTGTCCCAGTTTTGTTCCCTCCAAGAGATCACTCCCCCAGAGAGGGCCAAAAGCTGTTACCTCACACACTGGCTGATGTTTATTTCTCCTTGATCGTGGAGGAACCACTGGGGATGCACACCTGTGTGGTCACACCAGTTTTCTGTGGATGGAAGAAAGCTACTTGGAGCAAGAACTCATCAGTAGTTTATTCCCTATATCCACCCAATACCTGCATAAGAGTCTCCTCAGGAGACTGAAACTGGGAGTTTCATGAAGATGGTGATCAACCAAGTGATGCCTAGCCTGCTGTCCTCCAGGTTTTCTCCTGCAGTGGCTCTTTGTAAGTAGAGCCACTTACTTCTTTTGACATATTTTGTAAATCTTTAGACAGGATTTCCTTGGGGTGATTTTGCTTCTGACCCACCATTCCTCACTTACTGCATAGCACAGAGCAAAGTCCTGCAGAGTAACGTGAACAAAAACATTCTTAATTGTGGTTGAGAACCACAGGTTGTGACCACAGGAGGAAATGTCACACCTGCAATGAGCATTTTTACTTTTGTAAAATTTAGAAAGTCGTGTGGGTTTATCTGTCACCAGGGCAATTTCTTGCTGATTAACTACACACACAATTTTCATACAACTAACCTCAAGAGAAAACGCCTTGAAGTCAAGAGAAGAAAATGGACTGGTGCATTCTCTGAAATTTCTGCTACCAGACCTTGAACCTGGAAGAGAAAAGCTTTCCATAAAATACTAACTGAGGCATTTGAAATAAAACAAGGCAAGTGAAGTCAGAGCCCAAAAGACAGTAGGACTCCAAAAGAAAAAAATTAGTTGCTTGATGAACCAATATATTGTTTTCTTTTGGGGGGTCTTTTCAAAAGGAAAATATTGAATTTCATTTCACAGAGATTTAGGGATTCAAGAAATTATATCATTCCCTTTCAAAACAAAATTTGTTTTCTTTCACATGGCAAATTTTTGATTTGGCAGAAACTAAAAGTTGCATTTCCCCCGTGGATGTTTTATATTTTAATAGGTAGTATAGTATCAATTTTTAAGAACAAATGACACAAGTTTAAGTGAAAATAATATATCTGACTTTTTTCAGGTATGGAGCTAATTTAGGATGTTTCAGCATTATTGGAACTTTTTCATCACTTTTTGGAAATGAAATTTCCCCAAAAGCAACATGAGCTCACAAACTTCTCTTTTTATTATTATTTTAGCGCTACCACATATTACTGATGGGGGGAAAAGAACCCTTTCCATCAAAGTTTTTTCCAATAAACACTACTCCTGAGTCAAGTAGAAGCGTGTCTGAAAATCCCTCAGATGGAAGATTTATTATGTATCGCTGGGGAAAAAAAAAGCTATTCAGGGCCAAATCCTGATACAAGCTGGTTTGTGCAAATATACACTGAGCTCCAGCCAGTGAAAATGAGGCCCTTTCAATGTATTTCGTGCTCCTAAAGAGAAGGTATCCAGTAAAAGGGTCAGAAACATTAGTGTGTAAATATGTGTCTGAACACAGACACTCTGCTGCTGCTCTTGGCACTCAAGAAAAGCTTTCTAGATCATTTTAAAAATATCTGTCTTCAGTGTGAAGCCCCATAGCCACATGATTTTCAGGTATTTTTATTGTCCTCCACTTCTCTAATTTTTTTAAAAACCTTCTTTTTTTATTATCTTATGAGAAGTAAATTTTACAATCTATGACCAGATACATGAACTAAATTTTGATATTATTTAGCAAGACCCCATTTGCCAAAAAAAAAAAAAAAAAATCAACATGCAGCTCGCCCAACACTCAGAGCCTCCTCACAGACCTGTTTATAAAAAACACTCACTTCATAGAAGCACAACAATTAGTGGGTTACAGAAGTGCCCAAACCAGCAAAAGGGTTAAGGAAGCTGTGGTAAAACCAGTGTGTTTCTCGAGGATGCTCAATTATCCTCACTACAACAACTTGTATTTTTAGGAAGGTGGTAAACAGACAGATGCCTGCGCTGCCAAGCTCCAGAAGCCCACTCGGGTGGGTTGTCTGAGAACGTCAGTCTGATAACAAAAACATTGTGATGTGTATCAAAGTGTTGCAAAGGAGTGACTGCTCGGCCAAAATGAAAGCCAGCCCTGGGAGATGTGAGGCACAGCGAGAAGGGTGATTCAGTCCATTCCCATAAACAAGATGCAGTGGAAAGAGGCCGTGCAATTAACCCGCTGCCTCCAGAAACGGCACTTAATGCGCCATCCATTTAAAATTAAACTGCTGTCAAAAGCAGCCTTTTTATTCCTCATTTTAATTCTGTTCAAAGCAAACAAACCCGTGTCTGCGGTGCTGCCCCAGGCAATGACACTGACTGCTCCAAACAGGGGGGTTTGCAGCCTGATTTACAAAGCCATGGCATGGCCAACACCGTATTGCTGTTGGAGTGACCTGGCCACAAACACCCGGCGCTCATCCGGAGCCACCACAGCTCCACGATCTCCTTGGGCCACCTGGATCCTGTTAAGTGCAGGCATAAATCAAAGCAACCTGCACATGACAGAGGCTTGTCCAGGCTGGGACTGGGTCAGGCCAAATCCTTCCAGCGAAGTAGAACTGAACTGTAAAATGTTGTGGCGTTGTTATTTGCTTTGTAGCGGCAGCCAGAGCCATTTTGCCGCAGAAGTGGAGGAAGTGGCAGTGCAGAAGAGTCAAACTTGTCTTCTTCCCTGTGCTTTGGGCTCATCTGCACCTGCACCCAAATCTCATGGACAGCTCTGGTCTTGAGCAAAGGCTTGGCTGGCACTTCAGATGTATTGTTGGCACTACCACAGAGAACAAACCGTTCCCTTGTTTTCACCCCACAGACTGATGGCAAAGGCAAAGACAAGACTTCAGGTTCATTAGGGCATGCCCTGCACCCCAGTGCCTGCAGGGAGAACAATGTCCCCAGTTAGACAGACTGGAACTTCTCTGATGAGACTGAGATGAAGATTTCTGCAGGTGGGAGAACTTTAAAAGAGCACCTGTATGCTCAGAGGAAAGTTTCTAGTTCAAGGACCACATGGCAATTACACAATTTTTACTCTTCCTTCCTAATCTATCCTAGACAGACTGCAACAAACAGTTGTATGACATATATATTTCATTTAGAGTAGTAAATATTTATCCTTCTAGAAGTCCAGACTCAGCAGCACTGGATAATTGAAGTTATTCCTGTATACACTGGCAGTCTTCACCCACCCCAATGCTACCACATGTTTACTTCAGCTCTGACATGCAAGACCACCCTTCCATATTTACCTTCCCTTGTGGCCAGCATGTGAGTGCAGGATGCCAACCCCTGTGATCCACGTGGAGCTTGTGGCAGGGTTCATGTTGTGGTGACAGCTGTCCTAAAATGTAGATTTTTTTTTTTTTTTGTGGTAGGTAGAAGTACGCTTGGCATGTTTTGTATTCAAATGGACAGAAGTGGGGTTGAATTTGTGTCTAAACATGGCAAAGTGAAAGGTGGGAGCACCAGGTAAAACTACTCAAAATAAACTGTAAGTGCCCATTAACACATTATGTGTCTTCACTGTTGGTGGAAAAGGCTAAGAATTATCTGTAAAAATCCATTTAAAAAATCCATCTCCTGCTGTGGAATTCTACTTTGTGTTTTACTGGCTCCTATGAAGTCCTTATCACCAGCGTATAAACCATTTCACTTCTGAAACATCATAAAATTGCTGCCATTGAAGCCCTGGCAATTAAAGCCTGTTTGAGACCACAGAGCTTGTAAGCAACATGAGAAAATTCCTAAAGCCCTTTTTTACAGAGCTCTGATTAGAAACTCTTTCCAGATATGGGCAGATGAAATGTTCTAGAGACAATCTCAAGGCAATCTTGACTCATGTAGCATTGATTTACTGGGGAGCTCGCAGCTCAGAATAGGCTTTGATGGCAATATCTTATCTCCTTGAATCTGATAAATTCTGAGGACAGATGTATTGCTCCAATTAACATAAATATACACTGCAGATAGCGAGGAGGAAAATAACAAGACTGAGAAAACAGATCCTCCTTAATGCCACCTCCAGTATGCTGTACACTGCAGGGGCAGGCTCCATGCTAATTGTAGGACCAACAAGCGAGTTCCAAGGAAATAAATGTATACTGGGAGGCCCCACAACATGTCTGAGCTCTTTCCAGAGGTGATTTTTACACTCTAATTAACATCTGTCACCAGTCTCTTCGCTCATCTCTTCTTGGGGAGGAAAACTCCTCTGTGGCCTTGTGTTTGGTGAGGCATGGGGCAAACTGGAATCATTAGGCTGGATTTCTGAATTGCTGGATGGGAGTGATTCTGCTGTGTATTTACACGTTAAAGGCCCGTGCATTTGGAGAAGAAACTGAAGATATCTGTAACTCATTTACTGTGCAAGTGGCTGAGAACAGGGACAGTGCTCAGAGGTGGTGTGGAGTCTCCTTCCCTGGGATATCCCAAATGTGTCTGGGCACAGCCCTGAGCAGTGTGCTCTGGGGAATCCTCCCTGAGCAAGGAGGCTGGACTAGATGAGCCCCAGCTGTCCCTCCACCCTGACCCATGCTGTGGTGAGGCTGCAGAGGTCCAAGCCAT
The DNA here is from genome assembly GCF_009819655.1 of Sylvia atricapilla. NCBI lineage: Eukaryota > Metazoa > Chordata > Aves > Passeriformes > Sylviidae > Sylvia > Sylvia atricapilla. The sequence continues at coordinate 2,283,169 of NC_089154.1, forward strand.
CCTTTCAGACCATCCTGAGGAAAACTCAACCCTGCACAGGCCACTCTGGCAGAGCAGGTGTCCCATGGTGTATGAGTTATCACTCTTGATTTTCATATGCTGAGTATCCCAAGCACAGGCTATTGGCCTAGGTGTTGGACTTGGGGAGAGAGTGAGGGAAAAGGGAGGCTGAGAACTGCACCGAGAGCACAGCGACCATCTGACAAATTTATAAAGGCAAGGCTGTCCAGTCTCTGCCAGCCTCCAGTAAAACAGCTGGAACACTACCTGGTAAACAATTGCTGATGTCTTCTCTAACACCAAAACTTTTAAAAAGTCCTTTTAGAGCAGACAGCAATGGTCAGAAGATGCTTGTTGGAGCTGTCCCTCAAAACCGTGCACAGTCAAGCCAGAGGCTGATCTGCCCAACTTGCTTGACAACAATAACATGAGGATGAAAAGCAAAGCATTTCCAGGTGTCTGGTCAAAGGTTCTTGTGCCATGCTGTGTCATGGGGCAGGACACAGAGAAGAGGTCCTGCTTCTCATGTGTCTTTCCATCACATGACAAAATGAGTGTAAGGAAATGTGGGAGACAGGATGATGAAAAAAACATGGCAAGTCCATAAAATTTCTCAGGTGCCTTGCTTGGCACTGGCCTAGTGCCAGTCAAGAGTAGAGGGAGGTTTAGTAAAGCTGGTTGAAAGCTGAAATTTCCCTTTGAAGCCAGGGATATTACAATCTTCTGATTATTTCCTTTTTTTTTTTTTTTTGTATGTTACCGGAAAAAGAACAAGAAAAGCTGAGATTTCCTATGAAATTGAAATCCTGAGTGATTTTGCCCTGATAGCATCAGAACATCCTCTTTGCAAAGATTTGTTCCAACGTGCCTGCAGTCCTCACAAAGTGACAATGCTTCATGTCCGTGGAATTGTTTAGAGTTTTATAAAAACCCAAATTCAACAAGAAGCTTTTGTTTTCATCAAAAATGATGGTTCTCGGTAACTTCACCCCAAAAAAAACCAGTCTGTTTCCTTTCTGAACACAGGCAGGCTTCACTGAGAAGGCACACTCTGCTGGAAAATGTCCACAATCCCAAGTCCATTTCCAGTGAAGCCTGTGCAGAGAAGCCTTGCAAGCTCTCACATGTTTGCAGGAGCCTCGCCATGGACATCGCATGGCACTTCCAAGCTGCTTAATCTTTTGTCTAAATATAAATAGATGAGTGAATATCAGTAATTTCCTCTGTCCCCCTGGCTGTAGGGGGTTTATCTGTGTGAGGGAAGGCTTTAGGATGAGGGCCAGTCCCTGGGGCTCTTTCCAGGCTATCTGCTCAGGAAGGCTCATGAGCTGTTCAGAGATAACACACTGTTCATGCTTGGCTCATGTGCTCCAAAGGGCATCCCACACCAAACCAAACTGATTGAAAGAAACAACTCAGCTGTTCCCTCCCTGCTGCTTCTGGGGTGAAATGGAAGTTTTCTCATGAGGCTAAACTGACTGCAAGGGCCTTTTCCTTCCATTTGGCTGTTTGGGCCAACTTTCCATGTCTTTCATTCCCTGATGATTTGGGACCTGCAGGTGAGCAGAAAGCACTTTTCCTCAGAAATCTGACTAGCCCAGTGAAACTGGAAGTTTTGTGTGATTTCTTCAAGAGAGATCCCTGGAGTTTCATGACAGTTCACAGAAGTTTTCTCTCTTATTTGCCATGGTCACTGCCCTTATCTTTTCCCGTAAGTTTTATCAGTGTTTTCCTTTTCATCAGAAATGTCTTCTTTCTCTCCCTCTTGATCTATGGTGGGTCAGTCGCCTACAAATATTCAGCAAAAAGGGGTGAGCATTCCCCCTGATGAACTTGGATCCACATTTCTTCCCAGTCCCCACACTCTCCTCATATGACCCCAGTTTCTTCTTTCCCTGTCCAAGTCCTACAGCTAAAAAAAACAACTCCATCAGAGGGGCTGGCTGACACAACCAGATAAAGACGACACAGCTCATAAGGGAAACTTGGAAGGGAAGCCCTGAAATTTGATTGCACTACAGAGGGAACTAAACTTTATCAAAATAAAATGCACCCCTCCAAAAGAAAGGCTCTTGTGTGATCCCATTACCCCAAAAGGATTAAAACCTGTGCTTAAGCTTGGCAGTTCTCTGGCTTGGTAATGTCATAATTTAGAAGTTCACTGAGCTACAGCTATTTGCAGTTGTTAGACTGAACTGTCCTTTCATCTCTGCAATCTCATTCAGTCCCTCAGCATTGTGGATTGCAGGCACACCACTATAAATAACTGAGCCTTTGCATGTCAGCTGGTACAAATACCAGCCACTTCTAACAATCTGACCTTTCCTGGGGATTCTGACCAAACTGCAGTGGAAAACAGCTAATATCTTCCAGGATTTTCCATGATTAAGGTATATATATATATAAATTTTTGGCTGTTTGTGTGTTCTCCAATTGCTTTCTGGTTTGTTTAATCTGGCTGTGACACTTTGTTCTGTGGTTAAAAAAATGAAAGTAACGTCCCAGTTAATGATTTTTGATGAAACCCATTATTCTCACAGCTATTTTTAAACACCATGGAAGGCAAATCGATCTAACACACCTACAAGACTAATATTTTAATAAACTAATAGAGACAGTGGGCTAAAGCCATGGTATTTTTCCTCTGAATTCTTCTTTTTAAATGAAGCCCTGTGAGGTTACCTTGGCATTCCTTTGCCTGAAGAAAGCAAAACCTAGAAAATAAACTGCTGTTGCTGTCTCCTGAATTTTGTCTGTGTTTTTAAGTGGGAAACAAAATAGAAAATTGCTTCATCTTCGTAATTAGCAAAAGCTGATGAAGGATGTTCCTGCAGAAGGTATTAAATGATCATGAGATTTCCCCTTCTTCTACACACCTGTTAAATGGAATCTGATAATGCCTCTCCCTTATTAATATCTTATGAGAAAAGTCAGAGGGGATGCATCCTTGATCAAGAGATATCCATTTTGTGCTTACTGCTTTAGTTCATTCTGGAACACAGAGGGAATGAAGCTTCTGTGAGAAACTGAAGACATTGAGCCCAGGTCCAACCATTTTAACCAGAAAAATAATGAGAGAAGGTAATAAAATATGGAAAATTATCCAGAGTGGGCCATGCTTCCTAGCTTTGTGGGAAGTTGCACTGAAATTTCAAGAGGCTTTTTCATATCTGGCATCCCTCCATTCATTTACACTGTAGCTGAGAGCTTTACCCCAGCTGCCCCATTCAAGAAATCGGAGCAAAAATCAGTTTTCACCCACTGGGAGAAACTGGGGGGAAAAAACAGACTGTTCCCAGAGCGAAGGCCTAACTAACAGGAGCAAGAGTGGTTGTCTTTAGTTCACCAGATTTGTTAGATTTCTTAAGATGCCTAGCAATCCCTCCTGAGCATACTGCATCTTAACTAGAGACGTGCACAGGTTTCAAGACAAAAAATCCAAAATATATTCAGAGAGCAGAAATCTATGTTGGTCTGAAACACATTTTTGGTTTTTCACCACGCCCTGTCGCCAGGTTTGCTCTCCTCTTTATTTTGCCCTTTTGCAGCTCTAGACACATTTCCTGTTCCTATAGTTAGGGGGGAGATGCTCAAGAGCACAAATCCTCATTCTGTGGCATCAATATGTCTGGTCTGAGCCTGAAAGGCAGATTTCCTGTCATGTCCTTGTATCAACTCTTAGGCTGCCCACCAGTAAGCAAAGCAGTGTGATAATGAAAGAGTTTTTGGTGATTTGTTGTTGCAGAGTAGAGCTGGGGTACATGAAATCATTGGCACATTATCAAATGCCTCCAGAAGCATATTGTCTTCTAATGAGGAGATGAGGATGTGAAATTTGAAAAGCCTTTCACAAGTTTAAAAATACAATAGGTTTGAAGGACATCAATGAGGAAAGGTGAGGAAGCACTCAGAGGAAAGGAGATCAGCTGGAATACCTCCCCACCTCCCTGCATTGCTTTCCCTGCTCCTTTCCCCATCTTCCAGGGAAAACTCACAGAGAGCCTCAACTCATCCCTGAGCTGAGCAGCCCACAGCCAATGTGGACACTTATTTCTTAACCTAGCTGTTCCCATCCAAGCTGCACTGGCTCAGTCTGTGTTGTGCTGAGAAGTGAGTGGCTGCGCACTGACATCTGCCCTTTGCAGTGAAGAAATGATCTTTTCAGGTGCATTTCTCAGGCTGCCCCTGCAGCTGGAGCAGGAGCTGTGGCAGAGAGCACAGAGCAGCCCCATGACTGGCATTAGCCCTGCTCACCCTATTAAAGGCAGCTGTTAGGAAAGCAGAGTCACTGAATGTCAATTAAAATGCCCCAGTGATTCAAGCGGGAGACGTCCATGCCCGGCTCTGTAATGTTACACTCCTCCCTGTCCAGTTAACAGCACTGCTCTCACAGAAGCCCCTAGTAGGTCAATTTATGCAACAGCATTGACAGTGACCTTAAGGAGGGATCATTAAACTATTCTCCTCTCCTGGGATGTGTAACTCTATCTGCTCTGCCTGCAGGAGAGCATGAGACAAGGCGGGGAGGAAAGGAGCAGCTCACTGACCACCCAGAAATTACATGGTTGGCCCTGGTCTTTCTTGGTGCACATGCTAAGGAGAAAAGTGAGAAAAGTGAGAAAAGCTAACCAGAGCAGGCCCCGTGGCACATGCAGGGGTAAGAGTTTCCCAGTCTGACAGCAGAAGCAGAGAGGTTTCACCCTTGGAGGAGCAGGCAGGGCTCTGCAGATGGGGCTGGGTGCAAGGGATGCTCCTGCCCTGCCATGGCCAGGGGGGACAGCAGGGCCCTTGTCCTCCCTGAGCCACTCTTGTCACACAGGGCTCTGTGGGCCACTGCTCCCCTGGCCCCAGCAGCAGAAGCCAGCAGGGAAACACAGCAAAGGGCTGGAGGAGGATGGGATGTGCCCAGGCCAGGGCCCCGCCAGCTGCCCCTGGGAACTTCTGGGAAGGGATGACTTTTGTCACTCATCTCATCCCAGGCACACTGCACAGCTGAGCTGAGAGCTGTTCGTGGTCCCCTGACTCTGAGCCTGCAGATACTGAGAGATAGAGAGCACAATAAACTTTCAAAATATGATCTAACTGTGTAACACATCAAATGTGTATCTTAACTGTATCCAGCAGAGCTGAATGGAAACAAACACACCATTTCAAACCGGACCACACACAGCCAGATAGTGCACATGACTAATTCTGATGACTGATTTCATATAAATAATGTACCAAGATTAGTAGATGCGCTGTAATATATTTCATTCCACTCATTTAATTAACTTTTCATTGAGAATCCAATTGAAAGCATCTAATAAAATGTTTGCTTTTTTTTCTCCTTAGATTTAAAAATATGTCCTGTCCTTTCCAAAAGCAGGGAGGAATTGTATGAAACTTGGGGAAATGGCCTGCTTGATGCCATTCAAAATAGTGCCAGTGTTACAGCTCTTAGCAGCGTGGCAAAGGAAGACATAACAGGTGTAGATAAGGAGTGGGAAGAGTACAGTATTATGGTCTCTGCACGTTGTAAATTGCTATGGGAACCAAACAGTTTTGTTCTAGATCAGTTTTGCCACCTACACAAAAGGGGAATAAGACACAGATAACCCTACAGCTGAGTTCTGTTCCTCTGATGCCTGGCAATGTTTAAATGAACTCATGAAGGAAGTGTTGAGTAGTGAAAGACAAATGACCTTTTCCGTCTGGGAAAGGTCTTAAAATCTTAAAGCTGCAATGCCTGTGTTTATCAAAGGAGAAAGAAGGGAAAATGCAGGTGAGGGAGAGAGAAGCCAAATCCCTGCTGTCTGAATTCAAAGAGGATTTAAAAGAGCTAGTGACCTTCAGGAAATTGATCCTGGTGTTGATGGATCACTATATGTAGGATGCAAACTAATAGGCCAGCTGCTGCCTCTTCACTGTATAAAAGGTGGGATTTCCTACTCCTCCAAAGACAGAAACTTTAAATGGCTTTGAGTGAAGTAATTTTAACATTTATTACACCATCTCCAGGGGTTTTCAAGCTATTTTGCCAATAAAGAAGGCAGGTAGGGCAGATAAATCCTCCCATCCTGTCATTACTGATGATAAAGAACTGATGATACATACTGATGATACAGAAGGATGTGACATGACTTGTCCCAAAAAGCCTCTCCAAGAGGGACCCTTATTGCCTGTGTCTCAGGTATGTGATTAACCACCAACCACCTTTCTCCTTTAACAAGTTTCATCAGCTTTCACACTGGAACTCTGCAGAACCACAGATTTTACATATTTTTTTAACACTAAGCCATCAGTAACTCCAGGTTTATTCAAAACACTGCCCAGGGTCTCTTTATAAGTCTATAAACCAGGGAGGACCAATTTGTGACCTTGGGCTGAGATTCAAATTTTAAAGGAACAGTGAAACTGAGGAAAATTTTTTCATTACTTTTATTTTCATAATTAGTTCCCATATTCTACATTTGAATGTGCCTGAAGGGCCTGAGTGACAGACAACTTGCAGATTTCCAAAGCCTTTTTCCATTTCAGCCTTGATCCCAAATTTTGACTCATCTAAGTCTGGCAGCCTCTCCATACAGCATTTGCAATATTCACATCTTGGATATTATTTGGTTTGGACTTTCCAAGACACATTAGCACCCAAAGTCAGGTTTACAAGCTCCATCTGTAATGGGTGCAGCCCCTCTGTCACACCTTGGTATGGGACAGCAAAATCCTGCAACAACAGTGTCAAACCTGGGCAGAGGAAGTTAATAACAGAGAACAGGAAAAGAAAAAATAAATAATAAAAGGCTTACCTGCTGCATTGAAAGCTTCCCAAGATTCAGCATGATATGGGAAAGAATTCATAATCCCAGGTTTGATTCAGACTATTTCTGGGAACAAAGGCACCTGTATTAAAATCAGTAGTGTTGACTTTGGCAAACCACAGTCAAAGCGAATAGAAAAGATTAGAAAAAGATGGCACAAATCTGATTGTCCCTGGGCGTATAATTCTTGGTGCTTCACACATTCTCCCTACCCTTCCCACATCCATCTTGGCATGACCTGGTGCCTGTTGTTTTGCACCACATCTCCTTTGATTGAGTGAAATGTCTTTAAGATGGCAACAGGGTGAGTATTAAAGTGAGGGAGAGCACTCTAGCCAGAGCAAGCAGGGGCAGCCCTCCTACCTGCCAAGTCTCACCACAGTCTCCTGACCCCTGGACCCTTTTGGAACCCACTCTGAGAAAAACTCAGTCATACACTGTGTTAATTTCAAACTCAAAACCAACGAGAAGACAACCAGAGTTAACAGCACTCATTTAAATTAGAAGTTCTCCTGTATATTGGAAAAGCCCTTGTCTGGGTTTCTCTCAGCTGGAAATGCACAGAGCTCTGAGCTCTCTGTCCATGGGCTGTTCCACAGCAGCTGAGCACCTTCCCCAGCACCTCTTTCAAAAGGCAGAGAGAAAAAAAGATGGGAAACAGAATAAATACTGGAATCATTCCATAAAATGTCATTAAGATAAGAACAGCTAGAGATAATAATAGCTAGTAAGGAGAAATAGGGGGATTGGCACAGGATCCTTCCACAGCAAGGCATGGAACAACTGGAGACCATTCCTGGAAATCAAACTGTAGCACCTTCACATGCCCCCAGGGCCCAGAGAATTTTACCAACACAAAAAAGTCCTACCAGCTGAAAGTGCCATCGACTGCTGAAGTGCTGTAGCATGAAGTGAAGAGCAGCATCTATTCAATGGCTGTTTGGGACAAAAAGTGAGAAACAACACGAGCATTGAAAGGGCAGGAGGAATTTCTGGTAGCAGAGTGTAACTGGGCAGGTTGGCCCGTGGCCAGGCCATGGAGTTTAGTCATCTCCTTCTGTCAAAAGTGCCATCAGATCCTCAGTGACCAGGAGCATTCAGGGCTCATGGCTAAGCCAGAAGATGGATAACAAAGTTAAAAAGGAAACATCAGAGGCGAGTATGATCATAAACAGGGAGGATATGCAAGACATCTTCCAGATAGAGGGAGGAAAAATGGGGCTCTAGGCACTGTCCAAAACAAACAGGAGTCACCATGAGGGGATGGGGTCATTCCAGGCTACTATGGGAATTACATCAGAGCCAGTGTTGCCCTCCACATGGCTTCACAAAGTTTGGCTGTAACACTTGAATGGCAGTGGCAGAACAACACAAAAATGCTGCACCCACCAAGAAAGCCAAGAAGGAAACTCAAGGAGATAGAAGTTAGGAGTCCAATTTCACCTGAGGGAACAATTAAGAATTATTTATCGAGGATGAACTAATGGATCTTTATTTTTAGAGGAGAGCGTTGGGGAATTTTAAGAGTTTCCCGCTCTTAGCTTGTATTTCAATAATAAATAACTGTCTGAGTTCTGGGGAATGTTCAAACAGCAGTTCATGCAGTTGCAGGCAGGTCACAAGAAACAGTTTTCAAAATCAAAATAATAAGCAGCCTTCCTGGAGCCAATTCAGATGTTCTGAGGTCTCTTCAGAAAACAATCAAGTAGATAATTTCACCCATTGTTGTTAATGGGCTCTGTTCAGTTAAGTTAGAGGACATTTCTGAAGCTGCAGCATTGATCTGTAATGCATCATTCAGCAAGAAAGTCTGCAACTGTGAAAAATAAATCCTGCAAAAATAATCCTGATGGATTTTCAGCCATCGACAGACTGAAGAAGCCTGGTTATAAATGCACCTGTATTGAAGTTTCTCCACGGCTGAAAGAAGGGTTGAAAATCAAATCTCATGCCTTTGATCTGCTTGAAACTTCGGAGTAAAATGCAGACCCACAAAGTTAGCCCTAATTATTTACTCTAAAAACAACATGCACTTTGTATTGAGCACAGCCTTTAACTCTGCCTGTGAGCTATTTCTGGGGACTGTGTCTTTGGCTCTGCACTCCACAGACACACAGCAGCAAAAGGTCAGTCATGAGTTAACATCAGAAGGCAGTGAAGAGCCCTGCTAATCAGACTTGCTCCTAACCACTGACTGTTCAAAGAGCAGAGTGGGGCTAGATGCTAATGCATGTGGTCCTTCAAAAGTTTAGTAGACAATTAGCTCCCTGAAGGCTGCGATGAGCTGGGCTGTTTGCTGTGCATCCCCAACTCCTCTGCGGTGTTTAACAAGCAGCAGCAGCACTGACAGCTGCCCAACAGGGCCCTCTGCACACTCAGCACTGAGGCCATGCATGTAGCCACTGGAGAGGAAAAGAGATGTGAAAAGCACAGCTGGGGGTGACTTACACAAAAAAAAGCAATGTCATTTGCAGTACCGTATGATTCCAGTCAGTTCTATAATTTTCCAAACTTATTCTTGAATTCTCAGGAACAGCTCCAGACCATCAATTCACTTTGCAGCATGAAAGGCAGGCCTTATGTTCTCTTCCAGAGTATTAAAGACATAAACACCTGGAAAACTCATGGTGATCTTTGTTATCTTCATTGGAAAGGTGTCTACTGACATGCCAGACCTCATCTGAAGATGTTCACACTTTCCTTTGACACACAGCTCATGTTTTTCTCTGCCTTGGCCAGCATTCTTGGCCAGTTCTGGAGTGCATCAGGGCAGAACACTCCATTTCCATCCATAACTCACAAACTGGCAGAACAACTGATTTTCTTTTCAGATATCAAAGCCATTTTGCCAGGGTTCACAGAAAGAAATCTAGGTAGATAAATGCAGAGACACACATTCAGAGACTTCTTCTATCCCTCAGTGTCCTTCAATCAATGCCACCCACCCTTGAAGATCAGCAGAGCTGAGAGCACAGCAACCAAACCGTGCAGTTGTGGACACCCTTTATCTGAGAAATAACTGCACATACTCAGCCAGCTCCTTGTGCAGGGCATTCACTGCTCTGGTACCAAATCACTGGAACACTTAGCATATTCTTAAGTCACATATGTCCCACAAGTGAGGTGTGTCCTTGGCAGGAAGCTGAACCTGACCAGACTTAAACACTTGCTGAAGTATAAGCACATACGTAAGTGTCTCACTGAATTGTGGCTGTGTTGACATTTGTATTACTAGCCCAGGTGTCAAGCAGAATCATTTATTAGTTCCTTCTCTTTCCCCATTTACTTTTTCTTTTGCACTGGTGCCTTCATCAAGAGAAGCTGTGCTTCATACCAAGGAGGCACAACTCATCAGTCTATTTTAATAAAGAGAGAGATTAGGTGAGAAGGACAATGGTGAGTGTGAAACTGGAGAGAGATGTCGATGTGCTGTTTTCAAAGAGCCTAATTTTTTTTTTCAAGTGCTGTATTTTAGCACTTGGCACCAGTGATTATGCAAAAATAAGACATTGGGCTCAGCAACTTTGAGTCAGAATTTTTCTTTAAAATTTCCAGTAAGTTAGACTTAATGGAAAGTCAGGGATATTTATTTCATGTATTAAAAGGAAAGTTTCCCCTTTCAAGCAAAAAAGCCAGAGATGGGGAATGTTACTTTTTTTACCTCAATATATACCAGGGATGCTGTTGTACTCTCAAACTTCATATGCTTTTCATTCCTGTTGGCTGAGCTGCCACAACCCACCAAATGACACTTCAGCCCAGTGTCAGTTTGAGGGCTCCAGCTACAGCTAAGGCTCAGCCACAATTCATCAGGATCAGATGGCAGCCAGTCCCGAATGCACCTCCTGAGACTGGACACTGCTCACCCATCATGGAGCAAAAACAATCATCTGAAGCTGCCCACCTGCTCCAGAGCCACTCTGTCAAATATGATACTTCAGGGGCTGACACCTCCCTGTCATACTGATTTTTTGGATGTTGACAAAGTGCTTTGAGTGAACATCTGTTGCTGCTGCTCCGCTGTGGTCTCATTCAGACTCTCCAGAAGCAAAAACATGTTTTGGTGCCTCCCTCCTGCCTGCTCCACCTGAGAAGTGCTCTGCATTTCCTCTGGGCTGCTGAACAGCTGTGACCAAATGCCACCTTATGCCCTTCTCTGTCTGAAACACCACTTTAATTCCCAGCTCCTTGCTCTCTGAATCCCCATCACCAGTGGCATTCCTCTGGATTTCTAGCTGTGCATATATATATATATATATATATATGTGTGTGTGTGTGTGTGTGTGTGCTTTCATATAAATATCCCAGGACCAAGGGGAAATTACACCATTTGCTCTGCATTATGGAAATGGTGAAGAAACAAACAAACAAAAATATTTAACCTGGCTGTAGATCACAGAAAGAAGCTCCAAGTTTGGGTGCTCCACTGGACAGGAGTGTGGTGAGATGCTGAGACTGGGTGAGGGTCCTGGTAAGTTAGGGCAACATGTTGGCAGCAGTGGGTTGCTGCCTCCTGTCCTCCCCGTTGTGTCTGTGTGCCTCCTACAAGCCCTTCAGAGCCGTGAGCACTGCTTCATAGCTCTAGCATTTTCTCATTATTCTGGTTTTGGGCTTTGGGATGGGTTTTGTACTCTTCCTGTCTTGTTCCAGTTTTGCAAGCAAAAAAATTTTCCCTTTCTAAACAGCTTCAGTGGACCTGGGTGAGTCAAAAAATGATGTGGAAGGCTCCACCACTGTGTGAGGTTACTGTAAGAGAGAAGTGGGCAGGGTCAGGAAGGAGAGTGAGGCTGGCTGATGTAGGAAAGGACAGTCCATTTGTGTTCCTGCTTACAGTTAACCCGAGGGAAGTTGCCAGGGTCAGTCCTCACTCTGGATCTCAGCCTTTTCGACTGCAGAAGTGAAAATTCAAACCAAAACTGCAGTCCTCTTGGGTTTCACTCTCAGCCATGGTATCAGCCCCTCTTTTCCAGAGATGACAGCAATCAGAGGACTGTGGCAGATTCTTTCTCCCAACAGTCTCTTGCTTTAATAAGCACCTTCTCTGCAGCTGAGATGCAGATTCCCCTCTGGACTGGTGATACTCAGGCTCATGCACAAAGCTTACACACAGTGTCACTCTGAATAATGACAGCAATACAGTCCCAGCTACCTGTGGGAGAGAGATTTCCTCAGTACAGCAGCTTCCAGAAGTTCAAAGCTCTGCCTGAGCAGAGTACACGAAGGCTCTGTGTGTTACCTAATCAGTGTTTCCATCTCAATGTGATCATTTGCTAAATTGCCATAAAAGTGGCACCACCAGCACCGAAGATGACACCCTTCTGTCTGGGTGCTGCAATCACACTGGACGCCTCTGAGCAGACTGCACAACAAACGGGCACTGGAGATTTTAAATATCTCAGTTTTCATCATCAAACATCAAGAGCCAGTTCCTGTTTCCTTCTCAGTCACCTCTCCTGACGCCACCAGGCTATTGATGCAATGCTGAGTGATATGTGGCAGCATGTTACTCTCAGTGGAGATTAATTATTTCTTTTTTTAAGACTCCTACATCCCCCATCCCCTCTGGGTCTCTCTGTTGGTGGAGTAGCATGTCAAAAACTAATGGGAAGGTGTGAGACGTGACATGACTTTATGAGAAAATGGAATTAGGGACAAGGGAGATGGAACTTGGGTTTTGACAATGGACTTTGTTTTTTCTATTTGTTTCTTCCCCTTAAGAATATGTTTCTATTTTTATAACTGAATTCATTGCTGTGATTCATGCTGTAATTACTACAGGAAATGGGGAGGGACTGCACCTGTGCTGGACCATGAGGGAGCCCAAAGCGCTGCTGGTTCCTCCCCACACTGACTAATCCCCTTTGTCTGCTGTGCACAAACTCCAGTACCTGCCTGAAACCCCTTCAGCCCTCAGATTTCCACTCCCAGCTGTCTCCAGAGTGTCGCAAGGAAAGATGATGGATGGGCAGACTCTTATTTCCATTAGAATGGAGCCAACAGAATATTTCCAACAGCTTTATTAAAAATACTGGTTCTTGCTTTGCTTAATCTTGAAAAATGTGACATGTTCCTGCAGCTGAGTTTGCATTTTGTCTGGGAAATGAATGCCTGAGGTGGAATGATTTTCTGGAGGAGCAGAGCATGGAGCAGTTTAGTTGTCTTCCCTTTCACAGGCAGAGAGGGTCCAGCTTGGTGAAAGAAGCTGATAGCCCAGAGCTGCCATCTCCCCAGGGGCTGTCCTTCAGGTTTTTGGGAACGTGACCCCTGAAATCCAACAGCAAAGGCACTCAGACTCATCAAATTGGGGATGTGCCTCATCTCAGCCTCACTGCTCCACTCCCTGACTGCCCCTGAGCCCTGAGGAGCTCTGTCCTCTCTCCTCAGGGTTTCTGTCACCCCTGCTGTCGGCACACTGCTCATGGCCATAGCTGGCATCACTTACAGAGGACTTTTGGAAGAGAGCACTGAAGTGTTTGGGTTCAGTGGGATGGAGTGGAAGGAGGGAAACAAATTAGAAGCACAGGAGGCTGTCAGGTTTGGGTGAATCACTGCTTCATCATCCCAGTGGCTGTGTAAATAAAACTGTCCAAAGAGTAGAGTTTGTCCAAGGTTTTTCTTCTCTTGCATTGCTTTTCCTATTTCCCTTTCGTTTTCCCAGAAATAGAAAATGACATTTATTTTTATGGACAGCAGGATCTTATGGCTATTCCCCTGTGATGGAGTAATCTGAACACAATTATGTTCTGTTGACAAAAAGTGATAAAAGTGTATTGTGTCAACACTCTGAACTAACAGATTTGTCATCTTCTCTGCTCCCAAATGATAGAAACAGAATTAGAAAAACAGACTCTACCGTTTTCAATGGTTAGATAAGCACCAGCTCTGTGCTTGGTTACTGCACTCACAATTCTCCCTCTTCCAGAAAAATCTGCCTGGCTGTGTTTTAAATTCAAGTGTAAATTTTCCTTTGATGGACCTCTTTTGGCAGCTTATAGCTTATACTCTCTGAAGTATTTTGACCTAAGTTCTCCATTTCATTTCAGTCTTACTACTCCCATTTCTTTCCATGGCTTTGAAGAATCCCAACTTTTTTTCTGTATTTGCATTTTCCTGTGCAAATTTCCTTCTAGAAAATGTATTTGACAATCGTACCTTCATTATACCCCCTCTACATCTAATTTCCTCTTGAGTTCATGGACAAAAATCTACCTGGGCTGTTTTCCTGAGACAGGGATCCACATCTTGCCCAACATGTACAGCCAGCCCTAAACACATGCAAATTTTCAGTGGAAGGATGCACACACCTCAAAACATAAGAAAACATTCCCTGTTCGGTTTGAAGACAAGTCTGCACTTCCAACTCTTGGCTAGTTGGATGACAATTACTGCTTAAAAGCTAAAAGAATAATGATATCATTCAAGATAAATAGAAAAATCTTTTTCATGGCCAAAAAAAGAATTTCCAAATTTCCAAAATTTTTGTAGAACATTTTGTTTTCCAGCTGTGGCTCTTTCACTGTTACATGCCACTGAATAGCATTTCCATTCAGAAGGGGCATGGGCAATGTGTGTTAAGGCTTCCCAAAATCAGGAAACAGTAGCCACCAGGTGCAAGTGTGGAATGAGTCAAGCACGAGAGCATGTGTGTGCCTGAATAATGCCTGTCTAAAAAGACCATGAGCATTGACCTCCCCATCAGAACAGGAGAGCTGATAGTGCCCTGAGGATGCTCTTAGCTCACTCCACTGGTTCCTCCTCAGCTCATTCCCCCAGCTTTCAGGTTAAGCACTCTGTCAGACTGCAACTCCCAAAAACCAGCTCTTTTAGGGCCACAAACCCCAGAGCAAAGGAATTTCCCCTCTAATGTGAGGTGCATTCTGGACTCCCCCTTCCTCCAGCCCACCCACCACAGCCCCCTTTGCTCCCCAGCTCCTGCAGTGCCCCAGCACATCCAGCCACAAGGAGCCTGTGCCCCTGCAAGCAGCATTTTTCACAGGCTCTTCCTCTGGTTTGATCCATTTGTTGTCTGAACAGGCAAATGCAATCGGTTCTGACAGCAGAGGGAAATGAACTGAGTGTGTGCACATGAGGAGTGATTGTTTATTCCCCTGATCCAACTCCTGCCAGTGGGATTTTTTTACTGTGGGAGTGGAATCAAGACATTTACATCCCGAAATGAGAATAATTGTCTGGAATAGTGTTTTAGGGTGTTTTGGCACCGTATTCTGATACCCATAGCAACCTTCACAGAAAATTGAGCTGGACATTGCAATGGAAACATAACAACATCTACAACTTAATTCACAACCCAAATTTCCCAGAAGAAACCACAGCTCATTACCACACCTACAGAACCACTCCTGAAAGAGAGCACACATCTGACTCTTGTTCTTCTTCCTCCTCTCGCACTGACAGCCAGACTTGGTGCTCAACAGAAGGATGCTGCTGTGAGAAAACAGCTAAGGGGAAAAGAAAAAAGGCGTTAAAGATCTTTTCAGAATTGACTTAAAACAGTAAATATACTGAGTAATGAACAAGTTTGGATAAAATGAAGAAATATCACTGCAAACAAGATTTTTCCTTACCCACCAGATTAATGATCTCTATGTCACATAAGGGTTAACAAATCTATTTCATTTAATCAATTAATATTTGCCTTGTTTTATCAATAACTGTCTTTTTATCTTAATGTTTTATCCTAGTATCAAAATAAGATGGAGGTACTTAATGTGATTTATTTTACAAAAAAAAACTTGGTCCTAACTATAGTCATTTTGTGTGGTTACCTTCCAGATTAATTTTTGGTACAATTTGGTCAAGATTTTAACACTAATCCAAAGTGTGTTAGTCTCCAACACACTGGCTTGTAGCACTTGAGTTTTCCACTAGAGTAAACGAGGCCATTATTCACATGCTTAAAATTGGGCATGTGCTCAAGTGCTTTGCCTTTGGGATAAAGAGCCCATTTGGGACTCTTCAGTACTTTGCTCTGATAAAATCCATCAGTCTTGCTTAGATGATTAAAACAAAAGCATCTTTCTCAGAACTTCCAACAGATGTTTTCATAAATTTTAACATACTTCTTTTCCCTGTCTCATTCATTTCCAGTACAAGTATTCCCTTAAAAGCTGCATGAGGAAATCTGTAAACTTAATGGAGGAAATTTATTTGGATAGAAAGACATCTAAGGAAGCAGAACAGCACTTGCAATGATCTCCGGCCAAACTCTGCACCCGTTAACTTTCTTTATGCCTTTCCCCACTGCCAGATGTATCTGTGCAAATGAGACTTTCCCAAAGTAACTATTGTCTTATCTGAATCCCACAAAATTCTTTCTGATAGACTCTGAGCAGGGTTTTTAACGAACCAAGTGAGTGTGTAACTGCTTGCTCCATATGTCTGAAGTATATTCTTTCCTCCTCCCGCCCCGTTTCGTTCTGTCGACAACATGCATTTTGTCAAAGCTCTTACTGCAAATCATTCACTCAATGAAACCGAAAGACATTTCAGCACATTTTTATCAACAGAATGTAATTTTGTGCAAATCATGCTGTCAACAGGAAGGAATGCCAAAAGAAAAGTGAAAGAACCCAAACTCATTTTGTCCACAAAAAACACAAATTACAGTTTGCTTTTATTTTTTTTTTTTAGACAGAATAGAAATAGCAAAATTTCCCCATCTGGGGAGAAAGTTGAGATTGATCTCTTAATTTAGGAGACCAAATGGTAATTGATAGAAAAATATCAACACTATGAAGGACAGCTGAGATGCTAAGTCAGAAGAATTTTTCCAGCACTGGACGCCTCTCACTGCTTTTGTTGCATCAGAGAGGTGCCACCTGAAGAAATTGAATCCATTGCAGCAAAATACTCAGTGATGGGCTGGAATACAAGGAGGCAGTCTGAGCTGAAGAACACCACAGATGCTGCTCTATTTTGCAGCTGATGGCTGGCTGGGGTTGCTCTGCAGGTTGCAGTGTGGTCACCAAGGCTCCTCACAGCTTTGTGCCAGAGCTGCAGCCACCTTTGATTTTTCACCGTTGTGACTCTTCCCTCCCTTCTGCTGCTTTGAGTTCTGCTGCTGTTATTACAAAACTTGCTCTTTCAACAATTGTCTCTGCCCCTCAGGTCCCAGACTGCCTGGCAGGCTGACGGCTGGCTCCCTGTGGCACGGCCTGGTGGGCACTAAAGCTCGGCTGGACAAAGCAAAGTCTGGTTTCACTGCCCTGCCATGGCTCTCCATCACAGCACTGGAACCAGTGTCTACCTCCCAACAACTAAAGAGCCTTTTTTACTGGCCCACCCTGGATTCCTGCCTGGACCTCTGTTAATGCCCAGCAAAACCCAACTAGGCAAAACGCCTGGCTTCTCTAAAGATGGAGTGAAAATTGGCACCTGGGAGAAGGAGGTTACAGGAGGACATTAAACCATTTGTTTTCCTACACCTACTCAGGTTTAATTCAAGGTGTGCTTGATTATGATTATAAGGTTATTTTTTATACGGATGGCTGTTCAATTCTCTGTAATACTTTGATACTATTTTTCTCTGGACTGAGGTTATTGCTTAATATGGTAAAAAACCACAATAACCTTCCTGGGGTTTTTGGAGAATTTCACTGTGTTTTCAGATCACCTTATCCCTTCCAGTTCTTCAGTGAATTGTTCAAATAAGGCCTTGGAGAACTGACAGTCCCAAAGAGTTTGTATGGGGCTGGAGGAGCAGAGACGCTGGCCGTCATCCAGCATTTTAGAAATCAGAATGAGACTTACCACATGCCATTTTGGTACACACTGTGGGGGACAACAGATCAGTTTCCCCATCAGTCCCCAGCCTTTACTGGGGAAAGCCATGCTCCAGCCAAATTCCCCAAGCCCTGCTCATCCACTAGAGAGGGATGCAGGGAGAGAAGGTTGCATTGTGCAGCATTAAAAATGTAACTGCTTTGAGCCACGGGCCAACGCACTGACACCGAGAGCTGGCAGCAAATATGTCAGAGGGATCACGAAGTTGGCATGAGAGGGCTTCAGCTAATACAAGAGATTATTTTCAGGGCCTCTCTGCGTGCCAAGCACAACACAAAGCTGGCCTCAGAGAGAGCACTTCTGCTGGAGCCGTGGGGGGCGGCAGCGGAGCAGAGCTCGGGGAGAAACCTGGCCCAGGTTTTGATCTGGGACAGCACTGGGGCTCAGCAGGAATCAGCTACTTCTTGGCTCTGTGTCACTGCTGTGTGTCCAAGCCAGTGTCTGTTTGCAGTGGCCTGCCTAAAGTGCCTCTGGGATGGGTCACTTTTCCGAGCTTTCTTGTTGCCTTCATACAGCATTAGGAGAGTGACCCTTTGGCTGCTCAAGAGGATTTCAGATTTGAAAGCCATCATTTTTATCAACATCAAGGACCTCCTCCTGTTTAATCCTTACCTGCCTCTCTACCCAAAGTAGCCCCAAAGGCAAGAAAGCATTCATTAAAGTCATAGTGTCACTTTAAAGGTGATAGATAACTTCACTGGGAAGAAGTATCCTGAGGAATGAAGAATTAATTTCATGTCAATTTTCTGTGCACTTCTCACGATATCTTCTTGACATTTTTGGTTGTGCTGACAGTGCTGCATACTGAAGGTTGGGTTCTTATCTGTGAAGAAGAGAGAGTAAGCATTGAAAAATATTTCCTCAGTGTGGATGGACAGAAATTTTCCTTCTTTTAAAAGCTGTTATGTCGAACCATTCTGGCATGAAATGGCTTCTCCCTGATCAGTTCTGCTGGTGTGTGGAACAGAGTTTTTTCATAAGCATGGAGAACAGAGAGAGACTGAAGACTGTGCATCCTCCTTCCCCCAAGACTTTGTACTGTGGCACTCAGAATCAAGCAATCAATCTTGCAATTAATCTGGTTTTTCTTTGTATGTTGGCTTCAGCTTGCACAAATCCACACTGGACACATTGTCCCTGCTGTGTCCAGACAACCCCACCTTCCCAACAGAACTCTGAACAAAAGGGAGGAAATGAAGACCTGGGAATTTCCATTTTTTCATGCCTGATTTCTTGTTTGCCTGTTACACAATTAACTCCCAAGGAAAGATGGAAATCTTACATCAATGTGAAATGAGAGTACTCAGCTGCAGGACACCTGGAAATCAGATTAGTAATTACTAACACAGAGGTAGATTGTAAATTCCCTGCTGGAATTCACCCACATCTTCGTTCAACAGCAACAATTCAGTGATGGCAGCGGTGATCAGAATCAAATATTTAGATCACAACCTGTTGCTTGCCTGTTATTCTGCCAAATGCAGCCCATCAGCATGTTTAATTCAGAGTGAAGCACGGAGCACAGAACAGGAAAAAAAACAGGGAGAGGATTTGAGTGGTTACTCCATGGCTCAGTAGCAGCTGCTGCAAAAGCCTTGTGCATGTTGAAGGGAGTCAGAGCAGCACCTGCACTGGTTCTCCCTCCATCTCAGGGGAGTGGAGGCTGCAGGTGGGTGGTGGAGAACAAGCTGCCTGTTCAGTAAATCTCCTGACCTCTCCACTCAAGCAGCTTGCTGAGGCTCACCCTGGTCCACTCACTGCCCATGGAGTCAAGGAGATGGCTGCAAGGCTCCTGGGATAAACCTGGGCATGGGATAAACACACACAGCAGACCTGCTCCAGGTCAACCTACTATGTGCACCAAAAATTCTGAGTTCAAAAGCGAGGACAGAGCTGTGGAGAGGGGTGTAGGAGTGACCTGAGAGTCAGCTGGTGAAGACTGGCTCCCACCCCTTCTGCCAAAAATGGTGATTTGTATGAAATGCTGAGCTCCTGCTAAGAGAAACCTGGAAACCTGGTCATTTGTTTTAAAATGACAAAAGCCAACTCATGACAATTGAAGGATTGAAGGACAGAGCAGTTCAGACTGAAGGGACATCAGGAGATTTCTGGTCCAGCCTCCTGCTCAGAGCAGGAAAATTCAGCTCAGATTGCCCAAGGCTTTGTCCAGCCCAAGACTCCAAATGCGGCCTCGCTGTGAAACTTCTGATATGGACAGGTCTTCTGGTGAATCATT
Source organism: Sylvia atricapilla (assembly GCF_009819655.1). Taxonomy (NCBI): domain Eukaryota; kingdom Metazoa; phylum Chordata; class Aves; order Passeriformes; family Sylviidae; genus Sylvia; species Sylvia atricapilla. Next base: position 2,303,008 of record NC_089154.1, read on the forward strand.
ATCCTTTTTTTCACTCTTTTTTTGGTTGGAACCTTCCCTCTTTCAATTTATTACTGTTATCTCTCATGCTCCCCCGTTAACCTCTCCCTCACTCAGGGCTGATTTTCTTGCATATATGTTATGTGATAGAAGCTTTCAGTAAAGGGAGTCACTCAACATGCCTCAGTAATTCCAAGTGCATTTCAGGGAAGCAAAAATACAACTTTCAGGCAGAGGTATTGGTTATGCAGCCAATTAATTTATAGTGGCATTATGGGGGAGTATGGTCCCATGAATCCAAAGCAATTCTCTGTGTTCTGCTCTATATCAAGAATCTACAAACCCTTTAAATGTCTAACATTTAAAAATATATATAACTTCCAAGATGCAAAAGTAGAAAATGTTCACAGGCTTTGATGTTGGCACTTTGCATTGCTGTGTTTTGAGGGATTTTTTGCCATAATAAAATCAGTTCTGCTAATCACTGTTCTTGATAGAGAATTTTCTTCATTTGAGCTGCAGTTCAGAGGAAAACAGTCCTTGGTTTAATTCCTGTCCCCAAATACCTGCCACTGAATTCAGAGATGAACTTCATGTCTTTTTGCTAAAAGAGGAGTTTGGTTCCTTCATGCTCGCTGGATCTGGACCTGACATCACATCAGTCTTGGCAATCTACAAAAAGACCCCAAAACCAACCAAAAAACCACCTGTATGTTAAATTATTTCTTCAAAAAACAAATCTGGAGCAGGTATCTGCAAGGCTAGGGAAATCAGCAGAGCCTGGCCTCTCTGCTTCTCTGGAACAGCTGGCATTCCAGGAAAGATGCCAACAAAGGACTCTGGGGTGATTTCTGCCAAGTTGAGTTTTTAATTTGTGTAGTTACACGACTGAATGCAATGTAAATCTTTACGGTTCAAAAAACGAGTAAAGAAAACTAAATTTTACCAAAATCCTCAACATTTAGACAGGGTGCTTTGGCTCTTTGCTTGAACACCTTTAAGCCAAGCTGGAGGGCAGTGGAAGCAGAATGGAAACCGAGGTATTGTACTCTAAAGAGTATTAGCAGGGACTGATAATGTTCCCACATTGCAGGCACCATAAAATCCTGGGACTCTGCTTTCCCAGGTGAGAAATCCTGAGAAACTGGAGTGAGGGCTGTGGAGAGGGATGGAGCCTTCCAGCTCAGCAGCCACAACGGGTTATTCCTTAGAACAGAGCCAGTGAAAGATATTTTGACAACAGTGAGTTGCCCAAATGCACTGAGAATTTCTCATCACCTCCATTTCATGCTTTCCTCATAGTTCTTCTGCTCCATGATGCTGAACACGGAGGTTTGGGATGTGCTCTGAGCTTTACACCTGCTTTCAGAAGATGGTGCCCACCTTTCCCTGAGGAAGCACTGCCAGTTCTCCTAGAGAGCTCACAAGCTCCCAGGCACAGCTATTTTAATGAGCAGCAGTCAGGCTCTCCTCCAGTCCAGGCTGTCTCCTCCAGGACTCCTCAAAGGCTCTCACTTTGCATCTGAATTGCACTGGCTTTGAATGCATCCAGCAGATTTACACCTGCTTGTGAAGCCAGCCAAGAACATTTTGAAAGTACCTGGCCTGTAATTTTGGCCACTCTTTGCCCGCTCTGCATTTCCCTGGTACATAGAATGAACTCATTCACTTCAGCTATTTGGACACACACCTCTCCTTTCCAAAACAGCCTGCTCTATTTTAGCATAACTTTCAAGAACATCCCTTAGCACAGAGAGTCATTGAGAGCACAGCAGCAGCAAAGCACCTGACAACCAGCTGCATTGCTCCAAAACTGATTTACTACAAGGGGATTTGTGGAAAAGAGGATTTAACATGCCTACTCTTCCAGCATAAATGACAGTGCAAAGCTGATCTGCTTTCCGGTTTGTGTGACTTACACGTTTTAGATGGCACGTGTCCCTGCAGGAATTTATTAAAACACAGCACCAATTACAGTGTGGAAAGAGCTGCTGTGGCCTGTTGCCTTCAGCCAGGCTTTGGTTGAACTCCAGGGATGGCAGTGCTGCACTCCTGATGGGCTCTGGAAGTCATTTGGCTTCCAGGGATGGAGCTGCCTAGGTGAAAGGGCCTCTCCTCTCCTCTCCTCTCCTCTCCTCTCCTCTCCTCTCCTCTCCTCTCCTCTCCTCTCCTCTCCTCTCCTCTCCTCTCCTCTCCTCTCCTCTCCTCTCCTCTCCTCTCCTCTCCTCTCCTCTCCTCTCCTCTCCCTCTCCTCTCCTCTCCTCTCCTCTCCTCTCCTCTCCTCTCCTCTCCTCTCCTCCTCCTCTCCTCTCCTCTCCTCTCCTCTCCTCTCCTCTCCTCTCCTCTCCTCTCCTCTCCTCTCCTCTCCTCTCCTCTCCTCTCCTCTCCTCTCCTCTCCTCTCCTCTCCTCTCCTCTCCTCTCCTCTCCTCTCCTCTCCTCTCCTCTCCTCTCCTCTCCTCTCCTCTCCTCTCCTCTCCTCTCCCCAGCAGCCCAGGACTGCCAGCACACAGCCAGGTCAGCAACAATCCTTGTCCCAGGGGCACAGGATTAATTAATTTGCCTGGACAATGGCATTTTGGGCATGCTGCACTCTGTCTAATTGCCAGGGACTGTAACAGGTCCCAAGTGCATCTTATTCACTCCAAGAGCAATGCTGCACAGGCAAAACCATCTCTGGGCTCTCAGACTGCTGCATTATTACTGTGGCAAAAGCTTGTGTGATGGCAAGAGCCCTTGGAAGGCAGCAGCTGGACCAGCCCTCAGATATCAAAGGTTTGTTCTGGTTGCTGCAATGTGCAAATTTTTCTGCTGCAGCATCTCGGGGTTAACCTCTGCCTTACATCAGAGGTAGCAGCAGAAATGTCAAGGTCCTAACAGCAAAAGGGAATTTTTGAGAAACTCATCACCGTGTGTTCAGAAATACTCCAGGCATGCTCCTGATCCTCAGGAAAACCTGAGGATGGTGATGTGAGGCTGATTCCTTCTGGGACTGTTCCTCCAGCTCAGCCTGCTGCTTTTATCATTTTAGAAACCGTACGAAAGAGACTGGAGAGACAAACCCAGGGCAAAACTGAAATTCAAAAGTGAGGTAAGAAAGAGGGGGGATGCAGGTCAGTGCTCCTTTGAGGAGCAGGCAGAAAGGAGCAGGCACTACCTGCTGCAGCTGTTTGGGGACAAGGCCTTGTCCATCTCAAGTTCTCTGCCAGTGAGTCTCAAATGGAGGCAAAAAAATCCATCTGTCAAATCTCTTGGAGCACCGCTCTCACCTTTTAGTGCTCCAGGCACCCAGATCACATCCTCTGCCTGTCTCTCTGCAGAAGTCCAAGGGAACAAAACACAGTGACCCCCAAAGCAGCAGCACAGTGGAAACTGCAAGGGGCTTGCTGAAACTAGCAGGGAATGTCTGCTGTAGGAAGGGAAGGATGGGTAAATGTGGGGAAAAGGGAATTGCAGTGGCATATGGAGAGCTGTGAGTGTGGGAAATGGGGCTTAGGAAAGGCTGCTGAAGCAGCAGGGGGGTGGAAGGCTGTGCAGAGGGAGGTGTCTGGGGACAGGCTGCTGAGAAGCTGAGCTGTGGGGAGCTGTAAGAGAAGAGCCATGGCTGGAGCCTCAGGGATGAAAAGTGTCCTTCTGCAGGAGCCAAGGACCAGAGCAGAGGCCAGAGCAGCACCTGAGCTTGCCTGGAGGCAATGACACCCTCTCCATCAGCCAGGCTGGTTGGTCACATACAGGCAAGCTTCCTGTGTGCCCTGAAGGGCTTTGGTGACACAGGTGACATGGTGCAGCCTGAGAGAGCTGTGAGGTGTCCATTGAGCCCTCACCCAAAGGTGCCCCACTTCTCTGGCAAACACCCACAGCTGCCTCAGCTGGGTCTGTGCTGAGCTCCCCTCGGATGTCAGACATCCCTGGTCCCCACCCCACTGTCCCCATCCACCCAGCTCATCCCACTGCTGCTGTGGAGAACAAGCCATGGGCTTTGGCACAAAGGAAGTCCCTGGAGAAACCCAGGTGTGGGACTGGAGTCTAAGATGCAACGTAGAGATATGAAATAAAAAAATAAAGCAGAGTCTGCAGTGCTCTCTCTATTCTTTCTGTCGTTCTCATTTCCTGTTGCTATGCCATTCCCCAGGCAAGTACAAAAGGAACAGCTTCCTCAGCCACAAAAATGAGATTATTCAAAGAGCCCCTCTGTCTTCTCATATTTATTGTGATAGGCAGTGTTAGAAGTGTTTGACAACAACTCAATTATTCGCAATGAATAGAGGCAGGATAGGCAGGCAATTATCCACTTTACCCATGTGAGAGACACCCATATTCAAAATCCACATTCAGAGAGATTCACATTATTTCCAAAGCCTTTTGCATATTTTTAATTACCAGCTTCCATTTAGGCGGATGGTTATGACTCCAATCAGTGTGCTTTGGAAGGGCTGAGCACTTGGGCTGAAGCCAGGCTTGCTTTGTCTCATTCACATCAGCACTCTAATGTGAGCATTTTGGGCTAGATTTTGAGAAGCAGCCTCCAGAATGGTGCACATCAGTAGAAAAACACGATTAAAAATTTTAATCAAAACACAAGAAATGAGAAGCATTTCCTTAAACACAGATTTCAGCAAGGTGAAATGAATCTATAAAAAAAAAATCAAATTACATGGAAGATTTCTGTCAGATGAGATTTTCTTGAATATTTAGATTTTTTTTTCAGAGCTTACTTTTCAATCCAATGTTTTTATGTGAATGTTTTTATTTAATATTTGGAATATTTCTCTTCATATTGTGAGATCACTGAACTTCTCCTTCTGAAGGAAATATTTCTATGGGTTTGATTTTATTTACAAAGTGGGAACATTTCACAACTCCTGAAAATTTTGATTCCCCTTTGGAGTACATATATGTCATGCTGTATTATTTGCTCCCAAACATGATGGCAGAAAAAAAAAAAAAAAAAAAAAAAAAAAAAAAAAAAAAAAAAAAAAAAAAAAAAAAAGGTGAATTGCAGCTTAGGCAGTGGGACTGTTCACTTTTAAGATTTGAAACTGGACTCTTACATTACTCTCACTCTTGTGTGTGTTACCAGAGTCTTCTGGCTATAGGAATCCATATTTGCCTGTGTGAAAGTTTTCAAGTTTCACAGTATCAGGATTATTCTTAACTCTTCGGGTGCTGGGATCATGGGATTCGAGAGGATTCACATATTTTAAGAAAACCTTAAATCATTGAATTAAGCATCATTTACACTATTAAGTGCTCTTGTACTTTCACTCATCATTTTTAAGGTGGAACTTTTCAATGCCAGTACCATCGCTGTAATATTGTTATTGCTGAGGAACAATAAGGATCCATGATATTTCTCACAGCTTCTTTAAGTTTTTACAATACCCAATTCATACTCAAAGCACTTCCAAGTGCTGACATCCCAGAGCAGCCAGGCCTCCAAGCACACAGGCTGATCCTGAATGCACCAACCCAGCTTCAGCTTTGCCAGCTGGGAAGATTGGGACAAAGGAGAAAAAGGATCAAGAGCAAAGGCTTCCTATTGGTGCCTCTCCAGAATATTGTTTGAGGCTCTACACAAACTGAGAAATTCAGTGAACTTGCAGTTTCCATCCTTCTCCTCCTTTTCACTTTCATTGCATGCGTGAATATTCATCAGTATTCTTCAAAGTGCTGACTGTGAGCTGGACAGAGACTTCTTCATGCCTAGACCCCTCCAAGGTCCCAGAGCAAGGCCAACTCCCACATTCTTGTAGGAACCCCCATATTTCTCCTCATCACCAGCTGTCCAAGGTGCAACCCCCCAGTTCCTGACTCAGAGCCTGCCTGGCTGGGCTGAGCTACAGCCAGGATTGCTGCAAAAATTGGGAGTAAAACTATGCAGGAGAATGCCAGTTAAAAATAAAATAAATTAAAAAAAAAAAAGAGCAGAACTGCTCCAAATGTCTCTTTTCCATTCCTATGGCAGTATGTCCTTAAGGACATATCTGCTGTCAAATGTGACATTGCTTTGTCTGTGTGGCACCACGTTGTGATTTCTCTGTGTGTGCTCCAGGTTCTGCAGCACTGCAGAAGGTAGTAGAGGCAAAGCTCCCTTGAGCCAATGAGCCTTGGATCAGCTCTTAAAAGTTTCAGGGCTGTGACTATTATTTAATTTTTATATTTTCCTTCTCGTTCTCCCAGAACGTCAATAAGAAAACTTGTTCAGGGAAATCGGGGTCTGTATTTGCATATTTATGCAGTAACATTAAGGGTAACATTGGCTCATGTTTTACAGTGTGTTTGTTTTCATTGTGCAGATTTCATCTGCTCAGGGGGATCAGTTATTTGACCTATATTAATATTTAATGGTACAAATACTTAAAATAAAAGTCCAGGCACAGCCAAGGCTTTTGGCAACTCTGCTTTAAACAGCCACCCTTCGTTAAAATCTGGCTCTGCTTGAAAGGTTTTGATTTCTTGCAGGGATTGAAAAAAGGAGCAGTACTTTTGATGGCCGTTTCATGACTGTTGGAATATTTTCTTGCTTAATATTGTTGTACATCAAGTCTGCATTGTAAAGAACTTTTGTACAGTTCCTTATTTACTGAGCAGAGAAGATCTGCAGAAAAAATGAAAGAGGAAAATCTCAGCTGGAATAATAAAATCGATCATTGTATCAAAGCAATGTCTGTTTTTGCTTTGCAGTCAGGCTAGACCAGTTTTCAGCATGGGCAGTTACTGAAAATGTAATAAAGTGTTGCTTCTCTCTTTCTTGTTTCCCCAAACTAGTATCTTCTTAAGATTTTCAGTAAAGACTGTAAAAAAAATATTATTCAACTAACTCTGTCCTCTTCCAAAACAAGGTTCTCCTGGGTTACCATAATCTCCATTCCAGCCAAAAAGCAATCTCTTCTGGCACGCCTGTAAAAGAAAATTTAGCACATAAAAAGGATAGGAGGCTCTTGGTGTTAGGATAAATTATCTGTACACTACAGTCTACACTATAGATGTTTTTTGGGGGTTTTTTGCTATAAAGCAGCAGGAAAGCAAGTGCATGGCTCACTCTGGATCTACCAGCTGCTTTTCGGTACCTCTCTCAGTAATCCAGCACATCTCAGTTTGCCTTTCACTCCATGCACAGGGAAGAATATCCCTGTGTCTACCTTTCATGAACAAAATGCACTTTTGCCTCAGGCTAGGGATGTGTGGAGAAGTGAAGGAAAAAACATAAACCTCTCAAGAAAGAAAAACAATCTTTAGAAACACACTCAGGGTAACTATATAAGAAGCCTGAAAGTTGACGACATAAAGGAAGGAAAAAAAACCAAACTCAGAGCAAATGTGCAATCAACTTGGATATGATGCAGTTAAAAAGAAGACAAAGGCTTTATACAAACTAATGAATTGATTTAAGGCTCCACTGGGTGATATACAATGACATATTATTTATGTAACCTGTAGTTTACTGTTCACATAGTAATTTCCACCTCCCACCCTGTCAAATAGGAGAAACTTTTTCACCTTAAATCTTAGATGATGATGAGACCAAATAGCAGGAGAGGATGTATAAATGAAAGTAATTTAGTGAAGAAGGCTTGACTGACATGAAAACACAATAAAAGTTATGATAATGTTAGGGATATCAAAGTGAAAGCCAGGTGGGCAGACGAGAATAGGCAAGTTCCCAAGTCAATCTGAAAGGAGTTCTTCAGCACCGGGGAAAATCCAGCCATTTATTTTCCAGCTTATCACTCCATGGGTCAAAAACTATGTATTAAATTTGGAGCACAAAGACCTGCCTTGTATAACAATTGTACTTATTGTAGACACGGGCAGGGAGGAGGGGGAAGAAGATTTTCAAAAGCTCAACACATACTTTAGAGAAGATGATTTGGGGATTTCTCTCTAAAAAGCAGAGCAGCTGAATCTCACGTCTCCTACTTTTCAGGAATTTGTATATTTAAATGCGTTTTTCCAGTTTCATGATTACTTCTTGCTGGAGCAAGGTTTCCACGATTTCTTGGTAGTCACAACCCTCGCTGAGGAAACAGCAGCTCCCTGAAAATGTTCCCACATGGGATTGCTGGACCTGGATTTTCAGAATAACTGAAGACATGAAGCTCTGAAAATTATCTGAAGCTGTGAAAATTATCTCTGAAATTACCAGACTGCCTACCCAGCCCTTGGGGAGTGTGTGGCTTAGCCCGGCAGCCCAGTCTGTCTTCAGCTGCAGAGATGCACTTCGGATAAGGCCCTTGCAGACACTAAGTGACTAAAATCCAGCAGGTCACTGGAACTGGTCGGTTCCCAAAATCAGGATGCTGCCAGCTTGCAGAGGAGCCAAGCTGCACGAGTGATGGGTGCCAGGAACAGGGGGCTGACAGGTTGGGGTCCCACTGCCAGTGTCCCCTGAGGACTCCTTCAACAGGAACTGGGCTGTGCAGAGACCACCAGCAGCTGCCAACCCACACAGATTTGGCTGCTGCGTTTGTAAAGCCCTGACACAAAATTATACATAGAAGGGTCTTGCTCTTCCTCAGATGGGCTTGGCAGATGTTTAGGCATTATTAAATAATAACAGAAAATAAGCAAACACTCCCCAAATCCTTGGGCACTTCAGTTGTTCGAAGGATCCTACACTTCATTAACATTCCTTGTCCTTCCTCATGGATTCATTAATGGTTCTGTCTGGTTTCTGCCCTGCAAAAAGATAAAAAACCTAGGCTGTGAAGAGAGGTGTTTGCTTGAATCGCTTTCTATTTTAAGTCTCCATCTCCTCAGACAAAAACCAGAAAGCCCTGATGAAAATGAAATAAATAATGTCCCAGCTGAGAATTAAGTAAATAACAGTCCCAGTCATTAACTCCTCTCCTTGAGAGCACGGTCAGGTGCTTTGAGCACTGGACCAAACCCTTCCAGCTTAACCCTGCCAAGCTGGAAGCACAAAGGGGATTTATTTCATACTTCAGGGAGGAAAAAAATGTGCAAGACATTGTTCTCCAGGACAGAAAGGGCACAAAGGTTTCTATTCTGAACCTGCTATTTTTGGGAGCAGTCCAGTGAGTCAGAGGAGAGCCCCTCTGTGCTGACACAGAGGAAATCCCGGCTCTGAGTGCTGCTTCCCAGCTGCCCTGAGCTCAGCTGGGAACAAGGCAGCAAACCAGGGGCATGGGGGGTGGAGGGGGGGATGGAGGGATGGATGGATGGATGGATGGATGGATGGATGGAGGGATGGATGGATGGATGGAGGGATGGATGGAAGGAGGGAGGGATGGAGGGAGGGATGGATGGAGGGAGGGATGAATGATGGATGGAGGGATGGATGGATGGAGGGATGAATGATGGAGGGATGGATGGATGGAGGGATGGATGGATGGATGGATGGATGGAGGGATGAATGATGGATGGATGGATGGATGGATGGATGGATGGAGGGATGGATGGAGCAATGATGGATGGAGGGATGGATGTACAGACAGCAGGACAGTGCAGCTGATGGAGCAGCAAGGCACATGGCAGGATCAAAGAGTGCATCACCTCATGAATCATCTGACTCTACAACCAAAGTGTAAATCCCCCAGGCTTCCTTCCGGGTACCAGTAAGAAGGGGAAATATCATCCTACAGGGAGAAGGGTTTCACTTTCCAGCATCCACTTCCTCAGGAGGGTACTGAGTAACTAAAAATAAGGTCAAGTTTGCCAACAAATTGGCAGCATTCAGAGTCTCTAGCTTTGGTTATCTAATTTTGTGTCTCAGACTGAGCTCCTTAAGCAACCCCCTCTGAGGATGTCCATTTAGCTGTTCTGAACTGCCCCCCAAAATGCTTTTACATTTACATCTGATGAACAGACCTGTGGCTCTATTCACATTTATTTGTACTAGTTTCCTCAGCCTTATTTTGAACATTTGAATACTTTCTGATTCCTGGGCAGTATTCTCTGTCATGCTGATGAATGGGTCTGTTTTGTCTTGTGGTTCATTTTAAGCACCTCAACCAGCTGATCTTCATCTTGAATAAAGAAACACAAGCTCTGGGGAGGAGAATGGTCTGTGGACCAGCAGGTTCTGACACCACTGGCTTCTCATCCACACTTTAACAGGCTGAGATCAATCACTAATTCACAAACCTCTTTATGGGCAAGTTGCTTGGACTGAGAAAAAGAGCCATGGCATGTAAGCACCAGCAATTCCCCAGTCCCATGAAAGGAGGCACAAACACAACTCCTTCTGATGCTTCTGTCTGTGTTTGTCAATATAAAATTATCTGACCAATGTCCATGGAAAGCAAAAGCAAGGGAAATGCAAAAATAGAAGTGATTCATTTTCAGATGCAAATAAATATTTCTGGGGGAAAAGACCCCTAACATTATTTATTCAATCAGATCAGCTTGAACCTCTAAAATCAAAATAAGGTTATGGAAATGTTGAGGGGAAACAGGACAAAGTCAAAAAGAGATACCTTGTTGAGGCTATTTAATTGAAAAGCAAGTTCCACCTGCATCCTTGTAGCCAAAACGAGTTTGTTCCTGCCTTTTCACCAACTGATGGAGCTCTTTACTGAGCAGTGTCAAGTAAGGGATCAAGGTGATACTATATCTGTTTAGAGAGGCAGCCCTCTCCAAGGATCTGTTAGTGTCATGACTTGCCAATGATGTATTGCTCTAAAAATGGTGGCTTCTACAAAAGAACAGGTCCTGGAGCAGATTTACCCCTAATTACAGGAAGGAAGGAACAGGAGAGGTATGCAGATACCAGAAGATTCATCTTGCCAAAATAGAAAGTGTGTTGCTGCAAGCTGGAGAATTTAAATGGTGACGTTTTGGGAAGAGTCCCATGTTAACAAATACCTCTTCTGCAATAATGAAGAATTAGGCTGGAAAAATGCAGATATCCGAAACCATAATGTATGTGGTTTTTTAGATAAGACATTTACTTCCAGCCAGAGAGACTCAAAATACTTTTTACTTCATCTTCTAATATAGCACAGCTTCTCACATTGAATCTATGACTCAGTATCGTACCATCACATCCTGGTTTTATTAGGTAATTAGTCCTAAGGAGCAACTGGAGAAGTCCCACTACCCTCTGGTACTTCTCAGGTTTCCTGCATTTGTCACCTGAAGATGATTTTTTGCCATCCTGGGCTACTGCTAATTATCATTATTTTTTATACCAGGCACTTAGATTAGGTTGCTGTGTCAGTCTAACAACCATGGTGTCCCCACACAATGACACACAACGGTGCACAGCTGAAAGGGTTTTATGCATTTTCTCCATTTCACAGCATAAGACTTATAAAATAGTTTAAATAATTCCACAGCCTTAAACAAGTCATTTAAATTAGTAGCAAGCCCAGGAGGGAAAAAAAAAAACCAACCCAAACCAAATAGTCTAAATCTCAGCTCCCACTCTAACCAGAGAACAAAACAAATGTTGTTCTGTACTGGTTCATTATTGTGTATCACATAACCACCAGTACATTGTCTTTGAGAGCTGAGCATAGTAGGGATTAAGTTACTAAATGCTCTTATCATAAAACAGATATTGCAGTCCTCAGGTTTCCTCTGTTAATCTGTTTGTTTTGCTGTATCTGGAGGATAAAAAATGTGGGAGTATGAAACATTTATCTGTTAATTAGCAACTATAAAGCAGTAATGGAGCTTGTGTGTTTTAAAATATGTAAGACAATGTTTGATTTTATGCTTCGTTTGAAAATATTGTACGGATTGAGGTATATTCTATAAATAATTTAAAACAATATAGAAAGAGATAGGTGTAATCAAATGAAAAAGACAGAAGTCTATGCTGAAAGTTATGACCATTTTAGCAAAGCTGGGTGTGTTTGTATGAGCACAAAGGTCTGGGTGCCAACTTCAGCATTAGGACTTGCCTAATTCATTTAAACATATGCAAATGAATACAGGGTGTCAGGCTATGCCAGTTAATTGCACAATGAGTTGCATTTGTCAGCAAAATTTCCTTGGACTACCCTTTGCCTGCTCCACTGATAACAGATATTTTTGTTCTTTCTGTACACAGGGGGCTGGAGCACTTGAGGGGTCTCAGGGCTCACTTGATGAGGTGCCACCATTGTCATCACAGGGGGAAAATGCAGAATAAATCAGCCTGCAGAGCAATTTTGACTGACACGTGGTGGGATCATACATCTGAAGTTTAACCTGGCAGAGTTCCTGCCCCTTCTGAGCCATAAACCCCTGTCAGCTTCATGCTGCAAAGCAACACCAGACAGAAATCCCCACGCTGAAAAATTTACACTGAGCCAGCAGGAAATTGAGCCATTTGCAAGTGTGCACGCCAGGGAGATGCTGAAAGGAGAGGCCACGTTCAGAGGAGGATTTCTGTGTCCTGATTTCATTGAGAGCAGGATTGCACTGCTAGGGGAAAGGCAAGTCCTGTGAGGCTTCCAACTGCAGCTGAGTGGGAGGAGATGGGGCTGCAGAGGGACAGGGATAAAACAGCAGCAGCAAACCCCTTTCTTGTTGAAGGGATATCCCCATGCCTTTACCATCAAGCTGTATCCCTGGTTTTATTTATCACTGTCAGGTGGCAGACTATATCTGAGGAGTAGCCTTTAACATTCTCTTCCCAAATACTCACAAGAGGACAAGTAAATAGGGAATAGAACTATAACAGCACATTTTCTGAATCTGAGGAGAGGAGTGCCCAAGTGCAACTGGGCTTTTCATCCTGGAAAAGAAAAAGCTGGGGGCACAAAGAGGATTCAAGAAAGCCATGGGTGGCCTGGCCCTCAAAAGTCTGCAAACTCTCTTAATCTCACTCATCTTGGCTCACAGCAAGACATGGGCTTGCTGACACGGGCAGCTCTGCTGTGAGGTTCTTGTTTTCACTGTAATCTCATCTTTATTTGTTGTGAGATAGGACTTCTGCCATGCTTTTTTGTCTCTATTCCACATTTGGGGCGTTTGTGAAGCTTTGTGTGTAAAAAGGGCTCCAGAGAATGTCTTTGAATTGCAGAAAAACTTCCTCATGGAAGAGTGGGAAAGATGTGAGTGGTCTCTGAGATGATGAGCTTACTCTAGAGCTTAAAGGGTATGGTGAAGGTGTTGAGCTGGCACAAGCAGTGACCTTGGGAGGATCAACCTCCATTATTTCTGAAACTTCCTTCTTTGCTATTTCCTTCATTTCCAGATCCAGCTATCAGTGTGACAGGTAGCTTTGATAAATTTTCCAAGCACATGGCCAGATACTCTCCTACAGAGAAACAGCAGGCTTTAATGGCAAGCCAGAAGGAGCTGCCTTCCTTGCCATTAATGACCCCCGAGGATTGAAAACGCCAGGAGTAAGTCTAGAAGGATGCCAGCCAAAGCATCCTATTGTTTCAGAAAAAAATGTGCCTGTCATTAAAGCATGGCAGGGCAGTGCTGCCATCATCTCCTGGAGATATTCCTCCCTTCCCATCACCACTTCCTTTCCATCACCACCCTGCCAAGTTCCTGCAGAAGCAGGCACTCCTTATAACACCCACTGCGCTCTCAGGCTTGGTGCTATTTGTATCAATCCCAATATTAATTGTCACTATTAACCCCAGGGGACTTGGGAGGGCAGTTATCAAGCCAAAGCAATGCCAATTACTTCTCTCTTCTGCAGGGAGTTTCATGTCCATCCATCAAAGGCAAAACAAAGAGAGAGACTTTAGGAGGTCAGATGTTGAAAAACCATGAAAAGCTTACATTTCCCTGGAGTGCTCTGAGTTCTATTCACCTCCTTACTCTGCACCTCCTCTCAACTGCCCTGTATCATGGCAACCAGCTCATGGGACTGTGCATTAATAAAAATAAGCTCTGCAACCAGAAATAAATTAATATTAGATATTTCCCTCATTTGTGACTCTCAACCTTCTGGGGTTTTTTTGGCTTTTTTTTTCCCTGTTCCTGCACCTTTTCTCCTGAGGCTGTTCAGACCCAAGCAAGCTGGACACAATTTTCAAATAAAAATAGCCAGCTTATTTCTCAAACATATTCAAACAGATTTTTTTTTTTTTTTACTAAATTGGAGGTTTGGGAGAGTTCTTTCTATGTTGGATCTGAAGTCCAGATTTCCCATTTCATGAACCTCATGTCCCAGTGGTATCCCAAGTGTCCTGAGTGCTTCACCTTGCAGGAGTTTCTGAGGGGAAGCACGTCTGCTTGTTCATTTGAGAGACCCACCAGGGCACGTGGGACATCACTCCTACTTCATTGCAGCACACAAGGCTCTGCTGTCAACAAAACTGTGTGTTGCTAGAAACAAAACAAAAAGAGAGACTAAAAAAAATAAAGTTAGCCTTGTGGAAGGAAGTTGCTAGTTAAGAACGTGGTTGTTGGAAACAGGTGTTAATCTTTACTGGCTTGGTCCCTGCAGGAGTCACACGGGGTGACAAAATGTCCCTGAGCTCCTTGTAATGTCATTGCCAGCTGCACAGAGAGTGAAGTGACTTCTCTTTCCTTCCCTGCCCTGAGAGACAGGAGAAATAAAGGGGGAAATAGCTGGCATGGAAGTCCTGCCTTGGGAAGTGCTGGCTCTATCTGCCCTTGCCCATTGCAAACAAGAACAGCAGGGCTGCAGCTCAGCTGCCACATCAACCCAACTACAAACTGCTAAAACCAGGTCTAAGCAAGGCAGGATTTTCTGAGACCTGACCACGTTACTCATCTCAAGGAAGGGTCTTCTCCTTCCTCTGCTCTAACACAGCTCATGAGTTTGGCAGCGCTGCCCCAAGGTCCTGCAATCCCAAGGGAAATTCCTGCTGGTGAAAGAGTTTCAGCGAGCTGAAAGGCACCCCAGGCCAGGTGCAGAGCCTCAGCCTCCAGGCAGAACAACCAAAAACTCGTGGAGCAATAGTGGGATTGGAGAGAGGTTTCATAAAATTTCTCCACATCAGGCACTGAGGTCATTGAATTGTACAGCACAGAGGGAACCTTCAGCTTCATAGCAGACTAACTTCCACTCACTCTATGCAGGTGTTAAAAATAATGGCAAGAATTTCACTCCTTTCCCTATTTCCCCACTGTACCAGCTGAGTCTGATTTTCAGACAGCGTGGCAGGACTCACAGTTACCTTGTGAACAGAGCCAGTCTGCAGCTGTAGCTGTGACACAGCAGCTTGAGCATGCAGCACACGCAGCTGTAACAGGTACAGCAGCCATGTGTTATCCTGCTTCTGGTCTTGGGCAATTAAACATCTGCCTTCCACAGGGAAATAATCTTCGTTGTATAAGCCTAAAGGGGAAAGAAGCTGCTTTATTTCGTTTTTCACACTGTGTGTTTACTCTTCATTAAGACAGATTAGAATTAAGGCAGCCCAGCATCACTCAAGCCATTCCTTTCAACCCATAATGAGAGGGCGAAACTTCTGATCACTGGCCACAGCAATTGCCAGACCATCACCTTTTTTGCCTGTTTGTTCAGAGAGCCTTTGGGGAGCCACCAGCTCATATGCAAGCTGCAAACACTCCCATGGTACAGTCATGTCCCAGCTTCTTTGACCCACTTCTAATCATTACATGCAAATCATTATTTTTAGATTAGGCACTTTTGAAAAATAACCTCTCTGCAAGGCAGAAAAGCCAAAGTGAGCTCAGCTTGTGAATTCAAACCATCTCACACTACAGCAATGTCCAAGAGAGAGGCCATAGAATGACAGAACATCTGAGGTTGGATGGCACCCCTGCATATCAGCCAGCCCAATTTGGATACCTATGGACACCTTGGCTAACAAATAACATAAATATAAATCTTCAAGGACAAAGCAGGGAGATGTTGCCTAGAATCTCAGCATTTGCAATGGAATTTTAAAGCTGAAATGTGATGTGCACTTAGCTACAGACTTCCAGATAAAAACAGAGTAATCTTCATAATAATTTGCCCATACAATTTATTTGGGTACCCACAGATGAGCCCCAGTCAGTCAGGACACAGGAGCCAAGTGCAAATAGATATTTATGCCCTATTTTAATACCTATTCTCTGTTCACTGTTGCAGCAAACCAAATGCAATTTCCCTTGTGTTTACCCAACATGAACACAAATCTGGCCTCTGATCTCCCCTGGTCCGTTCTGACCCTTTTTTAACTGCAGTGGCTGTCTCAGACAGGCTCCCCCACTCCTCTCCATGTTTTCCACCTTTTGCACGTTTAGCACATTTCCACTTGCAATTTCCCCAGTTCAATCGAGGGTGTTTTCAAGCAGCTGGGGGTTCACTGATGCACACGTGCATTTTACACATTTTGAGACTTCTAAGCCAAGTGAAGAGAAGCAGCAGTTTGGCTCCCCCTGAGCCATCACGCGGGGCTGGAGCTGACCCAAGAGGGTGTGTGTGCATGTGTGAAAGGGAGAGAGAGCACTAACGAGCTCAGGTTGCATCCAAGACAAAACAGTTACTCATTGCCAGAAGCCAGTGGCTTTGCCCACTTGAGGAATTCCCATCTCTAACCTTTGCAGATAAAAAAAAACAAACCCACACAAAAACCCCTGTTGCATTTAGCTCCTCATCATCCTCTCATTTATCAAACACAAACATCTTTAACAAGTCAACTAAAGCATACAGGGAAATGCAGCATTCCCAGCTCTTAGACCTATCAGTTACAAGCGAAGAGCCAGTGGCTAAACAAATAGAGGAGTAATCTTTCAGAGGAATTGGCTTCCTATCTATTCTGAGAGTGCCTGCAAATTCAACGGTGATTTATTAACCTCTATTGAAGGACAGAGCTGTTAATAAAAGTTCCCCTACAAATACCTCAGAAAATGTCAATATCCACGAAGGAGAAGTTCCTGAGATTCCCATCTGGCCCAAATCAGCACAGCACAGTGCATAAGCAATTGCTTCCATTCAAATAATGTGCTGAAGTGGCATTGGTTTCTTTTATTTGAAATAAAGACATAGATCCAGAATAAAACAACAGCACTTTTCATGGCCTAAGCTCTTAGATTTGGCAACTTCATATAGTTAAAGTCATACTCAATGCTACTGGATTAGGAACAAAGTCAAAAAGAAGAGGCAAAGATCACTCACATATTATGACTTATTTGCATTTGCATAAAAACCTAGGTTTGTAGTATTTTTCATGTCCATTGGCCTAAATTTGATGTAGTTCAAATGAGAGCAGAATCTGGCTTTGTTTCAGTGAAAGCGTTTAGAGTATGATCTCTCAGGATCCAATATTCTGTGTGATTATACTTTTTTGGAGAGCGGGATGCCATGGAGGGCTCTCTTCATTATTTTACAAACTTATTTTTTAATGCCTGAAACATTTTAATAGTGCTGAGGTCCATAAAGCTGTTGTGGCAATTAAAAGAAAATACATTACATTTTTAAGTAAGGTACCAAAAATCGTACTGTTCATGCCTGCCAAAAATAGCAGCTTTGGATTTCTCATAAGAATTTCAGTACTGAAGGGAGGGAAAAAATGTCAGAGCAATCATTCCTCACTCTGGGAATCAGTGAAAAAGCTTAGTGGCCCAGACTGTGCAAGATCCACAGTCCAGATTCCCACCACTGCATCCCTCCTGTGCTCATTTAGACATGTGCAAAGTAGATATAAATTTCTATTGCAGCAGAGAAATATTCCTGCTTTCCCAGTTTCCAGAAGTTTAAATGACAAAACCTATTACAGGCCAGGGGAGAATCAGCCCCATAACAGTATTTGTTTAACTGAAACTCCTCAGATCCTTTGCATTTTCCCAGGAAGAAAAGATCACTGAGATTAGGTTTTCTTGTATTATTTCTAATAAATTCTAGTCAGCAACACAATGGAAGTATGCTGACAAAAAGGTTTTGTTAGACTTGTCCACGAGATAAGAAAAAGCATCCAACTAGAAAAATTAAAGGAAAATTTGAGAATTTGCTATCAAACATTATTTCAGGTGAATGTGGGAGGTTAAATTAAGGGTGAAGCTTTGATAGAGATTTCTGGAGTTAGATTTTTCTGGTTGTGACATGCAGATCTACAAATATTCTCATTGTATTGTATTTGTTCCACATGAGAGTTCATTAGACTGTTAAATCTATTTTCAATAAAACACAGGAGGCTTTAACTGTGCATAGTGTAATGAATGTCTGTGCAATAATGATATGAACTCTATCCAATATTTGTGCTGTTTGCAGCAGATTGGTAAATATGGGGCAGGATATAAGTCACTTGTCCTAAAGAAGCCCATAATTTAAGACACCTAAGGAATTCCAGTGCTTTGCAAGGCAGTACACGAAGTAACATGCAACTCATGCTGTCATTATGGCTTATTTGAGGGGTTTAGATAAAGGGGAAAAATGCCAAAAGCAAACCAACACTTCAGAGGCACAGTTAAGAAATGACATGCTTTATGGTGGGGGGAGGAGAGGGGGTAACTTTTCCCGAGCTGATTTTATTTTTTTTCCCCCAAATCTGAGTAATTATGGCATTCCATCTCTTGCACAGCTTAATGCCTCAGTGTATTGCCCAGACTGTGCTGCTCAAACACATTGCCAGGACACAAACTCTTCTGTCCTAGGGCACAGACTGAGTGATCCAATCCTCCACTGTGGAATTACCCTGCTTGTGTCTGGGGCAGGTCCCAGTGGGGAACACACAGGAATCCTGCAGATCAGCCAGGAAGCACTCCAGCCCAGGAGAGACTCTGCTAATTCCCTTCTGAGGCACCACTGCCAACATAATGTTCTTGGCTTTGAAAAGTGTGAGCTTCTGATTCATTTTTATTTTTAAATGACCCAGAGCATGGTGGAAGCCCCAAGTATTTCCACTCCAAGGACTGCCATCATTATTAGTGACATTTAGGGGGGGAGCACTGAGTATCACATAAGAAGAGCAGCATTTCCTGGAAGTCAAAATGCCATCTCAGATCCAAGCTGAAGGTGCTGTTGTGTTCTGTGGGGGGAACCAGCCAGAGATGTGGGGAGATCCTTCTGCCCAGGATGAGCAAGTTGAAGAGCATCCTCTCTAGATTTGGGATGCTAATGTTGCTCACAGAAAAAAAAAGGCTCCTGTTTAGAGCCTGCTTTGTTTAGAGCCTCCTGATTTGGAGGACAAATGTGGGAAGTGAATATAAAGAGCAGAGGCACAGACAGGAGGGAATGAGGAAAGGAAAGGGGAAGAGAGACTAAAAAATGTGGTGAACTCCAAAGACAGAGACTTGGCACACAGGGCATGCCTAGCTCATGAAGCTGCCATGCAGCACGGGCTCCTCCTCTGTCCCTGTGTCAGACAGGGAATTTGAATTTGGCCTTTCTCAGCATGGCTGAATAGCCTTGGCGTTGGTTTTGTGCCTGGTGACAGCCCAGGGATTCCCAGTCCTGCTGACAGGTGAGCTGGTGGGCAGACCCAGATGCAGGAATTGCCCACATCATTGGAAGTTATTAATAATAAGATGTGTCATTCCTCCAACAGTAACTGAGCAGAATAATGGCAATGTCTTCAGAAATGTCTCTTTTTTTACACCAGAATTAACCTCTTGTGCTCATGGTCAAGAAGATCATGCTAGGCAAAATTAGGATTTGGTAATCAAGGCTTAGGCTACAATAAATCTCCCAAGGCCTATGGTGTCAAAATGAAAAGCCGGGTAGGGAGACACACACCATGTCTTGCTCTTGGTTTGGGTTTGGTGGTTTTTTTTTATTTCCTTTGATCTTATGTCATGGGGGAAAAAACAATAAAAGAAGCAGACACCAATTCAGCAGCTTCATGAGTTAATGTATCATCTTACAGCCAGAGAGCGCAGATATGGACATAACATTTCCATCAGCTCCTCCACACTCAGTCTGGGCCTCAAGGTGCAAACCTTGGTCACTGTGAAGCCACGCTATTCCACACAGGGACACTTTAATATGCGGCTGACAGCTCTCACTTGCACTTCACATTATGGACGTGGCAACTCTGCAGGCACAGGAGCATTTACAGCTCTCTTGGGTTACTGTGTACGTAATGGCTCATGTGTTCGTGCCATTGGCAGGCCTGGCAGAAACCCAATATCACTCCTGACTATGTGGCAACCCTGAGTTTAATGATCAAAACTGAAACAAAAAGCCCAGATAACATTAAAGTCACGTTTCAGCTCAATCTCTGTAACTTTGAACCGCTAGGTCAAGGCTGAAGGTTTCCTGGGGAATTTTTCAGCAGGACAGCCACGTAGCTCACTTCAAAGCACATGGACTTCAAAATCTCATCTCTGACAAGGGATCATTTAAAACTTGCCCAGTTGTTGTTGCAGGGCAGAATTCCTGTCTGAGAATGAAATAAGCCATTAACTTTCCAACCTGCTGAACCTAGGTGCTGCTCTGCTGGAGGCAGAGACCCAAAAATTCCCTCCCCATCACCTTCAGGGCCCATCCCCAGTTCTGGTTCTCATTAAGTACAATGGAGGGCCCCCAACAGAGATCAGTGCCTGACACCATAGATAGGTACAGAGGGTGGGATTCCTCTCACCTCATTTCAGCTCTCTGCAGATTAGCTATCTAGTTTAAACTAGTCATCTAGTCTCCCTTTATAGTCCATGGCCAGAGATAGGCACCTTTGTGGCAAAATTTGTCAAGTGTCCTAGCTGATGAATTTAATGTGTGTGTTTAGCCCTGAATTCAGCAAAGTACTTAAGCAAATGCTTATCTTGAAGCACATGAATGATCTGATCTCTGTTAAGTGGAGCACTTCAGCATGTTCTGAGTTTAAAGATTACCATGGACCTAAGTGCTTTGCTGAACTGCTGAGCGTGGTGGAGTTGGGCTTGGCACATGGATCATGGCAGAGCACAAACCCAAAGCACAGCACTAAGCCTGGAAGAAAGAGGGATTTGGGGAAGGGTGATGGGAGGGAAGACAATGCTCAAAGGAAAACAAGGTTTGAGGGATGGCTGAAAATCCCAGGTGAATAAAAGAGACTGGAAGGATTAGAAACAACCCTGGGTGTGTATCTCTGGTATCTGTGAAATTCCCAGTGGTCAGGGCAGGTGCTGCTGCTGCAGAACAAGGTGACATTATGTGCAGTGGCAATGCAACAAATCCAAAACCAATAAAAGGGAACATGGATTAAATGCAGGTGCAATGAATTCATGCACATCACCACTACAGGAAGTCACACAGGGCTGAACAGTATCAAACAAGAGGCTGAACATTTCTGAGGATATGCAGAGAATGATAAAAATAGTACCAAGAGGGAAAATTATGGTGTGATTACTCAGCATCCTTCTCTAGGGCTTGAGGCAGTTTCTAATGGCTAGAAATCAAGGTGCAACATGCAAAGAAAGGATGAGGGAGTGCAGATAACCTTACAGCAGCCTCTGTTTGTGTCCCTCACACCACTCTGAAGCACTGTCAGATTCACACCAAACTGATGTGAGCATCCATCCCCGTGGCTCTTCTTTTGAACCTTTGCATGTAAAAAATCCTGCAACAGTTTCAGCACTTAAATAAATCCCTGAATTTAAATTTCAAACTCCAGCTTCTCTCGCAGTTAATGGGTGCTGGTTGCAGCACAGTGCTGCATTAGGTAAGGTTGGCTTGATATGGTAAAATTAGCCCAGTGGGACAAACACCCATGTCTGTAATATACTCTGAACTACATCTCATGTTTTCTAAATACCCTGCTCCACGTCATGCTGATTAAAGCAAGATCTTAACTATGTCCTGAACTACAGAGCAAAAACATCAGCTCAGGGGGGGTCTGTGTATTTATGTGTGGTCCAGGTTTTCACACATCTCTATCTGTACCCAAACCTCTCCTGAATCTGTTAAGATGAGAAGTCTTTCAGTTCTTTTTCTGATCTTGGCATCGTTCTGCCTACAAATTGCTGACAGACAGGTGTCATGCAGGTCCCATGGAAGAGACCAGGACAGGGGAGGCTGCAGATACCAAACTCCTTGTAGGGAGAAAAATGCCAAAGAGGCAACAAGACAAGCAGGAAACCCGAACTAAATGCAGAGACTCAAACCCCACAGTAAAAAAATCACTTACAATGGCACTGTACAGCCTTAGAATCTTTGTGCAAGGATAGATATTTTACCAGTCGGAGTTTGGGACCTTGTTTTATAACCATGTTCTTTGCACAGAGCACTGTCCTTGGAGACATCTCTCACTCCCTTCCAGGAAGGACAAGTGCTGCAAACATCTGCCAGGTGGCCCTGCCTACAGCCCACATTACAAAATGTCACAACAGAAGCACAAAAAAATACTGCTGCACTTCAAATCAGGTGTTCCTGATGCCAGTGGCTAGGACAGCACAGGAGAAATCTGAACTCTGAGGAATGAATTCCCCTATTTTCTTACAGGAAATCTTTGTATGACAGAGTAATTTGCCCATGAGGCTCCAAGTGGGAAACAAGCCTGAAAAACATCAGCATCTGGGGATTTTAGCTGTCTTGGTCTAACTGGGAAAGCAGACAGGAAAACAAAGATGATTTGCTTTTTTTTGGGGGGGGAGAGGGGAAAGGACACCCAAGCAGAAAGTCAGAGGAACCACCTTCCCAATATATTTTTTTTCTCTTCTTATTTTATATTGCTTTTCTTCTCCTATGTGTGTGATAGTTACAGGAAGCTGATTGAAGATGTTTTATGGTGCATGTCAGGAAATATTAATATCACCTTTTAATTACCATACAACACCCTGAGTGCTTTTACAGGATGTGTTGAGGAGGAGAGCTTTATAGATAAAATGAGTAATAGAACACTTTTTAGTACCTAAGGCCTTTGGAGTGCTGAGCAGAAAATTAAATTCCAAAAAAACCAATCAATATTTCTAATGCAAATACATTGCTTCTAACTATTCTGAATCGTCCCTCATCTCTTAGTATTTTGTTTTTCTTAAATGGTCTCCCTGGAGACAAGTAATTGCATGAGGTTCAGGGCTTTTCCTTAAAATAGAAGAAATTGGAAGTTTTAACTGCTGGTGCCTATGAAGGAAAACCTGAACAATGTTTCTAACAACCCAGAAGCTGATTAAAAAGAAGTCCCATATTCTGCACCCTGTACTTAGTGTCTCCATTCTCTAAGCTCATCTCATGTATTTGGACACCTGGGTTTTTATTCATTGCTAATTACCAAAATGCAAAGTAAAATAAGTGTTAGAGCATTAGAGTGGCAGAATTTGGATGAGTATTCCTGGGGTTTGTTGAGCAGAAACCCTGGTGCTGGGGCTGCAGGCTACAGGCCACCCCATGGCCACTGATTTCCAATGACTCTGTGTCAGCCACAGCTACCAAACTCCTCGGTGCTGACTGTGCCTTTAAACTTTATTCCTACTGCAGCAGGTCTTGCCATTGATTGATTAAAATCTTGGCTCACCACACTACCCCACGGCAATGCCTGTGATAATGACTGCTTCAGCTCCCCACAAAGAAATATGAATTTGTCTCTGTTTCCCCAGTGACCAGCAATCCTCATGGATTTCTAATAATCAGAGGGTTCTCTCTGGTCCAGCAGCATGTTGTAAAGCAAAGTTTATAATGTTGAAACAACCATTTTTTGGCAGATTTCTTCCTAATTTCTTGCCTAAGTGAAGTGCAGAGACCAATTTCCCGTTTTACTGTTACCTTCAATAAAAATTAGCATTTAACTTGTCACAAGGAGCTATCTCTCATGCCAAGCAGTGTCACAATGTTGAAAACTCTGCACTAGTATGTTTCTGTTAGCTTTTTTCCAGCAGCAGGGCAGTTCCCAGAATAAAAGAGCCAAGATTCAATTCCTTGTAATTATTGACAGACGAAACTCATGTGCTTAACAAAAAGGCAGACGCAGAAGCACAGCCCAGGGCCAAGTTTAATGGTCTATTGGTGATAGTCTGCAACAAATGGACATTTGAGAGATCTGTGCACTGCCTGTGAAATGAATGAAAATGGCTTTTTAATTATGCATCAGCTGTAGAAGTTGTTTGCAGGCAAGCCCCTTTTAAGACGGATGGTGGGAAGATCAAGAGGAGAGTTTTGGTCCTGGGAGCTCTTGGGTTTGGTTGAAACTGTCTTGCCACTCTGGCAAAGCCTTTTCTGGTGGTTACAGCTGAGGGGTTTGGATCTGCTGCCACTGTCACCTCCATGTAGAGGGCCTCTTTGCTCCTGTCCTCCCCCTGGCTGTCCCTCTCCTCTGTGGCTGTGAGGAAGGGTCCCTCCAAGGCCCCTGCAGCTCCACAAGCTGCACAGCTCCCGCTCAGGTGGTTGTGCTGACTTTGAGGAAGGTCATCTGGACATTCCCCCTATGGCTAACAACTGCTGGATTTGGGCCAGGTGCCCAAACCTACCCCCCACATCACATCACCCACCCTGCAGTGCCAGAACCGGCTATTGGAAATCTGTCTGCTTTTAAATACACACGAGATCTTTTGACACTGCAATTAGCGGTGTGTGAGCGATGTGGGTGGGATCCACCTCATCCAATTTCAGCTTCTGAACACAGAGGTGTCACCCATCTGGGCTTTCCCTGTCATCAGCAGAGCGAGGCAAGCCCAGCCAGAGGGTGAGTCATCACACAGCAGGTTGGGAAGGGTGAGCTGGCTCCTGGGAGCAGGGATAACTGCACAGGTTATCATGGAAGTCTAGACACCCACCCGCAGCCAGACAGCCAATTCTGAGACAGTGAAGGGAGAGCAAACCCACCCCATGGACCTGCTACAGTGGCAGGCAGTGATCTCAGTGAGGGGGCCTTCAATCAGCAAGATTCATAAATGTTGACGGGCACAATTGTCTGAGGGAATGTTTTTTTGGCTCCTTGACGTCTCAGAATTGCACCTCCTTTTATCCCATTCCCCTGCTGACTCCGTAGCACTCGAATCAAATAGAACCAAGGGTAAGAAGCATTTGAATGGGTCGTTTCTGTGTTTCTGGACCTTGCCTGACCATCTCAGAAGGTTGGGCTTGCTAAAATACGGACTTTGATAACACTGGTGATGGGTTGGTAGATAAAGAGTTTCCTCCTTCGTTTTCAACCCTTTTCTTTTTTACAATTCTCAATATCAAGCAGTTCTGAAAGCAAGATTTCATTTATCTTCAATGGGAAGATCAGGAATCAGAAACAGATCATATCCTGGGACCATTTCTCAGGAAAAAGCTCTCTTTGAGCTGACCAAACTGAATTAAGGACTTCAAGATTTGGTTTTTGTGAATAAACTGCAATGGAAACAACTGTGGTTGAACTAATGAGATAAAGATCAGCCTCTCAGAGGGCTTTAAATCAAAAGGATTGTCTTAGTTTCTGTACAAGTGGGGCTTCTTTGTATAAGCCCATTGACTTTTTGAGTGATTTTGAGGGATTCTGTAGGTTTCTGAAGGATTTTCTAATGCAAAAAAAAAAAAAAAAAAAAAAAAAGGCTCTGACAGCAAACTATTTAATCACTTTTTATCCAAAATGCTCAGTAAACCTTTATTTTAAGCAGAAAAAATGCAGGGAAAAAACCCAAACCACCAATCAAACAGGGATAACTACATCTTCTTCTAAATGAAGTGACACCTTGTGTAGACTTTTTCTCTCAAGTCATTTGAAAAAGTTGTCAAAACTATAAAGTTCTGAGAAGTGCTCGAGTTTGACTGAAATCCACACCACTGAAAGAATGGTAAAACCCCAACTGACATTAAGAGGAACAGGATTAGACCAAAACTGAGTATTTCTGAAAATCCCACACCACTATTCTTATCAGTAATGTCTAAAGGGAATGTGGCAGATGCTCACAATTCAGATTCATGTCAGATGTAGATCCCAAACTTAACATAATGAACTTGATTAATTCCAAGAAAATATAATTAGGACGTGTACATAGGCATTAAGCCATTCTGATGAAAGAAATATTTTTCAGCCTTATGAAGAACAAGTCATA
This sequence comes from Sylvia atricapilla, assembly GCF_009819655.1. Taxonomy (NCBI): domain Eukaryota; kingdom Metazoa; phylum Chordata; class Aves; order Passeriformes; family Sylviidae; genus Sylvia; species Sylvia atricapilla. The sequence continues at coordinate 2,328,764 of NC_089154.1, forward strand.
ACAGACTAGCGCAGGTTTAAAAATCTCAATATGATTAATGAATTGGATAGTACTTCTATCTGTAAGCAGAACAGTAAATTAATTCACTGATGAATAGTAAGAGGACAAAAATTACCCAAACATCTTGTACCTTCAAGTGCAGTAAAACTTAGCAGCCCTACAGCACTTGAAGCAGCTTTCCATTTAAACCATATTTAAATGTATATACCTCAAAAACGGAAGACATCCCTTTAAGCTGAATTAATTACATTGATAGAACTATATTAATAGCTTTCAGAAGGATGAAAATACTATTTCTATATTAGAGAACTGTCTGGACTTTCCAGATGTTATTTTGCAAGTTTTAGCCTTACCTCTGATAGCCTTAAGAAACAGACAGGCTGCTTAAGGCATTCTTCCTTGAAATCAGAGACAGCACAGCAGCCCATCCAACACAGCCGAGTGAAAAGCTCTGTAAAGTCATTCCCGGGTTTAAAGCATTGCTTTGCATCTGGCCATTCAAAGGAAGCAATGGGACTTAGGGGTTTTAAAGCTGGTGACTACAAAACCCAGTGAACGTAGCTTTCTGCAGTTGGCAGTGGGGAACAAAAGGAGAGCTACACTCCAACTGGTTCCAGGAATTCAGCCCAGATTTTGACAGACTTTCAAGGGCTTAAAAGCGAGGAATGGGAAGGGAGAGCAGTTGGATGTGAGACATCCAAAGGACTTTCTGACCCGGAAGGATTTCTTTAAGCTGGAATAACCGTTCTGCGGTAGGCTTTGACAAATGTGCTTAAATAAACAAGATGGGTAAAAGAAGTTACACTTTATACCATTTTCTGGAGACAAAAGGACAGCCCAGCTGGAAGAAAGACTATAAAGACTATCTGTTAGTTTGTCATGGCTGATTCTCTTCAACTCACAAAGTCTTTGGTAATTGGGTGGGATTAAAAGAAGTTCAGTACATTCCTGATTTTTGTGGGCCAGTGATAACGACGTTCATGATATACTTGGAAACTCTCACCATTTTACATGTTCAAAACATTGTATAAACATCACTTAATAGTTGCTAAACGGGGCCTTATTCAGGTGCTTCTGCTATGCCTTTGAAGGGTACATAAGTACAAAGATCGTATACTGTGAAACAATTTGATACATTTGTTGATTTTAATTAAGGTTTTCTGTGTTTACATACATGATACAAGGCCACAAAACGGGATTGCACAGGTGCTGGAAGGGAGAGGAACCACGGGGGCCCAAGGGGATACAGAGAGCTGGAATGGGATAAAGCTTGAAAGGAAAATGAGACAGGTATCAGACAGTGTTTTCTACTGACTGAAAACTGGAGGGCTCCTGAGCGTGCTCTGGGCTGTGTTTATGGCAGGAGATGTGTTGGCCAGAACGATGCATGAGAAAGAGCAAGGGAAGCAAGTGAATTTCAGACACACGTCCCAGAAATGCCATGGAAACATAAGTTCTAGTCCAAAGGACATCAAAGTCAATGGAAAGATTCTTACTGAATGCAGAGAGCTCTGGATCCCAGGTTTCCCAAGGGAAATGGTGAAGGTGTCATTTCTGGCTCACGTCAAAGTAAAAAAAAAAAAAAATAAAAAAATAGTGGAAGAGTAGTCTGCACTTAGAGGGGTCACAACCAGTGAATTCTGAATTCTGCTCTTGCACAGCCCAGTGATCAAGGAGCTGATCTATCTCAGCCCTCTATCTTCATTTTTTCTATTTTCATTAAAAACTGATAGATGCACTGAAGTCCAACCAGAGCTACTAGCCTAGTAACAACCTAGTAACAGCTGATAAAATCAGTTATTTCCAAAAACTGGTCATAAACAGCTATTAGAGCAGACAGAGCAAATGGCCTGAGAACAATGAGTATTGCCTGTAAGTGTAGTCCTTAAATAATGATACCACGGCCACATCTGTCACAAAAAGGACAATTCTATTGCTGTCTTTTGTCTGCCATTGTCTTCTGCGTTTGGTTCACTGAACCAGAGAGGGAAGTTTACATGGTTGTTAGCAATGACTGGAAATGCCATGGGACTGTGGTCTTTACTCTACATTTTAATTCTTCCCATAACATATTTTTCAGAGATAATCTGATTTAGGGAAGAGGCATAGTTTTGTCTCCAGTGCTTCCCCAGAGAGTTTGACCTCTTCAGCTCCTGGATTCCACCCCTCCGACCACCATAAATAGGAAGACTATCCACTGAGTGTGTTGGTGTATTTAGCCACACTCATTTACAAAGCTTTTTTCCACCCTGTTCCCAGCATTCCCTCTGATCTTTTTCCTACACTGAAATATCTTCCCGAGTTATTTTTTTTCCTCCCGTCTGTCCAGCAATCCCCCAAAGTCTGCCCTCATACACTTACCATGGGAGTTTCTGTAGGACACTCAACTTAACTAAAATGCGTGGAATTTCTTGGTCCTACTAGTTAGAACATGATTTGGTCTTCATTCAAAGTGAAAGGCAAATATTTGTCTGGCAAGGTGACTCTAAGCATTTACTGCGTGTTACTTATCCAGTGGAGTCTTGGCAGTCCTCCCCACCTCGCGCAGACTGACTCTCCTCTCTGGTTTTTATGCTCAAGTCAAGCTCCTCCTGACTCGCTCTGCTGCTGAGACAAGCAGTGCTCATTTCCATCCTCTCGGTGTGGGGTGGAACACTGCATTGCCATTCATGCCTTCCCCCAGCTGAAGCACAAAGACCAGCCCTTCCTCTACCCACAAAAACAAATGTGTTAAAGACCACGGCTCGCCCAGGCAGGACAGGATGGAGCCCATGGAAGTGCTTCACTCCGTAGACAAAACCAAGCCTGAGAATGGGATAAACTTTCATCCCCCTCTTCACCAGTGTAGAGCATTCTCTCTGTGGGATCTCACATGAAGAAATCAGTTCTTGTGAATGTTTCACTCCCTCCACCCTGGTGAAGGACACTTGCTGGCATGTTTCCAACCATGCTAGAAGATTACTGAAGCCTCCTGGAGGTGAGCCAAGCCATGTCACATCCATGGGGCCCACTTTGCATTTTTGGCTTGCATGTGATTTTTGTTTTCAGCTATGGTGGATAAAGTTTTCAAGTATATGATTCATTGGTGCTCTGTGTCAAGCCTACAAATCTTTGCTTCTGAAAGCTTTCTCTTGCTCTTAAATTATATGCCAGCCAAGGCTAGAAAGGCAGAATTGTCATTCAGAGGCTTGCATATGGCCCAAGTGAAAACTGCTTAGTCGGGGGTGATGTGACTTTATGATACCTATGCTGTCAGCTGAGTAGGGCTTTTTATAGTTAAATGTGATGACAACTGCACCCTATTTATACCAATGAACTTAGGCATATGAAAATAGTAACATCAAGAGGAATATCCCGGGCAAAGAAAATCACACTGCTCAGTTTACGCTTTAAAATAAATATTTCTTTAGCTTACAATTGATCACTGGCTACAAACACTGCAGAAGTATTTTGTGGCTTTGACTCCACCCTGAAAACAAGAGGAGGTTTGGGGCTTGGCTCATTCAGGTTTATGGGACTAACCAGGCACATGTGGATACAGGTTTCCATCCCTACAACCAAACATCCACAGAACCACTGGACATTTCACTCTGTCTCCAGGGCAATTGGAGCAGCAAACAACCAGTAAGGGAAGAAAACTTGTAATTTTGTGGTTTGCATTGCTCTTATCATTATTTTTATCATTATTACTATGAAGTGGGTCCAGTGCCTCTGTCCCCCAAAATTTTGGAGTGCCCTTTCTAAGCCAGGACAAGCATATTGTCACCAGTTGAGTGCAGGGTGGAAAGAGTGTAGCTGGGAGCCAGGCATCCCCTTTGTACCACGGAATTTTGGGGGTGTCTTTAGGCCACGCTGAAAGGAGAAGCAGCATTCCCCAGCTCTCAGCTTTCACCCTCCTCCTGAGAGGCTCCCGAGCAGCTGAGCACAGCAGAGCAGTGCAGGGATTTTAGACTATTTATTTAATGGAGTGGGCAGGCTGGCAGGACCAGCACGCTGCTGCCCATGGTCCCAGAGGAGTTATCAGTGCCCAGCCCACGTAGCTCCACGCTGTGGGAAGATTCACCTTCAGAGGGTAGGCAAGGCTTGCCTGTGTTGCTGAAAGAAAATTCAACTTTTAATAGTCACATTTGCTCTTTTGCACCCTGTGGTATGATTACCAGAATTCAGTCTGCTCCCAAATCCCCCTTCCCACCAGTTCCCACAGCTTTGGAACAGTTTAGAGGTCACTCTGCATTTTGCTCTATAGCCCTAATTACTACTCAGCACTATAATTGATACGTTAAAGCCTATTAAAGTATGGAGCCGAGCCATTGCTTTACAGTCACTGCACTTGTAATGCCAAAAATCACTTACAGTTTGTTTCTGTGCTTCATTTCAGCTACTTTTAAATAAATGTCTCTCTGCAGGACCTGGACGATGCGAAAGGGATTTAGTCTCAGAGTGTGAAAGTTGCAGCCTGCAGCACCAGAAAAATAAAGCGTTCTTACAAAGCTATTCAAATGGACTTCCCTCACTGATTGCTTCAGCCAAAAGTAAATTATAAGCCAGACATTATCAAAGAAAATCACTGTAGCACATTCCAGCTCATTTCACTGTGCAGCAAGGATTTGAATGCAGAGGTGCAGGCCCTGGGTCACATTTTCATATTTGCTGGGCGAACTCACACACCAGAGAAAACTTTATTTATACATGTACACTTTAACTATCACTCCTGTTATTTATTATGGCAGAGGATGCCTTCAGGACATTCTTGAGGGGATGAGCTGTCCGGCATGCATATAAAAACGAGGCAGCAAAATCAAGGACAATTAAACTTAGCAGAACTATTAAAAGCCTTAGACGCCCAGCAGTCAGGCAGGGCTACTGCAGGACATTTCTAAAAGCTCATGAATACAAGATAAGAGGGGAAGGGGTTGCCAAATGCCAAGGTGGAATGTGTGCTCTTGCATATAATTTCAAAAGAAACACTGGGAAACAGAGGGAAAGCAAGAGAGCTCAAACTGTGCCTTGTGTCAGGACAACTTGTGTCAGAGCAAAGAACAAAAAGGAGAAAATACAAGTGCAGAGATAAATATAGCTGCAGGTTATTAGAGAACAACATTCTCAAAATCTAGGAAATGGAGGGATTTCTCCAGGAAAATTCCACAAATAAAGAAGGACTTAAACAAACTCTACCTGTTTCAAGAGAATTAAATACACTGCAGCTAAGACCATGCTGGGAAAACCAAGTCAAACCGAGCTCTTTATAAAGCCTTTTAAGAAATAGTTTGGCCAAAGTTTCAAAGGCATCTCAAAAGTCGCTGGGCACTTCTATTCAGGCATAGGAATAGGCACACACAGGCTCACATGGTTTGTTCTCCCATTAGGTTTGTTTCTTCCATCTGAGTCCCTTAAGGAGGCATTAAGGAGGCATGGAAATAAATCCCCTCCATTTGCCCCACAAGAAGAATGTCACGTGCTCCAAGTAACATGTGGATTTGTCTTCCCAGCCTCAGGACAAACCTGGACTGACACCCCACAAGACCCAGAGCTTCAGAGGAGCACATCTTCCTGCCTTGTAACAGCATCTGCTTGGATTTCTCCAGTGCCACACTCAAGAAAGACAGAGACCTAAAATCAGTGATACCTAAAATCAGTGGGGCACTAGGGGTCTGATACCTGAGACAGCAGGAGGCTGGACTTCCCAGCACTGTGTGTCTCAATTCCTGTAACTCTGCAGCTCCCACAGGGTTCAGCACATGGGAATCTGCTTCATCTTTCAACCAGGACCCGGACTTGGCTGTCATGGAGGAGAACCTGGGAAGTGCAAAATTCAACTTCAGCTGCACCTTGTACAGCACAGGGAACTGCCCCACTTAGAGACAGCAGTGACACCAAAGTGGCAGCCACCAAGGAAAGATCACTTTTAGAAAGAGAAGCCCCATGGGAGTGGGCACGTGAGGAATGTGTGGAGCCAGGGTGGTTGTGTACAAGTTAGGGGGTCACTTGAGTGAGGACACAGCAGTTGGACACCATCCTCCTCCATGCCCAGCCCTCAGCAGGCTTCCCCCTGTTCATCACTTCTTTCCTCGGTGTTTGCAGGTGCAGTGTGGGACCACGTGCCTGGATTTAACCTGACAGGACATTCACAGTGGCAAAATGATGCCCAAAAAACCTCAGCCTCTTCAGATCAGATCCCATTCCAGATGGGATCCTCTACAGCTGTGTTACATATCCAAACTCTGCATATCACACTCACATCTCTGATAAAGAACCAGCAGCTTCTGCAACTCCTGTCTTTGCCTGGAACCAGGACATTATGACAGTCTGACTCTCACTAAATTCTCCCTAACCCTGGCCCACTTGGGACAGGGCCTGACTGCTCTCCCATCTCCGGAAAGAAGAGGATTTTATTCTGGATCCATGTGAAGAAGAGATAGATCTCAGCTGGTGGGATGCAGCTGAGCTTTCTGAAGATGAACATTAGCAGTGTTTGCATACCCAACTCTCAGCTTACTGGGAGGTGCCATCACAGCTCTGGGAGAGCACTGGCCTGACAAACTGCAGTGTGTGCCTCATCCATCACCCTGCTGCACGGCAGCTCTGAGCCAGCCTCGGCCAAAATCAATAAAGTGCCACAAAGATTCAGGAGAAATTTCAACTGGAACAGCAGTGATTGTGTCTGTCACCCTCTGGAGATGTAAAGAAAAAAAAACTCTCTGACTCTGCTCAAGGACCTTTCAGCTCCAGGGCAGACTGGCCATGGAAAATCCTCGAGCTGGATGAGGTTGTCCCAAAGAGCTACTGCAGAGCCAGTGGGCAGGAACTGCAAACAATTTGTTCCATTTGAGATAGACTAAGAGACTTTTCCATGATTACTTCCAAGCCGGACAAGAACAAGTCTTTTCCTGCCATCTGAAATACATCCTACTACTGTAATCCTGGTTTGAGCAAAGAAAGGGAAAAAAGAAACCTATTTAAAAATTACTGCAGTTAAGCTGTGCCCAGGAAACATTGTGGAAAACAAATCTTGTCATGTGAGCACTCGAGCATAGATGGGTGCTTTTAACCAAGAAGATGATTGTTGTGCTAAGCTGGCTCTCTTTGTCCTCCTCGAATGGATTACAAAATTAGTAGTTAATAATAAAATGTCAAAGGGCGAAGGAAGTGCAGGTTCCCCCACATAGCTGGGTCCCTGTTTGGGAGTTTCCGAGCAGTTTTCCACATCCATTTGCTATTCAGCCACGCTGCCAAGACGGCCCATCAATGGAGCAGTCATAGCTGTGCCTTTTCTGTGCTATTCATCCCCTCCACGCCGGGCGGACGCGGCTCATTCATCTCGTGAGGCCACCAAACTGCAGCCTGGTGCTGAAGGCACCCGGCCCCCTCTGGCTTGGCTCAGGTCTTCCCCACCACCAGGGTCTCCACAGCCACTGCTGGCCCTCAGAGCTGGCCCTCACTCGATGAAATTTGTGCTCCTTCCTCCTGGTTATCAGAAGGGGATTAATGTTCCCGTCCCGGTTAATGGAACAGAACCGTGATTGTCAAGGAAATGCTCACAAGTGATCTAATAGGTCGTTCCTATCTTTAACTTCTGTCGTTCAAAATAGAAGGAAATAATTTTCCAACTGTCTGAAAGTTCGCATTGTGAGCAAAATAAAGCAAAGTTCACCAACCTTTCGTTTGCTCTGCGAGGTTTTTTTCCTCTTATGGGTATTTAAAGGAATCAGATGTGACAATTCCGGATAATTAAATTCTTTAAGAAAGGTCAAAAAGCTCCCCAAAAATGGAGAAAATATAATGCTTCCAAAAGGCTGCTAAATCCTTTCCAGTAGATTTTGAAATAATAATAATAATTTTTTTAAAAGCCCTCTGTTTCTCTGCCAAGCGCCACCAAACAAATCCATATTAAAGCCAGAATCCTCTCATACAGACTAGTGCTGCACACTAGAAAGATAAGTTTCCTGATCTGAAAATTAATCTGAGTCATGTCTGCATTTTAGCATTTGTGAGGAGCACTTTTGTAATACTGCTAATTCCCTGATTAGTCTGACAGGACTTTTTTTTTCCCAGATAAAGGGATTCTGTAACGCAGCAGACATTACCACATTGTCTTTGTGCTGTTGTAACTGCAGAGGGGAGGAATTGCAGCCTGGGATTTTGAAGGGCACATCAGCCATTTGGTTCCAGCTGAAACTCCACAGAACTGGGCACCTACCCCGGCCTGTAACCATCAGGCTCCAGCTCTCCAAAACGTACAGCAGGGATTTCAGCCCCTTCTGGCACAGATTCCTGAGCTAACCTCACCTCTTACGTTAATAATATCAAGATTTTCCTTCTCCAGCAGAGAGAGGGGCTGGATGAAATTCAGCTCTGGCTTGCTAAACCCTATTTTCAGAGCTCACATGAGACTCTCCTCCTAGAAGAACGAAGAGAGTCTTTTCAGCCTCTGGCTATTGTGCACATCACAGCAGGCGAAAGCATTGTCTTCAGATCCTTCCCTGCTTTCTGTGCAAACTTTCACTGCATCATTTCTCTGGAGGCTTAAGGAATGGTTAGGGGTGGGAGAAGGGAGGAGGACAAAAGGACTGACAGATGCTTTGGAAAAGTTTCAGTGTTGGCACCTTGAAACGTCATGTTCTTGTGTGTGTGAGCACCTCCACAAGAAACAGACAAAGTCTGCTTGAAAAACTTTCTGGGAATGCAGTGAACCGGTGACATGACTGTGCTTCATGCTAACTTCTTACAGTGCCAGTCCTGGGAAAATAAAATAAAATCAGAAATGTCTGGTCCTGAGTCAACAGCAGCTCTGCCCTTAGGGCTACACAGTCATATTGTGTCCTGGTCATCCAAATGTGGCTGACATTACTGGAGAAAAATGAAAAATTAGAACAAAAGACACAGGCAGACCTATCCCCACACATGGGAAGGGTAAATCAGCTCTCAGCCCAGCTGCCTCCAAACACTGATTATTGCTACAACTTTCTGACAGCCAACGGTCACTAAGGACATTGAGCAACATGGTGTCTCCTTTGCAACACAGCATCTCTAGGGCAAGGGCTGTATTTTGGGCTGCAACCAGTGGAAGTTTGCTCATTGCTTTCACATTTACCCACTCAGTGCTCTCACTAGTAACTACTCATGTCAGAGCAGCTCAGGGACACACCGAGCCTTGGAGGTGGCAGCTCCTCACCCCAATAACAGGCCTGAAATGACAAGTAGGAGAGAGAGAATTCATCAGTGTCCTAATGAATTACCCTGCAATGGAAAATTGATACTTGTTCCCCATCTAGGAATTTTCCAAAGGGTTTTTTCCCAGCTCCCTCTAATCCCACTCTGGTTATCAGCAGCAAACCAGCTTGGCTGCACCTACAGCCATACAGCAAATGCTTGATGCAGTCACTGAAGCCAAAGTTTGTCTCTGAGTACCCTGCCACAAGGAATTCAATTATGGCAATCTGCTTCATGGCAAACTGGTTCAGACCAACATCTGCACAGCTGAGATCAGCTCCTGCTTGCCCTGAGGAGGCCAAAGGGGATGCACCTGAGCAGTGACTCAGCAATAATTCCATCACAGATCTTTACTAACTGCGTGTTTGGGAGGGACTGGTGATGTCAGAGGTCCTGGCAGTGATTGTGGCTATCGGCACTGCTGCTCTTTGATTCCCTGCTCCTCCACCTGCCTCTCCCAGGAGGTTCCTGGGGGTGATTTGCTCTCTCTGCCCCAGATATTGCAGGGGAACAATTGCATACATTTCAGCATCTTTTTTCTTAATTTTTCTTTCCAAATGATGCGAACTTTCCTACTGTGAGTGGATCATAAAACTACAGGCAAGCTCTGACTTTGTAGGATACCTACAAATTCACCCTCTGCCTAAGTATTTTTGGAATATTATTGGCTCAGCAGGGAATTAGAAATGAATAGAGGAAATGTATTGAAACATTCACAATGCCTAATAGATAAATAGGCCACACAAACCCAGTTCAGTTGGTTAATTATGTCTTTCCATTACATAAAAAGCTTATGTAATAATCCATTCTTTTCATAATCCTGCAAATATATATTTTTCTTGATATAACTTATTTTTATTGGGTCAACAGGAATTTAGCCATGGATTTTAAGTAAAGAACAATTAGACCTAAATACAATAGAGTCCTAGGAAATATAGCAATATCTTGCTTTAAAAGTGCCAGTTTTATATAAAACAAAATAGAAAGGTTTGTGTCCAATCAGATGATCTCAGTACAAAAATGCAAAGAGAAAAATAAGGAAATATCTAAAAAGAAGTAGACCCCTGGGAAGACAAAACTGCAGTATATTAAGAGAACGATAACAGGATTGGCACAAAATAGGAAATTTTAAATATAGACCAGCCTCAGAGGTTCTCAGCCTCTTCTGTCCCATGATCCCATACTTCAAGGGAGAAAAATTTGGGACCATATCTATAAAGCCATCAAGAAAAATGGGCGGTTGCCTGTTCCCTGCCTGTTCCCTAGGGATGGAGAACCACAGATCCCACACTGAGAATAAGAAACTGAAACCCCTTAGAAATTCAGAAGTAGTTCCAAATTGCCTTTTGGAGGATTTAACTGGGTAATTTCTTAATCATTAACAATAATCTATCACCCAATCTACAACTGTTGTTGCTAAAAATGTTACTACCAGAAAAAAATCCCCATAACCATTTGAATATCTTGGGAAATGCTAATCTCGGATCTCAAGACCTGTTTTCAAAAGAGAGTTGGAAATCAGGACTGCCTTGCTGAAAAGACGATCAGCAGCTGAGAGCAGCCCAAGTCCTTGTGCCGTGGCTCAGATTTCAAAGTCCATGAGAACCTGGGGGATGGCTCCCTGTGCCTCTCCAAGTCATGTCATCAGCCACCCAGAGCAATGAGGACCCTACATGCCAGTGTATCCCCAAAGCAAACTCATCAGCCAGGATTTATCTCAGCAGCATCTCTCACTTCCTTGCCTTGGTCTCATCCTGGCCCCAACAGCAGAGGCAGACATTGACCTGCACCCTCTGAGGAACCCTTTCCTTCCATTCTGGAAAGTGGTTCTGAGAATATCTCCAGGTTCCTCTACTGTTCTTAATTAGCTGAGGAAAAGGAAGCTGATATAGCTACTAGTACAAGTACAAATATGTTCATAGGAGCTCATATCCCCTGACCAAACACTGAACTCACTGGGAACCTTGCCTGCTGTGCTCTGTTTAAAATGTGAACCAAGCACTCAATGCCAGCTTGTGTTCTTTGTCCCTCACATCTCATGGTGTCCTCTGTGCCCAGCTCAGGCCATGGCAGGGCTGTGGCATTGGTGGCTTCCTGGTTCTCTCTTTCTGGCTTTGGCTCTGGTTCCAAAAAAGGAGCAGAGGTCAGCTGGAGAGTGTCACTGGCAGTAGCATCCTCTGACCATCTCAGCCAAAGAGAAGGTGATCATGAATCCACTGTGTACCTCAGTTCAGATTTCACTTTGCTTATCCCTTGTTTCTTTTAACAGACATGGAGGGGTTTCAGTCAGAAAGTTAGGAGATGCCATAGGATTGTGAACTCGAAAATATTTTATGGTCCATCCTCACCTGAAATATCAGCCATATTCTCCTCTGTGGTCTTACCCAACTAACTGAAATGTCCAGTGAATAAAAAAAAGCACTGGGAAGGAACTCTACATTCAGAGAAAGTAGATTTGCATTTTGATCTTCATGACCCAGAACTAATAACATATTTATCACTCAAATGACATAGCTGTCCTCTTATATAGGGAATGACCACAGACATGAAATGCAACTGTCTCCATGTGAGGTTTCTCAGAAGCCTCTCAGCTTATCAATCGGGTGTGGCGCAGAAACGAGAACTTCAGCAAGAAAACAGAAGAGATCATTGAAATGTCAGGAAGGCCCCCACACAAGCACAGACAAGACAAAAAGGACTTTCATGCACACAATGATTTTTTTCTTGTCTCTGGCTCAGATGGCCGAACACAGAGCAAATTTTCACTGTCTGGTCAGACTTGGGTGGGCTCTGTCTCCTCCCAAAGAGGGAAATGTTTATTAAAGAGCAGAACTTAATAGTGTCTCTGTGTGGTGTTTGAATGAACCTGACTTAGGGACAGCTGGGGGGGAGATTCAACAACTTTTCAGGTAGTGTTGGTGAGACCCAAGGCTGCTTCTTTCTCTACAAACTCTTTCAGGCAGATGGCAGAAACCAGGTGTTTCTGTTACTTGCCTCATCACTGCTCCAAGGAACATTCCTGGCATTTCTGCTTCCTCCTGCAGGCTGGGTATGCAGGAAGCACCTGCTGTGCCCTATCCAAACACCTGCCTGGGGTGAAGCTTCGCTCCACCACTGCTCCTGAAAGTCTTCCCAGGCTGTCCTTTGTTGCCAGAGGATGATGAAGGTCTGACCTTGAAGCAGTCCAGGACATGCCGTGTGAGGGTCTTCCTTTCCCCATTTTCCTTCCTCACTCTGCTGTTCCACTGTGCCCAAGCCATACCAGGATGAACAAGTGGATGAAGGTTTTGGAACTGGAGGTTTGGGGACTACCTGATCTTGGGTTTTACCTTCTGCTACCACAGAGGTGGTGCCATCTAACACCACTTGGATATGATACATCAAGAGGCCTGTGGCCCTCCTGAACACAGCAAGGATTGATGAAAAGAAGGCACTTCTGCCATCAGCTTCTAAGCTGCACGTCTCCCTGAGATCATGATATGGCTGACCAGGTTTTGTAATTTATGTCTCGTCAGAATCAGAAGAGAAATCTAAGCAAATAGAATAAATTATGGTCAACACTCTAAGCTGGCCTGTGATCTGTTAATGACTTTCTGTTTTCTGTTATAGTCATTCATCCATGAGGTGCTTTTGTGGTGTTACAATAGAGCCTCCCTGTTCTGTGCTACTGCAGAGCAGCCTCTCCAGTGCACTTATATAATTCATACCAGTACAATTTTCATGTGTGCTAATACATGAGACAGCCAGAGATGAGAAAGAAAGTTTGCTCAGGGGGAGGAAAAATACCATCGGCACCAGACTTAGCTGTTTCACTTAATAGCTTTCCTGGAATATACCCATCTTGCCAATAGGAGATAGTAGCTTCAGCAAAGCCATCTCCTTCACACAACATATGGGACTGCAGGGTGTGGGGAAGATGAATTTTAGAGCTACCTTTTGAAATGTAATAGGATCACCCAGCTCTCTCAGCCACGCTGCCTGTTACCCATTTAATAGCAGAAGAATGAAATGCATCTGTGTGGATCTATTTCCACTGGGGTAAATGCTTTTTTCTGCAGCTACTGGTTTAATTACACCATGCACCAGGCTCTGCTCCCCACTGAGAGCTCCCAACTACCCCATGGCTGATTTGTCACTGGGACAAACGCCCTGGGATCAACACTGCCCAAGCAGCAGATGGGAAGGGTGAAAAGCCATAGAACCACAGAATGGTTTGGGTCGGAAGGCACCTTAAAGTTCATCCCATTCCAACCCCCTGCCATGGGCAGGGACACTTTCCAGCAGACCAGGACTCAAAGTTCTATCCAACCTGGCCTTGGACACCTCCAGTCATCCACAACCTCTTTGGACAACCTGTGCCAGGGCCTTACCACCCTCACAGGGGAGAATTTCTTCCTGGCATCTAATCTGCCCTCTCTCAGTTTAAAACCATTACTCCTTGTACAGCCTTCTGGCTGCCACCTTCCCTTCTTTCCTAGGACCCAGCCTTCTGGCCAGAACACAGAACTGGGTGATCCCCCAAAGAAATGCAGCAGCCATGAGGAGACACATGGCTCTGGGCCCCTGGCCCCTCTCAGCTCTGAAACTCCAGGCTTTGCCCTTCCTCACTTGCAGTGACCCTGGATTTCAGGTCCCCTCTGTCCTGCTCCTTCCTCTCTGTTCTGTCACCCATGAACCATCACTCTCCTCTCTTGGGAGTTTTTTTCCCCTTTTTCTGATCTCTTCTCTCTCTGTATCATTTCCTCCCCCTTCACACGACTCCTTCTCTCCTTTCCACTGGTTATTTTCCACATTCTTCCCTCCTACCTCAGCAGTAACATCCCCTTCCAAACTTCACCCCAAGGCATTTTGTCTCACTGGAACTCTTCTGCAGGAAAGAATGACTGGGCTCATAAAACACAGTTCAATCTCTGCTTACACACATCTTCCCCTTTCCCTTTTCTCTCCCTCTCTTCCCTGCAAGCTGGGGGGACAGAGACACGATTTTCCTGCATATCTGCTGGCACACACTGCACACTGTCGTTCTGCTGAGCTGGGAACCTCCCCAGTGCTGTAGTAAAATCAAGTGGCTTAGACAAGGGATACGGTGGATATATTTGCCTTGTTTCTTGGAAACCTGAAAGCCAAAAACCTGTTTAGTAGAAAATGGTGGGACATTTTTTGCACTGGGAGCCGGAGGAGGGAAGAACTTTCGGCCAAAAAAATATCAGTTTTCTACTTGAAAATGGAAATGTAACTAAAGCAAATACTAATAAAAATGTTCAACTCACAGTACAGTTTCCATCTCGATGGAAGAATTTCCAGCAGCCTTAGCATAGTATTTTCTATAACTTATCATGTATCATGATTCTTCTGTGAGGATTATTTATGTACAAAAATCTTTTGTGGCTTTCTCTTGGTACAAAAGACTTTTTCAAGATAAGTCACCATTCTCAGCCTTCCTAATTTTTAAATATTTAAATATTTAAAATATTTATCAGAAATCAGTAAATTATCAAAGCATGGAATGTAAGGTCCTAATACTTCACTAGATCTCTAGTCATTAATTCTTCCAGAATGTATGATTTTCACTAAGTAATAAAGCTTCATATAGTTGTTTTAAATTCTTTAGGTCCCACACTCAACCCCCCCCAAAAAAAAATCTTGAGAAAATCTCATTTCACAGTTTCCCATAAAACCAGGTGCAAAACAGCTGCTTTGGGCATGGAAGGATTCCTGAAGCACTTCATTGGTATCAGTAGCCAGTGAAAAACCATGAAATTGGAGGGATTTTGATAGGTACATTCCCAATCCTTCAAGAAGGTGCCATAGAGGATAGTATGGCTGAGCATTTCCCACACTTGCAGGAAGGACATTCATGCAGTCAAGTCCTCCAAACTCTGTGGAATATTGCAGTAATGGTTTGCCTGTTTCACTACTGCAAACATCCCCAGTTTGCTCTGCAGTGGCTGATATGGGTCACTGACATCCCAAAGCTCAGAGAGCACCCACAGAGAAAGGAACTTTCCAGCCTTCCTTAATGCCCATCACGAAGATAAATGGCTTTAGCTATTTTGTGTGGCTTTCCTGGGGGGCTGCTGCCTTCCCCACCCACCTTCCCCAGAACCACGTGTTTGTATATGTCCATTAAGGCCTTGGGTAAGAGGGAGATTTTACCTATAATTCTGCCCAAAGCCAATTAAAGACAAAAATCTCTCCATAATTCATCTTCTTCAGCACTACTTTGATTGATCACCAGGTTTCTTTCTGCCTTGCTATAAGCCTTGCTTTAAAATGGTTCCCTCCAGACAGGTTCTGTAGGAGTTGTAATTTAATTTAGGTGATTCAGCCCTAGAAACATTTACCACCTATGCCCCATTCTTCCTCCAGCAAACTGAGCTCTGCAGCTTCACAGGAATATCATTTCAATTGCCATGTTTTCATCCACCTGGAGAAGGAAAAGGGTGAGATCATGTAATGTAATAAAGCCTGTAAAATTAAACTTAAATCACTGAGGAAGCAAAAGAAGCAGCTGCAGGTTCTAGGTTGCTAGATATTGGGGGTTTTGTTTTGGGGTTTGGTTTTTTATTAGAACTCCACTGAATTACTTATTGTTCAGCACTGATTTAAAAATATGCTGTTCTTAAGTACAGGTTAGGTATTTCACTCACTCTGTATGGCATCTGAGAAGGATATAATGATATGTGCTTAAAGGAATCCAAACAGTGAATCAAACATTGATACTGGAAGAATGACAGTTCTTTTCTCCACCTCTACTTTAAATGATTATTTTAAAGAAGAACACTGTGCAAATTGCAACAGCTTTAGCAAGGCAAGTCACCAAGTGGGACAAAGTCTGGCTCCACTGTATTGTAAAGGATTTTTTCTAGGGCCAGGGGATAGATGGTCATTTGGGCTATCAGATTGATACCAGTGATATTCCTACTGTGAAGAAAGTATTCAATTTTCATCATTTGCTTAAAAAAGTACCGTTTTGTTTTAACAAATGGGAACATAAATGAAGGATATTTCTGTGTGCTTCACTTACATGAATATTTCCCAGTGTTTTTATATCTTGGTTCTCCAAGGAATAATGTTTTCAATTTCCTTCAGAAATGTAAAATAAGACCTCTGGGCTTAAGGACTCCATAAATGATAGTTCTTACTTGCTTTCTATTTAATTAGCATGAAACGGATCATGTAATCATTTAGGGATAAATCCTGACCTCTCTGGGGAGAGAAGAGGGAAAAGAATAAAGGAATTTCCTTCTTTTGTCAGCAGCAAACCAACAAATGCATAAAATATGTGAGGGTGAACTGGCATTTACTGTTGTATTGAAGAGTCATCCTCTCATCTGAGGGGCAGGCTGGCTGGTGACAGAATTGATCAGCAGTTGAAGAAGGCATTTAAAATGCTGCTCCACATGCTTAATGCCATTGCAAATCACAGAATCATTAAATGGTTTTGGTTGGAAGGGACCTGAAAGATCATCTAGTTCAATCTTACTGAAAGTAAACCAGTTTTTAACTGCTAAACCAGAGGGATTTCCTTTCCACTGTCTATGTTACCTGGTCAACTTTTGGTTAAGACAAGCCCACAGATGGTGAAGGACCATTATATAACTGTGCCTATAGGCAAGGCAAAACCTCGGCCCAGTGCTCTCAGGACTGTCACTGTTTACTGACACTTCTCACATTTTTCCACTGAGAAACCTGCCTCTGGAAAAGCAAGCTGCAGTGCTAACACAGCCCATAATTGGTTAGAGACACACAGCTGAGCCTTGGAGCTCACTGGCTCTGGAGGGCAGAGCACAGGGACTAAACCCAGGACCATTTTCCATCAGCAACCCTCACATGTCTCCTTTCCCAAGGAGACAACAAATTTGATGCCACAAGAGGCTTTCTTCAGAGCCTGGGTTAGCCCTGAGCAGGTGAGGCTGGAAAGCAGCTTTGAGGTGCTGTTGTGAGTGGAAGGGAAGACTTTAAATCCCATTATTACCCCACCTGGGTACCTTTTGCTTTAACACTGGGCAGCCAGAGCTCTCTGGATACAGAACAGGTTTAGCACTGACCACAAATCGGAGGCTGCTCCTCAGTCCCTGCCTTTCCAAGAGCTGCATACTGGTTTTGGCCCAGGGATTTTGAATGTTATAACCCTGACCTGCTGTTCTCCTCACTCCAAAGGGCTGTTTGTGCCTGTGAAGCACAAGGCAGGTACAGAGCCAGCCCCGTCTGCAGCCAGGCTGCATTTATTTCTCCCTGGAAAGGCTTCCACAGACTATAGATGCAGCAATAAACATCTGAAATGCCAGGAGAGATGGTCTACTAAATGCATGAGGGTAAGGACATAAATGAGTGCAACAAGCAGGTACTGGAGAGGCAAATTAGACACTTGGCTTCCTGTAGCTAATTTAAATGGGAAATGGGAGTTGTTCCAGGTATTCAGTAAACAGCCTTGCAAATTAGCTTCCCACAGTTTCCTTATGCTGCTGTACATGTATAAAAAAACATGTACCGTGGTTCATTGCTTTAACTCACTTTGTTTCCCAAATAAGTGAGTTTTCCCATTATTTTTTGTTTTTTTAGCGTGAATGTTTTCATACCTGGTTGTGAGCAAATAGAGTAGGAAGATAACTGTAAATAAGCACTGGGCTGTTAATAACCAGGTAGCCAGATTCCTTATTTGTGTAATGTTCCTTGAGCCTGGTGTTACCAGGGGATACAAAACTGCTTTTCAGTAGCTGATATCTCCCTGTATGAGAGAGAGAGAGGCTCAGAACAGCTTCATATCTTCATCCCTTTTTCAATTCCATATGAATTAGCTGGAGGCCAGTTCAGGCTCCAGAGAAGAAGCACAGAGGGAAGGAATCTTCTTTCCAGAACCAAATCAGCTCCTATTCATAGGGAAAAAGGGGTCTGGAAGGACATCTACTATTTAATAAGGGAAAAACATGGTTTGAACCAACCAGTTCTTTCAGACTCCAATTTTAGCTCCAGATTAGCTTCAAACCTTAGCCCAAGATTAATCTATATGACAACAGGTCTAACTGCCTGTACTTGCCCTCCAAATATCCCTTCCCTGGTTAAAGGCAGCAGTGAAGATGGTGTTACTGAGCTCATGACAGTCTCTGGCGAGTACATACACGTCCCATGAGCTTTTACAAACAGTCCTTTCCTGTGTGCTCCCTACTTGTACACGGGGTGTAACACAAGAGTAGGGGAGCCCCACGTCCCTCCCTTTCAAACTGGTCAGAGACCATTTTGCTTTAGGAATATAGTGTCAAACTTCTGATTCCTGGCTGTTGAATCATCAGCAAAGAGGCCAACAGAGCTCAGAGCAGAACACAAGAACACCAGAACTACCCACAAACCATTTTCGCTGGGAATATTCAGTTTGCTACATTGTCCATTTCATTTGAATGCTAAAGGCAAAAAAGAAATCAGCATTTCCACTTCTGCTCATTCCTTATATGGTGAAATGTTAGATAACTTGTGTTATTTATAACTTGCACATTTAGTATTTTTTTCATAAAGGGGGGAGGAGGACATAGTGGGCAAGAAGACTCTGGATCTTTTCCTGTCTGACTGAAGAGTTAAGAATTAAACTATGTCATAAGAGCAGTCAGCTTTATGCCTATGCCTTGTAGAGGGGCAAATTTTGAAAAATTTGGAAAATTGCAATTGAGGTAGTTTATGATTTTAAAAAGGGATCTACACACATACCACACACACCCCACACAGCAGGGTAAAGAGTGATGACCATCAATCCTAAAGCCTTGAGCTATGAGGTAGCCTTCAACTGTTTGTATTTCAAAACTTCTATATTTACCAACCCTGTCACACTTCTAATAACAAGACCCTGGAAAAAAGGTTTTGCGCTTACAGAGACAGATGTCTCATATAAGCTCCTGGCCTTCCTCCTGCCACGACTGAGTTGCATTTTCAGTCTTGATGAGCTGCCCAACACGGCTGTGCCACTGCTCATTCCCAGGTGAAGTGCTCTCCATCCCTCTTGTCACTGCCATCCAGCTGTGCTGTCTCATCTGGCCGTTGTTCTGAAGGTCAATCCTGCCAAAACTCCCTAAAGTGACTGTTGTCCCTCCATGGTGCTCATGCCATGTGTAGTGTGGAGCCTTCCCATTCCCCAGCCCAGGTTTCACAGACATCACTCACCAGCCCCTCTTTCACACCTCAGGAGGTTTATTTCAGATGTGAAGGGAAGGTCACACCATCACCCTGCCACTTATACCCCAGTCCCCTGATCAATGTGTAGGGACATTTTTCTGCCATATTCATGAATCAGGCCTCTTTTTAAAAATTGTCAAACAGGCAATTTTACTTCACAGAAATCACTTTTTGGACAAATGACCTTTACCTGAACGCATGTGGCAGCTCTGTCAGGCATTGGGCAGGGCTACAGCACAGAACTCTGAAGCACATAATGCTGCCCTGTGTTATCTTCCCAAAATGTCAGTTATTTTCTGCCTAGTGGCATTTAACTTGGGGGAAACCTCTTTGCATGCAGCAGTCTTTGTCCTAACTCTTCACTCAGCAACAGCAATGATATAAAGAAGATCACAGGTTATTTCTAAACTAAGCCTAAAGCAAAGGTAAGAAGGGCATGACATATGTGAATTTAAAAGCAGTCTTTAGCTGTGGTTAAAGAGTGCTTGCAGATACTGACTACTGATTTTTATTTTTTTTTTTTGCCTTGCTCTTGCCTCTCAAAATATTGTTTTCAATGTCCTCATTGTCTTATTAGCCTTCCCTTCCCCCTGGAGCCAGCGACATGCAAAAGGAATGACGGTAGATGTTACTTTTTCCTGCTCCGTGGCAGGGAGGAGTGTAGGGTTTCAGAGATTGTAAACTATTTCTCCTGCACTGAGAGATTGACTGCACGGGTAGAGCCCATTAAATATAGCCATGCTGACAGTATCACTTCGGAGAGTTCTGTGGGAAAAAATCTGTCTGCACTGTGTTGGTACCTCCAGCCAGGCAGAGAGCTGCCTTGATAACTCATTCAGATAATGAATAAAATGTGGAATGAATTCCATGCAGGATCAGCACTCTGCTGATGTGAGAACCGGTTGCAAAACGTACGACAGGATCCTCCTGTGGCTGTTGTTTTAAGCCTGGCAAATGCCATGGATTGTATATGCTAAAGTCAGGATATTATTAAAATAAACCTCTCAAAACTCCAGAGGGTTGAGATATGATGCGGCTTCCTTTGAGCTCAGGTCCCCTTATCGCTGAGATATGTTGTGTGTGAATGCAATTTATATGAAGTTCTTTAAGACCAGGACAGCCTGTTATTTCTGCCATGTCCAGGAAAACCAGGGAAGGTATGTAGCAGTAATAAATCAATTATTTCTTGCAAATTAGACCAAGATAGCATTGGGCTAACAGCAGTTTTCCAGATGGTTGGGATGAAAGGTGGACTGGGCTGGAGGGGAAGGGAGGATTTCTAGATAACCAGAATAAATGGGATACACTTCAGCAGTGGAACTGGAAAGACCCAGAGGAATGACACCTGTGTATGGGGAAAGAGATATCTGGCAGCTTGGGTTATGTCACTGGGCTGGCAGAGCAGGCTGAAACAAAGACTTTTTCCTGACATCATCAAGGAGGCAAAGCCTTTATGGTGTTGAATTAGGAGTAACCATGGGGAAAGGAAATGACAGATTTAAATAAATGTGGCATGTTTGTACTCACCCAGTAATCTTCCTTCAAGTGACACAAGACACCTTCTAATTCTGCCAGGAGAGATCAGTCCAATACTCTTCAGATTAGGATGTTGCAAACAATAGTAATTACAATAAAAAAAATTAAGAAGTTTTTCTCCTGCAAGTCTTTTATCACACCTAACTGCCAGAAGCTGTACAGTGGTCAACAGAGCAAAAATCATACCCAAAGAAACTTCATGTTAATTAGCTGGAAACTACCATTAACTCATTAATATGCATATCTTGAGATAATAAAATATAACATCTAGTAATATTAATATATTAATATTAATTTTTAAAATATTCATCTGTTCCTAATCAGAGGTAAAACCCTGAATGTTATTGAAGAATATCTGCACATTGGTTCCCAAGAGGCAGCAGAATTTGCTGAACAATCTTGATTGTCAGCAAAACGGGTGATTACATGAGTCCTTCAAGGAGACAGAGGTTCAAACCCCAAAAAGGTCCCTGACTGCCCAGCAGGGATGCCCAGGGGGGATCCCAAGTAACTGAATGCAGCTTTTGAGGCTTTTTCCTGTGACAAGCCAATCCAAAGAGATGAAAAGCATTTTTGCAGGTATTTGTCAGTGAGGACCCAGAGGGTCTGGTGAGGCACCACCCAGATGCTGGGCCCACCTCTGAACATCTGGCTGGGAATAAAATTGGCTCTGGAGTGTAAGAAACCTGATGGTGATAAACCAAATAATCCCTGCTAAGTCTGTGTAACAGACCAGTGTCTCTCCCTGCTAACTCTGAGAGGGAATTAGTCACTCAGAAGATTTGGGATGAACCTAAAGGAACAGCTTTGCACTTTGTGGGAAGCAAGAAACACTCAAGATCATTTTGTGCCTACGCCTAAAATACTGGTGAAGAAGTACATGTTTTACCAGAGGCGTTTTTTCCAGTGTCTCTCAAATTGCTGCCACTTTCACAGCACTCCTAAGACAATTCTTCAGCAGAATTCCTTCCCCCATCACGGAGTTTGCTCAGGTCTAATTGCACTTGGGCAGCTGATGAGAGCCCATGGGGCAAAGGCTGTGTAGCTCATGGTCTGGAAGGACAGGGCAAAGACAGACCAGTGTCCCTCCCACCTCCTGCAAATTCTGGGCTGAACTTGAACCTATGGCAACATGGAATAGCCCCATCTTCTGCTATAAATTAGTTACAGGCTCCTCACAGCTGCCCCCACGGCGATGTGAAGATGAAAATCAGCTAAAGGCTCTCACTGGGCACTGGGTCTCACTCTGCATTTTGCATCAGTTCCACAGTCTTCATTAAAATGACTATTTTTTTCTCTTTTCAAAGACAGAAAACATCCACATCTGCTATATTTGGATGTTGGACATCTGAAAAAAGAATCACCCATGAAAACAGGCTGAATGAACCTGCTGAATGGCAAAACACTGCCAACGAGTCTGAATGATTTTTCTAGCAGAGATGTTTTTGCTGGTTTTGCCTCTGAAAAAAATAGAAAAGGATGAGGGAAGAAGAGCTGGTTTCTTTTCTCATGCATGCACCCTTCATCAACAGCTTTGCTAAGGCAGGAATATGATTTCTGGGTTGTTTTTCTTGTTAAAACTTGTAAATTCAATGTAAGTGTTTTGGCTGTTATTGCTGTTAATGCGAGGTAATAAATACAGAACCTCAGAGTACAGAAATTCCAGGGACAGATGTATTTAACCCAGACACAGTGAAACAGAAACATGAATCTCTTTGAGAATGAGGCAAGGGAAAACCAAAAAGCAAGGGAAGAGGATAAGGGTTTGTTCCAAGGTCTCCTTTGTAAGTGAAGAGGGTGGGTGGTTCGAGATAAAATCAGGAATTTGACTTCTCAGGACAGATGGATTTGAAAAAGGAAAAAAAAAAAAAAAAAAGTACATCTACAGACCAAACTAAAAATGGTTATCATGGTGAAGTTATGGGCTGTTTCAGGCTGCCAAGACAAATAGCTTGCATCCCAAAGCAGTAAAGGTTACATGCATGGAAAATGGAGCTATCCCTGAGGACTAACTAATATACTACAATTATTATTATAATTTTATCAAAGAGTTTTGAGAAAACCAGGGCATGCTGAGCTACCTAGTCTGACTGCATCTGCAAGAGTCTTAACAATAGATGTTCCAGCCTAAAATGTTTTCATCTTCTGATATTCTAGCTAAAATCAGCTAATGCTGTTTAAGACATGAAGGCTCTGTCACTTCAGCAATTAACCAGAACTGTTTGAGGTTACTGATGGACTGAAAATGCTTTGAATTTCAGTAAGTTTGAAGTTATTTCCTAACAGGCTTCATGCCACTGCTGTAGGAGATATACTCAAGTAAAATGCAATCACTTATGGAATTTCAGTTAAGTGCAGGTATTACAGCGGGGGGAAAGTATCCACACTTCTGACAAGGTTGTATCAATCTCCACTTATCTGCTGTTTTAGTAAAACTGCCAAGGTATTCTGAAAGGCACTGTGTGCAGCCTGGCACTTACCCTGATGCATTGATAATATACATTATTATGCAATTATTATAGATTTATGCTTGTTATTATATAAGAATATTGCTTCTTTTTGGAGCAACCTTCATGGGTGGAAGACAGTGTCAATTCCCCCATGTCCCATATTTCTCCAGGAAGCGTAGCCTGATGGTTAGAGGAAAGGACAGGACACTGGGATCTCCCAGGCTTCTTTCCCAGCTGTCCAAACTACGAGGGTCAGCTTCTTTTCCACACAAATCAAGGAAACTCCGCACTGAACTTTCCTGGGAACGCGATAAAATCCTTAATCTCCCACTGCCTTCCTACCCTATCCTGCAAGACATCAAGCACAGCAGCCCAGCAAAGCCCTCCAGCAAAAGCCTGGAGCTCTGTAGCCAAATCCAGGGCTGTGGTGAGCACAGCTCCGGGCGTGCTGCTGCTCCCAGAGCCAGGAATGAGTGGGGGCGACTCCATCCATCTATCCTCCAAAGGATGTTTCAAATATTAACAGGATTCCTGGAGACTGGGCACGGGATGCAACAGAGGGAGATTATAATTTCTATCCCTATTTTTAATAGCCATTAATGGAAATGGGTGATAAAGTATCTCTAGCTACACATATACAGCGTCTCTCTCATCCTGTCAAGGTGGAGCATTATCCTGTAAGAAAAACAGGGGTTCAGGCTGGGGAAGAGGCAAAAAGAAAAAAGCTGTTTATAACACCTTAAACACAGTTTGGAAGTTTGTACTCTAATTCTCCCTGGGAAGCCAGAACCTGCCTAGAGGGTGTGTTGAGTTAGTTCCTCATTCCTTCTTTGCTTTTTTTTTTTCCCCTAACTTCTTTTGAAATCGCGGTGTGCGGAGCATACCTTGCCCCGGGGGAACGTATTGCTGAGCCATTACTCACACTATAAAAGGGTGCTAGCTCTCACTCCTCCCTCTCTTTGAGGCCCCGTTTGGAGGTGAGGAAAGGGCTGAGTAGCCAAACCAGCAGAGCCCAGGGTTAAGCAGCCCTGGGGCACAGAGCAGGGGGCTTTGGGCACTCAGCTCCGGGCAGCTCCAGCCTGGGGTCACGGCAGGCTTCAAGAGCACAGCCCGGAGCTCTGCTGTATCTCCTGAAGCTGCTCTAGCCTGGAAGGTGCCATGAGCTTAAGAGCTTTCTTTGGGGGGAATAGCTCCCTGTGAAAGACTAGTTTCTGTCTTCTGAATGAGCGGGGGTTAGGGGGGAGTGAAAAAAGGGGGTGTGCTCTGAAATTTAAAGGTGAAATCCCTCACTCCCAGTTTCAGTGGACTCTGCCCCTTCTCTGTTTGCCTTTCCCTCGGCATGTGCCGGCAGTTGGCTGATGTGGGCTCACGTTGATGCCCAAGTCCCAGCAAAACTCTGGAGCTTTCCCCTTCCCCTCAGCACAGCACACAGGTGTCAGGGCTGCAAGAAAAAAAAGGAGAAATTTTTCATGGTTTATAAACTTCTCTGAGTTCCTAGATCCCTGTGAAGCTGCTGCTTTCCAGCTCCCTAACACACCACAACCCAAGCCAGGTGAATGAGGAGAAAGTCATCAACGTAGTTAGCAATGTACCATAAAATTCACTGGTTAAATTACTGGATAAATATTTGAGTGGATCTAGCTGACAGGTATGTCATGCATGCAGTCTTAAAATAGGAAGGCAAAGGGAAATGAGGGAGAAATGAGCCAAGGAACAGGAACAGGAATGTGATTTCTGGTAACACGGCTCGTGTTCATCAGTGCCTTTTTGGCAATATAGAGGATGCGTGTGATGAAACCGAGAGCAAGGCACCACGTTAAAATAAACTGAGAGGAATTGCAGCTATGAAGAAACAGAGCACTAAGCAGCCATTCTTCAGGAATAAGGCTGGTGAACGAATTTATGAGGATTTACATCAGCTGAACCTGGCAGGTAGTTTTTCAACATGCTTGCAAGAAACGGAGGTAGCTATTTCCAGCAAAATCCTGGTAAGCTGAGGCAAATATGGGCTCACTGGAGAGGCACAATGCTCTCACCAGCCTCTGATGGTGCTGGGCTGTGCCTCCACACTGGCTCCTCCACCTGCCACCTCCACGAGGAGCTGGCTGCTCCTTCTGCAGCCCAAGGATCTCGTGTTTAATTTAAAAATATGAAAGGGAAAGTTTGTCCTGTGTGTGGCAGCCAGCAGGACTCTGCTGATGAGCTGTCAAGACACGCACAGCACAACTCCAGGCAGCAGCACCAGGGCAGGATTAGGCATCACCACATCCATCAGCTCAAGCCTGGGAAGGTCTCTAAGGATGGGCTGATCGTATTTGTGCCATTCCAAGTAAACAGTCTGCACAGGAATCACTTTAAAACACATCTAATTCATTTTTGGCCGATTTTGCGAATGTTTCCCCTTTCCTCAATGCAGCATTGACTGGCCCTGCAAACCATTTGGCAGTGGCCTGGGTGGTGTGTGCAGTCACTCTGCTCCTTGATGTTACCTCATCAAAGAGCAGCTGAAAATGATATTTCCAGCCAGACGGTTTTTGAGAGTGGCCGGTGAACTCGCTCTGCCCTGTGCCCTCCAACTGGCAATTAGAGAGGCTTCCTGTATGCCAATTCAGTGATAAATTTAGGATTGCGACATGCTGACCAAGAAAAAAAAAATAAAAAAAACCAAAACAGTAAAATCGTGACAGGCTATTTTTGGCTTCAAAAGAAATTCCTCTTATTGGGTCTGTTTGAGCCCTCACCTCCACGTACAGCTGCAGAGGAGAAGGAAAACAGGATGCAGGGTTGTAGAGCTGGAGGAATGGAGTGTAAATCAAAGGAGACAAGCTGGTCCCTGTGTGGTGCCCGGGTTAGACCCCAGCCTTTGGGCAAGGTGAGCATTTGTCTCTTGCTGGGGACTCTCCCAGTAACAGCTTTGCCCAGCTGCCTGGACGTTTGTACTGGGCCACAGCCGCGTCTCACTTTTTCCTCCCACTGTGTCACCTCCTTCCCTTGTGCTGACAAGTGATTTAGACAGCCTGCCCTGCTGGCCCTGCATTTGAAATGCAAATCAAACATGGGACATAAAGCTGGGTTTCAAAGTTGACTATTAACTAGGGCGGAAGGGGAGGCGTAGCAAAAACAAACAGTTCCAAGTTCAAGTCTAAACCATGAGAGCAGGCTGAAAACCCTTCCTGCTCTCCCATCACCAGCCAGCACGAGGGTGAGCACTCTCCCTGGGGCAGAATGTGCTTAGTGGCTGCCTGAGTCCCTATCCCAGGTGCCTAGACTCCAAATCCAGTCTGACAAGTGACTTCAAAGGGAGGAGGTGTTGGGCTGGCATTGCACATTAATATGCAGTGGCTTTAGTCACAGAATCGCAGAATGGTTTGGGTCAAAAGGAACCTTTAAATGTTGCCTAGTCCAGGGCTCCTTGCAGCTCCTGATGTCCTGGAAGCTTTTGACATGGAGCTTGGCAGCAGGCTGGTCCAATAGCTCATGCCCTAGAACACTTCATCAGGCCCTGCCTTGGAAAAGCTGGTGTTTGAAATCATCATCTCCTCAGCTTCCACCAGGAGAATTAATGGCCAGCTGTACCTCACAAGATGTGGGGATCCCCTGAACCTGGAGGCACCTCTGCTGTCCTACTGCTTTCAAAAGCAGTGGAAGTTTTTCCCCAAAACTATTGGAGGCCCCAAACAAATCAGTGTGAATGTGGCTTTTAGCAAGTAGAGTGTACCTTTACCACCACAGAATGTAGTTTAATATTTATTTATCTGTCACCCCAAATAATTCTGGTGAGGGGACCAGCAGCAATACTTATTTTCTCTGAAATTATATCTACTATTACTTAACAATTTGTCTCTGATAACTCTGTAGTGCCACCATTAAGGTCTAACTTGGAACTCAGAGACGTGAGGAACTGAAAATACAGATAATACAGAGAGGAGGGAAGCAGTGCTGCTAAGTACACCTATCCTGGTACATGGCAGTTTCCTGGGCTTGGCGTGGTCAAGGGCTAGGGAAGTGAATTTTTTGCTCTAAAGGGTAATCTAGCAAGAAAGAAAGTCCTCACCTTTTTCTGAATTCCTTAAGGCAGTATATTTAGTGCAAATTTTCTGCCAGTGAGAGCTGGTGAGAAGAGCAGCTGTGAAAAGTGCAGATCTCCAGCGGGCAGTGATGGTCCCAGTGGTGCTGGGCACCAAGTTGGCTGAGCAGGGGACAGATCCAGCCTCCAAGACCCTACTCTGATAGAGGGGTCATGGCCACTGCTAGACAGGATGGTGTCCTGGACTCCAGGGAACACCTCTGTCAGCCACAGCAACCTTGGGCACATCATTGCATCTTTCTGCCCCTCAGTCATCCTATTTGTGGAGTGACAACACTTAGCTGCTGGTGAAGACTTATTTTGGGGAGGGAAGCAGTGCTGTGGCATTGCTGAGGGGTGTTTCCCCATCTCAGTTCTGTTTTTCTGTCCCCAGGGCTGTGCTGGAACCTCAGTGTGCACAGGAGGCTGTTCCACCCTGGGGAGCAGCTCCACCCCAGAGTGCGGTTTCACAGGAGCTGCTAACCAACATCCCTGTTAGTGACATTCCTTTGTTGATAGCTTGGACTGTTTTCAAACAGGCTTTGTCATCTCCTCCAATATGGGAAAGCATTGTCTGAAGCCATACAGGATTATAACTGTCCCAGTCTTCCTGTAAATAATGTGTCACTGCAGTGAAGGGAACTGCTCTGCTCCTCATTAGGCAGCATTGCAGAGCACACTGAAGCCAATTTACCAGAGCAGCAGTGAGGATATCATCTCACCATCTCTATTTCCATTAAACAACTGGATCTAACTCCCTTTTATTTTTAGGGTAACCATGCTGAGCTTTCAAATTGCCTTTATGATAATGTAGCTTTTAACTGATTTGTCGTGGCTGGTTGTTTTGCACATGAAAGTTGCTACTAGCTGATTAGGGGGAAAAAAAATCCACCATTGCTTCTTCTATTGCTCAGGAAATTGCAATCCTCAATCTGCAGCTTGAAAAGCATGTTGCCATGGAAATGATGCTTATGCTGTCGTAAATAAAAGTATTCCAGGGTCACCAGGGTCTGCGGCATAAACAGGGGCACAAACACTGCCTGGAAAAATGCCAGAGTAGTTTAAACATATAGGAAGATAATTTCAATGGTATTTTGCTTTCACTGTTATCATCAGAAGGACTGATGAAGGTTAACACATAGTTATGACCTCGGCACAAAAGCAAAGCAGAAAAAGTCTTGGCTCCTGGTATTAATAAGAGTAGAGAAAACCATATCACAGCTTTCCTGACCAGTGTTTCCCAACTCAGTCAGAGCAGTGCTCTTTTCCCACTGCATCTCTCACACATTCAGCAGGGAAATCTCATTGAATGTTCACTCCACGGCAGTTTTATTGGATTCATGAGCACAGCCCACGAGAGCTCAGGAAAAACTGTTGATGTTGTGAAATGCTGTGTCATGGACTACCTGCTGATGCGGTGAATATTCCCTCGTTCTCTGGCTACATCCCACCTGCAGCCCAGGAAAACATAAGAAATTGGTCTTTTCCTTGGAGGGGAGACACTTTTGAACAAGATCCCAGCTGAGGGAAGGAGCCCATGCCCCTTTCACTGCTCCTGTGTGAGGGCAGTGGGAAACAACTCCCTCTGGAGTTGCAGGACCAAGAGCCAGCATGGACACAGCTCCAAAGGAGAAATCCGGAGTCCAGCAACAGAGAGGGTTTGGGATGTGTTGGTTCATGTGAGTGTTCAGGAGGAAAGCAGGCAGTTACAGTTTCTGGTGGGTTCTTAACTGTTCAATGGACTGCTCAATGGCATTAAATGGGCCATACCCTGAAGCTGCCTTGGGCAGTATCAGATCAAGGATACACACTTTTCTCTTTGTATTTTTAATACCCACACAAGAATTTCAAGCACAGGCAGTCACTTTAAATAAAACTACATGAGATTGCAAATGCCACAGCTTGCTTATTGACTTACGGTCTCTTAGTCTGCCCAAAATGTGGAAATAATGTTTCCAGAGATGCTGGAATTCATGTGCCTGTTGAGAATCCTGGCTCCTGTCCTGGATGATATTGCATATTCAAGGGATGATTCACTCACTCCTGAGAGGGAGGAAGGACTGTACCAGCTGTACCACCTCTCCATGGCTGACTGACAGCCTGGTGATGTTTCCACAAGGAAGCCTCATGCCTCCAGGTTAAGCCAGCAATTATGGAACAAACAAAAGAGAAGCGAAATGGAGAGATGAATCACTGAGAGACCAAACAAAAGAGAATTGGAAAGGTGATGCCAAAGCCAGAATCACAAAACAAAAACAAAATCTTCATTTGTCTCAGCCCAGAATATCTACAGAGAATTCTGCGTCTCTTTTTTGTGTAAATCAACAATGTACTTTGCCATCTGCAAAGGAGGATTTGGGAGGGACCAGCTCATCTTTAGGGCTTTCTCACCTCACTCCTGTGAGAGGCTGGTAAAACCTACAACCAGCAGCCCTTGGTTAAAACCAAGCAAGACCCAACCATAATACTCCTGATGCTCCATAAACTGACTCAAAAATCCAAGAAATAGGTTCTCTCTTTTGTAGTCCCGTTTTAAAAAAAGTTTTCATCCCTGTTGGGGCAGGAACTGTGTGGGATATGGGGCTGATACCATGTGCATTACACACCTCACCATGGATTTATCACACAAGGGCTGGCCAGGGCTTTGAAGGCAGCTGACGGCTCCCAGCTGGCCAGGAATTCACTCGCGTGGCCTCTGCAGCTTCCTAATGGGAATAGGGTGGAAAACCTGGGCTCAAAGGTTACCCAGAATGACTAAGAGAGGAAAAAACCCTCCTGCCACTCCTGTGATAATCAAAGGGGTGTGGAGAAGAAGTTTCAATTCCTCACTGCCAAAGAGGAAAATAAGATAAATATATATGTATATATAGAAATTACACAGCCAATTCCTGTATTAAGGAAGAAGCCTTCATGCCATCAAAATCAGTCTTGAAATAATCTTGCCTGTGGTGTAGGGAAGCTGAGCCAGATAGCCCAAGCTCCCTTGAAACGTCTTTCAAACACATCTAATCTGTTTACTCCCGGGATTTACTGCTGGCGGTACCTGGGACCTCGCCTCTGAGATTTCCTACAGTTTGTGATCCCAGCAGGTCAAAGTTTCCAAAGGTGGGGAGAAGAGGCAATCCCTTCCCTGCCTGTATACGAAAGGTATGTGCCTTGGGGCTACTAATTTAGAACCAATGAATCAGGAATAAGTCACATAAAGAGCGTCCAGCACCGGTGTTTACAGAGCACCTCCTCCGAGCAGACAAAGGCGTGTGTCAACAGGGAAAGTGCCGTGGAGTTTGCGTGGCTCGGCGTATTTAAACAGCTTTTGCAGAGATGTGAACATGTTGCCAGGGAAGCAGGAGCCTTGCACGGATAGAGGTGCCCTCCTGCTCTGTACAATGGGAAAACGGAGCTGCCCCTGCACTCCTCGCTTTTTGTTTTCATCTTTGCAGTTTAAAAAAAGGCAGTTCTTCCAGAGACTGATTAATGGCCCTTCTGCACAAATTGCATTTTGCACATATTTAAAAATCTTGAGCTAGATAACTCTTTGACCTAAAATATAATAGGTTCCCTTTTTTTTTTTTTTTTTTTTTTTTCCCCCAATAGTGTCTGACATTTTTAGGTTTCCTTACCTTATTTTTAAAGCAAGTCCTTTCTAACTTGAGTAACAAAGTTAGATGGGATGCGTGTGCACCCCCTGCACCTGTGTGGCTGGTGGCTGCTCTACATGTCACTAGTCCAGCTCTGGGGCTCACCAACACATCTCAGACCACCAGGAGAGACGTCCCAGCCTGGCACCAAGAGGCCCAGGAAATGTGCCCAGCACAGCTCCCATTCCCACGGTGTGTGAACCCTGGGCTGATCAGTGTCATGCCCATGTGAACCATTCCCCAGATTTTCTCTTCCCCAGAGCTCTGTGTGGGTGTGATGTGAGACCAGGTTATATTAAGCCCATTGCTGAAAGGACCAGGGACGATGGCTCCCATGGGCACATAGCAACTATGCTACAGAGAGAGTGAAAAATTCAGGGAACAAGTGGCACTGTAATCCATCTTACCTACCCGGAATAGATGTATCCATGTACTGATCTCTGTAAACACACCCTTTTCTCCATATGGGTGGGTATATATTTATATGCACCAGCCTCAAAATACCAGTAAGTTTTTATTAGCCCCATTTGCAGATGGGGTGATGATGACAGACAAAGTGCTTTGATCCCTCTAGGCTGCTCCTCCTTGGGAGGGGAGAGTTGGAGTCTTCTCTCCCCAGGAGAGGTAAGAGAGGGAGGTGAGTTCTCCCAAACCCCCGAGGAGCTCCTTGGTGCAGAGATCTCGTTCAGCTCTCACTTGGAATCATGCTGGCAAATAAACATGAAAGTGAAATCGGCATTGTGAGATAGTTATGCAAGAGCGGGCGGATCCCAGGACTCAGCCATTGTTCCAAACGTTTAATTAACATTATGAAGGCTGATTAAAGGAAAATCTTTAACCTCTAGGGAAATCCCATTTTCCCTCACTTCCCATACTGCTGTAATTTTCACAATGTAAGAAGGAAAGTGTTATTTCAAGGCATGATTCATATCAGTTATAACCTGATCTTTGCCACAGTCATGTCCAGCATCTTAAATAATCGCCAGCAGTGACACCAGATGGGGACACTTCTGAGACAGCATTTTTCCCCCTTTATCCCATGACCTGAATTGCCACCATAATTTCTAGACTTTGTGTCATCCTGGCATGACGACAAGTGTTCACCCACGCTCCAGAGCTACAAGTTGGTTCACAAGGACAGCGATACCTACCCAGACACAGCATCTCAGATACAAAGTGCGAATGACACGCCACAGTCCGGCGTGGTAACAGCAGGGGCTGTTTGCTTTGGTCACCACGGCAAATTCCTTTGAAGGCAGGAGAGTGGAGCATCATCTCCAGTGACTCCCATCTAACCCTGAGTTGAACCACTTACCCTCTCTGCTCTTTTGGAATTGGGGGCAAAGGCAGTGTTACCTCTCAGTCAGGACGCTGCAAACTCATGAATATAACCAGGCACTGGAGATATTTAAGTAGAACTTGCTATTGTAAATTATGTTAGTGAAGAGATTTGCTTTCAGCTGCAGTGGGTCTGTGAGCAAGCACAGCCCCCAGTATCAAGCTGTGTATGGGTGGCACGTTGCCTTTTTGCTCTTCCAGGACTA
The DNA here is from genome assembly GCF_009819655.1 of Sylvia atricapilla. Lineage (NCBI taxonomy): Eukaryota > Metazoa > Chordata > Aves > Passeriformes > Sylviidae > Sylvia > Sylvia atricapilla. The sequence goes on from NC_089154.1 coordinate 2,361,372, forward strand.
TTTTCATTATATGGCATGGCCCATCAGAGACCTAATCCCAAGATCTAATCCTGGAGGCAACAGACAGCTGCCTGTCTGCCCTGTGTACTCAGAGAACTGCCCTTGGGGCTGCAGTGAGGGTGATGCAGACGATGGGAGAGGAGGACAAGCACTCGCCCCAGACACAGCAGGCACCTGCCCAGGGACAGCCCTGGCCAGGGCAGCACCAGCTCCTTGACCTCACTGACATGTGAGTGGCACTGGGCAGACTCCACGGCCCTGGGTCCTCCCCTGGTTAACAAGAATCTGGGTGGATGCTGCATCTACAGACCTCCAAATCTAATTAAGAACACACACGGCTCCAGTCCTTTCCGAGCATCAGGCTTATATAAATACATACACATATAAATACATGGTACAAATACAGCCTCTGGCAGCAGGAACAGTCTCGTACTCAGATCTTCAACAGTTCTTTCCATCTGTAGATCCTGCAGGTCAAAGACATTGCAGAGCTTCAGGAGCCATTCTGAAAAGGGGAAAGATTATTTTTTCCCACTGTCATCTATAAGTATGTGATGCAAAATCCATTTTAATTATCATACACCAGGGTCATCCTCACTACTCTGACAATGAAGAACAGGCACCACTTTTGTGCACACAAAGACATTAGTAAAGCAGAAGCTCTATTTGTAGGATAAAATTCCTCCTTTTAAAAAGCACTAGAGGTAAACCAAAATCACACTGTGAATACCAAATGTATGAAATTCTGACTCAATAAAAGGCAGACAGATGTGTTTTCTGATAAAAATGTGCCTTTATTTTTTTAATTATTCTTTTCATTACCTGGATTCTGTGTTTGTCAGAGCAACAAAAACAAAACATAGTTTCTTTGATACGCGGCAAATCTGAAAACAATCCTGCAAATAGCACGACACAAAAACTCCCACAAAAAGGGAAAGCTATAAAATTTGAGAGGCGACGAGGCTTTCAGAAGTGCCAGTTTCCCAGTGCAATGGCTGGAAGGGTGGCCTGGCCTGGCGGCAGTTCAATCATTTTGTAACGAAGGACAAATACTTTCAACATCCTGAGAAAGAGGGCGGGGGGACGGGGGCATGACTCCCTTGCTTTCCCTCCTCCTGCTATTCTTTCTCCTCCCTCCCCCCACCCCTTGGATTTTCAATAGCTCTTTAGTGTTTCCATCAAAGGCTTTTACCATTCATCCTCCCTTCTGCTGCCTGCCTTCCACCTGTCTATCCATCACAGCCCTAACCCAGGTCCCTTTCTTGTCCCCCCTTGGCTATTTTTCACGCGGTGGGATTTGTTTATAAGCTTCTGTATTACCTAAACTGCAGGGGAAGAGGCTGCTGGGAGGAAAGTGAGAAAGCAGGATTAAGGAGGAATAATTCAGCTCCATTGCATTTCCATCTGAACGGTCATAAAATGTGCAAATCCTGTTCCTGGGAATTTCGTGTCAGAGGTCTTCCCTGCCACTGCCCTTCCCGTACCCCTTCTCTCTTTCCCTCCCATGGAAAAACAAGTCTTGGGAGGGATGACTGTAACTCCACAGACCCCAAAAGGCATGACGTGTGTGCCAGCAGGGAGGAGGCCCATACCAGCACGTGTGCAGGGAGACACTCCAGATGTGGCCATAAACTGCAGACAAGGGGGTGGGAGGCTGCAGGGATTGAATCCAGCAGGACAACAGGAGTGAGCAGGGAAAGGCTGCTCAATATGACAGCTCCCAACACCCCCAGCTATCTAATGAGCCTGGGTAAAATACAAAAAAAACCTGTCAGGCTTGTTGGCTCTCTAAGTAAATCGTACAGAGATATGTGATTCAGACCCCAGCAGCACGAAGAGTTTCTACTCTCTCATTTGTAGCTCGTCGCCATCACAAGGCACCAAAATAGGCACAGGCCAGCTTTCCAGACCCCAGAGACCCACCAACAATCCACCTGTCAGCAAACTGCCAGACAGGAGAAGGGCCACTGCTCTGTACAGGTCAATGGAGAATTGTCACTGATTCAAGCAGAAGTCACTGTGACCCCTGGGCTACCTGACCAAACACTCTCAGAAGAGCAAGTAATGCTAAAAAAGGAGGTGGCCCTCAACCTGTCCCCAACCCTAGTGAGCCCACAAACCCTTCCTTGGTGGAACTTCATGTCACATCTGCTGGACCTGGCAACAACTAGCAGCTATCTTCCACTTACAGACACATCCTGGAGATACTGCGGATCACCCAGCAGGTAGCACATGTCAAAATAAGTTCCTCTGATTGGCAGTTATTTCTTATTTTTAAATAAAATCAGAACAGATTGAATGGGTTGCTCAGCAGCAGTTCAGTTTGTAGTTTGGCAACTTCTTGGACAGTTTGACCATACGTATGACAACACAAAATAAATTTCACTTGCTTGCAGTAGCGGTTGGCTATAAATTCAGTCCATCGATGATTTATAGCTCTAGCAGCAGTGGGTTATATGAAATGAGAAGCCCTTTCATCCTTAAACTGCTCTGCAGTCTGGTAGGGATGATGAAAGCCATTGTTCCTAAGGCCAGAGGAGAGCAGGAGTTCATTCAGCTGTGGTAGGAGGAGGTGTGCAAATTGAGTCCAAAGGTGAGAGGAGGCCCGGAGACACAGCAGCCCTTGGTTTCGAAGAGCAGCCAGAAAGAAATCCTTAATGATGCTCAGCCGTGCTTTGCAGGCTGGAGGGGAGCAGTATTTCCATCAACTAAATGATCTCAACTCTTTGGCTTCCCTGAGGGCACTGCACCAGGACAGACTGGGATCGCTCACCAGAGTCACTCTCAGATGTTTGTGTTCTTCCCACCCACCAGCAGCCTCAAACCTGAGCATGTCTTTGGCACAGCAGGTGGGATCCTTAATCCTGCAGAGGGCCAGCCCCAAGCGAAGATTAGCAGAAGAATCTGTTTTCATTAAAATCCAACCTACCATTACCATCCTTGCTGATGGTTTAAAATGCACATGTCTAGCTCCTGGAGCAGCTCTGTTTCTGCAGGGAAAGGGCAGTTCAGCAACCTGCCTCTTCACTTTCTAATGTCCCTCTTCCTTTTAATCAACAAGTAACTAAGACAGACACACTGAGGAATGTTAAATGCACCTCCTCCTGGAGAATTTTGCCAGCAAGATCAATGGAATTGGGATTTTGCCTTTATTATGTTTCTTTTGACCGTGGAACTGGTCTGATTTTTCCTCCCAGTGATTTTTTTTTTTAATGGAAAAAAATATCCCACAAAACAACAAAACAGGAAAAGACATACAAATAAACACTAATACGTACAGGAAAAATACAAAACTTAGCACCATGCACTCCCCTCATTATTAGACAAAGGTTGGGAAGGGTTCACAAGTGTAAAACGCTCATGTGAATTATGAGATTACTGCTCAGTTTTCTTTCAAGTCGTGGGCTGGAAACAGATGGTGGCTGTAGCATTTATGACGGCACAACATGTTACTGCAAGCCTAGCCATCTCTCTCTCTCTCCTCTCAAAAATGCAGCTGCAAAGAAAGTTGTGGAAAATCACATTAATAGTCTCTTCCACCACACAGTTTTCCAGCCCTTCATCCCTGGCCAGCACATGGACAGAGCCATCTTGTATGCCAGCAAGAATACTCCCCTAATCCCTGTCCTGAATAGTTACCACTGACTGGCTTATTTAACAGCTAGTTTAAATGTGAGGTTTGTTAGCATTGTAAAAAAGCCTCCAGAAAGCAGGTCCTTAAGGTCAGGGCAGATGCCATGTGATCCCAAGGGCTCCCTAAGGGAAACACTCAGAAAGAAGCCATCAGACTGTCTTTTAGCTGTTTATTATTTAAACATTCAGTTCAGGCCAAGCAGGTTGATTTAAAAAGAAGCAGAAAGACAGATATAAGAATTGCAAAAGCATCTTTGTAACTCAGGAGTCCAAATCCCTCTTCCAAGCAAGAGTAGAAACTTTCACAAGGGCAAAGGCCTCTGGATTTTCAGTCAGACAACCTTCCAGTGACCACAGGCTTGGAAGGATCTGAGGCCCTGAAGACACAAAGAGCAACTAACCCCATATTTAAATATCTTGCCTGTACACAAGAAAAAAATATGTGTGCTTCAGTCCTGATGGGAATGCCTTGCGGACAAAAATACATTCATACCTGGACTTGAACCCTTGAGCTGAGCCTGGGGCACAAACCCTTCACTCTCAAGGCACCACAGAGGGCTGTGCTGACACCACAGAACTCTTCAAACACTACAAAACTGTTACCTGTCACCTCGGATTTCTGTGTGCTTTACAAATGTGAAGCAATCCTGTATCACATCGTTTCTGACAGCATTAACTCTCTGGGATTCCAAAATTGGGATTTTAGAATTACTTCTTTGCTTGAGTTAATTAAGACTCTGTCAAATAATAATTTTTTCCTGATAAGTGTCACTGGTGTATCGGGGTATCCATGTTGCTATTTTCACTTTGCTGGCCTCACTACCTGGTTGGGAACATCAGCACCAATTTTATGTGTTCATCCTTAGCCATGCTTCCTGCAGCCAGCTACACACAGGGCAGCATTTCTCCCCTCTGGGGTGTAGAACAGGGCAACTGAAAGCAAGATAGACTTTTACCATTCTCTTTATCACTTTTCACAGCTAGACCAGGAAGTTGCTACAGAAATTCAATAGTGTACACACTTGAAACTCCAAATAGCCTTTTGCCAGAGATAGACTCTTTCCAGGTGATAGGACCATACATATCCACTGCATATCTGTCATAACTGCAAAAGCCCTCAGACCTTTTCTCCAAGATAGAGAAGGTGCCATTCCATTTTTCTTTTGGAAACCTCCTCCTGCAGAACTCATTAGTATCCTATGCAACAATGTACTTCCTGTAAGTACTGAAATATAAAGTGTATTAGAAGTTTCCACTTCTGTTTTTATCTTCTCCTGATCTAGCTTGAAAATTCTTTTGAAGTTCCTCAAAGTGTTCTTCATATATGCTTGTTTTAGGAAATACCAGATCACTATTGGCAAACTTCTCCTTAATTAAGTGAGATAAAGGAATCAAGATGATATGATCTGCTTAATTTCCCAACTTTTTAAGGTACCATTTTAAGATTTTTTTTTTCCCACTTGCCTTTGAAAAGAAACATGCTGAAGGAACTAAGGAAGGGGAAGGTCCAGAGAGGGCAAGTTTAGCTCTGGGCTCTACAGTGTAGCTGAGCTTGCTGGTAGAAAGCCACTGAATAGTTAAAGCTTTCCCTCATTCCTGTGGAATGGTTTATTGAAAGGTTTCAGATTCTTCTGAAACATCACTCAGGACAATGTTAAGAGGAAAAGACTGAACTGCACTGTGTTAGCACGGTGGGCTCTTCAGGGCCTCAGCTCAGCCAGTCAACTCACATCATGCCTAACTTTAGGCACAAGTAACTTCAAAGAAACATCTCACACGCCCCAAGTTCGGGGTTTGCACTGTCTCCCCTTGATGAATCACAATTTAGGATGTGCAGGGAGCTAAGGGGAAACATTTGCAAGGCCCCACAACCCCTGTTAGCTACACAGACCTAGCCCAACCACTCTGCATGGGCTCTTCACAACAAATGGCTGCCAGCTCTCCTCAAGTGCCTCTAGAAGAAACACATATCGCAGAAGAGCTAAACTTTGATGTAAAATCAGTATTTGGGGCAATCAGTGAAGTACACAAGCTGAGCATTGACCTGCCTGACTCCTACACGGCGTGCTGAGGAAACCACTCCGGCTGGGATAAATCGCTCCAGCCACTTTTGCTGTGGACACCCCCTGGAGTCAAGGGGAATTCATGAGCAGGTTTTTGAGAAGCTTCCTGGCTCCAAGGAGACCTCTGAGCAGAATACTTTACATCACCCACACTGATGCTGGAGCATCCCTCTCTCCTCCTCTGGCCCCACACAGCACTGAGCTGCTGAAATCTGGCCTCTCGAAACTTCCCTGGGCTCCAGATTAAACCAGCACCACTTCATACACAAAACACGTGTAAAGCCAAGTGCTAAGGGAAGGTGAAGCATGGCTGGAGTGAAGGGGACTCCCCATCTGAAATGTCTGAAAGCCAAGGTTTGGGTGCTGCTGCCTAGAGATGGAAGGCAGAAGTCACAGTGACATCATTGGGTCAAAATTAGTCTCTCTTCAGAAGACAGAGACATTCGGAAGCCAACCAAGGTTTGTTGAAAGTCATGTAAAAATGAATAAAAAGTGGATGCCCAAATCCTTTAGACTGCTGAAAAAATTTCAGTTTGTGATGTCCAGCAAGTCTGGAGGGTTCCTTCATACTTCACTGAGGTCTAAAAGTTTGAGTTCATCCCCAAAGGGAGATGAGGCCACCCAGACTTCACCCATAGGCCCTCTGTGAACAGAGTCTTTCTTGTGGTCAAAGAGGGGCTATCTTGAATTTATGTCTTACTTCTCCCCTTGTGAGCAAACAAAACAATTTCGATGAGTAATTCTACCCACTAATTGCCAAGGAAAAGTCTGGTAAGAAATGCTCTGCATTTTTGTCAGGTCAGAGGCTTCCCTAAACAAAGTTGCTGTTTTATGTTTTCTATCAGCACATGTTCATATCCGGGGTCCTCGGTGAATTCCAGTGTGGATGAGTCTCTGTGGGAAATTGCTTTTCCCTATTTTTCTTGTTCTCAGTGCTCCAGGAAATGAGTCTATTTTTACAACAATACTGAACAGCAAAATATGAAACCATTATCTGCTTTGTGGCAAGAGTTTCGGGTCAGTTCTCAGGTAACTGTCACCTCCAGAGAAAGTCAATGGAGTTGGATCTGTGCTTGCAAGGTAGAGGCCTGACCAATTATGTAATTGGTTGATCAGTTACCAGAACACAGAGCTACCACAGGCCTAAGGAGTGTCTTGTTTTCATGCGTCTCAAAGTTCATCCAAGCCCTGATGCATTGATAAGTGAAGTATTCCAGAATTATGGTCTGTAAAGATGATAATTAACTGCTGAAAGATTTAAGCATGAGCATTCTCTCTGAACATATATTTTGTCAGTGAATGATCCTTATAAGTAATATCTCTTCTAGATCCTTTTTACACCTGCCAAATAAACCAGGGTGGGATTTTAAGAAGTGTTTAAAATGCTTTTCTCCTACTTATTTGTGATCACTTTCAAGAATGAAGATGTTTTCAAAGTCCCAGGGGACTTCAGGCATTATGGGCCCAACTGCATCTCTGTGTGCTTCTGCTTTTTGCACACTTGATTTAATAGCTGCTCTGAATTTCAAAGGTGAACAGTAAACCCTTGCCTTCACTATGCAAGATCAAAGATAGTACATAGAGGCTGAAACACCAGGTCTGATCAGAAGATGAGTGTGTAACACTTGTTACAAACTTGGCTCCTTATTTCCTGGTTTGAGAGACTACTCCAGACTTCACATGTGAACTTCTTTTCTGTTGAAGCATTCAAGTGAGCCTTTCTTTGTGTATTTTATCTAAGAACTTGGGAGACATCTGGCATGCACAAGTATCAGTCCAAACAGAAGTTCTTGAGTTGCTCAAAACTCAAAATGAGTCAGATTTGGCAGCCTGCTAGTAAGTCAAACATATAAATTGTTTGATTACTCTCTATGGGAAGAAGTAACCCTGGAAAAATGCGACATGAAATCTTCAGGTGACAGAAATTCTATCACCGGGATGGATGCTCCTAGAATTTCATCCATTGGTTATGAGCTAGACTAAGAGTGAGCACTTCCTCACCTTCAGGTTGGGAAAGAGGTATTCATGACTTTCCACCTAATAGGAAAGCTCACCAAACGTCAGTCGAGACCAGCATACAGAAAACAAACTTAGAGACAATATCTAAGGAAAACAGAACCTAACCTATGACTTGTTCTTTGATTTACAACTGCGATTGTGAGCCCCACCTCACAGTCATATGCCATGGTAATAGGCAGCAGTTCAACAAGAACCAGTCCTAACTTTTCACATGTTGTAGTGATTCTGAGCTACTTCAGCACATACTTTAGCCTGATGCAGCAAATAATTAGACTGACTAAAGGGACAGGTGGCATGACACAACTGAAAAAAAGAACAATCGAGCCTTTGGTCATGTTTATTCTCCCCTTTTTTTTTTTTCCCTAAACCAAAAGTTGCCAAATTTCACATGAAATTTGCTTTCATTAATTTCTCCTATCTCAAATTTGTCTGCTATCAGTACAACTGTGAGTTTTCAAACTATATCCTGAGGTACCCAAACAGATCATCTGAAATGGGCTCACTGGCATTAGCTTCTGCGGTCCTGAATCCAGCCATGCCACGATATTTTCCCCAAAAAGAACAAATATGTAATTCAAAATGGCAATCTCCACGGGAGCAGGAGTGGCACACTCCTGTGTTCCTGGTTGTATATACAAGTCTTGTTACTTCATCTTTGGGGTTGCTTACAAAATACTTCAAAACTCTTGAGAGCACAAAGATCCCCAGCCCACAACTGGGATCCTGTGTCAGGAAGGCACACTTTAATTAAAGAATCAACTCTGCTCCATTTGCCTGAGGTCAATGGGATGTTTGTCCAAACCTAGGAGCATGCTCAGGCACCAGTTCGAAGAAGAGCAAACACAGGCATCTCCTAAAGTGTTTTTCCATGTCAGGGCCTGGGAAAAAATTTCAGATTGGGCACATGATAAAAACAGTTCCCCATGGAAATGTTACCCACATCATAAAAGGAAGGAATGACACTGATCTAAAAGAGAACGAAAGCTGTCTACTGAATTTTCGTAAATTCCCATAAAATCTGAGTCTTGTTCTATATGCATAATTTTGACTATAAGTCATGAAAGGCTGACTCCTAAGAGAAGCAGGAAATGACTGGCTCATGATAGGATAAAGGCTGCATAATTGCACGGGCAGAAAGATGGATTTTCATCAATCACTACATTCTCTGGCAATATGGCAGTGGCTTTTGATCATGTATCCAATGCACAGTAATTAGGCAAAATTACTTACCCTCAATGTTTTCAGTATTTAGCTCTAAGGGTGCAAGGATTCATTCTTGGAAAGGGAAGATGGTCGTGTGATTTAGGGCACTGGATGAGCACTCAGATCTGAGTCCTCTCCCTGGTTCTGCCACAGCCTTGCTGTATGACCTTGCACAGGCTTTTCTCCATGCCTCGGTCTCGCCTAAAATAGGATAACAATAGTTCTTTATTTCACAGGAACACAAACCAGCTCAAGGCTGCACCACAGAGATGCTACAGCAAAGAGCAGCACAGAAAAGCTCAGACACGGAACAACGCCTTGCTAATAGAATGTGGGAACACAGACAGTAATTAAATTGAGTAATAAACACAAAACATAGGCTGACTTTTGAGGAATGCAATACTGATAGGCTTTGTACCTGGAATTAAAGGAAATTTAAGTGGGATTCCTGTGAGTTGACCAGACTCTGAGATCTGCTAGTAGTGCAAACTGTGTATTAGAAACATCAAGGAAATTACTTTGCTCAAAACCTCTAAATGGTGTCTCTTTTACAGCAACCATGATTTCCAGCCCAAGTGAGGGTCAGATAACTTTTCAGAACATTTTCAAAGCCACAAGAGGTGCCTACAAACATTATTTCCTTCGATTGACAGTAAAATATGAGCATGCAAATCTGAGGTAGTTTTGAAACTTCAAAATAAAATCTGAAACTTCCAAATTAAAACATAAATGGGGCCACTGATCCTAATTAAACTGTCAGGTGTCTGGAACAGCTTCAACGCCATTATTCCAGCATCCCACTGCTGCTGGAATTGGACAGCGCTTTAGCAAAGACTCTTCAGTAGTATTTTTCCAAATGCAAAGATGAATATTTTTCTCCAAAGCATTTGCCTTTCATGTCAGGGGTCAGTTATGGGCCTGTGGGTCTGGGGGGAGGATCTCAGGGCACGTGTCTACATACATCAACTGATATGGAGACCAACAGATCAAAGGCTCTTCTGCCAGGCAGGAGAAAAAACAGATAGGAGACACAACTTAGGAAAGTCATTTCTGAGAGACAGGAACAAGAGGGATGCGAGAGTCAGGCAGAGAAGAGCTGGAAAACAGGCCATAGAAAGGCAACATGGACCTGAGGAGGACAGGCAAGAGAACAAAGTGGAATGCTGGAGCCCATTGGAAGGAGGGGGCTGTTTCAAGTAAGAGTAAAAAGCCTAAACCTAAAGTTTAGGAACCTGGGAACCTGGGAGAGGAGCAACTGCCTGCAGTCACTGTGCTCTGCTTAACAAAGCAAATTCCAGGCAGGACAGAGGACAGGAGAAAAGGAAAGCAAACTGGCACACAATCCTTGGTTTCACTCAACAAACGCAACTGAGGGACAGGTCTGGAAAGACAAAGCACTCAATTAAATGTAATGAATTGACTAAAGAATCAGTGATCATGCACCATATTGTAACTGAGATTGGGTTTGGGTAGTCCTCTCTGTATGCCTTTTCTGATCACACAAGACCTCAGAAAAAGATATAATCAGACCAAGAAGTTCTGGATCCCTGGACAGAGGAAATGAGTGCAGAATGTAAAACAGAAAAAGATTTCCTCCCCAGACTGCTGCCTACAGTGTGGAAGGACAAAACCAACAAGGTGTTAAAAGCATTGCATGGAAGCACAACTTTTGACAACCACCATCCTCGGCTCCATTAAGCCCCCTACTCACCCCCCACCCCACAAATAACAGAGCTGTCCATCAGATATCTTGTGGCTCCAATTGCTCACGCCCTTCACTGTAACACTCTAAATGCAGCACATTAGAAGTCCAGAGGGAGTCCACCTCCAGCAGACAGCAGAAGAAGATATGACACTGACGGCATTCACGAATGCACAGAGAACTGTTTAATTTACAGCCACAATGGTGAAACAAACCATTTCAGAGCTTGGACATTCAAAGTTAAGTCTGACACCCATTCTTATATTCACTTATTGTGCTTAAGTATTAGAGAACACAGGATTACATTAACCGTACACGACAATCTGAGATCCCTGCGGGACCAAGGGGTGGAGGGGATGAGCAAGAATGAGGGACCAGCCCCTCAAGTGGTGTAAGCTGGTACAGCTCCATTGCAGGCAACGGAGCCATGGTGATTTACACCAGCTGAGGATATGGCCCTTGAAATGTCCAACTTAACTTTGAATTAATGACTCCCATGTCACAACCCTTAGTGTCACTGTTCATTCTGGTTGTATCTGCCACTTTGAAGGAGGACTAATCAATCCCACAACCCGCCACGGTCCCAGGGCTGGTGGGTGAGAGCTCAGCTGGACTACAGGAAGTGATGCTCATGTCGTGACACTACTCCTCACAATTTAACAGCCATGGACTGCATCCTCATCTGATGTAAATTAGCTTGGGGGCATCTGAAGTCAGAAACATTTGCCAATTTATAGTAGCTGATAACATAGCCCTGAGATTTTTGTGTTTTCTGCCACATGCGGTAAGAGCACTGTGCTTGACAACAAAGACTCGTGCACGTTTCGTTCCTCATAACAAAATTAACTCAAGACTACCAGTCTCAAACAAACGACCATTGGAAAAGTCCCCATTCAGTCTTCACTCTCTCCTGGTGTGCTGAATTTGGCATATAACATGTTTATTTGCTGGCACCAACAAAAACCTCTCGGTTTGCTTTGTTTTCAAGACTTTGCTACAAGGCTAGACTCCCTCGTGATGTAAATCAGAGCTCCAGGATCCCCAGGGGAGTCACTCCCAAGGAGCTGGCCCACAAACCCAAACACAACCTTCTCGTGCCAGTCCCACCACAGGACTCCTTCCAAGATTTGTTTTGCAACTATTCCACTTAAGTGACTTCGACATCCTTTCATACCTGCACAGTGTCTGAGTGGGTCACATAATGCTTTTCATCTACATGATTTTAATGGATATATGTTTGGTTTTTTTCTTTCATTAGATATCTTTAAGACAAAAAAAAAATTTAAAAAAATAAAATAAAAAGGAACGGAGCAACATTATTGGCATCCCACTGAAACATAAATATATAAATTACATTTTTTACACTTTTTTAAACGCAGACACATACATTCATGTGCATAACATTGTGAACAGTACACTTAGTGGAAAACAAGCACAGACAATCTTAGTTAAATGTATTTCCAGTTTTGGTGCTCAACAAATACACTGGGAAAATGATCACAAAATAGAACGGTGACTAACTCTATCTCTGCATTAGCATCTGAAGCCAATAATGCCTGTTAGCTAACATTGCTTTGTTTGGTTGAATTTGGACATAGCTACAGGAACAGGAGGGGAATGTTTGAACTATATTTAGAGAAATGGAAAGGTTAAAAATCTCACACTCTTTTGTTGTTTTAAGGTTCTGCAGTTCATTCACATCTGAAGATATTTTTATTGGAGTGGAAACACTGTCTTCAAGACAAACTTTTTTGTTGTTCCAAACTAAGAAACTCTTTCATCTCTTTGTAGATGTTTCACAAATAAAAGAATCCAGTAGTTCGTTTTATATATCCAATGTAATAATCCAAATAAAACAAAGGCTACATAATCCAAACTACTGGGGTGGGGCAGTGATTTTGGCCAAGTGAGTAGCCATGTCATATCTGGCACAGCCCTAAATTTCCAAAGCAGTACAGAAGGATTTATCCATGTGGCTCCCACTGCAATCTGTGGGGAATTGAACATTTAATCCTTTGGCACTTTGAAAATACAGGAGCTGGTGCCAGAGTATTTTATCTGCCCTGCTATAGTCAAAATAGATTTTGATGTTATTTGGGCTATTCTACTACAAAAATATGACCACAAAATGCTTTTTTTTTTTTCTTTTTTCTTTTTTTTTTTTTTTTTGGTTCAAGAAAACATAGCAGGCTTTCTCAGGTATATAAAACTGTTAATTTTTAGATAAAAATACAAACTTCACTTTTACAAAAACACATATTTCTGTTGAATACACATAAAGCATAACATTTTACCAAAAATAAAGAATTTTAGGTTTTGTTCAAATATTTGCAGCAAGGTAGTTCCCATGCCACCATGACATTATACAATGCAGATACAAGAATTTGTACATTTCACACAGCTCCAACATGTGAAATAAAAGTATCTGTATACTGATAAGAATGACAATTGCTAACACAATATCACTAGTAGGCAACTGGCATAAGTCTTAAAGAAAAAAAAAAGGATTTTTGCATGGATATCCTATGATTTGTTTACGCACATCTCTCTTTTTTCTCTCTTTTTTTTTTTCTTTTATGCTTTAAATTACGGGGGAGGTTGGGGAACATAAACCAAGAAACGTCTAGAAAATTATGCATAGGTATACCATTTTTATTTTAATACATCTCATTAGTTTGCATCCCACTAGGAGAAATACCATAATACCATTTTGTGTTCTGCTTATTGTTATACCAGTCTTTTATATGTGTTATTGGCAAATGTAGTCCAAGAGATAATAAAAAGCTAGGCAAAGAGTAAAAAGAAAACTTAATAATCACTTTATGGTGTAAAAAAAAAAATCCACTTAAGGCTCCCCAGAAGGTTTTTTTGTATAGACTTTTAAAACACCACCAAGCAAGGATGTATTGTTCTATAGTGTTTGCGTGGCATTTGATCATTTCATACATTCCTGCTTTTTTTGTGCCTGAAGTCCACCAGTGTCCATCCATCTTCATCAAGAACGCAGGCACATCTCTTGACGTAAAGCACCGTTGACTGCTCTGACAGAAATCCACTATTCACTTAAGATTTTTGTCATGTTTTTGAGTACTTTTGGTATCCTCCATTCATTCAACTGTCTTTTTTTTCTTTTCTGTTTTTCGTTCTTGCGCTTTTTTTCTTTTTTGGACAGGGAAGCTTCCTATTGTTTCACAGAGTGCTACAATACTTGCTTTGATGTCACATTAAACAAATGTACATTGTCTCTTTGTTCTCATTAAGTGTTCTTTTGAGCCAGTTTTTTCACACAGGAGAACAAATAAAGTATACAGTCAATAAGCACCATACATAGTAGGTTCAGGAATGTAACAAACCATGTACATCCATGTCCCAGAGAGAAGTATTTTTTCTAGCTTATTTTCACCTTACATCTGCAGGAGAGAAAAAAGATACAATAACTCTATGATTAGAATCAAAGGTCCTGTCCTTGAAGTAGAAGACTTTAAAAAAAAAAACTGTTCTGCATGAAGAGTCACTAACCTGGGACAAGAAGTTCTAAATGCTGTTTTGATTGAGTTTACATGCTCACTTTTAAAGTTGAATTTTAGAAAATCTTTGCTTCTATCATACTACTCCCAATAAATACCTGTTAATCTGAAACAGGATATCAAGTTTAGCATTCTTTAGAAATGATACATTGGTATAAATCAAAACTGCCACTGGGAGTTCATGTGCAAAAAACGGGCTTGAAATTAAATTCACCATCATCCAGGCGTTAGGCACAGACACTGCAAAATCCAAATCATTCCCACTCCAAATACCAGAATCAATTGCAAGTGCTGCAGTTTACACACTTTCAAGTCATTAAGAAATGGAAATTTCATATTTAATTTGGAATGTGTGTCACCATCATCATACATTGCTAATATGTTGGCCAAAGGATTTCAGTCATTTTTGCATGGAGAGGGTGTTAGTTTTTCACTACACTGAAAATCTCATGAATTTTGATGACTGACTATCATCATCCTACTGAGACTGAGCAGACCAAAAATAAAGATCTTAATTTTCTGGTGTAAGTAACACAGGACTCTGCAACACAAAATAAAAAGATATTTCTTAGTATCTTTCCGGTCAAGTAAGCAGATCATCAGATTGTGTCAAGTGCATGTGCAATCAACCCCAGTTCATGCCAGAACATGGATTTGATGGTCACACAAATAATAATATTTGCTGTATGTACACTCAATGTTTCACAGCCAAGGATCTGGGAACACAACGATTTGTAACCTGGAAATTCATTCATGCATTATCACGTGACACTTCCACCTCAGAAATCAATAATAATGAAACACAAGCAGAGGCAATGGAACTTAAGATTTCAGAAGCTGAAGTATTAGCACCCTCCAATAAAAAAGAAATAAAAAAGGCAAGAAAAGGAAGTAGCTCAAGAATGTAAGATGCTGATGGTGATGTGGAGCTTAAAGGGAAAATACCAGCAGGTAGAATTATCAAAGCCAATCAAATCTAATCTCTTTGCAGCCTTGAGGTAGCAAGTGTCAAGATTTTGAACAGTGATTAAGTTGAAGTGATGATATTTGATTAAGTTTTCCAGTACTTGTGCTATTAGGGTGTTCAGCATACAGGTCCTACCTGAATATCAAATAGTTCCAGTAGGTTTTATGTTGGTTTTAACTTTTTTCGTTTCCGTTTTTTACCTGATTCCCTAGGCCTTCCTGTTAACATAAGGGCAGGGCTGGTGAAAAGCCCTAAGGTAATGCATTTCGTGTAACACTGAAGTCATAAATACTCAAACCGTTTACATTTCAAAGAAATATCATTATCCCTTGCATTGAAGTAATAACTTTATAACGTCTGATTTGACATTGAGTTTACAAAGTAATTACACAAAAGCAAAGAAATAATAAACGAAGTTGGTATTGTACACGTCATTCCCAGGATCCATCTATAATTACTGTTACCATGCAGTACTCAACATTTGCCTTCAGCTCTGGAGTTGAGCTATTTTCAGCTCACCATCCACTTGCTGGGTGCGAGTTTTGTTCCTATCAGTAATTAAATCCTAGAAATACATATTTTTCCATAATTCTGCTCCATTTTTTACACACATCAAAACCAAAAATTTCGATCTTAAAATCATAGCTGCTTCACCTATGGCAATTAAAGACAATTTGGAAAACTGAAATTAATCTCATGAAAGTTTTTTCCAAATGGGAGCACAGAAAATGTATCAAACCATACCCACATCAAAAACAGCAGCTTTTTAAGTGGTTTTGTCTAATAACTCCACGTAGTTTCAGCTAAACACTCAGCTCAGATAATAAACTGATGTCCAGTAAAATTGCAGCAGAGGTCTAACTTTGCTTTTATAGAAATCCTAATTCCTCTGCTGTCCATAGCAACTGAAGTTTATATTTGGTTGGACCAGGTTTATGTCTCCCTGCTGGATGGAGCCAGTACAGAAAACCCTTCCTCACCCAGTCACCTACAAAATCTATCACCTTTGGGCAGCTTTCCTCCTACATTTACCTGATCTTCACTGACTCTTTAATTTTGGGCTGGTTCCACTGCACCCTTAAATTCCCTGCAGAAGTGCAAAACAAACTTTTGAGGCTGTCTTCAACCAGTATCAGGAGAAAGGGAAATGTCCTTTTTACCATAGTGGGCTTCCTGAATAAGTGTGTCAAGCTCTGCATTGATTGCACTGCAGTAAGTAGATCAGAGCCAATGATTTTAGATTAATTCAGAATGATTTTATGAAAGCCAGATTGAAAGTAAATTTTCCCCATAAATCTTTCCCCATTGTAACTCAAAGGTTGTCTCGACAAGGCAAATTTAGTTTTAATGTGGCAACTGACAAACGCTTGAGTATACATAGGTAAGGAAACAACAGGAATGAGCAATGTTGTTTCAAAACTAACTCCTTAGCCTTGAATCCTGAATTTATTCCCAAGTGCTTCACATTAATTTCATTAATATTTTCCCCAAGGTCATGTAAATCTCAGTGTTAGCCCTGTCTCCACAAAGTCTATAGAAATTAGGCAACAGAGTTCACCCACAAGCTGCAACATGACAACCTTTAACTTAGTGAAGCAAGACCCGAACACTACTGGGTATTTACATTTATTTAAAGGCCAACCTAATGAGAAGTGATAGACTTTAAATTTGAAATCCAAACTCCTCATACAGCACAAACTGGCCCTCATTTGGCATCTTCAACACAGAGAAGTAGCTGGGAGCTTCTCTATTGAGTTCACTGTAAGCAACATTTGCTTTACGTTCTTTACTAATATAAAAATAAGGTCCATATGAAATCAGCATTAATGCAAAAATAAAAGGAAAACATACCAGTTTCTTCTTCTCTATAATCTGAATTAGTATTTGATGATGTACAGGTGCATTCCATATGCTCTTCTAATCTCACCAGAACTTCTTTTAATTTTGGCTTTTTTCTAACATACTCCACTTTTGCCACCTATAAAATACGATGAGGTATGTACTGAGACACATCAACATGGTTACAGTTCAGAACTGAAGACAGATAACTATATACCTCCATTTTTAATGTAGCCAAACCCATATAAAATGTTAGCATACTAATCATCTTTTATCTTAATTGTGCATCGTGTAACTATTTATTGCAAAGACTATTTGTTTATTCAAGTTCAGTTGTTTGAAACTATTTTCCCCCAAGAGATAAAACAATTTCCCATTCATTTTGGTTTGATGTTTCAAGCAACTCAGTTTCCACATGTATCACAATAAACTTCTATACAGATTCAAATCAGTGGTTTTTCTTGTAAACTGCCATTTTTACCACAATCTTTTGTAAGTGTTGTTAAAGGGTGACAGTGAAGGCATTGGGTCGGTTTTTAATACATTTTATTATTTACAAATTGGTGTTTCCAGAGCCCTCTGAATGTGAGCTGTTCCACCCTACACAACCAGGAGCTGAACACCACCTTAGAAAGCAGTTTCATTCCTACTCCCTCCCTCCAATAACCTGGGGTTTGGTCACAAGAGCTCTGAAGAACAGTTTTTAGGTCCAAGGGAACTACCACTCCTAAACTGTGTCCAGCCTTTGGCTTTATTGTGGAAAGCTGGCAAACAGAATATTTCTCCCCAGTCCTTCCAACTGTTCAAACTGCACTGCTCCATTTATGGCATCCTTAAAACAAGAAAGTCTGGAGGGCAAGTTGAGGTTGGAGGAAGGATCATGCTGGAGCAGCTCAGGCTACATGCAGATCTCTCATCTGAAGGAAACCAAGGCAGAACAGAAGGATGTTGGGGTGGGGGGATACTGAACACCAGGACATCCCGACCCACAGGTTGGCAGCCAGGAGAGGAGGAATGGCACAGAGGGCAGAGCACTGATGTTCTGGGGTGCTGAAATGGCTCATGAGATGCTGGGCACTGGGTGTAGGGGACATGATGATCAGGGCCATCCAAGGGAATAGGGCCTAATGTGGGCAAGGAGAGTGCTAGGGAGTTTGTAAGGGGTCCAGTGTTTAGTTCTCAACTGTGTTGAACGCTGCAGAATAGGGGGTGATCATTTGCTTGAAATGGAAATCGCTGCAATTAAATCATGGCTCCTCAGACCCACTCATCTGACAAAAGGGCTGTCCCAGCAAACAAGAAGATTACAAATCACAGGAATGTAATATAAATAAGAGATGAGGGAGCAGAAGGACAGGGGAGGCTGGTTGTCTCTACAGAAGTTACATGACAAAGTCATAAAGGCTGGTCCAACCAAAAGCTCCAGCCACTACCAAATAAAGCATCCACAATGACACTCCCAGCCACGGTTTCCTTGTGTGTTTGGTGGGGATTCAGTGTCCCAGATCAATCTTCACACTGCAAAAATCATTCCCTTGCCCTTTCAAAACTGGAACAACGGTGTCACAGAATGAGAGTGGTGGCTGGAAAAACCCAATCTATTCCCAGTTCCCATAAACACTCTTCTGGCTGGGGTCACAACTACCAAGGGCCTCTGAATGCCAGGGAGAGAAGCTAGAGCAAAATCCCGGCCTTTCTAAAGCCAGTGAGAGACCTCCCTGAGCTTTCACAGAGCAAGGAGTTCAGATCCATGTTTTAGTCACTACCCCTTTGGTCAACAGGATCTGGAGATGATTTTCATTTCACCCAGCAAACAAAAAGTTACAGAGACAGATGCAATAACTAAAGTATCCACATTAAAAGGTATCTTCTGAAACTGTCAGATCTCCATGTAAACAGTTTAAGAGGTGGCCGTGACACACTAGAGCACTTTAGGTGGAAGACTAACTATGGGTCGAAGCAGTATGTTTCAAAATTTCCTATCAGAACCCAACTCCATCAAGCCTTTGAACACAATGGTTTGAAAATATATGGTACAACTGAGTCATCTGGCATCAAAGGATGACTAATCCTTAAAATTTATGAAAACAAACAGTAATTAAGACACCTCCATCATCAGAGACAAAGAAAGGGACCCAGCAATCACGAAACAGCTCTCAGATCTGCCATGCTTATTACAGCTGTTAGAATAAACCAGTCTTATTGAAAATTACATGCAACAAAAATAAACTGTAATCAAGCTTCTAAAAGCCTGTCCTTGTTTCGCTTGGTTTTACAAACTGAAAGATATATGCAGTTCCTGTGGCTATTTGGTATTAAACAACAGTTAAAAAACCAGAAACAGTAATACTTTGTAGAGGATCGTAATGAATTTAAGCATCAATTTAAAACTGGCTTTTAGTACTGTAGTTAAAATACAATCCAGTACACGTTCCACTGCCCTACTTCACGCTACACAAGTTAAAGGAATGTCATTTTGTAGATGTTGCAAATACTGGAAGTGAAGCTGCACAAACCAGATAGGCTGCTGTGTCCGTGTCACCTGCTAACACCTCCTGCCACACACAATGCTGATCTACAATGATGTGGGCTGCAAGTCACATTTTCAGTGGGTATAAACAGGGGCAGCTGTGCCAACGAGCATGGCATTTGGCCTTATGTACAAATAGTTTTTACTTCTTTGTATTTTTCTCCCTGGTGTTTATACTGAACAGTTTCTCGAATGTATTACACAGAACTTTGAGGTGGTCAGTCCTCAACAATTTAACAAGCTACTTTTACTTGTCGCTAACGTAACAAAAATAAAAACCCTCAAACCCTCCAGATCCAGAAAATACCACTATATAAAAGCTTTTTGAGAGTAAGACAGTGAAATAACTGATCAGCTTCTCAAATGGCATATAATCAGTGGCACCACACTTGCATCAGTGTAGACTCTAGGTCTACATCCTGCAATACAGTGTGGTGGCTAAGTAAAAATGAAAATAAAATCTGATAAAAACATGCTGCCTAACGGAAACATCATGGGAACACTTTTAGAGATTCTCCAGGAGAGATGAAATTAGGAATTAATAGCAGGGGGAAAAAACCACAACAAGACTGTAAGCAGAAATGTCCAAAACACCTCCATTATGAGGCTAAAATTTATCAGGGGCAGGAGCTTGCAAGAGAAGTGTCAGCACAGAAAGTTTCTTATAACAGCAGAACTCACGTGACTGATACCTAAATACTGAATGGAAACAAGCCCAAAAAGCAACTGAATGAGGATACTTCTTGGAATCATCTATTGCTTCCATATTAAAGTAACTGCATGCTGACAGAACAGAGGGAAAACCTGTCTGTGAGGAAGATGTGAGTCAACAGGGACTAAAGGAGCACCTGGGATCCTACAGGGGCAGGCAAGTCACTGCTGCAGGGACAGGAGGGCAGGAGTGCGGGGTCTCTGTGTCCCTAAGCAGAGCAGGCAGACCTTGCCCTCTGCCAGGCTGACAGGGCTCCTCATGCTCCGAGGGCACCTCGCTGCTTTTCCGCCTTCACCTCTGTCTGGGTTTCCTTTGTTTCTCCCATTCCTGAACTGACCTTTGATACCTGGTCCTGCTGGCTGCAATTGCAGTTAAGCCACAACTCAATCCAAGTGCTGCTTATCCCAGTGGCGAAAGAAAAAGGCTCTTAAACCTGCAAACATGACATACAGCTATTTCACCTCTACATCTCGTGTGTTCTGCAAGGCCTTTTCAACCTGCTCTGAGGCTGGGTAGCTCTGCTGAACAGCTTGTCCCGAACTCCAGAATTTTTTTCCAACCTCTGAACAACTCCCCAGTGACAGCTGAGGAGCTGCTCCTGCACTCCCTTCTGTCCGGCTCCTTTTCTCTGCACCTCACCCTTGTATTAATGAACTCTAAGAATATACCAGGTTAAGATTCCTCAGATCAGCTCGACACTGAATATGCAGAAATAGCTGAAGCTGGCAGGACTACTCCTCAAGGCCAACCTGAGGTAAAGCTGAGGTTGATGGAGTCATTTAGCTCTTGTTTTTTTTAATTTGTGTATGAGCACTGCTACAAACAGTCATATTACCCAGCTTGGCTATTCAAAATTAGTAGTATAGGCAGGATTTGCTGCATAGTATTAATTATTTTCTGCTTCTGTGACCAAACCCAGCAATAACAACACCAAGCTCGAAAAGCCTCTTAGTAAGACTCTTGTTCAGAACCCCCAAAATAAGTTACGGTCTGTACTTGGTAAATACTTGAACTCACTGGACAGAAGCAACAGGATCTGCAGGTCTTACTGAAATGCTTTCACACACAGAGAAAATCTCTCTGTAACAGACACCAACACCCCTAACTCCCCCATCCTTGTCACCATTGCTCTATAAGGAGAGAAATAGAATCCTTTCCTTCCCCTCCAAGAACAGCTCCCAACCAGCCTCCTCCTCTCAGCCCGAGTTCTGCAGGGCTGTGCAGATGCAGTTTGCTGAGCAGGGATGTCTGTAGGGCCAGGAGGCTGTGCTCTCATGGGCTCACCGTGCAGGGCAAACCCACCTTTCACTAATAAAACCCATCCTCATGAAAGGGAAGCCTTACAAGACCCATTTCAGGGAAGCTGTTCCACCAACTCCCCTGGCTTGGAGCCTCTCTAGAGATTCAATTCCACATTGACGGTGTTTCACCGATGAGAGCTCAGTGAGGACAAAGAAAGGACATCCCCAAAGCCTCCAGCCTTTGAATCATGTCCCAGGAATGAAATGCCCCAACACAAGCACCTCCACTGCTCCTCCCACACTGCCCCAGCCGTCTCTTAACCTTGACTACAGTGGCCCTCAGTGAGACAAAGAAAACACCCTTTGCTTTTGCCTGTTGGATGATGCAAACCCACTTGCTGACCTTTCTGGATGAACATTTTTCTAGTGTGAATGGGCCAGCTATGATCTCACTACCTTGTCAATGAGGAGGAAGCGGGGAAAGCCTTTTCAATGTTCCATCAAAAGGGAGCTTTCATGCAGTCTGACATCAGGGGAAAACACAAGCCGGCTTTCCAACTGCACTGCAGAGCAGCTGAGAAGGCTCTCCAAAACCGCTCCCACCTTTCCAGGGACCCTCGCCTCGAGCCAGCTACTTAATGGCATGAGCAGACATTCAGCTCTAAACTTAGGATTGGCAAAAGGCTCAGAAAACCATCAATTACATCAAAGCTACAAGGGGATCTGACTCTGGAGGGCATAAATATGGATTCTGTTCTAAGAGTTCTGGTGTGACAGTGGGGTCAGCCTACAACCTTTACAATGAACATCCTGTTCCTGCTTGACCTCTTGTCCTTTTTTTTCCCCTGCTACTTAATGACTGTTTGGAGCAGTCTTGGAGCTTGGAAAAAAAAAAAAAAAAAAAAAAGTCCTCCAAAGCTGCCTGACGTATATTGATATTGCTGGTGGCAATATATTTACACAGCCACCAAAAGCAGCTGCTCAGCTGAGCCTACTTTTAGCTTGTGCCCTACTAAAATGAATGCAAATCTAAAAGCACTACAACCGGCTGAGAGACTAAAATTCCTTCTACGTGGTGGTGTGCCGGGGGAAGCAGCCCCAGCAGTGACATCCTGCAAAGCTGCTGCCAGGAGTTTGCAGCTCTTAGGGAACACTCGTTGTCCCAGGAGCAGGGGGACAGCCAAGACCCTCTCTCACATCTGTCAACCCCCCATCCCTCAGGGGCACGAGAGAAGCACAGGGTTGCAATATCACACACAGGTAACCAACAGCAAGTCCATCACACACGTCTCAGCCCTTTGCTGAGCACACCCAGCTGCTCTGTACGTGTTTGCTGCTACACAAAACCAACTGGAAGCTGCATCAAACCCAAAGGCAACAGCACGAACTATCACAACCCTGAGGCACTTTGCTGTTTAGCTCCTATTCAGAAAGGTTTACAACTGCACTCCCTCAATCCCCCCAGTTTGTTCTCAGCCCTCAAGTAATTGTTGATCCAAATTTTTACCTCATTTTTAATTGTTTCTGCAAAGCGTATCCCACTAAGGCAAGGCAGCAAGCAAGTGTAAAGTATGATTATTTTGGGGAACACTGAGGGAATCTCAGATGTTTCTCCAGCTTATTTGGATGCAAAAACATTTCTCAGATGCTCAGAAACAGAAAAGAAAAAGAAATTCTGCCCAGGCTCATGTCTGCATGTATCAAAAACAGTGTATGAAAAACAATGAAATGGCTTAGGTGCCTTAATTTTGTTCTAGGATGTACAGCACTAAGTGAACAGCACTCTTTGCATAAAATCTATTGCAAGTGCAGCAATCAGTGTGTTGTGCTGAGCAATCTTACATTCAAGAATGTGGTGGGGTTTATTTTAATTCTGCTCTTAAGAAATTCAGGGCAACAAGAACTCAGAGTCTTCACAATATGAACGCTAAGTGTAAGTCTAATCTCCTACACACAGATGTAGATCAACAGTACTTGTTTAAATACTGATAAAAATTAGAACACAGTGAAGCCAAATGAACATAAATATTTCACGTAATATTTACTGGAAAGTTGCAATAGGGATTTTGTCTTATGAGTAAATACAGCATGAAGCTGTTGAGTCTTCTATCCCTGGGGTAAGATAATTTGAAACACATTTTTTCAGATCAAAAGTGTTATGTTGTCAAATATAAAAGCCCAATTTAGGCTGCATAATATTTAATTAAGAAAACAGCATTCCATACTGTGATTTATTTATTTTTTAAAGTCCAATGCCCCTTGAGTCATTTTATCTTCTTAACTTTAAGATCTGTACTGTGCAAGATCATGGGAAAGGCACAATCAACTTTATTTTCATTGCAAAAAAAAAAAAAAAAAAAAAAAAAAAAAAGAAAAGGAAAGAAAAGAAAAGAAAAAAGAGAAAACCTAAAGGGAATCCTGTGAAAACCAAATCCAAACCCAAGATTTTCCAACAACCACATAACTTGAAAAGGCCATCTGCTCACTCAAGGGGGAGAGGGGCATTCTATCCGAGGATGGACAGCAGAGTTGGGTGACACAGGCACTGGGACAAGGGGAGTTCCCAGGCTGAAGAGGACCCAGGCAGGGCTCTGCAGAGATTTGGGTGACACGGCACTGGGACAGGACCCAGGCAGGGCTCTGCAGAGCTTTGGGTGACACGGCACTGGGACAGGACCCAGGCAGGGCCCTGCAGAGCTTTGGGTGACACGGCATTGGGACAGGACCCAGTTAAGGCCCTGCAGAGATTTGGGTGACACGGCACTGGGACAGGACCCAGTTAAGGCTCTGCAGAGCTTTGGGTGACACGGCACTGGGACAGGACCCAGTTAAGGCCCTGCAGAGATTTGGGTGACACGGCACTGGGACAGGACCCAGTTAAGGCTCTGCAGAGCTTTGGGTGACACGGCACTGGGACAGGACCCAGTTAAGGCTCTGCAGAGCTTTGGGTGACACAGCACTGGGACAGGACCCAGTTAAGGCTCTGCAGAGCTTTGGGTGACACGGCACTGGGACAGGACCCAGGCAGGGCCCTGCAGAGCTTTGGGTGACACAGCACTGGGACAGGACCCAGTTAAGGCCCTGCAGAGCTTTGGGTGACACGGCACTGGGACAGGACCAGGCAGGGCTCTGCAGAGCTTTG
Source organism: Sylvia atricapilla (assembly GCF_009819655.1). Classification (NCBI taxonomy): domain Eukaryota; kingdom Metazoa; phylum Chordata; class Aves; order Passeriformes; family Sylviidae; genus Sylvia; species Sylvia atricapilla. The sequence continues at coordinate 2,385,950 of NC_089154.1, forward strand.
GGTGACACGGCACTGGGACAGGACCCAGGCAGGGCCCTGCAGCCCCCTGCTCACCTTGACACTCCTGTGGTGTATCCGGGAGGGCTGGCACTTGACGCTGCTGGTGTTGCAGCAGCCGGTGCAGCGCCTCACCTCCACGCAGGGCGGCCATATCAGGAAGTTGGCCGAGGTGGGGTCAATCTGGCTCCGAGGTATCTCGTAGATCACCGTCCGCGTCTTGCACACCGCCGGGATGGCCTCCTCTGCGGGCACAGGACAGGCACAGCCCGGTCAGTCAGCGGCTGCTCCCGCCCCACAGCCCCACGTGGACGGGGCACACATGGCACCAGCGCTCCCAGTCCCCACTGGTCACTGGAGAGCCAGTGCCGAGGGCTGTTTGCTGACAGCTGAGCTCGGTGTTACCCCGGGGACAAGCCTGACTCGCTGCCAAAGCCCAGCCCTACTGTGGAGGGTTTCCAGTGGCCCGGCTCCCAGCACAGCTTGGAGCACAGACCATGAGATAAGACAATCCTGCCTCTGGAAGTGACAGCAAGCCAGGAGCTCCTCCACATTCAGTGAGCCCCTAGTACAGCCTCAGAGTGACTGCAACTGCACTGGGGTCATCACTGCACGCAAATACCATCACACAAACATGCAACACCCAGCAAACACCACCTCAAGTTAAACCCAAGTTAATTTGAGGATTATCTGTATCATACCAAATTTGCACAGCTGGGAAACAACCTCCACCAGCTTGAAACTTTCAAGACTTGGGTTTCCACTACCAGAACTTTAATATTCCCACATCAAGGGGTCTGGTTCATCCACCATTCCAAAGGGCAACTGCCATTTTTATCTGAAGTTATCAAAGCTTTGTACATGGTGGGTTTTATGAAATTTGTTATTTCTTGAATGATGCAAAACCACCAGAGCAGCGTGACAAAAAACCTGCAGCTAAACCAATATCCTGGCAGGCTCAGGTAAGGTGAGCTTGTGGAGGATTATAAAGAGTAGCTCTGTACTACTGTGTGATGCTGCCATGATCCAAACCATGCATCATCATCAACCTAGGGACTGTTTAAGAAGTCAAGCTGATATTTCAAAACAGTCCAGAAAAAAAATAGCAATTGCAGGGACAAGTTGTTTGCTGGTAAGTTCTCCAAAGACAGCTGGGATTTTATTTCTTTTTTTGCCTTACAGTGGAAGCTCGTGATAGCTTTGGGTTAGATGTGTCAGGGAACTGGAACACTGCCTGCACTTCTTCACTTAGCTCTTAAGTACAAGAAGCTCAGGCCTAGCCTGTGCCTGCAACATGGAAATCTAGGCTGAGTTTTGAAAGAGATGCATTTCAATACACCAAATAGAGTGAAACTCCTTATTCTCAGCCCCCAGTGCCATGAACTCAAGAAAATTAACAGATGCAATACCACAAGATAGCTGGCAACTCCTACAAGTTATTGAGCACACCCAGTTCCCAGTGCCTCTGGTGGGGAGGCATTCAGCACCTTGCAGGGTGAGGTGCCAACGTCGCCGGCTGCTCCAGCACCGCTGCTCTCCCGAGGCAGCCAATGTGCCTGCCAACTCACACTACAAATCCCTGCTGGCAGCAAGCTGGGCTATCTCTGCCTACCACCACAGCTCCAAGTACAAACACACTGCGTTACCCACCGCGGAGAACATCATGTGGATGCTTTCCACAGTCCAGTGCAATGGTGGAACGCCCACACTGGATCAGATGGACAAGCACTGCACGTAAATCCTACTCGCACATCCCTTTTTTAAATTTAGATTTGGGCTTTGTTGGATCACCATCGTTATTAATAAGGACATAATCCCCTGTAAACATGCCTGGTGCCCTACACAGTGACGGAAATCAATGCCCCAGCGTTTCCATCAATGGCTTTTAATTTTTGGGATAAACTGTATTTTTCTTGTGAATAAAGAGTCAAGCTGTTTCCTTTTGTGGAGCTTCTGTACTGAAAACTCTACCAACTGTTGATGTTTTTTAAAGCACACTGCTGTAGTTGTTCCCCACACTATGAATTATACATTGAATATCACAGCATTTTCTAACCAAGGTCTAGCTTTCCAACATGCTGCAACAAGAAAGTGAATGTAAAGAATTTGTGCATGTCTGTCTCCTATGGACATCCTCCAGAAGACAGCTTCTCAGGCAACGGCTCGTTTTGTGCAAAAAGAAAGGCAGAAGCTAGAAATGGCCCTTTTTTTCCTTTGTGCATGTCACTTTTTTCCAGTGAAATGTCCTGCTTGGCTGACCAAAAGCACCCCCTCTGTTTTCACTCCCAAAGTACAAATAGCTCATTTCTTACCAATGCTTCTTTTTCTGCGAATGGGCACAGGACGGTTCTCTTGCACATGTTTAGCAGAATGAACACTGTAAGATCTCAAGTTTGTTTCTGAAACATCATCATATCCTAGAACAGGAAACAAAACGTTAAACCTCAGGTATGTTATTTGCACCAGTGTTGTTACAGTGCTGTTCCACAGGTACAAATCTGTGCTGTTCATAAGCACAGGACCAAATCCTGCTACAATTAGTCTAATATAACCCCTCTTAATGCAATTGCAAGGGCATAAGGCAGGGAAGGAAGATACAGACATTGAATGTCATGGATAGGCACGCACAATTTAATTCCAATATCCATTTTACTGAAAACCCCCAAAAACACACACTGTGGCACGGAACCATATCTAAAGTAAACCAGTTGCATTTTTATGTGAAAGGCATAATACGGCTTTTCTTAATGGAAAGGTGTAGAAATAGGAACAATAATCCTGCATGTGAAATGTTTCTTACAAACATTTTGAGGTTCTGTATGAAGCAACAGTTGAAAATATGGTATTAGACCCAACAGCAACAATGCTGCCTCTGTAAATCGTCTGTTGCTTGGTTTTCAGGGCAGTACTAGGACAGAATCAAAAGCAAAAAGTAACTAGCATGGGTTTCCTTTTAGCCTCTCTGTTGCAGAACAAATCCCCTGTGAAGTATCCTAACCTTTGGAGGGGCATCTGAAGCTACTGCAAACTCTGGGACTGCATCCAGGCTTGTCTTGTTCCCTAAATAAGCCTACCACATGGGTTAAAGGGCCATGAGAAAAAGCAAAGATGGAAAACTTGGCATTTCATTTATCATAAAAAACAACAAAATAACTGCTCCAACTATTTGGGTTTGTTAAGTGAAGCAGTTCAGGTCGTGTCCCATGCCGTGGGGTCTGAAAACCACAAGCACAGTCTGCAAACGGGGGATCAGGAAGAAGGAAGCAAGCAGAGAACTTCACACAGAGCCCAGGACACCCAAACTAAGGGGTTTAGCACTCTGCTGCTTGGAGTGTCCTCTGGAACATCACTGCAGAGTTTCAAGGTTTCACTGCTGGCTCCTAAGAAAACTGTGACGTGCTCTAAAAAAATGCAGAAGGGTATTACACAGTACTCAATTACCCTCTCTGCAAGCTACCAACACCCTACACTCCCATCTTCTGCACTGTCACACTCCCTGCTTCCAGTTTGTTCTGTACACACAGCTGTCTGTCTCTGGAACTTGTTTTAATCTCAGCTTTATTAGTAATACACATCATAAGGCTCTGCTCCACAAAACAACCAACTCCTTTTCTCCTCCCTCCAAGAAATTGTGCCCTAAGGAACATTCAGCTTGTGAAATCACCAGTACAGCCAGGTGAGACATGAAGTTTACAGGATCTTCAGCACCTTAGAAAGAGTTCTGCATCTCAAGGTTTATCAGTACTTCTTGGAAAATATTATTATAAGTAGCTAAGAGAAGATAAAATCGGAGGTCCAAGAGGCAGTGCCAGGATCACCCACTGGTCCTGCCTGTTCTCCTGATCAGCTGAACAGATCCTTGTAAGAAACTAGTCATTGTGAAATCTACAGTCTCAATTTATCCAAATAAGTTGGCTCCTGGTCCCTATGTATGGTACTTGTTTCCCATAGATTTCGATGGGAAATTTTGGAACCTGACTAATTAGCTGGTATTGGGCCTTAATTTGCAGTCCCAGTCCTGTCATGTAACACAGCAATGACTAAAGGGTTTTATTTCTGCTTTAATTGCACCCCATACTCCAGAAAACTCTTCAGTGGTATAAATAAAATGGCTTGCCAGAGATCCCACAGGAAGTTTGCAGCTGAGCTGGGGAGTGGAGCCAGGTCTCCCACATCCCATTCCAATGGCACCAGGCCATCCACCTGATCCCAAATGGTGTTATGCAAAATGAGGATCCGTTCTGATGTGCCTCCAGCCCTCTTCTGTTTCCTAGCACTCAGCCACCCAACACCTTAATACTGACCTCCTTTTTGGCAGCTTCGAGTTGTCACAACCTCTCCCTCAATTTGAGGCAATGAAGTGATACTGGAAAGCAGCATGAATTCTGCTCAGCCTGAGATCCAAGCTAGCCTCGGAGCAAGAAGCATCTCCGTGCACAAGCAAACAGTGTTTAAAAGGAGATTAAACACAAAAGTAATGCCTCTAATCCCAGCTGCTTGGTGGGCACAGGCATCAGGCTGGAAAGGGAAGGCAGCAGGGCTGCCAGCACTACGGCAGGGCTGGGCCACAGCTCCTAATCCCACACTCAGCAATGGTGGCACAGCTCCCTCCTAGCATGGAAGATGCCTTGCTGCCTCCTTTAAAGAAGCTGGTAAGAACCAAAGACTGGTATGATCAGCTAACCAATGTGTTAGGTCATGTGCTTACACATAACTGCTCAACTCAGCTGCAATGAGCCATTTTCCATCACCACGTTTATAAAGCAAAATGACACCTCCAGGAGATGTGTTGCTTATAAGGTGAAGAAGGCCTCTGGCTTATGCTGTACCTCACTGTCTCACTACATATCCTTAAGCATGTAGAGCAGTTCCCAAGTTCATGTCTCTCTGTGAGGGTTACAAAACCTACACAGCTATCCTGTCAAGCCTCAGTGTGCTATCTAATACAAATTGTATTATTTCCATCAACACACCATCCAAGTTTGGTTTAATAAACAGAATCATGGGGCATGGCTGGAGCCAGAAGATAATACAATGCTAAAGGCACTTAAGTGTCCTCTCTGATTCCCACAGGCATCTGGAAGGAATTCCATTTCCCAGTGAAGTCTATGGGAAAATCAATGCAACGTTCAAACCGACAGGAGTCCTGCCCAAGCAGGAGTGAAAAATCACCAAGTCAGCTTTGAAACTCTCACTTGGCTCTGAATGTGTGGCCAGAAGACTTCCTTTCATTTCATTAAAGCCACGATGCTACAAAGAACACTCTCTAGTTTGACTTTAAGGAAGGGTGATACTTAATTTGTATCAGTTTTTCCCCCAAGGTACTGATTTAGTTGCATGGTGAGGACAAGCTCTCAGCAAAGGAAATGTGAGTTTATGGGTGCTTAGCACCTCACAAAAGGAGGCTCAGTGCAGAAAGCCTAGAAATGGGTGGTTCTTAGTTTAGAACTCGAAGGCTGCTCTCACCAAGTGAAGATGGAGGATGCTGCACAGAGCCAGATTAGTGCAGCTTCCTTTTAACATTTTAATAATAAAAAATGTTTTCATGGCAGCCGATCAAGAAATTTCTCTGTAATCTTTTACGTACTGACAACATATCAACGATGGGCATAAAAACTCTTGCAATTAGCCTTGGTCAATCCATTAGTGTAGCTGAAATTGTTCTTTTTTTGTCAGATTGGCAATTTTCCACTGGGTCATGGAATATAAATCACAGAGTTCCTGTGACATTCTGCCAATACATGATTACTCTTCTCACTCAAGAAGCACGTGGAAAGCATCCTAAGTTTATGGCTATTTTCTATTTATCAATTTATACTTTTGCATTTCCATCTTCTTACCAAACTATTTTATGTGAGGTACAACCCCCAACATATGCAAAACCTAGATTTCACTTTGATGTGCATCCAGAAAGTACAGATCCAAGACTTCTAGTATCAACAGCAGCAGTTTAGGAAATTCTTATAATCTCATTTTTTCAGGAATTCAGCGTAAGGTACAATAAACTGAAATGGTCTGTCTTACAAATCGGTCCTAGAGCCAGAAAGCCCACGGCAACATCAGTCTGTTTTTTTGATCTTCCTTTTGGCTGATGCAAAATTTGCCCTTCTGACATCCAACTCCAGAGATAGATGTCATTACGTTTTCAACTTTGATCTGTTAAAGGAAATATAAGTAGCAGCTTGCAAGATCCTGTTTTGTTTAGGTTTTTGGGTTTTTTTTCCTTTACCTAGGTGTGATCAACCAACTGTAAAAGAGGAGGAGTATTCCCTCATCTGTCTCAGGAAAAACACAGGCCACACATGGAAGATGCCTCTCGTGATGCGTAAGAGTTGCAAGGGAAGCCAAAACATTGCACTGCAACATCCCTCATTGAGCACCACACCAAAACCCGCCAAGTCAACAGCGCATTTTCCAAAAGATTGAGCTCTGCAGCAGCCTAACACTTTCTCCATGGAAGCATACAGTTAATTTAGAACATTTCTCCACTTTACAAAAGCTGCTCTGCTAGTTCTTAATCACAGGCCGTTAAATTCACATGGCCTAAGGTGACCCTGGTGGATGCCCTTAACCCGTGCAAAGAGGCACACTCAGCCCTGCCTCTCCCGGTGCAGGCAGATGACTTGGGGAAAATCTGTTCCCAGCGGGAGGCAAACATAATAGGTGATGAAATGAACTCTACCTCCCACAGGACAGATGGGAGAGGTGAAGCAGCCAGGAGAACAACCACGCTGCTGAGCCAGAGAGAACTTCACAGGCAGAGCAGAGGAAATGCCCCCGTTCTGGGGAGATTCAGTCTGCTCGTAGTAAAACTGTACTCTGCACACTAGAGCTGCCTACTTCCTGGGACTGTGCATGCTTTCTCCTTTAAACAGGGTCAGACTCTGCTCCCCGTCATGCCAAGGCGATTCTGTCACTGCCTCTGGATCCCAGTCGCAGCAAATTCACACCAGCCCCTATTTCCTGATAGAAACAGAGGATTTTCAGGCTGCCTTTGCCCTCTGAGTCTGACATGCAGCACTGGGCTCTGACAAACTGGCCTGGATTTTCTTTTTTGAATACAATGATAAGCTCCATGTTGGGTAGTGTTTTTCTTTAAGTAATATGCCAGATGGTCTGGGGGTGTGGTTTCTAATTTTATGAAGGGGGTTATCAGTCATCTCTGTGCTACAATATAGAGACCAAATCTGTCAGAATAGAAGGAAAACCTGCCCACTCCGACTTACAAAACTTACTTTTCCAATTAAAAATATGTTTTGCGTTGCAGGAGAGAAAATGACTGTTCTTCCTTCATTTTCCACAGATTCCGCCTTGTTACTCAGGAATATCAGGCATTTTCTTCATGCATGCCTGATCCTGCAAACTCTTAGCCTACAAGATCATTCTTAATTCTCAAGTCCACCCACTGAGTTTAAACAGGGCTACTCACATGCAGAAGGACTGGCAATACCATGCACTAAAACGAGGGAGAGAACAGCCACTGGAGTGATTTTGTTCTGAGCCTCAGTTGAAAATGAATACATGCTATAAAAGAAATAAACCTACTGTACAAGCCCTCACTGAACTGGCTGCTCCCTAAAGGCAATTGCAGCCCTAAGGAAACACGTTTCAGAAATATCATCTTACCAGGGACAACGAGAAAACATTTGATTTGCTAATTCAAGCTACTAAATATATATAAATACTAAATATAGTAAACAGGCCCGATCCTGTTTACTGAGGAAAGCATGGCAATTTCAATACTCCATTAGTCACTCTGATAAGCCTTTAGTAAGAATTACTCATGACAGTAAAGCCTGCAGGACTGTGCCCAGGAAAAGCAAATGTGGGTAGTAAAGACGGGTTACTCCATGAAAACCTAACCATGCCTGAGTGGCTCAGAGCACAGCTTAGCACACAGGCAAAAGCAGCACTCACATAAGCAAGAACCGGGGGAAAGGCTGAATATTTTGGTTTTATTTTTTAATGTTGTTTGAGTTCATGTCTTAAGGAATTACTGTTTCACAGTGAGATAGTAAAATATTTATGTCTCTTGTTTCTCTAATGGTTTCTAAACTGACAAATGGCAAAAAAAACCAGCAAAATGAAACGGGTAAACTTGTGGCCGACCTTTTCCATTTTTGGTCTTGCATCCTCCAGTTAATATTCACCACGAGGTAAATAATTATTTTCTGAAATAAATTTCTCAGCTACATCTACCCATTTTTTCAGCTTCCTGCCGTTGCCCCACTTGTCTGCCTGATTCTCTTGCAATGGAGCCATGTGAACTTTTGCTCTCCTTCTAAGTGGTATTTAAAAATGAAGCATGTGCTTGTTACGCTGAGGTATTTGAAAAAATAATGTATTCTGGTAGCTACAGAACCCTGACTCAAAGGCAGGAGCAGCATGCACTATTTTAAAATGCTAGCACTCAGATCCAGCCCTCCTACAACAGCAGCCAACTCCACCAAGTTCACTGGGAAAAAGATTTTAGCAGTAGTGCACTTGTCTGGTCCAAAACAGCCTTCAGTGGGGAAATACGAACTGCATACCCTTTCCCTGTTGTGAAAGTTTCCTTAATGGTGGTGAAAAACAACAATGATGAAGCACTGCTCTCCAAAAATACTAAACTGATGCCAATCTGGTAATTAGTAATTAGCCTCTCTGGTAAAGTGTTGTGCAAGACAGAAATACTCCCATTTTCAGTGTAATGGGAAAACGTTTGCTCCTTAATCACATGAAAATTGAAAGCTATGACTGTAAAATATGTTCCTAGTGCATTCCTGCTCGTTAATAGAGCACTGTACAAAAAGCAGTGAGTTAAACTCTAGAAGGATCCTGCAACTCTGAATGAAGGTGATTGAACCTGGCACAGACTTTACAAAAATACACAGCATATGGTTTAAAAGGAGATGGCCCAGTACCAATGCAAGCAAGAACTCATTCATTTTTCTCCATGTTTGTGCTTCAGCAAGATGCAGGCTTCCCCTGGGCACATCAAAGGTGCCGGGTTTATTCTCGCTCAACTGAGGGAAGAAATCACCAGGAACAAAGTGCATCAAGTAAAACCAAATGATAAGGAACCCAGCAATACCATGCTTCTAGATCTGATTTACTGCTGCAACGATCTGTTAAACTGCACGTTCTCACTACACCCATTTGCATGCCTAATGATGCAGAAAATAACCCTGTACTATTTTCTTTTGGAAAAAAAAAAAAAAAAAAAAAAAAAAAAAAAGAAAGTGTATTTTTGGAGGTAAGCTTCATATGCAGGTTCCTGCTTAAAATCAGCGTGGACGGTTTATTTTCCTTTTAATAAAGCCCAGCACTTGAAGAGACATTACTTCATTCATAAATATTGTTTCAAATATTTTAAATACCTCTAGGACAGTAGTTTAAAGATAACACACCAATGCAAGACCAACAACAAACCTTACGGCAATTCTTCTCCGCTGCGAGACGGAGAGAGCTCTGAAAACACGGGGGGGTCACAAGGTCCCTCTCCACCCTGAACCCCAGCAAGTTTTAATCCCCGATGGGCCCCTTGGCCGCCGCCTCCCTGTGACACGCGGCCCGGGGTCGCCGGGCTCCGGTCCCCCCGCGGGTGTCCCGGGCGAGGCGCGGGCAGCGCGGAGCCTCCCCCCGGGGCGGCGGCGGCCGACGGCGCGGAAGGAAGGAGGACGGGACTAATTTACCTACGGAGTCAATCTCCAGGAGGCGCTGCAAGTCGCGGATGCTGTGGATCTCGCTGTGCGCCAGCCGCTCGATGAGCTCCTGCGGGATCTCGGCCTCCTTCAAAGACACACACAGAGCGCGGGTCAGCGCGCAGTGCCGCCAGGCGCGCCCGCAGCGCCGGGCGTGCGGCGCGCCGCGCCTCTGGGCTTGGCGGGCACGGTGCGGGGTGTTTGCGGGACGCGTGCGGATGAAGCACGGGGAAAATCCACTCACACGCCCCCCTAACAGCGCTCCGCGGGTCGCCGGAGCGCTCCCGCCGCCCCCGCCTGCGCGCCCGCGGGGGCTGCGCGCCGCCCGCCCGACTGCGCCACGGCTCCGCGGGGCGGCAGCTCCGCACGGCCCCGCCCGGCAGCGGCAGCCCCGAGCCCCGGAGCCCAGCCCGGCCAGCGGCTGCCGAAGTTCGGCCGGGCGGACGCCAAGTCCCCCGCGGGCGCGGGCTCCCCCGACCCGGGCAGAGGGACGAGGAGAACCGCGTCCCACGGGGCGCCGCCATCCTACCAGCGCCCGCGTCGCGGCTCCCAGTGCCGAGCGGACCGGGTCCCGGGAAAAGTTACAGCCGCTGTGCAGCGCCGAGCACCGCGCTCGCCCCGACCGGGGCCACCTGTAGCAACCCCGGGACGCGGCTCCGCGCCCCCTCCGTCCCCTGCGGGCGGGCGGGCGGGAGAGCTGCCGGCTGCTCCGGGGGAGCTTCACGAACCGGGGAAGGGCGTTTTGGGGCGCGGGGCATTCACCCAAGTTCTGCCCGCGGCACTAGCGGTGCCCGCGGCCGCTGTGTGCAGCGCTGGGCGCCGCGGGGGCGGCCCGGCTCTCCGCGCACCCTCGGCTTCCGCACAGCCGCAGCCCGCTGGCACCCGCGGGGCGTGGATATTTTATCATATATTTATGATATATATAATATACATTATATACATATTAATTCTTAAGGGTAGCCAGCAGCGCGGGCGCGGAATGCACGGTCATTCCCCTTCGCTTCTGCCATGCATGAAATGGCAACTTGCTCCCGGGCTCGGCCGCGCAGGGCCCGGGGCAGGGCAGCGCTCCCGGCGGGGCCGGGGATGCCCGCGGAGCCCAGGTGGGCAGCCCGCTCCCTCCCCGGTGCCCTCCGCCGCGCCGAGCCCCGAGCCCCGGCTGCGGCGTGCCCCGGGGACCGGCAGCGCAGGAAGCCGCTCTCACCTACCTCGGAGAAGGTAAAGGACAGGTAGCCAAAACCTATCAGCAAAACGCAAGCCCAGGTCCTCATCGCGGTCTAGTGCACTTTAGACACGGAGGGAAGGCAACGCTGATGGAGAGGGGCTGCAGGCCGGCTCCTGCCGCGCAGGAATTCAGTACCATCCCTCAGGGGAAAGGCAGCGGGGTGGCTCGGGGGTCCTCCGCATCCAGGGTGGGTCGGGGCTGCCCGGGGCGGCGGTGGCTTAATGACGGCGCGGCCGCTGTTTGTACGTTCCCCTCGCTACGGGAGCGTGGCTGCTCTCCCTTCTGCCGCTCTCGCTCGCTCCTCTTGGCTCTTAGGACTAGACCAGCCGGTACTTCTGCATATTTGCTTAGATCAGACCAAAGTGAAACCCAAGGAGTCGATCCGGAGCGCAGCCGAAACGCCCATCACCTGTCTGGGGCGGCTGCCCCCCTCGCGCGGGCGGCGCTGGGGCCGCCTCCCCCCGCCGCGGCCGCCGCTCCGCGCCGCGCCGGGACCGCGGGGCTGCGCTCTCCGCCGAGGGCCGGCCCCCCCGCCGTGCCTGCCCTCCACCCGGCCCCTCCTCGGAGAGGGGGGAAAAAAATCAAAAAATCTTTATTGATACGGAGCGAAGTGTTTTCTCTTGCCGAGAATGGTCCCGCTTCCCTCCCCGGCTGGGGCGAGGTCAAAAATAATAATTAATTAGGAATAATAGCAGGGACAAATCGGAGCAGTATTTGCAGGATCTCGCGGGCTGCCTTGGTGCAGTTCCTGCTCCACTTTGCACGGGAGAAAAAGACAGGAGGAGGAGGAGGAAGGGGGGGGGAAATATATATATATATATGTATATATATATATATATATATGCCAGAAGGTTTAAATCCCAAGGGGATCGGAGACGAACTGCAACTCCAGGCAGAGGGAGGCTCGGGGCTCGCTCCCGAGCGGTGGCCGGTCTGGAGCGTGGCCCCGCCGAGGAGCAGCATATACCGCTCCCGCCCCGCCGTGCGCCGCCCCCGCCCCTCCTCCCGGGTACTCCCGGCACCAGACCCACCAACAACAAGTCGTGGGGGTGCCGGCAGCTGCGGCGCCTGCTCCACGGCCGGGGGCTCTGCCCACTGAGAGGGGAAAACAGGGAGCCGGCGGCGGGCAGGGCCGGGGGGAGCGGGGCAGCCCCCGCCGCCAGCCCTCTGCGGCACCGGGCGGAGGGGCGGGCGCTGCTGCGCAGCAGCCGCCGTGTAACCTGGCGGGCTCGGCCGTGTGCTCTGCCTTTACATAAGGCAGAGCGGATCGCCATGGCCACGGCGAGATCCTCTGTGTGTGTGTGTGCGCGCTTTCTTATCGCTGATACTCTGTTTTAGCGAGGGGGGGCCCTGCCTTTTGCAGAAGGGGAGGGGCAGAGCGGCGGAGGGTTGTGGTGTGCGGGTTTGAAGGTTGCTGTTGCAGCGCAGCCTTCATTGCGAAGGACAACACACGCGCACAGCCTTAAGGAATACAAGAGCACCCCCAAAACTGCACGAGAGGCAGCGGGGGGCAGCGGAGCCCTCCGCCCTGCGGCACCCGGCTGCGGCATGCGCGGCCGTGGGGCTCCCCACCGCGGCCACGGGCACGCCGCGCCCCGGGGCTCCGCCGCAGCCGGAGCCAGCCTTCGCTACTGCCGCGGCCCTCCGAAACTGCTCCGGCTCCCTGCGCTTGCCCCAGACCTCCGCCCTGGAGCTCAGCACATGCCCCGGCCCCGCACCCCGCACCGACCCTCCGCAACCGCACCCGGACTCCGCCGCCGGTCCCGAGCCCCGAGCCGGTCCCGAGCCCCGAGCCGGTCCCGAGCCCCGAGCCGGTCCCGAGCCCCGAGCCGGTCCCGATCCCCGAGCCGGTCCCGAGCCCCGAGCCGGCCCCGATCCCCGAGCCCCGAGCCGGTCCCGATCCCCGAGCCGGTCCCGAGCCCCGAGCCGACCCCGATCCCCGAGCCCCGAGCCGGTCCCGGGCCCCGAGCCCCGAGCCGGTCCCGAGCCCCGAGCCGGCCCCGAGCCCCGAGCCGGCCCCGCCGCTCCTCGGGGGCAGCCCGCGTTCCCTTCGCATCCTCCCTCCTCGCCGCCCCGGAGAGAAACTGCCCCCGTTCCCCCGGCGCGGATTGGCACAAGGTGCCTGCTGCACCCTGACATCTCCCTGAACTCATTGTGATTTAAATAACAGCCCTTTCTCATCTAAACAAAGGTTCTTAATAGCAGATGCAAAGAATTCAGCTCATCTGAAAATCCAATAGCATTTAAGTGGATTAACTGCAATAACACAACTGAGGAGTGATACTATCCTTCATGGAAGACAATAGACTGTAAATGCACAGCCAGGGAGACTTATCCTTTCATCTCTGAATTTCCTTCAGCATTTCAAAAGCGAATGCTTTCTAGAAGCCCTGAAGGGGTTTGCACGCTACTGGCTTGGACATGCTTCTAGGAAACAACCTGTGCTTTAATGGGCACTTTGCAATTGCATAGAAGTTCCCACCAAAACAGAAGTGGCCTTTCAAGTACGTTTAATTCTCTCTCATGATGTCATGTAGGCTTACAGGGTGGTCTCCAGGACCACAAGGGGGAAAAAAAAGGGTGGGGGTTGAAAAGAGAGAAAAGGAAAAGAAATGTAAAAGATTTGGAAGCACTTTAAAAAGGAGAATGCTGCGCTTTTTTTTTTTTTTTTTTTTTTTTTTTTTAAGACAGAAAATGCTGAGCCACTGTGGAGCCACTCTCAAATGCCTCCTGATATATATATAAAAATATGACCCGAGTGACACACTGCAGCAGAGCCACCCATGCAGAGCAGGAGGAGGCAGAGCAGGGCAGGACACTCTGGTGGTGCCATCACTTTCTTACATGGCAGAAGTAAAAAGCGATTACTTCAGTTAAAAAAAAGTCTCATCTGCACTTATCATTTGCTGGGGTTAAAGAAGCAATTCTTATGGTCTGTGTTGTCATAGTAATAAAAAAATAATTGCTAAACAGTGAAATAGATTCTGACAGTACCGGCTGGCTGAGCATTTACTCCTCTCCTTCTTTCCTTGGTTGGCTAGTACATTTGGGATCAGAAGTGCTGTATATTTGTAGCTCTTGCTAGTGGTATTTCACTGCAAAAGCCAACAGAGATAACTCCTGCTGTATCTTATGGTAAAAAAAAAAAATACCCAGTTTTGATTTTTCTTATATTTTCCCCATTTTACAAGAAACATACTGCATCAGCATCTTTTTTTAATCTGTCATTGTGGAGCTCAGATAAGCATCTTTCCTCTGGGTCAAGTTACACTTGGAGTAGCTTTTAACATTAGACTGTTTATAGGGATCATTACAAATATTTGATAATAATGCAAAATATGTAAGATCCCAGAGGAGAGCAAAGACCAGGAAACATAAATAAAATTCACACAGATTCTGCAAACAACTTTATACTTAGGTTGTCTGTCTGCTTACAAACCACATTTTGTCCTTGTCTATTGTTTGATCTAAAATTGCATTTGTTGCCTGAGTCCCTACGTATAGCTGTGTGAAAAACAAAACACCAGTGCATGTTTGCTTCAGCATGGCACCTTCCTGTGGTCTGCACATTTATTGCACATGTGTGCACCAGACATGAAATATCACCTTTTATGTAATGCCCACAAGCCGCCCATGAGGCAGGAGTGACAGGATGGTAGTTACAGGTTTAAAAGGAAATCAGTACCAAGAACAGAGCGTCGGAAAAATTAGGTTTTGCACTTTTTTTATTTATCTGGGAGCAGCGAGCAAGATATTGCTTGTCTAATTTAAAGCACGCACCGTTAGAAGTCTCTCAAATGTCAGGAATTATAATAGAATTACACCATGACAGAGTGTTGAGAGGGAGGATTCCCAGGGTTTGCACAGCACTTGGCATGGGGGAAGGGATGCAGAAGCTCTTTGACAGGAAATGAGACTTCTTCAGTGTCCCCAGTGCTGCTTTCTGCGGGTGGAGCCACCTGAAGCTTCACCTGGAGTCACCAAATCAGCCTTCCAGCATCCACTGCAGACAGAGCTCGTTTACATCTCTGCTGGCTCAGCTCTTAGAAACACAGGCCAGGTAACAGCACCAAGTCCTGTTTCACAGCCCCGTGCTGGCCTGGGGGAAGGTCACTGGGAGAGGACAGCCAGCAAGGTGGGCACTGGGCTGGCTCCGAAATGGTGCCTGAAGCCCAGGGCATCTATTTCAGAGCTCGGGATGGAATGACACTTGTCTGACCCTCCTGACAAATCTGGAGGTTGCAAGAGGAATCATTTCATTGCAATGACACTCCTGCTGAGAGAGTCTGAGTTTTTTCAGGTTTGATTTTAGTGGGGATTTTGCCTCACAGATAATCCAGTTGATGTTAACAAAACAATGGGTTTGGGTAGGGGGTTTTGTTGGAAGGGTGGCCTGCTTTTATTGCAGTGTGTGTTTGGGGCTGGCCAAAGCTGCTCAGTGTGTTCTGCAGGATACATCCTGCCACCACATCTGTCCTGGTTCTGGAAAGGGACCACAGGAAATACTCTCAGCAATTTGGACGTGCACCTTTCTGTCAGTGCCCCAGAGTGTATAACAAAGGATAAAAGTGCAGAACATAAAATCCAGAAATCTGGACAGGAAGATCACCAACTTTGGGTGGCTCCTCTCTGGATTTGAACATTTTTTTTGGCCTGTAGCTTCAGAGGGGCATGTGGCCATGGTGGGGGAAGGTCATTTTCCTGCTCTGCAGCTCAGTTGCTGCCTGCCTGTGGAAAGGCATGAGGCTGGCACAGGTGCAGGTGCAGTGCAGGCAAGGACTGTGAATGCAGAAGGCACTGATGGCAGGTACACTGTTCCCTTTCCTGAATCTCAGCCCATAAAGAGCAGCAAGGAAAGCTGCAAGGAGAACAAGCAAGGCTGTTATTATTCCAGCTGGTGCACCTACAAACGTGATTTCCTTCTTTTCCAGCTTTTCCTTTTGGATTCTTGCACTGGCTCCATCCTTCTGGCTGAGCTTTGTTGTCTTTGTAACTTTTTGTTGGTGCAGCTTTCCAGATGCTTTCACAGTTGTTAATTTTCTTAAATAGTCATGAGATGCAAATCTGTTACAAGGTTTCAGCTAGAGGAGTGATCAGAAGTGGTGTGGAAAAGTTTTATGATGCCTCTGCCCCAAACACAGAGGGTGGCCGTGGCCAGCATCCATTTATGTGGGTTGACACTTAAAGCTACAGTATTTCTGGAGATGTTTTACCCTCCTGTGAATGAGGCAGGGTCCCTGTAGAGCTGATCCTCCCTCCAAAATTGCCCTTTTGACTTCAGTGGATGTCAGGCCCGATTGTCTCTGGAGACATTACTTGGTTTAATAGCCAAGAGAGACAGTTAGCAAGGCTCCTGTTAATGTGCTCCTTACCCAGGAGCTTCAGCAGCACGGCTGAAATGAGGGACTGTTTGACCTTCCCAGTGGCTGCCGGAGCCACTGCTGAGTGACACCCAGTTCACCTTCAGGGCTGGAGCACGAACTGGCAGCCCTGCCAGCCTGGGTAGCAAGATACCATGTTTAGGCATTAAACTGGGGCACTTGCATACCAGCCCCGGCCGCTATTTTAGTGGGTATTGAAGCTGATCCCTGCTCCTCACCCCTGTGGGACAAGGGAGCTGCCGTGAGTGCGGGATATCTTCTGCCTGGTGGATAAAGCTATTAAAAATGGGCTGTGCTTTGTCAGGAATACGTAGTTCATCCAGCTGAATGACTGTAAAAGCACCAGCCCAGCTGAAGGTATGCTGATCCAGGCTGTAAATGAGAGCAGTGCACACAGGGCTCAGCCCCTGGGGTCCTGTGCATGGTGTGCTCATTCTCCTCAGCAATGGGGCTGTAAAGCTCCTCTCCTCTGACTCAAATCAACACCAGTCGCAGTGATTCTGTGGAGACCATCCAGGATGTAACTCAGCCACGCTAAGTACCATAAAATTGTGATATTACTCTTCATTGTTTGCAGCTAGGAGGCCTGTCGAGGCCTAGCTTGGAGCAGTCAGTTTTATTAAGCTCCATCCAAACACAGTGAGATAGTTGTTCTTCCCCAAGAGTTTGTATTCTCAAAGTGTGAGCCGCCCCGTTTGTGTTCTTGTATCCATGCAACCTTGTTGCTCTTACAACATTACACATTTGTCCTGTGAGATTCCCTCCCTTACAATAAAAGCTCACGAGAATGATACACACATTTTCAACTCTGAGCACACCAGAGACTGCAGGATCCAGCAGTACCTAATGGACACGGGAGATATTCAGCTGTAGCTGAATTGTTAACTTTGAACTGCAAATGTTTGTAATAACTGTGAAGCTTCCTAAATGGATTCCTGACCCTTTTTGTCACAGAAACCTAGTTAATATAAGGGAAGGAGAAAAGCAAGTAAAGGATTGGTGATTGGTTTGCTTTTTTTTTTTTTTTTTTAATGGAAACCCCAGTGTAGATTCTTTTGCATTTTTCTTTTAATTTTCTTACACCTTCAGCAGCCTGGTCCTCACATGGTCTCGGTGGCTGCACATTGTTCAAGGATCATGCCTGAAGTCCCCAGCCCAGAGCAGCATCTTTACAGAAAGGCTTCATGGAGCCCACACTGACTCTCCAAACTCATCCTCCCTGAGCACTTCCACCCTTTCGAGACACACTGGTATCCACAGACCCACTGATGGTGGTGTCAGACCACAGCAGGCAAGCCATGTGGTGGCATCTGCTCCTCAGAGAAATTCCTGGGGAATTCAATGCTTTCCAGCTGTTTATTCTCAACACTTTGTACGTATATGATTTCTTCCTGAGAACAGATAAAGATCTTCCCTGCCACGGGGCCACGGCCACACTGCAGGTGAGAAGCTGGGAGTAGCCATTTCCAAAGCCCTTTTCTCACCACCTCAGGACAAGTTTTAATCATTGCCTTGCTAAATTCCAGGTCCAGCAGACCTCTGAGAAGCACCTCTGGTCACAACATTTGGCTGTGTTGCACAGAGATGTCTTAACTTAGCAGGTCTGTCACCTGCTAGGCACATCTCATGGTCCTTGGGAGCGTGTTCCTGATACACTGCTGAGCTAGAAAGGGACCATGCACCCCCATTTACACCAGAGCTGAGTTTCCTGGTTCCTGCAAGAAATGAAGTGCAGAACCACAGAACTGTAGAATCATTCAGCTTGGAAGAAACCTCTAAGATCACCGAGTCCAACCATCTTCTCCATCCTACTGAACGTAGCATTTGTTTACCTTTCAGTGGTGGTTTGTGATGCCATTCCCATCGATTGGGATACAGAGCTCCTTCTTTCTTGGAAGTCAGTGAGGAGTGCAGCATTAAAGCAGAGAGCAGGCAATGGCCCTTTAAGCATTGTCTGTTTAACTGTAGCACAATCTCTCCTGCACTCCAGTGCTTTCCATAAACAGCAAGTCATCCTGGAAGGGGAGGGAGAGGATGATAAATAATCCTGTTATTCATGCGACTGCGTTCTTTCATGAAACTGGGAAAAGGCAAAATAAAGTGGCGACTGCAAGACTGAGAATGAAGCACAAGGCAGTGGGTTGTGTTGCTGCAGTTATTTGGGGCTGGAAGAAAATCTGGAAAGAGAAAGGTGAGCGGAAAAGGTTTAAAATGCCAAGAAGTAAGGCAAGAGATGGGATGTAAAAGAGTAGCTTTCCCTGCATCCTTGCTTTGTGTCTGGGCTCACTGCTGGGGCTGGCTGCGGTTCTGGCTGTCCAGCACCAGCTCCCACAGCGTGGCTCCCTGTGCCAGAGGCTTCCCTGTGTTTGCACCTTGTGGACAGGTGGGCAGTGGGAGATGACAGAGCTCCAGTAAGGGTTGCTGGGCAAGGAGACAGGCAAAAGTGAGCAAACCCTGGGAAACAAATCTCATGGAACAATGAGGAAGCAGAGAATAAATCTGTTTGCTGAGGGTCCTAGCAAATGAACTACAATCAGTTTTTTGTGGGACAAAAACTATGGTATTGCCTTCATCACACTTTGCATCTGTGCCAGAGGTGCCTCCCCAGTTTGTGTTGGAGGTGCCCACGCTGCAGCCGCTCCAGTTCTCCATCTGTGCTCTTCGTGCATCCCCTGGGCCCTGAGCTGGGACAGCTGAGGCACAGGCATCCCTCCCATTCCATCAGCCCTGCTCACAGGCAGCCTCCCACCGAGAGCCGGGACAGACAGCTGTGGGGAACATCCTAAACCACTGCAGCTGTCTGTTCTCTGCATGTGAGCCAGAGCCCTCCATCCCTGGGATGCTCCTGGAAGCAGCTGGGCCCTGTACTGCTGCCTAATTGCCTGGTACCAGCCTCATCTTTGGTTTGTAAGAGAATCTCATCCTAGGACAGTATTTTTAACACTTCAATAATGACACACATCCGCTTCAGCAGCATCAAGGTGAAGATAATGCAGCTGCATTTTTATAATCTTCCAGAATTGCCTCGTCCCCTTGCATGGCATCAGGGCAATTCCTTTAGACTTATAAAAGCTTAAGCCTTTGTAAACAAGGCAGCCCTGGAGCCTAGGTATTGTAGAGAGAGAATTCCTCTCCATGTCCTAAATATTTTGGATGAAAAAAAAAAAAAAAAAAAAAAGACAAGAAAAATAAGAACATTTAAGACATCAGCTTCCCTTCTATTGTAAATAGGACCAGCTCCATCCAGCTTCAGGTTGGAGTCTCTTACACTGTCACTGTGCAAAGCTCCCAGTAGGGCAAATGGGAATTGCACATGATGTGATGGGAAAGCAGCAGATACCCTTGTAAATACTGCACCCTCACACGAGCCACGAGTATCTTTCCTGAGACACCCTGCCAAACTAGCAGGTGTTTTTTACATCAGGCCTTATATTAACACACTCCTACGTATGTCTGGCTGCATCTGCTGCATTAGCGATCCCTCGGTGCATAATGGCTGGGTTAGTTTGTGGAGTTAAATACCACGGGCAAGAGCCCAGCCACAATGCATCCAAACCTCAAACTGCTTCTGTTTCTGTTACAGGGGTTACTGCTGCCCTTCTTTCACTGTGACTTTTTCTTTCTTTCTTCTTCTCACTGCTTTTTTTCTTTGTTCCTGCCCATCCTTTCCCCAGTTTGTGGTTTCCAGATTCCCTCCATGTCTTTATTTTCTCCATCTTTTGCTGTGTCTTTCCTGTCTCATTTCAGTCTCTGGGGATGCCAGAGAGAATGAAAGCTGCAGCCAGCCAACCCCACTCCAACAGCCCCAGAGTGGCCAGATACTCCTCCAGCCAGTGCATCCAGTCTGGGGGCAGTGCCATGGGGACCGCTGGGTGGGGATGCCACCATTTCAACTCTGGGTGCTTGTAGTGGCTGCTGTGGAAGTGAAAAAAGGCAGCTCAGGCCTGCTCAGCTTCTTCTCTCAGTGCAGACAGCAAGTCCAAGTCCAAAGCCACTGGGGAAAATATGTG
Source organism: Sylvia atricapilla (assembly GCF_009819655.1). Lineage (NCBI taxonomy): Eukaryota > Metazoa > Chordata > Aves > Passeriformes > Sylviidae > Sylvia > Sylvia atricapilla. Next base: position 2,406,246 of record NC_089154.1, read on the forward strand.
CCCCCAGTTTAAAAGCCTCTTTTTACAGAAGCCAGTGGTAGGAGTCTTTGGGGGTTAGTCTTCTTTGGGGATGAGTCTTCTGTAATTATATCAATGATTTTAAACTATGTTGTGGCCAGACATAAAAGCTGTTCGGCAACATGGCAGGGCTGAATCTAAAGCCAGCTGCCATAGACCTCTACAAAACCCCTGAGCTGTCTTTGTAGAGCTGACACTAAAGTTAGGTTGAAATTTCCAAGGGCACCAACGATGTGTGTGTTTAACTTCCACTGAAATGGGAGTTTGGGGCGTTACCTAATGAGAAAGATTTGAAAAATACTTTTCTGTCCTCCTTTGTTTAAAATTAAGATGCCAAATTCAAACATCCATGCCAGCATGGTGTCTGTTTCCATTGCTCATGCTTTTAGTTGTGCAGTTGTTGTCATGGTCCTTCATGGAGGTCTCACCTTTGGTCCCAGGCTCTCTTGGCCCTACGTTTAGCTTTTTGCAGTAGTTCTATGGTGTGTGCACACACACAAAGCACAACAGCTGGTGGATCTCTTATTCATGGCTTAATCACTTCCCCCCGGAGGTGTGCAGTGTGATGTGTGGTCTTGCTCAATCCTGGCTTCCTGAGGGATGGAGCAGGAGGGTCAAACACAGCCCAGATTCACCACTTAGGAGCATGACTAACCCAGGGCATGGAGTATTCTCTCAACGTCATTAGGATGGACCTGCTTCTTTTCCTGGCAAGCATTTAGTCCTTTGGAGTTTGTCTTACCACACCCTTCCCATCTCATGCTTATCTCGGCATCACACTTTGAGCTGCCCACTGGTTTTCCACACATCCCTGACTTTCCCCAGGCCATCCATCTGATCTCATAACCACAGCTCCTCTCGCCCTTTGTAAAGGTTTGCTGTATCACTGCTACTTTCCTATCCATCTGGAATTTCCCCTGCAGGCTCTGAACCACCTACTCCATAAGTGTCATCAGACACCTTTTCCTGGGCGGGACTTTTGTTCCAATTCATGGTTGCGTAATCGAAGTTGGCTGTCAATTTAATTCAAAATGCCATCATACCAGAGCAGGGTCTCTACATTTGAAGCAGTTGAGAAAAATAAAGTACTGATAAGGAGCCAGATGGCTCAAAAGATTGGGAACCAGCAATGGAGCCTATAACCTCGACATCACTGCTCCAAAATGCAGCTCTGGTCCACAGTGAACTTCGTGGGCTCAGTCCAATTTCTAGTGTACATATGTCAGAGAAACTTCCCTTATAAATACCCACTGCTTTGGCTAGGAGGCCTGAAGAGGTGTGTGAGGGTCCCTCAAAACAGAGGAAATGTCACCTGCTGCACATGGATGATGCAGTCCCCCGCAGTGCTGATGCTTCCCTTGCAAGGGAAATTCAAATTGCAGCACTGCCCACCTGGCCAGCTTCCACAGGGAAAACATTTCCTTCTCTTCCAAATTACCTTTCAAGCCAGTTTTAAAATTGCCTCATGCCTTAGTCTTATGAAAACTGTAACTCTGCAGTCCTAGTGGTCTGACTGATGCCATGTGTAACTTGGTGAGAGGCTCCTCAAAGGTGAAAGAATATTGCCAAAATGTCAATAAAAGAATAAGAAGCAAGTAAGGATTTGTGTCTGGAGCATCCCTAAGATTAAAACTGTGTGAGAACAAAATCTGGCCATGCACACAGGAGCCAAAAGCCTTACTAAACTAAGCTACAATTTCTTGCAGCACAGCCTTCCTTCCTGCTGATGGTTATTTTCTAACCTCGCTGTGCAGGAATTGGAAAGAGGCAGGTGCCAGAGAAGAGGTGACTCTGAAATGGCACTAAGGTCATTACACACAGAGCAGAAGAGCAATCCAGCCTCCCAGGTTTCCTTTACTAAAGCCATAATAATCTGATAGGGCATCGGACCCCTTAGTGGTAGTCTTCAACTGTATGTGTAGGCAACAGAGCAAACAACTGCTTTTCCTTGCGAGGCTTCTTGGTGTGGTGCTGTCTGTCCTCAGCCCGTGTTCACTCAGCTGCTCCCTCCCAGATTCCCCCTGTCCCCGCTGGAAAGCTGCCCAGGAGCTCCATCCACAGCTTAAGGGCCAAGACCAAATCAGCTCAGTCAGGTTTGTTAGAATCATAGTCATTAAGGTTGGAAAATACCTTTAAGGTCATTAAGATCATCAAGTCTATTAACACAGCACTGCAAAGGTCTCAGCTAGGTGGTGTCCCCAGGGGCCACACTTACAGGTCTTTTAAATCCCCCCAGGGACAGTGACTCCACCACTGCCCTGGGCAGGCTGTTCTAATGCATAACAACCCTTTTGGTGAAGAAATGTATCCTAATATCCAATCTAAACCTCCCCTGGCAGAGCTTGAGGCCATTTCCTCTTGTCCTACTGCTTGCTGGAGAAAAGACTGATTCTCCTGGCTACACCCTCCTTTCAAGAAGTTGTATAGAGCGAGAAGGTCCCCACTGAGCCTCCTTTTCTCCAGCTCCCTCAGATGCTTGTCCTCAGACCTGTGCTCCAAAGGGACTCCTTGTTACATGGTTCCTGCCCTGCCTTGACAACCTGTGCAGGTCATTCTCTCTCTGTGGTCCATTTTTGGCTACCCAGGCATCCCTCCGTGCTGCTGGCTCTGGGATGCCCACAGCCTGCCAGTGCTGCTCTCTGCACCCCTGGGAGCTGGTGCCATCCCACACGTCCACAGCGCTGTGTCAGCCCCGGGAGCCGCTTCGTACCATCCACAACTGTTTGGTTTATGTTCGCCTATCGGGCCGTGACCCTGAACTGGCTTCTCCCTTCAAATTCCTTCCACATGGCTCTGCCCACACTGTCCACAAAGCCTCGCAAAGAAATGCGGCTTGGAAAAACTAAATCTGAGAAGAAGAAAAACCCCTTCACAACAACATGTCCTTCTCTCTCCGGCAGCTCCGCTTGGGTGCGGTTTTCCCAACACTCCCCCACAACCAAGGCACGGAGTCTGTTCAGCTCTGCTCCGGCCAGCGCTGCGGGGACAGGGACAGGGACAGGGACAGGGACAGGGACAGGGACACCCCTGAATGGGGCACAAACACCTGCACTGGAGGGACAGGGACAGGGACAGGGACAGGGACAGGGACAGGGACAGGGACAGCCCTGAATGGGGCACAAACATTCACACTGCAGGGACAGGGACAGCCCTTAATGGGGCACAAACATTCACACTGCAGGGACAGTGACACCCCAGGCTGGACATAAAGTGCCCACTCACAGTCCCCATCCACAGAGGCTGGGCACCCTCCCGGAGTCGCTGCATTGCTGTTAAACAGTGCCTTTACCCAGCTTTCATCCCAAGAGCCTTGATGCCCTTTAGCCTGTGCCATTGCAGAGCCCTGGGACTGTCAGGACCGGGAGCCTTCTCCCTTGGGTGAGGAGCTCATGACAGCCCCTCTCCACTCTTTCTCTTCCTTATAAACACATATATAAGACTGTCCCCATATAGTGGCAGCTCCACACATGTGCTGGTGGGCGTGTAGCTCTGCATTTGCCCTCATGATTTCATGCCAGAAACATTTGCAAGTTCAGCTCGCCGCTCGGATTCCCCTCTCTCTCCCTTTCAGGGTTCCTCCCCCGAGTCTGCGAAGGCATCCCACATTCCCCCCAGCTCCCCAGGGCTCCTGCCTGCCGGCATCCCTCCAGCTTCATCACTGCCTCGTCCCGCCCCGACCTCTGCAAGATTTCCTTAAAGACTTTCAGTAAGATCAAAATAAATTTTGCCATTCGCACTGCTGTTATCGAGCCTTTCCCTTTTTGCCTCTTTCCTCAGCAGCTATTTTGAGATGATTAATAATTCACAGTGAGGTTTGGAACAGCAATGGTTAAAGGGATGAAGCTGAACTGACGCAGGAGCCTTCTGGACAGAAGCAGTTTTATAAAGTCTTATAAGTGCAATTTTTTTCTTTAGTAAAGAAGTGGATTTTTTAAAAAAGTTTTGTGAGAACAGGAATGTTTCTCTTTTAGCCAATTCCACATACTTTTTGTTATAGGAGAAGATGTGGTCTGAGGGTTTTAGCAGAGGCTAAAACAGGGGAGAACTGGATCTATTTTGGTGGTGTATCAAGCGGATAGGAAATAATTGAAAATGCTGTGTTAAAAAATGAGTTTACCAGCAGCTCCAGGCAAACCCTGTTTCACAGAGAGCCCTCCCTCCCCTCACCTGCCCAGCACCCAGCAAACCTGGCAAATGTTCAGGTTTGATCCATTTCCACCCCTTGGCCAAAAGACATTCCTTTAATCATGCCCTCCCGAGAACTGAGGTTGTGAGTGTTTTTCTGTTGGTACAACAAAGCATTTTGGCTGCCAGGGGCTGTTTCGAGGCTGAGTTCAGCGGGGTGTGTGGCACGGTGGACAGACAGGTCTCTCCCGGGGCTCCACTGGGATGCTCCCACACGTCCTGGCCGATGGGCAGCCTGTGGCTTTGCTCAGGCTGAAGCACATCAAACCTTTCTGGGCAAGGCGGTGCAGCAGCCTCCTGCCTTGTACCGACTATTTTTCCTTCCACATCTGCTGCCTGGGCTGAAATCAGAGCTCAGATCCATCCGCTCTCATCCCAGCACCCTGTCTCAATCAGACCCTGCTCAGTGGAAAGGTGATGGAGTTTTCCAGGGCCCTACATGACACACATCCCCTTCTGAGGACATTCACTAGTCCCATTGCTTCAGACACACCTCCAGGTCTGCCAACAGCCTCGCCTGTAATGATGGGTGGGATGTAAAATGGATTAAAAAGCAGAGGCCAGAACTTTTTTAGGTTAATCTCCTAATGCAAAAGGATCATATTTGGCAGCAACATAAGGCAAGCTCTCATCAGTTTATATTTCTGCTTTTCTTCTTCTTAACAATCTAATTTTGTACATTTGCTGTGTGGAATCCAGATACAGATAATCCTCCCCCAGTTAACACCACTCTGGCTGTGTCCTATGGAAATCTGTGTGCTGCCTGTGGGAGCTGGAGACACAAGGGTGCTGTGCTGGTCTAGAGACTGTCTGGAGGGGTTTCAGCAGGTAATAGATAGCTCAGGGTCACAAGAAGAGCTGCTGGAAACACTTTTCAGGAGCACTTTTGGAGAAAGTGGTCTTTTGTGTTGGCATCTCACCTTACACTTTGGTGCAGGGGACAGTTGGTAGCTCTTGAAAACTGAAATATTCTGATTGTCACAGAGAAGCTCTCAATTTCCCCTGAAAAACTTTCACACCAAATGGAAATTTTCTGACAAGCTATTCAGCCAGAACGACCTTTTGTGCTGCAGAACAAACTGTGATGAACATTTTTTCTACCAGGTTTTTCTCCTGACATTATGAATCCTGATGGGGGATTAGCTAACACAGCTCGTTATCAGCACATGCAGCATCAGAGGGGAGGACTCGGAGCTATGTGAGATCTCAAAAACAACCATCTGATGCCAATAAGCAATTTGAGATGCTGCCTCAACCAAACAGGAGGATCCACGGGCTAAAGTTGGTGCAAATGTTAATCCCAGCTATGGATGAAGTTGCCCCAAGACTGGATTTGCCTCAAGACAGTCAAGCTGGGGCGTGGATTAACTTGTAAGAAACTCAGAGTGAATGAATTAGCGGAATTACTGGGTAGAGTCAGCAATGAAATTATGAGTCCACTGCAAAGGAAACGGGATGAATTTCCAAAGGGCTAAGAATGGCCCCTTCACTAGATTTATGGGGCTGAGGTGGTGAGCACAGGGTCAGATAATAACCTTTCAAACCACCAAGGCAGACCAAATATGCTTTGCCATGGCCCGCTTGCTTTTCAATGCATGTGTGTCGTGTTTGGAAAACAAGGGCCCGTCTGTCCGGGCTGAAACAGCAGCAACAAAATATCGCCGCTTGTTAGGGAAATGCCACCGCAGAAGAAGATAATTGAAACATTCAGGCTGGCAGCACATGGGGATAAAGGCAATAAATCCTGAAGGCACGCTGCCTTATCTCGGGCGGGAGGTGCCGGCGCTACTCCTTGGTCTGCGTTCAGCCAAGGCCACAGCCCGCCGTGGAACAGGGATGCTGGGTCACACACATCCCTGTCCCTGCTCGTGCCACAGCTGATCTTCCCTCCCAGGCAGGGTGGGAGGCATCTGCAGCGGGCTGGGGTGTGTGAACTGACCCCCGAGGCACACGGCCACCAAACGCTGCAGAGCGGCACAAAAGTGTCACGGAGGTTTAGGGTGCGTGTGAGGAAAAGGCTCTTCACCCAAGGGGAGGGTGAACACTGGGACAGGCCACCCCAGGGAAGTGGTCACGGCACCAAGGCTGACACAATTGAGGTGTTTGGAGAACTCTTCCAGGCACAGGGTGGAATTTTTGGGTTGTTTTGTGTGGGGTCGGGAGTTGGACTCAGTGATTCTTGTGTGCCCGTGATTCTGTGAAAACAGAGGTGGGGCTGGGAGGGACATACAGCCCCTCATGGAGCAGCCCCAGCACAGCCCTGGTGGGTGTCCAGCATCACCCAAAGGGCTCAGTGGGCTGGAGCTGCTGCTCACAGACTCCTACCCCATTGCCAGGCCTTTCCTGATGCCTCCACAAGCCACTGCTCCAGGGACTCTGAATTTCTCTTAACATTACAAAGAATAAGTAGCCAAGAAACCCCCACAATTCATCTGTGAATCTGATATAAAAATGATGCAAACTTTTCTTCTGGATTTATACACAGCTGAAATATGAGTGATAGAGGGAGAAAGCCTGCAAACAAAACTAGTATCCTCAAGTCTTCTGTTTATTACGTGGCAGCAAAGGTATGTGATGCTGCAAAGCTCTTGGCTTGTGGCCTCGCCCTGCTCTCACACAAGTTCTGGAGAAGTTACGCAAGTGCAATGGGAATCCATGAATTTTGATGAGGAGTATCCCTGCTTCTCACCATTCATGCCTTTGTGACAGGAGGCAGCACAGAGATGTGCTGCAAGGCAGCTGGATGGCAGTGCCCACTTCATTGCTGCCCAACGGGGACAGGGCACCCCCTGACTTTGTCCATCCACTTTTCCGTGCTCAGCACTCCATCTCCTACTGTGGCACTGAGATTCTTCTGGGAGTGGTTTTTCAGCTGGCAGCCTGGGCAGCATCAAGGCCCAGCCCCAGCCAGGCAAAGAGGGTCCACAATGGGACATGGGCTCCAAGGAGCACATTTGAGCTGCAAGAGCAGCTCCCCTTTGAGGTTTTTGAGAGCCCACCCTCTGCCCCTTTACTTGCTTTGATGTTCTTCAGACAGGATTTAAAAATGCTTGACTATAGGAAATAAACATAAAGGAGAATGCTATTTCTCCCCCTGCTTCTTTCCCCCATCTGCTCAAGGGCTCGATCCTGCAAGTGCTGCTGAGACAAAGCCACAGCCAGGAGGAAATGATGTTTTCCAAGACCACTCCAAGGTGGGCAGTAGCACAGAGCAATCAGCTCCGGTCTGTGTTGCTTTGTGCTTGACAAGCAGCAGCCAGAGAGTCTCCAGGGAGACCTGCTTTTCCTAAGGTGCCAGTACAACTCCTTACACGGAGCACAGCGCTTTGAGGTCCTGAGGCACTGCTGTCAGACCCCAGCTCACTATGGAAATGTTGCTCTGGGAAGGATTACCTCTCTCTGCAAAACACAAACCTTTCTTCTTCTCTGCTGCAGTAATTTTTCTGCAATTATAACTTACACTGAACAGCTCAAACTGCAGGCATTAACACAGCACAGGCTGCAGTCTCCCTTTACCTTCGGTGGACAGCACGGATCAGACAGCACCCGGATGGTTTCAGCATGAATCACTCACTGCCTCTGTAACTAACATTCCCATAACCTAAATCTATCAAAAAGAACATAAACCACATCAGAAGCCAGTTCTCAGATACTCATTTGCTAAGACTTTGGAAACCTCTTATATTAAACAGATCATCTCTTTACAGGAGTATGAAGCTGCCCTAATTATACAAAGGGTGGAAAGGGACAATCTTCCATCTGGGAAGGCTGTTTAACTTCTTCTGGCTTCCTAAAAAGCTATTGTCTTGTAAACTGAGCATTCCTGCACTGGCCTGGTAGACACAACATTCCCCATGTCCCAACCAAGTGCTGTGCAAGGAGCAGCAGGACCCGAGCCAGTCAGCCCGAAGGGCCCCGGGCACAGCCCCACGGGGGCTGGTGCTGGCTGCCCCTGGAGCACCCCATTCAGAGCATGATGTGCTGCCAGACACGGTTCTGCCTTGGCCTTGGCCGCTGGTTCTACAGCAGTGGCCTCTGGCCCGGTTTTTTTTGGAAGGAAAAGATGCTCTGGGCAGTCCCCTCCTTCACACCAGGAATCCCTGAGATTGCAGGAACCTCACTGGGTGAGCAGCAGCTCTGCAGCATTGGCCTGGTGGCTGGGAGGTTCCCTACACTGATAGACGTGCAATGAGTGAGATACAGTGAGAACTCTAGGTTTTCAGGAAGAGGAACAGCTTCCTCACAAAGGCTGCCTCCTTTCTTGCCAGCCACCAGGGCCAGGTCCACTCTCAGTGACCACCCAAGGAGGGTGATGTCCCAGGATGCCAAACAATATTCTTCAAACCCCTTTTGCTTGCAAACCTTGCTCAGCTCTTTTCTGCAGCTGGAAAACTAACTGTGAGTAGCAATGAGGTGTCAGCTACTAACACCAAGGCACATCTTCTAGGGAGGACATCACTTCCATGTTATGATAAGCCCAGACATTTTTATTTGGCACCAGTAACTTTTATTATTCTCTTCCTTCATCTGTCATCAATAGTGTGTTCAGTTTCTGCTTGTGTACATGCTCTGGTAGATGCTATAGTACAGCTGACAGGCCTTAAATTCACACTTTGTGGGAGGCATATTTATTTCTGAAGGTTTTACATTACTAAAGGTAGCAAGTCACAAAATAAAATCATTGTGGCAAATATCATTTGAAGCTAATCTTCATATAATCCACAGTAAATATTTACTGTGCAATGCAATAGTGGCTGGATTTGTTTACAGTTTGAAATTGTTAGAGAGGATTCCATATAGATTAGTCAGCTAATCTGCTGTAATCTGCTTAAAAAGCAACTGAAATGGGTTTTCTTTCACTGAATCATGTTAGCCCTGTCTGTGCAGTGACTTCAGATAGGGAAGAGATTCAGGCACAAAAGGGCATTTACCTTGTGGGTGCTCACAGCATTGCTCGCATTGCAGGAGAGCCATAAATTTCCCCTTCTGCCTTAGAGAACAGGACAGCTGCAGTGACTGAATTTAAGCTGAGATGAGTGTCAGGCTCTTCTATCCCATTTCCTTGCTGCAGCTTTTGAACTGTATCGCCTGGGGATAAACTGATCTTTGATGAGGCACCTGCACGGTGTCTGCACAGAAGTCATCCTTTCTGAATTTATTCTGTTTTATTTCACTCCCTCCTAAGGAGATCTACAGGAGGTGCCTTTACCTAGCATGCTCCTGAGTTAATAAGGAAAGCATCCCGTATCCTTTACTCCCAAACTTTGTTCACAGGGGAGTTGCAGCTCAGGGTAGAAAAAGATTTTGGATACTCACGGTACTTCACAGAAGGTCTCTGGGTGATGTGGGCATCCACGGGAGAGGTGTGTCTCCTCTGGGCTGTCAGGTCCCAGGCTTGGACCTCTAATAGCCCAGTGAGTGAAGGGCAGCAGAGATTCTCCTCCAACCAACAGAGCAACAAGCTTGTCTGGGATGCTCAGCTAACATATGGCAGAGATGATGTGAATAGTGATGAAATCCCATTCTGTGGCTTTCACCAACATTCAGAGGTTGGGGGTCTCTCCAAGCCCTTGTTCCTGGTGTGGAAATGCTCCCACAGAGTTGGCCTCATGGATACAGTGTGATAGCTGCAGCATGGGTGAGTCCTGAGCTCTCTGCATCCTGTCTCTCCAGGACACAGGCGGGAGGCAGGCAGGGAACAGCCCTGCTGTGAGAAAAGCGGGCTGAGACAAGTCACCCTGTGGGTATGAGGCCATTTTATTTCCTATTTACCCACCACATCTGGGACCAGGCAGGTGGAGGATGGGGTTGCCTGCAGCTCCCTGCTCACCACTGGTTTTAAATCCCATCTCCTGCCCCCTTGCACTGGGAAGGTTGGCACCTCCTGCCTGCAACCTGCTCCTCCTTCTAGGCTTGAGCAGTGGCTACAGCCCAGCTCTGCTTCTGCAGATTGAGACCTGGAACCTCCCCAGGGAAACCTGGGGAAGGCAGAACACACCTTGTGTCCCCCCATAAACAGCAACACGGACGGGACTGTGGCACCCAGTCTGGGAGGGGACCTGGCCCATGACCTGTGCTACCTCTGGCAAACACGTTGGCCTTTGGGGTCAGGGCAGACACTTTTGTCCCCTTTCACACATCCCCAGTGCCGGTGGATCATTCCAGTGTGGGTCTCTGAATAATACATTCATCCACAGTCCTTCCCCCACCCCGTCCTCAGCAAGGCCTTCACGAGTTGAATACGGTGGCTCGGCTCCAGCACACACAGCTGCCATCACTGCTGCAATTCTTTTGCCTTGAGAAAAAGCATATACAATTTAATATGCTCCTGGCACAACAGCTTTTCTGTAGCAGAGGAGGCGGGTTTGTTTATGGCTATTTTGATAGGGCAGCTTTCATCCGGACACAGGTTCTGCTGCATCTCCCCGCCCGCACAAGGGCGCCTTTGTTGGGCTGCTTCTCATGTTCCTCTGCCCATTTTGGTACCTCCCTGAAAACCCAAGGTTTAAAAAGCCCTCCTTGCTGGTCATGTTATTCTTTAAAAGCTAGATCCTGGGCTAAGAGCCAGACAAGCAAGGCAATGGGAAAGGGTGTGATGCTTTACTGGATGTGTGTCAAGGATGTGAACCATCCTACCATCTCATGGGAATTTGGCCCATGGAGCAGAGCTCATGGTGCTTGTGGTGGCCATTAGCAGTAACTTACAGGCTTTCCAGGCTGGGGAGCAGCTCTGTTGCTTTCTCAGGCCCTTTCCATCTCCCCAAGAGCCATATGAACCATGCACAGAGGCACAACTCCTTCCTCCAGTCAGGGCCAAGACAGGGCTTTTTCATCCCTGCGGGAGCTGGCGCTGAGAGATGCAGATTCCCATCCAGCAGCAATTTCCAGAGCCACCCTTACACAAGTGAACCTGTGAACAGTGACACACCTCCCTGCTCTGCACTCCCATGGCAGGGTGGGCTGTGGGGAAGATGCACCTCGGGGCTGGGAAATCTCAATCAAACTACCCAGAGTCTGCAAGCCCAGCCAACCCCTTCTATCTGGCAAGCGGCTGGAGCTGCCCCTGGTCGATGAGGAGAAACAACCTCTTGTGTTTTTCAGCTGCCGAGTCTCTTCCCTCTCGCTGCCACAGTAATAAATGGTGGGAGGGTTAAGCCAGCACTAATTCATTGCCACGTTCAATCTGAAGCCGCTGTGACTTTGTGCTTGGCCCACAAACACAACGGAGAAAATGAAACCGGATAGAAAATACAACGGATCATCCGATCATCGTAAGCACATGGGAACGAAACAGAGTCACTCTGTAGTGCACATGAATTCCACACATGTGGAGGAATGCAAAGCAGCTATTGTACCCCCACTTTGCAGATCCATTTCACTGTTTTCCCAGTTTATCTGGAAAAGACATACTGCATGGTACTGTACGTCGTATTTCACTGCTATGCACCATGATGTCTTCTAATGGAACAATCGCCATGCTTGTAGTCTAAGGGCAATACAAAAGTGCTTTCAAATAATAACAATACATTTTCTGTATAAAGAGGATAGGGAGTAGCCACTTCCCAGAAAGGCTTGATTTCCCTGGAGCCAGCAGTATGAACATCCAGAGCGCCAGTAACAGCAGGCAGTGGTGAGAAATTCCCTACCTCATCATCAGTCCATACATCCTGTTTCCAACTGCCAGCTCTGGGAAGAGTGGAGACTGTCAGCACCCACCGAGGGTAAGGTGAATGCACCCAGTGAGCCTTGGCAGCACAAGGCTCCATTTATCCACTGGGGCTTGGGTGGGGGGCACTTTGTTGGCAAAACAACTCCCTCAGCTTTGAACCAAAGCTGTGAGCAGAGGAGCAGTGTTCTCACAGCCCTGCTCCCAGAGATCACACAGCAGCACAGCATCTGCCAATTCATTCAGCACTGCTGGCCCATGCAGCAACATGGCACGCCACTGTTCCACGTTTGGAGGCAGTTTATACTGGAATAGGAGCAGTCTTCTTGGGTAAAATGATTATTCTTTTCCTCCATAAGATCTCATGACTTTTTAAAGGGAACCTTTGCACACTTCAAATTGCTGATGCACAAGATCAAGAGAAGTATGCTGCTGCTGGTCTGGGCTGTGGAGGCTCTCTGTGATACTTGTGCAGAGAGTGACTTGAAAACAAGAATTAAAGCACAGCTCGGGAGGGGCTGAAACACTCAAGAGGGAAAAGTTACCCTTGTACATCTGAGATAGGAGTCAGAGCAGCCCAAGGAGACGCTCATGCTTTGCTTTCCTTGCCCAGGCAAAGTGCAGCCTCTTTTCTAAAAACTCAGTCCAGATTTTTAGACATCAGAAGAGTCACTCTGGTATTGGAGCCTGATCAAGCACAAAAAACATCCTCAGCCTTCAGAAAAATACCAGATGGCTGCAGATGCCAGCTCCTTCGGCCAGGCAGTGTTCTGAGAGAAAAGGCCAGCTTGTTGTGAGAGTGCTGCATCCCAGATACAACTCTGCAGAGCAGCAAAGACCCACAGAGAAATCCCTGGAGGAGGAGGAGCATCCAAGCCAACATATTCCCGTAACATCAGATTTTCAAGGCTACACATCTGCTCATAACCAAATATGCTCTCTTTCTCAACAGGGAAGGGGGACCTACAGAAGTGACTCTGGCTGGAAATGCTCTTAGGAGTTTCTGAACAGTCGTGTGCACTTGAAACTCCAGTCGGAGTTGCCAAATCATTGAAAACAAGTTTAAAAAAACATGTCTAGCAACGTAGGAGGGGATAATTTGGTCTCTACATAGTGAATTGGTCTTTGGAATATCAGCTGTGAGACTTTAAGCTGGTTGGTTCTCAGTCACCTACTCTTTGAGAAGGTCATCCTGGTGTTGGTGCCACACAGGACAATATCCTCTTTGCCCTGCAGAAATGGACACAAGGAACAAACACTTCTCGCATAAATAGGGCAGTGAAAGGATTTATGCACCATTTAAGACTTAAAACTGAATGGCATGCACACACCTTGTGCAACTTTCACAACAGGAGAAATGTCACCCTTTGTGTGGTGACTCCATTTCTCAAGACCACTGACAGCAAGAAAAACATCCCAGCAGCCAATAACCAGCTGGGGTCACTTGGTCCTCCAACAGCTCTTGTTTCCCACCAACACCTGAACAGGTAACATGGTGTCAGGCCATGTTTGCTTGATGATCGAGGAAGGATTCACAGGGTTCATGTGACTCAGTGATTTCTGCACCACTTTTAGCACACTTTAGTGCCGTGAAGCAGTGAGAATGCCTGAGCCAGCCCAAGTAATGTGATACACACACCAAAGCCTGGTCAGCCACACAGCCTTGTAAAAACCTGAGGTGCAATTAGTTTCTATTAAAAAAAAAGTCTTTTCTTTTGTCTCAGGAGTCCTGAAATGGCTGTGACACAATTAAAACCAACTGAAAAAGGAATGACAATGAGGAGTGGTGAGATACTTTTTTCTGGGGAGCGTGGGCTGGTAACGTCCTTCTGGAAGGACCTCAGAGAGAGTGGTCACTTTTGATTACTGCATAATGTGAGTAATTCTCTGGAAAGACCAGTCCTTCCCTCCTGAATCATAGCAAAGGGGGGAAAAATAACACACTCCAAAAACGGAAAGCTGGACAGCCCTTGGATGTCGGGAGCCGCCCAAGATTTCTGTGCGGGGCCACCAGAGACAAGCTGCAAGGAGTGAGCCACTGGGCCTGCCCTCTGCTCTGGGGTGACAGCTCCAGCTCTGGAGCCAAGCTGGGACCATAACACACCTACTGAAGTGGTCACCCAGGGCTCTGGTAGGTGAGGTGGCACTAACAGAACACCTCATAACACAGAACAGCACACAGAACACCTCATAACCCAGAAGTCACACTCTCCAGTCCTTCAACCCATGCACTTTGATGCATGAGGTACAGGGGGCTCCTTTGGAGACTCTGCCTTCTCTGAGAAGTTTGTCCTCAGTGTAGTTCCTGGCCAGCCCATGCCATGAGCACAGGCCATGGCAGCAGCACAGTACATCCCCGGTGCCAAAAACGGGGCTGGGCTTCAGTCCCAGGGCAGCCACTGTTCTAAAAATCCATATGAGGCCAAAAGTTGAGAGGAACGACTGGGACAGATCCCTGGTGTGGTTGGGACCATGGGCTTTGCCTGTGATACTGGTGGGAAAGGAGCAGCACTGGCATTTGAGAAGGAATGAGTGTTTCTCCCCAGGTGTACCCCCTGGCTGTACAACAGGCTCAGCATCAGTCCTGAGGGTTTCACAGCTGGCACCTGGACAACAACAGGAAGGTCCCAGGGACACCTTGGACCCCTATTTCTTCATATAGACATATAAGGTTATATTTAAACAGATGATTTTTTTTTTCCTTCATGCTAATCCTCCACAAAACCAGTTTGGTTTCCATTACTATATATAGCACTGGGAATCTTGGTCTTTTTTGTCCCTTTGCATCTGATTATTTTCAGTAGAGCTCAAAGTCTTGATGATATGCAGATTTTAACTGGAACATGACATCTACTCACACAGACTTCCATTAGCAATAAACCCACAATGGCCACTTATAACGTAGAAGAATTTTATTCATACCATAATCTTGTCCCATCATCCACTGCAAATATTACAATTCTCTTCAAAATGTCACTGAATATCATTTTGTTCCACTTAAAGCACAAGAATCCTGGTGTTAGACAGTTACATTTCTCTTGAGATTGCTTATAACAGAACCATAATTCAAATGTATTTTCCATGAGCTGTAAAGGTTTAAAGCAAAGAATCTGCAGTGTGTCTGTGTGCTCGAGTAACTTCTAAACAGTGAGGCTAACACTTGGTATTTGACAAGAGATGTGTCCTGCATATTATGCGAAACACTCACAATTTTTTTACCAACACAACAGAAATGCAACAGGTAAAAGAACAGACTTGAGTGACTGGTAACGTTTAAAAAACATTTCCTTTAAAAATTGCACAAGAAAATACAAAAACAGTGCAGCAAATGACCAAATGCATATACGTTGACCTATCGATATAGAATGGGGGTCTGCCTATATAAATGTACATGGTAAAAATTGCAACGTTGGAAACTGTGAATGGTCATATTTAATACACATGCAAGAAGCATAACATAATCATAATAAATAGCAGCAACGAATATACACTAACAGGACCACTGAAATTATGCTAAAATAAATTAAGCACCTTTAAGTGATGAGAAGAGCGTGAAGCTGAGAAGCTTTTTAGCTCTGTGGGCAGCTACTGGAATATGAGCCCTTGGTGGGAGTCAACAGAAACAGGTCCAATTAGTATTTGTTAATTCCAAAGAAGAAAGCAATTGTGTGTCAGTAGGACTCATTTTAGCCATTTAGCCAAGTTCAGCTACACCTCTAGTTTCAAAAGAGAGACTGGTGCCATGTTTCACTGCTTAACCTTTGGCATGTCAAAGGTACAGAAAAGTTTGTATTTACTCAGAAGAATGTTATTGTAAAGAAGAAATGGAGTTTTGGCCCAATTGAAGGGCAGGCAGTGCTGTTTAGGATGGCTGGGATGCAGAGCTTTGCTGCTGCTGGCAATGACAAGTTTACCTGCAAAGGTAAAGCTTTGCAAATCGTAATCCAAATGATCCCATCCTTGAGGGCTGTGCAAATCCCCAGCCTCGAGAGATCTGCAAAAAGCTTCATTCAGAAGGAGCCCCATGTGTATGCAGGGCAGCAGTGACTGCCAGCAAGGCTGTGAAGTCCCTGGAGGGACCTGGGCTCCAGGATCCTAGTGCTCTTTGTTACGCAATACCTGTCTTTTGGAGGAGAAGCAGCATTTTGAAGCACTTATTTGGCTTTCAGAAAATTTTAAAAAATTCTAAAATTTAGTCATATACTAGAAGAAAGGCATTTGAATTTAATTAAGTGGACCTTATTAAAAACAAGCTGCAGTATTTGTCCCTGAAGTGCACCTGGCACCATCTCTTCAGCATTTCATGTAATGTTCAGAGAAGTGGCTGAGGACACTCTGCTGAGTTTTGAAGCCAACTTAATTCAGCAAAGAAGCCCCCATTGGACTTCTAAGGACTCTAATGTAAACCCTCATTTAAAAAAAAGCTGAGGATAAATAACTTAGGTCCTAAATGCTCCATTTGAATTCTTACAAAACATTGTCCCTTGACCTCTTCACCCAGAAGACTGGAGCAGGCTGTTTGCCTGAGCATATCCTACAAAGCAGACCCCAAAGGGTTTTTGAAGGAATATGGCCCCTATATCTAAGCCACAAAAAAAAAAAAAAATCACTCAAAAGCTTTATTTTTCCCTGGCTTGCTGGAATGATCAAAACCTTCCTCCAACCTTCGCCCTTAAACTGTATCTCACCAATGAGACTGCCACTCATTCCATGGGATTTCAGACCCCCTTCAGTCTGTAACCAGTGAAAAATCTTTGAGAAGTGACAGGCAGAGAGATATCACAGAATCACAGACTGGTTTGGGCTGGAAGGGACCTGAAAGGCCATCAACTTCCGACCCCCTGCCATGGGCAGGGACAACTTTCACATCACTTGATCAAAGAACCTTGACAAAAGGTGAATAAGACCAGCTTTAAAGATAATAAAGAAAACCGAAATTCATATGTTTTAAATAGTTGAACCCACAGTTTTAAGCAATATGAACCAACAATAGGTAAAAATCTTGTCTGCAAGCCAAGAGCCCAAAAGAGCCCCCAATCTTCCCCAAAGCTAGTCTTACCCAAACAGTTATCCATCCACTTCCATGATACACTGAGATTTGAGCTGACATCCACTAGGTGACATAAACAGAAAAAAACACACATTAAATGCACGCTTCTTTTTTTTATCTTCATAAAGCTATGAAGCTGCACAGAGCAAATCTTAAGTGCACAAGGTCACGTGAAGGCAGCTTTCCAGAGGAATCATTTAGACGGTGAGCGAAATGAAGCTGTTGTATCTCTGAATGTTTCTCTTGAGGATCTCGGAGCAGGGGCCCAGCACTCTCTCGAAGCGGGGCCGGTCCAGCTTCACACACTTGAGGGGTCCCCGTGCCACCACCGTGGCTGCCCGGGGCCGGTTCAGCAGCAGGGCTATCTCACCTGCAAACAGAGACACAGGCACACGCGCTGGACCCGATGTTTTCTGACCTTGAGGGTTGCTACCTCTTCCCAAGGGAAACTTTTCAACTGTTGTCTTTTTCCCAAAACAACCTTGTGTAAACAATATTCCTTTCCCATAACGACAGGTGTTGTTTGCTATATCATACTGAGCCAATGGGAGAGGTGTCAGCCCTATGGACCAATAACGTGCCTTCTCAGTGCAGCATGTTATAAAAGGGCTGAATGAGTTGTAAATAAACCTTCTGATTTCTGCTGCTTTCTGACTGGAGTCAAGCATCTTTATTTCGTGTCCTATTGCAACAACGTGCCCTCCTCTTTCACAGGGTGCATATTCCACCACCCCATTGCTCTGCTTGTAGAACACAGCCCTTTATAGATCTCTTGATAGACACTTTACAGAATTCTGTTGACAGTACAAATGCATTACACATGCATAATGCATGTGTGTAAACTGCCTTTGAAAACAAAATGCTTTCAGACTGTTTTGCTGATTCTGGATCTGTCTCCTGTCAGCTACACTGGTGTAAACCAAGGAGTGGGTTCAGCTTCCCTGAAATCTCTGATATCACTGAGCGCAGTGGCTGACCTGTGCATAACCCCTCGCATGTAAGAGTGGAACACTAATTAAGACAATAAGTACTTGACCCAGACATGCCTGTCTTTCTGAACCATGCTTAGCTGAATTTTCTTACCAAAATAATCTGATGGACCAAGTCTTCCAACTTCGACGTACTCCTCGTTGTCGGACCTGCGCTGCAGGACAGAGGCTGTGCCCTGGGAAGAGAAGGGCAGGGAGTCAGCTGGCTTTGCTCAAACCTGCCCTGATTTAAAAAGTAGCCAGGCCTGAGTATTTCCTTTTGCATATCACACTCCTTCCTGACGTATGAATGAAAGGAATAAAACAGTTTCAAAAAAAAATCCATCAAACAATTTATCTGCTATGAATTGTTTGGATGCAGGCATATGGAGTTCATAAAGAGAACATGAAGAGGACAGAACTCAGGAACTCCTATTTAACTAATGCCCATCATGCTTTAATGTAAATACATGCTTTAATATAATTTTCAAATATGTTCTGTGTGGATGCAGAACCTTAGAGAAGGAGAAACAGAAAATATTTACATTAAAAGAAATAAAAAGGCAAATTTCCCAGAAATAATCTTGGGACACAATTTTATAAGAGCAACCAGAGCTTATTCCTCACCTGACCTATTGCTGAAATGGGTGGCACAATAAGTTTTCAGTGTTTGTTGTAACAAAGGGTGATTTTTTAAGGGGCTTTGCCCGCTCGTGGCCTGTAGTGATCTGGACACCTGCGAGTCAGTCTCTGGAGAGATGGAATGTGCCTCGTCTCCACTACCCTTAATAACTGCTGTGCCTGACACGTGCTAATACATGTCAAAACTCAGTTACAATCTATTTAAACCTTCAAAGAGGTTTTACATGCAGAAATATTCTGACCTGGAGGAAATCTTAAATTATTGTGGCATAAAGCTTTTGTAGAGGAACAGAGAAGGTATCTGTTTTTCTGGGAAAAAATTACAGTAACATATGGGAATATCTTCTGAGTCCAAACCAAAAGCATAGGGAAAGGCCAAATGTTAACATATTTTTGATTTTAACTGAAAAAAATAAACCTCCCTCTAGTGCAGAGTATTCAGTGAACATTCACTGGCTGCAAATATCCTACAGTCTCCTTCCACCAAAAGAAACATGCACCTCCAGTAGGTAAATTTTATTTCTTCTGTCAAGTTTCCAGAAAAAAATCCTTTTCCTTGATATAACTAAATTACTCCACCAACACTGCAGTTTTCCAAGATCTCCCAGTAAATCTGCAAGGGCATGAAAACGCAGAGATAGTGTGATGAGCGTTGTTATTCGCACTTGCTGCAGCTTTCAGAAGAGACCCACATTCACAAGCAGCATTCTCAGAAATACCCCACACAAGGAATAATGCCTGCATCAATCCCTCCCTTGCCAAACTTTGGATCAGGTGCAGCTCAGTCAATTGATACTGTTCTCATTGCCTGTACAGTGTAGATGGATTCAGCTTCAGAGTCACTTTCAGCCCCTGTCCTCCTCTTATCTCCATCTGGAGCCTGGCAAAAACTGAACCCCTTGACCCAAATAGCTCCCTGCAATCCATGTCTCCAGTTCCTTTCCCAAAACTAATTTTTAAAAAAATCTTTTATTACAGACGTTTTATTCCATAAAACAACAACAACAAAAACAAGTCCCTGAAGTAATCATAGTGACCACCCAGGTCAAATGAAGAAAGGACTGAATTCTCCACTGCTCACCTTCAGCACATTGCTATAAAGGTAATCACAATATCAAGCAATATTGCTTTCATCTCCCCAAGTGTCAGCTTTTATTGTGGCTAATATTTTTCTGACAGGGTCCATGTGATATAGGACTCCAATAAGTCAGCCTTCTGAAGCAATTTCTTCCACTGTTCCACTACAGTCAGCCTTTTTAATCCAAGAAACACCATATCTGCTGGAGAAGGACAGATGTGTCTGGCCTCCACAATAAACACTTGGCTTGGCAGGATAAAGGAATGCATATTCCAGATCCATATTTTTTCCACTCTTGTTTGAACAGTCACATAGGCTTTTCCCGTTGCCCAGTGAGAGCAGGTCTATCTCAGAGCAAAACAAGTTTCCTGAAGCCCTGACAGAGAGCACCCAGATGTCAGATCTGATTACACTGCTTGGCCCCTCGGTGCACCAGCCACCAGCTCCACAAGTACTTCCTGGAACATTGTTAGAGTGACCTTCATGGGAAGGCTGTCCACCCCGGGAAACAAAGATGTTTTTATAATTGCCTGTCTCTATCACCTTCACTTTGTGGGTCTTATCTCTGGAATCAGCACTGTCCTCACTGTAGCAGAGGAGGAGTCCTATTGTAGGCAAACAGTAGGCAAAATGGGGCAAAAAATAAAACAGTAATAAAATAATGAAGAACAAAATAAAATATTACAGGATAAACTAACACAGAACAAAATTCTACAGAAGCAGTCCTTCATTACCTATATATCTGATAAAGTTGTCATGAATTTAGTTTTGACCCCTACCCTTGTCTTCATCTCAAGTTTTGTGGCTGTTTTTAATTTTATTTTACTTGTCACGTCCTTCTGATAGAGTTTTTTTTTTGGGGTGTTTTTTTTTTTTTTTTTTTTTTTTTTTTTTTTTTTTTTTTTTTTTTGTCCTTCTTGTCGTTTAGGATCCTCCACTTCTCCCAAATGACAGGACTGAATAAATCCTCTGGGCCCTGTCCCAGGAGGTTAGAGCATTATCTAACAAGGGTTCAGGGGCTCATCATTCTCACTCCCAAATGCATTTTCTCTCTATGGGAAAGACTTCTCCTTAAATGACACACGAAACTTGGCAAGATGAATCTCTGAAACAAGATGCATGATCCTAGATTTGCAGGATCAGGCTGCTTAGTGCTGCTCAACTTAAAATACTGCCTTGTACACTGATACCCACTTCAGCCTCCTACACCACCAAGCAAACCCTACAGAGCACGGGCTCGAAGGCTGTAGAGAAGGTTGACACCATTTAATAAATCAGCCCTTTGTGATGATATTAAACTGAAGGCAGACAGGCATGTCTTTCTGCTAGCAGACGCTTGGGAGTGAAATTATGGTCTTTGGGGGATCGAGGAATATTCTCTTTCAGTCACTGGGGAGTGCCTGTGTTCCCAGAAACTGATAGCATTAACCTTCTCTCCTCTCCTCTGAGTAAATACGAGCATCCTATTGCAAAAACAACAAGAGTAGGAGTTCCCAAAGCACTGTGCCATCAGCACCTCTCTGCCATCCTCACCCCACGCACCTGCCTGCTCCCTCTGGCACTGCTCCAGAGCACTGCTGGGAGTGTTTATTCAACCCCTTCAAAATGCTTCAGCAGTTTGTTTTGCAAAAAATTATACCTTAGATATGGCACCATGATTCAAGATATAAAAAAAAAATAAATTAAGGTTTATAATCCATGAGTTCCCATCCTCTCCAAAGTAATGAGATTTTGATAGATGTTTCACTTTTAAACTCTCAGACCCTACAGATAGATGAGGGAGACATTCTAGAGTGTGGCCCACTGGGATTCCCAGGCCTTGTCCTGCAGGTACTTACAGGCACTAATTGCTTCAGGAGCCCTGTTTTTATATTTAAGTATCAATCCTATAGCCAGCAGTTGGCCTAAAGAGCCTGGCTACAAAATACAACTATGATTCATGGTGCTAAAAACTGAAATCCTGTGCTTTTTTTCCTCTATTCCAGCTCAGTGGATCAGATGGGATCATTCCCAGGCAGCACAAGGAAAACTGTGGTAGCCTGTGTTACCCCTGGGTGAGACAGGCAGTGCAGGATGGGCTTCACCAGGGGCAGGGGATGGGAAATCCTGCACTGGTTTAAAAACTTCTTGGTTTTAAAGTCAGTCATACTGATTGTTCAATTTTGTTGGTCTAACCACCCATTTTAAAGACATAGTCATCAATAAAAAAAATATTTTCTAAGGCTCTATCTGGGATAAAGGATAATTGTTAAAAAGAAGAAATTATTAAAATTATAAGAAAACTTCAGTTTTCATAATCAGGAGGTTACTACTTTATATTCCAGTTTTATTTCATACATTTTTACTTACTGCTTTTTCTAAAAAAGCACAGGCAACGTTTTTTCCCCATGGCCTTGAAATGCCATTGACATTTTTATCCTAGTTTGGACCTTAAAAAGTTTTCCTAGCCTATTTTATTTTCCTCTTCAGCACCCAGCACAAAGGGCAGTGCAGTGTATGGAATGAGAGATGGAAAGGTCAGGCTGATCATCTGCGATTGCCATTAATTCCATCAATGGCAGCTCTGAACATACCTTTGCTCTTTCTCACTTTGTTAACCTGCACACTCCATAATTCACACGTTCAAAAGATAAGTTTCCCCTCACTCCACAGCCACACAAACCCTTATTAATGTGTTGCTATTAAATCTTTGCACAGTTGCTACAAAAGGAGAAGGAAGGGGCTGTGCAGTGGCACAAAACGCTGCAGCTCCCATGGCGAAGCAGAGGGACTGGATGGAGCTGCAGCAGGTCTGAAATGAATTAAAAGATCTGTCACACAGTATGATTCTGGGAGGATTTCATTTAATTGCAGGCAAGACGAGGTTTGTGGAAGAAATATGTTTTATTAGATCAACAAGCAGAGCTAGAAAAAGGGAGGAGAGCTCTCAGGCACATACCTGTCTCCAGATTGCCTGTTTTCCCAGGTATATCTAATAAAATCCACCATTCACCTGTCTACAAACACTGTCTGGGCCATGTTCTTACACTGTAACAGCTACAACCATATTAAGTTGCATCTTATTTAATCATATCTGCTTCTTAGAGCATCTCCAAATTATTAACTTAATTTAAGGAGAGCCAAAAGTTCAAAATGCTACAAATTTCCTGGAAATTCCTAGGAGTTGGAACTGGTTGATGTTTAAGGTGCCTTCCAAGCCAAACCATTCTATGATTCTATGAAACGGCAATTGCCTGGTGAATCTGGGAGACCTGTCAGCCAGTGCTTCACCCTCCACTTCAGAAAAGCATCATACAAATCAGTTCAGTTGTCTGATTTGTCTCAAGCAAATTTGGACCAGTTTGGAAAGTGTCCCTCCTTGGTTATTCCCCCTGATGAGCCAGTTGTGATGGTGGGAACAGGCTGCCAGAGCAGCCCCAGGTTTGCACTGACTGGAAAAGTGGTGGCTGTTTGCTTTGCTTATCTTGAGCAAGTCAGTTCTTTTCAGCATCCATTAGAATTCACTACAAATACAGCACAAGGCAATGCCCAAGGTAAGGAGCTGCTGAGAGCTTTTGAGAACAAATATGCAACATTTTACACATCCAGCTTTTTAAATTTGGTTGTGACTCAGTACATGTGGGGGTTGCACTGATTTCGTGGGACTTTTAGGAAGCCAGCCCATTGGGAATGGGGTTAGGATTAATAATGCAAGGTCAAAGAAGCTCTAAAGGCAATGTCAGAGTAACAAGCTCTGTGCCTTGATACTCACCCAGCCTCCTTAAGAGACCAGTGCTGCCAAAAGCACCTTTACACTGCCAGTGGTCATCACTACATTGCCAATATAACATTCATCTTACTGGCCATCATTATCAACAGCACATCAAATTTTAGCAGAGGTGGAAAGCTCCTGTCACTGCCCAGCTGGCAGAGGTCCTGGACATCATTGCTACAGCCACAGCTGATAGCAAACAACCTGCAGCTTGCTGTGTGTTTTATATCACACCTGCATCAAACTGCCCTGCAAATGCCTAAACTCCCAGCTCTTTGCTATTCAGGCATGTTTATATTAGTTCAGGACTATGGGTGTAGGAATAACACCCAGACCTGGGAGAGAGGAACAAAGCTGTCTAGAGCAGTCACCAAAATAGCCACAAACATTAAGGTACTTTGAAAGAAGACAATCAATCATAAGCCAAGTGTAGCTTAAAACAGCAGAAAGAACTAAGCCACAGGGCATTTCCTAGGGATATACAGGAGGCCAGGGTTAAGGCCCAGACATGACTACACCCAGCCCATCATTAATCACCAGGAAATGCCTTTGTCTTGATCGTTCAGTGTTTAAAATCATAGATGTCTGACACGGGAAGACCTTTTCAGTAGTTTTGTTCATCCTCCTGTTGCAGTACCTCAGACTGTCTTTCCCTTCAGTGTTTCTTTAATACAGCCTGCACTAAACCTGTGCTGCACCTATGTATTACTCCTCTTGAAGTAAATGAAATGCTGTTATTAAATGGAAGAAGTCAAGATTCAGACAGAGAGAGACCAGTAAACACAATGAAAAGCCAAAAGAAGTTGTACCAACTGCAATTTGCTTTGTGCATGGAGACCCCTGCAATACTCAGGTGAAATAAAACAGGTTCTGCACAAAGAAGAAAAAAAATGGGATTTCTTGTTTTGTTAAGCTTTTCTTGTTGAAAGACTTTACAGGAGAAAAACTTTATAGTATATATTGACTTTGAATTGTTGCCCTTGAGCCACAGCAGCAGAGCTACCATCAGGCTGGATCATGCAGGTGTCCAGTAGAGGCATATCCACATGTTGGGGGACTCATGACTTCATCATCACCATCCCCCATCATCAGACAGAGGGGCACCACAGCCCCAGTGCCACAGTAGTGCCACACTTCTTCAAACCACCAGTTGCCAGCTGGGACTGGGAAGACTGGGAGTGAGGGGATAGTGACAGAGGAATAAGGACACCAGCTCTGAGCCATGGGAGGAACCCCTTGCCTGGGGTGTGATCCTCCTTGGCTAGTTGTCCTGGCCCCATGCCCAGAAAGCTGGGAAGACATTGCACCACAGCCTTTGAGGTTCCTATGCATTTTTATCTTTACTCCGTCCTGGGATTTTGGTCGCCCCTTCCATTACACATTCAGTCACCTGTTGCAGGGGTGACAAGAAGCAGAGCTACTCAGCAAAGGT
Organism: Sylvia atricapilla; assembly: GCF_009819655.1. NCBI lineage: Eukaryota > Metazoa > Chordata > Aves > Passeriformes > Sylviidae > Sylvia > Sylvia atricapilla. Next base: position 2,431,036 of record NC_089154.1, read on the forward strand.
GGGCCCAGATGTTGGTTTTAATGAATCATCTCAGGGATACTTAGCCTTGACTAATCAGTAGCTTCTGTGGGAAAACAACTGAATTAATATTCATCCCAGTGCCAGATTTTAAAGACCGTCTGTGCCAAGCGCTGTGGATTATTGGCAACAAGGCCCTGTTTTCCTCCCTCAGACATGTCAGTGTACAAAGCAATAAAAGTCACAAAGGGAAAAAAATGTTGCATTTTAGAGATTCTTTCTTTCTACAAAGCTAGCCATTATCTTGACTCTCTCTGAAGCCAGGAAACGTCCACTGAGTCAACATAAAAGTGACTTTATAATGGGTTATTCATCAACTGTTCATATTTGTGACTGACCTGACAGGGCTCATCTCCTGGAAGCAGAGAGCTACCACCTACAGCCAGGGCAGGGGTGAATGTATGGGAGAGAAAACACAAAAACAGTGCTGAACCTCCCTCACCCTGCCTGCAGAATCCTTTCTGGTGAAAATCGGTTTTAGCTGTTAATGCTGTTTTACGGCCCAATTACTCCTACCACCATCTGCTTCTTTGTGAAAACATTCTGTAGATGCTGAAGTAACCAGACCAAGCAAAAGGCTGAGGCAGACATTGTCATTAAAGTCTCATAACTAATGCTGTGACCACGGCTGGGAGAGCAGCTGTGGCCAGTGAGGGCAGCAGCTTCTGAGCAAGAAATAAAACTTGGAGTAAACTGGAGGAAGGAGAGAAGAGAGTTTATTACAGTGATCAGGAAAATTCCCCATGGAAAACTCTCTTTGAGTCCTTTCAATTGGTGAATCTTGTGTGTTCAAAGGACCAAATTCTGAAATTCAGAAGAAAAAAAATCTCATAAACTCAAAATTGCCTGATCGTGGAGCACACTGAGAAGGGTCTTGCATGCTCCAGAAAATCCACACTGCACTGCTAATGAAGGAGCCCTAAGGGCAATATTCTTGCAGCAAATCTGCAGCCAACTCAATCATATCTTTGCAGAGGAGGGACAAAAGCTATTCCACTAAGGGAGACAGCTTTAACATAGCCCAGAGAAAGGGATGAACTCCAGCAGGGATTGGGAAGTTCTCTATTTCTCTTCCTCTAGGTTGAGCACCACCACATTTCAGGTCTTGTTTACACTGCAATGTTTTTGCTTGAAGACAGAGAAGCTTTCCTCAAGACAGAGCTCCCAGCTCCTGACACAGCAGATGCCTTTAATGTCAGTTCAGATTTAACATGCCTGGGGCCATAAAGTTCTTGTTCACCTTGACTGAGTGCTTTGAATCAGGGCTTGTGAGCTCAGGCTCCAGTGCCAAAGGAGCTTAAGGGGATCCTGAAAACCTTGAGGGGCAAACAACTTGTGCTGCTCTCCTTACTCCCATGGAGAGGCTTTTCATTCCCTGTGAACCTCCAGTGCTCTTGCAGACTGCCCTGGTAGGAAGACCCTACTGAAGAGGGCTGAAGAGCACCAACCATACCCTAAAGTTGGTATTAGCTCAGGAAGAAGTCACAGGCTGCTTTGAACACAGAAAATCTTGCACTCTGATTTTTATGCAAATTCAAATGGGGCATGCATGTAATAAGAATGAAACTGCTAATTACTAACTTTGGGGTTTACTTCTCTGCACACCAAATGATTTCCCTGATTTCCACATATCCCATAGTGGTACAGGGCCAGGGTGTGTCTGTCATTCCAGCATAAACTTCAATTTTATGGGTTTACAAATCAGATGTTTTAAATTACAGCTGAATGAGACTGGAGACTCCTACACAAGTTGTCATGTCAAAAGTGAACCGGGAAAACATTCATACGTTTCTTATTTTTTATGTTGGGTATAGCATGTGCAAAAAGAGGCTGGGAAAACTACTTTTAAGCCTTTGGGAAAAGTGTGGCTGTGCTGCATCCTCCTGGGAATTGTGCTTCAACACCTAGGTTTATCAATATCCCAAAGACAGAGTAACACAGCAGGTCCTGTGTGTTCATCATGGTGCTGACATAAGCAATGTCCTCATTCCCAGTGTCCTGGAAGACCACCAGCACATCACTCCTCAGCTGCCATTTCAGCCCTCAGGGACTGCTGATAGCATCATTCCTGGGACAGCTTTCATGTTAGAGCTAAGGATCAGCAGTTCTAGGGCTACTTTCCAAAAGAAGACAAATCCTTTGAACTATGTAGCCAAAGACACTGCAAGTATTCCTTCAGCCAGTAAATAATCTTGGAGTTTTATTATTTGCCAACCTTTGATTTATGAAAGACACCTTTCTACAAAAACAAGGGAAGAAATCAACACATTTCTGCCAATACAAAGTGCAAGTGACTCCCACATAACCTGCAGTATAAAATAACACCCATCATTTTTGGGTGGTAACATAAACCTAAAGGAATAAGGATGGTCCATCAGTGATGGGCTACTGGCCTTAGACCTTCCATAACTAAAATAATGAAGGTCCAGACCTTCAACGTGTCTAATTCCCAACTGTTTTTTCAGGAATGAAGAACTATCCAAATTCTTATGCCTTGTGCTTCAGATCACACCATACAACACAGAGGTTGCTTCACACACCTCATCAGAAGGTTGGTGAGGATAAAAACCCTGTGACCTTCACAAGATGTTCATGTAGGTAAGAAGGAATGAGCTGGTTAAAAGGTTACATGTATTATAGGCCACAGTTATTAAAACTCCTACAGTTATTTAATTATAAAATTCTTTCTCTCATATTATATGAAGGGGCCAAATCCAGGTGAAAACTCTTTTCCCTCACAAACTATTGCCTGTGTACATTGTTTTTACACTGTTTTCCTTTCCATCAGACCTCTTTTTAAAAAATACTCATTTTCCTATTATAAAAGCTATCTGACATTAATGGTCTTGCAGAAGGATGAAGCAAGAGGACTTAATTCTGGTTGAGGACTCAAGATTGAGTCATGACTGGGTTTGACAGTATTTTCTCAACTGTACATTTTTAAACTATTATATACTATTCTCCACTCTCTGGGTTCATAGCAACTCACAGAATTTACATACAGTTGTCCTGGTTTCTGCCATAAATGAGGAACGAAATCTGCAAAGCTCTAAAATAGACTAGAAATAGTGGCTAATCTGAAATTTCACAAAATTGTCAGGAAAACGCTCCCTCGTACATCACTTCTGAGGTTTCAGGTTTTGCAGAATTCACCAGAGGTGACCACACTGCAGTGGTTATTGGTGGGCTGGAGAAAGAGTTGGAAGGAAAGGCCAAAAGCTGCAGTCACTGACAGGTCCTCCATGGCTAGTGGGAAGAAAGGGAGCAGCCATTTGCTTCCTATGAAACATCATCCCATGGATGTGCAGCCTGACCCACTGCCCTTGGAAGTTCAGTTGAGTTTAACAAGAGCTGGACTTAGCTGACATTTTAGTCTCTTTGACTCAGCAAAACACTTCACCTCCATCCCTACTCAGGATGGGACCCAGTCCCACACCCAACTTTCCATCTTTGACGTCAACTGGCCATTAAAAATGGATCCTGAACACAGAGGAACTGTGTAGCAGGGCCAATGGAAATGCTGCTGCTCCAGCATAACTGTGTGATGTCAAGAAAATCGAACGTTCCTTTCCTGTAAGAGCTCTGTGGGAAACAATGTCTGTGCAGTTAAAAATAAGCAGAGTACTGAGCCCTGGTGCCTGCTGGCTCTGTTTATTCAGGATATTTTGTTTATTGGGTACATTAGGAGTCGCTGCAGACTGCCTTTGACAAACATTTTCGGTATCAACAAAATCCTGGTAACACTAAGCAGTTCAGATTTGTAGCCTTTGAAACTCCTTTTCTAGACAACATTCATCTTCTTAATTAATAATTAATCGCACTGTGTTTTAAAGAGATTATCAGGTGTGATAGCAGAGTGTGCCTAAGGCAGTGACTTCATTATCCCTACGGAAGGAGTTTACTTTGTAGTTCTCCTGCCTGTCGCAGGGGTAGGTGCCAAAGGGGTCTCTCTTAGGTTAGAATGTCAAAGAGCAACGATTTAGGGCAGGAAACAATTGGGCTATTATTTTTCTTTTTTTTTTTTTTTTCTGTTCCTTCTTAAGGAGCTTTTAAATCATAAATCTTCAGATGCTCCTTGTGTAATTTAAGACTCAAGTCGAGTTTTCCTACAGAAAGGTCCAATTCTGTGCAGGACCAGGTGCCCTTCGGAGGCAGGGGCAGGTTACCATGGCAGGAAGAGTTTACAAACACTGTTCCACCTACAGGCTTTGAACTGCATCTGTGCAGAGAGGCTCCAAGAGCGTGCCAAAAGTGTCAGCGGGGCTGGAAACACTGATTTCACCTACAGGACACTATCTCAAGTACACTCTCGTCAAGAACTCACAGCGGATCCTGCCCAGACCGGAGCCAGGTTGTGGCCCTGACTTGAAATGTCAACAGCAGCACGGAAGGAGCAGCCCCACCCCAACCCCCCCATCCTCACTGAGGATTCCTGGGCTGTTCCCAACGTGATCAGCCAAGGATAGTGCTGGAAAAAGAATCATTACCAATTAATTTCACTCATTTCTTTCAATAAGGCAGCTCTGTGCATTAATTCTGAAAGGCCTTCTGCACTATCAGTGAGGTTTTTTTCTTTTATTTGTCGATTTTGCTATGCCCATTGCCTGGTTTCAGTAGTGAGAGATTTTTATGCCTTTTCCCATTAAGCTTTTCCTCACCTTTAAAAAATGTCATCAGGATTGTTCCCACTGATGGGGAAACAGGGAGGGCAAAGTTCTGCCCACAGACTGAACAGGTGAGACTGAAAATCAGATGACCTGACTATGCCTCCTCTCTAACCAGCAGGACAATGAGAATACAAATCTCCAGATTTTTATAAGTGCTTTTCACGAAGGAGTTGCAGAGAAGTACCCTCTGTAACTTACCACAAATCTGCAATTCAATATACTGGGTTTTAAAGCTAAAAACAAAAATATAATGCCAAACTCCTTGATACCATGGGTCCATTTCTCCTTGAATTGTCTCCTGTGAATTATCTTCTATTTTTAGGTCTTTTATTTTTAGGCTGCTGCATGCGATTGCTGGGCAGCTCGACCAGCTATTAATTGGAAACGTTTCACTTCTCATGCAGATTTATTTCTATGCTTTCTGCATAGAAATAACCAACCACTTCAACCAACCTGTCCTGGGAGCAGATGACAGGCTGCACATTTAAAGGGCAGCCACAAGCTGTGCTCCTGGGGTTTGGCGTGGCCCTGTCAGAAACCTTTTGCCGTTCTCTCCTCCTCCACCTGCGCACGTTTGTGTCTGAGCACACATTTTTCTCAGACCATGTCAAACTTTGTGAGTATTAGGGCCATATGGCAGCAGCTCAGCCAGCTCTGGGTGTGCAGCTGAGCTTCAGAGAGTCCCTGAGCAGAGTGGGTGAGTCCCGTGGCAGGGCTGGTGTGCCAGGCATAGGCGACACCAGGGACCTGACAGGGGACGGGTGGCAGCTGGAAACCCCAGCAGCCTGCAGCTCCCCAGGGGCGTTTTTGGCAGCTGCCTTACAGACTTGGGGGTGCTGTGCCACCCAGCCAAGCTGGGAGCTGAACTTAAGAGAGTGGTACGTGATCATACCCGCTATTTTTAATACTATTGTCGCTACCTCTCTCAGTAACCTAGACAACAGCAAAACCCTCTTTTCTTTCCAGTTTCAGAGCACTACTACACTGGTTTGAACTATTGTTTGAGCTGGAGCCAGTGGCAAAGCACAAGCTGGGAATAAAACCAGGCCCTGTTCAACTGGCATTTCATTTAAAGAGACTTTTAACTTCACAAAGCTCACATGCCTTTGCATCCACCACTTTAAAATGCTGGCTAAAAATATTTGCGTTATCTGAAGTCAGATGAATAAATCCTCCCCACTGTTGGGTACACAGTGTGGCAGTGCACGACACAACTGCAAATTTATTTGTTAGAAACCGTACATGTGTTATGATTTACACTTGCCAAAATATAATTCTTTATGGCAACAATTGTTTCATGGTGCTTAAAGTTTTTCACCTCTGTGCCAGGAATCTCATATGGGATAATTCCATGACCTTGGAATCCAGCAGATACATTCCACATCTGTCTGGTCTGGGAAAGCCCGAGTTTGTTGTGTGAAAACCATAGTGGGAAAGTAAGACCTGGAAATATCTGAAAATACAGAAAGCGCAGGGCTGCTTCTTTTTTTATATATTTTTTTTAATAACCAGTTTCAAGTGCAGTAAATCAATGTCATAGAAGCTGTTACTTTGCTTTTGTAAGCAGACATTCTCTTCTGATCCTATCTTCACATTAAGGAATATGGTATGAACATTACAATAATTCTGTCTCTGGAAAAAAAAACCGCACAGCCTTTAAATATTAAAACTAAATCTTGTTGAAAGCTGCTTGATATTTAAACAGAAAAGAACCCAAACTACTGCAAGTAAACAATTACTGGTGCCTGTGAAGATTTAGGATGGCAGAAAAACTGTAGCTGTCCTGGAATCTCAGGGTATACACTTTTCTCATTGGACTTTTTAGCAAAAAATGAACCATAAACAGTTTTGTGAGCAGTGAACTTAAAAAGCTCTGGTTTCCTGTGCTTCTTCCCTGTGCATATTTTCTGTTATTCTAATAATTTGGCTGAGATCCTGCTGCAGCCTCACTTTCCAAGGGCCACTGTAGCATTTCCATGCACACAGCCTGCACCTCAAATAACCTGCACCCCAAATAAACTCTGCAACACTGGAGGGGGGAAGGTGGACAGAAAGCCTTGACAAAAAGGTTATAGTAAGAAATACAGGGAAAAGGTGAATATGTTTGCTTGAAGGGGGAGACTAATTAGACTTCTCCTTACTGACTACGATGATATTCCCGGTTTAAAGCAGGAATTGCTGTTCTGATCATCACTGGGGCTATCAGTCTCCCTTTCAAAAGGTAAAAGGTTTCAGTGTTTTCTCGTCAGTCTGCAAATCCTGAAGGTGCCAGTCCACTCACAGGCTGTGTGCTTGGGCAGGACCAATGTCCCTACAATGTCCCAAAGGGATAGCACAGAGCAAGGCAGCAGGGCAGGCTAAACAGAAATGAATGACTAATTTATGAAGTTCAACAATTTTAAACCCACATATGAGCCCAGGGTGCCTTAGAGGAGCCTTTATGTTGGGAGTCACAACATTGCACTTGGAACCAGTATCTGTGATGCATCAAAGCTTTATAAAGTGATATCTGATTTGTCTGAGGCATAATATGAATGATCACGGTTTATGATAAATCATAGTATGGTTTGGGCTGGAAGAGATCTTAAAAAGATCATCTTGTTCCACCTTCTGCCATGGGCAGGGACACCTTCCACTATCCCAGGGTGCTCCAAGCTCTGTCCAACCTGGCCTTGGTTGGACACCACCTCCAGGGATGGGGCAGCCACAGCTGCTCTGGGCATCCTGTGCCAGGTCCTGGGCACCCTCAGAGGGGAGAATTTCCTCCTGATATCTAATCTAAATCTGCTCTTTTTCTTCGTGAGCCATTCCCCTGTCCTGGCACTCCAGGCTCTTACAAATAGACTCTCCATCTTTCCTGCAGGCTCCCTTCGGGTGTTGGAAGGCCACAGTTAGGTTACCCTGGAGCCTTCTCTTCTCCAGGATGAACAACCCCAATTCTCCCTTCCTTTCCTCACAGGAGAGGGCCCCCATCCCTCTGGTGATCTCAGTGGCCTTCCCTGGGGAGGGGATCCCAGAGCTGGACACAGAGAGCAGAGGGCAGGAGCAGCATCACCTCCCTTGACTTGTTGCCACGCTGCTTTTGAAGCAGCCCAGGACACAACTGGCTTTCTGGGCTGCATCGAATGTAAAATGAGTAAATAAAAAGGTAAATGAGTACCTTGTCCAAAAATCATGTGGCCAAGTTAGCTTTGTAGTACTGGACATGCTGTGCTCCAAAGGAGGCTGCATTTCAGTGATATATGAAATGGTTTTCTGCATATACAGCAGCCAAACAACTTGGCTGCATTTGTAGTGGTTTGGATTAGAAGACCACAAACATCAAAAAGCATATGAAAGAAGCTAATGGCTTTTCAACATATTGTGACAACAAACCAGCCAAAACTACTTTCAACCAGGTTGTAGAATAATGTGTTCCTGGTGACTTAAAGCAATTTTTCCTACAGAAAAGCTTAAAATCAAAGATGTAAACTCCTGTAAAAATAATGTTTAGAATATGAGGTTTAAACTATGTGTGATCAGGCAGAAATACTGCTGCAGCACAAGAAATAGTTGAAACTGGATGCTCATTCTTCAAAGTAAAAAAATATAGGCAATTTCCAAAGCGAGAAACTAAGTCAGATTTGCAGTGGAAGGGTGAGGTGAGCAGATACTTTTTACAGAATTTAGTGCTAATGCTTTTCTACCCATTCAAGTCTTAACAGCTGTTTCAGTAAGAAGGGGAAAATAAAGGCCCTTGGTAACTTTCAGCAAGCTGCCAATTTTCCACATGGGACTCAATGGCTAAGAAAATTAGATTTTCCTAGTCTCCTGCTGCTGCAAGGAATAACAGTACACTCAGTAACACTAGGAGCAATAAAAAAATCCCATATTTCTAAAAAAACTTCTATTTCCTGATTTTTTTCTCATATACTAAACATCTTCTTAATAAAAAAGATTCCCTATGTAATATCTAGTCTCTTTTATTCTGACACTATTGTTTTGAAGGGACACTGCTTGTCAGACATTTAAAGTTCCTGAACTGTCTCCCTGTATGATAGACAGGTGCAGTTACTTGCACTGACAATTTTGTGAGCATTGAAGAAAGACTATGTTCATAAATAAAACACATATTTCCAATACTCAAGAGGAAAAAAGGATGGAATTTTAAGTGTCACACATTGATTATGAACCAAATTCTGGCTGCTTTGCATAGAGGCACCTGTCCAAAAATCCACAGATAAAGAGCAAACAAAGCCTGGGATACATTCTGTGTACATCCAGCTGGATCCCATGGCCACACAATGACCAGGTTTTTACACCCCTCTGACCACCTTCTCCCACAGTGAGGAGTTCCAGTTCCCTCCCAGTTCCTGGGGCACCACTGGAACTCATTGCTGGTCATGCAATACCTGGCCTGGCGTGTGCACTGGAACTGTCACCACAGCCATATGTTGGCTATTTCTGGTCTATATATTTGCATAGGAACACTCACAATCCATAGACAACCATATCCTAATACTCTCTTCTTACTCAATCTTAGTCTCTCTAATACCTCTTTATAGCCTGTTATATCACAGTGCCTTGGTTCTTGTATGAGATACCAAGGATCCAAATATTTATGTCAGAGATGGGGAGAAAAACACCATCAGCATCTGTTTGCAGAAGAGAGACAGTGGAACTGAAGTGTCAGATAATCTCCCAAAAAGATGTCAGCATTTTCAGCTGCCTGACAGATCTGTCTGCCTGTGTCAGAGTAAACAAAAAGATGGCTCAGCCATTTGGACTGAGTTTAAGGCAAAACAGAGAGCAAATTATCCATTTTCTGATCAGGTATCCTGCTCCAGTTTACATATGTCCATTTGTGATATCCCCTGTAAGTCTCTTTGAAAATAACAATCAATGCACTCAGTGGCTGACCAGCTCTGCTGAAGTATTGGAAATTTGGAGCTAGAAAAATTTCCCATAGAAAACAAACCTCCCAACAGTTAAGACACAAGACACACCTCAAAATTACTCTGCATTTTCAGTTTACCAGAAAAAAGATTGTCCCACTTAAGGCAATTCCGTGGAACTGGTCTCTGAATTAATTTGAATTTTGAGTAGGTCTTCTGGTTTAAGTGGAGTCAGATTTATGCTGAAGTAAGAGATTGAACTGGACCCAAATGTCTTTAATACTAGGCCTTGATCTTTACCAGGAAATGACTGAGCTTATCAGGTTGCCAGTCTTACCTCTGTAATAATGAAGAAGTCGTCACCGGGCTCTCCCTGCACAACAATTTTTTCTCCATCTTCAAACTGGACAGGTTCCAGTGCATCAGCCACTGTCAGCCGCTCCCATTTGTCCAGGGACTCTAAAATATTGAAGATCATAAAGCTATATTATAAAAAACACTCCAACTTTGGCTGAAGATTCATATCTAAACTGACAGCTCTGCCGTGCCTGGTTCTGTTATAAAAGAAACATTTCTTTCATCCAGGCACTTTGCACGAACCTCCAGTTGGGAAACATGAATGTATTTATTCATTGTGTCTTAGCCATCAGTAATCACCCAGATAGCAATCTCAAAAGTTGGACAGGAAAGGTTGGCTCTGGTTCCCTGTGCCTGTGATCTGATCCGCACTGCCACGGCCTGGAGCAGCTGCCTGGAGACATGGGAGCACCTGAGATTCCCTCACCACATCCCACACCAGGTGTCAGGATCAGTCCTACAGTGTTGGCATCAGAGCTGCTCCCAGTTCCTGCTGGGCTGTGGGGTGTCCATCTCAAGGATGGGTGAGACCACCAGAGCCAATGGCCAGACCCTGGGCCAGAGGCATCCAGGTTTATGGATGCTTGAAATGGCATCTCTTCTTCATTTGTCAGCAGGGTGGCCTGCAAAGTGGTTTTCTTTTCATTCCCCCACTTAAGGGAGAAAAGTTATAAAATTTCAAAAAATAATTCCGTAATTAAAAATGACGGTTCTGTATTCAGATGAACAGAGGGTCCTCATCAACCACCTGCACCTGCCCCAAATGCCCCCTGTGGTAAGGGACAGCCTGCACAGGGCACATCCAGGGCTGTCAGTGTGCCAGTGCCCTCCCCTGCCTCTGCCAAGAGATGGATTCCACCTGTGCTGCCCTCAGAGAGGAGGTGCCACCTGGGTCTCTCTCCAACACCCACTTGCATCAGAATTCAAGACATTGAATTGTACTTGAACTTTTGTACTTTGTTAAGATTTGACTGAAAAATTACAGGTTTAAAAGTTATTAAAAGCAGCAGATAATAGGACGATTTAACCTTCACTGCTTCAAAAAGCTGGGCTGAAATTCCCATCCCAGAGCTCTGCTGATTCCTACTTACTATGAATTATTGAACTAATGGAAGTCAAGATACGGTTTCTGACACCAGGATTAGATGTGTGCCATTCCATCAGACTCTGGTTTCCCCATTTTATACAAAATATTGCTTAGAAGGATTGCGTGAGGGTGAAAGGAAGTTCCTTAAAGTTAAAATGCCTTTTGGCTGAGCTCAGAGGGACACACTGAGTCTGGTGACAAAATCAGGCCAAAGGACTCAAAGCACCAAAGGTAAGTTTTGAGTTGACTGACACATCTTCATGTTTTCATGCCACTGTCTTGTTGCTGTTTGGGAAATTAATTGTTTCTAACATTTTCCCCACCTAAAGCACTTTCCTGGTGTGTTTGTGACCTTTGCTGCAGAAGAACTAACGTCAAAAACCAAGCCCATATTGTCAATGCAACATTCAAAAACTGCTCTGTTTGACTAAAAATAAGCATAAAACTCTTTCATACAGACTAGAGAAGACTTTTTCTTTTCTTTTTTTTTTTAAAGAACTCAGTAATTAACAATGAAAAGAAAGAGCCTCTTGAAACTTCTTCAGTTGGCTTTATGAAAAATTCAAAGCTAATTCTAGCTCTAGTCACGAATTGTCTCTCTTTTGTCTAAGGGAACTATACCACTACAAACACATTGGTTAATAATTCTTGCAAACAGAGCATTATATAGAATATTCTACAAGTTTTAGTTGCAGAGTTGAAGTATCAGATAAATTAGATCACATGAAACTTTTTTACAACGTCTAAATTGTACTTATCAATTCACAACTTTATATTTAAATTAAACTGTAGAAGAAAAATTTAAAACAATTACTTCTATCATATCTTGTTTGATACACTATAAACAACTACTGATAATCTAAAAAAATCCTTAGATTTAAAAAAAAAAAAGTGACTCATGCAATTATATGGCTAATTACAGATGCTAGACAGGCTTTGGAAAAAAAAAAATATAAGAAGCAGGTAGAGGTTTTTCCACGAGGAAATCACTGTGTTTTGACCACATTAAGGGATGAAGTGAAGTTGACTTTTCAGTGCCATTTTGAGGTTTCTAAAATATCTTTCTACTTCACAGGTGTTCCCTACTTTTTAGACATGTCTAAGAGATCCTTACACATCTCACCTAAATTTCCACGTTCCTGCAATGATGTGTTATTTTGTTCACTGCTTTTCTGTACTTAAAAAAGGTTCAAATCCTGAAGTCCTTCTTTTTTTTAACCAAGATTCAAAAGCCACACTTCAAATTAGGCTCTAATTACATTGCAAACTGCATGTTTAAGGAAGCACATCTCTGAATAACCTTTCTACTCTGAAATTGTTTTGAGATGTCTCATTGTTGTAATTGCTCCTCATTAGTGCAGGTGCACAGATTCTTTTTTTCTTTAAATACTCATTGTAATTTGGTATAATTTGCGCTCTCAATTTAGGAAGATTTAAATTAAGCATAAAAGAAGGATTTTAAATGATGAAAACTTCATTAATAAGTGAGCAACACACTTGGGCTTACTTCAAGCATACAAATGTAATTGAAAATCTCATGGATAGCACCTCTCAGAAGTTCAAGTATAATCTCACTGAGACACTCATATTTCAGGTACCTCAGCTTGAATGGTAGGTGAATATCACAAACAAAAAAACCCCAGAAAATTTTTAAGCATAAATATAAATATTTTAATTATATAGCAAATAAATCCTGATCTGTTTTTGTCCAAACAGCCCCAGCAAAAACATGATGTTTCTCCTACAGAATCAACAATCAGACAATTGTACTGTCTAACACTGTCCTCCTTATTAGAGCCTTTTGTTCTCCTAATGGTGATTGATTGGTCAGGCATTATGGGTTTGTTGTTTTTCCTACTGAAGGCCATCAAGAACATGTCCAAATTTCGTGGCTATCACATTAATCAAAGGGAAACAAAATCCAAGGACAAGAAGCTAAACAGATGTTTTAAGAATGTGAGACAGGGGCTGTAAAATGCACAGAAGAAAAAAGATCAGCCCAGTTTGATTTGTAAGCTTGGTTTGTTTGGTGCACACAAACACTGTATTCTTGCAGGAAAAAGCTTCTCACCTGTTCCCTGGGAGGATGTAACTGGACTTTATGACAAATTCATATTTCTGCTTTCTGCTCTATCCACATGATCTTTACTCAGCAGCAGCTACTGAAAGTACCAGTGTGTGCCTGCTCCACCTTTAATGCACGCTCCAAACACATGGACAGCGCACAGGAAAAAATGAGAAAAAACAAAAAGGGCCCTTTACACTTTCATTGCTTCAGAAACAACCCAATGTGAGACCTTCTGTCTGAGCACCACTGCTTCCACCGTGCCATCAAAGATCAATACCCATCCTGCCAACGCAAATAAGAGAGGAACCAACAGCAGAGTTCCAAAGGGCAACTGACCCAAAATGGAGACCTTGCTCAGGAATTCTTCGTACATCTTCCGCTTCCTCAGAGTGCTGCCCTGTTATTACAGGAGAGAGAAAAAGGAGGCAGAACATTACACAAAGTATTTTTGTGATTTCTTCCTACAGCTGCTCTATTTTTTTTTTCCCTTTCCCTTCCAAATATTAAGCATAGCCAGTGTAAACAGCCTCAGGCAAACGTTTCCCCATAAAATGTCTGGGCAAGTTGTATTGCTGATAAGCAAAGACAGAAGGACTCAAATTCAATCCTGCTGTAATTTCACTGACTTCACTGGTATTACTGGACACTGCAGATGAATTGTATCCATTTACAGGCATTCATTTTAAAGCCTGAACTTCATCAATTAACTGTTTAGCTAATTCAACATATATCTTGTTGCCAATGAGGCTCTTTGCAATTACAAAGTAAGATAAAACTTAAAATGTCCCCCTCGTAGGTCCCTTCTAGGTTTTAATCTTTTTAGGTTAAAAACTCTTTAGTGTTAAATGTTTATCTGTAAACCTTGTTAATATTCTGTACAGTGTTGTATTTATTGTTATGCAGAGCAAGCCATTCATATTGTTATTTTAGCAAGATTTAAGCATTTGGGGGCAGACAATCCATCAGTGTATGTACAGCCACCAGCACAGTCATTCCCACTCTACTAAGATTTTCTTGTGTGATAAATTTCTAAGACACCTTCTCCTTTTACTGTGTTTGATCAGCAAGACAGAAACCACAAGTCGCTGTTCCAGCAAGTGTTTTTGAAGGTGATTCACACAGGAATAATTATGATGATATTTTACCAAAATAAAAACAATGACTGCATCCTGAATTCCTTCTGCAGTGACACAAAAGACTCGTAAAGAAATTCTTCCAGGCACCAAAGAGGAACTCCAGGGCCTGCCTTAGTCCTGTGCACCTTGTTCCACACTGGTGACACCTGGGGGTGTCATTTCACCTGGGGGTGTCAAAGGCTGTCTCGTGCCTCCTACTCAGATCTATAAGGCACAACACAAGGATGATACACTGATCTTCCCGAGACAAGGAAAACAAGATGCCATTTATTCATAGACTGGGCAGAGAGGATGGAAGCAAATGTCAGTGTCTGCCACAGAAAAGGCCACTTCTCTATTCCTCCTCCTCCAAGTGACCACCAGTGAGTGCTGGGAAAGTGGGGATAGAGAAGGGAAAAGGAGAAGAAACACTTTGCCCCTCTGGTGTGAAGGCATTGAGAAGCGTTTTGGGTATGAAAATGGGAATGGCTGCTGTATCCAAGGGCAGTGATATAACTAAGAATTAAATATCACCCCTCTTCCTGCAACAACTCCCAAAGCACCATGAATCCTTCCGGCAGCATCAAGAGACTTCGGCTCCAACCACAGCACCAGCTGGAGCTGCCAGGTGCTCTCCTCTGGGGACAGCTCCTGTTTGTACCTTCGTGCTGGGGTCAGCCCTGCTCCCAAAGAGCCCCAGCACCACCAGGAGCTGCCACTCCTCCCAGGTAGCTGTGGCTCAGCAGCAGCAGCAGCAGCAGCTCCCCCTGCGCACCCCGGCCGTGACTCGGGGCTGGTGATGACAGTTGTGCTCAGCGATAGCATCGCTAACCCTCGTCTGACCCCTCTGTCTGACCAACTTGGTTCTCAACCTCGGGGGGCCCCGGCAGCATTTGAAGTGCCAGAAAGGAGGAGAAAAAAAAAAAAATAAAGTAGAGAACTTCAAACACAGGAGGCTCTGCAAACCACGCCAGCTCCTGACAGCTCGCTGGGAGACAAAGAATGGAAAACTGGACACTGCGCAGTTGTTGCTTTCCTCCCTGCAATCGGCTGGAAACGAGAGCAGCAAAATTGACAGCTGTGGAAAAGCAGATTGGTGGTTTAGTTTGATGGGCTGGGACACCCAGGGACAGATGTGGAAAATGCTTTTTAAATGACTTGCGGACACAGATGAATTTTAAGAAGCAGTAATCAGTAGCCATAAGTGAGGCCTGACCGTGCCTTTGGGTATTTAGAGATACAGACAAGACCCAGGAAGGTGGGAATTGCAGCCACCCCACCTGGCCCAGAGAGGAAGAGCCCAGCACTTCCTACAGGAACACAAGTGTGTTATGCTTTGGCTAAACTAAGCCAGGGCAGCAGTATGGAATCCACGGTGAGGACAAATGCAAAAGCAAAACCGAAGTGGAAATAATTAATTAAATCTGCTGCTACAATTTTTTGTATTGTCATAGGATCTAGGACTCCTCTTAATGCATAGCTACACTGACTTAAATATTTCCTGTCTCAAAATGATCCCACAGGGGTAAGAGAGAACATGGGCCCAGGGAAGAACTAGTGAAACTAGTGAAAGTGGGGCTTAGGGCTGCTGTTGCACTGAAACCCAAGGTGACCAGCTGATGGCTTCTGACTCATCCTGCAGGATGGCTCCATCCATTCCCCTCTCCCTGTCTCCTGGAGGAGACAAACAACAGCCTCTGTGGTGACAGGATCCACCCAACAGCAGAGCTTCACCTCAGGGTGCCCAGGCAGGCACAGGAGCTTTCTCTGTTTTTTCAGAGCATCTGAGACTGGATTCAGGTTGGCACAACCAGATCCCAATTTCAGTTCCAGGTAGGAGAATCCTTCGCTCACCCTTATGCACACTGTTTTAACCTGAGTGTGTTTTCCTGCTCCAGCTCCCATGAGGAGAGAGAGGGGAAGGATTTTGAGAGATGGTACTATAGTTCAAGTTAAAAACAACCAAGTGGTGGAATTACAGCCAACCAACCATGTGTTTATTTCCATTGGTATTAACCGTCTTTTCTCCCATGAAACAGAGCAAGAACATAGAAACATAGGATCATAGAGTGGCTTGGGTTGGAAGGGACCTTAAAGATCATCTAGTTCCTTCCCACCTTCTTTGGCCAGCCTGATAGTCCTCTCTCATCCCCTCCCAGGCATAATGTCACTTTGGATACTCTTTTTTAATTTGTTTTATTTAGTTGCTTTACCCAAATTGCTGAGGCCAGGAGTATGAACAGCATCACAATCTCCTCTCCTACCCTTCAGGTACCTTCTGCAGAAGTGCCAACCCATGAATATAAAATATTGCATGAGGACAGACTCATGTGCATTCCCTGGCATATGAGTCTGTCCTCATGCAATATTTTCATGGATCTTCTAGAAGCAGCAGCAATTAAAACAGTACCAATATTTGCAGACTCTGAGATGCCAAAAGTTCACCAGAGCAAGAAAATAACAAGGATCTGGAGGTGTTAGAAATGGGACTAGAAAATAATAGTATAGCATCCATTTGGAAAATACAACTAATAAAAAAAATTTCCAAAGCAGAAATGTTTGACAGAGAGAAGACCTGCAAGTTGTAAAGCTAAAAGAGATTCACAGACAGGAGGTGAGACCTGCATCAGACTGCAACAAGAACACAGCCAAGGTTATTTTGGTCTGCACAGGCAAAGATATCATCCAGGAATGAAGTTTAGAGGCTCCATCTCCGTGGCTCAGATGTGACGATGCCTGGTGTGCTACATTCTGTCTCGGTACCTCTTCTCCAGAAATGTGCTCCCAAATCCAACAGAGCTAGAAGAAATGCTAAAACACTCAGAGAGAGCTGATAAGGAAGGAGCAAAACAAATCCAGCTTGTATTTGTTAGCTCAGTGCTGGGATCAGGAGGTATGTCATCCTCATAGCTAGCATGCACTGTGGCAAGGGTTTTAAGTAGACAGTGATAATTATCTACAGATATATGACAGAAAGAGAGGGCAATTGAGTACAGCATACCTTGACATAACTCAAAGTAATGGGAGAAAATTAAGAAAATCTAATTTAAGATCAATATCACAAAAGTTTTCCATTGAAGGAATTATTCTCTCACAGAAAAGTTTCCCAAGGGAAGCGGTAGAAATCTTACAGCTTAAGCCAGATAAAAACAATAGTAAATGTACATGAATAATTCTGCACTGGCAGGGTTCTTGATGGCATGTTTTAAAAAGTCTTTATTAATTCTGCTTTTTTCTAACCTATTAATATCTTATTTCAATAGTCACTGCTTCTCCCTCTCCCCCCTCTCCTTTGTTCACTTTCTCCCTGGTTCTGAGCTGTCAGGCACAAGCTCATCTCCTTAAAGGCAGTGGCTCCCATTAACTACAAAGCCTCGTTAATATTCTAAGCTGCAGTGCTCCTCCCTGAGACAGTCCCAAGGAGAAACAAGATCAAATCCACACAGAAAAGGCCTCAAAGCCATTTTTATGTCCATTTAATGTTGCAAGCCCTAGGCTTAGCTTAAGCAATACACAGACTGGGGAAAACAAATGCTCCAGAGATTGTAACAGGTCCTGTTGACTTCCTATTCAGCATCTGTTTCATCTCATTACCAGCTGCCCTTTCCCTATTTTCTTCCATTTTTTTCCTCTCATTCCTCCAGTCCAATCTTTCTTTGTCCCTCCAGCACTCTTTGTGTCTTGTTTCCAATTCATTTTTTCAGGTGGAGCTGATTGAGTCCTTCCTAGAAATCCCCACCTTCAGTAAGAAACCAAACAAATGTCTAGTGAGAGGCGAAGCATGACTCGAGTTTCAAAAGAAGAGTTATCCTGGCAGGAGGTACCAGGATGGACTTCAGAACTGCACAGCCCCATTTAATCCCTGATTAAGCTGTTTCTGAGTGATGCTTTGGGTGTACATTCCTGCTGGAGCATGAAAGAGCGAGCCCCTGTGCATTCTGGCCACGGACACCAAGCAGCCCACATGGTTCTGGTGCTCTATACCACAGATGTCAGGGGGATTGCAGCCTTTGGAGTAGCTTTATGCTTTGGCCACCACACAACCTGCATTTTATGGCAACCCAAAATCCTCCTGACTTTGTTTTATCTCAGCTGAAAAAAACCCTAGTTGTTAAGGAATTTGTTCTCGGGTTCAAAGCTGTAAAAAGATGGTAGAAGGAACCCAAAATAGCATAAATAAAATGAAGTATAACATTAGGAACTGACTCTCCTTGATTTGTCACGACTTACAAACTAATGTTATAACTCACTTTCTGTGAGCAGTTTGCCAGACAGGTCAAATGCATTGAATCCCACACAACTCCACTCCCAGAGCCAGGTATTTTGGACCATGGAAATTAGAGGAAAGTTAAATTATTCTGGATCAAGTCCTCCTAAAGAAGAAATTGCAAGAAATTAATACTTCAAATTTTCTCAGTCTGGGAACTGAATTGTCTAGGGGATCAATCTGATGTTGGGATACAGACATTTGCTTCTCTGGTATTTGTGGTATTTGCTATATTTAGAATACAAATATTGTACTACCCTGGGATGCTCCCCATTCCATGATGCTCTCAAATCCAAATTGCAAAGAAGAGGGCAGAAACTGAATTCCATGAGAAGCTTACGGCAGAAAAAAATCCTTTGCTCTCTCCCAGAAGAATGTAAGCAAATAAATGTTGAGTAGATACACAAGTGTGTGTGTCTGTGCCCATGTGCACACACACAGAGAACATATACATAAAAGAATTTGCAACAGAGTGAAAAGTATGTAACCCAGCAGAGATGATTCTATGAATTAAATGGAACACACAGATGGACAGATAATTTGTGAGGGTACCAGGGAGGGAATACATTGAAGAGGGCTTTTGCACCCCACCTAATACAATGAATTTCACGGCGTAACACTTTGTCAAGGACTGCAGTGAAAGCCAAACCAGTTCAAACAATTTCACTGCACATTCTGACAAAATGACCTATCCCAACATCTACAATCATCACAGCTGCTAAAACAAACTTGAATGTGACCTTCAAGCCATCAGAGTACCTAAGCTGAGACAACGAAATATAAAGAAATATATCTGTTTCAACAAACTTCCTCTGGGACAGGCTAAATAATAAATGGATGACAACTGTAACTAAAAGCCAGCAGGAACTTTCTGCATCAGGCTTTGTCCATCCATAAAAAGGAAACCCCAAACTCCAAACCTCCTGAGATACATTTTATTCATACCATAAACCAGTCAGGATCAATGAGACACTCAAGTGGGGAAAATGGCACTAAGCAGAAATAAAAACAAGAAATTATTAAATGGACCAAAATAGCACCTGCAAGGAGAAATGAGGTGGAGACTCAAGTGTCTCATGACAGGATAAAATCTAAAAGGCAAGTGTGGATCTGAAGGCATGATTTGCAAATAAATATTTACAACTCGAATAAAATTTCAACACTTGACTGAGAAAACACGGGGCTGGTCATGGCAGGGAAGGAATGCAGATGAGAGGAATGACTATCTGGGGTTATGGAGGGACTTTATCTGACTACAGCAAAAATCTTTGGGAGAAAAAGGTCATTTATTCCTTGGACAAAAGGATTGGCAACCAGAAAATAAGAAAAGAGAAACCTGCCTGCTCCCAAGTTTTGAAACCATCTTAAATTAAACATTTCAAAAGGTACTCTAAGCATCACTACTTCTTATTGAAAGGCAGAAGTATTTCTACATTCAGAATACCCAGTTAGAGGCTAACTCCCATGTTTCTTGGAGTTGAGAGGCAGCTACTGCACTTCAACTGAGCACAGCAAAAGCAGCCCCATAATGGTGGAGTCAGCTTCAAGAATGAAATGCAGCCACTGAAACATGATGTAATTAATTCTTAGGCTTGGGGAAATGTGCAGAGAGCCACTGTAACCTGCCCTCACATGACTGCACAAAGACAGGTGTCTCATTTCACCTACAGCAATGAAATTATCCACCCTGCACCTACAAATAAATGGGAAGATGACAGGATTCATTCAGTGAGGGTGGGTAAATTGCATTCACCATGGGCTGCATTTAAAATTGGACATTTTCTATACCTGCAGCAAATAATTTACCATGAAATATTTCCTATCTGAGTGCTGGGAATACTAAAATAATGCTGTCTGGGTATCTAACACAGTGCAACAGACCACCAATTTTTAGTGGCCTCAACTGTGAAAAAACCACAAGAGGCAAGAGAGGGATAGAAATATATCCATGTTAATCAAAAGGTCTCATCGACTACAGAAACTGAGCTTGCTAGGTAAGGTACAGCAGGCACTGGTCCAGACATGTAAATTAATTTGAAAAGCACTTAGCACTACACTAGAATCTAACAGAAGTACAACCATAATGTACAACCAAAACTAGCATTAAAAACACAGTCTTCTCCACTTGGGACTTTAAATCCTTTTAGCAAAGTCCTGTCTCTGCATCAAATATTCATCTTCTGAAGTGTGCTATCAGATGATAATGGATACGTGACCAAACCTGACAGCTCACAGGGCTGCTTGATTTTAGGTACCTCTAGTTCCATCAACACCAACACAGAAATCACCTGCAGGCTGCAAAGCCTGTGAACCTGTCCCTTCAGTTCCTCACCACATGCTTACAGGCAGCTGCAGAAAGCTCTGCTTAAAAAGCCAAGGAATATGTACCTTGTCCTGACATTTATTTCCCTCTTACATTCCTTTACTTTTGAATTTTGGATTCTTCCTTGTAGTTTGCAGGTTCATCACAACAGTTATCACAGACACCCCTCCACTGCATCCTTGTTGGGCATGGGACAAATCAGTTGGGTGTGCCTCTTACATCTCTTTAGAAATTCTCTTGCTCTGTGTTTTAGGAGTACCTCTGCCTGCTTGCCTTCACTAGGAACCTGTCAAAACTATTCATCCTGCTTATCTGCAAGAGAGAAGACAAGACACTTTTCATAATGATTCCTCTCTTTTGTCCTGGAGCCATCAGGCTGAATATTTTGGGATAGGATAAATTTCCATCCGCTGTACTCTCCCAAATGCCAGTGTGATGTTTGTTTATGTGACTCTGAACTGAGCCCATGAAATAAGGAGTGAACACCAGTAGTGCTCATACAGACACCCCACAGTCATCACACACAGGCTAAACAAAGATCACTTCTACACTGCTGCTTAAGAATTAATCATTTAAGGGTAAAATCTACTCAGTTCCTTTGCTGGTTTTTCTGTTTTCTGTAACACTCACTGGAAATACAGATGATCTCAAAATTGTTAGCCTGAGAGCAGAGTGTCATTTCCTTCAGATCAGAACAGAACAATGCAGCTTTTAGAGACAAGTCCTATTGAGAAATAAGCTTTACATAGAGTAATGCCTGTTAATTATCAAGAAGAAAGGAATATTTTATGGAGAAAGAAGATATGCACATGGACATTGGAAACAAACTCATAAAAAAGTTATGACTTTGCTGAAGTTAATTATCTGTCAAAGTTTCCATTATAAACTCACCACTGAAGAACCAACAGCAAATCCATAAGCTAGCACACGCCCCAGGTGCCACAAAGGTCTGCAGAGCTCCGCTGCAGGGATGAGGGAGTTTGAAAGGGGCAGAGCAATGAATCATTAGCAGCTACAACCCCCTGGTATGTGTGGCTGGGTGCTGGCTAACAAAGATGGAGGGCACAGTCCAAGCAAAGCTTTTTATTATTTTAGTGGAGCTGGATTTACTTTCTATCATCTGCCTTGAGGAATGTAATACAAGATCAGACAAAGACTTCACAGGCAAGGGGTGCTGCTGAGAGATATTTCCAGGCTCACGATAAGGAGAGGATTTGCATTTGGTGGGTAACAGAGGCCTCCTGAGGTTTTCATTCACAGAACAGTTATGCATAATGTTTCTCAATTGCATTTCTGACTCAGCCTTTCTGCTGAATCCTGTCCCCTTTTCTTTCAGTTCACTTCATTCAGTCACTCAGTGGTTTTGTCGTGTCCGCTCTCTTTCACGCGGAAGCACCAGAGTTCTCTGAACACAGAACTGTAGTGAAAGTGAAAAACACCAACTCCACAAGGAAGCCCTTGCCCACAAACTCACCATCAGGATGCGTCTGTAGCTGTCTCTGTCGATGCCCCAGAGCTTCAGGTCTGTCTTGGCCTTGACAGTGGCAGCCCGGGGGGTTCCATAGATCAGCGCCAGCTCCCCGAAGCTGCCTCCTTCTCCAATGCTGGTCACCCACTCCCCGTTGACATAAACCTACCACAACACAAGGCAAAAGAAGAAAAAAGCACTTTGGGGACTTAGTTGGAGTTCTCTCCTAACTGCCAGCTACCTAAAAGGCTGTTAGCAGTTTCCTTTCTAATTGTCAGTGTTGGGGAGACAGAAAGAAAACAAGAGCGTGACACTTCCAACAGTTGGTCCCCAAGGAGGAGAACAACCTGCTCTGTGGACAGAATTTCAAGTTGTCTTGCTTCAGTACAATGACTTTATTTACTCTCTGGGTTTTCAGCTCCCATGGTTAGCTGGCATCATGTTTTCCCCCTTGTGTTCAAGGCTCAGGCAGTCAACAAGCAGAACTGTCACAACTTTGGCTTTTTATTAACACTGTCAGACTTGAAAGGAAGGAGGTTTGTTGATATGTGTAATGAGGATTACTGAAATGTGCCATTGCCATGAAATGAAAAACAGTCAAAACAAGGAAATATCTTTTGAAAAGGAACTTTTTTTTCCCTCTTCTTCCCTAAGCCTAGTGCCTCCAAAACTCATTTAAATATAACTATACAGATCTTATCCCTTAGTGAAGATTAGTAAGGGCTTTGGATTTGAGAAGCTGTAAGCAGAATTACCCTTTAACATCAGCTCTGGAGAACTCAGGAAGCAGAGTTTGACCCACATCCTATTTAGGTACTATATCCTCTTGGAACATGATATGGATTGATATCACTATTGCCATATTTTTTCTGGATGATGTTTAATTTGAGAAGAATTCCTGCACTTAAGTGCTATGTGACATTCTCCCTGGAGGAAGGGGACTCGTGCAGGTGTTTTCTGTTGGGCAGCTTTTTCCTCACTATTTATTCATGAACAGTGCTGCTCTTGAGCCATAGGAGTGCATGCAAAGGCTGCTGTGGACTGTGCATTCTGCAGCTTGCTGTAAACCATACTAGAAACCCTTTCAATTCTGTCTCTGTGAGTTTGGAGGGCAGGAAAGGCTGGGTGCATTTACTCAGGGCAGAATATAGCCCAACCTATTACAGACGAGTAACAGCAGAAATCAACCAGTATTCATTTCTTTTGCTTGGAAGTTCTGTGAAGAAAAATAATATGAAAAAAAGAGGCAGGTATTCTCATCTTAAGCAGAAAAGTATTGCAGAGGCAAAGACCATAACCTGACACCAATTAGTGAGCAATAAACTAGCAATTTTTTAACAATGCATGAATTAGAGATGTGCTTAAGCTGGGCATGAGAAAAGATGGTGACCAAAATAAATGAACTGGGGTCAAAACTCAACAACTTGTCAGTATTAATCTTAATTCCATCTTTGTTTTATGATGAAAAGGCTTATTACAAAATACAGCTAGAATCAATCCCAATTTATCTTCACCATATTCAATTAAGATTTGCTCCAGCTCCTGCTGATGCCAGTGAAATGCTGGTTTCAGTAGGAGATGGATGAGGCCACGAAGAAGTTCAGCTGATCAAGAGACCTCTTGGGTATGAGCTGAAAAGGAGCAGCTGAACTCCAGGCAATGTGGTGGTTCCTGGTGCTCCTGGAACATCTGAGGATCAAGGGGCTTAAAAATAAAGAGTAAAAATAATCCCAAACAGGCAGGTGGTTGCAGACTGCCAAGAAAAAGCTGACGCCACAAAAGCTAAAGCTTCATTTCATCACCATGACAGGATGAATGTCACCCAGGAGAATATCACACAAGAGAACAGCAACAGCCTTCCCTTTCAAACTTTCACACTCACCACAGAAAGAAAATCTCACAGAATATTGAATCTACTTTTGATTCTCCTCATGATGAAAAAATGAAAGCAAAAAAAAAAGAAGTTTTTAAAAAGCCAGGCAAACCCAAGCAGTTTCCTGGTGAAATGAGTGGGTAATTCTGTGGGGAGTTTTTTTGTTGTGGTTTTGGTTTTTTGTTTTGTTTTGTTGGTTGGTTTTTTTGGTTTTCTGGTGGGGTTTTGTTGTTGTTGTGGGGTATTTTTTGGTTGTTGTTGTGTTTGGTTTTTGGGTTTTTTTTTTTTTTGTTGTTTTTGTTTTTTTTTGGGGGGGGGCCCTATTTTTTTTTTTGTGACAAGCAGGAGAAATGGATGAATAAAATGAGGGTTCTGAAAGGCTTGTAACACAGTGAGAATGTATGAACATTTCTAAACTCTGTTAGTTCACTGCAAAATTACCCAGATGTATATTTAACTATAGGGATTCCCTCCTTCTGCAGGAATTTCACTGGATGGGTTCATGGGGTGTGCTACACTACAGTAATCCATGTGTTCTCAGTAAAAAGTCTCAGGGATGGTGGGGAAAATCTGAACTCCAATGGGTTTTGGATCACATCCTGAATGTCAGCTGACATGGTACTCTTGACTCTTTTTCAACACACCAAAAATACATGTACATGCGCGGAGTACATGCTCTTCTGCTGAACACAGATTTTGTTACTGCAGAAGGGTCTGAATTATAAGCAGGAAAATAAACTTATTCCAACACATATTTTTTAAGCAACATGGTGACATTTCTTGTTAAAGCACTGTGCAGGATGTGACTGCAGCCCAGAGAGGGGAATTATGCTGGTAAAACACAAGACTGAGCAAGTGAAGGATGGACATTTAATGTAGCACAGTCGTTATTTAGAGAGGCTACTACTGAACTGCTCCAAGACTCCTTTAATTTTGCTGTCTTACTTGACAAGACTGTACAAAACATGTTTGACATCTCGCCTTAAACAGTTTATGCAACTGGTCATTCCTCCACCCTAAGGGTGTCAGGTTTAAAGTGCTCTGAGGTGAAACCAAATCACTGATCTGACAGTCTTTGGGCCCAGCACTCACTCCCCCAATAAAATGTCATTTCGAATATCAGTCTCTGAAAAAGAAAACACTGAGAATAAGTTGTTTTCTAGAAGCAAAACCGTTGGACTTCATTCTCTGCAAAGGCCTAAGTCAACACTCAGCTTCAGTGTTCATGATGAAGTTAAAGTGCATTGATGGCACACTACAAAGCCATCCTGCCCTTTAACGGAGTTCAGCTCCACTATAAATCCCTTTAAAATAGATTTTTTTAAAGAGAAGTGGAAAGGAAAGAAGTTCTGTTTGTAAGGTGTGGGAAGCAAAGCTATTTTAGGCTCAGAACAGCTTATGAAAGTCGATTTTATATGGCAGCAGCTCAGATGATCTCCCTATTTATCCTAAAAAAATGCTGGGCTGAGGTTTTGGCTGAGCCAGTTTTAGGCATTTGTGAACTCTCCCCAAAGTGGTGAGTACATAAATGAATTATTCCTAATTTTCACTTGACCTGCCAGTCACAGATCCATAACAGCTGGAACCTTCTTTCACGCAGCTGAAGAGGAAAAGTAGAAGTGCAGATGCCCAAATATGACCAAGTCACCACGACCATCTGCTTTCCACAGAGCAAAAGTACTTTACATTTCTATTATTTGTTCATCTAATATGAACACTGCAATTTCTGGGGGCTTGAGAATCACAAATTTTGTTTCATTTCATTATCTTTTTAGGAGGCAAATGGGGTGGTATTTCCATGGGCGCCAACTGTGGGAGAAGTTGCAGAGTCACACAACATTGAGTACCACAGAAATGAATCTGGGTCTCCCTCATCTTCATGTTCTTTCTCTGGAGATGCAGGAAGGAACCCTGGCCATGAGCATTTTACCTTGAAGGTAGGATATCAACACCTACCTCTGAGCTTCACTGGAGTCAATTTATCCTTCCTTTAATTTTGTATTGCTGATTTCAAGTTAACTTCTAGGGTTTTTTATTTTTTTGTGCTGCCACTTTGTGATCTGTGTGGACAATCTAATTTGTTCCAGGCATGGCAATTCTTATGTCTTAAATCCCCTCCCTTGTATCTGTTTGTAATAATTTGTGCTTTGTGTCTTGTCAAGCCTTAATATTTGTTATCCAAAAATGAAGATGAGTATTTCTTCTTGGGAAAATGAAGAAGGGTGTTTTTATGTGGCTAGTTTTCTCAAAGACAGTGTTTTACTTCTAAGTTTGAATTTGAACATATGAACTTGGAGATTGCCTTAAGAATCCTTAAAAGTTCAAGATGAAAAACTCCATTAAAATATTCTGCTTCAAATTTTAAAAGCCAACCTTCTGATTTCAGAAAAATCATTGATGATGGAAGAATTTAAACTAGAAGCAATCTATGGAATCTAACCATTAAATATAAATAGTTTTAAAATCAAAGAGTATCCTCGCATAAAACACTCTGTAATTTTCATCTTTGTAAACACAAATTAGATAGTTTGTATATACAAATAAGGACTTCAGGAAGATTTGACTTACAATCAAAAGGTGATTTTATCGATTGTCCCCAGTATTCATGTACAGGTTCATGTAGAGATTTAAAGAGACAATACAGACATTTCAGAAAAAAACACTGAAAAGTTTTCATTTTGATTTTCACCATACTACAGCTTGGCTGCTGTTGTCTTACAAGAAGAAAACTTGAGAATGCCTGTAGAGAAAGTTGCTGTGACATTAAATAGAATAGGAAGTTGCTGGGTCTAAAAAAAAAATACATCTGTTCGAAAAGGGCAGTCAGCGGTGCTTTTTAAAGTAAAAATGTGAGGTTATGAGATCAAAATAACAAACAGGAAGTCACTTTATACTTAGAAATATGGATTAGAGATTTTTGCAAGTCATATTTTAGCAGGTACTTTCAACATCTTTACTGGAAACTGTAATTTAAGTTCTGCCAGCTCTGTTTTGGCACACGCTCCCATTTGTCTGAGCAGGAAATCTTCCAGTAGATGAGTGACCTCTAAGACTTCAAAGTTTGTGCCATCATCTAGCTCGTGTGCACTGCACCCATCTGCAGGGACAGGCCAGGAGATAAAATTCCCCTCAACCCTGATGTGTTAAGGAGGAAGACAGTGATTGATAATACAATAATGCCAGCTTTGGTCAAAGTGTATCTGCTTTGTAGGATATAGCAGAAGAGAGAAAAAAACCCTTGTTTTCCAAGGCCTACCTCTTCCTCATTCTAAAATCCTTCTTTTACATATGAAAATTTGTGCCCTTCCCTTGGGCCACAGAAGAAAATGTACAGATATTTTATTCAGTGCTAAGAAGGCTTGTTTATACTCTAAGCAAATGTAAGAGTTGAGAATGAAGTGTTATTATATTAAAAAAAAATATTTTATGGTGCTTCTAATTTGACTCAGATTATTTTGTAAGGGAAAATTTTAGAAAGTTCTTACTTAGTCTTTGAGTGCCTAAGCCAAAACTCAAACAAAAATTACTTTTTCATGCTGCAGCTTTTTAAAGCTCAAAACACCACACACTGATGTTGTTATTCTTCACTTTGTTGGTGGTTTCTGTTTGGTTTTGGTTGCTTGGTTGATAGATTTTATTGGGTTGTGGGTTTTTTAGGTTTTGTCATGACTTTCTTCCATGGGTAGGGATTTTATGACACTTGCGACCTCCTTTTGGTCCATGTATGGAAAAATCTGGGTGCTTATCAGTCGTGATGACCCCAGAGTATATTGCTCCTTGAATCCACCACTCCTGGTATTCCTGCCACTCCCAAGCAGATCAGGGAATGGCAGCAGAGCCCCTGGGCAGGAGTTAAAGCCTCTGTGCCTGTGCCAACACCAGCTGAACCAGGCAGAAAATGGCTCGAGGCTCTAAGTCTCGGGGTCAATTGTCTCCACTCCAAGTCACTTTTTTTTTTTTTTTCTTGGAGAAGCATGGAAGCATGCCAAAGAAGTATCTGGCAAGGCTTAAATGAACAAGCAGCTCGCTTACTAGAGGCCTGGGGTTTCCTCACACAGCAAAGATTCCAGCAGTTCTGCCCAGAAAGTGGCAGAACTCTTCAGGGGAGAACCACATAGGGGGTGATGGTGCACACGCAGGGGCTCTGGAAGCTGCTGCCTTACACAGAGCAACTCAGCCTGCACTGGTGGCCTGGTGCAGGCTTTGCTGGGAGGGGAAAGCTGGGATCACCTCCCTGCAGCTTCCCAGTGAATGCAGGGAACGTGCAGCTCCCGCAGGAGCAAACACCCCGTGCCTTGCACAGCACCTTGCACTGGAATTCAGGGGGTGTTCGGGCTGAAGTAGTAGGAAAAGCTTCGGGAGGAGAAAGAAGCCAGCTGAGCAGATGGGGACAGCAGTGGAAAGGTGCATCAGGAGGCACCTTGGGGAGTGTGAGGTGGGGCAGTGTGACGGCTGGTCACAGGAGAGTTTGGCCAGACACGGATGGTCAGAAGCTGTACTGGTCTCTGAACAAGCACAGTCCACCTTACATTTTTAAGTCTTGTTGGGAAGTGTTTGTCCCACAGGTGATGTCTGTGCATATCTCTGGGGTCAGGGTGACATTGTGGTGGATCTGTCCATTTCAATATGTTCTAGCAGCTATAGGCTGACTTGAGGGGAGTAGGGAATGATAATGCTCATGAAATAAAAGTTGCAATCTACTCAATGAAATCCTGTTTTGTCACTGTTTTTAAGAGCAATATGTGCCTATAGAATATTAACTCTTTTGCAATTAATTGCAAGGGTTTTGCAAACTGTTTTCTGATGTCATTCAGTCCCTCACTATCCCTGAGCTGAACACTGAAGAAAACTTTCCTAAAGGTGTTGAGAGAGGACAAATTATTTTTAAAGAGGATTAATCTATAACTTCAACATGTGCATTTGCGTGCTTGCGGGTCTGATTCAAAGCCAGTGAACTCATTTAGCTCCCTATCAGTCCCAAGCCAATTATTTTAAAACTAAATTTTAACACTGTTCTATAAATATTGCCCTTTTATTTTCTGGCCCTGTGGATGTGGCAGTGTTTGCTGTGGAGAGGGCTGTCTGATAGGAACAGTGAGTCAGACGGATTTCCTGAGGAGCAACTTCCAGAGGCAGAGGCAGCATGTGAGGTTTCCCAATTCCCAACAATACCAATTAGATGGTCTCCTGACACAAACAGACCGCTAACAGAAAATAACTTTCACTAAAATAACTCTGTGCCTCCTGCCTGGATTTAAAATAAATCACCTTCTTCTTTAAATATGCCAAAGCAAACTCATGTGGGCATCTCAAGAGCAAAGCTGCTAATGAGCAAGTCTGTCCTACCCAGCTACTGTGGGTACATAAGATGTGTGTAGGAACCTCCAGCTAAACTGCAAAAGGGTGAGTTTCATACAGGAGAAGAATGACAGGAGATGAGCAATTTATGATTTGAAAGGCAGGTTCAGAAAGAAGCTTCTTTTCAAAGACTTGCTGATTAAACCACTGCATACTCCTGTAAACATTTTGTGGTCTAACAGATCACTTTACACTTATAATAATCCTTGCTTTATTAATATGCTGCATTGTTCTTATATTTGGACCTAATTTTAAAAGCAAATTAAGGTTTCTAAGATGAAACTCACTGCCTGAGGCCGTATCTCAATTTCTGGAAAAAAAAAACCCAAACAAAACAAAACAAAAACAAACAACACATGAGCTAAGGTAACTGATTAAAGAAAATATTTTCTTTATGGTTGATCTGAACCCTCAGGTGCATTCCAGCATGGTGGCCTGCTCTGCCAAAGGCTGCACACCTCCAGGTGTGGTTAGGGCTCTGAAGATAACGTCATTTGCTTGGTTTTGATACCATTTTCCTGCTTGGAATGGACAAATAAGCTAGGATGTAACACATGCCAAATTTAAAATTATGAACAAATAACACAACAAAGTAAAGGAATGAAACCAATCCTGTGAAATCTAGTTCAAGAAGGAGACAGACCCACAGCACATGACTGGCTCAAGCTCTCCGCCAAAGCACATGGTTTTATTCCGTAGCTTCAAAATAAATATTATACTGTAAGAGCATACTTACATCCACCTCGCCTTGGTCAATCACATAGAAGTTGTCTCCCTCATCACCTGGAAGCAAAATACAAAAGGTGATTGTTTCCTGAAGGTCTGCCAAGCTATCCAATAACTTCCTGCCCCTGTATTTAATCCTGTACATATTTGCACAGGTTTGTACACCAGATTACTTACAGAGAGATTAATTTTCTGAAACATCCTTGCTTATTTGCCTTCATAAATCAAAGTATTGCTATGATTTCCTGCCATTAATTCCTTTCAATTGCATTAATTTATCTCTTTTGATTGATTCAATACTTCACTCAGGGTAAACACTCAAGAGGTTTTAATATAGCCTGAGGGTAATGAAGTCCTCCACAACGTGCTGCAGGCATGCAGGTAAGTTGCCAAGTGTGATAACTCTGATACAGCACAATGAGGTGTTGAATATTCCCAACAACCATAAAAATATTTTCCATCTCTAATTACTCTCAGCTTGCCTGTGCCACCCTTATGCATCCTGAGCTGGGGTTTACTTCCTGGCTATCTTCAGTTAAGGAATGAACATTTGAATTTGAAATGCTGTTTATCTATGTTTAACTGTAGCACTTTGAAACAGCAGAGATCCACCAGAGTGGGGCTCTCTGCATTTGTAGCAAGAGACCTGCATCCATTAACTTATCATATAGCTGCACACTTGGAGGCCTTTGGAATATGGTTATTCCTCCCATTAAGTGAAGAGAGTGAAGTCTCAAATGGAGAGATGTGAATTATAGGGCCCTAGCAAACACTCAGGAGGAAAAATGACAGGAAGAATTACCCTGTTGTATGACCGTTTCTCCTGCGATGTGTGTGACAGGGAACATGGCATCAAATATGTCACTGAAAAGAAAAAAGAAACACTTATTAACAAATAAGACCGATTCCTTATCTAGCCAATAGACCTACCTTCATTGTTTATCTAGCCTTTGTTAACAGACTTTGCAGAAAAAGGAAAGGAAAACATTAGCTGTAACTGGAAAATGAACCTCTGCTGGGCAAGAAATCAAAATAACTTGTTAGGCACAAGCTGTGGTTTAAAACTGAGACCATGACTTGGTGTGTGCTGTTTTGAAAGAACTCCTGAATTGTATGGGGAAAGGCACCTCTTACAGCTGTGCACAAACTGGCCAGCCTGAGTCCTGTGTTGTCTAAACAGAGAGACTTCAGATTTTCAGCTGTGATGGGTTTGTGGCCCAGCAGTGACTGCCAGATGCCCAAACGGGAGCTCTCCTCTTCTGAACATCTGGCCTTGCATTTACAAGCAAAACCTGTTCCACAGTAACAGAGCACATTTGGAAAGGTAGTTGGCTCTAAATTAATGTAGCATAAGAGCTGGCAGGAGATTGCACTCACAGTGCAGAAGAGGCCAAACTCTGAAAATCTCGGCGAGTTACTGGCGAGGAGGGAATCCAAGCGATGCTACAGAAAGAGGGGAGCTGCAGAAGAGCCTGGTGCTCATTAATCACAGCTGAATTACACACCTTTCCACGTCTCCAGCTCGCTGTCACATCGCCTTAAAAGGCCAGGCAGAGCAGTGGGGATGGGAACACACCCTGCACCAACACTTCGGGCAACGTGCCCAAAGCCAGTCCTTTGTTTATTGAGGGAGACAGCAGGCTCTGTGGAGCCAGGGCTTCCTTTCCCCACATCAGATTTTGGGGAACTTATTTTCAGCAGCATGAACCACATCGAGACGGGCGCTCCCCACCTCTCTTCCCCTTCCTATGCATCAGCCTCGAGGGCTAAAGGAAATAGCTCCCCAACAAAAAAACAAAAGGCAGCAAGAGGGGATTGTTAACTGCTCTCTTCCCTGGTCTGGCCTCCAATGGTCCATCCAGGGACCACTGACGACAGAGGTGAGATGAAAGACTTCAGTCTGGAGTGGAGAAAGGACCTCACACACACAGCTAAACAAACAGGGAAGAAACCTAAAATCGTCATCGAAATAGGCAGAAGATCAGCCACCAAATCCATGAAACCTATGCTACATTTCAATGCCTTATATGGAAAATGCATATTGTAAAATCCCATTATTAGCTTATTTCCTGTTCAACTGTTCCAGACTTTATTCAGGCTCAGTTCTAGGAAATGTTTCACTCCTAAGTTCAAATTGCTCATGTCTTTCCTCTTCATCAGTCTGAATGTTTTTGCTCAGGATCACAGCTCTGCATCAGCACCACTTGTAGAAAAACTGGAGATTTCAAACCAGGCACCTCCCACAGCACCTGCAAGGGATGCTCAGCTCATGGCCTATATATAACAAAATGATGTATTTTACTCCAGTTGTTTTCATCAGGCTCACTTCTGCTATTCCTACTCCCATTCAGGAAACACCTCCACCATGGATACAAAGCCTGCTCCAAGGCATCCAAGAGAAACCTCTTCCTCACTTCATTCTGAGCCCCAACGCAAAGTCCTACAACAAATTATTTTGAAAAGCCTATGGACCTTATTCTTAAATCCATTAAGCTCATTTTTGTGATCTTACATAGGTTCAGCATTTCTCCACTTTAAGGGATTTCTCTGCTGGCAGAAACCATCTGCCTGATACAGACAGATCTCTGGAGCTGGTGCCAGTGCTCCAGCTGGAACTGGGAGCTGAGGTTCCAGGGGATGGGGAAAGTGCCACACTGGTGGGTGCCAAACTGCAACAGCCACCAAGGGACTTTGTGTCCATGAGGGAAGTCCAGCTGTTCTTCAGCAGCTCTGGGACTGGGAATTCAGTGACACAGCTCATTTGCCTCCCTCTGGTTTCACCTTGGCTGTGTCAGGGCTCCTCACCGAGCTCTGAGAACAGTTCTGCAGCCTGCAGAACATTTACTGAGGAAAAGGCTCTCTATGAGGCAGAAAGTCTTCAATGTGATACATCCAAAAATAGGTACAACACGGTGAATATCAATAACCAAACCGAAATGTGCTGTTTGAGCAAACTTGGAAGCTTTTCCTTTTTTTAAAATAGAAATACAGAGGAACTAACGACCCACAGTTTCACCCTTTCATCCTTGTTTTAATCCTTTATTTTATTTATAACCTAACAATTGACTGTACAAACAGTGCCCAATAAATTATGTATAGCACTGCACCCTTCTCCAAAATGCTCCACATTTTATTTCTACATCACCTTATCTACCTCACCTCAGTTTTATCAAAAAAAAGAACAATCTCTTTAAAACTCAGGGACCAAATCTTTCAGCTGCCATTGTAATGAACCCAAAACCTATTAGCAGCAACAGCAGATTTACACCAAAACTCTGCTGTGCAGCAGAATATCAGTGTAAATATTCTAGTACCCCATATATGATGGGGTGAAATCTTAATCTTATTTCATTGAAGTCTTAATCTTATTAGACCAAGACCTGGATTTTTAAAGAGACCTGTGAAGGATATGTCATCAAAAATTATTCTGAAGTACATATGAACACAAAGACACACAAGGCACCCAAAGTTATGGTGATGTTGATTTACAACTCCTAAGTTCCAAAGTGAAACCAGGGCATGTCTTTGATACAAATGTAAGCAATCAATAGTATCACAACTGTCAGTGAAAACACACCACCATGTTCCTTTCCTGCTGGAGAATTACTGCTCTTAATTGATATGGTTAGGCCAAGATCTCACACAGCGATTAACGAGTTGAAGTGTTTCTGCTTTTGGATGCTCAATTTGAGATTCATTAAACATCCTCAGATCTCCAATGATATGGATCAGCAGGCAGCCTCAAAGTTTCTCAGCCTACAAGGCAGCCAAGAACTGGGCCTTTCAGAATGGCACCAAAGAAAACCACCCTTCTGGAAATTATCCCCTCCTAAAGTACCAAATGCTTAAGATCCCTATAGGAAATCTGGCTTTTGATTCAGTTCAGACTAAGTGTAGAATGAGTTTGGAAATTTTTATTCCCTCTATCTTCAGCGCCTGAAATAAACACAAAAATGTCACAAGGCTCAATATACCAAAATACTTCAAAATTTTGAAGCATTTGTTCCTGAACCAAGCCAAAATCTGGAACTGCAAAAAAACCAGACCTATTTTCCATCCCCCCAGTAAAGGTCTGATGCTGGCATATTCAGCTCAAGCCATGTGTTCCTGGGCCTGTACTATGTAGAGAAAACAAGCTTTAAATACTGAATAAGTTGAGTAAGTGGTGCTTGCTAAAGGCATAAACAATACAGCCAAGGCCAAAAATATGGTCTGTTGTTTTTCCTTGTACCACGCACTTGTTTATAAGACATCCAAAATCATTCTCTGGCCATTACAGCAAAAAACAGCCCTTACAAACACAGCATTGCAACCAAGCAGAGACTGTAACTACAGCTCTGTAAAAGTAAATGTATTTCTAGTGTTAGAAGGTTTTTTTAAATAATTAAGGCCAAACACATGCAAACACATTCCTAACAACCGCTTTTTTTTTTTTTTTCCAAGCACAAGCAAGGTTAATTCTAGCACAAACAGAAAGCCAGAAAATCACTAGTTAAGTCTTCAAACGTTGAGCTACCATGATTTCATCTTCTGTCTGAGCTGCAGCACCAAGAACACAGCAGCCTCTGTCTCCTGCCCCTGCACTGTTGACACCGACCATGCTCGCAATGCTGTGTGCTCAACTGATATGGAAATGGTTTGATTTTTTGCCAGGATTTTTATGATTGTGCTGTAAATGAGAACCACTCAGAGGGATTTCTTCATTTTGTTGACCATGTATCATTTGCCCTCTTTCCAGATGACTTATTCAGGTGACAGATGAAGAAAATAGGGCACCAGTTCTGATATTTAAGCTGTTGTTTCACAACCCAGACAGCTGCACTGCACCCAGCATGTCCCAGGCTCAGCATCAGCACTTGGAGGGCCCTTTTTCACCCTCTCCAAAGCCAAAGATTTTGACAGGCTTTGCAAGTTTTTTGAAATTTTCCCCACCTCCTCCCAGAGGATCTATATCTGGTTGCTTGTGGCTCTTGGGAGCCAGGCATTGGTTCCAATCGGAATATATCAGGGGCAGTTTTTTGGCTTGGGACTGCAGCTGCAGGTGGTACTGTATGTACCCAAATATCCATGTTTAGATCCAAAGGGGGACACTAGCAGGACACCACTAAGGTTTTCCAGGGGGCTTTCTGCACCTTTGCAACCTATTGATAGTATAATTCAAAAACAAATCACAAGAAAAGATTGTGAGCAGCAGAGAACATACAGGGAGCAGTGAACTAACCCAGCAAAGTGAAACCGAGAAATGTGTTTAGACATGAAATCTCTATCTATTCAATCAAAAAATACCAGCTGTCTGCTTAGGGAATATCAAAATTTAGAAGACTTTTTTTTTTTTAAAAAGGTCAAACATATCAAAGGCTTGCAGCAAGTTTTAACACATAAAGTGTCTTCCATGAGTGTACATGGAATTGCAAACAACTGCAATCAGATCTGGAGTCACAGGGGCTGATCCTCTGCTCTCTGGCATCTGATGACTCCTGGCCACCTGGCCAGGTTGAGCCAGTTCCCTTCTGATGCCAAGAAGGCAAACTGCACTCAGACCAATGAGACTGCAGCTATTTAGACCAGAAAATGTTCTATCACAGTGATTGCAGAATAAATATAATGAAACACTTTCCTGGTTTAATTCAGTAGCATTTTATGGACCCCATTTGCCAAGAAGCAAATGCCTGTGCTAAGAGGAAGCCAGTGGAGAAGGCAGGGCCAAGGGGTTCTCTTTCTCACGAGAAAAAGTGAGTGATAAAAATAAATCATCTCATCTGCTTTTACACCGAGGCCTCTTGGAGTCGACGTAGAATAGGAGATAGAAAAAAAAAAATTATGTGCACTGTGGGTAATATAGCACTGGCAATAGGCAACTGAGAAGAAGCTTGTTAAAACAAAATGAGAGAAAGAGAATTCCAAGCACTTTCAGAACCAGACCATGGCAATGGCCAAAATAGGGAAACTATGTAAGACAATTTATCAGTTTCACAATCAGATTTCTTTCCAGCCCTTGCTGTGCTGAATGCATTGCAGGGAAGGAAAAATGGAAGAGACAAAATGTATACGTGTTAGGCAAAAATGGAAAATCCTCACTGTACCTGCAGGTTATAATTTGTAAGAGTTCAATCAGAACAATTTCATTGTGCAGGCAGCCTCAGAAAGCCTTCAATGTTTGTGCTATGCAGTTTTTCCTTCTTTTGCTATCTTTCTGGCAAAACAAAGCCAGCTCTGTGTTGTTGAGGACAGCTTTAAAAGATATGGAGCTGTTCTGGCATAATTCAACAAAAGACACACAACCTTTTCTCGGAATGAGGCTGCCCTAGCAGCAAGATTCAACTATTTTAAACCTTTCCTACTTACATACCTTTAAAGTTTAGTAAACAGAGTTGATAGTAACTCCACCTCCCTTTAGCTGTAGCTTTGAGTTCTATCAGGGATGGGGGGGGAGGAGGTGGGGGTGTATGGGGTTTTCTTATGTACTTCTGAGATTTTCTTCTGATTTATTTCCTGAAAAGACAACATCTTCCTAGCAATTGTTCTAACAACAGGTCCTCCTGTTCTGCAAGGATGAAGAGCACAAAATTTAAACCAGACTGGCTTCAATAAACATCTGTATGGTGAGGGAATAAACACAGTACTTTACCACTGAATAAACTGCAAGGGTTTCTGCTGTGTGTAAGTACAAGGCTCCAATCCATACTCCTTGCTCCTACAAATGCTGCAAGTCCTTGCTAATGTACAATACTGGAACCACCAGGAACCATTACTATGATTTACTGACTATTGAGAATAAAAGCATTGCAATCAGGTAAAAGAAAAAGTCATTTTTAGAGGTATTTAAAATTAACAGCTCTGAGGTTACAATTGCTATAATCAAATGTGGTGTGGCAGGCGTGTGCCTAAGAGAGAGTCAGTACTGAAGCCTTAACAAAAACATTACCCATCTGCTTCTGCTAATTTCTTTCCTTGTTAGGGCAGCAACAAATTAATTATTGCACCATCCAAAGTTATTAAAAATCTAGAATATTTAATTATTTCATCATAATGGCTGATGATTAGTTACTATTACAAATTAAGACATGCATTGATTTTACCATAATGATCATATAAATTGGACACGAGAGGACATTGTGAATAGAAGGTTAACACTAAAGTCCATGTCTAATTCCATAACATTTATTAAGTCACAAGTCCACATAACTAACAGACACATGAAATAGAAAAAAAAAATATCATCTTCTATTTCTGTGAAGTATTTCCATTTTTACTGTTTTATGAAGTCCCTTTATAGGTTCATTAATTATTACACCCAATGAACAGAGTACAGCTTTATGGGCAGAGCATCAATTCGTTTTACAGGCTCTGTACATCTACGTGCCAATGGGTCACATCATCTTCCACATGTTAACAGCATCTTCCAGAGAGAGTTTCTGCAGGGATCTTCATATAGAAAGGTGCCTGCCATAAGAGGTACAGAGACTACTGCAATAAGAGGTAAAAAAGGGGCAAAAAATGTGGCTCAAGGACAGGGCCCAATCCCACACCCTGCCTTGGATTTTTTTTCTTTTCACCCATCCCTCAGAAGCATCACTTCATTGAAGCCACACTGCCAAGTTGGATTACCTTGGTGGAAATATAACTCCACTTCTTGCTCTCCCCTCCACCTAACCCTTTCCAAAGCCGAGGGAAGAGCCCCAGCTCCAGGTCTGTCAGCATGGCCCAAGAAGCCCTGTGGCAGGGCAGGCACTGGGTGCTGGGAGGCACAGGAGGAACACTGCACAGTGGGATGTTCAGCCCCAGCCCAGGCTCAGGCACAGGACAACCCCTTGGAGCAGCCCCAGCTCCCCAGAGTCTCCCACAGCAGACCAGTTCCATGGCTGTCAATAACCTGCAGCTCAAGAACAACTGCAGGCTGGGCTGTATCTCCAGGACTGTAGCCAGCAGGCTGAAGGAATTCTCTCCCTCTGTTCAGCCCCTCCTGGGCAGCCTGGAGTAAGGTTTGGATTCCCCCACATCAGAAAAACATTGATAAACTGGAGCAAGTCCACAGTGGGCATCAAAATGGTCCAGGGCCCGGAGCATAGAGCAGATGAAGAGAAAAGGGAGAACTGAGTTTGGGCTCTCATTGCTGTTGAGACATCAAGCACAACTGGGAACAGAGGGAATTACCACCTGATCGAGAGGGGAGGGAAAAAAAAACCCCGATGAGGGTGGTCAGAGCCTGCAGAGGGGCCCAGGGAAGGGGATTGTCTCCAGGCTGGGCAGAGCTGTGGCTGAGAGCGGCCAGCTCCGGGCCTGGAGCGGGAGCTGCGAGCAGCGATGTCTGCAAGTGCCGTCCGCCTGCCGGGAGCGCCGGGCTCTGCAGGGAGCTGCTCCCGGGGGATGAGGGGCTGTTCCCGGATAAGGAGGGATGAGGAGCTGCTCCTGGGGAAGGGATGAGGGGCTGCTCCCGGATAAGGAGGGATGAGGAGCTGCTCCTGGGGAAGGAGGGATGAGGGGCTGCTCCTGGGGAAGGAGGGATGAGGGGCTGTTCCTGGATAAGGAGGGATGAGGGGCTGCTCCTGGGGAAGGAGGGATGAGGGACTGCTCCCGGAGGAGGGATGAGGAGCTGCTCCCAGGGAGGGATGAGGGGCTGCTCCTGGGGGAAGGAGGGATGAGGGGCTGCTCCTGGGGGAAGGAGGGATGAGGGGCTGCTCCCAGGGAGGGATGAGGGGCTGCTCCCGGATAAGGAGGGATGAGGGGCTGCTCCCAGGGAGGGATGAGGAGCTGCTCCCGGATAAGGAGGGATGAGGGGCTGCTCCTGGGGGAGGGATGAGGGGCTGTTCCCGGAGGAGGGATGAGGGGCTGCTCCCGGAGGAGGGATGAGGGGCTGCTCCCGGAGGAGGGATGAGGGGCTGCTCCCGGGGATGGGATGAGGAGCTGCTCCTGGGGAAGGGATGAGGGACTGCTCCCAGGGAGGGATGAGGGGCTGCTCCTGGGGAAGGGATGAGGGGCTGATCCCGGAGGAGGGATGAGGGGCTGCTCCCGGGGGATGGAGGGATGAGGAGCTGCTCCTGGGGAAGGGATGAGGGGCTGCTCCTGGGGAAGGAGGGATGAGGGGCTGCTCCCGGGGATGGGATGAGGGGCTGCTCCCGGGGATGGGATGAGGGGCTGATCCCGGGGGAGGGATGAGGGGCTGTTCCCGGAGGAGGGATGAGGGGCTGTTCCCGGAGGAGGGATGAGGGGCTGTTCCCGGAGGAGGGATGAGGGGCTGCTCCTGGGAGAAGGAGGGATGAGGAGCTGCTCCCGGAGGAGGGATGAGGGGCTGATCCCGGGGGAGGGATGAGGTGGGCCCCGGCCGCAGACACGGGGGAGGCAAGGGAGCCTGAGTCAGAGGCCAGCTGGAGCAAATCCCATGCATAATGCACGGAAAATATGCTCTCTGTGCACTGGTGCAGGGATATCTGCCCTTCTGCGTGAATAATTGCAGAGAGGCTGGGTCCCAGCTTCCCATCACTAACACCACTGCTCACCAGCAAAGTCTGTGCACATCAGGAGGCCTTGAGGAGGAACTGGGCAACACCATTTTTCTTGGGAAAAAATACCCCAGTTTGCTGAAACAGAATATTACTGTCCAAAATTGGCTGATGTCGTTTCCCATTTAAAACATTTAAAAAGTTTGGAAACTGTCTAATTGTCCCACTGTGATAACTTCAGAGGATCTACTTTTCACAATGAAATTACTTCAAAATCACATTTCTGAGTGAAAAGCTAAAATCAAAGGAAGGCATTGTTGAAAATGCTATTTCAGTTGAACATAATCACGTTTGTTCTCTTGTTTTGTGTGTGTGAGCATTCTCAAGATTTTCATCTTGGAGCTAGGATTCAAGATGAAGGACAAATTTAAATGCCAAAAGAAAAACAAACAAGCAAAAACAAAAGTCCAGAGGAGCTTGGGTCAATGCATTATGTTTTCTAGTTGATAAAATGTACAAATACACATACACAGGTATAGAGAAACACAAATACTGAACTGCACAGGCTTCCTTCTGGTTTAGTAGGTACAGTAGAGTGCTGAGGAACTCCTTCCTTAGCCTGCAGGTACTGGATCTCATGCAAAGACAGAGACATTTATGGAGATTATACACTGTAAAAACACAGCATTGCTGCAAGCAAACTCTGCTGAAACTTTCATCTTGAGAAGTCCCCAAATGCGTCATTATTTGAAGCAGAAAAGGGCACTGTAACAAAGTCAGAGGTGTTATTTGTATGCATGGGCATCACAGAAGTGATAACCCAGGGAAAGGCTCAGCACAACTAGCCATGAACTTCAGACCATATGGGCCAAATTCATGCCTGGTGTCACTGAAATGAAATCGGTGTATTTGGGCTGACTAAACACAAGAATAAGTCCCACACAAGTTCATGATTTTTCATTTTCCCCACAATTAATTACTTTCTCAAAATTCTGGAAAAGCAATGGAAGATACCATACTGAAAATGTAAGTATTTTAACTTAATATATGAATGAATAAGTGTTTTAACTTACTAACTGAAAGAAAAGTGCTGCTGGTTGGACTGAAACACGCCACCACCAGAATAATCATCATCCCCAAAACAAGGCTCTGTTGTTGCTATTATGAAGCAAATTCCACCAGTGATAAAGGGCAACCACAACAAAGTCCCCATGTTTGAACAATTTATTTCCTTATGGTACTTTTAAATCCTTTCACTCTTTAATTTCAAGCTCCCTCTTCTGGACTATCCCAATGAAGCTGGAGAGTCACTGTGCACTCCTCATCCTTACTTCAGGAAGCAGGTGAAACAGCTGAGGGAGCCCTTGGCAAGTGGCACTGATAGAGGTGATCACTGTGGACTAGTCTCATGGTTACTGAAGTGATCTGAAATGATCAGAAGTGATCTGAAAATGTAACAGAGTTTTCAAGAGCTGCCAGGGAGCTGCAATTGGAAATGCACTATTATGTGACCTCTTGGAGTAGATGATGATGGAGATGTCCCTCAACACAGGCACACAGAACATATATCCCTGAGGATATCCCTGTACAGGGATATAGGACATTGTTTTCAACAAGAAACTACAACAAATGATATTTCACACATGCATAAGTAACTATGAACAAAACCATACTATGCATATTACCTTACACTTCACATTCTGCAAGGAATATCTTCACCCCCAACAGTAATAGTTGTTTTTGTTTTGCCATAAATACTGAGGACATTCTTTCATGAAAATGAAGTTACATATATATTTATTTACATTTTCTTGCATCCCTATGATTAGAAAATTGTTACCAGAGAAAGTTTTATTCTAATAATTCACCCAATTTTCCTATTCAGAGCATGGTTACACACAATCTGTTGTGGCTGTGGAACTTGGACATGAACATGATATTAATCTATTTACTTTTTTTCCTCCATTCTGTGATGGAATCACTTTTAACAGTTTTCTGTAAATATAGGAAAATTAAATTGCATTTGATAATTGAAATTGTTCCTTCAAATCACATACTTACTGCTCCTACACATTATTTTTATGACTATAGCTTGTGCACCTTGAGTGCCACAAGACAGCACCTCTGCCTGGCAACTGAATCAGCAGAAAAATAGATAAGAACTATTAGGTACTAGGCTAAAATCTTCACACTTCCACACCTGGTAATCACTGCCATTAACATAAAAATCAGAATACTGCAAGGATGCTGAGGATGTTAAAGAATAACACAACACCAAAGACAGACAAGGTGCTCAATATAAGTGCAGTAAGAGGGAGGTTGTTTATGTCCAATAATTTAGTAGATCAGGAAATTCCTTGGGTAATTCTGATAATATCAATACATGGGGCCACTGGAATAGCTGGGGAGCAGGGAGAGAGCAGAGCCAAGCTCTGCAGAGTTGAGCTCTGAGTGCCTGTGCAGTGCCTGCTGCGAGTCAGGAGCGTGTGCTGCAGCTAATCACAGAGTGTTTGACACGCGTCTCCCCGGGCTGACAAGCTCAGAGCACACGGCTGCAGCCATCTCCCACATCTTGATTAATTAATTTCCACCCCTGTTGTGTGCTCCCACACCTGCAGATATCAAACAGCTGCCTGGAATAAAAACATTTTAACCTGTGTTAGCGGATAGGATTCAATTTAGTTTATAATTGGATCGGTAAATGGAATCATTATAAAATAGCTGATAAAGGTTCTCTGGAATGAGTCAGAATGGTTTTTTAAAAGTGTGTAAATCTAGTGTTAAGGAGCTGATGAATAAAATTCACATCTAACGCAAAACCACATGTCCACAAGCACTTGCTTTTCTATTTGCATATCTATTATAGCTTACAGACATGTGCAAACTCGTACACCCACACATTTTCCTTATGTTTTCCTTAAGTTCATCATTACTCCCCTTCATCTCTGATTCACAGCATTTCTGAGATAGAATCTTCTACAATAAAATGAACTGGAGATAAAATTTCCCCAGACAACAAATACTTCTTTTGTAGGAGTTCTCAGTGAACTATCGCAATTAAGCTGTTTCATTTTTTACAGCTCCACTATAATTCAAAGAGGGAGAAAATAGAGATTGATTAGATCAGACGAAACATGCATGTTTTCTTAAGTGGTCTGTGTTTGCAGGGCTCCGAAGGAAAAGGAGCTTTTTAAGCATGAAAAGCTTAAATGTGTAGATGCACACACACAGACCTAAGGGCACGCTTTCTTCATACCTATGGAAATAAATTCAGGTGCCGTTACATTGCTTCATTCCATCTTTCCTATTAATTTTCTTTCACTAACCACTGCAATGTACATCAAAGACATCTTGAGGAGTCCCAGCAATATCCCTGGCAGCAACACCTGCTCCTTCCTACCTCCCAGCACCCCTTCCCCAGCAGTTCAGTGTGCTTTTAAAACCT
Source organism: Sylvia atricapilla (assembly GCF_009819655.1). Lineage (NCBI taxonomy): Eukaryota > Metazoa > Chordata > Aves > Passeriformes > Sylviidae > Sylvia > Sylvia atricapilla. Next base: position 2,474,122 of record NC_089154.1, read on the forward strand.
GCCCGGCAGACTCTGCACTCACCTCTTCCTTCCACATTCTGCCACAAACATTACAGAAATCACGAGTGCCCAGTGTTCAATTCTGCCATGTAACGTGCACGAGCCTACCTTTATCTCTCCACAGTGATAGCAGATCTGGAAATCTCAGCTATGCTGGGCTTTCATTAGCATAGCTGGGATGGGAGAGGGGGAAAAGCAGTATATGCCTCCCTGCATATCTGCAGTGCATTTTTGAAATGCCTGGTTGAAAGGGGACATGAAGAATTCGCTGGGCAGGCTGGTGGGTCAGTATTAACCCAGACCTTTGTGGTCACTCCAAAACCTTCAAACACCTTTGCTTGGCTCTTCTAATTCCATGTTTGCTTTCATGCTGGTTTGTTTTTGAAAATTTGAAGCAATTTCTCAGCAGAAAGAATTTTATTTTATGGCATTAAATAAACCAGGACAAATCCAGCCCTGAAACAAATTGAAAAAAAAAAACCAACCTACAGGAGCACATTATCGCACCACTCGTGCTGCTTCCTCCCAACTAAATAACCCTCCCAGTTTACAGATTTCTGTTTAATTTGGCCTCTGGCATGACAGAAAGGAATTTTTTGCCCATTTACACAACTCTATGAATCAAAGGTTGACAACAGTGAGCAGCTCCTCAGTCTGACTTGGAGGCATGCACCAAAAACCAGCCAAGTGCTGTACTTGCTCTATTACAGGCTACACTGTGGCCTGTAGCACACACATCCCCCTGGAAGACTTGATGTATCAGCAGCTATAATTGCTCTGAATCTTGAATCCTGGCTGTGTTTGCTGCTGTGAACTGCTCCAACGCCATCACCTTAAAATACTCTGTCTGTGAGCTGAGAACTGATTTAGGTTAGGTTTAAAAGAAAAAGATTTTGTTGTTTAAGGAACATACCTCCAATGGTTTAAATAGATTTTTTAATGTAGGGCAAGCAGGCTTTATCTCTGTAGATATGAAATTCCAAAATACAATAATGAAATGAAGCAGAAATTTCTATACTAAAGCCCACTTAAAAATAAATCCAATTAAAGGGAATAAATAGGACAAGAGAACAACTAATTCCTTGTCTTTGCTTCTCTTTAAGGAATATTCATATAAATCCCTGGTCTGACATTTATACTGTTTCATGTGACAGGGATCAGAATTCTCCATAGCACAATGTTTTTAAACCATTTACTGCAGCAGCACCTTTATAACGAATAATAGAAACCTCGCCACACGCACAGAACATTTTCTATAGGCTCACAAAGGGTTTAACCCTGCAAGCTTTTATCCATGTGAACAGTCAGCACTCTAAGTTGGAATAAAAGGAGTAATTTAATGAAAAGGGGGTGGTAGAATCAGGGATTTGGAGTGAGAACGTTCTGGGGTGAACACCTCTCTTATCTGTGCTGGTGAAGTGGTTTGTAATCATGAGTATTATGTGTGTGCTTTGTGGTGCAGTAATAATGATAACAAGGAAAATTTTCAGCTTGGTGCCTCAATTTTAACTGCCCTGGAGCCTTCAGACTGCTTTATTTTAAAGAGAGGACTCCACAAGTCATGGACCAAATCATAGCCTTCTTTACCTGTTCTTGTGGCCAGAGGAGGTGGGAAGAAGTCATAAGCACTTTGAACCTCACTTTCAGAGGGAAGACATCAGGAGGGACCCCAGGCACACCTGAATGGCTCGTGGTGACATTTATATGCAATGTTCCTGCCTACATGCCCAGGCACGAAGGGGCAATGCCTGCATGGGCTGAGGGATGACAGCCCAGAGAGATCCAGAGAGCAACACCCCTTTGGGACACTTCAGTGTGAATCTAGACTGAGATGTTATCACACCAAATCAAATGCAATTCAAAAGGAAAACTTTAATAAGGACACTGCAGAGAAATTTCACTCAGTGAGGGTCGAAAGAGGGGGGAGGTGGAAGGCGGCAAAAAGCGCTTCTTAAAACGGAGATAAAGATGGCAGGAGATAAAAAGGTCAGACTAGGTGGTCTAAAGGTCCCTGTTAACCCTAAACTCAGTGACAGATACAGAAAAGCAAACACTTGATCTCAGAAAGATTTGCTCATACAAAGAATGTCTTGGAAAAACTCCCAGGGAACAAGCAGCAATCAAAGTAATGCTTGGACCCTGGTAGTAGGTAAATACGTGATGAACCACACAGATATACATGGCTGCCACCTCCCTCCCCACTGGAAACAGCAACTTGCACTCACATTCCTGAGATTCTCCTCAAAAAATACCCTCTGCAACTCCTCAACAGGAATATCAGAGGTTATTATAAAAATCTTGCAAGAATAAGCGACTGAAAAATAAACTACTGATGTGCTATAGGATTGGTAACACTAAGTTGACTTTAATAAATAGACTAATACATGCAAAGGTCACTAAAATATTTATATTAATGATGGAGCTGAACACTAAGCAGATATTGACTTCTGTTAAGGTGAACCTCAAGATTTATTGGCTTAAGAGGTAAACATTGACTGAGATAAATCCAAGGTCAATATTTACTACACAGGACAATAAATCTTGGTGGCCCATGAAACATGAAATAAATAAATATATATGTGTATGTGAATGTATATATATATTCATAGACACAAGAATATCTACAGATGTTTACACAAATGATCATCAGCTTCATCTTTTACAGCTTGTTCTCCTAATTATACCAGAGAGAACCAACTACTAAGTATGAAACAGTGCTAAGTGGCATTTGTGTATGTTTGCACTGGTGATATCTTCTGGTGACATTTCTGCTTCTCCAAGAGACTCCTTCACCCACTGAGCCAGGTGAACGCTTTCTCAGTCACCAAGGGAAGTCAAACCAGCTGCCCTATTTCCATCTTTGCTTGAGAACCCTTGCTTGTCACTCAAGAAGCAGAGTTACATGCAGCAAAGCAGTCTGAATAATTATCAAGCTCTGGAGTTATCAGCCAGAAAGATTTCTGAGGGAGCACTTCTGAATTCAGTGTACTTCCACCTAAGGTCAAGTTTCTTCCCACGCAGGACGAGCACAGGAGGGGAACACGTGGATATTCTGCAAGTGCTTTAACAAGAGGCATTTTACTGGAGTTGTGGTCAATTTTGTATAAGCTCAGAACAAAGATGTATCAATCAAACTGAGCAAAATAAATAAATAAGAGCATTGGATGACTTTCAGAGTTATAGGCTTTTCCCTTGAACTAGAAAAGCAAATAAATTTAACAGGGGTGCTGACAAAAGTAGACCTTCTTCCTCCAAACATTATACAAGATCTAAGCCAAAAGGAAACAGATGACTTTGTGTGTTTGTAGGAAGTGATTAGAGAAGATAGAACTTAATTTATTAAGATGGGAGATGGTGATTCTTTTGTTGACTTTTCAGGTCAAGTGTTAAAACCTCCTGCAAATAAGGCAGTAGACACACTACCATGGAGCCTTAGTGGGTCAGGGGATCGGGCTTTTTGATACTCGGGGTTTTTCTTGTTTTTTTAACAATTGTTTTGGGAAGCCAAGTGAGAGAAATCTGCTGTCCTTGCCCAGGCTTCCTGGTGACCTCTTCTCTGGCCACTGCACCAGTCTGGGCAGCTGGAGGCTGGTCTGGACCAACCTACACCTAAATTCTCAATGCTGGACACTGCCCAAAGCCAACAGCAACAGCTTCCACAAGACTTCTGAAGGGATGACAGAGCAGGCTGTAAAGAACACAGAAAAAAGGAAATAAAGGAGAAGAAAAAAAAAAAAAAAAAAAAAAAGAAGAAAGTGTTTGAAAAGAAGCATTTCATTTATCTGCCAGCCTGACAAGTCTCAGGGAGGAATGTGGTGCTGTGCAGGCAGCACTGGCCACTGGATTTGCAGGAAGGAAGAGCAATTAGAAGCACTGGGCAGGAAAAGGCCTGTTAGCACTCTTACCTCTAACTTAATCTTTAATCTCCTCCTATGCCTCCAACCTGTCACCACAGGCATTAATCACCTTGCAGGTCTTATAGCCAGCTCAGGCTCATTTATATAATTTGTTTTAATGGCCTCTCTCATGCCATCAGTGTTCAGCAGTGAGTGGATGGTTCTGCCCTTATTTCCTGCTGGCTGCTTTGGTCCATCAAAGCCATGTGGTTTATTTTCACACAGGTTTCCTAAGGCTACAGCACAGCCACAGGTTTCAGTGATCATATCGCAGCCGATCTCTGCAGACACTGCTCCAACATAATCCATGAAATATTATTGCTCCGAATATTTTAGAAGCCTCTGAACTCTCATTAATATGAAAACTTTGCATTTCACTGAATTTTATTAACGTTCTCAGTAATTCAAGGAATGGCAGAATGGCTACACTCTTAAGAAGGATTTATTTCTTAGCTTGCAAAGAAAGGAAAAGCCATTTTCAACTATAGCAAAATTGGAACATGAAAAATAATAAACTGACAAGCAAAAGAGAAAATGTCTTTGTACTCTGTCTCCTAAATCCAGATGAGATCTTGGGCTAAGTGTTCTCTCAATAGACAAAATCACTATATAAAACTTATAGCCAAGATTTTTAAAATTAGAAGCCAAAAATGCACGTTTATGGGTTTTCAGAAGAACTGATAATTTCAGAATAGTCCTGTTCAGGAAAAATACGATGCCAAAATAGGCTCAATTAGTTAAGCACAACCTTGAAATGTTCAGCAGAAGGACTGCTGTCTCCTGTGAGCAGAATCTGTGTCCAGAACAGGAAGATATTGTTTCTCGCAAATTATTTACCCCTCTGAGGATGCTCTAAAAGGGGCTTTCAGTGAATGGTGATAACAATTACAATGTTCAGAATCTTTACATTTAATGTCACTTTCTCTTTGAAGCGGTTACAAAAAGTTCCCTTAAAAATTGAGTTCTACTGTGAAGATCCAACTATGAATTCTTAATGTAATAGCATATATATTTTATATGGTGAACTCGTTTATATGCCGAAACACTTTATATGGTAATTATTTCACAGCATGCAAAATTATGAGGAAATAACGAGGAAAGTTTTGGAAGAGATTTTAAGAGAAGTAGTGACTTGGTGACCTGCTGGGGGAAAAAATGGAATAGCATAAACCCCTTTCAATTTCATTTGTTTTAATTAGAAATAGAGATTTCTAAAAAAATGCTCAGATGTTGAGGGGGAGACACCCAATTGTTAATTTTCATGCAGTTGAAAACTAAATTTGTCAGACATCCCACAATCTGAAATTGTCATCGTGAAAGGCTCAGGAAGGTATATTTTTCCTGATGTGAAATCAGGACTGCAGCACAAATGTCTGACCTTTTTTTTAATCAGCTCAGAAAAGACTGCATTAAAAGGCACTTTGTTCATCATCTTTGATGTCTGTACATTGATGCCATCTCAAGGTAACCTGGGCAGCTGTAGATCCACCATTAGTCCAACCTCAGTCTTGCAAGGTTTGAAAACAAATTTTTAAGTCAGGAATAATGAAAGTCAGGGAGGTAATTGGAAAATGAGGCACACTGGAATATCTGCTTTCTCCCTTTATTTGACAACTGATATTCTACAGAAAATAAATCAATCTCAGCGCTAAGAGGCAAGCTGCTGGTTAAAATGGGAAAGTTGATTAGGAAGAAGAACCATGATGTGTTTAAAGCAATAATTTAAGATAGTTTAACAGCAGTTGATATTGGAAGTGGAAGAACAAACCCAGAGGTCATTTTATTAAGGATATTTCAAGGCCCAGTCAGTCCTGACAGGTGGAGATGCTCTGTTCGGATGGATTGCACCAAGGATGCTTTTGATGACTGAAGTAATAAAGTTGGAATGAAATTCAGTAATCTAACATGAAAGGTCATGCATGTTGGAGTTACAGCAACAATTTCTACTTTAATCTGAATTTATTAAACCACTGTGTAACAGCAAGCCACCCTTTTACCCTTGGCTGGGAAGAAGGCAAACCCACCCTACATCAGTACAAACTGGGACACATTCTAGTGAGCAAGGAAGTGTTAATGATGCTGTAAAAAGCACTTCTGTAAATGATCTCACTTCAATACTGGGCACAATTCTCATCAACCACGTGCAAAAGAATGAGAGAAACAGGATGCATTTGATTTAAAAAAGATGCAGAAAAAGGTATTCTGCAGTGATAAGGAAAATGAAGAATCTATCTTTTATAAAAGAAGAAAAGAGAATGAATCATTTACTGCAGTAAAAAAGCAAAGAATAGACAATTTTAATTTAGAAGCACATAGGGATAAAAGGCAAGGGTTAGGCTGAACAACAGAGTTGAAAAGAAGTTATTTTAACTGATGGGCAATAAGGCCATGAAAAATCAACACATATAAACATTTAGGCTGGAAGTGATATGCTCTCTTGCCGTGGGAGAAGTAGTGTGCAGCAGCTTTCCAACAACTGTAGCCCAGTAAAGAGGAGAAAACAAAAACATCTTCATTTAGGTTATACGAGGGATCATATGACTGGGTTTTCATACCGTTATCAAATGGCTGAACTCAGTGACTCAACCCATTCAGATTGTATTTCCAAGAAGAAGCAAAAAGATGTTTCCTAGCAGGGCAACGAAGAGTAAAACAAGTGCAGGATCACTGTGGGAGAAAACACACTGATTCCTGACAGCCATTTCTTGTAACCGAGACAAAATAGCTGGGAACCTCATCAGATTTGTTCCTCTCAACTTTTTAAAAGATGAGAGGCAGTGCCAAACACTCAAAACAATAACGTCTTGCCTTTATAAACAACCTTTAGTATGACTGGATATAAACCAGAGCCTTGGACATCTGCTGAGCATGCCTATTGGATTGGCACCAGTGCTCTCCCCCTGGCTCGCTCGGGAGGTGACGGGGTCAGGAATGAGACATCTCCTTCTCCAAAAACAATCTCCCAATTCTGCCACTGGTGGCTTTCAGAACCCACCTCCTGTACTGCCTGCCTAAATCTGCCTTCTTTTGGAGTTTTTTCAGGCATCCTCTAGATTCCAGAGCCAGAGGATCTGTCTCAGTGCGTGTGCTGAGCGGAATTAGGGACTCTCAGGAGCTGTGTGGAGTTCAGGCTCTTGGCACAGCCATGGGTAATGTTCTGTGTCCTGGTACAGACTGGGAACAGATTGTCTGAGTCTGCTGAAGGAATTTCATTGTTAAAGATGTAGCTTGGGACTGCCTTTCTTGCCGTTCCCCCAAACATCCTTCTTCAGCCTTTAATGTCTGCTAATAAACGTTATTTTTACACTGCTCTAGTCCTCTCCATATTTTGCACATTCCACCACAGACACAGACAGCCTTTATCCAGACAAACATGCTGGATAGACAGGGGATGATTGGAAAAGATCAGTACCAGTGGGACAGCAAGAAAAAACGACGTGTCGTCCCCAAATAACACTGTCACTCCCATAACTTCTGAATTTTCCCCCTACTCTTCCACCCTTGCTGGGAGACAACACAGCGTGGCACAGTCCAGCATCATGCTGGATGAAAATGCAGAACAAACCAGCGCCACTTGCCACAAAGTGTTTCTTCAGCTTCGACTAATGGGATGATTAAACCAAAACAGAGCCGCAGATGAACACAGTGACTGGTAAAGGCACTGAGTGATTCAACCAAGCCCAGAGGGAAGGCAGATGTTTGGGTACTGGAATAAGCAGTGTGAGATCATTAACACCCAGCTGATGGATCACAAGAAAGGCAAAGGAAATCTCTGAGGTCTCCTGTTTCTTCCTTTCACCGGCCTGAAGGCCGGACAGAAATACGGGCATGTGTGAGGGAGTGTGAGCTATTTTAACAAAAACATTTCATCCATCCCTAAATATGGTCACAAGATTTTAGATACTTGGCTTACTCTTAAACAGTAAGATTCTGAATTATCTCCAACTGTGTAGGCTGTAAAAGAAAATGCATAAACCAGCAATCCTGCAAACTCCCTAGGAACGTATTCCCTGCCAGTTTTTTTCTCTGTAGCTGTTATATTAATCAGTGTCTTAAGGAATTAGAATGCCCTGTGATTATATCTCTTTCAAACCTAATAAGCAATGCTTTGCAATTAACTTCAACTCACTCTCCTTAATGTCATTATCTATCATCTAGAGCTTTGAAACACACCAGAGAAAAATGCCAGAATTATGGCTGCATGTATATGGGCTGCACTTTCCTTCCAGTGAGCAGCAAACATTGGTATTTCAGTGGCAATCTTGGTTACTCTCTTAAGATTTCTAACCCAAATGGAAAAAATGTGAAAAGATCAGCTGTTCTCAAACATATTGCCAGAAAAACATATTCAGGGGATTTTGCCTGAATCGGAACTCAAATCATTTTCCATAATCTGGCCCTGAATCAAAACTCAAGAGATCAGATTTCAGGCTTCAGTTTTATATCTTACCAGATAATCACATACAAGTTCATCTTTCAAAGCAACTTAGATGCACAAGCGTGTGAGTGTGAACGTACACACAGCAAGTGTGACACTGGGGTGTAGTCAATGGATTTTATTTCTGTACTTGTGAATTTATATAGTCTCACAGAAACACCTCTCCTCATCTGTCATATGAAAGTGTTATATATATGGCATGAATGGTGCAAGGTATTATCAACATAAATTTGGAATAGTCAAGTTATTTATAAACAGGCTTTCCAGTATCGGATTTTAATTGACAAATGTTGATAAAAATGGAATTTATATTTCCTTTCAAGACTCATGGACTAGAATTTTTTTTTTCCTGAAGTTGAACAGATGCCAGAAATAAATCAGAAATTGCGAAGTGGAAGAGAGCTGTGAGGCAGCACGCCGAGGGCCAGGAGGAGAAGAAAAGTGGAAAATTACCACAATGTAAACCCAACGGATTTAAGAGAAAAAGGAAGAGTGGCACTACTGTGAATTCCATGGGAATAGAGATAGGAAGAGAATAAAAGTTGACCAGAAATTACAATCAGTATTGTGAGTCAGGAACTAAGAGAGTTGTCTGAGTTAAACCCTGAATTTTCAATAAAAATAACTGCAATATCCTACCAGCACCACATCTCCAAGTGCAGTAGATGGATTTTTTTCAAGCAACGCATAGAGCAAACACGGGTGAGTCTTCTCTTATCTCTCATTTGCATTTCAGAAAAGAAAACTGTTATAAAGTTGCTTTAATATATGATTTTTAATTATGCTGATTTTTCATGCCTCTGTGACTGGAAAGCTGGGTCACTACCAAGAGGCTGAGTCTGGGAGCAATGAACTAAAAGAGACCAAGAAAACTAAAAGGAAAGATGGAAATTTTCAAAAATAACCATTAGGAAAATTTCTGGGTTTAAAGTCATACATTTGCAATCTATGCAAGGTCGCATTGACGGAGTATTATACTCTTGTATTTTAAATCAACAGAAATACGTAAAGGAAAAAGAAGACTCCAGTAATGGGAAAACATTAATTCCATCACATTGGAAATCTACTTGACTTTAGCCTAGTAGATTTAGTCTAACTTCTAGTAACTATGAAAGGCAGCCAAGTTTAAACAACTCCCAGAATTTGTAAAAACTAATTAGCAATTTTCTGATTTAGCTTCACAAAAGGGCTATCCAATAGCACAATTTAATTCTCTCCTACCAATATTTTCTGTTATTTTGCTCCCAGTTGACAGCTCCTTTACTTTGGCCTCCAATTTAATGCCAATTAATCCTCCTTCCTGTAGCAGCTCCCACTGACGTCCACAGAGCTCCTCCAGTTTATAAAAGCTTGTTTGCAGAGATCAACTTTCAGGATCAGATACTCACTTTGTAATTTTATTCATCAGCCACAATAGCAAAGGATATCCAAAAAGTGTTCAACACAGATAATGGTTGCTTATGCTTCTTAATAAAAAGCCCAGAGGACAACAGACAAAGAGCACCTTTTAAGAGCCAACTAATATTAAAATAAATATACTTCACAAAGCTTTCCACGGTTTGCTTTTCACTGCCATTCATCCTTTCTACTGCTCTGGTGCATAGAGTTTCTATCAAGCTGCAGATCAGATGCTACAGCTGGATTCTCCTTTGCCCTGAGAGCTGACACAGTTAGATGTTATTGGTAAGTATTGATTCATAAGGATCTTCTGCCTCAATCTTCTATCTGACCCAACAGCTGCATTAACTGTGGGCTGACCATGTACATCTGAGGGACTGCTTGAGTTCTACAGTGCTTAAACCTGCTCAGTTTAGAGAAGGGATTTATCTGGAGTCAGCAGTTTATCTGGAACCCAACGGGGCAGTGACAGAGCCCACCCTGCTGTGGTGCTGTCCCAGGAGGAGCAGCCCATCCATCCCTGCAGCCACAGTGGTGCTCCCAAGCCCTCCTTTTGCCCTGCTCCCTGACCAGACACAGCCGGGTGCCTCAGCACTGAACCTCGTGTTTTCTCACCCAAAGGGCTGCAACTCTCTTCCCCACTTCACATTCCACACATTTCCACATGTGTAAAGGGAAAGCAGCTGTGCTGTATTTTTAGCTTTACTAGTTGAAAGGAAAAGCAAAGGAAGCTAAAATCAGAAGTATTATTTGGCACTATTGAGCGTATTAATGACGCCTTTCCAAGCTCATCAACATTCCCACCGAAGCTAACATGTTAATTTATATTCTTCATATAGAGCTAATTACGTGTACAGCAGCACGATCGCCTGTACGAGGAGCTATCTCACTACAAGAGATGAAAACATAATGTGCTGATTCTGGCCTCGTGATGGGATACATAATTAATTACTCCAAAGAACACTGATTATAATGGGACTAAAATGTGGTTCTGAGAGATGCTTTGATATCATGTAACTACAAAAAATGCTAAGTAGTTGTATTTAGAGGTGATGCCAGTGATGCAAAGTTCATTTGAAAAGGCACAGGAGTAAGGCAGTTCTGACTATACAACCCTCCAGTACTGCAAAGAATGGATGTTTTCCACTTGCAAAGAGCTGTGGAGGAACATTTCTGTGAACACTACTACTGTTTTTTCCACCCTGTTCTCCTTCGACTATACCTGTAACTGAAGTACTTCTTATCTAATCAAATGCACAGATATGTCAATAAAAGCATTAAGAAAATTACACACATTATTAGGAAATTATACAGGAATTCTTTTCTTTGAGGGTTTTGAGGCACTGGCACAGGTTTCCCAGAGCAGCTGTGGCTGCCCCATCCCTGGAAGTGTCCAAGGCCAGGTTGGATGGAGCTTGGAGCAATCTGGGATAGAGGAAGGTGTCCCTGCCCATGGCAGGGGGCTTAGAATGAAATGTTACTTAAGGCCCCTTCCAACCTAAACCATTCTGTGATTCTATGATACACTTTTCATTTCATAAGGACAAAAAAAGGTTAAAAAAACTCATTTACCAATTTTTTTCCTACTAAAGAACGATTGAATTCCATGCAATGTCTTGTACAGTGCCATTGTCTAGAAGTTCCAGCAATATTGAGCTAAGAGCAAAAAAAGGTGCAGTCCACAGATGTGCATTAACTCCTTCAGCTCCAGTGGTGGCCACCCACTGCAGGTACAGCAGTACAAGTCTGTTCCCTGGGTACCTACAGGCCTTTATAAAAGGATTTGTGAACAGAAGAGTATAAAAAGGGGTTTTATGTCTTACTGCCTTAGCTTAGACTTTCAGAGCACAAGGCAGCAACTTTGCAGCTGTGTTAGAGACAGCTCAGAGAGCACCAGGGATGCCCAGCTTTGAGCAGCTCACACACTGCACTGCTGCTCTGACAAAAAATGGGCTTGGAAGTTGCATTTGCATCATCTGGGTTTTCCTCTTTTGCCAGAGCACAAACAGCCCTTCCTCTCTCACAAGGCAGCACCTCCACAGAAAGATTTACATCCACAGAGCATTTGGGGGAGTTTTAACATAAATACATATTTTGACAACTTTAAGCCTAGCCAGCTTGAAAATTCAGCCAAAGTGCTTTTAAGTACTGCTGGTACATAATACATCATGGGGGGTTAGCTGAGACAAAGGTTTCATTAATAGCACACTTAAGAAATTCTGTAAGATGGGTGCAGATTTAAAATACCTATTAGACTCCCCTATAATCTCACATGTGTAAATAACAGGAAGAGCCACTGAGACTTTGAAGCAGTTCCAGGATTAAACCAGATCAGCATCAAGACCATAGGAGATTTCTCAGCCACAAAACTACATGGCTACCTTCAAAGTCAGTTGTAACACACTGTAGGAGCCAACAGGTAGAAGAGCTGAGACAAAATGCAGTAAGAAAAGTGTACAGAGAGGCAAGATTTTTCTTGTGATAGTCCATGTCTTACTTTATACACACCCCTGACCTGCTAAAGTAGACTTATTTACACACTGAAGTATAGGGCTTCGTTTTCTCACACACAATAAAAATTTCAACTAATTTGTATGCTTGTGGTAATCTCAATCTTAGCCTCCAGGGGTTAGGAAGTATGTTTTGTACTGCTTCTCTTGTCTTTGTTACTTCATATCTCTCCTTTTTAATAACCTTGATCACAGTGACCCCAGGTGGCAGAGACAACCACGGCTGCTCTCAGAAGCTGAGCCAGACATTGACATTGAGCAGTGCCTGTGTCCCAACCAGAGTCCCCAGATCAGCCCAGGACAGCTCAGATGCTGCCATGGGACTGGACAGGGCTCGTTCCAAGCTGATCAATACAGCTCCCTGTGGGACAGAGCAATCAAAGGTTTTCATCCCAGAACCTCCACTCCCTGTTTATCCATAGGGGTCTCCCCAATAAATATTTAACTTTGCTTGAGCCCAGCAGCACAGACTTCTGTATCTGGGCTAGTTCAGGTTCCTGAGGGGCTCAGGGAGGGTCCTGGCACAGCCAGGCAGTTGCTTTGCCCCAGCTCATAGTTCTGTATTACCAGCTTGCCCTGCAGACATGCACAAGGCTGCTTACCAAAACACATACCAAGATATGACAAAAAAACATTAAGTATTTTCTAACATCTGAATTTTAATAGAGCTTAGGCACCTTAATGCCTTTCTCCAAGCCTCATCTGCCCCACTTTGCTGCTCCAGCTGCCTCAGCAGCTCACTGGTTTTTCCTTTTACTGCCTGGAAAAATGTCAGCTGCGGGAAGTTTGGATTTTGTGACCCATCGTGTAAGAGAGCACAAATAAAAGCATTACCAGAGCAATGCACAAAATTAACAGTGGGCAGACAACTCGCAGTAGCTTTTCCATCTTTAAAAACCTGTTATTTCTACTATATATAGTAGAAGGGATCAGTGAGTCTTCTCAGTTGTGGTGAGAGCCACACCACAGCCAGAGCATTGGTAATGGCTTTGTTCAGAGCCTGTGCTGCGGAAGAGAGGAGTGTGCTTTAGAGTTGGTGTAAACAAATTAATTTAAGTACAAAGGGAAACTTTTCAAGCTGCCCACCAGAAGAAAACTCCAACTCACCAGAACCAGAAAATGTCCAACGCTATTTATTACACGGCACTTGAATTTTGTATCAATTAGCCATCATGTACAAGGCTAATTTTAACTTTACATGTGTGAATTTTAATCTTGAGCCAAACCAGCTCCATGGGAAGGAAGGACAGGGCACACCAACGCCTTTCTCATCAGGTTGCTCATGGATTGCTGCTGCAGAGCTCCCTAATGGCAATGAAACTATCCTGCCATTGCCAGAGGGTGTCACTACGGCACTGAGACAAAGCAACCAAACAAATGAAGCAGATAAACAAGAAAAGTGGTGAAACCCATCGGAAGTAAGCTCTATGTAACCTTCACATAAATTGTTCATCAGCTTAGCCGTGAGCTTTCAGAACACGGTTCTGGAGTCTGCGTACATCACGTATTTCCTTTTTTTCCCCCTGTATCTCTGGTCCTCTAACCTGATTTCTAACACCAAATCTTAAAAGGAACTACCTGTTAGAATTGTTTGCAGAATCTCCGTTGTTCACATAATTTTCACCTTGTTTTCCATGAAAACCATCCTTTGAAAATGAAACTGTTCTAAAAGCCTGTAGTTCACAGACACAATAACTCTATTTGTAAGGTAACTGCTTTCACAGCAAATTGCTGCAAAGGAAATCTACATCTTCTGACATAATGACACATAGCCCAGGTAATTAAAAAGAGCCAAACTGAGCATGTTAAGGGATCTTGGTTAGTGATCTTGAGTGCTTGGTTAATATCCTCCACCAGAAAAGGAGGGAAGTCAAGGAGCCAAAGAGCACAGTAAATGAAAGCACTCAGAAGGCTGTGAAAATAAAAACAAAACACCAGCAATACAAGGAAGATCCCAAGGTGCACCAAATCAGTAGGTTTATTGTCTTTGTAGTCTAAATGCAATCTCATGGCAGGAGACACATGACCATGAGCCTATATTAATATGGTAAATGATGTCCAAGAGACCTGATAGATGTTGGAATGTATGAACAGCTCAGTCAGGACAGGGATCGGGCATTGCAGGGTGTTGGTAGCTGCTGCTCTGAATGTGACTGTCAGAGTCAGAGGGTGGGGTGACTGTGAAAAGGACTGCATTAAGTCCCAGATTCCACAACATGCAGCAACATGGAGCAACTGAGCAGCTTCATTCCAACTATATTTTGGTACCAGGGTAAACTGAGTGATGTTGCTGAGGACAGTTTTGATTAGGAAAGGCTGCTCCTGCAAAGTGTTCCAGAGCTCTTGTCAACCTGTCAAGGAATCAAACCTTGCGCTCTAATAATAGAACAATAATTTAATATTCTTGGAAATAAATTCTAGTCAAAGCACAGGATTTAATAAATAAGAGAAGAAATATGACACATTTCATACCATTCAAGAACAGTAGGTAAACTTGGATGAAACACAGATTTTCACTATTTTAAACCAAGTTTCTAAAAGCAAAGGAAAATCTGCATGGATGTTGTAACCACATTGCAGAAAGCAGCTGTATGAGGAACATGGGTCAACTGCAGTGATTAAACTGTCAGGATTTGAAATCAGGGCACTGCTACAATATTTTAATATAGCAAATCCAGTCTATCATGGTGAAGGTTCAGTTGGCTGTTCTGGGAATTATTAGGATGTCAAAAGGCCAAAGTCTATTTCTGAATACTGAAAAGTAATTCCCATTCACCTCATGCACTAATGATGTGCCTCTGTTAGGGAAAAGAAGAGCAAGCAATTCAAAGGTAGCAGCAAAGTCTCCTTAAAAATCTTTCCAACCATGAATAATATAAGAAGAAATTAAATTCAGAATAAATGTAAATCTGTTGTTTCGTTTCTCTTGTTTCTCCCTGACTTTCAAGACAAATAGATCTCTCAGACTATCAGACGTGAAAAATACAAAGATGTGGAAAACAGAGCTGGAATTTGGCTTAAAAACAGCAGACTTGGTCTTTCATTGCAAATGCAGAGAGGGATGTCAGGAGGTCTAGCCTTTATGTGGACCTTGTAATAATTGCAAATATATAACAGACTATCAAGACAAAAGAGTGTTTTCCTATTGATTAGGATTAAAGCTCCAGACTGAGCAGTTTATTCTGCTCACCTCAGTTATCACATCTGGAAAATTATTAGATTCATGTCTCAGCCTTTATTCTAGGACATTCACTCACATGAGCAAAGAACTTTCATATCCTCTGGGGTCATGGTACAAATCTACTTTTTTCACATGGTTATACCAAGAAACAATAAATTAAGCTTGATCCTACAAACAGTGATAATTGCCCATCTTTTAGCTATTCAGATGGTGCAGGATCAGGACTTAGGAGTGCAGGACACATGGAAATAGGAGAAAAGAGTATTTGTAAGAAGCCAAGCCGGGAAATACTGAAGAAAATGGCTCAGGAAGAAGATTGAGGCAGTATGGCAGTTTGGGCAAGAAAGCAGAGTGTTCAGTGCTGAGACACTTGTGTTCAGGGTTGAGCACTGGTCTGGGCAGCAGAGCTCCTCACCAGTGCAGCTCTGGGTTCCACTCACTGGGTGCTTCCCCCTCTCCATCAGCAGCAAGAGGAGCCACACTGTGCACAGCTTCCCATCTAACCCCAGCTAAAAAATCTCAGAGGCTCCTAAATAAAACCCCATCCTTTGTAAGTGCACTGAAACAATAGCCTAGCAAGAGTCCCAGTATCTGCCTGTTCCAGACATCCAAAAATCAATCAGGCTCCAAGTTGTAAGAGCTTGGAGGACCAAAGTCATACAAGTGTTTTGTTAACAAGAGATGGCTGCTGACTCTTCATTAACAGAAATAAATTTTCATGTCATCACATTTTGCCATCTTTGAAAAAAAACAAACCCTCACAATATTCTGGAGCACTTGAGAACATTCTGTGAGGACCAGCAAGAGGAGAGAGCCAAGTTTGATCTGAAGGTTTCAAGCAATGGAAAAATCTGCCACATCCCAAGCTAATTTAAATTATGGATCAGTTCCCTGATTGCTCTAAAAAGAAAAACTAAACTTTTCCAGTCTGAAGGTGCCCAACTTCAGCCACTAGCTTTTGGATCTCACATGGATCTAGCACGTGTCTTTTAAAGGGATTGTTGCTATCACTTACCTTTCCCTCCCAGATATGATAAATCCACCTTCATTCTGCTTCAGTTAATTAAATACAGTCTCCATATACAAAACTGGGAAGATGCTGAGTGCCTTAAAATAGCATCTGGTGATGTTTTTGGATATGCACTATTATATTTTCATTTTAATGCACCACACAGAGAAGCACATTATACTTTTCTAATGCAAATTTCAGCTGTCAACAAGCATGTCTTTGGATGATTTATAAATCAGAATTTGAATATATACAAAAAAGACAAAATCCCTACAAAGAAAGTGATAGTTTGCAGGATTTTGTTTTATTTTGCTTTTTAATTTCTGAAAGCAAAAAGCAACTTGAAAATTCAATTTCTTTCTTCTGCTTTTTTTTTTTTTTTTAAGAAAAGGAAAAGAGAGAGAAAAGGAATCTGGTGGTGCCAAAGGGTTAAAGTATCCCATTTCGGGCAGTCTGAATATCTGAATTTAGCAGCTGACAGTGCATGGTGTGTCAGTCTCTTACAGCTGTTCCAGTTGATTCAAAGACCATCTTTGTTTCTCCAAGTCTTAGCAACTGTTCCTTTTTTCCGAAGACAATGATAGACCAGCTGTTACCTCACAAGACGAGATGTACTGCAGGTCAAAGTCTTTAGTAGGGAACTTGTAAAACAAGAACTAAATCATTGTTTGGGTTTGTCAGGGTTTTTTTTTTTTCATTAAAAGAGAGTTAGCAGCCTAACAGTCAAATAACTTACACTTGGTATTCCCATTAAGTGCACCGGAATGACAGAGAAATTTCATCTGGTTGTTGAGTTGAATTCTGTCTTTTTATACAGAAGAAAAACCCCACTACTAAATCTTGCAGTATTATAGGATAATTCTTTTTGCTTGAAGGGCAGTTTCTGCCTTTCCAAACACGGTGTGCTACTAATGAGATGTCACCTCATCATGGAAATGCACGGCTCTAACCATTCAGGATGCAAGGTGGGGATTTTCAAGAGAATCTGATGGGAATTATACACTCACTTCCCATTACAGATCAATCAATGGGAATATCCAGTTCCTTCAAGCTCTTTGAACATCCTCCTCTAAATGCACAATGAAGCAACTGAATCTCAGAGTTGATTCTCACACCTGATTTGAGGACACCAGGCTTTCAAAGCCATGCCAGGCTGCAGGATCAGTCACCTGCTGCAGGCTCAGAGAGCAGCAGGAGCTGCTGACAGGTTACCTACAACCCTTCAAGGGGGGCTGAAAGGAAGGAAGCAGCATTTTAAAGAGCTTTGGTTGAAATAAAGCCTGCACAAAAGACAAATTACTGCTTCCAGCTGCTCTGATGCAGAAGACAAAGACTTGCTGAGAAGAGTGGACGTTCTTTTCTTCAACCTTTGTGTTTAATTCTGGAAAGCCTTAGCATTGAGCAATGTATTTGCAGAGCCACTGCCAGCTAATTGTTGTGTAAAGAAGCGCACAAAGGCACGGTCATATGTACTGCAGGGGTAGAAAAATTTTACAAGGCCCGTTAAATTCAGCAGTAGTCATAATTTTTCTGTTTTATAGAGAGGGAGATAAGTTTAGACTCAAGATTGTTTCACGAGCACGCATGAATACTATTTGCCTCGGGCTATTTTTTCTAGATCTAAAAAGGATTTATGTAAATAACTTCTCTGCTTTAACTCTGTTTTTCAGAATGGGTGACACACTGCCCATATGTAAACCAGTGCTTTATGCAGAATTAAAAATAACCACCATTAGGCATGGCGCCGCCAGTATTTGTGATGAAGAACATAAACAGTCTAACAAAACACTGAGGGTGAATCACAAGCCCTAAAAAGCTACGAACTGACAGTATTTGTTTCTCGAGATAAAAATATCCATAAATACCAAATGTGTGGGGTTTTAGTTTTGTTTAAGAGAGTAGCTTACCTACCAGGCCAAATACTGACATCACACAAAATGCAGTCTGCTGATGCTGTCAGGCTGTTGTAAGGGGATTGACACCAAAGCAGATACA
The DNA here is from genome assembly GCF_009819655.1 of Sylvia atricapilla. Classification (NCBI taxonomy): domain Eukaryota; kingdom Metazoa; phylum Chordata; class Aves; order Passeriformes; family Sylviidae; genus Sylvia; species Sylvia atricapilla. The sequence goes on from NC_089154.1 coordinate 2,492,549, forward strand.
ATCTCCTGATGACTGCTGAGAGCACAACTTTGCATAGCTAATTTAAAGACTGCTGCCTGCAGGGACCACAATGGTAATTAAAGACAATAATTCTTGGACAAATGAGATGGATGTACTGGAAAATAAAGTCAGTGCTAAAATCACGGCTAATCCTTCAACGGAGAATTGGATCATTTATTTTCCAAATGGCTGGGCAACTCTACCTGGTTTCATTTCCATCTCTGCTGCCAGATGATTCTTGTCTCCAAAATCCGTAATTTTTTCTAGTTTAACTATTATTCCTCATTGGCAGGCTCCAGTTCAGCAAGACTGAATGTGCTTCCATTTAAATACATGAATAGTTCCTTTGACATCCGCAGCAAATCAAGGAACAACTCACAGTTAAACAACACACTTTTAAACACCGTGAGGAATCAAGGCCATAAAGAAGGCACAAAGAGAGGCTGGATTGCCAGGCAGTTTACCTGGAAGATGGCTTGGTGTTACCCAAACAAGAAAGGCTTTGGTAAATCTGAGTTTCCTCTTTTTGGTTGTTTACAACTGGAATTCACAGGACAGGCTAATCATCCAATACAACTGATGACCAGGAAAAAATCTCCCACACAGTGAGGTTTTGCGCCTGTTTCTTCACTAGCAAACCCGTTACATAATAAATCTTGCATATTCCCACCTGCTCTGCCCCCAAGCCAGCACTGTCTGCTGACAATCTCCTGAAGTTCCAGCTCTGGTGAGGCATTCACAACTTACAAACCCTCATGAGACGCATCTGCACAACATTGGGACCACAGTGCATCTCCTCTCCCTTCTGCTATCCCCAACAAGGAGGGTGAAAGATCCCATCCAACTCTGGTCACCAAAAACACCCTAATGTAACTTAAGGAAGTCACGTTATGAATCAACAAAGCCTTTCAGCCCCCACTGCCATGCCTCGCTGTGCAATTTTCTCTCTCATCTCTTTTTCTTTCTTTTCGTCTCTCATCTTCCCAGTGGTTTGCCTCAAGATCTTGGGCATTCTTGGCAAGGCTTATTACAGAGGTATCCACACATCTATTTCCATCCCCTGGCCGTGTCCAGTGACTAGTAAGGGAAATTAAGGAGCAGTTTGGTCACCATTTAGTCTGATTTGGGCCCCTGCTGCTGCCATAAGGGGAGATCCTGCCCAGCCCACTCCTTCCTTCCCCTTGCCAAAGCAGCAGGCACAGGGTGGGAGGAAGGACCTCATCTTCCTGCAGGGGAAGATCACTTTTCAGAGAGCTGCTCTGGCTCACCTGGCCCTGAGAGCAACATGCAGCCAAGGCATGTTGGCACTCACTGTTACTTCATCCTTTGGTACCAGCTCAGAATTCAGCTTAAATCAATGGTGAAACCATACCCTGAGTTTTCTAGCTGAGGTGGAATTTTTCTTGCACTCTTCTGCACACTGTAGGCATGTATGAAGCACAGGCAGGAGTGAAGTCTGTGTTTGTTTTTTAACAAAAGAGTTAAGTTACAAATGCAAGGAAAACACAGGATGTGTAATGAATATGTCATAGCTGTGGCATCCTGCTTCTAAAATATCTTGCTCCTGAATGGAGCCGTCTTAGGTTTCTTCCACATATATGAGGCTTTCCAGCTGGCCTGCAGCCAGTGCCTTAATAAAACATGGTATTATGCAGAAGTGAATAAAGCTGATGGCAATAATAATGTCCTTGAAATTCGCTAATCACCAGAAGTTTCAAGAAGATTTCAATATGAGATCAACAGGACAACAACTAAAATTCACTTGTTATCTATAGAAAGCCACTTTTCTCATGATAAATAATGCCAGTGTTGAAAGAAACCCCAAATCATTATTGACCCAGATGAAAAGGGGTCTGAATTTTCTGAATTTGAAGACAAAACCTTGCTGAAAGGAGCTGCAAGCACTTCAGAAATATTCAGGATGTAAAATGATTACAAATTGAAGAAATAGTCTGAGAAAATAGATATGCTTACAGTAAAGACACAACAGCTAACAATATTAGAGGAGGGGTGATCAACAGCATAAATACATGGTGAAGATTCATGGCCAAAGTAGCACTCTTGCAGGAAAGGAACCACTAATTACAGAGGTTGAATCCTAAATAGGACTCAAAAATCTCCCATTGCTGCTAAAAATTTAAAGAAACACGCAAGACATGGAGCAACTTGAGAGAGGTGAGAACAAAAATGGTAAGTAGGCTGAGGAACCTGGTCTGCAAAGTTCATCTTTAAATCTTGGTCCCAACAAGCACAAATATTTTAAAAAATGCTCTTTATCCTCCCACCTTTGCCATGCAGGGACCACACAAGAGTAAATGCAACACTGTGTAATGCTGAAATAAATACAGTCTTCAAGTTCATTTCTTGGTACTTTTTTGTGTCCTCATAAGAGCTCACAATTTTAGTAAAAGCATTAAATACCATTTTGTGCCTCTTGCTTTCAAAGCCTGTTTCACACCATTATACTGTTCAAAGAAACAAATGTATTAATAATGCAAGTAATAAAATACACAAAAGTATTCTGAAAGCTGTTGCAAGCTTTACAGCTGCCTGTACATTAGTAACAAATGCTTCCAAAAATTACATTAGTTAAACGTTGATCTACTCTCTTTACTCCTTGATGAGCAAGTTTGACACAGGATTTACAGACATTTATGGTGAAAATTTAACCTTTCCACTTCTTTAAGTGGTCAGAAGGCCACCGAGCTTCTGCACAGGGGCTGACAGATGTGGCTCATGACTCAGCAGAGCAGACTGGCTCTGGTGACATCCTGGAAGCAGGAGTGACACTCCTGCTGCTCTCGGCCCTGCTCTCTCCCCTACTGGTTATTTCTGTTATATTTCTTTCTCCTCCTTGGCAATCATCAGCTTTGGGTCCAACCTCCATTCCCACAGCAGCTCACCTCTGAACTTTCTCACTGCCCCCCTCTCAGTGGCTGCCCCTGCCCAGTAGAGACACAACATCCTGTCAGCAAAATGATGAAAAGTTGCTTTTTATTTTTATTCACAGAAGAAAAAAGAATAATTTCTTCCTCTTGATTCCTCTTTACTATTCAACATCACGGCAGAGCCAAGTGGGCGTGCTTGTATCCCGGCATTACATGATGAACTACAAAAATTCTGCACAGCTACACTGCTGGGTTAGAAGAGATTAATCAGAAGAGGTTAGACAAAGGTCACTCATACCAGCCCCTTGTCACCAATTTTGACTTTATACACCATTTCACAACTGGGAGGCCTTAGAGGACGTTAATCTGCTGGATATCCAGGAGCGGGAGAGGAAACAGAGCGCTGCCAAGTTATGGGTGTAATTCCATCTGTGCACAGACAGAAATCCTTCAGTGCTGCAGAGGGGCAGCAGCACCACAGCAGCCTCAGCAGCCTCACCCACGTGCAGAACTCCCAGGCAGCACCAACCAAAGCAAGGGGAGAAGTTGGTGCCAACTCCAAATCATCCTCAGGACAGGTCTGAATCTTGAGATCGCATTAGAACCAGAAGGGGTAAGATCACCAAGGAGATTCCCCTCAAGACAAACCAGGCATTCCTGGTTATTCAAATAACCAGCAGCTCCTCACAGCTAAAATCACACTCCCACTTCAAGTAATGGGCATTTTGCCACTGGTTTTGAGAGAACCAAGACCTTAGTCCTGTGTTTAAAAACAGTGGACTGCCATGTCACTTCACAGAGCTGCACAGTTATTTGCAATGTTAGCAATTCTTGAACATTTTGGCAAAAGTTGCTGATAACTAGCTCTGCTGCTTTTGGTGCTGTTGCAGTTACATTTCGTTTTTACTGCACTTTTCAGTATAATTTTACAGCAGAGTAAAATTATGTGTGTGTAGCACATAGATGGCAGCCCCATTTGAAGCATGGCACAGGGAAAGATGTGATCTAAAATTAGACTTGAAGAAAAGTATTTCCAACGCCAGTGCAAAAAGATACTTGTTCACCTTAACTTCAGTGTGATTTCCCATGCAACCAACCCTTCAAGTGGAATATCTGACACAGAGATGATATGCGACACTCTGCCTTTATAAATAAGGGTTTAAGTTTCACAGCTGCCAAGCAGCAAGTGCAACACAAGTCAGAGGAGGCTAAAACAAATATCTTTTTGAAGAAAGAAAAAATCTAAGAGTCATCCGTTGTAAATGAGAAATTGCTGGTCCATCCTTCCCCCACCTGAGCATGTCCCACATTTTGGTCAAACATGAAATTAGATAAAACAATGATAATATCTTCAGTGGAGAATGCACTGAGGAAAACAAACACAAGCCAATAAACACCACCACTGCAGCACAGAAAATGGAATAACCTTACTGAGCTTTCCACCATTCCCAGAGCCCAAATGAAGTAATTCACCACTTACTTTACTGAACTGCTTATTTACATTAAGGAGATGCAGACTGGAAGTGATGGCAATGGTATGCTCTGACTTGCTGACTTCTTCACACTTGACAAATGCAACCAGACAAGGGTAAGAGCATGATGTCAATTTATTCCTTCATTTCAATCCTGTCTGCAGAGCAGAATACACATCCTTCTGTGAGCTCCTTTTCTTTTTCCTGATGTCAGCAATAGCCTGCTGTGCTCATCATGAGGCTGCAATGAGGCCTCTGGACACATCCCTGAGCAGGGAAAAGGTCTGTACCTGACCATGCTCCAGTGCACAACCCGGGAGCTCCTGAATCTTTTGACAGCAGAGGCAGAATACACCTGGCCAAGCCACAGTTTGCAAAAGCTAAGAGTCCACACTGCACCTGCAGCACACACATGGGAGCCTGCACAGCTCTCTTCACTCCTAACACATATCCATGACAGGACAGAGGAAAATGGGACACAGGGAACAGACAGGAGAACCCATGATCATGATGTGCAACCAGCACAGTGCAAGAGAAAGCAGTTGTCCTTCAGATTTTGTCTCTCGCCCTATTTTGATAACATATTACTGAAATGTCCTTTTTTTCCAGCCCTAAAACCAATCCTTTCAGTGCCTGTCACATCAGCATGCTGACAGTATAATCAGGATTTACAGCAGTTCTCTACAAGAATTCTCCTCTGTGGGTGAAAAAGCTAGAAGAAACGTGCAAAGTTCATCCTCTCCTAATTACTCCAGAAATCTGCATGTTAACACGATATCATTAAGACTGCAAAGCAATTAAACTGTGTAAACATCTGCAAGAGGGAGCCAAATTCACACTCTTGGAATGTGCTTTGACTGCAAGCATTTGAGTAGCCCCACTGAAGGAATGTGCTGCTGATGTTCTGCCAGAACTAAAAGCATCAGTGTAGAGAAAGTTTTTGTCTTTTCTAGCCGTGGAAGCACAGAAAAGAGGGTTGGTGAGGAGCTCCTGACCTCACTGAGCCTTATCTGCTCAAGGCAGGACTGACTGATGTTTGTCATTCCTGGCAGACCACAGCCTAATCTGTCCTTGACGGCCTCAAGTGGTGGAGACTCCACAACCTACCCAAGCAATCAGAGACCTCTTCTTGGATCTGACTGGACTCTCTCCCACTTTAAATTTGCTGCTCTTTACCCTCTGGCCCACAGAGCAGTTTATCACTCATGTAGCATTATTCACATGCAATTATAAGCTATTATTGCATCCCTCTGCCCCAGCTTTTATTCTGCAGGCCGAGCAATCCCATTCTTCCCTCGGAATTGATGTTATCTAGGTCTGTGATCATTCCCACCACTCCTCCATGAATTTCCTCCAACTGGTTTTCCTTCAAGTGCAGTGCCCAAACTGGACACTGTGTTCCAGCTGAAGTCTTTCCAACACTGGGACATCTTGCATGTTCTGTTTAGTTTCCCCAGTAAAACATTAGTATTTTCAAAAAAAGGCTTGACATTAGTGACTGTTATTCAGACCATGAGTCACAATGAGTTCCACATAGTTTTTCAAGGAACTACCAAAACTGCAGAACTGTCTATAAAGGTGTTCTTCCTGCCTAAGGAATACTTCTCTGCACTTGGCTCAGTGTCAATACATCCTACTTTTACTAGAATATTCCTTCAACCCATCATCATAATTCTGAATGCTACCCTTGTCTCCCAGTGTTTTAGCAGCCCTTCCCATATTCATGTCAGCTAAAAATTCAACACTCCTAGCCTGTCCCATCAAGGCTACTAATGACAACCATGGTGAAAAGCAGGACAACCCATTCCATACACATTTCCTTTGGAATGATGGACCAGTGATCCCTGCTATTTGATTATAATTCCATCAGTTTTGCACAGACTCCACACTGATTTCATTAAAGACACACTTCCCTGTTTTTTGGTTGTTGTTTTTTTTTTTTTTTTATGAAACCATCATAAACATTAATGTCAAAAACATTACTGGAACTTGAGCTGTTTGGCCTCCTTTCTGCCTTCCCCAGCTGTACAACCTGCCATTAGTTCTGGAAAGACATTTTTGAGTCTTTAAAGGTCACATTGACTGTTACTGAACTCCTTGGTCTCCTTCAGTTGCTTATACATAATTTGTTTGTTCCAGTTTTTCCAAGAACAAAACAATTTACCTGTCATTCCTTTTTATCTCTTTACAGACATTATGCTTTTTCTTTCCCACTCATTCAGCACTTGACTTGTCTTCCCTGAGTTTCAGAAGCAATGACAAATGCTTCTGAGATTGCTTTAAATAATTAAGTAATCTAGAATAAAGTTCATCAGGCCCGTCTGTTCTGAAAATATTAAATAAGTCTGAATACACTCTGTCCTGTTCTTGTCCTTTTTTACCTGGTGATTTTACCCCCTGTCATAATACCATGAGCATGTTTGAGGGTGTATCTAGTGTGACTCAAATGCATAAGTTCTGAACCCTGAAATGAAATTTAATCTAATTTCTTATCCTCACACCAAGCTATGGATTCCCTTGAACCATGAAGCCCCTCGTACCTTCGTTCATTGTCATCAAGATGAGCAAAGAGCACATTCTTAGAGATGGCCTTAGCCAGAGCAGTCATAGTTTTATAGTCCTTTGGAATAACCTGTAGAGAAAAGAATGAAAGGTAATTACACCCCTGATTGTATTTCTTCACAAATCGTGAAATCTACAGAAAATTCTACTGTTCAAGAAAATGGATGCAATTTCATGTCAGGCACTGAGAGAGGGTTAGGCTATAATATAAAGTCACTAGGAAAGTAATAAATTACAGTTTTGATAATGTGAGGATAAGAATTTTTGTTCTCAAAATGACACTCAGAAAGGAAATGTAAGATCAGGGATGACTGGGGAGAAGGATAGCCACAAAATACAGTAATTAGGAGGTACTGGCAGCTGTGTAGTCTCCTTTCAAATCTCTTGGACTGAGGAAAATGTATTTTATATTCCTCTTTACTTCAATCAATATCAGAAGCAACTTAAACTGTGGAAACAGCAAGATTTCTCTAGGAAAAAAGGTAAAAAATGTGCTGATTATACCATATTTTTCAGTACTGGCTGTGGTATAACAAACCAAGCTCCTGATAGATCCACTTGAGTCAAAATCCTGTGCCTTAGCTTCATGGCAAACAAGAAGAATTTTCACTTAAGAATTAAGAGATATTTATTTTTAACTGGAGAGATATCAAAAGTTCTGTTTTGTGCATGAATTTTCCCAAAATAAAAGTTGAAATTCAGGAGTATTTCCACTGGAAAGCTAAGCTTTCCATTTTAGCTACCATTTAGGTAAGATATCAGTAGATAATGTACCTCTCTACTTGTCAAGTATCTTCTTCCAGCAGTCAGAAACCCCAATATTAGGAGAGAGACAAGAAATTTGTAACAAAATTATGACTTGTTGAAGATATCCGTTGTTTTTGATAATGTGATTTTCCTTAATAGTTTAATTATAACAGGACAGACTCAAGCACAGCAGAAGTTTTAAGTGCTAAATAAACCTTACTCCAATCTGAAAATCAAAATCTGTTTGTTAGTCTCAATTACTGCACAATGAAGGTCTGAAAAGGGGCATTTACCTCTCACATTTTCTTATGATAGAAATAGTGTATCTGTCTGCCTAAGTCACTACCTGTGTTGATGTGTAGGCACCTTCCTTCCCTCAACCTGGAAAGGCAAGAAACTTGCCCATCCAACCAAAAGAAGGATGTCTCAAGGGGTAAAACTGATGTAGAACCAGTTCCCACAAAGAATTACCAAGATTTATTTCACAGGGAAATGCTGCACTGTGAAGATCTAAAGTTAAAGTGGCTTCAGACCTCTCTTGTACTGACTGCTGCAGTCATCAGATTACTCAAATTAAGTCTAGAAAAGTATACACGTACAAACTACATTAGAGTGAAGCCTGATCTAATTGATATAAAAGTTTAAATTTCTCAGTGTTAAATTTGGCCAGTATCTTACTCTTGGTTTTTACCTTATCAGAGGAACACTGGATTGAATTGCAGGCCTGAACCCTTGCTCCATTAAGAAGACAGAGCTGCTCAGCTTACAGCTGATGAGCCAAAAGGGTCAATAATCAGACCACTGAGACATTCAACTCCAGCCTTTCTGTCTGATTATGAAATAGCACTGACTAGCCTTTCTCAGTGTAAACTTGCAGCAGTGAAAGCCACGAGGCTTTGTAGATTTGTTGGGACAGAGACACAGAAAACACAGGAGAGATTCTCTAGGTGTAACCAGGCATCTGACCAAAAGCAAATGCTGGTAAAGATCCCTTGGCCATTTCTTACATCACTCTTCCAAATAACCACTGAATGTTCTCCTCAAGCTGATAACCCTCTTTAGAGCAAGATTCCTGTTCTGTTAGCTGTTCACTGTGCAATGTCAGATGTGTTGACAAATACTGCTTTCTCTAGTTCCAGGATGAACTAACCCTCCACAGAGATCTTCCCCAGAATTAAGCCATGCCATGTGCCTGCACAAATCACAGCCCTAAATCTCTTTTGATTTTCTCTCCAGGGACATAACTCATTTCACTGCCTCTAGCACTACTCATGCTATATAGCTCACCCCTTCAAGGGATCCTTCAAACTGGCTTATGACCCAGATGTGTTTCTATCCAACACCTGAATTCAAGCCAGTGGTTCTTCCTGACTACTATCTAAAATTCCATCTGTTTGCAATAGTCTAACACAACCCTTGCCTTGCTTTTTACTCTTTTAAATTTGATCCATAAATTGTCCTTTTAGGGTCTCATCTTATTTCTGTATTCTAGATATCTGTCACAAACACACATTCATGGGTTTCACCATGGGATTCATTTGCCTATGGCAGAAGACAAAGCACTGACACAAATCTTCCCAGTGCTGGTTCCTGTTCCTTCCAGCATCTGTAGCTGTACAAGAAACTATCCCCTAAATTATTATTATTTGAGATCACTCAGTTCCTAGGAAATTAAAATCATAACAGGGCCAGTCACAGAACACACAGAATATGATCTGTATTGCTGCTTCTGGTTCTTGCCTACTCATGCTACTGTCAGGACTCACTGACATCACTGTTGAGAAATGAAGAAAACAAAGTTTACTTCAGGTTCCATTATGGACATAAAGGAATTACTCAGGGGGGTGGGAAGGGATGTTTCCTTTGATTTTCAGAAGAGTCAGATGGAACCCATAATAAGCAGAAACAAATGGGATGTCTTCACAGAAATTTTTAGGGGGGTATTGCAAAACACACAGAAAGAAAAGTGTTTTAAAGTGACTTTTGAAGTATTACATGAGTTTTTTAACAGTGCAGGACATTCATTAATAGCTTGACCACAGTGTTGTTAAAATTTGCCACACACTTGCAAATATTGTTTAACTGCCACAAGAATACTCTTACACACTTGATTTAGGATAAATGGCTCTCTTAATTCTTTTTTTCTTGGGACAGAAATCCCCAGAGCAGCCAGTGAATTTGTATCATAAGCAGATGACAAAAGCACATCTGACTGCAAAAGCAAAAAGCATTCTGCCAAAAAACAGTGACTGACAAAATGTATTCCCATAAAGAAAAAGCTCTTTGAGTTAAAGCTTCTCCAGGCATGCACAAAAACACATTAGTAGCATCTGTCAACCTTATGAAATACGTTTTCAGCCTGGCTCCCTAAACAATCATGACATATGCTATTGTAATATCTCTCTTTTAATAATCTTTGAAAGCTTTAGCTAGTGTAAAAAAAAAAAAAAAAAAAAAAAAAAAAAAAAAAAAAAAGCAGAGATAGAACATAGCTAGATATTTTTGTGAAAAAGGCAGTTTAAAAGGGAGAAGCCCAAATTAGAACTCTTAGTGAAGAAATTACCTAATTTGGGATTGGCATTTCTTCAAAGACAACGGTCACACAAAATCACCCAAGTATGGCCAATAGACTTCCAAAATTCAATGGTGAAGTCGTACCCAATCAACACGGGAAATATGTGCCTGAGTGGTGTAGGAAACCTAAATGACTTAGATTAAAGAAAACTTGAAGCAGAACTGACTTTTGGAATCAAAAAGCCAAAACAAACAGGAAATTCAGACACAGAAAAGTTGTCTTCCAATAATACGGGCTCTTGATCAAACTCAGAAGATGCTGAAGTCAGTGACTGTGAAGAGAATGGCCGAGAATTACTGACCCTGTTAGACAGGGAAACAGATCAGCAGCACATCTCAAAAAGGAAAGGAAGAGACAGGGAGTGCTGAAATCCCACTGATGGGGAAAGTGCTCAGTCAGGGAGACAGCAAAAGAACTGAGCGTGGAAATGGCCAGGCCCTGCTCAGGTCAGCATGAGGACACCATCCTCCAGGCTGGCCCAGGAGCCCAAATCAGGGACAAAACACCAGTCCCTCGATTTTACTGTCCATCTCAGAGGCAGAGAAGGTCCCAGGTTACCTTTCTGACGTAGGAAACAGCATCTTCCTCAGTGTACACCTCTGCACTGACCCCTCCTCTCCTGCGCCGCGCCTTCACCACCGGGTTGGGCGGCGGAGGGGAGATCTCATCATCATGGGAATCCGACTGGGAGCTGGATTTCTGCCGAGCCAGGATCTGCTTGCATTCTTCCTGCGGGGCAAAAAGAGGCAATAAAACATCTCTTACCCATGGAAGTAGTCAATTCACCCTTCTTTTAGGACTATCAGCAAGCCCTTTCACTTCTGTGTTTGGGTGAGTGTCAATTTGCGCTGCTGAAAGAAAATTACAAATTTAATGAGAATAGCATTGGCTACAGCGTGTGTGCAGGCATTTGACCTGTTCAACTCTTTCTTACACATCATGGCAACCAAGGTATGCAAAATGCAGGCGTATCTTTGCAGCTACTCCTGGTTCAGAAAGCAAAACAAGTCGTCTTTTGCTCACTCTCCAACATCACAGCTGGTATTTGCTCAGTTGGCTTGTACATGTCGTTGTCTCTTGCACAGACAACTTGTCAGAAGTCACACATTGATATATTAGACAGGTTTCTTCATCTTGCTCTGCTTTGCAAGCTTACTATCACCACAAACAACAGAGATGCTCCCTCCTCCAGAATCTCTGCCATACAACTGATTATAATCAATGGGACTCCTTCCAAGCAAATAAGATCCAAGGTAGGCTCCAGAGGACTGTGAAAGATGATGACTGGCCTAGCACCAGCTGGGAGCCAGTAGGGAGGTTATTCTCCAAATTTTATGCTTGTGGAATAGAGAATAAAATAGGAAGGGGAATCCCTGAAGAGAAAATAACAAGAGTAGAAAACAGTACAGAAAATCTTTAAGAAAGGAGGTCAGAGTTTGCAAGACTGTCAATTCATACACTGAATTTGACTTCCAAAGGATAGAGACAAACCAGATTACCCATAATTATAGTATTTTCCCAGAGCCCCATGTTCTATCCCTCAGCTTCCTGGCATTTGAGGGAAAGCAGAAAGGAGTAAAACTCCCTTTGCATCATCCATGTCTGTCAGTCAAAGGAACGGGGGCCTCTGCCCAGACCCAGCCCTCCTTCTCACCCCCTGGCACTGCTCAGCCACAACACCCTGCCCCTGCTGCTTCCCCAGAGCCTTCAGGGCTGGCTCACCCCAGTCTTCACAATCCTGCCTAAAGGAGGGAGAACTGGAGATGAGGTGGGCCATGTGTTCTGTTCCCTGGTACAGGAAACCAGAGGGCATGAGCAGGAGGGACACAGACACTGTGGAGGCAAGCTGGCTCCAACGTTTCATCTGCTGTCATCTCCTCTGTGCAGGCAAACCCCACAGCCTGGTGGCCCCAGTGTCATGCTGAGGATGTACACACTGCCATCACCCCACGACTCTCTGAACATCCCCCAGTATTTTCCAGACAACTCAGCTCTGCAGCACTGCAGGCTACCCAAAAGAAAACACAGCAACAGTGAGCTCCCTGCACAGCCCATAAACCAACGTTCCTCCAACAGGGATGCCAGAACCCGTCCTCTGCCCCACAGGAAATTTCCAGTGAGGCTTTCCATTCAGAGCTAGGACAGCAGAGAGTGGAGGAGGGAGCAGCTGGGAGCACCAGCACGAGTGGCAGATCACCAACATCACCAGCTGGCCTCCCTGCCAGAGGAAGTGACTTATCCACAGCTCATCAGGTACAGCACCAGAAAAGGACACCACAGAAAACTGGCACAAGCTCACAGCTTTCAAGCTTGCAAGAGAAATGGATGATTAATATATGTTTTGCCATTGAAGTTTACATCAAATCCAGTCATGCCACCTGTCTTTTCTGGTCTTACTCCAGTTGAGTCCTGCACTATCACTGACACTGGCCTTCTCATTAACCTCTGACACCAGTCTCTGATGCACTACTGCTACTAGAAATAAATAACTGAACAGTATTTCCTATGCTACATGACTCAAAGCAACAAGCCACACATTCTTGTTTTGAAGAAGGCATTACTGAAATATTTAGATGACAAGCTCAGAGATAAAATGTACAGGGCTGGCTAAAGGTCTGACTTTTCAAGATCTTGACCTGCCTCAAAAAGTGCCAAGTTCTTTCCGAGATCAGTTGGGGTTTAAATTTGGCTTACAACCCCAAAACTCCCAGGCTACAATACAACTGACTGTAGTGCTGTAACCAAAAATACCGAATTTCAGATGTATTAAATCCTTACTGAAACTTTTTAATTTCACATGCAAATAGCAATAGATATGTAAAAAATTACTCAGGTAGATTTTCCTATAGTGTAAGAACTGCAAATTCTATTTCAGCATTCTCATCAACTTCTTCCTTACTACTCTCTCTCTAGATTCCTTAACTACAGTCAAGCAAAATATTTCAAATACAAATGTGTGCTCAATATTACAATTATATTTAATATCTAGTGTTTAAAAATGAAAACTATGACTGAAAAAATTCAAATAACATTACTGATTGCCTATCTCTGACAGTGTTAATGGTCTCTGATTACATTAAATGAACACAACCAAATGCACCTTCTTCATGGGCTTAACTGAAAGGTGGTAAAGACCTTACTGAAGAATAGCAGCTAAAATTTAACTTAAAGGCAAGTACAACAAGAGGGCAGTTGAGTAACTAATGGTGTGCAGCACTTACACAGTTCTTTTTACACACAGCATATTTACTCAGAGAGAAGAGCAGTAGTTTGCCCCATTTGAATATAAATTCACTCTTCTCTCTTCAGTACACATTGCATAAAAGCCACTTCCAAGGAATTAATAAATAATATCTCCCCTGCCCCAGCACAGATTTATACACACAAGAAAGCTCAGTGAGATAAAATTAATACTACAAAGCATGCTCTTAAACTCAAATATTTTAGCAGCCAAAAAGATATTAAAGGATTATAAAAGTGAGTTACTGTGTGATTCATTTTAAAAGGAAGTCTCTTCACTACAAACTCCTTTTATATAAACAGCAGGCAGTTGACTGGCAGGCTGTTCCACACGCCGCTCTTGCAGTCTGGGAAGGATCCCCATTCCTGAACTAGAGCCTGCCTTTTGGAAATAAAAGCGTTTGTTCTGGCCTGGGCTGAGCTCTCAGAGAGATGTCTTCCATATATCCTGGGGTAAAACTGCACAAATGCAGCAAATGTTTGAAAGGAGGAATGAACTGTCTCAAGAAGAGTTCTTCAAACACCGATCTTCAGAAGCGGCTTGATGTGAATCCTTGTGCAGAACTCAGTCTCAAGTAAACACCTCATCATCTTTTGTTGTCATGACAACCAGTGATATCTCTCTCTCTCTCTCTTTGGACAGCACTGATAAATCATAATCATAGTGCCCAATTATGTCCACCTTCAAATGAGAAAACACATGGAAGACACAACGGCAAGACAGTGTAACTGCCTTTGATCACTGCCTCAAACTGAAAGAAGAGCAAATAAATACTGCAGTAACAAACTTATCTTTTGAATGTCCACTTTCAACTACCAGAGGCTGAGGTATAAACCACTGGAATTTAGCATATTTTCCTCAGCATCTTCCCCACGTAATGCTTCCCTAAATTTTTAATGAGTTTAAGCACTGCAAGTGAAGCTGGGACAGTTTTTAAGTTTACTCTTCCTTTCAGACCACTGCTTAAGAGCTCACACACTTCCTGACCCAGAAGCTTTCTTCCCTATCAGCTGGAGCATTTTTAAACAGATTCACTTCCTCTCTCAGTCTCTCCTTTCAGGCATTGTCACTACCTGGAAACTCAGATGAGCTGAAAGAAGGAAAGCACCTAAGGGAGCTCCAAATCACTGTACAGCCTTAAAATAACATCCCAAGAAGACTTTTTAAAGCAAGTCAGACATTTGATATCAAAGCTCAGTACCTCTGCTCTGCTTCCTACAATGTATACATTGCATTCTAAAACAACACCACCAAGTACACCCTAAATGATTATTTTTTTCTTCCTCTCAAGCATATTCATAAACTTTTCTGACTGACAGACCTGGATTATTCACAGAAAATGTGCAGGAAGGTTTATGCACAGGTAACTAATCTCTCTTTGCACTGGAATTGACCCAGAAGAGATGCTCTCAATCCAGGAGGGTTTCTACCACCCCTCACCACTGCTTGGGGCTGATGAGTTATAGCAACCAATAAAGGCAAAGCACTTTGCTTTGCTGGAAGCACGGAACTGACTGATGCCATCACTAAAAGCAGGAAAAATCTGGGAGATCTTAATGTTCTCTCCAGTCTTCTCTTTGCCAGGACAGACAATCTTTATGATCATTCAGGCTTGTTATTCACACAATCCCAATTATTGTTCCATTGCCTTCCCCCTGGTACATGCTACTTTTTCTTCTACAGCCCTTTGAAGAAATATCTTTAACATGCACTCCCTACTATCCTACCAAGGTATTTACCTACTCCACATTATCCTCCACCTTGATTACTTTTTTTTGCATCCTTTGTTGCCTCTCTGCATCTCAGCTCGTTTTTAATTTCCAGTCTAGGCAAAATTCTCCTTCCAAAAATCCACCTACTCTGATGACTGTCCAACTGCATGGCTGACCTTCCTCAGACCCTTTACTGCCATTGTTTTACCTCCTGCCACTTGTTCACACTTCTTGTCTTCCCCTCCACCAGTGTCTTCAGCATCTCAACCCATCACCACCTTCCCCACTTTCCTACATACGCCTCACAGCAAGGTGAGAGGTTATGTTACAAAACACAGACCCTATTTCTGACACTTAAAAGCTTATATAATCAAAGAGAGTCATAGCCAACACTCCTGATTCTTAAAATCCAGCCAAATAACAGTGTATGCACACATAGCTTGTGTAAGAGACAAGCCCACATAAAAGTGGAATAAGTAACCTGATGAATGTCAAACAGGGGAGCTTGAGATGTGAAACAAAGACATCTTCCAGGCAGAACTCCCTCCATGTTCCATCACTGCACTCTGTTTTTGTTAGGTTTTGGCTTTGAGGCTGGGAAAGCTACTCACACTCGTGGACACACAAAGTAAACAGGGAGCTCAGCTCTAATATGTTCCACACAAGCTTGTAAGAGCATGGGTTTGCCTAAAACTAATTTTATTTCTTAGGGAAAAATCTTTCTTTCTCTTTCTGCTCTTATTCCCTTCACCCTTTCCTAAGCCTCCTGCATGTAGGAAAGTTTGCCTGAGGGGGGTTTAAAAATTCACCTCGTTTTCCTTTACCTCTTCCAAGAAAACTGTCACCTCTGACAACACAGCCTGGGGCAGACTCTGGCAAACACAGAGGTCCCACCTGAGCTGATTTTCATGCAGCTCTTCCCAGGGCTGGTCTCAGGAGAGGCAGGAGCAGAGGCTGCCCAAGCCTGCTCAGAAGTGCAGGCACACAGCCAGCTCACCTGCTGCTCCCACTGCTGTGCTTCTAGCAGCATCTCAGGGATGTTCCTGAATGCTTTACCAACATTTCTGACCACCAAGGAGATACCACCCAACCACTCTGCAAGCTTTGAACAATATTATTATTATTATTAGGCTTTATGACACTGCTTAGCTAATGCATTGTTTCTATAGTTTTTCTTCTGTGTGATTTTGCTTCTAATCCATAATCTCTCCCCAATTTATCTGAAAGCAGTGAGTTATACTTTGCATAATAATAACCCGTACTTTTAAGAATGAATTTCATTGGTTTAGACAGGTTCTGGTGGAATTTTTTGATGGAAGGACCCCTTTCTGTGATAAAATACAAATACTGGGGGAGAATACTGTCGGAGAAGAAGAGCTCAGATTTTGATGCTCGAGTACCCTTGGCTCTGAAGCTGTCTACGGTGAGTAAATAAAGTGTATTTTGCCAAGGGAGGGTGCGTTTGTGGTTTGTAATAAACCTTTTTTCCCTTCGCTGCGGCCCGGGTGCAGTTCCGCCCGCCGCCGCCAGGTGGGGCCACGGGGGCAGCCCCGTTGACCGGCGGCTTCCCGAGCTCCAAATTCCCCAAAAATCCCCCAAATCCCCCAAAATTCTCTTTCCCGTGGAACCGTGAGACATGCGGCATCAGCCCGGATCCAAAAAACACTGCCGCTGCCTCGGCAGTAATTTTGTTAGAGCAAAGCAGTGTTTTCTGCGTGTGCTCAGGGGCAGGCGGTGCCGGCAAAGGCCAGCCCTGCTCTGAAACACCGCACACACAAAGCCATTTCAAACATATCCTGCAGCTCCCTGCGGCTTCCTCCTCTTTCGTGCTCTTTTCTTCATTAGTTCTACTCTTTATTCTAATTCTTTGCTGCGGAGCTGTTGAGCTCAGCCTGGCAAGACAACTCCACTTTTGATCATATAATCGTGCCACTAAACAGCCTGACACTATGAAATTTTTGCAGTCTCGGTATGGCTAAAAATACAAAGCCTTGCCTGCAATTTCTCAGTAATTAACTTTTTCACAAAGAGTAAAGACCAGAGACAAAACATGGGTTCCTTGTTTTTGAGTTGTTGATTTGGTGTTTTTTTTTTTTTTTTTTCTGCTATGCCTCCTTCAGTCCTCAAGTAAACAGGACTTAATTACAGCTGTTAAAATAATGCCACAGTTTCTTAGCTGACATCTATTCCCTCACTCCAAAAAAACCCAATTACAATCCCTAAGAAAAAGATTTTCCTCACTCCATCCACCAAGATCTACACAGTCACAGGGAAACATAAAATGAATTGTTCAAAGGAAATATCACAGGTCTTAAAATCTAAAGTATCCAAACAGTTTTCAACTATTTTCTGTGCTCAAGGGTGTGTTACAGATTTTTACAAAGTAACTGTTAACGTGATCAGAGTAGATGTCATCTTGAAGTGCATAGGTCACAGCATATAAAAGAGACTTGCAAACTTCAGAGTACAGAAACATAGGCTGATTCCCAGCAATTACTGGCAACTTAAGTAGGTCCTGCCAGTATTAAGAGAACAGAAAAACATGGATTAAAGTTTTCCCACAATCATTTTCAGAGTTATGGGGTTTGACATTGTACTTGATACAAATAAGCTGCAGTTAGAAAGGCATTGGGCGGGGATGCTCTAACATTGGCACTCCTTCAGAATCAAACCTCAAACCTCAGTCTCCAGCACTTTATTCATAGGTATTTATTCCTGTTCTCCCTTTCCAGCCCTCCCAGGCCACGTCCAGGCTGTGAATGAAGAGTGGCCCAGCCGCAGAGGTGAGCACAGCCCAGGAGAGCCCACAGCCCTGGGGCATTACCTCACTCCTGGCTCTGCTCTCAGCTGCTCCTACCAACTCCTGCCAAAACAAACCTGCTCCTGGACGGGTCAGACCTAAAAATGACACCTGGGGACCGTCACTGTGCTGGGGTCAGGGGTTAGTCCCCCACCCATTTTCATCTGGCAGCAGGCTGAAGGCGATGACAACTCTGATGACATCAGAAGGTGAAAAGCATTTATGATCCACTCTGATCTCGCATATCATAATAAATCTTGCTCTTATGAATTGATTTTATGAGATGGAGTTAAGAATTAGCAAAATCAAACACATTCTCTTTTTTTGTTCAATTCCAAGGTAGCTCCAGTACATTGATGTGGATGAAGCTCTACTTGTTTTCCACAGGCTTATTTTTTAACCACTTGAAAAATATCCTACACTTTATCTCTAAACTTCCCACATGTTTTCTTGACAGATAAAATGTTCTCCTACTGCTCTCTTCCGTGGAACATGTTGTTTATCTTAATGAGTTTGGAAAATAAGCCCAAAATACAACACTTAGGTGGGAAAATGCATTTGTTTAGAAAACCATGCTTAAACCTAAAGATTTTCACTCCTTTCTCTACACAGGACCAAAATTAAAGGAGCTAATAGCAAATGCACCGTGTCAGTATTGCACATTTACAAAAATCTAATGAACAATTGCTAAATTCACAATACCATTAGGATTCTTCAAACTAACTGCATATGACAAGTATAAAAAAAACAGGATAAAACTTATTGAAATATTTCTCTATCTTTAGAAGTCTTCCTTCAATTGTTCTCATGCAACCAACTAAGTCAAAATATTATTCTACAGCACAAAATCCTTCACAGTGGGATTCATCCCAAGGAAGTCCTCGGAGATGGTTGGGCAACAAGGGAGTCAAACTGCTGCAGGAACAAGAATTATAGTGCTGGAAACCTCCAGAAGCAGCCTAAAGCCTCCAGGCTCAGCAGGCTCAGCCCCCAGGCTGCTCTAGAGAGGCAGTGCCAAGATTGTGTCCTCCCACAGCAAGCGCAATATTCCCTTGCAGTTGATGCCTTGATGTTTCTAAATCATCTTCAATTTTGAGACAAGTGATATCCATCAGCTCCTGTGCTGGCATCCTGATTGATGTCCTACAGAATTCTGGTATTTGTTGCTGTTCTTTGGGAAATAATAGGAGATCACATGAAAGAAGATGTAATTTCTCCAGGGTGGGAGCTGCCCTCCTGTCTCAGGTCTGTGTGCTGTGTTAACATGTGTGCTTTGCTGTTAACAAAGCCAAACTCCCCCAGTACAACTCTTCAAAAAATCCCTCCACCAACAATGGAGCATATTCCATAATACCACAGCATATTTTAATGGGGTTTTTTTTCAATAATGGTATTTATCCTTCTTTTCAAGAAGTCCAAAATTCCACATGTTATGACAGATAATAATTCACAACACAGTAAAGGAAATTCAATAATTTCGATTCTCTCAGAATGGGTCTTGGCTGTCAGGAGTTTGGAATATACAGAATTAAGAGACTCTTTCTTTTTCATAATACCCAAATACAATTAAAAACTATCTTGTACTTTCCACCCCTCTCTGACATACCAGGCTGCCACCAAAATGCAATGTTTTAAACTACAGGAATTGGGCATATACCTACTTATAGAAAAATGTATCTGAAAAGCAGAGTGAGATGTATTAAATGTTTTACATCACTGGTGACATATCACTGGTGATATATCAGCATATATCATCACTGGTGATATATGTGTTATTCACTCTGAAGGAAGAAACTACTAAACCTTATCTCTCAAGCCTTCTACAGAACTTGCTCACACAAGGTGCTCTTCCTGCAAAGACACCCATAGGCTTCAGAAAGAATTTGTCTGGGAATGCTCTAAAATGTTTCCCCCACTCTACACTGCTTTTGGAGACAGTCACAGCAAGTGAGGTCTGTTAATGCATCCCTTGTCAGAAGATCCTGGGATAGGCACTGCAGACAGGAGAGAGCAGTGACATTAAATAGCAAACTGTTCTAATGATTTTGAGAACTTGGTGGTTCTGTGATTTTGGTCAGTTTTAGGAGAAAGGGAAAACCTCACTACCTGACTCTGGAATAAAGAACATCTTTTGCACCCACAGGCAGGTTCTTCGAAGAGATGAACGTTCAGGATGCCATGCCTCACAATCAATTTGGGTCACTTTTAGCAAGTGCAGTTTGATGAGATAATATAATTTTGGTTTTATGCACAAAACAATCTAAACTATAACCAATGTTATAGAAGACACTCACAAATAAAGTGTTGGGGCTTTTTTCTCTTAACAGTTTACATTTTCACAGTTGTGCAATCATTTAAAATACGAAAGAAAAAAATGTACCAAAACATTTGAATTCTTTAAACAATCTTTTTTCATTATATAAATGGAAAATTTAAAGTCACCTGAAAATCACTGACCTTTTCTAATTTTTCAAAGTGTTCTCTGAGGAACTTCATGGGTCGGTCTGGCTTTGCTATACAGAGGTTTACAATGCATTCTTTTAAAATCTGTTGGATGTTGTGTTTCTGAACGTAGAGCTCACATCCCTTCAGGCTCTCATCTTCTTCCACATTGCAGGAAGCAGCAGCAGCCATCTTCAGGCTTGTAAACAGAAAACGACCAAGGTAAGAAAATGGTGCGAGAAGGAGATGAGACAGTTCCCAAATCCTTTGTCAGAGAGATCTGAAGAGCAATGACATTTCAATATTGCCTGTTGCCTATTGAGAACCTATTGAATTTGAACGTTTTAATGTTCTGGAGTTGTATGTGGAAATGCTGAACTATGTCATCTTTGTCTCATCAACATCCCACCAAGTACACAAAGAGGATTTTAACTCCTAGACAGCGATCAATCTTTAGAAACAAATCAACAAACCGATGAAATTAACCCTACGAGGCAAGGAGTTTCAAAGACACTATTAAATGACATCATAAAGCCTTGCTTTGCTCTCCCCGTGGGGACTCGCTCCTGTCACCAGAAGCCCACCTTTTTGCTACAGAGATTTTCGGGGAATTGTAGCATCTCTCGGGCAATTATAGCATCTCTCCCTTTCCCAGCCAGCGACCCTTCGTGCCCCAGGGAAGCTGGGGAGGAGCGGGCAGAGCCCCCCGAGGGGAACCGAGCTCCTCGAAGGGAAGTTTGATGACCTCGGGGGAGAACAACCCCAAACTCTCTTTATTTCCCCCAGCGAGGTTATGAGCGCTCTGTTCCGAGCCCGAAAAGGCCGGGGCAGCTCTACCCCGGCCCCGGGCTGTGGATGCCGGGGCTGTGGATGCCGGGGCTGTGGGGGCAGGCCCCGGGAGGCTCCGAGCGCCGAGGAAGTGCCCCCGGCCCGAACCTGCAGCCGCCCTCCCTGCCCCTGCCCGTGTCCCTGCCCCTGTCCCGCCGCACGGCTCCGCGCCCGGCCGGGCCCGGGGCACGGAGGGGCCGGTAAATAAATAAATACCTGGTGACCGGAGCCGGCGGCGCCTCCTCTGTCCTCGCCGGCGCTGGAGGCGGGGGCAGCGGCTCCGCTCTCCGCACTGCAGCCCCGCCGCCTCCGCCGCTGCCGCCCGCCCGGGGCCGCGGGCCGCCGGGGACCCTCCTCCCGCTCCCGCACAAAGGCTCGGGCTCCGCCGCCGCCGCTCGCCCGCAGGAAGTGCCGCCGCCGTCACTCACCGGCGGGCGCGGCCTCCACCGCCTCCGCCGGCGGGCGGCCGGACCGAGCCGAACCGAGCGGCACCGACCGCTTCCCTCAGAACCGAGCGGCACCGACCGCTTCCCTCCGAACCGAGCGGCACCGACCGCTTCCCTCAGAACCGAGCGGCAACGACCGCTCCGAACCGAGCGGCACCGACCGCTCCGAGCCGAACTGAGCGGCACCGACCGCTTCCCTCAGAACCGAGCGGCACCGACCGCTCCGAACCGAACCGAACCGAGCGGCACCGACCGCTCCGAACCGAGGGCACCGAGCGCTCCGAGCCGAACCGAGCGGCACCGACCGCTCCGAACCGAGGGCACCGACCGCTTCCCTCAGTACCGAGCGGCACCGACCGCTCCGCTCCGACCCACACCCCACTGACCCGCTCTGCACCTCTCTGCACCGTAAGGACCCGCAGGGGATGGCCGGGCCGGGCCGGGCCGCTCCACACCGCCGGCCTGAGCACAGGTAGCGAGGGAAGGCGAGCCTGGCCACGATGGACAATGGTCGGGCCATCAAGAACAGGCCTGGCCACGAAGGACTGCCTGGATGAGTGACGTGGCCAGACCATGAAGGATGGGCATGGCCATGAATGACAGTAGTAGCCTGGCTGTGACACATGGCCTGGCCAGGAAGGATGGCTTGGGCACAGAGGACAAGCTGGCCGTGAAACGTGTCCTGCCCATCATGGATGATGAGCTGGCCATGCAGCACAGGCTGCTGAGCCAAGGCAGGCACACAGCAGCCACAGCCCTGTCAGTGCCACTGATCTGCC
This sequence comes from Sylvia atricapilla, assembly GCF_009819655.1. Classification (NCBI taxonomy): domain Eukaryota; kingdom Metazoa; phylum Chordata; class Aves; order Passeriformes; family Sylviidae; genus Sylvia; species Sylvia atricapilla. The sequence continues at coordinate 2,515,041 of NC_089154.1, forward strand.
AGCTCTGCTGAGCACCCACAGCCTGGGAAGGGCTCACAAGGGCAGCTCACCAGCTCTGCCCGTGGCGTGTTTAGAGCAAAGCCATTACACCCAGCAGCACCTCTGTGCAAGGCCATGGGGAGTGTGGTCACAGCTGGGACTCAGCCATGGGCCAGCACGGGCTGTCAGGAATACCCCAATGCAGGCTTGTGTTCCTTCTGTGGCCAGGAATTTCACATTCATGGTTCCCATAGAATAAAGGGTGAAACAGGACTCCAAAAGATCACAGTCAAGCTAAGAGAAGCACAAGAACAGAATAAACTCTGCTGGTAAACACAGGGCTATTTTAAAAGAATAATTTGAATTAGTTCTGTAGTTTATTGCGCTTTAGATTCGGTTCTTTGGTTTCTTGATCACTCAAGAAAAGGACGCTGAGAATCCTTTTGGTTTGATGCCTGTTCGTTGCAGTCACCCGAGGAGAACACAAAACATGAGGTTGTGTAAAGTACACATAAATACAACATAAACACAACGTATATACACATTAGCTAATACAAATAAACACTAGAAGGTATACAACGCTGTTAGAAACTGACGACCGCTGTTTGATCCCTGCAGAAAGGCACAGCGGGGGAAGTGACACGTGTGACAGTGGCCGGGCACGGAGCCCCCGGCGCTGCCGCCTTCCCGCTCCCCTCAGCCCTCGCAGCATCCCCGGCCTCTCCCAGGTCCGCTCCGCTTGTTCCCCCGCTGGCACAACCCGGGGCCGTCTTGCCGGTACCGGCTCAGCCCGCGGGACCCCGGCCTGAGCCCCGTGCTCTGCCGAGCCCGCAGGGCAGCGGAGGCCGCTGTATTCCTGCACTGTCCTTGTTCCTTCGCTCTGCCCCGGACCCTGTCCCTGCCCCTGCCCCTGCCCCCTCTTCCTGAACCTGTCCCTGTCCTGTTCCCTGTCCCCGTTCCCTGTCTGTCCCTGTCCTGTTCTCTGTCCCTGTCCCGCTCTCGTTCCCTATCCCTGTCCTCTATCCCTGTCCCCTCTCCCTGTCCTTGTCCCGTTCCCTGTCCCAGTCCCGGTCCCTGCACCATTCCCTGTCCCCTATCTCTGTCCCGTTCCCTGTCCCCTCTCCTTGTCCCTATCCCCGTTCCTGTCCCCTATCCCTCTCCCTGTCCCTGTCCCCTATCCCTGTTCCCTATCCCTATCCCTGTCCCTATCCCTGTTCCTGTCCCGTTCCCTGTCCCTCTCTCGGCGCTGTCCCCGCGCCCTGCCGGCACGGCCGTAAAGCGCGCTCCCGCCGTCGCAAACGCCCCGCGCGTCCCTGGCGACGCGGCGCGGCGCGGTGCCGGATCATGGCGGCGGCCGAGGCTGCGGCCGAGCTGTCGCAGGCGCTGGCGCGGCCCCTGAGCGTCCTCCAGCAGCCCGACTGCGGCCGGGCGGCGCGGCTGCGGGCGCTGGAGGACATCGGCACCCAGCTGCAGGGCCGGCCGCTGCCGGGCGCGGTGCTGCAGGAGGTGTTCGCGGCGCGGCTGCTGCGGCCGCTGTCGCGCTGCCTGGCGGGGGACGCGGCGGAGCGGTGCCGGGAGCTGGCCCTGCAGCTGCTCCGCCACGGCCTCAGCCACGGCGAGCGGCCCTGCGAGGCGCTGCCCGTGCTCCTGCCGGCCCTGGCGCAGCGGCTCTGCCCGCCGCAGGGCGCCGAGCCCAGCGAGGAGCTGCGGCTCGGCCTGGTGCAGCTGCTGAGCCTCCTGCTGCAGCGCTGCGGCGCCTCCATGGCCCCCTACCTCGGCGACATCGCCCGCGTCCTCCAGGCCACCCTCCTCGACCACTATGCCGAGGTCAGGCGGGAGAGCTGCGGGTGCGCCGCCGCCTGCGCCAGGGCCATGCCAGGTGGGGCTGAGGGCTGGGCAGCGCTGCGGTGGGCTGACGGGGCAGGGGAAGGCACGCTAGGAGGGAGCGGGGAGGCGGGCAGGAGAGAGGCGAGGGCTCGCACACACCCTCACAGGTGTGCTTGGCAGGTTTTGGAGGATCTCTTGGAGAAGAAGCGTGCCAGGAGCGTAGGCTGAGCTGTTACATGTGGGTAGTAGCAGGAGGAGGGGCTTGGGGAGGGTATGTGGGCGGTGTTCAGCTGTGATGCTGTATAAAGTTGCCTGCTACATAAACACAGCAACATTAGTCAGGCCGCTGTTCGTGGTGGGACAGAAATCGTGTTGCTTCAGATCTGTCACCCACATAGAGAAAGAAATAGCATTATGGAACAGCATTTAACCCCCCCCGCAAATGTATTAGTGCGTCCAAAATAATCCTGTGCTGCTGGCCCCAACAACTGCTGGGTGTCATGGATATCTATGCTATATAGAATCAGAGAGTGGCTTGGGTTTGAAAGGACCTTAAAGACCATCCAATTCCAACCCTTTACCATGGACAGGGATCCTGCCCACTCTGGCAACTCACGTGGTTGATGTTTCTGTCTTTCTGCCCTAACAGAGCACTTCCATATGCAGTCAGAGTCTTTGATAAAACCCCTAATGCAGACAATCTCCCACCAACACTACAGAGTCCGTGTTGATGTGATTCAGGCTACTGGAGCAGTGATACAGTTTGGGAATGGAAAGTCCGTGGATGATGTCCTGTCTCATCTGGCCCAGAGACTATTTGATGAGATTCCCAAGGTGTGCTTTTTTTCCTTCTTTTCTTGGCATTTATTTTAAATCTGTTTAAAACCCATACCCATGGGGTGGGCTTCTTGGTGTTTCTCTCCCTGCTTCCCCGATTTTCAGCTGTCTTGCATTCAGCTGAGATCTGCAAATATGTCGGTCATGGTTTAATCCCAGATTAAGGTTAAGGACCACACAGCCCCTCTCTCACTCCCAGCTCATGTCACCTGTCCTGGCATTGCTCCCTCAGCTATTTGTGCAGCTTCTCACTAGCAGAGCTTGAGACACCCAAAAGTCCTTGACTTAGGGTAAACTCTGCTTAGCAACAAGTAAACATCAGTGTGTTATCAGTGTTGTTCTCACACTAAATCCAAAAAACAGCACCAGAGGTGCCTTTTTGTTCTAATGGGTGCCTTCAATTCTGTCTTAAATTCTCTGTCACGTCTCTCTGGGCCTTGATTCTCTGGCCTTTTCAGATGCTTAACAAACACAGTATCTTTATAAGATGCAACTGAAGCAGTAATTTTAAAATTAATAATTCTTTTGTAGTGAACAGAGAAATTTTTCTTCTGGAGCTGTGCTTGGAAAGCTACAAATTCCAGAGAAATGTACATTTCTTACATTCTCAGGAAGGAACTATCTATGAGATTTTAGTTTTCTGAGTTAGGTCTATATCTTGTCTTCCTCTCAGAGCTGTGCTTTTGTGCAGCAAATAGTCTAACACTGACTAAGCCAGAGTGAAAAATGATAATGGGATTCCTTGTGTGTTCCTTAATATGCTTCCTGCAAGTGAGGGAATGCTGGATTCTTGTAATTTCTTCTAAATATTGATGTGCTTCACCATATCTTATGTACAGAAAGCAAATAGTGTTTTTGATATTTTTCTGTTATTTTCCTGACACCTTTAAAATAGTTTTTTGTCTCCCTGTAGGTACGGCATGCTGTAACAAGTGTCATTGGAGAATGGTTGTTACACCTACGAGACAGATACTCATATTTTCACAAGTTGATCCCTCTGTTACTTGGCAGCTTTACTGATGAAATTCCTGAAAATACGTAAGTGGAACATTTTGTCCTCTCCCCACCTCCCTAAACAGATTTAAAAGAAATGTTCCTAAGTTCATAGGTGTCTTGCTTGGAGGACAAAGCCCCCATTTCTGCTTGTTTCTTTGTTTTTTCTTAGACTGGAAATGTTAGCATTATCTTCAGTAACTTTTGTTATACTGTCCTTTTATGCTACATTCAATTAAGTGTGAGAGAGACAAAGGCAGGGGTGGACAGAGACAGAATTATCCCTTGGGAGAAGAGGCTTCTGTCCTCTTTTCCCAAGAGAAGTATAAAGTCTCAATTTGCTTAGGTGAAATGGCAGGAATGCTTCCCATCCTTTCAGCTGAATTCAAGTAGTCAGCTTTTCCAGAAGTGTCATTTTAAAGTGTTTTTATCTGGGAGCATGGTGGTATAAAACTCTTATTTTATGTCTAGGAAACTGGCTTGGACCTACTGGGAAAAGATAGGCTTGCAATGGGAGAAAGAGAATGAAGAAGATTTGAAGGATAAGATGGATTTTAGTGTTTCACCATCTCATTATCCCAAAGGAGGTAAATGTTGTGCTGAAAGTGGTTTTTGTTTTGTGAATAATCTCCAAGAGCTGCAGTGCAGTACTGACAGCAGAGCAAGATGTGTAATATTCATTACAGTATGTAATATTAATGTAGAGAGATAGCACATATAAAATATATATAAAATTATTTAAATTATTTCTATTAAATTTAAATTTTAAGAAGTGATTGTTCAGTAACCTTAATTTTTTTTTTTTAAATCCAAAAACTCATTTTGGAGAAAGTAAATGAGGCTTCCTATGCTGGAAAAAAGGTAAAGCAGTGGTGCAGAAAAAGCAGTAAGTTCTGCATTAGCCAGCAGCCAGGTGCACAGTGAGGGCAGAAATGACTGGAAAGGAAGGCAGGAGGAAAGAACCCATGAGCCCAAGTCCTTGAATAATAAGTGCAGGTCACAGCATTAATGATCCACATAATTGGTGTGGAAGAAAAATTTGCAATGAGACCATTTCAGACTTCTCTGTGAGACACTGGGATGCTACTTAAAATCTGCCAGTGTCCATGAAGAATGTGGGAACAGAGTAATTTCCTTTATTATACACAAAACCCCCAAGATATGCAGAATGGGTAGTTTACTTTTTAGTACCATATGATTTATAGGTGGCTTTCAAACATTGTGTTTGCAGTAGCTTGAAGCTTGTTTCCTGTCCTGAGTTCACAAAGTTAATGTTTAAAAATATGCATATGGGAGTTGGGGGAAGAGAGAGTTTAACTGTCTCATTTATTGATTTCTATACTGATATTTAACTGAACAAAAACCTCTTTTGGTGTGAAAGAACAGGTTCATGCTTGACTTGTGTCTACATGACAATCACATCACAGAATACCCAGCAGCAAAATCCTTTCCATGACAGTGGGTTCCGGAGTTCTTTCTTCTTTGAAATTACACTTCTTTTTTTTCTTTAAAGTTGTTTTACTCAGTAATGCTTGAATGAAAGGGGAAGCTCTTCATAATGGTGACTGGTTTGACAGAACTGTTTAGCTTTGAAGGCAGGCAAGTTGATCTGTCATCCTTCCCAACCTTTCTTCTTTCCTCCTTATTTTATATATAATTTTACCTCAGGGGTCTGGAAATGCTAAGGAACGCTTTTACTTCCACTAGTCATGGCAGAAACATATTTCTTCTCCTGGCAGAAAACCTTTGAACAGACATCAACTGATGGAGTGTCTGAGTCACTTATTTTGCAATGAACTTGATATAGAGAAGGCCATAAAGGTTTAATTTCATTGTCCTTGGAACAGTGATTACCATTTTTACAGCTGATGGGTTTACATTGGTCAGTTCTGTCTAGGTGTGTGTTGGGGTTTGTGTGTGTTAGTTGTTTTGATGGGGCTTTTTAGAAAGTGACATCTACCAATTACTTCATAATTAAATGATATGTGATCTCCCAAATAATCTTAGCACAATAAATATGCTTCATGAATTTGGGCAACATTCCAGCCCCACATTAAATTGAATTTTCATGGATTTTTCTTGGTAGAATGATGCAGTTAAGACCTGAATGTGACATATATGTGTGTATACATATGTCCATATGTAACTAAGGAGTATTTTAAAGAAATAGCCTGATAATTTTGGACTTGAGTCCCAAGTTAATGATGACTTTCAGGTATAATTTCTTGCTGTTTATCTTTACTCCCAAGTTGTATGTCTTATTAATAGTCAGGCTTGATGTGACAAGTAGAAGAAAAATCAGAGGAAAGGGTGATTGGCTGCTCAATCCTACAGATACTAAACTTTACACTAATACCTTTTGTGGTGTCCTACCACAGACTGTGGATGGATGATTGTTATTATATGTGTCCTTTCTGTTTGCTTTCCACGAGCTTTTGGTTGGTTTGTTTTTTTGGGAGGGGAGTTTGTATTGGGGCTTTTTTTATATGTATTTTAGTACTTTGCTGCCATTTCTTGTGACTTTAGTGTACTGGAATATTTTTTTTTCCAACTGTGAGTATTTACTTAAGTGGCTTTGTCCAGCTGTCAGACTAATGGACCTGCCATAGGAGCCCCTGCTTTGATCTCCCAGTGACACATCCTGCAGGTCAGAGGAGGACCAGAGGGAGCCCTGGTGTCATCCAGGCAACTGCACAGCTTTGCACTGAGCCCCAGCACTCATTGCCTCAGGATACAGGTGCAGACAGTTTATAGCAGGGAAGTCTTTGACAGGAGTAGCTACAGGGATAAATGCCTGCATTTGAACATCTGAAATGAAGGAATTACTGATAAAGAATGGTCCAAATTCTTCAAACAAAACTCTGCCTCAGGTCAAATAGGATGCCAGTCTGTATTTGCTGTCTCAAGTTGATTTCTTTATTTGACCTTTTGCTACTCATTGTCAGTTTTCATAATCCAGAATGTTTCCTTCAATGACAAAAGAAGCAGCAATTCAAGTCCTGATGCTTTAATTTTATTTTTTCCCTAGTTAGGTATTTCATAGATATTTCCTAAGCCTTTTGTATTCTCAGACCATTTACTTTAGTCAGTTTTCCTTTTAGCATTTGTAGTTACACAGGCCAGTGCATGAAAATATCCTGAGACAGCTCAGTCATTTTCTTCCTGAGCATTTACAGGAGAACTTTGTATCAGAAATAAAAAATGCACTCACATGTTCGGTGTATTTTGACACCTCACCTCATAATGAATGATGTCTCTTTTTTAAACCACCATGTGAACATTGTGAGTGACAATTATGAAATTGTGCTTCTCAAAGAACAACTTTTCAGATTTTGTTTGTATAAACATATACAGTGTTAAGAAAAGAAAGTAGACTGTAGGAAAAAAAGTCACTGAAAAAGTTTATTGCTGTTTTTTGGAAAGGGCTGTCACAGCTTTATCTGTAAAGTACAAAACAGGATGTTTGTTAGATGTTTGTGATGTTGGTCAAGTTGCTCATCTGAATCTCAGTGATTTATAAATTAACTAACAGGTAAATTTGATGATTACCAAGACAGTACAGTAGGCATTTGTTGGGAAAGGTAAGTTTATCGGTTCTCCAGAAGTCTGCATCCTTTGTTGAAGCAGGGAATATATATTTGTAACTTCTGGGTTCTGCTTGAAATCAAAGGATAACCACAAAAACTCACTTTCCACAAAGTTGTTACAAATTAAATCCAGTTTTAAGAAATGAAAAACATATCCCCCTTCCAACTCCTTTATCATAATTTTAAATGTATTATTCAGTTATTGAAACACTGAAGAGGCATTTCTGTGAGCTGCTTTTCCTGGAAAAGCCTTAGAAAGGAGATTATATAATAGCTGTAAAATGAAATAGTTTTTAAACACTATCAGTTTGTTGGCCTGATTTGTTACACAGCATCTGTTCAAGGCACAGTTCCGTGCCCTTTCTGCCTCCAATTTGCCCGATACACTTTTAACCTTTTCCTTTAGAGGGCACAATTGACATTGTCTGTTTTGCTGCAGCTCATGTCTTCTGTACTGTTTGTGCCTTTTACTTTCTTTCTTCATCCAAATTATATTTGACTTGGCATTTGCATTCAAAAATCTTTCTTCTGTTTATTTGTGTGTGTTTCAGTTTATTTTTCATGGGACTTGTATTGCTATCAAAATTAAAAGGGAGTTATTGAGCTGTGTTTTCCAAAGTGTGTAAAGACACACCTTCATTTCAATTCTCTTTCTCTTCTCCTTCTGTAAATATTTTAAAACATGAAATCTATATCACCATCCAATGATAAATACATAAATATTGAAAGAGCTGTGTGGAGTTTTAATTCTATAATATATATTAAAGAAATGCAAACTGCACAGATAATTCCTCAGTAGCATTTGGAGTATTTTGTTCTGTGCTGAAGCAGACACCCAGAGCTCTTACCTTGCAGCTTTTAAACTTTTCTGAGGATTGTTATGCATTGGCTTCTCCTTTGATATTTCTTTTTGGGTTGTTTTGGTTTGTTCTAGAGACTCGACCAGGACTGGGTTGTCGAGAACTTGTGTCGAGAAACCTCTCCAAAATCCTCCCAGGTCTCTGTCATGACATGACAGACTGGGTTGCAGGCACAAGGATCAAAGCCTCTCAGCTGCTGTACACATTACTGCTGCATGCAGAGGATCACATCACCCAGCACATGGAGCTACTGCTGAGAACTTTGTACCAAGCCTGCTCAGATGAAGAAAGTGAAGTGGTTAAAAATGTAAGTTTGATCTGTTAAAGTAGCTGTTGTACACTGAATAAAGACCTTATAGTCTTCAGTCTGTCTTCTGAAGGTTGGCTTTACCTTAGGTCACTGGAAATTACCCATGACTGAAGGGTCAGGCTCAGGTTTATATGGATGTTAAAAACATGTGCACATTATACTTCACTGATCTGTTAAAATAAATGTATTCCTCTATTATTGGTATGAGGACCAATAGTAGAGCTATTTAAATACTGTTTAGTTTGTATGTCAAGCCCCTGAAGCATTGATAATAATCTTTCTGAAAATTATAAGCAGTGGATTAAAGTGTAAAAGCCTTGGGGCAACAAATTCAATGTAAAAAATGTGCAGGTCATGCCCTTTCAAGTTAATTTCACTTACCTTCCCCTGCTCCATAATCCAACCATATACTGAGGGATGTTTATTCCATGTGATACCCCTATTCAGTGTTTGAATCCTTGACTTAATGCTTGGAAAATGCAGGGTGGGAGGGTTGTGAGGAATAATTAGTTTGATTTTTACTAACAGTTGATTCTTTCAACACTTTGATCCACAAACCGGTAAAACAGATGCAGTTGAAGATACGAGATAAATTTAGCAAAAAAAAGACAGGTGGTACAAATGCTTTTACATTTTAAGATAAAATCTTCTGTTCTTGTTTCTACACAAGGAAGAGAACATATGTATAACAAAAACCAGATCTGCATAACTTTAAAGTTACAAATTCTGTTGCTCTGGGAAATTGGAAGAATGTGTTCTGCTTGCTGGTTGCAGATAGTCCAACCCTAAATCAGGCTCTTCTTTAGGTTCCTGCTCTCAGCTGGGCCCTAAGAAAACATAAATAATTAGGCAATAAGGTCATGTAGTTGTGGTGTCCTGTCAAATTTCCTATCAAGTGCTTATTGCTATAAATATAAATTCAAAAGTATGTATTCAAGCAGCACATAGATGTCCCTTGCCTTTTATTGACCATGCTTGTCTCTCTCTTGGAATTCCACCACTTATCTTCTCACTGGTGCTTCAAGAGGTTTATTCCTGATTAGGAGATTATTTCAGTAGTTAATTGTACTTTTCCTTGTGCCAAGCATAAGATTCAGCAACTTTTGGTTTTGAATGCCTTTTATCCCTTAGTGATGCAGCTTCCCAGGGTGCTGTGATAACCTCCTCTAGTTTGTCACTGTAGGAACCCATTTCAGAGCAGGCACCAACTTGGAAAATGTCCATGTCTTTCTCCAGTCCAGTAATACCAAATGAGACCCTTTCAATTTTTTCCCCTATGAAAGTGAGTAAATTGATCCATACAAATGTATCAAATAATTTTTTTGAACTCTCTAATTGTATTGTCCAGTTCTCAGAGTACTAAGACTCTTTTTCTTTCTCTATGGCGAATGTGGAGGAGAATGGAGTTCACATCTACACAGAGGATGTTCAACTCCCTTGAATCCTATCTTTGTGACAAGAAACAGCTCTATATAGTGCAGATTCAAACTGTAGAACTCATGATTAAGTGCTTCCATTGAGACTAAAAAAACTAGCATGATTCAAGTATTAATTAGGTGCAAAAAAAAATCAGCTAAATCACTGGACTATAAATGATAGAGAAAGGGAGATCAGCTTCCATCTTTGAAGAAATGAGGCAACCATTGAATCCATGGGATTGGAAGAAGTGTTCCTGTTGCACAGGTAGTGCTGCAATAGTTGATTGTCTTCTTTATTCATGCACATGATTGTAAACATTGGGCATCAGTCAGGCAGCAAGCCGTGGTGTGGTGGTGTTTCATGTGGAATACAACATCCTGCTACGTCTGCAAGGCAGGAATGGGATCAAAGAGTGTCACTGTCATGGGGAATACACAGTAATTTAAGCCTTTCAGTTAAAGTAGTAAGGTGGAAAGCAATGGGCAGTTCCCCCATGGCATTACTTCCACACTTAACTGGATCTGTGATGTCAGCTTCAAGGTACAGTACAATAACGAAAAATTCCTCCTTCAGGTTTTTATAGCTACAGCTTTTAATAAACGGGGTGATGCATTAAGGGCATGCCTCAGAACAGCATTTGAAGGACAAAGTGCTAAACCACTAAATTTGCAACATCTGGTTACTGTAAATTGGAAGCTTTATTACAGTGAAGTTGTACACTTAGTTTCTGTGCACTGCTTTCTCATGGAAGTTTGTCTGATGTGGGGAAGGCTGCTTGCAATGCCTTATTATGTGCTTATTGAACATGTCAAGAAAATTTCTTCATGCGTGTAATCATTACTGAGCGAGTGGAAAAGGCCTACAAGGCAACTGCTGAAGCATTTAAAATAACAGCTGGAATCATAAAAAGAAAAAGGCCATGATGCATTGAATGGTCACTGTGTTTTCAGGAAAATCCTCACGTTATTCCTGTTCTTTTTTCAGAGTGTGAAAGCGGCAGAATTGATTGGAACGTTTGTCAGCCCTAAGGTGTCTTTGAAATTGATCACCGCAGCCTTTGAGCAGACACCCAAAGCATCCTGTGTGATGGTTCTGGCTGCAGTCATTCGAGGCAGCCCAAAAGAAAGCTTACAGCCTCATGTGACCCAGCTTGGCAACACCCTGTCACAGGCTGGAGTCTGTCAGCGGTCTGAGGAGGTGAGGAAAGCTGCAGAGCACACAGCAGGATACAGGCTTTGACCAAACTGCTTTTGCACTTATTTTCCCTAAATGCTCCCATTCCTATCCCTCCTTGCACACCTGTCTAAGGATATAGTTGTGGACACGTGTCTGAGACAAAACAGGAGCTTCCCATTCTTCATGGGCTGTGCTGTGGTCTCCTAGGCAAATCTGCTGCTTTCAAAAACTTACCAACAGTCCATCCTCTCAGCAGATATAAGTCCAGCTTTGAGAACTATTGTAAAAGACTTCATATAGTGGTAAGAAAATGAAGAGGCAAGGCAGGGAGAGAAGCAGCTGTTTAGTAAGTACTCTGCTAACAAAGGACTAACCTGGCTGGTCCTGAGGCAGAGTTTAAACCCATGTTTTGGAATTCCTTGTGTTCACAATCCAAACAAGATCATGCATTTCAATCCTCATCAGTAAAAAGGACGTAAATATTTTATAGTCTATTGTAATTGGCATGTTAGGCTTCTCAATGCCCTCTTAATGTTATCTGATTTTTGTTTTGCATTCTTATTTTCCATTTTAAAAGGCAGGTACTTTATGTGTATATTTAGGAGCATGTTTTGTAAACTTTTGGGCTTGCTTACTTCTCTTTAAGTGAATGTCTAGAAGGAAGACGTTTATCAATTAGAATTTTACTTCCAATTGTATCCGTGGGTAATGGCTGAGCCCGAAGACCATTTTTATTTTAGCATTTGAAGAATATCCATCAATTGCTATATAAGGAGATGAGAGATTCTCTTAAATACAGAATGGATATTTTTTAACCTGCAGAATTTTTTTTCCTTCCCATGTTCAAATGTAGAAATAGATCTGTTAGAGATGCACAAGAGGAATCCCTGTAGCTTTCCCCACAAATGAACTCCTGGCTTTCATTCCACCAGAGGTTTGTTAGACCTCTGCTGTTAAGATGACCAAAAAAGGGCCAGTGCTGTGCCTTGAGGAACTCTGACTTCATGTCAGATTAAGGCTTCCCTTAAAACAGTTATTCATGTGTGCAGACTGAATCTGGCCTAATTGTCTTTTTGAGCCAATGTAAGAAATACATTTCAAGTTCTTCCCTCATTAGGTTTCTTCCCTAATGGAATATGTACCAGTGATGCAGGAATTAACCTTAATCTCAATGAAGCCTGTGATGATTAGGAGCTCATATACGTGGAAGCACTACAACCTGATTGTTCAAATAACAACTCCCTGAGGTATAGCTGCAAAATTGCTGTGAGGTTTAAGTTTACCACTTCCATTTGGCATTAGCTCCAGGAGTCAGATCCATCTGCAGCTCAAAGTTTGGCGGAATTGTTCCAGCCTTTAGTCTTGGAAAACAATCTCTCTCTATTTTTGCCAGCAAGAGCTGCACAGACACTGTTTAGCTAAGGATTGACCATGTCCCTGAGATTAATAACACTTATGGCTGACCTATTCCTAGACTTGATTTATTTTTGGGGAGTAAATTTGTAACAATGCCCCCTTCTGTTCCCTGACAGCTTCATGGATATCTGATGCACTTTATCATAGAAGTCATGGCAAACTAGCTGACAACAGTATTGACTTGAACTGGTATCAGTTGGATCAAGATAACAAGAATTATATGGCATCAAATGAGATAAATTGGCTGAGATAAAAGCAAAGGCTCAGGTTTTTTTGGTTTATGTATTTAGCTGTCATTGTTCATCCAAAACAGTCAATCATGGAATAATATTTCAAAGAGTTGTAACAAATATGTTATTAATTAACAAATTGCACTTCAGACAGAGAAAGTACTATTAGCAAGCACTCCAAAATGCTTTGATGTTTTTATTCACCCTTCACCAGGGGAACCATTGTGTGATTAAGATCAGGGTCATTTAAATTGTTAACAGGACAAGGTAAACACAAACAGTGTGGGAGAAAGATTATATTGTATACTGTAAAAAGTAGGATATAGGTAATTAGAAGAACTAACATGGAATTACCAATGTAAGGGATTATACAGTGCTCAGATTTTATTAGTTATTTCCTATATCTCTCCTTTAAAGAAAACATTATATTTGCTAAGAAAACATAATAAATATGTGCTTTTATTAATAAATAGGTCTTTTATATGGAGCAGCTGCTTTATTGTGTACAAGCATTGATTGAAGTGTGCCAGGAAGACTGCAGAGAAATTAGCTTGCAGCTGATGAAAGTTTTGGTGACCATAATGGCAATACCATCTTCTCAGGAGCTTAAAGAAAAGGTAAACTATGAACTGGTTTAATATTTTGTTGTTCTGTGTCTATTGATAAGACACTCTGTGGAAACAAAGCCATAATTATTTGTGGTGGAGTATTTGTGGCTAGTCTGAGGTTGTGCATCTCTGACAGTACAGACTGTATGTGGTTAGTACCAGAATTAAGTCTGGATTTGGGTTTACAGTTTGGGACAGGAGAGCCTGGATAATTATCTTTCTTCATAACTTTGATTAAGAGCTCATAGAGTTAAAATACATTCTGGTTCCAGAAAAGGCTCTGGAGTTCAGTTTTATTTTGTGGTCAAAAGCATCTAGTATGGGTCTGTAGCTGCAGTTAGAACTATCATTTTCTTTTTCTGTAAGTGTGTTTAGGTTAGGTTTCAGAATAGATGGCTTGAGGTGCATTACTGGAGCATGGGAATCTTGGAGCTGGGTGGAAGCAGCCATGGGCCTAGTGGAGCACTTTATTTGGGTGGGTATAAACCACCTGTCCATAGTTAGGTAAAGTTTTGGAACAAGAAGTGTTCAAGATTTTACGTTTGTTCTGAATTCTGCCTTGGGCATGCTGGTGGTGCTGGTTGAACTGTTGATGTTTATTTTTTAGTGGATATAAGTCACTGTGAATATACAGGAAAAAACTGAAATTTGTTTTCTGGCTGTTAAAGAACAATTCACTTAGAGGTCAAGAGTACTACTAGTCTTAAAAGTGTGATGGTTTCATAGTGATTTTTTTCATCTTAAGCCAAATATCAGACTGATTTTACAGTAGTTGACCTTTTTACCTCCCCACAAGAAACAAAAGTTTAAATGTCACAGGAATGCTTTAAAATCAAGGACAGCTGTACATGCCCAGATAATAGATGAGCCTTTTTGGCTCAGCATGATCTCACCCCCCTTATTTTTCTCTTCCTCTTTCTTCCTCGAGCTAAATATCATATAAATCAGCAAGCCATCCTCATGCAGTACAATTATGACCTATCCCAGTTGTCTTTTTTCAAACACACACCTTAAGTGCAGTGGCTATTCCACTTCCTTCCCTCTTGCTCCCAGGCATGGTATTCCAAAGGCCTGTGTAGCATCAGTATTTATGGCCCCAGAGTTGACAGGCTGCCTCCGAGGAGATGTTCTCTAAGAAAGCTCTTTAGAAAGAAATAAACTGGAACAAAGCTTGAAACAAGTATTGAAAAGACTTCACAGGTCAAAGAGAGGTGGGATGATGATCTGTCTCATGGAGAGTGGGATTTGGGGAGGGCTGGAGTTTTTGTTTGTTTGCTTGGGGATTTTTTTTAGACAAAAAAAAAAATCGGTCCGGGTAAGGCTTAGACAGATGGATCTGGAATGTTTTGTGGTATCTTGCCTGTTTATCCTTGCAGTGGTCTATAAAGTCAGCAATGTCCATTTAAAACCTTAGAACTTCATACTCCTACGAAGAAAGCAGTTTCATGGAGATAAATCCTGATTTTCATAAATGGAAAACTTAATCTCCTGAGATTATTAAAGGTTTAAGATGTTCCTGCAGTTCCAGATGATTTTTTAAGTTGACAGTACTTTGGATGAGAGTCCTTTTTCTCATTAGTCTTTCTTTCAGCTAGACACATACAAAATCTGGCAGTGAGATTACATAATTGCAATATTTCAAAATTGTCACAAAGACAAATATGGCTTGAATTTTATTTTTTTCTCCAGTTACTGATTATTCCAAAACTTCAAAGTGAGCTGTACAGCTTGGAGAAGGCAAGAAGTCCCTGTTAAAATAGCTTAGGAACATGTAGAACAAAAGTATCACAGTTGCTGTATGAGTATGTATTTTTTTGTTCAGAAAGGAAATCTATATTCAGACTCAAAAGATTTTGAGCATAAACATAAATGATTCAAAATTTTGCATTATAAAACTTTAATTCAGGCTGTGTGTAAGGGGACAGAAGACCACTGAGATAGTGGAGACCACAACTGCTGTGAGCTCGTGGTGAACGCTCAGGTCTGGCCTGATTTTTGGCTTTGTGTCCATCATGTTTGTGGTTGTGTGGGGCTGAGGGAATGGACCAAGAGCACCACTGAGCACAGCAGAGGCACGAGGAGGAGGGTAGGGCACAGCCCCAGAGAGACTGAAGCTGGATCAGTTGGGAGAGTCTGTTAGACATGATTTCAGCTTTAACTTAAATCCCTTTTTCAGGGATTTAACTGGTGACCTAAAGCTGAGTGCCCTGTGCTTTCCTGGCTCATCTTTCAGCACACTGAATATTAGCAGGAAAATACTGTGTCATTAAACTTGTTAGCTTTCAAATAGAGAAAGAAAATCACCTTTGCTACTTATTTTTATTTAACTGTGAGACACTGCTTAATGAGAAAACATGCATCAGTCTGCTGACATATTTAATTTATTCTCTTTTATTGTTTTTAATTGCATTCCTGAAACCACAGAATTTACTTTAAATCATATGTGAACAATGTATTATTTTGTATCTCTCGTTCAATGAAAAAAAAAAAATCTTGTGTGTTATGTGTTATGGTGGGATTAATAATGGGGAATAGTTTCTGTCCTGACACATTCTGTGAAATGTTCCAATTAATTTACAAGTAGCTTGTATGTAAAATATTCATTTTTCTGAGTTGTTTTGGCTGTCTGGCAGAATCCTTCCATAAAGGAGAAATCTATTGTGCTTGAGGCAGGCAAACCTGCTTAAAGAGTAACCTTTGTCCTTAGCAAATCCTGATTTATTTTTTTTTTCTTAGAATTCTCATTTATTTTCTCCACATCTGTTACTTCCATAAAAACATCTTTGTCTGGCGAGTGATTAGTCTGGAAGAGTCTAAAAGTCCTAGACATGTTTGAGCTAACTTGTGTGGTTGAATTCAGCTTAAAAATATTAAAAATATGAGTACAATTAGTAGTTCTACTGAAGCACTTGGAATCAAGTGATGTCACTCCCAGCACTGCACTCCATCTTTCCCTGCTGGAACTGGCCCTGCTGGCAGAACATGTTATTCCTTGGTGAGGTTCCTAACAGTGCCTCGCTCCCCATTCTTGATTCACAGTCTACTGAAATCACCAAGACTACAGATCCTGCTTCCAGCATGCTTTTAATGTCTTCCTTGGAGAAGTTTTATACTTCTGGTAGGAGCCTTCAGGAACTGTAAAAGCAAATATTCATTTGCTTTGAAACACATCTGCTGCGAGTGATTAGGAAAATCTATGGGCATCCTTGCCAAGCATGCTCATGTCTGGAATTCATTTAGTAGTTCTTTTACATGTTTCTTTTGTACATGTTTTGTTTGCATGTCTCATGGAATAGTCTTAACTCTAAATATGAAGAAGGTATTTCTGATGTAACAGTGAGTTTTGGTGCTTGTAAGCTACAGGAGTTGAGAAATTCAAGATGAGCCTGCCCAGCTACTGCTATTATCTTTCATAATTAGAATTGGGGGGAGAAAGGGAAGAGGGGAAATGCCATGTCTTCTCTTACCTGCAGCAGCAATAGTTTCTGGAAGCTGCCATGGCTTGGGATTGTAAGAAATTCCCCCTATGTTTATGCTTTAAAGCATTCTTAAATTAAGGAGAAAAATCACTACATCTTTAAAACCACTAAGAGCATTTTTTATGATGTGGTTGGGTTTTGGATAGGTCTGCACATGGATTAGAGACTCTCTCATTTTGCTGTTAGGTTGCTGTGTTCCTGATGATTTCATTTCGAAATCAGGACAAATGTTTCACTTCAAATAAAAGTTAATGGATTTAGTATAGAGAGACATTAAATATCAGCCTTGATTGTTTAATAGAAACTATGAAAATCTTCTCATGTCCCTTCTGTTCTTACAGAATGAGTTTTAAGGGAGTTTGGGGTTTTTTTAATGGTTTCAGTTAAGTATCCTGTCTCTGTTCTCACAGGTGGAGAAAACAATGTCTTCATTAGCTGAAGTGCAGCAATTGGAAAGTTTCCATTGTCTCTACAAGCAGCACATAATTCAGCTGCTGGAGTGGGTTTCAGTGTCATGTGAAGGGTGGACCTGCTATTCCCCAGAGGTGTTGCAGTTTGAGGTCGTTGCAACCCATTCAGGTACGACTTATTTAGTTCTAAAAAACTCCAGTCAGAATCTCCAGAGCCTGCAGACAGCTTGTGTTTTGTAATGAACAGTGTAATATTCATAACCTTCACAAGAACATAATGGAAAGCAAAAGAAATGTTGAAGCAGCCCAAATTCCCAAAGATTCTGTGGCTGCAGGGAGAATGCTAAAAGCAATTAAGGAAAAGTGCACTTTCAGGTGAATGAAACAGGTGAGGATTAAGGGGATAGACACTCATGTAGCTTTGTGTCCAAAACTCCATCTTTTATTCCACCTATTCACTAGTCTTTCAGAGGACACCACCTCTCTCTGACAGACACTTCCTCACTTGCTGTCCAGCACGTGGCTGTGCAGAGGTGAGTGACACTCTGGTGTACATCTCACACACCTTCAGTCCTGCACAGTGAGCACTCCTCTGCTGCCCAGCTGGCTTCTCCACCAAGGGACGTGGTGACAGGCAGTGCTTTTCACTTAGACACACATTTTAAGATTATTAAAATGAAATATTATTTGTTATTTGTTTATTTGTTTTTTCCTTTCTGTTGGTTGTAAAGGGGATGGAGCCAGTCACTTCATGAAGTATCACTGTGGCTACTGCACATACTTAGATATGGACAGGTATATTTTAAAGAAATGTATCTTCTGTATTTAATCTTTGAATATCAAATAAACCTCCCATCAAACCTGTGTGAAGCAACCACTTGTTGGTTTGTGCAGCAACCAGCATAAGTACTTTTTTTGGTTTTCATCTGCGAAAAGAACAAGAAGTTACTTCAGTGCAGGATTTGAGAGGCCAACTTTTCTGTATATTTGTGCTCCCATTTCCATGACTGAGGGACTTCTAGACAGTTGTCTCTGTTTTCCTTAATGCTAAATAAATCATCAAATGTCTGGGCAAACATTTTGGCTTGCACCCAACACTGGTAATATGCTATTGTCTGTGTTTTCTGTCTGACACAGCAGCTCCTAGAGCTATTTTTTTCCCTTTCTTTTCATTCCCACACATAATGTTGTTTTTAATCAATTTAATCAGCTTTACTCAATTCATATTTCCCAGTTTTTACTGTTTTTCAGGAGCGTATGCTTAAGCTGAAATTAGCAATGTAGTTTATTTTGTTTATTTTCCATCTGTTGAATTTGCTGTTATCAGTTTGATATAGTAGTAGTATCTTGTGAATGTCTCAGAACTCACATGAAGCAATCTTGAATAAATGCTGTGAAAGTAAAGACCTATTTGTTGGCATAGACATTTAGCAAACTGCAGTTCAACACCCTGTATTGCTTCAGTCTAGACAGTGAAGATTTGAGGTTTTTCATTATTATTTTAAACATTAAATTTCCAGATATTATTAAATGCTATTGAGCCTGGTTTGGATTTTGAGTACTTCAATCTGTCCATCCCATGTGTGAGGAATATTCTTGTCATCATAAATACCAGTGTTGTGTCTCCTCTGGAAGGATTTTCTGAGTTAGTGGAGTTGAATGGAATGTGCATCTTAAGGATGCAGAGCTGAAGAAGTTCCTAAAGGAAAGTAGTTTATTGCAAAAATAGAGCAGAAAGAGCATTCTACACTTGCAGAATAAAGCATGTGTACAGTCTTTATGTACTCTTTCTCTTTAAAAGCAGGCAGATGTTAGTCATCAAGGAGAAAGGCATATATTTCCCTCAGTTGTGTGGAAATAACTTCTTAAAATGTTGGGATAACAGCTTAGAGTTTTGTTTGTTTGTTTTTTAAATCTATCATAGGAGTGAAAATATTAACAAACTAAGGAATTAATTTAGAAGATATTTTTATTTCAAATAACTTCTAAAATACATCTTGTTTTAGGTTGTCTCATAAGATGAAAATAAGCAATATTGAAACAGGGAAAAGGAATGCTGCTGCAGTAATTGTATTATCCAAGTTTTGAAGCTGATCCTTTCAAACAAGCCCTTTCCTATGCCTCCAGGAGTCATGAACATCTCAAATGCTGCATGTGGAAAAACTTGAAAGAAGAAAACAGTGTAGTTAAGGCTGCTGTGTCCTGAGTGTCAGAGTCATGCCAGATCCAGTGTAGTTTTTATTAAGTTTAAGAAAACCAAAGCTTTGTGCATAGCCTCAGACTAGCAGGGTTACGAGGGAACAACATTAATCCTCCAAAAAGAGCCAAAATGCCCTCTGGTGCTGATGATCCCAGCAACTCTGGGGTGTCATGGATAGATCCATTTCACAGTCATGAAATGATAGAATGGCTTTGTCACCCTGAGTTTTCAGCCTTCTGATGTTTTACATTTATGTACTGGAGTTTCTCAGGAATTGTAAGATAAACCAAGAGTGATGTTTTGTAAATAATACATTCCTTTCCAGGGGGAAGGACAAATTGATGGACTTCTGGTTTGACCAGTGGGGTTGGAGAGGTGTCAACTTCATCCCCCAGTCGCTGGTCAAAGTCCAAACCCTATTTAAACCCTGAACCCAAGATAAACCTCTCTCTTTCTCATCTCACAACCTGAAGGTGTGAGTGTGATCTTTTCACGTCCATCTGTCTACATGGCTTGGGTTGGAAGGAGCCTTAAAGACCATCAAGTTTCAACTCCCTGCCATGGGCAGGAACATCTTCCACTCTTCCAGGTTACTCCGAGCTCCATCCAGCCTGACAGCTTCCCTGGGCAAATGTGGTGCAGCTATGCTGACTAAATGGGACATGGGGAACTGATCTTCAGCATGCCCTGGCCAAAACTGGGGGTACCTTGGCCCGTGGGGAGTTAGCTGGGGGCTTATGCACCACCTAATACAGTGTCACATGGATGCCTCAACACCTGCCATGCAAGAGTGGGAAGCTAAGGACTATTTTAACACCACTTATATTAGAAATTTTAATGCACCTATATATGAAACATCTAAATAAAACTTATTATTATTATGAAAAAAAGCTTTCTGTTTGTTTGCTAGGTCCTGTCATAGGTGAAGCTCTGGATGACTTTATTCTCATTCTGAAGACGGGTCTCCAGCCAAACAGAGATCCCCAGATGCGGTTAAAGCTTTTCACTGTTTTATCCCAGTTGTTGCAGAAAGCAAGTGAAACCATCAATTCTCAGGGGTAAGTGGAGGTCTGATTTCACACAGCTATTTGAAAACTCCAGTGGCATTAAGAAGTTATGACCATGGGAGTTATTTAACCCCTGTAACCATCTCCATGTGAGCATGGCTGGAAGGAGAAAGACTTTCCCACAACCTTCTATAGCATAATTTTTCTTGCTGTAATTTTTAACAATGATTAGGAGAGTAGAATGCAATAATTTAAAATATATATATAAATAAATGGAAGTATTTACTTCCACTGAAGTCTTCCTACCTGTGCCATTACTGGGAATTAAAAGGAATATCATGCAGATCTGGATAGTTTTCAAAAAAATTAAGAGCTGTGCTTGAAAAGAATACTTGTTTGAAAGCTAAAAGGGAGATTCTTGGAAAACAATAGGGTGGGGGGGTTGTTGGGGTTTTTGTTTCATTTTCTCACTGCCAGCTCCTAAATCCCTAAACTTTGCCTTTAGTCACTGTAAGAAAATAGTTAAACACCCCAATAAATGGGCATTTAAAATTCCCAAGATATTTCATGATGTCTGAAAAGCATTAAACTAAATGTTTGATAAGGCATTATTGTGACTGAAGATGTAAGTCTCCTGTTGCTTGGCAATATTTATGCATTGCAAGTACAATCTAAGTATAACTGAGGTGCTTATGAAGTTCCTCATCTATAGCAATGCCGAAGGGGGCCTCTTTTACCATTATTAATTTAACCTAGGTGTACAAACACTTGTGCAAAGTTCTCAGGAAAGGGAAATTATCAGTGTGCAAAAACCAGAAGAATGTTTCTAAGTCACTCAGTGATGATGGTGGCCACACACCAGCCCGGCTCTGCACACAGCAGTGGTGGCAGTTGTTTTGCTCAGGGCAGTGTGAGTGAATGGCCTTTGTCAGGATGAGATGCATCCAGGGAGGGTCACAGACCTGTTTGTGTGAAAGGTGGTTCAGTCCAGCTCATAATGAGGCTCTGTCCTCTGACAACAAAAGCAAAGCCATGAATTTTACCAGTAGGTTTGTCTTAAAGACTAAAAAGCAGTGGAAGCAGCAGTGGAAGAGGCTAAATGCCTCTTTGGAGTCTTGATCCTGCTTACCATGGACACAGCAAATGTTTTCTTGTAGGAGGTAAAATGTTGAGGTTTTGTGTTTGAAGAATTGTTTGCAAAATATTTCTGGTGGTTTTGATTTGTAAAAGCCAATCCCATTTTATGTCAAATTACCTGGGTTTACGATGTTAAATTAATAAAAAAAGAAACAACAACATACACAGAAACCCCAAGACACAACGGTCCATAAACATATAAGGCAAAGTGCAGCACTGTCATACAAGCAGAAAAGGAACCAATGCAAAACAAAAATGTATAAAAATAATTAACATGGAATGCAAGTTTAAGTATTCAAGGTAATAGAACCAATTTTAATACAAACCCAATCTCTGCTTTGTACATCTGCATAACAGCAGGGTATTAATGTCTCTGCAGATCACATTTTAGCTCTCTTGTATCCAGTTGAGAATGAAGTATCAACCCTGTAAATACAAACAGCACAGACAGGGTATGCCCTTTCCTGGAAATGACTGACTTTTAGAATTAAGTTACACAGATTTACAACAGTAAGATCTGAAAATGGAAAGAGGGAGAATTTAATTGCATCAACAACAGCAAAAATAAAATGTTAATGGTAATGAGAGATAGTGTTGGGAAGTAGTAGTAGTAAGTTCCAGTTGCACTCTGACATTCAGTGCTGTCAGTAATTTGTTTAGCTCCTTGAAATATTTCTCAGAGTTTAGATAGGAAGGCTTTTGGTTATTATGCTAAACACAGTTGTGTGGTCATCTAATTGTGTTTGAGTCTGACATGATTGAGTCAGATAATTGCCAGATATTGCTTTACTGATTCTGTTTCAAGGCACAAGAACAAACATTCTCACAAATAGCACAGCACCACGGTTAACATAATGCTGATGGAATTTACCTTTGTGTTTTGATAGATCATTTTCTTGCTGCAGTTTAACAGGTTTTATTGAAAACAGAAGCAGCTACTGATCAGGTAGCACAGACAGCACAGAGCTGCTTTTTGCTTTGGAGCCAAAAGGAGATTTGGAATGATGGTGATCATTAGTTTTATTTTTTTCTGACAACTTCTTTAACAGGAAATTATTAATGCTCAAAAATGTATTTAAAATACCACATCTAAAGGGTTTTACAGATTTAGATGTGTCTAATGGGATGTCAGATTTCTTGTTATTACTTAAGTGCCATCTGCTGACAAGAAGCAGCAGTGGATGGATCTCTGACTTCTTCAAAGTCCCCTTGCCAAGGGGAAGCAGCAGCCAGGTATATCTATTTCCATCCTGTTGCAGGTGTGTGTCAGCACATAACTGAGGCCTGGCAGTGCAGCTGCTTGTGCTTTAGTCAGGTAATACCTGGATAACAGGGACTACCTGCAGGGTGGATTCTTTTTAAAGAACAGTTTACTCACTGGTAACTGTTAGTTGTTAACATGGATCTGTTATGTTCCCCCTGTGTCTTGGCACATCACTAAAGGGGCCCCTCATTCACCCTGGCAGTGTAGGACTCTTAGAAAAGTCAACAAGAGCTTGTTCCCTTTGTACCAAGCAGCAGGGTGGGGATGTGCTGTGTGGCACTCGGGGGGCTGCAGTTTGAACAGAGCTCTGAACACAGTGGGACAGAGTCAGGCTGGGCTCAGTCTGTTTGCTCACTGCCAGCTGCTATGGAAGGCAGAGGCACAGGGGATAACCTGAACCTGTTACCAGCCACAGCCAGCACTAATGTCTCTTCGATGCAGCAAAGTAATAATTAACTCAACAGGTCTATATTTTTTCCTCTTAATTTGAGATTGTTTGAGCTGTAACTAAATGAGTGTGAGTGAATCCTTCCTATTGTAATCGCTGACTCTCACAGCAAATTTTAGCATTGTAGCAACCCATTCAATGGAGGAGGAGGAAAAAGCATCAGCAAAAGCATCACAGATTTATGTGTTCATAATAAAAAAACTAGTATTAGGATTGGTGCCATCAGAAAATCCTACAGCCCTCTCATCTTTGGGGGAGACAAGTTTCTGAGCCAAGAGAGCTGAAATATTGTGTAGGCTCCGTGCTGTATCAGGAGTTGAGGTGTCATCAATAGCATTCATTCTTTCCACATTATAAATACTTTTCACTGGCCTGTCTCAAAGGGCCTCACAGATATTAATGAATCCTCACAGCATTGCACAGGGTGTTATCTTCACTGCACAGAGAGAGAAGGTGAGACACAGACAAGGTAAGTAGTTTACTGAGATAACACTGAGTCATGGTCATGGCCTGAAGTGGGAGAAAGTCTAGCCTCTCCTTTCTATGAATGTTAGGTATTTGTTTAAATATTATCTAGAAAAATTAAGTTGTGAAAAGCTTATCACATACATTACAATCACATTGCCTTATAAGATGTTGTTTATTTTTTTACAGAGCCTTTTTTATTTCCCTTCTCTGCCTATGTTTCTATGACAGAAAATTCTCTTTTACATCCTGTCAGTCTCTTTATCACTTTCTCATGAACCTTTATTTTGCTTTCTTATTTTTGGCTTCAGGCTGTTCCCTAGCTACCTTGAGACTGTGATAAAAGACATCCTGGCTCCTAATCTGCAGTGGCATGCTGGAAGAACAGCAGCTGCCATCCGTGCTACAGCTGTATTGTGCCTTTGGGCTCTCATCCACTGTGAAATGCTTTCACCAAAAGAGGTAAATTCTCTCTTTCTCATCCTTTGAAATCTTAAGCAGAAAAACAAAATAAATGCAAGGGGGAAAAATTCCTTAGGGTAAATAATATTTTCAGAAGGACATACAAGTTTCATAATAAAATTTATTAATTGTAATTGAATGTTAATAACTGAAACAATCACTAGTGGAGGGATGGTAAGAGATGAGAGACCTAAGACCAGCAATATACTGAGGTGTAGAACTGAGTAGCATCAAATCTTGTAGATTTTTTTCCAACAGATCGTCAGTTCTGTAGTAGAAGGTCCTGACCACTATGAACACAGCAATTTGGGTGCTTGGCATTACTGGACCTGCAGGCAGAGCCTGTGCAGCAGCACTGGAGCCAGCCAGGACGTGCTGTGCTGTCACGTGGCAAAGACAAGTTGTCTGGTTGCCTTGGAGCCCACAGGTCCATTTAGGGGAAAAAAAATAACATCTAAAGATTCTAAGAAAGGACAAGGCTTGAAAAGGAACATGAAGAATGCCTATAGAGACTGGAGTGCTAGCAAGGAGTGCACTTGAAGAGATGTTACCCACCCCTGATTAAGGATTGATTGAATCTGAGGGGGTTTTTGAGGCTTCTTTGCTAACAAAAGTAGCATTTGGAAATTGTGCACTGGAAATATGTTAAATGCAAGGTCATTTTTTTAAAAATAAATTTAATTTAAATGTTAATGAATGTTCACAGTCAGACCTTAATTGAACAAAGTGCTTAAACACACATAACTGGTTGAGTTCACATATACAGAAACGTTAATATCGGAGTCCACTGTTCTAGCTGAACTTTTTTTTTTTCTGAATCGGTGCCTTCATGCCTATTTGGCCTTAATGGGTGCTGTGAAATAGACGGAATAAAGTCGAATTCCGAACCCCCAACACATCCCAGCCCGGCGCTCCCTGCCGGAGTCCGGGCGCCATCTGCTGGTCCCTGTGCGGAGCCCTCAGCTCCGCCTTGCTCCCAGCTCAGTTTGGGGTTTTCCTTTTAAAGGCCAGTAAGTTTTAAAGATTTTACAAGCTTGAACACAGATATGAGCTCCATAAAACTCATCTGCTTGTATACTGAGTGTTCATGAGCTGAGTGATTGACTGGTGGGTTTTCATTTTCCAAGAGGCAAGATTAGAGGTCTGTAACTTCAGGGATTTTTGGGGTAACATTTATAGCTGATTTTTTTAACTAAGCAAACAAGTATCTGGCGCAGCTAATGGTAAGTGCTGTAACACTAAGCATAGTTTTTCTATGCTTTTCCTATTTCTATTCCTTTTCCTGTAGATCTTAAAAGTGAAAGATGAGCTGATGCCCCAAGTTATTGCATCCATGGATGAAGACTCTAAAATTACTCGACTGATGGCTTGTCGTATTGTCGATGCTTTTCTAAAAGTCTGTGGGAGGCAGTTTGATGCAGATAAATTTAAGAACACTTACACAGGTATGTGTAAAGGTTTGGTAGATTTGGCACGAGGGTGTTGTTTGTTTGTGTGTTTTAATCAAGATTGCAATGTTGAAGAATTACATTTGTTTTTTTACCCAAAGTGATACAGTTTGCTCAACTTTTAAGGGTTTGGCAGAACCGAGCAGTATTCCCAACGTCATTATCCATCAGACCACTAGGTGGAACTTCACTCAATACTTTGGGTTATGCAGGGCTTGCCAGCAGCTCATCTGCATTGCTTCAGAGTTTGGACTATGTGAAATAATGTGCTAAGTATAGTGAGAGCAGAACAGTACTGCAGTGTATAAATGGAAGTCACATTGTTCTCTGTGCTGTGTTTGAGAGCCAAGAGCAAACCATTTCAGTGTACCATAAATAGACCTGAATAGGTAGTGGGTTGGGTTTTTATCTAAAAAAAAAAGCCAAAGAAGAAAACTCTAATCTAGATCTTTGTATTGCCGATTGGAGCTAGGAACTGTAATGCCTCTTAGGATGAAGTTGAAGACTATGCTTTGTGCCAGGATTTATCTTCTTATACATACTAATAAATTTGGCTTTCCCTAACTCAGCATCTTAACAACTGATACTTTTTCTTACATGGCACACTAGAAATCTAACTACAGACATTTTTATTTTAGAGAAATACATGATCAGATAATTCTCAAAGTATATGTGTCTTTGCATCTTGCATATTCACGTAATCTGCAGTGCAGTAATTCACTGAAACAGTAATATTTAATAGTGTAAATAATTCATATTGTTTAATAATTTACTATCTAATAAAAATGCTGTGCTTTATAAAGGATAGAAATACTTAAACTCTGTAGTTCTGCAATATGTAAAGATATCCATAGTTTCTCATTAGAAGGAGTGCTAGAAAATGTTCAGTTAATCTAAATACTTCTGTATATGTCTTTTATTAATGTTTGGACAACATCATCCAATAGCAATGAACGAGGAGCTTTTGGGAACAGTGTTTTATATGTTCCTAAAACATATAAAAATAAGTATTAATGCAAACATGAATATATGTTTTATAGAACATATATTTATTATGCTCAAAAGACAAAAATACATCAGAATTGCAACAATAATTTGAATGTTGACAGAATACATTTGGGTTTTTTTCAAATGCAAAAGCCAATTCCTCTGCTCACAGAGCATTTTGGTTATTGCTCCTTTTCAGAAGTTTTAAAGCGTCTGGATGATGCCTCGTGTGATGTCCGACTGGCAGCTGCTCACACCTTGGCTAATTGGTTTAAGTGCTTAAAGGACAGTGATGTGAAGTCCTCAATGGAAGGTCATGTTGAGTTTCTGTACCAAGAACTGTTGGTGCATCTCGATGACCCAGATGAAAACCTCCAAAAAGCAGTTCTCGGTAAGAATTTCAGTCATCTCAGTGTATTTTTAACCATGTTTTTTAAATCATCGTTTTGAGTGTTTATGAAAGCAGCACGTTCAGGTAGAGGATAACCCTGCCAGGTTGGAGCTTCCCTTTGGGTTTCAGTGGATGAGCTCTGACCTTTTACCTGTGTGCAGAGTGAATGTTTAGCCCAGAGTTCCCAGGGGAGGTAGCAGGGCGGCGGAACTACCAGAGACTTTATAGATGGTAAACAGGATATGGAGCACAGAGCCCAACCACTGCAGGGTGTGACCATATCCCAGGGGAGGGGCCCTCTGGAATTTATTAGTGTAGCAGCCTGTGTTGAAGAACATAAATGTCAAAATACAGACCTCAACAAATGGGGGAGGGAGGAATTTGTGTTGTCATCACTGCATCAATTGTAGAACAATTTCCAGGTTTGCTTTCAGCTACTTTGAGGGAACTTGGGTAGAGAAACACAAAGCAGCTACTGATTTATAAAACTTTTTTTTTTTTTTGTCTTATAGAAGTTTTAAAGGAAGGAAGCATTTTATATCCAGATCTGCTGGTGAGAGAAGTTGAAGGGGCTGTACAAAAGCATCAAACACCCATCTATTGTAATCAGCTGCTACATCACATTCAGTCAGCCAAGGAATCAGCTTTATGAATCACTGCTGAGATTCTGGTTAGGAAACTGATGTGAAATCGGTATGACCTGGATTATCTTTGTATTTTTGTTTGCTTAAGAAAGGCTGAGCTGGAAATAATTGTTTTTCCTTTGTAAATTCACTGTTGGCTCATTTGAAAGTGAAATTGGCACAATTCTATGTTATTTGCAGTTTGAACAGTTCTTTGTATTTCCTAGCAATAAAACAATGTTTTTATTCACTTTGCATTGGTTTTTCAGATACAAGGTTTAAAGAAGAAAAGTTTTTTCAGGAATTTAATTTTTTGATTATTTAACGATTTATTAATTTAATGTCAGAGTTACTAATGTAATACAGCAAGGATTCAGTCTTTCATACAGCATTTCAAACTGGATAAAATCACACTTTGCAGAGTCAGTGATGTGATGTGATGACCAGTTTTATTAGGAAAAAAAAGCAGCCAAAATTCTCTTTCATAATGCAGCAAAGTGTATGTTTTGAATATTCATATTTATGCTGATAAAATAGAGATATAACAGGTGGGCAGTAAAAGAATAGTTCTTATTTTTATTTTATTACATTTCATGACAGAGTAAAGCTGAAGCTTTTTGGTTACAATTTATACATGGGAAGAAATGTGCTGTTTTGTCCTTTAGATTAACAGTATTTATATTTTTGTACTAAATATATGTCATTTGCAGTTTTTATGTTTATACCACTGTGCCTTGGAAAGCAAGCAATGTTTGTTTGCATATTGCTTTGAAATTAAACTCTGTGACTTTAGGTTAAAGCTTGGTTTGGGGTTTTCTCCGATAGCTTTGTAGTGTAAGTTTTGGTGTCATCTTCTATTCTCAGCTGTGTAATAGAATAAGGGAGTTCCTAGACGCTTGTCTACACCATTGTGGAGTAGGGTGCTGGGGTTTTTTTGCACACACAAATAATGGAAAATCAGGAATCTGATGTGGGTTTTTTAAATTATCTGTATCACAGACAGAAAGTGCTCTTGGGCTTCTAATTCCCAAGTGCCTTGGCTTTGTGTCAAGTCTAAAAACAGACTCGGTGGGGGTTGTTCATACTCCTTATGCTGTAGGAAGTGCTTGTGTTTGTTTGTCCATCTGACCTAGCTTTACCTTTTCAGGCCTGTGACATAATTGTTAACCAACCCATGATCTGTTTACAGCAATGTCTACTTTCCTTTCTAAAGAAACATTTGAGACAGATTACACACACAAGACAAGTTTTATTCCTAGCTTAAAGGCAAAGTGAAACTTCTGGCCACTTCACAAAACAGTGGGTTGTTTTGAAAATTCTCCAGAAAGGGACAATAATACTAATGATACAGAAGAGTTGAGGAGTTTCTTATGGATCCAAAAGCTATTTTGCATTCCTGTAGAATAGGATACTCATTTTAGGTCCTTTGTACTGTCTTTGAAATTCAGCTTTCTTTTAATGAAAAGCTGAAGTACAGCTGTTCCTGTACTGAGCAGCATTTTAATTGACTAAAAACTATTAACTATTTAAGTCACTCTGAGTGGAGGGGCAGCTAAAATTCTTAAAATGTGAGTGAAGTAAAAATCTCTAGAAAACACTAAATAGGGTGAAGAGGTTGTGGAGTCTCCAGCCTTGGATATATTCAAAATCTGACTTAATACAGCCCTGAGAAACCTGCTCTGCCTGAGCCTGTTGGGCTGGAGGGGGACTACATACAGCATCTCCAGGGGCCTCTTCCAGCCTGACTATTCTGTGGTTCTCTGAAATTGTTTCCTTAGTCTAATCATTTATTAAAAAGCCAATTAAATTAGACTGGAAATAGAGTCTATAACTATCCTAGCAGAGACCTTGTTCTCAAAATAGTCTTTCAAAGCACTGCAAAGCAGCAGGTTCCTGGGATACAACCTAAAGTTTCACTTCAGCAGCAAGAACCCAGTTCTTATGGTAAAGTTCCCTTGAAAGTTCCCTAAATAAATCCTACTTAATAACACTACTACAAGCATGATATTTTTAGCCTCTTATGTTGACAAAATTTAGATTCTTTCCCACTGATTAACAGCCTCATGATAGCTGCAGTACAAATGTTGGTCAAGTGCTTTTAATTACTCTTGTGATCTAAAGCAGAGATGTTTGCAAACCAGACTTCAAATGTGGGATGAGGGAAGAGAACATTCTTGGTTGACGTGGAATCTAGTCAAAGTTTTTCAAGATGTTCTAAAGCTAGCACACAAATAGTAAGAGCTGAAGTATTCATCAAGCTTGATATCTTCAGCAGGCTGGGAAGTTCTTATTCCTCCATATGCTGAACATTTTGTTATCTTTCAGAGCAGCCCGTTGTGGGATGCCTCACAAAGAAAAATCTCCACATCACCCAACAAACCAGCTTTTTCTTCAGAGCCAGAAGATCTTGTTTAAATGAATATTCTAATAGTCCTAGAGACATGCTAAACACCTGCTTGATCTTGTTTGTTTGTGTGTGACAAACTGGGGATCTGCCACTGTGTCCTTTTATTAGGTCTTCTGGGCATAGGACTTGACAATGCGCTAACCTTGCTTGTAGTTTACCATATTTCAACTTATGTACCCCAAATTTCTTAAATTCCTTTACAAAAA
Organism: Sylvia atricapilla; assembly: GCF_009819655.1. Lineage (NCBI taxonomy): Eukaryota > Metazoa > Chordata > Aves > Passeriformes > Sylviidae > Sylvia > Sylvia atricapilla. The sequence continues at coordinate 2,545,217 of NC_089154.1, forward strand.
TGTACTGTTATTGAGTCTCCTGGGGATGGTTTATGAGTCTGGATTTTAAAGTAATTTCTTTGAGACTCAACCTTTCACTGGATCAGTAGGAACTCAACTAAAAAATTTGTTTTGTTTTTTTTTTTTCCTGTTTGGCCAGATTAGCTCTTATATTTTCTAGATTTAGTTCATGCACATTACAGAGTGTCACTACCACCGTAAGCATTACGTCACTTTTAAGCAAGGGCAATTTTGGGGAGCAGAGCTGTTATCTCAAACTTTCAGGCTTTCAGGCACTTCAGATAAGCAGCCTTTAGCCCTGCCCTTCCTGTGACAAGCAGCTGTGCCTCTGCCTTCGTCCTTGTAAGCCAGAAGACCTGTTGTGGAGCATCCTGGGACTCGGGTTCTCAGCAAAACAAATGTTTTTGGGTAAGTGCATGCATTTGTCTAACTGAATATAGACTCTTTTATCTATTTGTGAACTACCTTAAATAGATGCAATTAATTAGATGTTGAGAGGATACTGACAAATGAGATAACTAAACTTTGAGACAGGGTCTACATCAGAGAGCATTTTAGGAGAGGCTGGTGGTTAAGTGTGTTCTAGATCCATCCACTCATCACATCATCCATGTGAGTCCATCCAGGCAATGTGCAGATTTCCTCAGGAATGCTCTGGCAGATTGCAGACACTCTGCAGGTGTCTGGCCCTGCAGGGTCATGTGAGCCCACGGGGAAGGTGCATTAATGCACCTCTCTGCTTGTGTCAGCAGTCTGCTCCCAGAGACTGACCTCCAGCTGTTACTGCAAAGTTATTACAGGCTATAATAACATATCACAGCTCTAATCTAATCTAATCTCTACGCAGAGAAATTTAGCTATTAAGGTATAATAAGTTAACCAGAGGAGGAACCAGAAAGAATAAGTATAGTCCATAGTACTGTTTTATTACCTAGTACTATGATAAAACTATCCAGTACAACCATAATAGGTATTTATGTCACTGTGGTAGAAGTTATTTTATTTATTTATTTATGATAAATAAATTGTACTATAATAGTTCAATATAGGGAGGTTAGAGTTCTGATGGGCTGTTGTACAGGCTTTATCTTGCTGGGGGAAGCCCCTTGTCTGCACCACACACACATACCAGAGCACTGCCCCCCCAAAAAAGTAACAGCTTGGCTTTGAGAGCAGCCAGGTTTCTGTTTCATTTGCAGAGTCTGTGTTAGGATTCCTGGAAGGGAAGGTGAGTGACTGTTTGCTAGAAGAGTGGTTCAGAGCTGGTTCTGCTGGATACATCATGGACTGCTCTGTGTCTCAGCCCTCCATGTGAAGCTCTAACCATGTTTTAAAAAGAGAGAAAGAAAAATAAAGGAAAAAAATCTTCATTATTAGGCATCTGAAGGATCAACAAAAATTACAGTTAACAAGCTTGTGTCCATTTACTGGGATCAATCCCCCAGAGAAGCAGGAGCTGAGCTGAAGCAGCAGATGAGAGCTGTGAGGAGAACGGCTGCTCTGCCAGCCTGCCTTGGGTGTAATCGGCTTTTCTTGTTAATGTCTGAAATCCCCTGTAAGTCAGGACCACGGAGATCTAGTGGCAAAACTGATCTGAAGTGCTCTGCATCCCCCTTTACCTGATAACCCACTGCTCTGGATGCAGCACCCACTGCCTTGGTCTGAGAGGTGTGAGGAAAGGGCCCTGCTGAGCTTAACCATAAAGGGATGCAGGTGGCAAGAAACATTTTCTTTAATGAGCTAGAAATCAGATTTACAGATATTTTACGTGATTCTCGTACCACTACATATATATGATGATCTGCTCAGCCATGGACACCACTCCCATCCTGTGCAGCAGCCTGCCATGCCCAGTACTACCAGTCAGAAACACCTCACTGCACTGCTTCCTGCCACTTTCACTCCATACCTTCAGTCACTGTGGGGATTTGCCCCTTTTGATAGCAAGGACCAGAGTGTGAAGCAGAACAGGTTTGGTAGGTGTGACTGCAGGAGAGCACTGGGAATGGGAATCACAGTGGGAAGGGAAGGGAAGGGAAGGGAAGGGAAGGGAAGGGAAGGGAAGGGAAGGGAAGGGAAGGGAAGGGAAGGGAAGGGAAGGGAAGGGAAGGGAAGGGAAGGGAAGGGAAAACTAGAGAAATGTGGTCCTTGGATTGGTTTGGCCTTGAAAATTGCAGTTTCCCCACACCTAGTGTCAGTTAAGAAAGCTTTTTCCCCCTCTAAATTCTTAACTGCCCTCTATGATGTTAAAAATGGAACATTTTCAGTATGGTCAATTTTGATTCTTACTGACCATTATTCTCTAAATGCTTCAATTTAGCCAATAAAATTGTCAGCCCACTTTTCATTCAGAACTTGTTAGATGCTGAGAAACCTTGAAGGAATCTTTGTTTGCCTCAGAGCAGTTTCTTCTGAAATGTGGAAAAATTAACTCCCTGTACACACCGGCTTATTTTAACAAAACCAGGAATATTTGATCAAGTTCCTCTTAAATCCTGGAAACTTAAAAAAAAGCTCTATTGCCTCTCGTAGCTGAGGAGTGGAGGGAAAACAGCTTCAGCCATCATCCTCCATCCAGCCTCTTGGCTGGCTGTGATGGAAAAAAAAACTTCTCAGGACATGTCAGAGCAGCCTGGGAAGCTGGAGCAGCACCCTGGGAGAACAACATGCCTTGTCCTGCCAGAGCTGAGTGCTGCCTGCCCTGCCCGGGCTCCAGGGGAACAGGGTGGGAAACATCCCTGAGAGGGCCTGGCCTCACACCACCAAGGAATTTCAAGGAGATTTAAACTAAGAGGTGATTTCACCCTGAGTATCTTAAGCCTTTAAATATTATCTACCCTTAAGACTGGAAAACAGGCGTGGAGTAAGTACAGAAAGAGAAGGAGTGGCCAGAAAAGTGATTGTGCAAAATACTCAGCCATATGCAAGGAGGAGGAGACTGGTGCAGGAGTGCACATCTGACCAAACCAGACACTGGCTTCCAAGTGTCACCGGGCTCGGCTCAACTCTGGCTGCAGCATCTTAAAACTGTCATGTAGCTGGAGCAAAGCACTTCTAAAAGAAACAGGAATTGCCCAAAATCAGTGCTACATCAATATCAACTAATACCTTAAGTCAATGTGTTTATCTTGCATTTCCTGTTTCTTAAGCATTCATTTTGTATCCAAATATTTGGATTATTTGATAATTACATATTTATTAGCCAGTCTTTCACAGCAAGCTGAGTCATTTCTCTTGCACATACAAGTAAATAACAACTTTTGGCCCGGTTAGGCTTTCCCAAGTGACAAATTCCCTATTGCGTTCACTGATGCTGCACCATCTCTGCCTACAGCTGGGCCCTCAAGAGAACTGTGGACTCGGGTAGGCTTAAAAAAACGTCACTCAGGCACAGGCTCCACACTGAATGTATTTGCATACGTTCCCCGAGTGTTTGAACAATGGGCCTTGTTTCTTCTCTGCCAAGAACCAGTCCCATTCCTGGAAGTGTTCAAGGCTAGGTTGGACAGGGCTTGGAGGAACCTGGTGTAGTGGGAGGTGGCCGTGCTCTTTGCAGGGGAGTTGGAACTAGATAGGCTTAAAGGTCAGTTCCAAGCCAAACCATTCTCGGATTTCTTTTACTCGTGGCTGTCCGGAGGTTTCTGTGGCCCGATGGTGAGACCGGCTGGGTGGTGAGACTCGGCCGGGCACCACACGGAGCCCAAGCGCTTCAGTCGCACCGAGCGGCCGGGCGCGCTGCGCCAGAGCCAAAGTCTTAGCGGAGGGCGGCGAACCAAAGCGAAGGAAAACCCCCAAAAAGGCCGCGTAGGAAGGAAACAGAGGAAACACTGGGAAGGAAAGTCAGTGAGTCAAGCAATAGAGGCCGGAGTGAAAATCTGAGTGAGCACTGCCGGCTGCAGAGCCCCCACAGCCCGGCTGAGGCGGAGCCCCGCGCCGGGTGAGGGGCCGCGCGGGCCGGGCGCTGAGGGGGCGCTGGCGGCACGCGCCGCGCGGGCGGGGCGGGGGCTCCCGGCGGCCTCGGCAAAGCGGGCGGGGCGCGGGCAATCTCAGCCGCCGCCGCCGCCGGCTCTGCCTTTCGCTCTCCGCACCGGCACCAGGTAAACCCCCGCCGCGGCTCTCCCCCGTCGCGCAGCGCTTCCCCCGCCCGCCCCCGGAGCGCGGGGCTGGAGGCGGCGGGGCTCAGCCCGCCCCGGCCGTTGCCAACCGCCCTCCGCCCGCGCTCGCCCGTTCCCCGCCCGCCCCCGCCCCGGCCCGCCCGCCGCCGCTTCCCGCCGGGCCGGGGCCGCGTGTGGCCGCCGTCCGGCCGCTTGGGACCCCCGGGCGCGGTGTCTCGGGTCTGCGGCCTTCCCCGCGCGGGGGATCGGCGCCCCCGGCTCGGGAGGCGGCGGGGCGTGAGGCGCTGCGGGCTGCGGCCGTGGGGCGGGCGCTGACCCCTGGTTAGCCCGGAGTTGTGTCGGTCGGCGCTGTTCGCTGTGAGGAGAGACAAACCTCCGCTGCCCCGGTCCGTTCGGGCCTGGCACCTGGAGGGTTCCCTGGTCAGAAGAAACTATAACCTGCAGCTTTCCGCCCTGATTGTGAAAGCGCTGATAAGTACTCGGTGGTGCCGGCGCTGGCCGCAGCTGCCGAGCCTTGGTGCAAAGGTAACGCGCTGTGATGGGTGCTGTGCTCTGCTCTGCTCTGCTCTGGGGAGCACAGGTAGACAAACCTGTCCCCCGGCTGTCACCTCAGGGCAGCCGCTTTTGTGGGGAAAGTGTTTTTTAGCAGACGGGTTTACTGGAGAAGAGTTTGGCATCGCTCGCCAAGTGAGTGACTGCCCGTGTTTTTACTAGCAAAATGTGCTTTTTCAGTGCTGTGCTTCTCCTGAGGTGATAGTGCCGAGTTCCTCATGCCGTGTTCACGTCTGGCTGCTCTTCAGTGACCACAGGTGTAGAGAAGTGTCAGAAACACTGGGGACAAGCGCCTGTTTTCTGACAGTTCCAGTAACTTTTTATATCCGCTGGGAAGAAAAAGTATTTGGTTTGCCTTATTTTACATTCCTTATTTTACGTTACCTTATTTAACGTTATACTGCGTTAAAATAAAGTAAAATAATTAAATAAAACAAAACAATAAAATTCTATTGTTTATAATATGTTATAGGGAAAGAAAAATATTAGCCAGCAAATTCCTGGTTCCTGCAGCATTTGCAGGCCCCCTCCATCCCACCATCTGGCTTTCAGTTTAAGGTTATGCAAAAAGGAAGTTATTTGCAAATTTTTTTTAATGTTTCTGTTTCAGTGCTTTGCAACCGACTATTCCAGGCTAATGCTTCTGTTGAATTTCCCAGCGAATCCTAATGTCTAATTCTTGCTTTTACATATGAGGGTGAATTACTAGCTGCTGGTTTTCATACCAGTGTTGTGGAAGTGAGTTGCAGGGTGTTTTTTGTCGTGAGGGTTTTATTGACGATCTTAGCAGGCTTTTTACGTTGACCTATTAGTAAACGTGGCGGTGTATAGATATCCTTAAATCTGCGGCGCTTGACCGGCTTGTAATTTGGTGATTCTAAGGTGTGGACATTGAGGCGTTCAGAGTAAGATGTCGGGGTGGGATTTGATGGCTAGCTCCGGGGGTGTTTCGCGGGGCAGGTGAAGCGTTTCAGGAGCGCCCGGGGCGAGGCAAAGCACGCCTTTTGTTGTGCGCGGGGAGCGGAGGCCGCGGAGGCGCAGGGGTTAAGGCGGTGCGCTGGGCCGGGCCGCCGCCTGCAGTGGATTCAAAGGGGCGAGTGACGGAGCGCGGGCCCGGCGGCTGCGGGCTTTGTCGGCCCGGGAGCCATGTTGGGCCCATGGCACGGCCCGCGGCGCGCCCTGAGCCCGGGCCGCGGCCGAGGGCCCTGAGCCCGGCGGGGGCTGCGCGGCCCGGCCCCGGCCGGCGGCTGCGGCAGGGCCGGGCTCTGAGGTGTAAACAATGAACCGGCACGCCGCTTGCTTCACCCATCCTCAGCGTGTGGCTGGGTTTTGTCAGCCCCCCCTGTAAAGAGCGTTTCCAGAGGTACGGAATGTGAATGCGCGGTGCTGCTGCTTTGTGGTGAGCCTGGGTTTTGTTGGTGGTGCTGTAGTTTGACACCTGTGTTTGGGGATCCGTGCCGTAATGCTCGATGGTAGCATCTAGTGTAAAATATTTGTTTTATTACTTGTGGGGATTTTTGTTTGTTTGTTTTTGGGTTGCTCTTTTAAAGGAATAATAATGTTAAATGAATGTATGTTTTAATAAAATGTTGATTTAGCTTGGAGCTCTTTGCTCTTCAGCCTGTTTAAACCAGAACTTAACTTGCTATGGTTAAACATCCTTTGTGGAGTATATTTGCTTAGGGATTTGTGTTCTTTAACCAAAAATAGTGATTTTATTGGTTATTCTGAATAATAGAAGAAAATAAAAATTTAAATTACAAGTAAAAAATGGCTTGCTCTCAGGAATTGATGGAGTTTGCATGTTCCAGTTTCATTGTTATTGATAGTTTGCCTAAATCTGTTTAGCATTTGTGGCATTAGTGAATTAAACTTACTTGGTTTTAAGTCTTGAGGATAGTAAAAGTTCCATTTGAAGTAGTACTACCAATATCTAACATCTTATTGTATAATTTTTTATTCCTTGTAACATAAAAAATTAAGACATGCTGTCTTGGGAATTTTCTCATTCTCTAACAGACTCTGGTGACTGTTTCTTCTCTGCCAGGGTCCTTTTTGTGAAATGGCAGTTTACCGCTTCCTTTGTTGCAAAGGGTTTTCATGAGGAACTGCCTGGACAGTATGTTTGTGAAAGTCTGTGTACCCCAAAAGCCACTAGTGAGGGTTTGTGTCCGTCCTTGTGAGACGGTTGTAGTGCATAGTCAGTGCTTGGTGCTGCTCCCCCTGCCCTGTGATGCTTCTGTGCACAAAGGCCACTCGTGGAGCATTTCATCATCTCCCTGGGAGCCAGGAAGCTTGCTGCCATGGTGCTAGGATTCTGTTGAGACTGGCTGCTTGTGGAAGTGACTGTCAGATAGACAGGCTTTTGGGGCAGTGGTGCAGCCTCCTGTCACTCAGAAGCTTCAGAGTCCTTTGGAGACAGCCAAGGACCTTGTGTGAAGGTAAATTGTGCTGCGCTGATTACAGGAGCTCCTGAGCTTCCTTGTGTTCTGACAGAGTCACAATCTGTCTTCTCCTGCCCTTCTGCTGTGCTGATTTATTGTAACCCAGGTTCAGTTTAATTGTAAGGGAGAGATAATGCTTAGGATGACTGTTGTGTCTGCTTCCCAAAACAAGGCAAACAATCCTCTGCAGGGACATGGAAGTTGGCTTGTCAGCTGAGGCCCATGTAGTGTCTGCTTGCGTTCCAGCAGAGCTGTGTGCCTCCCTTTATTTGACTGTGGGCTGTCTTATCAAAGTTTTCTTATTACATAGGGCTTTTATACAACTACATGCTCGGCTCTTGCACTATACATCCCTTAGTATTAGAAGTAGATGTTTATGGGCTTCTGCAAAAGAGAAAAAGGCTATTTTGGAGTTTGGGCCTGGTAATCTTGCAACAAAGCTGAGACTAAAAGTCTACATGAAACTGAGTCCAGACAGATCTATGGTACCTAAGGCAGAAAGGTGTTGGGCACCCAGAAGTGTTCTGAGTGGAGCTAAGTAGAGTGCCTGCCTCTCAGGTTCTTTGCCAAGATTTGTGATTTAAAATTTTCAAAATATTTTATTAGCATGTCTCTTTCTGTTCCAGTTGTGTATGAAAGTTTCATAAGCAAGAAGAATGATAATATATGAAAGGTGGAGTGCTGTTAAACATGAGTGAACAAATTAGAGTGAGTCAATGTCCTCCACCCACCCTGTGTCTGTTTTGTAATAAGAATATAGAATATTTCTAAATAAATTGGGTTGATAATTTGTTTTGAAGAGGTAAATAACTAAGATTGAGCTGCTGAACTAAAAGTCAGGCTTAAAAAATCCAGTTTCATAGAAAACTCTAGATGCCCATTTTTGCGAATGGTGGTGGTCATTCCTGAAGATGATTTTCAAATTCTTTTAAAGTCAGTTAAGCCAGTTTCGTTGCTTTGAAAAATTGAGTAGAAGTTTCTCCTCTTGAGTCAGAATTAATTTTAGAGCATCAGACAAGCAGTGGATCAAATCAAGCCCCTGAATCTTCTAAGAGTGATTTGTGAGTGTGGTGTTTAGATGGCAAACCTGATATCTTCACTGGAGAGCTCGATGCTATGAAACCCAGCTATTAATAGACCCACGCCTAAGTACCTTCGAGGCTTTGCAGTTAGCACTGCCTTTGTCAAGCACGTACTTTATCTATCATAACTTAATGGTACAATTAAAACATCAAATAAGAAATATTGTTTATGTTCTAGCATTTGATTTATTCAGAAATCAAGTGAAGATAGAACTAGCGGTGAAGGGGAAAAGAACAGGGAAGAAACAGAGGCAATATGTTGTTTTCCAAACTGGGCCGTTGGCCTGCCCATATGGGCAGTGCAGACAGGGAGGAGCTGGGGAGCTGCTCAAAGCTCACTGCCAGAGCTGAGCTTTCCATGTGGGAAAACACTGCTGGGTGTCAGAAGGGTTGGCTACTGAGTTGCCAGTTAAAAAATGGGTTTTATGATGAAATGATGCGTGCTAAGCATGCGCATCAACTCCAGCGGAAACTAAACAAGGCTTTTTCTACCTGGGGGGTTAAAAATCTTTATTGGCATGAACCAATTCAAACAGATCAACCTTAATCATAGTTTTCAATTTCCCTAGGCGTTTGTCTGAAAAAAAACTGTTTTGCTGTTCTTTAATAGAAGTGCTCTCTGATGTTATTAGCATCCCTCATCCTGAAATTCACTGTATTTCTACTTTCATTCCTGGGGAGCCATTGCTCTCTGGTCCCCATTTCCTATGTGCTAAATTGAGCTCCTGTTTGTTGATAAAGGAAGGCAGCAGTTGTTACATATTCCAACAGAATTCACTGCTCATTCTAGCAAAAGAATGAGGCTGCTTTGTTAATACTTCCGCACTACTGATTTAAGCTTCTTGTAAACAAACAACAAATTTATATACAAGTTAGTGAAAGCATTATGGCTCCGGGGCAAATAAAGTGAACTGTAGAGAATCACTTAATGGAAATGTGTTCTCTATAATACAAAAAAAAACCCAAAGTAAATAGCAAGAGACCTTCTTTTTCATTAACCCCACTTTGCATGGGAGGTGCTTGGATTCAGGAAGCTATGATGGTTAGGCCCGGAAGTTTTAGGTTTTTTAAGTCTCCAGTAGTAATGGAAATATCCTCCTGCCTTACTGACCTCAGGATTTGGAGGCTACAGGTGGACTGACTAAGAGCATTTTAATGTTACGTGTACAGATTCCTTTTGAGCTGCTTTTGCCTGGACCTGCTTTTTGTCTCTATTTCTTACGCATCTGTAGCTATACAAAAAGAAACTCTTATTTCAGTTTAGGAAAGTGCATCTCCAAAATGAGATGCTCATTGATGTTATGATTATGAAAATTAGCTGGGGATATTTTTGTCCTGGTTTAGGTATGTCATCACAGATGTGTGGAGTATCTTTTACTGCTGTTAAAGCAGGAGCCATAGATAATCTGAAAGTAGCCAGGATTCTGCCTCTGCTAACTGCAAATCCAGAATAGCCAAATCCCTATTTGTTAACTACAAATAAGCTATCATCCAAGAATCTTTTCTACAAAATTAAAAATTTTCTTTGGCTAATAAAACTGTGAAGGGCTGAAGGTTTTTTGCAAATACTTTGAAAGTCAGATTGTTCACCCATGCAGCTCTGCGAGTTTGTTGATATGACAAAATCAGTTCTTATTTTCTTCCAAAAGCTATAAGACTTTTCAAAAACCTCATGGAAAGTTTTACAAATGTTGCTTGGGTGGTTTTGATTTGGTAGCTTTGGCTTTGTTGTTTCTTTGGAAGTGGATGGCACTCTGGAAAATGTGCCTAATTCTACCCTATGAGTCACTTTGCACTTGGCTCCTTTGCTAGGGTGTGTATTCAGTGGTTTTAATGACAGAAATAAATTATGTGAAATGAAACTCGCTGCTTAGTGGATGGCATTCAGAAGTGCTGGAGTAAAATGATTTGACTATATGTAAAAACCTTGTTAAGTTTCATTTGCATTATCCTTAGCTGGTGCACAGGGCAGCCTGTGCTTTGCTCAGAGGGCACTCAAAGCAAAACCCATTTTGAAGAGATCTCTGAAGCATGGCTGCATAGTTCTTTAGATTTTTATACTCAGCTTCTTTATGGGATACCAGCATAATGTAGTTCCTGTGGAAGTGTTGTAATTTGGTTGTGATAAGAGTTTGGCTCATAGCTGTCATCTTCCAGAGAACTTGGAAATAGCTGAAAATAGAGTATCATAAAGAAGGTCACAGTCAGAAATACCCTGAGCTTCCTGTAGTAGTGATAAGGGATATCTGGCACTAGCAGCAATACTACTCCACTACTGAGAGCTCCATGTTTCTGGTAAAAGCTCTTTTATTTCAATGCTTAATAACACAGGCTGAACAGTGCAAGGGCTCCTAGATTGACTTTTCGTAATTTCAAGTCATTGCATTACTTTATTTTCACCTTTTACAGTATGATTTGAAACTGTCAACATGGACTTTTCACGTCTACACACGTACACCCCTCCCCAATGTCTGCCAGAGAACACTGGCTATACATATGCACTCAGGTGAGAACCCTTCTCTTCTTGTAGACAAACTGTCTGCTCTCTGAATGTTGCTAATCCTGGTGAGTTGAGCTTTCATGGTAAGTAGCTGACTCCTTTGAAGAAGTGGGCTTTTTCTAGTCTGGTTTGAAAACAAGTGCTGTGTCCTAACTGGAGGAAAGAAAATGTTGAACTAACAGGACAATGACTAAGATAATGACTCAGTGTTTATTAGTTGCTATGAGTAACTTGTGTCCGCCTAGTTACAACTACTGGTGGATTTCTATAAATGTGTCCTCAAAACTCTTTGCTGTTTTGTGTCTTGTAACTTTGGTGTGTGCTTTCTTTTGGGACCTCTTTCACTTTTAAAACACTGATTTTTGTGCACTCATTGCCACTAGTTTGGGGCTTGGCTGGAAGTAACAAATTGATTACTTCTTTTAGCAAAACTGCTTGTTGGGTAAATGTAAAATTTGTGTTCTAATGAACTTGCTTTTTCTTGTATCTCTTTGTTGTATCTTCTAATGATCTTGTTTTTTTTTTCTTATATCTTTCTTAAATCGCTTCAGTTTTCTAAAAACTAACTGTAGTGTTTGGTAATTTTTGTATTATGTATTCAGAATGAGTGTTGTGATGCCTATTTTGAGTTTTTTAGTATTATTATAGCAGATTGTTGCTGTTTTGATCTATTGAGCTTTTCCTGCTGTGGAGTTGAGATATATACTTGCTTCAAAATGTATCAGTGAACCTGAATTATTGGTTTAGCTAATTTTAAAACGAATGATTATTTGTTGGGATGCAGTGTGAGAATTGTTTTTCTGTCCCCCCTCTATGTCATTATGTGTTGTTTTTAAAATCCAGTATGGAGATAGGAGAATACTTGGCTACTTGCCAATAAAACAGAAGTTGGCAAAACTGTAGCATTAAGAGATTACTGAGTTAATACTCTTCCTTTTGTGTGCTCCAGAACTGTACGTTTCCATTTTCTATTTGGGATCTTGGCTTTTTTTTTTTTTTCCCTTTTTTTTAAGCTATAGCCTAATGCCAGTGGTGTTGCAAAATGTGACATGTTGTATGTTGCATCAATTGAATTGCAATTTTTCCTGAATTTTACAAAAAACTATGGGTAAAACATTGGTTAAATAAAAATGGGTTTTCCAATTTCAAGAAAAGCCTGCTGGGCAATGAAAGGTGATCTGTGTGCCTTGTATCCAGCAGCAGTTTCACTTCTGTAGTACTGAGTGGGTTTAGTTACCTTTGTGTGGAAAACGTACCTTAGAGATTGGCTGAAATACTGTAACTCCTGACAGGTTAAACTCCTGTGGTTTTCTTGTCCAAAATTCTCATGCAGTGAAAGAGTGGGCCAACAGAAGGAAGATGCAGAATGATAAATCCTATTGGACATCTGGAGGATGTTTAATTATGGCTTTGGTGGGGTTTGTTTAGGGGACTACTGAGTGTTTATTTTGCTACATAAATGATGACTTTTCAAGACTGAGAAGTTGTGAAGGGGTTCCATGTCCTGGAACTTTCCAGCTTTGCCATTTTGCCATGTTAAACTATCAGGTGTAGGTATTTAGAAATGGGTAGAGCTGGGTAAGATGAAATTTAGTAACTGAATTAATTAAGGCCAGTATAGTTAAATTAGGCTGAAATTAATTCATTGTAATTCTTCCTTATGTAGAAAAGAAGGATTGACAAACTCCTTCTTTAAAATGGTGTGAAGCCCCAAATGTTAAAATAAAGGTGGAAACCTACTTGGTACACTGACATGACACTGCTTTCAAGGTGTCAAGATAGTAAACCACGGTCCTTGTGCAGACTCTTGCTGTGCCTCTGCTTCCTGTGTATATGAGAAGGACATTTATTATTGTAGCTCTTCCTGCTGTGGGTCAAATGATATTTGAAGACTCTGAGGAAAGGGAGAATTGCTAATCAGAAATATTTTCATGTTGAAATTTGTTCCTTCTTACCCTCACTTGTGTTTGTCTTGCTTATACTGTAATCTGGTTTAGTCTGCCTTTGACAATTCCATCTTTACAGAATCTTTTCTTTAAAGAAATTGGCTTGGGATGCAGCCCTGCAGAAAGCAGTACAGTGAAGTTGGATACCACAAAGCTATTAATAGAGTTGGCTATGACTTATTAATAGAACTTTTATTATTACTCACTGGAATCACTGTGTGTTCATAGCTGTAGTGCTTCTACTTTGTGCTTCTACTCCTCCAGCCTAAATCAGAAAAACATTTAACTGATATACCTAAATAATCTTTATCCTCCTCCAAACGCAAGTCAAACTTGTGAATCTCACCCACCTGTCAACATATAATTTACACCCCACTCTTACGACTGATCTTTCTTTTTAGTCACCATCATCTTTAGAGTTGTGTTGTCAGTTTGGGTGCCTTTAACACTTCTTCAAAAATACGGGTTAAGTCAATAAGAATTTGGTTTGATTTTCTTTTTCCGTGTCAGAGCATTCAATTGAGATGTAATTTTCTGCACAATAATTGAATAAAATCCTTTGAGGTTTTTAAGTATGTTCTGGAACTGACTGAAGCAATAACTAAACAATTCAAGGTAGTGTCCTTGGTCACTTAATGTAATGCCCCCGGTTAGAAAACCTGTGAATGTTTTTGTATTGACTATATGTCTGTCCATGTTAGAAGATGTGTGGTCAGTTGTAGTTCTGTAGGTGTATTGCATGTGCCTGTTATCCTGAATAGTCAAGAACATCACTGCCCATTTCATTCCAAGGAGTATTTATAAATAAATGACACTTAAGGTCCTTCGGACAAGCTATAGGCATGCTGAAATTGGCAGGCCTCCTTCTCATTCCACTTACTTGAAAAATAACCCACTGAAGTCTAGGACATTCTTACTCTGTAGAAGCTCACGTGAAGGAGGTATCAAGAAGCTGGAAATGTAAGACTGGATTCAGCCACCAGCTCAGCCAGCAGCCATGGGGCTGTTTGCTGGGGGAAGGAACTGGAGTCCTCTCTGTTTGCAGAGGTTATCCAGGAGTGTGGGCTAGTTGCACCCCACCTTTAGGTGTTTCTTGGTTTGTATAGGTTCATTTCTGGCCCTTGAAAGGAAAGGCAGTGGGTTTTTTATTTACTGTAGTCTTTTCTGTAGAAGAAAAAAGGCTGCATTCCAAAGCATGGAAAGTGAGATGGCAAGTTAGGAAACTTCGAGGTACTGCCCTGCTGCCAGAGGACAGATAATGTGAAGAGAATTACTACCCTGCATAAGTGAGAGACAAGTCCCTTTTGTTAAAGAGGAAAAGATTCCATGATGATTTGTTGGGTTTTTTTAGATAGTGGAGCACAACTTCAAGCTATTCAACCCACATTGATATAAATGCTCATTGAGATACTTAGTAACAACAAGTGTTCATAAACAGGAACAAATTGAGGCCGGTCACAGCTGTCAGCTTGTTCTGTGTACTTTGTGTTCTTGTGAATTGAGTATCTGTAAGAAACGTGGGGTGAAGATGAGGAAAAGCAAATGCATAGTGGCAAATGTAAATAGCAAAACTGAGTTCTGAAACAACTGTTCAGGGAGGGACTCAACAGAAAACTTGTTGTGGCTCTGACCCTTTCAGAATAACAGCAGGAGGAGCCACATTTAACCCATATTCTCGCCTCACATCTGTCAGAGTATGAGTCTTCTATACTTAGCATTTTTGAAAACTGTAAAAATTAAACCCTTTAGTCTGCAGTTGGTTAGATACATGAAAAAATGGGTTATTTATTCTCCCTCTTCCAGCCAAATGAAAGCAAAAATTAACAAGCTTAATGTATTCAGTAATATATGCTGGGTTTGTTCAGTTGTGCTGGGGTGCCTGCCTTGCACAGGGTTGTACTGCACGTGCCAGAGTTATCGGGCAGACCAGTGAGATCCAGCACACAGAACCAAGGCCCTGCCATCAAAGCTGTGCTCCTCTGCATGATAGAAACAGCTACTTTGGACAGACTCTGCTCTGGTCCTATGGCCTGGACCCATGAGATGTTTTCTGGGCTAGTTTTTTAGCCAAAAGTAATGCGCTGAGGTGCTCTGACAACCCCATCTTACATACTTTACTTTGAGGATCACTGAAGGAATTGACTTCAAACCACCACCTTGTCAGAATTACATCATTACTGTAAGTGTAGCTTTGAGGCCTTCTGGTGTTAACTGTAAGCTGAAGCAATCTAATAGTTACCATATTATTATTACTTTAAGATGTTCTGAGACCTTTAATAATTGTGTGAGAAAACTATTTCCACTAAATCGTTTTTTACACCAATACATTTTATAGTAGCTGTATGTATCTTTTTTACACCAATACAGTTTATAGTTTGTATGTATTTTTAAAGGGAAAGCTTTCATTTTGAGTACAGGCTGCACAGTAGAATCTACTCATTCAGCTCTAATTTGCTTGTGTGTTTTTGTCTGGTGAGGAGGAGCTGCTGTTGTAAACAATTCTTTATCTTTTCTTTTAAAAAACCAAATGAACCCCAGGAGTACTGAAGTGCTGTTACATCTCTGTCTTATCCCTGTGGCCCAAGAAGGGACAGAGTCCTTATGAAAGCTGGCCTAGGGCACTTAGCATTTGGATGCTGTGGGTCACACACAGGGCTGAGCAATTCTACAGCCTGACCTGCTGTGCAATGCCCTGTGCCAGCAGCCTCTGCTCACTTACATAACTGAATCTTTCCTTTGGTTGTAAGTATGAGAATTCTGCTTTAGGCTAAACTTCTGCTTTGGTGGATGTATTTCTTACAGACTCCTCAACTTAATCTGTTTGATTTTGCCTTGTGTTGCTGCTTTGCCTTCACTGTAAGTTTCATGGAGGCTCTGAGAGAATCAGGTGTTGAAATGTGGAGTTCCTGGAGTAAAGATGTGAAGTTTATCTATGTGTAAACTTGCCTCTGTGGAGAAAAACAGATTGAAGTCTCCAAACATTTTTTTGTTAGTTCAGAGTTAAATAGCTCTAGTGGTTTGCACTAAATTAAGAAATGTTTTTAAACTGCTTATTTTTAAAAAAAGTAATGATAGTTAAACTGAAATAGCTGAAATAGCAAAGTCTTTAAGTATCTTAAAGGGAGGAAGTTCCTACTTGTTGAGAGATGGAAATTCACAGTAATGTGGCATATGGATCTTCAGTTTTCAAAACAAGGAGTTGGCAAACAGAAAATTGACGAAAATAAACATAGACTGAAAATTAATCTTTGCCTTGCAACTTGGAGTGTGTCATTTTTAATTTGCTGCTAGGCATGAAGAAACTGTGTCATGAATGGCTTCCACTTTCAAACTGGTCCCAAAAGAATGAGTGCTTGCTCTGGCTAAACTTCACACATGGCTTCCATGGTGGTTGTTTCTTTCTGTGATTTGCTTTCATTTGTAGAAATCTTAATATGAATTGCTTAGGAGAAGCTTGAATATCTACATATATCTAGATTATTTGGGTTATTTGGTATATCTCGTGGGGACTGTACCATAACCCCAAATAAACTGCATTTAATGGAAACTTGGACTAGCTTGAAGAACGTGTTTGTTACCAGGTTGAAAATTCTCCCAGTAACTTTACTCTTCTTATTTTACTGCAGTTCGAGTTATTCTTCATCTGCTTTGGATTTTGAGACAGAGAACAAAATAGATCCAGTGTTTGATTCACCCAGAATGTCACGGCGTAGTTTACGGTTGGCTGCTGCAGGATACAGTAAATCAGATGATGGACAGAGTGATTCCCTTCATGACAGCTCTTACACTGGAAACATGGCCTTCAGTGATCAGTCTAAGTAAGCATTTTTAGTCATCACAAGTAAATCCTGAGTCTTACAATAATGCAAAAGGTCGCCTACAGGTCTCACTTTTGGTTCTTGGTGTTTACTCTGAAATTTATGTTCAGTATGTGGTTTGCAGTGACAATTGTTTAGAAAAATCTTTGTCGAATTATAGGTGCTTGAAGGCAAGGCCTTTCTTTTAAACCTTGTTTGCTCTGTTTAGTTACTGAAATGACTGTTTATTCATTTATTAATAAAGTGAGAGAGTAACAGAAATTGGTGTCTTTAGTGCTATGTCTTACTTGCCTTTCTTTCCCAGGGTGGTAAAGCAACGCAGAAGTATGAGCAAACAGTCTGGCAGTGGAAGACATGTGCCAAGGAAAAATCTGTCCAGCTCAACTATTTACAACCAGAGCAGTTTCAATAGCCATGCCAGTGATACATCAAGGTTATCCAGTATATTGGATGAGTCTCTGATTCGGGAACAGACGGAAGTTGATCATTTCTGGGGTAGGCAATAATTGCTATTGCTTCTATCAAACTCTGCAAACTGGTTGGTTTGATGTGTATAAATTTATGATCTTTGCCCCATGTGTTGTCCATCCTATCCCCAAAAGTGTGTGCACTTCCACTTCTGTAGGGCTCTACTTGCTAAGTTGCCCACTGGACATTCATGGTCCGATGTGTAAATTGAATTTACTGGTGTGGTTAACGTCAAGTTAATATGCCAGCAAACATAAACACTTTTGTGATGCAATGCTGTAATTATCTCCTGTCATTGCTTTCTTCAAAATTTACATTGAGTCCTGTATTTAAAGAATTGGAAACATGTAACTTGTTTTTGAAAAGCCGAAGGAGAAGCATTTTCTTACTTGTTTATAGGCAGAAATGTGTTTCTTCTTAACATACCTTAATATGAAAGATTCAAATTAGTGGCATTTCAGGGTTGCCCAGAAGGGTTTTTGTGTGTGGCTGGCTGTTTGGCTTTTTAACGATATAAAAATGTATTTTCCTGGAACCTTCTTTCTTCAATGAAGAGAAAATATGAGAGTTGTCTACATAAAGTATTGTCTGTGTGAAGTATTGTGCAGAACCAGATCAGCAATTTGTTATATCTCCCCATTCAGACTCTTTGTTTCCAGTCAAAATACTTGTGACCTTCCCACAGTCCTAATGGGAAGAATTGTGTCAATCTTGGTAGAACACATTGTAAATTTTAGATAACCTGGGTCTTAAAACAGAATTTTAAATACAGTAGTATCAAAGTGGTTACGAAGGGGCAGAAACATTGTAAGCTTGTAATTAGCTGCTTTAAGGTCTTGTGGTAACTAAGTTGAGGTGCAGTTGACATTCATGTTACTTTGTCTGCCTCTTCTGTGGTGGGATGATTTTCACAACTATTACCCTACTGCAATAAGTTTGGATAGATGTTTCTCTGATGAGCTGCAAAATGTAGTCATAAAGAGGCTTTCTTTGAATCTGATATTAATGGGACTTCTAACTTGAGTTTATGTCAGATACTGTAATTCACTTGAGGTCTTTCTTATGTTTGGGACCAATTTCTTTTTTTCCTTTGGCAGGCCTCGATGAAGAAGGTGACCCCAAAGGTAAGCTGACCTTGCTGTTCCCTCTCCAGCCCTGGTGTGTGGCAGGCACCGTGTGGCAGTTTGCTCTGTTTGCAGGCAGTGACCCCGCGCTGCTGCAGGGCAACGGGGGCGTCGCGGCGGCCGAGCTGCAGCCGGCGCTCAACGGCTACACGTGCAGTGACTGCAGCATGCTGTCAGAGAGGAAGGAGGTCCTCACCGCCTACTCCGCTTCCCACGTGCCATCCTCCAGGATCTACACCAGGGACAGGAGCCAGAAACATGCGTCTAGTAAGTTACCTCTGTAGTTTTGGTTTCGTGCCTGAGATGGTTTGGTTTTTTGAAATTTATTTTTCAGGGAATGTTCTGTAAGCAGGAGAGATGTATTTATGAACTGTACTTGTGTTATTTATTCTTCTTCTTAAGGGGGGGGACTTCTTCTTGATGTCCCTCTGGTCTGACCAATGTGATTGAAGAGGTGTGTCTTTTTGTTACCAATCAAATTGGTCTGTGTATAAGAGAGTCACATCCCAAAAATAAAGGAGTAATTTTCAGCCTTCTGAAGATCAGAGTCTGTCGTCGTGGTGTAAAACAGCATCGTACTTCCTCTTGTGTTTCGTTTCTATGTGGTGTTATTCAAGCACCCGTCCTACTCTGATGAACTTGCCAATAACTGAATTCTAGAGATCAGCTTATGTGAAATACCTTTTCTTGTATCAGCTGAAATTTTATGTACTTGTCAGATTCTGATATATAATAATTACTGATTTTCAGTGCTACTATAGGAATCAAACAAAATTAAAAGGCTCTGGTATCATAAGTTAAAAAATTATTTGGCCAGCCAGTACTGATTGTAAGTCTCCTAATCTGACATCAGATCTGTGTGATTCTGCCTGTGAAATATTTGGTTGTGGTTTTCAGGTACAAACTTTCTGTGCTTTTTCATTTATAATTTTTTTTTCCCTTGTGTGATTTGAACTTTCAAGTTTGAGCAAAACTGTTACTTTGCAGTGTTTGTGCTGTTGAGGGAATCTTTGAGAGGGCTTTCTACTTCCTTCTTCCTTTTTTTCTCCTCTTTTAACCTTGCAGCTTTTTATAGTGTTTCTAAAAACTAAACCTCAGCCACATGAAAAACTGATTCCAAATAGTCACTCTAGTGACTGCATTCCAAAAGCTTGAAAATTTGGGTCTCTATAAATGAGATCCTGCCTTTCTAAGATAATCTCCATTCAGTGGATTGTTTTCCTCATTGTGATGCCTGTATCTGCCTGCCTCTTGCTCCTGGAGCTTCTTGACTGCTGGTAGTCCTCAGTTACCACAAAGGATTTGTTTCTTTAATGACCTTGAATTAGAAAGGAGCCAGTTTTGAAATTCTGTAGGTTTGTTAGTCTTGAATGAAGTTTGGTTTTAGTAAAAGAAAAGAAAATTAGTTTGTTTGAGCTATATGATGTGACTTTAAATACTTAAGTATTTCTTTTTACTTAGTGTGTAGCACAGGGTTGAATTCTTCTGACTTGAGCAGTCAACTACTTAAAGTGGCACTGCATGAAAACTCTTCTGTACTCCTGAGTTTGAATTCACACGAGAGGATTTTCCTCATCTTTGTACATTCCTTTGAACTTTAATCTAGAGACTTGAGTCAAACTTTGAGGGTGTGTGGGTGGGGAAAGTCACAGACAGTCATGGCAGGTTTTTGGGATGTGGCTGAGTCGAGGATAGTGGTAGTGGTGGGTTTTGGCTTTGTTCCTGTGACTCTGGAGAAGGGTGTGTCTCTAGCACTTGAGGCAGACCACTGTAGGAACTTCCTCTGATGTAACAGCAGGGAAGTTGGTGAACAGTCCTCCCTCCTTAAAATTCAGAATAACACTGTAGTGTCTCTTTGGAGCTCTGATGCCAAAATCAAGATCAGCAGTTCACATCAGTGAAGAATCCTGAATTCCATAAGCAAGGAACTCATTGCTCTTTTGAGTTCTGCATTCTCCCTAAGCAAAGCTGTTCTTTCTGAAGTTACACATTTTGACTTGAAGTCACTATCCAAGGGTGTGCAGTTCTTACAAAAGCCTTGATGTAATATCTAATACATGCAGACTTTTCAAACCACACTTTCTGAAGTTTCGTACTCTTGGCTAAAAAAAGGCTTTCCCTGCTTTGTCCTCACTCCTACACAAGCTAATGGTGACCAGAGAACAGAAGTAGATATTTCTACGGATTAATAATTTGTGCTCACACTCTTTTTTTCAATAGGAGGAACGTATTTCTACATGAGTAAGATTCTACGATTGGTCAGAAATACTGCAGCATCTTTTGCATCATTATTAGTGCAACTATTTCAAATGGTTTTGCTGAAGCTGGGTTATGAATATAAAGGTACCTTTTCAGTTGTCTTCTTGGGTCTGCAAACAAAGACTGTGTGTATTGGGTTTTTTTATTTTTTTCTTATAGACTTCATCTTGGCACTGTGGTGTTCTTCTCCTATAGTCTTTTGGCTGGCTCCTGTCTTTCTCAGTTTTTATTATTACCTCACTTGTGCTACACTTTCCATACCTTTACTCTGTTTTGAAAGTATCAAGATTCCTTTATAGGAGATTCACATGTTGATTTTACTAGAAAGTAGTAGAGAGTAATTTTTGAATTGCGAAATTTAAGCTGATTTTTAAAAACTGTGGTGGTGTCAGCTTCTAATCTTTCAGTATCTTTTGGTTTCTCTTATCACCCTTAAACCTGCTGTGCACTTAAAGCTTGTTCAGATCTGTCTTGCAAAACTCAAACTGCTCTCATCACTCTGCACTCCTTTATAGCTCATCTTGTTTTCCCTGAAAACATTCATTTCTTCTTTGGTGCTTTCCCTTCTATAATACCTGCTCTACAAGTGAAGTTAAATTGCCATAGGCAGAAGGTAACTGATTCTTGCATGTGAGTAGAACTTTGCTCTCCCCCTTCTCTCTGCTCAGAGCCTTATAATTGCTAATGCTTTCTCCTCCTCCTTGTAACAAGTTTCTTAAAATCAACACAAATATGTAATGAATGGCTGACTCATTTGATGGAATGTTGGGAACAGGGACTTATTTGATGAGAGTTGGTTGGATTGTTTGTTTTTGTTTCTTTTTGCAAACTTTGCTTTCTGAAAAGAATCAGAAGGATTTTTTTAAACTAAGAGTCCTTCTGATGTTTAAAGAAGGAACAAGATTACACAGAATAGGCTTCTTCCTCAGTCATTTTTCAGGTTTCCTTTGAGTAATCTGACTTTAATAACAAACCAAATCAGTTTAACTAAAATCTGTGTATATGAAAGGCTTTGGACTTGAGAATTAGAATTCATGTGTGCTTTTTGGTTGTGTTGCAGCTCACTCAGACTACTGTGGAAGCATGAATGTAAAGGAGTTCTACAGAGAAGATCGTCATCTTGGTGTGAATGAGGAATCAATATGTAAGTATAGTGATTGATACAGTCTCAGTCCTAGGCTCTGCACCAGGTTGTAGCTGTAATAGTAGTATCAGACAGCCCCTGACACTGTGGAAGCTACAAAGTAAATACTTGGTTTGCAACTTAAATGTGGGGGGATGGTGATCCCCTGGTATACTGTAGTATTTCCCCCAGCAAGTTTCCTTCCCCTGAGGTTTGCTTAGCAGTTTTTGGGTTGGTAACTGATGATGTGAGATAGACACTGATTATCTTGTAACAGTCTTGACTTCATCCTGGCTTTATCCCATTAATCAACTGTTACCACAACCAACAGGTGATGACTGTAAAGGGAAGAAGCATCTTGAAATATACACCACAGACCACATGCAATCCTCATGGGCTAAAAGGGTAGCAAGGACCATTTGGCACACCTTTTCTTCTGCAGGTTGACTTGGACATTTTTGTTTGTTTTTATTTTGCATCGCAATCTCACAATGTTAATCACACTCATTTTGTGTTTGGGGGTTTTTTCCTTCCTTCATCTGTCAAAGTAGGGTAAAAATATAAAGTGCCTTGACAACTAACTTCCTTAACACCTTCTGTCTGAATTCTTGCTCTGATTTTGGCTTTTGTACAAGCTTGGCAGGCTGCTTACCTATTAGTGAAAACAAGGTGTCAGGTAATGTGCACCTTATATGTTAGAAGGAACAAGTCAGATTGTTAATATATTGCACTTCAGAGAGATCTGTGTGCTTGCTAGGTTGAAAAGCTGACTTCAAATAAAAGCAAAGTATGAGATACTGGTATGCAGATTATTTCAATAAAGGGGTCTTAACATTTTATTTTTGTTCTAGTGATAGTCAATTTTTACAGGAATCTTGTATAGGGATAGAATCTGCCCTCTGAGAGGAGTGTTCCCTAGCTTGAATGACTGAGGCATCAAGGATCTGTTGAGTGCTCTTTATTCAGCAGAGGAAAATGATTTGAGACACTTCAGTCACCTAAATGATTTGCAAAACATTGGGTTGGTATATCTATAATCCCTCAGATTAACCCAGACATATCTGCTAATCTAAAAATGTAGGATTATTTCCTAAACTTACATGGTGTAGTTTGTTCTGTAGAAAGATTGGTCCTAGTCTTGGACATAGTGATTGTTGGCCTCAGCAGGCTTTAAGTTACAGCATTTTATTACAGTGCATTGGATGGGGGGGTTGGTGGTGGTAGTTTTGTTCTCTTTAAGAGATACAAAACTGTCCCACTGAACATCCTTGAGAACATTCAGCTTAATGAAAATTTACTGCTTGTAACTTTTAGGTGGGAATACTTTCTATTATTTATCAGTATTTCTTAGACATCACTGGAATTTTAAATTTTTAATTTTTCTCGCTCTGCACAGTAATCCAGATAATGACCTTGATGTATAATTTTGAACAAACAGGATGCTTTTAAAGTAATGATGTGCTTAAAGCTTGTTTTTGTGGTAGTACTCTTGCTGTTCTCTGCTACACTTTGCATGGCATTGTTCGATAAACGTGTTACAAAATGTAAACTTTGATTTTAGAAGAGTTATATTCTAACTGCACAGGTGGTGTTCAGTCTATTTATCTCTGTCCATGAGAATTCAGTTTCTAAACTCTCTTGGTTTTACTTGACTTCATCTTTATTAGTGGCTTGCTTTGCTTTAAAGTAGTGAAGAACCAAGTTTGAGATTACCGAAAGGTACGGTTTAAAATTCTGCAGAAGATGTAATGGGCAGGGGACAGTGTCTTTATGGACTGAAGAGAACCTTCAGCTCCTTTGTGTCTGTTACCACATGGAGTTCATTTGTTATAATCCAGGTTACTTTATGCTTCACGTGTTGCAAACAGCGGGAGCAACGGGATGGCTTGTGTCGCAGAAGGTGTTGTCTCTCCTTTGGCTGGCCCTTCTCTCTCCAGGTTACTATTCTAATCTGTGTCTGTGTGTGTGCACTGCCTGTGGCTTTTGGCAGATGAGGGGGCCGCAGGGGTTTATACTAATTCAGCTGTGCTTATGCTCTAGCTTTTGTCTTGAAATGCATGTGCTACTTTATTGGCCAAAATCTCCTTAATGAGAGGGTGTGTTTCTGTCCACAGGCATTACAGGAGACTAACCAGACTGTTTCATGAGGGAATGAGTGTGTGAATAGCACTGAATATGGGGTGTCAATAATAATGGGGTGTGTTTGGTTTGGCAGTCACTTGCTATATTGGTATTCCTCATACAAAAAAAAAACTTCTGCTGCTAATCTGTGCATTTCCTGGAGAGCATACTGAGGTCTCCAGTGTGTGATAACTTCAGACATTAATACAGAATTTCCAGTGAAGTAGCATTGTCATAACAAGCAAGCACTTTATCTCTTTGCATGGCTGTTGACCTTGTTGAGTAGCTGGTGTTACAATGCTGTCATACTTGTGATAGCTAGATGTCAATAAACTGCATGCATTGTGTTATTCATGCATTTCTCCACTCTGCAGAGCCTTGTTGGCCACAGCTGTATGTCCTTCTGCTTGGTTTCTTTTGAACATGTGCTGCAGTAATTACATTTCACACTCCCACCTTTTGTCTTCTAGGGAGGGCAGCTTCTGGCATGTTCAGGTTGCTTAGAACTGGGTGGTATCAACTTGTTACTCTGATGTCTTTGCTCAAGGTGTTTCTTTTAAGAAGGTGTGTATCCTTTGAAATAATTGTTTTATGAGCAAGTTATTTACCCAGTTATAATATAAAACAATTAATTATGGTAAATGTGTTCTTTCTTGTAAACTTCTCTCTCTTTCTCTAGATGCCTTCCAAAGAACTACAGGTGGTTACTGTTTCTTATCCCACTCCTGTTTCTGCTAGGTATGTCAATTGTTCATTTATAATACAAATCAAAATGTGTACTACAGCTGCTCCAAAATCGCATTTTGAGTTGATTTATGAGGAAGATACAAAACTGAAAAAGAGCAAGTTTGTTTGTGGACAGGCAGTAATTCAAGCTTCCAGGGTACTGAGAAGTCAGCAGGCTTTCCCCTTGTCATGAAAGCAATATCCTTGATTTAATTGTGTAGAGCTCTTTAGAAAGAGTGGCTGAGTAAGTAAATGCACTGAAGTCCATGTTTCTTTACCTCCCTTCATAGGAGCAGCAGTGAAAGAGTAGGCTGGGTACTGATTGCTTTGTCAGTCTCCATTGAAGTGTGGTTAAGTTTTTACCAAGTCATCCAAAGTCTTTCCTTTGCTCTAGAGCATGTTTTAGTTGCTTAAAATACTGCTGACTTTAGAGTGGTAGGTAGACAGTGTTCCAGGCTAGCTGTCAACTTTGAAATGGAACCAGTTGAAGTATTTACTAGAAGTGCTGGGCCATTTCCAAAAAGCAGTTTCATGTCTTTGTGAGTCTTGAAATTTTGCAGCTATTTTGTGGAGAAGGTGAAGCTTCTTGGAAACTTAAGTGGGCATTCAAAGTCCTCTCTATAAGGGTGAACAAGGAAAGAATTTATCCTGTGTAGAAAATGCTGCTGCTTCCCATTAAGATATTGCAAAAATAAATGTGATCTTGTGAAATGCTATTTTATTTCCACAGAAGCCCAAGTTTCTTCCAACTTTCATTAGTTCTTATGCAATGTGATATGTAGTAAGTGTATAATGCAACATATTTTCCATGGAGATAAAAAGCAGCATTTACATCTGCCTTCAGAAAATGTGGCCTGTCTTAATCAGCAAATGTGACCAAGGTGCCAGGGAAGCAGTATGAATTCGAGTCATGGTACAGAAGAGAGAATTCTTTTGAACATACATTGCTTTTCATTTCTGCTCTAGGTTTGTGGTTCTGGGGGCTTAATGGCTTCATTTCATTATTACCCCCATTGAACTGGACAAGAATTGACAGAATACAGAGAACAGATGATTCTGTTCATGTTCCTGAACAACAAGATGATTCTTTTCATTCTGTGCAACCTCCAAAGGTAAGGGAGAACAGTCTAGGGAAGAACTTGAATATATTTTAAGACTTCTTAAATCCCGTGTCTTCAATATTTAACAATAACTACTTGTTGCACGAGAGTAATATAGATAAGTTGATTTTTATATATTAAAGCATCATCTTTATACCCTAGGATACCATAAATATCTTTGACTTTGGTCGCATAAGTGAGCTGGAAAAGCAGATGGCCTTCGTGTCTGACAGATGCCATGACCGAAACAAAGAATATAACAAAGTGATGAGCCTGCTCCAGAATCTTCAAGATCAGGTTGCCATGATGAGTGACAGAAGTGAAACATTGAATTTAATAAAAAATGTGATGAGTCAATATGTTAAAGATATGAAATTGGAGGAAAAGGTAAGACAGTCAGTTATTGATGTTTCCTGATACTGATTCAAGTGTTCTATTTTATTACTGCAGATTGAGAGCAACTTGACTGGAGGATTCTTTTTCTGCTCTAGAAATAACCAGTAGGTAGTAATGGCCAAGGAGAAGTTGTGGGCATTTGCCCCTCCTTTGTTATTGCTGACAAAGGATTAATTCCAGATAGGTGGCCTAAAGTAGATTCCTACATTGCTGAAAAGCTGCTGGATTTATCCTGTTTCCATACAGATAAAGAAGGCCATAGGGACAAAGCAGGGATTTGGTGGTAAACTTCCCTGAATATATCCCCTACTACAGCTATATCAGACTTCTGTATTTATTACAGATTCTATAATTTCTCACACTACTTGCAGAATAAATCATTTAAACGTTCACAGAATGGAATGAAAATTAGACTTTGCAGAAGATAATCAATTATGGTATTTGTACTCCAAAAGAAAATACACCCTCTTTTTCTCCTGTTTTTTTAAGACTGACTTTCTGGCTTTACATAAAGAACATGAGTTGCGCATCCAGACCCTGGAAGATCTTCTTAGAAAACTCTCAGCTGAATCCAAGGTATTGACAGTGGCTTTGGCTGACTTGTTCTAATTGTAACCTGTTGATAAAACATACTGGGGTTTTTTTATTGCTGTTCCAAACTGCAGTTACCTTTACTCTGGTTGTTGCAGTTCCCTAAGTCTCAAAATTGTTTGTGTTTTTGCTCCTCCTTCTTGGAGAGGGTTTCATACCAAAGTTTAAAAATTATTCCCTTGACCATGAGTCAGGTTTATTTGGAATGAAACCTTGTTTTACAGAGGCACGACATATTTGTGAGCACAGTCCCATACAGATGGTGCTAAAATTTATTTTCATATAACATTCTTTAATAATATTCTTTATATTTTCATATAACGTTCTTTATTCACACTTTCTGTCACTTGAGTTTCTTCGTGTATGTTAAAACCTAACTTTTGTATTTTTTTAGGACATCCAGAAGGAGTTTGACCTAGCCAAATCAAAATCAGTGAGGTATAAACACTTTTTAAATATATTTTGCTTTTTCACTCCTGATGCCAGCTGACAGAGACCCTTATCTTGTGTCAGTTAACTGACCCTGAGAGGTTCTATTGTCAGCAAGAACACTTTTGTCTTGTACTGGATTTCAGCTATGATGCTGAACACCAGCACAAGACCCTCCTCCAGTGTGGGAGCAACCCTACAATTATACTTTCATTAGGGAAAACTGTTTATATAGTGGAGGAGAATGGGGGACCTCTCATGCTCTTATAAATGCATTAGTTTTTCTTCAGCTTACTTTGTGAAATACACAGTAACTGCTTTTGATGAGCTTTATATTTTAATTCTTGAACTGTATCAATTCTAACTTTTGTCTCTTGTTTTTTGGCTTATTTGCTGAATTGCCATTTAAATTAGAATTCAGTGTAAAATGGCTTTAAGAATGATGGTTGAGACCTTTTCCCATAGCGTTCACTGGACACTGATCTATATTGGTCCTATATGAGCTGCTATTTGTAACTCAGCACTGCCTCTGGAGTTACTCTGGTTTGAGTGAGGTAGCATGAGACTCACTAACCAGTGGCAAACACACAAAGTTTGACTGGTTTGCCAGATGCCCTTAAATTCCCCAAAATCTGTATATACTTCAAAATACTTTGCTTTGAATATATTAATTCTAGGTATGCCTTAAGTAACACTATGGTACAACTGCAAGTTCACTTTGTATTAGACAAGTATATTCTCACATCTTTGGAATTTGATGGAATGATTCCAACTATGCTTTCCTAATGATTGACTCCTTGTTTTTTTTAGAGATGATGATCAATACAGTCTCCTTATGTCCAAAATTAAAAAGCTAGAACTAGAGCTGGCTTATAGAAATCAGAGCTGTTATCTGGGGAAAGCGTCAAGACTAGTTGTGAGAAATGGATGTCATCCATGAAAAGTAGGTTCTGCAACTTCTCTTCACTGTCCTAGTAAAATTTGATACTACTTGGTTTTGTTCACTAAATTTCTTGAAATGCACTGCAGTCAGTAACATGGGAGTAGTATTAACTTTAAAGAATGACAGTGTTGTATGTAGGGTTACTGTGAATTTTTCCTTTAGTGCCTAACACTATACTAGAGAAGAGTTTATGGCTTGTTTTCAACAATGGCAGGGGTTTGCTTGTAAGTTATGATGTAGTGGCAGTTCTCTGTACAGTACTTTGTTGATCTATCTTGCTAACCCATGGAAATATGGAAAAGAAACTCAAGAAAAGCAAGTTAGGTTGTATTTGAGAGTTATTTCTAAAAATCCTCCCTAAATTCTTTTGAAGCCTTTAAAGGGTCTGACTGGAATGTAGCAAACAAAATACAATATTTTCTACTTAACTAATGACTTGTGATAACAGTCTAGGCTATGTGCCTGTTGTGTGTGTGTATATATATATATACACAAAGCCTAATAATTATTTATGGCTTCTACTAGGTGGATGCCCAGGTCAAAGAATCTGTCAAGCTAATGCTTTTTGGTGATCAACAAGAGGACTTTCCTGAGTCACTTCTCCAGTGGCTTACCTCCAATTTTGTGAGCAAAAGTGATCTACAGACTTTGCTGCGGGATCTTGAGTTGCAGATCCTCAAGAATATTACACTCCATATGTCTGTAACAAACCAAAAAGTAACATCTGAAGTAGTTACAAATGCTGTGACTAATGCAGGGATTTCTGGAATCACAGAAGCGGGTGAGTGAGTTTGAAGTCTCAAAGTTCAACTAAAACTGGAAAGAGTCTTTCCTGGTATTTTGTGGAGCATGACTGTCAACATTAATGTTAATGATTTTAGGAAATGTCAGGAACATCAGTTGAAATGAGGAGAACTGCAGAAAATGCTTTATGGAGTGTATTCTTGGAGCATTGATGCCTGTTGTGAACATCTGCATTTTTTCAAAGTGTGCTATCTTGATAATTGAATTCCCAAGAAACAAGTATACCAAAGAAATGCAGCTCAAGGTCTTAGGAAGAAGGAATGCAGATTTAAAAAAAAAAAACAACAACAAACCAGCAGTCAAGATGCAGTATGAACTTGTATTTTAAGACAGAGAACCATGTGTTAAAAGTGGCCTTGGTCTTGCCAGAGGCTTTCAAAGACTTGTGATGAAGTGCAGCATCTCAAAAAGATGCTTGCAGCTTCATTGATCTGTAAATTATTTTATCCACTTGATCTTACTAAAATATTTTTCCTTCTATTGTCTTGTATGTGTGCACCTCTAGCAAGTACAGATTATTGTAAATAATGCACTGAAACTCTACTCTCAAGACAAGACTGGGATGGTGGATTTCGCCTTGGAATCTGGAGGTAAATAGTGGAGGAAACACCATTTTACTATCCATGCTTTTAGTGGTATTTACTAGAAATAGTAAAATAAAGAGGACATGTTAGTATAGCATTTTTGTGTGTTGCCAGATCATCAGATCAGGTGCAATCTGTGATGGTGTTTACAGGCCTGTATCTCAGCCTGGGTGTGGATACACAGGAATAGAATAGTTCTCAGCATGTCTACAGTAAGAAGAAATGAAAACCTTAACCTGTTTTAAAATAACATTGTATGTGATAGAAGCATTGTATCTACAGAAAGTTATTAGATCTCAATGTCTTTCATCTGGTATTCGTTGAGCTTTATATAAATCTCTGCCTTAATTACTCATTCTGTCTTGAAGACTTCCATTTCTGCTAACCTGATCTATCTTTTTTGAGGTGGCAGTGTTCTGAGTACTCGCTGTTCTGAAACCTATGAGACCAAGACAGCATTAATTAGTCTCTTTGGAATTCCTCTGTGGTACTTCTCTCAGTCCCCAGAGTGGTGATTCAGGTAATTGAAGGCCCAAGTAAACAAATGCACCAATGTTATTTGTGTTGAGTGTTTGGATGGCTCTGGTGCTCTGCTGGGGGTATCTCTGTAATGTACTGGGGGCACAGGTACTTGAGGTATGTTCCCAAGAGTGGGGCTCTTCTGGCAGACCCTGGACATGGCTTAAGTCCCACTCTAGCAAAACTGAGACTCACAGGAATCTTGGGTGGTGCACTGGGGTTGTGTAAAGTGTGAGGCCTGGGAGGGTTCCTGTTGAGAGCTAATCTCAAGGCAGGTCTTCAAAACACCACTGATAGCTCAGGTGGGTGTGGTGTCTTCCTGAAGAGTTCCACCAAGGAGATTATTTCTGCTCCTTACTGTTTTAAGACTGTCCCTAAGAACTCAGAATTCATTACAACTCTTCATTACAATAAAATAAATTAGAAAACACTGTAACATTGTTTTTATGTTGTGTTCCATCTGTTGTCTCCACCTTCCTTCTGTTGCAGCCGGACATGTATCCAGGAAACTGCTGGGCTTTCAAAGGATCACAGGGCTACCTTGTGGTGAGACTCTCCATGAGATCTATCCAACTGCCTTTACACTGGAACATATACCAAAAACTCTTTCACCAACAGGGAATATCACCAGTGCTCCTAGGAACTTTTCAGTATATGTAAGTCTTTCTCTGAATTTAAGTTGATGTTTGTACACAGAATATTAGTGTTCCATACCTTGGAAAATAGTAACTTGGGGGAGGACAGCTAAGATGATAAACTGTTTCACTCATTGCTCTTAAAAATTGCTTTTATTTATGAGCTTTGAAATTACGAATAAGAAGTGTTGCAATTTATTTTGGGTGAGTTATTTCTTTACTCTTGCTCTCTTTAGTAGTAAACACTTTTGGAGGGAGATAATGGTTTTTTATTTGATCTAGTTCTTTCTAATATTTTGTTTCATCCTCCCTCCCATTCTTCCTCTCTCCACCCACTATCCCTCCCATTTTGTCTCTGCACCTTCTCTGTGATGTGCCTTAAATAATTTTTTTAATTCATTTTACCGAGCACCACAGTTGTGTGGCAGGATTTCAGGACAGACCACAGGGTATATCAGAGAGCAGTGATGATATTTGAGAACTTTTTGTCAGGCTTTTCTAAACACTTAAACAGTCATCTGCAAGCATCTGAATCTTGCCTTCAACATTGATGTTCTCTCCTTGTTTGTCCTGAGCAGTTTATATTGTACACTGTGATAGAGGTTTTAGCTGTGGGAATTACAGGGTTTGACCATGAAAACACATAAACAGCACAACTGTTTACAGGGCAGGAAACTGGAATACAGAGCTGTGCTTGAACTTTAAATTACATGGGAAACATTCTGATTCTTGATAGACTTTCAAGTGCTGTCTCTTGATTGGAAATTTGATGGAAGCAAAAATCTTTATCCTATTGTTACAGGGTCTGGATGATGAATATCAAGAAGAAGGCAAGCTTCTAGGAGAGTATGTCTATGATCAAGATGGAGAACCACTGCAAATGTTTCCAGTGATGGTAAGATTATAAAATTTAAAATATCTGGAGAAAGTTACTTTTATTTCCTACACTTGTGTGCAATGAGCAATGAAGGGACATGGCCTTGTTCTCATCTGGGCACTGTAGAAGCTGAGGTAAAAAGTATCTATCTACCTCTGCCTCAACCTATGGCCTAAATAGATGAGAGGGGAGGAAGACTTGTTGCTATGTGGACCACAATGGTGGGAAGTTGCTGAACATGGGAAGAGTCTGTTCCATGCTTCTTCAGGCTCACAAATAATTGTAAGGCAATGAAGGTTCTATTCAAAGGAACAGAAAATTCCCAAGGCATAACTTAGGTTCCTGCAAGTACCTACAGCATTAATAACTTAAGAAAGCTTCAGTTGCAGCTGTTTATGCCAGAACCCTGACACTGATTTGTGTGTTTGCTTTTTTCCTTCTCCAGGAGAAAAATGAAGACGCATTCCAGATAGTGGAGCTGAGGATTTTCTCTAACTGGGGCCATGCAGAGTACACCTGCCTTTATCGGTTCAGAGTGCACGGGAAACCTGCCGAGTAATCCACACTACAGCTGGGGGTGGCTGCTTTGTACATTTGGTTCCTAATCTGTATATACTGGGAAGCCTACAACACTGGAATCTGTAAAGGACGAGGATGCAAGATGCACGCTGCAGAACTATTGATCCTCTGATAAAGGCAGAAGACTGTCAGCAGAAATGTATAAACCCCGATTTTATTTGCTCTAAGGCTCAGCTTGTAATTGCCAGTTCGCTTCATATTTCCGTGTCCATGCTGAGAGAAATAATGCATGCAAACAGCTCTGGTTCATAAAGCCCAGTTGGCAAACAGGTGACACATATTTTATTACAAATGAATGTATAGGTTTTTTTAAAAGAATAAACCACACTTTCTGCAACTAGGAATCTGTTCTTTTTTAATCCAGGACTTAACTGCATACTTTTGCTAGCTTGGCACCATAAGCCAAAAACTGTGGTACATTTTGAACACTGACTGTGGCTAAAGGTGTCCTTCAGTTGATAGTTGGTTTTGACCTTTTTGGTGGATCCAAAAGGGCTTCTTTGCTACATGTTGAATATAATAAATACTACTGTCAGGGAAAGCTAATACAACCAAAACCAGTTTAAACACCAGCGACTGAGAATGCTTTACTGTAATTTGTGGCCGCGAATTGCTCTAAAAGTCAGGGATAACTTTAAATAACTGAAGTTATTTTAAGGATTTTTACCATGGCAACTTGGCCAGTTTGTTCTTTTTTTAGTGTCAATCCCAAATCGACCTTGATGTACTGACTGGCTTGGAGCTGATAAGCCTGCTGAATTGCTCAGTAAACACTGCTGTACAGCAGTTGAACTACCTTAGTTTGTCAGAAGTGATCTCTTTGGGAAAAAATTTCTTAGACTGGTTGATTGTTACACTCCATAAATGTACTGTGAGAATTGGGTGTGTGGAAAACAAGCCTGAAGTAATTCTCGCTGCGTCACATTTACCAGAGGGACTCGAGCTCAGCGCTGCTGTGTGCAAACACGGGCATTCCTGATCCTCCCCACAAGCCTTAGTCGCGTACCAGATGAGTAGAGTTGCTCTTGGAAACAACATTTCCACATAGAACGAGATGAAACTGCCCCCTTAGCCTTGCTGCTTTGAAGATCCTTTTTGGAAAAGGTTCCTGAAATTCACTTGTATGCAGAATTTTTATCTTGCTGTTCTAGTGCATTTTGTAGTTACACAGAACTGTTACCACATGGACCTGCTGACTGGTTTTCTGACTTGAGTTATGTATGTTGCACAACAGTCCTCGAATGTTTGAAATACAAAATGTCTCCATGTGAAGAACTTTTTCACTTGTCCTAGAGACAGAACCTATGGCCTACGCAGAGGAGTAGTGACACATGTACAGGTGTTTTCATATTATAGGTTACATATTTAAAATTAGAATTATCCTGTATAAATTGAAATTAGGTAGCTCGGGGGGGGGGGAATATTTTGAATAACACTAACTTATTTTAAAAAAAGCAAGATAGGACTTTGTGCAAGTATTTTTGTAATGCTTTTCAAAATGTCTGTTCTTCTTTGCTGCCTCCAAACTGACAAGATGCTATTGAGATGTTTAAATAAAGAGTTTTAATTTTTGACAGTGCATGTAATACTTGAAACAAGAAATAAAGTCTCTTTTCTGTATTTTTTTTATCAGCTGCTTAACTAAGTGAGGAAGGATTGCGATTTCAAATTGCCCTGAGCTGGGGCAGAGGTGGGGGATTGCACTCAGGCTTTTACAAGGGGCAGGGTCACAAAGCTTTAAGGGGCAGGGCCCAGGGGTAGGGTGGGGCTGGAAGGTGAACATCAGAGACGGAGAGTTGGGAAAAAAAAGCACACTTAACTCGTTGCTGTGTGCCTTTCACTCGTTGCTGGAGGGTTGGCTTAACTCCTGCTCCCTCAGCTTTGCCTGAATCCCTGAGCCAGAGACTCCTCACCCGGTCTGATTGCCTGCGCTCCATCAAGCATCCCTTGATTCTCATTACTTTTTTTCAATTCTGCTGCAGTTTCCTGTGCTGTTGTGCTCTCCAGGGCCGGTAGTGCCCCGGGCTCGATGCCCGGGGGTTCCTCTCACGCCGTTTGTAGTCCCCGCGCCGCCGTTACCGCCGGGGACGCCGCACGCAGCCGCGGGCTGAGCCTCGCGGGCCGCCGTCCGAACGGGCGGAAGCCGGGCAGCGGGGCGCCGAGGCTCCGTGCGCATGCGCCCGGCCCCCGCCTCCCCTCCCCGTCCTCCGCGCTGATGGCGGCGGCGATCATGGCGGCGGAGCAGGAAGCCGCGAAAGGCGGCGGCGGCAGGAACCGCGGCGGCGTGCAGCGCGTGGAGGGCAAGCTGCGCGCCAGCGTCGAGAAGGGCGACTACTACGAGGCGCACCAGATGTACCGGACGCTCTTCTTCAGGTACGGCCGCGCCGGGCCCGCCGCGCCGCCCCTCCCCCGCCCGGCCTTCCAGAGCCTTCCCACGCACTCTCCCCCGCTGCCGCCCGCCGCGCCCACGGCCGCTTCCCATTGGTCGGCGCACCTGTCGATCTCCGCGCCCCGCTCCCTGATTGGTCCGCCGGGGGGCGGGGTGGGGCGGGCGCGCGGCGCCGGCCCAAGCGGGGCCCGGGCCGGGCCGGGGAGCGGCGGCCTGAGCTCGGCCCGGCCGCGTCACCTCCCTCGGCCCCGCCGCCTCACTCAGCGGCTCGGGGCGGCGGGGGAGCCGCTCCTCGCCGGCCTTTGGAGCCCGACCCCGGCCCCGGCCCGGTCCGTGCCCCGCCGGGCCGGGCACTGTCCGGTGACGCGCGGGGTTGTTGCGTCACACTGCCCGGAGGTCACGGGCAGAGCGGAGTTTCGGCTCCTCGTCCCCCAGCGCCTCTCGGTGCCCCACGGTCCGGGGAGGCCGGGTGATGCCCCCCGGCCAGCGGGATGGGCTCGGGGTGTCTGTCCGGCCGTCCCCTGGTGCTCGGTTCGGGGCTCGCCCCGTGTCCCGGGGCCATCCTGGAGCTGAGCCCTGCGCGGCCGGTGCTCTGCCAGCTCAGTGGAAATGTCAGGCGGCTGCGCGGCGATGGTTTCAGGGTTTGAAGATTGACTGTTGCTCAGGGACATGGGGCTACTTTGTTGCACGGCACGGTCATCCTGGAGCCGCGGTCCGAAAGGGGCAGCTCTCAGGGTGGGCAGAATCGCCTGCGTGGAGGAGCTTTTTGGAATAAATTCCACTTGGTGTAGTATTTGTGTACGTGACGGTGACTAAGTAGAGCAGGCCTGGGCATTTACTCGGGAATGTTACTACTGCCTCTTTTGTCATAAGGAAATTGTTTTTGTTGCAAAGCATTTTTAGGCTTCATTTCTCACATCCCCTGCAATTTGCAGGGGTCACCCTTTCTCTCACCAGATTTTAACATGTAGACCCTTGCTTGTGGGAGCACAGAAGGTGTTTGTTCTAGGGGCTGCCTCACTTGGTCCTGGCTTTGTTTACTTGTGGCTCTGCTGGGAGAGGACAGGATGGAAATTTGGCTTCGCAGAATCCATTCGGTTGGAAACGACCTCTGATGTCATCAAGTCCGACTTTTTGGGCAGTGACAGTTGACAGTGATGGACATCACTTGTCAACTGAACAGTGGCACTGAGTGCCACATCTGGCTGTTTCTTGAGCCCTTCTTGAAATGTGATCCCACCATCTCCCTGGGCTGCTGGGCCTGGTGCCAATGCTTCACCACCTTCTCTGAAGAAATTTCTCCCAATGTCAGACCTGAACCTCCCGTTAAAGCCATTCCCTGCCATCCTGTCACTGGCTGCCTGGGAGAAGAGCACCTGGCTCCAGCCTCCCTTCAGATGTTGTAGGCACAAAGGTCCTCCCTGAGCCTCTTTTTGTCCAGACTGAGTCCCCACCAGCTCCCTCAGCTGCTCCTTGTCAGACTTGTGCTCTGGACCCTCCACCAGCTCCATTGCCTTTCTCTGGATGTGTTCCAACCTCTCAGTGTTTTTCTTAAAGTGGGAGGTCCAAAACTGGACACCACCCTCCCTTGTCCCGTGTCTTGTGTCTCCTGTCCTCAGGCCTCATCTGTGTTAGGATAAGAGCAGGCCTATGAGTAAGCACAGAAAAATAGCAGTCATGGAAGAAAGTGGGGAAGAAAGTCCTTGGTGATTAATCCTGCTTGTGCTCCCATTGTACATCAGACAGCCTGCCCTGCCCTGCCCTGTGTACCAGCACCAGCACATTAAATCAGTTTGTTCTTCCATAACCCCTCTGATGGGATCAGCGAGGCACCATCCAGGCCTTAAGTCTTAAATTGTATTTGAGAATAAATCTAAATTTAAGACAAAGCCTGGCCTATTTTATAGTAGGGATTATGTGATGTGGTGTCTGCAGTGGTGTGAGAAGTCTTGGCTCAGGAGGTCACTTCTCCTCCAGTCTTCTGGATGTATTAACTCACATACTCAAACCTCCCTGAATTAATTTAGAATCAAAGGTCCTGCCTTTTCCATTTTAAATACAAGTGAAAGGATGTGTTCAGTTAAATGAAAAGGTGACATTTGCATGGCTGAGTAGTCTTGTCAATCCTCTATAAAATGTGATAAAAATCAGCATTTTTTCCCAGCATATTAATGCTCATTGGGGTGACCTGAGCTCTGGAACTGTGATTGGGATAGCTAGTGCTTATTCCTTTTAAACACACAGGCCTGTAAAACATTTGTCTCATCTGTCAGAGGGTAAACTTGAAATCCTGACTCAGTTTCGTGCACTGAGATGTATTTTAGGGTGGAGGAGGGGAAGAAGTGGAGGAGGAAAGATTACCATAAGCCTGCCTCCTGCAGACTTATTATCCCTCTGTGATCCAGGGAGCAGGTGGAAAACTGCTGTTCCTGCCTAACCCTGAGCTCCCCTGGGCACACCTGAGCTGCTGGTGTTTGTTACTCCCCAGGCTGGCTGGGCTGAACTCTTCTCTCTTCATTATTTGGTAACTGAGTCACTCTTCAAAATGTAATATCCTTGTTACATCCATTTCTATTCTCCCGAAACTTGTAGGGCATTTTTCTGGTATAAATATTGTGTTCCAGGATTTCTCTTGTTTTAAATACCATTTAGAGCAATGTCATCAATATTTATTTTTATTAAACAACTTTTCTGATAAAAGTTCTTTGAAAAACTCCAGCTGTTATAAAATGTATTTTATATCATAAAATAATTTTCATCATCTTTTAGTACCTTCTGTAATAATTCTCAGATTAGGAGCTTCCATACAGCATTGTGAATCTACTGGAAGTAGAATTTGTGGAAGTGGGTCCATGCTGACTCCAGCTCCTAGAAGCAAACCTGGATGGGAGCCCAGCTATAAAAACATTGAAGCTGCAGATTCATTTGACTCACATTTACCATGGTGATTGCAAATCCAAGTTGTTGAGGATTATTCCAAAACTAAAACTTGTGCCTTCCATTATTTCAGTTCTGTTTTGGATAAAAGACCTTGGGGTTTCTTAGAGTTGATGTGCAGGGTGGGAGGAGTGTCTCCGGCCTTGTTTGTTGTCTGTGTGATGTTACCAGCAGGGCCTGTCCCTGAAGGGGACACGTGTGACAGGAATCTGCGGCACAGCACAAGAGGTTTGGGATGCTCTGGTTGTCCCTTTGGTTGGTGTGAGTCCCCATGGCCACACTGTCCTGTCCGGCTGTCCCAGCACCCCCTGACTGCTCCACCCAGCACAGCAACCCCTCTGTTACCCCACGGCACTCTTGGGAACAGCCCGGGGCTTCAGGAGCAGAAAGGGGTGACAAGGGCACAGCCAGGGGTGACATAGACACTGCATAGTCAGGGGTGACACGGGCACAGCCAGGGGTGACACGGGCACAGCCTGGGGTGACACAGGCACAGCCAGGAGTGACACGGGCACAGCCAGGGGTAACATGGGCACAGCCAGGGGTGCCACAGAGGACAAATCACACTGCAGGTGCAAATGCAGCAGGGTAGAGCCAACAGCTCTGCTGATACCTACTGAGAACACAGATTTTTTGTGTAGCAGTTAAAAGAAATGGAATTTGGAAACTCTGCCACACCTAAACTGCTTTTACGGGAAATGCTGTGTCTCTCCAAGAGCTGTAGTTACTGACAGTGATGATGTGCAGGAGGCTGCGATCGCAGCTCTGTGGTAAAAGGTCCTGAGGTAACCACTGGAGCAAATTCTTCAATTCCTTATTTCTTTGTTAATTCTTAAGTGAGAAAGGTGGAAGGTGTGTTTTGAAGCATTATATTTTGTTTCTTTTAAAGTGTTGCATGGTGAATCTTGCTGGCTGTGCATACCTTACTCTCAAACCCAGGAGAGACGAGCTCCTTTGGTTCAGCAGAGGACTAGGACAGGCTGATGTCCCCTGGCAGAGTAGTAGTGGTCAGAGAGACTTAGACCAGTGGAAAGGTCTCCAAGAGGTATTCCAAAAATTGTTTCACTGGGATGGCTTTGGTGGAGGTTCAGTACATTGGCATCTTTTGCTCAGTTGAAGTCTTGGTTCATTCCCTTTCCTTGTTCCAGCCCCAAACATATTTGTAGCTTTCTCCATTTTCATTCTTATATTCTTCATTTTATTCCATCAGGTCTGGAGCAGGAAACTAATTGCAACTTGCAGTTCAAGCTACATCATTATTGAAACTAACCTGATTTAAAATAAAACCCTTGTTTGTCATTATTTTAAATTTTAGCTATCTTTTTTAATCCTTTAAATAGAAGTAACTTTAAGCATACACAACTTAGTGGTAAATTTTATCATGGCTTTGGGATTTTTTTTTCAGGTATATGTCACAAGGAAAGCATGCAGAAGCAAGAGAACTAATGTATTCAGGGGCTTTACTGTTCTTCAGTCATAACCAGGTAAGTCACTGGTTTTGTGTGTGTGGCTTGGGGGCAGGGGGTTGTTACTCCCAAGATTTTGAGAGATGAATGGTGAGTTCTCAGTGGTAAATGTTTGGGGTTATTGCTTTGTAATCTTTTGTTTTATCTCTTTGTTGAGCCTTTCTCCACAAAGAAGGATTATGCCAAGCTGGAACATGCAGCAGTAGTGTTTGTGAGCGTCCAAAACAATGCCTGTGTTCTGCTTTCCTGGAGGCTTCTCTTTGATGCCATCAATTCCTATAATTTTTTCATCAGGAAGACTGAGACTTGATAGTGTGCCCTAGCTGTAGATGTTGATAAAAGCACTAAACCTGCCACTGCCAAAATTCTGGTTGATGTTTCTTTTTATGCCCTGATACATTCATCACTGCCAGTATGTGTCTGTTTTGTAGCAGAACAGTGCTGCTGATCTGTCCATGCTGGTTTTGGAGTCTTTGGAGAAGTCAGATGCAAAAGTAGCAGAAGACCTTTTAGGTAAGGCGACCTCTGCTCTTGGTTTGGTGGCATTTAGTTGTGCTTTCCCTTCAGAGTGATTTGTTAATATTCTAGAGAGCTGCAATCCTTTTTGGATGCATTCCCAACATGGCTAAGGGTTACCTTCCCCATAGGAAGGGACTGGGGGAAACTCTGTCAGACAGTTACAGGTTCCTGATGACTTTGTGGGCATGATTGGAGCTAACACTACTACCTGTCCTAAGGGTGGATCTTAGAGAAACATTAGAAGCATTACAAATCATCTTATTTTTCTTAATGCTACATGTTTTTCAATCTTATTGCTTCTAGAAAACTTGGCTAAATTGTTTAGTTTAATGGATCCAAATTCTCCTGAAAGAGTGGCTTTCGTATCCAGAGCACTAAAATGGTCCAGTGGGGGATCAGGAAAACTTGGACATCCAAAACTACACCAGTTACTAGCTATTACCCTGTGGAAAGGTATGAAAAATCAACTGGCTTTTCTGTGTTTTCCTTTGTAAATGTTGAAAGTAACGTGTTATAAGAGATCTGCTTTGTGAATAATCTAAGGAGGCTGAGATGGGAATGATTGACTGATTTCTGCTACATCTGATCTTTGCATTAATGTCTTCTTGATGTTACAGGAAAAGAATGGGTCTTTAGCTCTATATTAGTGCAAAATCCAAAACACAGCTGCTGTAAGGCTCTCTGTAAAAGGCAAGTTGATCCTTTAGACATTGAGGTAGTTTGATTTGTCATTAGAAGGAAAATGGCCAGGGAGCAAAGATGTTCTGTTGGCAAGTTTTTTTGTTTTTAAATCCTGGATAAACATGACAAAGATTGAAATACATCACCTGGCATCCAAAGCAGTCTTTGGACTGTAATTAAGTACTTTTTGAGAAGTTGGCCAGCAGGGTTATTGCAAACCAAATGCTGTTGCCTTTGATTTATGAGCCATTTTATCACTTGTGATGGGTTATAAGAGAAACACAAAATGCTCTAAATAATCATTTTACTTGTGGGTGATAGCCAGTATTTACAGTTTTGTATTCAAAACCTAACAAAGGTGATTGAGAACAGTTCAATACATGCCATTTTTCTGTGGTTTCACATGGATAACTGTGCAAGATGATTGTTTATTTTATATTTTTCAGTAGCTGCCAAGTGATGACAGTGGTTTCATGTAACAACCCAGACCCAATAATGGTCAATGCTGCAGCCTCTCTGCATGCCGTAGGCACTTCCCTAGCTGCTGTCTTGGGATTTGTGTTAGCCTGATGGCTGCTGCCAGCCAGAAAGGGAGGTTTTTTTCTCACAGCATTCAAGTTATAGGCTGCTACAATTAGGATAAGAAACAGTTGCATTCTGAAAGTAAAATTCCCCATTTTGTAGCTGCCTGCTCACTGTTCTCTTGAAGAGCAAAATGCCTACATTTTCTCAGTCTGTAGCTTGAGTTTCATCACAAAAGGCTGAGATTTTTAAAACAAAGCTTTCAACTTCAGAAGATTAGCAGCCATCCAGTTTTGTCATTGCAGTGATTTTGCACAATCCTTTGCTTCAGGTTCTAACAAATTATTGCCATTTCTTATCCCATTTTTCCTGTGTAATTGGTGTTCTGTTCAGCATATGGAAGTGATTTTAGTTTTGGTAGCAAGAGTGGGCTAAGCTAAAAATGGGAAAGGAAAGAAGGATGCTGAAGGTGCTGTTTGACTTCTTGGTGTACACGGACTAATATGGAATTTCTTGATTCCTGTCCTAAACACTGGTGAGAGCACATCAAGTGTCAGCATTCACGTAGATAAAACTATATGACCAAAATTCAAGCCAGCAGTAGCTGTAATCAAGTAAACTGTATTTAATAGCAGTTGTTCAGATGTATTTAGGGTAGAATTTAGTATTATCTCCCTTTATAAATTGACTGTAACTTACAGACTTTTTACCAGCTGTCTTGTTTATGTACCACACCCGTAACTCTTGTTCTTTTACCAGCTAATAAAGTACAAGCCTTATAAATTTGGTTTTATGTTCAGGTACGCAGAACTGATTCCTTAAAAGGCTTTTCCTTGTTCTTTTTCTAGAGCAAAACTATAGTGAATCTCGGTATCACTTCTTGCACTCGACAGATGGTGAGGGCTGTGCAAACATGCTGGTGGAATAC
Organism: Sylvia atricapilla; assembly: GCF_009819655.1. NCBI lineage: Eukaryota > Metazoa > Chordata > Aves > Passeriformes > Sylviidae > Sylvia > Sylvia atricapilla. The sequence continues at coordinate 2,586,394 of NC_089154.1, forward strand.
TCCTCGTCCCGCGGATACCGCAGTGAGGTGGACATGTTTGTAGCTCAGGCAGTACTACAGTAGGTGTTAAACTTCTTTTGAAGCATTTTGCTGAGATGACATTATGTGTGGGACCAATCTGATGTAACCAAACACACAGCCTTTTGCAAAGAGGAACTGTGAAACTGGCCAGAGCAACAACAGGAGCAAACCGTCTGAAAAGCCCATGTGTTAAATTTGTCAGACTGGGGAGGAAAAAAGTAAAATAATGTATTAAGGTCAAAACCTGAAATTATATCCATTGCCTGAAGAATGAATGTAATCTGTTTAACCCTGAAAGCACAATTCTTAGTTTTATTAGCAGCACTTTATGTTTAGTTTAGGGCTTATCTATATGTTCTTACAAATACTGGACTCAAGCAGGCCCTGTATTTAGCACAGAACTTTCACTCAGGCCCTAAGAGGCAGCTTGTCATGGTCAGCCTGGTTTGTGAGCAGCAGCTTGATGGCTCTTGCCTTGACAGAGTTGCTGCTGGCTCTCATTTTAGGCATTTATTTTGTAGGAGGTGGGAATGCAAGCTATTGTGTGCTTTTGCAGAGCTCATGTAGAATGAAGGTTGACAAAGCCAATTTTACTGTGTTTAATCAGCTGATGGCTTTCTTCAGGCAGGGAAAGCAGCTCACGGAGGAGTCTGAGGAGGAGGTGGAGACAGGACTGTGTGGCAGGGAGTCAGGGAGAGAGTAGGTGTTGGGGAAGAGGGAGGAGGTGAGAGCAAGTTTCTCTCTCTTTTGGCAAGCAGTGAGCTGTCATGTCAGATTTGTCCTGCTTTCCATAGCTGGTTGCTATAGATTGCTGTGATTTTGAGCAATAGCAAATCTTTTATGGGAATCCAGTATGTGCAGAACTCAAACAATTATATGGGGAGAAATTCTGTGGAGAAGTTAAAAGATTATATTTTCATAAAGCACTTCTACTGCGTCCTTTCCTGGCCTATATGTCAAATACTGTGTTAAATCCTCATACGTGGTAGTTTATTCACTAATGAAAATAATTGCAGTTCCTTGGTAGCCGTGAAGCAAAACAGCCCCCAGCCCTTGCACATGTGAGGGTGCAGAATTAGAGGCCAGCCTGCCATCAAAAATGAGATGGCTTGTGGCAGCCTTCCTAGTGCTTGCTGACGGCATTTGTCCCAGATAAAGGCCTGTTAGGCCAATGGGACTTGCAGAGATTGCCAGTTAAATTAACTGGACCTGAACAAGGATTTGATCTGTTTGGGGAATCGATCTGTTGGGGACAAATGGCTTGGGAGCTCAAAGTAGAGCTTTATTATGAGACTTTCAGGCATGTATGTCAAGCTATTAGTGGTCTTGATGCCACATTATGTTGAGGTGGAATAGAAAGACAGAGTCAACAAATACTGACAGATACATACTAAAAGCAGAGATGTTTCGGGACGAATGGGTCTTTAATTCAGTTTTTAACTCAGCATAGTAAATCCTGGACCAGTAGAAGCAATATCATGTTAGTGTGAGTTACAGGGTAGCGAGTCTTGCTACATTTTGAAAATTGATCCTCCCTTTTAGTAACCATTATGTACAATCTGCTTAGATCCCGGTTAAACTCATTCTATTGATATTTAATGTCTGTTTTCCCTCCCAACCTGCCTATTCCACAGTGTGTTCTAGTGGTGATTTCCCCCTTCCTCAGCTGATGGCCAAACCATCCCCAAAGATGTCCATCTCTAGCAGTTGTGCTTTGCCATCAGTTCAAGCTGACATGGCCTCTGTGCACAAGTGAAATTGATTCTGGCTTCCCTGTTTCTGTGGTGAAACCATTTTTCTGCCCTTTGTTTTTAACTTGCCCCGTTCTCTTTCCTTTTTCAGATTTCTCTGCTTAAAAAATAAGACCAGCGCATCAGTTGTTTTTACGACATACACACAGAAACATCCTTCGATAGAGAAGGGTCCGCCCTTTGTGCAACCACTGCTAAACTTCATCTGGTTTCTGTTGTTGGCAGTTGATGGGTACAGTCTGATTTCTGTCATGTCGTTCTTGGTTTCCTTTGCAGTTGTTAACTGAGATTACATTTTTGCTTGTTTCCTTTCTAGAGGAAAACTAACAGTATTTACAGTATTGTGTGAACAGTATCAACCTTCGCTGAAAAGAGACCCCATGTATAATGAGGTGAGTTACTCATAAACGGGATCTCACTGAATTAGTGAAATCATGGCTGATTGTCTCCAGCCTTGTAGATAAGAGCTGGTGCTTTACCTTGTGTGGGTGACTTCTGCCCATAGTATTTCCACCTGTAAATGAAATAATTGACTTTACTGACTTTTTTTCCACCTTGTGTCCCTACAGTACCTAGATAGAATAGGACAGCTTTTCTTCGGAGTTCCGCCCAAGCAGACCTCGTCCTACGGGGGATTGCTAGGTAAGCTCTGCTTGTAGGTACCTGCAGGCTTTGATCAGTGACCTGGATAGAACATCTGTGCTGGAAACAGATCATCTCTTCTAAGGAATTCATCATTCTTTTCATAGCCTGTAGGAACAGCCCCTGCAGTAGAATACAGTGGGTTGCATGTGAAAGTAGTTTAGAGGAGCTTGTAGACTTTTCGTCACTGAGAAGGGGAGAAGCACTGAGAAGACTCTTATGGTTAATTTCTGACATTGTGGTATAGCTTCCTAAGGTAAAGAAGTATCTTACTGGTGTTAAAGCTTAATTTCCTTGGAGTTCAGTGTCTGATTTTTCTTAAATCAAATATGGGGCTTTGGTAGAGATCTAATCAGTGCTGATACAACATGAATGTGTCCAAAGAGGAAGTTCTGAAATTAATACTGCCCTTCTACAAGGACTGAAATAGAATAGAGAAATTCAGCCCTCATTTCCTGGCTCTTGAATAAAATGTGAATAAAATTAATGTTTTCCCTGAGAATTAAGCTTCTTTGTAAAGCGACTTGAAGCTTTATCTACATACATCAATTCACTGATACCCAAAGTCTGATGAAAAACATGAACATTGTGGTTTTACCATCCATAATTTGCTTTTCAGCAGTTCAGGCACCTTTAAATTGATGCCTATGAATTTCAGACAATATTTTTACAGCATGATGCAGACTGTGGCTACTTTTTGAGAGTTTCACTGCTGGAGGTGTGCTTTTTCCTCTTTTGGTTGGGGTTTTTTCCCCTCTGAGGGTGCAACTGGAGCACATGAATATGTGACTTTGGGTTTTTACCAGTGTATTCTTAGAGAATGAGCAGTATCAGTGTACAGCTAAGAGTATATAGCTTCCCCAATCAATATTCTTAATGGAAACCAGTGCGGGATTACTAATGTCTTGGTGAGACTCGTCTGCTTCAAAACTCTTGGGGGGGTTTTGTTACAGAAACCTGTAGCAGGATGGAAGATTAGTTAAAAAGTGTTTGAGGTGAGAATGTAAATTTGACTGTCCTGTATTTCATTCTAGGAAATCTTTTAAACAGTCTGATGGGAACTGGGGAAGAAGATGACACAGAAGATGGTCAGGAAGACAGCAGTCCTATCGAGCTCGACTGAATGTTGTTGTCATTGGGTGCCGTGTAAATCTGATGATTCGATGACTCCAAAGACACTTTTGGAATTTGAATCCTGCAGTTGTTTCTTGGCTCCTAAAAGGGCTCCTCTGGTCTTTTAGAAATGGTTGCTGAAATGTTTATACTGTCGGTCTATATTATTTATGTAAAAAAAGAAACAAAAAAAAAAGAGAAAGAAACCAACAAAAAGTAGCCAAACGAACCAATGGGAGCGGTCGTTAGGGGGTTTCCGATCCGGCGGCTGGGGACTGATTAAACATAGTCTGCGGTTTCTGATGCAGTATTCCCTTTTGCACAGTCTTTCAATAAAGCATAAACATGGGGCTTGTCCTTCACGGCCCACCCAATCCCGTCTCTGTTCTGAGAAAAGCCTCCTTGCTCTCTGCCCTCTTCCAAGGAAGATGTCGAAAGGCAGGGGGAGCAGTTGAATAATTGATTGGCGAGGCTGGTGCCAAAAAGTACTGCGAGACGAGCCAAGCAGCATAATTGGAGATGCACATCCCAGAGACATTGGTACAAGAACTTGCTTCCACTGCCATGAGTAACATGCACACCCTTCATCCTGCCTGCCCCTCTCCCCAAGGCCAGGCTCTGGCTGAGCCCACGCGTGTGTTTAGCCAACACTTCCTGAAAAGCACAAGGTTGAATAGCTCTTGAGTAAAAGCCCATCAATGGAACGCAGATAATTGGCTTCCAGGTGGATGTCTCTTGCCTAGGTATATAAATATGGCATCTAAAATACCTCCTGTGGCTTGTGGCTCTGCTTTGGAAGAGGTTTTGCCAGTGTAAGTTCCCAGCTGTACGTACAGGCGGCGGCGTTGCTGAGAGCGGAGCAGTTTGCCCTGGGCAGAGGACGTGTTTGAACTGGGCTGAGGGGCAAGAAAAGGGATACTGCAGAGCTTCTGGTTCTTTATGATATATTTATTTTTCTTGGGTGATTGATTCATTTAACACTTTCTGTTAAAAAAAAAGAATAAATCAATAAATAATGGAGTAACTTCACCCCCAGCAGTAGGCATAGCCATTCTCCATCTCCTCTGTAATGCAGCACAGTCTGGTACAGGGAACAGGTGAAAGGGTGGGGAAACGCTTTATTTTTTCATGATGAAAATAAAAAGGCTTAGATTAATAAACAGCAATCATGCATGGGGGAGGGATTAATACAAATTTATTGACTGTATGGAAAAAAAAAAGGCATTGACAGGAAGACTTTGTGTTAATTGTGAAGTCTCAAATAAACACTTTATACCAGGATGTGCGATGCTGCTGCTTTCTAAGAGTTTCCCAAGCAGAGCTTTACATTCCCTGTTATTTTTTTTCACTCTACATTTGACTGTGGGTCATCCAGCCCTAAGTGCTGCAGCTTCACCTCTGTGCAGTAAAGGTATCATTCTCTCGGGTACTGGAGTATCTGGAGCAGACGGGGATTGCTTTGCTGTGCAGCAGATTAAGGGAAGAGCTCCCTCTCCAGGATGGTGCTGCACATTTAATAAATTATCTGGGATGTTGGCAGAGGTTTAGAACCACATCATTTCATTGCTTTTGGCTACTAGGAATGTGCCTCTCAGGCAGCATAAAGTGTCCACAGGTCTCCAGCACGTCCCCTCCTGTGTCCTGTATAAATGATGCAATGTGAGGTGGTTTACCTCAGCTCTCTGCAGCCTCCAGCAGCCCCCACTGAGCCCTGTGTGTGCCCTGACCCCAAAGCCCCAGCCCTGACAGGGGCAGTGCTCCAGGGGCACCCACGGGTGGATATACAAAACCTATATTCAATAATTACAACACTATATACAGTACATATGCGTGTGTGTGTGTGTGTGTGTGTGTGTGTGTAAAATACATACCCAGGAATTTAAAAATACGTGTATATACACACACAGACAAACAGCCTTTTGTATAGATAATGATTATACACTTGTATGACATATTATTTATAATACTATATTTTTCTTAATTATATATATGCACACAAAACTATTTTTACAGCTACCTATAAACACAATCAAGGAGCCTGGTCTGTCCTCTCCCTCTTGCTGTGTCTGGGTTGGTAAGTAAGTGCAAGTGACTGTGTGGGTAACATACACTTAAAAACAATTTAAATTAAATATATAATTATTGTTATGTATACACATGTGCATGCAGATATAAGTATGATTATATGCAATATATTCACCTTAAAAGTATAAATATGTTTATAAATTACATGTATAAAGCATGCACATGTGTATATAATATATAATCACATATTTTAGAAAACAAAGTATAAAAAAGTCTCTATACGTACACAGATGTGTGAAATACATTTAGCTTGTATGTAAATTGAATATGTCTGTGTTACATGTAAACATGAATGTGTGCATGTGAACACCTCATACACACACATTTTATGTATTTCACTCTATCCCCTATGCAGTTTACAGTTGTCTGTGAATAGCCAACAACCCCTCCATACAGCTTATTTCTCTTTTCCCAAGAACCAGCTATCCTTTGCGAATGTGTGCACACACAGAGAACTACTATAGAGAAAACACACTGAATATGCACTATAACACACACATATACACAAATAATATATAAAATAATACACATGGTGTATGTGCCAGGGTGGGGCAGATGGTTTTGAGGGTGTCCCACACCCCCGGGGCTCTGCCAGCACCTGGCACCTCCTTGTTTCCATCTGCTGCTTTTTTTAACCCCACCTCCCTCCCCTGCCCCAGCACCACACGGCCACGGCTCTGACATAATAATAATTTATTGGTTCGAATGACATTTAGTACCACAGTTGTCTTACCAGTGACAGAACGAATGCACACAGCCGATGAGATGCTCTCAGATACACAACCAACCTAAGAAATGCGTCGGACAGGTCCGTGGCTGGGGCTGGGCCTTCAGGGCACGCCAGAAATCTCATTTTTGAGTAAAAATCCAGCACCTGGTGTGCAGGTCCCAGCCCGCCCGCCCTGACTGCAGGAATTACAGTGCTCAACACCGCGCTGAAACGTCACTTCAAGCAGCTTTTTTTTCTTTTTTCCTTGCTTTTTTCTTTTTTTTTTCTTTTTTTTTTTCTTTTTTTTTTTTTTTTTTTTGGGGTGGGGGGGTCAGGAAAAGAAAAATCAACCAAAAAAAAAAAAAAAAAAAAGTTGAATTATTGAGGGGAAAAGTGCAACCACCAAGTCTGAAGAAGGGATGTGCCTGCTGGGAGCGAGCTGGGATAGGCTTTGATGGTGCCCACCAGTAAAACTGCAGATAAAACTCAACCCCTCAGCTCCATACTGGGCTCCCCAAATGGGGCAAAGCCCCCCAGACCAAGGAACAGGGATGACCCAGGGAGCCAAACACAGGCCTGGCCCCCCGAGCTCTGCTCCCCCAGCATCACCTCACGGGTTGGTGTCTCCCTTGCAGCCCCCTCCTCCCTGCCCTTCGTTAACATAACGAAGCTGATGATGCCCATTTCCTCTATTTCTAAATCCTATTTGACCCTCTCCAGGTACAGCATCACCACCAGTCCCCAGGGGGATAATGTATTATCATTTACCCCGGCACCACGGCGGGCTCAGCTGCTTTGCACAGCACCATTTTGTGTGTCTCCAGGCTGTTTCCCATCCCACAGGGATGTCACCCCTTGGGGACCTGCAGCCCCCCTGGAAAGGGCTGGCAGCCACTTGGATGCTCAGCTCCAGCACTCAGGGACCTGAGCATGGGGAAAAGTCCTGTCTGCCCCTGGGATGTGCCACCAACAGTCTCTGCCATCCTGGTGAAGCTGGGTGGGACGGCCCTTCCAGCGGGTGTGGGGAGATGGGCTGGCAGGACCACCTGTCCCATCCCACAGAGCAGCTGGATTTCAAGTTGGATCAGGATCTTCTCTGACGTTCCACTGCCGCCCTTCTGACATGATCGAGTGAATGATGAGGGGAAAGGGAAGTATTATTATTGTTATTATTATTACTGTTATTATTAATTATTTTTAACATTTCAAATAAAACCACGTTGTGTTGTAAACAGAAGCTCACTCCTCAGGTCTGCCCAGCCAAGTCCCAGCTAAGGTTTATGTTTGAAATGGGCTTCCACTGAAAGGAAAAAACAGAGAAAATAAAGTTAAAGCAGGACAAGCACGGGCAGGTGGTGACGGCCTGGCACGAGCTCACCCTGACAGAAATCCTTGGCATCAATCACCCCTACAGCCATATGACTGATCCTTACAGCAGCACGGACACACCAGAGGCAATGAACAGGGAAGGATACCATCCTCCTCCTCCTCCCAGGGCGAGCCCCTCTCTGTTCAAACAGCCTTTGCACATCCCCCTGGGCAGTGAAGAGCTGCCTCACACGGAACAGGAGCAGCAATGTCCTGCATCCCCAGTCCCCCTCCAGCCATCCCATCTTCCCAGCAGGGTCAGGGCTGACACCCAGGAAACACACCTGCATATTCCTGAGGCAGCATGGGCCGGCTTATAACTTTCTGGAAGGTGGTGATCCACTCCAGCTGGTCGTCCTCTGTCTCGCAGGCGAAGAGGAATTTCCGGTCTGGGGTGACGATGGTTATCCCGTGCTGCCAGTGGTTCCCCTGCGTGGATGGTGGGAGCCCTTCCAGCACCTTGTAGCTGTTTTCCTTGCTCCCAATAAAAACCTCCCCTCTAGCAAAGGCATCCTAGGAGACAGCAGAGCAGTGAGGCAGGGGTGAGTGTGAAGGGCGCTCTGCATCCCGGGCAGCCAGCACAGCTTGTGCTGCAGCAGCCACAAGCCCAGCAGCAAACCCCAACGGCACCACCCAGAGCCCTGCACAGCCCAGGAGCACCCACAATACAACTCCAGGAAGCCAAGATCCCGATGCAGAATATCTGGTGGACACAGCTTTTGAAGTGTTTTTGGTATTTGGGCACAGGGTTAGTGCACACTGGACAGCAGGCAGAGCACCGAGCAGTGACAGCTTTGTGCCCTCTTGGCTCTCCCAGCAGCCTGCACTTCACTGAAGATCATTACTGTAATTATTACTGCTATTACTCTTAGTAGTAATACTGCAGATAATTCCCAACAGGCAGCCCAGACCCCTTCATCTTACCAGAGGATCTTTGAAATACATGAGCCGTCGGTCGTCCATGGTGAACCATCGCTTCTTGAATCCCTCTGTTTGCTGAAGAGTCAAAAAATGCCAGGTCACACTGAAACAGCACAGCTCCTCTCGAAGCACACATGACCCAGGAGTCTCAAAGCACCTGGAGGAGCCTGAAGGGCTGGGGGAGCTGGGAACAGATGGCTTCTGGGCCACCACAGCCAGGGCCTGGGCCAGCTCTACCATCACTGGGTTTGTGATGTAGATTTGGATTTTTTTAATGTTTGCTCCCAGGTGAGGAAAGGGCATTAAACACATTCACAGAGTTATAGCTTTGCTTCCCTGGCAAGGGTTGGTTTGTCCCACCAGCAACCCCTTCCTGGGGCCACATAGAGCAAGAGTCATGTTTGGAGGGACTGAAAAATGCTTCATATCCTACCTTTGGCCCTGTTTTCTCCATGTATCCTTCCTTCAGGTAGTTTCTAGAAAGCTTTGGCACCAGCTGGAGGTCAGAAAAGAGCAGTGTCAGATGGAGGGGACTGAGGGTCACTGCCTGTGCTGGGCAGGGCTGGGGCTCACTGCAAGGAAAACCCACACTGAGCTGGCCCCCAGCCTGAGAGCTTCAGTCCTGCTCCTCAAAAGGGACAACCAGGAAACACCTTGGAGCAGCTCCCCAGCACAGCCAGCAGCCTCCAGGAGAATCTCCCCAACTCCTCAGGGTGCAGGGCAGCCAGGGACAGAGGCACCCTGCAGAAAACCACGACTGGACCCCTCCCAGATAACTGGTAGAAGGCAGGAAATGCAATTAGATTTCCAAAATCTACAGCCAAGGAGGTAGCAGGGAGTAACCAACAAGCACAGTGATGTTACACCCCAGGGGCAGCACACAGCCCTGCCTGACAGCACATCACAGCAGCCTCTGGAATTGCATTAGCCCAGGGTAACACAATTAGCAGCTCCAGTGCCTGGAAAACATAGGCATTTATAAGCCAGGCTGCACTGACCTGCAGGGAAGAACTCAGGCAGGGCACTGGCATCCTGCTGCCCAAACCTCTCCTGCCTTCCAGCCTTTGTTTTGGCTTTTGTTATCACAGCCACACCCTTGGAGGCAGGTGCCCGGGGCTCCTGCAGCCGTGGCAGGGCTGGAGATCCCCCCACAGCCCCCCTGTGTCCAAGGCTGGATGTTGGAGGCAGCTGCTGCTCGTGGGCTCAGCATCCCTCCACAACCATTTCAGGCCGGTAATTGCAGAAGGCTCCGAAGGATGGAGCACTCCCCAAGCCTTCCAGCTTGTTAACAGGATGCTAAAAAATGAGCAATGGGAAAAAAAAAAAAGCCCCACTCAACCAATGCTGCAGGAACACTCACATCAGAGTCACTGGCTCCAGGGAATGCCACTTGTAAGTAATGGAAACGTGCTGCCCGGATGGCATTGAACCAATCCACTATTTCCTAATAATGAGGGAGAAAAGCAGAGTGAGGAATGCAGCCTGCACACGAAATAACCTGATCCTGCTGTGTTTTGTCTCTCTGCCGTCACTCTGGCACCAGTGACAGAGCACAATGTAGCAGCAATCCTAAAAAACACAGAATACAGCAAAAAAGGTGAAGGATGTGGAACATTCAGCTGCTGTTCCGGGCTGCCAGACATGAACAGAGCTCTGCAGCTTCCAGTGAGCACCGAGGGGCTTTCTGCAGAGGGGAGGCTTTAAACATCTCTGAACTGGCAAAACCAGCCCCAAAAGAACACTTGCAATATTGAACTGAGCCCATAAACACAGCTGGGCTGGTGCAACCTGCCCACCCACCCCTGTCCCCTCCAGGAGGACACCTGAGCAGCATCTGCATCCCACCCAAGCTCCAGGAACATACTTCAGTGTTTAGCTACAAGAGTAGCTAACCACCTCTTTATCCTTGTATGCCAGTGTACCAGCTGTGTCTGTGAGTCCTTCAGGGACAGCCACAGTGATGTTCAAGTCCAAAAAGCTCTGGTGCTTCTCCCTTTCCTTGGCAAAAATCTCTCCCCGTTTTTTTTTTTTTCCTCCTACAAAATAATTATCTTATAATTTCTTTCTTTTTAAACCTGTGCATTAATTTATCTCTGGGAAGACCCAACAGCTTGTGCTCTATGTCTCTGAAGCTTTTGCTGGGAAATGCCACATTAATTTTAAGTGTTCCACACAGGGAGCACTCAAGCACTGCCTTGTGGTCTGGGACTGTGGGACCAGGAAAGGCATGTTGGAAAGGGGATTAAGAGCCTGGGATGCTGGGCACAGGGAGATGAGGGATGCTGGGCACAGGGAGATGAGGGATGCTGGGCACAGGGAGATGAGGGATGCTGGGCACAGGGAGATGAGGGATGCTGAGCTGTCCTGCTGTCATTAATGCATGTGAAGCTTCACATATCAGATCACAGACATGTTCAATAAGCCAGGCTGAATCCTAAAATAAACACTTTCAGCCCTTTCAGGTGAGGTCGCTGTAGTGCAGGAAAGACCTTTTCAAAGGAGAAGTTGGCCTTCTCTAAGACTTGAACTTTTTTATGCTTTAGAAATTGTCTAAATTGGGTAAGGAAAATAGGCTCGTGTGAAATTTTGAAATCTCAGTTTTAAGGAGTTGAATTGGGGGGTATCTCAAAAATGGTCTAATGTGATAAATAGTCATTCCCAAAAATTAAAATCATTTGCTTTGGTTTGTTACACTACTTCAAGTTGAAAGGAAAAAAACCCAAAACATAATAGGACACAGGTAAGCAGTGTTTTGGAAAACTGTGACCTACTTGTCTAAGGTTTTATTCACTTATCACTTGCTTTCCTACCCTAAGCAGCTAAGGACACCCCAGATAGCATCACAAAGAGGATCAGCAAGAGGAATTCACTCCTGAAGTTAATGATGACCAAACCAGGCTGAAGCTAATGAAAAATAAGCTGTAATATTAAAATTTTGATATCTTATACAGCCACCAATTGGGCGGTTATATACACATTTATTTTTTTACCTGTGGATCTTTCTCTGTGATCATGATGTGAGGCAGGGTTTCACCCTGCAGAAACGCAGAAGCTGAAACTCTCGCTGACTTCCAGGAGTAAATTGCTTTCTGGAATATTGATAATCCATTGCCACAAATGAGGTTTGACCAAATTCTTCCCTGTGAGGGTGGGGAGGCCCTGGCACAGGGTGCCCAGAGCAGCTGTGGCTGCCCCACCCCTGGGAGTGTCCAAGGCCAGGTTGGATGGGGCTTGGAGCAACCTGAGACAGGGAAAGGTGTCCCTGCCATGGCAGGGAGTGGAGTGGGATGTGCTTTAAGGTCCTTTACAACCCAAACCATTCTGTGATCCTATGAAACGTGAGAAGGAGCCTGAATGAGGCTCCAGCACCTCAGACCAGGGAGAGGCAGCACCTCTGGGGTCCAGGAGGACACACTGAGGCTGCTGGGGAGTACAAGAGGGAGCAAAGGACAGCAGGAGACCAGAGGTGAGTCCCAGGGCAGCCTCCAGTCCCAAAGGGCAGGAGTTTACTGCAGGACATTCATCTTCTTGCAGCCCTTGTGCAGCCAAGGAGACAGACCAAATTCAGGGAAGTTGAAAGAAATTCAGCCGGGTCACTGCCAGATTTCATCAGAGCACATCCTGCCCCTGCGTGGGACTGGCTCCTTCCACCAGCCCCCAGCACAAACCTCAGCAGCTGAAACACAAACCCCAAAGGCAGTACAGCCCTGACTGTGCTCCTCACAGCTTGGCTAAGCAAACCACCAAAGCCCAGCAAACCACAAACACGGCAGCGGGATCCAATTCCCCACCAAGGAGCTGCTGGTTATTATCCTGGTTTAAACTGCAGCAGGAGGCACCTGAGAGCAGCTCCAGTGACACTGTGCTGTGCTAAAGAAGCACCTGCTGACAAGCACTTGGCATGGAGGGAAAGTTTGGGAGCAGCTCTGCTGGAGCAGTTCCCTGGGACCCACAAATGATCACCCCAGAGCCATGGGCCCTCTCCTTCACACCTCCCTTCAGAGACACCTGAGCAAGGGGATTTATTTCAATACAAACACAAGCATCTGCATTTTATGAAGAATGAGACAGGCAGGACCACAACAGCTCCCTGCTTCTCCTACATTCCAATTTGCTCCTCTTTTGCAAGTCTTTGCACTGAGTCCCTTCCTCTTCCAACGCTCCATCCATCCTGTCTCCTTCTCTGGGTACTGAGGAGCCTGCCTCAGAAAACCCTCTACTCCGAGTAGCAAGAAATTTCCAATTCCTTCCATTAGCATCTGCTTACCGAGGACACAGTTTGCCACCCTTTGTGCTTGGAAGAACACAACAAACACTCTCAAAGCTGGCTGTGCATCCTTCCACCCTCCAAGTGATTCCAGCTCAGTTAGATCCTGCTGTGCCACGGGCTGGCTCTGAGCAGGGCCAGCCCCCAGCACCACCACCCAAACCTTCATTACCTCCACAGCCTCACCTTGCCATCTTCATGATAGACAAAGATGTTCCTTGTGCTATTGTCCTTCAAGTAGGTGATCTGCAGCCCGTGCGGGTTCCCGATTTTTGCAGGCTGGAAAGTCGCGTTGAGGTGCTCGATCTTCATAATTGCTTTGGGTTCTTTTGCCTGGAAAACACAGCTGAGTGAGCAAACACCTGGAAGTGGCTTTCAAACCAGAAAGCAGTTCACTTGGTCAGAAAAAAAAAAGGTCTGTTTGAGGCCATTAGCTAAAACCACCTGAATCCCAGGCCACAAAACCACCTGGTGATGAGATATCCGAGACTCCGCTGGGCTGCCAATGGGTGCTTCCTGCCAGCCTGGAAAATGCTCTGTTCCTCTGCAAAATTCAGCAGGGATACAAGAAAAGGCAGACTGACTGCTAACTAACAGGCCAGGATGTTTTGTGACTCTCCAGCACCTACAGATAGTTAGCTCATCCTCATCCCAAAAACTGGAAGATTATCCCCTTTGCCAACAACAGACCTGGGTGCTCAGCCGGGAAGCAGCATGTCCATGTCCCCATCTGTCCCATCCTCTCACATGAGCCACTGGCTGCTGACCCTGCTCCTCCCCTTGCCTTCTGAACTTGGGACTTTCTTTTCAGAGGGACAAACCTAATCCTTACAGCAACTGGGGCCTCAGCATCTATGGGAATTGTGTAAATAAACTGGTGCCCTGGGAATTACGTGTTCCAGGATGCTCTCACAGCAGCGATCCCATCTGCACACAGCAGCCCCAGGTACTCACATCGTTCTTGTTGAAGTACTTCAGAGCACCTTCCCTCTCTGATAACACGAATTTTCGGCTCAAGAATTGCCCATTGTCACGTCCTCTCTTCCACAGAAATCCTTCTCGGTACCCTGCAGCAGAAAGGAGTGACTGAGAACCACGGATTAAGTGCTGTATTTAAAGAGAGAGTTGGGATAAAGAAAAGAACTAAGACTTCAGAACTAAGCAAACCAAGTGTGTGGCTGTTCTGCTGAGGACATGAATGAAACCAGCCTTCTCCTTCAGATCTGCCCTTCTCACTCTGCTCTCATTCTTGTTCTTCAGATGTCTCCACTCTGGCACCAAGGAGTGACTGCCTGCAGGGCCCCCCCGTGCATCCTTACAGCTGAGTCTGGGGTGAGCCAGCACAGGCAGAAGGGCCCCTGTGGGACCAGCAGCCCCCACTGCCTGCACTCCCACAGCCCATCCTGCCACTGCCTGGAGATGCAGATGGGATGGTCTAAAGCCTGTTTAGCCCATAGCCAGCACCGGGGGATGACCCCACTGTCCACCTAATCCTTCACCCCTGAGCCCTCTCCACCCCTCCAGGGCAGGAGCCCCCCAGAGCATCATCACCTGTGTGCCCCAGTCCAGGATCCCAGGGGACCAACACCAGGGGGAATGACAAGGCTCCATTTTTTTTCTCAGGTCCACCCACCCAGCTTGGGAGAATCTTCCCCAAAGCCAGGAGCAGATCCAGCTCATTCAGCCCATCAATTCAACCCCAGCCCACCATGGGCTGGCTAGGAACTTCCCTAGCAAAAAGCCCCTTTAGAGGGCACTGGCAACGTCAGAAAGAGAAGAACCCACAGGAGGCAGGATTGCCCCAAGTCTGAGCAAGGGGAAGCAGCCAAGGAAGCAGTCACAGCCCAGCCAAGGGCAGCTGCATCCAGCAGCAGAGCAGGAGCAGCCCAGGCTGCTGTGCTGGTACTCCAGCAGGGCAGAACCACAAGGGCTGCTCGCTGCCAGGCTCTGTCAGCAAACCCCTCTGCACCCTGTGGCAGCCTGTACACGATGGAGCTGCACAGGAATAATGTCTCTGGGCAGGAGACAGACAGGCAGGAGGGGATGCCCAGTGATGCATTTCTGAGGTGGCAGTTTGCCTCAGGTGAAGCAGAGATGCTGCTGGGGCTCTGAGGGCTGGCCATGGCCCACTGCTCCCCTGAAGCAGCTTCTCCTCAGAGTGTGCAGTTTGGGAACCAAGGACATGTGGCTTCTGTTCCTCAAAGGTGCTGAGTTTTAATGCCAAGCCAGTTGGAGTAGCAGGAGAGTCCTTCAAAAGCTATTGCTATTCATTCCACTGAACAGCCTCTCTACCTGGCACGTGAGGAATAAGGACATCTTGCAGGGGGCTGGAGAGAGCTGGCTTGGAGGAAAGGACATCAAACAACAGGGCAGTGATATCTCATTGATATCAGTGATATCAGTGGGGTGAGGCAGGAGGAAAGCACACCCTTTCCTTCAGGAATCCCCACCTGGGCTCTGAGGGGCTCAGCAGAGCACACAGAGCTCAGCTCGTGGTGGCCCCACCTTGGAGCAGCTCCTGCCTGTGAGTCTGATCCATTCACTCATCCATTCCAAACACAGGATGAGTGAAGGATGCTGCAGGCATTCCTGATTACACTTGCTCCCCTCCACAACATCATGCTTTTGCAATTACTCTTAGCACTTAAGGGATGAAGAATAAAATTATTCTGCATCTCCCCAAAGCTGATCTCAAATCTGTCAGGTCCAGCTAACACTTAAAGCCAGCAGATGGGCACCATCCTGGCTGTATCTGAAGAGAGGGAAGTCCAGAGAGGTTTTCTGAGCTGCCCAGGACAAGGCTGTGAGACAGGGTCAAAGTCAGCCTGGAAACTCAGTTTTCCCTGCCCATACATCGGACATTTCATCATTTTCATGTTCTCTTTCCAACTCCTTGTGTCAAAACAGAGGATCCAAACTCTACTTCAAGGAAGAATTACAAAATTCAAACACAACCAAGTGTTATCCTATTCTGTGGCTCACATGTTGGCTCTTCCCAGGCCAATCATTTCAGCAGAAGAGCTCCTGGCTGCTCTGACAAAGCCAGCTGTTGATATCAGTGTACTTTGGCAGAGATTTTTGCTTGCTTCTTTTCTTTTTCTTTTTTTCTTCCCTTCAGGGCTGCATCCTGAGGAGCTGCTCCTCTGCTCTGCCCAAACCTGAACCCCTGTCAACACCCATCAGTGCAAACCACTGTGAACAGCTCTTGAACCCAACGTGAACCCACACAGGTTCCCCGGGCAAACTGTGTGTCAGCAAGATGTGTCCTCAAAGCCCTGATCTAGAGGGCTGTGAGAGCAGCCAGAGAAGGTGCTGAGAAACAAAACTGCAGGAGGCTGAACAGGGAACAGATCTCACACTGCAGGGCATTGGAGACAGAAAATAAACCCTCTCTTCCTTGTCTCAAGGGCTGCACTATCACTAGCAACAGCTTTGTATTTAGAGGCACCTGGTCACATTCAGATCCTCAGGGGTGGTCAGGCCCTGGCTCAGGGTGCCCAGAAAAGCTGTGGCTGCTTCCCTGGAAGTGTCCAAGGCCAGGCTGGATGGGGCTTGGAGCAAGCTGGGATAGGGAAAGGTGTCCCTGCCCATGGCAGGGTGAAGTGGGATGTTCTTCCAACCCAAACCATTCTGTGAGGGCTGTTCTGCTCAGACTGAAGCCGAACAAACCCTACAACACCTGCTGACTGCTGGTGTTGGACCACACAGCATCGTGTCACCAACATGTTTGCTTCCTCTCCCAGCGACAGAACAACCACCTGCCATCACCCAGAGATGGCCAGCACCCAGCCAGAGTGGGGAAAGCTTCACCTGGGGAAGACCTGCTGAGGAAACACCACTAACACTGCTAACACTGCTGCTGTCACGTTTCCTGCATCCCTCCTGCCACCTGCCAAGGAGCAAAATCAGCCACTGGCTTTTGCAGGCTGCTCTGGCACCAACCTGTGACACATGCAAAAGCCCCACCAGGCAGCTGGGGCAAAGTCAGCCAGCAAATGGCACATGAGACAACCACACAGCCCAGACGGGTATTTCTGACCTGTTATGTGGCTTCCAAGGTAAAATGAGGACTTGTCACTTCCACAGCCACTTCATCCCCACAGCTAAAACTCTGTGGGCAAGGGAAACAGAGTCACCAGGTTGGTTGATTGAGAAGAAAATTGTGCATGGCCTTGTGCCAGCTCAGGTGGGCTGGTGGCTGCAGAAAGGCAGCACATAAACTGGCAGCACATAAAACTGGCAGCACCCACTGGGTGCTCCAGTGTAGCTCAGCCTTCCCCTGCCTGAGAGGCTGCAGAGGAAGCAAGGGAGAGGATTTTATATCAGGAACATCTGCTGTAGCCACCATCTTTCCATCTGACCTCTACCAGCATTTGGTTCAAGTTCCCCATTTTAAAGAAGAGGGATATTGCTACTTCCCCACCTCAGGAAGCTGTTACAGAGCTCAGCTAATGCTGGGGGGTTTGGTCTCTGACAATGTGGATTACAGGAAATACCCAAAATTACTTGTTCAGTTTTACCCTTTGTTCTCAGAGAAGAAAAATCCCTCCTGCAAGGAGAACAATCAGATCCACTGGCAAATAAAAACCAACATGCATGGACTTTGCTTCTGCCATCCTAAGTAAGGCACCGTAAACTGAGAATTAAAACCACATCTGATCTTCTTCTGGCTTCTTTGGCTCCTTATTTCACAGTTTCACCTGGGAAGAGACAACAGAACTGCTTGTTCCCATGATGTTTCCAGGGCTGTGGTAAAACCAGGCTTTTAGAAGAAACCTGAGTGTATCTAACAGCACACAAATGCACCACTGTGTGGTTTCTTGCCTTCTTGTCTCACTGAAGGACAAAGCATGGGGGCTGAATAAGAGAAAAAAATGTACTTGTGCGTGTAATCCAAGAGAATCCCATTTTCCTGGAGTTCAGGCAGGGCAGCTCCTCCTACAGAAGCCATTTTTCCTTCCTCTCAGCAGTTCAAGTGCATTGACCCCAATTCAGAGCTTTGGAGAAGATTCAAATCCACCTCCCTCACTTTGCTGCTAAAATTGCAGGGTGTGACATGGCCACTCCTCTGTGTGTCAAAGCTGAGCACTCTGCTCTATTAGCACTGTAAGGTGTTAATTAAGGCAGGACAGGGGATAGGCACTCACTGGGCACGGTGTGACCACCTTTTCTGAGAGGTTAAGTAACCGCACAATTATCTGGAAGCAGCTGAATGTGGAATCCCTGACATCACACATCACCTCTGACCTCGTGTTACAACCTCCTTTTAAAACGGCGAGTCTGAAGGACATTCCTTCTGAAATAAAACCCACTGTCCACAGTGAGAGGGTTGGATTGAGAAAGTGGCATATTCTGTATTTTCTTTACAGGCTGGATTTCGGAAAGGGTTGCAAAAACAACCGCGCACCTCTTGTTTAGCCACGTCAGTGTAAATGGTTTGATTTGACTGTTGTAACATTTCTTTCTGTAGCACTCAACCACCATCAAAGCAAGACACTTCGATTACTTCAATCTGTATACTTTAAGACTCTGCATTTCATAAAAGTCAGAAACCAAGGAATCCTAAGTTTGTTCATGGAATGAAAACATCACTCTTTGCCCAGATCCTCCAGATGCAAGCAGGGTCCAGGTCCTCAAACCCCTCAGAGCTTGCACCCTGCTCCCCTGCACAGCACCAGCAGACTGCTTTTTGTTGCTTTGGGTTTTGTTTTTTTTGTCTGTTTGCAGCTGTGCTGAGGAGCTCAGAACTTCCCTGCAGTAATTCTGCAGCCATCTCTGGATAAAGCATTTCCTGCTGGTCCCACACGGAGCAGTGCAGATCCAGCCATGCTGGAGATGTCTCAGCATCCCCATGGCAGGAGGGACCTGGGAGCTTTGATGATGAGATGGGAATCCTTCCCCTGGGAGTCCTCCTGCACTGGCCAGGTGAGGAGCCACCAGGAGCTGCTCTGGGCCCTGCACAGTTTAGCTCTTTGGAAATTGCAGCCTCAGCAAAGAGAATGTGTCAGTGCTAATGCAAGGGTGGGTGCTGGCATGTCTCAGCTCACACTCACAGGCTGAGAAGGGAACGTTCTCCCTTCACCCCCCTGAAGACAACTTTTTCTCCTCATTCAGCACAGCTCATCCTCTGCACATCTCAGGCCAAAGAGCCCAAGAACTCCCCAAGTGCAGCACCCTGACACCCACACCATTTTCTCCTGCACACACATTTTAGAGGTGCAAAATTTCCCAGCTCCCAATCAATCAGTCTTCTCTTAATGAGCACTTAGAATCCAAATTACCTTTCCTAAAGGCCATTTTCCAGAGAAGGGTCTCCTGTTGTCATCCAGTCTGCCTCTGCTGCCTTCCAGGAGCTCATAAAACAATTATTGTCCCACTGCATTGTCACCTCAGCTATGGATGCAAGCAGCTGATGAGATTGATTGCTTCCACAATACCCAATTAACCCACTCACTCTGCAAACGATTGCCTTAATCAAAGGCAATTAGCGCTTGAATGGCTACAGCAGACAGAAAGCCAGGATTTAGTGGATGATTCAGATAACATTGTACAGACATCTCCTTGGCCTTCTAAGGCAAAACATCTTCACTAATGCTCAGCTCAGAGCTGGAAGTCGATGAAACCTCAGGTCGGTGGTGTGAGGTGGCACAGCTAACACAAGGGAGTAGGAACACACACTTCCCTTTACTGATAAAAGTGGAACTTTGATGACTGATGTTCCCTTTTTCCTACTTTTTCTGCTCATGCAGGGCCCAGAGCACCAAGCAGTTGACCAGACCTCAATGACCAACAGGGTCCTGAAATGGCAACCTGCCTCTGATAGTCAGATCCAGTCCTCTGAGCAAAGTCAACACTGTTCTACAAAACCACCTTCAGTATTGATTTCTTCCACAGCATCTTCTCCCACAATATAAAAAAACCCACAACCCACCCACCCCAAAAGACTCAGTTTGGAGGCAGGACCACGTTTCTGTAGAAATACAGGTGTCAGTGTCCTCAGGAGCTGTTCTTCCTCTAGACAAATCACCCCAAACTGGCACAGCAGAGACCAGACAAAGCCTCACCACGGGAAGGTCAAGAAGAGCAACCCACGACAGCTTAAGCAGAGGACAGAGAGAGTTTTAGATCATGTGAGGAACAACTTCAAGGCTGAAGCCAAACATGGAGAACCAAGTCTCCAGATCACTGCAAAAAGATATTGTCATCTTGCTTTATCTTGATTTTGTAATGCAAAAATCTCCCCAGCTGCTAGGACCAATAGGGGAAATGGAGCCAAATGCACCATCTCTGTGGAAGGATCCTGGGGTTGAGTTTAACTAAGGCTGACAGAAAGAAGATGAGGTCTGTCCCCCCACACAAACGTGGCATTTAAATGCAAGGTCCATCCCTGAGTTTCCAGTCCCACTTAATCGTGAATACACTTGCATTGGTGGCTCACAGCTGAAAATCCAAATTGCTTCTAAGCAAAGCCCCAATAATAAAGCCGAAATCCATTAAGCCTGTGATGTTTGCCACTATTTAAATCTGATTAAAATGGTACATGACACCACTAAGCCGAACAGTCAGAAAACACTCCTGTCAGGTCTGATGTTTCTCCGTGTAATCCAGACCCCCCTTCTTTCACCGGGTTGACAGCTAAAAGGAGCCATAATAAGAGATCATGTACCTAATCCAGTTTCCTAAGCTGTTTGTAACTGGTTTCTTTAATCCCATGTGATGATTCCCCGCGGAGCAGCTCTCAGGTGACAAAGACATTAGCACAGTCATTGCAGCTCCCGGCTGGGATCGCAGATGGCATCACCTCGCCCCTTGAGCCGCCTGAGTGCAGCAGCAACCAGGTGCCTCTGCCCAGCTTGGGAAGCCACCAGCGGGATCACGGCAGCAGAGGGTGACAGCCACAGGGCCAGCAGCCGCAGGGTAAGGCGGGGACACTCTGAGGACACTCCTCAGAGGAGAAACTCCTTTCGTTATAGAGCGATATTGATCTCCTAAGTGAGCATCACCTCCTCTGGAAACGCTGCGTGGGAACAAGTACCCGGGGAAAACACCAAATGATACAATTCCCAAGTCTTCACCTGACTGCTGCAGGCGTATCAGGTTTGATAAAGAAGACAGCCACATCCTGCCTTCTATCAGTTTATCTTATAATTGACCATCGATACAGTACAACTTCCGTGGTAACTTAATTACTGAGCAAGTGTTTACATATTAAAGATAAGGCCACAGCTGGCTGCTGCGAGCACAATCCGATTGCATCTGCTGGGAGATGTTACAGCCCCTCGCTACAGAAAATGTCTTTACTGGAAGCCTTGCACTTACACTGCTGAGAATTGGATGTGGAATCTAATTTTACTTGGAAATCAAATGCTTCCTCTCCGAGTGGCATCCCTGCAACACCCACCTGGGAGCCGCTGCCTGGAGAAAAAACGCCTCTTACAGGTAAATTGCCTGCAGGTTTTGATCTTTTGAAGCCAGTCGCTCATAATGAAAGGCAGATGCAAGGTGGGAGGTTCCCGGTGTGATGTTCAGCCCATTTACTGCACTGAGTGCACTCCAGGCCTGATTTAGCTGGGCGAGAAAACCTTGAAGGGCAGGCACGCGGTGCTAACTCACAATAACATCCTG
Organism: Sylvia atricapilla; assembly: GCF_009819655.1. Taxonomy (NCBI): domain Eukaryota; kingdom Metazoa; phylum Chordata; class Aves; order Passeriformes; family Sylviidae; genus Sylvia; species Sylvia atricapilla. Next base: position 2,607,896 of record NC_089154.1, read on the forward strand.
CAGCAGCTCGATTCAGGAGATGAATCCTGGGAGCCGAACCACTCCCAAACCACAGGGCAAGGATCCTCCCTGGGCAAGGCATAAGCACTCCAAAAAACCCTCGCTGCAGCCGCTGGGAGTTCTTGCACAGAAGCTGCACAGGAAGATGTCCTGCAGCCTCTTCCCACACCTGGAAGAGCTGCTGCCACCATCCCACACCATCATCACCCCTGCCCAGGGATGTCCTCTGGACCTGGTCCTCTGCAAGGTGAGGGAGAACCCACCTGCAGCCTCATGGGCAACTGCAGAAAGCAAAGAGGTGAGACACTGAGAGAGAAGGACCTCGACACCCTCGTCATTTACTGAGGATTCACCAACCTACAGCTGCTGAGGCTTCAGCTCACAGCACCTCCAAAGCACCAGGAACTGCCTGAAGATCTGGATTTTACATGGGCATCCTCAAATCACACCTGGGCTAAAATATTCTCTGAGCCTCAACAGCTTTTGATGGATCTCTTCCCCACACCAATAAATAAATTCTCAGCCAAGGCAGCTGCTCACACAGATCAATCCAAGCAAGCATGAGATGAATTTAAGCCCCCAACAGAGCTGTAGAGAAATCAGCAGAGAAGTTCACCACAGACTTTCGATGGGTTTAGGACTCTCTGCTCTGGGGTATCCTGGAATAAAGCATTCCTCCACACAGGCAGCATTTCCACACAATCATAAATCATGGAAAGCCATTCTCACACACATGTAGCACTCCTCTTTTTCTGCTTTGAAGAGAAATCCAAATGGCTCCGAGCAGATCTGCTGCCGTGCTGCTATTGGCTCCTGAATGTCTTTTATTGAGTGTTCAATGCATTTACAGTGAAAACTTCATACAGGAAAGGAGAATTTTTAAATTTAGGACTCGTTTCTGGCCTGGCTGCTGGTGCTCCAGCTGTCCCAGAAATCAGCTGGTACACGATGCTCTGGCAGCTGCGCTGTCAAAGGAGGAGCATGTGGCAGCACAGCCACCACCTCCAGGTTGCACAAGGACATTTGCACACCTTGATTTTTCTAGAACTATCACCTCCCGTTCCCTGGAGCAGCATAAATCCCACTTAATGAACTCCTGGAATTCTATAAATCAAGGCTAAATTCTGTCCCAATAAATCACTGACCAAAATTCCCACTGGCTTGGATAGGCTAAAATTTTCTTCCACCCTCTGCAACACATGCAAGTTTGAAATTCACTCCCTGCTGAGCAACCTCGTTGTCTTTTAGGTATTTTGGGGATATGCTGTTTGTTACTGCCATGCCACATGTCCCTCAGGGGCTGCCCTGATTATGAGACTGGAGGTGGCTGCTGTATCTGCACCTCAACAGCAGCAGCATTTGTAAATCCAGCCCCATTTAGCCAGCTGGGGAGGCACCTCCCCTTCCCATTTCAGTGTAAGCATCCCAGAAATGGGGTGTGGACAGCCCCTCTACTGCAGCCTTCCCTGCAGCACCAGAGATTTCAAGGTGAAAACTCAGGTGAGCTCACTGTAGGGGGAAAATGCAGGTGGATGTGGGCTGGTGTTGGTGAGAAAGAAGCATCAGCAAATGCTCTGGGTCAGAGCTGAGGCTGATCTAACTCAGCTACATCTCTGGCAAACTCCAGAAAAAGACATGACCTCACCCTGGAGAATGTTCTTTATCTGGTGAGAGACAGAAACCGCCTGACCCTGCGCAGGTCTCCAAAGTAAAAAGGATCTTTCTTTAGCAGAAATTTAATTAAGCTACCATGAGTTGCCATGAAAACAGCCTTTTCCATGTTCTTTGTTATCCTGTTGCTTCCTAGTCACTCCCTTCTCATTAGTGGAAGAAAGATGCCCCAGCTTTTTGGTCCTGTATCATTACTCAGGGAATGTGAATGTGCACAATAAAATCACTGAGAAATACCAGACCTGGAGCACCAAGAAGTACCCTCATAAAGCATAGAAAATACAAAGGGATGGTTCTCCCATCATTTCCTTACATGTTTATCATCCAAGACATGGAGAGCAAAGCCTTGTACTTCTCTTCAGCCGTCTCCAGTTGGTACAGCTCCGTTTATTGACTGCAAAAACTCAAGGTTACAGGAACAGGCAGCCTGAGCAGTATCAAAACACACTAATTCAAATTGGTTGACCTCAAACAGGCAAAGCTCAAGGACAGGAGTGTCATGATAATTACAGCTGGGGTGTTTCACACCTCTGTTGATCTTACCGTCTGTCCTTACCAGCTGGACTGACTCTCCTGGGAGCAACTCAGGGAATCCCCAGGGAACATTCAGAGCACACCCCAAAACACAGGCAGCACATTGAGCTGCCACAGGCTGGAGGGGCTCAGACCACCTCACCCATGAGAAACTGCACCAGTTCAGCAAATTCAACCAACCTCAAACTGACCACAAATTCAATGCTTTTGATCTGAGTTGACAAATGTAAATATTTCTGTTAAAGGATGACACAAAACGAAACAACATTTCTTAGGTGCGCTTTTTTGAGAGGAGGGGGGAAAAAACCACCCTAACAAAATATTTTGCACGAAGTCCTTAGAGGGAGACCAAAAAAAAAAAACCCACACCAAAAAAAAAAAAAAAAAAAAAAAAAAAAGGACAACAAAAAAACCCCCAAACCCACAAACAACAACAAAACAAAAACAAAAAACCCCCCACAAAACAAAACAAAAACACACACACACACACACACACAAAAAGAACACAAACCCCCCACCACCACCAAAAAACACCAACCTCCAACTGTTTCAAATGTCATGGGGCAGCCCTTACCCCTTTCAGCAAGGCTCACACCCAGCAGCACTGCTGCCTTACTCCTTGCACGAGAGCTGCTGCTCCTTGGCTAATTATAGAAGCTTGGATCAGAGCTGTGCTGAAGGCAGCTTGACAGAACCAGCTGTTAAAATTACAGCTGGATCCTAAACTAGCTGTGAGCATCCAGCTTTAGCTCTCAGGGGTGCTAGCCCCTTCCCAGAGCTGGCTGCCAATGCCTGCCTTGGCCAGCTGCTCCTCCTCCCCTAAGCTCAGACCCACAGGTTCTCACCTGCAAGTTCTGGCTGCCTAAATGCTTTTCTGCTTTAGGGGAGTCGAAGACATCAGAGTATTTCTCTTTGCTAGATGTTTCTCTTCCTAGAGCAGCTATCTGTAAGATCCATCACCGCCCCATCACTTTGTCACTGCAATGTTCATGGCTTTCCTGGAAAGCATAACAGCAGTGGCTGGCCTCTTGCCATAGCTCAGAGAGACAGAAAAAAAAAAAAGAAAAAATGCACCAAATTTAACTCGAAAAGACAAGCTTTTGCATTTGGAGCCCTCTCCTTTGCCTTCTGGTGGTGGCTTTGTGCAGTGTCTCCTCATCAAGGCTGGGAAGTGGCGCAGCATCTTCCCTTGATTCCCACAGAGCCTCAGGAGGCAGCAGTACTCTTTCAGAGGGGTTTGTACCAAGCCTGAATCAGCACTTCCAAACAGCTCCTGAAAGGCACTGAAAGGCTTCTCCAGCTCCTGGTCACATGGTGCTGGTCCTGTGGAAATGGCGGCACATCCTGGGGCGGGCGATGCCGCCAGCAGGTCCCTGTCCCAGCCCTGCTCCCCTTGCACAAGGAAATATAACAGTAATACAAACTGGGCTGTGATCTCCCCTCGCATCCCCCTCCCGAGTTTGGTTTGTTAAACAGCCCTTCGATGTGCCTTGTCTTTACTGCAGCAAATGTTTGATGTTTACACCATTCGCATTGTGAAGTTGCCGACACGGAGCGAGGCTGGGACCCACCACGGGCAGCTCTCCAGGACAGCCCTTCCCTCCTCAGCCCTGTCCCACTTCCATGCCCCATTCCCAAACCCACTGAGGATGCTGCAATGGATGCTGTCAGTCTAGCTGGGGGTTAGACCTGCTGCTGGTTTCCTGAGTGGATTTTTTCAAATGGATCCATTTCTTTCCAAGGTAATTTGGTTCAATATCTGTTCACTCACTCTGTGAGTTTTTGCTTTGCTCTGGGTGAGGCTGCAGAGAGCAGAAATGACCTGCAAAGCAGCTCCCCCATCCACTTCCCATGGCAGCAGTGCCAGGGCACACCAAAGCAGAAGAAGAAGCAGTCATTTGTTTTAAAGCAATGACAGCATTTCCCTCAAACCTCCAAGGAGAGGATGGGGAAAGGTTTCTTGGAGCAAGTCCTGACACAGAGTTGTGTAATGTTAAATGCATAAAGGATTATACTGAGAAGACATAAAAAGGAGACTGAGCATCAGCAGTGGGGTCCCATCTGCTTCAGCTGAACATACTTTTCTGTAGACTTTCCTCCTTCAACCTTTTCCATCTTCCTCCAAAGCCTTTCATCTTAAACTCTTCCTCCCTATTATACAAAAGGTTCTCCCTATTACACAAAAGGTTTTTTGGGGAAAAAAACCCCAACAAATCAGGCCTTACTCCCCCTTTTTTGTACCCAAAATCCACAGCACAAGTGGCAAGGCATGGATGGCAGGCTTCACACACCCCCAGTGGGGTCATGCCCTGCTCCTGGGGCTGCAGATGTCACACCCGACCCACACCAGATGCTGCACAGGGGAGGAATGAGCAGGGGGGGCTCAGACCCATCCAGAGGGGCTTCACCTTGCTGAGAGGGGGTGGGGAGGGGGGAGCAGCTCCCCCAGCCTGGCTCCCAGTGTGAGTCACGTCCTGGCTGGGGCTGATGTCAGTGCTGGAGAACAGAAGCCTCTCTGTGGCTCAGCAGCAGGAGAAGGAGGTTGCTGTGCCAGGCAAGGTTGCTCGCTGGAGGGATGCTCGTGCTTTAACCCACTCCTGACAAGAGCACATCAGCCTCCAGTGACCTTGGTGCTGGGCTGGGAGAGCTGCAGGGTTTGCAGTGTCCATCAGGCACTCACACCCCCAGCCCTCTGATGGAAACCTTTGGACAGGGGCTGCTTTTTGAGAGGATTTGTACAACACTCAGAGCACTGGATGCAACAAAATGCTCTTGAAATGCTAAAATGCTTCTTTGAAAATACAATAATGGAGGCTGCATCCTCTTTGGAGAGGGCTAGAGCCCCACTGCTACTTGGCCTGACATCCTGCATCCCCCCCCTGCCATGCTCCCCACTGCTCCAACAACCATAAAGAAAAGCATCAGCAGAACCTGCACAGCACCAAGCTCACCACAGGCTGCAAAACTCAGCCAAGAAGCCAAACTCCCTGATACAATCCCTGCCTGGCTGTGATGCCAAATCACCTCATCCTCTGGGACACTGAGACAGGGCAGAGGTCCATGCCAAAGAGGTGCAGCATCCCTTGTGCCCTGGGCTCCTCATTCAGCCACAACTCCATCCTGTTCAGAGATCAGTCCCACCTTCAGCTGCCCTGGGTACAAGCACACTCTGCCTGGGTGCACCAGGGCCAAGCAGAGGAACTGCTCCTGCTATCAGCTGGGAAGAGGGAAACTGCAGCCAGACTTTGGGACCCAGCCAAGCCCTTAAGGGCAGGACTGAGTGCAGAGATCTGTAACATGGTTTTGCTGAAATCCAGTGAGAGCCAAACCTGGTGCTTTGCTTTCATTCCCCCAAACATGGGAATGGTTGCTGGGAATTTACTGGAAATGGTGATTTAAGAGAAGGCACCACTGATGCAATCCTAGAGTGCACACCAAGCACCAACATGCACTGCAGGGCACTGGTGCCACGACTTCCTACCACAAAGCATCCCCCCTCCATGCCCAAATCTCTGCTTTGCAGAAGCCAACATAAATTCTCGACAAAATACCAGGCAATCCTGATTTTTGCTGCTTTTTAACCACGCTGCTATTACTTTTTTATCTCCATCTCTAGGTCTATGAGGAATCTTCTTACAGGGATTGGAAAGAGAGGCTAAGACAGCACTAAAAAGCATCCTACAGTGAGGGATGCTCCACAGATCCTGTGACAGCCACATCTTCCCAACACATGCTGCTGCCCTGAATAACAAAAACAAGAGCTTCCCATCAGTGAGGGCAGAGCAGAAAATTACAGAGCTTCTCTCAAAGCCCTGCTTTAAAACTTGAGCCTTTCAAGCATCAGAAGAGAATTTAATCCATTTTACAACTAGCATCAGATAACAGTGACATTAAAAAGCAGTCGGAGCCAAGCAGCAACTTCTTTTTGAGGCTATTAAGTAGAAATAAATTAACTTATTTCTTTATATTGAAAATTCCTCTCTATGGACTAAGATCAAGGCCGGCTAAAGCTTTTGACAGCTGTTTGCCCATCAGCCACATCTGCATTGGGGTTAAATAGAGATTTACACTCACAGAAACTTCTGAAAAACTCAGACCTTTGGATAAAGATGCAGCCAGTATTTTCAGAAGTTCAACTCACAAAATGTTAGAAGAGCCAATTATAATTAGGCTTCTTCTACATTTCTATATATGGTGTAAATCAGGAGGCAAGGCACTGGCATTACAGGAAACATGCCAGAAAAAAAAAAAAAAAAAAAAAAGCAGAATGAAGGGAAAATAAACTCTTTATTTGCATGACACTATACACTTTACAGACACATAAGGCAGCCAGGGCTTTAAAGGCCATTTATAAATCTGCAGCATTATGTGGCACTAAGGCTTTTACTGTGCTATTCAGAGTCTAACGTGAGCCGGTGCTTACACAGTGACATTTCAAACCTCAGTGGCCTCCCCAGAAATACCTCCACGGCTCGGCTTTGGGTCCACAAACATCGCTGCAGACACTCCGCTGCAAACAGCCCGCGGGGCCAGGGAGTGATGTAGCTGAGCAGAGCTGGTGGCCCATCAGCACAGCGCCCGGAGCAGCACAGCGAGGACCAGAGGCAAAGGGCGGCCGGAGCGGCCCGGCCCCGCTCACACACCGAAGGGTATTTTTAGCACCAGGAGATGGTGTAAGCCCAGAAGGAACTGGGGGAAGGGTGAAAAGGTTTAAGGGGAAAAAAAAAAAAAAATCCAAACCCGATGCTGAGGTAATTGTCTGTCTGGTCAGGTCGGAGAAGGGAGCGAAAAGCCCCGCACAGTGGCCAGGTACACCTTATCCCGGCGGCCACAGCATGGGAACCATGGAGGATTATTTCTCACACACACCACGGCCAAAGCAGGCAATGCCACCAGCCCCTGGAAGGCAGTGGGATGCTCCTGCACATCCCAGCGACCCTGCTCTGCCCCTCTGCGCTCTCCTACAGCACACGGTGCCCGGACAAAGCCCGGAGTGATGCTGCTGATAACCCTCGACATGGTGGCTTTTATCTCTTATTGCTCCTGGGAGCTGTCGTTTCCTAAGGAACCAAGGCTTCTGAGAGCATTGCTCATCCATCTCTCCCCGTGGCTTCTCAGCATCCTGGATAATTTCAGCCAGATGTGGCTCCCTGTAGTTGCTGAACACTCCTCTCTTTCTCACTTATAAAGCAATGGGGTCGTTTACACACTTAAAAAATCATCCTCATCTCTGAGTTTTGTAGAAACACCCTTGTGGCGGGGCACAGCCCCTCCTCCTGTGAGGGGCTGGCATCTCCCTGCTCTCACCTTACCCCAGCCTGCTCTGTGTCTGTACAGTGCTTGGCACAGCATCACCCTGACCACCCTCAGACCTTCACCTGGGAAAAGCCCTGAGCGCTGCCCTGGAGCTGGTGGAAATACAAAGAGGAACATCAGCCAAGGATGTGGGCTGCACTAGGGGAAAAAACAACAGTGAACTAAATCTTCCTGCTGGTCTGCATGAGAGAAGCTGAGATGGCAGCTGGCTGCCATCCTGACCACACACACGAGCTGGCTCAAATCCTTCCCAGGGCTAAAAGCAGCTCTTGATTTAGCTGACAACACCTCAGCAATAGAGTTTTGTTTAGCTCTTTTATTTAAGATGCAAGTCTGGTGTCTTGGCTGCAATTAAAAGATGCTACAGGAAGGACCTACAGCACTTCTCCCCACTTGCAAGGAGCAGGTTTCACACACCAGCTGTGTCTCACCTTCACCAAATCATTCCCACAGGGTTTCTCCCTGCCCACGGGGGTGATGCCCTGACCATGGAGCAGTGCTCCACATAAAGACTTTCAGAAAGCATAAACCAGCACAAGAAATAGAGAAAAAAACCTAACAACCCACCTTTGCCTCTCTTGCACCTCTCATGGGAGCCCAAATCTGGGAATACTCTGTTGCCACAACCCTCATACCACCACCTGAATGGGGACTTTGCTCTTTCTTTAAACCTTCTCACCAGCAGCTTTTCCTCTTCTGGCTCAATGTCCTTCCCTGCAGCACGGGAGCTGAGCCAAGCCCGAGCAGGGCAGTGATTTTCTGGCACAGGGAAGCCTGTGTGTGTGTGACAGGACCCTGGGGACAACACCTCTCTGGGGCAGCACACTTCCCACCACGGCTTCACCCCCAACAATGCAGCATTAACATCTTGCAGACTGCACAGAAAGGCCCTCTCCACTCTCCTCAGCCTCTCTTCTCGCAGGCACCCAGAGATCAGAAGATCCTGCCTTGTCCCCAGCCACCCACAGTGTCACCACCCCTGCTGTCCCCATGCCACCTCCACCGCTGGGTTTGCTGCACTGGCTGTGCAAAGCAAAGGGAGGGGATGGCTCTGGTGTGGCTTCACACTCCCTTCTGCACAAACATCTCCTCAAAGACCTCGAGTGTTCAGGGCTTAGCAAAGGCCACCAGGAGCCCTCAAGCTGATGCTCTGTGCCTTTGTTCAGTGCTTTGGGCTGTCTGATGTGTGGAAAACCCCGTGCCCCCCGAGGCTGCCATGAGCACTGGTTTTGCTCCCCTGGTGCTGCTCAGCCCTGTAATTTGCTTCTGAGGTTGTGAAAAATCCCACGGCAGAGCTGGTGTCGCTCTGACACCCACAGCTCCTCACTAGCTGGAGGAAATGGGGTAAGAGACAGCAGAGGATCAGGTCTGTCAGTTAAAATAATTGGATTTTAACTGCAACACTGCTCACTGTTTTGTCTGATGAGGCCCAAAATAAACTGCATTACATCACTGCAGGTCACACTGAGCTAATAAGGGTGTCTTCCTCACACTGAGGAAGGACGTTTTTGTGTCCCCTGTGTTTTCTCCAGTGCTTTGCAGTCAGAGCTCCTTCCAACTGTGTGAGTGCAGGGGAAAATTAATTCCAACTGCTGCCCGAATTATGCAAGAGCCTCATGGAATGGAAAGTGCATATTAACAGATTTTACTATTTTAGGGTGTTCTTTTATGTCTCATAATTTATTTTGCCATCATATTTGCAGACAAACAGGAAACAACACATAAGCCAAGTAATCCTTAGGGTGCTGACAGAAGGTAGTACAAGCAAATAGACACCTTCAGAGAAATGCCACCTGAATAAACCACAGCTCACCTGAATAGTGACAATATGATCCAGTCCACGGGGCTACAAATACAGGAATACAATCCAACAGAGCCCAAAGCTCCAACCACCACTGACTTTGCTAATATGCCCCAAATTTTGCCTGTATCTTCCAGCTTTCTCAGCAGCTCTAGTGGAAGCTCACAGGCCACCTCATTTTGCAGTAACACCACTTTTTTTTACTCTCCAACCCAACAGGTCATCCCACCCATCTATGGAACTACCAGTCAAATAATCCCAGTCCTCCAACTCCCACCCCAAAGGACAGGGTTTAAACCTTCACCTGGTGAAAATCTGGATTCCTCCAACACCTTCATGGGATCTGTGACAATTTTTAGCAGCCCCAGCTTTCCAAGACTAATGAATATAAACAGTGAAGTCAAAGTTCAAAGAGCAACCAATTCCCTTTTTTTCTCTCTTGGCCACATTCCCATTCTCTCATCCTCAGCCTGAGATGCACCAGAGCAGAAGCACCCTGACCAGTTTATACCATCACAGTGCTCCAGCTGTGAGAAGACTATTCCCTTTTGCTTCCTCCACCCTTCCCTTGGTTAAAATAAATCCCTTGATTAAGAGAAATCAAGAGCACTCAACTGAACCAACTTTCAGCAGGTCCTCTGGGAAGCATTGCCATAACTGCCATCTATCAACAGTACTGGAAAACAACCACGCTTTTTAAAACCAATCAAAATACTTTTAAAATTTATCAAACCCTGCAATTGCCTTGAGATACAGCTCCAGACTCTGAGGGCAATTACAACTGTCCCCTGTTTTAGGAGAATTCAGCACCCATGCCCCATTAAACCCAGTTAGGAGGGACAATTAGCTGGAGAGTGGCAGTAATTTTGCCAGTTCATTTACCAGAAGAGATAAAGCCAACCTGAAACATGTTAATGTGAGATTCTCAAGACTGGTATCACTCTGTGCTGTTGTACAAGCAATGTACTGCTAGAGGAAGGGATGTGGCCATGGTGTTAATTAGGATTGCTGGGGTGTAAATAATGTTTTGTTTCATATAGTCTGGCTAGGGCAAACAAATTATTTAGCTCATACCACAGCTGAATGAAGAGCTCAAATGTATAAGAGGGTGTCTCTGAGAATCAATAGTGGATCACCGAAACATTTAATCACAGTTTTACTGATCTCACTGCACCATCTGAACTCAGCCTGACTCCTCACTCTAAAATCAATGCTGCTGATATACCCATTAACAACAGAACCATCAGTCTCAAACCCTGACTGGGGCAGAGGAGCTGAAAGCTGGGAACAGCACATGGGCTTGTGCTCCAAGGCTTCCTAGGGGAGCAAGGAACTCTCAATCTCCCTTATAGGAGCTCCCGCTGTGATCTCCCTCCGAGGGTAAGTGGCTGTGATGTACAACAGCACATCCCCAGGAGGGGATATCTCATTTAGGGACTGAACCAAGACCCATGGATCCACAGCCATGGCTCTTGCCAGGCTCAAGAGCTGATTTCAATGCTCAGAGCTGCCCACACTGGGGATTTCTGCACATGGGAAGTGCTTTTGTTTCCCAGTTCTGATCCTGGCATCACTCTGTATCTCAAGAGGCAGATGTTTTCCAGCAGTTTGGGACATGTGCAAGATCCTCTGGGGCAACTGTTGCCTTTGCATCCCACACTGCCTCTTATTTATCCCTCTCCCCAGCAGCTGAAGGTTGCTGCATCCTCCTGCCAGGTTTCCCTGCATGGCTCTCTGAGCCCTGACCTGCACATCCAACACTCCTGTCCCGAGGCTCATTTCTCCTGAGTCTAGCAGTTCAGCTGTGATAGCTTCTGCTTGGCATCTACAGGCTCCAGACAGTCTCTCCCCAAAGGATATTCTGAAAAACACTGTATTTCTGACCAGGGTTTCATCAGGCTGCCTGGAAAAGGATGTTGCTCGAAACTGTTCCAACACAGCGTTTTCTTATTTTTTTATGCAATTATTGAACAAATATCAGAATGCAAAATAGCCCCTGGGATTGGAAAATGGAATTAAATCTTCCAGCAAACATGAGAAAATGGATACTGACATTTCTATTAGCAACAAAATGTTTCATGCTTAGAAACCGGTAACCTGACACTGCTTCAGGGAATTCAGGAGGGTGAGGAAAAATGGTCTGAGACAGCATTAGGAAGAAACAGAGATACAGGTAGACTCCAGTGAGACACAACTGCATGTGGGGTGGGCAGGAGGGCGCCCTGGTGTCGGTGCCACCTCGGTTTGTTCACAGACAGCTCAGGTCAACAAAAAGCAACAGCCCAGACTCTCTGTCATCCCCAGGCACAGGGGGCCCAGCACCACCAACACACAGTGACACAACAGCCCCGTGCCACTGGAATGATGGAAGAACTGTCCAGCACACACAGGAACATCTCTGCTGGGGACACGGCCCAGGGGTGGCCTTGGCAGTGCTGAGTAACAGCTGGACTCGATGCCCTTAAGGCTCTTTTACACCCAAAATGTCTGTGTGACATCCAGTGTGCTGCTTTCCTAGAGAACACAGGCTTTTCCCTTCTCAGGACATGGCCCCAGGAAACAACCAACTCCCAGCCTAAGGGCTGAAAACTGCATCATCAGCTGGTTTGCAGGACAGGCTGGAAGGAGGAGCAGTTCTTGGCACAGGGTGAAGGACAGGTGGACAGCTACACCTGGGGGCTGTGAGGTGCAGCAGAAGGGGAAAGTTGGCACTGGGAGTTTGCTCTGTGCATCCCCAGCTTTGTTTTATTCTACTATCAACCTGCTCCCCCCTAAGGAGGAGCCACCTGGCCAAAGCTCCCCTTGGAATTTACTGTCCAGAAGAAGCAATAAATGACATCCCAGCTGCACAAGTCATTTGTGTGGCTCCTATGCTGGATCACTCTCAAAGACAATTCACAACCTAAAATCACTCATACACCACCTACATGATGCCCACCAGCTTCCTTTTCCCCTCCTCCTCCCCAGAGCACTGCTCACTGAAAATGGCTCACCCTCTTCTCCTCTATTCTGCATTTAATGGCTTTTGAACTTCAAAGAGAGGTGAGAAAACCCCATCAGTTCAGCATGCAGTTAAATATTATGCAGCCACATTACTGAAGAACATCTACAAAATACACTGCTAAAATAAACTCCCCTTTGAATTCCTCTTATAATATCTTTGAGAGAGCTCAGAACACGCTGCCCTTCTTCCCACACAGCACTGAAGCACCTACTTCACTTTAACCAGGTACACACTCTTCTTGGAGTCGAAAGGACTCATCATGTGCTTAAAATTATGCATTTTCCTCAAGCACTTGGTTGGATCCCAGCTTTTGTATCCAGAAGTTGCATGGTAGAAATTTGAAACATTATTCTTGGGTGGGTATTATACACACATTGGCAGATACATTCCACAGTCATCAAAGAAATCAAATTATTTATTGTTAATAGAACACGCCCAACTTTAGCAGACAGCATTTTAAAAATCTAAAATAAAAATGTGCCTAACGTAGTCTCTATGAATATGGATACTCCCCACACACTGTGTGCCTCGTGTACACAACACAGCAGAGCTGAAATGCTCAAAACATAGATTGAGGATATATGAGATCAGAATTTAATTGTGGTTTTCATAACAGCAAACTGCTGGAGCTACCTGCATATTATTAGCCTTGAAAAGCATCATGAAAATAATATTTTAACCTTTAATCTGTAACATGGTCTTTGCTAATAAAATTATCCCAGAGTCATCCAAGCACAGAGCTGGTGTCAACTACTTAATATGCAGAATAAATTAAATGCCACTTACATATAGCAAAGAAATACCCAGCTAATTTCATGCACTTTCATGCTGGTGCAGCCACACAACAAACACAGTTGAGCTCTGTGTCTCCTTTTCAAATCCTGCCCTTCTGCAAGAAAATCATCCAGCCCACTGCTCTACTGTCCCAGCCCCTTGCAAGGCCACTGCCACCCTGCTGAAAGGAGCTCTGAAATGAGCTGCTTACACACGAGCTGCACCTTTGCCACTGCAAAACTGTGCTACAGGGAGACCCAGCCCCACTGCTGACACCTGAAGCATTGTGCAAAGACAGTGACACATCCCTGGGAGAGTGGGGGATGTGGTGCACACACCCAACATCACCCAAACCAGGATAACAGTGCCACTTCATCTCCCCAGAGCTAAAGGCCCCTCGAGGACACAAACATTCTCTATCTCCACTTCCATCCAGCTTCACACCTCCTGCTCCCAGAAACAAACCCACTGGTGCCTCTCTGACTTGCTCCTGGTGAACAGCCCGGGGATGTCAGCAGAAAGGCTCTTGATAACTGACTTGTTCCCATCAGGTATCCAAATTCCCAGTATTCCAAATCAAACACAGGGAATGCCAGGTGGGATCTTGTGCAAGAGGCCACACTTACTTCTACTAAATGGCATGTGGGCAATAATCAATATGAAGAACATATAAACAGAGAGGAGGAAAATGGAAGGTGCTGGACATCAAAAAACTTATCTGCCAAACGTGTCTTTCACTACCTGCAGAGTAAGGCTCCTGCTTCTCACTGTGGATGAACTCTTTTCGTTCATATTTGGCTCTGATCCACTGTTCCCGCAGCAGTCTGGAAAAAAAAATACAGAGAAAAGGAAACATGGTCCAAGATACACTAAGACAGAAGCCAGAACCATTAACTCTTCAATCAAAGCACAAGTGTGATTTAGAAGTCTTCCAAAACTTGCATAGTACAGTCTGGAGTCAAGGGTTTCTTCTGCTTACTGTTGGACAACAATAAATCATTTCCTCGCATGTTCAATTTTATTGGGAACTTATTTTAAAAAAATGCAGAGATTTAGCAGAACAGCCTGTCCTCACCCACCCAAGCAGCCTCTGTAAAAAATTCCCTCAGTATATGAACCATTTGAGACCTAATTTCCTCTGACCACATTCTTCAGTGAACAGGGTGAGTAATTGAAAAAACCCAGCTATACACAAAAGAGAGATTATTGCCCTGAAGATATCAATAGAGAAGCAAAAGGTGGTGAAAACCCATCTGGCCAAGCTTTTCCAAACTCACAGCCCATGCCACCAAGTTTAGGAAAGCAATCTATGATGCATGGTAGCAAATATGATTTAAAAGTCTTTTACTTTTAATACTGAAATTATATCAATTATTTAGACACCAAGATCTCAATTTAAAAAAAATATCCCAAAGATTATAATTTTTTTTTTTTGCTATTTTATTTCAGTATGAGTGCTTGAACCAATGAAATAACTTTGATTTAGAATATGCTGGAAGTTGCTTCAAACCATTTTTAACTGAACTTATTTCTTAATTGCCCTAGAACCCTAAATAGCCCAAGCAGGCAGATCACACTCAGAAATAAAGGCATGTGTTATCCCAGCTTCACAGCAGACATTTTGGAGCAGCCTACACTGAAGACAGTAAAAGATCCCCCAGCACTGGCTGTGCTTTGTAAAACCATCACATTTCAACACATCAACTTCTCTGCCAATAAAGACTCTTCATATGCTTAATCACCTTTTCTTTTTTGCTGATTATGCAAACTAAATGGTATCTTTTCGGCAGACACATCCCAGAAATGCTCCAAGAATATAAACATACCAACATTGCCTACGAAAATGCATCTGCAGGTACAGCAAACACATTCAATAAACCTGCAAGACACTATCCAACGAGAACTGTGCCTGTGATTGGTTTCCTGGCAATAAAGGAGGAAATAATTACATAGATTTTGTTGCCCCCCCCCATTGTGTCAGCTCCTTGGTTGGGGCACCAGCCTTCTCCCCAAAAGGCTCAGGGAGCACCACTGCTTCCCTGCTCCCAAAACCCAGCTGTGAGCTGCTGCTGTAGTAGAAACAATGCACCAAGTGTGCCTCTCCCCTTCTGCTCCTGTTTCTGTGACCGACCTTTAGCTGTTACACACCTGCAAGTTGGACTGTGAGCTCTGAGCACCCATCTCCCCTCTGCTGCCATCCTGTGCTGTGCTCTGGTCTGCCTGCAACCCACCCTGAGGGGCTTCAGGTGCACTTTGAACAACCACAGAAAGGCTTGGAAAGGACCTTAAAGGTCACCTAATCCCAACTCTCCTGCCATGGGGTTGCTGAAACCCCACCCAGCAGCCAAGGGACTCTTCTGGGTCAGCAGGATGGCTCTTTGGATCTGATACCCACAGAGAAGCCTGATGACCCAAAAGGTGGCACCCAAATGCCTGTCCCATAATGCTGTCGCTAATCAGCAGAGCTACCAAGATTTAACCATCAAATAAACACAAATACTTGAGTTTCCTACCCCTCTTGCAGTTTTTCCTGGGCAGCTGCTGTGGACAGCTTGTTATCACTGCAGCCAAACTGGGACCTTTTCAACAAGATGATTAGGGATGGAACTGGGAGCAAGAAAACTCACACCACCCTCAGCTCCAGCTGACGTCAGTGGGTTCAGCAGGAGCTGCAGCTGCTCTGAGTCTCTGAGACTCAGCCTTCCAGCACAGGGCTTTAAATACACGATAAATTAAGATTCATGTGCAGCAGTGGGGAAACACTCCTGCTGCAGGATGCAGGTTGTGCACCAGATACACTGCAGGGCTCATCCCTGGGGGAACACTTCCCTGCAGGGACTGGCTGCCCACAGCACTGCTGCAGGGGCTCCTGTGCAAGAGGGCAGCCCCAGGGCAGCCAGCAGACTCCATGCCCAAAGGGGAACCCTGAGAAGCTGCAAAATGCCCTCAGTGCCCTCTCTCAGCATCTGGCCCTGCACACAAGTGACTCCAATTCCCAGAGCACACGGGACTCCAGCTGTGCCACCTTCCCAGCAGCTTCCTGGCAGTTCACACATTCTTCCCCTTTCCCAGCTCTTTCAGCAATAATTTCCCGAAAACCCAGGACACACCAAGAGCAGCCCACAGTTTGGACAGCTCAGTGCAAGGCCATCAGCTGCAGCTTCTGCTCCAGTGGTTATTTATAGAAAGCAGAACAACTCCAGTAAAAAAAACACAAAACAAAACCCCAACTAGGACACCAAGGAGTTCACCATCTCCCCTCACTGCAGCAGAGAAGCTGAGCAGGGATTTGACCACATTCACTCTCATGGACTGGATGCAACCCTGGAATAAAAAGCTGCTGGTGCTAAACCCCAGTTTCACTAGCACAGCTCTGAGGAATTCATAGAAGAGCAGGAATGTGTCCTGGGATCTATAGGATCTGGGAGCAATTGTAGGGCAGAAGACCCTCAAACCATGCAGGGATGGTATGAAAACAGCCATCACTTTCAGTAGACTGCTGACTTGATCTCAATTTAAGTATATCTTCAGGGGCTTTAGAAATATCTGTTGCTATGTTTTAGTTGAAATGTCCTTTTCCAGGTGTGAATATGTGTGTATATAACCCAGGGCAGACATCACGCACCCAACACAGGAGCCTCCATCCAAATCCACCTTTGACTTCAAAAGGAGTGAAAGAAAGGACTGTAGAAACATCCCCCTGGTATTCTACTGCATTTCTGGTCATGGGATAATGTAGCAAATAAGCAAATACATTATTTGTGTTTGTTAGTAAAATGTAAGTGCATCATTCCTGAACTGTGGAGATGCATGGCTTTCAGGATCAACTCCAAAAGCTTAACAGCCCACCTAAAGTCTGTCAGGCTGCTGCTTACAGGGAACTTGTCATTTTTTGGCAATTAGAACAGAAAAGTCCTTGTACTCATCAACAACCTAGAGGCAAATCAAAAAACTCCACCAACAAAACAAAACACTAAGGAAATACACATCTCCAACAGAACAAGGGAAAATTCATCCCCCAAAATGGGAAAGGACTGGGCTTCACTGAGGAGGCAGCAGCTCCAGAGGCTGACAAAGCACCATTGGAAGCACTTGTTTGCTTTCCTGGCCACCCACATGAAAACAAGGGCTCTGCCCAGGGGCCAGCAAGGAAGGTTCCAGAAGAAGCCACTGGAGCAGTTTTATCTCTGTCCCACCTACTCAAAGCTCACAGCAAAAAGCACCAGAGGAAAAGCTGCTCAAGCAGTTTAATATCAAACTGGCTGCACAGCTTCAGTGTGCTGTGTGGAGGAGGTGCTGGCCAGCCAAATTCAGAGTCTCCAGTTTATTTTTTCCCAAGACTCTCAGCTGGGCTGGCTGATGCACTCCAGGGAACACCCACAGAGGCTGCACGGCCACTGTGGCATTTTGGAGGCATATGACAGACAAGAGACCCCATCCAGAGGTGAAAGTGGCCCAAAAGACATCAAAACATCACAAACTACCACTGTCTAACTGCATCCTTGGGAGGCACCATCAAGTCCAAGAAAGACAAAAGAAATTAATGCCATCCAGAAACACCATTTCCAGAAGCCAAATTCGTAGCTTCTGGAATTTGTCAGAGGCTTTTCCAGCAAAAGCCAATCTGCTTTCCACAGGCAGCCTGGTGGATGCAGCCACGCCAGGTTCCTGTCAAACAACTGCTTTAATGAAATTTCAAGTCCGAGTCCAAATTCTTTGCTCAGACTGCAAGGAGAGCCACTGCAGCACAGACTAAAAGCCTGTCTAGCTTCACACTCTTTTCCTAGCTAGTAAGTTCTTGCTGTGAGGACTTGCTTTTAAATAGCTTTGTGGAGGCATGAGGCAGCTGGGGGGCTTCTTCCAGGCTCCCTGTGCATCACCTCAGCTTGTAGAGCCTGAGGACTGATGTGCATCCCCCTATCAGGACCAGCAACCAACAGCAAGCTGCCAGAGGAGAGCAAAAAGAAAGGGGTTTGGTTCTCAAGGCATAAAACCTCTTGCATTACGGATCTGGAGAAATAAAAACTGATTCTGAGCATGCAAAATCTTAACATTCTCAATTAAAATGCTAACTGGTTCCTTTTTTGTTTGATTCCTTTACATGCACAGTCCAGTTCACCCCAACACTATTTTTCAGAATGGTTAAACACCAATTAAAAACATGTAGGAAACAGCCTCTGTCAGTACTACCTTAAGCTTGTAGCAATTTCCTTTGGAAATTAAAGGAATCAATATGAATTAACAGGTTTACAAGCTAACAGCAAAGAGACAATGAACAAGAAGAGAAAACCCTGTGGCTGGTCAGGATTGAAGGGCTGGGCAGATCTCAGCACTTGGGTGACCCAAAGAATTCCAGAGGCTGAGTGCACAATTTTAGCCACCACAGGAGGCTTCACCACTTGGGAATGAACTGATGAGCAGCCACTCCAAGTGGCCACACTGCAGCACCTCAAACTTTACACCCAAGACCTCAGGCACTTCTGAAAGCTGTGAATGTAAAATCTGAAATTGCTTATTAATAAGTAGAAGCCTGAGCAAAACTCAATTTTACCCCTCTGGACATTATGTAATGAAGTTTTTTATATCTATAAAGTGTTTATGATCTATAAAGTAGTGGCAAAAGGAGGTGACAAAGGAAGTGGTGAGAAGTTTGCACCCCTGACTGTCACTATGCCCATGGGAGAGGAGGGGCCATGCTGACCTTCTCACCCCAGACTGAGGTGATGGGCTTGGTAGCTCCTCTACCAGCATGTACTTAACTATAATGATTAAAAACTAATAATAATCCAGAGATTTACCAGGCAATTCTCCCTCTGCACATCTTAATCAATACAAAAAGGCACTTCAGCTAATAACTGTTGTTCTTTGGATGAGCACATGGATGACTCCTCAAGATGTGTGCCTCTCCCTGACTGATGTCTCATTTCGTTCCAGGTACAACCACCCAGCACAACTCTTGCCATCTCATTCTGCCCCATTTTTCTGTGCTGACAGTCAGAACATTGAACTGTTCTGCACGAGGAGCAGATGCAGCTCCCACTTATCCAAGCACAGAGAGAAGAGCACTGCAGCTCATTCGCAGTTCCAGAGGCTCTACATTCCCAAATCAAGCAACAGAAAATGATGTTAAGTATTGGGCAGGGACAGGGATGCACTTCCATCTCTGCAAAAGCCCAGTAAGAGATTATCTCACTTTCTTCTATCAGTTTTCAGTCAAGTAAAAGACTGAACAAAGCCTTTTTCCTTTGCTTTTACTTAAGAGTGAGTACTTGCTGCTGAGTGGTGACTCAAAACTCGGCCATGTGCTTGCAATGTATCTGCCCCAGAAAAATCTGTTCCACAGCTCCCCATCTGCTGCTGTGGTGTACCAAGCTGGGCCATGGCCACTCGTGACCATCCAAAGAGAGGTTTTGTGGTTTAAATTCCACACCCAAAGCTCTTTGGGCCAACACTGTGGTGGTGTAGGAACATCCCAGAGTCTGGGACTCATTTCACTGTTAGGGACTCCTCAGAGGGACAGGAGCTGGCTGCTCTGGTCACTGTCTCTGGGGCATGGGTCGGTGCTGGCAGACAGAAGATGAGAGGAAAAGACAGAAGGGGATTTTTCTTTGTTTTGTGTTTTTTGTTGGTTTTGGCTTTTTTGTTTGTTTGTTTGTGGGGGGGTTTTTTGTCTATGAACAGCTGGTAAACTTTCCCTGGGCAATTCCAGAGCACTCTTCCAACTTCTCTAACCTTTGCCAAGCGTCATGCAGAACCAGGAAGCCACAATGAGGCTTCTGAAGGATACAGAAGGCAAATGCAGCAGGCAAACACCACAAATTTCCCAAAGAGCCAACCACAACATTGTAGGCAAGAAGCAAAAAGGACAAGCTGGCACTGCAGCACTTCTTCCTTCCTGCCCTGAACTTCACTGATCTTCATGCAACTAAAGCAGAGGGATTCCAGAAACAGCATTATAAAACTAAGAAGCTTCAAATGAACAAACAGCTGCCCAGGCACTGCAGCTGCCCAGCATGTGCTGCTGTTAGAATTAGAAGCTCTCGATGCTGCAGAAGGTGGATGGAATCAGTGCCCGTGCTGGATGGAGGTGTCATCCATGGTGATGCTTCCCAGAGCTGTGAGCTGGGAACAGCTCATGCTATTGCAGTGACTGGACTGCAGCGAGGCGGGGGAAATGCTAAATATACATCCCTGTAAAAAGCAGCACTCCCCTGCACTTGTTTAGTATGCATCTGCTGAGAGGCACAGAGAGCCCTGAACTAGAGAAAGAAAAATACAACCTGGCACAGCATCCTTGAGACACTCCCAGGGTGTAATGTGCCCACAGCTGCTGATCCTGCAGCAGTGTCAGGAGATTGTCTGCTCCTGTGAGAGGTCACATCCATCCCATTGCATCCTGCTGTTATGGCAGGGATCCAGCAGTGTCCAGAGAACCCCGAGGAGAGCAGAGCTCCAGGCTGAGTACAGAAATCAGGCCATGGTAATCAGGCTGGTAATTGCCCCAGTGTACAACAGGCACAAGCTGGGACCAGAAAAGGGTCAGAAATTAGTCTTCCAGCTGTTCCCAGGAAGACTGGCCTTGCTTCATCCTCCCAATGAAAGAAAAGAAACAACAACAAAAAAAATCCTTTCGATCCCCCGTTGCAGCTCCTTGCAGGTTCCCAGCCCAGCACGGTGCTGCTCCATCAGCCATGGACATGGGCTGGGGATGGAGTGGCTGCCCCAGCAGGGTCCCTGGGAGCCCAGACAGCCCTGGCAGGGCCGCGGCTGGAGCTGAGCCACCGCCTGGCACAGCTCCCTGCAGTGACATGGCTCTGCAGGACGGAGGGACAGGAACAGCACCGCGGCAGAGCTGAGCTGCCCCGGCTGGGGAGGCCAAACCCCGGGCACAACAGAACCACAGACAGCCCTGCCAGCCCCACGGCAGCAGGAATGGAAATGCTCCTGGGCCCCAAGCAGCTCCTGCTGTCTCTGCTGCTGACCTGTGCAAGGACAGCCGGGTGTGACTGGTGCCCACACCTCAGGGACCTGCCCTGCTCCCTGCCAGGCTCCTCAGCACGAGCTCTGCACCCCTCAGGCAGGGATAGCTCATGGAAAAGAACCAGGGCTCTGCAACCTGAGGATCAGATAGGCGGCATCTAACTGAACTTCACTGAGACTTGGGGGCAAACAGAATTAAAATCCCCTAGAATTGTGTTTCTCCTACCAGTCTTGCTTCTCCAACCCCAACATGACGAGCACATACAAGTCTCAAAATTGCCAAACTGCTGGGATTCTGGAGCTCAGAGCATTGCATAAATGGATGCTCATTTCTTGTCAGGCCAGGCAGCTCCAGTCACAAAAAAAAAAAAACAAAAAAAAACAACTTGGCACAGAGCAGGACTGGACCCTAAAAGCCAAATTCAGTTCATCCCCTTGCACCCTAGATGGTACAGCTTCTCATGGCCTAGATGGCCACTCAGCTTCTTCGTCTACCAAGTCCACCCCAGCTTACTAGGGAGGTTTACTCCACACTGTATGGCAAACAGCTTTTAGCTGCCTTCATGGAGGAGATTATTTGTCATCCAGGTGAAAAAAAAAAACCAACCTCACACAAACCCCCAGTATTTTTGCATTACAAATAACCCAGCATCTCACACAGCAGATTAGCAAATTCTGCTTTGATGCAGAAGGGGGATTTGAAAAGACAGAGGAAATCAATGGGTAGAAATTGGCATTCTTGCAGCTTTAGAAACTTGGAAGAGTCTGGGGAGCAGACAAACTATTGACTCCCCTGCATCATCTCAACTGTATTTATTAAATAAGATCCCACACGTAGCATAAACTCTGCCATATGCATGCAGAAGGAAAAACATTTTCAGGACCTTTTATAAATGAAACCTCCACTGTGGCTGAAAAAAAAAAAGTATTATGCTGAAACTGAAGTATTACAGAGGCTGCAGCTGCACAAACAAATAAATGCTGTTTACCAGCAGAGGTATTTACTTACTGGCAGTCAAGATATGTTGGTTTATAATAAAACGGTGGCATTTTAGATTCATATTTTGCTTTTGCTACATTGTTTCCATTCGAGGCCATAAACTGTAAAAAGAGAAAAAAAACAGAAAGAATTTAAAAAGATGTAAACAGTATTTTCCTTTATTCTCTTTACTTCTACAGAGCAATAAAATTATTGGGATGAGGGGAACCTGTTCTCTCGCTCAGAGGTTTGCCCAGGACTGTGCACAGAAGGGTTGCTGTAAAAACTGTGCCTGCAAGCAGGGCTCAGAAATAAATATTGGTTATTGTTGCTGGGGATCTTACAGCTTAAAATGATGCTGAGGACATGTCCCAGTCCCACCTGCATGATCCCCACAGGAGCAGGAGGCAGCACACTGAGTGGCATTTCCCCTCTAACGGGAATCAGATGGCTCCAGGAATCCAACATGGGAATTAGGTAACCAGAGGGCAAAACCTCACATGTGCTACAGCTGCAGCAGGGTGATGCCTCTGACAACACATCCTGTGCTTTGGATCACATCACTTGTGCCAGAAGGATGATTTTGTTTTTGCAAAGTCATTGCAGCTACCTCAGGAAAGAGCTTGAAGCGATAGACAAATAAATAAAGAAACAAATAAATATATAAAAGTTCTATCTGCCTTGACAGCCTCCTTTCCAATAAATAAATATATAATGTTTCTATCTCCCCTGACAGCCCTCTTTTTCTTCTGATACACAAATGGCTAGCTAAGAACTCAGCAAAGAAAATTACTTATTTCCTTATTCATAGATTTTATTTATTGAAATTCGCTTTTTAAGTGAAAAGCCCCATTTTTTCCAGGCAGCCATGCTAAATACATTTTGTTTTGTGTCAAATGCCAAGCGTACAAACACAAGCAGCTAAGCTTCTTTTTTATTACTGTCATGGTTTTGAATTTCTCCCATTTACATATTCAATCTATCCCCCATCAAAATATTAGGGAAGGAAATACCCATGCAACACTAAGGCCTATTCTCATAAAATGCACAACTCATGAGGTGCAGCTTTTAGAAAAACCTCAACTTTACACATAGAAGACAGAAATTGGCAGAGTTTTTCATGCCTCTGAAGACACCAGTAGCTACAGCAGAAAGGTTTCCTGGGTGCCTTTAGCAGCACCACAGAAATCTATGGAGGTGTGGGGCATAAATAGAGAGAATTTATACTGTGAGGGTTTGGGTTTTCAAGCTGTGGATTTAAGAGGAACAAAGCCAGAAACGGCTGAGCTGAGCAGGGGTGGTATACCAGAGGTCTAGAGATATTGTAAGAAACAACAGAAAACAATTAATTAAAAATTACAATCAGAATCATTAGGTTGGAAGAGACCTCCAGGACCATCAAGTCCAACCCAACTCTAATCTCAACTAAACCATGGCACCAAGTGCCACATCCAGTCTTTCCTTAAACACATCCAGAGATGGTGAATCCACCACCTTCCCAGGCAGACCATTCCAATACTTTACCACCCTTTCTCTAAAAAACTTTTTCCTGATATCTAACCTATATTTCCCTTGGTGCAGCTTAAGACTGTGTCCTCTTGTTCTGTCAGTTGCTGCCTGAAAAAAGAGACCAACCCTCATCTGACTACAGCCACCTTTCAGGAAGCTGATTAAAAATTAAATTAATAAATTAAAAATTAGTAATTAAAAATTAGTAGCTTCTACACACTATTTCCCTGACATTTTTAGAGAGGATGGGGGGAACCTTCATAAATTCTCCACAAAATGGGCGTTCTCTTTCAGTCAGCACCACAGACCTCAGTCCATTCATTATCTAGACACGCTCTCTTTTGTTGTGGCATTTTTAGAAAGAAAAAACCATTTGTTATGGCATTTTTAGAAAGGGTTAGAAAGGGTTCCAGAGGGAAAAGGTCCAGCCCCAGGTGCTCGCAGCCCCAGTGCTCATACCTCCACCTGGGCATCGTCCCAGTCATCCAGGCGCACCGACTTCACCTTGCTGACCTGGGGAATGTTCCGGTGGATTCCTGAACAATTCAGGCAGATGAAGATCCCGAGGCTGTGGGATGCCCAGTCCGGGTCTGGAAGCAAGAAGGAAAGAGGGAATTGCACTTGATTGATCTTTTGGATTCAGGGCAGCGGGAGGCAGAGACAGGACACGGCAGAGTAACCAGGCCTGATGTCCCTGAGTCTAAAGGCATCAGATAAATACACAAGGAAAATAAATGTTTCTATTGATAGGAATACAAATTAAACTAACAATTAGCAGATTTGCAATCCCCAATGCAACTGTTATTCCCCAGACCCAAATATACAGATAACTGCATGTGAGAGAAGAGAAAGAAGAGAAGAGAAGAGAAGAGAAGAGAAGAGAAGAGAAGAGAAGAGAAGAGAAGAGAAGAGAAGAGAAGAGAAGAGAAGAGAAGAGAAGAGAAGAGAAGAGAAGAGAAGAGAAGAGAAGAGAAGAGAAGAGAAGAGAAGAGAAGAGAAGAGAAGAGAAGAGAAGAGAAGGAATAGCTGTCTTTCATGAGGAAATTCCACCCAAACATTGCATGGAACAGAAACTGCATCAGCTCAGGGAAGCCGCTATGTTGCTCCTTTTTTATTTATTTATTACATGTGCTCCACACAGAGACTTTCTTCCCACAGCTGCAGCTCCCAGCAGCCCAGCCCTCCATGCCAGGAGGTTTCCAGCCCTTGCCTTAATGGAAAAATGCTGCCAGTGGAAGCTCTGTACTTTCTCTGAGCAAAACCACACACTGTTTACAGCCCCGGGCTGACATCTCACACAAAGCACTGTAAACATGAGTCCCAAATGCCTCCAAGTTCCTCCCTGGGAGAGGCACTGCCCAAAGCAGGGAGACAGAGGGGCTGGAGGAGGGCAGGGGCCAGGAGCAGGACACATCCAGCAGTGTCCCTGGCACTGCCTCGCCAATAAAGCCAATACAGGGATCTTTGTTTGAACTCCAAGGCAAATGTCAGCGCCTGCGGATCCAGCTGCACCCCAGCAGAAAGAGCTTCACTGCAGGTCACCCAGTCAGACACTAAATCCTCCACCCTCCCCAGACCCACAGGGCTGGGAGCCAACCCATGGCATCAGGCTGTCGAGGGGTAAGGGCAGAGTCTTTTCTTCTCAAGCCCCTTGTCATCGTTTATTCCCCCGCCGTAATTACACTGAACCCTCACTCCCCACAGCACAGCAATTATTTATAAAAGGCAAGGGAATGTGCTTTCTCCTCCTTATCCATATTTAATGCTCTGGCTGTGTCAGTGCAGGGAGCAGGCTGGCATGGGGCAGCTCAGCTCCTGAGGGGTAACCAAGAGCTGCCACCAGCCTTGCCTGCAGGGACAGCCACCAGCCTCCCCCAGCACACCGCAGGGAAAGCCAATTCAGCTCTCCAGAGGTGCCTCTGCTCAGATGTAAACCCCAGCACTAAATGAGGATTCTCACCAGACACAGCTGAGTGCCCACATGGGAGAGGGGAGTGAATTCCCAAGCTGATACAAGTCCCACTAGCAGACACAAAAGTGGGTTTTTTCTGTTTCACATGGTCTCCTATCCTCAGCTGAGACCAGAGTACTACAACACAAGCCTGGCAAATATAAAACCAGTCAGGTTGATCTAAGGGCCTGGTGCTGCCCATCCGGCTCCTTCCACAAGCACTGGGTGACTCAGCTTGACATCCCATCCCAGCTCATGCAGCCCACTCATTCTGACCTCAAAGATTGTGGCCAGTTATTGGGCTGTAGGTTGCCAGCAAGGATCAAGAGTTTTGTGTGCTCAGGCACTGTCTGTGCTCTAACTCATCTTCTTGTCCTCTCTCATCTCCAAAAACTTTTGTAATCCAAGTCTGGGACCCTCCAAATTCTGTGCCACAAAAACATCCCAAGGTTCAGCACCGCTGAAGGATTCCAAAGGGCACAAGTCAGGCAAGGTGAAAGCACCAGGGTCTCGTTCACACAGCCATTAGTGACCTTAATGCAGAGCATCAGATACACAGAATGGTAAGAGGGTCCAGAGGACAAACCCTGGCAGTGGTGAGGGAGCTGTGACAGCAAAGTTTGGAGTTGGGTCCCTGGGCTCAGCACAGCCACTCCAGGATAACTGAGCTTCAATCCTTCCCAGAGTAATGAGATCTGATCAAAGGCACTGCCCAACCCAGGGAAACGGGTTTCAAAGTATGCACTGGCCAATAAAACATGCTTTATTGGGAGTTCCAATGACTCCTCAATATTACCAGATTTATCTCAGGCATGACAGTGGATTTTTTCATGCTATCTGCAGCTTCATGGAGTCAGGCTTCCAAAGTCCTCCCCAAGAGGTAACCCCTCCCCTGCCTGCACTGCTGTGTGTGACAGGACCAGGAGAGTGCACACCTTCCTCCAGCCTGGGAGGGTGACACATTCTGGTGGAGGAACATCCTGCAAGAAGATCCTGGAGGAGAACTGCAGCTCCAGTGGCCACCAAGTCACCTCATATCCAAGCTGTCTCTCCTTGGCATGGGCAAACAGCACCTCAGCAACAGGTTTCTGTCACACCTGGGCTTTCAAGCATTCCCCTTTCACCAACAGGATGTTCTTCAGACCAGACTCTTAAACACACTTCCCCCCTGCTCCACACCTTGGCAAGCCTTGTCTAATTAAGAAAACAAAAGCTGGATTACATCACACGGTACATACACACACCTATACCACGTCATACATACAGGGTCACCCACGTGTGGCTGCCAGAAGGTGACAGTCCCTCAGAGGAGCAGAGAAATGGGATCAGTGGGTATCCAGTCTTGGAAGGGATGTTTCAGCTTGTTCAGTAAACCACAGCCAGTAGCTATCTCCTCCTGGTCATCTTCCCTTCAGCATTTCCCCTCCTGCCTACACCCACATCTGTGCCCATCCAACACCACCAGCATCCCACACAGCAAATTTCAAGAAGCATCATGACAAAGATGCACATTTCACCTGCCCCACCCAGACATGACCCCAGCCATTCACATCTCTGTCAAGTATTACCAGCAACTTCCTCCTCATTGCTCTTCTGGTTTTAGAAATATGTCTTTCGTGGCAAGGGTGGGTGGAAGAACTGTGGATGCTCAGCTGGTTGTGTGCTGCTCTCCTGTCACAGCCCCTAACCACCCACATTTGGCAATTGGGTTCAGTCCCAAAGGAAACATCAGGCAGGAGGAGAGTTCAAAGACCTCAGGTAACAACTTAGCCCCATCCAAAAAATTGCTGAGTAGTGAAAACCTCCAGAACAAACTGATCTGCCAGGGTAAGTCTCTCTGAAATGTCACTGTCACCATAATTTGAGATTTCTCATGGCTCTTGCTCTCCTGGCTGAGGATATCTAACAGAAAGCAAGGCAGCCCAAACCTTTCCCAGGCTTTAGCTGAGAGCCAGAAGGAATTTCTCAGCATCATCTGAACAAACCATAGGATTGCAGAGCCACGCCAGCCCTGGGGCTCGTGCTCCCCTGTGACCTCCCCGTGTCAGGGCTCTGCCTGTGCACAGGAAGGAGGGGGTGGAGGATTCCCCAGCTCCAGCTTCTGGAGGGCTCTGCCAACGCTGCTTCCCCTTCTCTCCCACTCCCTGCACCCGTGACACCATTTTCAAAGAAACCCAGGCGGGAGCCCACCACACCCAGACGTCTCCTGCAGGGACTGGTGACAGAGGCCAGGCATTGCCAGCCAGGGCCAGCACCCACGGCTGCAGGGATGCTTCTCCAAAGCCTTTTAATAAGGGGTGTGGGACTGTCAGTGGCTGTGCTGCTCCCCAACCACCCAGCACAAACTGTCAGCTCAGGGACACGTTGGATAACGCCAGTGATCCCCAGCCCTTGGCTTACCACAGACTCCAACCCTTCAAAGACAACATCTTCTCAAACACGAAAATAAATTTTCATTAAGTGTCTTCACACAAAACAGTGAA
Source organism: Sylvia atricapilla (assembly GCF_009819655.1). Taxonomy (NCBI): domain Eukaryota; kingdom Metazoa; phylum Chordata; class Aves; order Passeriformes; family Sylviidae; genus Sylvia; species Sylvia atricapilla. The sequence goes on from NC_089154.1 coordinate 2,635,898, forward strand.
TTTTGGGGCAGCACCATTAGCTGAGTGAGCCAATGACCCCAGGCTGCATGGCTGGCAAGTTGAGGCCTCCATAGATAGGTGAGGTCCACCTTGCTGCTGGACACTTCAACAGCTAGGACACATTCTTCATGCTGGGCATTACTGAGAGTTCAGTAATTTTATTATTCTGTCTGGGTATGTGCCAAAAAAGGGCACTGAAATGGCAATATGTCATAATTAGGGCTTTTTGGGCATTGCTCAAAAAACATGATTTCTTTCCTAAGCCTCCAGAATTTTGAACAAACAGCAGTGAAGCCTAATGAAAACTCTCCAGCATGCCTAAGTTCCACACAAATTACTTTATTCCATTATTTCAAGCCAAAAGGAATAAAAATGAACGAGGAACAACGGGAACATTAAACCAAATACACTGCTGTAAGTGCAGAGAGACTCTTAACCCTGAATGACCAATTCCAGCTCTAAAAGGCTTTCACTGCCCAGTGTGGTAGAGATTCCTGGTAACTTGTAAACAGATTATAATGCCTTTCAAAATAAAGATGTGGGTCAGCTTCATTTTAAAAATTAAAGAAACAAAGAAAGCTAAACTAAACTCAGGAGAAGGGCACTGAGCTGCTATTTTCCCATCTCATTCATCTGAAAGCAAAGGCATAGCCAGAGATTAGAGAAGCACCCAAAACAAAACTAAAATGCTTGGGTAACACAGCTAAATTCAGAAATTAACTTCTCCACCCAGCCCTTTTTACCACCACAAGCCTCAGGAAAACCCAGCGCAGTGAACCATGAACACCATAGCTTGAACACAGCATTCCTGAGCTTAGGAGGAAAGAAAATAAAAGAAGGCTAGACACAGAAAATATTATGGAAGAAAAACCAACACAAGACACAGGATAACTTATAGAAACCAAAGAGATTGGAAGCTGGATGGTAATGGATTTTTGTTTTAAAAAAAAATAAATCAGTACTTCCTGTACCAAAAATATAACATTGGGGTTCCAGATTGAAAATCCCTGGATGCCATCAACCCCAGTAAAATCCCATGAACCAGAGCAGCAACAGGCTCAAAGTAGACAAGAGCAAGAACTCAAAGAGTCCCAAAATTTGGACGCTCCTGCTCCACCTTTTGCCTTAAACTACATTTATCACTACTTTCAGCACAATATTGATGACCAAGGCAAGCATCTGAGGCCAATGCACAGCAGTACATGCTCAACACATTCCTCAGCACACCAATGATGACCTGACCCTTGAAGAGCTGCCCGGCTGCATCCCTGTCACAGCAGCTGGGTGGGAGCCGGTCTTTGGGATGCACATTCAATGGATTTTCCTGAGGCCTCTCCCGTTTGAGGCGATAAAGAAATCTCTCTCCAGGCAGGCAAAACCTTTTTTACCCTGCACTAGAAATGTGACTCATTGATACAGGGCAGAACCACAGGGATTTTAGTGCAGTCCACACCAGCACAAAGCCTTTCCTGCCTGCTGCTGATTTCCTCCATGCCCGGGACAGAGAACTCGTGTTCAGCTCGGAAGTTCTGTAGCTATTTACTCTGGAGAAGGATTAAGAGGTTAACAAACAGACCCTGGTCATGTATGTTAAAAAAGAACAATAAAAGAGTTAACACTGAAGTCAAACCACCTCCCACCAACACTCTTCTCCGAGTAGGAAAATTTTTCAGCGAAGGCACTAAACTTGCCAAGGTCTTTGAATTGAGCTGGCAGGTGGCAGCAGCCCCCTCTGGCTGTCTGCAGCCCACGGCTGTGCCGAGCCCAGGCCCGGGCCGGACAAAAACCACCAGCACATTAAACCTCCTTTGTTTCAAAAGGCCCCTTTAGTTTTCTGCAGAAAGTGGCATTGAGCTAAACACAACTGCTGTGGGATTTTTTTTTTTTTTTTAAATTCCTTCTTACCCCTCTGCTTACAAGCGGGGAGAAGGGCTGGCCAATTCCCAAAGAACATTTTAAAAAAAAAATGAAAAAAAGGGGAAAAAATCAGTATTTAAGTGAGAGGACAATGGAGGTGCGGGAACAAGTTTCCACTTGGAGCAGGAAGATGAAAATCCCGTTTCACGCCATTAGAGCAGCGGAGCTGTGGAACAGCTTTGCGGTGGGAGGCAGCGGGGGCCAGAGAGGGAAGAGGCAGAGCCCCTCAGCGCCCGAGGGGACGGGCAGGGGCCCTCAGTGCCCGAGGGGACGGGCAGGGCCCCTCAGTGCCCGAGGGGACGGGCAGGGCCCTCAGTGCCCGAGGGGACGGGCAGGGGCCCTCAGTGCCCGAGGGGACGGGCAGGGCCCTCAGTGCCCCAGGGGACGGGCAGGGCCCTCAGTGCCCATCAATGCCCCTCAGTGCCCCAGGGGACGGGCAGGGGCCCTCACTGCCCGAGGGGACGGGCAGGGCCCTCAGTGCCCCAGGGGACGGGCAGGGCCCTCAGTGCCCATCAATGCCCCTCAGTGCCCCAGGGGACGGGCAGGGGCCCTCACTGCCCGAGGGGACGGGCAGGGCCCTCAGTGCCCCAGGGGACGGGCAGGGGCCCTCACTGCCCGAGGGGACGGGCAGGGCCCTCAGTGCCCATCAATGCCCCTCAGTGCCCCAGGGGACGGGCAGGGCCCTCAGCGCCCGAGGGGACGGGCAGGGCCCTCAGTGCCCATCAATGCCCCAGGGGACGGGCAGGGGCCTCAGTGCCCCAGGGGACGGGCAGGGCCCTCACTGCCCGAGGGGACGGGCAGGGCCCTCAGTGCCCCTCAGTGCCCCAGGGGACGGGAAGCCCATCAATGTCCCAGGGGACGGGCAGGGCCCTCAGTGCCCATCAATGCCCCTCAGTGCCCCAGGGGACGGGCAGAGCCCTCAGTGCCCATCAATGCCCCCGGGGACGGGCAGGGCCCCTCAGTGCCCCAGGGGACGGGCAGAGCTCCTCAGTGCCCCTCACTGCCCCAGGGGACAGGCAGGGCCCATCAATGCCCGAGGGGACGGGCAGAGCTCCTCAGTGCCCCAGGGGACGGGCAGGGCCCTCAGTGCCCCTCAGTGCCCGAGGGGACAGGCAGAGTCCCTCAGTGCCCCAGGGGACGGGCAGGGCCCTCAGTGCCCATCAATGCCCCAGGGCCCGGGCACACCGCACACGGCAGGGCCCGATGGCTCAGCCCTTCCCCAGCCGGGTTTAGGAGCAGCGGCTGGAGGGAGGAAGGAGAGGGCTGAGATCAAACCGGTGTCCTCCTCAACCCTGAGCAAACCCAGCAATGCCCAGCGCTCAGGTGTTTCCCTGGAATTACTGCCTCCGCCTGGGGACACCCAGGGGACGGAAAAGCTTCACCTGCTGGAGGAGTGAGAAGGAAAAGGTGTTTACAGCCACCTCAGCCACCAGCAGGCTTTCAGATGCAGAACACCAGATCTGCTCGGCTCTGCAGCACAAAGCTCCAACTGCAGACTCTCCTCCAGCACCAGCCTTCTGCTCTTCCTCCATCCTCCAGCCCCTCTGGGCCTCAGCCACAGGGGACAATGTTAGCCAGGATCCATGTCCCAATAATCCATCCCAAATAAGAAAGATAAAATGATAACAAGCCATGTAAACTGCTGCTGGAGGGTTTAAACTGCAGGATTGCTTTGATGGGATTTCCATTTCTGTCTTCAGAGCCTCTCTGTCCTCCTACAATGTAAAATAATTCTCACTCCATGGAAACACGAGCTTAAGTCATAGAAAAATAGAGTAAGGAGAGAAATACTCGAGGTCTTGTTATGCCCTGAGATAACCATCCGTCTCATGATGTGAGGAAAGATTGCCCGAGACAAAGAATCATTTAGAAAAAGAAAAGGCTGAACTACCACATTAGTCTTGAAGAAAAAAAGATTATTCTAATGCACAGAGAGCCATTACACACCAGCAATTCAGTAACATTGCTCACTTTGCACTTAAGACTTGCATTTACCATGCTGTCTTCACTGAGAAAGCACAGCTTTAAACCAACATAAAACATAACATCCAGGACACAGTGTGTGTATGACAGAGGACCCAAAGCCCCATCCAATGACTTTATTAGTGGCTCCTACCCCAGAATTCAGTCCCGAAGATGTAACCAAGGCAATCTCATTATGCATTACAGATCGATGACATTTTTTGCTACTGAAATATCCTTTATTCAGAACAACCTTTCCTTGCAATTTAAGGTTTTATAAAAATGCAATTAATAAAAACCTACCTAGAAACCTAAAAAAAAAAAATACAAACACAAAAAACCTGCAAGTGAAAAATGTAATCTCTCAGTTGTTTTACACTCTGATTTTCACTTGCTACTTTAGCATCCTTTCTGCATTCCCAGCTGCCATGGCCATGGCCCTTGTAAGACTGTTCTCTCCACCTGAGACATCCCTCAAAACCTCTTCGAAAGCTCTGGTTTCACACAAAAGATTTTATTTGCCAGACACATACACAGGTGCTGGGGAAGACCCAGATCTGACCTTCCTGAGCACCACATTCAATACCCCATTCCACCCAGCTGCAAGTGTGCACAGACCAGGGAAACACATCCTGAACAGGGCAGCCTTACAGGGCTTGGCCACTTCAATAACCCTCAGTCATCATTTAGTGGCAAATTCTAACCCAGCCCCAGGCAAGCAGCAGGCTGTGCCCAGATCTCCCCAGGAGATGGGATGATCCTGCAGGGGATGAAGTGATTTACCCATCCCAGGAGGAAAACCTCCCCTGATGCCCCATGTCTGTCCCCAACTTTGACTTTTGTGTGGTCACAGCTCAGCCCAGCCATGCCAAGCTGAGAGCTCCATTGCACCAGGGGTTTGTGACAGGACACAGAATACCTGGGACAAGCTGTGGCTTCAGGGCTCTGGCTACTGAGTTTCTCCCAAATGCCAACACAGTAACAAAAGAAAATAACCCTTTTTGGCAGCAGGGAAAGAAAAAACAAACGAACTTTCACTGATCGGCTGATTTCTCAAACAAATATTTCCAAAAGAAAAAGAAAAACCAGCTGGCTTCCAAATACACAGATTAAAGTGACTAACAACGAATTTTCCCCTGTTACATTTCCGACCCATCCTATTCTTTGTTATGAGCATCCCTGAGCTAAATGGCTTCCTCTTATCATGGATCCCGTAGTAACAGGGTATTTCAGGGAAAGGCACTCACCCATCTGAGAAACAGCAATAACAAATCCTGATCTTGGCTTCCCCCCAGCTGTACCACATCAGCCCAATGGTGAGACATGTGGGTAAGTACAAGTCTGCCCTGCTTCCCCTCTTCTGTTCATTCCCCACCCTCCCTCTTTCCTTCTCACTTCGTTTTCTCTGCTTGGGCACTTTTCCAGGGCCAGCTGCCCACCTGGTTCCAGCTGCCACCTTTACCTTTCTATGCATCCCACTTCTCAGCAAAGAAGACTCTTGCACCCCTTTCTGGAGGCTCTCTGGATACTTATCCTGCCTCTCCTGCATTACCTCATCCCCAGAAGGAGCTGGCCTGCCACACCTGCCCAGGATGAACAACTGAATTCAGTCTGAGTATTTTCTCTACTACCTTCAGACACAAACTACCATCTTATATCAAGTAGCCCAGGGCATGTCAAGTTTACTGTCACTGCCAGGCAGAGGGGCACAGCACAGCACCATGAATAGTTCTCATTTGCCACAGAAACTGATGCAAAGTAGTCACTAAAGAAATTGGGTTGATGAACAGGGAGGTGGTCCTAAGGAAGCAATGCCATGAGGGTTCAGAAGAGGCTGAAGGATATTAATATAGCACATCCTGACTTACAAAAGACACTGGCCCAAATTCTCCTCTCTGACTTTCAGATTCACTAAGACATGTCTGTATGCAAATATCACCAAACCCAAAGTATGGTTTTGTTGTTTTACAAGCCCTTGTGGTGCCTTTAACAACAACCTTCTTATCTTGATATGAGCTATTTTATTGACCTACAGCTCCATCTCTACCCCGGTGACGCTGAGAAACTTCCCATTTTGCCTGGGGGTTTTATGTTCTACCCCCACAGGGTGAGGGAGACTCACCCTGCTGATCTGAACGGCTCAGGTTCGTAAAGTTTTCTCCAGGAAGGAAGAATTTAGGCAGACACCTACTCGGGGAGCCCAAGCTGTGCTCAGCAAGACACCTCGGAGGTGGGCTGGTACAGTCAGACGGCAGCAGATGGGTGGGAGACGGCAGAGCAGCGCGGCGCTGCAAAGCCGTTCACGCTATGCCGAAAGTTCTTTGTCCTTTCCAGCTGGGTACCGGAGGACACAACGCGTCTGAAAGTGAACTGCAGTGTCCTGGGATGCAGACTGGGGATATAAAACCACTGGGAACGGTACGAGCTGGATAGCGGTATCCAGTAGAGCTTGACATCCTAAACAAATCGATAGCTGGGAAAATAGGGCTCAGCTGAAGTGTTGGGTTTTTTTCTTTAACCTATAGAATGACAGAGGCTGAAAAGGACATCCTTTCTATACACCTCCTCGGAGCCATCCTGCTCAAGCGAATACAAATTTAGGTTTTTCTGTAGAGTGATTTTTTTTCCTCTTTTTTAAAATAGGAAAGTTACTTGCTCTGCAATTTTTCTAAGGTTGTTCTCAAAGACAGATCCCACCACCCCATGCAGACTCTGCTCAGCAACAGCATCACGGCCCGACCCCAAAAAATACACCATCCAAAGGGCGAAGAAGACATTCCCAGCCCAGGTTTTCTCTCCTCCGCACACGAAGACGTCTACAGACATTCCAGCCCCGCTCCCTGCGCAGCTCAGGCACCCATCGATGGCAGCTGGGCAAAGGTTGTCGGGCAGGATGTCCGCAGCGCTGCCTCCCGTTGTCCCCGCGTGTTTGCTCACTGACAGGGCAGGAGCAGCCGAGGGGACGCGGAGGACACGCCGCCCCCGCAGCCCGGGGCACCCCGGCAGAGCCCCCACCGCCCGGTGAGCGGCCCCGGCAGCGCTGCAGCCCGCGGGGACCCGCCGGGATGACATCAGCGCTCACGGCCGGGCCAAGAGCCGGTCCGGCCCGGGGGAAATTGGGGAAACCTCGGCCCGGGGGCCGGTCCGCGGGGACCGCGGCAGCGCAGCGCAGCCCTCCGCCAGCCCCGCAGCATCCCCGCCGCAGCCCCCGGCGCTGGGGAGGGGGCTCGGGCACACCCTCGGCGGGGCGCAACCCCGGCCGCTCGCGGAGAGGGCAGAGCCCGGCGCTCCGTGCCGTGCGCTGCGGTGCGGAGCCGTGCCGTGCCGTGCCGTGCCGTGCCGTGCCGTGCCGTGCGGACAGGTGCAGGTGCAGCCGCCGCCCGCACAGCCCCCGCGCCTCCCCTGCCCTTACCCGGGGCGGCGCAGTCGGCGCACGCCGCGTTCCCCGGCCGCTGGAGCAGCTCCACCAGCGCCTTCCTGCTCCTCTCCTTCGCCATGGGGGCGGCTCGGCGGGGCTGCGCTCGGTGTCCGCCGCGCTACGGCAGCCTCATGGCGCGGGCGGGGGGCGCTGGCGAGGCGGGCGGCGCCCGGGCGGCTCCATTCGGCCCCGCGAGCCCCGCGCACGCCGAACGCGCCTCCGGCCGCCGGGACGCGCCGCGCCGGGGCGGTGCTGCCCTGCCCTGCCCTGCCCTGCCTTGTGGTGCCCTGGCTGCGTCTCGGCCGCCGCTGCCGGAGCCGCCGGTTCCGCTTCCAGCGGGCGCTGCCGGCTCCTCGCCCGCGCCGCTCGCCCGCGACCTCCAGCGGCAGCGCGGCGCCGGGGCCGCCCCTACCCCCGGGAGGGGGTCCCCGAGCTGCAGGGCATCCCATCCCGCCGGCTGTCCCCGGCACCCCGGGCTGCCTCTCCTGGTTTAACTCGTGCCCGCGGAGGGGATGCTGGAGCCGCTGGGAACCGGGGGTTTTCGCCTGTGGGAGGTGGCGGCTGGCAGCAGCCCCGGCTCTCACCGGCCAGGGCCTTGCCCCTCAAGCACCTTGGCAGGTTCATGAGCAGCACGTTTGGGATGCTCCTCTAACATCAGCAGCTTTGGGGGGTACTTGTGAAGGTTTCATTAGTAGCCCCACGCACTCCAAAACACTCCTCCTTCACTGCTGTCCCTGCACATCACCAGCAGCTCCCGTGTCTGTGTCTTGGCAGGACTGTCCTCCAAGTGTCTTCCCACGTTTTTCACACCTCCATGGTGTCAAGGGAGTATCGGGGGGGAAAACATCCTTGTGTCATCATGGCTGTGCATATCATGGCATCTATGGGCTAAGACTCCTTGTTTTGCCAGCCAAGGACTAAAGTGTCCCTCAGGGGCAGGATGTGGGAAGCTTTTGGCCAAGGAAAGGCTCAGAGCTGTGCCTCTTTAACCCCTGCTGAAACCTTCTTCTCAAGCCTGGGTCACTTGTGATGCTGCTATGTCCTGTTTGTGGTTCACACCCCTCTGCTTATAACAACAGTTTTGGTCTTGCAAAGCAAGTCCCCATTTAAATCATCCAACGTTGCTTCTTCCAACAAAGCAGAGCCCTCCTGCAAGCTCAGCTCGTGCCATTCATGCTGCCCATGAGATTCAGGGTGTGCACGAGCATCTGCAGGAGGAGGCTGCCAGTAGTTCCTGGAAAACTTCCACCACCAAACCACCATCTTGATCCTGCGAACGTGAGGATGTGAGCAGGTTCCTGAGAACACTTTGTGGGAGAAAATAGCCCCTTAAATACGTGACCTGGTACCTTTACAATGCTCTCTTTGCCTGGAATATATTTTCCTAAATGACCTTTGCATTTGTGCTGCCAGACAGGTGACTGTATCCAGGTTTATTTCTGACTGTTTTAAACTGATGCTGGACTGTTCCTTACTGACTCAACCCAGTGTCATGCTGGGTTTGCTGGTTTTACACACATAGCTTGATGATGTCTGAAAACTCACTCCCATCCTAACCAAAGGCATAATCCTCCTCACAGAGCTTTTGTGGGGAAACTGAGTTGCTGTATTCAGACCCTCACCTTCTTCAGCCTCTGAGTCACCAACACTTACCTGGAGCACTGACTTCTAACACCCTCAGAGTGAAACCAGCTCAGCAGAGTACCTTCACCCTCCACACCACCTGTGCTGTGCTCAAGCTGGACAGTGTAAATGCTACAGGATCAGAGCTTTACCTAAGCCCAGGATAGAGCACATTTTCTTTTGCACTTTGGCTTTTCCAGAAGAGGCTTTTGCTGAATACTAAATGCAACAGCCAGGATGCCACACATCATCATGAACTTACCGTGGGCTGGGGGCAGGGAGGGAGTTTGGTTTGAAAGTCTCTGTTTAGCTTTCCATTAAGACTTATTGATTCTCTTAATTTTTTGTTCTCCTGGTTGCTAGGCAATTCCTCTTTCTCCTCCGCGTGCTGGAAGCCAGGGCCGCAGACAGAAATTTATATCTTGTAATAAAATCAAATAAAACACAGCCTGTTGTCAATGATGAGAGGGGAGAGTTTCATAAAGGACAGGCAGAGCAGCAGAGCAGGGCCAGCAAGGGTCGATCAGCAGCATCCTCAGCATTTAAGTCTCATCACAATTACTCCAGACTTCACATGGGGAAACAACAGCCCACGTGGGTGGAGGGAACATGGAGAGACAGGGAGAAAAGTTGGAACTAAATGAGCCAGAAATGAAGATAAACTTTTATTCAACAGAAAATCAAAGGCTTGAGCCGACCTCACACTTACAAGGGTATCTCTGTAAATTTACTCCTGGCTTATCAAAGGTTAAGAGGTTGAGTATTGCCCCAGTGTCGTTTAGCACAGTGTTGATCCAGGGCAGGCACTGAGGTTCTCCTGATGGACATTGACTCCTGAGGATTGTGATTCCTGTCATAGACCAGGGATTGCATCTCAGTTTATATCTCAGAGGGGGTAAGGAGCAAAGGTTGCCCCTGCAGGGCTGGTGGAGGCTGATGAGCATCACTGCTCAGGCTCATCCATGTCAGACTGTTCCCTGCTCTGAGCTTTGCCCCACGCTTTTCCTGTGGGTAGCACCTTTCAGGGAATGCCTAAATGAATTTGCTCCTACTTCTTGCGAAATCTCTGACCAAACTCTCTGAAGATGGTTTATCGCTGTCACTACACCACCCTCATTCAGATGCTTCCTGTCTCTCCACTGCTAAGTGACTTGGAGGTCTGACATAAATTCATATCCATATGCATGTAAATACTTACATATTTATGTGTGAGATGTGTTTGTTTGTAAACACACACACTTTTAACTCAGTCTTTTCTAAATCACAAGGTTGTTGCCTTAGAAACAGAGGTTATTAATGCGATCTCCTGAGGTGCTAAGCACAGTGGCAGCAAGGGCAGCCTCTGGAAATGCCAGATGCTGAGGTCAGGGCAAAGAACACTCAGAAATTCCTAGAAACCTTTCCGTCATCTTTGTGGTGACGCCCTGAAAATGCACAAACGTATCCGTACCTTCTCTTTGCCATTCCGTATCAGCTCCTTTCACCCCGAGGCTGCCTTTTGTCAGCAAAGAGCTGTTTACCCTGGGGTTTAGTTAATTTGGCAGCCCTGGCCCTGAAATGGCTAAGTCAATGTCACAGCCATGCAAGTGAAAGGGTGTTAAACACAACCCTTGATGTGACCTGGGAGCACATTCACAGCCCAGCGTGGGGGGAGCATTACAAATTCCTGCGTGAACAGCAAACCTGAGCAGAAATATCAATAATTCATGCCACGGCAACTGCATTCAAGCAAAACTCTGGAGTAGCAGATACACCAGCAGGCAGGATTCCATAGGCTTCCTCAGCACCACAGGGGAGGCAGCTCTTGCAGCTGGAGGTTTGTGTGAACGAGCTGCAGCACTGGCACCCAAACCCATGTTAAGGCGGCTCGTTTCCGTTGCAGTATCGGTTTCCTGTTCAAAAGAAAAAGAAAAAAGGAAGAAACCAATCCTAGAGGTTTTTCTTTTAAAAAAGAAAGAGCTTTCTGGGTTATCCAGTTGAATCAAGAGTGGGTATAGCTGGGAGGGAGAGATGCCACAGAGCAGAGAGCTCAGACCAGGGCAGTTTAAAAAACTCTTGAACCAAAAACCCAGTACCAATGCCAACTTTCTCTTATTTTGGGGAAATTGCTGTATGGAGCCTGTGGGATTGTTTTTGTGTGGAACAGGGAAAAGCACACTCAGCATCTGTGTGGTTAGGATGTGTGGATCGAGTTGAAGAGGATGATGCAGGAGAAAATTATGTGAGGGTGGAAAAAGAACTGTGATGTCCCGTGTCTGCACCTGCAGCAGCCCTCAAAGAAGACAAAGGGTTGTGCAGCACTATAAGTGTCTCACTGCAGAGTGATCTGCAGATCAGGGTTTCTTTCCATTTGCATAGTGGTTAATTCTATTGCAGCCCAGTGTTACCAGAGTGAAAAAAAGGGGAATCCTTTGCTCTCATGATTTTACAGTCATGCAGTTACCACCATGCAAACCAGACCACAGAGATCCTCTGTAGGGAAGCAGAACTGGGGAGAATGAGGACAAGGCGGGGCAGGTTCAGACCAAAATAGCTTTTCTTTTAGATTTCTGCAACACCCTAGAGCTGATCACTGCTCTCTCACAGCCATGTTACCACAAAACTTCTCCAACCATCAGCCCCTCATGTGATCAGGACACCCTTTCAGTTTCTCTTCTGCCTGCTTCTGGCGAGCAGTGGTTGCAGGGGCTGCTCAGTTGCTCAGACAGCATGGTTGGAGCCAAAATACATCTGAGAGAGAGAGAGAGGGTAATTGATGGCTTGAAGATGTTGGATATTTGTATGTGTTTCATGGCACCTGGGGAAATCTCAGTGTAAGAGAAATAACTCAGCAGCAGTCCTGTTGTTGCACCAAACCCATTTCCTATGATGTAAAATATGCCGTGGAGGAGGCAGCTGAAGGAATTGGCTCCATAGCAGCTGCAGTGAACCAGCTGGAGTGGTGCTGATTTCTACTGTCCAGTGACAGGCTCTTTCCTGCACACACAGGAGATGAAATTAGTCCAAGGAAGTCAACAGTTCACCTACGTCTGTGGTACATCACTGCTTTTAGCATTTATCCAAATTGAGACACTTAGGCCTGTGGAATCTCTGTATGGAGAAAGCCAACATGTGTGTGATGAGACTCGTACATCAGGGGATCAGCTCCTCCAAAAACAAAGTCAAAGTGATTATTCAGAGCAGAACGTCATCAGTTCAGTCTGAGTCAGAGACACAGCGGGACAGGTTCGGTGTGCAAACAGCAGGGCAGCACTTATCATGGAAATTGCTTTGTTCAATTCCAATAATTTAATCTCTTCCTGGCTCAAATGGCTTATCCTTCCAGGAACAGCTTGGAGACATTCAAGCAGGAGACTGAGCCGTGTGATGTCACCTTCCAGGGTGGAGACTGAAGTGACCCACCCACCTGCAGCCGGCTCTGGGCGCTGGGATCCAGGGGCTGCTCCAGCCAGGGGCAAAGAGGATGATGGAGGTGCTACAGGACAGAGGGGATGAAGCCCAGGACTTCACTCCTGATCTGGAAGTCTCTGCAGCAGAGCCTGAGCCCCTCAGAAGACAAAAAGGAAAAACCATTTCAAAAGGGCACAGAAGAAGAGAGAAAACAGTGCAGTTATTGGCCCCAGTGGTCAGTCTCGTGTCACAGACTGTTGCCTTCAGCTGCTGGTCCAGCTCAGGCAGCTGAGAGCACTGCTGTAGCACTGCTCAGCTGGGATTTGAATAAAGCAGTAGATGGAAAAAAACCTGTGGTTTTTCTCTAGAAAGAGATTAAAAATGATGGCCTGGAGAGAGCTGCTAAACAGCTGGAGATGGTAATTCAGCCTCCCCCCAATTAACTTTGTCCACAGAAAGTTGAGGGCCATGTCCTACCCTTCCTCTGGCTGCTGATGGGATTGTTTGGATGTCACTGTATGCCTCCTAAAAGCTCCCACAACATCGAGATACAGAGCGTGCTGCTCATTTATCTGTTTATTCCAGTATGCTTTGCCAAAGAAAAATCAGCAAAGAATTAATTAACAGTAATTATTTCTAGCAACAACAGAGCAGCCCTGCTCCAGAAGCCATGAAAACAACATCATGAGACCCCTGTGGCCAAAAAGCCTTTCTAAACAGGTGCAAAACTAAACGATTTTATAGTGGGGTATAAAAAGAGCCCCAGCCAGGTTGGGGAATGGAAGGAGAGCAGCCATTTCAATGGCTGAGTTGGAGCAGTCACCCAGGTGACTTTTGTAAAGCAGCTTTAATAAACAAACCAGAGCAGAAGCACCAACCTGAGTGAAAGAACCAGCAGGACCAGGTTATTGCTGCCATAGAGGGTTTACTACACCCATCACCCTGTGTTATTAGTGCTGCTGAAGTGATTTACTGTCCCAGTCAGTCCAGCCGATTAGAGCTGTGATCTAAAGTACAGCCAGCTCCAGCTTCAGTGATAAACATCACCCCCCTGCCTATTACTTGCTAAAATAAGCTGAAATAAAGCCATCAATCCAAAGATCTCTCTGCTCAAATGAGTCCTTCTAGCTGGCACCACCGCACCTGCAAGTCTCCTGCCATGCCTGCTAAAAGGATGGAGGTAGATGTTCCAGACACGCTCTCATTTTTCACCTACCTGGTTCTTTTTCAGCAGCCAGTGAGCTCAGCATCTCTGTCCCTTTGACCAGAACTTGCACCTCCTGTCAGCACAGCCCTGTGGTGACCCAGTTCCTTTAACAGCTCTGTGCTGCCCCTGCAGAGCCTGAGCACCTCCTCTCACACAAGGTCAGGCTGCAGCTCCTGCCAGAGATGTTCCCTCCATGCTGCATCCTACCTGGTGGCAGTGGACAGTCCCTCTTTTCCATCACTCTGCAGCCCAGTTTGGGGTTGGAGGATACTAAACTACAGCCCACACTCCACCCATGTGTAGCACTCCCACTGCTGTCTGTGCATACAGGCTGTTCACTCCTGATCCACGGCACTGCCTCTGCTCTCCCATGCAGACCCTGCTCTGGGATTTAGCTGCACGGACCACAGGTACACCTACACCTCTGGATCAGACAGAAATTGGAAAGCACAGAGAAGGGGGACAGATTTGTGCTGCCTTAGCAACCACTCTGAGCATGCACATGAGCAGGGGAGATGTGCCAAACAACAGGCACAGCCCAGAGCCTGTGCTCTGTATGGGCTGGCTGGTGAGGACAAGGCTAAAGACAACCTGCTTAACCCAGGGGTTGAAGGCAGCACAACTTAACTCTCTCCCCCACACTAAAGAGCAAAAGCCAAGGGAGGCAAGGAGCCAGCCTCATTACACCGCTGGGATTTCCTGCTTGGTGCTTGCTCATGGGCCCTGAAGGCTCATTTATCAGTGGGGGGTCTTGTTCCTGCCTGGTTCAGCATCCTGAGTTACCAGCAATTTTCTCAGCACTGATCTGATCCGCAGCTTCTCTGCAATCCTGAGTGGCAGCAGGGATATTTTTTCCCCCATCTGGGTCTGCCTGCCCAAAAACTGACTTCCTCAGTGTGGTGGAATTGTTTTCCATGCACCCAGCCCTGCTACCTGGGGCTGTCAGCACAACCCAGAGGGGAAGAGCCCTCGGTAGATTGGCAGCAGATGGCTGCAGCACACAGCATCACATCAAACCCTCAGGGCCATCCTGGTGTCCCAGATTCAGTAGTGCCACCATTCTCCTGCCTTCCCCACTGAGGAGAGGTGCTTCCAGACCCTGCTGAAAACCAGAGCACGGTTTAATAACAGAGAAATGCAAATTGAGCACACTGACGCCCTCTCAGAGCACCCCCTCCCATGCTGCTGCCTTCCCACGTGCTCCCCTTGCTCAGCAGCTCTGCAAGCAGGATCACAACTGGCTGTGTGAGCAGGGCTTGCTAGCAGCAAGCAAACCAGAAATCCTCCAGAAATCAGAGCTGTCATGTCCCCTAAGGTTACTAAAATAGGCAAAGGACTCAGCTGCCCAAAGGGGCTGCAAAAGCACTCCCACCACCTGCTTTTTAAACCCATCAAGGTGAAGTGAAAAGCCAGGGTCATTCTGTCTCCTTGCTTTCTTCACCCCCCTGCTCTTCCTTTGCCAGGCTGCTTTCCACCACTGCTGCTATCCGAGTTTACCTTAATTCATAAGGACCTGGACAGAAAAGCATCCCCAATACAGGGTGGTTTATGGTGTTGCTCATCGCCAGGCAGCAGGACACGTGGCCAGATTGGACCCCAACATCCCTCCCACAGCAGTGGGAACCTGCCTCACTCTGTGTGGGAAGAGCTGCTTGTGCAGGCATCCCACTGGAGGTGGGGAAATGTGGGACACCAAGGGCTGGATTCAGCCCACCAGGTTTGATCAGCTGAACTTTTTTACCTCACAGAGAACCGTGGCCTTTGTTGAGCTATTTGGTGAATGCCAGCTTGTCATTCAGCCAAGCCCAGCAGGAATCAGCAAGAGTAAGATTGATACACCTGCTAATGCAAATCCCCAAATCTCCTGGATAATGAGAGACAGCACAAGCATCAAAACCTGTAGGAAGAGCCATAAAAACCTGTCCCTGTATCATCATCAGTTCCAGGAAACAAAAAAATGGATCAAGGTCTATCAAGTCCCCTGCACGCACTCATTGGACTTCTAAGTGACTTTCTATGAAGCTCCTATTTTGAGCAGTGATCAATTATGCATTTCAAGCCATATGGCACCTTAATTCCTGAAGGAAGGCATTTTGTCTTGAAATCTGTAAGCTAGAAAATCTGCTGCATCCTGACAAAAATGCAACACTGTCAGTTACTGGCAGAAGTTGAACCATTAAGAAAAAGAAAACAAAACCAGGATAAGTTTAATCAGATGTCCAGTTTTCATTGAAATACCCTTGAAAAGGAAATATACCCTTGTATGCACACTGCCAGTCTTTTTTAAAAATTAATCTGAGTCGGAGCTTTGATTTTTGTGGGAAACCTGATATACAACATTCCCGATATAGCAGAAGGATCTCTTCCAGCATGGATCTCCTCCAGGCACAAAAGCACTGAAGTCCTCTGGATAGATATTCTACCAGACATGACAGCAGCCTTGCACACTAGCAGAAGTATCATTCCCATCCCAGGAATTATGGATGAGAAATGTAGAAAAATACTGCTCTCCAGTGGAGCCAGAACATCCAAGGCACTTCTCAGAGCAGCAACAAGTGATGCTTCAGACATTTTTTAAGTGGCTGCAGGCTGTTCCTTCTCTCATAGCCTCCTACAACCCAGGTTTTGTTCCAGGGGATCAGTGAAAATGATGTTGCCTCTCAGTTCTCTACTTGGAGTGAGACAACAATGAGGTGAAATTTAAGAGGTGCTTTAACTCATTGCCCATCATCTGGTTCAGCCAAAACCAAAGGCAGCAATAAGTAAAAACTGTTTTGATTGCTGCCCCAAAGAGCAAACAATCACCAGCAACAACGTGTTGTCCCAAGGGACCCAAGCTGGTGACCACTGACCGTAAGTGTAATACCAAGCCACAAGGAATTCCTTGGGCTTGAAGCCAGCAGGACAAACTGGGGAGAATGCTTTGGGGAAGGACCAAGCATGAAGGTCAGCAGCCACACCCACTGCCTGCTCTGACTGCTCAGAGCCCCAGACATTCACCCCAAGGTGCTGACAGCTGTGCCCCTCCTGCTGTGCCAGCTATGTCCTGGCAGGTGGCAGACGCAGCGACAATCCCTCCTCAGCACTGAGGCACGGCCTCATTGTGCTCCTGCAAAGGACTTTGGACCATGGCCCGTTTCCAGAGCAAGCGCAGGAGGCTCTCTTTGTGTACGCTTTTCTGTGTGAAAGCACACCCAGAGCTCTGGAAATGTTTATGAAACCCTTTCTTCCTGGTTCTGCAGGTCACCGTAGTTTGGAAGGATCCAGCCAGAGCTCGAGGTCTCCCAGGAAGATGTAACGATGGTTAACTTGCAGCAATGTTCTCTCTGTAAATAACTGCTGTGATCAAGGTTAAGCTCTTTGTGGTTGAGTGGGTTTTAATCTGAGTAAAGAATGTGTGGGCAAAGCTCTGCTGATCCAGAGCCCTCCGGGGACTCCCTGGGACCGATCCCAAGCAGCCGGGTGCCTCATTAGGGTGTGAATGAGGCTTTGCTGCAGAAAAGCTACAGAAAAGACAATTACAACTCCCTGGCTTATTGATTTCTATTGCGATGGTAACAGCTCACATAGATCTTCACTCCAACACAGGCACGACGTCCTCCTGCTCCGGGCTGTCCCTTCCACACCGGTGCAGTCACATCCAGGCTGGCAGCCTGTACGTCAGTCCCGGCTGATTCCCAGTGGTTCGCCAGTCTCCAGGTCGCGGGGTGTGTCAGCAGGTGGAGTTCACGGCAGCGCTGGCACACACGGGCAGCACCTGGCAGGCTCCTCTCGGGAACATTGATGCACTCCCACAGCTCAGCAGCTCCACCAAGGAATCAGTGCCCCTGACAAAGTGCCTCCCCTGGAGCACACACACCTCAGCGCAGCGTCTCCAGAATACAGATTTTTCCCGGTGTGGTGGCAGGCTCCTGGAGAGGTTCCTCCTCAGCTTGGGTGCAGGAATGTTGGCTATGAACCTACTGCTTCCATTTGCCTTATACCCCACTGTCAGTTTAAAGGAGCACAAACCTGGATACCACCAGCAATACTAAAAAAAAAAGGGGGGTTTCAAGTGGAAAGATTTTAATTAATGATTTGTATGCTGGCAGGAATTAACTGAAGAGCATTCTGGGAACTCCCCCAGATGACTCCAGTGTTGCAGGGACTAATCCCCTTGAGCAGGCTGAGAAAACTGTTTGAGCCCAGGTCTGGTACTAATGGCATTTTCCCCACCACTTCTCAATGTCTGATGTCCCCCAGCAGTTCTAAGCTTCTCTTTAAGCTCCACTGAACATTTTCTTTTCTGCAGCCAGTGCTCACAGCCAGGACAGATGTGCCCATCCCCTGAATTTTCAGCTATCCTCTCACAGCTCTTTTCTCCCTCTTGCAGGAGGGGACAGCAGCTGACTCACTGAGCTGGGAGACACGATGAGACTTGCCCATGGGTCTGGACACGATGAGGATGTGATCTTACGGCTGCTGAAAGGTGCAAACCTCTCACCCCTGCAGCCTTGTTAGGGCGGCACTCAACACCTCAAAACCTTTGTAACAACCCGGAGGCCAGAGCTGGCACCAATGTCTCAGGAAAACACAGATGGAACTCCTGAAGGAACTGCTTGGCCAAAACCACAGGGCAGAGTAACAACCAAAAAATGAAACTGCCACTGATAACAGCCCAGATTACTCCACCACCACTGGTGGGTTCTTTCAGACCTACCAGGAATTCACTTCAGCTTATAATATTCAGGGAGCACAGAAGCATGAAATTTGATTTCTTTCTTCTGAAGATGCTGGAGATTATTTTAATTCTAACTTGGTATCGCTAAAAGAAAGCTCTTATTCAGTGGTTTAATATAATGTCTTTTAGTATCTGTTGCTGCAATACAATCTCTGCTTTCTTTCCTATAAATGTACTAATCTCACCAAGGGATATAATTTGAACAGTAGAATGAAGTGGAATAAGGATATGCAGCAGCAGGCAAATGTCCTTTTCAAACAGGAACCTGCTCTGAGCTATGTGCACTCTGTTCCATCAGATTAGACAGAGCAACAATTTAAATCTCAGCCCCAATGATCAGTCTGAAGAGCAGAAAATGTTCTTTCACCCTTTCCTGGAACTTGGTATGAGCAGATGCACAGCGGAGAGAGGCAGAAGCAAAAGCAGACAGCAGGGGAGGTGGGATGGATCAGAGAGGGGACACCAAATAAAAGAGAGAACTGCCTTGGCAGAGAGAGCCAGATACACTGAGGAATGATTCACCGGGTTAAAAACAAAAACAAAAGCAGCAGGGATAACAGGGCAGAACATACAGTGGGAAACACATCCAGAAGATTTACACATTTATTGCCTGCTTGAAACACATTTCTAGAGGGCTAACTGGCCAAATTATTTCTGCTTGAACTCAACATTAATTAAGAAAGACTTCAACTGCATTAGAATATGCAAGAGAAATACCACTATTCCCAGTTAAATGATGAAAAGATTAGGTGAACTCTGCTGGCATGGTAAATAAAAGCAGAATCACTCCCTGTGTCTGGAACTAGAAATACTCTCCCAACAATGAGGGAAGATGAAATGACTGAAAAAATGCCCCACCCCAAGTACCCCCACAGGACCTCAGTGTCTTCCAGAGCAGGGTGGGATCACCCCACTAATGCCAGTATTTAATAAAAAGTAATTTTAAAGTAGAACAGCTTTATTTCCATCTGGCAAGTAACTGCTGTGAGCATGACAGCACTGCCCACAGAATCAGTAGTTCAATTCCTACACAATAAAGGATTGTTTGGTTTTGGTTTTTGTCCTCTTAAAATAAGACTTCACTGTTCTTACAGACACATGGAGAACACTTTGGGCTGTAACTGTTTTGCCTCTAGAGAAATTAAAAAAAAAAAGAAGTTAAGAAATACTTGAGCAAAGCAGACAAAGGCAGTATTTTTGCTCATTCAAAGGAAAACCTTATTTTAGAAAAATTAAAACTTTGGAAGAAAGGTTCTTTCAGGAAACACTTCCTACTGCAATATGAACAGAACGTACAATATGTACTACATTCAGAGTTATGCTTTCCCTTCATGAGGAGCAAAGTTGTCTGTCTTCATCACGACTTTTCAGGTTTTTCTTCTGATTTCTCATTCATCAGGTCTTTAAATCCCAATTTTTCCAGGGGTTCATTAGCCATAAGTTGCCTAAGTAAAAAAAAGAAGAAAAGAAAAACATTTCAGAGAACACAACCTCTAACCAAGAGAACAGAAGCATTTTCTATTTCATTTATTATTATTTACCCTCAACAGATCCAAGACTGTGGACAGAGTGACTGCTGTTTGGCAAGACCTCAGAAAATATAGTTTTAGGAAAGCGACATTCAGCAATTTACTTTTTTTTCCCTTAACACTGATGTTCCCATTAAATGTGCTGTTTCCCCATTTTAGACACCGAGTAAGAATTTTGTTAGAAACTGACCTGACTCTTGGTTAACACATTGCATAAGAGCTTCCTAAAATCCTACCAATACCATTTACATTTTCAAGTGAATCCGATTTAGAACAGCCTTTGTGGTGCCACTAGACTTTGCTGTAGTGAATTTCAAACTCTTTTTTGATTTGCAGTGTATTTTCCTTAGATACAAGGAAATTTGTGCATTTTTCAAAGTTCCCTGAGTCACCCTTGTACAGGAAGCATTACAAAGCAATGCATGAATGGAAACATCCCTGGAAAACCAATCACCAACACTTTCTTCACTTGACCTGAGGTGAAAAAACTTTTAACCTGCCTGCTTGAAACATATTTCTAAAGGATTGACAGGCCAAATTATATCCAAAATATGTTGGATATATATTTGAAATATGTATTATATATTATATATATATATCTCCAAATATATATATATATTTCAAATAGATATATATATTTGGATATATATTTCAAATATATATCCAAAATATTATAAAATATTACACTTGAGCTCAGCATTAATTAAGACTCAATTGTGTTCGTGTATGCAAGAAAAATACCACTGGCTCTGATAATTCATGGTTAAGTTGTATACTACACTTGGAGATATATGCTACACTTGAAGACAGTCAGCTCCTATTGAGAAGGCCACGCAGAGGGTGAGCAGAGTACGAGCTACAAGTTAAATTTCAATTTGTAACCACAGTTGAAAACAAAACCAAACAAAGCTTCACTGTGCACGCGGAATGTGCCCGGGTCTCGCCGCTATCCCACCGCAGGGGCCGGGTAAGGTCGAAAGCACAAGGCAGGTAAGCTGCAGATGGCCCACGGAGCCTCCGTTCCCTTCGGGCACCAGTAACGCCGTGTGCCTGCGGCTGGGCTGCACTCGCCTGTCCATGCGGCACTCCAGGTAGGCCATGGCGCTCTGCCGGCACGCCGCGCTCTCGTAGCCGCTCCGCCGCAGACACTCCATGAACCGCTCCTTGAAGGCGCTGCACTCCCCTGCAACACACAGCCAGGGCCGCGCTACCGCCGCGCTCCGGGCCGGCCGCGGGCCCCGGGACAGCGGGGGACGGCGGGGGACAGCGGGGGACAGCGGGGCAGCCCGGCAACAGGCCCCGCTACCCACCGAAGTGATCCAGCGGGAACGCGCCCTTGTCCGGCGGCCGCGGCGTGAAGCTCTTGCTGCTGAAGTTCATGGCGGTGGACATGTCGCTGCCGGGGTGGGACGGGACGGCCCGGTCCCTGCGGTCACTCCCCGGTCCCTGCGGTCACTCCGCGGTCCCTGCGGTCACTCCGCGGTCCCTGCGGTCACTCCCCGGTCCCTGTGGTCACCCTCCGTGTCCCCACGGTCACTCCCCGGTCCCTGCGGTCACTCCCCGGTCCCTGTGGTCACCCTCCGGGTCCCGGCGGTCACTCTCCGCTCGCTCTCCCGCTCGCTCCCGCCGCCGGGGGGAGCCGCACGCCGAGCGCATCGAGCGCGGTCACGTGACGGCGGCGCGCGCGGAGTGGGCGGGGCCGCGCCGCCGTGGGAACGGCGTGGGCGTTGCTGTGGCAACCCAAGCGGTGTCTGTCGCCATGGAGACGGCGCCGCCCGCCATGTTGGGCCGGGCCCGGAGCGGGAGGGTCGCTCCCGTCCTCGCTTCCAGGGCTCCGACAGACTCTGCGAAATGAGCGGATTCCTCCTCACAAACCCCGTGTCATTGTCCTCATTCCCCTCTGAATGCTCCCGGTGTTTTCTGGGTTGTCCTATGCAGCACTTTGATGATCCTTGTGGGACCTCTCCGAGTCAGGATATTCCGGGGTTCTGTGAGTCTGTGACTGGTTCCTGTGAATGGTGGCCGTGACGGTCGTGGGCTGCCTGGCTGTGGAGGGGCCCGGAAAAACCATCTGTCCTAGGCGTTTGCACTTTGGGAAATGCAGGAGGAAAGAACCAAACTTGGGGCCTGGTGTCTGCAAATCCCTTCATACAGGATCCACCTTGTCCAATCTTTCCCTTTTCCAGGCAGGCCTGAGGCCAGGCTCCTCCTTCGCTTCTGCCCAAAGAATAAATTCCTCACCTATCGCTGCTGAGCTCTGGGTTTTGACTTAAAAGCTCATTTCTGGACCCATTTCTGGCTGGCATGTGAGCACAGAGCTGTGGGGATGGCACTGGCAGGAAGGCAAGATCAGCTTCCTTGGAAACGCAGCAGGATTTTGGATGGCCCATCCCCATTCCACTCAACAATCAGGTGCCCGTGGTGGCCACGATGTGGTTCCTCATCTCTCATTGATCCTCATGGTTTAAGGTGTGCACAAACCCTAAGGACAGCACTGAGTTATTTTGTACCTCCTACAAGCGTTGGGAGAGCATGTGGATTCCCATCACGTGGATTCCCATCACGTGGATTTCCATCACATAAACACTGGGGAGATCAGTTACATCAAGGGGGTGTTGGCAGAATCTTGGGAAATGATGAACTTCTAAATCCTTAAGATGTACAACCAAGAAAAACTCTCCTTCTGCCTGCAGGTTTACAGCACAAACTCTGCAGATTCACAATCTTCTGAAAGGAGGATGAGAAATAGCTTTAATTTAACTCACCAAGTGTTAACTGTGGATTATGCTGGTATTTTTTCTTCTTTGCCGATAGCTGCAATTGGCTTAAGACAGTATTTTATCTTTTTTAAGTTGATTTTCTTTTAACTAAATGACTGAGCTAAAGAGAAAGAATTCAAGGCCGGGGAAAAAAAGAAATGAAATAGCTTCAATTTTTAAGGACAGCCATTATGGAAATATTAACTGCAGCTCTGTTTAAAGTGTCTTTTGTTTATGCTTTGATTGCTTTCTTATTACAGTACTGAAATTGTAAATGGAAAATTACACCATGTTCTATTACATAAGCAACTGGCTTGCACAGCTTGAAATATAAGGTTTTATTATTAGGTTTTCGGGGCTATGAACAATAGATGGGTTTTATTATACAGTAAATAGCACTTTTCCACTTGACTTCGTTATAACACTTAATGGTAAAAGGGAGATACTCCTCTTTCAGAAATACATGCAGCAAACTGTCTCCCAGATTTCAGAAGACCAAGCAGCAGGGAAGTAACTTTGGTTTATCTGGACAAGTTCAACTGACGTGTCAAGGCACTTGATTTTAGCAAACTGCCCAAATGACATTCCTTACTTTCTGTCACAGTGGCCGACTGGCTGATTTCCCATGCGATGAAGGAAGAAGTCAAAGGAAAAAGACATGCAGAGATCACAGTGGAATTATTCCCAGGCAGACAGCACCAGCCCTTTCCAGTTCTGTTTCACATCTTTACCAATGATCTGGGTGATGGGGTCTGGGCACCCTCCGTAAGGTTGTAGATGACACCCAATTGGGCATGAGTGTGGATATTAGGAAAAGTCACTTCCCCAAGTATTGCCACAGGGCAGAGGTGGAGCCCCCATCCCTGGAGATATTTAAAAGCCACGTAGATGTGGCACTTGAGGACACGATTTTAGTGGTGGCCTTGGCAGCACTGGGGGAACAGTTGGGATCAATGATCTTAAAGGTCTTTTCCAACCTAAATCATTCTATGATTCTCTGCAAAGGCTACATCAACTTGCTATATTTTATTATATCCAAATATTTTTTTTACCTATTTGTTAACTCAGAGTCTTTCTTTGGAGTCTTAAATGTTGTAGTTACTCAAATTCAGGTCAAGTATAGTAGCAGGTGTTTGGTTATGATTACTTAATGTTTTTTATTGCAAATGCCAGTTGTATCTTCTAGAATTTCCTTTAAAGGTACTGGTTGTCATACAATCTAATACACGGGCTTTAGCATTTAGGATATATTTTTCCCAAGGAGATCAAGTGAAACTCCCATTAGATAATCACTGTGAGGAAAAAAACCTCATTTGCAGATTAAACCAACCAGTTCCAAAAAAACTCAACAAAAACAGAGCCACAAAGAGCAGTGCCACAGAGAATTAAATGCTTTTCACATATTATCTTTCAAAGGAGTGAGAGACTTTGAGAACATCAGGGAAATCTGAAATAGCTGCTTCAGCAAAAGGGTGCCCATTGTACAAGAGTGATGAAACAATTTGTAGTGTTTCACAGCATCTCTAGTATGGAGTCCCGAGCCCTTGCCAAAAATTAGAATGCTCAAATTAGAAGACTTCCCAAACTAGGGAAAATCTTGGATCTTCCCCTTTCAAGGTACACAGTTTGATAGATTAAAAAAGAAATAAAAATCCTGTTCTGCTTGAATCAGAGCTTTTCATCATTAATTATGGACTGAAGCAACATTAAAAACTGTTCTTTTCCAATGTTGTTAGATAACGCTGAAAACTTATTCCACTACTAGTGTTTATCCTTCAGTTGGACAAACATCTCCTCAGAAGGAGTTATTACACACTTACCATTACTTTTTGGAAATACCAAATTGAATAATACTTCAGAGAAGAACCTTTATTATTTTTTATGGGCAGGGAAATGTCCATGACTTCCATTATTTTCTCTCTCTCACCACGCTGCCTCTTTTAAGAGCCTGCAGACTCAAATTATCAGGTAGTTAATTGGAAAATAATTTATTGACAAGCCATGAGTAAAGCACTAGGGGATTTCGTAGCTTCACTTGGGATAGCTGTAGGAAATTAATGAGTTGAACAAGACCAAGCACATTCAGGTGCTGGAATTTGTGCCCTTGAGACTGCTGTTCCCAGCCCAGGCACAGAACACACCTCAGAGAAACATCCTTCCAGAATCACTCATTCCTATGCCTCACCTCCGTGAGGCGAGCACGCCGCCAGCTCTTACATAAGGCCTCTTGCTCCATCACTGCCACAGGCTCTTGTAAACCATTTTTCTCCCTTTTAATTCAGGTTCCTAGACAAGCAAAAATGCAGCATATTGCCAGGATAGTCTGGGGAATGGGGATTTCTGTTGTGGATGATTAATGAAATATTATTGTTTTGCACTTACAGGGAAATTGTATTTTCATGCCAATAAGGTCAGGGCCTTAATACGTTATGTGCTCTGTAAAGATGTACAGAGTGATAGCCCATTTTCTGTTACTGAGCCAAAACCTCATCAGTTTAGAGAGGAAACTTGTACAAATAGCAATGCTGCGCTGAGAGGTGAAACAAACCTTCATCTTAAACTGCTCACTGCAATTCTGGTACATCTAAATCCACACCTAAACCCGCATCAAGACAGGGGCCCAGAAGTAAGATGCTGGGACCTTGCTTCTCTAGATACCAACCAATCACCCTTCATGATATGCCTCAAATTTCCCTTGGATTAACAGAATTTTGGCATTATGTTGTTGAGAGAGACAGAAGCCAGAGACAAAATATCCTTGGAGCTGTGTTGAGGCACTTGATTTATCAGCTGTATTTTGAAAATCATTTATTCCTATCCCAACCTACTCAATACTCACCTCCCAGGTCAGGCTGCCTTGACTTGTTGGTGTAAATGTAGATCTGGAAGATCATGGTTGCAGCTCCAGTTATGAAGGATTTTACTGCAAATATTTTTGTAGCTATGCATATTAAAAAGTACATTACCAGCACCAAAGGCAAGGATCTCCCATGTGTTTTCTGACTGAGTGAGACTCATGGAATGGCATCTATTCAGTCCAAGAAGGAGACTTTTAAAAGCAACAAAGTTCCCAGGAACGGTAAATGCTTAACACAAGTGGGAAATACTCTCACCTTAGGCTCTGCACAGGGACAATGCATTAATCTCATGCACAGAGTTTTTTATTTTCTTCTCCCAGTGACCAGGCTTATCACATATAATCTTTCAAAACAGAATATGAGCAAACCCCCCCGAAAAAAAACAAACCAACCCACCAAAAAAAACCCCAGGAATCTCTCTTTTTTAAAAAATGCCATGAAATAAAGATTTTTAAAATATTTTTCAGAAGTCTTTCTCAAAGCAGATTTGCAATCCACACTGATTTGACAGATGAATGAAAAGAACTTAAAGAGTATTTATATAAAAATGAGCAAAGTGAACACTCGAGATACTGATCACTACCCTGTAGTGATCCTGTAGAAATACAGACTTGCAGGGTGGGAAGAAGTGGGTGTAATCCAATAAAACAATGCTATAACGATGAAAAATTGAAAGAGGTCAGAGTCGGAAAGCTTTTGATTTCTTTTTGCACTGGCATTTGTCAAGGCAAGCAAAATCCATTAGCAAGGAGCAGCCTGAGTTTTAACACATCTGGGTCTTTAAAAATGTTAATGTTTAATAGGGTGTGCTTGGGCTTTATATATCCCTGATAACAATGCATGGGCTGATAGGCATCTCTGGCAGCTGTAAAGCAGTGGCAGATCCTTGCAAGGCACACCAGCATTTGGTGTTCACTCTCATGGTTTATGATCTTATCAGCAGTCATTGACTGAATTATGGCCTCATAACAACTCTTTCCCTGCATTATCCTACAGTTACTGCAGCGCTGTTAACCTGTGTCCCATTAGAAGGTGATGTGACCTTCTCCAGATGAGCACGCAGGAGTTACTGTGGTGTTTAAGTGCAGGCTCATTTTCCAGGAGGAACTGATGAGTCCCCTGAGCTGTGCCCACAAAGTCTGCTCACCTGAGGGTGGTTCTGCCTTGGGCTGGCAGAAAGACAAAGACATGAGCTGGGAGTAACATTTTCCCCCAGTCCTGTGTGGGATCCTCACCTGCAAGCCTGTGGCTGTAGGTTGTGTTCAGGATTGCACACTGGGAGCTGAGGGAATGTGAGGGAGAAATGGGGGTGAGGGCACCACATTGTCTGTGTTTTAAAACTGCAAAGATTCCCTCCCTCTGGAGAGCTCATCCATCATTTCTCACAGGGCATCAGTCCAGCAGGCTGCGAGTCCATGGGCTCACTACTTGAGAAAGGGTCTCACCCTATATTATCACCACAGACTGAAGTCCTAGGGAAAGTGCTTTTGTTTGCTCTGGCAGCAGCCAGCTCTACTCCAACAGAGCTCTATGCAAACAGCAGCAGATTTCCTCTTTGGTACCCAACTAGCCCCACGTGGGGTTTTTTTCCCTCCCTCTTGTCGCCCTGATTCTTTAGCCTTCTGATGATTGTTTCTAGTTCTACTGGAGCTTTCCTACACATTTAACATAAACAAAGAAGATTGTTTCCATTCCAGTCTGTGATGGACTGCTGGGCTGACCACTGGGGTCAGAGAGGTGTTCCTCTCATCTCCCAATCCTTGATCAAATCCCAAATCCTATTTAAACCCCAAATCATAATAAACTGCCCTTCTTTCTCTGCTCACCTCTCAACCTGAATGAGTGTGGCTCTTTCATGTCCCTAACGGTGACACCTCTCACTACATATATAAAGTCTCAGGAGTCGCAGTAGTCACACCATTTGCTCAGAGAAGAATCTGGCGGAACAGGATATTCTTGGAAATATCTGGAAGAGGGAGGTGCAGGCCAAGACCTTATAGCTGTGCAGCAAATCTTGAGGTGGACGTGACCATCCATTGCCCTCCTTTCTGTGCCCACCCTGCCTGGTCCTCTTCTGCAGAGGAAAGTTCCCCCTTGTGCAGAACTCCACTCCTGATAACAAGCCTTGGAGAGCAGGCAGACGTGCAGGCACCTTTTTCATGTCAATCTAGTTAGACTTTATTGATTCCCCTTGCCTTTGGCTAATGTACTTTTATTATTATTAATAAATAATCATCATTTTTTCCATCAGTGTAGTCTGCACCCAGGAGCCTTGGAGAATTCTAGCAAAAGAATTATTAAACTGAAGATTTCTGAAGGGTTCAACAGCAGCACAGCTCAGTAATCTGCCAGAATCTGCAAGTAGGGACCAAAATATCCCCAGTGGAGAATATATGGGATAGAGCATCAAATCAGCTCCTTCCCCTAAAGCCACCATTTCTACAAGTGGCTCCTTATTCTTGGTCACTTCTGCTTTGTTGTCATCCCCCAAGGATGCAGAGGGTGGGGGTGGCTCTTGGAGCTGTCACCTGGGCACGTGGGCTCTTGCAGGACCCTGCCCTGGCTTGGGACATGACTCAGTACCTGCAGGGCCAGAACTGCTGCCATGTGCTCCTCCTGGCTGGCACCTCCTTGGCAGCAGCTGCCCAGGCAGCCTCCCTCCTCCATCCTCTGCTTGCCCAGCTGCAGAGTCTGATCCTGGCTCCTCCCAAGCTACAAGGATTCAGGATCTCTTTCTCAATCTAGGCAGGATTGCCTGCAGGGGACGGTTTCTCCTGGAGGATTCATGCAGCTGTTCATAAACAGAGAGAGTCATCACCAAAAGCTGAGCCAAGGCATGGCCATCCAGGCACAGTTCTCTGGGCAGTAAACTGTCAAATAGTGACTGAGATGGTTTCAGGGGCATTTTGGGATTGCTGGTAGGGGATTTCTGGGACAAAGACAATAACAATGCTAGCAATAAAAACACTGATTTGCTCAAGGAGGTGATTTTACTGAGGTGGCAGGAAAGCAAAAAGAGTCAGAGCTGTCACCTGTAAATAGATCTGCTCCTGTCAGCAATCCTGAATTAGCACATCTTCATGCAACCACCATTCCAGCTTCTCTGTGGTCAGTCTTGTCCTCCCCAAGGGTTTGCTTGCCAGGTGCACCCTGGGCCGTGCATTATTGTGGGATTTCCCTCCTGTGTCCTGCTTCCTCCATTGCATCACCAGTGGTCCAGCTGAGCCCTGGGACCTGGCACAGTGACAGCAGTCCAGCATGGGTCCTGTCCTTGAGTTCTGACCCTGAAATCACATAGAGAACAACATGTCCATAACACAGGTCTCCACTAGAAAACAAACACCTCACCCCAGCGTTGCAGATGAAATAAGAGCTTCAGATTATGATAATCCATGGTTTAGAATAAAAGAAGGTGTTTTGTTTGGCAGGAAAATTGAGTACATCTGGTCTAAGTGGACATAAACAAGTCTACAGAGCCCTTTCTCTGTGTAAAGCCACTTCCCCAGAAGGTGTGTTCAGGCAATGACAGAAGGGCTATAAAGGGACCCCAAGATGCTCATACCCTCACCTGGCTTTGGACATGGCTCTGCAGAGTCTCCTGCAGTATGTGGGCTCCACCTCGCTGCTCTGTTTGGCAGCAGGGCTGTTTGCTCTCCTTTACTTTCTCTCCAGCTCCAAGAAGTCAGTTTGCAATTTGCCCCCTGGGCCACGACCTCTTCCTCTGATTGGGAACCTGAATGTGGTGGACCTGAAAAAGCCGTTCCAGTCGCTGACAGAGGTAGGGGCTGAGCGAGCAGGCAGGGGGCAAACGTGCAATTCCTGAAAGGAGAAATGCACCTGGGGAAACAGAGATGTGGCTGTGTTTGCTTTGTGTGGAGGGCAGCAATGAGAGATGTGGCACACAGGCAGGCTGGCAGAACGACTTTACCTTCACGCACAAACACACTTGTAATTATATATATGAATATAATACACACAATTCTTTCTGTATACGCACTCGAGAGTAGACCACACACCCCTTGCAATCTATTCCAAACTGTTGGTGTTTTGAGCCCTTCAGAGGCTGCAGATAAAAGACTTGAGTTGGCCAGGCTGCTGCCATCAAGAGATGTCTCACTGCTGCCAGACCTCTAGGAAGGATGGGTGGATGGAAGGGGTGAAGCAAGAAAAGGTATCATCCCTGCAGCAGAGGGAAAGAGGATGCCCTATGCACACTTCTTCCCAAAACTAATTATATCTCTGCAATGCAAAGCACAACTCTGCCTTCCCACACACTGCCCAGGGTGGTTTGAGGACTTGATGCATGGAGTTTATATGTCTAGCTCAACAAATTGCTTTTTCTTACACAGCTCCGTGGATACTTATATTTCTAAAAGAGAAAGGGAAAAAAAGACTTAAATATTAAAAAGCCAGGGGCAATGTTTGTTTCAGAAAGTGTCTGAAGTGTTCCTGTAGGGACCTGGGGACAATTCAGTGGGAATTTAGATTTTATCCTGCTGCTGTAAGGACAACTGAGGTGTTGAGAGCTATCACAGGTGACCTGTCACATTCCCTGTGTGTGTGCTGCTTGCTACACACTGCAGTGGGGGAAAGCTGGTCCCCAGAGAATTCCTTCAGCCACTTGAACGTCTGCAGTGAGAAGGCAGTGCAGACACTGCAAAATCCTCCAGTTAGCTGTAGAAGAAGGGGCATCCTGTGCTGCCAAAATACAGAATTCCTACAGCCTGCACACAGTGCTCATCTGCCTTGATTTATGGGGCAGAGAATTGTGTGGAGATCAGTTCTGATGGGCTTCTGGTCCTGAGCTCCCATCTGATCCCGGGTATGTTTGAGGATGTGGGTATGAAACTATGAATTATTTTTGGCAGTACTGGGGGATTTTGTGGTGCAAATGTCACATGACGGCATCAGACTAATTTCCTATCATCTACCAAGAAGCTTTATTTGGGCTTTCAAGCCTGCCACATGCAATACTTGAGTAAAACCAGAGTGCATGCCAAGAAGCACTAATGCAAGGAGATGGCCAGAGGGAGGCTCGGAGGCAGCTGTGATTCCCTGCCCCTGGGTCTGCCACGCTCTGAGAGCTGCCAGGGATGAAAGAACCGGTGCTAATGTTATCTCCCAAGCCGTCAAACCACTGTTTGATGAAAACAAATTCAATTTGTCTGCCGTAATAACAGGAGCTGCTTCTAATCTGAAATTCAATTTGTGGAATCTATCTAATGCATAGAAAATGGTAAGCCAGGCACATCAGAAACAAGAAGACATTTGGAGCGGATGGCTTGCAGTGTATTTAAACGAAGCCTAAAATACCAAGTGAATGATTGGCTTGTCAAAGCCACCTTTCTGGGTAACAGATGATTCATTTTTAATTTGCTATATAAGCCTAACGCTCCTGTGACATTATCTACCAGAATACGCTTCCTAGTCGAATTCAAGTTTCTGGTGGCCAGCAAATAATTCTGTGATGACTGCAACACTACCCACCTTGCCATAATTAAAGACAAGTGCTGTCCTGAATGAAAGAGTTATTGTCTGGCTTTGTTTTTGCAGTGTTTGTGGCTTCAGCCTCAAAGGTGTGTGCACGCCTGCTTGCCTCAGGTCACCAGTGCTACAACAAACAGGCCTGCCTGCTCCAGCATTCCCTAACCAGCCTCCCAAGGTGGTATTGCTTGCCTGTTACTGCAGAACACCACAGGAATGCAATGGCACTTCACCGACTCCCCTGATAGGAGCAGTGATAGCAGACACCTTGTTGTGCAAACAGGGTGCAAGCAGAGATGCTGGCAATCGATAGCTGTTGCTCACTACTTGAATTACAGCAGCACCTGGAGACATCAGGGAGGGCTGGGAGGCTCCTTTTTGTCTAGAAGCCACTTAGAGTGGCCAGTACTAGTGTTTGAGTCCAGATCTGGCTTTGAATGAACATATTTATTCACCTTTATTCAGCTCTCCAAGATATATGGCAAGGTCTTCACAGTGCACTTTGGACCCCGGAAGGTTGTGGTACTGGCTGGATATGAAACCATCAAGGATGCCCTTTTAAATCATGCTGAAGAGTTTGGAGAGAGGGCAGAAATACCCATATTTAGGAAAATGACACAAGGAAATGGTAATTGACCTTTTGCTTGGATAAGTTTGATGATTATGAACTCTCTGTTCATTATATTCTCACAGCAGAGAGTACTGTCCTTTTACAGGTCACTTTTTGTGATCTTAGGAGGTACCAAGGTGTGTAAGAAGGTTTAGGTGCCATAAGGATGTTACACCTTTATTTTAGGCATCGCATTCAGCCATGGAGAGATATGGAAAACCATGAGAAGATTTACCTTGTCCACACTGAGAGATTTTGGAATGGGAAAGAGAACCCTTGAGAACCGAATCCTGGAGGAAGTAAATTCCCTTATCAAATATTTTGAATCCTATCATGGTGAGTGTCAAGTCTTTCCTCCAGAGACAGAGAACAGGTCAAGCAGAACAATAAAGATTAATGAAAGTTTAACTCTTAGCAAATAGTATCTTGTGGTTAAAGTTCAGCATACAGTAGGTTATTGAACCAAGGCCTTAAAACACTGAAACAGAGTTCCCTGCTATGGATTCTGGGTGGGGAATGAGTTTTCTTTGAGAGTTCAGGACTACATTTCCATAGGAAACCAGAGTGCACAGGCATTTTATCACTTGTTTTCATTGCTTGAAATGCAGGAAAACCATTTGATACAAAAATGATACTCAACAATGCTGTATCCAATGTCATCTGTTCTATATTGTTTGGAGAGAGGTTTGAATATGATGATCCAGTATTTCTAACTTTGCTGAAGCTGATAAATCAAAATACTAAGCTGTTGGGCTCCCCTATGGTGCAGGTAAGAGCTTAATTTTATGTTCTAGGTGTCAGTTTTTTGGGGGATATCTGGTTTCCTGGGTTTGTTCTCCTGGCCTCCCACACCTTGCTTCTTGAGAACAAGAACATTATCACCCGGCCTTTACAGAGCACATCTGTGGTTCTGTATCTGCAGTGCACAGATTCCCTGCATTATAGTCAGTGAAGCTTATTAGTAAAAGAAAAAAAATCCCAAAGTCTTCACAAAAGAAGCAACTTTACCCTCTATGAAGAGCAGAAGCACAATCCCAAACCTGCCTCCTTGAAGTACGGAAAGAACACTCTATTTCTGCAGGAATCCAGAGCTCCTTAGGCTGTAGAAGGGGAGGAATAACAGCCTCCGATGTCAGGGCATAGGACAAGGGACCAGCAGTGTGATTTGATACCAATATGTGTTCAAAAATGCCAATTAACATTAAGACCTCTCTTGCTCCACAGTTATATAACTTCTACCCATCCCTTGGATTTCTGTCTGGAGCTTCCAAGACCGTGTTACAAAATATCAGCGAACTGAATGCTTTTCTCCAGAAGCTCTTCCAGGAGCACAAAGAGGAGCTTAATGAAAACGACTTAACAGGCTTCGTTGATGCCTTTCTGGTGAAGCAAAACCAGGTACTTCAAAGCTAAGTCCCTTAGCTCTGCCTTATCCTTAGGGCTGGCCATCTGTCAGGGGCTGGGAGTGAGTGGAAGAACTGCAGTGAGCAGAATATATCAAAGCTCATCCTCACAGTGAGCTGTGCTGTATTTGCTCATGGCCCCACTGGAACTGCTGGTTAAAGGGATTTAGTTGTCAAGATGTCCCACGAGAGTGAAATAAGTTCCCACTCAGCAAACATAAGGAGGAGATCATCCCAAACCTTGCCACAAGAATGGTACAGTGTTAAACTGTGTTTGGATTTCTAGTATCTAGACCTGAGGATTACACATATGCTTGGGACCAAATTCCACACAGCATGGGCCCTAATGCTAGGAGACCAAATGTTTAGTTTTCCAGCACATAGAATCACAGAAAGCTGCAATGCAGATAAGACTGGTGGCAACACAGTCACATACATGGGTATCACTTGCTGTATTACCCACATGTTTTGAAGGAGTCAAAGAAAACACACACTGCATTCAGCAATGGAAACCTGATGTTTTCAACCCTGGACCTCTTTGCTGCTGGGACTGAGACTACATCCACAACTGTGCGCTGGGGGCTGCTTCTGATGATGAAATACCCAGAAATTCAGAGTAAGGAGGACAAGTCTCTTGTACAATCTTTTGTTGCATGCTTAAGGCTTTGGTTGTGGAAAGGAGTGGAACCCATTCAGTGTTGCCTAGAGTAATTATTATGAGTGCTCTGAGAGAGATAACAACCATTGACTTTACAAAGGAATTTTATTCAGCTGGTTTGCAATAAACCAGCCCAGCCAAGTGGGAGAGGCTAAGGGGCAGCCTAGAGTCACACTAAAGCTCCCCCATCACCTGCAGCTATGGGCTTACGTCACTAAAGGTCTCCTCAGGAGCTGATTCTGATCTGGTTTCTGTTGAAGGTTATGGGGTAACAAAGGTGTGTAATGACAGTCAGGCATGAGATGGACTGTAGTGACTCCATTTAGGCTGCTTTAGCTCAACAACAAACCTGAAAGAACCACACCATGACTTACCCACTTGCCCCTTCCCAGATAGTTACAGTTTTCCCTTTTCTTCATCTCTGCCAAACTGGTAGCCATTTTCAGTTGCAAGATGAGATTCTTATCAGCTTCTTAATCCTTTCCTCCCTCCAAGGAAAGATTCAGGAAGAAATGAACCATGTCATTGAACCAGGAGAGCTGCCTAAGTTGGAGGACCGGAAAAAAATGCCTTATACAGAAGCAGTAATACATGAAATACAAAGGTTTGCCAATATTGTCCCCATGGGCGTATCACGATCGACTCCCAGAAATGTGAATTTCCGGGGCTATGTGATCCCTAAGGTGAGCTCTGAGGCTGGCAGCTTATGCTGCACAGATTCCTCACAGCTGTCTTTAAAGCAGATGAAGCAACACATAAATAACTAAAGACACAGTGATGCATGGTTTAATCTGTGCTGTGACCCTTTGTCTTGCATCCAGGATAATTATTATAAACATACAATAGATTGTGGTCTGGTACAGTTGTTTGAATCACGATTAACCAGAGATTTAATTAAATCACACTGGCTTGAATCTTTTATGTCAAATATGGGACCTCTACCCTAGCACCTTTGTTGAAAGATCTGACTCTGTAAGAAAGGAATGTTTTGTGGTCCAAAAAATAAAACAGCAGTTACTGAAAACAGACAGAGCCACGATGGGGCAGAGAAACATTCCCCAGTTCTGTTTGTCATGTTCTATTTGTCTCTTCACATTAGGAAAAATAACACATTCTGGCTCAAGTAAGGGCGTGATCTCCTCTTCCATGAGTTTCTTTGATCCCTTTCAGGGTACTGAGATTATCCCACTGCTGACCTCTGCTCTGAATGACGAGTTACACTGGAAAACCCCAGATCAGTTCAACCCTTCCCATTTCCTGGATGCCACTGGGAACTTCATTAGGAGAGAAGCATTTATTCCATTCTCCATAGGTAAGAGAGGTGTGGGTGCAAGGCTAATGGCAGTTCCCCCTGATTTCAGGGAAGTATGAAAGCCAGGGACACAGAACAGAGGGTAAGGGATTTCTGGTCATTTCTCCTGTCCACCTGTAGGTAACCACCTCTTCTTTGGGAGAAATGGGAGACATGGATTTACTCACAGTCACTGAGCCATTTCATATATCTACTGACTTCTGTGTAGTTTGAGACCAAATCAGTAGCACCTCTAATATACAGAGAAAAGGAAGGGAAAATTTCCTACCTCAGCAGCCTGCTCTTCCAGACTGTACCTCCAGTTTAGAAGGTCTCAGACATCACTAAGAGTTACAGTGCTGACCATCAACTTCTCCCCTGGTTGTTTTCAGGACGAAGGGCTTGCCTTGGTGAAGGACTGGCCAAAATGGAGCTGTTCCTCTTCTTTACGGGCTTGCTCCGAAAATTTGTTTTCCAGCCCCCTCCAGGAGTGGATAAGTCAGACCTGGATCTCACTGCTGATGTCGGCTTTACCTTGACTCCCATGCCTCACCTGGTTTGTGCTGTGCCCTGTGAATGATCAAACACGACAGCATTAGAGTAGTGAGCACTTCAAGCTTTAAAGCAAATCTAGCCAGAGTGGGGAAAAGCTGTCCCTGAGCTTTAGGGGAAGGAAACACCAAGCACTGTTATTTTCTCTCAATCATGACATTCTCTCCAACAGCTCTTGCAATGTCTGTATAATGCAAACCCTTCAGACAGCTCTGAGTTCTGCTCTCAGAAACTGTGATTCATTTCTGGAACAGCACATCAGAGATGCTGTTTTCAGGACAATTTGAAAGAGTGAAACGCCTTCAGACCTCCTCTGTACATGTAACCCATCAGAGCTGTCCCCTGACAGCCTCTACGGGCAATTTCTCAGCCCAAAGTCCAAGCCCTGTAGCAGAGCTGAGTATCAATGGCCCAGCTGGAGACAAGAGACACGCAAAGGATCTGGAAATCTCCTCAAGATGGTTGTTCAGCTGAGCCTCAGACTGAGTTTCCATTGTGGGATACAACCTGCCTTATCTTTATCACAGAGCCCCAGACATAGGGGTGTAGCATGAGCTGATGCCAAGACCCAGGGACAGGACAGTTATCAGAAAACATCTAAGTGGTTTGGGAAGTGGGTTCTTTCCAACTCACACCAGGCACTTTATGCTGAACAGACCATTTATGATGGGGCCAATTGAGCAGCTTTCCACTTCTGCTCAGAAAGGCATTTCTACCACTCCCTCACCTCTCCTGGCTTCATGCTGGATCTGGCACTTGTCCAATCCCTTGTTGGGCTGTCTTAGCTCCCTAAACTGGCAGAAAACGAGCAGCCATGGCAAGGGAAGAGTTTCTGAGTCAGCGCTGCTGAATCGATCCAAGCCTGTGGCAGTGTGAGCTGGGGCTGGGCAGCAGGACTCTCCACCAGAGAGCTGGGAGAGGCTCAGCCCCCGGCTCCACTTGCACCCCAGCAGCTGTACTTGCTCTGTAGGTCTTCTCTACCCTTCACAGAGAGAAAGGATCCTTCAGGGGATGAATCAGCTGCCTTAAGGTTGTCATTTCTCACTCTCTGCACTGACTGATGCAGAGTGAACCATCATCCGCACGCTCCTAATTCCAAACTTCAGTCCCAATTACCAGGTATGTTGTGATGAATAAGGAGAGTATCGTCCATTTGACTGAAAATGGGGCAGTTATGGTAAACCTACAACATAAAACTAAAGCCACTGTCATCTAAAGCTGAGCTGTGCTGCAAATGGAAGGAAAGAAAGGAGAAATGTGGAGGGATGACAAAGTACAGTGGCTCTGGCCAAGACACTGACTCTCCTCACTAGCTTTAGTTCACACAACTAAAGGCAGCACCCTAATAGTGATTCTGCACCTTCTACTTGTTGCACTTGGGGGCTGTACCACAGGCACAGCTCAGGGAGGGCTCAGCAAGCTCTGTGACAAGGAAGCCTCTGCTGCTGCGCTTGCTCGTGTTTGTTTTGCTGTTGCTCTATTTGCAGTCTAACTATTGCAAGCCTGACCTTATCACCTACTTAATCATTAAATATTTTGTTCTGTTGCTGTTGATCTATCTGGTGTGACAGTATGAAGTTGATTTCAGGTCAAACTGATAAAGCTGGGCTGCACCACCTTCAATACCCCAGCACGAGAGCGGTGAGCACAGTGGGCAGCCTGCAGCTAGGACATGTTCAGCAGCACAAAGAGTGAGCAATTCTCACAGCCACAAACATCTCAAAGGAAATAGCTGGACTTCTAACTCCAGAAAATCACAACTGCTGTGTGAGGAAGGATGTGGCTCTGCATGGCTCCCTGATGTGGCCCCTTTCTTTCTCAAGGAACCCACCACAGTAAACACCAGCAGGAGTTATCCAAGGCTGCATTCTGGGATGCACTGCTTGTCAAGAATGGGACTGGCAGGGAAGGTGCAGAGAATTTGGGGGATTTAAGTTAAAGGATGCAGGTGTTTGAGTGGCCCAGGCTGGCTGACTGGCAGCGGTGTGGTTGCCTTTAGGAGGCTGATACCCAATGCTCCACGTCATCACCAGTACCACCCAGGTCACCAGCAGTGGCAGAATGCCACGTGGGCACGAGGGATGGAGGACAACAGGGCCACGAGCACCCTGAGGGGCCTGGCTGCCCCAGGAATGCACCCAGAGCAGTGTCAGTGCCTGGCAGGTGTTTTGTGCTGGGCTCTGTGTGCTCAGGCAGGGCAGCACGTAGCAGCGCGGCTCCGGAGCGAAACACGAAACACGAACCAGACACATTAGTGAGACAGGAATTTCTTGTCATCGCAAGACTTTTACTTACCTTTGTCATTTTAATGCATTGCACTCAGAGCCTGGCTTGAAAAAAAACCAAAAAACCACAAAACACTCCCCCTGGCTTTTCAGAGATAATTTAAGTCTCTTTCTGAAAGGCCTTTTTATGAGTTCAGAGGCTCCCAGGGCAAGGATGAAATACCAGCAGAGCAGCAGCAACACGTCACTTTTGCCCCAGGGTGCTGCTGGCCCAAGAAAACCCTGCAGGAACAAACATTTTGCCCAGGCACAGAGCATGTGCCATTGCAAGTTCTCATCACAGTGCCCACGTTCTGCATCCTGTGCCAGCTGTGATCCTTCCTGCCTGTCTTTACAGCCCCTCTGCCTCTTAGCTCATGGAGCAGGCAGGGCTGAGTCATCCTAGGCATGCTCTGGGGGAAACCATTGCCTCCAGCCCATTTCTTGGAAACTAATAAAAAAATAAATCCCAGAAATGTTGCGACACACTTCCTGCTTCTGCTTCTGGGTGGCTGCTGTGCTGCAGCATCTCCACAACACACAGGCAGCTCCAGTGAGAGCCCAGAAGCTATTCACTCCAGGACCCTGGATCAGATCCACCTCCTTCCTTGCCTTCTTTGCATCTACAAGGCTGAGGGCCCATATTTGCTGAATAATGGCCTTTATATGATCTAACCTTTGGACAAATGTACTTTTAGCCTTGTGCTTCCTCATCATGTAAGACAGCCCTTTCTTCCCTCCATGATCTTATTCCTTTGGCTGCTTATGCCAGACTTCCTCCTGAAAACCACTATTTAACCAAGTAGACCTCAATTATTTTCTACGAGGCTTAAGCCTTTATGAGGGATGCAAGTTCTAGATGTTCAGTATGTTCAACTTTAAATCATTCCATTCTCTTGTCTTGTTCCCCTTCCGGAGCCTGCTGGGTCAGCTGGCTTCATTAACTTCATTAACTTCTTCCCCTCTGTCCCTTAGAAGCTGCTCTTGCAAAAATGAAATTCTCCCAGAAGTTTCAAATCTAATTTTGTCTTTCCATTGCACTCATGAATCCACTCATGATCACTTGATCCAAGCTAATTTTCTGTGGCTAGCTATTACATGTCTTCTGCCTCAGACACAAAGTCTGAAATCACATCCCTCCCGGGCAGTTCAGAGCTGACTTGATGAAGAAGTTTATGGGCTACAACCCCCCAGGGATGGCTGGGCTTTACCATTATTAACAACCTTTGATCTCCACTTGACATCAAGAAAGCCAGAGTCTCCTGTAACAATACTGATCTTTCTCTCTAGTAACACAGAGATCTCAAATCCTACCTAAACCTGAATCTGGAGGTTCCAATAGGATCCCAAGAGCCTTTTTATTTCCCTGT
Organism: Sylvia atricapilla; assembly: GCF_009819655.1. Classification (NCBI taxonomy): domain Eukaryota; kingdom Metazoa; phylum Chordata; class Aves; order Passeriformes; family Sylviidae; genus Sylvia; species Sylvia atricapilla. The sequence continues at coordinate 2,674,913 of NC_089154.1, forward strand.
GTCAGCAGAGTGCTTGGAGGGTCATAGTACTGCTAATGAAGGACCTTGAGGTCTCGGGAGGAGGAGGAGGTTATAGAGGAATGCCAAGCACCTTTTCCCATGTATATGTTCTTGCACACACATGCATGGGTTTGTAATTTGAAACTCTCTTTACTTCTGGACAGGCTTTGCAAACTGCTTAGACCACATTCTCTGAGGTGTTTAAAGAGGGTGGAGTATGCAGTATTTATTTAGGTACTCTACAAACCTTAATAAGAATTGAGTGCTTGTAGCAATTGCAGAGAGCAAACAGAGAGCCAGCTGGCAGAAACTGAACAGTGCCACTGCATTTTTATTGCTTCTAACCCCAAAACCCAGATTATTTTTTTTTTCAAAATGTCTTTTTTAATTTCATTTCTCTCTGATCCTGCATTAGTTTGTCTGCTGTGTGCAGCAGTATTATTAGCTGTAGCCTATTTTTCCGCTGGCTATAAAAATTCAGCTTTTAAATTACCTCCTGGTCCAACTCCTCTTCCGATCATTGGTAACCTGCACTTGGTGGATCTTAGAAGGCAAGATAAATCACTAATGAAGGTAGGACAAAAGAACCCTAACCCAGACCCTCATAGATTTTAAAGCTGCCTGGGATGCATCAGTGAGAACTTTTTGTCTTTTTAAATTCAAACTAAATTGTAAAGGTGTGAAAATTGCTTTATAATATCTTTCTGGGCTTCTTCTAGTCAATGTCTGTGTTTATGCAATGTAATTTAGAAGCAATCAACCATTTAAAAAAGACCTCTGGGTAATATGGGATTTCTTCATGTAATTGTGATGATGTACATGAAGTCTATAATGCTTGTGGGATTTGAAATATTAATTTGACAGCTTGGACACCTAGAAATCTTTTAAAGCATTAGGATATAACTAACATGAATTAAATTGCTTCCCTCCCCTATGGCCTGGCGAGCTGGCAAGAAGAATTCCACAATGCAGTGACCCCAAATCTGCCGCCAGATCCAGATGCTCCATTGCAAACCCCCTCTCCCTCTGGACGAATGGGATACGCGTTAAAGTCTAGACGGCAGTGCAAGGGAGAGATGGGAAAGCTGTGCTGGGGAACCGGAGTGAATTACCTGGGAGCTCCTGCGCGGAGCTGTAATTCAGACAACTCGCCCCGCGGAGGGCGGCGGGCGGTGCGCGCAGGACGGGGCTGCTCCCGCATCCCGGATCCCTGGGGCTGGCCGGGCTCACGGCGAGGGAACAGGGGCTTCAGCCGGCTGTGCGGGGCTGCTGTGACAGCAGGGCTCGGCAAACACTGCCCGTGCTGTGCCGCTGGGGCTGGCGGCTGCTGCCCGGAGCTGTTCCCGGCTGGGGACAGTTTACCCAGCGGGGCTGGGCAGACACCGCTCCGCACCTCCGCACGGCGCTTTGGAGTTACCTCCGCCTGCTTTTGTCCCTTGCTGGGCTGCGCTTGGTGTTGATTATGTTTGTCTTTGCTTTGGGATTACTGCAGAGGGGTTATCCCTGCATCTCACCTCAAGGAGAGTAAAAAATGGTGTTTGCGCTAAGCAGAGCTGGCACTGCCCGGGGTTTGTTGGTGGGCACTGATGGGTGTCCCCTTTGTCCTGTGGAAGGGACACTGCTCCTCCGGGCTAGCAGCAGGACACACGAGCGCTTTAGTACATCAGGAGCGTCAGGCCAAAGCTTTCCTCTGTGACAGCAGCATTATTTGCCCTGAATTGTCTTCTCTTCTTTGGTCTTTCTCCAGTTTTCCAACTTCAGCTGCCATTTGAAGTCCAGTCTTTTAGATGTTTTTTGGTTTGTTTGTTTTTCATTTATTTTTTCCTCAACAGCAAAACCAGATCAGTGATGCTCTGATGGGGTGGGGGCTCCTTCATGGCAAGAAGCCTGAATTCCACACATCTGTACAAAATGCCTCATGTTTGGCTGTGACAAGCTCTGGCTCACAGATGCCCCTCTGCAGGTAGTGGCTCTGCAGCCATCCCCAGCAGGATGTCAGGATGAAAAATGTCCTTTCAGACAGCAAGAGGTGCTGTTCCCTGCACGCTCCTTCCCTTCCTCACCGTCACAGCTCACCTCTTTTTTCAGCTTGCAGAAAAATACGGCCCCATCTTCACCCTCCACTTTGGCTTCCAGAAAGTTGTGGTCCTGACCGGGTACGAAGTCGTGCGAGAGGCGCTTGTGAACTACACAGAGGAGTTTGTAGACAGACCATCCATCCCAATATTTGACCAAATTCAGAATGGAAACGGTACTAGAGCAAGGAGTGGGGGGGTGGGAGGGACCCTTAGTGCCCATGATGATGATGATGATGATGATGATGATGATGAGGCACAGCCTAACTGTGCATCCCTGGTGCCCAGCTTTTAAACATCCCCTTGGGCCCTTCTGAAGCCGAGTGACAGCAAACATTTGGCTTTCCTTCCACACAATGACTCCTGGCCTTCCATCATTCCTGCTGATGCATCTGCAGCCCGTCCATATCCAAAAAGCTGAGGGGTGGGAGCAGTGAGATTTTTGAAGGCACTGTGGTAGTTCTGGGGTTAATCTCTGTGAGATGTCTGCTGGCTCGCTGTCACCACCACATTTATGAACCCTCTGCACATTTCCAGGAGACTTTGGACTACCTGGCTTGGCTGTTTGGAGCTGTTGGGGTTTTCCCTTTCTCCCACTGCCTTTGTCGTGTCAGTTCCCACACCTTTGCCTCCCCACAAAAGTTCTCAGGTTGACCAGCCTGAAACAGATTCAGGCAGAAACAAGAGGCTGAGCCTGGAAATTCCTCCCCACAAACAATCCCATAGTTTTTCCAAGGTAACTTTCCACCCCTGACTATTTCAGAGGACTTTTTGCTTTGTCCATCTTCTGCTTCATGTGAGGCTTTAGCTGGGAGAGCCAAAAGACAGCTTTATATGCTGGTCACAGGCTGAAGCTGGGCTTAGAATTAGAAATTAAATTACCCAGTTATAATGTCAATAAATTAATTTATTGCTACATAAATAAAAGGAATCGATGAAGAAAAAGGTATTTTTAGAGCTAATTTACATGTAAGCATCCCTGTGGGAGACTATCAGTATTGCATCATAAGTCCTTTCACATTTACCTTCTCAGCCCAAGTCTGAGGCACTTGAAGGTGACCCAAAGATAGAAGTTCTTAGGGGCTGTTAAGCAACAATGGTCACAAATTTTCCCATGAAATATTTTTTTCTTCAGAAAATGCCAATTTATTGACTGTGAGGATGCTCTCAGAAAAGGAATTATCCAGATGAAAGTGAATAAATTAAAGAAAAATTAAAATTTGAAGTTTAGAAATTTGCTTTGACATTTTTAAAGCAAAAACGTTTTGCTATCCCAATTAAAACTGCACTGCTTTAAAACAGAAAAGCAAACATATTTAAAAGCCCCACAACCACGATGAAGATGTGAAGTGCTGGCATCTAGCTTTTCAGCTGACCACAGTCTAAGATAGTTTTGGGATTATTGACCTGACTTTTTATTCACAGCACTCTGACAGGATGAAATACCCATCCCTGCTTGGAGGTGCTAGAGATCATCGTGGCATGAGCTCAGGAACCTCCACAAAAATGTCAGTATTTTTGCCACTGCTGAAAATACAGCACTGCTGAGAATCTCCATAAAACAATTTAGGTTTGAGGAGAGTGAATTATCCCATCCCACACAGATAAATTACCTTTATGGCTAGAATAGGATGAAGGGAGATGCTTCAGAAACACAAGGTTCTTGAGGCCCTAGACTGGCAACCAGGAAGGTCAAAAATGTCCTGTGACTGACTCAAGCCAACATCTCCCCCCAGCTCTACAGCCAACCCACACTGGTCTGAAAGCCACACCTGCCCATCTGCCACTCAGGAGAGGACTGGGGTCACTGGGCTGGGAGGGAACTTGCTTTTCCCAAACTACAGTGGGAACGGAGCTGAGAGGACACAGGGACGCGGCACACCGAAAGGGGAGACCTTCAGTCCTTAAATCCCTGTGAAAACAGGCAGCAGAAACAACTGTGGAGCTCCCTGCTCACCCAGTGCCCTGTTTGGTTTGGTGTGGGGGGCTCCTGTGTGCCTGAACCCAGCACATCTCTCACGGGCTGCCCAGGTCTGTTCTTCTCCATCGGGGAGCTGTGGAGGACCACGCGGAGATTCACCGTCTCCAGCATGCGCAACCTCGGCATGGGCAAACAGATGATAGAAGGCAGGATCTTTGAGGAGCTTCACTTCCTCATCGACATGATCAAATCCTTCAAAGGTGAGCTGGGGATGATCCCGGGGCTGCCCAGCCTCGTGTGTGTCACAGCTACTCCACATCTCACGGCTTTTCCACCCTGCTCCTGCTGCAGGAGAACCTTTCAGCCTGCCGTCCTTCAACTGCGCTCCCATCAACGTCACCTTCGTCATGCTCTTTGGGGACAGGTTTGACTACAAGGACCCAACGTTTCTCACTCTTTTAAAACTCATAGATGAAGTTATGATTCTTCTGGGATCCCCAAATTTAAACGTAAGTAACCTGTCCCACAGATAAACAATTTTTTTTTATGCTGGCACATGAGCCACACCAACCATTGGATTTACTTCAGCAGTTTTCAAATGTTCAGAACCAGCCAATACACCTAAAATGTGACAGTTCTCCATGTGCCACTTTGGTCATCAAAATCTGCTGCCAAATTCCTCTTGCCTACTTTCCTTTTGACCCATCCTGCACGTGAGTGTGGAGCTAAAATGAGAACTGAACTATGGTTATTTTAGCTTATGAAAATCTGCCGGGGAAGTCCCTGGGATGCTGAGATATTGCTACTAAAGACAAAACTCAGCTGATACACTGGCCCTTAGGAAAAAGCTGGTTGGCATGTGCCAAGGTGATTCTGTGTGATTCTATGTGGTATTTCTGCAGGCTAACACTTCTCTTTTTTAATTTCCCCATTAGTATTTCAATTTCTACCCATTCCTCGGATTTCTTTTCAAAACCCACAAGATCATGCTGAAGAAAATCGAAGATGTGCGTGCCATTTTAAGGCAATACATGAAGGCAAGCAGGGAGGATATCAATGAGAACAGTGTGAGGAGCTACATCGATGCGCTGATATTCAAGCAACAAGAGGTATTGGACTGCTTAGCTCTGTTGGCTCTTTGCAATATCTCCTTTGGATTTTCTAGCCAAAAAAGTTGCTGAGTCTTGATTTCAGTCATGCCATGTAAATCTATTGAAATCCATGCTGTTACTCCAGTGGTATTTAAATCAGATGCCAGGCTCTTAAAATCAGTACATTTTTCTATCGAAATTAAGACACAAAAGCTACTCTCAGTCCACTCCTGAAATAGTAGCCCTAATAATGTGAGATCAACTACTTGCTTCTCATAGAAAATGCATGAATTCACATGAAAGCTGACTCTGCCTTTCTTTTTATGAAAACAAATCAATTAATCATTGATACTGTTGCTCCATCAAGATGAATGATCCCCTTAAAGTACTTGAATGATAAATTATCAGTACAAGTCCTAACCCTGCCTTGCATCTTTACTTAGCAGAGGCTCGGCAGTTTCACACATCAGTTGATTTCATCCAACACAAAATATGTGGGCTCTGAGCTTTTTCTTCTTTCCAGCTGGATGCAGGCTGACCTCAGGCACTAAGCATTCTACTCAGCTATATGGAGGAGGAGTTAGCACAGTTTTAAAGGCAGAAATGGCCTGAAATGTGATTTGGAGCATTGTTGGGGATTCAAACCTGGCTTTGGGCAGGGAGAGTCGCTCAGAGGTAGGATTGAATCTGCTTCTGTTCAGGGCAGAGACCAGGCTCTTTCCAAACCTGCAAGGGTGAGTCTGAACAGCTCTGGGTTTTAGCCTGCTTCCAGGGGAGATGTGTGTTGGACCAAAACTCTCCTCCAAACCTTCCACCTGTGGTGCTCCATCTCTGGTGGACGCTGTGCATTCAAGATCAGGTCTATTTTATCACCCAGTTCACAAACACAAGACCACAGCCAGCTGTGCTGTAGGTTATGCAGCATTTCCTGAGCTTGCTGAGTACTCAGACTGGTGATTTTATGACTTTTCTTACCTCTTGTGCTTTTCAGGAGAAGAACAAGAAAGACAGCCTCTTCCATGATGACAACTTAATGGCATCCATACTTGACCTGGTCATGGCTGGAACAGAGACCATTGCCACCACACTCCAGTGGTCCATCCTGCTCATGATGAAATACCCAGAGATTCAAAGTGAGCAGCTTTTACCTACTCCATCCATGGCAAGGCTGAAATGGGGAAGAAAGAGGCCTGGCCTCAGATCCACAGCAGCTCTTTTGCCTTAAGAGCTGAATCCTAGCTCTCTTCTGTGATGAGCTCCTGCTGTAACTAGGTGCTGATCAAGTCACAATAAAATAGCCCCTTTGACTTGCTAGGATGAGTGGAGATCAGAGTATGATGCTGAGGAAACAACCCACCCACAAGCCTGAACTCAACACAGAGCAGGGAAACCCACACTGCTGCTTTAAGAATCCTCTCTCTCTTCAAACTCTGGAAAAATAGGGGTTTTTTTACCCCAAACCAAACCCAAGGAGGGAGTTGGCTTCCTTGCTGGGACACATCCCTTTTGTTTGTTTGTTCCTTCCAGGAAAGGTTCAGGAGGAGATTGGGAGAACAGTGAAGGCTGGGAGCTGGGCCACGTACGAGGACAGGAAGAACATGCCCTACACCAACGCGGTGCTGCACGAGGTGCAGAGGTTCATCACCCTCCTGCCACACGTGCCCCGCTGCACTGCTGTGGACACCCACTTCAGGGGCTACTTCATCCCCAAGGTAGGGATCTGCTCCCTCCCAGCAACACGAAACCCTCCCCAGAGCCACTGGAGAATGGTTCCTTTAGAGGGGAACACAGGCCAGAGTCCAAACCCATCCCCAGAAGAGTTTCTGTATTGAGCCCAGTGTGTCATAGGACTCAATCCAGTCCCTCTCGTGCTCAGGATTTCCTCACTCCATGAGCAGCCCTGGTTTACCTCCTTGCTGCCTTCAGCACAGTGAAGTATCTGCCAGAGAATTTGCAGGATCTTACCTTCCACTTGAGGTTTTCACAGCACCATGAGGGGTTTGGCTTCCATCCTTGGCACTAGTGGGAAACTCTCACTGATGCCTCTCTGCTGGATGATGGGATAAAACCCTCATGGTCTCCACCTACCCCAGGTGGAGCAAATCTCCTGGGACACCAAAATCTGTGTGAGAAAATGAACCAAAACAGCACTTTGCTATTTTTTGTGCCTCTGTGTACTTTTCTTCCAGGGTATAATTGTAATCCCATCCCTTACCTCAGTGCTGCTGGATAAGACACAATGGGAGACACCACATCAGTTCAACCCCAACCACTTTCTTGATGCTGAAGGGAATTTTGTCAAGAAAGGAGCTTTCCTCCCCTTCTCCACAGGTAACTAAAGGGCTGACCTGCACAGAGCTGGGGCTGGGGCAGGGCCATTTCATTACAATACACACTAATGGTGTCTTCGTGTCTAAATACTGCCCTGAACTCAGTCAATAAGTAACCAGACAACTGAGTGGAATCAATTGTTCTGCATCTGGGTGAATGGCTGCCCTCAGAGTACAGCTCTCCCACTGCTAAATATAGCACAGAGAAGGGTAGGAAAGAAGAAACACACTCTTATCTAAAAGTGGTATGTGAGGATAAATTCCACAGGAAAAGTGATGTTCAAACTATTCCACTTTGGAAGGAGGTGGCATTCTTCTATCAGGCTGCTTTCCAAAAGAAAGGGTTAAAGATGCTGAGGGGCTGGAAGAGCTAAGGAGAGAAGAGGGCACACCACAAATGTGTAATAACCCTGTAAGATGGCTGTAGCCTGTGACAAAAGAGACCAGACAGGGACCTTTAGCAACACAGGTCCCTCTACTCCAAAATGCTTTAGTGCATTTCAAGGTTTCCCTCCTGCTCCCATTGCAACTTGTCAGATGCTAACCTGTCCATGGCAAACATTCCAGCTGGGGTTTTCCAGGAGGTGAACACTCTGCTTTCACCCGCAGGGCGACGGAACTGTATCGGAGAAAGCCTGGCCAAGATGGAGCTCTTTGTCTTCTTTGTAGGGCTGCTCCAAACATTCACCTTCCGACCCCAGCCGGGAGTTTCCGAGTCTGACCTGGACCTCACCGTGCCCCAGACGACTTTCACACTGAGGCCTCAGCCTCAGGCCACCTGTGCCATCCTGCGGGAATAACCGCAGCCTTGGCCCAGAGCTTTGGGCTCCAAGACCCCAACTTTGCCCAAACCTTTCCCCCATCCTGCCACACCACCACGTCCCCTTCCCTCTGTCTCCATCCCCTCCACAGCTCCATCCCCCAAAGGCTGCTCTTTGCTCCTGTGCTGTGGGGAGATGCAAACACAAACCACGGGGCTGACAATCACACCCCACTTCTCAAAGACAGAGCGTGCACAGGGCTGGTGAAGGCACCCAGCTGCTGGGCTGCTGGAGGGGATGCAGCCCACGGGCAACTCCCAGGCTCCCAAGGTTCATCACGTCACAGAAATCTGCCTAAAATCCTGAGGAAGGACAAGCCACAGTGTGCAGGAAGCTGCAGAAAGACACCGTGGGTGGCAGGCTTAAGCCATCCAGAGACATCTCCTGAGCTTTTCCATAGCTCACAGCAAAATCCTACCAGGATTTCACCCTGGCAGACAAGCCAAACACCAAGAGTGAAAAAACTGATGGGTTCATGGGATTTGAGGACTAAAAGTCATTTCTGCCTTGGAACAGTGTCCTGGAAGATGCCCCAGAGCCTGCAAACCTGTTCAGATAATCAAGTGCTGCCACCAAGCTCAACAGTGCTCCCCAGCTGGAGGGAAACAGGAGCTGCATTTCCAAGTTTGCAGTTTAAATCATCAGGCCACATGAGATTTGCACCAGCATCCGGTCATAAAGGGCTAATGGCACAGAAAAATAAACTACACCCACTGCTAGTTTTATGCATCTCTGTCCTTCCTGACCTTGCTAAATAGCAGCAAAGACCCTTCCCTCTCCTCAGATTTCCTGGTTAATGTTAAGAGCCTACACCAGCAGTCATTCCGGTGTTTGGGATGGTCTGGCCTTTGGAACCAGCCACACAATTCCCCGTTAATGCAGTGTAATTTCACAGTGCCTGTTTTGCACACACACGTGCACAGAGAAGGGGGATCAGGGATTAAATGAGAGCAGGTTTTGGTTGGCTTTCTTCCCTCTGTAGCTCAGCCTGGCTGTTGTGTCTGTCTGTGGCACTCTTACATGCCATCATATTCCACAGCTTTATTCCAGCTGAGGCAATTTTCCTTCCATTTATCTACCTGTGACTTCCCACTCCTCCACGTGCATTTTCTTATCATGTGCTTTACCATATTGTTTGTTTCCCCTTCATGGGAACCCAATAAAGTTTTAACCCCATGTCCTCATTACATTTCCTATGCCTGGCACCCAACTTTGCAGCAGACAGAAATGCAAACACCCTGAAACATCCCGAGCCCAGAGTAACTACAGATACCAGGTTAGATGTATCTCATGGGTGAGGAGCTCTGCATATGCTCATCCTAGTAAACAGCAGCCCAACAGCAGGCCCTCCATTACCTGCAGGGTGGTTTCACCAGGGCAAATTCCTCAGCTATGGGCTGTGAGCAGCCTTGGGGACAGCCTCAGCACTTCACTTCTTTGCCTCTTGCTTGCAGAGGCTGAATTAAAGGTTGTCATTTCAGCCTCCCTGATGTTGGTGCTGGCCCTCTGCTTTGGATGGGAAGGCAAGGAGACACAGGTAAAGAAACTGGGGGGCAAACCACTTATCAACTCTGTGAAGGAAGTCTTGGTCTTGCTGAAATACAAAGAAAGACGTTGGCCTTTGGCTTCAAAAAGACCAGGACTGTTCCTGTTTTTACCTCTTCAAAAATAGTGTGAACTCCATAGTTAGATAAGGCAGCAGTGTAGTGCCCTAGGGAACAGCACTGAGCTGGGCTCAGCTCTGTACAAAACCACTGGTGGAACCTCAGACCTGCCCCTTGCCATGGGCTCTCAGGGTCCTGGCCTTGAAGCAGGGACATGAGTCCCTTCCTCCACGGCACAGCAGCCTTCAGAGCTGCAAACATACAAGGAAAACAGGTTCCTTTGATTCCTTTGAAAACTGCATCCTACTTGTGCCTGTGTCAGCAGATGGATAGAAGTGATCCCTCCCCAGCACACGGAATTACCCAGCTGAGTGTATCTCCACTAAACAAAGTGCCTGTCTCCTGTTCATTTGCTCAGCCAAGCGATGGCAGAACATTGATTAGGACTCAGCTATCTATTTATCTAGCAGAAAACACTGGCTCTCAGAGGTCAAAATACCATTTCCACATTCCTCAGTGGCCCTGAGGGCCTTCCCTGTAGCTGCAAAACATGTTTGTGCCTCCCAGCTCCCACCTGGGTTGAAGGCAAACACCTTGGGGCAGGACAGATGTTTGTCCTGGATGTCTGGAGTCAGATCTGAACAGCAGCAGTCACTGTGTGGCTCAGGGCACTGTCCCATGGCTCAGCCTGCCACCCCAGGGCTGTGTGCTGCTGGGGCCAGGATCCCACCTGCAGCCCCTCTGCACTGGCCAGAGCAATGAGCGTGGCACACAATCTGATTTCTGCTTTATTTTTGCCACGAGATGGCACCACGATCCCTCGGAGTCACAGCCAGCCCAGCCCTGTGCTCCTCACCGGGCTGGAACACGCTGCCAGCACAAATTCGGGCTGGGGAGGAGGTCAGCACTGAGTCTTTAGGGTTTGTGCCCACCCCAGCCCAACTGCACTCACCTGCTGCAAGGGTTAGGCTTCAGGTTTCAGAAGAAATATTTGCACACTTGAGGTTTTGCCACCCCAAAATGAACCAATTGCACAAATTCACCCATTTTTTCAGCACCACATGAATTTATCTGCCCTAGGCAGTGGTTGTATGACCAGCTCAGGACTTCCAACCACTACCTGGGGATCCTGAGGAGGCAGAAGATTGAGGAGAGGTGCAGAACCATAACTAAGTGGAGGAGCTGGAATTTGTCTGTGTGTTTGTGTGTGTGTGTGCCAGGCCCTTCCAGGAGCCACAGGAGACCACGAAGACTCAGGACACCACTGACACATCGGCTCCAGTGCTCCTGCCTCCTGCTGCAGGTGGGAAACTCTTTCCCCAGCCAACCAAGAATGCGGATGCAAACACTTGGAGAAAAAGGGCAAACACAGGCTGATCCAGATTCCCACACAACTGCTCCTGTTGTGAAACACCCACCACGTGGGAGCTGGTGAGGGGTTTGCACAAATGCCATAGGGATTTCTGCACCTCTGTAACCCTGCTGCCTCTTCCCATGCCCGTAGGGAGGGATGTGTCTGCCTGGAGAGAGCAGGAAAAGTGACATTGCCTCTCTCACTCTCCAGCAAGGAATGGACTGTAGCCGACAGCTGATGACAAAATTTTTCTTGCTTTTCCTTCAGTATGAAGTATTGAATGTACTAAAATAGGAGGATGATTACCCAAAATTTCAATATTTCCATATGAACAGTCTCGGAGCGTGTTCATTAGACAATAATCTCATCGGCATCTCTGAATAGGGAGCAGCACCAGGAATCATCATATGGGTAAAATCCCTCTCGTTTGAGTACCAAAGCATCAATGCAGCTCATCAGGTTGTTCTCATTAGTATTCCCTTTCCTTTCCTTGAGGCATGTCTTCATGATCACACCCTCCTCTTCTACCTTTTTCAGCGTCACCTTGGGAGGTTTGAGGGGAAATCCAAAGAACGAGCAGATTATTTACCCATAAATTAAACAACTAAAAAGAAAACAGGAAAAAAAATCACTTAAAATCTAAACTCACCCATTACCTTGTAACACTCAAGTGTCTTAATGGAGGAATCATTTACATGAGCAACCACATGATTTGGTTGGAATCATTTTTTTGGTAAATAAAAAAAATTAATGTGCAAAAGGGCCTCCCCTTAGTTAAAATTCTCCACAGAAATGAATGGAGCCTATCAGAGTTGTTTAGATAGAGCTCATAAACATGAATTTAAAAAATACAATTAAGAGAAAGTGATAGTAAACTCATGAAACAATGAAATTACATTTTTAAAGAGGTAATAAAGCAAAAAGATAAAGCATTTCGCAAAGAAAACTCCAAATGTTTAGTAAGCCAAAACACTTCTGGTTTGAAGTTAGATCATTGATTTTATCTGTTGCATGAATTATAAATCAATTACCCTCAGCATCATTAAATTTCACAGCACAATAAGCAGCTGCACTTTATGTGCAGGAAAGTTACTTACACCATTTCTCAGTGTTATAGATAAACTGCCTGCAGGATTAGATTCCCAAGCTCTTGCTAACTGGCTCGAATCTTTGCTGGTTTCTGCAAAACCTGAACCTAAGGAACGCCCAAACACACGTGTAATTGTCCCTAAGACAAGAGGTTAGTTCTGGACATTCACACAGCATCCAGCAGAAAATAATTGGAATGAGCTTTTATTTCTACATCCACAAATAAAGCCAGTTTTCCCAGTAGTTTTATCACTGGTGTGTTTTTAAAGAAAGGAACTCTGGCTATGCCTTCCCTGAAGAGACCTGATTCCTCCTCTCTTCCAGCTTATCCTTTCTTGGACTGAAAATCCCAGGAAATGGAGCATGCTGGTATTTTGTGGTTTATTCTGGGTACTGCTGTAAAAAAGTCCTGACAAAAGCAAAGAAACAAGCAGATCCCCCCCGAAATCCCAGGTATGCAGAACCTTTCTGGGCAGGAGGTGTTATTCCAGGCAGTTTTGTGCTGTTCACACCAAAGCTGTGGGGTTGGACTGCTCAGAGCTCTGTCTCTCTGCAGCCTGGCACAGTAAGAAGCTCAGTGCATTGGGCTGACTTGTTTTAGCTCAAAAAACGACCCAGCTGTTTCAGAGAGCAAAGCTGGGAGCAGATGACACTGCTCCATCCCTGTTGTGAACAGGACAAGGGATTTCACAGAACAACTTGTGGTTTAGAGGATAAACTGCAGGGGGACAGGAGGGGTGGCCGGGAGGCACCGCTGCTGACAGCTGGGGAACATCCTCCTCCAGCTGGCTGAACCTGCAGCCAAAAACCTGCTCAGTCAGGAGGGCACAGAGGTGTTGGGGTACAGTGCAGAAACCTCAGGACACAGCCAGGATCTTCACCCAGTCGTTGGGAAGCAGCACAGGGGCCCTTCCTCACACTGGGCCTCCCTCTTTAGCACGAGATGAACCCCCTCACACACATCTTGCATGCATTGTATACGTATTAGGTCATCAAATCTTTCTCATTCAGCCTTGGATTATTCCCTTCACTGTTTTCCAGTGTCTAGTCTCGGGCAATGTAGTAGTTTTTAACATGCAGTTCAGAAACATGACAAAAATCTGTTTACAGAACTAATTGTCTGAGGTACAAACAGCCCGTGCTCCTGCACTCCTGCCAGTTCTTGCAGCCTTTATCATGAGTCATCGTGATCCATGCTCTGTCTGAGCTCCCAGTAACTGCACAGGGGATTGCATAAGGACCTCAGCCCTTGCACTGTCAAAAATCATTTTCTTCCCTCTACGGTGAAAAAAACCCCAAAAAACAACAAACCCTTGAAATGTCACCCAAGAGCCACTAAAAGCAAAAAAACTGATAAGAGAAACAAGAAGACACCCAGACATCTTTTTCTTCAGAAAAGTAAGTCCCCTACAAGTGTAGCCCTGACCATAAGGACAGAGCTCAAGATTCAGCTCAAGACTCTCACAGACCCTGGCACTTGTAACAACACGTTTGAGAAGCAGCACAGCAAACAACACATCCTTATCTGTCCAGCCTGTGTCCATGCTGGATGTGACAGAATATGGACACAGCTGCTGTCTGTCCTTCCTGCCAGCCAGCACCACCTCTGGGACCCCAAAAGGACCCCAAGTGAACCCCAGGCTGTGCCTCTGCGATCTATAGAGGAGAGAGAAATCAGAGCATGGGGGTCACCAGGGGAGTGACAATCCTGCTGGGTGGGTGAGGAGCGGCCTGCTGGCAGTGGAAAGACACAGCATTTTAGTAAAACTTACCCTGATCTCACAGTGCCCTGTAAGTAGGGGAAAAAGCATTTGACATCTGTTTTGTTTGAGTCCTTTCAGCCCCCAAGGGTGCTGCAGTGCTCCATGCTGTGCTCTGAGATGGTGTCAGCCCTGAGGATGCTTTGGGATTGTTCCAAGGGGCAGGAAGGGTCACACCTGCACCGGACACAGCACCCCCAATTAAACCTGTCCTCTCTCCCCATCTCAGGAGGTACCTGGGCTGACTGCAAAGGACATGACCTCAGCTTGCTGCAGCCCTCTGCACCACCCAGGAACACCCCAAACCCACGTGTGTCACAAACAACAGCAGCTGTGGTGAGAGCAGGAGACTGGGAGTCTGGATATGCACATCCACGTCCCTGCCTGGACAAGGGCCTGCCTGTGTGGCTTTGAGGAGACAGGGCTGTGCCCCCAGTCACTTGGGCTGCTGTGAATAAGCCCTTGTGCCTGGAGCCCCACTCTGGGGCTGGCTCAGCTCCTGCCCTTCCCCACCAGCCTTTCTCGGAGGTCCATGCAGAGATGAAGCAGGACACACTGCAGCAGTGCCATTGTCACACAGCCTAAGAATTGCCAGAAGCAAGGGGCAGAGAGATGTCACTCTGACACTAAAAATGTGTTTGTGATTCCCAAAGAGAATGGAGAAGGAAGGAATGAGAGCACCTCTGCCAGCCCTCAGCCTGCCCAGCACGAGGACAGGTTATTCATTACCTGCTGGATGAAGCAAATGAAAGAGGCAAAGCTGGGCAAAGATAACAACTTCTTAGATGGCCTACAAAAGCATTGTCACCTCAGAGACACAGGTTAAAAATTAAATGAAAATTAATGTTTATCTAGGAGTAAATGATCTCTCAAGAAAAAAAGAATTCAAAACTTCCCCTGTCAGGGCAGGGTCATGTCACAAGTCACAAGAGAAATCACAGAAAGGGAAGCCCAGAAGAAAAGACAGGGAGCTCTGGGACTGAACCACCCCCAGGGCTGCAGCTGGGAAAGAAAGTTATTCCTTGGGTGTAGCGGAGTTTCTAAGAGATGGAGGACGTGATTTGTATTTGGAGTGAGGTGTGAGCATTCCAGACTGGGCCCTTTGGCCTGTGGGCTCCTTGGCTCTGCGGGACCTGTGGGTCTTTGTGGCGCAGTGGAAATTCAGGTTGTGGCGCAGCAAAAATTCACCTTTCTTAAGGTATTTCGGGTACTAACGGGTGCTCACATGTAGATGTATGGTCCTAATACAGTAGCACTTAAGGTGGCAAATGTGTTCATTCTTTGTGTGCCTTGTAATGTCAATTAAGTTGTAAGAGGATAAATATGAACGCACAAACAATAAACGTCACTACGACATTGATCACTGCATCAGTGTGGATGTGTCGTAGCTCAGTCCGACCTCTCAAAGGGACCCCGACTTTACTTGGGCTGTGTAGAATCATTTGGGGGTTGATGCTCTTGGACAAAGAGGATCAGAGAGCAGGAACTGAGATTTCCCTCCCTGCACCTTCCCTTGGAGCCAGCCAAGAGCAGTTGGGGCTGGGGGCATGGACAGAGCCCCAGACTGGCAGCTCTTGCAAAGAAGCCCCAGATCAGGGCAGGCAAAGCCTCTCCCCAGCCCAGCCCCGTGTGCTGCCCTCCAAGAGCAGCCAGCCCAGCCAAGAGGACGGTCCAGCCTGGGCTGGTCAGTCATGGGCCATTCCTCTCTGCACAAGTGGCCTTTCCCTCCACACTGCTGTGTCCTCACAGCTCTGTGAGCGAGCCCAGGGGTGCTGGGGGCTGTTCCAAGGGGCAGGAAGGGTCACACCTGCCCAGGGATGCTGGTGGGGTCCTGGGGGCCGCTGGACAGGTCAGAGGGAAGGATCCACCGCCGGGGTGGGTGGCCTCAGCAGCACTCTCTGCTCATGGCCACGGCTTGCAGGCAGCCACAGGAAAAAACTGAGCCCTCCTTCATTTATTTTTCTTGCAGGCTGTGTTTTCAATGTTCCCCTGAAGGGCCCTTTGAAGCAGCACAAGGTGCCCCAGACCCTTCTCCTCAGCTAATTAACGTGTGCCGACAGCAGCACTGCCTGGAGCAGCTGAGCAGGGACAGCCCTGACCGAGCTCTGACCCAAATCCACCCCCCAAACCTACCCTCAGACTCCTCCGAGCTTTCCACAGCCAAAATGCTGCTGGCCCTGAACCCAGCAGGCTCCTTTAAGCCATCAATCCAAGTGCAAGCTTTGCTTTCCAGGCTGGAGCTGCCTGTGGTGAGCTCAGGGGAACCAGCTCTGACTGGGTTTGAGAGGTTTGGGGTTTTCTGTTCAGAGCTGCAGGTCAGGCATTTGTCAGAGGAAGGTTCAAGTGTTTAAATGGTGTTAAGTGTTATGCCAGCTTCTACAGCCCTGTGTAGATTGTCTTTAAACAGCCCCATCCCCTTTCTCACTGCATGAGCTCCGTGACACATTTCAGCAGCAGCACTGCGCCCTTCACTCGAATGTGAAGTGCACTCCAGCTGAAGAAGTGCAATTATCCCTGGCTAAGAGAAGAAAAATCCAGATGGAAAAGAGAAAAGATTGGTTCAAAGGTCACAGGAGACAGTGATAGAAAGATGATGAGAAC
The DNA here is from genome assembly GCF_009819655.1 of Sylvia atricapilla. Classification (NCBI taxonomy): domain Eukaryota; kingdom Metazoa; phylum Chordata; class Aves; order Passeriformes; family Sylviidae; genus Sylvia; species Sylvia atricapilla. Next base: position 2,691,559 of record NC_089154.1, read on the forward strand.
CAGTCACCACTAACGGGTGCACCAGAAGGTGCACAGTAAACGTGCCCCCAGCAGAAAATAAAGTTAAAAAAATCTACCAAAATTCAGGTATTTTATCACCCATAAAGCACTTGAAATGTGACTTGCAGTTGCAAAACCCAGCCTGTGGTTTTATACCTGTGGTCTCAGCAGTGGCAACACTGAGAAACGAGCCCATCTCCACATCAGAGCTGCTGTAAGCAAACCCAGACTGCCCTGGAAGTGTTTCAGATTGTGGGGTTCAGAAATGCTAAGGGATCACGCACAGGATCACCAAGCAAAGGGGCACAGTGCTCCTTTGCAGCTTACAGATTAATATTTAACACAATCACTAATTTTAAGTTAAAAAGTATCAGTCTTATCTGCCCAGGTTGACAGCAGGGACAGGCATCAGCCTGCAGTGAGTGAAAGAGGCACTTGCCCATTTCAAAGCAGGAGCACAGCAGCAGGCAGCTGCATTTGCCTCTTGAGTGATTCTCCAGGAACCAGATACAGAACCCTCAGAGGTTTGCTCCATAAACCATTAGCCAGTAAAAGTCTAATTAGGTCAGAGACATATGGCCTGAACCAGTAAAATTCAGCCTCGGTGACTACAGTGTTATTAACCTCACAAACTATGGGTGTATTTCAGAAGCTGCTGGGCTGAACATTGAAAACTGCATCCTGCTCAGTCTTCAGCAGTGAGACTTTGCTCTCCCAAGCCTGCAGAAATGGCAAAAGGCAACAGTTTTGCAAATGAAAACTGCTTTTTTCTTGCTGCAATTTCAACGATGAGCACGAAGATGACACAAAAGATCTTTTCTAAAGAGGCTTTTCCCAGACACTGAAATATTCAAGGTTGAGCCCACCTGTACAGGTGAGCTGAACCTTTACCCCAGGCCTGTGAGCCTCGAGGGGACACTCCCAGCTCCTCACCATGTCCCCACACCCTGGGCAGATGAGCAACCACTTGGTCCCACAGCTCCTCAGATCAAGGCCCTTTCTAGCTCCAGAGAGAGGGGATGTCCTCAGCTTCTCATCCTCATTCATGGTTCATCTCATCTCGCTTATTTTGGGCTTCTGTGGAGTGGAAAGGGATTCAGAGGGTGCTGGGCTCAGGGGTGAGGTGCCTTAGGGAAGATGCATCAACTTCAGCAAGGCAAACTCTTGTCCCTCTGACTTCAGCTGAGTTTTCCCGTTGTTGATTTTAAGCTCACCAGTAACAACAGCAGGAATTCGGGACATGCTGCAGGGGTCAGTCCCTTTCACTTTCCCTTTCAGGGTCCCAGTGATGATGTGCCCATGTTCCCTCTGGATTTGCAGGTTCCCTGGGCACAGCAGCGAGCCACAGGCTGCTGTCACTGGCTCCACAGGGACCTGAGGGAGTGTGGCCACACCTCGAGCCCTGCTCACACAGACAGGCACATGAGGGAGACAGGCAGAATTTAGCTCTAATTTGCATGTTCTGACCCTGTAATAAGCTCTGGGAAGTGTCTTTAAAAGGAGACTGCTTCCTAATTGCTTCTTTAAAAAGCCTTTAACGTGGACACTCTGGCATGACTCAGGGGTGCATTTCTAAATCCAGTTTCTCCCATGAAGTTTACTCTGGCTGTTTGGTTGGGTTGCATCCATATGCTATTTTTACTTTTTTGGATCATCAAGCCTGTTTACAGCACGGAGGAACAATATGGGAGCAGAAATAAAGCTGGGCCAAGGCCAAAGGCGTGAGCCCAGTGATGGCACTGCCAGCATCTCTGGCGTGAAGAGCAGGAGGCCCTGCAGCTGTGCCATTCCTCAGCGAGACCCAATTCACTTCTCCCTTCTGGTTGTGCATTTCAAACCTCACTTGTGTTTGATTTACCCATCATCTGCAGACTTAATGGCAAACAGTTAAAATGCCTGCATGTCCTTCTGCTGCCAGCTTGGGATCTGTGGTGCATTACGAGAGAGAATATTTTCTAGAATACAAAGGCTGAGGGACTGGCTGTCACAACAGTATCACTTTTGGCTTCCTTAAATACAGTAATCAAAGTATTTTGAACAGCAGCCTACAGCTACTGAATACTTTTCTGCCTCAAAATAGACACAAGTCTCCTCCCACCTTCTGCCATGAGCTCTTTGGTCACTCTGAGGTTTTGGTGGTCCAGTCCAGCTCCCTCTGCAGCATCTAGTGAGCTCAGCCCAGACAGCTCCTGGTTCTTTGATCCAAAAGCTACCAGGTGACTCTGTGAAACAGAGTCAAAAGGACACAAAATGTTCACAGGGAAGGTTTGAAAAAGGAAAGACTGTCTATGTTTGCATTTACATTTTTAATATAGTGTTGTCTAGAGGCCAGATTTGGGGAATGGAAACCAGGAGCCTGGCTTCTATTTTCAGCACAGCCACTGATTGCTCTGTGTTCCTGGCAAATCTTTTAATCTCTTTTCCTCTGTTTTACCCATCTGTAATAAAGGGATGATCAGACCTCCTCAGCTCTGCCTTGTGTGGCAGCATCTTCTGATGAAACACTGCAAGGACGGAGCATTAATAATCATTCCATATAGAAGAGCCAAGAGGTCACAGGTATTTAAGTACAGTTTAGCTATTCAGTGCCCCTTTATGCAGGCAGCAAGCCTTGATGTTAATAGAAGTTATATATTAAAATGGAATGGGAGAGTAGGCCCTTCAGGGCACAAAAATAACCATATCCAGAGCACCACTAAATAAATACAATATAAAGATGAAAATCAGTTCAAATACTGAACAAATTGAAAAGCAAGGAGACATTTAAGAGGAAAAACAAAGTCATGCAGCCCTAGTCCCAGCTGACATCTAACTGCCCTCAGCACAAAAACAGGAACAAAAAGGAGGGTCAGGCATCAAGAGAGGACCCTACAAGTGGCCCCATAAGTGGTTCAATGTTCCTAGTCCTCTATTTCTTTACCTCTCTGGCACCTTCTCAAGGAGGTATCAAGGAGGTGAGTAAAGGACTGAGCTCCTTAAATGTTTAACTGACCCTGTAAATTATCCCATGCCTGCATCCTGCACATCTCTCCACTTGTCCTTTCCTCCCACAGAACCACCCTGGGGCTCCTTGCACGCTGCCATCCTGCACTGCCAGGCACCAAACCCCTCTCTGTGCTGTTCCACAGAGCCGCTGCCTCTCGGACCCCTGCAAGGTGGTCACAGCTGGGATTTGGCCACCCAGGAACTGCCAGATCTCCTCAGCTGCCTGCCTGCTTAATGCCAGCTGCTGCACCTCTGGCCAGATGTTTCCCACTCACTGTCCCCATCACTGGTGTGAACATGAACGACCTCTGACACCATTCTCAGACCAGGGATGAGCCATTCCCATCGTGAGCAATCTCTGCTGATTTCATTCACGTGAGCAGCTGCACCGGCAGATTTTGGGGAGGATTTGAGGGATTTGGGTGACGAGCAAAGATCTCTCCAGAAGACCACTGCAGCCAGAGCAGGGTGTGTCTTTCAAACCTCCAGCATCCTCTTGTCTACTCCTTCAGTCCAGTTAATGAAATAACTCCAAACAAATCAGCGTTGCACAAAGCTGTTCAGCAGGCAAGCTGCTTATTCCTTGCACAGCCTCTTGGCTCATCTGGAAATATCGTGCATATGCTTTTGGGGCAGAGACCAGCGTTTATTTTGAGAGGTGCTTTAGGATCAGGACAGTCACTGCCAGCTCATCACATTTACTATTCAGGATTATTGGACCACAAGCGACCTTTTGGGTTCTTAAGACTCGGATTACGAAGGGCTTTATAGACTAAGCCTAATGACTTGAATTACAGCCTTAGCATCCTGACAATCAGAGAGGGACTACCAGCATTTTACTTTCTTCTATCCACAAAACAGCTTGGGCCGGATTTTGAACCCATTTCAAGGCTATGCCAAGCTGGTGCCCATCAGAATGATCCAGTTGAGTTGCAAGAAAGGCAGGATGACCTAGGTAAAGGTCACGTCTGAGAGAAATGGCAGGATTTTCTAGATAAGCCAGCTGAGACATCTGTCTGCCTTCCTCTGAGACAATTATTTTATCATTTCCACTTATTAAAAAAACCACTCTGAAGTACTACAGCACATTTTAATCCACGGGGCTGTGGTAGCAGGGTGTGGTATTTTGTCATTGTCAAATCTCAGTGGCAAAAAGTTTTATGGGATCATTAATTACTATCCTGTGACTGACTGAACTGGAAACACCTCTCAGTCCTCAAAAAAAAAAAAAAAAAAATCAGCAACTTCTGTGGCACGGGTGCTGTTGTTGCCAGTTTCACTCAGCACACAGTTCCACATTACAGTGGAATTGGTTTCCTGTTTGAAAGGTGAAGTTTCTGTTCCCCAGTACCTGCACTCAGGTGTCCTTTTCCAGGACCACCCAGCCCCCTCTGGAGTTCCCCTGGACAATCCAAACCACCAGTGCCTTCAGCTCTAGAGCAGGTCAAAGATTAATTTGATCATCAAAGCAACTTTCTGAGGGAGACAGGACCCACAGCAATGATGCAAATAAAGGCTGATGGATCCGTTCTGCCAGCTGCAATCCTGTTCCTTTAGCAAGGAGGGGGGACACTGTCACAAGCAGAGCAGAAAAGTGAGGACGTGCTGTTTGCAGAAGGACAGCATTGGTCACATTCCCCTCATTCCCCAGCAGCAGCAAACCACCTGCAGCACCTGTGTGGGGAGCAGCACAAAGCCAGGCTCACCTGCCACCCTTTCAGCTTCTGCTGGGTCCCCTCAAAACAAAAGCCAAACAAAAATGAACTGAGATGCTCTGTCTGCTCTGTGTTAGCGGGGAGATTCAACAAGAGTCACTGTTTTCTCATTAAACAATGTCAAAGATATACTCCTGAGCTCTCTGTGGTCACTTTTTCCCCCTCCTTTTGTCCAAAGACAGCTGCAATAACAACAAAAAGGATTTAGAAAACAATGGGGGGAACCCCTGGTTTTTTTAGTAAGCCAATGAATATTTTCTAGGACTGAAGCAATCTCTGGAAATAATTGTCAAGTTCAATGTAGTTTTCCTCCCACATTCTGTGCTCTAGAGTTGGCAGACCTGGCTGCTCAAAAGAAGAGTAACACAGTAAAGTGGAGGGAGCTGTTTCATGCCATATTGCTGCACAGGTGGTAAGTTTTGAATGAGTTTTATCAGACCTAGAATCCAAACAGCAATACCTGTCCTGTTTTTAACTTATGCATTTCCTAACTTCGATGAACAGTCTTCCTCCTCATCTTCTTTGCTAATTCAGCCAGCTGAACTTTTCCATCTATCAGTTAAATTAAGTTGTAATCTGCTCAGGAGCTTGCACAGGAAGGCAAGAAAGACACCAGTGCAATATTCATAATGCAACCATCTGCCCACTGCAAAATGTCCATCTCTGAGATTAAACGCAATGTTAAAAGCGCTGAAAATTCAAATTATATAAAGTGTTCTCCTCTTTTTGATCATAAAAATATCTGACAGTGGTCTGGGCTCTGACTGAGGTGTGTGTCCTCTCCAATGAATTAATAATTTCTAAGAGCAGCATCTTCCTGACACTGTTCTTCACCATGTTCACCCTCCCCAATGCCCAGGGGCTCATGAAGAACCCTGTGATTTGGCCAGTGAGTGTTTGTTTCCACGAAGGGACCCTCCATGATCCTGCCTGGAACCTGCACCCAGGAGCCAGAGGAGGCACACATGGACTGGATGCTGGAAAGCACCAACACAAGTGTCCGTCCCCAGACAAGAGGCAGAGCCTCCCAGGCCTTCTCAGGGCACTGACAACCTTCTGTTTGAAGGCGCCTTTTCAGTAATCTCAGGCACTTTTACAAGGGCTTAAATAATTTCTATCACCTCACTCAATTTTTACAAGACAAGCAGTTTGGGATGAGATTCAGAGTGGCCTCATCTCTTCCAAACAAAAGCATGTCCAGATGCAAGGTCTGCATTTGTTTGGTTGGACACTGGACACGTCCCCAGGGAACAGCTGGTGGGATGGAATTCCAGAGCCATCATGAAGGAATGTGGGGAAATTTTAAGGCTAGTTCCAGTCTTATAAAGTTCTTTCAATCCTCAATGCCTCCTGCTATCTCAGCTGAAGTGGCAAGCACCTGAAAGCACTTTTTCACACAAAGACAGAAAGTGGAAGCACAGTTGGGTGCATGGAGGACCTAAAAGGGAAGTGTGAGGACCATCTGCTGATGAATGCTCCTGCTCACAGCAAGCACTGAAAGGTGCCAAAAAATTTTGGTAAGGGTTACAAGTAACAGCTGTACTGACCTGAGAGGGATCCCAGGCAAAGAGAGGATGGCACAGGCAGAGCTGAGCAGTCAAACTGGAAATCAGCGTTGCCTTTGACAGTCCTGCAAGGTGCCACTGAAGCAGGAGAACGTGGCTTGGACACAGGCTGCAGGTTCATCACCAGCCTCTCATGGGCTGCAAAGGAAAACCTGAGCATTACCAACACTTCAGGTTAGTTCCTTAACTGAAACCAAAGCAGGCATTCCTTCACGGGGCTGGGAGTGACCTGCAGGCAGGTGAGAGACCAGTCACACTGCTGGGGTGACTTTGAAGATCATCCACAGTAACTTCCTCAGCAGCTCCATTATCCTCTTACTGCAAGAAGCCCAGGAGATGGTCCATGGACTGCAGCCCTCCAGAGGGTTCTGAGGCTGCTCTGAACACACCAATCCTCTGTATTTATGTTATAGTAACACCATCATCACAAAACAGGACCCAAAGTCCTTCCTGGCACTGAGATGTCACCAGTGCAGTGAAGTGGGCTGAGGCTGCCGCTGAGCATGCTTAGACACTGGAATTTCACCCAGATTTTTCCTGTTTAATGCCAGCAGCTTGTACACAGGGCCCTATTTGCAGTCAGCCTTGGTAATTTCAGCTGGCTTGGCCCTAAGCACTAACCAAAAGACTTCAGAGAAACTCCGTATTTATTCTTTCTGGCACATCATAGTGCCCCATTAAACAAGGACAAAAGATTTCCTTATGTAACAGGGATGTTATTTGTTATTTTTAACCTTATGGCAGCCAGGATTTGTGCCAGGTGGCGTTCTGCCTTAACCAGGGAACCTCAGGAGGTTACATTCCTTGCTGTCATCCCTGCCCTCTGGCACAGTTGCTGCCCATACATGGTTTCCTGATGCCTGTCCTCGTGCCTATCTGTGAACATTTATTTGTTACAGCTCACAGAAACACCATGCCTGATTAACAAGGTAAAGCAGGATGCCGATCAGCCCTTTCCAGGATCCTGCAAGAGCTTCTGCTTCTAATAAAGGGTCCTGTCAATGTGAAATCCATGAAGTCTGTTTACACGTATCTATGCTACCAGAGAAACACCATTGCCGCAGCTGAAGCTTTCCATTTCTCTAGACAGCTTTAGAACAGTTTGTTTAGGCCGACTAAGCCCACAGAAAACAGACCAACAAAGTGGTGGCAACTCCCAGCAGCTCAGGAGTGAGGACAGGAGGCACTGAGGGCACTGAGCCATGGGCTGAGCATCCCCAGCAGCTGTGACCCTCCCGGCGCTCCGCGGGCTCACGTCACCGCTCGCCTGGCAAGTGCCACCAGCAGCATCACAGCGCCAGATCTGGGCAATTTCATGGAGCTTAAGCAAGCCTGGTTGGTACAATGGATGCTGCCAAAGCCTGTTGTACCTCCAGACCAACATAGAAAAACACTGTGCCAAACATCCTTTGGGTCCAAAGGAGCTCAACAGCAAATGATGGTTTTCACAGTGCCGTGGCTAGTCTGGCTATTTGTAAGCAAGTAAGTGACAGATCCTGTGTCCCATGGCTTACAACTTTATAAAATACACATGGGACCTTGAGGAGAAGAGATGTAAGTCGTCACAGATGTGATATTTCAATTAGCAGAAAATATTCATTTAAAAAATCTGAATAACTAAAGCTAATAGGGAATGTAACTCCACATTCCCATGAATAGAAGGGTAACTGGCAATTTTAACAATGTGCTCACATAATTTAGAGGTTTTTGCTTGTTTGCCTCTAACACAATCCCCCTTCATTCAGTCTCCAGGCTGGAGGCACAGAGAGGTAGAATTTTAATTCTTCTGGCCATTCATATACATGTGGCATTTCTTGACCTTTAAGGATTTGATTTTGAAACCTATTTAACTTTTTGACGTAGGTGTTTTTGTGGGTTTTGTTGGGGAATGCCAAAAATTTTCTGCATGTAAGGGAAAAAAAATTAATAAGAGCAACTGTATGAGTGCTCTTCTGTTTGTAGCCAGAGGGCCCTCCCTCGATGTCTGCAACACCAGTTAAAGTTTCTTAGTAGCACAAGCTTCTTATTCAGCTTTGTTTTGACAAAGAAAGATAAACCACTGTTTTGCTTTGCCCTTCCCCCACCATTTACTAATTAGTTTTATTTACTTTGCTATACCCTGCTCCTTGCAGGAGGCAAAAAACCCCATACTTAAAAATAATAATTATTTAAAACTGCATTAAGTTGTTGACTATGTAGGTTCTTATGAAGGATTTAAAATAGAACGTAATTATAAATCACTGTGAAAATGAGCTTGTCCTGCACAGGCAAGGACATTTAATTGTGTCCTTGTATGACTGGAATCACTGTAAACAACTAATATTCCTATTTGCAGGGACAGAAATAACAAGCTCATTCAGCTGTACAGAAAGGAAGACATAAAAGGAAACCAAAGGCTAAACCAGAATAAGCCACTGGAAAGTTTTATGTCAACAAAACTGGATTTAAATTAAGTAACATCAATTGGGTATTTTGACTGTAAATGAATCAGAACATTAAAACATGTTTTAAAGGGAACATTTGTGATGAAACCTCTATGACTAGTTCCTACACCAAAGGAACAGGAAAGTTCCTACTTATTTCTGTGCAGGATCAAAGCCCAACTGCAAAGTTACTTCTCTGGCTTTGGGGCTGCTTTGTAGACCTACCTTTTGAAAATGAGAAGAGCAGCAGAACTGCAAGGAAAACACTGAATAAATAACCTACCAGTTGTACCCAAAGGAAAACAGCCCTGATGACATAATTAAGAAGTTCCATCCTACCACATATGCATGAAAGAGTAAAATTTAAATTACACAGACAATTTCCATTCTTATGTTTTCTAATTTTCTGAGTGCTTGACTTCGCAATTTAAGTCTCTTTTGCAACTGATGTTTTTGACACTGATTTGCAGAAATGGGAATACATTTTAAGGTTTTTTACTTCGCCTTACTTGATGGCAAAATTTAGAAAAACCCACAAAACAAAACCAAAACCCCCAAGCTCAAACCAAAGACATGCATTTCTAAGCTGTTTGAAATAATGGGAGATGAGTCCATAGTCACCTTGCTTTAAAATGAAGAGAAACACAGCAGAACAATTTTCCAGTGAGAGGAAATAAGGAAATAAACGACACACATTCAACTCCAAAATGTCCTTCCCAAATACAAACAGAATTCATTTACACAGTAATTTTACAATGGTGATAACAAATTAAAATCGTGGGCAGACAGTGAAGAACCAAATAGATGCACAACCCATAGCAAGGATCAGCCAAATTAAAGGGAACTTCTTCCACTGTCAAATTTTGAGTAATTAGTACTTCCATTAGAGGCACAGTTCCAGCTTTAAGCAATTCTAAGTAATTAATGTTCCTTTATTTTGCCTGCAAGTCCTGACTTCAGCATTCTCTCAGGACATGCATTCTGCTAGCCAGAGCTACACAGTGCAGATTAACTCAGCTAGAAGGGGATCGGCGTAGGCAGATGAAGATGTAATCTGTCATTCTGTACACACTGCTACTTCTAGCCTGGGATGCAATTTTTATTAACACAGCAGACTGATTCAAACAGAGGAAAAGACACGATTTTGTCCTCTCTGTGCCCATATGATTGCCTAAGATGCAAGCAACACTGAGATTTGAAAACTGTACATGACCAAATGACAAAAAGTGAATAAAGTGCCAGATTACATCTAACACACAGCTCCAACCAGCTACAGGAATTCAGAAACGGACTGCACACTTAATAATTTAAAATAAATAATTTAAAATGTATGATGGAGGAGATTTTTCTGGACTTACTCATCATATAATGTAAATCTAGGGATGAAAATGCCAGGCTGGGCAGGAAGCAGAGGCTGGTGTGGTGGATAGCACAGGGACTAGGCAAGATTTGCTTGCCAGAGGCATGACAGCATTTGCAGTGTGTGGGATAAGAGCTCTGGGTCCTCACAGTCTTGTCTTTTAAACAGGCTAGCAATAAAGATTTCCCAAAAATGTGTGTTCTTGCATTTCCTGGCTGTTGTGAAGATAAATTGTTTGCCAGCCAGCTGGAGATTCTTGAAGAAAAGGTGTGAAGTAAAAAAATGAAATGTAATTGAAGTGTCCCTTTCTATTTGCTCTACAACATCAAGTATTGGACAACTCTTAGAATATCTCGTATTGAGCTGTGATATGCAAGATGCAGCACCACCAAGCAGCAGTTTTACAAATCTTTTACCCCATTTCCAGATCCCTCTGACCATTGGACAGTACCTACACCAAAAGCACCACGCTTTGCTTTCTCTGCCAAACACAACCCCAGCAACATTTACTTTCAACTGTAGCTTCTGAATTTTCCATAACTGCAAGAAACAGAGGACCATGACCTTCACCCAGCAATCTGTGGGACTGGGGAAAAGCTGGAACTGCAGCTGAGGAAGAGGAGAGCAGAGCAGGACCTACTCCCAGGGGTCTATTGCCGTGCTGGTGAGAGGCTCGAACTGTTCTTTTGCAAATAGTACTGTTCATGTGGCCTCCAGATTGACAGGCTTTGTGTGCTTTTAATATTAATTGATATAAAATGAAACGCGACATTCTTGATCTACAAAGCTTCTCTTCTTACAGATTTGTCAGCATTTACAGATGGTCAGAATGAAGGTCCAAGAAAGGGCAAATCTTGCCAAATATGTCAAAACCATAAAAGGTTCCCATATTTCTGCCCAGATCTTACCTTTATCATGTTTTTTACAATTCTTCTCCAAAGTGCAGTTACAATGTGCTTGTGCTTTTAAGCTACAGGATATGTTAAGTGCACAATGAGGGCACACATTTTTGTGTGACAGAGAAATCAAAAGTGGCAGTGTTCAAATATCTTGAGGGAGAAGAAAAATTCTTCTCTGACATCTAGCATGCAATGATAAACTCACAAAAAGATACTTTGAAAACTTCATCCCTGAGAAATTCTTATTTTCCCTCATGGAAAGAAACAAGTATCAGCTTCTGCTTGGAGTGACAGCAGGTTTTCCCAGCTGCATATTCTCACATGTAAAATATATGACCCAATGATCTTTATGAGTTCACTAAATGTCAGGATCACTTCCTTTTATTACAGATCCTTTTCACCAGGTTTCTCATTGGAAGATCAGTGCTATAGAGCTCAGAAAGCTCTGGCTCTGCCTTCTCTGCAGCCCTCATCCAGCCGTGCCCCAAGGAACCACCAGCAGCTCAGTGAAGAACCTGGACACTGCTGCTCAGTTCTGCCCATTCTTGTGCCTAACTCCATCCCAGTTATTCTTTTAGAGGAGGGCACGCTGGTTTCTAGTCTTTTTCAGCTGAAAACATCCTCCTCAGCAAGTCAGAAAGCCTAAGTTATTTGTTATTAGTGAAACTTCTCATACTTTTAAAGATTTGCACTAAGCCAGGACTATGAAGGCTGGCAAATCCACTCAAATGCTTCTTATTGGAAAATCAGGCCTGCATATCCATGGATCTTCCCCTCTTTCACCCACCCAAATTAAAGCTGAAATTCCCTAAGACAGCCACTCTTCTAAAGCACCACACATTTCATATAGTTGTTATTAATAAAGTATGAACAATGTTTGCAGAAACATTAAAGAATCAGGTCAAGAACTCTGTCTGAACACCAGTGTTATTAAATAAGCCAATCATCCAACTTTGAGTAATTAATGTCCTTGGTTTTTACTTGAAAGCCTCATTTTCAGCTCGTTCATAAGAGACAAATGTCCCATGCCAAAAGGAATGAACATGAATTAACTCTTTTGGATACCAGTTGCAGGAGGAAGGGGAAAATGCAATATTGGCAGGTTGGATACAGCATAGCACTTCTGATTGTAGGGTAAGTTTAGCTACAATTTGATGATTTCACCACATAGAGTCAAGGATTTGATCTCTTCCCATCTGTGCAGGGTCTGAGTATCTAAACAATTGCCCTAATGCATCTGAAAACTTTGAAATATAAAAGGAAAACTAACAAAGCTGATGGTATCTGCAGATCACCGTGTGAAGTACTAACAAGCAACTATGTTGTACAACCCGTGTTCAACAGACTGCAAATGATCTTTCCCAAATCCAAGTGACATCCTTCTGAAGCTGAAAGTGAGAGATTACAGCTGGCTGAGCACGCACTGTACTGTACACTCATTTTAAAAGCTGCCATTGTAAAAGACCCTCCAGGCTTTATGTGGGTTCCTTTGCTCTTGTTATTAAAAGCTGCAGTGTTCCTCATATTTAACAGTAATTAGAGGGGGAGATGGAGAAAAACTAATGAGAGGGACAGAGGTTTATTTTTCTGAAGAGGTGCAGGAAGATTAACAGCAAGACTATGAGCTATATATTTTATTTTTATTTCATCAACTCCAAACAAGATAAATATTTTTCAACTGGAAAAAAAATTACGAGTAGAAAATTTAGTACTATCTTTACAAATCCTTTACAGCCTCTGTATGTGACATCCTCTCCTCCCCTCCACCAGACAACCATTATGACACAGAAATACTCTCAGGACAGCAGCTGCAGAACTTGTCTGATGCGCTCACACTTCTCCAGTCTGCTTGGGTCTTCTCCATCAGAACCATCAAATTCCTTCATAAAAGCTTCAGCTTTCTGCACAGTTTTGTCTCGTGCACCACCCTGAAGCCCTTGCAGATAATCCAGTAAAATGGTGAAATACTTGTCTGGAACCTTGAAAGAAAAAACACAAGAGGAAGGAAAACCAGCTTTATTTTCTCCCCTCTCAATATGTATTCACAATCATGTCACAGCATCACCTGAAAGACAACCAGGACAATGGCACGGGCTTTGGTGTTTGCCAAAGTCCAGCTTCAAGTGGAAATCCAAGTGGAGATGTTTCCTGCCAAGGTTCAGGCTGCCAGGAGGGATGGACCCTGGTGAGAGGACTGTCATGTGCTCAGATGGGCAAAGTATCAGAGAGGAAACGCTCAGCAGATGTGGAAATGCTGATCAGCAAATGCAAACACTGCCTGACAGGGAGCCCAAAGCTCTGAGGGTTGGTGGAGGAAAAAACCAAAACACATCAGCCAAACCCTCCTTTTGGAAACACACATGTAAATCTTACTAAATTTGGTGAGAATTGCATGCATATGTCTGAGGGAAGAATTTTGCTGGAGTTTCCCTTGTCCTTACCCAAAAATTGTTTGCTAAGACGAGATACCACCCACCATTGCACACTTTGACAGAATGCTTATACAAAGGACTAGAATTTAATTTGGAAAACAAACTGAAATTCAGACATATGGAAATAATTTTAAAATCATGCTGACTAAAACTGATAGGCTCTACCAACATGTCTAACATTAAAAGCACTTTAGTCATCTACAGTTGCATTATCCACATTTCACTCCCTTTCTAATTAACTAGTCAGAGATTAAGTTTTAGCTTATCTGGTAAAACATACAATTTAAATGATCATTATATTAATCTTGACAATAACTTAGCAAGGACTTTGGAATGATTTATTCGGTATTTCATGCTGAAGCACTGTCAAAAGGAATAGGTGAACAGACCTAGGCTGATCTTAATTCATGTTGTGTATCTGTGGAACAGGTTTCAGCCAATAACAGGATATTTTTTGCTGTGAATCATGAGATGTTCAAATGATCTCATCCTGCAAGTATGTTTCTCCGTGTTTAACTTTACACATATAACTTGACATGAGTCAAGTTAAACACATACGTAAGTATTTAAAGGATTCGAGACTAATTATTCGAGGGCGGTTTCAATTCTGCAAAGTATCAACATTTCAGAGAAGACAGAGCTTCAACAGACACTTAATTTACAACTTATTTCTCCATGGACATTTGGCAGCAGAACTTTGATCACTAAAACTTCTATCACTCCAAAAGAAGAGGAAGAAAGAATATTCCAACGCTGCCTTCATCAATTAGGGGTATTATAAAGCAATAAATCAAAACTTAAGCCTGCGTTCAGTCTCGTGACTTGTACTCTATGGAAAACCTTCTAATTCTTCACACAAACACTCTTGCATTAAAGAAACAATGCAGTTACAAAAGAAATATTAATTTTACAATGACTAACACTGACGTGGATGATATATGAAGTGTTGCTGTACTATACAAATCAAACACAGTGAAAAATATCGATATTTTGGAAAGTTTTCACTCACACTAAGCTGGTACTAATAACAGATGAACCCATTTAGACATAAACAATTCCAGGGATCCTTTAATGCAGATACTCAGCACTGAGCTTTTAAAGTCAGCAACATTTCCACGTTTCAAAACTTGGCCAAATTATCTCTGTAATTTACAACTCCTGTTCTCAGAGTGCATGGCACAGACTTACCTGTGGAAGTGGTTATTATTGTATCATTTAAGCAAAATGCTTGGGGGGGCAATTGAAAGCCTGCTCTAAATTTAGCAATCCTAAGTGTGCAGACTTAACATGAGGCTGCCTGAAGCCGAGAAAACATTTAGCATTTGGCCCTAAGGGTGCTCAAGTGTTCAAAAAGTCTGATTTTTTTCTTTTAAGATAACACAGCTCTGAGATTTATTTCATTAGGAGTTCACAACACAGCACCCCGTGGGCAAGGTAAGATCGTATTTCCTCCTGACTTACAGACAGCAGAGCCATAGCAAGGACTGGAACACACAAGGAAAGTTAATGGAATCCAAATTTTAATTCTTCAAACACAGTAGTACAAAAGCGGTAATTTCAGGGGTCTTGGTGAGGTTTTCCAAGGAGGAACACAATCCTTGTTCCAAGGTCAGTTCAAGGCTGGTTTGAAATTGGAGATCAAGATCTCCCAGCATGGCTCTGGAAGTTGAAGCCAGGCTAATGGGATTTTGTTATTATTCTTTTGTTAAACTGTTTTGACCTTTTTCTTGTTTCTTTTTCTCTCTCAATCTTGCCACTATCCTAACTTCCTAATATGCACTGTGGCTGCTTAATATGGAAATAATCCCTAATGAAATAACTCCTGTCTTTGGGAAAAGGAGGGAAACACTGTGAAAGAGTACCAGGAAAAGAACAGTCATCACTTTTAAATTATCCTCTGCAGCTCTGTATTTTCAGGCCTGGAGTCCTGTGGACATTCATGTATTTTGCAAAGCAAACAGCCACCAGCAGAGAGAAGCTCAGCTCATTGCTGCCAGGCTGCATTTTGGGTCACCTTCCAAGGGAGCTTCAGCCAGCTCACCGTGCCCTGAAGTCCAGAAGCCAAAGACTGATCTAGTAACTTCCTAAAAATGCTGTGCCAGATGATAAAAGACCAACAAATGACCTGCTGTTTATTTTATCCTGAGTGCTGGAGAAGGATCCACACCATAGGTACACAGGCTTGGCTTGGAAGCTGTCAGCCAGCCACCAGATGGATTTTAAAGGAGCTTAAAGAACCATTTGTCTAGCACACAATTTTAGAACCTCAACTTACTTCTTACAGAAAGAGGCCTATCAGTACAGGAAACTCAATTCAGGCCTTTGCATGGCTCTTCAGTAGGCATCCAAGTGACACCATGAGATCAAAGATGTGGCTTAGGAAGAAAAGAAACTTATGTCTGTCTCCTTTTGCATGTTAGTCATGCTTGGATTGCCAACAGATTTTATTCTGTAATGGACAGGAAGCTGAATTTGGGTATAAAAAAATATTCAAAAGAAGCTGGGTGTGCCCTCCCTATGGTCCTGATGAAGAAAGAGACTTCATCATATGCTTAATTATAAGCACTTGAGCAGCTCTACTAACTTCACTGGATCTGGATGCAGATGTTAATCATTCTCTGAAGTTCATATTGAATGCTCCTCTGATTATTAAACTACAAAACATGTGAATTTAAATAAATCAGAGCACTTCCATAAGGATTTTGAGCAAAAGGAGTTTTCATTTCGGTGTTCAGAAATAAGGAGTTAAACCGTGTTTTGGTACATAAAACAAATGCTACTTACAGTTCATTGTGTCCCAGTATATTTCAACACAGATCCCAAAGTAAACAGGTAAAAAAAGCAAAAACATCCTTCTGCCTGCCAAACAATTTCTAGGCAGCTTTGAAGAGCATACACTGATTTTGAAAGGTTGATAAAGACTTTTCAAGGAGAATCTTAAAAAACAGAAGACGGAGCAAACAACCCAGAAACCAAAACAAATTTGTTTTCTGCAACCCATCTTCTTAAAGTATTTACACCATGTGAACATTTTGCCTTCATGAAACTCTGCTGTTAATTATCTGGCTGTCTAAAAAGGTAACACCCAATGTCAGGTGATTGGCTTAAGAGCTGCTGACTAATTTGGGTCAGGACAATTGGTGTATGAGTAAATGCTCAAGTGCACACAAAAAAATCAGCAAAACCTAACTGAATGTCAACAAAATGAACCAATAAGTGAGGCACTGTGCAATTAGGTGGAGGTTTGTTCTATTGCCCAACAAAATGAATGACCCGACACCCTCATTTGATACCATAATGGCCACATACTTATTGGAAATTCAATTCATGTTGTTTTTTTAAGTTATGAAATGAATGGATTTCAGCATGGATTCAAGCTTGGCTTCTGGTTATACTTTATGCTTTTCACAATCAACATCAGGTTTTACTTATATTTAAACGAGGGAGCTATTTTAACATCTTGGCAATATGGCTGTACATCTTCTGTGGAGCCAGGGATAGCTGAAACAATATGAGAGCTGTGGTTTGCAGCATTGGGTTCCATATTAGGAAATTCAAATTAAGGATATGAATCAAATTCTCAGCAAACTCCAGATTTAAATAAATAATGAATCTGCTCTCTTTATGCTTTCTATACATCAAGTATAAAAATCTAGCATACACAGGACAATGATCACCAACAAAATAAAAAGATCAATGACAAGCAATTAAAATGCTTCAGCTTCCTGGTTGAAAACAAAGTAATTTGTAAGTTATTAAAAAATTATGAGACAAGTGCATGGCTAGTACCAGGAAGTTTTGGTTAATAAAGAATAGCTATAACTAATGTGTAAGATTATCATATTTGTTCTGAGAAAAAGCAGCAAGAATACAAACCTTCTCTTTATCATACATGTGCAGGAGAAGCCACGTCTGTCTTGTCTTTTGAAACTTCCATTCTTCTGGGGTTTTAGACCAGCTGTAGAAAATTAGGGGGAAAAAATTGCTTAAACGGAATACTGTGATATCAAAACATTTTTTACTTAGAAAATATTCCCTACCATGCTTCCAAGTGACTTTGTATGCACAACACAGAGTGTCATGGCACGGTGGGACACAGATTTTGTACAGGGGCACCTGCCTTCTGTGCAAAACATTATAGGAGCTATTATAGCCAAGAAGGGAAATTTTCTTCAGGAAACACTGATTCCTTGATGTTAAATATCAAATCCCATCCCCAAGCTTTGGCCAGTCCTTTAAGAGAGGTCATTGTCCTCATTTGACCAGGACACCTGAGCACCCCAAATCCTTACCCCTGCTGCAGGGCTGAGTATTTGGGGAGGTGCAGGGGATAAGAATGAAGTTTGGGTTTCAGAAAGTTGCTGTCTCACAATTAACTGAAATGTATATTAAACTAAACAGCCTCTGAAGGACTGGAAGGAGAGACTTGTGCTACACTGGTCACGTCAGCAGTGGCTGCAGCCCATCACAGATGGCTGCTCTAGAACAGACAAAATTCATCCTTCAGGAGCAAAAGTTTTAAGGCTTGGGCTTGTCCAAATGTGTGAGTTAAATATTTGTATTTATAGGTTAGAAAAATGGGGGGTTTATGTCTCTCTCCCATGAAGAATACTCAGTACTGTTAAAAGTGAGAGACTGAACAAATGATTAACATCTGCAGATGTTTGTTGGCTGTTTAGCAAACACATCTTCAATATACAACATTTTAGCTGGGTTAAAATAGCACATTCGTGTGCATCTTGAACACGTTTTTAAAGCTGATATATTCTGGTTTAGATGAAGGCATTTATTTCTATTAAAAAAATGAGCAAGCCAGTAAATCTAGTTATAAAATGAAGACTGATTTTTAAAATTATGTGCTTGAAAATTAGTATTGTAACACATACATAACCTGCAGTACACTAAAGTATCATTTGAAAATAAAGAATAAAAATAAGGAGAGAACCCAGAAATGTTCACATTTATTTGATTTTTCTCTAAAGAAAAGTAGGTCTCTAGAGGGTAGTGTGCAAGATGCCATTAATGTTCCAGCTTGTTTTACACAGCAATAGAGAACACAGCAATCAGCTGAAAAGCCAGCTGGGTATGAGAATTAGTATTGTTTAAACACTGTCAAGTCTAATAAAGCAAAAGAGTCCTCATCTTTGGTGAATGCTGCACCAGCAGATACATTGTTCAGTCACTTCAATGAAAGAGGGAAAAAAAAAAATGAGACCACAAATCTGTATAGAAAGGTTTCATGGAAGCTTCTGAAGAAAACCTAAAGAAAGAAGTTATTGTCTTGATGCTCAAATTCATGATAAAGAATCACAGCTCATTTGGGTTATCATCAGCTAAATATATTAAAATAGCTTTTAACCAAAATCTAAGGTAAAAGTCAGACAGTTAACAGTAACTCAGGAAGGACAGACAAAAGCAATAACCACAATGTATCATCCTTTACATGCTCAAGTTAAATCTACAGATGAGCTGATTTAGAGGGTTCTTTTGGAATAATAATATAGCAGCCAAATAGGTAGGCAGAAGTTTGCAAAACAAAAATTGCACAAAAAACAGGAGGCTAAAAAGCTGACTGATACAAGTTCTAGAATTAAATAAAAACTAGTATTGTGGTGAAACCATCCCTTCTGCCATCACCACCAGCCTAGAACCCAAAGTACTCACAAAACAAAATCACACAACCCTTGGTGTCACTTGTCTTTGCACCAAGGTGCCCAACTGACAGCAAATGACACCTGAAGTGTGAGGAGCCAACACAGAAGGAAGGAAAAGTGGCTTTTCCTGTGTGTGCACTTTGTGGGGCCACCACCAACCTGCTCATCTGTACCCACCATTCTGTTTGCCAGGCAAACACAGCAGCTCCTAACAGAGACACTGGGACTCCTGCAGGAGGTCCTTCAAGACAAACAAAATGAAGCAATGACAGTGCTTGCTGACTCTTTAGTGTGCTCTTCCATGAGGCTCATGCTCAGGAAGAAGAAGGTACGTTTAAAATTCTTTTCTATGTAAATAAAGCCTGGAAACAGTGCACATTACAGTCTTTGCAACGTGACAAGAACAAGGTGAGTGATCTGTGACCATTCTGGGACAAGAGCAGTTCCTCTGCTAATGAAAACCTTTAACATATGTTTGTATTTCTCTAAACTCAAATTCAACATTTGTGATGATATCCATTGGTTGGCCACCCCACAGGGTACTCTGAATCTTCTACTCTGCTAATTTTATGTTTCTATGACTGGATCACCTGAGTGCTGTTGGCATTAAAACTTGAAAAATACAGCCTGATTTCACTTAATCTCCTATAAAACGATAGGATGTTAAAATATCTTTATTACCTAGTTTATAAACAACTGAGAGCAACAAATGAGTGCACTATAAGGTTAATTGCTCTTATTAACCTATTACCAAAACCATATGCTCTCTTCTACATGTTAAGGCAAGTTGTTGTACTCCTGCATCCAGGACTCCAGAGGGACTTCCACTCCTGTGAATTCTCTTGCAGAAACAAACAGAAGTTTCAGTTTGTCTTCCTGAAAGGTTCTGCTCTAGATACATCACAGTAATTCATATAAACAACAAATTAACATAATCAACTGCAGAAAGTACATTAATGTCCATTATAGCACCAGAGCCTCACAAGCCATTCCTTTTGGTTTGTGATCTGTCCTGCTAGAATTAAACACTAAATTACTACAACAAGAAGAAATAGTATTTTCCTTAATAGCTGTAGGTGTACTCCTATTTTCAGAAAATACTCCAAAGTTTTTAACTGGTACTCCAACCATGGTTGTTCCTTCCCCTTCAGGGAAATGGTCCTTCCCTTGACCCGAATTCCCATCAAACTGTGGGCAAAACACTCCTGATAATGGGTGCACAATCTTCAATGCAGATAACATGACTGCTGCTCCAACAGTTACTAAACCAAAACTTTTCCACTGATTCCTATGATTATGACAGCTTTTTCCTACTCCTGTGACAGCTTTAAAAACTATGGAAAAGTATCACTCCATGACCAAGTGAGAGGATTATCTCCTGTTATCAGGATGACATCATTGGTACACTTTTAGAAATGCTCAACCTCTAAACTGGAGAAGTTCAACCCTTGCAACACAAGAGAGGTTTCATTTTGCTGTTTACATGCAGATAAGCTTCCTTGACATACTACAGCAGGACAAAAGGCTTTTCCTTCGAGCGACCAAATGCACAGAGCAAAACCAACTACATAACAGTTAAACCCTCTCTTTTTATAAATAATTGCAACCTCTTTCACAGTTCGAATTCATTTGTAGCTTCTGGAATTATCTGTGTCAGGATCTAGTACAAACTATGGAACTGGATGAAAAATACACATGTGTAAAACATGTATTATTCCAGTGTGTCTCGGGGTAATTTTCAATATATTGTACAAACACTAATTGCCTTCTTCACACAGCTAATGTTTGAATCTTTCTCATGAGCTCCAGCTCATTGAAAAAACACATTGGGGTCGACTTCAGTTAAAGAGAACTTAAATGTTTGTGCAAACCATCTTCCTAAATGGCTTTGAAATTGAATAGATGGAAGAAATGAATGAAATAAATCAAGCAGCTTAGGAAATTTTACATTTGGGCTTTTGTTTTTTAGCAAGAGAGTCTCATACAGAAAAGCTGCCCAAGATTCTCACTAGTCTATCTCATGAATGACTTTTGGTGTCTGCAGTGGTCTGCCATAAATCTACTCCCAAGCCATGGGGATTGAGGCAGGGGGAGCAGCAAACAGAAGGAGACTGGCAGTGTGCAGGGCAGAGCTCTCACTGGGGTGTCCCGGGAGAAGGAGATGGGGAAGGGAAAGCAGGCAAATTGGTTCCAGAAACACAGTATGAAAAAAACATCATTGTTACAAATTGGATTCAGGAAGTCAACACAATGCATCTGCTGAGATTTCTGGCCAGGACAAAACTCCGCAGAGCTGTCACAACTGGCAAATAATCCCTGAGTGCAGAAAGGCTCAGTGCTGAGAATCAACCATTTTACTGACTCAACTTGAAAAAAAATATTGGCTAGGAGACAAGTCTTAAGAAAGCAGAAAGACAGACAGGGATGTGACTGCTGACACCTTCCAGAGCACATGAGAGCCCTGCTGTGAGCCAGATGCAAGGACAGCTCACCTACATCCACTGCTCCAGGCAGTGTCCCTGGCACAGCAGCCCACCCTGGATACACCCTTCACCCTCAGTATCTATCCAAGGAAGAGCAGATTGCCACCAAATTTGGATTTCTCCAGCCTATAGCCCGGGTTTAGCATCAGGGAATTAACTTGAAAGTTTTCTCCAGCCCTGAGGACCAGCTCAGAGCACAGCCTCCTACAACTATCTTGTGATTTATCCCGTGTCTGACATTCCCAAGCTTCCCTCAAAAGAGGGAGAGAGCCACGGGTCTGGCCCATTGCACCTAAGTCAGGGCTCCACTTAAAAGATCTATGGAAAAACATAAAAAAGCAGCATTCTACAACACTCCACAGAAATGGTCCCATTCTTCCCACCTCGTTCATCTGGGTGCTTTTCTGTTTTGATACACCAGTTATTCACCACTCTGCATCCTGTCCTTAAGGATGAGCTGTGTCCTTCCACAAGCCCCCCAAGGAAAGCTGAACAGGAGTTATGGCACACCATTAGGGCTTGCAGGAATCAAGTCAGGCCCTTCATTCCCCAAACTCTCTGCAAACAGCATCATTTCTGAGCTCACTGCCCTACCCACAAAATGTGCATAACAGGTGTTTTCTCAATAAAGAACAACCTTACTCCAAAAAAACTCCCTCAAAGACATTTAAAGCCTTGCTGAAATGCTTGGCACTCAAGGGATCTGCTGGAATATTTCACAGTGCAATGCATACAACAGCAGCCTCTTTAAAACCCCATGTCCTGGTGTTTAAGGCAACTCAGTGCCCTTATAAGGCCCGAATTTGGAAACTCTGAACATTGTTACCAGGTCAGTCCAGAGGTGAGCCCAGTGCACATCTGGCCAACAGGTGAGCAGGGAATGCTGCACCTCAAAGAGCCTCCCTGGAACCCCTGGAAGCAGCACGGAGGGAGCAGAAATTTGGCATAAGCTCACTCCTGTGGGAGAAGAGCCATTTTATGGATGGAGGTTTTACACGGATATATAAAAGTATATGGATGTGGATGGAAGTTTAACATACGCCCTTATGATGCATATAGTGAAGTAGGAATAATAATTTTTTTCTCCAGTTATAACACGTACAATTATTTAAAGGGAAATGTAAAAGTGTTTATTTTTTATTGGGGGTATTCAGAGTTTCTTCGATTTCTCTCAAGGGTATTTAAAATGCATTTACTTTTACAAAGATGTTTTTTGAATGTCTGCTGTTCCACACAGAACTGCATGCCCAGAAAGCTGTCTCCTGGTGAACTTCATTGCTCAATCCAGTGTAAGAAGAAATCTCAATTCAAGTGTGTGTAATGCTGATTGTCCTCGTTTGGAAAGAACAGCCAAAATTTAAATTCTAAATAGATTTTCTGAGACTGGACTGGAATGGCTGTAGTTAAAATCCTGGAAGCACAGCTCTGTGGTAAGACCCAACATCAGGCAGAAGAGACAACTACAGCCTTTAACTGTGTTTTTCTCATGTTATGGATGAGTCTGTTTATGTCCCAACTCCAATCCCTGAAGAAAGTTAATATATTTATGCTGATATTCTCAAATTTAGGTTGGAATCTAACTAAATTATGACTCAGATAAAGCTTTTTCTTATTTTCCTGGAAGAAAGAAAAGACACTAATGGAGCTCGTTTGCCAAAAGAAAACTTTCTAAAATTGTCAACAGATTTTAGAATCAGTGCCACATTTTTGGTTGAAAATCCTGGCACCATTTTTCAATCTGTGGTCTAAAAACATTTTTTAATATATTCTTCCATCTGGTTTAGACACAGTATAATGACTATAGACTT
The DNA here is from genome assembly GCF_009819655.1 of Sylvia atricapilla. Classification (NCBI taxonomy): domain Eukaryota; kingdom Metazoa; phylum Chordata; class Aves; order Passeriformes; family Sylviidae; genus Sylvia; species Sylvia atricapilla. Next base: position 2,714,883 of record NC_089154.1, read on the forward strand.
GTGAAAAGGCAAGAGGAGGAAGCTTTTTCTTAATTTAGGAATCACACATGCAGGAAAAAAAATAAATGTGCTTTTAACTGTCCCATTTTTGTCCTGATGTCCAGCATTAGGACAGATTGTATCTGATTGTATCTGCGCCGCAAACAGGTCACAGGATTTTCTTAGAAAGTATTTATAAAGTGAAAGGAAAGGGCCTTTGTGCCATAAAGCCAAGTTTGATTAGATCTACATAAAATGTTTATCACAGCTTATCTTTTATTCTGTGTACTTTTATCACTTGCCATTATTTGTAAGGTTTTATATTATGTTTGCATCCTGCAGCTCCAGCCAAGCTGAAGAAGAGGAAGAAATCCTCTTCCTCCCCCAGCACAGGCTCTGTTCAAACGCAACATGAGACGTTCCCTTGAAGAGCTTCAAGTACAAACAGATGAGACAGATGATAGGTGGGAAGAAAAGCTGACCCAGAAAATTGTAACAATGCCTCAAACCCATGCAGCAGGTCCTGAGGAGAGCTCCTGTCTCCTACAGCTGGTGATCCAGCTTCTCAGAGGCACCAACCCACCTGCAAATGCCAGCAGCATTCAATCGGCAAAAAAACCCATTACAATTTCATTAAAAATTATTTTCCTGATATAGTTACTTAGTTGCTGGTATCTGCATTAGCCCACCTGCAGCAAAACTGCATTTTGATTTGAAAAAAAATCTATATATATAGCAGTAATAACGTGCTGAGAACCTGCTGTTGTTTTCAGTAATAACAAAAAGGTCAGGCTTGAAAGCCCACAGCTACTATTACTGTATTTCTAAGCTAAATGTGCTTTTTATTTTACATACATTCATAAAAAGAACACAAAGCAGGAACTGAATTATCACAGAAGAATAAAAACCAGAATTTGAGCCCTTCACAGCCAATCTGTTCTGCTCATGCAAGGAATATACAACCAAGTGCATCCCAAAGTCCCACCTCCTCTCCAGATGTCCATCTTCTCTTGCACTTAATTCTGGTCACACTGAACCAGAAATAAGGGAAAGGGAAAATGAAAACAACTGTTATGCTTCCCTCCCATGAAGAACATCCTGGGGGGTACGAGGAGATAAAGAGGGCCCCACACTCTGTATGAAAATCATGTAAGGAGCCAGCTGCACGTAAAATCCTTTCCAAAAGCTGGCAGAAGTCCATTTATATAAATGCTTTCTGAAGATCAGATGAGCAATATGCTACCAGACCCAGAAAAAAACAAATATGGTCAATTCTCTTCTCCCTTACTGTTACACCCAAAAACGTCCAACTGTGGTACAGAACACCCCTGCAAAGGCACACATTCAAGCTGAGGAGCTCATTTTCATTGCTTGTTAATTTTAAAATCAGCTTCTAAAGCTTTAAAGGTTTAAACAAACAACAAAACCAAACAAAAAAAACCCACAATACACCATCACAAAAAAAAAAAAAAAAAAAAAAAATAGAAAAACCAACAAAAAAAACCCCAAACCAACAAAAAGTTAAAAGAACACCCAAACTTTTGTGTTTCATGATTAAAACACAAGAAATGTATGAAAATGTCATGGCTTTCCATATAGCGATGCTTTAAAAAAATGCTGGAAGAGAAACAAACTTTGTGTGAAACTTTAGCTGTGAAAGTTTTTAAGGAGGCATGAAGAAACGGCCACTTGGAGGAGGATTTGGATACTGAAGACGTTGGCTGATTGGTTTTGCTTTTTGAACCAGCCAGGACACCCAAGAACCAATCTATTGCTCGTTACCCTGAGCTGAAGGTTTGTGGTGCTCAGCTCTGCACCAGGCAGCCTGGAGGCTGCAAAGTGCTGCTGGCACCCTGGGAAGGTGCCTCATGCAGCTGATCAGCAGCACTGCTGAGAAGGAGCTGCCCTTCTGTAGCCAGATGTCTTCAATTTGTCAGGTTGGGTGTTTCTGTGTGGTTTGGTTGGGTTTTTTTTTTTTCTCCTCTTTGCAAAAGCCTAAGGGATTTCCACAGCCAACGACTGCTCTTCTGCAGTTCAGAGTGCAGAGCAGCATTTCACTGGAACATGGAAAAGCAAAGCTCTGGTTCTGTAAGGGGATGCCAAATGCTGACCTGCACCACGTCCCAGAACCAGGCAGGTCCTTCCCTTCTGGCTCAGCACACAGCAGGTCTAGCCCCAGCTGCAGGGAGCCCAGCTGGCCTCTCCTCCCTACAACATTCAAATCCTCTTCCTGCACGTTTCCCAATGGGGTTTCCCACGTCTTTGAGGAACAGGAGGTGCTCAGAGGGTGGACCATGGCCTCAAACCTCGTCCAGCAGCCTGGAGGATGGGCAGGCAGGCTGGGAGCCAGCATCATCTCTGAACAGATACCACCAGGGTCCTCTCCTTTGCCTGACAACCCCGACAAAGAACTGGCCCCAAATCAATCCCATCCCTTGTGGTATCCAGGGGCTCCCTCATGCCCCCTCCAGGAAAGGGGAAATCCCTCCCTCAGATGGAAGCTGAACTCTGAGCCTGTGCTGCAGGACTGGCCCTGTAACTCTTCTACAGAAATGTTCTGAGGTACAGAACTGTCAAACTGTCAAACCCTGGATTGTCAAATTCCTACTGAGCCCCTTTACTTAAGTGAGTTCTCTTAGGACAGTGTTTGGGAACTGGTGTTTATTAATTTGGATACCAGCCCTTGATGCACTATTGCAGCAATTCCTTTTGCTGAGGTTTTTTTAATTCTAAATAAAATCCAAGTGTTTTTATTGCTGGCTAGTCAGGCAAAGTTCATTTTTATTCCAAGAAAATGTAGCCCTCTTCAAATTACCCATCACACAAGTGGCTCTTACAGTGCATCTGAGAAGTACCACATGTGGGGTTATTCTGGACCAACAAGAAGAATATATATATATAGAAACCTTAAAAAAAACCTAACAAAAAGACACATCAGCCATCCTTGTCATTTTTTACATCCCACTCTGAACATCCCACGGCTGCATTCATCAGGAAATAGGCAGAGGAGGATGGAGACAGACTGCTGCAGACCCCACGGCGTCTGAATCTCCCAAGCTGTAACCTCACAGAATGATTTACCCTTCTATTTGCAGAAGAGCTCTAAAAAGGGACATTATCAATGTCAAGATCAACCTAAAAGTGTTCAGCAGTTCACAGCCCACTCACAATTTTTTTTTATTTAGCTGAGATATTCCACTATCTCACTGCATAATAAAATCTGCTGTCACACCAAGGTGTTTAGGGCAGTGTAAGGTGCCCCTCTTGTAAATACCCTGTGACATGGGTTGCACTGAGATTTTAATGTATGCTTGAAGAAATGGATCTGCCAATTACTGCTTCCTGCAGATGGCTCTCATTCCAATTCAATTTCATTCATAAAAAAGTAATTACTGATACCTTTTTAGGCACCATCGTATTAATAAATGTGTGAGGAAGGAGACAAGTTTTATTAAGGATCTAGTTTTATTATTTCAAAAATATTTCTTGTTATTCTAACTCTGGTTAGGAAGGCTTGACAGCTCCCTGGAGCTAATTGATTAATAATAATTGCCAATTGCATTTTAAATTTTAATTTTGGCTTTGGCTGACTAGTCTAAAGGATTCCCTAGAGCCACAAGATTCCTCACCAGTACTGGGAGTGTTTGGGCACTGGATGAATAGTCTGAATGTGTCTGAGGAAGTGAGCAGTGGTGTTAATTCTCCAAGATCTGAATTTCATGACACACAGAAAGCATAAAAACTCCCTTTTGCGTTTCTGCCGTGTCAAAACCTAGTCTGAATGGAGGAAGATGGGTGAGCACAGAATGCCTTTTCTCAAAGCCAGAAGGAGGGTTAAGGGTGGGATGGCTGGGCTTGGAGCCAGGAGTGAGGCAGGGAGCTTGGAGAGCCAGGGGAGAGCAGACTTCAGAAGCTGGGAGAAAAAGCTGTGCCCCACACTCCTTCAGTGCAACCTCCCTGCAAATGAAATGTTCCCAAAATAAAGTAAATAACCCCTGCCATCTGCTTTTAGTTAAAAAAAATATCAAGAGGTAGTTTGTTGTAATACTTATATGTGAAATGGATTATTTTAATTATTCTGGTCTTATTTGATCTGAACAGTGCCAAATTCTCCCCAAAGACAAATGGAAAAGATCAAAGGGCTTGTGTGAGCTTTTGAGCACTTCAGTGAGAAGTGAAGATGTCTCCTTGCTGTCAAGATACAGTCCTGAAGCAGACTGGTCTGTTATTAAAGACTTCTGAATCTCCCTAATATATCTCACAAGGTCTCTGAAAGTAATATCAGATGAAATAATATATTAAACCTGCTTAATTATTCAATTAGATGCAATCTCTTTTGTACAATACTATGGAAAGATGAAAGCCATATCTCAGCGATAAATATCTAATGGCTACACTTAATAAACTGTTAAGAAAATTCATTTATACTAAATTTTATTTTACTGGAAATGAGCTATTAAAAAAGGAGACATTAAATTTTCTTAACCAGGTTTGGAAATCAAGATGCTGTTTTACGGGAATGAGAATCAGACAAAGAAACCTTAACTATTTTTATATGAGTATCTGTGGATTTAATACATGTAATCTAATTTCCCCCAGCTGAGGAAGCACTACAGCCCAGCAGTTAAATACTACTAATACAACTTACAGTTGTGACAACATATATGTGAAAAATTTCAGATGCTTTAACCATCCTACTGACAAAATCATCAATAAATAAAAGCAAAATAAATTTTGGGAAAAAAAACCCAAAACAATTCACTTAAGAATGCACTAGATGCCTCCTCAGGCATGGAAGTCACCTTAAGTGCTACCATGGCATTTAGGACGCCATACATGGCACAAATCCCACACATGGCAAACTTGGGGATTTTGGTTCCCAGTTTCAGCAGCAGCAAGGGAGTGAAGAAAGCTGCTCTGGTCCCCTGCAGCAATCCCAGGAGGGACACCCTGACCATGGAAGGCAGAAACTCCCCCAAGGCAGCCATGGAAAGGTTGGGAATCTGAATCCATGAACCCTGCATGCCCACCAGGGACTGGTGGCCTCCAGGAGTGCCTTGGGAGGCCACTACAGAACAAAATCCATGCAAACTCCACTTTCAAAAGAAGGGAGTTGAGAAAAATCCTGCAAGTCTGTTGGGAGCAGACATTGGTACAGGGCCAAAGAAAACAGAGCCTGTGCTCAGATGAGAAGAAAGTTAAGTCTACTTTCTCTCATCTCACTTCTCTGAAAGGAGACCTTTGGACAGTACAGGGTCTTGGGTGAGTCACAAATTTCATCACTGTTTAATTTATCACCTGAAAAATGGGGTAACATAACACTTTCCCAAAAGCTGTCATAACAGGAGTTAAATTAATCAGTGTCAAAATACTTCTCATTTCTTTATCAAAACACATTTGTGATATGCTATCAGGAAAGGTATTATGGAAAAGCAAATTATCATTGCTATGGCGGGGAGAAGATAGAGACAATATGTTTAAAAAAAAGAAACATATTTAAATCTCTTTAAAGACAGGGTTGAGCACTCAGGTATTTTTCAGTTGATCCTGTAAATGATAGATGCCAGATGAAAAGATTTGTGAATTCATGTTAATGATGTTATTAAATATACTATTTCCATATGAGAATGTTTGAACAAAATGCCCAAGTAAATATTTTGACAGCTTTGTTTCACACTGAAAAAATGGTAGAAGTGCAAAGAAACAGGAGGTTCCAAAGTAAATCACTCTGCAGCTTTTACTGAAATATGCTTTGAGAGGTGTACTTGTGACCTTCCATAAAATTAATTCAAAGATTTAGAAAGACAAATAATTTTATTTAGAGCCATAAAGCAGGATTAGAGTTCTCTATTCCGTTTCTCTTCCTTTGTTAAATTTAGTGACCATTTATGGTTATGGAAATTAGAAAAGAAATCTCTTTCCTCTGCATAAACTAAATAGGACAATGAGCAGATTCTGAAAGATGAAACAGCTACTGACTCCAAGTGAGGAAAATTTACCATGGACCTGAGCTTCCCTTTCTTTCTCCACTCAAGCCATACATCAGTGCTTAGCAAAGGGGTAAGAAAGCTGCTCCAAACCCATACCCTACAGAAAGTACTTTATCCAGGATAATATTAATAACTAAACCATAAAAGGTTGGGTTCAGGGGAAGTTGTGTTAGTCCAGCTGCTTTTCCAAAGCTCAGTTGAATGAGTTGCATCATAAGCATTTACTAATCTGGCTGGAAAATCACGTAATCATTGATGTTTCTAAAACTTACTTCTGAATGAGCTGAAAATACCACAGAAATACTTGCAACATCTCAGAGCTTCCAGGTATGACTAAGCTTAAAAGTCTTAGAACCTGACATACCAGAACCTCCCAAACACTTATTTTGTCTCTAGAAACCAGAGCTGCTTATCTAACAAGCTGGAAATGGCAAAATACATCCAAAAATATTTGTAAGTATCCAGGATGTTCACAATTCAATCCACAACTGTGGATATGACTTGCTAGAGATTATTAGACTGAAATTATTTTACAAAGTGATTCTGTCCATCTGGAGCATTTCCAGGATAGTGTTACAGATACCCAGAATATATTGTGAAGGTTTGTTTTCTTCCCAGAAATTCCTGGTAAAAATAGCTAAAATTGGCTCTGAGCCACCTAAAAGGGTTTTTTTGTTGTTGTTCTTTCTTTCAGTGGCTGTTTTTAGACTTGTGTAGTAAATGATTCTATTATTTGCCAGCATTACCTTGAACTGACAAGTTTATCTTCAGCAGCAGCTCAAGAAGCCTCGGTGCCTGCTCTGGCTCTGCAAGTGGTGTCACTTACACATCAGCACCATGCAGTGCCTCAGCTCATCTGCAGAGAGCCACAACTTCTTAATGCAGGCTCATCTGAGTGTTAATCTGGTTATCCAGTTTCCAGACCCAAGTCTTCCTGCACAGCACTGTCTTCTGCACAGTGCCAGTGCAGGCATCTCTTCAACCATCTGCTTTGCAAAATTAGATTTGAATGGAAAGCCTTTCTTTTGGTATGCACTCTTCACACGAAGTCTGGCTCACTCACTCTGGACAGCTGTATTATTTATAAGTGAAAAAAAAAAAAAGACCAGAGATACAGATAAGGAACAGTAATCTGCATGATCTCACTAAATTTAGAGTAAGATATTCATGTGTTTCTTGTAAAGCAGTGAAATTGTTGTATTAGAACCATAAAAAGCAGCTAACCCAGCAAGAAGTTAATAACAGTTTAAAAGCAATTTCTGCACAATCTGACATCCTGTGGATGTCATGTGGGGGTTAGAAAAACACTGGCATGTCTCCATCACATATCTACATATCACTTGCCATCAAGATACAGAAAAGTGAATCCAGAAGTCAATGACTCCATCAATGGGAATGAAAATCATCGACTCAGGCTGCCACTAGACATCTTGATTAAACAGGCAGAAGCTGCATGGTGCTGTTACTGAGAGTGTAATGTGACAGTCACAGAATCCTAATGCACAGTTTGAATAATCAGATGATAATGAGAACACCAACACCTGGAAATGGGTATCATAAAGCCAAGTCTGAAACAGGAGCTTATCTGACTTCCTGCAGCCAGGCTGAAGCAGGATGAGAAACCCTGAGAAATGTGTTACAGCTATAGTGGTATATTCATGCCAACACTGTCATTAACACAAAACTCAGTAATAGTTTGAGGGGAGGAAAAAAAACCATTTATTGTTCAGAAAATTCAATAACAAATCTCAATTCTGTGGCTCATAGATGAACCTAATGCTGTTGCCCACAAAGCAAAGCCAGAGCGACAGGGAGGAATCACAGAGTCTCAGCCCCTTCTGTGTGGTGCTGGAAGGCAGCTCCAGTCAAACCACAGCTGCTTCCAGAAGGATCACAGGCACAGGAGCTCAAAGAAGAGCAGCAGAGCACATCAGGGACTGGAAGGAGCAGTAGGAGAGGAAGGCTCTTGGATGTGCTTGGCCACAGGAGGGGCAGTGAGACTGAGAAACCCAACACAGCCACAAGCAGGATGCAAACACCAGGATGGGAGAAATTATTAACGAACTGTGGGGCAATACCATGATTTAAATAAACCTGGCTTAATAAGAGGTCCAACACAGCAGAACAATTTTTCTGCTCCATATACCCTACCAGCAAGCTTTGTCTCCTGCAGGAGGTAACATGCTCGAGCATGATAACAGAATAGCTCTAAGCAGCACAAAATCTGTGCAGTGAATACGCCCCCTCCACCTACCCCCACCAGGATAACTGCTGGCATACCGGCACCCTAAAAATAGGAAAGGTGTGGGCATTGCAACAGAGAGCTTTGTAGAGCTTGTGACTAATGTCAGGGCTGCTAGGGAACTGCAAACAAACTGAGGTGGCTTCATCAGATGCCACTCAGTGTAGCTGAAGTTACACAAGGGAGTGTAGGATAATGATAAGGTAACACTCTCAGCAAGCTGAGACTCCTCTGCCACAAACAGAGACAGTGGCTGCCTTTAAAATGAGGAAGGTCTGCCCAAGTATTAACATTAAATGGAAAACTTGCAGCTTTACAGACGTGTTGCTTTAGGTCAAGGAGAGGAATCTCACTTGGAGGCAGGTCAGGCCCTGGTAGAAATTAGAAGTCAAGCAATACAGAAACTTGGAGAAGTGCTAAAACAAATTCACTGATCTCTAGAGTATTTGGAAAAGTGCAAGCCTTTGAAATCAGATAGCAGCAAGTGCCTGCCCAAGTTCATGCAAAACAGAACAACCCCCAATGCAAATTTATCCTGTGTCTGACTCTGGATTCATGAGGCTTCTTACGGAACTAATGAATATGACAAAATGACTAAAAGCATGTAGGAATAGATTAATTACATCCATAGTTAATGCTTGCCCCAGAACCTTTAAAAAATAGCCCCGGGATTATTAAAGCAAAATTATTCCCCTTCACTATTCCCCTAATCTTTGAGGAAATGCTGCTCTTTCAACCTTAAAGCCCCAGTTGTTGAAGGGAATTCAGGAACACTGCTGAGTCTAATTACAACAGTTTCTCTTAAGTTCACACACTGTTTTTGTTACTGGCCAATTGAGATGCATCACTTGAGCAGTTCTCCAATATTTCATGAAATTGAAGATAACTGATGAGCTCAGATATATGCTGCACCTTCCAATCAGGGAGGAAACTGGATCTCCATTTTGGAGAGTGGGGGAAGGAGAAATGCCATTAAATGCTAATGTTAGTTGCCATCCAACCCAAGGAGTCAGTCTCTGGAAGGAAAAAAAAAAAAACATTACCTGTGTCTGTTTAGATTTCTAGTTTATGAGTTACTCCTAGTATCTAAAAGCTTAAGCTGTTGATGGTGAAACCAGTGCCAAGTTTGAAATTAATATTGATGTAGGCCAGCAGCAATGAGAATTACTTAAATTCAGAATCAAGTATCAAAAGCCATGATTGACCCTGGCTAAAAAAGTAACCTGTGAGAAGTGTAACAACCTCAAAACTTTATGAATCAACACAGGAAACTAAATGTGACACAAGCCCACTGGAGGTACTTTAAAATTAAAAACTGCTTTTCAACATTCATGAGCACGGCTGTGTTTGTGCAGAAGCTCCTCCAATGGAGTCATATGCCCCAGGAGGGGTTGGGTGAATGGGTTTGTGATTTCCTGAAGGCCACCATCATCTGAGCTGTCTGGCCACAAATCTCAAATGTTGCTGCCCACTTTACAGTCCAGCACCAGCCTCTCCTGGTTCCTTCAAGAATCAGAAACCTCTGAGTGAACATTTATCTACCTCTTGATTCCCTTCTCCAGATGGCCTCTACTCCAGAAGGAGTAAAAACTTGATGTACTTTCTACATGTTATTTCTATTTCTACATCTATATAATATATGACAAATATTTAAAAACATCAAACTATTAAAAAAAAAATGCTTCCAGCAACACCCCTTGTGTGTTCTTTAAAAGGAAGAACAACATTTCAGCTTTAAAATCTCACAGGCTTGGCACTGTTTGTAATAAAGTTTGACTGAGGAGCAGGATCTGTTTCCATTCTGCAAACCCAGCAGATAAACAACTGCCCTGGGTTGTCCAGGGCTGTCAGCAGTGCTGCCACCACACTCAGCAAAAACCACCTTGGGATCTGCAGAGTCAGATGATTTCCTTATGCCATGGGAAAATCTGCCTGTCTCTCACTTTTCTGTTTCTTTAACACGCCCTTGGTTTGTATTATTCTAGAAGCAATTCCTTTTTTCTTTAAAGGAATCTCTGACATTCTCTGAATCTTGCCTGAATTCAAATTAGGCAATGAGAAACGTAAGACCTATATAAAGAAAAGTGACACATACTAACACTATGGCATAAATAATTAAAAAAAAAATTGTACTTCAGCACCTTATTTTTCAAATTTTAGAACATGATAAATAGTACTGCAAGGCTTAGATTAATTCACAGCACACATCCAGATAATATCATCTATTATTTCTACTTCAGATTATATGACTCTTGTCATTTCATATTCCTTTAGTGAGGTCTTTTCAGATCTTTCTCTATTCCTTAGATGGGTGATGGAGAAATCCATATGTGCAGATCCATATGGCAGTGAACTTTCCAAGCCAAACACAAGAACAGCAGCTTCTAGGAGAGGGTGGCTTGCCAAGACAAACAAGGCTTGCCAACATTTTAACACCACAGAAGGTCACTTAGGTTATAATTAAACCTAATTACCATTCTCTAGAATTGCAACATCTTTTCACTTGAAGTCACCTAATGCTCAGAAAAAAGATGAATTTTTAGTCTAGATTTTCCAAGAATCACAGTAATGAGTCAATCTAATATTCCCTTTAAATCTGACTCATTACTTACCAACACAAAGAAACAAGGCATGTCATCATTAAAAGGAAGAGATTTGAGCACTTTATTTAGCCACTAATACGTCATCTCTCCTGCTTTTCCCTACTCCTCTGCAGTAATTGTACAGGGGTTTTTCTCTTCTGTTCACTACCACTCTGGGGTTTTTCCATTATTTCATTTTTTTTTCTTTTCAGAGTTTTATAACCTTTCTGCTTCAGCTCCCTACTTTTAATCCTCTCTCTATCTTCAGATCTTCCTGTCTGCTCCCTGGGCGAGCTGGGGATCTGACAGCAGTCACTTTTCTCTGCCAACTGCTGCCTTGGAAGAGAACTGTGCTGGGAACCACCTGAACTCATCTAACCAAGGAAAAGATGAGAGAAAAATTGGTAAAGCAAAGACTTTTTTTTCTCCCCCTTTCCTCTTCACACAGGCCAAGAGAAAGTGAGAGAGGGGGAAAAAAAACCAGGAGCCATTTGGCTGCTTTACCTCCACCAGGAGCACAAACCTGGTCATGCTCAGCCTGACTTTGTTCAAATGAGCAAGGAGCTGAAAATCCTGGGCTATCAAAGTCACTCAGCTCACAGGGGAGACCCTTCAGCTCCTCAGGCACAGCAGCTGAGGGCTGCAGTTTGAGCTGGCACCAGCTGCTGTTGCATGCAGCCATGTGCATGGTGACAAAAGCCACTCCCAGCTAGGATGGCCTTCCAACAAAACCATCAGTTGATCCCTCTGGAGACTGGAAAGCATCAAGGACCATTTCTTTCCAGACTCAGATAACAAAGCTGGGAAACTGGAAGAGCTGCTCAGCTTGTGGCACAGTGTGCCAGCAGTGGGGGACCCCAGCAGAGGGGGCACAGGTTGGCAGTGCTGCCAAGGGCAGCCAGTGTTGATGCAGCCCTCGGGATCCAGCTGCATTGCTGCATTGCTGCTCTGCAAGCAGCAGGGAGAGCAGGACGCAGTGAGCACACTGTGTACCTCATCCCCTGCCCTCAGTGCTCTCTGCATTGACTCCCCAGGACGCACAGCTTTGTGCCTCCACAGCTGCAGCCTCCTGCTGCAAACAGCCCCAACATAAACAAAAATGACAGCTCCAGTTATCACAGGGTGCATCGAGTTCCACCTGTCCTACAGGAGCCACACGTGCCATCAGGCAGGATGCCACTTCACTCACCCACACTTATGTCATGAAAGGCTTTTATTGTGGGTGGGGCAAAGCACAAACTCACACCACTCTTTTGTTTACTTCCAATTACATTAATCTCTTGCATCTGTAAGATTTATTTATCCTCCCACAGATTATTCCTGCCCGTAGCCCTGCAAAAACATGTAGACTGAAATCCTTCACCCACTCAATATGCTGAAGAGGTTGCAATGGGTTTCCAGAACCTGGATTTTCATTTCCCTTCCCCAGCTAGTATATTACTTCTTGGATTCATTTAAATCCAGTTATTTCTTTTGCAGTCTTGCTGGGTTGAAAAAAGGTCTGAGGTGTAAGAGGACTAAGCTGTTTTTCTATAACTAATAATGGTTCAGGATGGTCCAGGCACATTTGGGGTTCGAAGGGTGACTATGGCTATGTTTGCTTGGCACTTCAGCATCTTATGACTACCCCTGTTAAGTGCACAAAATTCAAATTGTCTGTTGCTGAAATAACCCCTCACAGCCTACTGCTGCACATACAAGCCATAGACTCTGTATGACAAGACCAAATGACGGAGCTGGTTTTCTATTTCAGGGTAATTTGGTACAGGTTAAGTGAAACTCTAGAATCACATTTGTTCAAATATCAGTTCAAATATAATTTCATATTCTCCCACGTAACGAGGCAGAAATCCATACAGATAACAGAGGAATAACAAGCAGAACCCCACAGCTTGTTCCTTTACTTACCAAACCTGAAATCTATTATCTGGAGCTCCACCATTTACCAGAGCACACATAGCAGAGAGCAGGCTGAGCAGATGGTTCAAAGCTAACTGTCAATCCATTTGCAGTTCAAAACAGTGGTGAACTGCTCCAGCTGTTTTCCAGATCAAAAATATTATTGTCATTTTGCTATCGCTGCATGCTGAGGGTTATGCAACAAAAATGCACATGCCCCTCTGCCTGGAATGCAATTAATTTCCTCCCTTCCCACTGTGAGTGGTAAGTAACAATTCAGACAGTCTGGATGCTTCAGTTTTGAGCCCAGGCAGGGATGCAACCCTGGAATTATTCCACGTGGTAACCCACTATTTGTGACATGCCAGTCTTCTGGAGGTCTTACAGCCAGGGTATATTTTGGAGTTTGGGAAAAAACCCACATTATCTTTCTGTTTACACACAACCTCTTTACTGCCTGTGGGGTACCCTGAGCATTTTGATGCAGTTCCTTAGTTTAACCACAGACTTTGCTTTATGCTGGAATTTTAAGTCTTCTAATAAGTGTGCTACCTGGGTGAAGGGCTTGCTTCCAACCTGAAATCAACCACTATACTTGCTGTACACTCTGGTATGCAAAAAATCAGGGATTGTACACTATTAACTTTAAAATAGTGGCAAAATCCCATCTTCATCTACAAATACCCAAACATTCTGCAGGTGGTTAAATTCAGACTCTGTGATGCTTACCCCTCCATGGAATTTGCTTATATGAAGAGAACAACTGGAAGCCCTTTGCCTAGAACAGCACACTCCAGAAGCAAAACCCTCATTTTCTCAATGCAATCTTTTCTGCAATGTGCCTTTCACCTCTGTAAGTGCAGGCTAAGCCTGTGATATTTATATAACAACCATAAGATCTTCAGGACAGGAGCAGCCTTTCTGTAAAATGTTTGCACCATACTTAACTTCTCTCTGTTGTTGCTGTAATAGAAACACAAAGGGGTGATCAACTGTCCTCCAGAGTGTCAACTGAGATGAAACATTAACTTAGTGCTTAACTACAGCAATTTCCTTTCATGTGTTATTGCTTGGTACGGCTTGTTCTGGGTTACTGGTTTACAGCTCACTTCTGTAGGCAGCACCTGCAGTGGATTTACTGCTCTTACCTGGTTAGATAGGCCAGAGCCCGTTCGGATCCTGATGGCTTTTTGGGCTCCACCTTTTTAACAGAGATTCCAGCTTGCCTCATCAGCTGTTTCTCCTTCTTCTTCCGCTCTTTTTTTAATTTTCTCTCCAGTTTTCTCTTTTCCTCTGGAGTAAGTTCTTCCTCTGCCTCTGCAATAAGCTTTTCCTCTTCCTCTGCAATAAGCGCTTCCTTTTCTTTTGTAGCCTGAAATAATTAACATTTAAATGAAGTGTTTATCTTTCTGTAGAAAAGTGAACAAAATATGCATAAATGTCATTAAAGGGCACAGGTAATATTTAAAACCAGAAGGTTCAGGTTTCGTGTCTTTTCTGTTCAATGTACTTCCATCACCTCTCTGCTATGCCCAACTCCCAGAACTGCAAATGCTGCAATCACAGAGATGTGCCAAACTGCCCTCTGTGGATGGTGATACTGCTCTGAGCACTGCAGGAACCTGAGCACCTTCCACCTGTGTAATAACCACCATTTCTAACCCTTGTCGTGCTGTTTGTTCCCCCACGCTCAAACCCGAGGAGGGCGTGTGAACAGCAGAGGCTGTGAAACAGCACAGGGAGGGTTTGGATGGTTTTATCACAAACACATCCCAGTGGGAGCAGTAGGGTTTCCTTAAGATGCTCAGTTTGTGTTTGTTGTGTAACCACACGTTTCCCTGGACTGAGAAAACCCGTCTGCCACGCAGAGGCTTCATCTCAATTATGCCAAGGGCAAAGATGTGACAACTTTCTCCTTCATCCAAGACCTCTTGGAGACCCTTTAGCAATCTTGAGGAAACATATATACAACCTTCAATAAACATACACAGATACACATCTCACAAAGGCTGACATTTCTATAGTTTTGTAGATAGAACAGTTTATTATTCACATCTAAAACCATATTGCCATAAATATATGCATCAGTATATCCCAAATGAAAATAAATATTTCACATACAGATGAAGTGCTTCAAATAGTTTATCTGACTATAAACACTGAGTTTATCCTGGAAAATCCAGTGTGTGATTACGTTGTGTGGAAATAAAACGCTGTTCCACAGCAAGATGAGATTCATTCCAGGCACCCCCAGATGTCTGAGGGAGGTACTTGCCAGGTAAGGTCTTCTGCTAGAGCTGGGACACCCATGGAGGCCAACTGGGTGAGAAAGAAATGTTCTTCCTCCTCTCCCTGCTCCCCCCTCACCTGTAACTGAAACCTGAATGCACAAGAAGATCAGCTGCTTTATGGTTAAAGATTGGTTAAAACCACTTTGTAAGTTCACAAATCCTTAGTGCTACATTAATTTGTGTCAGTTGAGTGCTTTCAAACACAAATCCAGAGCCAGAGCTCAATAAGGTTATTCATGCTGACATTCAACCAAAGAATGTTAAACAAGGCAATACCTGAGCACAATCTTATTTGCCAAAGACACCTGTTGGGGTTTAAACATTTGTTCAGTGTCAATTCACCTATCTCCAAACTGACTCTGGCTCATCTTTTCAACTTGGTGTTTTCACAGACTGAAGAAAGGTTAAGAAAGCAGAAATCAGAACTAATGGAAATAGGACACTAAAGTGGAGTTGCTTTTCCTTGTTTAAAATACTTTTTAGGTACTTCTATGGAAATCCAGCATTCATTGCAAACACATGCAAAAAAGCAACATATGTTGCATTAGTACAGAAGACATTTTATAGTTCATGCTGAGAACAAAATAATATTTAGGGTGAAGGTAGAATTGAATTGTTACACAGGAAACAACGTTTTCATTTGAAAAACCACCCTGGTACTCTACTAAAATAACAATCCAGCCACACAAAGCCCTAGAAAACACTGAGGGTGGTCATTTATAAAGTGTTTGTAAAAGATTACTACAGCAGCTGTCCAACAGACGACACACTACAGTTAATCTTCTTTTAAAAATAATGTAATGAATTTGTTTACTTTTCTGTGAGCCATGAAGCTTTCAAATAAAGTGACTGTGGCACATCATTAGAGCCAGTCTGATAAAGAGGCCTCTGCTTCTTCATACTTACAGTAAATGCATATCTTGGTAACTTCCCTTCCCCCCCCCCAGCACATTCCTTGCATTATCAAAAAGCTTTTTATCCTTCTCCCTGACCGCTCCATTAAAAACAAAACAAGTTGCTCCCTCCCTGTAGGTCCCAGAGTAAATACCAAGCCCTAAGAGCATTTGTTCCCAGCATGGATGGGCCATGGGCTGTCTGGCACAAGAGCATTGTTCTCCTGCAGGGTTGTCCTGGCAGGAAAGAGTCAGGATTTCCAGCTGGAGTCACTTTGTGCTGGCCCACAGCATCAGCCAGGGAGAAGATCCATCAGCCTCTGCCTGGGACTCCCAGCACAGGTACTGACAGAGTCCTCACAACGGCTCAAACAACTTCTCTAGTTCCAAATGTACTTTTATCCATCCACGTCAACTTGATTAATTTAGTAGGATGTGCCACAGTCTGTCCTAGACTGGTTTTTAATTTGAAAACCTCATGTTTCCTGTGCTTCAGAAAAGACCTGCATTTGGTGGTATAGCCCCTATTGAAGCTGAGGGTGATTTTATCAGTGAGGGTAATTTGATTGCAATTTGTATTTAAAAAAAACCCCTTGCCCTAAACCTGGGGACTTGAAAGAAAGCAAAACCAAACTTCTGCTGGAATTTAAATCCTAGCTGTATTTATTATTTATCAATCTATTGATGCATCTCTTCTTTCCTTAAATCAACAGCCTGAGTTTTTAATTTTGTTTTCCCCAAACCATTAGTAGTGTGACTGTTCATCTGGAAGATGTTTGTGACCCATTTGGATTAAGACTTTTAGTGTTATGTCATTATTTAAACTAAAAAAAAACCCAACCAACAGGACTTCATTGTTTTGAGGTCATAAATATTCCAGGTTGTCTCCTTCTATATTTATAAAGTGACATCACAATTTGTAGCGCTACAATTTAGCCTTAACTACAACATTGTAAAGTCCCTATTTGAGCATGTGAGACACTTGTTTATTGACATGATAAATTTAAACCACATGCACACAGAAAAACAGAACACTTGCTTATTTGCAAAGCCTGCTGAGAGCTACCACACCACCTTGGCTTGTGGGCTCATTAGATCTCAACCTAAACAAGGTCAGGCCAGGTCAGCACACTTGAATGAATGACATTCAGAGGAGAGCCAGCGTTTTCTCGTGATTGAGGAGGTGGGAGTCTTCCACTTGGAAACTTTCCAGAAGGCCTGAAAAGGTGCTAAAAGGGATATTGCCACTGGATGCCATTTTTTGAGCACAAGGCAGACCCCAAATCTTTCACATTTATGCTCATAAAAGCCCATGTCAGGCTTGCACAGGCACAGAGATAGGAGCTCAGGCAGCCTCAAGCCAATTCCCAAAGTTTGTATCACCCCATGTCCATCTGCAGGCAGAGTGCTGTGAGTGCCAATACACTGCCTTTCATCAATGCCAGTCTCCAACTTTCTGAACTGTGTGTAAATATAGCAGTAGGCTCTAAATAGTCCAAGACATCTGACTCAAAATAGCTGGAGGCTTCAGCTGTAGCACTTTCAGACACCAGTTCAAGTTTTCCATCATTCTTTGTAACCTGGAAATATTGCACAAATTTGAAGCATTTAATAAACGATCTTTAGAAGTGAGCTGACAATCATAACTGGAAGGCCAGCTCACACAGAAGGGAAGTGTTCAATACTATAAAGCAGCCCTGCTAAGCAATACAGAACACAGAAATAGAGCTAGAATTGCAAGAGAAACCATCAAAAAGATGTACAGGTTCTCTTGAAGACACTTGACCCTTTTTTTTTTTTGCTGCAAAGAGAGTGGCAGAACCAAAGAGGTGTCGTTTATTGAGGGTAGTTTTTGTATCTGCATAAAAGCTTGTGCTGCCAGGGGACTATGAACTGCAATAGCTGAGCAAGCAGCACTAAGACAGGAATAACAGCACTAATAACAGCCCACCAATTGTGTTGTGCTCCCACAGAGCACTAAGTGCATTTTTAAATTTGTTTCCAGACCTTGATGGCCTCACACTTAAGTAGAACTGAAGACATCTCCTAAAGACTTCTGTTCCTCCTCCTCACTCCCTCAAAATTCCCACATTTGCATCCCTGGCTGTCCATTGCCAGCACAGAATAATGTCAACAGAGTCAGAAACTCTGAGGAATTGCCACAGTGAACAGAATGCTACGAATAATACTATGAATATCTACAAAATCTTGCCTTTGGGATTCGTCTCTGTAGGTCTGAACTTCCTGCCTGGTCAGGGTTTTGGCTTTGCTGCCAAACCTATGGAAGGAACCACAAACCAAGCCACAACACCAAATTTGCTATTAATTAGAACCAGTGAATCCAGCTCCTTCAAAACCAACAGACTTTTATCCTTTTCTCCCAGCACAGCACCCGAAGTCTGAACAACAGGAAAGCAAGCAACAGCAGAAATTCAAACGAATAAATAAAAGTGACAAACATATAAAAAAGGGCTTCAAATTTTTGAACTCTGCAGAGTTGAAAATGGAGGGGAAATGGATTTTATGGCTTATTTCATAGTAGGAGCATTGTATCACCTTGTTTGTTCATGAAGCTCGTGTTATTTCATAACTTTTAACATAGAGAAATGTCAAAAGGGGCTTTGTTCACTGACCAAGAGCTACTGACACATCATGTAATGGCTTCTGCTTAGGAGCTGCCTTTTGCCCTCCAAATGCCCCGTGAACGGTATCAGCATGCAAAACGTCCTGCTTCTGCCTCACACAATACACATGAACCCAGATAAATAACTGGCCATCTGCCAGCCTAAAAACAAAAAGCGGAATCTTATAAACACAGATCAAAACCCACAGAGAAGAAAGGCTGGCAGACCCTTAGACACAAGGTTCATGAAAGAAAGATTGCCAAATTATTTACTATCCAAGGCTGGCCAAAGAGTTGTGCTACAACTGCAGCTAGAGAATTTGCATAAAACAGTTCAAGGCCATCCTGAATTTAAATAATTATTTTCTATCATTTAGCATCCCATGAAAAGAAGAAGTATGAGCAGAGAGGGCATATGAAATTTCATTTCATCGTGCAGAAAGCAAATTTTCAATGAAAAGCAACATGTAGAAGTCTTTATACGATATCTGTAGCACTTAGAGAGCAGGACCTTTTAGAAGTTATATACTGCTCAAAGAAAAATACAAAATTTTCCACAAAAGCTAGGTGTTTGTAGAATCTCAACTCCTCACAACCAAAATGCTGGCAATAATTTATAATAAGTTGATTAGGAAAGCTTTCTGTAGATTCAACTGAGGCACAAAAGTCTCAGACAAGTTCTGCAGGAAACCAGATTTAAGTAAGAGCAGGCTTTTTATCTTTCTGCTCTTACTTAAAGGAAAAGATTCTTTTTGTGGTCATGTAAATGTTGAGTTTTTTGTTTTTTTTTTTTTTTTTTTTAAAAAAAAGCCTCCCTGTGTATACAGCTATAGTATTTCAGGAACACAAGGTACACAGCTATAGCATCTCAGGAACACAAGTGATCAGGTAGCACCCTAAACTTGCAGCTGTAATTTAGAATAGATGCACCTTGATGAGCTTGAAACCTGGTTTAATTTACAACTGTGTGATCTTTGCCTGTCTCAGATTTATAGCCAGTTGTGACGAGCACATAAAGTGTTATCATTAGCAACTGCTGAATAAGAAGAAATTTGAACAATTTACTAAATTACATGAAAGCATTTACAGGCACACAGAATATACAACTTAAAGAATGCAGCTTGTTGAATTCCACTTTATAGACTGTTACTCCTATAAAGTACATACTCATGTGCTGTGGCAGATTAAGTTCTAAGGCATAAATTAGGATCGTATTGTACTTCTCATTTTTCTCCACCAGTATCACAGCCCTGAGTACAACAGAACTACTCGAGACACCACCACAACTGCAGACTTGGGGAATGCAGTTTTGCTTCATTTGCAACTACAGCGCGGCCAGGAATTTTCACCTATTTGTTGAAGGATTTTGCTTACTCCCCTAGTCGTAATTAAACCCTGTTAAGCAATCAGGAGAACATGGAACAGAAAAAAAAAAAAAAAAAAAAAAAAAAAAAAAAAAAAAAAAAAAAAAAGGAACACCCTCGGAAATCATTTGTATCCACATCCCTGTGGCTTACACACAGCCCCTCTAAGCCCTCCCCAGAAACGCGGAGGAATTTTAATAGAAGGAGCACGAGACTGTGGCAGCGCTCGGCGCTTTCATTGCCACCAAAGTCGCCCCCTTTAGCGGTGCTGACAATTCCTTCGGAGGCTTAAAAAGCCTTTGGGCTGGGAGAGGAGGTAGAAGCAGAGCAGAGGCTGTTTTGAAATCCTTGCTGGAGAATTAGAAAAAAAAAAAAAAAATAAATAAACCAACCCTAAACCACGAGCTCCATCTCCTCCAATGAAAGAGGTACCACAGGGTGTAGGCAGGTTGCCAGGCGAGCTCGGCAGCGTGACCGCACTGCATTGAGTTTCTTTAATGAAAGCCAGGAAAGAACACATTACACAGTGTTTCTTCTGAGAGCCAGCGAGCCTCCAGTGATTGAAATCAATAAAAACAGTCGGCAAGGGGCCCAGTGGGGGAAGAGAGAAATCTCCACTACAGCATTCAGTTTGCTTTGCACTTTCTCCCTCCCCCTCGAAAGTTAAACTCCGAAGATCACCATGACAAGCCACTTCGCTCCCGGCGCTGGGAAGACGCTGGTGGGGATTTAAAGGAAGCGAGCGCTTGCCTTCGCCTCCGTGCCTTCGCTCTCCCCCCGGCACCAAGGGAATAAAAAGGCTTCTTTGGAATTCGAATCCCGCCTGGAAAAAAACTTCATTGGACAAGTGCATCGTTCTGCATTTCAGGAAAGGGATGGATTTTACGGTCAGAGAATGCTAAAAGGTGAGAGGGGGAAGAAAAGCGGGAATGTGATCCAGCCGGAGCCCACGATCAGGGGAGGATGTCCAAGCCGGCGGAGGGCACCTCTGGAGCTGCGGGAAGGACTGCGAGCAAGTGCCGGGGATCAGCCGCATCCTGAGGCACCTGGAACGGTGGAAACACGTGACGGACACGCCGCCCCAGGTAAGCAGAACCTGCTTTTGACAGTCCTGTGTGCCGCGTCCGAGGGACCGCGGTGCCGAGGGACCCCGGCGCTCCAGCCCGCAGTCTGCCCGCCCTCGTTAACCTCGGGAGACTTAACGCTAAGCTTGTCCCGTCTGAGAACCGTGTCAGGCCACTAATCCTCGCTGAACTATAAACCCTTTGTGCACAAAAGCCCTTTGTTTACCCGGTTTGTGTTGGATTCGCGAGCTGACAAGGTAGGACAGGGCCATTGCGTAAGCGCAGCCCCCCAGGAGCTCGGGGACACGGCTGACACCGCACGCCGGGGCTGCCGTGAGCACAGCCACTAATGCCTTTCTAATATGCTCCATATTTATCTATTTTATTTATGTATTTTAATCACCATAGCAGCCACATACAGAACATACTTGCGCCGAGTTCCATGTGCTGCTGCTCTGCCCCGAGACTCCCAGCAGCGTGCGTGCGCGGGGCTTAGGCGGATTGTTCCGTCAAAAAGAACTTTTGTTGGCAATTAGTTGTCAACACGGCCAAGGGGGATCTCTGGCACGTTGTTTAGGAACGACCCACACAGGTTTCTGCAGCACGTATGTATTTGCAGTCCCCCTAAAGCAAACAGGCTTTATCCCCAGTGAAAACGGGGAAGGCGCAGGTAACAGCTGTGGATCCCAACATTCTTCTCAAGTTTTTGGCCAACTTCAGATGATTTATGTAGCCCTCAGCGAGACACAGACAGTGAAATCAAAGCCTGTCTTCGGCAAGGCAAGCAGGAATAATGATAGCTACATCCCTTCTCCAGCAGAGGCAGGAATTCACTGGGACAGATAATAAATAGGTGCCTGTGGAGCAAGAGCAACAATGCTTGTCCCCCTCATGCTGGTCATCATGAGATGCTGACAGCAGCACACATGCTCGCTGCTGGAGAGGGACTGGATGCCTCCACTTCCACTTAAATGTTTCAGAACCTCTTCATCTGCAGCCTGCAGAGTGCAAAGTCTGAAGGTAGAGAGAGGAGACTGCCCAGCATCTCCAGCTCAGTACCAGCAGACAGAGTGCATGGATTTAGTACAGCAAGTGCAGATGTGCATCTGCAGGTGCAGTGTGGCTCTTTCCTTGGAAAACACACACTTTTAAATGGTCATTTTGTTATTTTCACATCACACAGAAATGAATGACTTACCACTTAAAGAATGACCAGGAGAACACCCCCATGACCAAAAGTAAAGGGCATAAGTTGAAATATGAATTGTTCTACTAAAGCTATGAAAATAGTTGAGGCAGTATTTAAATAGTAAGAAGTTTCTAGATTAATTTATTAATCCAGTTTTGAACTTTTCACACAAAACGATCAGAAAATTATAGCTGAAGATGTAATTAAAGAACAGTCATTTACAACAAAAAACCTAAGCTGTGATTCATAATCGAATAGGACCCTACATGAAATTCTGGGCATTCCCACAGACCCACCATTCATTTTGCAGAGTCAGTTCTCTGTTTTGCCTCCCCTGCACAGATCCTTTGCAGAAATGACAGCACCTTCATAGCTCAGGAATCACAGCAATCATTCCCACAGCAATCAACAAGTCGGCTGTGCACTGCTCTTGGAGCTAAATTTATCCTTATGCAGAGGAACTCATTAAAGTCTTTATTTAACATTTCAGACAAGGAAAGCTTAGGTGGGACTTACACAACACTTAGCACTTGTACTGACATTCTCAAACTCAAGAGATATTCCTCTCCATTACTCCCTCAGCAGAAATACAAATGTTATCTTTAAAGTGTGCGATATTTTGGTTGATAGTGATGCATTTTTCAGAAGTCAAGTGGGATGAGTGACCACTGTTAATGGAATATCCTTTTTCAAACACACAACATAGAAAGAAGGGTATTTTCTCTATCAGAAGCTGTGATCAAATACAGATACTCTAGCAGTCATACCCGGGTTTTTCAGTCATGTCAATGTTATCAAAGCCGATTCTGTGCACGGTGAATTTTCCTTCAGACTCTCCCTCTGGAAGAGCTGGAAGACTCCCTTGTTGCTTTGCTGAGTTGGGTACAACAGAAAAGAACTATTGGGAACCAATTTTTCACATTTCTACCAGTCTTGAAGGTCCCATATCAGGAGTGCTTTGTCCTCAGCAATGAATCATCATCATAATCAAGAGTTCCTGATAGTTCATGCCAATTGTCCTCACAGCAATGTTTGAAAACAGTCCATAAAGTTTTGAAACAGTCAGAAAAGTAGATGAAGTATTTTAAAGGTGGAAGGACAAACAATTGGTTTTAATCTCTCCCATTTAAGTCTTTATGAAGGAAAAGATCTGGGATTATAAAAACCAAGTTGAATGGCCACTCAGAAAATGCTGAAATTTGCAATAAAGGTGCAAACACCAGAGTGTCTTGAACAACTGGATAGCCTGTGTTCAGTGAAACAATATTCATGCCTGCACTGGGGGAAACAGTGTTGCCATCCCTTTTAAATGAACATGAGCTGACACTTCTTGACTATGGTAAAGCTTCAAGGTGTCTCCTTTCCTATTTACACCTATTTTTGGTTCATGTTCACAGTGCTGGATTCACTCAGCTGAGTATATTTAGTTTGCTCAGTCTCAAATTGACAGCTTCTCCGTAATGTACCCATTCTGACTTAAAAATGGAACAGAATTAACATACAGCTGGAGAAGGTACATTTTTGCCATTTATGGGAAAGATCAGTGAAGCTGAATACTAAGTATTAAGTAGAAAATAATGGTTATTGATCCGTAGGAAGGGTGGCTTTCCCTACAATTCCAACAGGAATCCTTGTATTTGACTTTAGGAAGACATTTATGTTAAAAACAACAAGGTCAACAAAACCCACAAAAACTTCCTACCTCCTTACCAACAAGTTGTCACTGTCTTCAGCTGCAGAGTTCACAGGATGTATAGCTACAGGGAATCAATGTCCTGGGACATATACACTACTCTCAAACCCTCCATATTCTCCCAGACATAACAGAACTTTTTTCCTTAATTTCTTTATAAAACCAGCACCATTTTGAGTCAGTTATACCAAGATGTTCTTCAAAACCTAGCTAAATATCCCAGAATGTGTTTTGTCCATACCTACATTTATATACACTCAGCTGCACGTGCACATGTAGGCAGGAACATGATGCAACTTTCAATTTGCGATGCACAAGACCCAGGAGAAGACACTCAAGAAAACGGAGTGGGCAGGATTCATTTCTTTAGCAGAATGTGATCATTTCATGATTCAATCACCCTAAAATAGACACCCACAGCAGCATTCAGAACATGAGCACAAGGGTATCAACACCCTCAGCACGTGTCTTGCCTCTTGGTTTGCTTTACAATGGGATAAATGGTTGGGGAGACAGAGAACTGGACTCTCAGTTTGGTTCTGAAAAGTGAGACACATGTAAACAAAATAAGGAAGAAATGTGATGGGCATTACTGATTTTTGCATTTGACTTCCTGCCTACTGATAACCAGAGATGGATGACTGAGGTTGTGACAATTAATTTGTGTGAAATGATCCTTCTTCTAAATATATCTAATTTCCACTAACAGACCTCTGAACACCTGTGTGCAGAATTTGAAAACTTTTAAAGAAACAAGTACTATAAAGCTGTACTATAAAACTGTATTTCAGGCACAGTTCAGTTGCCACTGAACATCCTGTTTTAAGCAGTTCTTTCTCAAGGAGAATGGTAAAGGAGGAATGCTTTTAAGAGCTGGCATGAATTACACAATCTGACTTTCCTTCAGGTCTGCATGCTGCTCTTCAAATCCCCATGAGCAAGTGCAAGTGGTACTTAACATGACTGGTAGGGAGAAAGAATTCGAATTTGTTTGTAAGTTTGAAATGGTTCCCTGAAAGTTCCTTAAGAAAATTCCATCCATAATTTTGAAAGTCTCTGAAAATACAGTGCAACCCATTCCAAAATCCTATTTATTTAGCAATGCTCTACATGCTTTCTGTTCTTGGGAGCTCTCTGGTAACTATACATCTATGATACCAACTTTTAAGCTCTCCAAATTTATCACACAGCTGAAAATACTGAAATGACATCTGGTTTTTATAGCATCAGGTGTGCCTTCATTATGCGTTTGTGAGGCAGAGCAGAAAATTGAAAAACAATTATGATTTAAGAAGCTAAATTAAAACCTGTTGACTGTTTAGTAAAAATGCTCCATAAAACCTGTTTGTATTCGAACAGACCACACTGAAAAGCACCATTGTAAAAGCAGCACAAAACAAGGCGTTGGTAGTGTTGGCTTATTTTGGAATTAAGGCATCGAGCAAGTTACCTTAAAATAAAATTGTACTAATTTACATTTCAAAAAATAAGTAGCTTAAGCATATTTATGAAATAAATACTGGAATTTACATGGAGAGAATTTACAACTCATGATAGTTTTAAGGCCAGGCTTTACCTGTTGAACTTATATTTTACATCTTTGAATAACCAAGTATAAATACAACAGGAAACAACAGCTGCTCATGTAATTTTAAAGTTAAGTACAAAACAGAGTGGATAACTACAGGTGGAATAATATGTGAAATACAAGAAAGCCTGGACTCATCAACGGGAGGATTAAGTTTATCAGATACCTGTTCTGTTATCATGTAATTCTGCAGGGATCAAAAGAAAGTTTTCAGATAGGAACAACAAGGAACTTCTTCATGGCACACAGGGCAGCACAGGACTGGAGCTGGTCATTAGAAAACACAGATGGTCAAAGGTAAATGTTTGAGTTGTTACTGAACCAAGAGTCAACATTTCCATAGTGCACAGGGATAATGGCTACAGTGGGATTAGACTGCAGAGCTTTGAAAGTGAAGTAGTTTATGCCTGGCAAAAAACAAAAAAAAACAACCAAGAGAGAGCAAAGGAAGAGAGAGATTAACAGCAAATGAAGGTCCATCTCAAGGGAAATCCTGATCTTTAAAACAAAATTTTTAAAAAATTAACTAGTCTGGAAAGAAGCCAAGATGTCAGACTTCATTTTTGAATGGCAACAGAAAAGATTCATATTTCTTTTTGCAATTGCAAACAATATAATATACTTTGAAACAGAAAACCTAAACTACAGTTAAAATGAAAAATTATACCTTAATGAGAGACATTCCATTATTGTGGATGTGAAATGAGCAAGCAGATATGATATTTCTCTGTTGAGGACTGAAGTAAAAGTCAGTATGTTTCCTAAAACATGTTAAGCAAGATTGCAATCTCCAAAGGAAAAAAACCCCACAAGTTTCACAAAGAAATCTCCTCATCTTTTCTTTTTTTAAACTTTCTTTAAAAATTAATAATTTCCCTTGCAATACTGGGAGCTAAAATTGTACTGAAAGGTCATAAGGTAGAAAATGGAGATAAGATCTCCTGCCAGGGATGCAGGAAGCATGGCTACTGAAATGTGAAGTCAAGGACAACAGGGAGCACTGGGAAAGTTAGGGAAGCCAGGAAAATCAGAACCTGTTTTTCTATTAAGACAGCAAAGACAAAACATTGTACTTCCTGAACAGATTCTTCCAGATTCACGGAGTGAGCTCTTCAGTTATTTAAGGCTTTCCTAAAATCTGTCATTGACCCTTAAAAACTTTTGACTCCAAAAATGCCAAAGCAGTTTTGAAGCACTGGCTTATCTCCCCCACTGTACACGACCAATCAAACCTCCAGGAACAATAAGTGGTGCAAATTCATGACAAATTCCAACTTTCAAGTTACAGAAAACTGTCACGGCCAAATTTATATGATTTAAGTACTCGATAACTTGAATCTCCCCTATCTTATGAACAATAGGAATAGAAAATCTGAAATAAATACATGAAATGCATGAAACAGGGCCAGCAGCAAGGCCAGGAGAGCTTGAGGTTGTGCAGAATGATGACAGACCTGGGCCCTACAGCTTCCACACAATGCAAAGCTGAGTTTAGCCACCAAAGGAATTGTGCAGGAGAGAAACAGTGAGCAAAGCTCTGAGGAATAGGTAATAAAGGTCTGCATAACATTTCTCAGCTCCCACCTTAGTTATTTTGGGGCATCTGAGAGTTTAGAAAGGTACCATACTGTGGTATAACTACTGTAATTAACATAATTAACAGTTCTGGTCTATGCTTTCTAATGTTTAGGTACATGATTCAATTCTAGTTGCAGTCAGGGTCTCTACATTTCAATTGTTTTGAAGCATCAGCAGAACATTCTATTACTGCACTGCTGGGCTGGGCTTGGCCAAGGGTGAGATGTTGTGGTTTGCAATGTCTGATGACTGATCTGAGATGCAATTTCATAATTACTTCAAGGATTTCTGCTGCTCTAAAGAAGGCAGTGGGAATTATTCAAACAATCAGAAAAAGTGATACATACTGAGAATTCAAACAGCACACAAAATGGAGAGAAATGCATAAACTCTGCATACAGGAGGCCCTCACTGGCAAAATATATAGAATGTTCTTAAGCTGACAGTTTTATAACTCTAAATGGTTTCACAAATGAAATCCAAACAAAAGAGCAGAGATGTACTCTAAATCACTCAGCAATTGCTGGTTAGGAAAACCAGCAACCACTAACTCCTGCAAACAAAAACAATTGCCTTAGGAAAGCTTAATGAATGGGAAAGATGTCAGAGTTTTTGTTGTTCTTCTTTCAGCTTTATTTTTCTGTATTCCTGAATCTATGCACATAATGATTCAGTTCACCCTGACAAATACTGTACAACTAACTATCAATCAGAGCAACTTTTTATATGTTGAGAGCAGTCAGATACCAAGTGATAAAGCGAGTTCAGGCAGAGGGCATATGTTAAGCAGCTGTGAGTCCTTTACTCTGTCTGTAACCTAAAAGCTTAATGTCATTACAGAGCTCTGATTTCTTCCTTGCCTGCCTTACACTAGAATACCCACATTATATGGAATAGAGATTATTAACTTAATGGAAGAAATACAGCCACATAGTGACTGCAGTGGAACAAACAATGTGCCTATAAATATAGATATATATAAGGATATTCTGCCTACAGTGAAAGATTACACAACCAAATGCTTCTGTTTGGGTTCTAAAGAAAGCTCTACACTTCTGAATAAAAATCTCAGGTAATAGTTTTAGCAACAATTTAAACCTGCGTAAGTCAGTACCGCAGCCAAAAGATACACTCCACCTTCTCCCATCTCTTCCTTGGCACAAGAGTTTGCACAGTTTTGTAAACCCATTTGGGTGAAAATTCCCTCTCTGTCCCCTCACAAAGGTTACTTTAATACCAAATCAGTTTGTTGAGTCGAGTCACTGTGAACATTTCTGCCAGCAAAAGGAGGAGGTGATAGAAAGGTGGAAGCAAGTGGATGTACAGCTTTTTTGCACCCTCTGGCTGAAGACACAATTCCTTAAAATAAACCTAAGTGTAAAATATGTAATGTTGCTATGTGTATCCTACCTTTTACATATTGGGGTGATGAACTGCAGTTTGTCAGCTCTCAGGGTACCACAGATCGTTTGATATTTGTTGCTCTTTAGTAGCATCATACATTGCTGCTTTGGGCTTTCAGTTATTCCCCTCTAATTTCAAAATGACAGTAGAGGTCTAGTTAAGGCAGAAAGCATAATTTTTGCTTCCAAGTGCCTGAACTCGGGTGTTTAATGTTATTTTAAAAAATTATAATTTTGATTTCTTACAGAGGCAAGCAAGTAAATTTTAAAAATGGCAATAGAGAAGCAGTATAGAAAGTAATAAATGTCTTACAGTGTACAGGACTCACATTTCCACAACGCTGAGAGTATTGGTATAAAAGGGAAGTCCCCCTCTGTTCTTCATCCTCTCAGGTGAGCTGCTGGTTCAGTTAGTTTCTTCTCTGGCTGATGTTCTGTGGCTGCTGGAGCTGTGTGTTCAGTGATCTGCAGTGGTTCAGTGTCCAGCACAGATGCTGGTTCCCTGCCCATCAGAAACTCTGAGGCGCAGGCAGGGAACAAAGAGGCAGCTCCCACTGGAGCTGTCAAGGTTTTGTTGCCATTTCAAAGTACAGCTCCAGTGAGAAGATGCTGGTTTGCTTCCTGCAGTGTCAAATGAGAAGGAAAATGCCCTTCACCCACTATCTACCCACCAGTGCTCAATAAACACATCAGAAACAAAGTCTTCTGTGGCAAAAATTTATGTGTTTGCTTGCTCATTCTGGAGTGGGTAATGGTAGCAGTCATTTAGTGAACTGCTCCAGCAGTTCAACAGATGATGACTGAGTTCAAAATGAAATTTCACTTGTATCATTTAGCTAATTAAACAAATAAATGCTGTCATGTAATAATAACTCATACCCAGAACTTCATTAAGATACCTAATACAATAAAGAAAATAAGTTATCTTCATATACAGCACAAATAAAAACATAGTGCAAGATGTGGTCAAGGCAGTTAAAGAACAGCGTTGCCATCCTCTGTCCTTCCCTTTGCATTTCCTTTTGGACTTGCATCATGACATTCAGTTCAGCAATGACCCACAGCAAGAGGCCTGCCAGGAATTAAGCTCTAGCAACCTTTAAAAAAGCCTCACAGTTCTGTAAACAGAACATCCAATAGTCACCCAAGTCTAAGCTCACAGCAGGCACACACTGTGATAGGAGAACAGAACACAGCAATTGTAAGAATCAACTGAGATTTCAAAATCTTACTGCCAAAAATTTTGCTTTGGTCTGTTTAAAACTCTTTGTCATAGGCAGCGTGCAAAAATGCCTTTGACATGCCTAAGTGTCTCTGAGTCCACTCCTGCTATTAGCTAATTAGTAGAGAATCTTACCCTGACAGTGTGAAAAAGGAGTTCACAGCTTCTACTTCCAGAGCAGAAAGAGGAATGGTATCTAATACCAGGGACTCAAACACTGCCAGGATCTTAAAGCACAGCCATTGAGTTAGGAGTTAATCAGACACCTAAATTGAGAATTTCCACCTGGAAACTGTGTTTATTTAGTGTCAGGACAGACTGTTCTGCTTTCTGAACCCACACACATAGAAACGTGCTTATCTCAAATTCAAACTAACGTTTATCTCAAATTCAGACTAATGACCAACTATCAAGTTATGTTTCTGCCATATATGTGTATATATATATATATAAAAATATATTCTTCATCCAATCAAGGTATCAACAGAAGAAGTAAGGACTTAAATTTGACACACTGGTGTGACTTTCTCTTAAGTAAAAGGGTAAAATAAAAAAACTGTGAACTTCCACAGTTTAGTTGTTTCACGAAGAACTAAAATTAAAAAAAAAAAAATTAAACATTTGTCTGACTTATTTTGATGGAAAGGGTCTTTTATTTTGACCATGGTACTTAGAGTCATCAGTGCAGAAGTAATGACACAGGGAAGTGTTCAGGTACAAAATGTCTAATTCGTCAAACATTTGGTTAATTTGTTTTCTAAACCTAAAGCAATATTTGATCAGTTGAACAAATACTTGAAATGCATTTGGCTAGTTACCTATTTAGAAAGAGAACAAATTTATTTAAAAGGGTTTCTTTTACTCTTTGGTCACCACAGAACAAAAGTTAGATTGAGCTCACAGGATTTCAGGATTTTTAAAGTTTGTTGTTTTTTTTTTTTAACCTGGTCTCAGATTAGACCTCCTAAGAGATTACTGCTGTCAGGACACCAGTGATAATGGGAAATGTTTTAGGAATAGGAGTGCCTTAACAGGAAAAGACATACATGCTGCAAGAACTGATATGGCAAAACACTCTTCCTTTACCACTTAATTAAGCAGAGCTGGTTTAAGGATGTCTATGGCATTAAGGTAAAAGGAACACACATTTGACAGTAGGAAATGCATAGTAAAATCTATGCAAAATTTCTGACTAACTACAAAAGACAAAGTCTAAAGAAATGGAAAGTGCAGTCTTATCAAGGTTTGTTTTCAGTTTAAAACTGGCACATGATCAAAAGATTTGAGACACAGTTGTTGCTTGCAAATGGATAATTAGCCTGAAACACCTCCTAAGCTGTTCAGGCAGTACATTTACTAGAAATAAAAGCAGAAAAAGATCTAATACAGCTCCTCTTACAAGCAACTGTCAAAGAGGGTTTTTAGGCATTTTTATCTATTCAAAGAGTAGACCTACTGCCAAACTGCCTGTATATCTTTCCTTTTTAAATAAAAAACTACTTTAAATCCACATTGGGAAGTGTTAGAAACATAACCCATATAATAGAGCCCACAGACCTCTTAAGGCTTCTGAAATCCTTCATCCCTAGTAAAAGCCTTGTATCTTTCATTACTTTTCTTTTAGCTTCTTAGATTAGGGTTTGGATTTCAGTCAAATTAGGCTTGATGTTCCTGGTACTGTCATAATTTCAAATATTTATAATTTTCCCAGTTCTGTCCCAAAACTTTTTAAATCATCTGTCTTCCTTGCAAAGTTACGTGGTCGCAGTAGGACACCAACTGCAGGTTCTCTGAAATTCTTCTGAAGTTACACTGAGGGAGATGCCATTTGTGAATTCTGCTCTAGCATATGTTCAGTATATAAAGTTATTTAAGTGCTGTACAATAAATAACGCAGCAACATAAGCTTTCAGCACATTTGGAAGTAAAGTCATAAAAACAGTCTTGTTTTGGCCAAAGTGCAAAAAATTTATTCGCAACAAATGTTGCAAATAGGAAGCCACAAAATCCACTACAAAGACAGACAATTCCATAGCATTTTTTGTGGCTCTTTCTCCAGAGTGATAATCAGAATTTTAAAAGCTGGGCTGTAATATACCTGACCTGTTTGGTTATCAGTGTCTTTTGTACCCGTGTCCCCATGGCACGTGCTCATGACAACCAGCAGCGTGAGGAATGAGCCACAGCAGCACTTCTGGGCCTTGATTAACACAGAACTCAGGGTACAAAGGGCTCCACAGCAAGTGGAGAGGAAAATGGATTTATGGTATTGGTACAGGCAATGCATTTTAAAGAGCTGGAGTGACTCCACAGTAATTAACTTCCTGGGATAATCGTTCACAGAGTATCTGGCTTGTGGTGACTCCCAGGCAGGGATGTTGCAGAAGTGAGTAATTAGAACCTATTACAATAAGATTAAGATGTCTTTGCCTGAACAAGCCTTGGATGTAGCATCATCCTTCAGGAAGAATGATGGGTGAAGGTGGTAGCTGCACTCTCACCAGTTCTTCTGGAAACTCTTAGGTGGCAACCTCTGAGAAAGCTGCAAAATTCACTCAGTGTTCACAGGGACAGTGAGTTACACACGTGTGTCCACTTCCTTCTGCAGTTGGTTATTTCAGGAGCACTTTGAGCAGGGCAGGTACCCCTTTGGGTGGGAAGATCTCCAGGGTCAGTGACAGGAACACTGCTCCTGGCACATGATGGAGCACTTTGTCCATGTCTGTCACTACACGCATTACTGGTCAGTTTTGGAGCACTGGATGTCACCAGCTGCCTGGTTTGATGCCAGAATTTTGTATGATGCCTGGATTGTTCGAGGAGTTTCTAGTATAAGATGACAGCTGGATCACTTAGGCTTTGCATTTTGTTCTACTGAAGAAAGTGATCTTGAGTCACATTCTCTTCTCCTCAGCTTTTGAGCGAAGTGAATTGAGGAGGGACATTCACGGAAAACTCATGATGATAATTCAATTTTGAATGCTCACAGAGCTCACATGGCTGACATGAAATCCCTCACAGTTGTGAGTAATTAAAACTGTAACTCAACTAATAAAAAGTGTTTGTAGGCAAAACCACAACTGGGTCCTCCCTTGCAGCAAAACTGTCTGGTAAGGTCTGGACTTCTATATTTGCTCATATTGTATCTGAAGGCATCTCAGTTCAAATGGTTTCCTGATCAAAGATAACATATGGCAGCAGAAAGAAATGAGTCTCTCCAGAGCTGCCAGCTCACTGCACCTTCAGCACTGAATCACAGCAGAGCCTTTAAACGGGAATGTTACTGAAATGCCACGTCTAATGCAGATACCAACACTAAACTTACTGTGCTGTGCCCAAAAAACTGCAAGAATTCAAACAAAAGAATTCATAAGCTCTACAAAGAAGATCTGTGAAGGGTATTTTACCCTAGGAGCAGTATTATCAACTTCGGTTCCAGTCTGGAAGTCCAGAAAAGAAAGGAAACATTAGCATTTTTCTACTCTTAAAAACAAGGGGGAAACAAAAACAATGGGTGAATCATCTGAACACAACTCTTTTTCTCAGCATCAGATTCCTTATACCAAGTCATCACAAACCTGTCTGTTTCTGGTTACTGAAAGACTTGTGGGCTAATATAGGGGGGGAAATCACTAAAGAAGTCAGAGTTCACCCATATCTTCTTACAGTGTGGATGACACAAAGTAATAATTTTAATTTCTTCATTTGGAATGGTAGCTCCCATAGTTTGTTCTTTCTGCCCTGATTTACAGTATAAAACCCCCAAATTATAAAATTACATTTATACTTTAGCCTTTTTTGATTTGCAATATTTTTTGTTACTTTATCAGGCCTTAAATCCCAGGAATGCCTTTCTCTGACTGAAAGAAGAAAATACCTTCTTATGTACCCATGCAAAAAGAACATTTAGTATTCAATCCTTTCAGCTGTAAAATCAAATGCCCCCAATGGAACACAAAAAGGAATCAACATCAGACATAAATTTCAAACACATTACACAAGTGATTAAAGAAGAAAGGGAAGAAATCTAAAATAAACCTACTTGCATAACAGCCTGTGCACAACCCCTTGAGATTTTAGAGTGGGATAAATATGTTTCAGACTGTGCCACTAATGTGACGTTTTAATGGTGTGAGAATGATAAACAAAACTTCTTAGAGATAGATAATAAATGATAAAAGTCTGCTATAAAATTTAAAGGCCCAAATAAACAAATATCCATTGATCTTTTCCTGCCAAGAGTGGCCATCTCACCAAACCTGGTGATGGATGCAAGAGAGTTGAGAATGTTGTCACTTTTTCTGGACAATGAAGCAAACCCACAGAAACCAGCAGGAGAAGCAGCCAAGTTTAGCCACCACATTTGGCTACATATATTTATATGCTATAAATACACAGGCAGCATCTAAACAAGGATACAATTATCATTCCCTTTGTAAGAAAATCATTAGTTGTACTATGCTAATAACATACTCTGAAGTAGCAGGGAATCAGAATTGATTTTCATTAAATAATACCAGAATGTGATTCCACACTTCAGTAATGATATTTTCTGCTGTAAATGTGCAGCAAAGATGTGTGCAGCCAAGGAATGGTGAATACAGATCCAGGGAATGATGCAGCATCTTGTCCAATCCAGTCACCAGTGAGGGCAAGGGGAGGAGGACACGTTCTGAGCTGTGATGGCTTACACTGATAGTGGCAGGAACTACTCCTTGGATGAGCTCATTTCATACTGGGAGCATGATGCTATCACAGACGTGCTTAAAATGAAAGCCAACACAGAGATTCCCGTTATTTTGCTTGGCTTGAAAAAAAAAAAAAAAATCATTTACATTGAAAGCTTTGTCTTCATTCTTATCACGAAGTGTGAGTTATGCAATATGTCATCACAGGAACTGCACGTCCCAAGGAAGAGCTTTTGATTTCGTTTAATTTAAAACGAGACAGAACTGGGTCAATTTGATATACCATCATGACTGCTTTGTTTATCAACAAAGACCATGTACTATTGCCCATAACTCAGTTTTAGGAGTATATTATCTAGCAGTTTTATAATCAAGATTGTTTTTACTACTGGAAATTATATAAGCTTGGACAAGGATAACATTCAACATTATCAACTGGGAGGCACCAGAGTTATGATTTCTAGGCACAAGTTGTAATTGGATTGGAAGGCAAAGTTCAAGAAAACAGTAATACTCTTGTGTATTAACAGAAGGCCTGTTCTGCTCTGTAGTGCACTACCCAAGGCCATTTCCTTCCTTGATATTAAAATTCTAATCAGCCTTCATTTCATCTGCAGAAATTTATTACCTAGTCCAAGTTCTCTGTATAGATTTAGAAACAAACAGACCTGGAATATGAGACCCAGCATGTTATAAATTCTCAATTCAACTATAAAAATCTGTACATGCACAGGGGGAGAATGTTTAAAACACACTGAGTTCCCCACTGTGCCACACAGTGAATTATTGCTATGAACCCTGCAAATGTCTTGGTCTCTAAATACAGCTGCATTAATTCCAGATTTGATATTAAGATCTTGGATATCAAACCCTGAGGAAACTGGACCCACTGTAGAAGAAATGAAAATGAAGAACTATAACCACAAGAAGAAATTCTTCACAAATTTGCCTTCAGCAGTGCTTTCCAAACTGTGGGGCACTCGCTGCAAGCAATGTGCCTGTTTATTCTAAGGGAATTGTAAGAGCTGCCAGAAAACCTGAGCGTGTTCTCCTAAGCACTGCTGCTGTTAAAGTCAGTGCCTTTGGCAGGATCTGTGTTTGAGGACTTCCAGAATACTGGAAAGTAAGCTGCTGCTTCTAAACAGAAAAAATAGTTAGCTCACTCAAACCATTAGCTGCTGTGGTTTTTTTTTTTTTTTTTTTGCTCCCAAGGAGGCACCTCTGACTTGAATATCATATCTCAAAATTAAGCCAACAGCAAAGAAAAGGATGTCTGGGAAACAGGACAAAAGAGTGTTTACTCTGCAAGGTAAATCAGGGAAATGGCTAGAAGGGCAGAATTACAAATCGAAATGCTTGAGTCTCCAAACAAAACACTGAAACATCAAGCTCACTCTTCAAAGAGCAGCAACAAACCCTGAAGATCACAAGTGTGAGGGTACGTGTCGTCTTCATGCCTCAGCATAGCTCGAGAGTAGGTATTTATGTCAAAACAAGTGGGTGGGCCACTGAGAACTGTGCAAACCAACCACCCCACTTCCTCCTTGTTGCAAAATCTCATTCTTCTTTTCTGTCTCAGACACACGTTCAGCCCACCTCCAGCTCCTCCCTGCTCCCCTGGAAGTCCCTTCTGCAATCCTTCCCCTCTGGTAGACACTGCAGACCTTCCAGCCAGGAACCTGTGTCACTGAGGACAGACTCCAAGGCAGCTCTGTGTCCCAGCAGCAGGGGAGATGAGAGGGCACCACGTGCCATCAGGCAGGTACCAGCACAGGAGGCAGCACAGGCATCCCAGCGGCTGGAGGTGGTCAAGTTCACACTGTTGGCAGCAAAGTGCCCACGTTCAGCTCCCCAGGTGAGCCAGGGGTCAGACATGTCCCCTCCTGGGAGCTGCCTGGCCACACGTGGTGCCACTGAGCTGTCAGCAAGCTTACAGAAAGTGCTCTTCAGCTCTGACAGAGAGATGTGTGAAATGTCAGCTCTGTGTGTGTGTGTGTGTGTGTGTGTGTGAATATCAAGTCAGGTCAGCCTGCAAGGCTGGGACATAGTACAGTCTAATACTGGATGGGTTAAATCTTAGGGTGCATAAAAAAATTTCAGTGACCTTGTAAAAAAAAAAAAAAATGAAAAGGAGATGGTGAAGTGCAAGACGCTGCTCCAGCTGGTCATGGAGCCACTGGTAAGGAATTCAGCCAAATCCCTGGGCCACAGCACTGCCTCCAGACACCAACACCAGCTTTTAACCAGAATGGCTCCACTGCCTTACAGTAACTCAGAACCAGCTTGTTGCAATATCATGGGAGGGACAGGAAACAAGAGGAGGAAAAGAAACCTCACTCAGTCAATTGGCAGTAGGTAGTATTGCCCCAAACCCATCAAGTAAAATTGCATGTTAATTGTAAGGTAATTTTCAGTATTTGAATACAGTTTCCTCCACCCTTTTCCACTCCATAAGACACACCTGACAATTAGAAGCAGCTCTGTGGGTGCCCTCACACTGATCCACCTGCACGTTATCACCATGCAAATGCTGACTTGCCAAACTCAGCATCCTGCAGATGCTGTTCCAGCAGGTGCTGCTGGGGCTGCTCCCATTTCAGCCTGCACCAGCAGTTCACTGACTGGCCGACAGCTCTAAACTACATTTGGGAAAGGATCCCAGCTCTCAAACTTTCTGTTTGGTCTCTCTGAGCATCTATGGATAATTAAATAAGAAAATTTACAAAATACCACTATGAACAAGCAGCTGTAGAAAGTGGAAGTGAAGAATGTAATTAGGTTATGACATTTCTAAATGTAATCATTAAAAAAAAATCTACAAATTAGATCCTGTAAATGATCTAACTAACAAACAGTAAGAAAAATCTCACAGGACATATTAGCAGTTGAGACTGAGAATTGAGAATTCAGTGATTGGGATCACAGACAGACCCTTTTGGGGGATTTTTCACTTCTGCTGTGACTCAATCTCTTCAGTAAAATGGTGAGTTTGCAAATGCTGGGGAAGGTTTGGGGTTTTTTGTATTTAACAGACTACAGCCATGGCAAAGACTGTTTCTCTTTTTTTCCTGTTTTTAATTTCACACGTCGAAAGCACACAATGAAACATCTTTAGAAAGGATGTGGCACAGCTTTTATTCTGACTGCTTACTCCTGATGAGTTACTCTTAAAAAATAATTTACAAAACAACAAAAAATCCTGCTCAACCGATGAGCACATAAATTTCAACAGAAGACAAAATGCCAAAAGTAACAGGGAGCTGTGGAGAGCTGACACACACTGTACGTGTGAACCTAGAACTGAAAAGTTTAGTCTCATATTAAAATGGACTAAATTAAGATTTCCCTAATGCAACAAGTTATGAAGGAAGACACTAAACTCTGACATTAATATTTACTGTTGTGGAGAGCAGATATACAGTAGTGAAGGCAGCATCTGCTGCTTGGAAACCAGCTGAGTGACTTCAGACCTGGCACTTGTGCAAATCTGTGTGTACTATAACATAAAAATATTAATTGAGAAGTGTATCAAGTTAGGCTTGTCAGCCTTAATATTTTCTGGTGATTTGAATGGGGCCAGAGAATAAGATAAGTATCTTTACAAATCCAGTTGGCTTTACTTCAAATGCAAGAGCTTGTTTCTAAGCTGCACAAGAACAGGAGCCCTGTAAAATCAAATTTTGAAGGCAAAGCCAACTCAGTTCTGCTCATCATCTTGTACTCTGAATCCTGTCTGCAGCAACAGTTTTTGGTGAGCTCACTGTACTTCCCTGAAATACTGTACAACATTCAATTATTTTTGTAAGGATTTGGGGTTTCTTTTTGTATCAGAGCTACACTCATCTCAGGGACAATCTCTAATTTTAGTATTTAAAACAAGTGTTGATTTTTTA
Organism: Sylvia atricapilla; assembly: GCF_009819655.1. Lineage (NCBI taxonomy): Eukaryota > Metazoa > Chordata > Aves > Passeriformes > Sylviidae > Sylvia > Sylvia atricapilla. The sequence goes on from NC_089154.1 coordinate 2,753,064, forward strand.
AGTTGACACTAATGAAATATTTTCATTGGCACTGATAAGATTGCTGGAGCTTTCTTTGCAGCGTTTAGGGAGTTTTTTAATCAAGCTGGTCAGTATTCCCCATTTACCAGTGCAGATCAGCTTAATTTGTTTAACAGCTAAAACTTGGAGTGAACAACAGTATTTTCAAAACAAATACATCAAGTTAAATTAAGCAAGGCCAGTTGTGGTTCATCTGAATCATATGGCTCCAGATTTCAAATCTAAGCGAAGGAAATAGAGGTTATGACATCCTGCAGCTGCGACAAGTCACGTTCATAAAGCAACATTAAATCAAGACCACTTGGCCAGTTCAGGCAGTTTGCTTGTGTGGAAGTGAAAGATCCCATGAGAGCATTAAAAAAAAGAAAAAGTTCTGGTGTCCCAGCCAAACCCCCCTCCCTTCACTTAATGCTACCAGGGACTAAGTTTCTTCAGAGCAAATGACCGTGGAATGTTGATGCCAAGTAATTGCTACTGATTTATTCACATCCAATAACAGGCAGCAGGAATCAAACACTCACCAGAATGCAGGAGTGAGTAAACTACACGTGGTCATCCCATGCTACACAAATGCCAAGTGCCTGAGCCTGCCCCTCACTACTCTGGTTTTTCAGACAGATCCTTTGGGTGACCTGTCACCATAAGGCCACACAAATGCTCAGATCAGCACAGGGACACACCAGGGGCACATCACTACACAGATAAAAGTTTCCATCCAGCAGGGAGTCTCAGGAAGGAAGAAAGGGTTGGGTCTGGAAATGCCATTTCCCACTCTCCCGTTTTGTAGCATTCATCCCTGGATGTGAGGCCAGGTGTGGAGCTCAGAGCAACTTGGTCTGGTGTGTCCTCAGCAGTGGGGCTGAAGTAGGTAATCTTTAACGTCTCTTAAAAGCCAGGCAGTTCTGGGATTCTGTGATTTTAAGATATATTTATTGATACAGTAAGTACTGAAAAAATACCTGAGGGTTGGCATTTTCAGTTAGAGCAGATGGAAGAAGTCTTTTCCAACATTCTGTGAGTGAGTACTGGTGGCTGAAACAGAGGGATCATTCACTGCTCCCCTGAGTACCAGCAAAAAAGTGCCTGTAGCTTTTCCCTTTTTTTTTTTTTTTTTTTTTTTTTCCTTCTTTACTTTAAGCAGGGAGGAAGCATGAAACACTAGCACTGATTGGGGACTTTCATGACTCTATCTGGATGCCAGTGTCATGCTGTGTAAACATGTGGATCCATTAGACAATTCTTGGAAGCAGTGAATTCCAAATTTGATCTAGTGATAGGACTCCTGCTGCTTGGGAAAAAAATAAAAAAAAGATGGGGTTGTGAAACCACACAAGGAAAACGTTTCAGATTTCTTAAAAAAAAAGAAGAATGCAAAGCACAGCATGAACAATCCTGTCCTGGATGGCCTGCAGATCCCAGCCTCTGCAGAGTCCAGACACACAGAAAAAAACACCTGAGCCCTTGGCTTTATAATTTTATAAAACTTAGTCCAACCTGAAAGGATAAAAACATTTGCATAGGGAAAAATTCGTGTCCACGTGCAGAATACAAATACATTTTCCTTGCTAAGTGACAATCTGCACCAGTGATTTTTATCTTCTTGCACATTTCTTGTGCAGGCTCCTGCCGGAACTGGAGCTGGAGCTCTCTGGTATTCCCAGCAAGGCTGGCTGGGGAAGGGAGTGGTGCTTAACTGCCTTCCTTTAGATGTGCTGGCAAAGCAGCACTTCTTGCTTTGTAGTACTTAATGGGCTAAAACACACGTTGAAATTAACTCCTTCATTAGCTAACATAGCTGCTGCTCCTTATCACTTTCATTTTTCTTAATTATAGCACTGCAAAATTTGATGTTCTGATTCAGAATTCAGTATGATTAATACAACACATGAATTATATTTGTTATAATATAAATCACAAGCCTCGTGAATAAAAGTATAATTACACATGACCTTTGAAATCATACTCCATTCTTTAAGCTATCTAGAAATAACTATGCTCATTCTGCCCATGCCACAATTTCACTTCAAGTTGCCTACATTAAAACAGAAACCAGTGAGTTCAGCTCCCAGCAAAACTGCAAACTCACCTTAAGGCTATCACTACAGAACTTGTTATTCATCTCCACAGACTTAGAGATGTGAAGAGCCGTGTGTATAGCTCAGCATTTCCATTATGATTCATGTTGGGACTTAATCAATCCTGAAATGTTATTTACTACATACAGGGAATTGTACTTCAACAGCAAGGATCAGAAAGCAAGAAAATCAGTGCAGAAGGGCTCCTGCGGAGCTGAGGAGGAAAGCAGTGAGTCACACACGTTATCCTTGGGAAGCTGCAGCAGGTCAGCAGTAGCAAAGGTGCTCTTTGGAGACTGCTGGGTGACTACAGAACTCTTCTCCAACCCAGCCCATAAGAGCTCCATGAGCACACAGCGGTGGTCCAGGGAATGCAGAGCTCAGTGATGCACCTTGCTGTGCATATAAAGAAACTTGTGCAACTTTGCCAGCTGAACTCAACAACTCTCATGGCTAATTCCAGTGATATCCCTACCCACGTGGAGATGAGGCCACAGGACACAACTAAAGCACTGAAGGACTGCATAACTCAGGGGGGACATCTCCTGCAGCCTGTCCTTACACAGCTGGAGCTCCCAAAGCTCCAGATGTGTCACAGCTGTGTCCAGGTGGGACTTCAGCAGTGAGGGGCACCAGAAGGAGCTCTCCACAATCGGTTTCTGCTCTGAAGCATGGGGCAGCTGTCCCACTACATCCCTAAATGTGACTTAAATTTGTCTGGAAGTATGAACAGAACAGCTGCTCCTTCTTTGGATGGATTTGTGGCAGATTTATTTTTTCTTCTTGAGAAGTGAGGCCAGCCAGAGACTGTGATGAGCCAGCCACTGCTGCAGGGTTTTACAGCCAGCAGAGCTGGTGTTGGGCATTTCTACCTGTGTGGCACATCACAACAACACGTTAGCCATGGAAATCCCTTTCTCTTAAGATCAAGACCACATAAAATAGTAACAGTTTGTCCTTCTATTTACTATTCCCCATCAAACTATGAAACTAAAGTTACAAGCAAAATACTGGCTGCACTGTTTGTTTTTCTTGGGCCTTAAATGCCAACCACAAGATGTCAAACAGAGGGCAGAGAGAGGCCAAGGAGAGCTGGGGAGCCCTGACTGGAAAATGTGGTAGGAACAACCATAACTGGTGCTGATAGTAGACAAAAAGTGCATCAGAATGAGATCAGATCTTTTACAGACCAGCGTTGCATCTCTTAGTAAGACTTAAATACAAAAAAGAATGAAGTAGTATGGGCAGCTATCTTAAAATATTTTTTCCCAGATGAAATATTCTACTTACCTCAAAATTCAGTCATAATTAAGTACCCTTGAACAAGTTAATCTTTATTTTTAGGGGAAAACTCATCTACTCTTATTAAAGTTTGCCTTTCTCTACAAATATTACTGTTCAATCATTAATCTCAGCTCAAACCTCTTTAATTCCTTACGTATGCCTGTTTATATTTTTTTTCCTACTGCAGTACATATGGAAGTTAGTGCCTTACTTGTTTTTTCTTCTCCTTTAGATAAGTTGCATCTGCATACTGAAACAGCAGTTGCAAATTTTGAGTGGATGGATATATTACATTTCCTATAATGCAATATAATATAATTCTATTTTTCCTCATAGCATGCAAAAGAGCAAACACATTCTCAGTATAGTGAATTAATAACGTGACACTGTGTGCCAAACCCACCACTTCTTACAGTAACTAACCAGAGTGACATTTATCATGGTTTCATATTACAGGACAAATATTTGATATTGGGACTGTTACATGTCAGTTTTAACCCACCAAGCATGACATTTTTAATGAGGAGAAGGAAGTTATGGTTCTATTTTTAGATCAATCTACAGCTTTTACTCAGGATCTTCAATTCATCTCACAAGTGTAAATAAAACCATCAGCCCCACTGTGAGGCATTACAACAGCAAACATCATGAACAGTTATGTTACAGATTTTCTAATCATTGGATGAAAACACTGGATATTGTACACTGAGTACTGTAGGGAGATGCAAGACAAAAAATTTAAAGTGATCTATATTTACCAGATTTGATTAAATTTTGTTTTCATTTCTTTCAATCACCTAGAAGTAAGTGTTTCACCTTTTTTTTTTTCTTTTTTTTTCTTCTCTCAGTGGCTCCATCTCAGATTGACATTCTCCTGGGCTGCATCTCATGTAAGTAGAGCTGTAGCAATACAGTGTGATTATTATTGCGCATGCTTATTTCATCAATGTAGAACTGTGAAAATTTTTACCAAAACTGGGACTTTTAGACCTGATATTTACTTCTGTAAAAATGTACTAGAATAGCAAGTCCTGACTGAAGAGGGAGTTAAGATAAATGATATTAACACTCAGATTGTCCTTCTCAAAGATCACAAACCACCCACTTAAACAGTCTCAAAAATTACATTCAATTTACTACATCTGTGTAAGTTTGTGAAATCTGGACTCTTCCAAGGATGATGGAAGTGTCCCATCATCCTTGAGGCACTCCAGGGCTCTTTGCCAGGCAGGGACACCTCTGGAGAAGCAAGCTGAAGGCACATCAGGACCTTTAACTGGCATTACATCTGCAAATAAAAGAAGGAATGGAGGCTGCAGTGCTTTCCTGGGAGAGCATCCTGACAGGTCAGCTTGCCCATGGGAACGAGTGTCACTAACAAGGGCTGATCAGGGAGAAGGGGAAAGGCAAAGCCAAGCCCTTGTTGGCTCAGCAGGAAAGATGCACCTTTAGGAAAGACTTCTAATCTAAACTTAATTTGTTTAGGTTTCAAGGACAGACACAAAACTTCACCTTGCCTTCTCCAAGAGGCCAGTTAATTCCATTCAGTGAGCACTGATGGTGCAAACAGCACCAATACTCTGGGAGAGTATTTGCACACAACAAAAGAGTTTGGGTCCAAGGTGTGGCACCTGCTCAGCGTGGAGAGGAACAGGGGACTTGGACAGCCCACCCTAATGAGTAAAGGATGAGAAGCCAGGAATTATTTAATGTTGATTCCAGCTCTGCCAGTACCAGCTGCTGCTCTGTTGCTCTGAGTGGGTCACCTCATCCTTTTTCTTATTCTCCTATGTACAATAAGCATTTTGGTGCCCAGTGTCCCATTTAATGTTCTAGTCATAAATGCACTGCCTCCCTTTACTTTGATAAAGTACAGTCAGCATCAATAGTAATACTTTTTAAAAATATCTTTCCAACTATTGTGAAACAGGAGCTGACTGTTTATGGAGTACTTATTTTTTATGTCAGTTTACCATAGGGCCTCTTTAGCCACAGGCTTACAGCTGGAGGCCCCAAGGCTTTTTTTGGGAGTGGAAACTTTTTGAGTTCAGCTCTTAACAAATTTCCAGCCTGCAGTATGTTTTTCATTAGTCTACATGGTGTTATAATAAATGATGCACTTCCTCTTTCATTTTATGATTTTTTTTCTTTTAACATGCAACAATTTTTCTGTGTCTGTTTTTTATTACTTTCAATATACTCAACCACACTAATCTTAGAGACTGTGTATAAAAACAGAACAGATATACTGAATAAGATACCAGCTACAGCAAGACAAGCTTTTAAGTCGAAATTCTTCACTGAAGGCCAGTCATAAACCCATTACATGTATGCAGCTCCATGGGCAACCACTTTTTTAGAGGCTGCTGTTTTTTAAAAATAATCTATTACCCCAAAACCTAGAGCTGGTGTAGAAATGGCTCTGCCAGCATATTCACCTGGAAGATATTCAGCTCAAAAAGTCTGATCCCACTGGCAATTCTCCACTACAGCTCCCACTGTATGTGTTTGCCTGCTTTAAATATGTTTTTTATATAGTTGATACACACACTTTTTTTAAGACAGCCTTCCTTCTATATTTTTCTCTCTCTCTGTAATTTTTAATAAGAATATATTCCTGGGGGCTGACAGCACCAGGAAAACCAGGCTATGCCAACCAGGAGAGATTCCAGTTGAACATCATCATGTCTGGCATCCTGCATTTCATTTACAAATCTTTGATTTCTAAATGAATGGCAGTTCAAAGTACACATGAAACACAGATACTTTCTGCTTATGTACATAGAGATTGTTAGAGATTAGACCACTTTTAATTAAAGACTCGAGCAGGTGTCAGCTCATGGGCCTCTCTGAATTTGGTTTAAGAAGATGTATGTGCCACAGTTACCCAGCAGCACATTAATGCAAGCAGAATCAAAGAGACTTTCCTCAACAAAGCCAAGAAAAGCTACTTTGTTAGAGGGTTTGAAGTTTGCTACTACTGATCTGTCATTTATGGAACATCACATTCTTGGGAAACATTTTAGAACACTTAAAAATAAATAAACAAGCCCCCAGCAAACAGTCCCATGACCAGAGCCCCAGGCCACACAAGATGTATTAATTTCAGTGGGGTTATGCTGTGCCTCTGTTTACACATCTGACTACTCAGAGTTAATTTCCAGTATCAAGGCCTAAACCAGATAATTTAAGAGCATTCTGGACTCAGACAAGAAGAGTTTAAACATGGAAATGGAACTACTTCCAAGTAATTTTTCTCTGCATCATACTTCAGAGTGAGAGCAATATGAGGGGCACTCTGTTTCTCCATTATTCAAAAGATTCTTCATTTCTTTTTAAAGGAAATCCAAAGATTAATTTAAAGCCATCTGATGAAAATACTTTAATATTTACCTTCATATTTTGTTGTAATATATAGTGAATTCAGGCGATTTCAAAAGTTATCCTGGATGCTTCTCATTTCAAGGTGTCAAATATTGGCTGTCAGAAATTTCCATTACACATTGTCTGACAATATTTGCTGCTCTGGAGTACGTGAACTGACTTTTAATTCTTACAGAGGTAATGATAATAAAGTTTATAGAAGCTGGGCACAGGTGACATTTTAGAATTTTGTGTTTATTGCAAGTCCCTCCTTTCCAGGTCCATAAAGGAAGTGTAAAAAATGGTTTGAACTGCCAAATGTATAAATTTCATCCTTTCATCAGTTATAGCTACTCTCAGACTGGTCTCCTAATCACCCTTTAAAAATGAGGGCACCACGAGCCCTTGGCAGCAGTGCTACAGCTGACATCTGAGGACAGGAAAGGAGCACACCTGTAATCCTGGGATTTTATGGCTAGTAAATCACCAACTGAAGCCCCAAACCCGAGAGCAGACCATGACAGAGCTGTGGGAAGGAAAAAGTGAGGCAGGCAGAGCCACCAGCTGACAGTCAGGGGGATGCAGGACAAGCATGGGACAAAGACAGACCAAAGGCAGGACCAAAAGACCTGCCAGGGCTGGATGTGCAGCAGTAAAATACCAGCCTACATCCCAAAAGCTGCCTTATGGAAGGCACAGCACGGCTGCAAAGGCAAACTTTAAAGGTGGCATAGGGTGGTTAACATGAAAGCACAATTTTTGGAGTCTCAGCTGATCCCAAAGGGAAGACTGAGCACTTGTGTATAAACCAGCTTTCTCTTTTGCAGTTACTTCCCCCTACTTCTTTACTTACTACAATATTGCATACAGAGAAATCTGAAAAATAAAAAAATGGTAGAAACCAAGACTTCTTTGCTTCAGCAATAAAGTACAAATCTAGAGTAACCATGAAGGCCCAAATTACAAAACATCCACCAGTGCAACCAAGAATTAAGAACGGCTCCTGAATTTTATCAAGCTGGCTGCAGACAGTGTAAGGAATCTCCCTTAGCCAGGAAGGAAAAATGCCTAAATTCAGGTGAGATTCTTTTTGTGCAGCTATGGCAGGCACAGGTTACAAAGTGGGTCTTTGTACGGCTGCTCCACCTCCAGCTTTATTTGCTGGGAACCGGTTATGTAACATACACAAAAGAAAATAACCATTTCTGGGTTGTTTCCCTTTGCAAGCCCTGGGCTGCCAGGAGGAACTGAGCGAATTCAAAAGCAGCTTCCCTTCTGTTGCTCTTTTGGGTGTTTCTCTTTGAAGTGGCACCCTGAGTGGCTGCTCATTCACCAGTTTTGTAGGTAGCCTTTAAAGCAATGCTTTCCACCCTTCGAGCTTAAGTACAGAAACATACAATTAATTAAACCAAGTTAGTGGTGTTATTATTGCAGCCTTTTATTTCTACTTGGTGTCAAGACTCTTAAGACAAAAGGACTCTTTGTAGTAGGATTTCAGACACTCTGGGGAAAATTATGAACTTTAAGACTGATCTGATCTGGTTCTTGCAACACAGGAACAATCTAAGGAAACCATTTAGCTATTGCTAAAAGGAAAATTCATTCTAAAATCCAGAAACAGCGTCAAACTTTGCAGTGTTACTGTGCTGTATTTAGCTGATGATTTAACTCTTTGTTTTGACATGCTATTTTTAAATCGGTTTTTTTCCATTAAAAGAAGACTTAGCCTAAAATTTGGAATTTTTGTGTAGTAGATTTCCTGCCTAGGAAATCTTTGGTAACAGATAAATGAACCACTAATCTGCCAAATGGCTCTAATGCAACAAAAATTGCATCTATTGCTGCTTGTAATTATAGTGACCAAACATTACTGGTTTCCAAATATTTTCCTGGTGTGAAATGTTTGTAAACCAATCTATTGCACTGCTGCTGAACTCCAGGAACATTCTCCAGGATGGTTCTAGTCCTTAGCTTAAAAAGTTTCCACATTATTAAGAATTACTATGGAGAAAAATCTCAGTAAATCTGTCTTACCATAATGGCTCACTCCCATTTCCACACACTGTGTATGTTGTTTATTTTCATTCTTTGAGCATGGGATTTTATAGCCACAATTATCTCATTTTCTCATAGTACAAACAGTCCCATTTTCATTCATTAAGGTCAACATTTTCATTGTATTCTTCCTCTGTTTTTTTTCTTCCCTTTAAAATCTGCTATGAACAATAAATACAATAGGTTTATGCTATCAAAATACCTCGGGGTAGAGATTTATTAATACATTGTTTTTTCACATGAGGATAGATCAAAAGTGGTAATAGTAAAATGGACAACTAGAGGAAATGATGTTTTAGCTCCATTTCCATTCTCCATAACCTTTAGAAGAAATCTACAATCATGCAACCTCTTCAAAGATTTTTGTGCAACAATTTTCTCCAAAATCTGGAAGGCTTCAAGAAGTAAAGTGCAGTCAAGCAGCTTTTAGAAGCTGGTAGCACTTCATGGTCAGCTGGCTGTGAAATCCTACTCACTACTACAGTCTGGAGCTTGCAAACTTGGTGCTTTACAACTTTTTTAAAGGGTTGAAGGGTGGGGAGACTGCAGCAAAGCATTTATTAAGGAAGACAGTAATACCCTGGACTTTTTCCTTTGCTTGTGCTTTGTCCTGCTTCTCCTCTGCTGCAAAGTGAGCTGTAGTGCCTTCAGCCTGTCCTGTAGTGCCTTCAGCCTGTCCTGTGAGCTTCACAAAATACACCAAGAGGGTTAAAGCCCTTTCTCCCTCTCCCCACTACCTGAGGTCTGCAAAGGAAAGAGCTGCTGAAAGCCTGGGAAGAGGAAAAGGTCAGGGGCTGTGTATTGTATCCTGTATGTTTGGATTAGCCCACAATAGCTAAATAAACTGACCTGATGTCTAATGACATTTTCAAACAGTAGCTAAGAAAATGAGCCAAAGTATGCAGAGACAAAAGATGCACACAGACTCACCAAAACCCATCTCTAATACATCCATGACCCAATGGAATTTCAGCAGTTTGGCCACACCAGTCAGGGTCAAATATAAAGGAACTCAAGTTAAAAAACCTGCTGACTAGAAAAGACTCCTGCCTTGCCCATTCTTACCACTCCTACTGATATGCAACTATCAGAGTTTTTGCACAGAACGATGTTTTTGAAACAGAATCACGGTCTTTTTGAAATAAAATAAAAGGCATGCTACTGACATGAACCACAAGCTTGGAATACTTCGGGAAAGTTTCTATGAATTAGCAGGGTTAGCAGGTCTGAGGGATTTTCACTACAAACCACACAAGGATCCCATCAGCAGAGGAAGGAGCTGTGCTGGAGGAGGTTCCCACTCCTGTAATGATGGAGCTGGCACAAGGAGAGTAACCCTGAGCTGCCTCGGCTGCTCCCTGCACTGCAGTGCCCCTCAGAATGAGCTCCTCTCTTGTCCCACCCGGACACCAAGCAGGTGCCACTCACTTTTCTGCTGAGGGCCACCAGAAAGAGGCTGTGCCAAGGGCTGTGACACATCCAGCTTCCACAGCCAGTTTCACCAGAGCTCATCTGGAACAGCCCTCAGGGAGAGCTGAGTTTATTCCTCAAACCAGAGATGCTGGTTCTGAGGAATGAATGCATGATTAATGGGGTTGCACCACTGAGACAATTGTGGTCGCCTTTTTAAAGTTTTCCATCAAAGTTCCTGCAACCAGAAATACTGTAGCAGATGAAGAAAGAAAAAGAGTCAAAGCTGTGCCCATATAAAAGGCAGTGCTAAAGCAACTAATCTAAAATTTGCAAATAAGTCTTGCTTACCTCAGCTGATTTGCACATTCAGTTTCATTTTTTATGTAATTACCAAAGCATTTTCAGACTTGTTATGACCAAATATGAACTTGCTGAATATTCACACTAAGATGAAACAGAAATAAACAGTCTTGACTGAACCCCATTAATACTACACCTTGCTTTACACTTAAAACAGTAATACTGAAATGAGACAGAGTGTCAGTGGGGATTGGCTTCATTCTGTGCAGTGAACCAGGAGATCTTTGCCCAGAGTCTCTGTCATGAACCATCAACTGCCTGCATTCCCTTGAAGGTACCAGCTTAAGATAAAAGTATACTGAGGAATATTTGTGCTAATTCTTTATATGAATAACCACTCTTTATAGACACTCTGCATATGGGTATGAAGGGCTGAAACACAGCCACTAATTCACTAATATTGTAATGATGCTTCAATGAAAACCACTTCAGCTCATAAAAACAATACTCTGGCAACCACAGTCCTGAATAACTACTTTCACTTTAACCTTGTGATTTGTTTAATCCACCTGAATCACTGACTCTACCTCAGTTACTGCACAGAGCACTCCTGAAAGGTGAACTTCTAAAAGTCATTATAGTGTCGAACAAAATTGAACAGAACTTTGCTTTGGTCTTTTTAGCTTCTGTAAGTAAAAACTATTACTAAAATTGTCCATCAGTGAGATGTAGTAGCACGTTAGGGACCTCAGCACCTTAAACATATGGTGACTTGAACAGCTGAACCACTACAGATTTTTCTGTAAGCAAAACCCTGCACTGTTCACATCCCACTGTCATATTAACAGAGTTACCTGTAATTATGAACTTCAGGGCTGCACATTAACTTTACAGAACCATCAGCCATGAGAGATTTATTTGGGGTGAGATGGACAGGGAGCTGCCATGTTTAATTCAGTGTATGAATCAAGCCAAAAGCATTGAATACTACACTGCATCTGAAAATTCATCTTGTAAGGAGAGCTCCAAGGCTTCTGTGATCTCTGCTGCTTAGTGGTGACAAAAAAAAACCTGCATGATGTTTTTTGCGTGTGTCTCATGCTCATACCAGACACCTGTCCAGCTGAACCTCTACCATGTGCACAGCAAAAATAACTTGGCTTTGCTTAAAGGTGTTTTAGGTTTGGGCTCATTTTCCTGGCAGGTCACAGAAGAGGTTCCACCTTCACTGAGGTTTGTGTTTGCTGGCTTTGCAGTGAGGCAGAGTTAAAAAATAAGTCACCAAAGTAAACCTCAACATTTCCCTCAGTCCCCTTGCAGCTGTGTGGCCAGGACCAAGTCTCACCACAAAACCCCATCCATAGATCTGCCCATGGAATCTTCATTCATTTTAGGGTTAATCTCCTTTACAGTTGATAAGTAGAAGCGTATCTTAAATTTTACTGCTCTGGAGAGACCAGAAAACACAAGAAATATCTGGAAAAGTTCTCTTAAGTATGGATATTGTTGAAATGTGGACCTTTATGGTTAAAGCACAACAATCTCCTCTGCCACAAGTTCCCCAAGTTGATCAATTACCACTTGTTACTACAAGCTGTAGCTACACAGCATAACTGTGTCAGGGATTCCATCTCTCTACACTCAGACAAACCTTATGGGAAGTCTGCTGGAAAAACCCAACCAGGAAAATGGAAAAGGTATTAGGTAGTGGACACTGCAGCCCAAAGAAGTGATGGACTGATGGGGCCTATAAGAGCAAGCAGCTGCCTCTAGAAAACCAAGAGTGCAGCAGACTCAAAGGAGCCACATTTTTACCTCCTGCTGTCCCTGGAGACCAAAGAAGTGCTATTCCATCTCCTAATCTCTGCATTTTTTCCCTGCAAAAGCTGATCTGCTGAAGTTTATGAGGTCTGAATTTCAAAAGGAAAGCACACTTCCCCTTCAACTCCATGCCCAACTGTCACTGGTAATATCAAATATAAATCAACAACACAGTTTGGGTTTTCTTCTCCGTGTTTCAAAATACAAACCATACATTATGGCTTAACCAAATGAGTGATAAGTATGAAATATTACAAGCCATAAAAAAAGGAAAAGTCATAATCCTGGGCTGCCTCACACTGTCTCCTCAAAGAAATATTACTTCAGAGATTAAAGAAGTACTTGTTTATTTAATAATCTGACCAATCTCCAGGAACAGAAAATCTAATGGAAAATACCTACATGGGACCTACAAGCAGAGCTGCTGTGTGATAGACATTATAAATAGAGATTTGGGGGTTTTTAACTTTAGTGTAAACAATAAAAGCTTAGCCAAAGGGAGCAAAAAAAGAAACCTGAACTAAGCAAATACTTAGGTCATAAATACCAACACTCAGAAGGTTCTCAGGTGTTAAGCTTAGAGTCTATCTCAGAGTCCTGTTGTGAAGTTTTAGCTTCTAAGAAACTGCAAAATTTAAAAAAAGCAACTAATGGTATAAAATAACAAAATGCATTTATATTACATACAGCAAAGAAGACACACATGCTAACATGAGTGACGAATTCTTCATTCATTTTATGGGTCAACTCCTTTATGGTTGATAAGTAAAATCATATATTAAACTTCACTGCTTTGGGGGAGGAAGGAAAAACACATAAATTATTTCTTCATTACAGTTTTAAAAGGCAAATTATTTAAGGACTATTTGTATTCAAGCTAAATAGACGGAATCATGATGTTACAGGCTTTTTATTCAAATGCAAAGAATTTACATTTACCTACCACCTCATTAAAGTCAGATGACAGAGCAGCACCATTTTCTTTACATGACTTCTTTTTTCCCCCCCAATTAAAATGTTTCTTCTGAATGCTTAAAAGCATCCTGAGGTTTACAGTATTTTTCAAAGCTCTTGTTGGCTCTGTTTCAGGTCTAATGTAGGTTACTGTCTGAAGTCTCCAGAGGCCAGGTGAAGTTGCAGGGTTTTGCATTTGTGTTTCCGAGGTGGGGGAATGACTGCGGGCATACACGGCTGTGCTGAGCGGCTCTGAAGGAAGTCACCTCTCACTAACACAGTATTTCTGTCAGCTTGGCTCGCTCTGTTGTGGCCCATGACTGTGTTATTGAGCACGGAATAGCTGCTCCCATGGTCACACTCTTTTCCTGTACCGGGGCTCTCGGGGTCTGATGCAGCCGCTGTTTGTCCCCGTTACACCAAAGGCTGAGGAACTGTGCCCGAACCGCAGCGTGCCCTTTCCAAAACCTCTCCTAGAGCCTTTCAGAGCCAGGGCCAGGGGACACAGCACCATGCCTAGGGCAGGATCAGGCCCTGGCTTTGCCAGAGCTCCAGTGAGAGTGTGTGGCTGCAGCACAGGGGATTTCTGAGCACGTCTGTGCAGGGCAGTGACATGCAGCCAGGGTGTCCAGAGCCACGCCGAGGCCACTGTGGCCACTGCCACCCTCTACCCTGCCACAGAAACTGGACTCCAAAAGGGATGGCCTGATGGGCAAAATGTTTCTGCTGGCCATCAAGGGACAGCAAGGCCGTGCCACCTCCCAGGTGAGATTTTCAGCGGTCCTCCCTTTAGATGGCGTTTGGTTTGTTAAGAGCCTAGAAAGAATTTACGTGAAATGCATCTAAGGCTTGGATCAGTGAAAATGAATCATGTCGTCATTAGGAAACAATGTTTGCTTTTCAGATAACAGTTCTTAACGGAAAACATCACTGTTTGAAGTTGTCACACTCCCCTTGTATCTGGTTGGCCAAAACAAAGTCACAGTAGCTTTTCTTGTGCATATCAATTTTCATGCACATTAGGCTAGATTTCTCACTGTTTCTTTAGGTAATAACTATGTGCTTTATTTGTTGCTCTGGATATACAAGATCTCTGTGTTTCTGTATATTAAATCTAGAAGTATTACAAGGGAGGGGAGAAGTATAACAGAGGAATTGATCAAAAGTTAACCCAATTAATCTTTAAGAGAAAAAAGTTCTCAGTGAAAGCGAGATCCTTATGAATCTTTTATTCATATGATAGTAATGAACGTGCAGCAAACCATACTGTAAAATATTACTGCGAAACAGATAGACACAGCAGTAACTAATTAACTAATTAATCACAATTAAGTTGCATTTTCATTTATATTATAAGAGAAGGTAAGCCAAAGGCAAACTTCAAAGCACCAAAAATTTCCTAACTGCTTTCAGCAGAAGCATTGAATAAGCAGAATGACTGCTGTCCTTTTAGCCTCTATAAGCATTTTGAACTACACTAGTCACTATGATTTTCTGCAAATCTGTTTTCTAGTGTACATAGCAGAACACCTCGTTTCCCTTAGGGCTCTGTCAGCTGAACTTTACATTGTTCTGACAGAAATGCTAAAGCAGCATAAAAGGCAGCACCCTGTTTGTCATGCCAGTATCACATCCAGCACGTGTTTGATTGGCTCCATCATGTAAGTCTGAGCAGAATTCCATGGATCTCTACACAAGTCAGACTGATTCTGAAGTGATGCAACGAAGTTAATCAAATGTCTGGTCAAAGTGATTAATGTAAACATCAGTGTTAGTGATTTTTACATCAGACTGATTCATCTGAACTCCTGCATGCAGGATCTGAACAGCAGATAAGAGGTTATCAGAATATTCTGCATATTTTCCACAACAGCCACAAGTATGGCTCATTTAAGTGAAGACAGACCAGCAGGCTCCAGTGACCTCCCTACAAACTGTGCTTCACTGTTCTCAGCACCCGGTGCCTGTGTGAGCTCTGTAAAAACAACCATTTATCAATCATTAGTAAGAAACTGGCTCTCTGACAAACTAATTACTCCTCAGGCTTCCACCCATTAGCACAGGAGGAAGCAGATTATACATTTATTTTTGTGGTAGGCTGACCTCAGCTGAGCACCACATACCCACCAAAGCCACTCTCAATCCCCTCCGTGGCTGGAGAGGGAGAGAAAATATAACTCAAAGCTCATGGGTTGATTGAAGGAGAGGGACAGATCACTCATCCATTACCATCCTGAACAAACCAGACTCAACTTACAGAAATTTCATTCATTAACCATCAGATCAGGGTAGGGTAATGAGAAATAAAACTGAACACCTTCCCAAAAGCTTGCCATGCAAACCCAATGTGATTTTACGTATCAGGGCTCCTGCAGTAACAAAGGTGCTACAGAAGTTGGTTTTGCTTCCTGAAGCAGGCAAGACTTGCTAAAAACAGCATGTTACCTATGTAGGACACGAAGAGATCTCTACAAAAAGTCTGTTCAGATTTTTAGAGTTAATTGCTGTATGGCATGTAAATGAATACACTGCAGTTAGTAAGCACTGGTATTTATTTCCATGTCATTAATGTGGCTGTAGTTCCAGGAATTTGTAGAAATCCTAACCATGGCTTTTCAAAATACCATGGAATGGATACAGTGTGGGCAGCAGGTTGCTACTGGTAGTAGACTCCAGGTGTAACTTCACAGATGTTTTTGTAATGGGAGGCTTTAGGTTTAAAGAGTCCAGGTTTACAGAGGTATCAGACTCCTTCGCACATTTCTTCCTACAAAATTACTTTGGGTTGATTTTTTTTGCCCTTGGAAACATTTGTCCAGCCTCATGTTGGCCTGGAAAAACAATACCCATTAGGAGTACCTAAGGAAGCATCCCCACCCACAGGTCTGTGGAAGGATGGCCAAGGACTCAAATGAAATCATCAAATACTTAAACCTGTCAAACTCTTTGTAAGCATCCCATAACAGAATGTGCTAAGGGTTATTTTCAAGTGTGATATATACATTTGGCTGCAGTGGGGAGTCTTAGAAGGAACTGAGTTTATTGGTAGAACATTTTGATGACTAAGGGATAAAAACCCCCCCGTTGCTGATAAAGTGGAGTGGGGTGTGGCACACGGCAAGAAATAGATGGACAAACCAGAACTCATTCATGTCAGAAAGATGCCTCAGGCCCCATGTAAATGAAAATTCTTATTCTAAATCTTACCATCTAATAATAACCAACCTTAGATCAGCATTAATATTATACTAGATCCCCAAGAATGTAAATTTAAAATATTTTATTCAGACATTATAAATGGAATAAGATGTAATCAGTAATTACACAAATTCATCCAGGAGGCAGCTAGAAAATGCTATTTCCTTCACCAAGCAGTGAAAATTAAAAGCCACAGGAGTGTCAGGAACAAGATGTCTCAGACTTGCCAGCAATTAACAGAAAGATATGTTTATCTCCAGCGGATGTGAAAAATTTTGAAGTCATTTCAGCCTTAACGCAACTATGCTGAGGGCTGATTTTTTTCCCTTCAATCTCTAAACTCAAACCAGTTTTATAATTCTTCTATGTGCTATCTGATAAAGAACTGTGTCAATATTTCTGCTTCTACTGGAAACCTGGTCCCTGCAGTCAAGAGTGTTCCACAAGAGTTTCCTCCCCAGCCAATGTGATGGTCTGCTTGATAAGTCACAGCTTTCACCAGTGTTTCTAATAGGAAACAGCATCATGTTATAGTTTCCAGGAAAAGTACCATCTGTGCCTCCTGTCAGTCTCTGCAACTGGCACCAAAAGGTCTGTGGGGAATGTTTCTGTACTGCCAAATTTCAGCAGAGCTCCCTGCCCAAGCCCTGAGCACGGGTGCAGCTGACAAACAGTGGGGGAAGATAAGAGCTGCTGTTTCCACCCTGCCAGCTCACCAGGCCAGCTCATTTACAGACTCATTCCAGCACAGTCCGTGCGCCTTCGACACACTCTTCCTGGAATGAATTCGGTCAGCAAAGCCCAGACTTGGCATAATTTACATTAATTTTGATTGGCGAGAATCTGTCTTCTTTACTGGAGTGATGCTGATTTGCACGAACCATTCCTTACTGGAATCTGGGCAGTTCCCAAATGCTGGAAATGCAGAGATCCAGGCACCTGCTGTCTTCTAAGAGCTGCAAATGACCTGTTTGCACTTACTAAAGACATTACCTAAACAAAGAATTTTACCATAAAACCATCTCAAATATTAAAAAGGCCTCAGCAGAAGTTACTACAATACGATCTTTACATAAAAAACAGGAACACAGAAGTTTCATGAATTTTTTTCCCACAAACTGGTCTTGACTGACCTGTTGCTCTACAGTTTAAGTGCCTGTAGATACGGGGGGGGGGGGAAAACTCCTTATATTTAAACACTGATGATTGGAAGTTATGAAAAATTTATTAATGAAATCACCCACTTCATCTATTAAGTTCCTGAGGTCAGAATAAATGAATGAAATGTTTTCATTAAAAAAAGTGGGATAAACTGTCTACTGAGTCCCAGCTGCTCTGAACATCAACATCACAACAGTAAAGATGCTTTCTGAGGGTGTCTGAAACCCTTGTTAGATCCAATGAGTTGTAGTATTTCATACTAAAAGAATCTTACAACTTACATTCTGTTTTAAACTGAAGGGACCTATTTGCTTGTGTCTCTCCCAGAAACTGAAATTTTCTGTATTTTTTAATGAATTCTTTTGGTTTCTGTGGCTTGTTAGTTACAAGCACACTGAAAATTCTCACAAAGGTTGAATTTTTATAAAAGTTTTTTTTTTTCAGTGAAGCAGTTGAAAGGATTAATATATATATATATACACATAACAACTTTTAGTCATCTTGACACTGAATGTTACTTAAGGTAGCTGCTACTTAGTTTTAAAGTAGGATAGCTACACCAAAATCAGCTTCCAAGTGCTCTGAAAACATGGAGCAGAAGTGCAGCAGTGCTAACTGGCTGGTCAGCACTCTGAATGGCGCCATCCACTCTGCTGATGCTTAAAAGCTGTCACTTCTTGTATTCCAACTGGTCAACCTTATAAAATCCAGAACTGGAAGCACCTTACGTAAGCTGATTTTCTAATGCTGCATTCATTCTAATTATTCCTGGTATTTAATACGCCATTAGTTCCTGGAAGTGAATATGAATACTAGGAAAATTACTCAGGTTTTGTTTTGCACATAACTCAATCTTTTTAAAAAGCATTATCTAGTGGATATTTGAGCATCTCCAAATTGTATCTCATGTCAGGATCCCTGGCAGCTAAGGCCTGTAGATAGATGAATACAAGTAATCACTGTGTAAATTCATTCTGCCTGATGAAATCCTCACCTTTAGCATGCACAAAAGGAAGGTATTTTGCTTTTTGCAGTGATGAAATCTTTAAGTATTAAAAGTTACACTGTTCACTCTAGAGTGAATTCTTTCTGGCTGCACAGAAACATTAAAATAGAAACTATATGTCATGTTTTCCATACAGAAGCTCTTTACAGGATTCAGTGATAAAGCTAAGTCAGGAAGGGGTGGAGCAGCACATCAGTGCCACTCATCCGATGCTGGGACAGGGAGAACTTAACAAAACAAGGCTGAGTTTATGGAGTTAACCCGTGCAGAGCCCCCGGTGCAGCTGTTCCCCAGCAGCTGCCAGGAGGGCACAGCCACTGGCAACCCAACTCCTGCCAGAGGCTCCACCACAAAGGAATAAACGGCACGAGAAAGGAGGATTTGTCTGGAGTGGCAGATGTGCCTGGCAGACAGCATGTGTGTGTGAACAAGGGATTCCTTCCACGCAGATCTTTAGGGGCTGCAGTGCTGGGCTGTCTCCTCTCCACAGAACTTCTACCCCATGGTAGAGTTGGTTATTACAACCTTCCAGAGCACCACGACATTGCCACTGTCCAGCAGATCTAAAGGGCTCTTGAACACACCACTCAGCAGTTTTGATGATGGGTTCCAGAGTAGCTGATCTTTTTTGTCGTCCTTTATTGGTCTTATATTATCTGTTCTCATAAGCTTTAAGCTGCTTAGAAATTGAGAGGGAGAAAGAGAAACTAAAGCAAATGTAATTATTCATTTCTGATGGATACACATGTTCTGAGCAACCTTCTATGAACTCTAAAAACTGAAGAAAGATCTGCAGTTCTTACCTATTAGAGAATAGGCACATCCTAAAAAAACAGTTGCCATACACTAAAATCAAGTTTTCCTCCTCCTTCCAAACAAAAAGCCCATTTGAATTCATTTCTTGATGCTTAGTGACCTGTGGCAGCAATTTGCAATTTACTTTTGACATCGCCTTATATGAACTCGGATTCCCAAAGAGCTGAACAATCTAAACAGAAACCACATGTGCGGCTGACATTGCTAATAATTGTATTATGTTAATAATTTTACATGTTATTTATACATTGAATAATAATAACAATTACAAAAAACAACAAAAGGTCAAAACAGGACGGGGGGAAAAGCATCTGTTCAGCAGGTTGCCAAGAGGCCAGGGCAGTAAGCAGATTATCAGGGCACAAGTGGGATCTGAATCACCAGGTAGCCGCTGTGCAGATGATTTATCACAAAGGCGGTGCTTACAGAATGAGAGGATAAACAAATGAGACAGAGATTGCCAGCATCTATGGAACAATAGCAAAGGTCACCCAGCAAGGGACAGGGGGACCCACAGGAAGAAGCTCTGAAGACAACATATATTCAGAATTTCTGGAAAAGCTGAGAGCAACCTCAAAGGGCAACCAAAGCAAAATGCAAAGACCGATTTCAGGAACACTGGTATCTCTGTACTCGTGCCATGTGCAACAGAAATGCACCCTTACAGTTCTTGAGAATGCAATCTTTATTGCAAAATACCAAAGAACAGCCTGAGATGACCTACAGCAAAGTCACAAAGTAGAAGTGAAAGTGTGTCTGTCATGCTTGGAAGCCCTGTCATAAGCTGGATATGATACTTTGTGTGTGTGTCATATGAGCAAATAATGATGGGTGGTGGAATGTTAATTGTAAGGGAGTCATGGGGAGAGATAAAGAGGAAAACATTGGCCAGGCAGATGTGAAACTCAAGGGGTATTTTAAGAAACCAGGAAATGTACATAAGAATTTATGCATGGATAGAAAGGATGCTAAAGGAAAAACATTTGTCCAAGGGAAGGCAATTACCTATAGAGCTGGAAATGGGTTCACAGCACTCAGATTGTGCAGATTCAAGCAGGAGTAGACAAGAGTTGGGCTACATAAGTGAAAAGTCTTGGGTTTATTTTAATTATTAATTATTGTTTTGCTGCTACTGAAGCAGGTTATATAGCAAAGGGAAAGGGTTTAGAAAACCAAAACCTGAGCCTAATGAAGGGTGAAATCAGCAGGACCAGAAGGTTGGGTGACTGCTTTTCCATGAGTTCACTTACCATGAGAGGCAAACCCCTTGCTCCCTCTCTTTCAACTGACCTACTCTTGCTTTTTGATTTTTGCATTTAAAAATATCCAACATATGGTTATTATATTCAATGCTACTTTGTATCAGTTATCCCTGTTGTTTGATCGTGCCTTCTTTCACCTTACATTGCACTGAATTAACCACATTATAGATGGAACCAGTATCAATTATGAACTTTGCCCTGCCAAACTGGTCAATGGTTGCCCCACAAAGACATAAATGATAGGGTTGGAAAGGACCTGTTTTTCAGCCTAGCTCTCAGTATCAAGCAGGATTTTCTTCTCCACTCATGTTAAAAGCATTTTATCTGAGCTGTAGCATTACATTATAAACAGCAGCAACTCAGCAACTGCATGAGAAAAGTACAGTCCAAAACCTACTTGCCTGCACTGCTGAATTTTTACCCCCTTGCATCTAACCTGAGCTATTCCGTTTTACTTTTCTGAATATCCAGCTTACAAGTAATTTCATAATCCCTATGGTATGTATATAAGCTAGTAAGCCTAAAGAAATGTCATGTTACCCAGACTGAGAGGTAAGAGCAATGTGACACTTTGTTCTCCAGCACTTGAGAATTCAGTGTGTTCCCTTGATGGACAACTAATTGTAAGTTTGCTATTTTCCAGAAATATTGATCATTCACTATTTAAAGTTTTAACATTCAATCCATAAGTAATATTCAGTGACACTTTCAAAAAGCACCTTTCAACCCGGATGAGGAGCTGACAATCTAAGTCATGGTTTATATATACATACAGCAGTTCTGGCCATGATTTTTAGTCTGCTCAGCCTAGATCTGAAGCAAATCTGTGCTGCCCAACAAAGCTCTGTGTAGGGCCCAGCCTTCCCCTAGGCAGCACCAGGTTTCAGTTTGTAGGAATTAAGAATCCTGTGAGAACTCAAGGGACGTGACAAAGGTACAGGTGTTTGGCATGTTTAGAGACTTACCCTGTTGGCAACAGCTTTATTAGCTAAGTACTTTACTAGGTATTACTTTATAATGATACCACAGCTTGTGAAAACACATTCAGAGGTCAGATAAAGCAGGTAAGAGCTAAGTCACAGACAGATGATAATAAAGCAAGTAGACAAACCATGTATTGTATAAACAGAAAAAAATCGGCAGAGCAAAGAGACAGTGCTGCAGCTGGATGAAGGGTTGGTTTTTTAAGTCAAATAAAATAATCCGAGCGTAGAACGGTCATGCTTCAAACTCTTACCCAACCTGCTCTGCAACTTAGTGCTGCATTATGAATGAAAATGTCTGAAAAGGCCTGACTCGGTAATACAACTGAGCAGGACTTTATTCTTTTCTCATTATTTAAAGTTCGTTTTACGGATCTTTTCTAAAATAATCTTTGCCACCAAGCGCTCTCAGCTTTTTGTGCTTTGTCCTAAGAAATTCTTTCTTAAGTACTTCATGGACACTGTTATCTAAATAAAACCACCTTCAGCTTTAATGGAGTGTAGGAAACTGGCTTTTGGCCAAGTATGAGCACTCTAAAAGTGCTTCTGCATGAATACCTTTCCTACTTTGCTGTTTCTCTGGTGAATTTAGGATGATTAAAGGCCTTCTAAAGTTCTGAAGCACCAAAAACGTGATGCCACAGTCTGTAACGTAACATCCACAGCACACACACAATTCTGTCTGTGGACTATGCATGGAACAGAGACGGGGGAATCTTCTCCTGTTTGGGAGCTGCAGTGGTTTTACAACCCTTGTAATGAACCTTTAAATACAAACTGTGGTCAGATAGAGTAACTCAAGACAAACTGGATGACCATTTTTAGACTTCACAGAATACTCTGAGTTGGAAGGGACCCACAAGGATCTAATCCAAGTGTTAAGCAAACGGCCCATGTGGAGATCAAACCCACAATGTTGGTGTTATTAGCATCATGTTCTAAACAACTGAGCTAATCTCAGGTTTAGTGTTTTTCCGGTATTTATTTCATGAACACCTGCTTATTTTTCCAATAAGGGATGCTACATTGGTGTTTATTTGCTAAAGATTCAGAATTTCTAAATATAAGATGAATTATTTTGAAAAAGGCAGCTCTCTGTTTTGGTTGGTGGTATCAGTTGGAAACATGCTTCAAAGGTAGTAACTTTTCATTAGTCTGAAGAGTTTCCATATAAACAACGGAACAACCACAGTACAAAATTCATTATGGGATAAATTACCAATCTGCAGTTCAAAAGCTCTTTCAAGAAGTGATCCATTTTAAAGTTGTGGAAAATATAAACATTCACATCCATTAACTGCAAGTGACATGCAAATATCCTCGAGATTAATCAACTTTTTTAAAAAGGAAACAGAATGGAACTCATAACACCCTCACAAAATGAGGCTTATGTTGTAACACCTTTTCACAACACCAAAACGATCTCCAAATTCAAAGTAAACGCTCAGAAACGTTTGTTCCTACCTAGTTTTTACAAGCTGGTTTATGTTTGCCAGCAGCACCTGTGCACTTAGTGCTACGGGAATTTTTAAATACCGATTGCTCAGGATATATGGCCTATGAAAACGAAACCTCAAAGCTACATATTCTCATCCCGAGGTAAAAATAAAACCCACGCTCTTGACTGAAGGCTGTTGGCTTGCAGGGACCGGCAGGGGCTCTGCAGCGTCCCTGCAGCACCCCAGCGCCCATGACACAACCAGAACAAACCCGCACGCCCAATGGGTTTTAAGCACTAAATCCAAAACGCGGGGACTACAACCGGATCCGACAGCTCCGAGCACAACCTCTCACTTCTTGAAACTGGCTGTAAACAGGGGAAGGGAGGGGCCAGGCGCCTGCCAAGCCAAGCAGAAACTTGCGAGTAACTTAGCGAGGCCAAACAAGTGCAGCGCAGGCAGCGGCTCGGGGCCGGCACCATGAGCCCCGGCGGAGGCACGGCGGGGCCCGGCGGCCGCCTCGCTGCCCCGGGAGGGCGACAGGGGCCAGCGGCACACGGCCACTGAAGGTGAGAGGCTGCGGGGCACGGGGGGCACGGGGGGCACGGAGGGGCACGGGGGGCACGGGGGGCCGCGCCTCCAGCGCCAGCCCGCGCCGAGAGCCGGAGGCTGCGGGGCAGCGCCGGGCCGCTGTAAACAAGAGACTGCTGCGGCCAGCCTTGTACTTATGCAACACAGGCGACCTGGGGCTGCAGAGCCGCCGGCAGCGCGGGGAAGGGTCAGCGGGAGCCAGGCTGCCGGGCTCGGAGAGGGCGGCAGAGCCGTGTCCCTGTCCCTGTCCCGGACACGGACACAAGGGATGCTGAGCGGGGCCGGCGCTGGTAAGTGAGCGCTGAACCAAGCTCAGGGAGTGCGGCTTCGGCGGCAGAAATGCCTCACCTGGCAGAAAAGTCATCAAGGAGGTTTTTCGAGAAAGTATTTTAATTTGAGGTTTTGTTTTCGCTTGTTTCGGAGGTATTGTTCTTTTTCTAAGATTGCTGGTTAATGCAATGAATTGCCTGCTATTTCTGTCATTAAAATAGAATTGTCGTGTTTAGCCGCACTTAGGAGGATATAAAGAAAAAATAAGGGTAATGACTAAAAGCACTTTCGAAACCAGACAGCCCCTAGCTCTGTAAAATACAAAGCCTGGTAGCAGACTGTTGATCTTCTGAGACAATATACAGGCAAGTTATTCAGTGGCTGATGTAATTCAGTCTGGAGTAATCAAAGCTACATGCTTAAGGATAAACCTACATAATGGAATAACGTGATTGTATCCGTGCCTCTGCTTAGTCACCTTTGCACTCACCAGAATGCACATATTTGCAATATCTAGTTCCAGTCTGCTGCTTTGCTTGAATCGAGTCATAACAGTTCAATGAGATGTAGTTTTGGTTCCCTTCAACTGTGAAAAACCAGGGTTTTTTTACTTTCTTAAAAACCTGAAACAACAGATGCTTCCTGAAAACAAACGGGGTTGTTTTCGGTGCTCGAAAATAGAATGAGGATGGAAAGACAACATAAAGGTATTTTACTGTTCACTCACACACAACAGTATAGCTAAAGAACTGACAGGAGAAAATGAACCAAAAAAAGTCAAGTTTTCCTACAAAGGTGAAAACAGCCTTTGAAAACAAGAGAATTTCTGGTGCTGCCACAGAAGCCACTTCGCTGAGGAAATCCAGCATGAGACAGTGAAATAAAAATTTGCTTGCCCAGCTAAAATGACTGTATTTTTAGCCTGATTTCTGGCTCAGCTTATGTTATTTAGAAGAAAAAAACGCACACAAAACAACTGCGGTGGGAAATAACACATGGAAGTTGATGCAGTTTTGGGACAAACTTTGTAGTATGGCTGAAGAGTCCAAGGATTAGCACCAGGGCAACGCAGTCACGTACCTGGATATGCTCACAGACCCCACACAGTGCCATTTAGCCATCTGGTTCAGGGAGTACAGCATGTTGTCTAGTAGCATTCATTCTCATTGCACAATGTTTATTGTGGATTGATTAAATCTTGCTCTCCCTCTGGAAAGAATCCAGGTACGTGGACTTACACTTTGCCATAGGTGCTGACAGAGAAGCACACAAAACCAGGGCAGCGTGTGACAGGCAGAGTACGTGACACGGGAAATCACCTGCTGCACCAGCTCTGTGCTGTCCCTGGAATGGGCTGCCATGAATAACAGGCAGCATTTTAAGGCCCTGCTTGTTTTGAGTTGTATTTCAGAGATTGTTTCTTGTCTCTGCATTTTGGAAAGCGACTTGACACGATTGCTTTGAAGTTCACTTGGTTTCGGTTAAAGTGCTATCTCTACTGACGATAAAGCAAAGATGGCTGGACCACAACTGCTGATAGTAGCATACCTTTTAAAGAATTCGAGCTATTCTGAGAGGAAATGATAGCTGATTCTTGCCTTTTTGGAAAGTCAGGCTGCCCTGATATTAGGTTCCCTGGACTACAGAGGTCCATTGTTTTTTTTCTAAACTAAATGGTTATAAGGTTGGAAGTCTGAATACAAACTGACCTATTTAAGAAAAAAAACCCCCACAAAACCAACCCCCCACACCTCATTTCCCTGTATTCTCTAGTCTTTGTCAATTATATCAGTGATCCAGTACACATCCACCATAATGACTTGGATGTGCCTCCTAAGAAACGTTTTTTTTTTTTAAAGTTATTTAAGATGTTAGGAGATGTTAGGACATCTTCAAGATGTTAGGAGATCTTTATTTTCCATCATACTGTGAAAATTTGTGTTTCAGTTTATACCCTTCCACTCTTCAGTAGTTACCCTTATGTATTTTTAGCTAAATACAAGGTACTGTTTGACAATTTTTTTAAAATTGCATTAGCATTCATATATACATCAGTATTTAATGATAGCTTACAATTTACTTCTGTTGAGTGTCCTGTATCAACTAATTTGCCACTAGTTTCATTTAAATCAAAACTGCACGACATATATTAGTTTAATGAAATTTTTAAGAACAGTTTAATAGTTTCTCCTAGACTAACAACGTCAGTTATGTGATGCATATAGTCTTAAAGGTCAAAATGTTTTCTTCACTGTACTTTGCATTTCATTTACAATGTAGTATTTTAACAACACTTTTATTATCTCTCTCTCTCTACAGAAAAGCTGGTAACCAGCAAAGAAGACACAAAAGCTAAAATCACTATGTGGAGCTGTGAAGCCTTAATCAACAGTACTGAGAACAGTGAGGGCCAGCATCTCTGCCATGACTTCGACCTCGTGCTTTCCATCTTTTCCCTGCTCTACCTCATTATATGTTTCCCAATTGGCCTTTGTTACAATGGCCTGCTGGTCCTAGTTAACCTCTACAACAAAGCTACTATGACTATGCCAGATGTTTACTTTGTCAACATCGCCATCGCCGGCCTCATCATCAACACCCTGGCACCGATGTACCTGCTGGGTCTTACCAATACAAAATGGGCCATCTGGAATTCCAACAATGAAGTTTATATCACCTTCCTTATTTTATTCAACGTCTCATCGTTGGTTATCATGTACTCTACCACGCTGCTCAGTCTGGACTACTACATCGAACGTGCCCTGCCCAGGACTTACATGTCCAGTGTGTACAACACCAAACACGTCTGTGGGTTCATCTGGGGCGGTGCCATGCTCACAAGCTTTTCCTCTCTGCTCTTCTACGTCTGCAACCACGTGTCCACCAAAATCATCGAGTGTTCCAAGATGCAGAACCAGGAGGCAGCAGATGCCATCATGGTGTTTATCGGGTACGTTGTGCCCGCCATCGCCGTTCTCTATGCGCTGACGCTGATCCTGCGGATCCGCAAGGAGGCCACGCCGCTGGACCAGGACACTGGGCGCCTGGATCCGTCAGTGCACAGGCTTCTGATTGCCACAGTCTGCACACAGTTCACCCTGTGGACACCCTATTATGTTATTCTCTTGGTAAGCACGTTTACCAACCTACGAGGAAGAATTCCAGATGTAAATTCCATTCAAATATTACACTTCGCCACGATCTTGTCAAAATTCCTGGCTTTCTCCAGCAGCTTTGTCATGCCTCTGCTCTACAGATACATCAACAAAAACTTTCCCAACAAATTACGGCGTTTGCTTAAAAAGATACACTGTGGGAACCAGGGGTGTTCTCACGAGCGCACAGTTGTACAGCAGGTCATGACATAGGTGTGACACAACCCCTGGCGCTCCGTGCTGGGACTGTGACGCTGCTGTGTTGGCACTCAGAGACATTTGAGAGTCCCAACCAAGAGGCTGGAAGGAGCTTCCATTGCAGCTGAATGCAAGAGTCTTAATTTTCCAATAGTTGTTTGCTGACGTGGTGTGAGGCTCTGGCCTGTGTGCTGCATTACCTGTGACAGCAGATACCTTCAGTGCACTGAACTGGTGACAAAGGATAAACTCTGTTTTCATGGCTCTGATCTTCCTGTCTGAAGAAATCACTAAGCAGTTTATTGAAGTCTTGACTGAAGACACAGCACCTTGTATCTTGTATAGAAAAAGGTATTACCTTGTTTTCTGTACAAAGAAGTGATAGTGCTATCCTTGATGAAGTAAATAGCATTTTTCAATGAAGATTATATAGATGATCTTTACTGAAGATCATATTACTCAATTATACATGTCCAAATAGTAAATGTTAATTATAAATTAAATTATTTAATTTCTTTCTCCATCACTGAATCCCCTCTAAAAGAAGCCTAATTTACTTTTTTCAGAAATTATTTTCTCACACAAACTAATTTGTTTTAACACCTATGGTAAAACGGTTTTTCTTTTAGCTACAACAAATAACAAAAATGTGTGTTAATTTTCCAGTGCTTTGTTTGTATCCTAAAACATTTCAGGAATTCAGAAATATTTATTAACTAATTCTGATGGAACTTAGAGATGTTTGTTCCACGTACTAAAATGAAGGACACAGTGGTTTACAAAGTTAAATCAGAATTTAACTAGTAATGATTGTCTGGCTAAGTGTTATGGTCCACATATGTTCATGTAACAAGTAATTATCTTAAAAAATAAATATGTTTATGATTAACATTCTGTATTTTCAAGGGATATGTTTGCAACAAACAAACTAAACTCTCTTTAATCTACGACATCACTGGACGTTTGGAAATCATATTAAAAATTCCTCAATGTAGGGGAATCCCAGTCAGCAACAGCTCTTTGCTGACCTCTCAAAAAAGCCTTCCATTGGGACTCTTGGATACACAGTGTAGTCTAGTTTCACAGTAGGGATGAAGAAATCTAGTCCAGATCACCAAATTCTAGTGATTTTTTGAAATATATGAGACACACAGGCATGCTGCAGGAAGCACATAAAACAGTTACAACAAACTACAAGGCACTGATCCAAAAACTAGCTGTTCTCATGCTGCTGTTGCATGAATGACAGGAGGAGGGTACAAGTGAAGCTGGTATTCTCCCACTGGTGTGGGGCCACAAGGCATTTTTGTCACTTGATACATGCTGCAGCATCATTTTATTGCTTAATCTGTTACAGCACAACTCAAATTCCACGTGACATAATTAAAAATGTGACTTTTCAAGAGAAAAAGTCATGGAGCAAGACCAGAACTGAAACTTTCCCATTGCTTAGAGCACAGTCTTGTCTGATAATTGATCCTAGTGTGTCAGCAAAGGACCTACTAAAGTTCTATGTGAAAAGCAGGTGAGGAACAGACCTTTCAGGTATTTTCACATCAAGCAATTTTTTCCTATAGTCACCTTTGCTTATCTTCTTCATAGACAAGCATCTCTAAGATACCAAAATCCTGGGGGAAGACTTTCCATTAATCTTTATTTTTTAAAGAGCTTTTCATATTTCACTGAATATTTTTAACCCTTAAAGCTTACAGAATAAATAATCTATTTCTGTGGTGTTTCCAGTTTTAGCCTGTTGATGAAAACCACATTAAGGACTGAAGCTGCTCCTTATCACTGTGTCCAACTCTCACACACATTTACCGTGCCTCTATGCTGATATACATGATACTGGCTGCTTTCTTGGGTTTGCCCACCTTGAGAGATATTAGTGAATTTCTACACATCTTCAGCATTCAAGCTCACTTCCACATAGAAGTGCTTAAGAACAAAATCTTTCCTTACAGCTGTCAAGAAAAGAGACTCCTTCTTCCCATCTGAGGGAAATTAGGTTTCTTAATGCACCACATTTAATCTCTCGCGTAAAATCTGTTGAAGAAATTCTGTGCCATTATGCAGGAGGAGTTCCAGCAGGGAGGAACTGGCTTATCTGGTGTGGATAGAGGCTGTGAAGAACTGGGACACTGCCAGAACAGTGCAGCTGAGCAGGCAACTTTAAGTGCAATTTCAATTTCCATGTTGCTTCCTGACTTCCATTTCCTCCTTCTCTTAAGACATCTTATTTTCTGTCTCTGAAAGAACCGTTGCCTTTATTTCTGTTCCTTTCTCTCCATGTTAAATTCTCAGTTTCAGATCATGGCTCTTGTATAATTTATCATTTTTCACTTCTCTGCACGATTTAACTTTCATTTCTCTCCCATCCCTGCCTGTCTTGCACACTTGGTACCATTCTGCACTCACGTTTACTTTATCACACTGACTCCTTCACGACGATCCAAATCTTACTCAGTGATTCGATGTTACAAACAAATTGATGCAGTAAAATGGAAGCTGCTGTTTAAGAGAAGCAGACAGACAGATTTTTATGGAATTTACCCATGGGGCAGCCAATCTCATTTTTTCCTGATCTTTTTTACTGCAGCAGAGCTACGGATGTTTGTCTGTATCCTTGATAAACACTAAGTGTGATGGCAATCACAGATACAACAACTTGGATAATTTAATGAACAAGACTGCTATCCACTCAACCTCTTTGAAAAGTTAATTTGATGTATTATTTGCCTCAAAGCAGCATTGCCATGGATCTTCCTGGCCGCTGCTCTCCTAAGAAAATTCTGAACTTAATCAGCATCCATCACCTGGTCTCTCTTAAAAAGCTGTACCCTAAAAAGAGAGAGCTTTGCAGTATTTATGTAAAGAACAGTAGAGGAGCAAGTGCAGTAAAATACTTAAGGAAATACAAGGTATCATAAATTAGGATCAACTTTTGTGGACAAATGTTTAATACACAAAGTTCTCAAGAATGGGGCCTTTCCATTTCACATACCTGAAGGTTTCTGGTGACTGTAAATAGAGGCTTATCTATTACACATTTAAATAGATATGAATAAAATACTGTATATATGCAAGATAAAAATCAGCCTACTGATGTAAAAAGAATCTGCAAAGAGTTTATTAAATTATTTCTAAAAGTGTATCATTTAAATGTAAACCTCTGAACAGGAAGGTGTATTGTATGCTTCTGTATGTATATACTGTGTACTAGAAAGTAAGCACTAGTTAAGTGCCATATTAACAGTGTTATTTTCTCACAGAATTAAACTTAATATTTGAATTGATGTATGGCTTACAGCCCTCTTGCTGAACTGCTAATTAAGTCAAATCAATGAACTAACAAAAATGACATGCTCTGCTTCTATCTGAGTTGTTAACACAGCTAGCTCAAGACAGGTCCTGGTTGACCAGCTTAGTAGAGGTTCTAGTTTCAAAAGTTTACATTTCAGAATCAAGTTTTGTTGGTCTCTGAAGATTTAATTTCAGTCAAAAAAAAGAAGGTGATCAGCCACTAGAAAATTCCTGGTTCTATTAAAATGAAGAGATGTGGACTCCAATATCATGTCAAAATACTACAGAAATGGACTTTCTGGAAAGCTTCATGAAGGAAGTATTGACGCATAATACATTCTCAATAAAATGTGTTCAAATGTACATGGTCAATAAAATGTGTGTTTTGTTTTGTTTTTTTTTTTTTTGCTTTCTTGATAAAAACCTGTTGTATACAAAGTTAAATATATGTGGCTTCACTGACTCATAACAAATTGCAGGACTTGGATGTCAAATTTCCAGGCCTTAATTTGACATTATTAAAATCTCATTATTCATCAGCATGAAGTTGGCTGAGAGTGAAAGCTAAAAGGCACATACCTCTCCTTTTTTCCACATAAAGAATCCTGCAATTAATGAGGCAGAATAGCAGTGCACCTGGAGATCAATGCAAACACTGGCCACATCCTGACAACTTCCTTTCCTTTGTGCTGCCACAATCAGCTTCCTGCAGAAGTTCTCTTGGTTCTCAGAACAACATAATAAATCCACACCTCCGGCATCCCAAAGGAAACACAGCTTTTAAGAATCTAAGATACCTTATAACACTTTCATTGCAGTAACCACTGCACATAACCAAAAGATTACTCCCCATGGATCAGTTCATTTACCTTACACATATGGAAATGTTTTCTTGGCTATACTTTCAAGATTATTCATATACAACACAGACTGAAGGATCTTCAGTGAGAACAGAGTTAGTTAACAAGCAGCAAGTGCACAAGCCCACAGGTTTCTGAAGAGTGAACAACTCCATAAATGGAAGTAAAAAGGGTTGATCAGGTGCAACAAAGTCAAGATGTTTACACCAGTACAAACCAGGCTGACATGGCACCTGAATCTGCCATTATCTGTCAATACAGAGACATCACAGAAGTCAACCACATTCTGGATCACTCACAGAATACTCAACTAATATGTAATAGGAGAACAGCCCCCAAGGTTGTGAATAAAATACCACACTGCTACCACAAACCTCAGAAGGAAGTAACACCTTTTTTTTCCCTTGTTTAAAACTAAGATTCAATTACATTTTTTCTTCTGTGGGTATGTGCATCGGTAATGCCCCATTTATCACTGCTTAATAAAAATGAAAGCAGCAGTGTCTAGGCTGGAGCCCTTGTGAGCTTCACTGCAGGAGCACAGCACTGGTAAGACCCAAGAAAAGCAGAACCTGCCCAAGTGCCACTCTCAGTTCCACTTTTCACTGAGGACTCAGAGAGGAATTGATTCTTGCCTAAGTTTCTGCAGCTGTGAAGTGCTCAACGCACTGATGAATCCTAAACATCTGCTCCTAAATTAATTTATGTAGTCTCTTAATAAGCAAATTCTTGTGTATTTCTTGAGTATCTTGTGCAATGCTTTTTCCAAGTGAAAGCAATCTAATGGTACAAGCCCAGCTGTGCAGACTGCCATGGCAACAAATCTGAAGTGTGAAATGTTTCTTCTGTTCAATTCCTTAAGTTTTCCATTATATATCAAAATACTTTGACATATGCTGACTAGATTCCTTTTCCATCAGGAGAGCAGATCTATTATCTCCTTTGTCATCCCACTTTCTTTCCACCAAGTCCTTCTCTTCCCTTGAAATTCCATGTGATTTCATTATATTTCTTCCTCGTAAAGAACTGGCACTTCTAATTACATGCACAAGAATTGTCAGAAATATTCAGTCTGCAGCAGGCAGAATTTCCATATTATTACAAATACGGCAGTAAAAGATTTTAGAACACAAGATTCTCATCAGAGTATTTATGAATTAAATATAAAAACATACTTTTAAAAACCCTTTTTATCAAAAGTTCTTTAAAGCGAGATTTACAACCAGAAGTTAATCCATTTTATCCAGTTTAAAAAGTACTTGCATGCTTTCCCCCCTTTTCTCAAATACATTATCCCAGAGGTGCTGCCAGTGGCACTGATGGGCTCAGCCCTGGCCAGTGGCAGGTCCACCTTGGGGTCTGCTGGAATTGGATCTGTTGGACATGGAAAAGTTTCCTGGCAGCTTCTCACAGGAGCCCTGTAGCTCCTCCCTGCCTCTGCTCTCCAAACCTTGCTGTGCAAACCCAGTACAATTACTGATTACCAAGTGAATTGAAGAGCCTCATTTTAGCCCCTTCCAATTTGCAAATGTAAGCTAAATTTTATCCTGAAATCGGTAGAATTTCTGCACTGTTTCTTGTCACCAAAACCTTTAAAAGATCATTTTGAAATGAATTCTCGTGTTTCTTTATCAAAGCTGTTTTAGAAACTCCATCTGGTGGTCACTGGTGGAATGCTCTTGTAGTTCTCGAAAGCACTAAGATGAGTAAAATTAGTTAGATTTAAATTAATCTTTAGGGGGGAAAGAATCAGTCCCCGTTTCTGGTTAAACACAGATTTGTAAGCTGGTCCTGCCTGCAGGCAGTGAGGGAGGGTATTGCTACAAGTATTTAGAGGAAACAAAATTAACCTCAACTTGGACAATCAACTGCTGCTGCGAAGGAGAGGCAGATAAGTGACCATTCTGTCGCAAGAAACTAATCTCAACAATGGTTAATTTTGATTTGGAACCTAATAGAAGGATATTTAACCGGGCTACTGGGTCTGAAGAAATATTCACAAAGAAGAAATATTTATCAAAAAGCACATGTTTCTTGTATTGTTTCTTGAAACATCTGTTACTAGTCATTGTGGTTGACAAGATGCTCCAAGACCAAAGGAAGTGTCATTCCCATTCAGCTCCAGAGTATTGTAATTCTTTCTAATTAAGTATGGTTTCACTAGTTCACAATGAAATAGATTTCTTACTTAATTAAGAGAGAAGTCTGAAATTTTTCAGGTCCAGCCTATGTGCAATTAAATAACCATTTTAGCACCGGCAGTGCTACAGAGAGACCAGCTCTCTTATAACTTGCTATTAGAAAAAGCTTTTTTCCATCTTTTAGTAAAATATTATTTTGAAATACAGGCAATTTTAGAGCTCTTGTAGCTGAGTTACACGGATGATTTACCTGTATTGAGGAATTTATTTTGTGATTGATAGAAACATTACTGTATAGTAATAATAATAAAATACTGTTTATGAAACAACTTACATTACAAACAGTGCTCAAATAAGGCAATAATAAAACCACTAATAGTGAACCACAGGCAAGGAACCCTGAGATGTGAAGGCAGCAATCACACAGCCCTGAGCATGGCTGTTCTAGGAAAATAAAAAAGAAGAAATGTTGATTTAGAACCAGCCCCTGAGGTGCAGGTAATCATTAATAACCAGTGCTTATGGATAAACATTGCCAGCCTGGGCTTCTTAACCCCATCCAAGCAGACAGAGTAAAACTATCACATTTTACAATTTCACATAGCTCCATGTACCTTATAAATAAGCAAAAGCATCTGAATTTCATTTTAAAAACCACACTTTAAAAACCCCTTCCTACACCAAACATGCAGGGAGTATAATATAATAAAGCCATGTGAGGTTTTTTGTTCTAAAATGCATCCATAAACAAAATTCTTTTAATTTTCTTTTAACTAGCAATTCTTGCTTCTCTGTACAACTTCCCTCATGTTTTGGGGTTTGGTTTTTTTTGGAAGAGGGGTGTCCTTTTTAATGCCAAAGGCCTAATGTTCTACAATATTTTTATCCAGGACACAAATTTGCTTGCTGTCAAGTAAAACTAAACATATATAAAATTAACAGCGAAGCCTTTCACAAGAAAAATTTTGTAGTGTGATTGGCAACTGTACATCAATGTAACAAAAGCCTTAGAACAGACAGTCCTCTCAAAAATTAGGGGGATTTTTTTTCCCCGCAGGAATTTTGAGGTATTGCATTAATATAAGTGGCTTTAATGTCTTAAAATGCCACAAAGAAAAGCTTCCAATATTTAAGCTCAGTCAAAGCAATCTTTGACTAACACAGTGGCTTATATCCCACACTCAAGTAATTTTTTTTCTTACACGACAACAATAGAGGAAAAATTAAGGTGGAAATACATGGCAGCTGCTGAAAAACATCTTTGAAACAAAATTGCAGTGTATTGCACGATTCAGTAACAAAGCACCTGCTTTTCA
Source organism: Sylvia atricapilla (assembly GCF_009819655.1). Taxonomy (NCBI): domain Eukaryota; kingdom Metazoa; phylum Chordata; class Aves; order Passeriformes; family Sylviidae; genus Sylvia; species Sylvia atricapilla. The sequence goes on from NC_089154.1 coordinate 2,788,049, forward strand.
TCATAATACACCAGGGTATAGGCAATAACAGTCATTTAATATCCAAAACAATCCTATCATTCTACACAGGGATGGTTTCCTTAATAACATTACATCCAAAAGGCAAGAAAAGATACGTTTAACTGAGAGAAGACAACAGTGTGACCTGAAAATAAACTTCAGGCTCCTCATGCAGGATTAGCTCCCTAACTAACAATAACCACTGTCCCAGAGAATCCAGTCCAGTTCTTGGACTCTCTGAAGGTTGCTGCAGCCTCTGGGATCCAGGATCCTCAATCAGCCTGTGGCTGATCACTCTGTTTGGTGCAGCACCAAGCAAACACGAGCTCTAATGCTCAGCTGAGCGTTGCAGCTCTTTGCTGAACAACTGATCAGGATTGCTCAGGAGAAGGTGAGCAAGACAGCATCACCATCTCCATAATACTTTACAGGATGGATCTGCCTGAAGCCAGAGAATAAAGACTGAAATCTCCAGGACTGCAGCATCTCACAAGCCAGAAGCACCGGCAGTGTTTGTCATACAAATGGAGAAGTTTCTCTCATCTGGCACACATGGATATGAGAGAAAGAGCCTTCACTTCAAATTAAACCTCCTGTCAGGGATGTGTGCTCTGCTAAACACATCAGTAACATGGGTCAATTAAGAGAAATTATTGGTGTTGGTAAAAAAATAAGTCATTCACATCTGCTTTCTTTATAGCAACATCTGTCACTCAGTACTGGAGATATTTATTTTGCCATATGAACAGTTGTGTTCAAAAATAAACCAAATTTTGCCCACCACAGCACACTATAGGTGGTTAGTGGCTGTACATGTTATCAATCAATCCCTAAATATTGCCACAGCACCTCACAATTATTTTACTTCTGTAACTTCATCTTTCCTGCCTCCATCCTATCCAGGACACCATTATCACACATCAACCTTTTCCACTGACAGCAATTAATACGTGCTCAGAAATTTCACCCAAAAAATCATAAATCCATAAAACACGAATAAAAATAATTATGACATTATGCATCATGCCAAATATAATCATTTAATGACTTTCTGAAGTTTTATGAAACCTTTATACACCTGAGCACTAGTCACCTTGCCACTATTCTCATGACTCATACTTTGTGATCATTTAAGCAAATTAAACTGGTTTATTGTTTTCTTCTAAGGAAAGATGCAGCTGGTCACACAACAGCAATATTTTGCTTTTCTTTTACCAACACATTAACTGTGACAGTAACAGCACAGCAAGCTGCTCCCCAACTCCACCTGGGAGCTCTTAACACACCTCAAAAATTCTTTTGTTTCTGTACATGAGGCAGAATTGCAGCTATTGAGAAGGGAATCAGCAAAGTCTAAACAGAATAAAGAATACAGAGTTGGGGAACTCTTATTTTCTAACCTCTGTTTCTCCTCTGACTTTCAATTTATTCCATCACCTTGGAAGAATAAATTTCTCAGTAGCCAAGTTTCTGCACCTGTAAAATGTGATGCTTTCTGATGTGTGAGTCTCTCAAGCTGTATACAATTCTGAAATCGTGTTCTGTTACTTGCACCTGATTCCAAGTAGGAAACATGTTCTTGTTCCCTAAATACCAGTGAACAATGAAGTTTAATACAGCTTTCAGACAAAGTATGAACAAATGCTTGTAAAGGTAAATGCATTTTAAAATGGGAGCTTTAGCTTTGACTACTTTTTTATTTTTAAACATGGGAGGGGTGAGAAATAGCTTCTCTCTTTTTACTTTTCCGGTTCTATTTATACAATTTTCTCATTAGCAGATAAGTTCCCTTGGAGCTCTGCTTACCCAGCCCAAGCATTGTCAGAGCTGAGGTTACTGAGTAACAGGAAATGTGGCCTCAGCACTGCTGTGTCAGGGCTTATCTATCTGCACGGGAGTTACTCCTTTATCACCCACTGCTCATTAACTCAGAGTCACTGAAACCTTTGTAAAGGGAGGTTTGAATATTCCTTAAATTGGTGCACTCATTGATTAGCCTCTCTTTTACTAATAAACACAAAGGGCACAGACAGTTATCCTTGTGTACACCCACGCAAGGCAAATTCAAAAACATATAAACCCCCAGCAGTTTGCTCCTGGCCCTCAGCCAAGAAATAATTTTAGTTTCCCCACCCCATCCCCAGCAGGGCCCAGGGTTATCAATAACAGGTTTATTCAAAGCACTTCAGTGGAAAGTACAGCAACAAAACCATGTTGCAACTGTTCAGCATTGCCTGGAGTGCACAAGTGATCCTTTCTGGAAGCAAAGTTGATGACCAAAACCTTCCTGAATTTTTTCTGTAATTTCAAAATGACTCATTTCATTATGCCTACGTAGTTGGGTGTGCTCTCTGCAAAGCCCTCAGTCCTAGAAAGAATAAGTGACACTTGAAATTTGCATCTTTACTGGAAAACCAGCAGAAAAATAAAAGAATCACCTGACTTGCATGTATAATGTCAATGCCACTCTTAACTGTAAGAATGTAATGTCAACAGAATGAGCCTGGATTAGGGTGCAGCTCACAGGGAAATTCTCCATACAAAACACCTGTATTACACTGCCCCTTTGCCCAAGGTTTTCTGTCACAGTTTGGAGGAAGTACTGCAAATAAAAGGGAAACAATAAAAAACCTCCCCAGTCCAACAAACTGCTACATACAATAATCAAAACCAAAGACTCTGTGCGAATTACAGTATTCTGAGTAAAGCTCATTGAAAAACACATTTCACAGAGCCCCTGAACTACTCCAGAACTGCTCTGGAGGACAGTTACTTTGCAAAGAATGTGAACCTTCAACCTGAAATGTTTCTGAGCTACTGCTGCAAGCCAAGACCCTCCATGCAGTCTACCTCTAACCTCAAGAAAATATTTGGAGCAGTAGTGCTATCCTTCATATAAAAATGCAGACCAAGTGCTAAAATATCTTCTCCAGGTAATCCACAACTCTGATACTGAAATTTAGACTCACACCCATTTGTCTGATTTCACTTCTTTGAAGTGTTTTGGCAGTTTCTGTGTGTTTTTCAGTGAGCCTTGTTGAAGTGCAACAAGTGGGAAGCCATGGAGACAGAGTGCTGGTGCAGTGGTCACAAACCACCCTCTCAACTCACAAAAGCCACTGCAGGTTACTGAAGGATTACAAGAGAAATGCCCTTCCCCATGAGCTGGTGTAAGAAAACATCATGCTACTGATACATCCCAGACAGACGAGATGCACTAAAAAAAAATCATGAGCCAATCCTTCCTTGCTTATTTATATCTGAGGTTTTAAGAACACTATTCAACATAGTCACTGACTGATGCTGAGCCAGACCCAAAACATCCTTTATACTCAAAGTCTTGTCTTTTAACACCTCATGGTCATTGCAGAGCGTCTGGAAAAATAATTTACTGCATGTATACAATAACAGGAGCATTCCCAGAGGCAGGATCCTTGGAAAAATAGAAATACACCTATTTTTAAGCAGGGATCTTAATGGTTTGACATGCTCTGCTCTGTGTTGAGCTTTTGTTGCATTAAGCAAAGGGCGTGGTGTGGTATTTATTCCACAGGGTTTTCCTTTTCTAGACCTCTAGCACTTCAAACAGCACACTGGGAAAAAATGCAGTTGCAAAGGCTGGCCAGTGAGCGTACGATTACTTCATGAACAGCAAAAAAAAAATTCCACTGGATGGCCTCACATACTTAGAAATGGCAGAGACAAACACTACTTTTCTGTTCTAAAATATCTCATTGCAGAGGAGAATCTGAACTTTAAAGTCACATGATGATGAAACCATAGGTTTGCTAAACATGCAACGTGTATGGTTTGAATGACTTCAGCCAAGTTCCTGTTTCCCTTACAGAACTGCACAGTTTTTAGTCAGCAAGCGCCTGAATTTTTCACTGTGATGTACAGCAGCTGAAGAAGTTATTGTAATATACACTCTCTGCTTTCTACAGAAATAGAAAGGGCTCTAAGTTCCAAACAATAACTGCATTTCATCTGACATTTCTCTGTGAAAGGCTCAGCCTGTTGTTTCTGTGGAACAATTCCTTCAAAAGGTAAGTGCTTTATATTACTTTGAACATGCAATGTTTTATTTCAGAGGCTTAAATAGCGAAGCTGAGGTAATTGAAAGTTTTTAGTTTTCCCTTTTTAAGCAACATTTGAGCTACACAAAGTAAAATACTGTGTCTGGGAAAGGTCCTCAGAAAGAAGAAATGTGTAACGAAGCTGGAATTTGTGATAAAGTTGGGCATTAAGTAGAGAAAATGTGAAGACTATTTTCCAGTAAGTACTTCACTCCCTTTGAACCAATGGGAGGTGGATGATGAAATACTGTTCAGTGGAGTGGACAAATAACTCCAACCATCGCCTAAACCCAGTCTTTTAAAGGATGGACCTTGTAATCTCAGTACAGGCATTGTATAGGACAGGAAACATGTTAATGATGCAGTTTGGGGATTATGTTTAAGCTACTGTTCGTTCCTTTATATTCTAGAAAAGTAAAAACAAAAGCTTTCGGTTTCCCAGGAACTGCTACTTTTCCACAAGTTAAGGGTAGGATTTCTTAAGTCTTTACAACTTCAAATACCTGCCCAAGAGTAGGAATTGAGCTCGTACAAGAAAGAGGAGTACAGTATTTCACATTTTAGTCTCATATACTGCAAGCTGCCCCTTGGCAGCCGTAGTGTGAAAAGAAAGGACATCTTCTCCCCCCAGATCATGTGTTGTCTCGAGTCCATGCAGGACGTCCCCACCAAGAGCAGAGTTGCACAAGAAATGTTATGTGTATTGCTTTATGACTGGATGAAAGAATATTTTCCTTCTAAAGGCTGGTGACAGAATGCAGGAAACACTGCCCAACCAAGCCTTTTACAGAGGAAGAGTTCCAGCTGCCAGGGAGAAAGTCCCCTGATTTAGGAGCTCTTCCTTCTAGACTCAAAATAAACACAAGCCTCCTTGAAACCAAGCTCCCCTTCTGCAAAAGTTGAACATTAAAGTGGGGATGGGGAACCCAAACCCAGTGGAATCTCAGGGACTAGGTCCCCTCAGCACTGAAAGTCCTTTCACAACTTGCTGTTTTTAAACTGCTTTCTGAACACTGTGCTCAGTGTGTTGGAAGTGAAGGGGAATTCACTGTGCTTCAGAAAGTGAAAATCAAACATACCTGCTTTAACTGCTCAGTTATGGGGGGGAGAGCAGGCATAGAAAGAAGAAAACAAATCCAAGGAAAAAGTGAAGCCACATGACGTTAAGGAAGGATTTTTGATGTGACTGATAGCAAATTAAAGTAAGAGGGACCTGAGACTAAGGGAGAAAATACTGGAATATGACAACACAAAGATAAACCAAGTAGCATATTGCAAATTTCCCTCAGTAACTAACCATAAAACAAACAGAAATATACCTGGCTTCTGCCATAGTTACGATGACTAAATGGAAATAAAAAAGTCAGTTTATGTCATAGTATGTTGTAAGAAAAAAAAAAAAACAAAAACCCAACAAAAAACCTCAGGTCTTGAGGTGTTTGCACTGTAAGCTGACAGATTCCACTTAAAGAGTAGAGGACTTTCTGTTGTCACCTTCTCCACCCACACCACAGCAGAGCATAAACATTACATGCATTTTGAAAAAAAAAAAAAGAATGGCCCTGCAGTAAATCCAAAAACTAGACAAAAACTAAGGGAATACCAGATCCTGTCACAGCAGAGGAAAATGACATAATAAATCCTCTACATTTTTTTATGATGGAAACTCTCAAGTATTTTGAAAAAACAGATGTGGCTAGCTGTATGAATATCCTGAAATAAAACATCATGTGAGAAATAAACCACCCTCTGCTGTTCCCATGGAACATATATTTTTATTTTAAATTAAATTAAATTAGTACTATCAGAAGTCTGTAAAAATTTGCCAACATTAATACTACTACAGCAGAAGTTGTGAGCTCCTTCATTCCATTGTTATTCTAAGCATGAACTTGATGCTTTAGGATTGTTTTAAAAGTGGAAAGATAATTTCTAAGGGCTGCTTTACATGACAGATGAGCACCTTACAGTCACAGGAATCTCTAAAGCTACTCATTGTGATGTATATAAATGTACAGAGGGGTTCTGCCATCTGGGACTATTCCCAATCCATCAGCTGCAGGGGCTGCAAAAGTCAGTCAGTTCTGGCAGGGCCCAATTTATAACCTCAGTTTGAAAACCTTGATGCAGCCACTTCATGAGGCGCTGAACAATGCATCTTGGAAAGTGCTACGTGTCCTCAAATTTCACTGAAAGCATTATGAAAAGACAGAATGTTAAAAAGAAAAAAAAAAAAATCAGACTGTCAGAATGTCAGAAATATAGGGGTGAAATATAACCTTTTTGGAGAGAATGCACATGTGTTTCAGCCTGTAGGACAAACTGGGCACATCTGATTGTACCCCCTGCACACGAGCCTTTCCTGCCACAATCTCAGCTCCAAATTGCCATTTGCTCTTTTTAATAGTGAGACACCAGAAGCAAATATGAAAAGAGTCCCTGACATTATCATTGTGATTCTTTTAAGCTTCTAGGAATAATTTCAGGGGGAAAGTTAATAACTACAGCATTGACTTTAATCTTATTTGCCAAACTAAAAATATTTCAGAATTGGCTATAAACTGCTAGGAGATATTTCTTCTTCCATAATAAGCACTTTATTGAATTCAAACAAGAATTACACTCACACTGACTAGCCACAGCAAAGCTGCAAACAGCTTGCTCTTTTGGCAAAATTCTGTTTGTGTGGGAATCCTAAGGTCATTCCCTTTAAAACTGCACATGTGAAAAATTTCCCTTAGCCCAGAATTCTAATACTTACACTGATTATAATTATAAATATACAGTTGCACTGTTATTTCCCCAAAGTGAGCATGTTAATTCTAGGCCAAAGAGATTCCTTTTGTTTAGTTTAAATCCTTCCTCAGATGAGGCAATTTAAAAGACATACACTTAGGTAAGGATAATAATATTTAGATGGAGAGGAAGCATCAGTGTTAATTATTTAACAATGACATTCATGCCTGTGGTTATAACTGAAACTGTTTCAGCAGCCGTCTTGACACCAAATGAGAGCAAAACACATCCTTAACCTCTGCTTAACACTGTGCTGGGTAATGAATAACACACCACAGTGTGCAAGCAGGTGGGTAAAGGAAGAGAAACCGAGATGATGCACTTGCTAGCATAGTAAGCTGCAGTTACTGGAATATGCTGCATGAAGACTTTGTCTTAAATGCCCAAAGAGTATTTAAATAAAATTAAAAATACACTGCTGTGGTCATAATTGAACCCAGAATCAGTACCAAGGCCAGGTCCTGAACAAATTTATTCAAGTTTTGGCTTTTTTTTTTTTTTTCTGTAATTTAATATAAGGCCATATGATTTCCTGTAAAACCCCAAACTATGACCTTTGTTTCCTTTGCAATGATATTACCAGAAAAGTTTAATGCTGCTAAATTATTCTCAGATTCTCTGCAAGGACAGTGAGCACAGTTAGTTGGCCCATAAAGTTGTTGACAAGATAATGGAGATGTTCACAGTACCAGAACAGAATTCTTCCATTCAGCCCTGCAAAAGGCCTGCAAAAATCTGCAGGTAACTCTGTAGGCTCTGGTGGAACAATTCTAAATGGAAATATTTCCTAACCTTGATGCTAACATAGTGTGGTATGATAACAGACTCTCAGATGCTCAAGCAGGAACAAACCTTCATCAGATTAAGCTTCAAATCTCTCTTTTAACAAAAGATCAAAATTTCACTTACATTTTCCTCCATCCTTGAGACTCCTCCCAAGTATTTATGAAGAACTGTAGACGTCAAAGTTTCACCCAAAAGAATTGCTCATATTTAATAAACTGTTTTTAAGCTTCAAAATTATACTGACTCTTAACTTGCTTCAGAGACTCCTGCCAGTTTTGCCCATCAGTTCTTTCCTACATGGACCCAGCTCAGAGGCTGCAAGAGCACCTGGAACACAAACCATCTTCCTGGCTGCATCAGTCCTTCCTGGAGTGCAATCTCTCAGAAAATAACCTTTTCTACAAAGGAAGAAACTCTGTCTTTTAAAAGGGACAAAGAACACTGCTGAATCAAAACATAACTCCATGCTTTTCTAGAAATGAAATTATAATTATGTAAGATTATATACACATTTAATCAAAGCCACTTTGATAAGTCAACTTTTCTAATTAAAACCAGTATTAGAATTCCAATTTTGAGGAGAGATTAGAAATATCATAAATGTGAAGTAGTGTCAGAGGTAACAACCATAAATTAACTGTCAAACAGTATTAAGACACTGACTTATCTATAATGAGCACTGCTTAAAAACATTAATGCATCTTTATGAATTTTTACCAATTTAACATTACTTTCATTTTAAGAGTTAACATCACTAGAATCCCCTCATGGAAAAGGCATTATGTACAACTAAGTATGTAGCTTCTTGCCACTGTGACTTACAGAAACTTCTGTAAGGAGAACTGCATGGTCCTGTCTTAGGCTGATTGTTCAGACCAGCTTTAGGTAAAACAGAACAAAGTAAAGACACCAAAGTCTAATACAAAATTGAAATCTTTATATATAAAGAAGATTTTTTTCCCCCAGAAAACACTCTACACTGTAAAAATGCCTATTTGTTTAACTTTTTCCAGTGCTGAGGAACATCTTTAATCAAATGTTCCAAATTAATTAGGAATAGTGGGTTATCTCAGATTTAAATATATTTATTCTTTGCAACTAAAAAAGGTATGGTATTTTCTGCATCAATCAGTACAAGGTGAACAGAAATTTCCTCTTAGAAATTGAGCTAATTATGCTTTTAGGTGGTCTGGAAAATGTATATATCTATATCCATTACAGTTTTTCATGAGTACATATTATTTTCTCATAAAAGCTTTTTGGCTTGAAAGAAAGGAGCCTTCAAGCATTTATACAGTAACAAAATCATTATATCAACATATCACAGAGTCATTACAGCTAACAGCCTATCCATATTACTCTCAAAATTCCCTGTTTCCAGGAATTTATTATGCAGCTGTAATAAATGGTTCTTGCTAAAACTTTACCAACAGGTTTATATTGCACTAGTAATCATTTTCTCAAAGCTGAGCATAAAGACAAGCTTTTTTTTTTGCCATTTTATGCAACAGCTACATCTAAGAAACGACAGCATTATTAATGTATAAAGACATTTTAGTATAAAAACAGTTTGTTCATAACAGTTCTTAAACACTCTCATTAATTTTATACAGGCTCCTCAGTACAGACTGCAGTTATGAAAGGCTGTTTTCTCAGAACAGAAAGGAAGCAAAACTAAAACAAAGAAAGGAATGTGGCTCGTGCCTCATATTGTGATTATCTTTGCATTTTCCTCAGTATGTGGTGTGAGACTGCAGCTGGGCTCAAATGAGACAAAATTCCCACCCTTGTGACAGGACAGTGCAGCTTTTTGTGGCTGGAGCTGCTGCCCACACACTGCACTGCCCTGCAAACTGCCTTGGCCTTTTTTGGTGAGATGGGGAGGAAAAGCAGCTCCACCTAAACAGAGCCAGCGCCTTTCTCACCCACTGAGCAGCCAATATTCCATATATTCCACAGGCAACTTGAGTATGCTGGATCCCGGCTGTCCACAAAGCTGAGCTGCATCGAGTGAGGAAAAGGGGGGAGTGGTAAGAGCAGAAACCACATCCAAAATAAAAAGGGTTTCTCTGGCAAAAAATAATTGCAAGCTAACTTGGGTAATAACATAGGAGTGTAAAACCCACCAACAAATTGCTGCATTTATTCTGAACAAATGGTTCATATGCCTGACTGCACATTAATATATTCAATGCAAAAATAAGCCTTAAAACTGTACTTTAAAACTTGTTTCATCTTCCTTTTCCAGTTCAGTTTCAAACCCCGTTGGACAGGAGAGGCACAGTGTGGAAAGAAGGATGACTTGTCACAACATGACATGGATCAGCTACCCAAGCAAGAGCCAGCCTTTCACTTCCCCAGAAGAAATCGAAGCCTTCATAGCTTCTCAAAACATCATATCCAGACTTATGCACTGTTACATTGCCCTTTTTGTACCCACAGGATTAATAGCTGGCATATGGATTATTACCATTTTCATAAGGAATCACAGAAGAGCAAGGTTGGACTTAGTCCTCCTACTCTTCACTATCAGCAATATCATAATGATTCTTTCTTCCTTTACTGTTATCTCTAGACCTGACTATTATAAAGCAACCCACCTTATCTGTAGCATACTGTCGTTTGTTTTCAACTTTGGTTATTTCAATTCTTACTATGTTTTCATTTTGGCACTTCTCACACTATTACTGGAGAGATTTCCACCACGGACTGCTCTCTGCAACGCCATCCAAAAACCCATCTTGTGTTTTGGGCTTGTACTCACATGCACCTTCTGTTTGTCCCTGACCGAGGCACTGCTGGTTGGCACCGATAATTATCATCTGGAAGCAGACTGCCAGCTGGATCCATTATTTGCATGGCCTGAATACGAGATTGTTAAATTCACCTTTGGGTTTGGAATCCCATCATTACTCCAGATCCTGTGTTTCACTCTTCTGTGGGCTAAAGAAGCACCTGCTGGAGCTCCAGCCTTGCAGCAGCACATCCGCACTTACCCCGCCGTGTACGTTATCAGCGGGACCATTGTTATTTGCCGCCTGTTTTATAACGTCATGATTCTCTTCAGGACAACACTGAAACTACAGAGGAGCATTGGAACTACAAAGAACGAGCTTGTGATGAACATTGCAGAAATAGTGTTGTTCTGTGAGAGCTGTGCTAGTTTGGTAGTCATACTTTGTATCCATAAACCGTATAGGGATAAAGCCCTTAACGACCTACAGAAGTGTCGAAGGACAACCCATGCCAGCAATCACCTTGAAATACCAGAAACAGCCGCGACCCATCAAAGTGGGTCTCAGTAATACTTGCGCTTCTAAAACAACTGTCACTCCACTTTGCTTTTTAGCTCGTGGGTTTTGGTTTGGTTTTTTACTTCTTCAAAAAAAGGGCAATTGTTCCTTCTTTAGAACCCAAACTTGGCCTATCTCACAGCTAGCAGTACTGGAAGGAAAATTATGGTCAGTTCTAGTACTTACAGTGATCTGTGAGAAACCCTCCAGGGTCTGGGGCTGTTTGGGGTTTTTCTCATATATATATATATATTTTTAAATAAGCTATTTTTCTGCAAGCATTGCTTCAAAGTCAGGTAGAAAGGTAAGTACTGTTGCCATAGAACTGTGCTTCTGCAATTGTATCAATAACCAAGCAGAGCTGTAAACAAAAATGTGGCAGAAAGCAACTTTGAACAAAGGTCAAAATCCACAATCGGAGCATTTTCTCAGGTGTGCTTCCTCCTTTGACTTCTTACCCTCTAAACTACTTATTTCTAGAACACTGGCATATAACTGGTATATATAACGCCAGTGGCAGCAGCAGCGAAAATTTGTCTGAATTCCTGTGCCCAAAAGAATCAAATTAATGCAAACACGGGTCCATAAAGGAAAGCTTTGGGTTCTTTGTGAGGCGCTGAACTGGAAAGATCAACAGGATGGCTAATTAAAACTTTGTGCAAGAATGAAAGCTTTTCATTAATGTACTCTGAGCTTCCACTTTGCATTTAGACTTCCAACAATTATTGATTTAAGCCACTCCTGATGAGTTCATTCAGAAGTACTGAAGTCACTGGAATAGTCACATTCAGTAATACCTAACTGAAAAACAGGGAAAAGCCACCCCAGAACAGTAGAACTGAGGTGTATTTTTAAGAAGGCAAACAAAACTAAAGCCCCAGCTCCTAACTGGAATCAAGGCTCTGCTAGAGACAAGATAGAAATATTGTACATTTAGATGAGAGTTGATGGGTAAATAGTGCAAAAAGAGGAAGAAATCAGAATTAAACAGCTGTGGTGCAGGGGTTTGGATTAAGCGCTGCAGGATCACTAGCGGATGCAGGCTGAGACGCTGGTGCAAAGCTGTAAATGCTTGCTTTGAGAACATTGTTACTGCCACCAAATCTGGCCACGAGCCACCTCAGGCATTTGGCTTCAGCTTCACCTTCCCCTCTTACAAAGGTGGAGCGAACGGAAACGGGAAAAGCACAAAATTGTACTAAATTTGGATTATGACGCAGACTTAGATGGCAAAGTTACAAAAATACAGTGCTGTGATGAGGAAGTAATTTGAAGAGTTCTGAGAAAACCTATTTTGATGCTTAAATCAGTGCCTTTTTATGAAACCCAGGTGCTAAAGGAACTGAGAGGGTTTTTTTGCAGATATATCCTTTGAAAGACCTTCCTGATGGGGTGCAGATTTGTGTGGGGAGCTGGTGTAAATCAGCATGGGCTGCCTAGGAGAGAAAAGCAAGAACTGATTGATCAAGATGAACATCTTCCACACGACAACAGCCAAGTGCAGAAATGGAAGAATAATAATCATATAGAATATAGATCAAGTATCCAGACATATGGATCTAGCCTTGTACATCCAAATCCTGAAACGTATGGACCGTGGCTGTACCAAATGCAAATAAAGGGCAACGTGTAATCCCACTATGACTGTAAGGACCAACATTTCCACAAGATGTAAAAATCAGCTGGTAAAGATGTCTGCATTACATTGTGTCAGCCTGTTCCCCTGTTCAATTTTGTTCTGCTGCCAGCACGAACAGATGGATCATTAAAGAACTCTACATATAAACAGATCATTATAGAACGTGGTCAGAAAGGAAGTACGTAGATAAGAATCATCTCTTTGAACACAAGAGGCAATTTCATACGTGTGAAAGGAATTCTCAGATGGCATCAGAGGTTTTGTTTTGCACCTGAGAAGAGGGAGATTAAACAACAGACCAAAGATCACCTTGCAGAAAGAAGTCTGAAGAGATGAGTTGTAAGAGCTGTACATCAGTGGAAAAGCTGACAGACTGAGTGAAAGAATATGTCAGAAGATGCAAGCTGTTTATTCCAGCTCAGAAAGTCAGAGTTTCAGCTGCACTGTGAATAAGGAGGGTATTTTGTAGTATGGGAATTATGTGGGAATGATTCTACTTTATTTACAGCATCCATACATTTTATATTTAAGGCTGAAAGAATAAATATTTTGTTGTTTCTGAGTCCTGAGTTACTTTGGAAGGTGTCTAAAAGCGAATCAAATCAGGAAAAGTGATCTGGGACTTGGAAAATGAGTGATGGTGAGTGAATGGCAGTAACACACCTGTGAGGAGCCACAAGGCTGAGCAGGGCATGAAGGTGCTTCATGATACTCTCAGCAGGGTACACAGCCAGAGCAGAGCCATACCCAAGTGCCACAGACAATAAAACCTGTAGGGACTCACTGTCAGAGGTAGGATCTGAGAGAGAGTACACCCTGTCAGAAGGAATGACTGTGTGTGAGCCTGGGAGCCTGCTTGGGTAAAGCCCCTGGTGCCATCTGTGAGATGTCAGTACATGTACTCTGATCTCCTCCCTGTCCACGTGGAAAAAACCTGAGTATTTTCTGGATGGCTGGTTATATTGCCATGAAGAAATCTCTCTATACAGTGAAAAGACTTTGCAACTGAATACGGGAAAACAAAGGTAAACAGAAGGGAAGAGGCAGAAAAATGCAAAACAGTAACTCAAATAATTACGAGTATAAATTTTAGAAATACAGAAATGTTCTCATAGGATTATTCTTGATGAAGTCAGAGCTATACATTAAAGTTTAGGACAACGAACATGTGGTCGTAGAGAAAATCTATCTGCACCCAGCTAGAAAATGAGACCAAACACCCTTATGTGCAACAGAGAAGGAGCACAAGCAGTTTCCCAAAATCCTTCTAATTTACTCTGATATGAGGAAGAAAAGAGCAGCTTTAGCTAAGATTAAAAGTAATAATTTTAAAATAATTAATAATCCAAAGAATATTTTTAAGAACAAAATAAAATCTCTGTGCTCTGAGATTTTTTTTCCCTTATGCAGCTCGGTTGAACCCTTACTTCTCCCAGGCTTCACACAGTTGTGAACAGTATGTTCCAGAAGAAATACAGCATGTATTTTTATAGGCAGGCTGTCAAAATTAACTGAAGGGATATACTGGAAAGTTCAAAGAAGAATATTTTACTTCTGTCTTGGTAATATTTGTATCTTTCCACGACTTTGGTGTACATTTGAAAAAAACACTCTGTTCAGCAGAAGTGAAATGATCAGGCTGCTGAAGTTAAAGCTTGAATTTCTGAGTTGGTAACATGTTTTGGAAAAGAACTCAGGACTCATCATTACTGAACCAGCTGGCTCAAACCTGATCTGATCTCACTGCAAACAACATTTGAGCTAGACACTGGATGTGCACACCTGAATCACAACTTGAGCTGCTACATCCCTACACTTATTTCTAAGCCTGACCTTAGTTACATTCTAATATTGAACTTACAGACACTGAAAGGGCATCAGTATTATTTATCTTGATTTTGACATAGCTGAAGAAGATTTGGGGCAGAGTGAAAACTCAAGCAATTCAGCCAAAATAAGTATTCTACATAATATGTCTACATATATGTTGCACGACAAATAAATTCACTAATGGACAGAATGAAAGAATGCATTTCACTTCCATGGTACAAAGCATCCAGCAAAGGACTGCCAGACTCAGCCACTAAAATAAAAATTATTTATGTTTTGCAATTTGTTTTTTAATAGCATTTGAATTTAACCTGAAGTCCTATGATGGAGCTTTCAGCAATCTGCTTTAGTGGAAGGTGCCCCTGCTCCTGGCAGAGGCCTTGGATCTAGATGGTCTTTAAGATCCCTTCCAACCCAAACCATTCTAGATTCTGTGATCTTTCACTAGACAACATTTTGTGGCCTCATTTAATGGAATTTTTAGATTATCCCTTAAGAGTTTCGTAATATATGCTTTAAGAAAAATAAAAAAGTTTTACCAAAATAGTTTGAATGGATTTGAATGGGTGTAGTCCCTGCAAAAGGGAAAGGCCAAACTTTAAAAAATTATTTTTAGTAAGAAAAATGCATTCTCAGAATTACTGGCAACTGAAAAGCCTAAATACACAAAATACACTCCCATCCAAGGTTTTCTGAAAGCACAGAAACAATTAATTCCAGCTCAAACTAAGTTTGATTATTTGCAAAGACGATTATTTGCTACTGAGGCTGGGCAGGATAAAGTATGGGGGTGCTCTAGAGCAGGGTAATGGATGCTGATTTCCTTCAGTGGTTGAAAAATGTGAGAGAGAATTTGGACATCAGTCTACCTGGAAAACCTCATGAACAGTACAACAGCATTTCCTCTAGAAACAGTTCCCCAGTAGAGATCCTTACACAAATCTTCGTTCTGCAGATGGTTATATTACAGTGTAAGCATTCCAATACAATTTATGCTTCCTTCCTCTTCCATGCAGTACAGTGCCTTACTTTTTTTCAGCTTTCTGTGTCCTTGCCCTGATCTAATTTCTCCAGGATTCAACAGCTTCATACCCCAAAACGCTTCTAGACTTCTGACAGAATCCAAGAGTCTCTTCCATTTTAGAGGGCTCATCCAGCTGGAGAGGCTGCCACAGAGTGCTGGCACAAGAGCTGTGATGCATCAGACCTCTCAACGTTGTTCTCTCCCATACTCACACCTCCCACTTTCCTTCTCCTCAGCTGCCACCTTTTAGCAGCACAGTATCAGGCACATATGTTGAAGTCTGCTAAAATACACAGAATGTCTTATGTTATATGCCAGATTCAGCCTCTCGGTGCACTGAAGTACATCACAAGTACACCAGTGCTTCTTGAAAGACTCTCTGGTGTTAGACATGTTCACTGAGATATTTACAGAGCTTTACACACTGAGTGCTACATAAAAACAAAGCAGGAAAATTCCAAAGGCTGCATTACTGAGGTCTGACATTATATAAATGCTACTGCACCAGCTGCTTTCACACACAAAGCTTTTACACTTTCTCAGCAACAATGACAGTAAGGTAAGACAAGGTGGAGCTTTAAGACTCAACACTGTCACCACTGTGGCCGTGGGTCATTAAGGCAGTCACTGTAAAGTCCTGTGGAATACCTGTGACTGACAGGGAAAGAGCAGAAATACAACGTTCAGCAGCTGCTAAAATTACTTCGAAGCATTTTATGGACTATAGAAATGACAAACAGAGACGACGATAGATTAATCAGTAACAATAATTTGACTGCATAAACAACGGCCTGAAAAGGCTGTGATCTGCTTTAGGAAACAGCATTCAGAGGATTCGCAGGATCATCTCATAAAATATTTATAGAAACACAGAACCCATTAATTATAATATAATAATATACAAAATTACCATAATGCTAAATATGACCTCTTATGCTTTGCAGTTCTTCTAGCACAGAAAACAGCTACTCCGTGGGCCTTTTGAAAGAGAATTTCATTACAACTCTGGAAGAATGGCAAAGTGACACATTTGTTACCATGAATCCGAACAAGAAAATTATCATTCAGAATTATACATTTTAATAGTAAATCAGCTGATATTCACGGCTAGACAAGCAAGGACAGACAGACCAGCTGATTATCAAATCCATGCCCCCCATAATAAGAAACCACTGACACCCAGAAGTGAACGTTACACATGAAGAAAAGTAAAAAATCCTTCAGGCCCTTGCAAGATCAGTGGAAGCTCTGAAGGACAGAACTAAGTGCAGCAAAACCACATGACCAGCAAACAACAATAAAGACTCTTTTTAATCCTGCTCTTTTATGACAGCAAAAAAATTAAGACCTTCAAAGCCAGTATCACAAGATTTTTCTAACATTTACAATATTCCAGTCCTACAATGCAATCATATTTGTGCACGTCTCAAAGCAAAAACACTTTAGGCTCTGTACTCATCATCCCGTATTAAAACACTCCGTTCCACACACTGGAAATCTTCTGTTCAGAAAAACTGTACCAGCACGAATCTGCGCAAACATTCTTTTGATCTAAATAATCACTGGTTCCAAAACGTTTTACGAAGAGCCATCATGCAAGAAGATCTTTAAAAACTTTTTTAGTCACACTGCCAAAATCCTCTGTTCCTATGCCCTGTGTGTTGCAGGAAAACCAGCAAATAATACATTTGCCTCAATGAAGGCAAAGGGCTTCTGCTTTTAAAAAATCTCTGCTTCACTTTCCTACAGATGAGATCATTTGTAACCTAAAGATATTTGACCACTGTAATTGGTGTCATACATCTATTATAATGATACATTAATTGCTTACTCCACACTTCTGAAACTGTCACACTGTCTTCCTGAAGTCCTAAATGCTGAGATCCCATTCATGTTATTCCAGCAGCAGCAGAACGCTGCATCCACGTACAGCAAAGCCACTTAATGTTCAGGTGGCAGATCAACATCACCACAGAAAGCAACTGAAAAAAAAAAATAAATTTGCTCTTTTATGAGGAAGATTTGACTTTCTTCCCGTTCTAAGAATTCTGGCCACCAGTAGGTGGTGTTACTGGGAATGTCAAGAAGGTTTTTTTACCCCCTGCGGACGAAATGCAAAACTCCACCTGCAACCCTGGTGTTTAATGCAAAACTGAGGCTCCTCATCCTCTGTAGGGTAAGCTTATTTCAGCCATGTGATTTTGAGCTGAGCAATTCTAAGAAGTGAGAGAATGACAACATATACCTGAAAATTTAAATAGAAACAGGCAAACTGGGATCAACTTGAAGGTAGGAAAACAAATTTATCTTATCTGTTTAGCCAATGACCCTTCTCAGATGCTTGACGTCTTCAATCGAATATTTCCCTTTAGATTGCCCAGAGGCTTTTAAAAATAGCACAAGTAACAGTAATAATTGCTTTAGATCTGTGTGAAATATCCTTCATTGCATTTTGCAAATAAAGCTCTAAATCGTTGTTCAGCTGAGCTCTAGATTTGAACCGACTATAAAGCCTAAAAAACCACCAGAGGCAGAAAGGAGGGTGCAATGAACATCAGGCAAAATAAAACTGACAAATACGAGAGAAAAGGCGTTTGAGTAGTTCTAGTAAAAAAAGAAACCAGCAGAAACAGGGTTAATTCTAGCCTTATAAGGCTGTTCAGCAGCACTTCAACTGCACACAAATTAGAACAACCCTGGGAATCTATAAAGCTTGTTTTATTGCCAAGGACATGCAGCAAGATCTGCATTTTGCTCTTGTAAACTATCTTTTATTTGATAAGTTTTAAAGCAGAATCGACTTTTATATGATTTTTTTTTGGTTTTTTTTTAACTGCTGAATCATCAACAGGTGGCATCCACTGCAGCTCTGCACACCTAAATGCAAGTTTTCACCGAGGGGACAGTGGAAGTTGGCACATCCATTACGTGTGCACCCAGCAAGGAGCAGCCTGCTGCTGTCTGGAGGAAAACCAGCTCGGGAAAAATGGAATTAAGGTAAAATAAAGTGTTTCACAGTACATAGTTACCTGTAATGCTTTTAATTGCTTGGCTTTTGGCGGCCTTTCAGACGTAATTAAAATCTGACCACAGACAGACCTTTTAAAATCAATGGCTCAGGCTGTTAACTTATCTTTTATTGTATTTAAATCTGTTTTACTGCCTTGTTCACAAATAAAAGGCTATTACATAAAGACAACAGTTTATGTCTGACTTCCACAGCTGCTTGAAACAAACACCGAACCGTCTAATAAGTGTGATTTAATACGGATATTTTAGCATGAAGATTTACACTATTAAAATGATTCAAAACACAGCAACAGGTACTGGGAACCTGATCATTGAGAAATCAAAGCTCTGGAACTCAGATCTTTATTTAAGTATCTGTAGCTATTTCTGGTGACTTGAATACATTTAAGCAAACTCAGAGCTGCATTTCTGACTAGAACTATTTTAACGTACTTTTAACACTATTCCAGTAGTGGTCTGCTCTTTCCTCCCCCAGACTGCACACTGGCTGCATTCAAGTCATTAAAATGTGGAAATATGCATGAATTTTACTAGCAAAAAAAAATATTAAAATATATTTTCATGTAAATAAAACTCAATGGTTTGATAGTAAGATGCAGATTAAAGCAATTCAAAAATATTTAAAACTTAACACAAAATAGCCTGGTTTATCATTCTTCTGGTTTTATTTGTTTGGAGTGTCTTTTGTTTCTTTCTTTTTTTAAATAAACTTCTAGCAATGCTTCAAGTGAATAACAATCAACGTTTAGAAGTAAACAAATCTGATAACTGCTATTTTCCATTACTACCCGGAAGTCAGTGAAACATAATAAATCAAAATGGAAAACAAATTGAGTATAATAATGCTGGTGTAAATCAATATGCTGCCTGTATTGCCTTCATTTCTAAAATTTGCCCTGAAAGCAGCAGGAACCAACTGCTTTTCATCTGTTGCCTTCTCAGCCACAGACACTGCTATTTATTAGCCTTACAAGCTAATAGAATAAATAAATATCTATCTGTATATAAAAATACAGTTTTCTTTATCAGATTAAATTCACTCATTTGATTTTTCTGTATTTCTTCATTTTCTAAAACTGAACCCCTGATGGGCACACACAGTTTTAACAGACCTGCCCTCACAATGTGTTTTGAACTAGAACGAATTTAAATTTTTTTTAAGTGAATCTTTGCATTTATATTAGAACATGATGTTTCCTACAAGCCCAGCTGTGATGTTAAGTTAGCAGAAGCTAATGGCACATGGAACAGTGCTGGAATATGAGATTAATCGTTTTCCATTTGCAAATTGCAGGTCCAAGGATGTTCATTGATTATTAAAAGAAAACAAATGGAGCTAAAATTCCACTGCCTTCCAACTTGCATGAAGAAACACTGACGCTGAAAAGCTTTTATTAAAGAGACCCAAGTACCACCATGGTAAAAAGATTCCTACATGATCTTAAGGCATACAGGAACTGCAAATTCTCTCATTTAAAATGTATATAGTATCCTGTAAAACAAATTAAGACATTCAGTATTTGTAGTATTATATTTCAGTCAGTTTTAAGTCTAATTAATCTGACTTTTAAAGCATTTTAATTTCCTATACAAAAGTCTGTATCTTTTGCAATTCCAACCAAAAATGTTTACTAGGAATTCAGCTGAAACAAAACAAAAAACTGATTTTTTTGGTACTGCCACCAAACTGTGAGTACTACTATCTTTTCTGCAGATACTTTAACCATGGAAACTTATTCTGCCTCCATATCACCTGTTATATGTAACAGCACAACTTTTAACCTGAATGGATCCCATTTGTGTAACGAAAGCTTATCCTCTAGGTTAGCTGATAAATCAGAACACCAACAATATGTTATTGGCCTTTTCTTATCATGTCTTTACACAATATTCCTTTTTCCTATCGGTTTTGTGGGAAACATTCTGATACTGGTCGTCAACATTAGCTTTCGGGAAAAAATGACAATCCCCGACCTTTACTTCATAAACCTGGCAGTGGCTGATCTCATTCTAGTGGCTGATTCTCTCATCGAGGTGTTTAATCTTGACGAGAAGTACTACGACATCACCATCATTTGTACCTTTATGTCTTTGTTCCTTCAGATCAACATGTATAGCAGCATTTTCTTTCTGACATGGATGAGTTTTGACAGATACCTAGCACTGGCCAAAGTAATGAGGTCCAACCTATTTCGCACTATGCACCACGCCAGACTGAGCTGTGGGCTCATATGGATGGCATCCATTTCGGCAGCTCTAGTCCCATTTACAGCCGTGCACTTACAGCACACCGGAGAGGTCTATTTTTGTTTTGCAGATGTAAAAGAAATCCAGTGGCTAGAGATAACCCTGGGGTTTATTATCCCCTTTGTGATCATCGGCCTGTGTTACTCATTAATTGTCCGAGTCCTTATAAAAGCACACAAGCACAGGAGCCTCCGTCTGCGGCGACAGAAGGCTCTGCGCATGATTTTTGTGGTTGTCCTGGTTTTCTTTATCTGCTGGCTCCCTGAAAACGTCTTCATTAGCGTCCAGCTTCTCCAGAGGAAAAGCGAGCCCGTCTCTTCCAACAGCCCATCCTTCAGGCATGATTACCCTTTAACGGGACATATTGTGAACCTAGCAGCTTTTTCTAACAGCTGCTTGAACCCCTTAATTTACAGTTTTCTGGGGGAAACCTTCAGAGACAAACTGCGACTGTACATTGAACAGAAAACAAAAATGTCAACACTGCATCGCTTCTGTCAGGCTGCCTTAACGTCTGTCATTCCTGACAGTAATGAGCAATCAGAAGTCTGATTTAGTGTCATTGTGTAAAACATATGACTGTGAAGTTGTGCAAATAGTGAACAAAATGCTTGCTACTAACAGAAAAGAAGTGCATTTGTGTGTGTGTATATATATTGTATCGCTCTATTGAGTATTGAAGGTTTATATTCAAAATGTTTTTATGACAAGACTTTAATGTAGAAGAATATGTTTTAGTCAGATTTATATTTAATTATGAACAGGATTATTAAAAGCTGAGCACTGAAGAAGCTTTATTTTGTATTATATATGTATGAATGACAATATAAGAGAAAATTTTATCAAGTTAGGAAGACTCTAGATGTAATCTGATTATCAGAGATGATACTTTGCTGGTGTACATAAGGTACTTCCACTGAAATAATGAAGCTGCCGTAACAGTGAGGAAAAATCATTACAACATATTGATGTGGAGATGCAGAAAACATTGATTTTTTTTTTTCACCCAAACATGGTAAGACAAATGACTTTGCTTACAAGAACTACATGGTACTATCGTCACTGTATTCTAGCATGTCTTCCATGATTAAGTTTTTAATCTTAATATAATCAAGCACAATGATGAGGTTTTGTCTCCTGAATGTAATCTACTGTTTACATCAGTACTTGATCAAAACCAAAATCATCTGTAACTGTAGTGCTCATCTCAAAGAACTTCACAGAAGCAAAACGTAGTGTTTCATTCTGTCTTCTAAGGATTGACCCAGGTGATCTCTCTCAGAACAAACATAATTGGCCCCTTTGTCAAAAATGCCAGTGCACCAACATCATGTACATTCACACCTGCCTTCAGATTTGAGTGCACACTGCGCAAAATCTCTTCACATTCCAGAACAAAGTGCTGTGATTTTTAAGAAACTGTCACTTTCGGCAAAAGATATTGTAGATGTTGTGTATATATTGCTGATGAAAGTGACAGAAAGCTCCATTTTTAGAAAGGAGGAACATAAGTAATGGAGAGTGTGATTAGTGATCATCAGATCTGAACTTCGTGCATACCCATCCCACCTCCAGAAGCCCCCAGCTTTTCAAGACTGTAAGATGCCTTTTAGATGCTTTGATCATTTGAAGATTAATTATACTAAGCAAACAAATGATAGCACCACTTACTGGAAAACAAAAAGTTTCTTTTCTTCTAGCAAATAATTGGATTATAAATCTGATTGATGTTTAGCACAGGTTACCCCTGAACTTGTTGAGAGGAAGCGATAAAGCTCCTAGAGCTGAGCATGCAAGATCATTAAAACATTACTTGCTGCATCTCTCAAGTGAACAAACTCATTTCACTCCTGTGCTTATTGACTGAAGCACCAGAACTCAGCAGAATAAGATGTTCTGTCCTATTTTCAAATGTTATTAATTAGCACAATAACAGACTTTAAAGGATTTTTAAATGTAGACCTTTAAAACAATGACTGAAGCTACTAAAGCAATAAAGAAAACAGTGAAAACGATGATTCCACTCCTATTTCTCATGAAATACCTCAAGTTTCCTAGTGGAAGTTTTGGCCACAGAAGACTTGACCTATAAACAGAAAGGCCACAAGATGATGATGGCTGAATTTGAAATAGCTGGATATTCCTGCAGCTCCAACAGGAACAGCAGTGTGCAGTGTGAGGCAAGTGCAGATTATCTGCAAGGAACTGCTAATCACAGTCTAATGAAAAACGTGTTTAGTCCCATCCTCCCTGCAGAACACCAAATAGATCTCCGCTCAACAAAGATGCAAGCATAGCACAAGTTGCTAAAAAACACCCAGCAAGTCATCTCCCACAGTCATGCTCCATCACACACAGCCCTTTTCCCTCAGTATTTTCCTTTTTGGAATTACTCAGGTCCTATGGACTGCCAATAGACATTAATCACACCATTAAAGATGGCTATTTCAGACAACACCCAGCGGAAGGAAGGGATAATTCTGAGGATAAAGACACATCTAGAGCTTACAGATTTATCTGTTTGTGCATCCTGGCATTTGCCATGAATATGTAACTTATTTGGAGTTACAGGAATACACTTTCCCAATCGTAGTTGTTGCTTCTTTTGATTTTTTAGGAATAAGATCCTTTCCCCTCCTCCCAATACAGGGATCACATTTTTGATCAAGTAGAAGCCTTTCTGCTACCCCTGCAGAACACAAATCAAGGAAGTCTTTGTGCAGAAGCCTACAAAAATAAACAAACAGTAATAGCAAATGCATGCTCATCCTCCAAAGTAGTTTGTTTCTAAGTGATCACATTCAGTAATATACAGTGAAATTTAGGGAAGATCAGATTACTACAGCATTAAGAAAACAATATTTACTCAACCCAAAACAACCTACTGCATGTTTAAAACCAGATTACAAACCCAAAGTACCTGATGAGTTCCCTACTGCTGATATTTTGCTACAGGCTTATGAACCATGCCTGAAATTACTAAATTTAAACATACTACTTACTTTAAATACAAATCACTCTCGCAGCTGAAAAAACTGCACACTTCTTCCCAAAGCTTTTTTTTTTTTTTTTTAAACAGTAACTCTGTACAAAGGAATATTTACAGAAATGTCATACAACTTCCATGTGTTTATGTACACAACATGCTTTCTGCAAGCCATCATCTTGCAATAGCTCACTACTACGGTTTATCCCTGGACCAAAAGGATCTCAGCTTGGTGTGTGTCTTTTTTTTTTTTATTTCAAACAACATAATCACCAGTAAATAAAACCTTTTCTAGAGTGTAGAGGAAAAAAGGGAATGGGAGCAAGAATTTTGATACAACTCCTTCAGTTTTTATCTCTGGTCTCTCACAAACTGCTTAATTGCTGAGTTGAAGGAAAAGATTCCATACGCCTTTCTAAAACACTGGACTGACAACAACTATGGGATTTAAAAACCTGCTTATCACAGCTGCTTACAATCTTTGCTAAAATAGTCTATATCAAGTTTCCAGACATGAAAAGTCTAGTATTAGGAAAAGCTCGCAAAAAAAGAGGAGAGGGGGAATAATCAAAAAATCCCTGAAAACATTAACTGCTTTTGAAAATAATATGTTACCACAAGAATGCCTTGAATGCACAGGGTATTACTAAACATCTAGAAACAAAATAAATGCAAACAGCACAAACTAGCACTGATCTGATGCAACTGGAAGCAACAGGCTCCCCTCAGCTGTGTAAAAGATATGAAGGAAAAGAGTTATGTGAGACCTCCTTAACACATTAGAGATGCTGTAACTTGGCATTCTTCTGACAGTTTGAGGAGATACACTGAATACCAACCGTGCAGACACAACATCCACCTCTCGAAAACGCAAAGCCAGTCAGTCTAAAGACAAAGCTCGATTCATTTATGAGGAGCATTACAGGATGGGAGGGCATGTGACAGAGAATCTGAATCAATGAGTCAGGCGATGCCAGATTCTGTGCTAGGCTTTGACATAATACGGGCAAGATGCAAGAAATAGCACCTCTCCCTTCAAAAGCTTGAAAAAAAAAAAAAAATTGAGCACAAAGTTTTTACAAGGAAATGCTTGTAAAATTTCAGACTAAGTGTCTGTGTTTCAAACAAAATTCACTGCCTGTACAGTGCAGGCTCTAATCTTTTTTCCAGCCATCAAGTTGTGTTAGAGTATAACCAAATTTTTTCCCGTGTAAGGATTTTGCTGTATTCTCTGACCTGTTTATTAAGACTGCAAAAGGGAAAAGGTTGTCTGGACAATTTTAAATGGTTAGGATTGTGACATAAAAAATGTGCTAAAGAGTGGTTTACCGTAAGTAAAAGCATGTCAAGTTCAACCCTGATTATCATTAATTCCACTGGAACTTGTTTCTGCATAACTAAAAACAAGCGAGTGTATGAAGAAGCTGGTTTGAATTTTAATAGCTATTCATGAAGGTGAACCAATGAATTAATTTGATTTTGATTGAAAACAATGAAGATAAGGGCTTGATTTGAATTTAAAGGACAGTATCTATCCTTTCCTTTCACTCTAAGTCTTACCTTACCCATTCAGACCATCAGACAAACATTTAAAGTTTTCATCACAGAAGAGCGCAGGGCCAAATTTATTCCTTATTTGTCCTTTTTAATGGTAAAACTGAAACATGTGAGGGGAACAAACTGCTTTTAAGACATGCACACAGAACACCTTCCCCCTATACCCTTAGCTCTGCTGTCAGGGACGCTGTGGTACATGCCCTGTGCTGTGTTCTAAAGAGAGAAACCAGATATGAAAATCTGAACACTCTCCATTCATATTTATAATTTAGGTGTCCTTTCTTCAACAGTATTGTCCAAACTATTTATTCCACAGTGACTTTTAGTCCCATAAACGTTTAACCCTTGGTTTTGGGCTTCCTTTGAGACTTCCATTCCATCACATGGCAGCATGACACAGGCAGGAGCCTAGGCTGAACAGCTGCATATTGAGCCAGCCAAGGTGCCAACACAGGAGCAATGCTCTCTCAGGACTGCAGACTGGCAGGGTCAGCTCTACTTTCAACTCCCTTTCTTACATGTTACTTCACTGATTTGACACAAGTCCACTAAATGCCAATGCAAAATACAAAGATCATTGTCTGGGTCTCACAAAGTCACCCGCGTGTTTAGAATGGCTTTTGAAACTGTTCAACTCCCATGATAAAAAACATTTTCAAGTTTCCAACCTGTTTTCTCACACTGTTCAAACAGTCTGCTACAGGTATATACAGACATTTCCAAGTTCTAAATTAAAGTATCAAGTTGTTCATTACCAAAAAGTAAAATTCTACCTTCTCAAAATAAATATTTAATGCAGCAGGGTAAGCCTTTCCAAAGCAGCAGCTTTGCTTACAAGTCCCAGTTCACTTGACCTGCAAGCAAAATCATTGAAAAGGTCTAAGACCTTTTCAAATTGCATTGAATGCGTTTTCTGGAAGGACTTTAAAAAAAATGAGGGGAGAAAAAAAGACATAGTAGAGAAACGGGAAAATTATTAGGATATTGTTAAATTGTCCTTAGAATTGGAGTTAAGGCGATTTTTACAGAAAGAGCTCAGTGGCAGAATTGCCTAATAGTGCTGGAGATAGATTTGTTTTCTGCCTCAGCAGCAGAAATATTTCCTTTCCCAGGCATTCCCTCAATAGAAACAGTAATATAATGGCAAATAAGATTTTCTTCCTTTCATTCTCTCTCCATTCAGAACTACAAAAGAGAAATAGCCTGTACCTGGCTACAGACCTTTTAACCCTTGTGCTCCAGAGTGAAGTGCACACAGCAAACTGAGAAAGAAACCAAGAAAACAGCTCACTAAAACAACTGATATTATTCCAAATATCCACCTGACAACTGAGTATCAAGGTGAGAAGAAAAAACAGACAGTGATGTGGGGGGGAAACTTAATTTATAAACTTACTTGGTTTCCAAAGACATAAAGTCAGAATAATTACTTCTGATATTACAAGCTCATTCTCTAGAACAGTGAGAAACATGACATGTTATTTTCTTATGCTAATTAAAGCTGCCTGATGATGGGTGACACTGTCAGAGTGTGGTGGGAGCAGAAGCCCAGCCTTGCTGGCAGAGGTGCTGCTGGAGCCGATGCTGGCTCACACAGAACCCGACAGCATCCTCAGCCCAAAACAAGGGCCCGTGGAAAACTGCCCCTGTCCCTGCTGATCTGTGCTCTTCTTGACTCTCACTGGGTGAGGCTTTTTGGATCTTGGCCAGAGATTTTATTCCAAAACCTATCAGATCAGAACAGTCGGCTGGCAGCTCCTATTCCAAGCTCAAACTACAGCATGACCTAAACTAGGCAAATGTAAAGACGACAACCATTGTTTAAGCAAAGGATGGTAAATTTTACAGCTTAAAAGAGCCCAACTCTACAAGTTTATTAAAAGATGTCTTTGGAGGTACAGGCCTGAAAGCCACGAAAGATGAGACTTTTGTAATAAAATAGGAGAAGCTTCTCTCTTCCAAAGGTAATTTCAAAAAAGAATCAGCCAGTGAGGTGCATGAAGGCTCCTAAGTTCACAAAAAGCCCATGACCAATTTCAATGACCTCTGTACTACAGTTCAGTACAACAGTTCTCTAACCAAACAGTTATTTTATGAGTGGGTAAGGATGAAAAACACCCCTTTAGGATTCAGTCCGTGGTGTAAAGGTAGGATGGAATGACAGCTACTAAAAGCATGTCTTTTCCACAGATACTTTAGATTTTCTCTCCACATAATGACGCTGCTCCTTTTAAAGCAATGCAGCCCTACGCCCTTGGTACATCCTCTGAACAGCTTTGACATCTTTCAAACTCTGAGATGGTAGGAAGAGCTGTCTGCCCTTATGTATATGCTGTTTGCAATAGCCTGGTTTACAGATGCAAATTATTAAGATAATGCTGAGAAATTTAATAAAACACTGGTTGATGATCTTCCGTTTGATGTCCTACAGAACTCCTGTGGGATTCAATTAGAAATAGGTAAATGCATTCAAAGACAGAGTCTGGTTCCCCTGTCAAATACCTTCATGCTTGTACCCTCGATATTTCAGGCAGGTTCTAAAAGTCAAAAGATTAATTTTCTGTTCTAATTACTTGTTGGATGTAACAGACAAGCACTTCCCAAGTATTTATTAATCTGCGTGGCTTTGATCTAATACCCAAGAGCCATTTTATCTACGTTGTAATTTATTAACATACATAAATATACACTGATCTTTCATGTGGTTCACAATATTGCATCTAAACACAAAAGGCATTTTGAATGAGGAAACTTCTCATTTCTCATTCATACTACAGAAGCAGCCATCACACCCCTTTTATCTGTGCCAAAACACTGGGGGTTTTTTTTAAATTTTTGGATCTATTTCCTCAACACACAAAAAGTCATATTTTATAAAAATCATTATACCAGACTCCCACATTGTTTAAACAAGCAGCAGCATCTCATCAAGGACAGGGCTGTTTTACAGGATAAACATAATTTAAATATCCAAATCTGTGCCGTTTTTGGTTTTTTGAACCAATTAACATTAACAAAACAGTATTAAGAGCAATGAAGAGGAAGTAACAAATCCACAGGAATCAGGTCTGCATTAATATATTATGCTATACACACTTCCAAGTTTCAAGCCCTGTCAAGAATAATTGCCTTTGAATGCCCATTTCTCTGCTCTTTATCCTGTATCAGAATGCAGCAAACATCCTGTCAAGCTTACAAGTTAATTTCTTGCCAAGTGAATGCATTTTACAAATTCACACACGCTAACAGGACTTCTTTTTAACTGAAGTTACACATATTTTGGGGTTTTGTGCCAAGCTTTCTGCATTCAACAATTTGAGCCTTTTCCAGCAAATTTCATTGATGATGCCTCTCTCTATGAGGAGTTGGAAGTCATCAATACCAAACCAGAATGAAAGCATCATTGAAAATCGTTAGAAAACAGTGTTTTCACTGGAGCTGGGTGACACAGTCAAGCAGACCTTGCCTTTGCTCCTTCAACAACTGAACACTCAAAAAATTCAACCCACAAATGGGAATCCTGCTGTGAATTTCAATTTTGTGAAGATATTTGCAGTTAAGGCAGGAAAGCGAGGATTTATACTGGAAATCCAACAAAAGCCATCGAGGAAGGTCTCACCAGCAAGCAGAGAATAAGGGCTGAGAGGAAACAACAAGTACGTGCTCCAAAAAGAGAAGGAAGAATTTCCCATCTTAACAGCAAAGAAGGGACAGTTGTGTTCCACCACCGAATTCCCCATCAATTTAATACCCTGGCTTTATTAATAAAAGTAGGGAATTAACTTTGAATGGATACAGATTAAAGCAAATACCCAGAATTAGCATGAAACTCTTGTTGGCTAATAAGTAATGAAGAACGCACAATTCCTTTAAACACAAGTAAGAAATGCACCACATATTGTTTATACCAAACACAGTTGGGGACGTGAGCCTTTCGCCTGGGAAAACCATCTTCAAAGTAGCAACTGTTTTCCCAGCTGTGAATACTCTTTCCTGGGAAATCTATTCGTACCATTACAAAAATAATTTTCAAAGGAATGTAAAATTATTCAGCCTAATCTATGCATATCCATATTTCAGACATGATTCTGTACCTTCTTAGACGTGTCTGTTTACAGAAGGCCTACTATGCTTTATAAACACTACATGGGTGTCACAATTAAATTCACCCCCTTTTTAAAATAAATAAATTGATGGTTAATTTAATAAAATAATTTGAAGCAACTCCATCAATATTCTGATGGAGAAGTGTTAGCAGGAAGCAAATGCTTCAGTCCCATAACCAGCTGCCCTCAAAGTTTGTTGTTTTGTGGTTGGTTGTGGTTTTTTTTTAAATTTTCCTAATTTGAGAAATATTGCATAGATAAGAAAGCAGATAAACGAAGCAAGATGTCACACAGTAAGACATAATTACAAAGCTCAAAATCCATGGGGTAATTATTTCCTGTAACTATACAGAGACCACCATACAGAGAGGCACTAAGAGCCAATGGGCCAGCAAACTTTTCTCTGTGCAAGTCAAAAAAAAAAACAACCAAACAACCCAAGAATAAACATTCAACTGAAAGGTGACCCAAAGCAAAGAGAAATGGGCCCAAGATTTTAATTACAGACTGACAAAACCCAGCACAATAATATCCATCCTGACATTTAACTTGGCCATTTAGAGAAATAGCTCCCACTCCCCCTTTATCACTGGGACAATGCTTTTTGCTGATGTATCTTTCCATCAAGGCACAGGGGGAGATGGAGGGATGGGGGGAGATGAAAGATTATGTCATCTTCCCTTCATAACACGGAAAGAACTCTATTTGCATGTTAAAGATACTTTAAAATTGTTAAAAAACATACCCCAGCATGAGACAAGATTCTTATTTTAGGAGGTTATGCTAAATAAAATTAACTTTTTGGGATTTATTTCTTTTTTTTTTTTTTTAAGATTTTTACATATTTCTTGAACAAAACCTAATCACCTCAGATAATGCTTACAACAGAGGATTAAGCAAGCACAGCAAAACCACACAAGTGCAGGAAGACTGGACAGTGGAATTGCAATGCAAACAGTTTCCAAAAGATATTTTTAATGTATATAAAATATGGTTAATATTGATATTGGTAGCCCGGTAATCAGAAGAAAATCCTGCAACATCACACTAAGTTGTTAACTTCACAGCATTTTTTTAGGATGGGAAAATATAAACCAAGTTATTTTGATGGTTACAAGATAAGCTTCCCATTAATTAGAAAAATAAATTAAGGGAACAATAAAGGATTACCGAGTTTGTTTCCAAATCGTCCACAACTCATTATTTCAAGAACAGGCTTTGGGATGAATTAGTGGGTTGTCAAACAAATAAATACACTGTCTGATGATAGCTTTACAGTATCTGCTGGATCAGTTTGCACCAATGTCTGGTTTTCATTCATTAACCATTCAAATTACTACCCCAGTTACCTGATTACAAGCAGCATTAGAGATCATATCGAAGTTGCATTCCCAGTTATTCCACCAAGCTCATGCCCAAAATGTTTATTTCCACAGCTTAAACATAATTCTGTGGGGTTTTTCCACTGCTACAACCAAACAGTGATTTAAAGAAATTTTTTTTTGGTGGTTTGCTTTGCAGCTAAATAATTCTATATTGCTCTTTATGATGACCTCAAAAAAAAAAAAAAAAAAAAAAAAAAAAAAAAAAAAAGCCAAACAGAAAAACCCTTTCTTTAAAAATTTTGCCATTTTCCATTCAGTAAACAGATCTTACTGTTTGGGCACCTGCACACTCTGATGAAAGAAACACCATGAGCTACTTGTTTATTTGCCATTGTTTGTGGTATCTGTATGGAATCTCAGAAATTAAATTCCTTTCCCACTGATCCTGCCTTTATCTGAGGAAAATGTTGACTGCTCCTCCTCCAACCACTTGCAATGCTGAAGATAACAAGAGAGTACAAGGAAACACCCACTGGCTGTAGGAGCAGTACCTAAAGTACCCTTCAAGCATGAACAAGGAGATTTGATTTATACAGATTGATCGGCCCTTAGTCATTGTAATTTTCCTTGAAGTCACAATGTTCACTAGACTAAATGGGGTAGGAACAGGAAATTAATATTGTTTTCTACGGATTACGAATTTTGAGTCTCGCCTAATAGATGTTCTGTTCTGAAAGGATTTCCTACTGCTCTGCAGAGAGCCAGCAGCTCTGCAAAGGGCACCGCAGCGACGAGAGCTGCCCGTAAATGACAAGATCCTTTGACACAGTCAGGTCATTCTGGGCAGAACTCACACAGCCCCGGGAAACAAAGCAACCACAGGTCGTTTCCTACCTACAGAGCCGCAACTGTCAGGACTGCTGCTGCAGTAAGCTTTGTGGCATTGAGGCAGCTGAAAGCTTGAAGGCTGGAGAAATCCATAACGAGAAGCAAAACAGGGTTAATTGCAAAGAAACACCTCAAAGGTGTTTGTGTTTAACACCTCTGTTATTTCAAGATGACGCCTTAACAATACTGCAAATATTTGATTTTTTTTTCAGAGAAATGAAACGAAACTAACTTGTCAGAAAAGATCCATCAGGCAGTTGTTACCTAAGAAGCCAACAGTCAGCTTCAAACCACCAGTCTAGGTGACACATGTTAAATCTCTTTTCTTCATGCCTATGCTACAGTTTGAAAGGAAAAATTTAAACATTCTGACAGCTCGACATATGTTAGCAAAGTACAAAAGTCATTATAAAAAAAACTGTATAACTAATGTCTAGTGATTTCAAAAGAATCTGTTTAACATGTGTGATTATTTCAGGTAGGTAAATAGAACAGTAACATTAGGAGAATCAGTCAGAAAACCCTCAATGCTGAATTAAGTTTTAAAACTTAATTAAACTTTAAAACTCGGCTCCAGTAGAGATGTCTCATTTAGAGCTGTGTGGTTCTAAGATCACTCATGAAAACATTCATATTTGCCTTCAATTGCTTATTGCTATTTAGTGTAAACAGAAGAAATTGAGTAGATGAAAATCAATAAAACATCAAGATTACTGTGAAAGGTCAAGCTGTTCCAAGGAAAAATGCCTTAGTCTAAGGCTGGTAAGAATTTTTGAAATAAATTTCTTGAAGGAATGATCAGAGTACACTAAAACCAGTCACTGAAAACACAACTCAGCTTGCCTCCAGCTCTATAAAAAAATCAATTAGACATTTGTATTTTCCACTTTGGAGATTAAATTTGCTGTATTAGAATTGGAAAAAAAGGAAAAAA
Organism: Sylvia atricapilla; assembly: GCF_009819655.1. Lineage (NCBI taxonomy): Eukaryota > Metazoa > Chordata > Aves > Passeriformes > Sylviidae > Sylvia > Sylvia atricapilla. The sequence goes on from NC_089154.1 coordinate 2,820,566, forward strand.
AAAAAAAAGTAAATCACAGGAATGTGACTTAATGAGCCAGTGAAACCTCTGTCCCACCAACAACTGGCTTCTTTCTACCACACATGAGACTCCTTAGGAAAAACTGGAGCTCACCATCCTGACTTTAGCAATGCCAGGAAGAGTTTCCTTTAATTCAGTTACTGCATTAAAAGCCAATCACAGCTCATCAGAATCCAGGCACCACGATTCAGGAATTCCTGTAGATCTAGCAAAATTCCAGCTCATTTTAAAGTAACAGAAATCAAATTAAAGGAAGTAAAGGTGCAGGATAAACCTTCTTAGCAGTTACCTAACTTTTTGCTCCGAAATTCCTACTTGGAACCATTCACACTGACTGAGCACAGCCCCAGAGTTCCTCCTGTTCACACAGAGCAGTTTTACCTTGTTCTTTATTACACTTTCCAAGCTGACAAGGTTTGATGACCAAAAGCACTTTAAAGCATAAATGCCAGTGTGCCTTAACCAAGCATTTCACACAAAGCTGGGAGTACTTACACCGAGTAACAATCAAACTGCCAAGCAATTCACTTTCTTTAACCACTTCTGAAATAAAATTGGTTAAGATCTGCCTCGCAGTTTTCATTCTCAACAGTCATTAAAAAAAAATTTTAAAAAAAGAAAAACGTGGTTTATTGAGTGATCTTAGACTTTCCTGCTATCAACAGTTACAGTTTATAAAGCTGATGCCAAGAAATGGCTTGTCACAGACCTTTTATGGAACTCCCAAAAACTCATTATACATGCTCAAGCCACCCACTGGCACCAACTTTCATGATTCCAAGAACTGTTGTGCTTACTGGTGTTCCCTAACAGTATTAAGGATTCTTCTTCCCACGATTCTTCACTCTTTCTTTCACAGTCCTACAGTCTGCACAGCCCACAAAACTCACTTGTGTGTTCCAACAACTGAACACTGGACATCACATAGTCCAAAGAGGCCCTACCTGCCAGGAGCCTGAAGCCCACCTCGACTGTTTGGCAGTTTTACATGAAATTATAGATTGGCACAGGCAATAAATTTCACACTGCTCTGTCCTGGAAAATTATTTTCCCCTCAAATTTAATTATAGCATGGCAAATCCACATTCTATAACACAAAAGAAAAGAGAAACATTCCTTCTTATGAAGCGATAAAGACAAAAGTTCCCGGTTTTGCTTTGACAAAGATGCAGTCTTTTCTTACTTAGGAACATTTCTGCTGAGTTCCAAACTGCAAAAATGTACAGACCTCTGCATAGCTTCTGCCAATAGGTTGGTTTTTTTATATTAAGCTTCCCAAACTCTGAATGCAATACCTAGGGACACTTATGAATGCAAAAGTTCCTCAAATCTGTTCTTGCCAATGAGCCTAAATAAAGTCTAATAACAAAATAAGTACTAATTTTTAGTTATCTGAGCTCCATGGAGCTACACATGTCATGATAAAGGAAGTAACAAGCAGCTTTCACATGTATTTTATGTTGGGCCAGGAAACATAAGAGAATTAAGAACATGGCCTCTTGAGGTGATCCTCAAGAATTCCTGAGGAAAAAACTTGCTTTCACTCTCTACTTCTTGAATTGCTTTACAGTTCTTTGATCCTCATTCCACAGGAACCACTAAGAATATCTGAACTAAACTGTCCTTGAATTATGCATAATTTTCATCACAAAAAAAAAAAAAAACCCAAAACCAAGAACCTTCCAACTTCAAGCTCCCACTTAAGTAACATAATGATATTGCTGATTTTATTCTCATAAAATAATTCATAAAATGTTCAGGAATACAAAGAGACTGCTGACACCTTCTGGTCACTTGACATTCTGTCCAAAAACCAGGAGAATTTCCAAGAAAAAAACATCTTTCATGTTTTCCCAGGCACTCAGGATCACATGAAGACTGAAGCTCTGCTGAGATTGCCATATGACAGCTCCTCACTTGCTTCACCTTTCACCCACATCCATTCTCTGTTTTTCACAGAAACATCCAAAACAAACACAGATCACCTCTCTGGTGATTTGGCTTAATTTATCTTTTCCTTTTAGCTTTCACACTAGGTATATTGCATCCAAGGAATCCCTGCAACTGAATCCAACTCATGTTCAGAACAGAACCTACAGCAACAACAAATCCATTCTGTATTGAATTAAAGAGCCAAACCTGCAGCTTTTGCTTCTTCTTCTTTGGTTTAGTTTCTAATTCCAGCTCATCCTTTTGGGCCACATGTTGCTTCAGCTTTTTTCTTTTTTCTGCCTTCTTTTCCTTTTTTTCCGCAATCATTTTCGGCATTCTGAAATGCTGTTCTGTAACAGAAACCAACAAACTGCAGTTCAAATCTTTTTTAATATTAAATGTCAGTCTCATATACAGACAGTTGTACTGTAATTACACTGGCATGGCAATTATGTGTGACTACCTAATTATGAAATGTATGTCTGCAATGAAATTTGATTCATTTTGGAGAATTTCTGTGTTTCCATTAGGAATACATTGCAGCTAAGGTACTGTAAAACTCAAAACTCAGTTTCCTGTAGGAATCTCCACACCTTTTGTCCTCTGAGGTCCTGTTATGGAAAATGCCTAAGTCACCCTCCTGACAGGAATTTCCCATAATTTAGGCTGTGCTTTCTGCAGGTTAGACCACACCACACTGAACTGTTTGGTCAACTGTCTACCTCAGGTAAAATCATCATCTCAAAACACATTCACGTGACTGTTAGTCGTCTCATCGATATGCAGATGTGAGCACTCACAAGCAAAAAATAAAGCGATTTGATTACTAAACAGTTTAAAACCACTAGTTCTGGGTAAACCGCGAGGTTTTCTGCTTTCGTGGTAAGCTTAGCGCGGTGAAACTGCTTGAAGAATTGCCTCATTAGCTTCACATTTAATTTTAGACGGACATAAGGCTGAGCAGGAGTTGCAGAGAACACTGCAAAAGGTTCTAAAAACAGCTCCAGTTGTAACTCCGTACTATTTCTTAGCGAGAAGAATTTAAGTGGCTTTAAATGTGATTTAAGTGGCTTTCCCCAGTTGCCCCAACACTGTCACTTTCAGCGTCAGTTACATACACAGGCAAATGTTGGCTCAGTCACAAACGTTTACCTTGAAACACACACTGAAACATCAAACAGCCCACCAACCCACGTCGGGAAGTCCCCAACACAGCAGAAGGTGCCACAGGAGGGGTTTGGCACCTCCGTGATACGGAGCCGGGCCTGGCACGTGTCAGGCACAGCCGTGCCCAGGGCAGGAGGGTATTCCCTCAGCTCCTGCTCCCGGCTCCCCTTCACAACCTGCATTCACTTCCCAACACACGACCCCTGCTCCGCACCCCAACATAACCCCCCGGTTCGCATCCCAACACACATGCCCGGGTTCCCCGCAGCCCCCTCAGCCACCGCCGCGTATGCGGCCAGGCCGGACCGGGCCAAGCCGGGCCTGGCCTCCCCTCCTCTCCCGCAGCTCCGGGCGGGCAGAGGGACCCCGGAGGAGCCGCGGCCACCGCGGGGGGAGCCAGGGCCGCGCCCCTCACCCGTCCCCACACGCACCTCACACAGCCGCCGCCTGGCACATTCAACTGAGCCTCACGCTTGGCGCCGCCGCCCGCCCCCTGCCTCTCATTGGCTACACGGGGAGAACGGCGGCATCTGATTGGCTTGCGACCTGTCAATCACTCTGATGTCCAATAGGAAGCCGCGCATGGAGTTAAAGCGCCCACCAGGAACACGTGTGCGGCGGAGCGGTTCCGCCGGCTTCTGGCGGCGCGGGTGACGTCACCTGTGGGCGCCGAGCCCCGCCCCTGGCCCCGCCCCTTCGCCTGGGAGATTCCCAAAATGGGGACGGGCCCGGGGCTGGCCGGGGTGAGCCCGTGCGCTCCCAGGGACACCCCCAGACCCCGCCTGGCACCCGCCGGGGGCTGGCAGGGACCCCAGGGATCCACCCGCATCCCAGCAGGGAGCGCCAGCGCCTGGCGGCCCGCATGGCGCACTGCCCCACAGCCGGGGGAAGCCGGCCCGGCGCTGCGGGCGCACTGAGGCGCGGCTCTCCGGAGAACGGCTCTGAGCCCTTTGAGCCCGCGCACCCTGAAGGCTTCGGATCCTGAGAGGGCCCGAAGGCTGAGACAGCAGTGCCGTGTCCCCATGGGGCCTCACGGAATGCGTGGGAAGAAGCCAAGGGTGTGGTTTGACAGGATGAGAAAACACCTCTGAGGACAATTTCCAGGAAGCGAATTGGTTTCCATGTTTTCGTTTTCTATATATACCCTATGCACAAGTTTTTCCAAGTCCCATTGGTAATTTAAAGGCCAGAATTTTTACCACATACACACACGTAGATGACACTTTTTTCTTTTTTTTTCAGGGCCACCTGAGACAGTGTTGCTGTTTCCCTTTGCGTGGATCCCAGCAGCAGCTGAGATGCTGGATGTGGGGGCAGATGCTGGTAAATAAGTCCCTGTACAATTTCAGGCACTGACGGGAAGGGGCAACCTCTGTTTTCCTCCTCTTCCACCTCCTCCCCACACCGAGGTGCCCTCACTGCAGGCTGGGAGAGCCTCTCTCCCCTGGTCCGTGTCCCCACACCACACTCAGAACCTGGAATCCCCTTCCCAACGCACCCGTGGGGCACATGGCACCATTTGGGAATGGGAGGCCAGTTAGAAATCATACACAAAATATATAAAATGTATATAAAATATAGCAGCGTGATGGGGCTGAGTTAAGGTGTTGGCCTAAAACCTAAAACTAAAGTTGCAATTTAAGTTTTTGCTCCAATGTGGATAGGCAAAGAATGCTTTCTACATTGAGCCTTCCTAAAATAAGGATTGTGTTGTTGTGACATCCTGTGGTTAAATACAGTATTACAGACACTGTCATGTGGCATGAGCACTGTAGCTTATATCTATTTTACATGTTCAGTTTGGCCAGCTAGCTGTGATCTTCTCCAGGAGGAGAAATCACACTGGGCCAAACATTAATATGGGATGGCACAGATACTTGTTCTGTGCTGGACAGAAACTACATGTGTCCTATGACTCAAGGTATTGATTGTTGACATGCTGTCCCTGTGAAGGACCATAAATCCACATTTCCTCCTCCCACAAATTCCCACTCCAAGGATTAAACTGAGAAGACACAACAGCCTTTGCACACCTCCAGCATCCCCAAGGTTGTACAAAGCTCATGCACTAACTGCACTTGTGCTCCCATCTCTTACAATATCAGCAAAGAGAATTTTTCCCAGGTCAGGGAACTCAGCATCCTCTGCTCAGCAGCACTGCAGGGGATTGAAGGGGCTGCAATTACCTCCCAGTTAGTCCTAAACCAACACTGCAGCCCAGAAGCCCCAGAATCCAGAGGAATGGCTCCAATGACACATGAAATTGAGGCCTTGACCCCCTGACACCATCAGAAAGCCCTGGCATTTTTCTCACAATTAGCTGGATGAGAGGTCTACTTAGATCCCATCTGGGGAATTAGCATTGTTCATTAACAGCACATTTCCATTTCATCAACCTAGAGTATTTCAGGCCTCAAGCTAAGCAGCTGGATACTCATGCAGTTTTAAAGAGCCAAGAGAGCTGATCAGGATCATAAATGGAGCATTATCTGCTATGACTTCACTTGTTAAAGCTTTTCAGGAAGACAGCAAGAGCAGCCTCCCTAAACAACACTTTATTCTGGCCTTATTCTCATTCTAGAAGATATGGTTAATGCTACTTTCTCTGGCTTCCTTTTCTCCCTGAAACCACAGAATATATTCCTGCAAATCTAGATTTCTGTCTAAAGGACAATAAGTGATGAAGAATTATACGGCACGTGCCCCTGTGAGCACTAGCCTTCAGACAGGACCTGTAAAAAGGAATGGTATGGCTTTATAAATAAAGGTCTCCCAATGACATTCAGAAACCAAGAGGAAGCTTCACATTGATGTTGTTTGTCATGCAGAGCCAGAACACTTCCAAAAGGATTGAGACATAGGAGACAGTGGCTCGTATTTCAGATTGTCATTTTTGGAGATTCCTAGTTCAGACTTGGCATGACCTAAGCAAATCCAGCTGAATTCCATACCAACTGCAGTCTTCTCCCTACCACCACCATCTCACTTCCTACATCCAATTTTTTTCATAGTATTAAAATTCTTATTCCAAATATAGGAACAAATAACGTTGGGTTTGAAAGGGTAGCAGTTTATTAAATGCATACAAAATTATGATACAAAATAAGTTAATTGCATAGAAATTTAAAGAGAGAAAATATTAACTTTAAAATAAAGGTCTGATCCAGATGTGAAGAGCCTCTACTATCTGGACCTGAAAGACATAAGAATGCACTGTAAGGGTTACGCAGCTGGAACTTTCAGTCACACGGAGCTACAGCATGCCAGGGAAGAGCTTGGGCCATTTATTTTAACTCAGGTGCTTGCTGTGCTTTCCTCACTCTGATGACACACCATTTCTCCAGAACTTGGCCAAACCTCTCACTGAACAGGTGGAAGACCAACCTGCAGGTACAATCTGATGTCCCAATGCTTGTGTCTGTGGGGCCACTTTAACCACTACATTATAGAAAAGCGGGGATTTATCTGTGCTGTCAGAGCCCCTCTACTGCACTCCCAACACCATTTACAGGCCAGCTACCAACTCTGGAGCAGTTAGGGGAGTGACAGTGGCACTGCTGCTCCGTGTGGACACCAGGCTAGGTTCAGCTTGTCTTTCCTCCTTGTGCAGCTCATACCTGTTGTGCTGACGATTCCCATTAGATGGCACTCCAATTGCTGCCGGGGACTTGAAGGTGGGATGAGCTGCTCTCATCAGAGCTGCATATCTACAAACAAACACAGCCAGGCTCAGCACCCCTGCACTCTGCATTTCCATCCAGTTTCATCATCTGCCTCTGCCACACAAATCTCACAGTCCTACTGCACAGAACAGTCAAGGTATGTCTGTCTGCAAGAGACAGATTTTTTTTTTTTTTTAAATGAACATGAAGTTCAAACTTGGCTTGTCAGGGTATTGATTATCCTTGGTTACTTCAGGGTGCTGGACAGAGCTTTAGGATTCTAGTATGTGGACCCAGAGCCCAAAGGGTGCTGTTCTCAATTAGGAGAGACTGACATAGATAAGCTTGAAAATTCAGGAAAGCATTTGACAGGCTTTTTTTCTTGGCTCAGAAATTAAGGCTGTCATTTCAGACATTCAGCCTGATATCCAAGAAGAAATCATGGCTATTTTATTGACATGAGCAGTAGTTTCTAGAATTCCCTGTCTGTCCAAGCTCCTCACCAACACTTGATAGCAGCCCTGGGATCTCATCTGGAGCCAAATATCACAAGTACAGCTCACCCTGCCTTGGAGAGGGGCTGGCTGTTCCCTTTGCAGTCGTGATCCAGAGGATGCCGATGTTTTATGCAGAAGCTGCCACCACACTGTTCACAAACCACCTTCATCATCTCTTTCCTTTTGCAGCCTGGCTTTAAGCATTTGTTTGTGAAGATCTGAGTAAGAGAGGACAGGAAGTTGGCAATGTTTGCTTTCTGTGAGCCACGACCAAGTTGAAGCACAAGTGTTCAAGCAGCCTTAGAGCCAAGATGAAACAGAGCAAGCTTCTACACATTCTGTGTCAGAACGCCCAACTTAACCAGCATTAGGAAGGCAGCTTAGACTTCAACAGCAGTTTTCTTACCTTCTGCTTTTGCTGGGCTGGATTGTATTTGCAGTCCTTATCTATGTGGGCTCCAACCACAATATCTGGGATTTCTCCCTTCTGCACTGGGATAGGTGTGTTACAGAGGGGACACACTGGGACCTGGACATTCTAAGAACACACAACACAGATCAGCATCACAGAATTAAAGAATTGTTTAGGTTGAAACAGACCTTAAGATAATCAAGTCCAACCCTTTCTTTGTGTCTTTCACCTTCTCTTACCCATAGATAATAGAAGTAAATTCCTAAATGCTTCGTGTTCCCACTTGCTAATGATTTTAAAGATACACTTCACAATAGTAACTACAAATCACCCTCCAAAAACCACAGACATGCTTTGCCAAACCAATTTGTAGAAACATATTTGGTAAGTTGACTTTAAACATACTTTTGGCTCTTCTGGAATTACAGTCTTTGAATACTTCAAAGCCCAAGTACATGCCAGAGATCAAAGTTTGGACCCACTTGTTCTATTTATTTCTTCTGTAGTTTCATGTTTATTGTTCTTCAACTTACAGGGCTTGGACTGCAGAAAATTTTAGACCACAACACATTACTTGAAATATAAAGCACTCATCTCTAGGAAGAGGCACTGTAAGTGAAAAAAACCTAGACTCTAGCAGTTCTGACCTCTGAAATGCCCTGTTTCTATATATTTGAAATCCAATGACTTAGCAATTCTGCAGGGTGAATTATGACTCATATCATACAGGACTCACTTTCTTGTAAGCAGAGCTGCACTTGTGGTCGTCATAACGGATGTGATCTTTACAGAAAACTTCTCCACATGCATTGCATTTCAGAGGAAGGAAATCTGGGAGAAGAATAAAAAAAAATTATGGAACAAAACTAACAACTCAAAGGGTACTCACAAAAGACTACAAATAAATTCTAAAGTAGTTTTTGTCGAGTCAATCCAATTATCTCTATAGAGATTAGGTCATTCTTCACCAATATTAGAATTAAAAGAGCAATATCTTTTTATTTTATCTGCAGTGTAAGACAAACACAAGCCATAAGCACCTCAGGAGCTCCTCGAACGCAGAAACCTCAGTGAGAAACCAGTCAAGAGCTAACAGCTGAAGTACAAATGCAAAGCCTAGTTTCAAAAATAATTCTATTCTTGAAAAGCCATCCCTTAACAATTTAACACGTACAGGAACAACACCTATCACTGTTTCCCTGGACCCACTGCGGGGGAATGCTGCTGCTGCTGCTGCTGCTGCTGCAGCAGCAGCAGCAGCAGCAGCAGCAGCAGCAGCAGCAGCAGCAGCAGCAGCAGCAGCCACCACTCCAGCAGCCCCGGGGGACAGGACCGGCCCCCCAGCCCGCACTTACCCAGCTGTTTGCAGGTGCGCTCGGAGCAGTGCTGGCCCAGCCAGGGGAGCTCCATGGCGCCGCGGGGACAGCGACAAACGCCGGAACCGCGCACGGGCTTTATCGGCCGCCGGCGCTGACTCAGCGCACCCACGTGCGTGCTGAGTCACGCTCCCGCCGCGCCGCCGCCCCGTGACGTCACGGCCGCCACAGCCAATGGCGTGCCCCCGTCGCCCCCAGCGGCTGCCGCGCGTGCGCGGCCAGCGGCCAATGAGAGCTCGGGGGCGGCTGAGTCACGGCCGGGGGCGGGGCCTGGGCCTGAGGGCGGGAATTGGATAAGGGTGAAAATGGGCGCTGGGCTGAGGAGGGGTTCGGGGTAACAGGGCCAGGGCGTGGAGATGGGCTCCGGGTGGAGGTGACGGGCCTTGGTAAGGAAGATAAGGGCTCTCCAGCTTCCAGGGAATCACATCCACACCGCACAAGCGTTCCCGCTGCTGGGAATTCCCTGTGGGGCAGCCACCCAAAGGGATGAGTGCTGGGCTGTTAAGGCTATGGGACACACGTGGGAGAATGACACTGATGCCTTGAGTTTGAGCCTTTCATGCTTTACAGGCTTTGTGCTGCCCAGGGGTGCAGGTCTGAGCTCACAGTCAGTGTCACTCAGCTCTGCACAGAGCAGGGCAACAAAACAAATCCTTTTCCTGCTGCACACCAAGGACAACTTTCAGGGCCAAAAGCACAAACAACAGTGGACTGAAGGGAGGAACAAGAAGGATGGGACCTCACAACCCGAAGCTGTAATTGGACAATTAAACCCCAATATGTAAATAGACCAAAACTTATAAATATGTAAGATCTCGTGACCAGTCAGCTATTATGTGACCATTCTTTGTCCACCTTGGGTGTAGTCCTGGTCAGGCCCTGTCCTGCCCAAGGTATATCCTAGAGACCTTTCAATAAATTCCTGCTTTATTCACTGTCTCTGTCCAGTCTCTGTTCCAGGTCAGCCCTCCCAAGGCATCAACACAGTAAAGCCCTTGTCTGACTGAGATCACTGGAATGCCTCAGCCCTTTGCCAGCACCATTTGTATTTCAGTTTTTCCTTGTGGCTTCAGCTGCTGCACCATCCCTCTTGTGGGATTGTGATGCTTAAATTGTGTTACTTCCAAACTTCAAGATAAATCCAGAGAGCTTGGTAAGAGAGGGTGTTCTCATCACAGCAGGCTGGTGCTCAGGGCCCTGCTGCAGGACTTCAGCATGGGCTAAACTGGTCAGGGTGGGTAAGCTGCAGTAGGCTGCAACTGGTTTGAGTGGACTGTGCTAACTGGTTTGGATGGACAGGCCTCAGCTGCAGCTGTGGGTTTGCACAAGTCAGCCAGAAACTTTCCCAGTTAGTCTCTGTTTTAAACGCTTGTCTCACTTTGACAAGGCACCTTGAGATCAAGGTGTATTTTAGAAATGTTAATCGTTGGAGGTGTGTGACAATGCTGGCTTCATACAGAGCAGAGGAGGACTGTTGATTCCATGACATTTGCTACAGGATTGACAGATGACAAAGCGTTTTTCTGTCCCTGCTGTCCCCAGAAAGCACCTGACTCTGTTGTACTGCATGACTCAGATGCACAGTGGAGCCATGAGGTCAAAGGGGAGCTTTGGGATTGCATGTGCTGACTGGCTGCACAGGCCACTTTGTGCTGCTGAACTCCAGGAATGGCATGTGCCACTCCTCCACCTTCCACGTCACCAGCACCGTGGCACTCATGTGACTCCTGCTGTGGGTGCCAGCTTACAGCCAACCCACTTGGAGCACTTCCCAACAGCACAGTCCTGCTGGATTAAATACCACGTCATCAGCCGGACACTCTGTCCACTCTTCAATAAATTTTCTCTCCCAAACCCATAAAATCACCAAATCTCACATAAACCTTTACTTCACAGAACAGCTGTGCTGACAGAGCTTTGGATTCTGCCACAGGTCTGTAGTTTGTGAAGGGTAAAACTGGTTTCACCTCCTCCATTGTGGCATTTGCTGCATGGGGTCTTCTGTGGCAGCTGTGCCACATTCATGCTGGGAACACCCAAAACCTACCCGGGGACACCCTGGGCAGGGGACAGCCAGAATATGGCACTCTCCCCCATTTCTTTTGTTCTTCTGACTTGGTTGATCCTGGCAGTTTGGGACAGCTGAATTTTAAAATGGAAGAGGAAGCAGCAAAAAATATCCAAATACAAATATAAGAGAAAGTCAGGTTATCTAAAGTACTTCAAGAGCTTGGCTCTATTATGCATCAGCCTACTTGTATGATTTACACGACTCAGGAACTTGGGAGATGCAGAAAAACCCCACATGTCCTGCTGAGCTTGAAGGCTGATTTTTTTCCCTACAAAGCACCTACCCAGTGCTTGAGAGGAGTGGGACCCCTGTAATCTCCCCAGGAAGGCTTGCCAAAAAACAATGGGGTGGGCTAAGCAGAGAGGAAGAGGTTGGTGTCTTCCCTGGCTGGCTGAGAGTGCCCTGCAGACTGGAGAGCTGCTGCCAAAGGGATCGTGTTTTATGGTGGAGAAGGGAGGAGTTTGCTTATGGATAACAACAGAAATGGCTCTGTGCAGATTAGATGCTCTTAAGGAAGACTGTAAATCCCAAGTCTGGAAACCCACATAGTACAGGCAGCCGTCTTAATAGAAACGAGGATTAGAAATTAGCTGAGGTCTTAAGTGATATTTTTAGAAGGTTGCTCCTGACAGGTTAGGCTGCTGAGAACCAGAGGAAAGTGCCGAACCCTGTATTACTTGGGAAAGGATCACACAGTGCAGTGTGTGATTAGAGGCTGGCTAGCTTAGCGACAAAGGGGATAGGTGGGTTAGGGCTGATTCGGGAGGAATTAGCAAGGGAAATTGCTTGAGAAGCAGAATTTGATTAGGGGCAGCCAACATGGATTTGTGAAAGGAAAGCTATGTGTAACTAACTTGCTGGAGTCTGGGGGAGGCACCATTCCCTGGCAGCCAGCGGAGTGTTAGTTTTATTTAACTAATCCACCAAGGGAAGGCCTGGCCCCTTTGCCAGCAGAATGGTGACACTGCGTGGGGTGGATGGCAATCACCTCCCTCCCTTGCATCTGCACGGATTCTGCCTCCTCTTCCCCCATCCATCCCATCTACTTCCTTTCTAGTTTTTGTGGGAGGGGGCCTATTGCTTTTCCTCATGTCCCATGTTCTTCTCTTTGTCTTTCTGTTCCTCTCCCTCCAGTCCATGGGGTTGCCTCTTGTCGGGGCATTAAACATCACTGTCCACCCCACCACACCAGCACACTCTGCCTTAGGACCCACATTGCATCCTAAAGAGGGGATAAAACTCTCCAGTAGAGTACATTCCTGGGACAGCAGGGGAACAACTCTCTAACATCACTGCCAGCTACAGGCAGACATGGATGGGGAGCCAGGGCTGTGTTTCCATCCTGTCTGTCGTGGGAGGGTCTGTCCCCTTTCCACCGCCCTGAGTTATGACAGCACAGCACAGTGATGCCCATGGCCAAGGAGGCCAGGTCCATCCACCTCCTCTCTGGCTTGTGTGCCCCAAAATCCTCCCAACACCACCCAGAGGACACAGATGAGTGCCCTGTCCCTGGCGTCCCCAAGGCCACCTCATTGCCTGCAGTCCTGCACCAGCATCCTGCTTGTTGCTCCAGCTGCAGACCCACTGCTGTGGCATTAACATTCGGGTGACTCCAGCTCTCATTTGCCTTTTCCAGGTCTCTAAACTCCAATCCCAATGTCCTGCCTTTCAGCTCATAATTTCGTACCAGGCTCTTAAAACTGGATTTTATTTTTATTGCAATGACCCTGTGGTGCTGCCAGATCCCTCTGTGGAGGAGACATGACATCTCCATTACACAGCTCAGATAAGTGTCTTAAAGAGACCACACACAAAGGAACCTAATGGTACCTATTTTTATTAGGTTTATTACAGGAGGGGAAGGAAAGCAGTCCGATCTCCCCACAGGATACTCCGTTAACAGCGGCAGACAGAGAGGAGAGATCTGTGGAGGCGGATCAGTTTTCCAAGAATATTAGCTACTGCTGCTCTAAAATTAGAGTCTAGGGAGAGCAGACAGGTTGACATAATTGAAAGGGCTGTCTTATGGGATGACATAGTTAAACGAGTCCATGATCAGCTTTAGAGTGACAGCTCAGCGACTTCTTCTAATCCTCAAAGGAGCACCGAGTTGTGAGGCTGTGATTTAACTAGTCCTGGATCTTATCTTGTGATGATGTCAATATTATTAGAACCCGCTTCTAAAGAGATGCCTCCAAAATCTCAGTACATGAACCGACTGGCGTTACAGGCACGATTCTCCTGCAGCTTCACCCTGCAAAGCCCGTGGTTGACACAAACACTCCCCTGCTGCCCTTCTTACACATACCTGATGCTGTCCCCGTGGGCTGGGCTACAGGGGCAGGCCCAGAAACAGGATTAAGAACCTCATTTCAGGATGGAGCTGAAAAATGTCCTTCAGCCGCCCATTTTATTCAACATAATTTAATAGCAAACACAAACTAACAAAGTTAGAGGTGAAATATAATAGCAGGAACCCCATAAAAAGTAACCTAATCTGTAAGATAAATAGACAACACTTTAGCCTGGGGAGATAGCAAATAAAAGAGAAATATGAGCAGAGCCATTCTCAATTCATAACTAACTTTAAAGAGAAATAATGAAGATGAGTTCTCCAACTTTTAATGCCCTAAGATTCTTCTCCACAAAAAAAAATAAAAAAAAAAGCTTTTTTTAATTTTTTCCTCACACATTGTGTGTCCCCAGCGAAATATCCTGGATCATTCCCACACAAGAAGGCATCCATCAGAAAGGGAAATGATGTGGAGAAATCCTACTGCAACTCCTGATGGAACAGGAGACACCAGGGGTGGAGCTTTTCATGCTGATGGAGCCTCTTGGTTGCCTTCAGTGGCCACTTCTCTCCGCCTTGTTTCGGGTGCACAACTCAGAGCACCCACTGCCTTCATGGTGGCATTAGTCTGACGTTTATTTTTTTAAGGGGTTTTAGCCTTTTTTTTTTTGTCAGCGCCTACTTTAACTTCAAAGGCTGGGATTTTCCAAGCAGCCTACTGCATTTAGGCACTTAAATCCCATTGAGTTTCAAGTGTGTATCAGCCCTTAGGCTCCTTGGAAAATCCTTGCTAAGTGCCTAAGGGCTCATCGGCAGCCCCCGTTCTGCTGCCGGATTTACACAGATACCATTGTACCAGCAGGAGCTCACTTCTTCAGTAGAGCAGCTTCTTGTTTAAAAACCTCTTCCTAAATTACGAAATAAACTAGGAAGGACCACCTCTGATGGCTAATTTTTGGTGATTAATGCCCAGAATGTTATATCATCTCCTTGGGTTATACCAAAAAAACCCCTTGGGTTTGTTGGCTGAACTTCAGAGACAAAATGCTCCAAGTTCCAGCTCTTGGCCCTCTGGGGAAAATCTCATATTTGGTGTGTTAGAGGTACACCCCACCACATCTACCACTGACTCTGATACTCCCTGTGTCTCCAACCCCTTTTTAGAGGAGCCAGGAAGGATCTGTACAGGAGGAACAAAAAATCAGCAGAATTGATCCATTTGCTTTGCTGTTTGGGAATGGCCCAACCCGAAAGGAAAGGGCACAGAGAGCAGTCAGGCTGGCAGTGGGATGGGTACAGAGGGTACCTCTGAAAAAGCTATCTCAAAGGATGGGAATCATTGCAACAGCTTTTCTAATAGTGTGGCAAAAATAAATCCTTTATCAGATGATTTCTGGTCACTGATCAAACTCTAATATCTTACCTAGCAGAAAAAGATTCAGGACCTCCATAGCAGATTTCCTGGAATAACAATTGTCTTTTTGTTGAGTCCATACTGCAGGATGATAGAACCCAGCCCAGCACTACTGAGCCCCAAATTTCCTAGGCACTACCATGATGAAATCAATTAGCAAGGCAAGATAGACCCTAAATACTCCTTATTCATTGAACAGCTGGTTCTGAATTAAAGTGTTTCACCAAAAACCAAGACTCTATTCCTTAAGTATTTCAGCTGCTGATGATTTAATAACAGTGCCAAACCTCAGCATTGTCTAATATTCTTATTTTTATCTAGATAAATGAAGCCATCTTTCTTCCTGTTTTGTAGCACTGAGAACAAAAACTGAACTCTCATTAGTGTGGTTTTGTTTATGCTCTCGGCACAGGAGGGGACCAAACCCATTTTTGGTACAGATGAGTGGGTCTTCTGCAGCTCAGCAGGGGAGGATGGGCAGGAGGTTCCTGGCCGAGCTTGGGAGCCAGAAGGAAAAGGAGAGATAGAGGAGGAAATAGCAGGGCAGGGGAGAAGGACCCTGAGGCCATGGATCCCATAGTGGGCGGACAGCCCTTCAGAAATCATCTCCAAAAGTGAGGACTCTGATTTGGGTCATACCCACTCTGCAGACAATACTGGGACTAGGGGATAGGACCAGACCTTTGGCTGTTGTGCTTGTTTTCCTCCACCCACCCATTCGCTGGTGGCCTTTACCAAGCCCGCGGTGCAGCCACCGCTTTGGGGGACAGCCCTGGGAGGTGGTGGAGCACCCGCAAGGTGATGCTCCCGTTGGGAGGGTGTCCATCCCACAAGGACAGGGACGTGTGACACTGGGAGCCGCGTGCCACGAGGTGGCACCATGTCCCTGCTAACCCGCACAGCGGGGTCACCTCTGCGGCCACGCTGCTGCTGCAGGACCCTGCTCACCTGGCAGGCTGCTGAAATCCTCCCACTGAGATTTTGGGGGGCTTCAAATAACTAGGCAGCCTTCCCCTCTGTAAGACCCAGCTGAGGAAGGAGGTGGTACCCTGTGCCATGGACCAGGGGTGAGACCACTCACCTGTGAGAGCCCCTTGCATCTCCTGAGGAAATTTTGTCACCTGACAGTGGTATCAATGTATCTGGGCTCCTGTCCCTGCCGGCACAGACGTTTGTTGGCGCTGGGAGAGATGTCAGTGTCACAATAATGGTGTGTCTGAGCTGGGGGTGTCCACTGGCGGTGCCCCCACCCCTCAGGGACCTGCAGGCTGGAGAGCTCATTTCTCACACACAGCTTGGTCATCAAACCATAGAATTCTTTGGGTTAGCAAAGACCTTTAAGCTCATCAGGTCCAAACATTAACCCAGAACTAAGCCATGCCCATAAGTCAGTGAAAAAGGGAAAGTTGTGCACCAGTATCTTCCTTGAAATATCAAATATTTAGAGTTCTTACAATATGCTAGGAGGGGTTCAGGTGAGCCTATATCCCTAAGGAATTTTAAACTGCATACCTTGGTGTATTCAGACCACCTTCATCTTAGAAGCACCAGTGCAGCCTCAAATCCAAGGAACTTGCCCAGGATCTGGTTAGTGCCTTGATTAGGCTCCTGAGCTTCTAAGTGCTGAGTTTCCTCAGTCTAACCGAGGTCTTGGAGTCTTTCAGCAAAGCCCTGCAGCTTAAAGCCCTGTTCTTCTCAGGGGGGTTCACCCCCAGGACATGTCTGTCCCCACCACACTGCCCTAAGCTCTGCTGACACAAACCTGACACTAACCTGCTGGCATCTGTGGGGCTGACTGCTCAGGTCCTCCATGGAAAACAAGGTGACTGCTGCACCCAAGTCTGCTGTAGTGAAGGAAACACAAGTGCAAGCCACAGGGATGTATGTATTAAATGAAAATTCCCTAGTGGATGAGAGGTTTTGCATTTGCTGAGGAAGCTCCAACAGTTCCTTCTGCTCTTGCTTTAGAGCATGGAGCAACCAGCCAAAAAACCTCGTGCTTCTTTTGGAAGAGGAAGCAGAGGGAGCCACTCAAAGGGAGCTCTCCTGCCCTGGCAGTGTGCTCAGAGCAGTAATAGAGAGCCTGGAAATACCTACATTATTCCTGACACAATGCTTTGTGGCTGAACAATACATTTGCCAATTCAATTTATTCAAACAAGTTCCTTGGGAAGACAGCAAAGCAAATCCAGGTGGCAATTACTGAATTCAGACTCTGCCCTGAACTAGGGGAAACAAAGGGGCAAGATATGAGAGAAATAGCAAGTTCTGCTGGAAATCCCACAACAGCAGAATCCTGAGAGCTTTTAACCACGTGCTTGCTGGTATTCAGCTGAAAACCCCTGTGTCATTGGGCAAGGAGACAGAGCAGCGTTGCAATTGCTCTGCTGTAGCACTTAGCACTTTGGAATATCTTTGCTATGAGAATTAAACGCTGGTTTGTTTTCTTTTGAAAGCACAGCAGTACTTGGGCTCCACGGCCCGTCGCAGTGACATGTAATTGAAGGATAAGTGCATTCAGGAGCTCCCAGGACTGACAGTGCTGCCAGTCCTGCTCTGTTGCACACTGTCAGGCAGGGTGGAGGCTGCCTACAAGCTTAGATGAACCATCAAACCAGTTCAGAGCTTGGTTAAACAACTTTAGCCGTGTGCTGAGCCTCATCACATCCCAGTCCCCCTTTCCCTGGACATCGGCAGGGACATGAGCCCATAGCCCAAGGCTGGTCCCTGTGTCCAGGATACAGCTCCAAGAACAGCTTCCTGTAGGCCTGGAGGGAGAGAAAAGCCTGCCAGGAGCCTCCACTTTGGCTTTGGGTGTGCAAGAAGGAAACTTCTGTTGCAGACACACAGCTAGGGAAAATTTCCTCTTACCTGCAAAGCACACAACCTCAGCTTCCCATACCCCATTCACAATCAGGGTCTGAGCCCCCCGGGTCGTGCTTCCTCTCCGCATCCCTTTCCATCCCTCACAGACTGCTCCAGGGTAGCTGTAGCTGCTCTCCTAGGCAAGCACTTACACCAGGGAGGAATTTGGCCCCAGATGTAGAATTAGGTTAAGCCAAAAGGTGGCAGCATCTTATTCAGTATCGATTTTGCATGAATATTTCTTCTATTAGCCATTTTTCTTTCTAATCATAGAATGTAAGTTTGTAAATTACAGAGGTGGAGAGTAAATGTATTGCAACCTCTGGCAAATTGATATTTTTGCAGCAGCAGTAAACTTTTTCTGATGACAGATAATTGAGGGGAGCAAGCGTCAGATAAAATTCATAAAGATTTGGACCTCCTGGAACAAGACAAATGATATTTAATGTTCAGAGTTATAAAGTAATTACCCTGGGCTCCAGTATAATAAATAAAGACACAGTAAATGGAGTTTGGCTGACCAGGTGCCTCGGAGGTAGCACTGTGCAGAGCCCTGTGGCAGCAGGGGGGGATGGAGAGGCGACAACTCCCTGAGCACAGGGGAGTGCCTCGGGTTGGTGTCTCCTCCAGAAATGCCCTTTCTCAGGGGAAGAAGGAAGGAGCTGCCTCCCAGCAGAGCCCTGCATCCCCAGCCCCAGATGCTGGGTGTGCAGGGGGCCATCGTCACCCACAGCCCTTCTGCATTTCCAAAGGCAAAGGAGCCTTTGGATACCCAGCTTCATCCAGACCTCTCAGGACAAGCCTGGTGCAGGTTCTCCAGCAGCCCCACAGCCTCCTGTTCTCCCACTCCAGCCAGCAGACATTGGTCTCGTCCTTCAGCGGCCAAGAGAGCAGCTGGCAGCTGAAAAAGAGGAGGGTGACTTTCTCCGAGGTGGTCACTGCCCTTTACCCAGGGGAAACTGAGCCTGGGGTGATGGGCATCGCAGCCAGAGCTTGGTGTCCTTCCCATGCAACAGCAGCACTCCTCGGAGGGACATCATAGAGAGACTACAACACCCAAAACCAGAAGATACTGGCCCTTACTCAGCTGCAACTCCATTTCCACCCACTGGGAAAGACCAGGAGATCCTTCTCTTACAGTGAGGAACCACCTTGTCTTCACTTTTCTAGCCCTGTGATGGACCCTTCACCTGGCAGGACGTCTTCACTGCAGGTAGCACCTCACTGTACTCAGCAGATCCAGACCTCACGCACAAAAACCAAAAAAAATGGTGGCAGAGACACATCCTAGTTGTGGGGTTTTTTTTCAAAGCAGGATGTCAGTGCAAGTTCCCCTGGCAAAATAAGTGCATCACTAAAATGCTTTTAATGCAGGCAGCATCAGTGGCTGCTTGGCAGCACGTGCCAAGTGCCCCGATGGTCAGAAGAAAACATGCTCAAGCACACGCCGAGCTGGGAGGTCCCAACCCAGCCCTTCTTCAGGGCTCCTCAAACACCATCTCTGAGCAGCTGCAGGGAAACCACAGGCCAACAACAGGCCTTGTTTCTGCTCCATCACCAGTTCTCTACTGCTCATGTGCCTCTGCCCCTTTGAAGAAGTTGCTTAGAAATTCGGCAGCAATTATGCAAGCTTTAGTATTAAAAAATGCACGTGGATCTGAAAGCAAATATGAAGCTGCTGCTGCTGTAACGCTAGCTTTAAGCTGTCTACAGTCCCTAGAAATTCTCAGTGGGATGTTTGAGAAGGATGTATATGTGTTGACAACATTAAATGATCCATGGCTCAAGGACAGAATTGAAACCATACATCTACTTCATACAGGCACTGATCACTGGGAGAGTGTTTTTCTTAAACTAACCACGGAAGGCCAGGCACCTCATCCTCCCCAGAAAGGCAGGGTGGCTCAGGGAACAGAAGGTGCACACACGCTCCTATCCCAGTGTGTAACATAGCTCCAGTGAAATGGGAGAGACACATGGACACCATCAGCGGCAGAAATGTTATTGTGGCTGCACCATCTTTGAGGGAAATTGAGCATGTCACCTCGGTGCATCACCCTCTTCTCATCACCTCCCAAAGAGGCAGCGCCGCTCGCACACAGCCACACAACATCTGGCGGGAGGGTGAGGAGGGGCAGGGGGCTGGGAGACTCACTGGGGTGAAGATTTGCCTGTTCTGCAAGCCCCAGAGCAGAGCCTGGGGTGCCCCTGTGCCACCCTGGCGCTGCAGGAAGAGCAGAGCCCCCAGCAGCGAGTGCTGAAAGCTCTCGAAAGCTGTAGCCTTTTCTAGGCATGAAATTCTCAAGGACAAGGAAAAACTGGCAGACAACAGGGAGGATTAGGTGGTTCCCCAAGGAACACAAGAAACGCTGCAAGATTGTGTTGTTGCCCATTTCAGTGGGGGTGATTAGGCAGTATTTGATGCTGGCAGGATGATTTCTATTAGGCAATTTTGCGAGCCTTAGCTCAGCTATCGACAGTCGATGGCGGGAAGTCGTGTTTGCCTGGATGCAACAAAACCAGACTCCTCCGGACTGCAGTGCCCAAACTCCAGGCCTGCCATGGCCAGCACCCTGCCCCAGTGAAGCATTCTCCTTGCTCTCCCTCCTAAAGGTGGCTGCTGGATCTTTCTGATTCTTGCTGCTTTGCAGCACACTGCTGTGAGCTGCTTGGGGAAAACCTCCCTCCCTGGCTCTCCTGCTACTCCAACCCCATCTCCCTGGTCCCCAACTCAGGTACTGGTTTCCATCATTTCAACCATTACCAAACTAAAGGGTATTTCTTTGCTCCCTCGTTTATGCAGAATGTTTATTTAATAGGCTGGCCAGCTTCAATTAGGTCTGTGATTACTCACAGATGACAGCTCCAGCATAACAATGTTTATTCTCAAACTCCATCTCCAAGTATAACCTGTGATGTATTTAAGGAGAAGGTATAAAACCATTAATGTTGAAATAGCTTTAGCTATGGGAGTGAAGTTTTTCCTAACAGCTGGCAACTAGGTTAAAATGTGCTGGGGTTATCAACCCTCTTCACCCAGATGTTTAGTTACCCCACTGAAAGCCTCATGT
Organism: Sylvia atricapilla; assembly: GCF_009819655.1. Classification (NCBI taxonomy): domain Eukaryota; kingdom Metazoa; phylum Chordata; class Aves; order Passeriformes; family Sylviidae; genus Sylvia; species Sylvia atricapilla. Next base: position 2,841,347 of record NC_089154.1, read on the forward strand.
GGCTGAGTTGTCCAGATGTCTGTGCCTTGTCGCTGATGTGTGGAACTCCGTGCTAGAGGATCTGTATTGTCTAAAATAAAGTTTAATAGCTTTCAGTGCATTGTCATTTCTTCATGAAGTGTCAGGGCTGGAAGTGAAGTGCAGCATCTTTGGATCAGATGTGCCCCTAAGATGCTTGGGGTGCATTGGCATGAAGGTGTGTCACAGCAGGAATAGCCAAAGCTGTCATCTCAACGTGGTTTTACTTCACGGGAAATGCCAGTGAGAGTTCCTGATCTCCATGGCTCTGGAAATTGCATTTTTAGAGCCCAGAGTCTATGTCTTTGTAAGAGGCCCAGCCTGGCTGCCCCTCTAAGGTTGGTACCCAGACCTTTAGCTGGGTGAGAGTTACAGTGCTTGGCAGTGGGCAGAGGTGGCTCTGGGGTGGCTCAGAGACAGAGGATGGGTGTCCCCAATCCCACCACCCACTGTCCTTCCAAGGGGGCTGGACTGGCTGTGCAAAGCAGTCCCAAGGAGAGTCCTGCCTCTCTTGTAGCATCTTAGAGCAAAAGCAGCTTCCATACATCCCCGCGGGTTAATCAGCTGCTTGGAGACTAATTAGTGCCAAATGCTCTTATCAAGAAGACACAGCTGGGTGCAAAGCCCGGCACAGCAATGGCTGGGATGTCCATGTCCTGCCCAGGACACAGCCTGGTCCTTCCCTGTGCCCTCCAGACCAATGGTGATGACCCCAGTCTGGCCATCGCCCTAGAGAAGGAATCTGCAGCAGAGGTTTAGGAGGGATAGGAAATTTCCGGGCTTTAATTCACTGAACTCTTTTGTTTCAACCACATTTAATATCTTAGAAATTACGAGTCACAGGGACCTGGGTGAGCCGAAGGAGAAGGCGTGATCTGTGAGGCCAATTAAGAGGCCGATGGCACATAGTGAAACGGGAGCCCCTCGGGGGAGGCCAAGGTTACATAAATAAGTGTGTGAAGGAGCTGCACTGAATCTGCAGACACTCAGCCACTAGTGATGCCCCTTTGAATCTGGGAAAATTAAATATAAATAATAAATGTTTAACCACACAGCAAATAAATACAATGAGGCACCTTTAAAAATTATACTAATAAACAGCAAGATGTTGTCCTTCTGCCCAGGGTGGCTGAGCATCTTCTGCATATAGGAGACAAAGAGCACAAAAGAGGGGGTTGTGTCTGGGGGGGCCTGTTCAGCTGTGCTGTCTTCACCCCCAGTCTGCTGTGCCTGGGTAGAACCCCAGGACAGCATGGAAAAAAAAACACCCAGCAAAACTGGAAATAAAATTGTGCCAAGCTCAGCCAGTGAGTGTCAGGGCCTCCAGACCAGAAGCAGCTCACCTCTGCCTGTGTGATCCTAATAGGCTTTTTCTGGGCACCTGGGAGCGTGGATTAGGGCTTGGTTCTCAGAGGAGAAGCCCAGAGGCTCCTCGTGATGTTACAAATGTTCAACATGAGCTGCGAGGTCCCCAGAATTGCTCTGTGTCAGCACTCACTTTACAATAAGAGCTCTGCTTCTTGGCTTCCCTGTTTTTACTGCTTTCTTGGAAGAAGGGGAAAAATGAAATGGAGATATAAAAAATAAAGGGGTCATTTATAGTTAAGCACATTAGGATGGGAGTGAGAGAATAAAGCTGTGGGAATGGCTCAGCTGAAGGCCTACAGGGACTTGTTCTCTGGTACTGGCACAGTCTTTACTAGGTCGCTTGAACCTTTTGCACTCTGCTGCAGAGCTCAGACCTGGGCTATATATCAGCACACTTGCCATGGTGTGCAGTGGAAAAGCCTGTAACTATCCTCAAACCCACTTGTGCCCAGAGTTACAGTTCATGGGTGACTTTTATAGGTGGCCAGAGCAACCAGCCCAAACCTGGGGGTGCTGGCTGGTGCAGCAGAGGATGTGGGTTAAGTATGCATCAATTCCCTTTCCTGTGATGTAATTTCATTTCTCCCCAAATTCAGCAGGGAAGGAGCAGGGCAAAAAGACCTTCCTTTCTGTGATTAGACATTTCTGGGCAGTTTAATTATAGCCTTTGTCTAGTTAAACACTTGCACAATAAACCCACAGAGAGCTGCCATCCCACTATACTTAGTTACCGATTTATTTTATTCCCAGCCCCTGAGATTTGGTTTCCTATTTAGCAGAGGTCAGTGGAGCCAGACTCTCCATGGGGCTACCCTGGCTGTCACCAGGGAGCCTGTGCCAGAGCAAAATGTGTCCCTCAAGTCGGATTGACTCAGTGGAGGCTGACGCTGGTGTTTGGGTTTCTTTAGACCCATGGGCTCTGATTACATCTGGTTTTGATGAGCCCCCATGTCTGCACTGAGCCCCCACATCTCAGCAGTCTCTAACTGCTTCACATTTCCACTTCAGACTGTTCCTGCTCATGGCAAAATCCAGGTCCTGGATATGCCACCACAGCTAGGAAGCACCTGATTCCAGTGACAAATGTAGCACCCAGAGCTCAGTGCTGCATTTGACACACGAGCACAGACATAAATATTCCCCAGCCTTTACATCCTTTCTCCATTTTAACTCATGGCTTCATTAGACTAATTTGTTTCCAGGTTGGAGGATGAATAATGAGCCTCAGCCTGTGGATGCATAATTAAATTTTGATAGTGAATGTTTTTATCTAACCTTGTTTTCATTATTATCCTCAGTACTTGAATTACAAGTTAGAGATTTAGGGCTGCAGGTTTGCCTTCACTGTTCACCTGTGTGAGGTGTGACAGTGGTCTGCCACCTCCCAGGACAATGTCCAGCAGTGGCACCATGGGTGTCTTTTCAGTCGGACCTAATCATCAGGGTTGTTCAGGGGAGGAGAAAAAGTTAGTGACAAAATGGTTTTTCCCCTAGCACAGTCAGTACAATATACAATCCCTGGTCAGTGTGGGGTCTGTTCACTGCTCCACAGCTGGGTCACCCATGGCAAGGGTCACCTGGAGCATCTTGGTGGGACATCTTGGTGACACACACAGCCCTGCTGTATTTCCTGAGGTGTCCAGACTCCATCTGGGGTTTTGGGTATGTAGGTACTTTGTTTCCACCGTTATGTCTGCAGATCCCCCTGCGTGTCCCTGTCCCCCTGTGCCTTGCAACTGCCTCCTCAGCATTTCTTGGCCATTAAGGCCCCTGTGCCCTGGATCTCTGCGCTTACTGATGATTTTCTCCAGCCTTCCCATTGTTCTTTTCAGCACCTACAGTTTCCATCCAGCTTTTCCACTGATCTTTGTGGCCTCTCCCTGCTCCTACCCTTGTCAAGGGGGTTTTCCATAATTCCCTGACGACTGGGGTGGTACCTAAAGGATGCCCTGTGGGCTAAGGTAGGGAACAGAGCACATCTCGAAGCCTCTGCTCCTGCTCCAGAGGAGAGCCGGAGCGCTTTGAGGAGCTCGAGCAGGTACTTAGTACAAATGTTAATGGCGTCATTGTTTATATTGTAGGATTGGAAAGGGTCTCCTGGGTCATCTGGGGCATTGCCCTTCAGTAACTCAGTCCGTATTCAAGCTATCCCAAGGGTATTTTTAGTCGATTCATGAATCCTTTTAGGAATTCGGCCCAACAACCTCCGTCAGCAAACGATTCTTTTGGCTAATTGACTTCACTTTCTTCATGCCCTGTTTTAATACTGCCTTTAAAGTTGGAGGCTTTTTCTTCCTCTCTCAGTGTCACCCACTGCTCGATTTCAGCAGCTCTTTTTTCCCGTTCCTACGTCTTTATCTGCATTACAGTTGATGCCACAGTGCTCGCTGGTGAAGCCCCCGAGCTGATGGAGCTCTCACACCAACACACCCTTTGCCTGTGGGGCTGAGCCCCTCTGGCCATGGTGAGATGGTCTCCACAGATGTTGGACACAGACTGGACAAGGTGACAAGGGTGAGAGAGGACACAAAGGTCACCTTTACCCACACAAACCTCCAGCAGCAGAGCTGGGAACAGGACTGGGGGTGAGCTGCTCCAGCTCCCATCATGCTGGCTCCAGGGTCCTCAGTTTCTTTGATGTCTACAACTTTAGCTAATACCAAAATAACAGCAGAGAGTGAAGGAAAAGAGAGAAAGAAAAGAGAACTAAATAAACTTTTCTCCGTCATTGTTACTCTACTTTGATCCACTACTCTGTCGTGCCATTACTGCATTGTTATTTGCAACAGAGCCGATTTTGAGCGTGTTGTGGGGAGATTTTTGGGAGACAAGGCTGAGGGAAAGACAAGAGGCTGCTACCAACACACGTCTCCCAGCTGAAGAGGTCACTTGCCAGCGCTCACCCTCGCTGCCAGGATCCCTTTCCCTGCAGACCTGCCTGCTGGGCCGAGGGGTTGGTCCCCGCTCAGCTCCCTCAGAATGAGCTGAAGTTAAACACAAAGCTTTTGCTAATCTGACTTGATCCTTTCAGTGTGGGTCAGGGATCATCCTCAGCAGCACACACGGGGGTGTAACCTCCAACATGGGACAGGGCAATGACACTTCTATGGCACTGGGCCCTCAGTGACCTGTCCTCCATCCATTCTCCTCTCCATCTTCTCTAGTTTTGGTGAAAGTGAGTTCTCATCTTCCTGTGATGCACGGCTTTGATGCAGCTGGGAACTGAGCAGAGGGTTTACCCTGGGAATGGCTTTGCAGGTGCAGTTTTCCTGAAGGAAAAGACACAGAAGGAGGGAACCTGAGCTAACTGGGCAGACTGGAGCTTGAATGACCTACATGAATCCTTGGCATCAGCCAGGCAGTGTTTCTTTTAAATAAATTATGCAATAGTGCAAGCTTCAGAAAACATTTTTTTTCCCCAGGAAAACTACATTTTAGAGAAAAAATAACTGTAAACCCAAGATGGTCAGATTTGATGAAGTCAGCAAAGCTGTAGCCAGGATGAAGATCATACTCTCCACATCAGTCTCCAATTCATCATCGGAGCCAGTTGGTAAATATTTGCTTCTTCTAGTGATCAGCTGAAAGGTTTCTTCATTCCCACAATACTATTATCTTTGCAAATTACTTTTATTATAGTGAAAAGCAAAAACCTAAATCCTGACTGTTTTTAATTGAAAACAAAGGTGAAAAAAAGGAAAAAGGCTTTTACAATAATCAAAGTGTGGACTGTAGTTTAAATAAGTGTTTTCTAATTTTCTTCCAAATAGACTGATACTTAAAAAGCTCTGCTAAGAGAATGTTTTTTGCATAACTGTGTCTGTCAATTTGCTTGGCAAATTCATCAAACCAAGTGGATTCACAGGGCAAGAGTGAGCAGATCTTAATATTTCTCCTTCTCCAGCAGAAACCAAAGATTTTGTTGTTCTCTGTGATACGATCATGATTTGGGGTGTTTGCATGGGACTAGGCACCCCAAGGCAAGTCAGGAGGTGCATGGGTAGATCTGAGGGGGGAAAACAAACCAGGATTAACATGGTGCAGCCCCAGGACAGAGCTCTGAGAGGTCCTTGGACCTCCATCCTTGGGGAATGCAGTTCATCCCCGCATCACAAGGTCACAGCCAGCCTGGATTCACTCTGAACTTGGCCTTGCCTGGAGCAGAGGTTTGACCAGAACTCTCCAGACGCAGTTTCCAAGCCCCGGGTTTCTGGAATATTGTGATGCTTCAATGTCCCAGGACAGGCTGCTCCGGTGGGTCACCACAGATGTCCCCCATTGCATTTGGTCTCCAGAGAGGGCTGGGATCCACCAGTGCAGCTCTCCCCACCCAGCACAAACTGCCTCCTCCTGCGCTCGCTAATACCCGCTTCTCAAAGTGCCTCAAGTTTTCCTTGAGGAGAAAGGAAGTATTAAAAGCCTTTATATAGAGACCTTTGTTATTTTAAGATACTTTCATTTCCCCCCTTTTCCATTTGACTTTGTTACCTGATGCTCAAGGAATGCATTTTCCCCTCTATTAAATGTTTTAACCACGTACAAGTTCCATCTTAATGTTAGCATCTTTAATAGTAGAATATTACCATATTAATTGCTATTGTGAACCAGAAGATACTTATATCATCCAGGCTTTCATTACCGTCACGGAGGGATTTTTCCTACTGAGTCAAAAGTGACCACTTTCCTTAATCCCCTGTTTAAAAGCCCTGCTATTCCTCCTGACATGCCTAGGACGAGGGTGGGCAGCGTTTTCCCAGGGACAAACTTG